>NC_139021.1:127151686-129681368 GCF_964662115.1 Mustela nivalis
ACTAGGAGAAAACATAGGGTATTATCTTCATAGTTTTGAGGTTTACAACTTTTTTAAGTTTTTAATCTGTCTGTAGTTGACACACAATGTTACCTTAGTTTCAGGTTTATAACAGTGATTCAGCTTCTCCATATGTTAGGCTGTGCTCACCTCTGTCACCATGCAGCACTGTGATGATACCTTTGACTATATTCCTATGCTGTGCCTTTTATTCCTGTGACTAATTCATTTCATAACTGTGGAAATTCACAATGCCTGGCGAGCTAAGATATGATAAGCACAATCCTCCTTGGGAGGAGTTAGTTGAAAAGCAAAGAAGGAGCAATCGGAACAATGCCTTCCTAGCTAAGATATGATAACACAATCCTCCTTGGGAGAGGCTAGTTGAAAAGCAAAGAGGGAGTGACCAGAAAACTGGGTCTCCTTTGAAGTTTCTGGGCTGAAGACAGCCAGATCCTAATCTTGGCTCCATGCTCTCTCACGGGGAACAGATGCTTAACTCAGGTTAGACATAAATCCTTACTAGCCACCTACTCCCTGCCTACAAGTCAGAAACATAGATAGTTCTAAGCACACAATGCCCATAAA
This sequence comes from Mustela nivalis, assembly GCF_964662115.1. Lineage (NCBI taxonomy): Eukaryota > Metazoa > Chordata > Mammalia > Carnivora > Mustelidae > Mustela > Mustela nivalis. The sequence goes on from NC_139021.1 coordinate 127,152,275, forward strand.
TGTCGCTGCTCTAGTTTTCGAAGCTTTACATTGCTTTCTAATCTGATTTTCCTTTTCTTTTACTTTGATATATTTTTTTAATTTTTATTTTATTTTATTTTTTTCAGTGTTCCATAATTGTTTATGCACCACATCCAATGTTCCATGCAATACATGCCCTTTTCGATAACATGCATAATGAAAATGGAGGTAGAGTTTGGCTAGGGACCTTTCACCACTAGAGCATCTGGTCACCAGTTCCTCTCCTTTCTCCTACTTAGGTCTGTCTGAATTAATCTTTTCATTTACTGTCTCAGGTTTTGCTGGCCAAACCCAATAACTGCAAACCTGTATGTCTCACACCCTTTCACTCATTTTGCCCATCATCCAACACCCTCCCTTCTGCAAATTATCATTTTTCTTTCTATCTATATGTCTGATTCTGCTTTCTGTTTGCTTATTCCTTTGTTTCATATAGTATTTAGTTTTCTTTAACTTACCTCACTTAGCTTAATACCCTCTAAGCCCAAACATGTTGATCTCATTATCTTTTTTTTAAACCTAAATTGTTATTTTTTTATTTTTAAAGATTTTATTTATTTATTTGACAGAGATCACAAGTAGGCAGAGAGGCAGGCAGAGAGAGAGGAGGAAGCAGGCTCCCCGATGAGCAGAGAGACCGAAGCGGGGCTTGATTCCAGGCCTGGGATCATGACCTGAGCTGAAGGCAGAGGTTTAACCCACTGAGCCACCCAGGCGCCCCGATCTCATCATCTTTTATGGCTACATAAAATTCTCTTTTATTGTGGCTATTGTAAAAAATGCTTCAATAAACATAGGGGCACATATATCTTTTGAATTGGTATTTTTGTTTTCTTTAGGCAAATGCCCAGTAGTGAAATTATTGGATTATATGATATTTCTATTTTTAATTTTTGAGGAAACTTCCTACTGATTTCCACAGCGATTGCACCAGTTTGCATTCCCACCAAAAATGCATGAGGTTTCCTTTTTCTCCACATCCTTGGCAGTGTTTATTATTTCTCTTTTCTTCTTCCTTCCTTCCTTCCTTCCTTCCTTCCTTCCTTCCTTCCTTCCTTTCTTCCTTTCTTCCTTTCCTTCTTCTTTCTTATTTCAGGTGTAGGATTTAGTGATTCATCACTTAAATACAACACCCATGGCTTAGCACAAATTCATGCCTTAATACCCTTCACCCATTTAACCCATGTCCCCACCCACCTCCCCTCCAGCAACCCTCAGTTTGTTCTCTATAGTTAAGAGTCTATTTGATGGTTTGCCTCTCTCTCTTTCTCCCCTCCTACGTTCATCTGTTTTGTTTCTTAAATTCCACATGAGTGAAATCATATGGTATTTGTCTTTCACTGACTGACTTAATTCTTTTAGCATAGTTCTCTCTAGCTCCATCAATACTGTTGCAAATGGCAAGATTTCATTCTTTTTATGTGTGAGTAATATTCCATTGTGTGTGTGTGTTGTCACACATATGTGTTTGTTTATTTATGTCTTCTGCCCATTTACACACACACACACACACACACACACACACACACACACACACATCTTCTTATCCATGCAACAGTGGATGGACATTTGGGCTCTTTCCATAATTTGGGTATTGTTGACAATGCTGCTAAAAACACTGAGATGCATGTATCCTTTCAAATATGTATTTTTGTATCCTTTCGGTAAATACCTAGTTGCGCCAATGCTGAATTGTAGGGTAGTTTTATTTTTAACTTGGGAAACCTCCATACTTGTTTTCCTCAGTGGCTAAATCAGTTTGCTTTCTCTCCAACAAGGTAAGAGGGTTCCCATTTCCCTGCATCATTGCCAATAACTGTCATTTCCTGTGTTGTCAATTTTAGCCATCTGACAGGTGAGAGGTGATATCTCACTGTAGTTTTGATTTGTATTTCCCTAATGACAAGTGATACTGAGCAATTTTCATGTGTCTGTTAGCCACCTGGATGTCTTTGGAAAATGTTTATTTATGTCTTCTACCCACATTCTAACTGGATTATTTGTTTTTGGGGTGTTGAGTTTGATAAATTCTTTATATATTTGGGATACTGACCCTTTATTGGATATGTTATTTTAAAATATCTCCTCCCCGTTTGTAAGTTAGATTTTAGTTTTGTTAATTGGTTCCTTTCTGTACAGAGGCATTTATTTTGATGAAGTTCCAATAGTCTTTTTGTTTTTGTTTACCTTGCCTCCAGAGACACATTTAATAAGAAGGTGTCAGGACCACGGTCAAAGAGGTTACTGCCTATATTCTCCTTTAGGATTTTGATGGTTCCCTGTCTCACATTTAAGTCTTTAATCCATTTTTGAATTTATTTTTGTGTATAGTCTAAGAAAGTGATTCAGTTTCATTTTTTTGTATGTTGTTGTCCAGTTTTTCCCAACACCATTTTTCAAAGATACTGTCTTTTTTCCCCTTGGGTATTCTTTCCTGCTTTCTTGAAGATTAGTTGACCATATAGTTGTGGTTCATTTCTGGGTTTTCTATTCTGTTCCATTGATCTATCTGTCTATTTTTGTGCCAGTACTATACTATTTTAATTAGCCCAGCTTTGTAATATAACTTGAAGCCCAGAACTATGATGCCTCCAATTTTGGTTTTCTTTTTCAAGATTGCTTTGCTTATCTCTTATCTTTTTTATTTTAGCCATTCTGACAGATTTCAGGTGATATCTCATGGTGGTTTTGATTTGTATTTCACTGATAATTAGTGATTTTGAGCATCTTTTTATGTTCTTGTTGGCCATCTGTATATCTTCCTTGAAGAAATGGTCTATTCGGGTTCTCTGTCCATTTTTTAATTGAATTGTTTGCTTTTTTTTAGTATTGAGTTATGTAAGTTCTTTATATATTTTGGATATCAACTCCTTCTTGGATATAACATTTACAAATTTCTTCTCCCATATATTAGGTTGTCTTTCTGTTTTGTTAATTGTTTCCTTTGCTGTGCAGAGGCTTTTATTTTCAAGTAGTCCTAGTAGATTATGTTTGCTTTTGTTTCATTGGCAGAGAGAGAATGAATCTAGAAACGTATTTCTATGTCTGTTTAAAAGAAATTACTACTTGTGTTCTCTTCTAAAATTTTTATGGTTTCAGGTATCACATTTAGGTCTTTAATCCATTTTGAGTTGTGTGCGTGTGTGTGCATGTGTGTGGTATAAAAATGTGTTCCAGTTCCAACCTTTTGCACATAGCTGTCTAGTTTTACCAACACCGTTTATTGAAGAGACTGTCTTTTCCCCCATTGTATATTTGTGTTGTCTTTGTCACAGATTAATTGACCATGTAAGTGGGGGTTTACTTCTGGCTCTCTATTCTGTTTCATTGATCTATGTGTCTATTTTTGCATCAGTACCATACAGTTTTGATTACTACAGCTTTATAATGTATCTTGAAATCTGGAATTGCAATATTTCCAGCTTTGTTCTTCTATTTCAAGATTACTTTGGGTATTTAGTGTCTTTTGTGGTTCTATATAAATTTCAGTATTATTTGTCCTAGTTCTGTGAATGATGTTGTTACTATTTTGATGGGGATTGCATTGAATCTGTAGATTGCTTTGGATACTATGAACATTTTCAAAATATTAATTCTTCCATGAACAAAGAATATATTTCCATCTGTTTGTGTTGTCTTCAGCTTCTTTCCTTAGGGTCCATGTATTTCCCCTCCTTGGTTAAATTTATCATACGTATTTTGTTCCTTTTTGGTGCAATTATAAATGAAATTATTTCCTTAATATGTTTTTCTGCTACTTCATTATTAGTATATAGAAACACTACCAAACTGGTAGATTGTAAAACTGGATTTGAATCCAGGCAGTCAACTTCCAGACTCCAGACTCCTTAGCATTATGTTATACTGCTATATGGATACTTTGGACCCATTAGGACAGGTTGGAAGTCAGATACTTAAAGACATTAAGGTTTAGAGAGAATAGATAATATTTCCCCCCTTTACATATAAGGAAACTAAATACTAGACTATTTAAATAATTTTTGCCAATCATGCATAGAACAAAGAAAAAAATCAGGATTGGAACCCAGGCTTTCAGATCAGGTCTAGAGCTCTCTATGAACCACAAGAAAAATCTGGAGAAATTATTTTGAAGTACTAAGAAAAATTAGGGGAAATTTGAAGTATTCCTCTAAGATCTCATCTTGAGGGCATAAAAGCATTCTGGACCTGACCTCGTTCCCATGTCCTTCCCAGCATCCCTCACTCTGAAACAAAGGTTGGCATTTGAAGTTACTTCGATCATAAAGTAAGTATAATATCTGCTTGCTTCTCTTCTGTTGCCATCCCAAATTGTTTTTCTTCTTCCTGTATCTTTGTGATTTAAATTAAGAAAGAAATATCTTACAATCTTCAGAAAGGTTAATGACTTATGAGGAAGGCTATAAAAGCAGGGTCACTGCCACATTGTCTTTGTCCACAAGTCAGTAGATGTCAGCTAGAACAGGATCACGCAACCTGGCCATTCTCCTCTGCTATTTCTCAGATGATGGTGAGGTCGGAAGTTTATCCTCTGTGCTGAGGTAAAACATACTTGCTCTTTACAGCAGTGGGGGAGTACCCTGGGTACCGTAAATGTCTTCATACATTTTCCTTGAGTATAGCAGAACATTATTCAGAATGGATGCTCTTGATGAATGTAGCATGACTGACAGTTTTATGCTCATCTTTTTATGGATCCACAAAGTCATATAAATAAATAGTCTATTAACTGCCAGGCATCCCTTGGTAGCCATTGGGTGTGGTCCTGTGGGTCTTCGCAAATTCCTCCATTTGTATAAGAAAGGTATTTACTTTTGAATCATTCAGGCAAAAGAAGTAACTTTAATTTGCTTTTTAAAAATTTGATTTGTTTTCTTTTCCTTTCTCATCTTCCTTGTCCCCCCTCTTCCTTCTTCTCTACACTTTATCAATATTACAACATAGTGCATGAAGCTAAAACACATCTTTTGAATATGAAACAAGGGAATGAAGATACTTTTATCTACTAAAAATAATTATAATGAAAATGATTAAGAAATATAACTGAAGACAAAGTTTAACAAAGAATGATCTTAAAATAAAATAGAAACAACAAAGCTAACTTTGTAGACTTAAGCATTTTATGGTTTTTACACAATTTACAGGTGAAATTAATTTTCTGAAATGTGGTTCATCAACATTTTTATTGTTTGTCATATTTTAAAATAATATTGTTATGTACCATTGGATAAAATTAATAGTGCATTAAAATGGTCTCACCTTAAATCAGGGACAGTTTGCTGGAACTAGAATTTTCAGTTCTCTAATGATTTTTTTCTCTACTATGAAGAGAAAAAAAAAACTTCTATATTAAAATGATGTACGAGGGCAAAAGGAAATTTATGATCTAAACTTGCTGCAAATCATTTGTATTGATCTGTTTTGTTTCCATTCTGCTGAAGCTAATGGAAATCATTTGTCACCTGACTTGTCCCAGCTGATTTGGGGAAAAAAAAAAAAAAGCACACTGTACCATTTATCAGACCAGCTGAAGGTCTGCTACAAGTGTGCTTATGTCTGCAATCATCAAGATACATTCAATTTCTAAGGAAGTAGAGAATATGAGGTTATATTGCTCAGAGGCTTAAAAATAAATTAAATATTGATACAAACATATATATAATACATTCTAATAAAACAGTAAATAGGGAAATAAACTGGCTAGTAGACTACTTAGAAGTAATATTTTAATAGTTTTGCATTTCAAGAGCTAAAATTAAGATATAATTATGTGATATCAACTATGGTAACATTATATACTTGCAAATAAAAGTTAACATACCATTAGAACAATACATTTAAGGAAATAAGCTTTTCTCCTGACCCATAAATTTTGAATTTAACTCTTCCTTTTAAAGCACATTTTTGGTGACTCAAACTTAAACTTTCAATCCTTATGATTTTGTCCATTTACTTCAGATGTCTATCTGTTTTGTATCAGAGGTTGATAAAAGTTGGCCTTGAGAAGCCAATTATATTTGTATAATTTTCAAATTCTTGTAAGATGTGTCAGCTCAAGGTGAGAGGAGATTGGTCTCACAAATCTTTTGTGACATTCTTTCAAATTGTTAAAGAGCAGGAGTCATTGTATGAAAGATTATTTAAACTTTCTCATTATGGTATATCATGGTACCAAATGCTTTTATCATAGGACAAATTTACCATGAGTTAAAGTCATATGTAAAGCAGGACTGTAGAGCCCAGGCAAAGAGCAAGCAAATTTCCAGAATTGAACTGTGGCTTTAATACACATTCCTATTTATTTTCTAATGCACTACTTTTTTCCTCATATCTCCTCATTCTTTCCCTAATACCTGAATAGTATAATTTATTTGAGCACAGAGTTACAAAATAGACATTTTTGTCTTAAAATTTATGATGCTACGATCATAATTCATTCACTCATCCACTCTATATTCAATAAATGTTTTTCAACTACTTCTAGGAACTAGAGATTCTGACAGGTCTGAGGATACAATGGTGCAGAAAAAGGAGACACCATGTTCTTTAAGAACTTAAGTTTGAGTAGATTTGAGAATGTAATTCATTCTAGAGGTTTTTCTTGTCTGTTAAGTTCATGATATAAGACAACTTAATAAGAAAAGGGAACAATTAAGCTAGCTCAGGCGTCTTCTTAGTCATCTAATTATTTAGTAGCATATTTTGGTCTAAATTCTTGTACAGGTTGATTATGGGTTTTGGTCTCTTTTTTTTTTTTTTTCTTTCTTTTTTTTTTTTTTAAGCATCTAGAAAATTGTGAGCCATTGAGGAGAATGGCTCAAAATTTTTCCATCTTTTTTCAAACCTCTGTTAGTTGTTCAACTTGTACTTGTTGAACATATAAGTGAAGAGATTAATGAATGCTACCATTCCTCTCTCATATTTAGCATTTTTTTGCATTTAAAATTATAGGGGAAAATCAACAATACTTACAGATTGTCCAATTGTGCTAAATAAACCTTAAAATTCATATTCATTATTTGATAACATTTTTGGGTACTGAGCTCCTATTTCTCATCACTGTAGTCTAACCGAAAAACATTAAATTGCAAACGCAAGTGTCTAAGTCTGAATTTATGCATTTATTCACTCATTTATTCTTTTTAAAATTTAATTTAATTAATTTTCTTTTTAAGATTTGTTTATTTGAGACAGAGAGAGCAAGTAGGGGGAATGGAAGAGGGAGGAGCAGAGGGAAAGGAACAGAGAGAATCCTCAAGCAGACTCCCTATAACGAGGCTAGATCTCAGGACCCTGAGATCATCCAGAGCTGAAATCAAGAGCCTGCTGCTTAATCCACTGAGCCACCCAGTAACCCCTTAAGTTTTTATTTTAAACCTCCACAACCACCAGATGCACTACGTACCTGGAAGGGAGTGGTGTTTGGAGAAGAGAGGGAGCAGGGCCACACAGCTCACCTTGACTCAGCAGGTGCCAAGCAACCCTGCAGGGCACAAGCCTCCATGTTGCCTACCCATGAGAGAGGCCACTTGGGTGCTGCCACAGACTGTGTCGCCACTGGGACAATCCTCCCATCCCTTATCCTTAAAGCCACAGAAGAGGTTGACTTCCTCTGGCTTCCACACCCCAACCATCCCACCCTCCATCCCTCCCTGCACCCTCTACCCAGGCCACCCTCACCACAGAGGGCAGTGGGTGGGCTGTGCTGGAAGTGGGACGAGAGCTGGCAGGGTGCATGAGGAGGGATGGCAGAAAAGGAGACTGGCTAGATAAATTGTTATTTTAATTTCAGTTAGATAATATACAATGTTCTATCAGTTTCAGGTGTATAACATAGTGACCCAACAATTCCATAAAACATCCTGTGCTCATCCACAATTGCACTCCTTGATCCCTAACACTTGTTTTACCCATTCCCCCATCCACCTCCCTCTGGTAAACATCAATTTGTTCTCCATAATTAAGTTCTTTCTTGATTAGTCTTTCTCTCTCTTTTCCCCCCCTTGTTCTTTTGGTCTTTGTTTCTTAAATTTCACATATGAATGATATCATACAGTATTTGTCTTTCTCTGACTGACTTATTTCAGTCAGCATTGTACTCTCTTGTGGCATCCATGCCAAAGGTCAAATGTCAAGATTTCATTCTTTTTTTATACCTAAATAATGTTCCTTTACATGTATATACTACCTCCTCTTTATCAATGTATCTATCAGTAGACAATTTTCTGTTTCCATAGCGTGGTTATTATAAATAATGCTGCTATAAACATAAGGGTGCATGTGATCCTTTCAATTAGTGTTTTTAATTTATTTGGGTAAATACCTGGTAGTGCAATTACTGTGTCATAGAGTAGTTCTCTTTTTAACCTTTTTTCCCTATTTTTAACTTCTAAGGAACCCCCATTCTATCTTTTTTTATTTTATAATTTTTTATTGTGTTATGTTAATCACCATACAGTGCATCACTAGTTTTTTTAATTTTTTATTTTTTTATTAACATATAATGTATTATTAGCCCCAGGGGTACATACAGGTTTGTGAATCACCAGGTTTACACTCTTCACAGCACTCACCATAGCACATTCCTTCCCCAATGTCCATAACCCAACCACCCTCTCCTTACCCAGCTTCCTCCGGCAACCCTCAGTTTGTTTTGTGAGATTAAGATTCTCTTATGGTTTGTCTCCCTCCTGATCCCATCTTTTTCCTTTATTCCTTTCCTACCCCCAAAGCCCCTAAATTGCCTCTCAACTTCCTCAAATCAGGAAGAACATATGATAATTGTATTTCTCTGATTGACTTATTACACTCAACATAATACACTCTAGTTCTATCAATACCATCGCAAATGGCAAGGTTTCATTTTTTGATGATTGCATAGTATTCCACTGCATATATACACCACATCTTCCATCTTCTTAATCCATTCATCTATTGATGGACATCTAGGTTTTTTCCATAGTTTGGCTATTGTCAACATTGCTGCTATAAATGATTTGGGTGCATGAGCCCCTTTGGATCACTACCTTTGTATCTTTGGGGTAAATACCCAGTAGTGTGATTGCTGGGTCATAGGGTAGCTTAAATTTTAATTTTTTGAGGAACCTTCGTGCTGTTTTCCAGAGTGGCTGCACCAGCTTGCATTCCCACCAACAGAGTAGGAGGGTTCCCCTTTCTCCACATCCTTGCCAAAATTTGTCATTTCCTGACTTGTTAATTTTAGCCATTCTGACTGGTGTGAGGCGGTATCTCATTGTGGTTTTGATTTGTATTTCCTTGATGCCGAGTGATGTGGAGCACTTTTTCATGTGTCTGTTGGCCATCTGGATGTCTTTTTTGAAAAAATGTCTGTTCATGGGGTGCCTGGGTGGCTCAGTGAGTTAAAGCCTCTGCCTTCGGCTCAGGTCATGGTCCCAGGGTCCTGGGATCGAGCCCCGCATTGGGCTCTCTGTTTCGAGCCCCGCATCGAGCCTGCTTCCTCCTCTCTCTCTGCCTGCCTCTCTGCCTACAGGTGATTTCGGTCTGTCAAATAAATAAATAAAAAATCTAAAAAAAAAAAAAAAAGAAGAAAAATGTCAGTTCATGTCCTCTGCCCATTTCTTGATTGGCTTCTTTGTTCTTTGGGTGTTGAGTTTGATAAGTTCTTTATAGATTTTGGATACTAGCTCTTTATCTGATATGCTGTTTGCAAATATCTTCTCCCATTCTGTCAGTTGTTTTTTGATTTTGTTAACTGTTTCCTTTGCTGTGCAAAAGCTTTTGATCTTGCTGAAGTCCCAATAGTTCATTTTTGCCCTTGCTTCCCTTGCCTTTGGTGATGTTTCTAGGAAGAAGTTGCTGCAGCTGAGGTCAAAGGGGTTGCTGTCTGTGCTCTCCTCAAGGAGATGGATTCCTTTCTCACATTGAGGACCTTCATCCATTTTGAGTCTATTTTTGTTTGTGGTGTAAGGAAATGGTTCAGTTTTATTCTTCTGCATGTGGTTGTCCAATTTTCCCACACAATTTCTTGAAGAGACTGTCTTTTTTCTATTGGACATTCTTTCCTCCTTTGTTGAAGATTAGTTGACCATAAAGTTGAGAGTCTATTTCTGGGCTTTCTATTCTGTTCCAATGATCTATGTGTCTGTTTTTGTGCCAATACCATATTGTCTTGATGAAGACAGCATTGTAACAGAGCTTGAAGTCTGGAATTGGGATGCCACCAACTTTGGCTTTCTTTTTCAACATTCCTCTGGCTATTTGAGGTCCATATAAATTTTAGGATATTCTGTTCTGTTTCTTTGAAAAAAAAAATCAGTGGGATTTTGATAGGGATTGCATTAATTTTGTAGATTGCTTTAGGTAGCATAGACATTTTCACAATATTTGTTCTCCCAATCCATGAGCATGGAACATTTTTCCATTTATTTGTATCTTCCTCAGTTTCTTTCACGAGTACTTTATAGTTCTGTGAGTACAGATTCTTTTCCTCTTGGTTAGGTTTATTCCTAGGTGTCTTATGGTTTTGGGTGCAATTGTAAATGAGATTGACTTTAATTTCTCTTTCTTCTGTCTTGTTGTTGGTGTATAGAAATGCAACTGATTTCTCTGCATTGATTTTATATCCCAACACTTTACTGAATTCCTGTACAAGTTCTAGCAGATTTGGAGTGGAGTTTTTTTATTTTTTCACATAAAGTATCTTATCATCTGCAAAGAGTGATAGTTTGATTTCTTTGTCGATTTGGAAGCCTTTAATTTCATTTTTGTTGTCTGATTGCTGAGGGTAGGACTTCTAGTACTACAGTGAATAGCTGTGGTGATAATGGACATTCCTGCCTTGTTCCTGACCTTGGCGGAAAAGCTCTCGGTTTTTCTTCATTGAGAAAGATATTCGCTGTGGGTTTTTCATAGATGACTTTGATGATATTGAGGCATATGCCCTCTATCCCTACACTTTGAGGAGTTTTGATCAAGAAAGGATGCTATACTTTGTCAAATGCTTTTTCAGCATCTATTGAGAGAATCATATGGTTCTTGTTCTTTCTTTTATTAATGTATTGTATCACAATGATTGATTTGCAGATGTTGAACCAACCTTGCAGCCCTGGAATAAATCCCACTTGGTCATGGTGAATAATCCTTTTAATGTACTGTTGGATCCTACTGGCTAGTATTTTGGTGAGAATTTTCACATCTGTTTTCATCAAGGATATTGGCTGTAGTTCTCTTTTCTGATGGGATCTTTGTCTGGTTTTGGGATCAAAGTAATGCTGGCCTTATAAAAAGAATTTGGAAGTTTTCCTTCCACTTTTATTTTTTGGAACAGTTTCAGGAGAATAGGAATTATTTCTTCTTTAAATTCTTGGTAGGATTCCCCTGGGATGCCATCTGGCTCTGGGCTCTTGTTTGTTGGGAGATCTTTAATGACTGCTTCAATCTCCTTACTGGTTATGGGTCTGTTCAGGTGTTCTATTTCTTCCTGGTTCAGTTTTGGTAGTTTATATATCTCTAGGAATGCATTCATTTCTTCCAGATTGTCAAATTTGCTGGCATATTGTTCCTCATAATGTGTTCTTATAATTGTATTTTTGGTGTTGGTTGTAATCTCTCCTCTTTCATTCATGATTTTATTTATTTGGGTCCTTTCTCTTTTCTTTTTGATAAGTCTAGCCAGAGGTTTATCAATCTTATTAATTCTTTCAAAGAACCATCTCCTAGTTTCATTGATTTGTTCTATTGTTTTGTTGGTTTCTATTTCATTGATTTCTTCTCTGATCTTTATTATTTCTCTTCTCCTGCTGGGTTTAGGCTTTCTTTGTTGTTCTTTCTCCAGCTCCTTTAGATGTAGGGTTAGGTTGTGTATTTGAGACCTTTCTTGTTTCCAAGAAAGGCTTGTATCACTCTATATTTTCCTCTCAGGACTGCCTTTGCTGTGTCCCACAGGTTTTGAACCATTGTGTTTTCATTATCATTTGTTTCCATGAGTTTTTTTTTTTTTTTTTTTTTTCAATTCGTCTTTAAGTTCCTGGCTGACCCATTCATTCTTTAGAAGGATGCTGTTTAGTCTCCATGTATTCGGGTTCTTTTCAAACTTCCTTTTGTGGTTGAGTTCTAGCTTCAGAGCATTGCAGTCTGAAAATATGAAAGGATGAACCCAGTCTTTTGGTACTGGTTGAGACCTAATTTGTGACCCAGGCTGTGATCTATTCTGGAAAATGTTCCATGTGCACTAGAGAAGAATATGTATTCTGTTGCATTGGGATGGAATGTTCTGAATATATCTGTGATGTCCATCTGCTCCAGTGTGTCATTTAAGGCCTTTATTTCCTTGTTGATCTTTTGCTTGGATGATCTGTCCATTTCAGTGAGGGGAGTGTTAAAGTCCCCTACTATTACTGTATTATTGTTGATGTGTTCCTTGATTTTGTTATTAATTGGTTTGTATAGTTGGCTGCTCCCATGTTAGGGGCATAGATATTTAAAATTGTTAGATCTTTTTGTTGAACAGATACTTTGAGTATGATATAGTGTCCTTCCTCATCTCTCATTATAGTCTTAGGCTTAACATTTAATTGATCTGATATAAGGATTGCCACCCCAGCTTTCTTCTGATGTCCATTAGCACGGTAAATTGTTTTCCATCCCCTAACTTTAAATATGGAGGTGTCTTTGGGTCTAAACTGAGTTTCTTATAGATAGCATATTGATGGGTTTTGTTTTTTTTTATCCATTATGACACCCTGTATCTTTTGATTGAGACATTTAGCCCATTTACATTCAGGGTAACTATTGAGAGATATGAATTTTGTGCCATTGTATTGCCTGTAAGGTGACTGTTACTGTTCATTGTCTCTATTCCTTTCTGGTTTACTACTTTTGGGCTCTCTCTTTGCTTAGAGGACCCTTTTAAATATTTCCTGTAGAGCTGGTTTGGTGTTTACAAATTCTTTTAGTTTTTGTTTGTCCTGGAAGCTTTTTATCTCTCCTTCTATTTCAATGATAGCCTAGCTGGATATAGTATTCTTGGCTGCATGTTTTTCTCATTAAGTGCTCTGAATATATCATGCCAGTTCTTTCTGGCCTGCCAGGTCTCTGTGGATAATCTGCTTCCAATCTAATATTTTTACCATTGTATGTTACAGACTTGTTTTCCAGGGCTGCTTTCAGGATTTTCTCTTTGTCACTAAGACTTGTAAGTTTTACTATTAGATGATGGGGTGTAGACCTTTTCTTATTGATTTTGAGGGGTATTCTCTGTGCCTCCTGGATTTTGATGCTTGTTCCCTTTGCCATAGTAAGGAAATTCTCTACAATAATTTGCTCCAGTATACCTTCTGCACCCCCCCCCTTTCTTTTTCTTCTGGAATCCCTATTATTCTAATGTTTGTCTTATGGTATCACTTGTTTCTTGAATTCTTCCCTTGTGGTCCAGAAGTTGTTTGTCTCTCTTTTGCTCAGCTTCTTTATTTTCCACCATTTGGTCTTCTATATCACTAATTCTCTCTCCTGCCTCATTTATCCTAGCAGTAAGAGCCTCCATTTTTTATTGCACCTCATTAAAAGCTTTTTTGATTTCAGCTTGGTTAGATTTTAGTTCTTTTGTTTCTCTAAAAAGGGCTTTTATTACTCCAGACAGGTTTTCTCTAGTATCTTCCATGTCTTTTTCAAGCCCAGCTATCACATTAAGAATAGTCATTCTGAACTCTAGATCTGACATTTTACCAACATCCGTATAGATTAGGTCTCTATCTAGCCTTTGTTAGAGCCTCATGTTTTTTTCTTGGGTTTTTTTTTTTTTTTTTTTTTTTTTGTGGTGAGTTTTTCCATCTTGTTATTTTATCCAGATAAGAATATATGAATGAGAGAATAAAATACTAAAAGGGTCGCAAAGACCCCAGAAAATGTGCATTAACCAAATCAGAAGAGATCCCAAATCATTGGGAGAGGAAAAGGGGTAAAAAGCTTAAAAAAAAAAATACGTTTAAAAAAAAATACGTTTATTAGACTGGTGAATAGAAAAGAGCCACCCACTTTATTTGGGGAATATTTTGGTCTCTTAGAAGAAACTACCTCCCAAAATTTTAAAGAAGGATAAACTTACATATATGTGTGTGTGTGTGTGTATACATATATATATGTATATGTATGTATATTTATATACATATGTATATTTATGTATATATATTTATATATGTATATACATATATATACATACATTTATCCAGATAAGAATATATGAACGTGGGACACCTGGGTGGCTCAGTGGGTTAAAGCCCCTGCCTTTGGCTCAGGTCATGATCTCCAGGTCCTGGGATTGAGCGCCACATTGGGCTCTCTGCTCAGCAGACAGCCTGCTTCCTTCTCTCTCTCTGCCTGCCTCTCTGCCTACCTGTGATCTCTGTCTCTCAAATAAACAAATAAAATATTAAAAAAAATATGAACGAGAGAATAAAATACTAAAAGGGTCATATATGAATATGTATATACATATATAAAATAAATATACATAAATATATGTATGTATATAAATATGCATACATATGCATATATATGTATACACACATATATGTTTTTCTTTCTTTAAAATATACATATGTATATTTTATACATATTTATTTATAGTATATATTTATATATATGTATATGCTTATACATACATATACATACATTTTATACATACACACATATATATATATATGGGTAAACATGATGAAATGTTGGAATATGACTGTAAAGGTGAAAATTTTTAAAAAAAATTCTAAAAAAAGGAGTTGATAAGATAAGTTAGTTGGGAAAATAAAGTGGTGAGAATTTGCTCAGGCTGGAGACTAGAACAAAGCCCTGTGCTAGATTTAGGGCATATATTGATCTATTAGAAGAAGCTGTATCCCAAAATCTTTTAGAAGAACAAACACTATATGTATACAAAAAATAAAGTTAGATACACTGAAGGATAAAATATGACTATAATAATGAAGGTTCAAAAAGTTTTTTTCTTTTTTAAAGAAAGGTATTGCTAAGATAAACTAGTTAAAAAAGCATTAAAACAGGAGAGAGCAAAAGTTCAAAAAATTAAAATAAGAAAAACAAAATTAAAAAATATATAATTAACTTTCCAAGACTAATAAATCATGGAGAGAAAGCCATAAATTCCATGTTTTGCTTTCCCCTCTTCTGGAATTCCACTGTTCTCTTTGATCAGTGAGCTTGGTCTTGACTGGATGTTCTTGCTGATCTTCTTGGGTGAGGGGCCCGCTATAGTGATTCTCAAGTGTCATTGCTAGAAGAAGAATTGTTCCACCCTTGCCAGTGGCCAGGCTAAGTAATCTACTTGGGTTTGCTCTCAGGAGCTTTTGTTCCCTGAACACTTCCGTAGAGTTCTGGAGGATGGGAATGAAAATGGCGGCCTCCCAATCTCCAGCCCAGAGAAGCCAAGAGCTTGGGTCCCGACTCCTCAGTGCACCCTCAGAGAAAAGCGCTCAATCACTCCCTCCTCCCTGGCTTCTGGCTACCCTCTGAGGTCACCCAGCCCGTGACCAAGCATTTCTGTCTCTGGTGCATAGTCCTGCCTGTAGACTCCAAACCCAGCCAATCCCTACTGCTCTTCCAGGGGTGTTTCCCTGGATTTGCCACTTGTGGGGTCCCTGCTCAAGGAGCAGTGGTATGATTATGCCTCAGATCACAGTTTAAGGTAACCCCAGTTTAAGAGCTCACTCCTTAGCTCTGTCTCTGTAGCTGGCTTCTCCACTCTAATACCTGCAAGCTCTGTGACACTCAAACACCCCCAATGCTTCTGTGACTCTGTGGGATCTGAGACCTCACTGTCCCTTCAAGGGCTCCACCACTGCTTAGCCTCTGGAGCGATGTCCCTCAGTGGAGCAGACATTTAAAACTTAAATTGATTTTGTGCTCCATTGCTGAGCCACTTGCCAGGAGATGGCCCCTCCCCCCATGGTCTATCTTCCTGTAGCATTGGATTCACTTCTCCACAGGTCCTACCTTTCAGAAAATGGTTGATTTCCAATTTCTAGAATTGCTGCTCTTCTTTTCTTCGATCTCTTATTGGATTTGTAGGAGTTTGGAGTGGTTTGATAAACTATCTAGCTGATCTCCTGCTACCTGATGTCATCTCAGCCTGCTACTTCTCTGCCATCTTGACTCCTCCACATCATTAGTTTTTGATGTAGTGTTCCATGATTCACTGTTTGCATATAATACTCAGTGTTCCATGCATATGTGCCCACCTTAATACCCATCACTGTGCTCATCCATCCCCTTACTTCCTCCCCTCCTAAACCCTCAGTTTGATTCCTGGAGTCCGTAGTCTCTCATGGTTTGCCTCCCACTCTGCTGCTCTGATTCCCCCCACCCCCCCATTTAATTTTTCCCTTCCTTTTCCTAATGTCCTCCATGCTATTCCTTATGTCCCACAAATAAGCGAAACCATATGATAATTATCTTTCTCTGTTTGACTTATTTCACTTAGCATAATCTCCAGTTTTATCCATGCTGATGCAAATGTTGTTATTCATCCTTTCTGATGGCTGGGGAATATTCCATTGTATAAATGGACCATATCTTCTTCATTCATTCATCTGTTGAAGGGCATCTCAACTCCTTCCACAGTTTGGTTATTGTGGGCATTGCTGCTATGAATGTTGGGGTGCATATGGCCCTTCTTTTCACTACATATGCATCTTTGGGGTAAATACCCAGTAGTGTAGTTGCTGGGTCATAGGGTAAATCTATTTTTAACTTTTTGAGGAACCTCCACACTATTTTTCAAAGTGCCTGTACCAACTTATATTCTCACCATCTGTGTAAGAGGTTCTCCTTTCTCCACAACCTCTCCATTTGTTGTTTCTTGTCTTGTCAATTTTTGTCATTCTAACTGGTGTAAGGTAGTATTTCAATATGATACTGTATGTGGAAAACACAAAATACTCCACCCCCAAATTACTAGAACTCATACAACAATTCAGTAATGTGGCAGGATACAAAATCAATTCGCAGAAATCAGTTGCTTTTCTATACACTAACAATGTAACTGTAGAAAGAGAAATTAGGGAATTGATTCCATTTATGATAGCACCACAAACCTTAAGATACCTTGGAATAAACCTAACCAAAGAGGTAAAGTATCTATACTCTAGAAACTACAGAAAACTTATGAAGGAAATTGAAGAAGTCATAAAAAAGATGGAAAAACATTACATGCTCATGGATCAGAAGAATAAACATTGTTAAAATGTCTATGCTGCCCAGAGCAATCTATACTTCCAGTGCCATCCCGATCAAAATACCAATGGCATTTTTCAAAGTGTTGGAACAAATAATCCTAAAATTTGTATGGAACCAGAAAAGACCCTGAATTGCCAAGGAAATGTTGAAAAAGAGAAACACAGCTGGGGTCATCATGTTACCTGATTTTGAGCTTTATTACAAAGCTGTGATCACCAAGACTGCATGGTACTTGCACAAAAACAGACACATACATCAATGGAACAGAATAGAGAGCCCAGATATGGAACCTCAATTTTTTGGTCAACTAATCTTTGACATAACAGGAAAAAATATCCAATGGAAAAAAGACAGTCTCCTCATGAAATGGTGCTGGGAAAATTGGAAAGCTATAGACAAAAGAATGAAACTAGACCACCTTCTTACATCATGCACAAAGATAAATTCTAAATTGTTGAAAGACCTCAATGTGAGATAGGAATCCATCAAAATCCTAGAGGAAAACACAGACAGTAACCTCTTTGACATCAGTCACAGCTACTTCTTACAAAACACGTCTCAAAGGCAAGGGAAACAAAAGTGAAAATAAACTTCCGGGACTTCATCAAGATAAAAAGCTTCTGTACAGCAACCTCTTCGACCTCTGCCGCAGCAACATCTTCCTAGGAACAACGCAAAAGGCAAGGGAAGCAAGGGCAAAAATGAACTATTGGGATTTCATCAAGATCAAAAGCTTTTGCACAGCAAAGGAAACAGTTAACAAAATCAAAAGACAACTGACAGAATGGGAGAAGATATTTGCAAACGACATATCAGATAAAGGACTAGTGTCCAGAATCTATAAAGAACTTAGCAAACTCAACACCCAAAGAACAACTAATCCAATCAAGAAATGGGCAGAGGACATGAACAGACATTTCTGCAAAGAGGACATCCAGATGGCCAACAGACACATGAAAAAGTGCTCCATATCACTCGGCATCAGGGAAATACAAATCAAAACCACAATGAGATATTACCTCACACCAGTCAGAATGGCTAAAATCAACAAGTCAGGAAATGACAGATGCTGGCGAGGATGCGAGAAAGGGGAACCCTCCTACACTGTTGGTGGGAATGCAAGCTGGTGAAGCCACTCTGGAAAACAGCATGGAGGTTCCTCAAAATGTTGAATATAGAACTGCCCTATGACCCAGCAATTGCACTATTGGGTATTTACCCTAAAGATACAAACGTAGTGATCCAAAGGGGCACGTGCACCCGAATGTTTATAGCAGCAATGTCCACAATAGCCAAACTATGGAAAGAACCTAGATGTCCATCAACAGATGAATGGATCAAGAAGAAGTGGTATATATACACAATGGAATACTATGCAGCCATCAAAAGAAATGAAATCTTGCCATTTGCGACAACATGGATGGAACTAGAGCGTATCATGCTTAGCGAAATAAGTCAAGCAGAGAAAGACAACTATCATATGATCTCCATGATATGAGGAAGTGGTGATGCAACATGGGGGCTTAAGTGGGTAGGAGAAGAATAAATGAAACAAGATGGGATTGGGAGGGAGACAAACCATAAGTGACTCTTAATCTCACAAAACAAACTGAGGGTTGCTGGGGGGAGGGGGTTTGGGAGAAGGGGGTGGGATTATGGACATTGGGGAGGGTATGTGCTTTGGTGAGTGCTGTGAAGTGTGTAAACCTGGTGATTCACAGACCTGTACCCCTGGGGATAAAAATATATGTTTATAAAAAATAAAAAATTAATAAAAAAATTAATAATAAAAAAAAGCTTCTGTACAGCAAAGGAAACAGTCAACAAAACAAAGAGATAACCCATGGAATGGGAGAAGATATTTAGAAATGACACTACAGATAAAGGGCTGGTATCCAAGATCTATAAAGAGCTTCTCAACCTCAACACCCATAAAACAAACAATCAAGACATAAAGTGGGCAGAAGACATGAATAGATACTTCTCCAAAGGAGACATGCAAATGACTAAGAGATACATGAAAAAAATGTTCAACATCATTAGTCATCAGGGAAATTAGACTAAAAATTTTTCTGTTTTCCACAGTGGCTGTACCAATTTGCATTCCCATCAGCAGAGCAAGAGGTTTCCTTTTTCTCCACAACCTCATCAACACCTACTATTTCTTCTGTTGTTGATTTTAGCCATTCTGATAGGTGTGAAGAGATATTTCATTTTGATTTACATTTCCCTAAATGATAACTGATTGTGAGGATTTTTTCACATGTCTGTTAAGCATCTGTACATCTACTTTGAAGAAATGTCTATTCATGTCTGCTCATTTCTTAATTGGGTTGGTTTTTTTGGGGGTGTTGAGTTTAAGAAACTCTATAGATCTTGGATACTAGCTAGCCCTTTCATTTCCAAATATCTTCTCCCATTCAGTGGGTTGTTTCGTTGACTGTTTCCTTTGCTTTCAAGATTTTTCTTTTGATGTAGTTCCAATAGTTTATTTTTTATTTTGTTTTCCTTGCTTCAGGAGACAAATCTAGTAAGAACTTGCTATGGCTGATGTCAAAGAAGTTACTGCCTGTGTTCTCTTCTGGGGTTTTCAGGGTTTCCTGTCTCATATTTAGGTTTTTAATCCATTTTGAATTTATTTTTTGTGTATGGTATAAACAAGTGGTCCAGTTTCATTATTTTGCATGTTGCTGTCCAGTTTTCCCATTAGCATTTGTTAAAGAGACTCTTTTATTCTTTTTGGATGTTCTTTCTTGCTTTTTCAAAGATTACTTGACTATATAATTGTGGGTTTATTTCTAGGTTTTCTGTTCTGTTCTATGGATCTGTGTGTCTATTTTTGTGCCAGTACCACACTGTTTCGATTAATACAGCTTTGTAATATAACTTGAAGCCCAGAGTTGTGAAGCCTTAAGTTTTCCATTTCTTTTTCAAGATTACTTGATATTTTTAGGATTATTTGTTCTAGTTCTGTGAAAAATGAAAGTGGTATTGTGACAAGAATTGCATTAAATGTGTAGATTGCTTCAGGTAATACAGACATTTTAACAATATTTGTTCTTCTAATCCATAAGCATGGAACATCTTTCCATTTCTTTGTGTTGCTTTCATTTCTTTCAATTTCTTTCATTTCTTTTTTCAGAGTAAAGATCTTTCACCTTTTTGGTTAGGTTTAGTTCTTGGTATTTATAGTATTTGGTCCAATTTTAAGTGGGATTGAGTCTTCCATTTCTATTGCTGCATCATCATTAGTGTATAGAAATGCACTAGATTTCTGTGCATTGATTTTGTATCCTGTGACGTTACTGTAGTCATTTATTACTTCTAACCATTTTTTAATGGAGTCTTTTGGGCTTTCTGTATATAGTATCATGTCATCTTCAAACACTGAAAGTCTTCTTCCCTACTGATGTGGATGACTTTTATTCTTGTTGTGTGATTGTTGTGGCTAAGCCTTCAAGTACTATGATGAATAAAAACAGTGAGAGTGGACATTCTTGTATTTTTCCTGACCTAGGGGAATAGCTCTTTGCTTTTCCCCATTGAGGATGATGTTAGCTATGGGTTTTTCACAGATGGCGTTTAGTATGTTGAGATATCTTCCCTACATTTATTGAGGGCTTTTATCATGAATAGATGTTGTACTATATCAAATGTTTTTTCTGTGTCTATTGAAATGAACATGTTGTTCTTATCCATTCTCTTCTTAATGTGATGTATCGTATTGATTGATTTGTGAATATTCTACTACCCTGGTAACCCAGGAATAATTCCTTCCACTTATTTATTCACTCAACAGACATTCACTGGGCAATTTTGGTAGTTGAGTGCACTGATGGGGTTACAAAGGAGAATTGTAGAAGACCCTGCTTTGAGGAACTCAGGGTAGTAGAGGACATAGTCATATATACAGAAAAAATATATATATGCTATGGTATAAGGTGTGATCTAATAAAATTATTTTAAAAATTCCTTGAGTATAGAAAAAAAGAAGCAGAAAATCATTGTAAAGGAGAAAGGAGAGAAATTTTCAGAAAAAAAAAGAAAAAATAGGATAAATTCAAGTTAATGTGAAAATTCAATGTGGGAGAAAGAGTATTTTGTAGTGAGATATTGAAGAACATTTTTAAAAAATGCCACCTAAGAAATTTCATATTTATACTCGTGGGAAAAGGATCACCAGAAGTTTTGAAAAGGTGGAAAAGTAAAAGCCATTTTTTGTAATTAATGAAGAAAAAATGATTATATTTTTAAGTAACAACTTATAAAATAGAGAAAAAATCATAAAAGCAGAAAAAACAATGACTACCTATTTTAACACCAACCTAATACCTATAACAGAAACATACTCTGCTAACATTTGGAATATATGTTATTGCAAAATATGCTTCTAACATGTAATTTCAATATACCACTCTTATAGTGTTGTGATACAGAATCATATACATGCTCTTTAATCTATGACTGCAATTGCTGATGTATTTCTATATTTATTGGCATGGAAAGATGTTTTAATGCCCTTTAATATTAAATTTGAAAAGTCGATTTTACACATAAAATATTAAATGATTGAGGGTGCTTGTGTGGCTTAGTTTGTTATGTCTGACCCATGACTCTCAGCTGGAGTCATGATCTCTGCGTTGAAGATCAAGCCCCACATCAGTCTCCACACCCAGCAGGGAGTCTGCAGGTGATTCTCTCTCCCTCTTTGCCTCTGCCCCTACCTTCCACTTGTGCATGTTTTTTTTTTCTCTCTCTCTGAAATAAATAAATTCTTTAAAAAAGTTAAATGATTAGAAGATGTAGCCCCATGAAGATAATATACACATAGTGAAGTCATAGTAAATGAATGAGTACATTTAAATCATGTAGACAGATTAATTACCCAGCTATAAAGACAGGGCATTGAATGTGGAGTGGGAAGAGATTATTTAGAAAATGCTATTGAGACAACAGTGTACCTATCAGGAAAAAAGGCAATGTTTATACTTACCCACTCCTTATGCAAAAATAACTATCAGATGGAACAGAGATGTGAACACCAAAACAGAAAAAAAAAGCTATTTGAGTTCTAGAAAATTACACAGGAACTTTTTATTCTGTGTATAATGAACTTAGAGATGAAAAGCTTTCCAAATATGTCACAAAACTGAGAAATCAGAAAATAATAAATTGATTAATTTGCCTACATCTTTAAAAAAAATATTTATTTGGCAATTCACTAAAACTGAACATACAAACAAAACCCCCTGAATCCTGAAAATGCTTGTAAACACAATGGACAAATATAACTAATATATATACATATATATAATATAATTAATATTATAATAATAAGATAATATATTTCTCTATATTTATAATATAATTAATATCCTTAATATAATATATTCCTTCAAGTGGTTTATGTAATTTTAAAAGATCTACTTATGTATTATTTTAGAAAAAGAGAGACAGAACTCAAGGGAAGGTGCAGGGAGTGAGGGAGAGAGAGAAAGTCAAGCAGACTTCCAACTGAGTGCAGAGACTGATAAGGCACTCAAGCTAATGACTCTGAGATCATGACCTGAGCCAAAATCAAGAGTTGGACGTTTAACCAGCTGAGACACCTAGGCACCCCATATGTTTTCATATACTTAAACTAAATTTTAATAATTATTTTATCTGAACACACTTATACATAGGAACTGGAAAGCAGAGTTGTAAGGATGAAGTCGAAGAAAACTGATTTACTAAAAGCTATCTGGTAATTCTTAGGGATGGATAAGTTGTATGTATCATGGGTTGTCTGTATCAGATACAAAAAGATGTAACAAGTGTTTTTCAAGAATTCATGTCTGAGGACAAGTTTGTTTAGGATTGCTGAGAAACAAAGTATTATTTGGAAATGCTAACAGTTTAATGGATATTAAAAAAGCAGTCAGTTTGATTTTCTGATTTGCCTGGCAGTGGCTAAAATATCTGGACTCATGATTTAATTGCACACTAAGAATAGTTCTAAGCTTTTAAAATTTCTAGAGGAAATGTAGTCTTTATAGGCAAAATTAAGGTCTGGAAGTCTTTTATGAAATAGCTTTACCTTTTTAGTAGTCTCTACATTTTGCTGCTGGTGTGAATGATTTCATTTCTCTAATGTGGTCATAGCCATATAATTCAAACTCAGAAGCAGACCAAGAAACTATTTCAGTTTGGGGATAATTTTATGATCTGGTGGAGATCAGGGTTGTTTTTTTTTTTTTTTCTCTTTATGTTTTTTTGTTTGTTTTGTGTATAAAATTAGAAACATTATTTTAAAATCACTCAGGGACTTTATAATTTTTTTTTCATTAACAACTTTCTCACTTTATCTTTAGGAAAAAATAATGTTATCTTTTGATTATTTAATGATTTTGCATTTCTTAAAACTGATAATATATTTTTATTTACTTACTATTGTTTTTCACTTACTAAGGAGTTGTTTTACTTTCTTTAGAGCTGGGTAAAACTACTATTTTTTTCAATTCATATACTTGCATATGGAATGACAGGTTCTTTCCTTTCATTTTTGAATGACAGTTTTGCTCTACATAAAATGCAATATTCTACTTGTCCTGAAAGGATTGTTTTTTGTTTGTTTGTTTTGTTTTTTTTAAAGGTTTTATTTATTTATTTGTTAGAGAGAGAGAGCGCGCAGGAGCACAGGCAGAAAGAGTGGTAGGCAGAGGCAGAGGGAGAAGCAGGCTCCCCGCTGAGCAAGGAACCTGATGTGGGACTCGATCCCAGGACTCTGGGATCATGACCTGAGCTGAAGGCAGCCGCTTAACCGACTGAGCCACCCTGGCGTCCCAGTTTTTTTGTTTTTTTTTTCTTACAAAGTAAGAAATTATAAAATTATTAGGTTTTCTTCTAAAAAAAGAGTAACTCAGATATGAGGTTGAGCTATTATAAGACATCAGATTATAGTAAAATACCTAAGTAGATTAGATTCTTCTTCTCTACCTGCCACATAATAGGATCTTTCCTCTACTCCTCCCTCTGAGACTCTGATAGCCTTTTCTTGCTGCTTCTCTCTATGAAAATCTAAGAGCCTTTTCTTGTATTTTCAAGCTTATGAAAAATTCTTATTGAAGTATAATGTATCTAAAAATCTGCACATTATAGATATATGATTCAATAAATTATTACAAATGTAACACCTTGAATAAATCACCACTCATAAGAAATAGAATGCTATTACCATTTTAGAAGTTTCCTTTCTGTCCCCTTCCTGATGCTACATTTTGCAAGAGTAACTACTATTTTAATCTCTTCAGTATAAATTAATTTTGTCTGTTTTCTTTTCTTTATATAAAATCATACACATGTACAGTTTTTTGGTTGACTTCTCTGTGAATGTGGTAATCACCATATTGTTGTGTATAGTTGTAGATCGTTCACTATAATTTCTGAATAATATCCATTATGTGACTACCATGAAATTAATATATTCATTCTCCTGTTGATATTTAATGTTCTATCTTTCTTATCTACTGCTTTAATGTTATGTTTTGCTCTCCACCAGTGGC
Organism: Mustela nivalis; assembly: GCF_964662115.1. Classification (NCBI taxonomy): domain Eukaryota; kingdom Metazoa; phylum Chordata; class Mammalia; order Carnivora; family Mustelidae; genus Mustela; species Mustela nivalis. The sequence goes on from NC_139021.1 coordinate 127,177,063, forward strand.
ACTACCTTAAGGTAGTTTCTATCAAAGCTTTACTGTCTAGAAGTTCTTACCTTTTGCCTGCTGATCTCTCCAAATAACTCCTTCTGCAGAGAGAATGCACTTTCTTATTTTGGTGTTTCTTTTTGGCAGCTGGATCACAAAGACAATAGCTAAGGATCCTGCAAATAGTGGCCTTTTTTATTTAACATACTCTTCTCTCTTTAAGTCTTCAAGTGCTCAGAAACAGGAATTGTTGAAGTTACATTGAGGTGGTTTCAAACGCAACCTACTGAATCAGGAAAAGCCACTCTCTTGCGGCTCTAAGTTCCTGCTATTGAGTCCAGGCTGTCTTTCTGAATCAAGCACATTTTCTAGATCATATAAAACTTCCATGCAGCATATTCTAACTCCAACTCCCATAATGTTTTCTTTATTTACAGTCTTCATAAGAAATCATCTTTAAGTGTCTTTGAGAAAAATATTGGATCTAATATCTCTTCATACAAGTACATTATTTCCCCAAGAATTTTGTGATCATACTATCTCTAGTGCTTTGTGGATAACCACATTCAAGGTACTGCTTTTATTGACATTGCTTATGTCAGTTGGCAGATAACTGATTGCTGGTGCATACCCATAATGGCACTATTTTTTTTAAGTCCTGCGGATTCTGCTTGGCTGTATAAAATCATTTCAGTAGTACATGCCTCTGAAAGAATGTAAGGGACTCTACAGTGATGACCTGTCGGTTCTTTGGTTCCAAGAACAATACACGACATCTTAAGAACGCTGGTGTTTTTCATCTTGGGATTAGCTTTTCCTTCCAATGATCTTTCAGAGCACCCATTTAAAAACAAATGTTTTATCAGATAATATGACAAAGAAGCCATTTCAAAGCCATTTCAAATTCAAACTAATTTCAATTTTTTTATCATCTGTATTTGCTTGTGGATCTCTGAATTTCTAGTATTAATAACATTTGTCAGGATATAGTCTATGCTTTTATTCCAGAACTTTGGCTCTGTTACTTTGAGTAGTACTACAGTTTGAAGGGGGGGAAATATGCATGTCAAATAGTAAGCACACATTTAGCAGGCCTCATTTGGTAGGGATAGGAATGGCCAAGAAAGACAGGAAGATTTCCTGGAGAGTCAATGTTAGTTAACTTATTCTATCAAGTATCCTGATTTTGACTCCATATATTTTTTGTTGTTGTTGTTGTTGTTTTTTAAGATTTTGTTTATTTATTTGACAGACAGTAGGCAGAGAGGCAGGTATAGAGCGAGGGGAAAGCAAGCTCCCCACTGAGCAGAGAACGTGATGTGGGGCTCGATCCCAGGACTCTGGGATCATGACCTGAGCCGAAGGCAGATGCTTTAACCCACTGAGCCACCCAGGCACCCCATCGACATCATATTTAGCACTTTAATTCAACTACACACTAACTCAGTATTTGCATGCCCAATATGGATATTTATAAATATAAATTGCTCTTCTGACACAATATAGCCAAATTCATTGATCATTTAAACTCATTTTCTTTAGTTAATGCAAAGAAAGAAAAAGAATGTCTACAAAACAGTTAATTGTTAACCACCTATGAAACAATGTTTATTACAACATCTGAGATAAAGCTGTGTCGAGAAGGAATTTCTTGCCCTTACTTTAAGGCTCAGTGATACATGGAAATCAAGGGATATTCATGGAAGTTCTTAGGGATAAACATTCTCCTTCCTCCACTTTTTCTTGTTCCTGAACCTCTTCTTCCCTTTTTCTCTTTGATATTTTGATAAAATCTTCATGATTCTCCTTTTGTAGGTACATTTGTATATTGATGATTGCAACTTCTCTTCTAGTGGGATATCTCACCTAAATTTTATGAAACATCTCCTGAGTTGTTTCTCTAACTTTGTCCTGAGACTAGACTCTAATGCAGAATTGCTACATACGATCATGAAGGCAGTTTCCAGAATAAATTCAGGAAGGATTGTCATCTAGACTAGGAAGGAGCTTGACAGTATTATGGCTCTACACCTATTTCTTGGGCTCTACTTATAAACATAGTTTAATTGGTCTATAGTTTTGTGAAATGCTAAATGAGGTACTCCTTGGAAATTCACAGATCAAATTAGTAAATTTCAAACTTCAGAAGGTCTATCTGTGATTGAGCTTCTTAAATGCTTTGATTTGGTTAAATCTATGTAACTCAGTTTTTTTTCTCCAAAATTATTATTATGTTTTATAGGGAATAGCTTTGAATATATCATGGAAGGCACTGTGGAAAATGCTAGCTTCTGTTTATAACAGTGCAAATATCAGTAATTGCTAAAATGTCATTGAATACTTCTGTTGGGATAGCCATTATGTTAAGTGCTTCATATGGAGTGTAAAATTTAATTTTCTTAAAGACCTATAAAATTAGTTCTATTGTTAGCTCCAGCTTATAAATGGGGAAATAGACAGTTAAAAATATTACCCAGGACCACTCAGTTAGAGAAGAGGCATGTCCCTTATATGAAACCAAACAGATCTCAGTTGACAGCATGCTTAAAAAATGTGTAGTATAAAATTTGCTACTCAGTGTGGTTCAGAGATCACATCTACAATCTTGTTAGAAATGCAGTAAGAGTGGATGAGTTATAGTTTTTGTCAATATTATCAGGCCAAAGGTCCATGGAGATGGTTTTCTTCTCGATATACAGAGAAGTTGCCCTAGGGAAAGTGCTTTAGTTGCTGCATTTTTTCTTTCTTTTTGTCTTACTGGAATATTGATTGAAATCATAAGATAATAATCAGAAGGAAAAGCCAAGACAGTAGAGATTATGGAAAGGCAAGATTGAAGGAGCCTAGGATACTAATGATATTAGGACACAGTTCATAGCTTGAGTTGTTGACCTATAACATGCTTATAGTATAAAGAAAATAAACCCCTATTTCATTCAGTTACCATTATCAGATTTGTATCACTTTTGGGGAAAATCATTTGTCAGTGCTACGAGCATTGTGGTTTTGGCTCTTAAGTAGTTTACACTGTAATTTAGGACATTAAAGAGTAATTAGTAACTTTAAAACAAAGTTGAACATATAAGATGAATTAATTGATTAGTTGTGTAATATAAAGCACACCAGTCCATATCAGAATATTATCACTAAATCAGAAAAGGCTTCAGAAGAAAGATGGATCCATGGCTAGACTTTGTATGATGGATATCTTTGGGCAGGGAATGGGGAGAAGAAATGGCTTTCTGTTATTTGAGAACACAATCCAAAAAGACAAGCATGAGGGAATGGGCTTTTCTTCCCTGGTAAAACTGATCCTAGTATTACACTTTAAAAGAATGTGAAATTGAGATGAGATGGAAGCACATAATGGATAGCTTTTAGATCCAGCCATAGGAATTTAATATCATAATCCTATTGGACATTTTAGTGCTTCCATAAATGAAATGAAGTAATCTGCTATAATGTTGATTTAAATTTTTGTATTAGAGCAATTTTCCACAATAAAATTTTATCGAGTGAAACTTTACTGCAAACAGTATAATAACCATTCTTATTTGGATAGAGCATCATTATTGATTCAAGTAAACTTGATAGTTTTTCACAATGGTAACCATTTTACCATATGTATATATGTCATTTAGTACCATTTGTTAAATATCTTCTCTTTTATCTAGGAGGTCAAAGAATAAGAAAAAAGAAAAGTTCACCAAGTACTACAAAAAACACACAAAGAATATAACATGTAAGGCTATATATATTTCTTTTTATACATGTATATGTATTTCTTTTTATACATAAATATGATATAGGTATTCCAACATTTTAAGAAAGACAGAGAGGAAAGTGAAAAGACATCTGTCTAGTGTTCTTGACATATATTTAAAGAAAGTGAAAGGGATTGGCTTAGCTGAACGAGCATTTACTGATTCTATCAAATATATATATTTTAACACATATTGTCTTTCAGGCATCCATTCAGTACTAGGGACAAACATTGAGAGAAATGAGGATTTTACTTTCTAAGAATGGACATTATATTAGAACTAATCAGACCATAAACAGATATCCAGAAGTGATTATAAGTGTTAAGAACAACATTAAATGAGTAACATGTGGTATAGAACAGTGCTATTGATGGGTGTCATTTTTAAAAAAAAGGTAATACCAATGATATAAAAGAAGAGAAGGGAGTGAGCCATTTAGACATTATGAGGAACAGCAAAAAATCAAGTATGGTTAGGAGAGCTTGAGCATGGGAAGATTTATAAATTTTGAGGTCAGACAATTAGTGAGGATTGGAACTTGTGCAGCCATTTAGGCAATAATAAGGACTTGCATGGAGCAAAGTGAAGGTAAGTTGGACAGTTTTGACTAAAGAAGGGACATAAATTGATCTGTGCCTAAGATGGTCAAGGTGGCATCTACATGTAGATTAAAATGTATAGGGGGCAAATACAGAAGTTGGGGGCCAGTTATGACACACTAATACAGATGAGCAATGATGCTTGGTTTGGACTAGGATAGTACATCATGAAAAGTAGTCGGATTTTTTATATCTTTCTCAGGAAAGTTGATAAGAGTGTTGACGAATTTTCTGTGGATGGGCATAGAATTGTAAAAAGATATAAAAGAGGATAGCGTGACATTTATTAAATAGCCACTAGAGATATAGAATAGGCAATTTGGATATATGTCTGGTAAGATGGTTCTAGCTATTCAGGAGCCACCACTACTTTATCAGGCTTTATCACCTCCTGGGCTTTCTTCACCCCAACCACCATCAGGGAGAGTCTTACAATGTGAAGTTATTGCATAGTTAATTTTTATCATCACCCAACTCACCACAGTCATGCTGCTCATGTTGTTGTGTGAGATGGACTGACTCATTTCCAGCATCTCACCTGAAGAGCTACTTTCAAGAGTTACACTGGTACTGCTCTCTTAGCCTGAGGTCTACCTCAAAAATCGGAGACCATCATAAAGGGTTTACTTTGGGGTAGTGATGCCAGAGAATGGAGCAAATGATCAATGAGATTGAAGCAAAGCAGGGAGAAGATAAACCCAATACAAAGATGTATTGTATATCTGTTCACTTCTTTGAAAACAAGCCTTTTTTCCCTCCTCACCAGGAGCATGGACCCAGAATTATCTATTTCTGAAACAATGGGTTGATGGTTGGAGCACTGGTTGAAGTTTTTTTGGTGAAACATTAACTCTCTCAGACTTCTAGGTTATGCTATTGTGATAGCGGATTATCTCTAGCAGCATCTGCCACTGTGTCTTCAGGGAAATGAATATTTTAGGGTAAATGTAGTCAGAATTTGGATGGAGGTAAAGCAAAGAAAATGTGAGTGGGTAGAAAAGAGATCTCTGGTATCTTCCTTGAGAAACTGATGATTTAAATGAGATATTCTGAAACACTAAAAAAGAATTAAATTAAAAAATGAGTGAGATACGAAAAACACTGAAGCGTTAACTTCCAAAAGTGCAATGCTGGATGAATGTGTGCACATGCCCCTGCACGTGTGTGTGTGTGTGTGTGTGTGTGTGTGTATTCATGCCAGGGAGTTGGAAAGGATATGTATGAATACCGTGAAACAGAAGGGCCTGTGCAGTATACGAGGACTTGAAAGGAAAGCCAGAGTGGTTAATCTACACAAAGAAAGGGAAATAAAACAAAACAAAACAAAAAGTAGAAGAGGCTACAAATGTAGGAAGGAGACTAATTCCACATAACCCTCTGGGCCATGTTAATGATTTGGTTCTTTGTCTTGAGAACAAAGGACATGCAGCGGTAGATTTACAAAGGAAGAATATATAATTACATTTGCTTTAGGAAGGTAGCTCTAGATGCAACACGGAAATATATTAAAGGAGGTTAAGACCAAATGCAGTAAAACACACAAAATATTTTTCATAATTTCAGCTAGAAATGATGGTACTTTGTATGGCATTTTGTAGCAAAGCAATGAAGGGAATTTAAGAGATATTTCAGAGCAAAAACAAGAGAACTTGGTTATAGATGGGATATGTGGAGTGAGAAAGAGAGATTTTAAAGATAGCTTCTAAAAAGATGTGCATGTCATTTACTGACTAACAAATAGTGGGACAGAGACTCAGTCCTAGTTGGGATATGTGGTTGATTGGCTTAGAATTCAGTCTGTGGAATGTGTTTAACCTTGTGGCATTTGAGTACAAGTGTAAAAACATGTTGCGTGTGAGAAACTGAAGATTATTTAGATTTAGATAATTGTTTTATAAATCATTTTCCAAGCTTTGCATGGTTAATGACTGCCAATAGCACTATTTATTTATTTTTTACGACTGCTAACTTTTCTACATTTAACAGGCTTAAAGACACCTGTAGTAGATGCTGTGGGCACCCCTCCCATTCCTTTCCCACCTTTTAACAGGCAGTGAGTATTGGCCCTTGAAAATGCGTAGCTTCACTCTTGTCCAGATGATTGACCTGGCCATACTTTCTCCACTTCACTGCCAAAACACATTATAAAGCCGCTAGCAGGTAGTTTGTACCGACTGAGGCTAGAGTTCTTCATTAAAAAGCCATCTTTGTGGAACTTTTTGCACCATCCTGTCCTGCTTTTCTCACTTGTTTACAGAGCACTTGAACAGAACTCCCCACATCAGCTTCTGATTCTAGGGAATTCAACCTAAGATACTTTGGAGTAGGGTTTTTTTGTTTGTTTTTTCTCCCCTTGAAAAGATTTAAGCAAATTCAAAGACCACTTTTTATTTATTTCTTTTTAAACTAAGTTCTTCCTAACAGAACCCTGTGGTTCAACTTTAGGTCGAAACACATTGACATTTCATTTAGCTTAAAATTCAGTTCTATGGATGTTGAGTTTGCTAAGTTCTTTATAGATTCTGGACACTAGTCCTTTATCTGATATGTCGTTTGCAAATATCTTCTCCCATTCTGTCAGTTGTCTTTTGATTTTGTTAACTGTTTCCTTTGCTGTGCAAAAGCTTTTGATCTTGATGAAATCCCAATAGTTCATTTTTTCCCTTGCTTCCCTTGCCTTTTGCGTTGTTCCTAGGAAGATGTTGCTGCGGCAGAGGTCGAAGAGGTTGCTGCCTGTGTTCTCCTCAAGGATTTTGATGGATTCCTTTCGCACATTGAGGTCCTTCATCCATTTTGAGTCTATTTTTGTGTGTGGTGTAAGGAAATGGTCCAATTTCATTTTTCTGCATGTGGCTGTCCAATTTTCCCAGCACCATTTATTGAAGAGGCTGTCTTTTTTCCATTGGACATTCTTTCCTGCTTTGTCGAAGATGAGTTGACCATAGATTTGAGGGTCTATTTCTGGGCTCTCTATTCTGTTCCATTGATCTATGTGTCTGTTTTTGTGCCAGTACCATGCTGTCTTGATGATGACAGCTTTGTAATAGAGCTTGAAGTCCGGAATTGTGATGCCACCAACGTTGGCTTTTTTTTTCAATATCCCTTTGGCTATTCGAGGTCTTTTCTGGTTCCATATAAATTTTAACATTATTTGTTCCATTTCTTTGAAAAAGATGGATGGTACTTTGATAGGAATTGCATTAAATGTGTAGATTGCTTTAGGTAGCATAGACATTTTCACAATATTTATTCTTCCAATCCAGGAGCATGGAACATTTTTCCATTTCTTTGTGTCTTCCTCAATTTCTTTCATGAGTACTTTATAGTTTTCTGAGTATAGATTCTGTGTCTCTTTGGTTAGGTTTATTCCTAGGTATCTTATGGTTTTGGATGCAATTGTAAATGGGATTGACTCCTTAATATCTCTTTCTTCTGTCTTGCTGTTGGTGTAGAGAAATGCAACTGATTTCTGTGCATTGATTTTATATCCTGACACTTTACTGAATTCCTGTATAAGTTCTAGCAGTTTTGGAGTGGAGTCTCTTGGGTTTTCCACATATAGTATCATATCATCTGCGAAGAGTGATAATTTGACTTCTTCTTTGCCGATTTGGATGCCTTTAATTTCCTTTTGTTGTCTGATTGCTGAGGCTAGGACCTCTAGTACTATGTTGAATAGCAGTGGTGATAATGGACATCCCTGCCGTGTTCCTGACCTTAGTGGAAAAGCTTTCAGTTTTTCTCCATTGAGAATGATATTTGCGGTGGGTTTTTCATAGATGGCTTTGATGATATTGAGGTATGTGCCCTCTATCCCTACACTTTGAAGAGTTTTGATCAGGAAGGGATGCTGTACTTTGTCAAATGCTTTTTCAGCATCTATTGAGAGTATCATATGGTTCTTGTTCTTTCTTTTATTGATGTGTTGTATCACATTGACTGATTTGCGGATGTTGAACCAACCTTGCAGCCCTGGAATAAATCCCACTTGGTCGTGGTGAATAATCTTTTTAATGTACTGTTGAATCCTATTGGCTAGTATTTTGTTGAGTATTTTCGCATCTGTGTTCATCAAGGATATCGGTCTATAGCTCTCTTTTTTGGTGGGATCCTTGTCTGGTTTTGGGATCAAGGTGATGCTGGCCTCATAAAATGAGTTTGGAAGTTTTCCTTCCATTTCTATTTTTTGGAACAGTTTCAGGAGAATAGGAATTAGTTCTTCTTTAAATGTTTGGTAGAATTCCCCCGGGAAGCCATCTGGCCCTGGGCTTTTGTTTGTTTGGAGATTTTTAATGACTGTTTCAATCTCCTTACTGGTTATGGGTCTGTTCAGGCTTTCTATTTCTTCCTGGTTCAGTTGTGGTAGTTTATATGTTTCTAGGAATGCATCCATTTCTTCCAGATTGTCAAATTTATTGCCGTAGAGTTGCTCATAGTATGTTCTTATAATAGTTTGTATTTCTTTGGTGTTAGTTGTGATCTCTCCTCTTTCATTCATGATTTTATTTATTTGGGTCCTTTCTCTTTTCTTTTTGATAAGTCGGGCCAGGGGTTTATCAATTTTATTAATTCTTTCAAAGAACCAGCTCCTAGTTTCGTTGATTTTTTCTATTGTTTTTTTGGTTTCTATTTCATTGATTTCTGCTCTGATCTTTATGATTTCTCTTCTCCTGCTGGGCTTAGGGTTTCTTTCTTGTTCTTTCTCCAGCTCCTTTAGGTGTAGGGTTAGGTTGTGTACCTGAGACCTTTCTTGTTTCTTGAGAAAGGCTTGTACCGCTATATATTTTCCTCTCAGGACTGCCTTTATTGTGTCCCACAGATTTTGAACCGTTGTATTTTCATTATCATTTGTTTCCATGATTTTTTTCAATTCTTCTTTAATTTCCCGGTTTACCCATTCATTCTTTAGAAGGATACTGTTTAGTCTCCATGTATTTGGGTTCTTTCCAAACTTCCTTTTGTGGTTGAGTTCTAGCTTTAGAGCATTGTGGTCTGAAAATATGCAGGGAATGATCCCAATCTTTTGATACCGGTTGAGTCCTGATTTAGGACCGAGGATGTGATCTATTCTAGAGAATGTTCCATGTGCACTAGAGAAGAATGTGTATTCTGTTGCTTTGGGATGAAATGTTCTGAATATATCTGTGATGTCCATCTGGTCCAGTGTGTCGTTTAAGGCCTTTATTTCCTTGCTGATCTTTTGCTTGGATGACCTGTCCATTTCAGTGAGGGGAGTGTTAAAGTCCCCTACTATTATTGTATTGTTGTTGATGTGTTTCTTTGATTTTGTTATTAATTGGTTTATATAGTTGGCTGCTCCCACGTTGGGGGCATAGATATTTAAAATTGTTAAATCTTCTTGTTGGACAGACCCTTTGAGTATGATATAGTGTCCTTCCTCATCTCTTATTATAGTCTTTGGCTTAAAATCTAATTGATCTGATATAAGGATTGCCACTCCTGCTTTCTTCTGATGTCCATTAGCATGGTAAATTCTTTTCCACCCCCTCACTTTAAATCTGGAGGTGTCTTCGGGCTTAAAATGAGTTTCTTGGAGGCAACATATAGATGGGTTTTGTTTTTTTATCCATTCTGATACCCTGTGCCTTTTGACAGGGGCATTTAGCCCATTCACATTTAGGGTAACTATTGAGAGATATGAATTTAGTGCCATTGTATTGCCTGTAAGGTGACTGTTATTGTATATGGTCTCTGTTCCTTTCTGATCTACCACTTGTAGGCTCTCTCTTTGCTTAGAGGACCCCTTTCAATATTTCCTGTAGAGCTGGTTTGGTATTTGCAAATTCTTTCAGTTGTTGTTTGTCCTGGAAGCTTTTAATCTCTCCTTCTATTTTCAATGATAGCCTAGCTGGATATAGTATTCTGGGCTGCATGTTTTTCTCGTTTAGTGCTCTAAAAATATCATGCCAGCTCTTTCTGGCCTGCCAGGTCTCTGTGGATAAGTCAGCTGCCAATCTAATATTTTTACCATTGTATGTTACAGACTTCTTTTCCCGGGCTGCTTTCAGGATTTTCTCTTTGTCACTGAGACTTGTAAATTTTACTATTAGGTGACGGGGTGTGGGCCTATTCTTATTGATTTTGAGGGGCGTTCTCTGAACCTCCTGAATTTTGATGCTCGTTCCCTTTGCCATATTGGGGAAATTCTCCCCAATAATTCTCTCCAGTATACCTTCTGCTCCCCTCTCTCTTTCTTCTTCTTCTGGAATCCCAATTATTCTAATGTTGTTTTGTCTTATGGTGTCACTTAATTCTCGAATTCTCCCCTCGTGGTCCAGTAGCTGTTTGTCCCTCTTTTGCTCAGCTTCTTTATTCTCTGTCATTTGGTCTTCTATATCACTAATTCTTTCTTCTGCCTCATTTATCCTAGCAGTTAGAGCCTCCATTTTTGATTGCACATCATTAATAGCTTTTTTGATTTCAACTTGGTTAGATTTTAGTTCTTTTATTTCTCCAGAAAGGGCTTTTATATCTCTCGAGAGGGTTTCTCTAATATCTTCCATGCCTTTTTCGAGCCCGGCTAGAACCTTGAGAATTGTCATTCTGAACTCTAGATCTGACATATTACCGATGTCTGTATTGATTAGGTCCCTAGCCTTTGTTACTGCCTCTTGTTCTTTTTTTTGCGTTGAATTTTTACGTCTTGTCATTTTGGCCAGATAAGAGTAAATGAAGGGGCAAGTAAAATACTAAAAGGGTGGCAACAACCCCAGGAAAATATGCTTTAACTAAATTAGAAGAGGTCCAAAATCGTGAGTGGGGAGAAAGGGGATAAAAAGAGGTTCAAAAAGAAAGAAAGAGAAAAAAAAAAAGAAAAGAAAAAAAATTTTTTTAAAAAAAGAAAACACCTGAGAAAAATGTAAAAAAGAAAAAATATATATATTAGATAAACTAGTAAAAAATCGTTAAAAAAGAAAAAGGTAACAGTTAAAAAAAAAAAATTTTACCCGAAGGCGAGAAGAAAAAGAAAAAAAGAAAAAAAAAATGAAAAAGAAAAAATTAAATTAACTGCAAGACTAAAAAAAAATCACAGGAAAAAAGCCATGAGTTCCGTGCTTTGCTTTCTCCTCCTCTGGAATTCTGCTGCTCTCCTTGGTATTGAAACCGCACTCCTTGGTAGGTGAACTTGGTCTCGGCTGGATTTCTTGTTGATCTTCTGGGGGAGGGGCCTGTTGTAATGATTCTCAAGTGTCTTTGCCCCAGGCGGAATCAAGAAATGGGCAGAGGACATGAACAGACATTTCTGCAAAGAAGACATCCAGATGGCCAACAGACACATGAAAAAGTGCTCCATATCACTCGGCATCAGGGAAATACAAATCAAAACCACAATGAGATATCACCTCACACCAGTCAGAATGGCTAAAATCAACAAGTCAGGAAATGACAGATGCTGGCGAGGATGCGGAGAAAGGGGAACCCTCCTACACTGTTGGTGGGAATGCAAGCTGGTGCAGCCACTCTGGAAAACAGCATGGAGGTTCCTCAGAATGTTGAAAATAGAACTGCCCTATGACCCAGCAATTGCACTATTGGGTATTTACCCTAAAGATACAAATGTAGTGATCCAAAGGGGCACATGCACCCGAATGTTTATAGCAGCAATGTCCACAATAGCCAAACTATGGAAAGAACCTAGATGTCCATCCACAGATGAATGGATCAAGAAGATGTGGTATATATACACAATGGAATACTATGCAGCCATCAAAAGAAATGAAATCTTGCCATTTGCAACAACATGGATGGAACTAGAGCGTATCATGCTTAGCGAAATAAGTCAAGCAGAGAAAGACAACTATCATATGATCTCCCTGATATGAGGAAGTGGTGATGCAACATGGAGGCTTAAGTGGGTAGGAGAAGAATAAATGAAACAAGATGGGATTGGGAGGGAGACAAACCATAAGTGACTCTTAATCTCACAAAACAAACTGAGGGTTGCTGGGGGGAGGGGGTTTGGGAGAAGGGGGTGGGATTATGGACATTGGGGAGGGTATGTGCTTTGGTGAGTGCTGTGAAGTGTGTAAACCTGGTGATTCACAGACCTGTACCCCTGGGGATAAAAATATATGTTTTTAAAAAAAAAAAAAAAAAAAAAAGAAAGGACAAATACCCAACTTTTGTAGCAGCATGGACGGGACTGGAAGAGATTATTATGCTGAGTGAAATAAGTCAAGCAGAGAGAGTCAATTATCATATGGTTTTCTCTTATTTGTGGAGCATAACAAATAGCATGGAGGACATGGGGAGTTAGAGAGGAGAAGGGAGTTGGGGGAAATTGGAAGGGGAGGTGAACCATGAGAGACTATGGACTCTGAAAAACAATCTGAGGATTTTGAAGGGGTGGGGGGTGGGAGTTTGGGGTACTAGGTGGTGGGTATTATAAAGGGCACGAATTGCATGGAGCACTGGGTGTGGTGAAAAATAATGAATACTGTTATGCTGAAAATAAAAAATAAATTAAAAAAAAAATAAAAAAATAAAAGGCAAATTAAAGAAGGTAAAAAAAAAAAAAAAAAAAAAATTCAGTTCTAAATTTCCCTAGCACCTGTCTCGTTTATAACTTATATGTACATTGTATAAAGCTTCTTAATCAATGTGAAAAATATTGAACTGACAGGCACCTATTAGAAAAGAAACAACTATGAAACGACAACCAGTCACTATAGTCAAATGTTCTAGTTGAATTCCTTTATTTAGAAACAGGCCAGTTATCAATCCTGCTGGATCAGAAAATTATAAAACCTGTTATAAAACCTGTTCTCTGGAATATTACTTAAACAATACATCACTTGTGTAAAGGCTGCCACAAAAAATGAGTTTTATGGTTATATAATTTTGAAAATTATAAAGTTTTACAAATATAACTAAATTTGTTTGTGGCAGGACTTCTCATAGGTATTGATATATTAATATGAATTATGAAAATTTAGATGATCAGACAGTATGTGAAGACTCCCAATATTATTATTATTATTTTTTTAAGATTTTATTTATTTATTTGATAGAGAGAGATCACAAGTAGGCAGAGAGGCAGGCAGAGAGAGGGGGAAGCAAACTACCTGCTGAGCAGAGAGTCCAATGTGGGGCTCATTCCCAGGATCCTGAGATCATGACCTGAGCCGAAGGCAGAGGCTTAACCCACTGAGCCACCCAAGTGCCCCAAGACTCCCAATATTATTGAAGTAAGAAACACTGTATCTATCACAGAGCATCTTAGTGACAACAAGTAATCTTGGGCAACTGTTCTAAAACTTCCTAATTAGAGCTCTCTAATGTTCTATTTACTAGGAGGACCAAAAATTTATATATCCAGTCTAACCCCTCACTGCTTCCAATGCCTTCAGGGTTTATAATTAAATGTCCTTTTTTCAGTGTTTATCAGTGTTGATATAAGTTATATAATTTAAGAAAGTGTTTTTATTTCTACTGCTAACTCTGTTCCAAATGTCATCTCAGACATTCATATTCTCTTGTATCAAGACGTATGCAGCAATTTCTTCTCAAAATTGATATTAAAAATATGTTTATGCTTATAAGATAAGCTTTGAGTGAATTCAGTGCAACGTGAAATTGTTCTTACAAGCTCATTTTAGGTGTTTCAAAACATTCCAATATTGAATTATTTATGCCCTTTTGTAATTTTTACTTAGCCTGTTTTATACTGTATTTGAAAAAGGTATTTCTTTAAAAACAAAAGAAATCATCTTCATTAATTTTAAAGGAGTGGTAATAAAAGAGTATAAACCTTTAAAAAAGTAACTATTTCTTAAATGTATAAGCTAAACAATGAAATGGTACAAGAGAAAGATCTGGTAATTTTATTGGGTGTTGCAGAATCTTACATATAACAAAACATTTTTTTATTTTTTAGTCCGAGCAATATGAAGAACAATTTTTATTGAGATCCAACTGTTCTTTAGCTTCCTTACCTTTGAGGGGAAACAAATCAGAGATGAGTTTCCATTAGACAAATGGTTATTATGATGCAAAATATGGTTAGCTATGACTGCGGGGACATGATTCATTGTGTTTTCCTAGTTTGAATTCACAGGGGAATGTTGAACATCTCTGAATATAAACATGGAAAACTTCCATAACATCTGCTACTAATTTCTGCCAGCTGAAAAGTGATAATGATGATGAATATTTTTGTTGATGGTGTGGGTACATTGGTCTAACTAAATTAACTTGCAGAATATGGTGTCTAATGGAAAACACATAATTGTAATATCACCTGGTTGGCTTTATGTGTAGTTACATTTTAAAATGTTCCAGTAGTTTAAACATTAGTTTAAACAATATTTTAAGCATTATGATTTGTACTTTTTAAAGTTAATAAAACACTGTGATGGGAAATATGTTAGAGTGTCTTATGCAAACAGTTACATTCATTTATTAATTCACTAACATGTATTATTGAAGCACAATTTGACTGATAGATGCATACTTAGGACATGAAGCAGCAACTATTGAAGATGGGAAAAAAGATTAAAAGTCATTCAACTAACATGCCTTAAAATGCTGTTCTACAATTCACTATTTTCTTCGGAAAAGTAACATATCTTGAGAGTATGGGTGCATAAGTAGTCTTAAAGGAGCTAAAATGAAAAGACTTCATAAATTAAATAAAATATATTTAAATATGTATTTTTTTATTTATAGGACTTCTATAACATAACAAACTCAGTAGCTTAGTGTGTGTAGTCTGATAAGTGAAACTTTACTTTTTGGAATTTAGTGTAACAAACACTATAACAATTTATGCTTGGTTTTGAACCAGTAAACTACAGAAATGAAGGGCTACCTCCTCACATACATTTGTATTTGAGAAACCTGGCAAAACTTTTATATATTTTTAACTAGAATAAATCAGATGATGGTGTGTTTGCCTAATGGGTTTCTGCGAATCCTCAGCACTGGAATATTAATCCATTTTAAGGTTCATTATGTACTTGCCTGGTAAAAGGCTTTGATTCAAGTCCTTATGATTTATTATTTAACCAGCATGCAATTCTTATTAAATCTCAATTAACTGCATATTCAGGTTTATTTTACAGTTTGGCTGACAAACTGAGACAGACACTATTATCCACAACAAATGCTTTCTGTCTAATTTTGTGAAATTAATATAAATGAAGAGGTATTCACGACAGAGTGACAGATGGAAAATGGTAAACCTTGAAAGGTGATGATTCTGCTTTTTTAATATACTTCTTTTAAAGGCTTGATGAAAGCTCAGAATAAATCTCCTTAGCTAATTATTGAAGTGGGAGCATAACGATTTTCTATTCTCTCTGATTTATTTGAATATGAAACCTGCGTAGTTCCTTTTTTTTTTCTTTTTTTTTTTTACTATTTGTCAACAGAAATGTAATGGAAAAAGATGTCAATATATGTATACCTGAAGAGAGTCCTTCTGCTGGTGACCCATTAGGAAACACTATGATATACTACATGTTGGCTAATTGAATTTAAATTAAAATAAACAAACAAATAAACAAATAAATATAAATTAATAAAAAGGAAACAGTTAATATAGTCTGTGATCTGTTGCTCTACAAGTTTGCAAGTAGCAAGAGCTGTTTCTGCATCTTCTCACATTATCTCTCAGCACACACCCTTAGAGTTCATTGAAGGAATCTTTGGATTCTTCCAAATACAAATTGCTGGTCATACCTTGATGACTTTCCTAATGCCACGAATTACCACATCAGTACTTCTCAGTAATGTGTTCAGTGCTTACTTTTTGACATGCTTTGGAACTGAATAATTTCACGAGCAGGTATAAGTTGAGTAGCTTCATTAATTTTTCACCATTTTCTTCTGATCACCCTCCCTTAGTCTCTTTTTACTTTGGCATTTAGCCTATATTCTGTTATTTTATACTTATTCATAGGTTAAGTCATCTCTCATCACTCATTTTTATATGTAGGTGTCCAGTTAAAACTCCTCAGAAGATCATCTGTTTTGTTTGGGTTCAGTCAGAAGAGTTTAAATCTTAAATCAGAGTTGATTTGCTATGAGACCTTGTTTAATATAACTTGCATGAAACAAAGAATTCCTATCTATAATAGAAATTCTGGTTGTTATCTTTGAACTTTTCTCTATTCTTTGCCGACACATTTGCAAATAACTCCTATATAAAACCTCTCCAAATAACTCTAATTTCATTGTACCATTTGTGTGTGTGTGTGATAAGATCTTGATCTTTACCCTCTCCCCAGTAATTTATAGCACCAATACTCAAAGGGTGGTCTACCAACCCGTGTCTTCAAACTGGTCACTAACTAATCTGTAAAAGCAGAAATAGGAAAAGAGGCAGTATTTAGAAACTTTTAGAGCGATTTTTCATTGTCATGACACTCAAATATGTTACTCTTCTAATATTTCTTTTTCTTTTTTTTTGTATGTTCAGTTAGCCACTGTAGAGTGCATCATTAGTTTTCGATGTAGTGTTCGTGATTCATTAGTTGCATATAACACCCAGTGTTCATCACAACATTTGCTCTCCTTAATACCCATCACCCTGTTATCCTATCCTATACCCTCTTCTCTCTGAAACCCTGTTTCTTTCCCAGGGTCCGTAGTCTCTCATGGTTTTTCTCCTCTGATTTCTCCCCCTTCAGATTTCCCTCCCTTCCCCTACAGTCTTCCATGTTATGTTTATGTTCAACATATGAGTGAAACCATATGATAATTGTCTTTCTCTGTTTGACTTACTTCACTGTGCATAATTCACTCGTTTCATCTGTGTCGATGTGAATGGTGGGTATTCATCTTTTCTCACGGCTGAATATATATGTACCACATCTTGTATCAATCCATGAGAGTTAAAAAATTATAAAAAATAAAGGTGAAACTGATTCTCCTACAGGTAGTTTGAGAAGTATGAACATTGTGAGTTCACCATTATTGAAGTGACCGGTGACTTCTATAACATCTTATCTTGTGATGGGGTTGCTCACCTACCAGGGACAAGCATGTCAAGATCACAAGAGTAGTGGAGATACCCTGAAAAAGCAAACTGGTGCTACATCACAAGCATACAGTTAATAAAAGCAGGCATTTAGATATTATTGGTAGACCCAGAAAGCCAAAGTTTGGGCATTTGTTCAGTACTTTTAAATAAATAATCAGAGAAAGGAGAAAGCCCTGAATAGAAAGTCAAGCTCACTAAAATAAGTGTTCACTTTATACCTTCAGCTTGGAAAGTTTTTCCACATCTATCCATAAGTAATAATTTTATTTTATTTTTTGAAACATTTTATTTATTCATTTGACAGAGAGGGAGAGAGAGCACAAGCCAGGGGAGTGGCAGGCAGAGAGACGGGGCAGGGAGTCTGATGTGGGGCCCAAACCCAGGACCCTGGGAGAAGACAGATGCTTAACAGACTGAGCAACCCAGACTGTACTCATGAAACAGTTTTTATAGTATATGTATATTCAAATATATATCACTTCTTTTATAGCTTCTCAGTTTCCACTTTTAGTTGGAAAAATATTCCCTACACCATAGGTGGTATGTATTGTCTCCAAATTCTCTTTCAAGATTTTTAATGTTTAAATGTTTACGTTCAGTTTTTAAAAATTCATCTGACATTTATTTTTATACATAAAGATATTTAATTTTATTTTGGTGGATTGACACTTGTACCAGTAATTCTTACTAAATAATCCATGCATCCATCCATCCTGAACTGAACTGAACAATTTATCTCACTGAACTGAAATTTCTCTTCTGTCATATCTTAAAATTTTCTGTAGATTCTGTGTTTTATTTCTGAGTTTTAAAATTTTTTACATTTTTAGCAACCCACGTGTCCATTGATAGATGAATGGGTAAAGGAGATGTACACATACTGGAATATCACTCAGCTAAAAGAATGAAACCCTGCCATTTGCAATAATATGGATGGATCTAGAAGGTATAATGCTAAAGTAAAATAATATGGATGGATTTATGATAACCAGTCCTCAGTCCCCTGTTTTTCTTTTTCTTTCTTTCTTTCTTTCTTTCTTTCTTTCTTTCTTTCTTTCTTTCTTTCTTTCCTTCTTTCTTTCTTTCGGATGTTTATTTATTTGACAGAGAGAAAAACAGAGAAAGAGAGAACAGACAAGCAGGGAGAGGGGCAGAGGGAGAGGGAGAAGCAGGCTTCCCACTGAGCAGACAGCCTTATGTGGAGCCCAGTTCTGGGACCCTGGGATCATGACCTGAGCAGAAGGCAGACAACAGACTGAGCCACACAGGCACCCTCCTCCTTTTAAAAATTTTTCTTATTTTATAAGTAGTAAATTTAAAATGCTTTATTCAACAAATATTTATTCATTCAGTAAAATATTCAAGACACTATGTTAAGCCATTATACTATAGTAAGTATGATGATGGAGTTTCTATGTGAACTTGACTGGCCCTGGGGTACCCAGATAGATTAAACATTTTATCTGGGTGTGTCTGTGAGGTGTTTCCAGATGAGATAATCATTTGAATTAGTGAACTTAGTCAAGAATACTGCCTTTCCCAATGTGGGCATTAGTGAATTCATCGAAGGTTTGAACAGAATAACAAAGAAGGGGGAGAAAATATTCGCCCCATTTTGCTTCCTTCCTGCCTGGTTTAGTGGAGACATGTGTAGTCATTTTCCCTGGCCCTTATACTGGGATTTAAATGATTGGCTCCCATGGTTTTCATGCCTTTGGATTTAGGCTGAATTACATGCCTGGTTTTCTTGGGTCTCCAGCTTGTGGAGGGAATATAGAGAAATTTGTCAACTTCCATAATCAAGTCAAACCTTGTCTAATACCATAAGGTAATATCATATTCTTCACCTGAAGTTTTAATGGTTGATAACAAAGTGAGTGATAGCTTAACAAGTCTTTATTTTGTAGGGTGTGTCTGTAAGTAACAGGCAAGAGAAAGGAAGGGGAAAGAGAGAAAGCAAGTACTTTAGCAGTGAAATACTAGAAAGATATGTTTCTGTACTAATATTCTAAAAAGAAGGTAACTCAAAATCTTCAAAATATCCAAATTATATTTTTCCTCCTAGGAAAATTTCCACCAGGATTTTGCTCCACTTAATATTTGGTTACAGAAAAAAAAAAGATGCAATTATAAGCTATCATCAATAACTTACCCCTGAACATATATGTGCATTTCTAGATATTTTCATGAGTATATAATAAGGATGGAATTCCTGGGTCATAGTTTTTTTTGTGTGTTTGTCTTTAAAAGGTAATCCCAGCAGTGGATGAGAGTAGTACTTGTTCAAACCTTGAGTTTTCTCTTTTCTTTTAGTCAATCTGGTGACAGGTGTAGAAGCATATCATCGAAGTTTTACTTTTTCTCTGGTGATTAATGATGGTGGACAACTTATTGGCCATTTAGGTATCTTTTTTGGTTATGTGTCTCTCCAAAATTTTGTTCATTTTTGCTAGGTTATCTTATTGATCAGTAACATTTCTTGGAGTGTTCAGATATACTTTTGTTGTCTAATATCAGTATTACAAAGAACTTCTAATATCATTACAAAAAAACATGACTTGCCTTCTTTTTTTTTTTTTTGAAAGATTTTATTTATTTGACAGACAGAGATCACAAGCAGACAGAGAGAGAGAAGCAGGCTCCCTGCTGAGCAGAGAGCCCAATGCAGGGCTGGATCCCAGGATCCCGAGGCCACAACCGAGCTGAAGGCAGAGGCTTAACCCACTGAGCCACCCATGTGCTCCACTGGCTTGCCTTTTAACTCTATTAATTGCGTCTTTTGATGAAGACATTTTTAATTTAGATTGAGACTGCCATATCAACTTTTTCTTTACAGTTGCTACATTTGAATTCCATTTAAATAATCATTGCCTATCCCGTAATCATTAATATATTCTCTAATATTTTTACCCAGAAGCTTTATTGCTTTGTATTTCACACATTACTCACATTCCATCCTACACTTTTTTATATGCCCATCTTACACTGATTTTTATATGAGGTTGGAGGCAGGTGATTAATTTGGATAAAATTGGTATTTATTCTATCATTAAGTTGTTTACATTACAAATCCTTTTTTCTTTTAAGCATCAGTTGTCTGGTTTGGTACCTGTCTTTTACTGTTTTGTTCTTTTATAATTCATTTTGCATAATGTTTGAAAGTGATAATTATAGTTTCCTTGTCATTTCAATCTATAGTGGAAAAGAGCAATAGTAAGATATGCTACACGGTTTAAGCTTTGATTTCTTGGTGATGTCATTTCAGGATAGTTGTTACCTACTTAGCAGTATTGGAGACACTCTTGATTCTACTGCTCCAATTTCCACACTAATTGCTTAACCTCTAGGTTAATGACAGTTTTAGTTATTGCTTAGCACAAATCCAGGAGAGAGAAGTCAACCAGTTTGTTTTTTCCAAAAGGGCCCTCTGGCTCTTGTTATATGAATTGGGCTAGGCTTCTAGCTTGCTTAAGTGCTAAGAAGTTTATCTTCAATGCATTTTATCCTTAATGCATTTATTCCATTCTACCTTCAGTTTTTTAAATAGCTGAATATCTGATCTTATTTCCCTTCTATCTTTGGCTATTTTTTAATGATACTGTTTTATATTTTCCTGTTGCTCTAAATGTATTTGTTTTCCTTACATTTAATTTGTAATTTCATGAAATTTCAGGTGACAGTTACCATGGCAATGTTATTTGATTTCTGTTTAACCCAATCCTCTGTGATAAATTATCCTTACATTTTATGTTCCTTATTTGAATACACACACATATGTATATGCATATGCATACACAACACACACATTTTCTAAATATATACATATATATTATGTGTATGTATATTTTTACACACAGGCATACATATGGGTATAAACAGATATGCTTAAATTGACATTTAGAAATGTGTATAGTAGGCTGATTTACTTTGTGGACAAATTTTTCAAATAAAATGTTTTTCAAATAAACTGCTTAATTTTGAACTCTCTAAGAATTTTGAAATAATAATAGCTGACTGAGTGAATATTTGACATTCCATCAGAAAATTGACTGAAATTGAATTTAGGGTCAGAAAAAAAGTGAAGAGCAGTATATCAGGTAATCTATATATACCCATTCTACAGTCTTTTGCCATTTCTAATAATTGACATGATTGATACAAACATGTTACTAATGAGACTGATCAATATTAGTTTAGATATAATTAGCATAATATATAATGTTGATTATAGGTATAGGTTATCTCTTCTACTTTGGTTAATCATTTTTTAAAATGGCGTAGGAAAAATTGGCTGCTATTAGAACAGCTGAAGCTAATTCTTTAGTGAGAGATACAACTATTCAAAGCATTCTTAGCAGGTCAGTACTGTCATCGTTCACCTACCAGTTATTTTTAGGACATTTCACACCGTTGTAACAGTGACAATTAAAAAAATCTCTTTTCAAATAACATAATTCAGAGTAATGATGTGCTGCATGCTAAAATTGTCACAATTTATGTATCTAGTGATGTGCAACTGAGAGTCAGCAGATACATTATTTTTAATTTGTCTAATTTGTTATTAGAGCAATTAACAGGGAAGCCACTTATTGAATATTGAATATGCAAGCAGTTTTATTAAAAACTGTAATTTAAGTGTCCATTAACCAATAGAATCTTTTCTAGCTCTGTTCTTATTTACCATTTATCACATTTCTCATAATGTGATGAATTTTTAAATTGACTATATAGAACATAATGTTACTATTAAAATAAGTATATTTACTATTAATAGCTTATGACATAATACATTTTTTAAAGATTTTATTTATTTATGTGATAGAGATAAACACTTCGAGAGGGAGAACACAAGCACGGGGAGTGGGAGAGGGAGAAGCAGGTTTCCCGCTCAGTAAGGAGCCAGATGTGGGGCTGGATACCAGGGCCCTGGGATTATGTCTTGAGTCAAAGACAGACGTTTAATGACTGAGCCACCCAGACGTTCCACATAATATATTTAGTTGAAATAAATATGTAGACTTGAAGTCAGTATTCTAATGTGACAAATGCAATATGATTATGGAAAAGTAATGGTGTTATAGAACTCATATATAATATTCTTTTTACTGTACTGTATTTTTATGATATAAAAGACAGTTTGAATGAGATATATGCCTGATACAAAGGTAGTAACTGTATTTTATCTGTGCATTAAATGAGTTCTAAAGCATCTAGTAAATTTAATTAACAAATCAAATAATTTAATACAGTAGCATAATTATGGATGCCTGTCATTGGTGAAGGGAAGCAAAGAGATCATATGTATTGAATTAATGTACTGACCAAAATGATCAATGGAATTACGTTCCAATATCTTTATGGAATAAAGTTGAGATACTGAAGTGATTTCAAAAATATTTACATGACAGAGACTGGCTAGAAGCACTGAATTCACTTCTTGTTGCAGTATACACCAAATAAATGAAATGTCTTACCCCATTGCCATATTGATTAGTCCTTTTCAATGGGAAGTGGGTAAGAATGATACATCATTTTCTAGCCAAAGTAGTTAAAAGCTTAAAAAGCCCTCATTTATTCTCTTCTTCTCGCTCTCTCTTCCTCCCCCCCTCCTCTCTTTCTCTGTCTCCTCTCTTCTGCTTGCTGTCTGGATACAAATGATCCACAGAAGCCACTAAATGGAAAGCTTCTGTGTCCCTGAGTGACTAAATACAGCAGAGGTCATCACCACCACTGAGATGTTTAGGTTCATTGTCATCAGCAGTGGACTTATCTTAACTCAAGCAATTCGTGTTCACCTTATATATTAAGCAACAATCCTTTTGAAACATCTCTAATTAATTCTTACTCAGTTTCTGTTTTTGGATGGGGAATTTACGAGTTTTATTTATATCTTACCAGCATCTGATACACTTTATTATTACAGACTTTTGAAATAATTTTATCCTCTGAATTTCTGGCTTTTCAGACTTCTTTGCTGATACTTCACCCTTTCTTAAATATTAGGGTACTCTAGGGATAGTCCTGAGCCCTCCTCATGGTCTCTGTTTCCACCCTGGAGGATTTGTTTCAGGCCTATGGCTTTAACCTACATCTCCGATCCCTACATCTTGAGCGCCTCTGTGTCCAATTCTTAACATCTCCACTTGATCCTTAGGGCTTCATAATCTTAACAGTAAAATGTAATTCTTTATTTCCTCCCTCAAAAATGTTTGTCTTATGCACTTCAGTTTAGGCCATTAGCAGTCATTCAGTTATTTAGTACACAACTCTAGGCATTACATTTGAATTCCCTCTTTTCTTCATTTCCTATCTCTGATCCATTTGGATCTTTCTGTAAAATGTATCTTATCACTTCTCACTCTCTTCAGAACTGCCTGTGATAACATCATCTCTTATCTGGATTTAAGGGTTCTAAGCAGGGAAGTTGCATCCTCTAATTAATAATTTCAAAAGACAATAATTTTCTCATTAGATTTTTTTTCTTTCTCTGGACTGTTTAAAGCAGAAATCAAATCATGTAAATCCCATGTTTAAAAATCCCCAGGTTATTCTCACTTTGTTTTTATAAAATCTAAATTCAGACCATGGCATCAGTCTTCATCTTACAACACTAACACTCAGACTGGTACAAAGCTATGAAACACTGTCAGAACCAGTATATTAAATCATTGCTTAATTTGCCTTCAAAATCTAAAATAATGCCTCAGAGTTTATCAACTAGATGGAATTTAGAAAAAAAAATCTTAGTAAAATAATGAACCAACTAATAGTTCTGTTTTCTAGATTGGTATAGGCTGTAAATTTGATAAATAATTTTTCTGCATTCACAGTGATGCAGGTTTTCCTTCCATGTAAGTTCTTATTTCATTATGCTTTGTAATAGGCTTATCATTTCTTCCTGGATTATGGCAATAATCTCCTACCTGTGTTCTCTACTTTCACTTTTGGTTTATAGTCCCTTTTCTACACAGAAGCGACAATAACCATTCAAAATTATAAATCAGATCATGTCACTTCCTTGCTTGGAACTGGAAAGATCTTTTCATTACCATTGAGGAAAGACAAAATAAAACAAATAAAACTTCTTTACTGCAGCTTAAGACCACTACTTGATTGATTTTTGGTTACTTTGCTGACGTCTTTTTAAATCTTTTCCTTTTACTCTTCTTCAGTAGACTCCATCTGTACCATCCTCAGTGTTATTGGCTGTGCCAGGCTCTTTTCTGGGTTATATTTTATGAGGCTATTCTTACTGTTTAAAAAATATTTTCTTATTATATCTCCATAGAGCCAGTTTCTTTTTTCTCATCCTTGTTGCAGTTCAGACAGGACTTTTATAAGAAACTTTTCTCAGTACCCCATGAAAAATAACCCTCTACCCAGTCAGTCTTCATTACATTACCTGTATAACTTACCAGGATTTGAACTCACTGTGTCTACACTTGTTTACTTGCATATTTTATCCATTTGGATTAAATCCACTGGAATTTAATCTATTATTCATAGTGGTGCCTCCCAGCCTCTGGTAAAAGACCTCACACAGTAATCAATCACTACATATATGTTGGTTGATTGCTTGGTTGCATGTCTAACTTTGCCCTTGATTAAAATCGCCATGGAGTCAAGAAATTAGTTTGACTCATCTTATTCTCACACATGATACTCAACAAAGCTATCTAGATAGAGCATACATTTTTATTTAAAGATTTTTATTTATTTATTTGACAGAGAGAGAGAGAGAAATTACAAGCGGGTAGGCAGAGAGAGAGAGGGAAGCAGGCTCCCTGCTAAGCAGAGAGCTCTATGTGGGGCTCGATCCCAGGACCCTGAGATCATGAGCCTAAGGCAGAGACTTAATCCACTGAGCCACCCAGGTGCCCCAATAGAGTTTATATTTAATAAATATTTTGTTATACTATACACAAGTCAGTAGTAAGGGAAAAAGTCAATACCAAGGGCCAGATTGAGATTAATTAACTATCTCAAACTTCTCTAGTGTTGAATCTATTGTGAAATCCCCTTATTACTTTTAATCAGGCTATATAGTTCTTGAAATATGACCAGTTTTCAAAGTTCTTACTCAAATAGAGAGTTCTGTCTGTGGCAAAATATTTCTTAACTGAGGTAACATATTAGAATCATCTGAAGAATGATAAAATATACCAATATTTAGACCCCACTCTAGACCAATGAGGTACAAATACTTGAAGCTGGGGTATGAGCACTGATAGTTTTAAAAAGAACCACAAAACTTAGTATATTGAAAATAATCAGAACTGTATACCACTGGCTATAACCAGTTGTGGTATTTTTCTTTTATCATGGATTCAATGTGTATTAATGATTACATCTTCTCTAAGTGTTCAGTAAAAATGTTTGAATATTATTCTTTTATTAACTCTGAGTCTACTTATTTACTTATCTTTGTGTCTCTTTTTTTCTGCCCTTTCCTAATAGAATCCTTATCGCATGCACAAAATTTTCCCAAACCTTTATTATAAAGATTCTTATGAATAGGAAATCTTGTTGTTAGAATACTACATTGCATCAAATAGCAAGTCAAATATCTGTTTTTTTAATTATCAGCATTTATAAAATTACAAGGCATATTTGTAATTGATTTATTAAGATTAATCTTTCAATTCTGTGAAAAGGAAAAAGTGTCTAGCTTGCTTAGATGGTTTACTAAGATGGGCTTTCTGAATGCCCCTCATAGAAATAAAAAAAAAAAATAATGGAAATACAAAAGAAAAAATATGTCATATATACTAACTTTCACATTTTACGGTATCTCTAATCTATGATTTTATATCACTTGCATCCATACAGCTTACTTAAAATGTAAAACCTAGGGTTTATCTAAAATCTACTATTGAGTCAGCACATAAAGAAGTGGGCCTAGGTATATTTACTATGTTTAACTTTTTATTATAAAGAATTTTGAACACACTGAAAAGTAGTGAAACTGGAAAATGCATCCTTATGATGCATCCTTAAGATGCTCTAGGAAGTAGTAGAAGACATGCAACTTGGCAGTTATCCACAGAACAGCCAGGTGCCTATGGTGAGATATGTGTGCACCAACTCCTGTCTGCATAGGGAAAGGCACTCCTGGAACCTGTTTATTCCCTAGAACATCTGGTCTACCACAGGGGCAACAAAGCTGGCTCCTGGAGCAGAAGACTCCTCAGGCTACAGAGGAGTCACAGGGGCACAGGGGCAACAAAGCTGGCTCCTGGAACAGAAGACTGCTCAGGCTACAGAATGCTGATGCTAGAAATGAAAAATCAAGCTGATTTTACCTGATCTGGTAAGATGCCAGAACTTTAAAAAAACACTTTCTGTTTCACTGTAGGAAATTTGATGTATAGTTTGTGAAAATATACTTTATTACATCAAGGAAATTCCTTTCCATTCTGACTTTTGTGTCATTACAAGAGATGTTGAATTTTACCATATATATACCAAATATACCATACATATACCATATATAGGGATATTTGTATCTATTGAGAAAAATGTTTTTTTTCTTTAACCTTTTGATAGGGCAAATTATAATGACTGATATTTTTTAAAGATTTTATTTATTCATGAGAGACAGAGAGAGACAGAGGGAGAAGCCAACTCCCCACTGAGCAGTGACCCTGATGTGGGACTCCATCCCAAGACCCCAAGATCATCACTTAAGCCGAAGGTAGACACAACCATCTGAGCCACCTGGTGCCCTAAAAAGACTGATTTTTGAATAACAAATGAAACATATAGCCCTTGAATAAATTGAAGATGCTGTTTATTTCTTATTATTTATGCAATATCTTCTTGAAATTATGATTTTTGCTTCAATATCCACTAAGAAAGGGACTAGTAATTTTCTATTCTCTTTAAACTCTATTTGGCGTAAAGGTTATGCTGAGTTTATGATACAAGACAATCGTTCTTCCCAATTAATCAATTCTTTGAAAAATTTTAAGATTGACTGTAATTCTTTTTTAAATAATTGGTATAATTCTTCAGTAAAACATTTGGAAACTGAAATTATGTATTAAATATTCAAAATAATATACAATATTCAGGAGTTCTTTCTTCTTGTGTCATATGTAATAAGTTGTATTTTTCTAGGGAGTCTCCCATTTAATCTAAAGTTTCTAAAAATTTTAGCCTATTTTTAAAATTTTATTTTTAAATTTTTTGTAGTATCTGTAGACTCTGTTATAATGCCTTATTTATTCTTGACATTGATATTCATGATTCAAGATTTTTCTCATGTTTGATTCATCAATCTTACTAGAAACTAATCAGTTTATTAGTTTTAAAAAATAATTTGTCTTTTTAATTCTCTTTATTATTGCTTCTATTTTATATTATTAATTTCTTATCTATATCATTTTTTACTTCTTGTATTTTCTTTGGAGTTTATTTGTTATTCTTTTTCTAAGATTTAATATGGACACTCTACATAATTCTTTCTTTTCATATATATATAAAGAGAGAGAGAGATCTATATATATATACTTTAGGCTATATTACTTCCTCTGATACTGCTTTGACTGCCTCTCATACATTTTTTTTAAAGTTTTAAAATATGATTTTAAGAAAAGTTTTAAATATGTATAAAGAAGGGAAATTAGCAAAATTACATCAGCTGCCCATATATGGAAATTCCAACATAAATTACTATCAATGATCATGACGAACATTTTTGTTTTACATCTATCCTCTTTCCTTTGTCATTTAATATTTTAAGAAGATTTATTTTTATGGTCATGCCATGTCCAACTGTATTATATATTATATATGTTAGCAATCTTATTCTATATTTGTTAAGAACTACTTGTTTATGTGTTGAAAACTACAAATTTATGTGTTGAAACCGTAACCCCTAATGTGATAATATTTGAAGGTGGAACCTTTAAGAGGTAATTGGGTTTAGATGAGGTTATGATGGTGTAGCCTCTCATATAGGATTAGTTTCTTTTTTCTTTTTTCTTTTTTTTTTTTTTTTAGTGTAGTACATTTATTTTAAATGATGGACTACTACGGATACATTATCCTTAGCCAATGTCCATAGTTTACATCAGAGTTCACTTTTTAGGTTGTACAGTTCTATCTGTTTTGACAAATGTATAATGACATGTATCCACCATCACACTATCAGATAGAACAGATTTATTGCCCTAAATATGCACTCAACCTATTTGTTCCCTCATCCCCAGGCAACCACCAATCATTTTACCATTTCAATAGCTTTGCCTTTTCCAGCATGGGTGGGATAATTGGGATCAAACAGTATGTAGACTTTCCAGACTGCTGGATTAGTGTTTTTAGAAGAAGAGAAAGCAAACCCAGAATGTGCTCTCCCCATGTAAAAACAGAATGAGAAGACAGCCATCTGCAAACCAGAGAGAGGGCTCTTATCAGGATCTGACCTTACTGCACCCTCATCTCAAACTTCTTAGCCTTCAGAACTATTAAAATAGATTTCTGTAGTTTAGAGAATTTTTTCAAATATATATATATGTATATATATACATATATATATATTTTGTCAGAGAGACAGCACAAGCAGGGGAGCAGCAGGCAGAGGCAGAAGCAAGTTCTTTACTGAGCAAGGAGCCTGATGTGGGACTAGATCTCAGGACCTCAGTATCCCAGGATCATGACTTGAGCAAAAGGCAGACACAATTGACTGAGCCAACCGGGCATCCCAGATTTCTTTGGTTTAAGCTACCCAATCTATGGTAACAAATTACACTGGTTCCACATTGCATTTTGTGTCAAGTTGGCTTCTCTTGTTCTTCCAAAGATTCTTCCATACACATCTTTGTCATATAAGAACTATGTGATCTTTGGAAAGTTATTTTCCAACATCACTTTTCTTATTTATATGTGAAAGATGAGAGCGGTAACTAGTGTTTATACAGATGTTAGGAGTAGAAATCATGTATTTAAAGCATTAAATGAAATAATGCACTGAGAAAAAGCTAGCATAGCACTTGATAAACAGAAATATTTGGTAAATGATATTGCTGAGTTTTTGTGTTATATATATGGCAAGAGAGAGAGAGAGAGAGAGAGAAAGAGAGCTGGAGTCCAAAAGTACATTTAAAATTATTCTTCTGTAATTAAAAATTACCAGGTAAGTACTACCTAGAGCAACATTAAATCATGTTTTTTATTGTAAACAAGAACTTGCATTATCATTCCTGACATGTGTACAGAATGTAAATTTCTAAGGATTTTTGTTACTGCTTACTATAACCTGTATCCTATCTTTTAGATACTGACTAATGCTATTATTCACAGAATAAACTTAAACAAACAGGATTCACAATAATTAATTTTCCACAAGGAGAATTTATATACTATAAAGGCTATTGAATAGTTTGTCTTTGTAAGGAAACTTGGTCTGTAAAGTTTAAACAATATTTTTCTGCTGGTTGTTCATTTCAGTTATGAACAGTATTTGTATTTTCAGTAGACAATTTTCAATGAATAGCATAAGATGAAAAAAACGAAGATAATTGGTAAGTAAACAAAATACATGAGAATTTAAGTATCTCTGCAAAAAAGAAATGACTTCAGATTAACTTATTTTTGCTTATTTTTGAGTGTATCAGAATATAATCTATTTGAAATTTGTGTATTTGAAATTATTCTGAGTTTATCAGAGCTTATTACCAAGGTATGCTGTCAATGATAGCATTATTTTTTACACTTTTTTGCACTCTACTGGAAATTTTTCTTATAATGTTTTAAAAAGTGTGTCACTGTTGGAAGCTTCACTGATGGAAGTTGAAGCTTCCTGCCTTATTTGCAGTTTGAAGTAACTTAAAGCCAGTTGTTTAGCAAATGCTAAACGATTTTTTTTAATATAATTTTTTATTTTTTATAAACATATATTTTTATCCCCAGGGGTACAGGTCTGTGAATCACCAGGTTTACACACTTCACATCACTCACCAAAACACATACCCTCCCCAATGTCCATAATACCACCCCCTTCTCCCAAACCCCCTCCCCCCAGCAACCCTCAGTTGGTTTTGTGAGATTAAGAGTCACTTATGGTTTGTCTCCCTCCCAATCCCATCTTCTTTCATTTATTCTTCTCGTACCCACTTAAGCCCCCATGTTGCATCACCACTTCCTCATATCAGGGAGATCATATGATAGTTGTCTTTCTCTGCTTGACTTATTTCGCTAAGCATGATATGCTCTAGTTCCATCCATGTTGTCGCAAATGGCAAGAAAACTATAAAGTACTCATCAAAGAAATTGAGGAAGACACAAAGAAATGGAAAAAATGTTCCATGCTCCTGGATTGGAAGAATAAATATTGTGAAAATGTCTATGTTACCTAAAGCAATCTACACATTTAATGCAATTCCTATCAAAGTACCATCCATCTTTTTCAAAGAAATGGAACAAATAATTCTAAAATTTATATGGAACCAGAAAAGACCTCGAATAGCTAAAGGGATATTGAAAAAGAAAGCCAACGTTGGTGGCATCACAATCCCGGACTTCAAGCTCTATTACAAAGCTGTCATCATCAAGACAGCATGGTACTGGCACAAAAACAGACCCATAGATCAATGGAACAGAATAGAGAGCCCAGAAATAGACTCTCAACTCTATGGTCAACTAATCTTCGACAAAGCAGGAAAGAATGTCCAATGGAAAAAAGACAGCCTCTTCAATAAATGGTGCTGGGAAAATTGGACAGCCACATGCAGAAAAATGAAATTGGACCATTTCCTTACACCACACACAAAAATAGACTCAAAATGGATGAAGGACCTCAATGTGCGAAAGGAATCCATCAAAATCCTTGAGGAGAACACAGGCAGCAACCTCTTCGACCTCAGCCGCAGCAACATCTTCCTAGGAACGATGCAAAAGGCAAGGGAAGCAAGGGAAAAAATGAACTATTGGGATTTCATCAAGATCAAAGCTTTTGCACAGCAAAGGAAACAGTTAACAAAATCAAAAGACAACTGACAGAATGGGAGAAGATATTTGCAAACGACATATCAGATAAAGGACTAGTGTCCAGAATCTCTAAAGAACTTAGCAAACTCAACACCCAAAGAACAAATAATCCAATCAAGAAATGGGCAGAGGACATGAACAGACATTTCTGCAAAGAAGACATCCAGATGGCCAACAGACACATGAAAAAATGCTCCATATCACTTGGCATCAGGGAAATACAAATCAAAACCACAATGCGATATCACCTCACACCAGTCAGAATGGCTAAAATCAACAAGTCAGGAAATGACAGATGCTGGCGAGGATGCGGAGAAAGGGGAACCCTCCTACACTGTTGGTGGGAATGCAAGCTGGTGCAACCTCTCTGGAAAACAGCATGGAGGTTCCTCAAAATGTTGAAAATAGAACTGCCCTATGACCCAGCAATTGCACTATTGGGTATTTACCCTAAAGATACAAACGTAGTTATCCAAAGGGGCACGTGTACTCGAATGTTTATAGCAGCAATGTCCACAATAGCCAAACTATGGAAAGAACCTAGATGTCCATCAACAGATGAATGGATCAAGAAGAAGTGGTATATATACACAATGGAATACTATGCAGCCATCAAAAGAAATGAAATCTTGCCATTTGCTAAACGATTTCTTACTTCTGCTTCTTTATCAACACATTTTTCAACTTTTTCCAGTGTGTTTTATTGTTCTTTTAATATCACAGCCTCTTTCTATAACCAAATATTAAGGAGAGAAAAATGTATATTAAGGGAAAAATTCACGTGAATTTTGGGGGACCTTTGGTTATCCTAGTTTTAAAATGTCACAGGGGCACCTGGGTGGCTCAGTGGGTTAAGCCTCTGTCTTCAGCTCATGTCATGATCCCAATGTCCTGGGATGGAGCCCCACATTGGGAGCCCTGCTCAGCAGGCAGTCGGCTTCCTCCTCTTTCTCTTCCTGTCTCTCTGCCTGCTTGTGATCTCTCTCTCTCTGTCAAATAAATAAATAAAATCTTTAAAAAAATAAATGTCACAGATAATTGTCTCTTTTTCTGTGATCCAATTGTTAGAAAGAGCTCTAAAGTTCTACCCACAATGCCAACATGTTCCATGTCATCAACAATTCAAATTTAATTCAGTTTTTACACTATTGTGACTTGGAGGTAGTGTCAGTTTCCACAGCTTAAAGGTCAGTCCAACAAGACTGTCCTCTGTCTCCCACTTCTAAGATTAGTTCACAGTCCACATTGTCACTTGTGCTTTTGACTAACTATATATTGGAAAGTCCAATGACCTCCTCTCTTTTTCTTCAATTAATTTGCTACAGTGGCTCATAGAACTCAAAGAAACGTTTTAGTTGCCATATTTCTAGTTATTATAAAAGGATATAACTAAGAAACTATCAGATGAAAGAGATTTATAGGGCAAAGTATGAGGAAAGTGTGCAAAACTTCCATGCCCTCTCCTGATGCCACTTTCCCAGTACCTCCATGTGTTAACCAACCATGTTAACTGAACACATCCTTTTGGTTTTATATGGAGGCATTATTATTTGGCATGATTGATTAAATCATTGACTATTGGCAACTGAACCCAATCTCTCACCTTTTTCCCCTCCCCAGAAGTTGAGCAGTGGGACTGAAAGTTTCAATCCTCCAGTTACATGGTTGGTTCCACTAGCAATCACCCAGATCCTAGGGTGCTTTCCAAAAAGTCACCTCAATTGCATAATACAAACACCTTTATCACTCTCTTTACAAGGTTTTTAGGAGTTCAGTGTCAGAAAAGGGGTTGAAGACCAAATATGTACTCCTTATAAATCAAAATATTGTAAGTTATTTGAGTATCAACTCTCACAGACACATGTAGTTCAAAAATGAAGACTTGTTAATATGTTCGTTGTTTATTTTTTAGTTAATCATAGGAAGTGCTAGAGGATTATATAAATTTTATCTTATTACTATGTCACAATGAAGTGTCACAGTGGCTATTATTTATGAATAAAACCATGGCTGAATAAGAGAAAATGGATAGATGAGAAAATCTGCACATCAGACGTTATAAAATGAATACTCTATTTAGCTCAGGTTCTGTGTAAAGTTTCTTTTCTGTTACTGTCATATTACTCTACAATGGGATTTCTCAATCAGCACTATTGACAATTGGAGCTGAATAATTCTTTGTTAGGGGATGGTGGTCTTTCCCAGTGCACTGTAGGATATTTAGAAACATTCTTGTCTTCAAGGATGCTTGAAGATGTCAGTAGTGGCAATAAAAAATGACTCCAAATATTGCCAAATTCTCCTGGGATACAAAATTGCCCTGCTTGAGAACCATGGTTCTAAAAGGAAGCCACAAATGATTCAACAGAGACTTGAGTTTCTGCAGTTTACCACTAAAACCTAGAAGCTTGTGAGCACTAAGTTTCATCTTTGTTTCATGTCTGAGGTAGCATGAGGTAGCATTCTTTCATTGCGTTCTTGGTCATTTGGTGCCCTTAATGAGTTTGTTCCCAGTGAGGTCAACAAATATACTGAAAGATAAGATATAGAAATACCAAGTGATCACCTTCAGAACTGTGGTTCTGAAGTGGTGAAAGAACTTTTTCTTTTTCTTTGATATAATCCATAGTCATATGATATTCATAAAATACACTAAAAATGAGTTATCAAAAAGAGATCTCATAGTGGATGTGCTTCCCTTTTCAACAAGGTCAGATTCCTATTAAAAAAGGAGTAATTTGGTCAATTTGGAAAATATGTTTTTTAACTTCGGGTTAAGATTTGTTAAGATTTTTTTATTGTTTGTTTATTTTGGTAATATTCAGTGAAAAGAACAAAGCAGTGATTAAAGAGCCTGTGTTCTTGTCCTTTGAAGAAGCATAAGCAAGTCTTTTTTCCCTTCCAGTTTCACTGAGGTATAATTAACAAAAGATATTTAAAATGTACAAGGTGATAATTTGATACACATATATACTATGAAATATTTACTACAATTAAGTTAATTAACACATCCATAACCTCACATAGTTATCTTATGTGTGTGAGTATGGTTAGAATGCTTAAATCTACTCTCTTAACTAATTTTAAGTATGCAGCATATATTATTAACTATAGTTACCATGCTGTACATGAGATCCTCAGAAGGTATATATCTAATAACTGGAAGTTTGTACCATTTCACTAATATCTCTCGATTTCCCATTTGCCCCATCTTCCAGTCTCTGACGACTTCCATTCTACTGCCTGTTTCTATGAACTCCACTTTTTTAAAAATTCTATTTATATGTGATATCATACAGTATCTGTCTAGCATATTTTACTTACTACAATTCCATATATACATATATGAGATTACATGTAGTCATTCATGGATACATAGGTTGTTTCCATATCTTGTCTATTGTGAAGGATGCCACAATGAACATAGAAGTACAGATATCTCTTTGGGGGTACTGTATCACCTTCTTTAGATATATACCTATTTCCTTTAGATATTTCCTTTAAATATAGAAGTGGGATTCCTGGATCATAAGGTAGTTCTATTTTTAACTTTTTTGGGGAAACTCTATAGTATTTTCCATAATTATTATAATAATTTACATTCTCACCAGCAGTGTACAAGAGTTTTTTTTTTCTGCATTCTTGCCAGCATATGTTATCTCTTGTCTTTTTGATAGTAAGCATCCATCCAAACAGATATAGGTAATAGCTCATTGTAGTTTCCATTTTATATTTTCCTGATGATTAGTGATGTTAAACACCTTTAAATATAGCTGCTGACCATTTGTAACCCTGTTTGAAAAGAAATATTTTTTCAGGTCCTTTGTTTTTTTAATGGAATATTTGATTTCTGTTATTGAGTTCTATGAGTTCCTTATATATTGTAGTCTTAACCTGTTAACAGATAAGTGATTTACAGATATTTCCCCCATTTTATAGATTGCCTTTTTATTTTATCGATTGCTTCCACTACTGATGTAGTTTTTTAGTTTGATGTAGTCCCATTTATTAATTTTTTCCTGTGCTTTTGGTGTCATATCCAAAAAACATCATTGCCAAAACTAGTGTGAAAGAAGTTTTCCCTATGTTTTTCTTCTCTAGGAGTTTTATGGTTTCTGGACATATTATTACGTTTTTAATACATTTAGGATTAATTCTTGTGAGCAGTGTAAAATTGGAATCCAGCTTCATTCTTTTGTGTGTGAATTTTTACTTTTTTATGACACCATTTATTGAAGAGTCTGTCCTCTATGCATTGTGTGTTCTTGGCACATTCATTGAAGATCAACTGACTCTACTATGTAGATTTATTTCTAGGCTCTCTACTTTATTCTATTTGTCTTTATATTTGTTTTTATGCTATGTCATTATATTTTTTCCTTCTGTTGTCAGCCTCTCTTTAATCACTTTTATATGGATAACATGTTCTTTCTGATAAAGACACACACACCATTAACCATTTTTAACTTCCAAGTTGAACAATACATTATGGTACTTGTAACATTAAATATCTAACAAATTATGTGTGAATGTTCATACCCATATCATGAGGATATGCAGGAAAATAAATTTTAATATACAACAGTAAAAAATAATTTGTTTAATTTTGCTCATGTTTAAGCTTCATGTTTGAAAACTCTATTTTACTTACTTATTTATTTTTTCTTTTTTTTAAATTTCTTTTCAGTGTTCCAGAATTTATTGTTTATGCACCACACCCAATGCTCATGCAATACGTGCCCTCCTTAATACCCACCACCAGGCCCACCCAACCCACCAACCTCCTCCCCTCCAAAACCCTCAGTTTGTTTTTCAGAGTCCACAGTCTCTCATGGTTTGTTTCCCCCTCTGATTTCCCCCAACTCACTTCTCTTCTCCATCTCCATGTTATTCCTTATGCTCTGCAATTAAGTGAAACCATATGATAATTGGCTCTCTCTGCTTGAGCTATTTTACTCAGCATAATTTTTTTTTATTATTATTATAGCTTTGTAACATAGCTTGAAGTCAGGAAGTAAATCCTCTAGCTCTGTTCTTTCTCAAGATTATTTTGGCTATTTGAGATTTTTGTTATTCTAGATAATTTTATAATTTTTTTTCTATTTCTATTTCTATGGCATTGGAATGTTGACAGGAATTGTATTAAGTCTGTAGATCATTTTGGGTAGTGTGGATATTTTAACTATATTAATTCTTCCAATCCATGAGTGAGATTACCATTCCATTAATTGTGCTTTCTTCAGTTTGTTTCATCAATGTCTTATAGTTACCTCTTTGGTTAAATAATTTATTTATGTATTTATTTTTTGGTTTTGATGCTATTGTAAATAAGATTTTCTTAATTTTTTTTTTTCAGGCAGTTCATTATTAGTGTAGACATGTGGCTAATTTTTCTATTTTGATTGTGTATCCTGCAACTTCACTGAAAGTGTTCAGTAATTCTAAGAGTAGGCATTTAAACAAAGGTATCATCTCTGCAGCTTCCATATTAGAACTACTTTTACTGCATTCCATAATTTTCAGTCAATTGTGTTTCCAGTTTTGTTCATCTCAAGATATTTTTTAATTTCTCTTTAGATTTTTTCTTTGACACGTTGTTGTTTTAGGACTGTGTTGTTTATTTCCACATATCTGTGAACATTCCAGCTTTCTTCCTGCTAATCATTTGTAGTTTCATACCATTGTGGTTACAAAAGCTATGTAATATGACTTCAATCTATTTAAAATTAAGAATTTACATCCTACCTTCCTTTTTGTCAGGAAGTGAGAAACGGATACACTGTCAAACTGTTGGAATTATGTTAAAAAACTGGCAGAATAGGAGTTCTGCACTGTCATCCTCTCACAGAACTTCAATTTCAATTTCGGCAGTTGCTATATATGAAAATACCCAAGTGGGAGTCTGGGAGGTTTTTTTTTTTTTTTTTTTTTTTAAGATTTTATATATCTGTTAGACAGAGAGAGAGAGAGCGAGCACAAGCAAGAGACCACAAGCAGGGGAAGCTGCAGGCAAAAGGAGAAGCAGGCTCCTTGCTGAGGAAGGAGACCAATGTGGGACTTGATCCCAGACCCTGGGATCATGACCTGAGCCAAAGGCAGTTGCCTAACTGACTGAACCATCCAGGTGCCCTGGGAGTCTGAGATTTAGGGAAGAAGTTCCAGGACTCTGTTGGAGCTGATAAAATCCAAGAATAAATGCACTGATGAGGGTGAAAGTAGCAGTTTTACTTTATCCACCTTAATGGTGGCATGGTGCCAGGAGAGACCCTAAGGGCCTGCAATTTATCTGAAGTGGGAAGGTAAGGTAGTAGGAGTTCCCATTCAGCTTCCTCCACTATGCGGTATGTTGGCAAAACATCCAATTCTTTCTTGTCTCACCCAGATTACTAAGGTGGTCAAAAAGTTTGAGGGGTTGGGAATGGCTGGGAAAATAGCGACCAGGTCTTAGACCTTATTAAAGAGATACTATTATTCATAACTGTCTTTCCTATGAACCAATTCATGGACTCCATCAATAAGTTGCCAACAAGCCACTTTAAATCCTCACCTATGGATTCTTTTAACTGGCCCACAGGAAACCCAATTGCTTTCCATGCTCCAAATCTCTCCTATTGCTCCTGTTGCTAGCTCTCAACATGCTCCCACAGACAGTGAGAACAAACATTACTGGTCAGTTAGTGGTCAAACACAGAAAGCTAGCCTGATCATGCAGCACTGAGAGAAGGTTCACACACTTAAACATTTCAGGGCATTTCTCTTGGGAAAACAAACAGGAGGCTCTCAGCACCTGACTTGGCTCTGTGGGACCAAGTGAAGTCATAAAATCTTAAGAATTCCCTCCCAGAAAAGAAAAAGAATCATGGAGTGGATGTATCTATTGAAAAGTTTTGATAGGACCCCAAAATCCTTAGCCAGATGGACAGGTAAAGGTATCTATTCTTCAGAACCAATCAGTACAGACTGCAAGAGATAACTACTTCTTCAAATGATGAGATAGTCATTCAAAGTTCAAGGAAACTGAAAAATTAAGGAAACATAGCAGATCAAGGGAATGCAATAACTTTCTAGTAACTGGCCCTAAAGAAATATAACTCTAGTCTGCTTGAGAAATAATTAAAATTAATTGTTCTAAGGAAGCTCAATGACCTAAAAAAGAACATATGTGAACAAACAAATATAATCAAGGAATTAATACATAAACAAAATATGGGAGATTCAATAGAAACATAGAAATAATTTTTTTAAAAATTAAGCATATTCTAGAAGGTGAAGAATACAATGAATAAAATGAAAAAAGGTTATAAACAGCATCAACAGCATCCTTGGTCAAGCAGAAGAATCTCTGAACTTGAAGACAAGTCATTTGAAATTATCTAATGAAAGTAGAAAAAAAGAATCAAGAAACCCTATGTGAATTATGAGACACAATCAACTGAAACAAAATTCACATTACATAAGTCCCAGAAGGAGAAGAAAGATAGACATAGGCAGAAAGCTTCTTTAAAGAAATAATGTCTGAAAATTTCTCAAACCTGGGCAAAGATACGAATATCCAGGTACATGAAGCTCATAGGTTAGATTCAACCCAAAGAGGACTTCACTGAGACACATTTTAATAAAACTGTCAAAAATAAAAATACAAATAGTTTTACAGCAGCAAGAGAGGAGAAACCTATTTCATTCAAGGTTAACTCTGTAAGTCTATAAGACAATTTCTCAGCAGAAACCTTGAGGCCAGGAGAGAGTTGGAATATATTCAAAGTGCTGAAAGGAAGAAAAACAAATCCTATCACCAAGAATATTTTACTTTGGTAAAGTTGTTCTTCTGAAATGAAGAAGAGATAAATGTTTCCTCAAACAAAACTGAAGGAATTCAACCCCATTAGACACTTTATATAAGAAATGTTGAAAGGAATTCCTCAAGCGCAAATGAAAGGATGTGAACTAGTGACAGAAAAACATCAAAGAATGAAGCTCAGTGGTAAAGGTTAGTATATAATCAAATTCAGAATATTTTCATACTGTAATGGTGGCATGTAAGTCACATTAATATAAAGATTAAGAAACAAGTGTTTAAATTGACTAGCTATAATACTTACTTCATAGATACACAGTATAAAAATGTAAAATGTAATCTCAAAAACATGAGATATGAGGAAAGGATAGTTTTTGCATGCAATAGAAGTTAAGGTGTTGTCAGCTTAGAATAGATTGTTATCTCTGTCATAAATACACAAAAACTAGAGAAAGAATCAAAGCATACCGCTATAGAAAATCATCAAATCACAAAGGAAGACAACAAATCACAAAGGAAGAAAGGAACAAGGAAACTACAAAACAGCAGAACAATTAACAAAATGGTAAAAGTGTATCCTTACCTATAAATAGTTACTTTAAATATAAAGAGATTAAAGACATTTAACTGAATGGAAAAAGAAATCATAAAATTTAACTACATACTGCCTACAAGAGGCTCACTTGAGCTTTACAGACACACAAAAGCTAGAGTGAAAAGATAAAATGGATAAAAAAAATTATGCAATTGAAAACCAAGAGAGCAGGGATAGCTATACTTATGCCAGACAAAATAGAATTTAAATCAAAAGCTGTAACAAAAAAGGTCATTATATAATGATAAATGTGTCATTTCACCAAGAGAATATAATAATTATAAATTTATATATGTTTGTAGAATCTAAATATATTAATCAAATGTTAACAGACCTGAAGGTAGAAATAGATAGCAAACAATAACACCTGAAGTCTTCAATACCCCACTTTCAACAATGGATAGATCATCCAGACAGAAAATCAATAAGGAAATAAGGGACTTGAAGTATACTTTAGGTCAAATGGACCTAATACATATGTTAAATAGTCCATCCAATAGCAACAGAATATACATTCTTCTCGGGAACATTCTTCATGATGGATTATGTTAGATCATTAAGCAAAAGTCTTAATACAAACAGTAAGTAATATATTTATATTATCTCTAAAAAGTGGTGTCATTTCGGTGTACCTTTTATAAGTGAAGAAATTGTTTCAGAAATATAAAAAATTTTGCTAAAGTCATTAGAAGTGTTAATTTACAAAGTCAGTAGGCTGAATTAGGTCTGAAACCATGCTTAATAACTTGAGTATCATCTCCATAAGGACAGGTTGTTTTGTGTGTTTCACAACCGAGGGTGTCTCAAAGGCCTAAAATAGTGCTACCAAGCACGATGAGGTACCACCTCATAGGTGAGGAAAGAAGGAGGATGGGGAGAGGTAGAGGAGGGAAGGAAGGAAGGAACATTATACCACATATTTTTAGTGGCATTTTTACTTCATTCCCAGTGTTATGTAGCATAAGTGTTTTGTTACAGAACTTAATATACTAAATGTTGAAATCCTTGAATAATCATTTCATGTCCTGGGTCTCCATGACCCAGGATTCCTCCTTTTTCCTCCTCAGTGACATCCCACAGAGTAGAATTCTTGGAGTTATCCTATTAAAAAAGGTATTTTGGTGGATAATTAGAGATTATTGTGATGTTTCCATTGTCAATAGTGGAATATTTTCAGTGGATATTTTCCAGTTCTGTCCTCTGTGCAAGCAAATCATATTTAGATACTTAAAAGAGCTTGTTTTTATTTGCTATTGCCAGATGTTTTCTATTTCAGTGACAAGTCTTTTTCCATGCATATTACAAATCACATTGATTTTGAGCCATAATAGAAATGAAAATGAATATGTAAAACAAATAAAATATGCTTCATCTCTGTATTGCATATACTTTTTATTCTGATTATACATTTAGCACATATCCATTGTGAAAAGTAAGGACAATAAAAATAACTGTTCTTATCATTCTAGATTATTTTATTTTGACATTTCTTGCTAAATGCCAAGAGTAAATTATTATAGAGTAAACATATAGAATAGCTTCTTATAATTCCAATGAATATTAATTCTCTGAGCTAGTAGATGGCCAATGTTATGATTGTCCTGAACTCCCTTGGAATATCACAGAATTCTGGTCTTTTGATATTATGTATATATAATTGTTGAAATTTTCTTATCTTAACTTTAAAGAAGATCAAAAAGGGAGAATATTTATTTGGGTACATCAACTTTTAAAGAGTTGCTTTGCAAATCTCGAACAAAAGTTAACAAAAGTTACTTCAATCCTACTCTGCTGATTCCTCTGAAGACACTGGCCATGGCTCCCACTGTGATTTAGCGTTAACTTAAAATTAGTGTAATAGTACACCATAGCTTGGTCGTGGGGTTAAATTGATTTCTACACAGTGCTAAGGAAAATACGTTGTATTTTCTTTTAAATATAAAAATTAAAAACTTAAATAGCACTCATTAAAAGTCTTCAAAAAGAAACTTTACCTCAATTGATATAAATGGCTTATGATTCAATAAATGTTGAGTTACTATATATACAAATGCCCAATGATCAGACCATGTAAAAATAGAGCTCTGACCTATATCTTCTGCAACAACTAGCCTGGAAATCTGAGCCAGAATTTCTAAATAACCAGCCTAGGAAGCTCAAACACAACATGGGCAGCAGTTGGCCTAGAATTGTCAGAACTTGACCAGCTTCCCCACTTCTAATGACTAACCTGAGTAAGCCAAATATATTCTGCAAATTAATCATCCAAGAGACCCCAATTCTAGTTAGCCCACCTCCAGCTTTATTATGCCAACAAAATCCAATCAAAACATGCCTGATACGACAGTTGATTGATGATAGATAATGATTGATGGTGATAGTTTCCTTTCTCATTATGTGCTTTTTATTTATTTCAAGAATGTTGAAAAATCAACATAAAAACATTAAAGTTCCACCAGCTACTTTATTATAGTCATGGTGTCAATCACATATGATTCATAAAAAACAATGAACAGTGAATTAGGAGAAGACTCATATCATATTTCACAAAGAAAACTAGTGGCTATTCCTAGTAAGTTGGAGCCATATTGATACATTATGTATTATGTTTAATATTTAAAACTTGGGAGTACCTGAGTACCAGTACCTTGGCTGGTTAGGCATCCAGTTTTGGCTGGATCATGATTTAGTGTTTTAAGACTGAGTCTTGCATTGGGCTCCATGCTCAGGGCAGAGTCTGCTTGAGATTTTCTCTCTCCTTTTCCCTCTGCCCTTCTCCCTGCTTTATCTCTAAAATAAATCAATAAAATAAAATAATAATATATTTAAAAAATACATAAGACTTGAGCATCCATTATCACATTTTAGATTTACTTGAGAGAATAGTAATTCCTATATCAAAAGTAAGTTCCATTGTTTATTTTATTTTATTTTACTTACTTATTTTATTTCTAGTATATTTAATATACCATGTTATATTAGTTTTAGGTGTACAATATAATGTTTCAACAATTCTATATATTACTCAGTGCTCATCATGGTAAGAGTACTTTGAATTCCCTTCACCTACTTTGCGCATCTTCCACTCACCTCTCCTCTTGTTTCTTCTCCCTAGGTAAGAGTCCATTTTTTTGTTTACTTATTTCTCCTTAGATCACTTGTTTTGTTTTTAAAATTCCACCGAAAAGCAAAATCATATGGTATGTTTCCTTCTCTGACTGACTTATTTTGCTTACCATTATACTCTGTAGCTCCATCCCTGTTAGTGGCGAGATTATTTCTTTTCTTTTTTTTTTTTTTTTTTTTTTGGTCTGAGTAATATTCTATTGTGTCTATATGCCATCTCTTCTTTATCCATTCATCCACTCTGATGGACACTTGGGCTGTTTACATAATTTGTTTATTATAGATAATGCTCCAATAAACATGGGCGTGCATATATACTTCCAAATTAGTGTTTTAATATTCTTTGGATAAAAACCCAGTAGTGAAGATTACTGGAATTTAGAGGAGTTCTATTTTTAATTTTTGAGGAAACTCCATACTGTTTTGCATAGTGGCTGTACCAGTTTACATTACCATCAAGAGGGCATGAAGATTCCCTTTCTCCACATATTTGCCAACATTTGTTGTTTCTTGTATTTTTTATTTTAGACATTCTAACAGGTGTGAAGTGAGTAGGTTTCATTTTTAAGAAAATCTCCAGGAAGAGAATGGCCTTCAACATTGGGAACAGGAACTTGAAAAGGTTCTCATTTAAACAGTAGAGATGCTTTCTTCCAGAAGTAAG
This sequence comes from Mustela nivalis, assembly GCF_964662115.1. Taxonomy (NCBI): domain Eukaryota; kingdom Metazoa; phylum Chordata; class Mammalia; order Carnivora; family Mustelidae; genus Mustela; species Mustela nivalis. Next base: position 127,220,583 of record NC_139021.1, read on the forward strand.
TAAAACTTGAATGTGATTACACAAGTGTTAAATAATTGGGGTAAACATATTTTAAAAAGGAAAAATGAACTGCACATTTCTTACTATAGAAATATATATATATATATTTTTATAAATTTTTTATTTTTTATAAACATATATTTTTATCCCCAGGGGTACAGGTCTGTGAATCACCAGGTTTACACACTTCACAGCACTCACCAAAGCACATACCCTCCCCAATGTCCATAATCCCACCCCCTTCTCCCAAACCCCCTCCCCCCAGCAACCCTCAGTTTGTTTTGTGAGATTAAGAGTCACTTATGGTTTGTCTCCCTCCCAATCCCATCTTGCTTTATTGATTCTTCTCCTACCCACTTAAGCCTCCATGTTGCATCACCACTTCCTCATATCAGGGAGATCATATGATAGTTGTCTTTCTCTGCTTGACTTATTTCGCTAAGCATGATACGCTCTAGTTCCATCCATGTTGTCGCAAATGGCAAGATTTCATTTCTTTTGATGGCTGCATAGTATTCCATTGTGTATATATACCACATCTTCTTGATCCATTCATCTGTTGATGGACATCCAGGTTCTTTCCATAGTTTGGCGATTGTGGACATTGCTGCTATAAACATTCGGGTGCACGTGCCCCTTTGGATCACTACGTTTGTATCTTTAGGGTAAATACCCAGTAGTGCAATTGCCGGGTCATAGGGCATTTCTATTTTCAACATTTTGAGGAACCTCCATGCTGTTTTCCAGAGCAGTTGCACCAGCTTGCATTCCCACCAACAGTGTAGGAGGGTTCCCCTTTCTCCGCATCCTCGCCAGCATCTGTCATTTCCTGACTTGTTGATTTTAGCCATTCTGACTGGTGTGAGGTGATATCGCATTGTGGTTTTGATTTGTATTTCCCTGATGCCGAGTGATATGGAGCACTATTTCATGTGTCTGTTGGCCATCTGGATGTCTTGTCTGGATCCAGACAAGGATCCCATCAAAAAGGAGAGCTATAGACCAATATCCTTGATGAACACAGATGCGAAAATTCTCACCAAAATACTAGCCAATAGGATTCAATAGTACATTAAAAGGATTATTCACCACGACCAAGTGGCATTTATTCCAGGGCTGCAAGGTTGGTTCAACATCCGCAAATCAGTCAATGTGATAGAACACATCAATAAAAGAAAGAACAAGAACCATATAATATAGAAATATATTTAAAACATTTTTCCTAACTATGAAATTAAGTATGAATCATGAAAAAAAATTTTGTTTTGATTCTTATGAAATGTTTGATAAAAGTGATATAAATTTGAGGCCACACCATTACAAGATTCTTTACATCTAGATTTTCAATTTCATTGTAAGGTTTTCACACTTTATGCTTCAGTGACTGGAAATATCTACAGTGTTTGAAGAGAAAGGGTATCATTTCATGAAAAATGCATTGAAATTATTGCAAAATATGAATGTGAAGATGCATACCAAGACACCCCTTGATAATAGTACATATTTTTCAGCTGCCTTAATTATTTTCTAGCATTGCCTGATTTACTGAGTGCTTAGGTTTCACTGGCTTTAGTTACTCTTACTTTAGGGTGATAGGTTATGGTGTTACTGATTCACTATATGATGAGGAAGTAGACGTTTGATTGTATTATAAAATTGTTTCATTTTAAATATTTTCATGAGAAAAAGTGGAATTTTGTTTCTAATTTGTAGAATATTCTGCATCATGGGTATTTATTCCATGGGGTTTTAGAAATAAGTTAGCATTGTGAGTCCTGAAATATGGTCATTTGACTTCTTTCCTTACTAGCCTCTCTGGCATCTCTATGGAGTTAGTCAGAAACATGCACATGCAGCCTTCGGTGATCTGTCAAGTTTTGGGGGGTATCAGTGGCTGATACAAGGCAAATTTCAGACTGAATAGGAAACTTGCCTCTAAACTGTCTAAGGAGTCACAGAAACAATATCAATTCTGTTTGACATATATATCATTTAGCAAATATCTACTCTGATCTCATAAGTTGTACAAAGAATGACCATAATATTCTAAAAATTTGTCCTTAGAAGAGTCTATTTCAGTGAAAGTGCCATTCCAAAAAGTGGCTGCCAGTAATGCTAGAGAAACCACCTTTGTCTGGAATATGCTCATTATTGCTTTTAGAAAGAAATGAAATGGGATGGGTGTCGAATGTGTAATATGAGGTTTCCAGGAAATAGAAATTCAACATGAACTTTGTCTGCAGGTTACATATGAATATCTACCTGGAATGTACATTACAGTCTTCATGACTCTCAGAAGCTCATGGAAGAAGAGTGGGTGTAGTTACTAGTGGGGAAAACCTGTTAAATTTTTATTCTAAGAAATCTAATAATTGATATTATGTTTAAAAACAGTGAAAATGTAAATACATGAAGTTTATGGATTTTCCAAATAAGTGAACTGTTTCTGTTGCTTATGATAATTAGGAAGCCTATTGGGGGGTGCCTGGGTGGCTCAGTCATCAAGCGTCTGCATCAAGCCCTGCATCAGGATCCCTGTTTAGCAGAAAACCTGTTTCTTCCTCTCCCACTCCTGTTTGTGTTCCCTCTCTTACTGTCTCTCTGTCAAATAAATAAATAAAATCTTAAACAAAAAGAAAGAAACCTATTGTTGGGGCACCTGGGTGGCTCAGTTGGTTAAGCATCTGCTTTTGGCTTTGGTCATGATCTCCTGGGGTTCTGGGATTAAGCCCCTCCTCAGGCTCCCTGCTCAGTGGAGGGTCTGCTTCTCCCTCTTCATCACCCTCTATCTCTTGCGCCTCTGCTCCTGTGCACTGTCTCTCAAATAAATTAATAAAATATATTTTTAAAAAGCCTAGTAATTACATAAACATAATTTATATATGTGACCTCTTTCTCTTTCTCTCTCTCTCTTTTTGTCTCTGTCCCTGTCTCTATGTCTCTCTATATGTGTGTGCTTTGTCTCTAATTTCTTTCTTTTTTGGTGGGGAAGCACAAAACAAAACAAAACAAAATTCAAAGACTATCAGTGCAGAAGTTGTACCTAGTTTAAGTATTTCCTTTCCTTTATAACCTTTTCTCTTTGTTTCTGCGTAATTATACATACATGGGGAGAGAATTCTATAGTACAGTATATTTTTATCACTTAACCTATCATCAGCATTTAAAGAGGTTGTTATCTGTCCAGCACTATTCTAAGCATTTTGTATTTACTAAATCATTAAATACTCAAAATAATTATTGATAGTAGGGCTATTATTATCTCGTTCCAACAATAAAGAAACTAGATGTACAGATACGTAAATAACAATGATAGAAGTGGTAAAAATGTAATTCAAACCCAGGGAGTCTGAATCTAGAACATAAACTCTTGACTGATATATTCTGCTTTTTAATTCTGTGCTCAGTATTTTTCTGCATAATAAAATATACTTTGCTATTAGCTATAGTGCTATTAGCAGTTCCCTAATATTTTATGACATCTGATATTATTTATACATGACAGTGGAGATAAATTTAACATCACTTCCTATTAATTTGCATATATTTTTTTACTTTCTCTTTTTTAATAGAAAAAACAGAGTAAAATTATTTTTTTTTCTTTCACAATGAATTTGCATTTTTAGAAATGGTCACTAGGAGTAGGTGTTTTTTTTTTTTCATTATTAAGTTCACATTACAGATTTTAAAAAATTCTACTGCAAATATTCCTTGATGAACTAAGGACATATTACCTTCAAGTTTTTGTTGCCTCTTCATTGTTGAAGGCAGCTATCAACTTGGAATGTCATTATCTGTGAGGAGATGTGCAGACTCCAAAGTTGCAGTTGCTTTAATGGCAAATCTCAGGTGAATCTGCTATTGAAGTCACTGTCTTTGCACATAAAGAATACAAGATATTTCGAACATAAGAAAACTTTGTTTTCTTACCTTGAGAAAAATCTCACTTTGTTGTTTTCATGTTCAGTACCCATAGGCTGTGTTTAGCAAAATAATAATAATAATAATAATTTTTTTAAAAGATTTTATTTACCTACTTGACAGATAAAGAGAGCACAACCTTACGGGGCAGCAGAGGGAGAGTAAGAAGCAGGCTCCTCACTGAGCAGGGATCCCGATGTGGGGCTTGATCCCAGGACCCTGGGATCATGACCTGAGATGAAGGCAGTTGCTCAACCAACTGAGCCACCCAGGTGCCTCTAAAAAATAATAATTAAAAAAAAATCACAATCATTTTTCACAAGCTTAAAAAGTTTAGTTCCATCAACTATAAGATCTTAAATTCATACTAATAATTTCCATTTTTGATCACAAGTCTCATTTAGATGATCTTAGTTTGCTTAAATAGACACTTTGAACTTTTCATTTCAGAACTTTTTTTTTTTTATTTGCTATGGCAAAAATCCATAAGGTATTTCCTTAAGAAAGAAATATACATGCCTAAATATAAGTATACTTATTTGTCCACTGTCTTTATATATACATACTACTATAGATTGCTTATTTGTGACTTCCCCAAAGTTAATGTTGAAAACTAACCCTCAACATGATTGTTTTAGCAAGTGGGGCATCTGGGAGGTGATTAGGTCATGAGGGTAGAGCACTCATGAATGAGATGAATACATTTATAAAAGAGCCTACAGAGTTCTCTTGCCCCTTATAGAAAGTGGGGGGAGGGTCAGAAGGAGAGGGAGGGAGAGAATCTCCAAGAGATTCCTCGTCAAGCAGGGAGCTGGATGCAGGCCCCAATCCCATCACACTGAGATCATGACCTAAGCTGAAATCTAGAGTTTGTCAGTTAACTGACTGAGCCATCCCAGCATCCCTTGGCTTATATAAATGAAAAAACCAAGGGTAGGTTTGATTCCAGTAATGGCCGGATTATCAGGATTAAACAATGTTGTAAAGATTTGGTCCATTTCTATCTCCCCGCCTGCATCTCTGGTCTATGCCTTCATTTATGTTAGCTTCATTGTCAAGCAGCAATTATCCAAACTGAGTGGCCCCTGACAAGTCCTTACAGGCTTTATAGCTAGTAATTATAATATAAGAGAGATTTCTCTTCCAAGAACTTCCAATAAATTCTGGAATTGAGTCTCATTCATTCTCTGGAGTTGTTTTCAAATCCCTGAAATGGGTAAATGCAGTTCACTCATTGGCTAGGCCCAAGTTACTAGAGCTGACATAGGATTGCCCACATGGATGGAGATGAGGAAAGAGTATTTTCAAAGAAAAATTGATTTGAAGAAAAAAGAATAAAAGTCTTGCAAGCAAAATTAAGTACAGTTACATAATATATAAAAAGGATGAAAGGATGAATAGCTTTCTGGTAGAAGAATATCTTGAAGTTTGACTGAAATTTAGTACAAAGCTGTGTATTGAAAATGGTAGAATCTGTAAAACTCTTATTTAGAAATAGCAAGCAGATTAATATCTACCAACATGTTCTACCGTTTGGGGAATAAGACAAAAGGGATCATTTCATAGGATTATGATTAGGAAGGAAAAAATTTAAGGAACTTGATAGGCTCTGAGGGAAATAATGCTCAGGTTGATAATATACCTAGTTTTTCATATTAAAAGACTCTCTACAAGGCTGCTTTTAGAATGTTTTAATTCTGTCTCAAGAAAGAAATTGGTTCATCTTTTCCTGCCAAAATTTATGCTTATTAATGCATAGGACTGTGTGAAGTCTTCGCAAATGTTTTTCCACAAGATAAAGAAGATTTTTAATGAAGGACTAGTGGAAGTTTTATGGTAAACTGTGATGCTTTGGGGTCTGGGTGACAAAGTATAGCCCAGTGGGTAAGAGGAAGTTCCTCAATTTTGCATGTAACTCATAACTCGTGAAGAACCACAATGTCTGGTAGATCTTAGAGCAATAATCCAGAGCACATCACTTGTGGACCAGACAATGAACATTATCATCAGGGAAACATGAAGAAGCTTCACTTGGATCAAGGAAAAGCAGAATATAGAAGCTACTTGGTGATTACATTGACAGGTTTATGAATACATGCAGGTCCTCTGAAAGACTTAGGAGAAGACTGGATTATGTTACAGTAAATGAAAGATCATATAGCCAAAGACGAAAATGAGAATAAATACATTGGAGAATCATGTATGTAACTTCATTGATTAGAACTCACTGGGGTGTTACGGTAATATTTATAATAATGTGTATTGTAGATTTGAAAAAGATATTTGTTGGTATCTCAGCCACATACAATCAAGTTTTCCTACAAATACAATTCCAAAAACAAAACCACTTTCAAATTATGACTGTATTTACTTGTTGTATAAAGATAGCAAGATCTAGAAGTATCTATTTAGTTTTTGAGAATGGGGCTTCCTCAGAAAGCTGAAAATAGGACTATCCTACAAGCCAGCATGTGTACTATTAGGAGTATACTCAAAGGATTAAAAAAAAAAAAAAAAAGCGATTTGAAGAGGAGCATGAACTCCAATGTTTATAGCAGCAATAGTCAAATTATAAAAAGAGCCCAACTTTCCACCAACTGGTGAATGGATAAAGAAGATATGATGTATATATACAATGGCACATTACTCAGCCATAAACAAAATTTAATTTTGCCATGTGCAATGATGTGGATGGACCTAGAATGTATAAAGCTAAGGGAAACAAGTCAGCCAGGGAAAAACAAATACCATATGAATTCATTTATATATGTAATTTAAGAATCTAAACAGATGAACATAGGGGAAGTCAGAAAAAAAAAAAAAAAGAGAGACAGAAAGACAGAGAGGGAGGCAAATCATAAGAGACTCTTAACTATAGAGAACAAACAGGGTTATTGGAGGAGAGGTGTGTGAGTGGATGGCCTAAGCAGGTGATGAGCATTAGGGAGGGCATTTGTGATGAGCACTGGATGTTATATGTAATGAATCACTAAATTCTACTCCTGAAACCAATATTACACTACTGTTAACTAACTAGAATTTAAATAAAAACTTGAAACATAAAAAGCCCAAAAGAACCTAGTAAAAGGAAACTTAAAGGAAAATTGTTTTATACTAAAGAGTACTATTCTCTTTTTATATTTGCACAAGTATTTATGTGAGTATAAAAACATAAAACTTCTAAAATTAACAATTATGTAATTGTTTAAATTATAATATTTTCTATTATAATAAATTTGAAAATTTTATTGAATATGTACTTTAAATTTTATTTAGTTGAATATTTAGTAACACTTCATTTATGGTTATAAAGTTATTTTCAAATAAAATAATAGAAGTCTTTCTCTTTCTTATTTCAATATTTATTATATTTCTTTATATCCTTGATGGGATATGATACATTTTTATGTTACTTACAAATAAGGGCATTGAGATTTTTAATTATTACTGAATTGTAGAATAGAGTTGATACTTCAGAGTTACATGAATTTTAGAACAACTAAATTCCAACAGTACTCCCAGTGTTCATTAAATCACAATTTTTGTTGTTAAGTAATTTGGTCAGGCACATAGGCCATCTGTTGAATTGAATACAAGCTATGTAATCTGCTTGGACCATCTTTTTGTTGTATATAGTTTATCACACTTATTTAATTACTACATGCTTCCAGATTTTTGTGGTTTGCAATATGCTCACTCAGTGAAGTTCTGTCCATATTGCATTCCTTATTCACTGAGAAACTACTAACATTTCTTGTTGATTAACAGTCAGCTTTGCTTATCATTTAGTGTTAGAATGATAGCACTGGATTATTTCTCTTTTTGGAAACCTTATTATGCATTTATTGTTGACAAGAAATGTGTGTATTTCATTAACATTGTTCAATATTTTCTTTCTTCCCTTTTTCAGAAATTTTGAGCATCCTGTTGATATTAGGATAACTTCTCTTCACTTCTTTTCTCATCTTCTAAAACATTCTAAAATTGGAAGTGTTAGAAAATGTGGAATTCTCTTCCCCTCTCAGAAAGAGTTATGACCACCCTGATATTCAACAACCATGACAAACCATACCTGATTTTTTATTTTTCATCTCTTATAGATTATTATAATATCCATCATCTAGAGAACTTTCAGATGATCCTTTTAATTTATGTTGATTCCTATTTTCTAGTTTTCCATGAAGAGTTGAAATTATATCTGCTTGTTTTTCTCACTTGAATACATTTATGTAATGTAGAAAAGGGACCATGATAATTTCTCTTATATGGTACGAGCACTTTATTTTTTAAAAGTTTTATAAGTTAAAGCATTTTGTATTTTATGAACTTAACTGAATTTTAAAAATACCCAACTCAACTATTTACTTGACTGGTTGTCTTATTATGTATTGTAAAATAAAATGTTCTTTATCTCTTTTAAGTTCTGAAACCATTAAAATCTCTGTACTGTTTTCCATGTAGAGAAGCACTTCTCAGGCATCATAGTACCCCTCTAGTTTACCATAATAAATTGCTAAAATCTGAATATGTGTTTAAACCATTTGGAACTGGATAATGGGCATTTCACATTATCCCCCATGGCAAATCAAGCTACTGATTCCACCACTCCCGCTTTTTTTGGGTTTGCTTTCTATAATTGATTGTTACAATTCTACCATGTTAGGAATTCATTTGATCTCATTTCTTTAAATTTGGATCATATTGACTTTCAATTCTTAAAACATCAAGAAATTTCTACTGCTGCAGAACAAAGTTTCTGCAAGCACAAACACAAAGCTGAATAACAGCTGGTTGAGGCATTTGGGAGCAACCTCATGGCAGAAAAGCCATGAGGTTTCAAGATCACAGTGAGAAAAGAAGCACATGCACATTAGGGTGAGCCAGAAATTTTCTATCACCTTTCCCATGCAGGCTTGTGCTAATTCCCAAGCCACACTTGGCAAGAGTTATACATATGTAATTTTTATGTTTTTTTTTCTTTACGTATATTGTCTTCAGTAGAAAAATAAATGTATTAATCACATTACTCATTCATCTGAGTAAATTAGGTGCTGAGACTAATCATATTTAATTTTACTATCCTTTTGGCTTTTCATCTGTATGACACCTTATGTGATAGGTGGATTTTGAAACTCAACATTTCTGCACATAGTCTTCATTCATTTGATGTCAAAGGCTTATTTTAGTGTGTTTTTTTTGAAGAAAAAAAGTGTCTACTTTACAAGTCTTTGCACCACCTTTTATTAACTGATAAGTATAGTTTAGAGAGAGCAGGGCTTAAATTAGTTTTTCATTTATTAACTTTGGAAAATGAGCAGGTTATTTGGTATAATCATTTTGTGTTACAGTTTCTTCATTTATAAATAGGAATATTATACTTTCTACATACTTGTTGTATTAATATGACAATGCATAGAGAACAAAATGAGAACTTGTTCACAATTTGTTACTTTTAATATCAATATTTTCATCAAAACCCATCTTATTAACAAGAAGATGGTTCTTGGTTATGACAAGAAATTTAAAAATGTATTTTTTTTATTTTTTTAAATGTATTTTTAATGTATAAAACATTTGTTTACTTATCTTATTATTTACAAGAAAAATAATCCTTATCTATAAGGATCAATCACAATACTAATTCATATAGTTTTCAAAATTCACTCAGAAGACAGAATAGGCATATTTTTCAAAAATCACTTTACAGTTATGAGAAATATCTTTTTTGGTTTTTTAGAGATTTTATTTTATTTATTTGTTTGCTTGAGAGAGAGTTGGGAGGCAGGAGCAGAAGGAGAAGAACAAACAGACATACTTAGTACAGAACCCAACATGGATTTTAAGCCTATGAACCTAAGATCATAACCTGAGATGAAATCAAGAGTTGGATGCTTAACTGATTGAGCTGACCAAGTGCCCTGAGAAATAATTGTTAATGAAAGTGAAACAACTTACATGTTTCCCAACACAAATATAGATGCATAAATACCACAAAACTGTATAGAAAAGATATTATAACATGCACATCCATCTCTAATTAATAACTAGGCTTGGGTTTATATATGACTTATTAAATATGGAGTTGTGGTAAGTTACTCAAATTAACTTCCATCATTATTGAATGAGGTTAATATAAAACCTATTAGCATCCAGTGTCTGATAAATAGGAAGCACTTAAAGTGTGATACTTCTTTACTATATTTAAAGTGTGATAAAAGTAATTAAAAATTTATTGTCTCCTGAGTTGTTAATTTTAGCCATTCTGACAGGTGTGAGGTGGTATCTTATTGTGGTTTTGATTTGTATTTCCCTGATGATGAGTGATGTTGAGCATTTTTTTCATGTGTCTGTTAGCTTTTTGTATGTCTTCTTTTGCTAAATGTCTTTTCAGGTCATCTGCTCATTTCTTAACCAGGTTTTTTGTTTTTTAGATGTTGAGTTTGATAAATTCCTTATAGATTTTGGATACGAGCTCTTTATCTAATATGTCATTTGCAAATATCTTCTCCCATTCCTTTGGTTTCCTTTTAGATTCGTTGATTGTTTCCTATGACCCAACAATTGCACTACTAGGTATTTATCCAAGGATACAAACATAGTGATTTGAAGGGTTGCTTATGCTCTCTCTCTCTCTCTCTCTCCCTCTCTCACTATCTCTCTCTTTCAAATAAATAAAATCTTTAAAAATGTTTAAAAAACAAAACAAAACAAAAACAAAACAAAACAAAACATAGTGATTCAGAGGGGCACATGCACACCAAAGTATATAGCAACATTATCCACTATAACCAAAATATGAAAGAGCCCAAATGTCCATTGGCTGATGAACAAATAAAGAAGATGTGGTATAAATATATACATACAAACACAAACATGTACAATGGAATATTACCAGCCATTAAAAAGAATGAAATCTTGCCCTTTGCAATGAGGTGGATAGAGCTAGAGTGTATTATGCTAAGCAAAATATGTCAGTCCAAGAAAAACAAATACCATATATGGAACTTAAGAAATAAAACAGATGAACATAGGAGAAGGGAAGGAAAAATAAAATAAGATAAAAGAAAAAACAGAGAGGGAGGCAAACCACAAAGACTCATAACTATAGGTGAACATAAGTATAGAGAACAAACTGAAGGTTGCTGGAGGGAAGTTGGATAGAGTGATGAGGTAAATGGGTGATGAGCATTAAGGATGGCATTTCCATGAACACTGGGTGTCATATGCAAGTGGCAAATCACTAAATTATACCCCTGAAACTAATACTATACTATATGATAATTAACTTAAATTTAAGTAAAATCATGAAAGAATGAAAGAAAAGCAATTAATATTTAAAGCAATATTGTATTTTAAGAACAAGTAGATATTTACAAAAATCAAGTTTTCAATATTCAAATAATCTTTCAAATAGGAAATATATATTTTAGAGTTATAAACAATGAGCACCTAGACAGATTTAGAGACTTTCCAATCTAACTCATTTTACAGAAAACATAACTGAAATGTGCAGATATTAAGTGTATTTTCCAGAATCACAAAGACTATTATTGACAAATCTAAAATTAAATTTCACATTACCTTGTTTATGTTCAGTATTTTGGCTTCATGACTGACTGTCTCTTTTAATTTATTCTCACCATTAGAAAAGGAATTGAGGTACAGTTTTGTGATTATAGTGCCTTATTTATTACCTCTAAATAAATTTCAATTATGTTATTATTCATTATGATCATTCTAGTTTTAAATCTCTTTTTTTTTTCATTTTTTATTTTTTATTTTTAAAAAACATATATTTTTATCCCCAGGGGTACAGGTCTGTGAATCACCAGGTTTACACACTTCACAGAACTCACCAAAGCACATATCTTCCCCATTGTCCATAATCCCACCCCCTTTCCCAAACCCCCTCCCCCCAGCAACCCTCAGTTTGTTTTGTGAGATTAAGAGTCACTTATGGTTTGTCTCCCTCACAATCCCATCTTGTTTCATTGATTCTTCTCCTACCCACTTAAGCCCCCATGTTGCATCACCACTTCCTCATATCAGGGAGATCATATGATAGTTGTCTTTCTCTGCTTGACTTATTTCGCTAAGCATGATACGCTCTAGTTCCATCCATGTTGTCGCAAATGGCAAGATTTCATTTCTTTTGATGGCTGCATAGTATTCCATTGTGTATATATACCACATCTTCTTGATCCATTCATCTGTTGATGGACATCTAGGTTCTTTCCATAGTTTGGCGATTGTGGACATTGCTGCTATAAAAATTCGGGTGCACGTGCCCCTTTGGATCACTACGTTTGTATCTTTAGGGCAAATACCCAGTAGTGCAATTGCTGGGTCATAGGGCAGTTCTATTTTCAACATTTTGAGCTGGCAAGGATGCGGAGAAAGGGGAACCCTCCTACACTGTTGGGAATGCAAGCTGGTGCAGCCACTCTTAAATCTCATTTTAAAATACTTTATTTCTACATTTTTATTGACAATATTCAGGGGTTTTTTTATTTTTACTGTATCCCTTTAAGATTTATTTAAACAGGTATATAATTTCCCCAAATATTTTAATGTTTTTCATTGCCAACAGAGCTAACATAGATCTAAATTATTTTTAAGTATAATAGAAAATTTACGCCTGTAGAAGAATATCATGGAGATTTTTCTGGCTTAAAATGACTGATTAAAAACATTACACCACTTAGAATGGCCAAAATTAGCAAGACAGGAAATAACATGTGCTGGAGGGGATGTAGAGAAAGTGGAACCCTCTTACACTGTTGGTGGGAATGCAAGTTGGTGCAGCCTCTTTGGAGAACAGTGTGGAGATTCCTCAAGAAATTAAAAATAGAGCTTCCCTATGACCCTGCAATTGCACTACTGGGTATTTACCCCAAAGATACAGATGTAGTGAAAAGAAGGGCCATCTGTACCCCAATGTTTACAGCAGCAATGGCCACAGTCACCAAACTGTGGAAAGAACCAAGATGTCCTTCAATGGACGAATAGATAAGGAAGATGTGGTCCATATACACTATGGAGTATTATGCCTCCATCAGAAAGGATGAATACCCACCTTTTGTAGCAACATGGACGGGACTGGAAGAGATTATACTGAGTGAAATAAGTCTAACAGAGAGGGTCAATTATCATGTGGTTTCATGTATTTGTGGAGCATAAGGAATAACATGGAGGACAAGGGGAGTTAGGAGAAGGGAGTTGGGGGAAATTGGAAGGGGAGGTGAACCATGAGAGACTATGGATTATGAAAAACAATCTCAGGGTTTTGAAGGGGCGGGGGGTTGGGAGGTTGGGGGAACCAGGTGGTGGGTATTGGAGAGGGCACGGATTGCATGGAGCACTGGGTGTGGTGAAAATGAATTTAAAAAAATAACATGCATGCTTTTCCCCATTTATCTGTATATCTATCTATATCTTTATCTATATATCTATATCTATATATATCTACCTCTATTAATCTATCATTTATCTATCATCTATCTATTAGTAAGGAACTGACACCAGGTGAAGTATGTTCACTAAATTGGGGAATATGGTAAATAAGAAAAATTTATGGACAAGTAGAATGTACTGAAAGAGGTAAAGCTTAGGGCACCTGGGTGACTCAGTCAGTTAAGCACCTGCCTTTGGCTTGGGTCATGATCCCAAGACCCTGGGATCAAGCCCCACATTGAGCTTCCTGCTTAGTGGGGAGTCTGCTTCTCTCTCTACCTCTGCCTACTTACTTCTCTCCTTGTTTGTGCACCCATGTGCTCTCTCTCTGTCAAATAAATAAATAAAATCTTAAACAAATAAAAATTAAAAAAAAAGAGACAAAACTCAACAATGGAACCATTTGCATCACAAAACCTCAAAAATACTCTGCAGTGATTAGTACCAAATATGTCCAAAGATAGTAGTACAAAGTGGGGATGAAAGGAGAAGAATTCATTGAAATTCTCTTTGAGAAGAATCAGTAAGATCCCCTAGATCCCCTTTCCCAGGTTTCATTTTCCACAGCCTGGTGAATACCCCCTACCCAGCAGGGACCAAGTGGTTTACTCTTTGGAGAATGCAGCAAGAGGCAAAGAGGCTCCATATTAGGATACTAAGAAAAAAAGAGAGAGAGAGAAGAAGAAAAAGTAGAAAGAAAGAAAGAAAGAAAGAAAGAAAGAAAGAAAGAAAGAAAGAAAGAAAGAAAGAAAGAAAGAAACATGGATAGGTAAAATAGGGGAGGATTAATGATGTTGAGTTTCCTGAGGAAACTCAATCCCCTGAGGGGATTGTCCTGGTCCTAGGTAAGAGCAACTTATCTGAGAATTTAATAAAATTGGGCAGGAGTACCTGCCGAATTAATCATACTTGGAGGTGAAACATGGGTTGCCATAATGGAATAGTGTTATATGCATTATATTAGCATTGACCTTGCTTTGCTATTACTTAAATAATTCAGGAAATAAACCAAAAAGATAATGAAATTGAGTAATTTGGCTAATAACCTTACATATAGTTTTTTATGTTCTTTAGGTTGATAACTGAATTTAATGTCTGGTTTAAATTGAACACACTTGAATTCTGGCTTAGAAGTGGCTGTGAATTCTGGTTACATAAATATATTTCTAAAAGAATTTTTCCATGTGGAGGTATTCAGAGATGAGCTCTGCAAAGACTGAAAGGCTCTTGCACACTTGCTGTCCCATCAAAACATCCAGCAATTGATTATTCATAAAAGGAGCATGCAAACTCGTGTTTCTCAAAGTTAAAAATGAATGCCACTAGAAACGTAATATCTAATCACTATTCCCCAATCAGCTGTTCCAATTTGGACTGATAATGTTCACAGATGATGATGGTTCATTTTCTAGCTCAGAATGAAGAATGTTTAGTTCTAAGAACTGAGGCCATTATTATTCACATGCTTTTGATCCAGGAAATTCTTGCCCAAAAAGGCAAACATAAGCCTGTAACTGTCATGGTAATGCATTATTTTAAGAAAGTGATGAAACAAAAATATATGTTTATAAAAAATAGTAAATTAAAAGAAAAGTGATGAAACTAATTTATCTAACCAGATTGTTTGTTTATCTGATCAATTCAATATTAATCAATTTACTTACTAAGAATTATTTCAAGGCTATGTCTTACTGTCTTCAATAATAGTACTAAGTCACTATATCACAAACTTTACCCAATCTCCATTGATAATCTTTTTAAAGGACAACTTGAACTCAGATTCCAAAACCATATAAACATCCATCCATAATTTCCCCCTGTAAGCCTCTTTTAAAGTAGTGTTCTCCTTTACTGTGTTGTGGTTAATAAACTTTGCATTGGTAACACATTAGTACACTGGTCTTTTGAGACAGTTTTTAACAGGGATTTCTTTCATCAAGTCACCAGGCTGGTTATAAAGTTGAAGTTCAAACATACTTGAAATGCAAGCCCACAAGTTTAATTTCCCTGACAAATATTTTTTAATTCATGGAGAGCCATAGTAGCGAGATGATCGTCTTTGATTGCAGAGATAGTTTATTAAATCTGTTCACACCGGGTCTTAGTTTCAGCTCCCCACCTTTAGTATTCTTCCAGATTCTTTAAGATAAAACTGTAGTGTGATCATTCAGCCCTTGTCCACATCTTCTGGAAATGTTAAGCATTTACTACTATAGATCTGATATCAGAAAGTTTTATTTAAGTCTATGGAAAGCCTACACTGTTCCTGACACATTGTTGCACTCCACAATACTTGTTAAATTAATGAAAATATTAACTTACTAAAGGCTTTTAGAATTTCCTTCCCTTATGGCACCTGTGGGTTTAATTCCAATTTCTTCCAGAAGTAAACATCCCATCAATATAAACTGAATTATATGTATTGCACTTTATCCATCATGTCTAGGTGTTCAAAGGGTGAAAGTTTCTCTTTCAATCTCATTGGCCTTCTCATAATATCAAATACTAGTTCATTCAGTGCATACAGTCAAAATCTGGAAAAGAAGCTGGTAAAAGGAGAGCACAATCTATTGGAATGATTGAAACCTGAAAGAACTGTTTAAATTTATGAATGGTATAAAATTTTAGGCTTGATTTTAATAAATTTAGTTACTCTATTTCTTCCCAAGCAGATGGTGAAGCTTATGAAGAAAATACAATTAGATCTAGAGAAATAAAATAATTACATTTTATTTGTACATCCCAATTATAGGATTAAATTACTGACCCAATATTATAGGTCTTATTCAGAGACTTTCTTAGTATTTATTTTATAACAAGATTTCTATTGTACAAAATTGAATCTAAGTATTCATTTTATATGTTCAGTGATTAAGAATAATTTTCCTGTTTTTCTTACCCTCTTCATTCCTTCTTCCTATTAGAGAATAATTTTCTATTATAAGAGTATATCAGTTTAAGTCTATGAAAGAAGGACAGTATTGTTAGGAGATGTCCTATTTGTCTTATAAACATTCCACTTTAAAAAATCTGGACAAATTAATTGTACTAGCTGAGGAGGACCTTGACCATAAAGATCCATTGTCTTTCCTGTAATTAGCAACTCCCTAGTCTTTATCATTGACAGGGGAAAAGACAAGGGGAAGAATTCTAAGAAGAATAGTTCATTGATGTATATTTAAAGTGGACCTGAAAGATAAAAGCTATTTTTTATTATTTCCTTTTGTGCTGTAAATATATCCTTGATAATCTACAATTACACTGAAATTACACTGTACCTACCCATTGTTTCAGATGTTGGATTTGTATTAAAAATTTGGGAACCTGCTGTGTATTAAGTATGATATTTATTTCCATTCTCATCTTTTCTGTTACACACCGACTTTTAAAATTGTTACTTCATGATTCACTTATTATCTGGGTTCAACAGTGGAAACTCTACTTCTGCTAGAATACATTTGGTAGATTGTTTTACTTGACATTTAAAGCTTGACTGACAGCAGTATAGAGGAACAACTAGAGAATGTTGAATGTATGCAAGAGGATAATAAAATGATTTATGCAAATGATGAAAGGAATGGAAACAGAGGATTATGAGAAAAGGGGGCATAAGTAAGATAGTAAAAATATCCAAATCCATACGCATTATTTAGGTATGTATTGATATAAACTCTATGCCTCAAACAAAATAAGTCTTATTATTGGTTGTCTTTTTATTTCTGAATATTTGATATTATAAGAATTTTAAATAAAAACTATAAGGCAATGATTATTTTAAAATATTATAAATAATTACATTCATTATAGTCCAAATATGCCAGTATTCTTATACTTTCTTGTAAGTATGAAAGGAAATTTAAGTGTTTAGTTATCCATATCTTATACATACCTTAATTAATTTATACACCTAACTTACGATTTTTAGCAGTAAAACCAATATACAACATATCCAATCTAGTTATTTTTACATCATTAAGTTATCAAAAATGCCATTATTTATCCAACAAACAAATTAAGAACCAACAAAATGTTCAGTGGCTTCCTCTAATAATTTAAATTATCTGTGGTACATACATAGCAATAAAAAAAAAGAATCTTGAGGTCCATTATGCTTTAATGTATTGTTATGACACATTATATCACTACAAGAAGACATGCAAATCAACATCCCTAATCATCAGGGCAATACAAATGAAAACCACAGTGAAATATCTGTTCACACGTGTTAGGATGGTTATTAGTAAGAAAAAAACAAGAGATAAGAAATACTGATGATGATGTGGAGAGAAGGGTATCTTTACACATTGTTTATGGTAATGTAAATTGGTAGAGCCACTGTGGATAACAGTATGAAGGTTCTTTAAAAAATTAAAAATAAACCTGCCATAGGATCCAAATATTGCATTTCTGGTTTTATATCCAAATGAAACAAAATCATTATCTCAAAGAAGTATGTCATGTTTATTGCAGCATTACTTATAATAAGCAAAGTATGGTTCTGTGTCCATCGATGGATAAATGGATAAAGAAGTTGTGGTGTATAAGTGTGTGTGTGTGTGTGCGTGTGTAGGGGGAGTGTATATATACATGTGTATGAGTGTATATGTATATAAATATAGCATGTTTATATATGTATATACATATGTACATATGTGTGTGTTTGTGTATACACAAACCAACAAAAATTGAGTTTATTAACCTGCTAGGCAAGGGATTATATATACCAGTAAAGAATTCACACTATGAAATATTATTTAGAGTTAAAAATAATGAAATCCTTCCCTTTTGTGTGTGTGCCTAGGATGAACTGACATTTGGAGGGCATTTTGGTAATTGAAAGAGTCCAGACAGTGGAAAAAAAATATCACACGATACCATTTATATGTGGAATCTGGAAAAAAAGAAAAAAGAGTGACATCATTCAAATAGGGAAACAGAACGGAATGGTGGTTGCCAGGGGCTTGGGGATAGGGAAAATAGGGAAATTTTAGTAAAAGGTACAAAGGTTAGTTACAACTTGAATGAGGTCTGAGGAGTTAATATACAAGATGATACAAGACTGCCAACACTGTACTGCATAACTGAAATTTGCAAAGGAATAGAACCTAAAACAAAAGCAAACATAAGGTAAATATGTGATGGTTGTGTTAATCGACTCAATGAAAGGAGTCATTTCATGTGAATAGATATTTCGAATCATCACTTAGTACACCTCGAGTATCTTTCAATTTTATTTTCATTTATACTTCAAAAAAGTTGAAAAGAAGTTTTCAATATTGACTCATCAATTGTGATGAATGTACTACACTAATGCAAAGTGTTAATAATAGGATAAACTGTGAACTGTGTGCAGGGGTTGGGGGAGATATATATATGGATATTCTCTGTACTTGCCACTCAATTTTCCCATAAAGCAAAAGTCTTCATAAAAATAAAATAATTAAAGAGAATCAATATGAAAAATAATGGAGAAATAATTATGGTGTAAAGATATTTTTTGAATCTCTTATTTTAAGATACTAGGAAAGCTGTTGAGACTTTGAGAAAGAGAAAACAGGTGGTAGAAACAGGGTAGAGGAAACACAAATCGAAGATAGGAGCCACAGGACATGGCTTCCTGAGGGAGTCAGCCTCAAAACTCAAATCTGGCAAAAACGATCCAAAGATCAAAGATAGATGTGGGTCCTGAGAACAGGGTTTGTAAATTGCTGCAGGTACAAGTCTCTCATTTTTCTTCACAGAACTAACAGCTGGCAATTGTGGCCTCTGCTTTTAGGTAAAGTCTGGGCAATATTTTAGAAGAAGTTGCACTCCACTGAGAAGTCTAAGGAAAATAATAATTCCTGTGAAGAGACAGAGAAAAACCTTAGAGACCAAGGGGCTTAAGGAGGTATGGAGAAGAAAGAAGGAGGGAGAATAATTCATTTTCCTAAAGTGAAATGAGCTAATATATTCCTTCAGTACTTTACCAGAGTAGTTTTAGGGATTTTAGTTGCCGGCTTCTGTCTGCTGTCTGCCTGATCCACACTCCCCCCAGGGTAGCTGGGCTATCAACACTTGCATTTAGGAGCGAAGCCTGTTAGAGAAATATGTTTGTCACAACTGCAGAGATATTTTGCATTAGGCATCTGTACCAAAGAAGGGAATCATGCTTTCGTAAGTCTGGATGGAAAAGCAATAAAAAATACATATTTGAAGAAAACCAACCACCAGAATAAAAAAGACTGAGCTGAACAAACAGAAAACTTACTTTCAAATAAATAATTAGAGGGTTGAAAAATAACCTTTAAAATTTATATTAGGTATTCACATAAATTGAGAAAAAATGTTTTATACATTAAATACAAAGAGGTTACCATAAGAATGAGCAAAATACAAGGAGCATTTTTGGGAATTAGACTATGACTACTGATATGAAAAATTCACAGGATAAAATGTATAATAAAATGTTTTAAGTTGAATATGAAATGAGTCATGTGGGAAAAATGGAAAATATATCTTATAATATATAGAAAACCAGTTGATATATGATCAACTAATATTTGACAGGGGAGCTAAGGGTACTCAATGGATAAAAACAGTCTCTTCAATAAATGGTGCTGGGAAAATTAGATAATTACATGCAAATGAATGAATCTAGACCCTTATCTTATATGACACACAAAAACTAACTTGAAATAAAGACATAAATGTAAGACCTGAAGTTATAAACATATTAGGAGAAAACATAGGAAAAAATCTTAATATGGGTCTTGACAATGATTTTTTGGATATGACACCTAAAGCACAAGCAACAAAATCAGGATTACATCAAACTCAAAAGCTTCTGCACAATGAAAGAAATGATCAGCACAATAAAAAGGCAAGTTTTATAATAGGAGGAAAAATTTCAAAGCATACATCTGATAAGGGGTTAATGCTTAAAATATATAAAGAACTCCTACCACTCAATAGCAAAATAACAAATGTCCCAAATAAATAGATATTTTCCCAAAGAAGATACTCAAATGGCCAAAAAGGTACAGGAAGAGGTGTTCAACATCACTAATAGTAGGGAAATGCAAATCAAAATCATAATGAGATATACTTCACAACTGTTAGAATGACTATCATCAAAAAGATGAGGGATAACAAATATTGCTGTGAATGTGAAGAAAAGGGAATTTTTGTGTACTGTTGATGGGAAGGTAAACAGTTACAGCCACTACAGAAAACAGTCTGGATATTCCTCAAAAAATTAAAAACAGGACTATCATATGGTCCAGCAGTTCCACTGCTAAGTATATATACAAATGAAATAAACCATTACCCTGAAGAGATGTACAGCACTATGTTTATTGCAGCATTATTTAAAAACGTTCAAGATATGGAAACAACCTAAGTGTCCAGCAGTGGCTGGATAAATAAATAAAAAAAAAAAACATGTTTATGTATACACACACACACACACACAGGAGTATTATTCAACAACAAAAATGGAGGAACCCCTGTTGTCTGGGACAACATGGTGAATCTTAAGGGTATTATGCTAAGTGAAATAAGCCATTTGGGACAAACTTCAGTTGCCTGTAGGGATAACAGGCTTAATGATGCACCTTCACTGGCTGAGTTCTCTTCTAGCTACCACTCCCTGGTTCCCCACCTTGAGATTCTAATATAAACTAGGACTATTCAAAACTCTGCCTCAGGGTCTTTTGGAAGAACTCAAATTGAAATGGGATCTGTTTTCAGGAGGCTTGAAAAACTAGAGTGATACACCACTCACTTTTTTTTTTTAAGATTTGTGTTTGTTTGTTTTTTTTAAAGATTTTATTTATTTAAGAGAGAGAGAGAGTATGAGAGAGAGAGAGGACAGTGGGAGAAACAGACTCTCTGGCGATCAGAGCCTCATGTGGGACTCGATCCCAGACTCCAGGATCATGACCTGAGCAGAAGGCAGTTGCTTAACCAACTGAGCCACCCAGGAGCCCCACCACTGTGTGTTTTGATGAACATCTAAATTAATGGATCCCTTCTTACAATGAAAGAACTTTATAAGTGGCAGTAAAGTCCCTGACTAGAGTTTTAATGATTTCAAATTCTTACAGATGACACTTAACAAGCAGAAGATACTGGTTTAAGAATTAAATTGTATACTGTTAACACACTTCAAGAAGTCTCTCTAGACAGAGGCCTCGGAGTTTTTCTTGGACTCTTTCAAAATTTTTGAAACTTATTTTCATTGGGGGCACCTGGGTGGTTCAATCAGTTAAGCCTCCAACTCTTGATTTTGGCTCAGGTCATTATCTCAGGGTCCTGAGATTGAGCTCCTAGTTGGGCTCTGTGCTCAGCAGTCTGCTTGTCCCTCTCCCTCCCCTTCTGCCTCTAACTAAGCTCCCACTCATGCTCTCTCTCTAAAATAAATAAAAGACAGAAAGAAAGAGAGAGTGAAGAACACAGGCAGGGGGAGTAGCAGAGGGGGAGGGAGAAGCAGGTTACCCGCTGAGCTGGGAGCCCAATGCCAGGGCTAGAGCCCAGCTTTTTTTTTTTTCCAGGAAAGTTAACTGCTTTATTATCATGACAAGACAGATGACAGGTTTTCACTTCACCATTACATTCATGCTAGGGACAACACTGTTTCCTACTCCAGATGCTATGTGGTCTTTTAAAAACACATTATTTACTATGCTTGGGATATTTGGGCATGCTTAATAAAATTTAAAAAATATTACAAAACATTCCTTTATTTTTATTTATTTATTTTTTTTTTACTGAGTGAAGTACCTAATTTTATACAATTTACACACAATTTTTTATTTTAGTAACAGAAACAATGATGTCATTTCACTTCTTGATATTTAACAGCAACAAGACTTGCACTCCCCAAGACGTGCACTACGGCCAGAAAATAGTCTATCGTCAACAGGACGGTCTTGGCGTCTTACATATTATGTTCCCACTTTAAGTTCTATTTGCTAGATTTTAAAAGACGCAAAGACAATGAACAAGTGGCTCATAAAAAAGGAATAAAAACAGCTAATAATAACACTGATGTATCAATCTCATTTATGATTAAAGAAATACAAATTAACAAAACAAGATACCATTTTCCACTTATATTGGCAAAGATTAAATTAAAAAAGGGCTCCTATCTATAGCTGAGCAGGGAAAAAGTAGCTGGGGGTGAAGGGCTGGTCACACATTGGATATATATATATCTACTCCCTGAGATCATGAGCTGAACCCAAGGCTGACCACTGACTGAGCCACCCAGGCACCCCTAAAATAAATAAAATCTTTAAAAAATAACCAAAAACTTATTGTTGGTAATGGCGCAGTATTGATAGTTAAATAGTTAATTGAAATAGCTTCTAAATTTTGCTCGAGATATCCCATTAATTTGAATCTTCTTTGTTTTAGCTAACAAGTTATTATGGTCAAATTTTCCTTATAGAAATACAATGTAAGTTATGAAAGTTTTAAACATATGTTATATCTTAGTCACTTTAAATTATATGTACGCTTGAGTTTAGAATCCTAAGTTTTCATAACAGAACTAATAAAATGCCCTGGTTGAATAATTTTCTTCCAAAATAATGATATATTCAGTTATGTTTCTGATCAGGTAAATGTATGTTAAATCAAAAGAAGCATGAGTCATGAATGACTTGGTTTGTGTTTGTTTTGGTTATAAACAGAACACAACACAGTTACATATAAATTTCCCCAAATATTTAACAGTTAATTTTTGACATGCATATCATTTCCCTGATATTTTAACACTTAAAAGTCATTAATATTTAAACACATTTTAATTTTTGTCATTAAGACTCATTGCATTCCTGAAAATTGCCTTTCCCCATATTTTAAAAGACTCAGTTTCTTCCCAAATATGTTAAACCATGTGTAATGTTTAAAATTGAGGAAAAAAGGACTCATTTATCAGAAAAAAAAATGGGGATGACAACCCAGATATCTAAAGTTGCCATAGAGGATTTCTTTTCTTCAAGACTGTCATCTGGCTATGTGTTTAGATGTTTGTCTCTTATTATTTCTTCCTGGTACTTAGGAAGCTATTTTAATTGAAACAATCTGGTTTTTTCCCACTTAAAGAAAAAAAATATATTTTACTTCTCGATGTTGTTACCTATTTAATTTTTTCTGGTTTTCATGGAAATCTGTATAAAACTTTAAAGACAAATTAAAAAAGATGACTGTACATAGGAAAAAAGGAAGTGTACACCCCTGGATGAGTAGTCTTCATTTTTTCTATGTATTTAAAGGACTCCTAGTAATAAATTTCATAGGATTTTGAAGCAACATGAGAAATATTTGAGTAATTCGGGGAGATTTTATGTCTGAGAATATCCAGGAAAATACTGGGAGAAAGCATTGTTTATCACATAGTTGTTCAGTCAGATGATAATAAATGTGTATTATTAAGGTACTTGATTTTATTTATATAGACTCCTCTCTCTCTTCCTCCCTCCCTCTCTCAATTCCCCTTAATTTGTGGCACTTATGTTCTTTAAAGTCACTGCAGACACTGTATTAATAAATATTAAACCACTGCTTATTGGAAAAAATGCAGGATTAGGTTCCTAAGAGTTCCTGGTTATATTTTTGTCAACCAATGAAAGCTTAACCCTATTTTATGTGTCTTTCTATTTAAAGACACTTACTTGATATACGTTATTGATTTATTAACACTGAACTCAGAGCCAAATAGCATATAACTCTTCACACATGAATGAAACTTATCTAACACATCTTTTTCTCTATAAGGGACATCAGAATTTCTTGTGCTTAGGAACACGAGACAGCCTTTCAGTACTATGGTTGGGGGCCATTTTAAAGAGCAAAATCACTGATGAAAAAGTACAAAACTGTAATATCCATGTCACAAAGGACACTTGTTTGCAGAGATGAAACAAGAGTGTCTCCTTGTTTGAACTAAGCTGGGAATATATATGAAGGGCAATTCAAAATTTTCATCACCTGTGCCTGTCTGCGGTGACCACGAAAGCACCATGAATTTGATTTTAGAGAGTAGGCAAATTTACAACTATGGAATCTGTGAATAATGAGGATCAACTCTCTGTATGTGTGTGTGTGTGTGTGTGTGTGTGTATAACTAGGTGTCGGAATAAATTTTAACTTCATTTTTCTAAAACATTTTTCCATAATATATATATAGTCTTCAAATGCAAATTTTCTATGCGTGTAGGTCAAAACCAGTGGAACAATGGGCAAGTTTATATGGTTCTTATAAATATTGCCTCTTCATTTTTACAAAATGAAGAGTGAAAGAATGAAAATAGAACCACAAAAGTAATTCAAAAAGAAAAGTTTTGATTGTCAAACAATTCACTCACAAATGCAGTAAAACAAACATTATTTTTTTCTAATTATATCTACTTAATAATAGTAATACATGATCATAGAAATACATTTAAATTCAATAGAGAGGTAATTCAGTATTAAAAATAGCCCTACTTACTTTTACGCCTACACCCTACTAAAAGTGCCATTTTGAGCTCCTTTTTTAGTTTTGTTCACCAAAAAACAATATGTATTTTGGAATGTTTTTAATTAAATAAAATTTAACTGCTTTTCAGTCTGAAATGAACATGAAATTACGTAGAGTATGCATTATAACCTAACAAATAAATTATAACTATGTCCATGTGGATAGTTTTTTGGGGTTATCTAATTTGAAACACGCACTTTCCCAATGTCTTCATAGGCTTTATATATATATATATCCACTCCCCAAATCAAAGATAAGATGTATGGTAGGTATGTAGTGACATCATCTTGTGTTATTATTTTATATACATTTTTATTACAAATGAGCCTCACAATCTTTTTTCCTCTATTTTCATTGGCTTTTGTAAATTGTCTATTTAGTCTTTTCCTCATTTTTTCTACTCATTTATTCTGAGAAAATTTTTTAATACATTCTGGGTTCTGGACATTTATCAGTTTTGTAAGTTTCACCTATCTTTTTTCTTTTTAAAAATAGATTTAAATTTTTTTTAAAAAAATTTAAATTACTTATTCATTTGACAGACAGAGATCACAAGTAGGCAGAGAGACAGGCAGAGAGAGAGGGGAAGCAGGCTTCCTGCTGAGCAGAGAGCCCGATGCAGGGCTCGATCCCAGGACCCTGAGACCATGACCTGAGTGGAAGGCAGAGGCTTTAACCCACTGAGCCACCCAGGCACCCCTTACCTATCTTTTTTCATTCGTTACTTTTATGAAGTCATTTGAGGAAAAGAAGTTCTCATTTTAATATAACTGAACTTGTTAATTATTTTTTGCAAGCAATGTTTTTAGTATCTTATTTAAGACATATACCCTCCTGAGGTCATGATATTTCAGTAAGATTTTCTGGAAACGTGTTTATTAACTTACCAATCACAATGGTTCTATTATCTGCTGAAAATTGAATTTTGCTATGTTATTATATGAGATAGCGATTCAATTTATTTATTTATTTATTTTTCTGTACTGAGGCATGATTTTTCTAGTATCAATTATTGAAAAGAACTTTTTTCTCATTATTTTTGACAAAAAAATGTATTTTTGACAAAAGTGTTTTTGACAAAAATCTGATACTTCTGTACAAGTGGATCTGTTTTAAAAATCTCTAAGTTTTCATATTTCTATTTGTGTATGTTACTTCATTATTGCCACAATGCTTATCAAATTTAGATTTCTAATAATTCTAGATAATTGGAAAAATTCTCCACTGTGTGCTTCTGTTATCTTTTCTTTAATGGGTTTTTATTTAAATTCTTTTGCTATTCTTAGCCATATGTTATCCCTTTGACTTTAGAATTGATATACCAAGTCATATAATAATTTACTAAGCAGTACTTTTGTTTCTGTGCATGTTTTATTTTATAATATATTTTAAAAAGTAACTTTGAATAAATAAAGTTGTACAGCACCTTTACAGGAAAAATTTTAAAACTTCAGTGAGAGGTGCCTGGGTAGCTCAGATGGTTAAGTTTCTGCCTTTGGCTCAGGTCATGATCCCAGGGTCCTGGGATCCAACCCCACATTAGGCTCCCTGCTCAGCAAGAAGTTTGCTTCTTCCTCTCCCACTCTCCCTACTTGTGTTGCCTCTTTTGCTGTGTCTTTCTGTCAGATAAGTAAGTAAAATCTTTAAAACAAATAAACAAACAAACAAAAACCAACTTCAATGAGATACTTTAAAAAATGAAAATATACAACTTGTTAGTGGATTAGAATTATTAAATTATTCAAAAGTTATAATTATTATTAGGCAAATACACTTGTAACAACCATCTTCACCAAGAAACAAAACTATGCCAGCAAGTCCAGAAGTCCCTCATGTGTTCAGATCCATTCCTAGTCATCTCATTTACATCTAACCAAAGTAAACACTATTTTATTATAGTAAAAACTTAGGTTTTTTTTTATGGTTTTGTTACACAGAGACATTACTAGTCTAACAATTTAGTCTTTCTCACTTTTTAACTTTTTTTTTTTTAATTTTATTTGTCAAAGAAGAGAGATTCAGAACACAAGCAGGGGGAATGGCAGGCAGAGGGAGAAGCAGACTCCTTGCCAAGGAGGGAGCCCTATGTGGGGCTCGATCCTAGGATCCTGGGATTGTGCCTTGAGCTGAAGGTGAATGCTTATCTGACTGAGCCACCAGGGCATCCCTTAACTTTTGTTTAGGCATTTCAGGTCTCTCTTAATTTACACTCCCCACCCTTTCTTTATTATAAGTTGTGTCCTTTGAAGAACCTGTACTCACCTGTAACATATGATTTCCCACAGCTTGGATTTTTCCTATTACATATCTATGGTGAAATTCAACATGTTCTTTGTTCCCTTATTATGCTGGATACAGATGGTTGATCAGGCTTGATCATATGAAAATTGGTAAAGATACAAACGTAGCTGCCCAGGCTTTCATCATCTTTCCATAAATCTATTCCAATGTGCATCTGATGCTATTTTAGCAGACACACTTTCATACATTTTTCTTAAAATTTCTGAGTATAGTTGACATGTAACATTATACTAGTTTCAGGTGTACAAGTATAGCTGCTATCTGTCACCATACAATGTTATTACAATACTATTAGCTATATTCCCTATGCTGTACCCTTTATTCCTGTGACTTATTTATTCCATAACTGGAAGCTGCATCTCCCACTACTTTTTAACCATTTTGCCCATCCCTCCACCCAGAAGATGAACTTTTTTTTATAAAGGTTTTATTTATTTATTTGACAGAGACAGAGATCACAAGTAGGCAGAGAGGCAGGAAAAGAGAGGAGGAATCAGGCTCCCTGCCTAGGAGAAAGACCGATGCAGAGCTCAATCCCAGGACCCTGAGATCACGACCTGAGCTGAAGGCAGAGGCTCCAACTCGCTGAACCACCCAGGTGCCCTGCAGAAGACACACTTTTAATTTCTCTTTCTGCTTCTAAATTTTTTCACACATATGAAAACACCATTACAAATATCCATATTATATTTGTATTAATTCTAAAAGAACTTATGATTTAATTTTTTTCCATACATAATATTATATCATTTTTACCCAGATATTTTTCTTTCTATTTATTTTTCTTACCTTATTACATTGGTTATACTTTTGTATGCTATAGAATAGAATGGGGACATGGGGCATTCTTGCTTTTTTCCTATTTCAGAGCACAACTTTCAATATTTCACCATACCATAAAATGCAATAGTTTCCATAGATTTTATGTAGATACAGTATATTAGATTACAGAAATTTCCTTCTATTCCTAAGGTGCTCAGAAATCTCTTTGCTCTTTCAAATAGATGCTTAATGTAATCAAGTAAGTATTGCAACCTTTCAGGTAATTATGTGATTTCACTCATTTATCTGCTGACACTCATTATGTATTGATTTTCACATGTTAAAACAACTTAACATTCATGAGTTAAGCTCCGCTTGATCATGATATAATATAATGTTTATGGACTGGTACATTAAGTTGTTAATAATTTATTTAGGATTTTTGTATACATATTTATAAGACAGATTAATTTGCTTTCTGTGATGGTAAAACAAGCATCATTTAGAAACTTCTTTTTGCTCCATTATTTGATTCCTTATTTTCCTCAATTTTTGAAGAATTTTTAAATGTATGTATGCTCAATTTTAGGTAATATTTTAAATGTGTATTTCCCCATCTCACTTAAATAATTTAACTGGAATTAAAATTCTAGGTTTGAAAGATTTTTTTCTGTAGAACTTGAAAGGGAGTGGTTTTTGTTTTTGTTTGTTTGTTTGTCTTTTAGCTTTTAATGTTGTTTCTGAGAGAGATATTCAAAAACATAGGACAGTATCCATACTTCTATATAGAAGTATCATTTTACCAATGATGTTTTCATTGGAAAGGGTAACATGGAGACTTTCAAATATATCTGAAATTACTTATTTCACAGACAAAGAAAAATATTTGAAACAAAAATAGGAACAAGTTAAAATGTGGGAAGTGTAGTTTCTGTTATTCTCTGTACTCTTCCATATGTGGAACAAACACAAATACGTAAAATTTGTATGTTTGTATCAACATCCTTGGTGACAGAAAAACACATGCATTTCTTTGTATTTAATTTTTGTAACAATTATTTCACTTTGCAGTTTTTTTTTCAAGTTTTGTTTAACTACAGTAAGGCACATTCACGATGTATATGTTTTCAGGAGACAATACCAAACAGTGAATGATTTGTTAATGAGACAAGAGAAGTTTAGTAAAATTGAGGTGGAGATAAGAATGGAATAAACTAACATTCAGAAATATATTTGTATATCGTCAATTTTACTAGAATTTATTAAGATGTAAAGTCTTACTGCTAACTTGCTCATTTTCTAATTTAAAAATTACTTATTTTTTAATTTAAATTCAATTAGCACATAATCTATTATTGCTTTCAGAGTTAGAGGTCAGTGATTCATTAGTATTTTTTTTTAAGATTTTATTTATTTATTTGAGAGAAAGAGAAGGAGGCAGAGGGAGAGAGAGCATGCACCAGTGGAGGAGAGAGGCAGAGGGAGAGAGAGAAGCAGGCTCCAAGGGGAGTTTGATGTGGGGCTTGATCCCAGGGACCTGGAATCATGACCTGAGCCAAAGGCTGATACTTAATTGACTGAATGGCCTAAGCACCTTATATATATCCAGTGCTCATCACATCACGTGCCCTCCTTAATTGTCATCACCCAGTTAACCCACCCACCCACCCTTTTCCCCTCTAGCAATCCCAGTCTGTTTCCTATATTTAAGAATCTGTTATGGTTTTTATCTCCCTCTCTCATTTTTGTCTTCTTTTATTTTTTCCTCTCTTCCCCTATGAGCCTCTGTTTTGTTTCTTAAATTCCACACATCAGCAAAATCATATGGTAATTGTCTTTTTCTGATTGACGTATTTTGCTTAGCATACATGTTCCATCCATGTCATTGCACATGGCAAGATTTTATACTTTTTGATGGCTGTGTAGTATTCATATCTATATCTACTAATCTATCTATATCACATCTTCTCTATCCATTCATCTGTCAATGGACATCTGAGTTCTTTCCATGGTTTGACCATTGTGGACATTGCTGCTACAAACATTGGGGTGCAGGTGCCCCTTTGGATCACCACATTTGTATCTTTGAGGTAAATACCCAGTAGTGCAATTGCTGGTCATAGGGTAGCTCTGTTTTCAACCTTTCCAGGAACCTCCATACTGTTTTCCAGAATGGCTGCACCAGCTTGTCTTCCCACCAACAATGTAAGAGTGTTCCCCTTTCTCCACGTCTTCGCCAACAACTGTTGTTTCCTGAATTATTAATTTTAGGTATTCTGAACAGAGTGTGGTGGTATCTCACAGTAGTTTTGATTTGAATTTCCTAATTTTGAGTGATGTTGAGCATTTTTTCATGTGTCTGTTGGCCATTTGGATGTCTTCTTTAGAGAAATATCTGTTCATATCTTCTGTATATTTTTTGAGTGGATTATTTGTTCTTTGGGTGTAAGTTCTTTATAGATTTTGGAAACTAGGTCTTTATCTGATATGTCACCTACAAATATCTTTTCCCACTTTTTCAGTTGTCTTTTGGTTTTGTCAACTGTTTCTTTCGCTGTGAAAAACTTTTTATCTTGATGAAGTCCCAATAGTTCATTTTGCTGTTGTTTCCTTTGTCTTTGGAGGCATGTCTAACAAGAATTTATTAAATGCAAAAATTTGTCTGTATTTTGAGTACATTTGGTAGGATAAATTTTCACAAGTGATGTGTTCCCTGGATTTTTCTCTGTTAGTACCATAGGTAAATGACAGAGAAATTTTTAAAAAATGCATAATCATGAATGGACTGGAAAAGCTTCTTTTATTATTTATATTTTGGATTATCAACTGTTGTATTTTGGTGCATCTACAAACCTTCCAAATTCTTCCAAAACCTTCTATATTCTTCTTGAATATGTTATGCAAAAATTAATCTACTCTTCACATAAAATATAACAACAAGGATTTGTGCCACTGTACTCATTAGATGTTTTGGTGAAATGTTCAATTTAGCAAATGGTGAAGTTTTGTAGTGATTATTTTTTCATTAAAAATGCATTAATCTGCTGTTCTGTAATTATTATGATGTATATGGATTCTCCATATGTTCTGCTACTTCATGAATCCATACAATATTCTTACTGCTTTTTTGTCGCTTAGAGTTAATAATTACTAGTCCTATCTTAATAATCCTACTGTAGGGCTATTTCCCAGTCTTCTATGTTGCCATGTCTTTGAAAGATGTGATCATCCATCTTGTGGTAACCCATCTTTTATCATATCTTTCTTTTTTTTAATGATTCTTTTATTTTTGTTTAATTGTTTTGATAACATTTATATTAGTAAACATTATTAGTAATTCATAAACACAACATTGATATCAGTAAAATACTCTATATGACTACAACTAAGTGGCATTAATACTGGGCAAAAATAAAACCATCACTAATACAACCTGCTGAGAGAGAAATGACAATGGCCTGCTTTGTAAATTCTATTAACAGAAACTTAGATTCCTTGATACAACATTAGAAACTCTAAAACCCCGCCCAGGTCCAGTTTTAAGTACTATCACTACAGTCCTAGTGGTGGTCTTTACATGGGTTTACTACATATATTTCATAAGTAGCCATTAGTATAATTTTACCAAACAATGAAGTGGTTTTGCAGTGGCAAGATGAAAAGTGGTTTAATGACAACCAATAATCAATTTGAACTCATGACTAGATAAGTGTATTTAAGAGAATGATGTGAAGCTTTTACTATAAGTTATATACCATTTATTAGTTTTTTCTTTTATTCATTAAGACATTCATTTACAGCATATGCATTTTGCCATGGTGTTAATGGTGACATCTGAACTGAAAAAACAAATTTTCTGAAAGTTATTTGATTCAGAAAGGTATCACTGCAACTACAAGTCTATCAATTAACTATATGAGAAATTAAAATGAAAGCATGAAGGAAATGAATAACTTATAGAGTACTTACTCGTTCTAAAGTGTAATTGGTATGCAATGACCCTATGACATAAAGAAAAGTTAAATTGTTCAGAAAAAAATAAAAGTATATCATAATTTCTTAAATACAAGGACCAAAATATACATGTTAAAACATCCTTCTAATTTGGTTTATTTTTCATGGTTTTAAGTTTATTTTAGAATTAATGGATGCTATCTGATTAAAACAACATGCTTTGGGTATAGGTAGTCTTTGGAAAATGCTGACGATAAATATATTTATCAAGGATTGAATTAATATTAATGCATTCTTTTCCTATTGTAGTTTATATACATTATTATATGCACATGTATGGATTATTGAAAGATTTGAACTCAAAGGGATTATAAAATAAAGATGGCTTTATTTTATGAAAAGTTGCTGCCTTTAACCAGAGTAATGCCAGGTAATACAGAATCTTTATCTCTTGAGTGGATGATTTAGTAAAAAGAAAAGTTGAAGGAGGGAAAGATCAGTACATCAATAAAAGAAAAAAAAATGGCTGTGAATTGTCTTGATACAGAGAACATTAAAGAAATTTGAGTTTCTCTTCTCATAAATATTAAAACAACTATCAGACTGATAAAGTATTTCTTAGTATTGAAACACTTTTTACAACATAATGATTATTATAATTTTAGGCTTTGGGATAAAACTAAACTGCTTCTTAGGTATGTGATATTATTTTGTATAGACCTAACTAACTTTGGATCTCAGTTTCCTCATTTTAAACAGTTATCGCAAAAATCCTGTCCAAAACATGCTGTGATGAGTAAATGCAATCATTAATATTTACCATTATCCCATTATTACTCCTTATACTTCTTGATTTTAACAACAACAAAAAAATTGTCCTTAAAATACTGCTTTACTTATGATGTCCTCAGGTAAGATTCCTCTTTTTACTTTGCAACCTCTATTTGAAACTAGAAGCATGGCATGACTTTTGGTTTATTCTCCCATACACATTTATATAATATTTTGTTCTTTTACTTTTTCTTTTTTTTTTTTTTTCATTTTCTACTCCTGCAAAATATATGCCATCTTTGATTAGTATCTTATTTTCTTTCTTGTAGTCACATTATGCCTCCATCCATATTCCTTGCAGGCCTGGAATTTAGGTTATGATATACAATCTCTGATGTCTCCGAAATGAATGTATACTTCTTACACCATTGGAGTTTATTGATGATCTAATCCACTTTAGCAACCCATATTGGCTGTCTCATTTTTTGTTCTTGCCTTCGTGAATTATTTCACCTCTAAAATCTTAAACATAAAATCCTACATTATTTATCAAATTTCCTTTGTCCTGCTTTTCATAGTCTCTCTCAGTACACCTCTTCTCAAATGCATTATGACTTTTAATCCAGGACTGAAAAATATTTTTATCAATATTCTAACAATTAATAGTCACTGGTGGGAGGACTGTACTGAGAATTCTGAGCCTGAGGTTGAGGCTCAGCAGGAAAGAATTGTGATCAATTATCAGTGTTCAAAATAAAGCAGAAGTATATGGTTGCATGTATGCCAAATAATTTTAAGTCCCCAACCTTTCCTAGTTTTGTTAAACTATCATTCTTTGAATGCACATCTTCTTTTAAAGTTTTATTTATTTATTTGAGAGGGGGAGGGGAGGCCATGCATGTGCAGAGGGGCCTCGGGGGTGGGAGAAAAAGAGGGAAAGTAACCCAAGCAGACTCCTCACTAAGGCCAAAGGCCTACCCTGGGGCTCAATCTCAAACCCTGAGATCATGACCTGAGCCTAAATCAAGAGTGGACACTCAACCTACTGAGCCAACCAAGCACTTCAAATTTTATCTGTTTCTTTTTACTTTTTCTTTTGTGTGGCAACTAAAAGTTATAAGATTACATATATGGGTTGTTATATGTTTCTCTTAGACAGCACTGCTTTAGATAATTCCACCTCTCAGCCTTTGAGATGTTCTAGCTGATGCTAAGTTGCTCTGCTGAGCTCTGCCAAACTCTAGATTTGTGAGTAAAATAAATGTTTCCATACATTTTACTCACAAATCTGCAACACACTTTATTCTTCTTCCTCAGGAATGAATGTCTTAGCTGTCTTTCAAGATTTTCATTTCTCTATGTTTTTGAATTAGCTTGTTATTTTAAAGGTCCCTCTTAAATTTTTCAGAACTTAATTTTTATTTTCTTAAGACCTTAGGGGAAATAGTTGCTCTACTTGAAGCCAATAATCACAGCTCTGAGTAGAAAGATTTAGTTTTATATTTTGGTTTATATATTCAGTGATATTTTGTGTGTTTAACAAGAAGTTAGGTAAGATCACTGTAATGTATAAGATGTTTTCATTAAATTAAGAATGTTTTAAAAGACCCTATGTGCTTATTCCAATTAAAAATTAGTTTACCTGGAATAAAATATATTTTGATTTTTGCTGATAATTTTAAATAAGCTTTCAGCTTGTTGTATTGGGTGATTTTAAGTGCCAGTTAATATAGTGTAGTATTATTTCAGATTTTAACACAGGCTAGGGTATCTGAATAGCAGGATAGAGATAAAAGCTTAAAGAAAGACCAAAGGTTTTTTTTTTTTTTAATATAAGATTATTAGAATATAGAGGCAAAACCAAGAATTGTATGATGAATGTCTAGCTTGCAATTGGAACATTTAATTAAAATGTACAGTCAACAAATATATTCTTTTGAAACATTTAGGAAGGGAATATAAATTTTCTTAGATGTGGGATTTAAATACAGATATCAAACTTGTATGTCCAGAGGTAGATAATGCATCTGCTTATAAATCAAAAGTAAATTTTGACATTTAATCCTATTAACATTTGGATTATCGATTAAAATGACCCTTTAACTTAGAGGTTACTTTGGGATTGCATTCAGGTCTTTTAATATTTTATGAGTAAAATGTCAACATAAATTGTCCTCTTAAATGTGGAAATGCATGATGATAGATAATAAATGTACCCTAAGCAGATAGATTAACCTCCTTAGGATACCAGTACTAAATTGAACATTCTTTCTTTAATAAAGTTGGCCAGAAATATTTTTTGCAAAAAATGTCTATTGGAAATGTTTGCTTTAGTAATATTTGAACTCAGCAGAAAATTGACTTGTTTTGTAGTTTTCAGAGTAAACTTAAATAGTGGTTTACCTCTCAAAAAATATACCATGTCATTCTTTCACTTTGAAAATGTAGGCACTTAATATATATTACAATTTATAACTAAGTTTTCAACACTTCACATTTTAATAATCAAATAATTTTAAATGCCTGATTAGTACAGTTAAAAATAAAACTATAGTCAACTATCTAAGAAAAACAAAAGTATATTTTATTTCCTATTTATTTCTCAATCCCAGTACTGATAATATTGTATTTGGGGTCTTAGGAGGCACATGGGTATAAACTTGTCATCCCTTAAAGCTCAGTAACAATGACTCATAAGCCATAATGGGAGATTTCAAAACATAATGTGCTCACAAAAAAAAAGTACCTAGACCAAGGACAAGAAAACACATAAAGAATCTGAATAAAATAATATGCCTTCTATAATATATATATTATATAATATAATATATAGATATATATAAATATATTGATATATATTATATATCGATATATTATATAATATATCTATAATAATAAGCCTTCTATAAGTACATATGGAAATATACCAGCAGTGTCCACAATAGCCAAAATATGTAAAGAGCCCAAATGTCCATCAACTGATGAATGGGTAAAGAAGATGAGGTATGTATCTACAATGGAATATTACTCAACCATAAAAATGGATGAAATCTTGCCATTTGCAATGTCTTGGATGGAACAAGAGTGTATTAGTTAGGCAAAATAAGTCAACAGAGAAAGACAGATACCATATAACTTCACTCATAAGAGGAATTTAAGAAACAAAACAGATGAACATAGGGGAAGGGAGGGAAAAATAAAATAAGATGAAAATTGAGAGGAAAGCAAACCATAAGGGATGATGAACTCTAGGAAACAAACTGAGGGTTGCTGTAGAGGAGGGGGTGGGGGGATGGTGTCAGTGGGTGAGGGATATTAAGGGTATATGATATAATGAGCACTGTGTATTATATGCAACTGATGAATAACAAATTCTACCTTTGAAACTTAAAAACAGAACAAAACACAAGAATTACAGTTTATAATCTCAGGGTCCTCAGATTGGGCCTTGTATCAGCTTCTGTGCTCAGTCTGGCCTCAACTCTGTGTCTCTCTCTCCTTCTGCCCATCCTCCTGCTTGTGTTTTCTCTCTCTCTCATATAAATAAATAAAATCTTTAAAAAAACCTAAAAATAAAATTTCCAAAAATGACAGAAAATAAAGAATATCCATTTTTTGTTTGCTTTTTAAATTTTTATTTAAATTCCACTTAACATACAGTGTAATGTTAATTTCAGGTATATAGTTTAGTGATTCAACACTCATATAGCACCAGGTGCTTATCGCAACAAATACACTCCTTAATTCCCATCACTTCTTTAAACCATCTTTCCACCCACCTCTCATTTGCTAACCATCAGTTTATTCTCTATAGTTCAGAATCTGTTTCTTGGTTTGCTCCTTTCTTTTTTTCCCTTTGTCCATTTTTAGGTTTCTTAAATTCCACATAAGAGTGAAATCATGGTATATATCTTCCTCACATTTCCTTTGGTGTGCAGAGCTTTTTATTTTCATGAAGTCCCAATAATTCATTTTTGGCTTTGTTTCTTTTATGTCCATCATCAGGAACAAGATAGAAATATCCACTCTCACCAATGTTATTTAGCATGGTACTGGAAGTTCTAACCACAGCAATCACAAAATGAAAATAATAAAAGGCATCCAAATCAGTAAGGAAGAAGTCAAACCTTCACTATTTGCAGATGGCATGATACTCTATATTAAAAACTCAGAGGGGCACCTGGGTGGCTCAGTGGGTTAAGCCTCTGCCTTCGACTCGGGTTGTGATCTCAGGGTCCTGGGATTGAGCCTCGAATCAGGCTCTCTGCTCATCAGGAAGCCTGCTTCCTCCTCTCTCTCTCTGCCTGCCTCTCTGCCTACTTGTGATCTCTCTCTGTCAAATAAATAAATAAAACCTTTAAAAAAATCAGAAGACTTCACCAAAAAATGTCTAGAACTGACACACAAATTCAGTAAAGTCACAGGATACAAAATCAATGTACAGAAATCTGTCGCATTTCTACATGATAAATGAAACAGCATAGAGAAATGAAGGAACTGATCCCATTTACAATTGCATCAAACACCATAAGATACCTAGGAATAAACCTAACCAAAGAGGTGAAAGACCTATACTTTGAAAACTATAAAACAGTGATGAAATAAATTGAAGATGACACAAAGAAATGGAAACACATTCCATGCTTATGGATTAAAAGAACAAATATTAGGTTATTTTTGGTTTTGTTTTGATTAAATTCAGTTAGTCAACATATAGTACATCATCAGTTTTTGATGCAGTGTTCAATGATTCATTAGTTATGTATAACACCCAGTGTTCATCAAAGCACAAATATTGTTAAGATGTTCCTATTACCTAAAGCAATCTACATATTTAATATAATCCCTATCAAAATACCAATAGCATTTTTCACAGAACTAGCACAAATAATCCTGAAATTTGTATGGAACCACAAAACACCCCAAATAGCCAAAGCAACCTTGAAAACAAAACAAAACAAAACAAAACAACCACAAAACAAAGCAGGAGGCATCAAAATTCTGGATTTCAAGTTGTATTACAAAGCTGTAGCGATCAAAATAGTATGGTACTGGTACAAAGATGGATACATAGATCAATGGAAGAATGCCCATTATTTTTAAATATTCATGAAAATAATCACAAGGATTGATGATATCTTAGCTATCAAATTTTTTTTAAAAATCTCTATTTTTAAGATTTTATTTATTTATTTGACAGAGAGAGAGAGATCACAGGTAGGCAGAGAGGCAAGTAGAAAGAGAGGGGGAAGCAGGCTCCCTGCTGAGCAGAGTCCGATGTGGGGCTCAATCCCAGACCCTGAGATCATATCCTGAACTGAAGACAGAAGCCTAACTCACTGAGCCACCCAGATGCCCCTAAAAAAAAAAAAATCTTAATAAATTTCCCAAGTGAAGAAATCATGTACACTATTTGAATTATAATTTACTAAAATTTAAAAAATAAGAAAAAATAAGTGACATAACTTGTGACTTTGAGAGTATTTATCTAATGATGAACAATACTATGTCATGAAATATCAAACCCTTCTTAATATGACCTATGTAGTTCTATGAAGAAACTGTATCAATTTAAATTAGTTATTATAAGATAGGTAGAAAACAAATAATCTTCTAACATAGGTAAATGTGCAGCATGTAAGTTTTAAAAGTGTGAGGACAAAAATAATAAAGCAGAAACAAATGAACTTTAGGACAGACAATTATATGTGGTATGTATTTTAATAAATTCATGTAATATATAATACTTTGGAATACAAACTTTATTTAAAACAGATTATCTTTATATTCCATATATTTAGTTATATTATACATTATATAATATTTCTCTCTATATATTTATATATAAACATACATTATAAGTAAATACATTTTATTAATAATTCTATATTTTATTTCTTACATGTATACAAATATAAGTGTTATATATTTATATATAAAATATAATTACAGAAAAGTACATTTTAAGGGTTACAAGTTGAAGATTTGTATAATTATATGTTAATACATTTGAAAACCCAACATTAAGTTGTTGGGTTTTTTTTGTCAAATATCAACATAGGGATGCCTGGGTGGCTCAGTGGGTTAAAGCCTCTGCTTTCGGCTCAGTTCATGATCCCAGGGTCCTGAAATCAAGCGCCCCATCAGGCTCTCTGCTCAGCAGGGAGCCTGCTTCCTCCTCTCTCTCTGACTGCCTTTGTGCCTGCTTGTGATCTCTGTCAAATAAATAAATAAAATTAAAAAGTATATATATCAACATAGAAGAGACTAGAAGGTAATAAAGATGGAAAAGTGAGTCAAATATATATTATTAAATGATGGAAAGTCAATGAAGTTTTATGGGCAAATATATTAAGTAATTTAATAAATACTTATTGAGCACCAATTATGTTTTCAAGGATACTCTGGATGCTAGATGTGTAAAGAAGAGAGTGGGATAAATATTGTCTGGTCTGATGGAGCTTACAGTCTATTGGAGGAGTGAAATATTTGAAAGAATAATCACAATAATCAGTGTGTAATTTCTAACAGTGTTAGTGATTTTGGAAGAAAAAAAAAGAAATGAGATAATTCATAAAGCTCTAAGAAATGTATCTGGCTTGGAAACATGGTGGAAAGGTTTTGAAGTCCTCCCTAAATTAGAACTGAGATGTATAGGATGAACGTTAAGTTCACAAGTATATGTGAAGATCAAGTATGGAAGCAAGAGATAGAGAAATAGATGATAGGTAGGTAAATGATAGATAAGTAGATAGATAAATATAGAGAGAGGGAAGTGGAAGGATAGAAAACCTTAAAATACCTGGTGGATAGTAAGTGCACATACATATTAGTTACTGTTATTATTAGGTAAATTATGCTTGTTATACTTAAAATATATTTGTTTTTTATATACATACAGTTTTTTGGTAAATGCTTGTTTAAATTCTGGAATAATCATTTTATGAGGCAGGGAAGGAGATGAATTTTTTGGATTAACAATCAAATGGCAATGTGCCAATATACTTAATTTCAGTTTAATAAAAAACAAAACAAAACAAAACAAAAAAAGAACTAAGCTTTATATGTAATAATTGTGCTCTTAAGCCAGGATCCGATATGAACTGAGATACATTTTTGGTACATCATGTTAACTTCTATTTTTCAAGTCTAATTTCAGTAATCCATACTTTGAGTATTAGGAAAAAATTTTTCTTGCTTTCAGTGGAATATCAATAGCAAAATTTTCAGAAAACGATTATAATATGGAAATTTTACTTCATCTTTAATTTATAGGTTGTCTTAATTTTGTTTTTGTTTTCCACATATCAAGTTATATGAAGAACTGATCAAATCAAAGTATTAAGAATTTCTTTTTAAATTGGGTTTTAGAAGTTCCTACAAAAGCATAGACAAATATTCTGGGAAAGGAAAGGCAGTGTGAAATAAGAACAAATGAAAACTGTCTGTGTGACTTTGTATTTAAGCGAATTTAAGAAAAATGGAGGCATATTGACAGAAGACAAATTACTTCGTAATTGCATCTAGAAATAGCTTCTTTTAATGTAGTAAACAAATGTCATTCTGGCTAGACACATCAGAATAGTCTCAAATAGAATGAATAAAACAAAAACGAAGAAGTCGACAAGCTTGAGAGAGCTAGGAAATGATTAAGCATTTCTCTGAAATAATTTTTAAAAAGAAGTGAAAATGAGGCAACTGGAATTTCACATCTTAAGAGGAATGTCTTGGTGCTGCTCAAGATGGAACAGCCCATTCTGCCTTTCAACAAATCCTTTCCAGATATTATCTCAGTTATGATTTACAAAATATCGTTACCAATGATTTATGCTACAACTGAAGCTGGCTGTATATTTTTAACTAGTGCATCATTCTATTTTACTCAAATGGAAGTAATTTCAATTTCCCATTATTATCTTAGGCTATGATGCATACCGCAATTAGTGTCTATGGCCCATGAACAGAAAGAGAAAGATGTTTAGAACTTCCACCTTTGTCACACCCTTGGAATGAGATAGGAGATGGGCTAGAGAATCCATTAAAGCCAGAAACTTTAAAAAATGCTTTCCCTGGGGCACCTGGGTAGTTCAGTCGTTTAAGTGACCTACTCCTGATATTGGCTCTGGTCATGATCTAAGGGTCATGAGATCAGAGTCCCACAGTGGGTTCTATACTGGGCATGGGACCTATAAGATTTTCTCTCTCCCTCTCCTTCTGCCCTTCTTTGCCTGCTCATACACACACATGCTTTCTGTTTCTTGCTTTAAAACAAAACAAAACAAAACAAAACAACTTTCCTAATAAGTTCACCTAGATTACTGAAGTAAACTCATGTCTTCCTGTATAGCCTTTTACATATACAGTTGAAATTACTCTTCATGGAGATTTTTTTTATTACAAAATATGCTCAAAATTCTCTATAACACTAATTCTATATAGGCTAAAATCTGGATAGTTTTGTTTGGTGAACTGTTTATGTTGTGCAGGAAAATAGAAAAAGTTGGACTGGCAGAAATGAGACCAGAAGTGTGGGAATTCACAATGCCTGGTTAGCTAAGGTATGATAAAAACAATACTCCTTGGGAAAGGTTAGTTTAAAAGCAAAAGTGTGAGCAGAAGACTGGGCCTCCTTTGAAGTTTCTGTGCTGAAAACAGTCATATCCTACTTGTAGCTCAATGCTATCTTAGGTTAGGCATAAATCCTTGGTAGTCACCTATTCTCTGCCCTGTAAGTCACAAACATAGATAGTTCTAATAACACAATGCCCATAAATATCATGGCCCTAGTTACTGAAACTTTATATTCCTTTCTAATCCTGATTCTTTGATGTAATAATAACATGCATAATAGAAATGGAGATAGAGCTTGACTCGGGGCCTTTCACCACTAGGGCATCTGGTCCCCGGTCTCTCTCCTTATTCTTACTTAGATGTTTGGAGTAATCTTTTCACTCACCATCTCCATTTGTCTTCTTAGTTTATCCTATGGATCCTTTGACTCTCAGCTCAAGTCTTAGCTCATTTGAAACTATAGATCACACAGTTTCCTCCACCTCTAAAACCAAAAAGCTCATCATCTATACTATTCATGGGACAGAACACTGTATGCTTGATATTGCTCACATTACTTAACTTCTTTTAGATTATCTTTTTTGTCTAATCTTACTGTAGGCATTTAGAAGGCAGAAGCCATGATTTTGCTGTATAGCACCCAACGTATTAGCAAAAGCTAAACCAAAAATCAAAACTGGTCGCGTTTTGGTGTCTCAGTCAGTTAAGAGTCTGTCTTCAGCTCAGGTCATGACCTCAGGGTCTCCAGTTTCCTACTCAGCAGAAAGTCTGCTTCTTCCTCTGTCATTCCCCCAACTCGTGCTCTCTCTCTCTCCTTCTTTCTCTCAAATAAATAAAAACTCTTAAAAAAATAAAAATTGGGCAGTAAATATGTGCTGGGTCCTATGCTAGATGCTGTTGTTAAAACAAGAGGTGAAATCTGTGGAAGCTTGTAGATTTTTTTTTTTTTTTTTTTTTTTTGGGCAGGAGAAAAGTTTTGTATTAATACTTTAGAGAGGAGAACATGAAGTAGGACTTTTGGGGTTGATGTTGAGGGGAAGGGGATTTTGTAGATAAAATTAGGTCTACATTAAGACTTCAGTAAGCATGAGCAAAAGAAAGAGTAAAGGAGGAGTGTTATAGCAGAAGACTACTGTGAGAAAAAGCCCAGTAGTTAGTCAGGGTGAAATTC
The DNA here is from genome assembly GCF_964662115.1 of Mustela nivalis. Lineage (NCBI taxonomy): Eukaryota > Metazoa > Chordata > Mammalia > Carnivora > Mustelidae > Mustela > Mustela nivalis. The sequence goes on from NC_139021.1 coordinate 127,262,996, forward strand.
ATTCATCTACAGGATTTACACCATTTGTTGTGAAAAACATGCTCAGTTGGTGGTTATTGAGGAGAGCGATGAGCTGATTTGTTTTCAGGATGTTATCCCATTAATCAAGACCCAGGACTGAGTTTTAAATATTTGTCATAAAGCCTAAATTCTGACATCTCATATTTGGGTCCTTCCATAGAGTGACTTCAAATTATCACTATTATCACTATAATCCACAATGGCCTCTTTTATTTCAGTTAGAAAAACATATTCACTGTCTCCAGATTTGTTGCCTACTTTTATCCTTTCTTCTTTTCTACAATAAATGTCTACAAAGAAAGATAAAGCATGATAAATACATAAAAGCCGTATAAATTTGCTGATTTGAGAGTTCTGAGGAGATGGACATTCTTGCAGTCTTGAAGGTATAGCAAAGGCTTGATGGGAATTACAGTGTTTTATATTGATATTATATAAAAATCAGTCTTGGGATGTGAATTTTTAAAATGAATCTTAAAAATGTGTTTGCACATGCATTTAATTACTCTGGGCCATAAACACTGATGATTTTTAAAAGCTTTTTTTTTTTAATCTTTGCTCTCCTAAAAAGGGATATTCTCATGTCTTTGACTTTATTTCTAAGAGTCTAGTGCTGCTCATAAAGTAGTAGATGAATAAATGTTTGCTAATTGATTTATCAGATTTAGAAAAATAAATACTGAAAAGAAGAAAGCACAGGGGCGCCTGGGTGGCTCAGTGGGTTGGGCCGCTGCCTTTGGCTCAGGTTGTGATCTCAGGGTCCTGGGATCGAGTCCCGCATCGGGCTCTCTGCTCAGCAGGGAGCCTGCTTCCTCCTCTCTCTCTCTCTGCCTGCCTCTCTGCCTACTTGTGATCCCCTTCTGTCAGATAAATGAATAAAATCTTAAAAAAAATAAAAAGAAGAAGAAAGCACAGTTGTGATGAACTATACCACATAACCTTTGAAATCAGCATTATTATTCAGTCAGATGGGCTATTGAGATAAGTCACACTGTCTCTTCACCCATACTAAACATTACCAATTTAATAATTTAGTAAAGAATAATGTCATTTATGGAGAGCATGATTTAAAAATGGTGACATTGGAAAAGGAAAAACAATATATGTTTTGCACAAATTGATAATTTTGCTTCTTCCTATCAGAATAAAAGAAAAATAATAGGAAATATCCCCAGCAGTTGTTTAATGGAGCTTACACTATTCATTCTTATTTTACTTGCAACTGGTTTTTGTTTATTTGTTTTTCTGGGGCTGGTGCTAGCAGGGAAAGAGAAACAACAGTTTAATATGTCTGTGAAAGTCAGTGTAAATGGAAATCGTGAGTTCCCAACTATTACAATGCAAGTAGATCTACTTGGGATTGAAATAACAACATAAAGTTTCAATCCCTTGGGAAAAATTACACCAGGCAGACTGATTGAGTGGAAACTATCCAATAAACTGTTCATGGACTTTATAATCAGTGAACCATATAAAAGAGACTCAATTTTCTGAATTGCATGTCAAGAACTAAATTTACATGATGTAGCCACTTGAAGTAAACATAACTAAGCATACTGGTACATGAACCCCTTGGGGAGAAATGGAGTATCACTAAGCAACTGCCTGACCTCCCAGCCAGAGTATTTTATGCAACCGAATGAATATTACTGCTTAGTGGAGAAAAAAATGTAATGCTGCTTACATAATTATTGTCCTTCTTTAACAAAAAATATAATAGCTCCACTATTGCTAGCTACGCCAATTTATACAATAAAAATTCCTAGAAAACAGAAATAACAGTCTTTCAATAATGGCAGACTAAGTAAATCAGATTAACTGTGCTCTAGAAGACAGATAAATTTAAAAGCAATGGGGTATTAATAAATTCATAAAGAATTACCTGGTCTGCTAGATTACTTGTGATATCTGTACCATTTTCAAGGTGACTCTTTGGTTCTTCCCATTAGAAGGTGGAGTCTTTTCCCACCCCTTATCTGTTCTGGTCTTGGGACTTGTTTTGGCCAAAGTAATTTGGGAAAAGTGGCATCTTGCCAGTTCTGAAATCTAAATTTTAAAAGGGAATTCAAGCTTTTATTCTCTCTCTCTTGGAACTCTGCCACCATGGACTAAAGCAAGGCCAGGCTATCCTGCCAGAGGATGAGATAACACATGGAACAGGGCTGAGCCTGCCCGGGCAAGGACATCCTAGACCAACCAGCCCTTTTTCATTCATCCATAAATCCATGGGCTTGCCCAAGCAAGCAAGAGCAGCCACACATGGCTCAAACAAGAGCCATTCAAGCAATCCATTAATTGTCAGAAAGAATACATAAGAAATGTTTTAACCACTAAATGACTTAAATTGCCACTATATGTAACTTTCACATCTGGCCAGAAACAAATTTTCATTTAGACAGGTGAGTCTAATATTTGGGGACAATTTTCCTTTCTCCTTGTTTACTAATTCCCATTTCAAAAGCTTAAAACAACAGTAACAATGACACCAAACTGTTGACTTGGAATTCCACAGGAAATTTCCTTATCCAAAGATAAGGAAACTGAAGATTATATATATCAACAGATAACAGAAATGGAAGTCATGTTGGATGTTCTCCCAGCAGAAGAAAGAACTCCCAGCTGAATGTTGGAAATGCAAGAGGAATAATCAGGAGGCCATAGAAGGAAATTAATTTTTCTAAATTCCTCAAGTATTTTCATAGAAGATGTAAAAAAGTTGATTGATATTTAGTCCTTGATAAATTAGGAATCATTTTGAAATCTCTAGGGGAATCACTCATGACAGGAATCAATCAAAACAGATACAAAATCAGAGAAACAAGAACAAAGTCATTAAAAAAATAAAAAAATAAAGTGATTTAAAATTGTGTGATTTATCTCAAATGTATTGATCTAGGAACAAATGTAAATGGATCAGAGTCCAATAATAAGTCAAAGATGATCTCATTTTACAAAGAAAACTTTGCTTTTTATTAAAAACACATTTAAAATAAACAATGATATAAAAAGTTTACAAACAAAAATATCAATATATAGAAAGTTGGTGTGACTGTGTTTATACTGTTAAATCAGACTTTTGGGCAAAAGTGTTAATAAATTTAAAGAGCGGTATTTTATAATGTAAAGCTTTAATCCACCTGGATAACATATTAATTATACATTCATGAGCATCTAATAACATAGCTTCAACATACAGCAAAGTACAGATCCGTGTGTATGTGTGCATGTGTGTATATATGTATCACTATATGCAAAAACCGCATGATATATACTCTTAAGCAAACAAGGAATACATGCAACAATTGACCATAATATGTAAAAACAAAAAGAGATAGAACAAATGAAATTTGTCTTTGATATCATTTTAATACACTTCCCCCTTCCCATGGAACTCAGATACCTAGTATATGCTTAAGTTCTCAGTGTTTAATAATAGAACATTCAAATGTGCATGTTTTATGTGTTTTAAAAAATAAATTTCTTCTATTAATAAATGCATGTTATTGTAGAAAATTTTAAAAATATAGAAGAAATATTTAAAAGCTCATGAAAGTCATCAAGTAATCCTTCATTCTCACTCGTCCTGATCTTGGTGTAAGGGAATGAGGATGGGTATTAAAGACAGACCTGAGTCCAAAAGACGTCTGTGATCTCCAATAGCTCTAGGACTTTGGGAAAAGGTACTTCACTTCCCTGAGCCTCAATTTCCTCAGGGAATTAGAGTAATTGTACTAGGTAAGACTATGTTGGTTATTAAAAAATCATTTCAATTTCACAGGAGCACATTCACGGATTAATTATAGGTATATAAATAGGGTGTCTCATAAATTCAGATATGGAAATATAGTGGAGCCTCAAAAAGAGAAAAGTGGGATTGAAAGGAACTTGAGAATACAGGAATAAACTATCTCCCACCTCTAGTTTTCTTGTCATGTATACCTTCATTTTTCTTTCTCTAGTTCTTAGATCAGATGAGAAATAACCATGGAAGTTACCCTGGGTGACTCATGTCTGGGCCAGTAGTCAGCCAAAGTTCAGTTCACTGTAAAGAGGGAAATGGGGTGTCATTTTACAGAATAACTGCTCATTTGCGGCTGCTCTGGTGTTGGTGAGGCTAAGGAAGAATATCTGTATGAACAGAGAATCCATGACTTATCAGGGCTACTGTGAAAATTAAATGTATTTAAATGTTTTGGTGATCATTGATAGTTACCATGTTGATTATCAGAAACATTCAGATTCAACTATTGATTCTATTTTCATAGCTTATTTTTAAATCACTTTACTTCTTTTATGTAAGTGCATATATATACCGACATATCACATTTTTTATATTTACACACATTATACATACAAAAATATTTAGATGAAATGATGCAATAGGCTCCCTGATATGAAGAAGTGGTGATGCAACATGGGGGCTTAAGTGGGTAGGAGAAGAATCAATGAAACAAGATGGGATTGGGAGGGAGACAAACCATAAGTGACTCTTAATCTCACAAAACAAACTGAGGGTTGCTGGGGATAGGGGGTTTGGGAGAAGAGGGTGGGATTATGGACATTGGGGAGGATATGTGCTTGGGTGAGTGCTGTGAAGTGTGTAAACCTGGTGATTCACAGACCTGTACCCCTGGGGATAAAAATATATGTTTATAAAAAATAAAAAATTAATTAAAAAAAAACATAAATTTAAACTATGCATTTTTTTAGTGAACGTTATATTGTAACCCTTTTTATGGATTATTTCAAATTCTTTAAAAACAACTTTTTTGTTTGGCTGTGATCTTATTCTTAATAAATAAATCCTATAATTAATTGATTTACCTAAACAAAGTTTCATCTTTAAAGTGAATTGGAGACTTAATCCTGAACAGATTGAAAAGGCAAGCAGTAATATTCGAAATGGTAATGTATGCAGTTTGTTCCATTTTCACACAATGCTATCTCATTGATAATGTGTTTTTGATGTGAGATAAAATCAACAAAAGAGAATTGACAGATATGCATATGAGCATATCCTTCACAAACACAATATGCCAAATTTAAAATTCTGTTAAAGCTAATTGTTAGTAACATAATTTGGCAACTCATCAAGCCTTGCAACATTTGTGTATTTTGTGATATTTCTTGTATTTTACTCTTATTTTTTGGAAGGAGGGATTCTTAATAAAAGGTAAATAAGCAAATTTTCAAGAGTCTTTATTTATTTCCTGGTTCAGCATAGGGATTTGGAGTGAAATTGGCTATGATAGACATAGCTTGCTTACATTCCTTGAGATTAGATGTTATATTTTCAATATTCATAAACATGATGAATAAGTAAAATCCCTAAGATTATTGTTTTCATTTATTTATCCAAAGACATTATGAACTTCCTTTGTAGAACAGGGGTTCGAATACTTGCAAAAATATTTGTTTTCTGCTGTTGCTTTAATGTTAAGAGTAATTACATCATAAGTGCTTGATGGTAAGAAGTGCATATACTTGGCACAACTTTTATGGTAATTTTGTAGACAGTAGTTATTACCAAAAAGTTATAAATAAATTAATTTGATTCTTTCAGATATTGAAAGGTATTAGCTCTTTTTCCAAAAATCTTTACTAGAACAGCAATGTTATAATCATTATAATGTCAAACATGGGAGGCATTCTATTTTAGAAACATAGATAATATTAAACATAAATAATAATACATGGTAATAAATAAATAAATATAAAATAAAGAGACAAGTATAAGCATTCTATTGTATAAACATACATTTTTAAAAAGATTTTATTTACTTATTTTTCTGAGAGAGAAAGTACAAGTGGGGGGAGGAGCAAAGAGAGAGGGAACAAGCAGACTCAGTGCTGAACTCAGAGCTTGACTCAGGCTAGATCTCACAACCCTGAGCTGAAATCAAGAGTGGGACATTCAACCAACTGAGCCACTCAGTTGCCCCTAAACATACATTTTATTATATGTTAAATAATATAGTACGAATATATATATATATATATATATATATATATATATATATATATATACACACATAGTATGAATGCTTGTCACAGGCCATACATAGGCAGTACAGATATATTGGTAATATACACCAGAGATTTTTAACATTATTGCTAAGGCAGTTGCATAAGTGCATAAGTGTGTGAGAGGATGGAAATAAAATGCACTGAGATTGTGCGTAGTTTGGTGACTGACTTGTGTTACAGTTTGTGGCAGTATAGTCCTACTAAAAGGAATATATTTTGTATGAGCATGGCACATGTTGATTAAAAGAAATAGTAATCACAGAGGGTGTTGGATCATCACAGGTGAGTTAGTTTTGGAAGACTTCAAAGAAAAAAAAGTCTGCTTGATTTAAAAATTCATGGAATACTAGATGTTTAGATGAAAAGAATTAATTAATGATGTTTCCTGTCAATTCATAGATGCAAGATGATTAAAAACCTTGTAGACATTTTTAAAAGAATCAGAGTTATCCAAGAGTTATGCAAGTAAATTAAGGTATACCTTGGAAAGTTTTCTGAGACTTAACTATGGAAGGCTTGAGATTTCAAATCAATCAGTTTAGTTGTTTATTCCAGAATAAGGCATCAGTCAAGATATAGATTTTTAAATTACAAATTATAGAATTATAATTCATAATAATAAAAATATATAAAGTGAAAGTTTTAATACATTAAGTCTATGATTAATTGTTAGTGATGTTAATGTTTTTAGAGCATTAAAATGAAATTTTCATTATGAAAATAGGACAAACTATGTCTCTATATCTATTATATATATTCTAAAAAATTATAGTAACAGATATAACTTTGTCTGAAATTTTAACAAATATTAAAATACATTGTGCATCAGTTGATATTTCACCTATAATGTTTGACATTTCTAAAAGATTTAACTTTTACATTTTGAATGTAATGAAATATTGTGCAATATTTCATTATTCAAGAATAGATCAAACACGCAGCCACTTCAAATGAAAAAGGAAATGAAAGGAAGACTGCTAAAGATTTTGAAATAAGGTGAGATTAAACATCAAGTATTGAATTTACAAAATACCTTTAAAATATGGTCAAGTTGGTTGCAGAAAATAAATGTAAATGTTATGAAGCAGGGATGAATCAGTAATGTAATCTAGTAGTAAAGTTTGGATCATTTAATTTTGGAATCAAAATTAATTTTCCTTGAAGGAAAGTATAGAAGGTAACTCTGAGTTTCTAAAATTTAGAATGATGTGAGAATAGAAATACTGAATGTTGATATATAATAATTTGAAGTAGGGAAATTCTTTCTTGAGACTGACTTAAAAAAAAAATCTTTTAGAGACATATCTTGAAAGAAGTTGCTGTGGCCGATGTTAAAGTTATTGCCTATGTTCTCCTCCAGGATTGTGATAGATTCTTGCCTCATGTTGAGGTCTTTTATCCATTTCAAGTTTATCTTTGTCTATGGTATAAGAGAATGGTCGAGTTTCATTCTTCTACACATAGGTGTCCAGTTTTCCCAGCATCATTTATTGGAGAGACTGTCTTTCCCCACTATATATTTTTTCTTGTTTGTTGAAGATTATTTGACCATAGAATTGGGGGTCCATATCTGGGCTTTCTATTCTGTTCCACTGGTCTATGTGTCTTACGCCAGTACCATGCTGCCTTGGTGATCACAGCTTTGTATTAAAGCTTGAAATCAGGTAACCTAATGCCCAGTTTTGTTTTTCTTTTTCAATATTTCCTTAGCAATTCGGGGTCTCTTCTGGTTCCATACAAATTTTAAGATTGTTTGCTCCAGCTCTTTGAAAAATGCCAGTGGAATTTTTTTGAAAATATAGATTATTGTTGACAGTATAGACATTTTAACAATGTTTATCTTTCTGATCCATGAGCATGGAATGGTCTTCCATCTTTTTGTGTCTTCAATTTCTTTCATGAGTGTTCTGTAGTTCTTTGAGTATAGAATCTTTACCTCTTTGGTGAGGTTTATTCCCAGGTATCTTATGGTGGTTCTTGGCACTATAGCAAATGCAATCAATTCTCTACCCTTTCTATATTTTCATTGTTAGTGTATAAGGAAGCAACTGATTTCTGTACATTGATTTTGTATCCTGTCACATTACTGAATTGTGGTATGAGTTCTAGTAGTTTGGGGAAGTCTCCAAAGGCAAAGGAAAGAAAAGTGAAAATGAACTTCTGGGAGGGACTTCATCAAGATCAAAATCTTCTTCACAGCAAAAGAAACAGTCAACAAAATAAAGAGGCAACCCACGGAATGGGAGAAGATATTCACAAATGACACTACAGACAAAGGGCTGATATCCAAGATCTAGAAAGAACTCCTCAAACTCAACATGCACAAAACAGATAATCACTTCAAAAAATGAGCAGAAGACATGAACAGACATTTCTCCAAAGAAGATATACAAATAGCTAACAGACACATGAAAAAGTGTTCATCATCATTAGCCTCCAAGGAGATTCAAATCAAAACCACATTAAGATACAACCTTACACAAGTTAGAATGGCCAAAATTAACAAGACAATAAACAACAAGTGTTGGAGAGGATGTGGAGAAAGGGGAACCCTCTTGCATTGGTGAGAATACAAGTTGGTGCAGTCATTTTGGAAAACAGTGTGGAGATGTCTTAAGAAATTAAAAGTAGAGCTACTTTATGACCCTGCAATTGCAATACTGGGTATACAAATGTAGTGAAAGATAGAGATATAGTGAAAAGAAAGGTCATCTGCACCCCAATGTTCATAGCAGCAATGGCCACAGTCGCCAAACTGGAAAGAACCAAGATGCCCTTCAACAGAAGGTAAGGTCCATATACACTATGGAGTATTATGCCTCCATCAGAAAGGATGAATATCCAACTTTTGTATCAACATGGATGGGACTGGAAGAGATTATGTAGAGTGAAATAAGTCAAGCAGAGTGAGTCAATTATCATATGGTTTCACTTTCTTGTGGAGCATAAGGAAAAACAGAAGACACTGGGAGATGGAGAGGAGAAGTGAGTGGGGGGAGTCAAACCATGAGAAACTGTGGACTATGAGAAACAAACTAAGGGTTTTGGAGGGAGGGTGGTGAGGGGGTTGGGTGAGACTGGTGGTGGGTATTATGGAGGGCACGTATTACATGGAGCACTGGGTGTGATGCATAAACAATGAATTCTGGAACACTAAAAAAATTAATTTAAATATAAAAAACAACAAAAAATCTTTTTGTACTTCACATACTCTGTTATTGTTCATGATGTTCCCTTTTCTGAAATTTTCTTCTACTTTTCGCTATTATTACACTTTTAACTATACTTCCAGCACCCTGAAAAAACTGCAACTCTGAAACAATCTCTGATACCACAATAACAATGTCTTCTTTAAAAGTATTTCCTAACATTTCATGATGTTCATTCTACCTAATACCTCTGTAGTAATGATTATAGGCTTTTTATGTTTTTTAGTACTCAATAAGTGTTGAAAAAATTGAATTGTATTAATCAGCACATACAGTTAGGCAGACTGAGAATCTGGGTTGTAGACATACTAACCTGGAAGCTTTCCATGATTCTCCTAATACTTGCTTAATCACAGCAAGGCTTTGATGGTGTCCCCAAATGCAGAATCAAATTCTATCATTAATGTGTATTTGATCAGATGATCTAAAAGGGTTAGTTAAGCTCTCTTGCATCACTTTCTGCTTTACACTGACATGCAAATATAAGAGATCAGAAGAGTCCCTGTACACGTTAGTATAGGAATCCTAGAAGGAAAAGTTGGGACACATTTCACTTATTTCTGGAGGTAAGTGAGGGATATAAATACACACACTTATAAATATAAATATATATATATATATAAATTATATATGACATATAAACATATAGTATTATAAATAAATATATCATAATATGTAATAAATAAATAAATATATAAATTATGCTCTTATATAAATTAAAGCATAAATAGGTGATTCTAAATTTATACAGTCCAGTCAAAGAGGTCCTCAAAAGATACCTGAATCCATGAAGTATATTTATCAAGTGACTAATGGGTTAATGTATTTTACCTGTTTTACTGTTGATAAAAGATCAACAGAGGGATATAAAAGTATATGTCTGTATACATGTGAAAAACTGCATAATGCAACATTTATTAAAATATTTTTAAAAAATTTTTTCCTATCCTCCTCATTAAGATGACTTAATTTTCTAAACTCCAGTTTTATCTTTTTGTATGTACAGAGATATTTTTGTGTTTTCACCTTTTCTTCCTTAACTATAGGAAGCAAAACGCTATTCATTACTAATCCATATAAGTTGTACAATCGTTTTTCCTAAAATGTTTTTATCAGTGAACTATTTATTATAAAATACTTACCTTTTTCCCTTTAATGTAATACAGAGTTGGTTTGAGGGGCAGTAATTGACTGAGTTTGTTTTGCCAGTAGTTTCGATGTAATATATGCTGTGTTCTTACTTCACATGTTTCCTTTTATAGCTCATCCTGAGGACTCCTGTTCTTTATTTACCTATGAATTTCAGTGGCTGCACTTGCTTCATTGTCTTGGTGTGATGTGGGGATCAGTGGTCAAGCCAAGTCAGTATACCCATCACTTCTCATCAGATTTTATAACTTTGGTGGCTTGAATTGCTTTATGATTCTATGCCCAAAGCTCTGGGGATTTGGAAGGGTTGAGAGGAGAGCACGAACACATGATGCCTCTCTATATTAGTTTCCATAGTAACAGTAGAATTGTTCTTATTAAGGTATGACTTGGCTCAAACTGATTTTTGAGATTGTGTTTTTTTCTTGAAAAATGTGAAGTAAGCTACATTACATGGAACTGTGTGTACTTGATTATCATATTTCTTTTTGTCCTGGGAGAAGACTTCTTTTAGTCATTTTTGCTTTGCCAGATTGGTTGACCAAACCTCCATTTAACTGGAGGTTCGTTTTGTAGGTGACAAAAATCCATCTGGCAAACACCATTCAAGGTTCCATTGTCTTGTTTTGGAATAAATAATTCAGGTATATTATTAATAATCACACAGAAACCTGGTATTAATTAAAAGGAAACACCTTTCTTCTTTAATACTTTGGCCCTGAAGTGACACGTCTGCTTATTACTTGTTCAAAAAGACAAATCACATGACTTAACCTAATTTCAAAAGGCAGACAGATGAAAGATAGTACACAAAATATTTGGTGAGTATTACTATATTTATTTAAAAATACTAAATCAATTTTGAGGAATTATGTAGGGTTACTTCTCTTGCCAGATGTTGAGACTTAAGCACAAAAACTGATTACTACTGTAGTAATATAACAGATATTCCAAAAATATTAGGAACATGAACATACGGAGTAAAAGACATTAAAATATAATATGGTAGAGATGATGTTGCAGGGCAGTGGGGAAAGAATTATGTTTTCAATAAGTGGTGTTGGATACATTAAATATTTATACTGAAAAAAAAGAAAAAGAAAACCTATGATCTCTACCACACACAACACAATGAAGTCAACTTTTGGAACCTTCAGTATCTATATGTGTAGGTAACATAGTAAATGTTCTAGAAGAAAACACAGGAAAATCTCCCCAAGAATTTGGACTGTTCAAAAGTTTCTCAGAAAGGACAACAACATTTCCAAACAGTCAAGAAAAAAAATGAATAATTACACCACATTAAAATTAACAACTTCACTTTTTAAAGACATAATTTAGAGAGTGAAAAGGCAAACCAGTGTAGGAAATAAATATTTTGCAATAAACATATCTACAAATGACTCACATCCTTTACATATTTATAGATTTCTACAACAGAGAAAAGGAAGACAACCCAGTAAGGAAAGAGGAAAAAAAAGACTAATTTGAATAGGCATTTTGTGAAGCAAGAAAACCAAATGGCCATTAAACATGTTAAAAGATGCTCAACTTAGTAAGGAAATTGAAATCAAAATCACATGAGACACTGCTACACAACCAGCAAAACAGCTAAAATGAAGAAGATATTCCAAGTCTTAGCCCAGAAAAAGATGTAGATTAATTGGAACACTAGTGTAAACTGGTAAACTCATTAAAAATAAACGAACTAACTAACAAACACTACCAATATCATTTAAAAGTAACCATATTCCAATCCACTGAACTAGGATTCTAGTCCTTGATATAAACTCCTGTAGACACATGTTTATATACTTACCAAAATACATTTTCAATACTATTCATAGGCAGCACTGCACTTAAAAGCTCCAAGCTCAGGGTACCTGAGTGGCTCAGTTGTTTAAGCATCTGACTTTAGCTCAGGTCATGATCTCAGGGTCCTGGGATCCAGCCACACTTGGGCTCTGCTCTCAATGGGGATTCTGCTTCTCTCCCTCTCCCTTTGCTCCTCCCCTTGCTCCTGTTCTCTCTCTCAATAAAAAAAAAAAAAAAAAAAAAAAAAAAAAAAAAAAAAAAAAAAAAGCTCTAAGCTAGAAATAAACTAAATGTTGATTATATGTAGCGTAGATCAGGGGGTCATCAATTTTTTTCCTCTGGAAGGCCAGAGAGTAAATTATTTAGGACATATGCAAGACATAAGGTCTCTATCACAACTTTTCACCTTTTCGGTAGTTCAAAAGTAACCACAAAAAATACATAAACGGGCCTGCCTGTGTTAAAGTAAAACTTTAGTGACCAAGTGGCAGGCTAGATTTGGCCCATGAGGAACAGTTTCCCTACCTGTGGCATATATAAATAACTGCTGGTGTGTTTAAACGATGGAATGTTAGGGACCATGGTTACAGACCAATGATAATGACACACGGCAGCTTCCTGCATCAACATGGATAAAGCTTAGGTATTTTTTAGTAATGGAAGCCCACCACACATATATACAAATTGTAGAATTCTACTTATAAATTGACCCTCTGTGGTGTTAAAAAAGCGGTTAACTTTGTTTTGAAGTGCAGGGCATAGTGACTGATGGAAAGTATATAACATGGGCGATACGAAGGAGCTCTGGAGAGCTCTTTGAACTGGTTTCTGGTTAGTTACATGAGCATATTGATATCTGGTTACGTGAGCATATTGACTGTGAAATTCATCTAGCTGTATATTTGTGATCAGTGCATGCAGCAGTGTCTACACTGGACTTCAATAAATACAGTTTTATCAATTCCATAAGAAAAGGATAGTCAGAGGAAAATTGATGATCACATCTCCTAAATCTAGTGCTCATAGACATTTGTGTTTCTCATGTGCCAGATTAAATCTGTTTTACTGTGTTAGAGAAATGACAGGGAATCAAATTACATTTAAATGGAGACCATAAAGTTAATTTCTATTAAAAAAATTAAATGATTTTCAGTCACATGGATATAAATAAAAACAAGAATGTAATTTTTTTCTTTAAAACACATTTTAATACATAGCAAGATAGTAGTAAATTAATACACAAAGATTTAGGTTTTAATTTATACTCTCATAACTAATGGTAATATTGGGATTCTGGATTTCTTAATACTAAAATAAGTATATCTTTTTATTGATATTCTTATAACTTTTAAAATATCGTATAAAATAAAAAGTTACAAGAACATCAACAACTTTATGAAATTACAGGAATTCACTCCTTTTGGCATAAAGATTTAATCTTAAAAATATATCATTAAAAGTACATATGGCAAAGATATATACACCATAGCATTATATAAATTTTAGTTTTAAAAAATTTTATATTGTGTTAAATTATGATGCATCTTAATACCCAAAAATAGTAAATTGATTGAGTAAATGATATTATTCCATTTGAATAAATATGCTAGAAACATTAGATTAAGGTTTGGAAGTTTAAAAATAAAATACAAATATTAAGGAAAGTTAGATTTAAAAAAGCAAATTGATTTAATTTTTTTATAATTTATGAGGAAGTGGTGATGCAACATGGAGGCTTAAGTGGGTAGGAGAAGAATAAATGAAACAAGATGGGATTGGGAGGGAGACAAACCATAAGTGACTCTTAATCTCACAAAACAAACTGAGGGTTGCTGGGGGGAGGGGGTTTGGGAGAAGAGGGTGGGATTATGGACATTGGGGAGGGTATGTGCTTTGGTGAGTGCTGTGAAGTGTGTAAACCTGGTGATTCACAGACCTGTACCCCTGGGGATAAAAATATATGTTTATAAAAAATAAAAAATTAAAAAAAAAAAAAGAACAGTAAAACAAATCTGCTAAGGAAATAATCTGGAGTTAAGAAAAAAAGAAAAAATTATTTGTGGCTGATAAAACCATTTATTTATTCTTCTACTCTGGAATTTTTTCAGTCTGTTATAGTGATTATGCATTATGTTTATAACTTTAAACTATTAAATATGTATTCTTTCATTTTCTTAATTTTATTATTTTACCTCTAGTTAGAAATCAAATAGTTTTTATGTAGGAGAATTCAAACCAACAAATATTTGTTAAATACTTCTGTGTTAATGCGACATATAATGCAAAGTACCTAATACTAATATGTACTCTCAGATAATGCTTTACTTAGTAGTTCACGTAAGTTAAAAGTGAAATGAAGGGCTTGAAGGAAATGCCGGAAAATGTATTTTATATTTTACCAAGAAAAACGTGAAATAAAGATTTTGTTTTCCTTTCATATAAATCAAATTTGTAATTTAGTCATAAAATTATTTTAAGAAAATATTTTGAAAGATCATTTTTTCTGCATGATTATGTAAACTTCCACATATATTACTAGTGATAGTTAACATTAGGTGGCACTGTTTTCCTTTTGCAAGGAAAAAAAAAAAAAAAACAAACCTTCATTTTTGTTCCATGCCAGCTCATAATGGAATCCTAAAGATTTACAAAGAAGGGCATTTAATGTTTCAGTTGTTTTAGAAATGTGCTGTTCACCAAAATTTTTACATAATAGGTGTCCTATTCCCGGTAATATATGTTATATAAAGATATATGTTATATAAAGAGGAATATGAAACCATACAACAGGTTATAAATCAAGCATCCAATGAGTATACTTTAAATTGTATAAATTGTATTTAAATTGTATTTCTGTATGTTCATTCTGATTTACCTTCTCAAGGTTTATACATTTCACAAAATTTTACATTGTGATCTGAAGTCCTTCTAGTGGTAAGGGAGAAAACTCTTCTCAACAGAAGTATGAAATTTAAGTTAGAATGGCATTGTTACATTCTTTTCTATGTTAGTAATTATTGTGTTTGTTTCAGTATCTAAAATCAATTTTTTGTTCACTTTCGTATTATTGTTCTTTTCAATTTAATTTAGAGATTATATGTGTTATAAATGCAATATAAGGGGCTCCTGGGTGGCTCAGTGGGTTAAGGCCTCTGCCTTCGGCTCGGGTCATGATCCCAGGGTCTTGGGATCGAGCCCCGCATTGGGCTCTCTGCTCAGCAGGGAGCCTGCTCCCTCCTCTCTCTGACTCCCTCTCTGCCTGCCTGTGATCTCTGTCTGTCAAATAAATAAATAAAATTTAAAAAAATAAATGCGATATAAATAACCAACATTGGATCAGCTCATATCCTTTCCTATAACGTTAAATGTGTGAGCAGCAATAATTGGGGAAACACACATACACACAGACACCACCTCGTCATTGACCAGTTAAGTACACACTGAAAAACAAAGCTAAGTTTTTACTATTCTCTCAATGTTTATCATCTTTCATCAGTACCATTGTAGTCACTTTTTAAATGATTATCTTGCTTTCTTTTCAAGTCGGCCTCTACCTTAAATGTCATCGCAAAACACAGATCTTCACAGGCTCTTCACCCCTTAAACAGTTAATTGCATCTTTTGTCCTGAACTGTCACTCATCAGACTTCCAAGTGCTTTCCCATCATTTTCTGTGTCACATCTTGATAATTACAGTTCCTAAGTAACTTTCTGACTCTTCAATCTTTTTGCACATTCTGAGCATTCTCTCCTTCAAATAATTTATTCCTCTTTTTCATTCTGGCAAATTCGTTTGTAGGTCAAAAACATCCCCTAAACTGTCAACCATTGCACATTAAGTTAAGGTGCTTCCCTTCTGTCCTATGGCTGTATTTCTTTAATGCACACACCGCATTGCACTGAAATTATCATATATCTTCTCTCTAGTAGATTCCAAGGGACTTGAAAGCAGGGATCTTGCACCGAAGAGGTTGAATGCAGAAAGGAGCTGTACAGCATAACTGTGAAGAGTTTTTGGCTTCAGATGCCTGCTTTTAAATCCCAGTTCAGCAGTTATAACTGTGGGACTTCAGCCAAGTAATTTAACTTTTTGGAGTGCACATTCTTCTTCTGTAAAATGGGGATGACAATAAGATCTGACTGATAGAACTGATGTACAAATGAGTTAATATTCAGACCTGGAACATTGTAAAGTCTCCATAATTTTTCCCCCATTGGAATCACTTTTTAATATTTAAATACAAAAAGTTGAGCACTTAATTTATTTTTTCTTTTTTAGATAGATACCCAGGTCTCTCATAGCCAAAATGGGCAGAAGAAATGAGCTCCTGCTCTGTCCTCCAAAGTCCCAATCCTGTGGTTGAAACTGCTGCCAGGCCCTCCCTCCCTTCGAAAAATGGGATAGTGAGATCTTCCAGTCATGAGTGATTTAGTGAAAGGGGTGGGATGGCCAGAGCCGGAGTAACTATCTGCACTGCTGCATTCTGGTATCGGGGTGAGAACAGAAGAAATGGGACAGCGTGGAGGGCACAGTTGCAAGTTGGGAGGCTCTGGGAGACACTGGGGGGAATTCCTTAGATAGATCAATGTGCCAAAATTAAAAAAAAATAATACTGGGTGTGGTGAAAAATAATGAATACTGTTATGCTGAAAATAAAAAATAAATTAAAAAAAAATAAAATAAAAAATAAAATAAAAAAAATAATAATAATAATCCAAATAATTAGCAGTTCAGACACTATTGAATTTTCAAACTTGTCCCACCAAGACAAGTCATATAGCAGTAGCAATCTAGATCTTTCCAGGTAGTGAAGGTAGAACATTTTCCTCTGAGAGCCTCATGTTAGGCCCTAGAAGTATCTGCCACGGCTGCAGTTGGGGCTGCTCCATTTGCAACTTCTCGGTCTCAAAGACAACAGGAAGAACCAGGATCGTGACGGAAGTGTTCCCAATCCATAAGGATGCCCTGGAAAACATGTACATTTTCTGAGCCACAAAGGGAGAGATCAAAAGTGGCTCCAGCAGCGGTCTGGAGCCTCTCTGGGAACATCCCCGTCAGACCCCACAGTCTCTCCACCAGGGTCTCCTCGAGCTCCTGGCCGTCTTCCTCCTCCAACTCTTCCTGAGTCTTCTCAGGATCACCTTTGGGAAGCAATTTGTCAGGGGACAGGGGCGCCCCAGGACCACCAGCGGTGGCAGCCATTTGTTCCATAAATATTGATGGTTACTACTATAGTAGATACCTAAATAATACTGATAGCATGAATAAATTAATACTGAGCTCACATTGCCCTGTAATCACAAACATTGTGAGAGACACTACTATATCAGAAATTATACCATGTTGTAAAATGGCTACCTGCATGATGGATCTTTGATCTCAAACGTGTTGTTTGGGCAATGTTGAACCAGTTTTCAAGATTTTACACTGGGAGAGTTTACATTAACATCAGGACTTTCTGATTTTTTTCTTTTAAGTAAGCTTGGAAAATTTGGCAACTTTTAACCCGATTCCCAATTGATAAAAATAAGCTAGAACAGAATTACAGTAAGTTCCCTTCACATTGATGACATATTCTCCACTTTGTGCAGTCTGAGTCTTCCTAGCACTGAGGCTATCATTTGTCATACTTAGCACTTGAATATTATCTTTAAAAAGATTTATTGACATATAATTCATGTACTAAACAATTCACCCATTAAAGCATACACTTCAATCCTTTTAATATCTTTGTAGAGTAATGCATTCATCATCACAATCAACTTTAGACCGTTTTCATTACCTTCCCCCCAAACCTGCATACTATACCTGTCAACCTCAGGCCACCTGTCTCCCAGCCCTAGACAACCACTAATGTACTTTCTGTCCCCATGAATCTGCCTATTCTAGATGTTTGATACAAATGGACTTATGTGTGGTTCTGCATGAGTGGCTTCTTTCACTTAGTGTAGTGCTTTCTAGGTTCATTCATGTTATAGCTTGTATCAGTACCCCATTTAATTTTACTGTTGAATAACATTCCATTGTATAAAAATACCTATTTATTTATTTACTTACTTACTTGCCAGTTGATGGACGTTTGGGTTGTTTCCATTTTTTGATAATGCTGTTATGAAAATTACTGTAAAAGTTTTTGTGTGGCAATATGTTTTCATTTCTCTTAGATATATACCTAGGAGTGAAATTGCTGGGTCACATGGTAACTCTATGATTAAACATTTGAAAATCACTAAACTCTTTTCCCAAATGGCCACATCATTTCACACTCCCACCACCTGCATAAGGGTTCCAGTTCCTCCACATCTTGGCCAAAACTTATTATCTGTCTTTTTTATTCTATGCAACGTAGAATGTGATTGTGAAGTTGTATTTCATTGTGGTTTTGAAGTGCTTGTGCCTAATGGTTAATGAATGGTTTGTGCATCTTCTGGAATGTGTCTTCAGATCCTTGGTCCATTTTTAATTAGGTTATTGTTTTTTTTATTATGAGGTTGCAATGTTTTTTTATTTTAATATTCTCATTCAAATCTTTTATAAGATGCATGTTTTTCAAAAATACTCTCCTACTATGTGGGTTATCCTTTGACTTTCTTGATGGTTTTTTAGAAGCAAAAAGTTTTCCTTTTGATAATATTCATTTTAACTTTTTATTTTCCTTTTCTCGTTCCCTCTTTCAGTGTCATATACAAGAAACCATTATCTAATCCAAGATCCTGAAGATTTACACACTCACACACACACACACAACACGCACACACACACATTTTCTTCTACTATTTCATAGCTAATCTCTTACATTTAAGTCTTTGGTAAATTTTGAGTTAATTTTCATACGAGATAAGGGCACTACTACCTTCATCCCTGTGATTCCCCCCCCCCCATTTGTCCCAGAAAACATTGAAAAGACTATTCTTTCCACATTTAACTGTCATGGAACCTTTGTTGAAAATCAACTGCCCCAAAATACAAGGGTTTATTCTGGCCACTCAGTCTTATTTCATTGATCTATATGCTTATTCTTATCTAAATTACACACTGTTTGATTACAGTGGCTATGTAGTAAGTTTTATAATAGGAAATGTTTGTTTTTCTCTTTTGTCCTTTTGTTGTTTTGGCTATTCTGGATCTCTAGACTTTTCATATGAATTTTAGCATTAGTTTGTCAATTTCTACAAATAAACCAGTGAGGATTGCACTGAATCTATCAATTTGTGGAGTATTGTTATTTCATGATATTGTCTTCTACTCAATGAATTTGGTGTACATTTCTACCTAAGTATCCTTTGATTTCTTTCCATGGTGTTGGGCAGTTTTCAGAGTAAGTTTTGCATGCCTTTTGCTAAATTCATTTCTAAGTATTTTATTTATTGCTTCTATTGTAAATGAAATTTTCTTAATTTCCTTTCAGTTTGCTTATTGCTAGTAGATATAAACAATTGATTTTGTATATTAAGAATGTATTCTGTAACCTTGCTGAATTTATTTATTAATCTCTACTAATTTTTGTGGATTCCTTAGAATTATCTATACACAGGACTATGTCATCTACAAATATGATTTTATTTCTTCTTTTCCAATTTGAGTGCCTTTTTTTTATTTCTTTCATGATCACTCTGACGGAAACTTTTAGAACAATGTTGAATAGAAATAGTAAGAAGGGACATACTGTCTTATTCCTGAATTTAGGAGGAAAGTACTCAGTCTTTCACCATTAAATATGTTTGGTGTGGGTTTTTTTTAATGTTCTTTATAGCATTAATGAAGGCTCTTATTCTCAGCTTGTTGAGGGTTTTTATCATGAAGAGGAGTTTAATTTGGTTAATTTTTTTCTGACTATTGAGAGGCTCATGTAACTTTTGTCTTTTATTTTATTGATGAGGCATATTATGGAGTTGATTTTTATGGTCATTTCTTATAAATTTTCAGAGGGAAGTAAAATATTTATTATATAATAACTCAATCAAAGTAGGAAAAAATGTTTTACAAGTGGAAACATATTTATAAGGGAATGAAAATAAATTGTAAAAATGAGGCACATCTGTCTAAATTTAAGGACAATGATCTTAATCCTTCAATGGAGAGCTAGTGAGAGTTCACAATGAACACTTCATTTCAGACTCCATTGATTTCCTTAAGATATGTTTGGAATTCATAAACAGAATTAAAAGTATGAATCACATGTCTGGATTTTAGCAACACATATGTTGGGTTGTTATACTATACTTTTAAATAGAGGAGCATTTAAACAAGAGACACTAGCCTTCATTAGGAATATTATCAATACATGTGACTATGTTGATGGAGTTCCAATAAAATGAACAAATCTTGAAGTATTCACTAAGATTCACTAACATTATGTATTCTGCTCAAACATTCCCAAACTTTTAACAATGACTCAAATTATATTACTACATCTTTCTGCTATGTTGATAATTATGGCAACACCTTAGTATACAATGAAATATTATTCAACCAAGAGAAAGTTGTAATTCTATCCTTTGCAGCAACATGGATGAACCTGGAGGTCTTGTGCTAAGTAAAACTAATGAGGCAGAAAAAGAAAAATACTCTATTTTATCACTTACATGTGGAATATAAAAGAAAAAAAAAAGTTGAACTTAAAAGAAATAGAGGTGGAGAAGATGGAGAGATGCTGGAAAAGAAATGTCTAAGTCTCATGTATATAAGGAATAAGTTAATCTAATATACAGTATTGTGACTATAGTTAATAATACTGTATTGTATGCTTGAAATTTTCTAAAAAATAAATCTGAAATATTCTAACTGCCAAAAAGAGAGAGAAAACTGTATAAGGTGTAGATGTGTTAATTTTAACCTGATGTGGTAATGATTTCACAAAGTATGTGTATATCAAATTATCACACTATACACTTTAAATATATATAATTTTACTTGTCAGTTATACTCAAAAGAAGCCAGAGTGAAAAAAGAAATCTATATGCAAGACTTAATTAATTAGCATAAATAGGTTTTATAAGTAATTTTGTCACTGCTCAAGTGTGTTTTCAGAATATGAAGCTGTTGAACCATTACTGTTTTTTATAAACACACTTTTAGAAGAGATTAAGTCCCAGAGCCTCACATCTTTTTTTTTTTTAATTTTGGTTGCTTAGAATACAGTGTAATATTAGTTTTAGGTATACAATATAGTGGAATTCAATATTTCCATACAAAAACTGGTGCTCATCACAAGTGCACTCTGTAATAGCCATCACGTATTTAACTCATCCCAGTTTCTTCTCTATAGAGTCTGTTTCTTGGTCTGCTTCTTTCTTTTTTTTCCCTAATGATTGTTTGTTTTCTTTCTTAAATTCCACATATGAGTGAAATCATGTGGTATTTATCTTTCTCTGACTGACTTGTTTTGTTTAGCATAATTCTATCTATCACATCTTCTTTACCCATTCAACAGTTGATGGGTATTTGGGCTGTTTCCATAATTTCATTGTTGCAGATAATGCTGCTATAAATATTGGGATGCATGTATCCCTTTGAATTAGAGTTTTTGTTTTCTTTGGGTAAGTATCTAGCAGTGAAGTTGATGGATCATAGGGTAGTTCTATTTTTAACTTTTTGAGAAAAATCCATACTGTTTTATAGAGTGGCTGCTCCAGTTTGCTCCCCCAGCAATGATGCATGATGGTTCCTTTCCAAGACCCATTGTTTCTTGTGTTGTTGATTTTAGTCATTCTGTAAGTGTGAGGTGATGCCTCATTATAGTTTTGATTTCCATTTTCCTGATGATATTGAACACCTTTTCATGTATCTGTTGAAGCTCTGTATATCTTTTTTTTTAAATTTTTTATAAACATATATTTTTATCCCCAGGGATACAGGTCTGTGAATCACCAGGTTTACACACTTCACAGCACTCACCAAAGCACATACCCTCCCCAATGTCCATAATCCCACCCCCTTTTCCCAACCCCCCTCCCCCCAGCAACCCTCAGTTTGTTTTGTGAGATTAAGAGTCACTTATGGTTTGTCTCCCTCCCAATCCCATCTTGTTTCATTTATTCTTCTCCTACCCACTAAAGCCTCCATGTTGCATCATCACTTCCTCATATCAGGGAGATCATATGATAGTTGTCTTTCTCTGCTTGACTTATTTCGCTAAGCATGATACGCTCTAGTTCCATCCATGTTGTTGCAAATGGCAAGATTTCATTTCTTTTGATGGCTGCATAGTATTCCATTGTGTATATATACCACATCTTCTGGATCCATTCATCTGTGGATGGACATCTAGGTTCTTTCCATAGTTTGGCTATTGTGGACATTGCTGCTATAAACATTCGGGTGCATGTGCCCCTTTGGATCACTACATTTGTATCTTTAGGGTAAATACCCAATAGTGCAATTGCTGGGTCATAGGGCAGTTCTATTTTCAACATTTTGAGGAACCTCCATGCTGTTTTCCAGAGTGGCTGCACCAGCTTGCATTCCCACCAACAGTGTAGGAGGGTTCCCCTTTCTCCACATCCTCGCCAGCATCTGTCATTTCCTGACTTGTTGATTTTAGCCATTCTGACTGGTGTGAGGTGATATCTCATTGTGGTTTTGATTTGTATTTCCCTGATGCCGAGTGATATGGAGCACTTTTTCATGTGTCTGTTGGCCATCTGGATGTCTTCTTTGCAGAAATGTCTGTTCATGTCCTCTGCCCATTTCTTGATTGGATTATGTGTTCTTTGGGTGTTGAGTTTGCTAAGTTCTTTATAGATTCTGGACACGAGTCCTTTATCTGATATGTCGTTTGCAAATATCTTCTCCCATTCTGTCAGTTGTCTTTTGATTTTGTTAACTGTTTCCTTTGCTGTGCAAAAGCTTTTGATCTTGATGAAATCCCAATAGTTCATTTTTTCCCTTGCTTCCCTTGCCTTTTGCGTTGTTCCTAGGAAGATGTTGCTGCGGCAGAGGTCGAAGAGGTTGCTGCCCGTGTTCTCCTCAAGGATTTTGATGGATTCCTTTCGCACATTGAAGCTCTGTATATCTTTGAAAAAATGTTTATGTCTTCTGTCAATTTTTTAACTGGATTATTTAGTTTTTTGAGTGTTGAGTTTGATAAATTCTTTATATATTTTGGATAATAACCCTTTATCAGATGTCTTTTGTAAATATCTCTCTCATTCTAAAGATTGTCTTTTAGTTTTGTTGGTTGTATCCTTCACTGTGCAGAAGCTTTTGATTTTGATGAAGTCCCACTAGTTTCTTTTTGCTTTGGTTTCCCTTGCCTAAGGAGATATATCCAGTAAGAAGTTGCTACGGCTGATGTCAAAGAGGTTACTGCCTGCGCTCTTCTCTAGGATTTAAATGGTTTCCTGTCATACTTAGATCTTTAATCCATTTTGAGTTTATTTTTGTGTATAGTGTAAAAAAGTGGTCCAGTTTCATTCTTTTCCATGTTGTTGTCCAGTTTTCCCAACACCATTTGTTGAGGCTGTCTTTTTCCCATTGAATATATTCTTTCCTGCTTTGTCAAAGATTAATTGAGCATGTAGTTATGGGTTCATTTCTGGGTTTTCTCTTTTCTTCCATTGATCTGTGTGTCTATTTTAGTGCCAGTGCTATACTCTTTTGGTCGTTACAGCTTTGAATATAACTTGATGTCTAGAATTGTGATGTCTCCAGCTTTGCTTTCCTTTTTCAAGGTTGCTTTCATTATTTGGGGTATTTTATGGATCCATATAAATTTTAGGATTGTTTGTTCTAGTCAGTAAAAAATGCTCTTGGGATTGCATTGAATGTGTTGGTTGTTTTGGGTAATACAGACATTTTAACAATATTTTTCTTCTAATCCATGATTGTGGAATATCTTTCCATTTCTTTGTGTCTTCTTCAGTTTCTTTCATCAGAGTTTTATAGTTTTCAGAGTACCTGCCTTTCATCTTTTTGGTTAGGTTTATTCCTAGGTATCTTAAAGTTTTTGGTGCAATTGTAAATGGGATTAATTCCTTGATTTCTCCTTCTGATGCTTTGTTATTGGTGTATAGAAATGCAACAGATTTCTGTACATTTGATTT
The DNA here is from genome assembly GCF_964662115.1 of Mustela nivalis. NCBI lineage: Eukaryota > Metazoa > Chordata > Mammalia > Carnivora > Mustelidae > Mustela > Mustela nivalis. The sequence goes on from NC_139021.1 coordinate 127,287,262, forward strand.
TGTATCCTGTGATTTTACTGAATTTGTATATCTGTTCTAGTCGTTTTCTGGTGGGGTATTCAGGGTTTTCAAGTTGTCTCCAAATGGTGAAATTTTTATTTCTTCCTTGCTGATTTGGAAGCCTTTTATTTATTTTTGTTGTGTAATTGCTGTAGCTAGGATTTGCTGTAGCATGTTAAATAACAGTGGTGAGAGTGGGCATACCTGTCTTGCTCCTGACCACAGAGGAAAACCTCTTAATTCTTATAAGCAACATGGCATGTTTCCTTGTCTGCAGGAATCAGTGCTACCATGTCATGGGGGTTTCTCTTGCCTAACCTCCATGTAGGGCTGGCTGGTCCTGCAGTCTGATATTGCTCTACATGACTGATGTGAGTCATTCACACAAGAAATCATTGGTGTCTCCTGATGACAGAGAAAAGTACCCCAGATTTTTGACAATAGTGTGATGCTTTTATTTCTTTTTGGTAATAAATGTATTCTGTCCAAAAAAGAAAAACTTGCAGAAACTTTATTTTCTCATTTATTATCATTTCATTAGATTTTTATTTTCAATCATGGATTATTTGTTCTTTAGGTCTAACATGACAATAATAATAATAATATATTTTGCTCTGCAGATCTTATTGCTTATATTTTGAATAGATTCCATGGGGATTCCATTGATTCTAGATGAACAGCTCTATTAAATGTCCTATTAAATCTAAATTTTCATTTATTACCTTATTCTGTAGGTAATTATCATTTAATAACAAACACAAAACAAGGAGAAAGAAGAAAAACTGTCCCAATACTTTCTAGTTGGTAAAATCACTCTCCACATTTTTCATGTATTACTTTTACAGTGGTATTATTCAGCCTGGAACATCTAACTTTTTTAGTATATTTAGAGATCCCACAGGTACCTTGAATACAACATCTATGGTATTGACTCCCTTTTCCTTTCTTAATATGTTGCTAATTTCTTTTATCTATAACTGCTAATATCAGCAGCATATATTCCATATTCTGAGTCTGGACTCAGAAAAGAAATTCTAATATTATCCACCCTCTCACTCTATATCATTACATAGATCAAAAACTCTCATACATTTTGCCTTGTAAATACTTAAGAAATCTATTCATTTTTGTCATCTTTCTTATTACAGATATTACTTTATATGTATATATAAATATATTTTATATATGATTTAAATATATAATTGACATATTGATTATTATATATGTATCTATTCCATATATTCATATAATTACCTCTTCAATGCAATTATTAATTGTCACAATAATGCTAGATATTCCATTTAACCTAGTATCCCCTAATATTTGTATCTTCTTTAGTCATACTGCAATTATTAAAATTAAGAAATTAACATTGGTGCAATTCCACTAATCTACAGACTTTATTTGGTTTTTGCAAGTTTTTCCATTAATGTCCTTTTCTCTTCTTGGATTCAATCTAAGATTTCACATTGCATTTAGTTGTCATGTTTTCTTAGTATCCTCCAATCTGTGACAGTCCCTCAGTGTATGTGTTTCATGACTTTGACATTTTTCAAGTGCATGTATCATTTATTTTGTAGAATTCCTTCTATTTGGATTTGCCTGTTTTCTCATGTAGATTGAGGTTTTGCATTTTTAAGTAAGTACACCACACAAGTGATGTGCCCTCAGTGTAATTATATTGAGGTATATGGCATCAAGATATTTTATTACTAGTCATGTTAACCTCAATCATAGGTTAAGATGGTCTATGTCATTTTCTTCACTATATAGTTACTATTTTCTTTATGATAATTAATATGTATCTTGGGAGAGATTGTGTCCATGAGGATATTCTATTTCTCTTAAGATCTTGGCAACTAGGGGCACCTGGGTGCCTCAGTGGGTTAAAGCCCCTGCCTTCAGGTCATGATCTCAGGGTCCTGGGATCGAGCCCTACATTGGGCTCTCTGCTTCCTCCTCTCTCTCTGCCTGCCCCTTTGCCTACTTGTGATCTCTGTCAAATAAATAAATAAAATCTTAAAAAAAAAGATTTTGGCAACTAAAGTTTCCTTTTTTGAGTGAATCTAGTCTGCAACAATTATTACTGTCATTTTCATCTCCTTCATTCATTCCCCATTCAATAATTTAAATTCTTTAGTAGGGACGAGTTGTCCCTTCTTAGCAATTTATTTACTTTATTACTTATTTATACCGATATGGGTTCATGATACTTTATTCTATGGATTCTAAACAAACACTATCATTATTTTTTAGTTTGTGATGAATTGTTTCAAATTAGTCCATTGGAAGTGATTCAGATTGGTATTGTGCACTTTTTTATTTTGACATCACAACATTCTCAGGGATCATTGTGAAGTTTTCCTCTCTGGACCCTAGAATTAATTGTTTCTTCAAGGAGTCCTTGTTCATTTTATTTGAGAAAGTGATTTAAAAAATAATATCTGGAATGCCATAATACTCCACCATCTCAGAAGACAAACTTTTGTATAGTCTTCTTTGTCTTTTGTGTTATATTATCTATTCAAAATGCTGTTTTCCAATATAACTTGGGTTACATCTACCTCTTCTGGTGTAGTTATAATTATAAAATTATAAAACAGTCTAATATAATTTTATATTTCATTTCAGTTTTCTCCAATATCCTGCATGGTTATTTAAAAAATTACATACAGTAACATTCCATCTCCATGGTCTATAAATCTGTAAGTTTTGCCATATGAAGAGTCATAAATCCACCAATCATGATACAAAACAGTTCCACTACTTCAACAATTCCCTTGTGTCTCTTTTGTTGTGGCCAACATTTCCTCTCTTCCCCAGTCTCTGGAAACCATTAATTTCTTTTCCATCCTCATAGTTTTATATTTTTCAGAATGTCTTATAAATAGAACTATATGATATATTGCCTTTTGTGTTGAGCTTCTTTCTTATAATTTTTATTTTTATTTGAGTATAGTTGATACCCAATGTTACATTAGTTTCATGTACAAAACATAGTGATTCAACAAGTTTATGCATTATGCTATGTTCACCACAAGTGTGGCTACCTTCTATCTCCATACATCCCTATTAAAATATCATTCACTGCATTCTTATACTATGCCTTTTATTCCTGTGACATATTCATTCTATAACTGGAAGGCTTCTTTAACAAAATGTACTGGGAATTTTTGTTTCTTGGCATTTCAACACATATGTAATTGCATTTACTTTGATATTAATTTTTAATTTTTCTAATGATTAATTATGTTGAGCATCTTTTCTTACATTTCTCTGTCATCCATATACCTTTTTTGACAATGTGTTTGTTTAGATCTTTTACCCATTTTATTATCTCTCTTCTTATCATTGATTTTTGAGTGTACTTACAAGTCTTCTCAGAAATGTGATTTATAATATTTTATCACTGTGGCTTTTGGTTACATTCTCTTAATAACATCTTTCAGAGATAAAATGAGTTGAATAGTTAAAAGTACATTGGGTTATTTATTTATTTTTCTTTTATGGGTTAGTTTTTATTGTCGTATCTCCAAAGTCTTTTCTTAACTCAGGGTCAGAAACATTTTTCCAGTGTTTTCGTTGAGAAAATTTATAGTTTAAATGTATATTTAAACAATTTGAAGTACCTCAAAAATGCTCATGCTTCAAGTATGGATGATACGAAGAAACTAGTGTGCTGTGTAAACTGGAGTGCCCTCACTGAGTGGGAAAATGGATAAATCACTATCCCTCACACTGTTGCCTTGGAAATATACTATTCTGGAATGATGACATAATTTTATTTTGTGGGTTTGTGAAGTCCTGAGAAGATGACCTAAAGATTCTCCCAAACACAGTAGAAATAAGCTGAAGTATTAAAAGATGGTAACGTTAATGTCTTCACATTGAGTTTGTAGACTGAGCTTCATACTTGTTCTAATTCTTCAATGCACTTAATGCAGTACATTATAAAATTGCATGCTGTGTATTGTCTCCTTTTCTATATCATCCCCCCAATTTTCCTTTCTTTGAAGAATTACTTATGACTTATCAAATTTTTATTTAACACCCAGAACTTTACCTTGCTTGTATTAGACTCTATCTGAAATAATATTAGTTGAATGAATGAATGAATGAATGAATGGTGTTTATGAAAGTCCTTCTAACTAAAACTGCTAAATGTCAGTATTTTTTTTTTAAAGATTTTTTCTTTATTTATCTGACAGAGATCACAAGTAGGCAGAGAGGCAGGCAGAGAGAGAGGAGGAAGCAGGCTCCCTGCAGAGCAGAGAGTCCGATGTGGGGCTCGATCCCAGGACCCTGAGATCATGACCTGAGCTGAAGGCAGAGGCTTAACCCACTGAGCCACCCAGGCGCCCCTAAATGTCAGTATTTTAACATTTGAGAAAACTCTATTATCTCATTAGTAATTACATTCTCATCAAGAACTTAGGCTAATTTGTTTTAGTTTCAAATGAACAGAGTTAGAGATTATTTTTTGAAAATAGATATCTTTTATAGAAGTATTTCCTAAGAAACAAGCTTTAATGCTCAAAAAGATTAAGGAGCTGTTCAATAGTGAAAAACAAATTATACTTCCCATAGTTATCCAAGGTAAATTTGCTAATATACTCAATTGTTATGACAAAATTTTTGCCTTTTGCTCTATTTCCCACAATATGAAACCAAATTTGATCTACCCATTGTATGTGCTGCAGTCGATATACACTTTCAACTTTCCACTCAATATACACATTTGTGATTTTGAGGGCTCCTCTCTTCCTGAGAAAGAAAAGCAACTAAAATATTACTATACCTCATTTTATGTAATAGAGAATGTCTAATGCAATAAAGAATGTCTAACACAATAGAGAATGTCTAAAAATTGCATGTAAATTAATCTTGAAGAACTAAATTATATTTTCCTCTGAAAAAGTGTTCATTATGAGAAGTATACTTTTTTATTGAAGTATAGTTGACATACAATATTATATTAGTGTCAGGTGTACAATATAGCAATTTGACAATTATATACATGTGAAATGCTCACCATGATAAGTTAGTCACTATCTGTCACCATACATATTATTATAATATTATTGACTATATTCCCTATGCTGTAAAACTATGGGAATTTTTTGAGTAAAAAAATTGTCTGAAATCATGACAAAATTTACAATAGAAAAATAATAGGAGTGCCTGGATAGCAATTTATGGTCACTTGAGAGCAGAGGATCTTGTTTATGTCTCTAATTATCCTATGATATTCATTGTGGTTGAATAATAAAATGTGTAGAAGAATCTTTTTCTATTATTTTTATCTATAAAGAATAAATGTTTATAATTAGTGAAGACTTCTTAGATGTTGGACAATGAAGCAGGTGGATCTATTTATTTAAGTTTCTGTTTTCCAAATAGAGAGCTACTTTAGGAAAAAAAATTGATAAATACTTCAGGAGGGATAGTCATGATTGGACCAAAGCTGCTGTGGCAAAGTTAAATGGACAAATTTGGCCATTTGGGAAACTGAGATTAAATAAGTTAAATAACGTGTGCAAGGTCACACAGATCTTAATTAGAAGGCTTGGGATTTGTCTTCAAGTTTTTCTTTATAGCTGAAATTCTCATCATTATGGCAACTTTGGACACACGATATTGAGCATTTAGTGGTCCCTGATACTTCACTGAACTGAGAAAAGTACCTTCAAACAATGCTATCCTCAGCAATATATAGTGAACTTGGGTCAAATTGTCAAGCCCACACTTCTTTTAAACAAAACCTGTCCCTGTAATTTCTGAATTCAACTGGCGTAAGTGCTCAGGCTTCACTCAGAAAGTGGGTTTTGGCCAATTAGTTATACTTCTTAGTGTCAGGTCCTGTTGACCGAGGTCCAAAGCCTGACAGGGTCTTCAAAATATAAAATAAAATAAATATTTTTCAAAATATTTCAAAATTTTTATTCAAAATAAAATTTTTATTCAAAAATAAAATAATGACATCTGTTCAGAATTTGAGAACTGGCAAGTTTTCTGAAGATTTGGAGACTTGGGGATTACTGAAGATTTTGAAAAAATGTCTATATCCTGAACTGCATAGCTTTCTGCCAACCTATCATTTATTTTCCTTGCTTTGGCATGAATTTCTCCTCATAGTGACTTTAGCCATACATAGGCTAACATATAAGCAACCCCTCCCACCACACACACACACACACACACACACACACACACACAGAGAGAGAGAGAGAGAAATTGTTTCTGTGAAAAGCAATTATGTGACTATAATTGTTCTCAGTCCAGTACCAAAATCATTCTGGTGACTGTTCTGGGTCTCCTCACCCTAAAGCCTGATGTTCTCTGGGTTCCAACGTATTTTTCCTTGAACATGGGAAAAAGATGCAAGGCATGGGAGTTATAGTGGACATTTCTTGTTTGCTATTTTTTCCACCTATTAGCCACACTCCCCAGTTATTGCTTGTTTGCTTTCCTTCTCTTATTCTAACTGCTTTAAGAAAAGTATTCCCATAATGGGGACTGGTTCAAGCACAGGATGAACAAATGATCCAGTTCAGACTGGTTAGACCCAATAAGACCAATGGTAAGATGCTTGGGCTCTTAGGGGAACATGTTGTCTCTTCTCTGCTGGATTTGATCCTAAAGAGTATGCCTCTAAGATTTTTGCAGCCTTCTGAAAACCATTTGTGGAGAGAAATCTGAGAATGGAGTCAAGACAGCAGGCAGTAGGTTCAAGACAAACAAATATATATATTCTAAGATGTCACTGACAACTTTATTAAGCTACACTGGAGGCTACCAGCTTATCCTTAGACTTTTCAATTAAAGGAGACATTGAATCTATTATTGGAATAAACCAATTTTAGCTAGATTTTCTGTTACTTGTTTAGAAATGTACAAAACTATGTAGGAGAGAGTGGTATGAAATACTAGCCTGAAAATATCTTAATCAAGCAAAACATAATCTCTTATTAGATACTATAAGATATTTAAATGATAAATTATTTTAAATTATATCTTTTTTGTATTTAATGATATGGATAATATAAATTAAACTCAAAGTGGCAGAAAGTATAATATATTGTGCAGATGACAACCTGCTAAAAATGACAAAATATATTCAGCTACAGTGTTTTATTAGCTGATTTTTTACTGAGCAAGTATTATGTGTACTCTGATCTTTAAATTTCCCCAATCGTGCAGATAAATCTTCATTTGTTCTTTTCTCTACCCTCCCTTATGTCATTCCATAAAAGCAGATAAATTTGGCGAGGCCATTGAAAGGTTTTAAGTGTATTCAACCATGGTCTTCTCTAATACTTTGAGAAAGCACAGGGGCACATTAATGTCACAAACAATAAATACATATTACCAATGCCCTTGAGTTGTCCTTGAATCCATTTTTGTATTCATACATTCTAACAGTCAGAGGAGGTATAATATCATTTATAGCAAGCTGAAATCGATGCTTACCATTTTTCTCTACCACACTTGAATTACCCTTTTAGTTTTATACTTTCTGCATATTCACTAATCCTGAGTCTTCTCTCCCTCATCTCAGATTCCAAGCTGATATTCACATTATATCTGTAGGTAATTTATGTGCATTAGACAAGAGTTTGGTAAAGATTTGGTGGACACGGGGTTTCACTTAGAAATGTTACCATTCACCTATTTATGAATATATATTTTTCTAGGGGATTTCTTGATGTTGTACACAATGTGTTGCTTCATCTCTCTCTAATGCATCCTCTTAATTCCTTTATAATGTCCCTAACTAAGATTTCTTCAGAAGCTTGTAGGACCAGCTTCAGGTTTAGATTTAATTACGGAAAAAGTGGGGGAAAAAATGAGATCTACTTGGAGAATTGAAACACTGTTTCTATAAAACCTGATTAATATGAACTATTTTTTAAAGATTTTATTTATTCATTTGAGAAAGAGAGAGAGAGCGAGAGAGAGCATGAAGAGGGGAGGGCCAGAAGGAGAAGCATTCAGAAGACTGAGCAGGGAGCCAGACGCAGGACTCCATCCTGGAACTCCAGGATCATGACCTGAACAGAAGGAAGTTGCTTAACAACTTAGCCACCCAGGCACCTGATTTAAAAAGTGTTTTCCAAAACCTGTAAGAATGATTATGATATATGTACATATATAGTGATACAGCAATAATCCTTACATATAATATATTTAACAAATTAAATAACTTAGCTTTCTATTAAAAATAAACAGAAAGAGAGCAAGATTGTTAAAACATTGCATACATGTTTTGTGGTGCCTGGGTGGCTCAGTGGGTTAAAGCCTCGGCCTTTGGCTCAGATCGTGATCCCAGGGTTCTGGGATCGAGCCCTGCTTCCACCTCAATCTCTCTCTCTGCCTGCCTTTGTGCCTACTTTTGATCTCTCTCTGTAAAATCAATAAATAAAATCTTCAAAAAAATTACAAACATATTTTCTTCTCCAAAATATATCTCCCCAATTAACAATCAGATTGAAATTTCCTTTGTGATGTGGTTTGAAGATGTCATGCAGAATTAGGAATCTAAATATCATGAGGACATTTAAATGTTGCAGAATGTATTAATGTCTGTCAACTATTTGTGATTAGTTCTTCTATTAGTCAAGAGGTGGTAGCATTTCTCAACTGTTAACGCCCTTCAGTCACAAGCTCTTAATTACAATTGTGAAAAAAATACCTATAAGACACCTGGAACAGAAATCCTTAACAGACTTTGAATATGTTAGAGCCTGATAAAATCCTGCAGCACACTCTCGCACCGTGAAGGAGCTACTCAGCTGGAAGGCTTTAAATTAGTGATGGTCAATCTACTCCTATAAAATATGCCTTGGAAGATACGGCTTCCAGTTCTGAAAGCAGCCAGACTAAATGAAAGCACATTCTACGGACAGCTTTCTGGGTCTAAAGTATGCCAAGCTCAGCTTAATTAATAAGTCTGATTTATAGACAATAAATATAAAGTTTATTCACAGATGCGTAATGGATGTTTTGCAGAGACCATTTTTACGTGTGCAATATTTCATTTTCCACAGTGAGAGGAGTGGGTTCTTCATGGGAAATAAAAGGAGATGTTTTATTTGATACGTGCTTTCCTGCCTTCTTCATTCATGAGTCTGAAATACCATTTTTCTTCATTATATGTTGCTCCATTAAGTGAAGAAAATGATGTTGAAATAAAATAGAGAGTGCATCTTTGAAGCTCTATGAGAATTTCGGAGTGAACTTAAGAATCATCATATTACACATAAGTATTTGTAGATCACAATTATACAATTACAGGTTATATTTGTATATAAAAATCACATACATAAGTATAGAAAGATGAGGGTATGACACACATATGCACACAGACATACACACATGCACATGAAAAGACTTTTTTTCTAACTAGCATCTGAAACTTTAGTGCTTTTCTGTTTTATTATTAAATATTTGATGAATTCAAAATAAATTTTAAAATATACACAAGGTATGAAAAGTATTATAATAAACTCTGTATACCTACGACCCAAAATAAGTAATAGGACATTATGAAATCCTGTGGATCTTTCTACAAAAATCTTTCCTTTCTCTACCTCAGTAAATAATTACCATTGCAAAGTTTTATTTTTCCTTTGTATGTGAGATGTGTTTGTGTGTGTGTAAGGTTTTAGTACATGTGTATCTAAACACAATATGTTAATAGTTTTTTAATCTGCTGCTTTTGAAATTATTATGCATGCATCTATAAACATGTTTATATATTTAATTAGATTTTTTTATTATCAGTTCTTTTTGTAATCATTATTTCTCTAAGAGTCACTCGGGTTGGATGCAGCTGTAGTCCATTCATTTCGACTACTGTGTATCATTCCATTTTGTGAATATACCATAAAAGTCATTCTATTAAAAAAAGTTAATCTATTTTTTCTTAGATTGCTTGTTTTGATGCAATAATGAATACTATTGCTTTAGAATTATTGTACATGTACCCAGTGTTAGATTCTGAGTCTTTGGGTATATGGAAGTTCATCTTTACTAGATAATGTCAAATATTTTCCAAAATATGTTTATAAATGTATACTCCCACCAGCCCCGAATGATTGTTTCTTTTGGTTGTGCCTCAATTGCTTGGTATTGTCAGACTTTACTTTTTGACACTTTAATTCCATACTAATTGAATATACTAATTTCTCTATTTTATAAGATTGGGCTTCGATGCTACTGGATCTTTTAGCCTTCTTCTGTTGAATGCTTATTTATACTTTCCTCTTTTTTTGTATTTGTAAGTTTGTCTTTTTCTCATTGATTTGTAGGAATTGCTTTTATTCTTTATACTAACTCATTGTCCATTTTACATGCTGTCAATTTCTTCTCCTACTTTATGGTCTATATTTTTCATTTAGTTTATGATGTTTTTTGACCCTCTTACCTCTAGGTCTCACAGGGGGCCTGGCAAGACTAGAGTAAGATCTTACTGATGCTGCCTAAATGGTGAAGTGGAGACAGGAATTGAGCAGTACAAGAGATAATCTCATATCTGTGTGTTCTGCAGTCTCCTCTTGGCACTTCCCATTGGTTATAGTCAATGGGACAAGAGAGGGCAAGAGAAAGTGGGCGCTGACAATCACAGGCTTAGACCCTGACAATGGAAAATGGAGAGTGAATCTGGAGTGAAGTATATGAGAATAACCATACAGATTAGTATAATTTATTTCTACCAAGTAAATTGTAAGAGTTTCAAGTTCAATTTTCCTGTTTTATCTTGAAAAATAAAAGTTTTCTGGGGAAATACAATTATAAAAACTGAAGTGTTGTTATTTTTTTCAGGTGTAGAATTTAGTGATTCATCAGATACAAATGACACCCAGTTCCCATCACAACAAGTGCCCTCCTAACTACCCAAAAAGTGATCTATTTTGTCACTAAATGATCTATTGTAAATATTTAAAAAAAAGTAAAGAAGATCTTAGATCAGTAACTAATGAAAATAGGTGTAAAACACTTCATTCATAATTAGTTTATAATTTTTGTGCTATATTATTTTTTAAAATTCAAAATGAAAAATGAATAACAGACATACAGTGAAATAATAAGCTGGATTTGCACTTATATTTATACTTATGTTTATGTTTATATTTATACATTTTAAAGCCAAATTCTGAGCAAGAATTCCTCTCATGCACTTACCCTGCTGCAATCACGACAGCCTATGAATTTGACCTCTTAGTTCTGTTTTTTAATATCTCCATTCTACTCTACCCATTTCAAAATTCTACCAGCCTCCCTAGATTACTTACAATAACCTCCTGATGTGCCTCCAGTCTCTAGAAACACCTCTTTCAATATTCTGCTGGAATCAGAATAATCTCTTTTATAATCAAATATGGTGTCATTTTATGTGTAAAACCCTTTTTTACTATAAATGCGTTTTTGAAAGCTTTAAAATATCTTAAATCTTCCAGTTTGGTATAGCTTCAGCTTTATATATAGTTTCAACTTTATCCATTCTCTCATAATCTTTATCTGTTTATTTCCCAATCTATTTTCAGTTCTTGGTTTAGTATAGTTTTATTGAAAATCTTCCCTGATCCTTTAAATCTGAGTGATCCCAGAATATTGTATATTTTTTCTAGTACAACACATACAACTTTTTATTATCATTAGTTATCTTTCTGTAGTCTAAACTGTATTTTGTGAAAGTAGAGTAAAATTCCCTTTTTATCACTTTATATCCAGATTCTTGTACATGTGCAAGATAGATGAGGTATAGTATATATAGCATATAATATATATAATATACAACCAATAAATATTTATTGCTTTGATTCCAGTCTGGAGTGCCCTTATGAAAAGGCCACTTCATCTCTACAGTCGTATTGCCTACATGTTCCTACTATTTCCACTGCTGTCCCTGTTGCCATCATGTGCAAACGTCAACTAACAGGGAGAGACAATGGCACTTGTACTTTGGCTGGCATAAATGCATAGAAGTTTCATTGGTCTGAAAAATGTATTATAAAGGCTAAATGACCAACACAAAATCACAAGAACATGGGCCCTATGAGAAGCATTTGGATTTTTCCAAAGTAAGAAAAGCCATGGGAGAAAGCAGATTAACTGGTGGACTTCCCTACCCACAGTGGATCGTTCCAAGATACACCACTTTCATGTGCCTTCTCTGAAGGTATCCCACAAAGACTAAGCAAACACCTATGTTGGTTGTGGAAATTTGGTTAGCTCAATAACATACCCCTTTGTATTAGCAGTCCCCCATCCATTGTTGTCTCCTCCCCTATCCTTGTAAATGTTCACATGTCATGTTTTCTTGAGGCTTTTTTTTTTTTCCCTAGGAAAAATACAGACTAGACCCTAGAGTGCCTTTGGTACCTGGGAATGGTACAGGAAAAACAAAAACAAAAACAAAAACAAACAAAACAAAACAAAACAAAAACCTTTGAGGACTTGATTTTGGAATTGGTCTTCCTAACAGAGAAATTGACCTGGAGGTGAAAATAAGTAATTATAATTTAAATAACAACTTGAAACATTTAAAAAAGAAAGAAAAGAAAAAGTAATAGGGCTGAAAAAGAAACTAAACATGCAGTTTCAAAAGGTATCCCATTTCTAAATGAAGTATGGAATATTTGAGTTAACAAGACTGAGAATGATTAACTCTCTAAAACCACTTCTAGATAGTGGAAGCAAAATAGAACTACTCTAGACCCTGAAACTTTCTCTAACTTTCTAGAAACTTTGTAAAATCATTATTTTTCTTAAGATCTGCCCTCACTAATATCCATGGCTTTCAGGAAAAAAAAAAAAAATTCAAAACAAAAAAACAGAGTGAAGTCTCGGAATAGCTACACTATGCAAGCTGTGCTCTCAGAAACGGCCTAGAGGCCAAGCAGTTGCAAGACTAGACAAGAGGTGGCAGCACATAAATGTGTGTGGGTTTTTAGGGAACTAGGCCAAAGGAAACAAAATATAGGAGTGTTTATCGGCGAATACATTGATGTGCAAATGTCCATTGTAACAAAGAACTCAGTATTATGTCAGGAGCCCTTAGACATTTGTCCCATTAGTTTGCTAGGATGTCTCCTTGACACTTGGACGTGAACATGATACACAGAAAGTTAGATGATGCGTTGGAACTTCACTGAATTAATATGTAGGAAGAATATCAGGAGACTAAGAAATATGTCCACATTAGAATTAATTTACTATATAAGTGGCAGTATCCAGCACCTGATTGCTCCCTTCCCGATGTTAAGGGAAGGGAACATCTTTACCAAAGGTAATGAAGAATGCACAGGAAGGAAGCACTGGCACGTTTGAGAAGCCCAATGGTGAGTATTTCATGCATGCCATGATCAATAGCTTGGATGTTATCATAAGTGGTGATTTTGTGATTCTCAAATAACAGAGGCCAGGTGGCAGCATATTCATAAGATGAAAGATGGACATAATTATTGTAGTAGGCAGATAACATGGTCATTAGGAAACCCTGATACACAAAAGTTGTGACCTCCATCATATTGCCACTCAATTCCCTTTTCTGGCCTTTGCAAAAACCAGATGGATAATGTGAGATTATGATCAGCTAACATAAACTTAACAATCATAGATTGTCCTGTTAAGATCTTTTATCTTTCTGGAGCAGAGCAACATAGGCTCTGGCATTTAAGTGGCTATGGATTTTCCAAAGCCTTTTCAACATCCATCAGTAGGGTAGTTTCTAAGGAACTCACTTTAACCCAAGAAATTTAGCACTGTACTTTCACTATCTTGTCTCCAGGCTATGTTAACTCTCCTGAGTTCTGTCATAATATGGTGGAATGCATCTAAATTTTGATGCACATATGAATCTTTTAGAGATGTTAAAATGCAGATTCTGATTCAGTAGTGCTGAGTGGGATCTGAGATTTTAAATTTTTAACAACTTCTTGGTAATAGCAATTATTACTTAGCAAAGATATAGCTAGGGATCTGGACCATCTTGACAACTGGGAGTATATCATGCTGGTCTTCTAGATTAGAGATATTATGCAAATTGAACCTGCTGAGCAAAATCTCTGAAGTAATCCAGATGGGATAATAAGATAAGTGCATTCCAGAAGGTGGAAAATAAACATTGTGGAAATTTAGAGTCCTATCAACCCAAAGTGTTTGGGTTTCAGTGATTCTAAACATTTTCATAGCTTCTTTAAAGACAGACGCGTCTTCTGGCAAGGAGGTTAATGGCAATAAGCTCATGACCACAGGATTCACTGTCTTTGCTCATTTGGTTAGTAGGTTTGCTTTAGTTTTTAATAATTTAATCCATCAAATGTGAGACAGCCATTGTAGTATAAAAGTGGAATAACTCAATAACTTCTCGGCTAAGATGCCAGCTCAGGACACACATCCTGAGAAAGTCATGTACTATATTCCAAATCAGAAAAGGCATATGAACATGACAAAGCCCGATACATGGGCTGTGTACCCAATAGCTGGAATATATTTGTCTGACAAACTATGTATTCATGCAGAGTTCTCCCCTATCACCATTACAGCTAGTGATCTATGTGGAGAGTTTGTTTTTTCCATCCTAATCATTTTAGATTCTACAGTGTGGGAGGGATTAGTTCTCACAGTTGTAATGCTTTGGCCTATGCTGTGTTTTTAAGACTTCCAAACATTGTGTATAAATTTGACTATTTTAACCAGGAGTTTGAATATTTGAATATTTTATCTTTATTATACTTTCTTGATTGCATTAAATGACAATTTGATGTTAATCATTCATATATTTATAGAAATCAGAGGACATATTTTTGTTATGCTAGTTATTAAATAAATGCATCCTAGAACATGTACCATCTAATACAATAAAATATACAAATACTTCTTAATTATGGATGATTGATACCAGAAAGCAAAATAAGGCCTAACTAAGGGTACAGTGTCCATTACATAAATTCAGTTGAAGAGAAATTAAATCTGTACTAAAAAGGTGAGAGAAAAATATAAAAGAGTTGGAAAGATGGGACAAATAAAGAATATTTCAGACGGATAAATAGAAAAGACAGAAAATACTTTTCCCATTGTTTGTACTCAAACTCTGTCAGATATATAGATGATGGGTTTTACAAATAGAATTTCAATCTCTATGTGTTAACCAAGTTTTCTGTACAAATCCTTTACAATATTCTACCCTGATATGAAATTAATATCAAATAGAGTATCATTTATGAAGCAACAATGGATCCAACACAGTTTTTCTCTCCTCTAAATAGTCTGCAAGCTTAAGCAGCTCTATTATAATGCAAATAAGATTATTATAGTAATTTTGGATGAATATTTTCAAAAGCAGTTATGGCCTGTCAATAATGTTTATGATTACCCCAAATGCTTTAATGGCTCTCTTGAGATGCCAAAATGCAAGGACAAATAAACAGCTTTTAGAATAGACATTAGTGAAAGAAAATAAAATCCTTTTAAGCTTGCATTGTGTAAGTTCTCCAGCTTTTTTAGGGATTCTTCGGGATCAAGAAAAGCAGTAAATATTTACCGACGTTATTTTAAAAATCCTTCCATCTTTTTCTTTGATCTTGACATATTTGAGGAAGAGGATTATTAAATCTATTTAAGGTAGTGCTTTGAATAGGAATTAGAAAACTTGTTAGTAGTTACTATTGATGATATTAATTGATAGTATCATTACAAATACAAGTGAGAAAATCTACGTGATAAGCTTGCATGATTTGTTGTGGATTCCCAAAATATCTGTAAAAAATTAAAATAGAAGTGAAATTTAGTGATTATTGGCAGTTTAAATGAAATATAAGACATTTTAATTTTTAAGTTACATATAATAGACACAAAATACTATTAATGTTTTCATAAAAATGATTATGAAACATTGTTTATTGCAACATATTTTCAGTTATAGTCACCCTAAAAAAAATCATTTATGCATTAGTAATTTATTCTAAGAATGTGTTATTTAGCCCATCAGATAACTCATAGAGGAAATAAAACAGTAAAAATTATTTATATGCAAAGTGCTTTATATATTTGAAAATATTTTATATACTGGACAAATGTACTCTTGCAATAAACCTGAGATTTTATTTTCAATTAACTTAAGCAAAATACATTAATATGATTTTTAAATCAGCTTTTATTTTCCTAACAAGTGTGATCTTATTTCCAGCATGCTATTTCATGCTTTTTTCTCTTTTTTTTTTTAAGATTTTTATGTATGTACGTATATATGTATGATTGTATTTGAAAGAGAGAAAGGGAGAGCATGTGGGCTATGAGGAAGGGGCAGTGGGGAAAGGAGAGGGACAAGCAGTCTCCAGGTTCAGTGCAGAGCCTTTTATGGGGTTTGATCTCATGACCCTGAGATTATGACCTTAGCTGAAATCAAGACTCCAGTGCTTAACCAGCTGAGACACTCAGGCACCCCTGACACTTTCTCTTTTTAAACATTTCTCAGCATGGCTTTATGTTTGTACATTTTCTGTATTGGTCTCAAAATCATGTATTAATATAAACTGCCTAGATTTGGGTTTTTTTTTTTTTTTTGTGGGTTAAATTGTTGCTAGTTATGGTAAATAAAGTCATTAAACCAATATTCAGTAATTGATACAAAAAAAATGCAGACCTTAAAATAATTGCATTGAAAATTCTCATATTAAAAAATGCTACAGGGTGCCTGTAGCTCCCCTTCCGCTCAGGTCATGATCTCAGGGTTCTGGAATCAAGTCCCGTATCAGGCTCTCTGCTTGGCAGGGAGCCTGCTTCCTCCTCTCTATCTCTCTCTCTCTGTCTGCATCTCTGCCTGCTTGCTCTCTCTCTGTCAAATAAATAAATAAAATCTTCAAAAAAATATTACACATCAAAATCTTATTAACTGGACTTTATAAAGTATAAACCTAATACAAAGATGTGGCAAATAAATATAAAAACAAGCCAAAAATCATTCCCTTAAACTGACATTTTATAATAGAATAAAATGTACATATCTGTTATATTTTCAAAAATGTATTGCAGGGGCGCCTGGGTGGCTCAGTGGGTTAAGCCGCTGCCTTCGGCTCAGGTCATGATCTCAGAGTCCTGGGATCGAGTCCCGCATCGGGCTCTCCGCTCAGCGGAGAGCCTGCTTCCCTCTCTCTCTCTCTCTGGCTGCCTCTCTGTCTACTTGTGATTTCTCTCTGTCAAATTAATAAATAAAATCTTTAAAAAAAAATGTATTGCAATAATTTTTTAACATTAAAATGAATAGAGTAAAAGCTCTAAATATACAAAACTGGGGAAGATATTCTCTTTTATTTAGTGTTATTAGTTATATTTTTAATAACTCTGTGAAGTAAAAATATGAATGATACTAAATATAAATTTTAAAAGTTTAGATTGTTAAACAGTATCAATCAGACTTATTAGCCTATCACACATATATATTTTATTTATTTATTTACTTATTGTCAACACGTATGTGTTTTAAAATAACATAGGCTATTTACAAAAATAATTCCACATAGGGTCACAAAGAAAAAAAACCTGGGTATTCCAAAAAAATAAATTCTACATGAATCTTTCTCTGACAACAATAAAAATTGAGAAATAGCTGCAAATATTAGTACAAATTTAAAAAGAAACATAAAGATAAAACCCAAAGAGACAAAAATCCACAAAGAATGAACATATATTTGAGTCTTATTTTTCTTGGAAAAGTTGAGGATCAAACTAGTATCTGTTTCCAACATTGGAAAAAATTATATAAAGTGAGGGAAGCCGATTGGACTGAGTCGATACGATTGGGCATTCTTGTTGAGATATTGCTGTTATTGCACACACACAAATAAGAGAGGTGCACAGAGAAGGACAGTGTGACCTTACGGGTGGTGGCAATTACAGCATTGCAGTTGTTGTCTGTCCTGTTGGTCCTGCAGTGAGTTTAGAGCTATACTTGAGATGCAAACATAAGCACCGACCTTGGATGAGATTGACATGGTTTCAGTTTGGTGGAAACTATCCTGTATTCTATCAGGAACATTAGGAAATTGTTCATGTCAGAGAGTGTCTTCATTGAAAAATTCTACATATTCAGATAAAATAACTCATCCAGATCAAAGATTGCCAGGCAGGATTGATGGTAAGTGCCTGTGTTAGACTTTTGTAGAAATTAAAACTACAGATTTAGACCCCAAAGTACTACAAAAAATGATCAGATACAGATTATTAAACAGCCATGTTAAAAATGTATAAAGAATTTTTTGAAATCTCCTAGATGAGCAAATAATGATGCAATCTTAACTAATGAAAAGAAACTTAATAAGCAACCACATGAGGCTTCTAGAAGTGAGGTGGGGGAAATTGGAGGGGGAGACAAACCATAAGAGACTGTGGACTCTGAGAAACAAACTGAGGGCTTTTTGTGGGGGTGGGAGGTTGGGCGAGCCTGGTGGTGAGTCACTGGGTTGTGGTGCATAAACAATGAATTTTGGAACACTGAAAAAAAATTAAAGTAAAGTAAATTTTAAAAATGTTTGTTGAAATTTTTAAAAGTATTAAGGAATAGACAGAATTAATGAACTAAAAGATTGATCACAACAATCTCCCTAGAAGGTATTCCAGAAACACACAGAGTATTCACTAATTTCTGTGCAAAACTGTCATCTCATAAATTAAGCAGGCTTTTATAATTGATACTAACATTTGATGGGACAAAACTTTTTGTTTTTTTTGTCAGAGTATTTTTGGACTCCTTTCAATTTTTTCAAGATTATTTATTTATTTGAGAGAGAAAGAGACAGAGGGAGAAAGAGAGAGAGAGAGCACACAACTAGGGTGAGGGGCAGGAGAAGCAGGTTCTCCGTTTAGTAGGGAGCCAGATGTGGAGCTCAGTCCCAGGACTTTAGGATCATGACCTGAGCCAAGGCAGATGCCCAGCTGAGCCATCCAGGCATCCCTCTTTTCAATTTTTTATTTCATATTAATTAACATATAATTTTCAAGTTTTATTTTAAAATGTTTACATCATGTAGATTGAGAAAATAAAAAATTGGCAGATTAATTTAAAGGAAATTAACATCTTTACAATATTAAATTACCTTCTCCAGTAACACATCATTTCAGCAACTTCAGTTTCTGATAAATTTATATAATATTTTCCTTTAGGTGTTATTGGGTTTTATTAATATTATATTTTTATTGTATTTTTACTAATACTATATTTTTAAATTTTGGATAAAGTAAAATTTTAACAATTAGATTCTGTAACTGCTTGCTGATGAAATGGAAACAATTAATGGATTTTCTTTTTTTATCATTTATCTTGTATCTGGCCACCAACTTACCAGGTTCTTTGATTTTAAATAAGCAGAGCTTTTTTCTCTGACCTTGAGTAAGAAGACAAAATTGATTTTTCTTATACATTTCAAATATTATTTATTTGGAAATACTTTTCATCCAAAAAGGGAAAATAAGGTATAATTACATATCATATTACAGATTTTCAAATTGTATTTGCTATTATTATATCCTTCCCAAAGTATATGTATATTTCTAGTATTTTGACCTTTTGGTAATCACCAATTATTACTAATATAGAGTTACACACACTCATTTGTTTGTCAAAATTATTCAAGTTTTCAGATAATAAAGCTGAATCAGAGAGTCAAATTTTGCAAAGTCATATTTAAGAAGTAATGAAGTCAGAATCCTAACTCCACAGCTTTTATATTTAAGCACTAGAAATCTTAACTACTATAAAAAAAAAAAGCCCTCAAAGTTAATTACTATAATATACTATTCTAATAACTACTACATGAAATATGCTTAACCAAAATTTTACTATAATATTCTTAGGTAATAAAACACATCAAGACCAATTTTCTCAAGCGGTCTTTGACTTTTCATTTAGGGTATACTAAACACTAAGTGCTTTTTTTAACTTCAGTAACTCTACGTTAGATTCATGTATTAATCAATTGGTGCTGCTCAAAGTCTTATGATTTTTTTTTCACTAGCTTTATTAAACTGATGTCAGAAATTGAACTAATGCCTAGTTGGGTTTGTCTTCAACCTGTGTAGTCTCAGAGACAGTTTGTTTGAAAGTATAGATAATATATGTCCATAAAGAATATTTTCTTTTTAGTTAGTAGTTTATTTACTTTTAGAAATTTCTAAGGTTCTTATTTGTTAGATCATTAGGAGTTATGATTTTATCCTGTAGTGATACAATAGGTATCTCTCCCTTCCTTCCTTCCTTCCTTCCTCAAACTCAAAACCTCTTGGGAGTCAATTATAAGAGCAAAAGAATAGGAAGGTGAGGTAAATAATAGTTATGGAATGCTACTAATTTCAAATCATTTTCAAAACAACTTAGCAACATGTGTACTTTAAGTCTCAAAAAGTTTAAAAAATGGTGGAAGTAAAAACAAAAACCAACAATAACTACCAAGTTAGGGATTTTAGTTTATGTTTCCCAAGGTCATTCTCTTCCACCATTTTATTCCACCTCCTTAGGGTGAGAAAAACAAAAAAGGGATAAGGAACAGGTTATACCATTCAGAATCATTGACTTAGGAGAATTCTCTGAGGAGATCTTTCCCATGGAAAAATTGGACAGACACAGCACTGGCACAAAGTCTTAGCAGGTTCATCACCTAGTGGCTTGTTGACCCATGGTATTGCATGAGTGTAACTTACATTTACTTTTAAATGCAAATTTTCTCTTCTGTTTGTAGCCATCGGGGACATGCTCAGGGTGATTTTATATAATCAGAATATTATTAGCTCTCTCTGCCTGCAATAGAATTTCAAAGTAGGGAAATTTCATTTTCCAGCCTCTACTCTTCTCGGTCACATTTGTCCTCAACACTCTCTCTTCTTTCAATATTTCCATTACCTAAACAGAAAAAGACAATTAACTGAATCTTTTTTAAATTAAAGATTCTATTTATTTATTTGACAGAGATCAAAAGTAGGCAGAGAGCAGGTAGAGAGAGAGAGAAGGAAGTAGGCTCCCTGCCAAGCAGAGAGCCCGATGCGGGGCTCGATCTAAGGACTCTGGGATCATGACCTGAGCCGATGGCAGAGGCTTTAACCCACTGAGCAACCCAGGCACCCCAACAATTAACTAATTCTTAAATGATAATTATGAGTCAGGAAAAGATCTTATTGTAGGATTACATGAATTCTGTGTGTGTGTGTGTGTGTGTGTGTGTGTGTGTGTGTGTGTGCGCGCAAAGATCATGTAAAGCATGGACATGGCTTCCCACTGCAATTTAATTGTTTAAAAACATTAAACAATGTTGCCTACCATGCCTAGATCATATGGTTCCTGCCATCTTTCCAAAGGCATCATTTCTCATAAATTTTACCCCTACATTGTTACCTACCTGTTCTATAAACTTTCTATTACTTCCTAGTAAATATTAGGGTCCTTTCTCATCCTCAGTTTTGATCATGACTCCTTACTACCTATCAGACCTTAACTTAAATATCACCTTAATAAGGACAATAACAACCATCCAATCTGAAGTTCTTCCTGCTAGTCTCAATGCCAGTGTCCTACTTTTATTTCTTTGTTTTCCACTGGAGAATTCTGTATACTCTCTGTTTGTATATTTGCTTTTATATAAAGCTTCCCAGTAAGGCCAGTGCCATTATGACACAGACCTTGTCCATCTCGAGATTTGTTGAATTAATAAATTAACACAGAAAACATGAAATTTTAAAGCATCATGGTACAGACTTTATTTAGTTGTGTACTCATTTATCCCAACTCTTCAATTTATACTACAAAAGTAATTATTTGAAAATGGCTTTCTGGAGTATTTTATGACATAATTTTAAAGTTTTCATTTCTCCCATAAATTTAAAGAAAAAAGAAATCAACATTTTCAAAAAGGGAGAGACTTTAATTTACTTAGGTTAGTGTTCTAACTGGAGATTTCAGAAGCAAAATAACCAATTTAGAATATCTGTAATTAAGCCCCCTGTCCTATACACATCTGAAACTACATTCAAGGTCATGCTACTAGTTCTAACTATATAGGTCATATGAACATAGACATTTGTCATTTAGTATAGACAACATTATCTAACTGAAACGATGAGGCTGCAAATACAGATAATTGAAGTTTTAATTACAGTGTTGTGGTGCTTAAACAGAATTAACTGTAACCTAGGAAACCATTGACATTTAGATAAGGGAGACAATCAGCTCTACAGTGTAAGAAATCATGGGAGTAAAATTTATCTTAAGAAGAAAAACAGAAGTAGGAAGTTATAAGTAGAAATTACAAATTGAACACAGACAGAAGCAAACTTTGGTTCAGTGTGTAGGGGAGAGAGGGTGGTTTTAAAAAGATAAATTTCTGAAGAAATCTATAATATACAATTGTATTTCGCCCAAACTCTTCTTTCTTGGATAGGAAAGGAAGAAGTTAAGTACCTGTCTAAAACAGACCAGTGATTGGGGTCTGATTCTAAACTCAACCTCTTCTAGTTCTGGTATCATGAAGATGTGATTAAATATTTTAAATATCAGTTTTCATCTACATAAAATATGGGTAACAGTACATATATATGAAGGTTTCTGGAAGGACTATAGGGGAAATCGGTTAAGAAATTCTTACATACATTTTGATTCAAAGGATGATAACTATTAAAACATTCTACCATAATTACAGTGTTTATTTTCTTAATGTTCACAACCTTCTTCCTGAAAGAATTTTGGTGCATACATATATATTGTCATCTAGGCCCAAGACAGATTCTTGCACTGTATACATTAGGGACCATTGTAAAACTTCTTGTTGACTTCCTTATCTCAGTTCTAAAATTTGTTTTTTGTTTTTCACCAATACCCTTTCTTGTGTGACCCCTTGATTCTTTTTGTTTTGAGCCCTTGATTCTTAAACAGAATTCATTTTCTATATTTCTAATTAAATTTTCTATACTGACAAGGTAAACTTAAAAAAATTCAGTGTCATTTTTATGTTTACAACTTATCTTAAAAAGAGTAAAAAATGGAACAAAATATAAAATGGAAAGTTGGGTGAATAGTGGATTTATGGACATATGGCTAGAAGCAAGTATGGAAAAATGTTAGCTGTGAAATATACATGTCAGATACATATATCTTCATTGCAATTTTTAAAAAAATCTTCCTGTATATTTCAAAATTTTCATAATAAAATGATAGGCAAACAAATTTACCTTTTAATCCCTCCTATAATTCATGAATTTACCCCATGTGTATGTCCAAAAAACTGTTTCCTCAGACTTGTTATTTTGTTTGTTTGTTTGTTTTCTCTTGCAGTTGAAAAGGAAAGAGGATGGTTATAACTATCGAAAGATACAGAACCTTCATAATTCCTATTGCTGTGTACTTCCTTGTCCCTATATTAAACTACACTTAGTGCACGCAATAACCCAGCTGCTTGCTCTAGGAAATACTGCCCTGAAAGGCAAAACTGCAAGCAATCTAAATATATTACTTTCCAAGATTAAAACTTGGTAATAAGGACTTGCAAAGACCTTTGACTTTCCCTGCCTACCAATTCAAAGCTATTATTGTCATAAACTCTAATCTCAACCAGTTCACTTCCTTATGAAATCTGCCTTAAAATCCCTTCACCCATATCCTAAAATTCTATAAATCCTTTCTTTATTTTTCCACATTGAGGTACTGCCTAAAATTCTGTCAAGGTGGTTTTCTCCCTTACTACAATAGATACAAGAAACTAAGTTTTGCACGGTCAATAGGTTTGTTTGTTTATTTGTTTTAGATGACTAGAAAAGTTAGGCAATGTGTTCGGGGAAATTATTACATTATTAAATTTACCGTATTTTGAGCATTTATTCAGCAATGCACTTGAAACTCTGTCAAGTTCAAGAAGCTGATAAAGGTTCTGGAAAATATGTTGGTGTTTTCTTTGTGAACTCTAGAATTAAGATTATAGTTTGGAAATAACTATGCCTGTGTAGAAGTCTAGGCTTTAGCAAACACTAGAAATAATCTTGGGTAATCCATAATCTCTCTAGGACATAGAAATACTAATGCCTACTGCACTAAGGCTGGTATGAATTTGGGTCCTATTTTAATCTCTCTTTCTCCACACACACACATACATATATATATATGTATATATAAAAGGCTTTATGTACATAGTGTGTATGTGCATACATGTATATATGATTTATAGTTGATAATAAATAGTAATTTTCATGATGTATAATTTTTGTATGTGTATGTCAGAAAAATATATATGCATATATATGTATATATATATGTATGTATTTAATGGCAATAAAACTGAAATGAGTTCATTGAAGCCTAAAAATTTAACTTTTCATCATTACTTTTTTATAGTCAGATAAATATATTTGATGATAATTATGGAAAACATGCATTTTAAGCCTGAATATTGGGTCTTGGGACCACATTTTATTCAAACAATTAGTACCATAGTGCCATTTTTTTTTAAAGCTAAAATCTTTTATTTATTCAGGTTTATTTAATTTCTATATAATGCCCTTTTTCCAGGATTTTATCCAGGAGAGCACACTATAAAATAAGTTGTTAGATCTCCTTCAGCTCCTCTTGGGTGTGAGTTTCTCTAACTTCCATTGTTTTTTGGTTATCTTAATATTTGTGTGGTGTTCTAGTAACTTATTTTGAAGGATAGCTCTCTATTGAAATTAGTCTGATGTTTCCTTATGACTAGATTGGGATTATAGGTTTTCAGGAGCAAGACCACAGAGCTAAGGTGTCATTTTCATTATTTCATATTAAGCATACCTACTATTGACATGAAATATTACTGTTGATATTGATCTTGATCATCTGGATGGTGTAATTTTGTCAGATTTCTACACTTTAAAGATACTTTTTTTCCCCTTTCCATACTATGCTCTTTGAAGGAAATAATTATGCATAGTTCACATTTAAATTTCAAGGAGTTTTGCTAATCCTCCTTGAGAGTAGAGTAACAATTTAAATTATTTGTGTATACTGACACATATGTATAGATATTTCTATATGGAAAATCTTTCCTGTATTAAGTTAAATAGGAGTTTATATCAAGGTCATTAATTTTAATCCATTACCACATGGATCATGCTAGATTCCTTCCCTTCTTTATGGAAACTACCTTACTAACAATCTATTATCTATTTCGTTAGTTGTATAATTCCAGTATACATGTTGAGTGATATCAGAATTGTTAAACTCTTACCTCCATAGGAAATAATAAGCTTTATCAGCTTTGCAAAGTTTATGTACAGCATCTTTACCTTTAATCTTAAATATTCTATTCATCATGGAAATTATTTGGAAATTATTGGAAATAATTATTATAATTATTGGAAATTATTTATCCCTACCTCCTTAACTAAAGGTATCTCGTGCTTTTCTTATATAGCTAGATTGTCTTGTCATGGTCTGTGTTCCTTCCTGGTATTACTCAAACTCCTAAATCTTTTTGTTTCTTTAATTTTCATACATTAGGTTAATTCTTTGTGGTGTGAAAGTATATAAACTTTGCCAGAGGTAGAATTCTATGTATGCACAATTTCAGTGTCATAAATATTAGCTTCATGCCCCCTCCCCAAGTTCCTGTGACTCATCTATTCAACTTTCCCGCTCTCCTTCCAAACCTCTGGCAACCATGGTCTCTTTTACTGTCTTCATAGTTTTGTCTTTTTCCAGATTGTTGTATAATTGAAATCAAATAGCCTTTTCAGGCTGCCTTCCTTCATTCTATGGTGCTATAATAAATGGTATTGTACTCTTAACTCCAAATGCCAATAGTTCATTGCTGTTATGCAGGAAAGCATTTCAGTTTTGTATATTAACCTCATAATCTGAAAACTATTATGAATTCTCTGGGATTTTCTACACAAATAATCATGTCATCTGCAAACAAAGAGTTTTATGTCTTCCTTCCCAATCTTTGCATCTTTTATTTATTTTTATTGCTTTAATGCAATAGCTAGGGCTTTTTCATTACAAAGTTGAATAAGAATGATGGAAGGGGATATTCATGACTTGTTCTCTATTTCAGGCAGAAAGCGTCTAGTTCCTCATCATCGAGTCTGATAGAAGCTACTGGGATATTTTTTTTTTTTTTTGTAGATTTTGTAGATAACTATTCCATGTTTGCTGTGAGTTTTCTCATGAATGGGTGTTGGATTAGTAAAAAAATTATCTGTACCAATTGATAAGATCATATGATTGGTTTTTTTTTTTTTTTTTTTTTTGCCTAGTGATCTGGAAGGTTACATTAGTTGATTTTTAAATGTTGTACCAGCCTTACATAGCTGAACTAGATCTCAAGTGACTACAATGAATATTTATTTTTATTCATTGTTTTTCTTTATTTGCTAATAGTTGGTTGACTTGTATGAGAGATATTGATCTACAGTTTTATTTAGTGACTTTATCTGGTTTTGGTAAATAGGGTAATGCTAGCCTCATCGAAGTTATGAGGCGTTCTCTTTGCTTGTATTCTCTGGAAGAAATTTTGAAAAATTCAAATTATTTCCTCTGAAAGTTACTAATTATTGACTCATTTTTTGATGGCTATAGGCCTATTCATATTATCTACTTAATTTTTGACTTTTGGTAGTTTGTGTTAGGTAACTGTTGCATAGATAGATAGAATATTAAAATATTCTGACATATCTGTTTTGCATGTGAAATATATTGATTTAGAAATAGCTACAATGATCTATGAATCTCATAAAATTTGGAATGTAAATAGAGCTGGTGACCTTCTGGGGAATTTAATACTTGTTTGTTTAATTATTTAGAGACTTAGTGCTAATGAGATAATAATAAGTCCTCCGTTGAAATGCCACAATTATCAACCAGTTTTGCATGAAAGAAAAATAAAATAAATCCATAGGCATAAGATGTCATCATAACTTTTTCCAACCACTATATTACAAGAGGGAGAATAGAATTGCAGGAGTGTAGTTAGTGATACAAACCAATCATCTGCATAATAGAAGTTATTAAAATGATCATATACTGACAATGGTGAGAATTGTCACAAACATATGTGCAGATAAATCTTTTACATTCATGAATTTACAGAAAACTATGTAAGTGATAGGTAATAGTCAGCATCCAGATATCTCTGCCTGGGAAGCATGTCTTTGTTTTTCTTCCTTTCCCTTTTCATCATGCAGGCATTTCTTTGTTTATGAATTCATACAAATAATTGGAAGAATAAGTAGAATGTAAAGCCAAGATAGACATTACACAACTTCTTTTGTGAGTATCCAGTATTTTGTGTGTGTGTGTGTGTATGTACACATATATACACACATATTATATATAATATACATATATTATATTATTATTATCTTTTAAATGTGGCCTACTTGGATAGTTAAGGGAGTGATTATAAAGTGCTCACCATGGAAGGGAGGCAGATTTAAGACATATTTAGCTGGCAAAATTGTCTAGTTGAAGGAATGAAGAAGATAGGACAAGGAAGGGTCGAGATTAGTGGGGCCATAATAATTTCATGAATTCTGATAAAAAATAAATGAGAAAGGAGCTGATTTGGGTGGAAAGGAAGTAAGTTTAGAACCAGATATGAAAAAAAATCAAAGCTCCTATGGGAGTTGAATTGTATCTATTCCGCAGAATTTTACATATATCACCTTGAAGCTCAAGGAAAGAGTCAGTTCTCTGTGGAACAAAAATGTGCTTTAAAGGAAAACTATATGTTGTTTGGATCACACCTTTTCTGATTTATCTCATTCTGATTCTATGGAGGTTCTGCATCTTGGATTGTGTATTAGTTTCCTTGGACTGAAATAACAAAATATTTATTTTATCCCAGTTCCGAAAGCGAGAAGTTCAAGTTAAAGGTTCCAGCTGATTTAGTTTCTGATCAGAGCTCTCTTTCTGGCTGTAGACAGCCTCTTTCTTGCTATATCCTCACATGGTCTTTTTGCAATACCTGCTGTGGAGAAAGTAAGAATGAGAGAGAGGGATGGCACTTTGGTGTTGCTTCTTATAAGGACACTCATCCTATCATATCAAGGACTCACCTTTATGATGTCATTTAACCTTCACCAATTTTTTTTTTTTTTTTTTTTTTTTTTTTTTAGTAATCTTTACACCCAATGTGGGACTCAGATTCACAACCCAGAAATCAAGAGTTTCATGCTCTACATACAGAACCAGCCAGGTGCCCCTTCATTGGTTTTTGATATCATGGTGTAGTTTTTATAATCTTTACTTCCTAAATTTAATTAAAATATTTAAAATATTTTAATATGAATACAGAAAGTTAAGTAGGTATGAATATTTGATGTTTTTGTTATTTTGAAGTTGAGGACAGACACTGACAATTCCCGACCTATGGTGTCTCAGAACACTCTCCAACTAAGTGAAATTTATCTGCATGGAAAACAGTAGCTTATTAAGGCATATTAAATAGCCTCAGGGTGCAAGCATCTGAAGCTAAAGCACAAGGCATTGTTCATCCCTCATGTTTTAGCAGCTGTTTAATGAGAAGTGCCAGCTCAGTGTGTAGTTAATCTATCTAATAATTAATACAACAGCAGCCTGGGAGTAGTGTAGAAATAACTCCAAAGTCCTTGTTCATTTGCAAATTAATACAGAGACTTGTACTTACAGCCAGTTTGTGGGAAGGTGAAGGGGATATTTAAAATTCTTAATTTCAAGGCTCCTATTTGATCACATTTCATTTGAATACATCACATAAGACATAATTTAAAAGGGATAATGCTTAAGAGTGTAACAGAAAATTAATCTCCTTATGATTATTAAAAAACACATGTACCCCTCAAGGCTAAAGGGAGGCTAGTGTGTTTTCCATGCACAAAAAAAGGCAAATTTGAGAGCAAAGCTCTTTCTAATGTCCTTAATAATATGAACACTATTAATTTATCTGTGTTCATAATTCAGTCAAAATTTATCTAATGCATGAAAAAAATGTCAGATTGCTTGATATTTTTAAAATAATTAAAAATTCAATTAGTTTCTTGGTTATAAATAGTGTAAGATTCTGAGATGCTTTCTATAAGTCAATAATTAGAAGGAAATATTGACCCTCTCCCTCAAAAAGCATAAAAGAATGAAAATTATAAGCAATATATTAGTTTGATCCAAAAATATTTGAAGGTTGTAATTGCCTAATGAACAAAAATGTTGATGGGAATAAATCTGAGTAAGTCTAAATCCCTGCACTCAAGGATACCCCTTTTAAATATTTTATTAGTTATATAGTTATATAGTTGTAGTTTATATGATAACTCTTGTGATAATATATTGTATCTGTGAGAAGAATTTGTTCCTCCAAAAGACAAAGAGATACCATATGAAACAGGATTCCATTCCCAGAATAAACATTTTGTTACACAAATGTCCATAGTCAATACTATTCAAAACTATTCATAATACCCCCAAAGTTGAAATAACCCAAATGTCCATCAACTGATACATGAGTAAATACAATGCAATATTATTCAGCAATAAAAAGAAATGAAGTACTGAAACATGCTACAATAAAGATAAACCTTGAAAGTTTTATGCTAAGTGAAAGTAATTCATGGTTGCCTAGGGGTATGGAGGGAGTTTAGAGAGGAAGGTATGGGAATGGAGAGGTAGTGTTACTGGGTACACACTGCTTTTTAAGATGATGGCAATATTCTAAAATTAAGGTTGTGGCAATGGTTGTACAACTCTGGAGTAGAATAAAAATCACTGAATTGTATAGTTTAAATGGTTGATTTGTTTAGTATGTGAATTTATCTCAATAAACCTGTCAAAAATCGGACATTGAGCTAACCTGGATAATTCCACTCATACAATGCTCATATGTACAAATCTTAAGTGCTCTCCACTTCTCCTAAAAGAAGGATAATATTGTTTTGGACAATAGTAACTTCCTAGAGTAATATTTAAGTTTCAAAATTCAAATTTAAATATATTTAAGGATGTTTTAAAAATATCATAAGCAAAATTTTTATGAGAGATCGTATTTTTTTCTCATTTTTATTAGCCTTAAGACAATTTCAATAATAAAACATAATAAACACAACCTAGTCACATAGCCAAAAATGGAACTTCACATACATGCACACCAAATTTAAGAAGTAGGCAATAAAGGCTTGGAAAATATATTCTGAGAAAGTCAGCCAAGTGTCTCTAGGAGGTGGTTAGAGGAAAAAAAAAAATGTCTATATTCAAAGAGATAGACAATAATGATTGATGTGAAAACCTACCTACATTCTAATTCTTGTCATGAAATAAATACAGAGAATATGTCCAATGGCTTTAGAATAAATAAAATACTGTTACCAGTGACAGGAGATTACTAAGATTTTTTTGAACATACACATGAAAACCATTTGAATAGTCCTGCTAGTGCCTTACTGTAGGCATATTTGAAATATTTTTTATTTTTATTAAAGAAATATATTAAAATGAAATCCCACAGTTTTTACTGTTCTTTAGTTTTATTTTACTTCTCCCAATTTTTATTTTTTTAATTTTTAAATTTATATAAATTCTGTAAGAATAATACAATAAACACCCCCATATATTACTATTTTACCACAATTGATTCAAATATATATATTTTTTCTGAACCATTCTCTTAGGAACAAAGGAATTCTCCCACATAAGTATAATAAAATATGACACTCCAAGAAATTTAATTTTCACTAAACTTACTATTATTAAATATGTAGTCTTAATTTAAATTTCCATAGTTGCTCTCATAATGTGATGCTTAACCATAAAATAGTATGTATTTTATTGAAAACCATAGTTTAGTCTTTTAATTTCTCTCTAGTTCAAAATTAATCTTTCTGGCAGTTTTCTGTTATAGTAGCCAATCATCTATCATTAAGTAGAATGAGATATAAATAAACTTTCAATACATTGATTAAGTCTTAGATAAAACTTTTTTTCATTTTTTGACATTATATTTATAAACTATGGACATTAATAATGAACTAACTGTAGTTTTTGAAAAAATAAAAAGATGTCTGTAAATGTGATTTATCCATTGTGTATTAAAACAAAGGCTGAACTACAAACCTATCTCTAAACAGTAGTCAAATAATTCATTTGTGGAAGGAAATACAATAGGAAAAAGGAGGAATGAAACAAATTAAGTTCAATTTTCTGACCAACAATAAATACCCAACTGCTTCATAATATGAATTTTCTTGACAGTCTGCTGCATGCATTTATAGTCCAGTTGGTAGACTTACACAAGGTCTTAAAAACACATTATACAATACACTGTCTCCATGATTTGGCATGTGTCCTTTCCCCCTATCTTTGTCCTCTTATGGGAATGATCAATGGGAAAGGAAAATTTTATAATGTAACGAGAAGGAGGACAGAATAATAAACATGAGTAAATAAGAAAATGTATCTTCCACTTTACAAGTGGCTTTAGGCAATAGTAAAATAGGACATCTATAGCAATTGGAAAGAAGACCCAATATGAATGCATAGGTCAGTAAAATATTGGGACCACGTGGACATTCTCTAGATTGTGACTATTTTCTGTGAGAAACAGGAACTCAAGTAATCAGCTGAGAATGTGGAGGGTAGAAGTTATATCAAGATTTGAGGTGAGGTTGGAAATTATAGCATAGGGGTCTAATTTCTCTCTAATACGAGAAAGTTCTTGGACTCTGAGAAAACAGTAAGATTGCCAGATAGCACTCAGGGTTCACCTAAAGTTGGGAAAGATTAATTTAATTGAGGCCAGTTGATTAAGTTGTAAGTTTTTCTTCAATCCTCAACTGCAAGGGGCACAACTGTGAAGTAGGAAGTGTTGGTTTTAATTGGGCCTGAGGTTTTGTCTGTTGAATACAGAGATGAAAGGGAAGAAGAAAGGTTAAGAGACAGGAAAAGAAATGATTATCCTAATTATTACAATGGGCCATGGATCTAAACTGGATAAAGTAGGAGGTGAGAGATTGTTGGAATCTGGCCATTAATTGAACAAGCTAGAAAAATAGAAACTGGTAATCAGTGAGTCAGACACTTATGGAGGTAATCAGTGAGTCAGACACTTATGGAAGTGTTGAATCACTATATTATACACCTGAAACTAATATACTGGATATCAGTTAACTGGAATTTAAACAAAAACTTAAAAGTGAGTTTTGTTAGAAGTGTAATTATGAGTGGGTATTTGTCATGGGAATGTCTTGCGAAAGTGCGGAGATCAGGATCATTGAATGAGTCAAAGAAGTGAGAGACTGGATCAAGTCTGGGTATGTTAAATTGACCAAGAAAGATGATAAATATGGGCAGACTGGGAAAAATGGAAAGGGCCAAAACCTACACATTCTAGGAATCAAGGGAATAGTTCTGGGAACTCTAGCTCATGGTTTGAACTTATAAACTATATTTTGTTGCTGTTGTTGTAGTTTTGTTTTATTTTATTTTATTTTATTTTGTTAATAGAAGATAGAGAGAAATGCTCTGGAGTGCAATAAAGGGAACGGAAGTACTAACCAACTCCCAGGTCTGATGCTATTCCTAGGTATGAGAGGAAATGTGCATGCATATTTATATCTTAGCTGAACTTTGGTATATTGAATTTTGGAAACAAAATGGAACAAATTAGATCACCTTTAAAGATCCTGAATGCCTCCTGAAAAGGAGTGAACAGGAAATAATTAGTCTTTATTATATAAACTTATGAAAGTTTTAAATTAAAAAAAATCTTTTTTTAAAAGATTTTATTCTTTTATTTGAGAGAGAGAGCAAGTGAGCACAGAAACACACAAACAGGTGAAGGGGGCAGAGCAGAGGGAGAAGCACACTCCTCATTGAGCAGGGGATCCCTAAGCAGGTCTCTATTCCTGCACCCCAGGATGGGATCATGACCTGAGCTGAAGGCGGGTGATTAACAAACTGAGCCACCCAGGCACCCCTAAAATAGAAAATTCTTGCTACTAAATCAAGACAACCAAAAGATGAAGCATATGGTACATTTTAAGTGACAGGTATGTAGAAATTTATATATGCTTCATTAGGGAGGAATCTAGTTATAAATTGTGTGTTATCTTACATTAGAACATAGTCTTTTAAAACGTGTCTCTAACTTTGACACATTGACAGTGATTGTAATGCTGATTGAGATATTAAATAGCCAGATGTAATGTCTGTTTTAGGTTAATATTGAATTGAATTACTCAAGTATAGTAGAATAGCAAACCTTGAGAAAAAAATGAAGTCATGAAAAAAATGTATTTTTATTTTTACTATTTTTTGTAAAATAGTTGATAGTAATTCAAGAGGTTAACTAAAAAGCTGAATTTTGACTGTTTTTGTCCTCTTTTGCACTGTCTTCATGTCTGGAACAAGCTCTATGCTGCAATAAGAAACTTGCAGTTGATAGACTTGTTCACATTTCATAGCTTTTTTCACTTAGACTCATAACTAAACTCCTACACGTGCTTGCACATAGACTACAATGATCACAATGAATAAACTATGGATATAAATGCTAAATACATATCTACTCTGTTATAATTGTATGTAGATTGTTAGGAGTTTAAGTTGATAATAGCTGAAGACTAATTTACTATTATGCCTTCTCATATTTATGTTAATTAAATGATAATTTTCATTAAATGCTATTTCTTTTTTTTTTTTTAAAGATTTTATTTATTTATTTGACAGAGAGAAATCACAAGTAGATGGAGAGGCAGGCAGAGAGAGAGAGAGAGAGGGAAGCAGGCTCCCTGCTGAGCAGAGAACCCGATGCGGGCCTCGATCCCAGGACCCTGAGATCATGACCTGAGCCGAAGGCAGCGGCTTAACCCACTGAGCCACCCAGGCACCCCATTAAATGCTATTTCTTAATAAGCTTAAAGTATTTTGTTTTACATAGTGAATTTTTAAAAAAAAATTTTAAAAGGATTGCTTAATTAGAATTTGATTCATAGATATGGGGTATTTTAAGCATGGGGTATTTTAAGCCAAGTCTGATTTCAGGTTTAGCTAAATGAAAAGTAACATAGTTGCTTAAATTGAATTTGTCAGAGAGAACATATGCATATGAATTTTATTGCTAATATGTGTTTATACTGGAAATGCATGGATCAGGTACATCCTGTATATGATGGAAAACACAGAAATATAGAAACAAAAATCATTTTATATTTTATTTCTATACTGTAAGTCATATGTTCCATTCTTCAGTTACTCTTAATAGTGAAGTAGGACAATGTGGAAATATTTAAGCTAACATTAACACCTGTGTGCTATTGTCAGTCAAGGAGCCCAGGTGAGGTCAGTGAATTTAAGAACAGAAATTGGAATAAAGAGATGAGGAGGGAAAAGTTCAGAGAGAGTTTTAAGTATAAATCTGACTTGAATTTTACTAATTTTTAAGATCTATAATAGACTAAAAGATTAAAATATCTTGAAGCAACTGTATTCCCTGTATCAGATGGAAATAAAAGCTCATAAAGAAAATTAAATTCTATTAGGAAAATAAAGTTATAACAGCACCTGTCTCATGTGTTATTGCCAATTTATACCTGTTATATTTGGGATGAAATGTGATGAGATGTGTGAGTTACATTATGTAACAGGAGGGCAATGATGTAGAATAGTGCTGATTGAAACAGTTTTCCCCATTACAACATATTTAAAAATTTTTATTTTTTTTTTATTGACACATAATGTATTATTTGTTTCAGGGGTACAGGTCTATGAATCATCAGTCTTAGACAATTCGCAGCATTCACCATAACACATACCGTCCCCAATATCCATTACCCAGCCACCCTATCCCTCCCCCCCCCATCCTCCCCATCCAGCAACCCTCAGTTTGTTACCTGAGATTGAGAGTCTCTTGTGGTTTGTCTCCCTCCCTGGTCCCATCTTGTTTCATTTTTCCCTTCCTTCCCTCCACGACCTCCTGCCCTGCCTCTCAAATTCCTCATAGGAGAGAGAACATATAATAATTGTCTTTCTCTGATTGACTTATTTCACTTGACATAATCTTTTTTAAAGTGACTCCATTTGGTGTCTTTCTTTCTTTCCTTTTTTTGTTTGTTTGTTTGTTTGTTTGTTTTAGGGAGAGATAGAGAGTATGAGCAGGGCGAGGGGCAGAAGGAGATACAGAGAAGCAGACTCCTTGTTTACAGGGACACCCACCCTGCTGGGGGGGTGGTGGGTGGCGGCTGGAACCTGGGACTTCGGGGTCATGACCTGAGCCGAAGGCAGCCACTCAACTGACTAAGCCACTGAGGTGCCCCTTCCCATTATATCTTATGAAATTCATGTATTCTAATTGTTCTCCAATAAATATTACATGCAGTGAAAAGAAATCTTAGATCAAATTTTCTTTTTTTTAAAGAGGATTTGCATGTTTCCTACATGTCATTTTAGCTTGTTGACACTGAAGTCCATTACATATGATCCTGAATTAAAAATATAGCCAGAATACTATTAGGATATTATTTTCATTCATTCTAACATTGTTATTAAAAAAACAAAACCCCCCACCCCCCAACCACCTTTATAATCAAAATATTGCGAAAGCATGCAAAAATACATAAAACCATACAATAGACTCTTATGTACTCATGACCCAGATCTAACAAATGATGACATTTTGCCATATTTGCTCCATGAAATCTGTTTTAAAGAAAATGAAAGAACATGAAATCAGATAGAGCTACCCTCCTTCATCTTTTCCATTCCTCCCCAGGAAAAAAACAAAAACAAAAACAAAAAGCAAAAATGAAACTAATACATGATGCCCTGAGGTTAGTAGACATTCTTCACATACAGACTTTATACTTTTGTTATCTATGTCTAAACAAGTAGGAGTATATTTTTTTATTTTTAATTTTTTATTTATTTTTATTTTTATTTTATTTTTTTAAATTTTTTATTTTTTATAAACATATATTTTTATCCCCAGGGGTACAGGTCTGTGAATCACCAGGATTGCACACTTCACAGCACTCACCAAAGCACATACCCTCCCTAATGTCCATAATCCCACCCCCTTCTACCAACCCCCCTCCCCCCAGCAACCCTCAGTTTGTTTTGTGAGATTAAGAGTCACTTATGGTTTGTCTCCCTCCCAATTCCATCTTGTAGAAGAAGAATCAATGAAACAAGGAGTATTTTTTTTTTAAGATTTATTTATTTTAGGGGTGCCTGGGTGGCTCAGTGGGTTAAAGCCTCTGCCTTCGGCTCAGGTCATGATCCCAGCATCCTGGGATCAAGCCCCGCATTGGGTTCTCTGTTCTGCGGGCAGCCTGCTTCCTCCTCTCTCTGCCTGCCTCCCTGCCTGCTTGTGATCTCTCTCTGTCAAATAAATAAATAAAAGTCTTAAAAAAGATTCATTTATGAGAGAACATGAGCAGGAGGTGCAGAGGAAGAGAGAACCTCAAGCAGACTCTGCACTGAGCTCAGAGCCAGATATAGAGCTTGATCTCACCGGGCTGAGATCAAAACCTGAGCGAAAAGCAAGAGGTGGTCGCCTAACCAAACTTGCCCCTAGGCACCCCCCCCAGTAGATGTATTTTGTATATGTTTTGATGAACATCAATTGTTTTTGCTGCCTAAAAACTGTCCTTTTACTATTCAAAATTAAATTTTTGTGATTTATCCATATCGTTAAATGCAGTGAAGTTCACTCATGTTTCTATTGTGTATCTGAACCATATTTTATTATTGCTTCCCTACAAACCCAGGAACCTCTGGGCTACCCCTCAGGCCAAAGAGATCATAATCTCAGCAGGTCTGTAATCTATTTAAAGCATACTGGTTGGGAAACTCTGTTGTAAAGTGTGTAAATAGTAGTGCAAGTGCTGGGTTGTAATATATTTTACCAGTTGGTATTTTTCTATATCCTCTAAGAAACTTGATATTTTCACTGTTTTGCTTTTCCTACTGCCATGTGTGAAATAGTAAAGAATTATGATTTAAACCCACATTTCCTTATGCCCTAGTGGTATTGAGAATTTATTACTGCTTTCTGAAATTGAACTCTCATATTCTCTGAATTAAATGTTTATAATTTGGCCCATGTTTTAAGTTCTCACCCCTCTTTTTTTTTTAATCGAGACAAGTATTTTGCTTACTCTTTTTCAATGATATGTATTTATAATATATATCTCCCCTTTTATGACTCGCATTTTCACCTAGTTTAAGATGGATTGTCACTTACAGAAATTTGTTAGTCTAGCCTTACTTAACCTTGAAGAACTATTTTAGTGAGGCTGATAAGACTGACAGATTTGAACCACTCTGCTTACTAGCAGTATAACTTTTATCCATATATCTTCACCCAGCTATGCCTCAGTTTCCTCATTTATAAAAAGGATGATAATCATAAGACTTACATCATAGAGTCATTAGGTTGCCAAAGTAGTATATTTACAATAATGACAGTGGACACAATAAAAATTTTGTCATCACTGTGTTGTCTATTTTCCTCTTGACTTGTTCTTTCCATGACATTTTGCTTCTGTTAGGCCACTGGAAGATAATTTTTTGTGTATGAATTTCTTCGTTTGTAAGTTTGTTGCTGCACTTTCATGAAGTTCAAGGTTTGTTTTTATGTATATATGCACATATGCATATATATACATATATAATAAAATATGAGTAACATAATAATAAAGATATATGTAATAAGAACTATATGTAATTATTATATATGTGTAAATATATAAAATATATAGTAATTAGATCTATAGCCACATCTCTAATTATTTATCTCTATGTATTTAATTTCTAAAATGTGGGGCAGATACAGCATTCCTTTGTCTTCTCTGGCCCAGGGCTGGAGTCTACATATGCTGTTCACTGAGGAAGCACAGGTGAAGCACAGGTGCTCACTCTGTGAGCAGCTTCATTCCTCACTCCCTGGACTGCAAGAATCCAGAAGCTGTTAAAACACCAGCCTTCAATCTATAGGACATGTCACATTGGTTCCAAGTTCTTCTTTATTTCTGGCACTTGGAGTTTCCTTTCTTTATGGCCTCTCTGTGTATTTAATGTTCTTAAATAATTTGATTTCATTCAGTATTTTAACTTTAGTAGCAGAGGACAGGGGAATAAAAGATGGTCTATTGCCTCAGTCCGTCATGTTTCTAAAACCAGACATCTTTCCTTTTTTTTTCCCCCTTTGCTTTTTCTTACTTTCTCCATTATTCTCAAAAGTTTCTTTTTTCCATAAAATTAAAGCTAATTGTATTCTGTTGGAGACATAAATCCGACACCTTGATAAATGAATTAATTTTATAGCACCCAAATCATTATGGGTTAGATTCAACTGAACGTCACAGAATTATCATTTTTTTAACTCAAAAACAGTTGAATAGCAACAATTTCTTAGGGGTTACCATAATATTATGTATGCATGTGCACACACACACATATACACACATAAATAAAATTTTTGATGATTATTTTTCACCAGCATAAATTTAATAGAAGTCATTTAGCCAATTATGAGTTTTTGGTAATGTATGTAGTTGACTGCATTTTTCTACTACTCTGCTCAGTTAAAGGAGCTTTCTGTGAGTCATCCAGATACCACGTGTTACACTGATGGAAATTCCTAAGGAAAAATCCTGACCCAACCACTCACTTACTCATCAGCAATTTTTGAAGATATCTATGTGAACAAAGTGTATTCTAAATTCCTCATAATGTTGCCCCAGCCTCTATAATCTTTGTCAAATCAAGTCTATTCTTCAATCTCATTCTTTCCCCAACACATTTCAGGCTTCAAAAAGCATTCAGAGGGCCTTGAATCACTAGTCATCTCCTACTCTCCTAACATTTGTTCAAACCAGTACTTCAAAATACGCTATCTTCCCCTGTGCCTATGAAACCACTTCCCAAACCTTTGAGGCTCAGCTCAGACGCACTTCTTCTAAGAAGTTTTCTTTATTTCCTTGAGCATCGGTGACTTTCTTTTTTGTGTTTTCCCAGCTCATTGCTCATTAAAAAAAAAAAAAAAAGTCATTTTCACAGTCTTCTTGCATATTTATTTGTGATAATTAGTATCAGCTTCCTGAAGGCAAGGATCATGCTTTTCTTCATACCTCTGCACATAATAAGCACTTAACAAGTCTTGCAGAATTGATTAAATTGGGAAGCAGAGTTTAAAAATCTGTTTATCATCTTTGAGGAAGTATTAAAATATTTTGCAATTATAAAATTGAAAAACCAGTTAATTTGTTAAAATATAACCTTGGTTATTTTTTTGAAAAATAAATTAAAATGATGGAGCCCTCTAACCCAAATAATATTTTATTTTTCCTCCTTTTATTGTATCTTCTGAATTTTAATATTTTAAGAAATCTTGCAGTGTTTTTGAAAATTGATTCTTTTTTCCCCTCAAATAAGATTTACACAAAACCACTGGTTATTTAGCAAAGCTTTTTGACCATCTATCCAATCCCGTGTTTTGTAAATAATTGTCAATACTCACTTGGTTCTAAATAATTGTCAATACTCACTTGGTTCTTTTTTTTTTTATTTTTTTTATTTTTTGACTTTCATTGAATAGGGCATTGAAAATAAATTGTTTATTTTAATTGAATAGCTACAAAGGATCAAAATAGCTCAGTAACTACAAAGCCTTATATTTTTTATACTGTTCTGAGTTTTTATTGCATTCTCAAAGAATACACAGTGGTTACTGGCATTTTGTAACTAATCTCTAATTATGGAATTATAAGAATAATAAAAGCCAGGTGAAACGTATCCTTTATATATATATATATATATATATATATATATATATATATATATATCAATAGGAAGCAGATTGTATTTTCTTATATCGCCTCTGTAAGCCCAGCAGAGCTGCTCTTACTGACTCTAGCCTTTAAACACACACCTTGTTGTCACAGGTCTTTTCACAGCATATTTGCTCCTCTGATTTTAGAAGTTGAGTTCATGTTTTGGCCTTTCTTTGTAATGAAATTCTGAATATGTTCACTGCAGATTAATCCACTATTTTTTATTTTCAGGAAAAAATGCAAATGTCAGTCTGTTAGTTCTCTGTGTAATGTTTGAAAAACTGTATGTTGGGAGAGCGTTCTGCACTTGGCTGGCTCCAAGTTTTATGCTAATATTTCTTTTGTGAATTACACTCCTTAGGCTGTGAACTCTTGGATTAGTTTTGGTTTCTAGCATCTTCCCCTTCTTTTCTGTAAAGTAAATGATGTCAATATAAAAACCTAAATGCTTTGTTATAAAATCTACTTTTTGTGAAAGCATTGTTTTCTGATCATAGGGTGCATTTTCTTTTGTACTATTT
The DNA here is from genome assembly GCF_964662115.1 of Mustela nivalis. Taxonomy (NCBI): domain Eukaryota; kingdom Metazoa; phylum Chordata; class Mammalia; order Carnivora; family Mustelidae; genus Mustela; species Mustela nivalis. Next base: position 127,327,587 of record NC_139021.1, read on the forward strand.
GTTTTTTCATTGGCTATTACTGTCTTGCTCTTTTTGCCACTGCTGGCTCTTCAGTCATTCATTCAATCTTAATAATATAACATTTGCATAACCTACAGAATAATGAAGGACAAAAACATACGATGAATCCAAAAACTCTGGAGCTGAGTTAGACATCCTAAGAATTAGGAAAGTCTTCCTTGTGCTAAACCATGCTGGTTGGTTGGTTTGTTGTTTGTTTGTTTTTGTTCAATTGGTGACTATGAACATGCTTGGGATGGACTGTCTCATTCTCTACTCCTCTCATCTACCCATCCAGGTTCAACCAGATGGCAATGCCTCTTGGAAACTTTTTGGTAAACCCTACCTCTAGGCTGTATCAAGTATTTTCTTTTATTGTTCTCTCATTATACCTTGTTTCTAGATCTATAGTTGTGGCATCTAAGAGTTTTATGAAACAGCTTTTTAAGACTCTGTCTTCATCTTAATTATCTTAGTTTCTCTGATTGGGCACAGTATTGGGTGATTGCAAAAACAGATGGATTCCTGAAAAACCTTGCATTCTGTAGAATTATGAACTGAAAATAACAGAGCCAATGGGAAAGAATGATGGGTGAATAGGTTACTCAACATTAATGTGAGTTTATAAGCAAAACACCAACAGTTAACAAAATCGTATGGATTTATAAGGATCTGGTGATTGTTTTACTTCTAAAACACTTTAAAAAAATAGCAAAATTCTTGGTGTATAGAATAGACCATAATAAAGAAGGAACTTTAAAAATAAAAGCTGAAATTAGTTCAATAGAGGGAGCTTAAGGTAGATTTGATGCTGTTGTTAGGAAACAAGAGAAAAGTCACAAAATGCATGGAAAATAGAATGGGCCAATAAATACTTCTATGACTAAGCACACAGCCAAATACTGCAAAGATGAAAAATATGGGGTGAGTCTTCATTGTGCATGAGATTGTATTTCTCCATTCAGTAATCAGCTGTGTTAACATGCTTATTAGCGTTCATATCGATTCTTGGTGAGATCAAAGATGAACCAGTCTGACCGGTGAATTATAATTGCATCATTCTTCTATATATCAGTTGTGTACAAACTAACTTGTGCTACAGAAATATTCTTCATAGAATATTTGATAAAGAAGACACAATGCAGTGATTCCATTAAAAAACGATAGCAACAAACTCTCAATCTTCTTAATTTTGAAGTTTCCTGTAATATAAAACTAATTGTTCAAGGACCATGGAAAATTTACTCACTAAACTCACTGAAATTTCCAAAGTACTTATCTTGGCTGCTATGTACTCTTCCTGAGATTAATCGAAGTTTGGAACTGTTCTTTAGGAAATGTTACACATTATCTTTTGGAAAATTGCAGGAGTAATCCCTGAATAATCTACAGCAGTTTGGTAGTGTTTGGTGCACTATTCTAATTACATTATCTGTGGATATGTTGGGAATCGTTAATTTTGTGGGAACATTTTATTTAGTGAACCTAAGATCAGAATTATTATTATGTTGTATATACCAGTTTATTAGAGTTAATATAATTTCTTTTCCTCTTGTGCTTTAGAGCCATTTCATTTTTCATTGGCTCAGAAATAAGTTCAGTGGATAGGACAGGCACCCACCCAATGGTTAGGAACTTGCACAGCTGTCAGAACATACGACACAATCATAAATCTGACAGCTGGTAGGTACTCTGACAGAACAAATTTAGGCAATTTCATTCAACAAGCATACTTTGCATATTTACTATATACCAGGCACCATATGAAATACTCAGAAGAAAGCCAATGAGTAAGATAGAACCTCTGTCCTCAAAAATCTCACAAGGTAAGTGATTTAACAGAGGTCCCAGTCCTAGCTTTTTATTAATTGTATGTATGGATTTGGTTCTTCTCTTAAAAAGCACTTTTCACTTTTTCAGAATGCCAAATGAAAATAAATATCCAGATGTTTTTAGTATAAATATAATTTTTTATATTTGCTCTCATGTCTCTGGGAATGCAGCCAGGTAGATTTAAAGTTATTTGAGCAAAGAGAGACAATGTCATAGTCTCAGATCGAGGTTTGCATATGTCTTTGATTTCAAGCAATACACTTCTCTTTTAAATCCATTATTTTCTCATTTTGTGAAATATGAACCTGGGCCAGGTTACATCTATGTTTCCTATCAGTATAAGAAGCTAGGCCTCTGTAAATTTCATTAAAGATACAATTTGTATCTGTGTCTGGAAATGAAATGCCATTAGATCACAGGTTTGCAATCTGGCAGCATTTTGAAAATGAGAAGTTTCATCAAATGCTTGAGACTACAGAAAGAGGGATTACAGTCTCAGCAAGGGGGGATAGGTTTTTGTAATACAGACATTAGGATGCAGTGTGCTAAGGTTGTGTACACTGCTACTTCCCAGGTGGGTTTCAGATGGGCTGCCTATTTGTTATAAGAAGCATATTATAGGTACAGAGTTTCAGTACTTAAATCCATACCCTGAACCTTTTTTTAGTTTCTAAGCCAGAATCATATCTACTTAAGGGCCTTAATTACATCCTTTGAAATTATCACAATTATTTAACCTTTGTTCTCGAACTTCAGGAAAAAGAAAATGCAACAAAAATAAAGTAATTACTCCCCAAGCTGATGAGACCCTTCAGATGTTTTTAACACCAAAGTACTGCACTTTGTTATTTTTAACAGTGTCAGCTATCACTAACAAATAGATTCCATAATGGTCACACTAACTTATTTCTTGTCACTTTCTTTTTTAAACCAGAAAAGAATAAAGTTTAGGCTGTATTAACTCTGGAATAAATGGATACACATTGCTCTCTATATAAATATATTATACCGCTGAGCGTGGCTATGGAGTTCTATGTAAATTTGAAGTCCCAGAAATACAATTTGTGAAACATAAATTAAAAATATGTTTCAAGGATCTCACCATTTTTTTGAAGATTTAAGTTTTTTTCCCATCATGGGATTACATGTGTGTAGTTACAAATACAGGTACATAAAATACAGGTATGTACTTATTTTCTTTCACACATTAAAGTACTTTACATTGAGCTCATTTTATATTCACAACCAATTTGTGATAACTGTTATTATAATGATATTCATAAAAGCCCATTTGACAGGTGAGAGCATTGAACATTAAAGACTGGAAAGCAGCTTGCCCAAATTCACAGAGAGCTTGGATTAGAGCCCAGGCAGTCTAAATCCAATCGACCTATGTAAAGTCCCTGACACAGAGCAAGAAGTCAGATGAAGGCTATTATTCACTGGCATTCATCTAGTATTCCATAAAAGTTGCTGAGATTGGAACCATGTGCAATTATGCCTCTGATAATCTGAAGTAGAACACCTGTGCAGACAGTTTAATATCTACTCTTTAGGTTAAGACTAAAAGTCAGATGAGCATCCTCAGGTTGTAGGCAGTTTAACAGTGAATTCTAGAAAAAGACAAACCATGGAAAAAGACAGACCATACATTCACTTATGAGTGTGTATGGAAGCCTGAAGGGATCAATAGACTTAAGTGATTCCGAATAGGGTTTTGATCAATGACAGAATTTCTCAAGCAATCTTAGCTGACTACCCTCCATGTGTACACAAAGCTGACTTGCAATGCCCTGGATACCTGAAGAGTAAAAGCTCTCAAGCTAAGAATAAAAACAGATACCACTGTGGGAAAACAGTATTGTAGGAAAATAGAGATATGTGAAAAGTGGAAAAAAAAAGTCTAAAAAAATTAAAAAGGTGGTATAACAATACACTTCACAAGTAATTATCTGATTAATTGTACAATTAGAGAATTTCAAAATAGGGACAGATTACCTTGGTATGGTGCTCAGGAAAAACTTAGACAAGTGGTAGAAATTAAGTCTGGATTGGATTTGTAGGGAAAGAAAGGAAAAGCATTCTAGACATAGCTAACATTTCTACACTGAATACAATTCTGGTATAAGTATATACCATACGCTTTAATTTTTTTTTTATTTTTGTTTTAAATTGTATTTATTTTGACAGAGAGAGATCACAAGTACGCAGAGAAGCAGGCAGAGAGAGAAGGGAAAGCAGGCTTCCTGCTGAGCAGAGAGCCCATTGTGGGGCCCGATCCCAAGACCCTGAGACCATGACCTGAACTGAAGACAGAGGCTTTAACCTACTGAGCCTTCCAGGTGCCCCTATACCATATGCTTTATACATCTTTATCTTGTGTCTCATCTCAGTTTTGCTGGCGCTGATGTTCAAGAACAAATGCAATCATCTTTTTTTACTAACTTTGAGCCAGTTTTTGTTTTTGATTATTACTAAAGTGTATTCTGAAAGAAAAGAAAATATTTTACTTAAACTTTTCTTAGTTGATTTAAAATTTGTAATATATGATTGTTTTATGCTAAGTGAAGTAAGTCAGGCAGAGAAAGACAATTATCGTATGATTTCACTCATATGTAGAATTTAAGAAACAAAACAGATGAACCGAGGTGAAGGGAATGAAAAATAAAACAAGATAAAAGCAGAGAGGGAGGGGTGCCTGTGTGGCTCCGCTGTTTAAGTGGCTGCCTTCTGCTCAGGTCATGATCCCAGGGCCCTGGGACTGAGCCCCATGTTGGGCTCACTGCTCAGTGGGGAGCCTGTTTCTACCTCTTTCTCTCTACCTCTCTCTCTGTGTGTCAAATAAATAAAATCTTAAACAAACAAACAAAACAAAGCAAAAACAGAGAAGGAGGCAAACCAATAAAAGACTTTTAATTATAGAGAACAAACAGGGTTGCTGGAAGGGAGGTGAGGGAGTGGATGGTTTAAATGGGTGACAGTTAATAGAAGGGCACTTGATGTGATGAGCACTGAGTGTTATATGCAAGTGGTGAATTGCAAAATTCTATCCTTGAAACTAGCACTACACTCTTTGTTAACTAACTAGAATTTAAATAAAATAAAAAATACAATAAAAATGTAACATATGGTATGTGACTACCATCTATTCTTTGTACTCTTCAAATATTAGGGATTATCCATGATCACTGTAATACTATTTTCCTATGCCTACTGAGGTGTCTAGAGATCCTTTTGCCTTATGACAAAGGAAATTATTTTATGGTAGTTTGTCAGGGCAGCAAGTGAATAGTCGGCAGAATGAATCCCTTTCATAAGTTCTTTTGAAGAACTACACATATCTGTCTTTTCAAGTCTGAGATTTAAAGCAAAAAAGTTCAATTTACATGATTCTCTGTCTTCAAAGGTCTTATAAGAGATGTAGGTATGCAAATATTTCTCACTCTTTCCTGGATGATTCTTTTCTTCTACTTTCTAAATATGAGAACATGCAAAATCTACTGAAAAAGAAAAAAAATCCTTTGGCAAAAACCATGTGAATACTAAAAAATGGCATAAATATTTACCTTTTTATGTTCTGATCCACTCTGTCCTTACTGGACTCTATACCTACCTCAGGGGGAAGTCTCATTCAAACTGCATTTTTTAAAAATAATTTATTTATTTGACAGAGAGTGGGAGAAGAAGAGAGTGCACAAGGAGGGGGAGCAGCAGGGGAGAGGGGAAAGCAGGCTCCCTGCTCAGCGCAGAGGCCGATGCGGAACTCGATCCCAGGACCCTGAGATCATGACCTGAGCTGAAGGCAGAGGCTTAACCCACGGAGCCACCCAGGTGCCCCCAAACTGCATTTTGAAAACATCTTTGTCCTTAGGAGGCTTGTTCACTTTCTTTTTTGTCTATTGCATTGGAATAGTTTTGTTCAATACAGGATCTGATACAAACATGCAGGGTAGGAGGATGGGAGATGCCCTGAGTCGTCTTTCCCTCAGCTTCTGTAAAATCCCCAGGATTCTAGCCCTTACCAGGCAGGCCACCCCGCCATGCTCCCAGGCCACAGATGTCAGCATCTGTCTTAGCTCCTCTCCTGGACTTGGGAGAGAACACAGTTTCTATCTCTGTGTCTCCAACTGTACAAAGGCTTTTTTCTTTCCCCTCTTTCTAATTCTTCAGTAGTTGGAATTATTAAATTTCTCTATCAAACTGGGCTTTCATTTTCAAGCTAGATCCTCATGTAGGTATCCACAGCCACTTCCTTAATGGCGTCCTCTTCAGGAAACAGAAAGAACAAAATGAATTGTTATAATTCTAAGTGCTAATTAATAATAACTAATAAATTAGAAGAGGTAATACACTTTTGGAACATCTCACAGGCTAATTGCTGGGAAATTAAAAGTTGCTTAGGAAATCTTTTTAAGTTAATGAATTATGTGAATTAATATCTAATTCATTAGATATTAAATAGTTCTTGAGACTTGTTATGATAAATTTTAGAGGAAACTAGATGTATCACTTCAGATCTTTGCTGAAAATAAGATATAAACACAACAGAAAGAGAACCAGTTCAGTGAGGATGTACTAAAAATAATTTCTCAAAGTTAATAATTCCTCTTGGAAAGGTATCCAAAACTATTTATCTGTAATTATTACAGGAAAACAACTGCAAATGGAAAATTTCAAGTAAAATTATTATATTCACAATCTTTCTCCTCCCCTCCTTTACTCTGAAATAATTACCATTATATATGTAATTCAATATAGATATAAATATAATATATAATTCAAATATACATATATATATATATATATAATTCATACATAATTCAATAAAAATCCTAGACAGAGAAGGTAAATTATAGCAAAGGTGATGTTTAGACTTTTCCCCTTTTTCATGAGGTATTTATAACATGATTTATGTATTTCCAAGAAATACCAGTCAGTACAATGCCATCATCTTACACACGTGTAACTTTCATTTATAAATGGACTTAAAGACACAGAACGCACCTGAATCAGAGCAGAGTTTTGTCACTGAATCTGTCGTTTCATGAGGAAGTCATTCACTAAGTCTTTGTGATAGATTTTATTATTGATCTAAACATATACTGCTCCACATTTGGTGGTGAATAGAAACTCCCACCCTGTCAATCTCAGAAGTAACCATGTTACCTGCTTTGGACACTCTAGATAACTGGGAATGACATTTTGAGCAGGAACTTTGAAAGCCACCTTTATTGTTATATGCCACTGAGAATTTAGGCTTGTTTGTTTGTATAGCACATCCTAGCTCTACTCTGATTGATACAGTACTTCACACAAAATGATGAATATGAGTCAGAAAACTATGTTTAGGCTTAAATCAGACCCTAAGTTTATTCAGTGAAACTAGACAATTTACTTGGCATTCCTATCTCAAATGCAGTAGGGCTGGTTTTTAGGGCTGATTATCTCTGAAGTTCTTTCATTTCTGAAATTATATGATTCTATCCTTACTGAAAATCTGTGAAGAGGCTTATTATGCATAAAATTAAACAAAAATTTTCCCAACAGCTGTGCTTAAGAAACTATCTTTTAAAAAATAGTTTTGTAAGTTTTATTATTATTATGATCAACATTACTTAGATTTTAGGTTTGTCTTTATGAGCAGCCCCAAATCATTGTAATAGTATGTGATCAATGACTTAAAAATTTTTCTCTTTGGCTCAACATATATTCCAGAGGGACTCTTTTGATTCTAATAGGTAGGAAATATTCAAATTGTTTAGAAAGTGCACATTCAATAAAATGACTTCAGACACATTATGTATATAACATACACATTCAGCAGTATTGCTTCTAAAATTCATATGAGTTCTATATTAAATAAGGTTTATTTTTGCTTAAATACTAAGCTTTATGCATAATTAATATGGAGCTAGACTGTAATATCTATGATGCTGGTCTTCTTTTTATGATTCTTGACATACAGTGAATATTCATTAAAAATATGTTGATGAAAGACATTATTAGGCCATTCTATGAAATAAAATTTACCATATTTGATTTTGTACATAATTATGTTCCTTCAGTCTAGAAAAATCCAAATTATTATACGACTTCAGGGATAATGAGTTAAAATGACATCTTTGCTCTGCTAGCATTAATTTATTAATTGATTTATTCTTTCATTCACTTAACAAATACTTTTTGAGCCTTTTATTGATAGGCAATTCATTAAGCACTGTTGATACAAAAATAATAATAAAATTGGAAAACAAAGTTATATTTGGAAAAAATTCATTGAAAATTATAAAGTATTATTTAGAAAATGATCATTTTAATGAAAAGCATTATATAACCAAAATACTGATAGTTATACATTTGTTTTGACTTGCCCTTCCTTTTTTTTTTTAATTTTATTCATTTATTTGACAGAGATCACAAGTAGGCAGAGAGGCAGGCAGAGAGAGAGGAGGAAGCAGGCTCCCCACTGAGCAGAGAGTCCTGATGCAGGGCTCTATCCCAGGACCCTGGGATCATGACCTGAGCCGAAAGCAGAGGCTTTAACCCACTGAGCCACCCAGGCACCCTTGACTTGCCCTTCTTAATGGTGCTTTACATGAAATGATTAAGTGGTCTCAAACTCTGAATAGGAATTATTTAATTAAAAATGTTGATGCCTTCCAATTTCCCTCAACTCCCTTCTCCTCTCTAACTCCCCTGTCCTCCATGCTATTTGTTATGCTCCACAAATTGGAAGGGGAGGTGAACCATGAGAGACTATGGACTCTGAAAAACAATCTGAGGGGTTTGAAGGGGCAGGGAGTGGGAGGTTGGGGGAACAAGGTGGTGGGTATTAGAGGGCACGGATTACATGGAGCACTGGGTTTGGTGCAAAAACAATGAATACTGTTACACTGAAAATAAATATAAAAAATTTTAAAAAATGTTGTTGCCTAAGGCATGAGGAATCACTTATTTCATTACTAGAATATACTTTCTACAACTGCCATAATATGAGCCCTTACCATGCCTTCTTCTTGTCTTCTCCTTGAGTCTTAAGTCCCAAAAGTCAAGATCATATGTGTATGGAGTTTCATCTTTTTTTGCTGGTGGAGAAGGGATGTAGATCATGTGTGAAAAATAATTGTTTGTAAAATAGAGGGCAAGTAATAAAAGCTGATCCAAAATAGAAGTGAATGGTAGGGTTTTTGTTTTGTTTTGTTTTGTTTTTAAAGATTTTATTTATTTATTCGACAGACAGAAATCACAAGTAGACGGAGAGGCAGGCAGAGAGAGAGGAGGAAGCAGGCTCCCCGCTGAGCAGAGAGCCGGATGTGGGACTCGCTCCCAGGACGCTGGGATCATGACCTGAGCCAAAGGCAGCGGCCCAACCCACTGAGCCACCCAGGCGCCCCTGAATGGTAGGTTTTAAGAAATATTTTAGACTAGATTTGTAAATTTTTATGTGTGTTTATTAACCCATGTATATAAACACATAAATATACTGACTTAATGTTACTGACTTTAATATTTGAATTGTAAGAACTCCATTATAGATTAAGTATGCATTATAAACACAAACCAGATTTTTTGCACCCTCCTTTCTTACTCTACCTTGCATCTGCTTTTTCTCTAGTTTGAACAATCCTTTATAAATCCCTTTGTCTCATGAATTCTAACTAAATCTTTTACAGTTAAATTGACTTGCTGACTCCTTTGTGTGCCCTCTTTAACTATCTTCTATTTCCACCCAGGCAAATATAAATATTTCTTCCTTTCTACTTAAAATTGCATATACTTTCCAAATATCATATTATATCTAGTTGTATATATTTATGACTTTTCCATCTTTCCTACTCTATTAATCTTCTATAGAAAGACATATTTCTTGGTTATTCTTATGTACCCAATAACAAAACAACTCTAGATGGCCAAATGTTCGTTCTACGGGGAAAACAAAACAAAACAAAAACAAAAACAAGAAACAACCTCAATGATGTTTTAAGCAAAAGCCCATGTTTTGATAATTCTTAAAATGAATAGCTTCCATTTCTATAACCCTAGTCAAGAATCCACATTCTCTGATCTCTCCTAAAAAATTTCCACCTTATTACCTCAAATACAATATTGAACAGTTACAAGTTCCTTCTCTTACGAATTGAACTTCTGTGGATATCCATTATTCTTGTTCATGACACTACTGATGTCTAGATTTTTTAATTAAATGCTATGGATTTTCCTTAGTTTCTCAGTATTTTCTCTCAAATAAGTTGAAAATATATGTTAAACAATATGATTCTTAAGTTTATTATTTCTGTAATTTCTCATTCTACATATAGCTACTGGCTTAAAGAACTTTCTTCCAATGTCTAACTTGGTTTTTGAAGTAGTCTTCAAGATGGTTTTTCTTTCACCATTATTTTTCTTCAATTTTCCCTAATATGATGAAATATTTTTTCCTTAAAACATAAAAATAATTGTATTACTCTTTTACATTAAACCTTTTGTTTATTCTTCATTGTTTACAGAATAGAGGACGAATGACTTTGCCAATATATTACTTTAACTTCCAACAATATCTCCAAACTCATCTAACACCCATGTATTCACTTAGTGTTTCGGATATTGCCACTCTTCAGGTTTCCTGAAAGGTTTATGCTATGACATCACAACGTACTGTGAATTTTTTTTGCAGTTACACCACTCTTGAAGGCGACATACACTTTTATTATAATACACATCATGAGTATCTGTTTGTACTTCTGTCTTACAAAGGAGAGTAAGCTTGTTGAATATAGAGACTCTTTTTTTTTTGTTTTGTTTCCTTTTGTTTATCCCTGATACATAAAACAGGGTCTGATAGGTGTTAGGCACAAAACCATTGGATAGCTCAATGAATATCTGTATATATCTATACCAATCTTTCTATATATATATATATATATAGTGTTTATATATACATATCTAATACATTAAATAACTGATCGAATGAATAGATTATTATGCATTTATGTATTTATGTTAGTTTTAGTTTTTTAAATAGCAAATAGTAAGCAAATAGTAAGCAAAAAACTGTTTTTCCTCAAAGGGAAGAAAAGCAAGTTTTCAAGCAGTCTACAAGAGAATTGAGTAAAAGATATGTATCGAAAGCCAATAAGTTACAAAATATAGTTACCTAATCATTTTTTTCTGAGATTTAAACTGACTCTTGCAGGGGAAACGTCTCAAAGAATGTTGGCAATATAATTAATACACATTTCTTTTCTCTACTTCTGACACTTGTGAATTCTCTCATCTCTAATGAAATCCTCGGGTGCAGACTGCACTTAATACCATGCATTTGCATATTGATTGGTAATGACATTATCAAATACATCAAACCCTTTATAGAATACATATTTGAATAACTATCTACAATAAAAGAGGTCATCAATATGTAACCTTATTAAGGTACTTTTGATTTCATTAATAACTGATTAGATTTCATCAACCTTTCACACAGGATCATCTAATATACTACAGATATGGTAAATTACTCCCATGCATTTTTATTTCTCTTGGTTATTACTATTCTAGAAGAAGGGTGGAAAGATACAGAGTTTAGAGAAATACTAGGCAAACTCCATCTGTCCTCTCTCTCACTTAATCATAATTGGAATATTTGGAAATAAAAAGTTCCATTCAATCAATACCAACTTATCTTGAAAAAAAAAATGTTCTTGTTTATTGTCTTTGTCTTTTTAAATATTAAGATTTTGAAATGGTTTTCCGTGAATAGCAATGCAAGCTAGAAGAACTTTTTTTTAAAAAAGATTTATTTATTTTAGAAAGAGAGAGTGCAAGAGAGCTCACATGAGTTGGGGGAGGAGCAGAGAGAGAGAATCTTCAAACAGACTCCCTGCTGAGTGTGGAGCCCAACACAGGACTAGATCCCACAACCCATGAGATCATGACCTAAGCAGATACCAAGCATCGGTTGTTCAAATGACTGAGCCATCCACGTGCCCCTAAATTAGAAGTTCTTGTTTGGAGATCATGGCCCATAAGTGTTTTGAGCCCAGTTAAATTTTATGTATATATGAAGAAAGGACTCATACATGACCTTTTTTTTTTTTTTTTAAGATTTTATTTATTTATTTATTTGACAGGCAGAGTTCACAAGTAGGCAGAGAGGCAGACAGAGAGAAAGAGGTGGAAGCAGGCTCCCTGCTGAGCAGAAAGCCTGATGTGGGGCTCTATCCCAGGACCTTGGGAACATGACCTGAGCCGAAAGTAGAGGCTTTAACCCACTGAGTCACCCAGGCGCCCCCATACATAACCTTTAAAGGAGCCTATGACTTGGAAGTTTAACAATCATTGATTTATGCTAATACAATTAATTACTTTCTTGACTATATAAAGTTTTAACTTTTAACTTCAGTAGAACTCAGTGATTTAGTAGAACTCAATTGCCTTATGGTGATTTGGGTGTACTATTTAAATGTCCTTTACTTCAGTCATAGACTTAAATGTATTCTCTCTTTATTTGAGAAAATTTCACTACCAAGAAAACTTGGGGGTAAGATTATTGATGAGTAGAAATGACAGAGTTTTTTTCAGCACCTTCTATTGGTCAAGTATTATATAAGTACCTTACATATGCTTTCTGTTTTAGTCTCAGAGATAAGATCTGACAGTAAAGTGGTAAAAACAGGTTTTATTCAGTAATACAACTGCAATAGGGAAAAGAGCGTAGTGTGAACTGAACCTAATTTTGCTGAAACCCAAGACTGGAGACTGTTTAAAGGCTGAGGTATGCTAGGGGCAGAGCACTGAAAGCTAAAAAGGAGGTTAGTTCTTGTGACTAGGCCACTCGGATTTGTCAGTTGGAGTTTCTTATCCTTTCCAGGAAGCAGTGGTGCAAGTTAAAACAAGGCATCTCTGGCAGTTAGGCCTTTATCCTCCCACGAGGACTAAGAGAAAGAGAGTTATCTCCCTAAATGCTTGCATTTCAAAGAGATAGTGAGTTTGTAGTTTTATATCTCATATGGCAGAGAAGGGGTTTATAGTTTAAAGATTTCTAAAGTAATGACTTTAAAATACACAAACAAACAAAGTAATTACTCTAAGAGAGGATTCTGGAGCCTATTTGCCTATCACCAGGTTTTGGCTGAAACAAACAGAACATGCCTCTGGCAGCCTTGAGTTTGAGACCTTTTAAGGAGGGTTTGGGGTTCTTCTAGGGACAAACACCACGCCGAGGCTTGGTCATCTTTTGGTGCAGAGGTTTGGACTGAGTTATGATGTGCCAAGAATTTTGAAGTTCTCAATTCACGCAAGTCTTCAGAGAACTGAAGCCACGAGAATATTCTCTCTAAGGCTTGCTATTACAAATGCTGGAAGTTGTCAAGTGGAAATTCAAATATAAGTATGTCCCAGTTCTAAAACCCGTGCATTTTTTCTGCTATACCCATTGGTTCCATTTAAAGCTAAAATCAATTTTTTCCTCCAAATCTAGAATTAAAACAGAGAGTTTTAGAGTGGTTTACCAAATGTAGATCTAAGGCACTTATGCATATCTTAAAAATAGTAAGATTTGACTATCCAAGTATTCATCATATACATTAAGAAACAGAATTTTATTTTTATTTATTTATTTTTCTTAAGCATTTTATTTTTTTATTTGACAGAGAGAGAGAGAGAAAGGACAAGCAAGGGGAACAGCAGGCAGAGGGAGAGGGAGAAGCAGGCTTCCTGCTGAGCAGGGAGCCCCATGCAGGACTCTATCTCAGGACCCTGGGGCCATGAGCTGAGCTGAAGGCAGTCACTTAACTGATGGAGCCACCCAGGTGTCCCCCCAAACAAAATTTTATTAGCACCTTAGAAGATCAGTGGGGTCCCCTCCCCTACCACAGCCCTGTCTCTGTACACCAAAGATAACTACACCATGACTACTTATTATTCATTCTTTAAGTTTTCTTAGTTTGTCATTAGTTTGTCATATATGTGTGTGTGTGTAACCATATATGTAGTATGTATCTATAAACCATATTTTTTTCTTTTAAAGACTTACATAAATTGTATCTTATGTACATAGATATATATAATTGCTTCTGTCAGCATTAGGGTTTTTTTAGTCTTATATGTGTTTTAATTATAGAACATTCTTTTTTTATTGCACACAATATCTATTATTTTATCAATATATATTTATGTTGTTTTCAGGTGATTTCTATTACAGAGCTACTATAAATATTCTTTTTTGTTTCTTGGTAAACATGTTTAAAATTACCTATAGTATATATAACTATTGGTATCATTTCTGGATTTTTAAGAAATACATATCTCCAATCTCAGTAAGTAAATGAAAAATAGATTTCATGAATTTACACATTAACTTCCACTTGATGAGAATTTCCCAAACTCTACAACCTCTACAACACTTGATATTATCAAGGCTATTTGTATTTGTATTAAGCTAGTTCAGTGTGAGGTAATGAAGCAATTTGCATTTTCCTAAATAACCCTTGAGCATCTTTCACCTTTATGTGTTGTTCTAGGAAATACCTGCCCATGCCTTTAGCCCTTTTCTTTCTAGTAGATTATTTGTCTTTCTATGTTCTGGATACTAATGCCTGGATTAATATGTGTTGCAAACAAATTTGGTTTTAGCTTATCTTTTTCATTTTATAGTTTCTTTTGGTTAATGGAAAACTCTGATTTCAATGGAGTTGAGTCTATTAAATGTTTCTTATAAGTTTTGCACAAACTGAGTCTTGTTTAAGAAATACCTTCAACAGACGAATGGATAAAGAAAATGTGGTCCATATATACAATGGGATATTACTCAGCCATCAGAAAGGATGATACCTTTTGCATCAACATGGTTGGACTGGAGGAGATTATGCTGAGTCAAATAAATCAAGCAGAGAAAGTCAAATATCCTATGGTTTCACTTACTTGTGGAACATAAGGAATAACATATTAGGAGAAGGAAAGGAAAAGTGAATTGGGGGAAATCAGAGGAAAGATGAACCCTGAGAGTCTATGGACTCCAAGAAACAAACGGAGGGTTTTACAGGGAAAGGGGGTTGGGGGATGGGTGAGCCTGGTGGTGGGATTAAGAGGGGCACGGATTGCATGGAGCACTGGGTGTTATACATAACAATGAATCTTGGAACACTGCATCAAAAACTAATGATGTATTTTATGTTGACTAACATAACACAATTAAAAAAAAAGAAATCTCCTTCATCCATCAAAACATGTAGCTTTTTTCTTTAGATGAATTTTGCCTTTCAAATTTAAATTAAAAATCCATGTAAAGTTGACATTTTATAACTCTAGGTAAACTTTGTTTTCTAGGTACAGAAATACTGAGTTCAGTACCAATTATTGAATGGCCCATCTTTTTTGAAGCATTTTGTAATACTGAGATAAAACATTAATTATGGTTTCACTTACTTGTGGAACATAAGGAATAACACATTAGGAGAAGGAAAGGAAAAGTGAATTGGGGGAAATCAGAGGAAAGATGAACCCTGAGAGTCTATGGACTCCAAGAAACAAACGGAGGGTTTTACAGGGAAAGGGTTTTTTGTTTTTTTGTTTGTTTGTTTGTTTTGTTTTTGTGAGTTCTTCCTTTTTACTGGTTTATAATAATCTTAAAAACCCCATCACACCCATAAACCACCACAGGTGAGAAGATGAGGGAGATGGAGAATGAGTGCTACAGTATGTGGACAGCGTAGGAATCAGGTATTCCCTAGGGGCAGTGTGGGATGGAGGCAGGGAGCGTGGATAGGAGGCCCTGGCTTGGACCCTTATTGCTGGTTGGGGTTGGCTGGCAGAGGGGGAGGGGGCTCAGGGTGAACTAGGAAACATCTCACACCAAAGGCAAGGGTAGTTGGGGGGGGTCACAGTACATTTTCCATGCAGACCAGGGGTGGGAGTGAGAGTTCAGAGAGTTGCACCCCTACACAGGAAGAGATTTGAGGGTTTGAGGTTTGATTTAAAGCCCCCAAGTTGGTGTCTGGTCCAATTTCCTAAGATGGCAGCTCACCTTTTGGGGAAGAGGCATTGGAAAAAATTACAGCAAAAATACCTGGTTTGGAGATCAAGCAAGGGTACGGGGAGACAGTGGTGTTCTTTAAATGTAATTCCGAAAAGCAAGAACCAGAAGGGGGCCCTGGGTGAGACAGTGGCCAACGCCTTGGGGGGCTGGCCCTGAACCAGAAACTGCAGGCACCGCCCCCCACCCCCCCAACATTTGAGAGGTGGTATAGCTATTTTCCCAAGCTATTATTCCAGAGTTATTGACTGTTCTTGGACTTTGTATCCCAAATAAGTTTATATTCAATTTATCAAAACTGGTGTTTTTTGTTATTGTTTTTTTTTGCCTTTTATCCTGAACAGATGACTTTGTGACTATTGTGGTTATGGTGAGTCTTTTTACTGTCCATTCTTTCAGTTTTCTTTTCCATAAAATTGCACATATATTTTACTTACTTGATAGGACCTATGTGAAAATTAAGTAAAGTTATGTGTGTATATATATATGTATATGTATAACTTATAAAGCACCTTGAATACTGTTATTGAAAGAGTAGCATATTTATTTTTTATTTGTGAGTTATAAGTGTATTTACCTCTAATACTCCCAATCTTATCCAACTGTGCTTGACCTGTAATACAATTATCACTATTTTAATCAATGGACAGAAGACCTACTAGAGTTCATTTGTGCCTGTATGAATCTACTATAATTTTCTCTATTTGTTTAACAAGAAGTTATCCTTTAAGTTCATAGAGTTACATTAATATTCAAATTTTAAAAATAGCCTGAAGAAGTCATACAGACTTCTTACATACTTCTGTACATAACTACATACATAGTCATCAATTTAAGAGTCAATAGAGATAGAACTCAGGTCCTTTAAGCGTGAAAAATGTAATTAGCATAGAGACTTGGTAATGACACAAAACTTAGATTCAGATGAATTAACTACCTAACTTTGGTTAATTTGTTTAAAGTTTAGAGTGTCAGTTTCTTAATACATAAAAGAAGGATTGTAATAATACTGACCTTGTGCTTTCATTGTGAGAGGTACATGAGATGTGAAAAAAAGTGTTTAGGTTTGTGCTATTTAAATCATACTCATGATTATAAAATTGTAGATGTAAACTTACCATATTGTGTGAGTCAAAACATTTTAAGTGTCTCATGACAATTTGCTTTTGAAAGAAATATGGTAAACCTCTTTATAGAGCAAACATTTTGTAATCCAAATAAATCCATGCAATTTGGCTATATAAACTGAAATTCTTGAATAACCATTTTCTTATGATTCACTTATTTACTTATTCTAAACCAGTTTAATATACATAAGTGGGAAATATTTCAGTTTCTGTGTATAACAGGGAAAAAAAATGAAGAATCAGTTGAAGCATTAAAAAATCTCCTGAAACCATGGAAGAACAAATAATTAGGTACTCATCTATAAAACCACTCATGTGCTATGAGTATTAGGATTTGTTGCACTTTGATTTAGAAGCTGAATTTTGCCCTTTCATTGGAGGTTAACTGATCACTACGAACATTTCTTTAGTTTAAGAGGCAAGAAAGGTCATTGCTTAAAACAGCAAATGTACAAATCAATACATATTTTCTGTTTAATATAAGAATACATGAACTGGAGAAGAGGTGAGAGAGAATATAAAAGTGTAAATTTCCCCATCTTGCATAACAGAAATTCAATCAATATTGCCTAAAATTGAAATATGGATTTTTTAAAATGACTTCAACTTAATGCTTTTTTTATAATCTCTGTTACTTAAACTAGAGGAACTGGTTAGGAAATAATATTTCTTACAGTAAAAGCCAACTGAACATTTGTTAATTTTTTAAGGATTTTATTTATTATTTCAGAGAGAGAGAGATAGAGAGCATGAGTAGGGGAGTGCAAAGGGAGAGGAAGAAGCAGGCTCCCTCAGAGTAGGGAACCCAATACCATAGGATCATGACCTGAGCCAAAGGCAAATGCCTGACTGAGCTTCCCAGGCACCCCCCAAATTTGTGAATTTTAAACATTCTTTTGTTTCTGATTTTCCAGTTTAATAAACACTGTTTTCAATTTTAATAAAATATACACATTTAAAGAGAACACAGATTTAATTTTTTAACATTAATAATATCTAGCTTTAAAGAGTGAATTCATTTATAGTTAACAATAGAAATATTAGAAATTTTTCTTGAAGTTCTGGAATTCTGCTAAAAAGAGAGTAAGAGAAACAAGATTAATTTGTTATACTTTTCTAAGACTTTTTGGAAAACTCCTTGCTCTGGTATAAATGAATTATAAAGTGACTATACTATTTCTAATTACTTTGACTGCTAAGTGACTAAGGACTAAAAACTTAGATAACACAGTGCTTGGGATTGAGTAAAGAGCTGAATGAACATTTGCTACTATTATTATATTTAGATCACAGCCTAATTTCTAAGTAAAGACTTTTTTTTTCCTTTTGTAAAATACCTAGGAAAGCCAGGAAAAAATAAGGATAGTTCATGAAAAAATAACCCTACTTTCTTCTGATTTAGTGACTCAATATCCTTATAGGTAAAGAGAATATTTGGGAGTGTAAATCATAAAGAACAGTTATTTTTTTTAATTGAGGTACAGTTGACACACAACGTTACATTAATTTCATGTATACACTACAGTGATTCAACAGGCTTATATGCTGTGCTATGTTCACCACAAGTATTACTACCATTTGTCACCATACATGGCTGTATTTACAGTACCATTGACTATATTCACTATTCTGTATGTTTTATCCCCATGATTTATTCATTCCATAACTGTAAGCCTGTATCTCCCACCCCCTTTACCCATTTTGCCATTCCCTCACACTCTACCCATCTGGCAACCATCAGTTTGTTCTCTGTATTTATTGGTCTGTTCTGCTTGTCTTCCTTCCTTCCTTTCTCTCTCTCTTCCTTTTCTCCTTTCTTCATTTTTAAAGACTTTATTTATTTACTTGAAGGGAAGGGGAGGACAAGAACAAGCAGACTCCATGCTGAGTACAGAGCTTGACACTGGCTGATCCCAGGACCCTGACATCACTACCTGAGCTGAAACGAAGAGTCGATGCTTAACCAACTGAGCCAACCAGGTCCCCCTGCTTTTGCTTTTCTTGATTGTTTATTCATTTGTTTTGCTTTTTAGATTCTACATATCATTGAAATCCTATGGCATTTGTCTTTGTCTGTCTGACTTATTTTACTCAGCATAATACCTTTGGGTAATTTCCCTCAGCAGTAGTTCCCTATAATCATTCCGTACACATAGGTTCTATGTATATTTTGTTAAATGTATCACTATTTTGAATGTTATTTTGAATGGTATAACCAACTTCAAAACCATTCATTTTTGATAGATAGAAACACATAGTTTTATTTTATAGTGGTATCCTACAATTTTCCTAATGTGACTTGTTAATACTAACAGCTTTTTAAAATAGATTATCTAGGATTTCCTACAAATACAATCACATTTTTCTGTGAATAAGATTGCCTCATTTTTTCTCCACTGTGTATACTTTTACTGCATTGTGTTATGGATTAGAGCAAAATTTCCTTTGTAATAAGAAAGTGAGGTGCTTATTCCAAATCTTAGAAAGCACTTAATATTTTACCACTAATTATGATACTTATACTAGGTTTATCATAGATGCTTCTGTTGGGTGGAGGAATTTCCTTCCTGTTAATAGTTTGCTTTTTTTTAAATTTTGAACTTTACTCTGAGTTTTGTGATATGTTCTTTCTGTATCTATTGAGATCATAGCATTTTTCTTTTATTCTGTTAATATGGTGGGTTAAATTGATTGATTTTGAAAATGTTAAAGCAACTCTGCATTCCTGTCATAAATCCAACTTAATGATATATTATCATTTTATGTGTTGCTGATTTTGATTTAAATATTTTGTTAAATATTTGGTTGATATTTATATGAGAGATGTATAATTTTCTTTTTTTGTAATGTCTTTATCTAGCTTTCAGTACAAATCTAATACTGGCTACAAAAATAAGAGCTAGAAGTAAATTTTTCTTCCATAATATTTGAATGAGTTTATTTAAGGATTGTGTTATGTTTTCCTTAAAAATTTGAAAGAGTTTAATGGTAAAACAATTAAGGCATGGAGTATTCTTTATAATTCTTATAAAATAAAAATTTTATATATTTAATTATTATTTATTTAATTGTTATAAATTAATTTATATGTTTTATTATTTTGTTACTCAGCTTTGGTAATTAATATATTACAAATAACATAATTAATAATTGATGTTTAATTACTTAATTAGTAATTACTTACAAGGAGCACCTGGGTGGCTCAGTTGGTTAAGCGACTCCCTTTGGCTCAGGTCATTGATTCTGGAGTCCCAAGATCAAGTCCTGCATCGGGTTCCCTGCTCAATGGGGAGTCTGCTTCTCTGTCTGACCCTTACTCCTCTCATCCTCTCTCTCTCTCTCTCTCATTCTCTCTCTCAAGTAAATAAATAAAATCTTAAAAAAATACTTATGATCATTGTGTTCTTAACTTACAGCAATCTGCTTTCAAATACTGTATCACTTCATATATAATATAGGATTCTTATATCACTAAACTTCCATTTTACCTTCCAATTCTTTGTGCTATAGTTACCAACATTTTACTTCTACATGATACAAATCCCTCAATACATTGCATTATTTTTATTTAAAATACTTTTTTACTTTTTAATTTTTTTAATTTTATTTTTTAAAAAAGGTTTTACTTATTTATTTGACAGAGAAAGGGACAACTAGAGAGTGAACACAAGCAGAGTGAGTGGGAGAGAAAGAGCAGACTTCCCACCAAGCAGGGAGCCCAATGCGGGGCTCGATCGGAGGACTCTGGGATCATGACCTGAGCTGAAGACAGATGCTTAAGGACTGAGCCACCCAGTGCCCCAATACTTGTCTTTTAAATAAGTTCCTTTCTATAGTTGAAATATAATTGGCACATTGTATTATATTTGTTTTAGGTGTACATCATATTGATCTGACAATTTTATACATTATTCAGTGCTTACCATGGTAATTGTAATCACCATCTGTCACCATGCAGTTCTGTAACAATATTATTAACTATATTCCTTATGCTGTACTTTTCATCTCTGAGACTTACTTACTTTATAACTGCAAATTTGAACTTCTTAATTCAATCAGAAAAAATATTTCATTTTTATCCACATATTTACCAGTTTGTCATTTCTAGAGTTCTCTATTTTTAATGATCTAAGTTTTTTTTTTAATGCCTGAAGCACTTCTTTAGCTTTTTTTTTAAACTATAAGTCTGCTGACAATGAATCCTCGCAATTTTTGTTGTCTGCAAAAAGCTTAATTTTGTCTTAATTTAAAAAAATATTTTGGTGATTTTAAAATTGTCAGCTTTTTTCTTAACATATGCTATTAAGACATTGTTTCATTGTCTTCTAGACAATATAGGTTCTGATTAATCTTTTGGCCTATTATCTTTGTTCTTCAGAAAATAATGTGTTTTTGACCTTTGTTGCTATTAAGAGTTTTTTTTAGACATTGTTTTTCAGCAATTTGATTTTGATATGCTTGTATAATTTTCTTTGGTTCTCACAATTGAAAATATTTTAAGCTCCTTGGGTCATGGGTTTATAGATTCATCATATTTGAAAATTTTTAATCCATTATTTCTTAAACAATTTTTTACCATGTCATCTCTCTTTTTTTTTTTTCTATTGCATGTATGTGACATTACCTAATAGTATAGTACAAATCTTTATGTCTCTGTTCCTCCTATTTAAGTCTTTGGTATTTCTTCAATTAAAAACAAAATTTATTTCATTATGTTCACTGATTTGTTGTTCTTTAAACTAAAATACATGTCACCTAGTTCAGGGAATTGTTTATTTCAAATACTATATTTTTTATCTTTAAGAGTCAGAGTTGGTGGCTTTTTAATATCTTTTATTGCTATACTCATTACTTGAATGTTCCTTTTGAAGTACCAAGCATTGAGCATATTTTTGGCGCCTTTGTCTATGAACTTTATCATCTCTTTCATTTTGTTTATGCTTTTATTGACTGATTTTTCTCCTGGTCACAAGTAATATTTTCCTATTTCTTCATAAATCTATTATATTTTTGTCGGAAGCTGGCAATTATAAATTTTATATATTTTTACTGCTTTTCTCCATACCTTTTATATGTTATGTTTTGTCCTGGAGAGTTTTTATTGGATCGGTGGATTTTCTTTCTCTTTTTTTTTTTTTTTTGACGGCTTAATATTTATGGTCCTTTTGAGGGGAAGGGGTCCAGAGGAGTTTCTATCTGAGGGCTAGTTTTGGCTGGTTAATAAAGTATGGTGCTTCTGGGATAGATAGCAAAAGACCTTTGCATTTATCATGGCCTATCTACTCTGTGTGGTGGGAATTTGAATTATTCCCTATAATTTGTGTGTTTGGGAAATATTTTAGTTTGCAGGATCCCGTGATTTTCTTTCTTTCCTTGAAGTTCACCTTTGCTAGGATTTGTGGATTTTTACCATATCTGTGCTTGTGCTGTTATTCAGCCAGAGATTTATGGTGTCCCCTATATCAGGTTCTGCAATTTATTGTTTTCTCTGTATAGCTCTACATCTCTGTTATTCTGCTCTGTTTACTCCAGCTGTCATTGCTTTTCCAAACTCAAATGTGTTCTACTTTGGCTTCCTCATTCCTGTGGTGTAGTTTAGAATTGCCACATGTAGAAGCTATGGTGAAGGTAGGGCTCATCTTGTTTGTTTTTGTGTTCTTACATTCTCAGTCCTACACTAACTGGTGTTCAAAATAGGAACACATTGTTTCATATATATATTTTCAAATTGATCCCTGTTATTGCTTCTAATGTACAGGCAGTGTGCTTTTTGCATTTTAGATGGGTACACAAAGATCTCCCTGGATGAGACACAGACACTGGCAAAAGGATCCTAACTAATGGAAAACTGAACTTTTAAAATAAATAATTAAAGAAGTACTAGGCTTCTTTAGCCTCATTGCCTTCATGATTTCATAATGCATAGCTTATCAGAGCCTGGGTTCCACTCCCATCTATCCATCTGAGTTCTAAGGAACAGATGTCTTCTATAGTCAGAGGGAGGCCAGAGATGTGCAATTCCAGTCCACAATGTGACAATTCATTGTCTGGAATGACTATATCAGCATTTATTCTGGTGAAGCAATAACTCTCCCTTATTTGATTAGGGGCTCCATTTTAAGGATTGTGACTGACTGAGAATCAATTGCCTTAAGCACCGGATTTTAGCTATTTTCCCTGGGGCTTTGAAAGAGACTAACTTCTTATCTAAAAGGCAAGTCTATAGGGGATTAGCTTCGGACAAATGACCTTGAAATACAAGAATTTTGTAACTTATTTAGAACTAGACTGAGTTTCCAGAATCCTAACATAGGCTGTATCTATCCTGGGGGATAAAAATAGCCTAGTTTTTAAGAATTACTATTGCACCAATTATTTATTATACTGAATAAATATGTAATTATATATATATATATATAATTTCCATATATAATCATAATTTCTATATACTTTCTAAAGAAATTTGTTTTGTTTCTGAATTCCCATTTTATTATTATTTATTGCTGCATAACATTTTGAACCCAACATTAATACCTTAAAACAGCAAAAATTTGCTAACAGTTTCTGAGAATAGGAAATCCCAAAACACTTAGTTTGGTGGTTCTGGCTCATGATTTCTCATGAAGTTGAAGTCTAACTGTTGGCTGGAGTTTCAATAACTTGAGGTTTGACTTATGGTTGTAAGCAGCAGATTTCAGCTGCCTCTCACCTTGCTTTAATCAGGAGATGGTAGACATCTATCCTCCCACTGTGTCTTAACTTGGTGAAAGAGAGCTCTCTGGGGTCTCCTTTATGAGGTCATTAATTCTATTCAGAAGGGCTCCTCCCTCATGACTTAATTACCTCCCAAAGGCCCCATCTCCAAATTCCATTACACTGGTGATTAGTTTTCAGCATATGAATTTTGGGAGGACATATTTAGTCTATAGCATTCCAACATGGGCCCTTCCAAAATTCAGTCCTATTTGCATACAAAGTTCATTTGTTCCATCCCCAAAGACCCCAAAGTCTTTTTTTTTTAATTTTTTTTTAAGATTTTATTTATTTATTTGAGAGAGAGAGAGACAGTGAGAGAGAGCATGAGCGAGGAGAAGGTCAGAGGGAGAAGCAGACTCCCCATGAAGCTGGGAGCCCGATGCGGGACTCGATCCCGGAACTCTGGGATCATGACCTGAGCCGAAGGCAGTCGTCCAACCAACTGAGCCACCCAGGCATCCCTAGACCCCAAAGTCTTAACTCAGTCCAGCACTAATTTTAAAGTCTAAGTCCAAGGTCTCATGTAAACATCATGTAAATCAGATTTGGGTCAAACTCAAGGTATGAGTCATTCTGAGGCCACTCTTCTCTAGCTGTGAAATTGTGAGACCAAACGTGTTATGTGGTTCCAAGATACAACACTGAAGCAGGGATAGTGTAGGCATTCCATTTCAAAAGGGAGACATAGGAAAAAAGAAAGGAGGGACAGGTCCCAAATAAACCCAAAACCTAATGGAAAAAAGTACACTGGAACTTAATTTTGAGAATATTCCTCTCAATGCTCATGCTCTGTTTACCAGGCCCAGTGGGGTAGTAAGTCACCCCCATGGCTCTGTGGGACAACCTACTACAGCTTTACTGGGGCCCCACCCTGAGGTAGTTCTCAGCAAGCTGAGAACTGTGGCCCTCCCAGTTTGTGGTACCACACCTGGGCTCTGCTATGCATCCTTATCCTTTAAAACTTAGGTGCATCAAGCCTTTTGGGCCTGTGATGGGAGCGGCTTTCTTGATCTCTGAATCATTTCCAGGCCATTCTTCCATTATAGTTGTTTATCCATTATCTTGGGGTATTTGTACATTATCTTGAACAATATCTCCTGGCTTCTGTTTAGATGGCTGAATCATACTAATCCTACTACTCTTAACAAGTGGTCACATGGCTTCACCTTTAATGTCCTCACATTTTGCAATTTCGATAGGCTGAGAATTATCCAAATCTTTAAGTTCTGCCTCCTTAATGCTCAATAATTCCATCTATAAGTAATTTCCCTCTTCTTACATTTTTACACATCAGTCAGAGAAAGCCAAGGTGCATCTTTAACATTCTTTAAAAATTACATGCAAATACTGCATGCTTTCACTTATATGAGGTATCTAAATTAACTAGACTCACAGAAACAGAAAGTAGAATGGATTAAGATGTGGTACACACATAGAAATATTACTCAGTCATTAAAAAGAGTGAGATCTTGCCATTTGCAACAATACAGTTGGAGCTAGAGAGTATTATGCTAAGCAAAATAAGTTGGTCAGAGAAAGACAAATACCATATGATTTCACTCATATGTGAAATTTGAGAAGCAAAACAAACATTCATAGAGATAAAAAAGAGAGAGAGAAATCAAACTATAGGGAACAAACTGATGGTTCCCAGAGGGGTGATGTGGGAGTAGGGTTTGAGTTAATAGGTGATGGGGATTAAGGAGGGCACTTGTTGTGATGATCACCAGGTGTTGTATGGAAATGTTGAATCACTAAATTACACACCTGAAACTAATATTACACTGTATATTAACTGGAATTTAAATAAAAACTTAAAAAGAAGAACGGTGGTTGGGAGGAACAAGGGTTAAGGGGAACTGTGCAGTTGGTACTCAATGGGTGTAGTTTGTTATGTAAGATCTGATACAATATTGCATTTATACTTAACTATGTATCATGTTATGTGTTTTTTTTTTTAACCACAATTTTTTTTTAACAAAAGAAAAAGACCTTTAGTAGATTGAACAAGATAATATGTGATGGAACTAAGATTCACCAATGTGATTTTTGATTCTAAGACTATTGCTCTTTCAGTATTATCTTTCAGTGTTATTACTGCTGCTTCCCATGACACTGTGCCCAATACTAATGACTTACTACTATAAAATAGTAAGTTTTCAAAATAAACATTGTTATCTTTTTACAAGAATATCAACATACTAAAGTAAGATTAAAGAAATTGTGGAGAGAAACATGCAGCTTCTTAGGCCAGCAGAGGTGTTAGAATGAAAACTAGCAATTAGACTCAATATTAGTAATTTTAGTATTTGTCTTAAAATAGACATCAAAGGCACATACTTGCTTAGGGGCAGTTTGGAAACTAAACATGCCTATTATGCAGAAAATTATGGTAAGAAGCCAAAAATTGTTTGGCTGTTCTATACACATACTATACAGTTAGATAACTATAACAGAGATGGGAACATTGGAAAGATTGAATGAAGGTGAAGATTTAAAGATATTGTTAAAGATTTAAAAATATACACTACTAGTAGAACAATCTAAGTTTAATTAGATTGGGTGTTTCTACTATAGTAACACAGAATATAACCACAATAAGTAAATAATTTAAGATCTGATTTTATACCAAAAAAGCAAAGAAAAGAGTTAGGGAATGTAAACACCCACAACCAGGGTCTCAATTTTTGTACTCACTTAGATCAAAAAGTTTTATTATTTATTTTATACAGTTTGCCTCATGTGTGAATGCTATTTATATGTGTGCGCACGCGCACGTGTGTGTGTGTGTGTGTGCGCGTATGCATATCTCGTGATAATATTGCTATCTTTTCCTAATTGAATTTCTTTTGCAGGTACCTTTAAGATTGAGTATGAAATATGGAATCAGTAGTCACTGGGTGAAAGATAAGATCTTGGATATTAAAGTAAGCACTATAATTTAGATACTTAATTCTGTACTCTCTCTGAGTTTTGTTAGGTAAAGGCACAACACTGAAAACCATTTTTTGTTTTTCACTTTTGTCTTGTTTGTTGTTATTTTGTATGTTTTATTGCTAAGTGCCTACCACGATTTTTGTTCCATTAATATTTTGTCTGTTCTCTTAGTAATTTTATAGAATTCTTTATATTACATGGGTGCCATTTTCTTATATATGTCTGACCAGTATTCCTTCCCAAGCTTTGACTTGAATTTTTTGTAAATACAAAATTTTTATAAACATGCTTTGATAAATGTAGGTTTTTAATTTTAATAAAAATCAACTTATCATCTTTTAAAAAAATAATTTGCTAAATTTTGTGCCCTATTTAAGAAATCTTTGCCTATTCCAAGGACATAAAGATATTCTTCTCTCTTTTCTCCCAAGAGCTCTTTTATTTTTAAATTTTATAACTGAATATATACATCATATCAAATTACTTTTTTTTTTGAAAGATTTTATTTATTTATTTGACAGACAAAGATCACAAGTAAGCAGAGAGGCAGGCAGAGAGAGAGAGAGGAAAGGAAGCAGGCTCCCTGCTGGGCAGAGAGCCCAATGCGGGGCTTGATCCCAAAACCCTGGGATCATGACCTGAGCCGAAGGCAGAGGCTTTAACCCACTGAGCCACCCAGGTGCCCCTCAAATTACTTTTTTTATGTAAACTTTAAGAAAGGGTCTAAACATATGGATTTTGTTATGTGTGTCTAACTGCTCTAGCATTATTTACTGAAAAGGTTATCTTTTCCCCCACTTAATTACAGTGGGGTTTTTATTGTTGTTTGTTTGTTTTAAATAAATCATACAGACTTCATTTAGTGAGGGGGTGCTATTTCTGGGCTCTCTGGTATAACATCTGTCATTATACCAATACTTATTATTTTATATACAATATATTTTTAATGAATATTGCTGTTAAATAGTATGAATGCATAGTATTAGTTTATACTATGAATAGTATAAATTCTCTAGGTTTGCTTTTCAGTGTTGCCTTTCACTTCCATAAGGTCTAGGAAAAAGTTGCTAATTTCAAGAAAAATTTCCTACCAGGATTTTGATGAGAATTATATAAAATTTATTCAATAATTTTAGGAGCCTTGATGTCTTAGCAATTCTTGATCTTGTGAAGTATAATCATAGTCCACCCTCCTATTGATTTAGGTCTTCTTTAATTTCTCTTAGTGATATTTTGCAGTTTTCATTGCATGAGTCTTACATAATTTTCATTATTTGAATTCTGAATAACAATTGCTGTTTGGTATTATATATAGTATAAGATATTTTTAAATTTCATGCCACAATTATTACCTGCTAATACATAGAAATTGATTTATTTATGTATATTGCTATTGTAAACAACTTTGCTAAATTCATATATTAATTTAAGTAGTTCATAAGTAGATTTTCTAGCTGTACAATTACATCAACAATGAATGTTGTTAGTTTTAATTCTTCCTTTCAACTTTTTCTGTCTTTGTTCTAGCTGTCTTATTGCAATGGTTAGAACTTCCAGCTGAACGGCTTGCAACGTTGGCATTTTTTTTTAAAGATTTTATTTATTTATTGGAAAAAGAGAGAGAGGAGTCAGACTTAGAGGAGGGGAAGAGGAACAAGCAGAATCCCTGCTGAGCTGGAAGATCTGATCTGAGCCTAAGTCAGAGGCTTAACCAACTGAGCCACCCAGGCACCCCAACATATTGATTATTTTGAATCAAAGTTATTTTAGAATTAGCTGGTGCAAATACATTGATCTCGTTTGTCCTCTTGAAAGCTGGAGATAATCTTTCATGTGAAAGATATCCTAGGGGCAAAATGGCTGTAAAATAATGCATGTTAAACTAACACTTATCTTTCTCGTTACTTCTTCACCATTTACTGTTTATGGGACAAATCCTTCTGTATTGTCAATTCTTCACAAATTTATTGTTTCTTTGTCTAAAAGACATAAAAGCTTCCAAAGGTGGTCACTTCCTTGGGTTTTTATTCTCTTGTGAAGGATTCCAGGTACATGTAAAAATTCAATAAAATTTGTATGCTTTTCTTCTGTTTTCTTCTGTAAACTGTCTTATGTGAGTCTAAATCTTAGGCCTGGCCAGATATCCAATATGGGTAGAGAATGTTTCCTCCCCTACAAGTACAATGTTAACATGAGAAAGGGATAGTGGAACTCCTGTTCTATTCCTGACCTTAGTAGAAACGTATTTAAAACATCAACATTATGTGGGCACCTAGGTGGCTCAACGGGTTAAGAGTCTGCTTTTGGCTCAGGTCATGATCCCAGGGTCTTGGGATGGAGCCCCACATCCATTGGACTCCCTGCTCAGTGGGGAGCCTGCTTCTGCCTCTGCCTCTGCCACTCCCCCTGCTCTGGCTTTCTAGCTGTCTCTCAAATAAATTAATAAAATCTTTTAAATAAAAATCAACATCATGCTTGATGTTAACTGGAGGGTTTTAATGCCCTTCAACCAAGAAACTTAAGAAAGTTTCTTTACCTAATTTTTGCAGAAATTTAAAAAATAAAAGTGGCTTCAATTTCAAAAACTTAATTTTGAATATCCTAAGATGAACATTTGAATTTCTGCTTTATTTTATTAATGTTGTGGTATTAACTCTTTTTTTGTTTGATTCTATTTTTTTTTTTACTTTTAATATTTTATTTTTTATAAACATATATTTTTATCCCCAGGGGTACAGGTCTGTGAATCACCAGGTTTACACACTTCACAGCACTCACCAAAGCACATACCCTCCCCATTGTCCATAATCCCACCCCCGAGGGGGTTTGGGAGAAGGGGGTGGGATTCTATTTTTTTTTTAAAGATTTTTTTAAAATTTATTTATTGACAGAGATAAATCACAAGTAGATGGAGAGGCAGACAGAGAGAGAGAGAGGGAAGCAGGCTCCCTGCTGAGCAGAGAGCCCGATGCAGGACTCGATCCCAGGACCCCGAGATCATGACCTGAGCAGAAGGCAGTGGCTTAACCCACTGAGCCACCCAGGCGCCCTGATTCTATTTTTTTATTCTTATTTTCCTTTTTGTGCTTTGCTTTTGATATTTTTAGTACTTTCTCTTTGAGTTAGCTCAAGTTATCTTTTTGTGTATGTCCAGTCTGCTATTAAACTCAAATAATTCTAAATATCAGAAATTTTATAAATTTTAAATATCTTCTGGAATTCTCCATCTTTTTATCCATTTTTAATCTTTCCCTCTATTCTCTTTAACATATTAGTGAGAACTATTTGATGTTACATTTGCTTCCTCTTTGCAGGTGTATAAAAAAGTATATATAAGGGAAAACTACTCAGCCATGAAATCTTGTCATTTGCAGTGACATGGATAGAACTAGAAATGCTATGCTAAGTGAAATAAGTCAATCAGAGAAAGACAATTATCATATGATCTCAATTGTACATGGAATTTAAAAAACAAGACAGAGGATCATAGGGGCAGAGAGGAAAAATGAAGAGGAAACCAGAGATGGAAACAAACCATAAGAAATTCTTAATCTCAGGAAACAAACTGAGCGTTGATGGAGGGAAAGAGGGAGAAGGAATAGGGTAGCTGAGTGATGGACATTAAGGAGGGCACATGATGTAATGAGCACCGGGTACTATTATATAAGACTGCTGAACTGCTGAACTCTACATATGACACTGATAATACAGTTTATGGTAATTAATTGAATTTAAATTTGAAAAATTTAATTGAAGGGAAAAATATGATTTGCAACATGTTTGGAATGTTTTAGACGATGCAGTAAGAGAATGGTCTGTTATTACTTGTCAAACTATAATTAGAAGTGGATTCCCTTTTGATAATTTAATCTAATACACTGGTTTCATTTAAATATGTAAAGTAATAGACATTATTGTAGTATTAATAGAGACCCCATATTAAAGAGACTTCCATGATTCTATTTAATTTGTTTTATCATTGTTTTGAAATAAAATAACATTTTCTCAACATAATAACACGAGCATACTGATACAAAAATGTAAGCTGATTGATTCTGAAATTATCATCTCTTACAGCCATAGCAAGTATTTTGAGCACAATATTTATCCACATTTTAGTGTAAAATTTCAGTTCAAAACTTACTAGGAGTATTTGGAATTATTAATACCTATTTCTTTTCCTTACAGAGAAAAATCTGCATAGAATCAGCATGAACACATGCATCCTCCAAAGTGAGCAAAATCTCCAATTTGAAAGAACTCAACATATACTAAGGCTACAGCAGATTAAACTCAACATATGCAATAGAGTAATTGTCTATTTAGACATGCAATAGTTAAATGTCAAGAAATATATATAATGAAAAAAGGTATAAAATATTGAAGTAAATGAAAATAGGACTAATAAGTTAACTTCAAAGTGAAGGAAGAATTAGATATAAATTTTATATGGAAAGTGTACAATTTACTGACATATGAAAAGAAAGTGTTAGATAACCTGACAAATAGTCCCCTTTAACTTTCCTTTTCCCAAGTCATGTAAATTATTTCTTAAAAAATGTACATATGGGGGTGCCTGGGTGGCTCAGTGGGTTAAAGCCTCTGCCTTTGGTTCAGATCATGATCCCAGGGTCCTGGGATCTAGCCCCGCATAGGGCTCTCTGCTAAGTGGGAAGCCTGCTTCCTCCTCTCTCTCTGCCTGCCTCTCTGCCTACTTGTGATCTCTATCTATCAAATTAATAAATAAAATCTTTAAAAATGTACATATGATTTAAACAAATTTTTGTGTGGGAATGTACATCTGTACATTTTATGATGAATGGATATAAAGGTAGATCCTTATCTGTGGGTTTAAAGTCAAGGAAAACAACAATGTCCTTTCACATCAAATCATCATCTTTGTCAGATAATTTATTTGTCAATAGTAAGTGGGATATAAATTATCTCTGTTCATTGGGGTGAGTTTACTTCTTAGTCCAAGAGTTTCTTTTTTCTTAGGAAACATCCAGCAAAAACTGGAAATTAAATAGCAAGTTATTTTCTTATTTTTCCTTACCATGTTTCACTTTCCTAATCAGTTCCTCTATTTATTTCACCTTTTCCTTTGGTGCTATAGGTCACCCACACCATTATTTTAGAGTGTTTTTGTGGAAATGAGACTTTCTCTGGTCTTTTTGTATTCAATCATTCAGAATTCTAGAATTCAATCTAGAATTCAATCATTCAGAACAAAAAGTTAAATTATTATTAAAATCACATATTACCAAGAAATGAAAACATTTGGTAAATTAGAAAATAAATTCACACTGTGTAAAAAGTATTATTTTCGGCTACTTAAAATTTGTCAGGGGTTTAGATCTAGTAACTAGTTTATCAAGGAACAAAAACTCAACCTTACCCTTTATAAAGGTGCTTTGTGTTAAGAATGACTTAAAAATTATCTAAATGAATGTCAGATAATTCATTCCTTATAAAGAACTTTCCTGAATAACAATAAGTTGTAATAGGAAAACATTTTCAGCACTTCTTACCTCAAATATACATGAAGCAACTATCACATGACAAGTCTTCTTCCAGGCACCTAGTATTTATCAGGAGACAACCATTTTTGCCCTCATAGACCTTATTTGCTCTTATGCTTAAGCAGTTGTTTTCAAGAAAGAGTATTTTCTATAAAGATGTATTATTTCTTCATTAATTAATATAAGGCTGATTTTTCATTAATTGTGTCATAGGAGGTTAATTCTGCTCTTGTGCTCTTCAATAATAAACTCTTGAAAACAGTACACCGGGTGATACATTATCTCCTTTATTAACATTTAGTAATATGCACTTAAGGTTTTTCCATGTCTTTTTATGGCTTGACAGTTCATTTCATTTTAGTGATGAAATATATTCCATTGTCGAGGTGTACCACAATTTATCCATTTACCTATTGAAGGACATTTTGGTTGCTTTCAAGTTTTGGCAATTTAGAACGAATTACTAAAACCATTCTCATGTGTGTTTTGTGTGTTTTTGAATTTAAGTATTGGTGAATAGCAAGGAGTACAATTGCTGAATTGTATGGAAGAATGTGCTTAGTTTTGGAAGAAACTTCATTTGGTTGTACCATTTTGCATCATCCATTCTAATAGGTATGTAGTGGTATATCATTTTAATTTGCATATCCATGATGTCATATGATGTAAAGCATCTTTTCATATGCCTGATTACTATCTGTACATCTTCCTTGATGAGGCTCTGTTAAAAACCTTTGGCCTGATTCTAATTGGGTTGCTTTTTTTTTTTTTTTTTTTTTTTTTTTGTTAAGTTTTCCAGAGTTCTTTGCATAATTTGGATGATCCTCTTTTTTCAGGTATGTCCTTTTTAAAATTTTAAAAAAATTTTTTTAAGATTTTATTTATTTGACAGACAGAGATCACAAGTACGCAGAGATATAGACAGAGAGAGAGAGAGAGAGAGAAAGCAGGCTCCCTGCTGAGCAGAGAGCCCAATGTGGGGCTCGATCCTAGGACCATGAGATCATGACCTGAGCTGAAGGCAGAGACTCAACCCACTGAGCCAACCAGGTGCCCCAAGATATGTCTTTTATAAATATTTTCTCTTAGTCTTTGGCTTGACTTCTCTTTCTCTTGACATTCTTTTTCAAAGGACTGTTTTTAATTTTAATGAAGTTTAACATCATTTATTTCTTTCATGGATCTAGTCTTTGGTATTGCTTCTAAAAAGACATTATCATGCCCCAAATCATCTGTTTTTCTGCTATGTAAACTTCTAGTAGTTTTATAGCTTTGTGTTTTACATTTATGTCATGATTCATTTTGAGTTAGTTTTGGTGAAGGTAGATCTGTGACTGGCTAGATTCATTATTTTGCATATGGATGTCAACTTTTTCCAGAATCATTTGTTAAAGAAACCATTTTTTGCTCCATTGAATTGCCTTTGCTCCTTTGTCAGAGAGCACTTGATTATACTTACTGGGATTTATTTCTGGGTTTTCTATTCTGTTTCATTGATCTTGTCTGTTGTACAAATACCACATTGTCTTGATTACTGTAATTTGAAAGTTACTTACCAATATGTAAGGTTCTTTAAATAATTTTTTTTAATTTTTGGAGAGATTGTATTTATTTGATAGAGAAAGAGAGAGATAGGTCAAGCAGGAGGAGTGGGAAAGGGAGAGGCAGACCCTCCTCTGAACAGGAATCCCTATGTGGGACTAGATCCCAGGACCCTGAGATCATGACCTAAGCTGAGGGCAGACACTTAACTGACTGAGCCACCCCAGCATGCCATACTGAATTTTTAAAATGATTTTCTGGTCAAGTAGGAAAGGGGTCATGGGAAAGGCCTGGGTGGATGGCCTGGGCTGAGGGTCTGAGGTGTTGAGAGAAGTTTAGCAGATGAATCTTAGGTCACCCAGTGAAAATACTGGTTGATCCTTTTCTGTTTGAATTTCAGAAAAATAACAAATAAAAAAATTTTTACAGCATTTTTTTTTTTTTGCCACTTATCCTGTTTTATATTCTCAGAATTTTCTGGCTCTGTGGTTTAGTGTCTGACATTGATTTATGGAAATTCTCAATTATTGTTGTTTCAAATATTTCTTCTGTTCTTTGCTCTCTTGCTTATACTTCTGGTGGTCAGACTGTTCATATGCCATTCTTTTTATAGTTATCCCATAGTCCATGGATATGCTGCTATGTTTTTTTTTTTTAGTCTTTGCTCATTCTCTCTATTTTGTTTTGTTTCATTTTCAGCCAATCTATTGTTATTCCATCTGCAGCTCAGAGTGTCTTTCCTCATCTGTGTCCAGTTGACTAATAAGTCCATCAAAGGCATTCTTCTTTTATGTTTCAGTGTTTTTTTTTTTTAATCTCTAACATTTCATTTTGGTTCTTTCTTAGAATTTCTATGTGTGTCTCATTTATCTGTTCTTGCATGCTGTCTAGAGCCCTTAGCCTATTAGTTATAGTCATTTTAAATTCCAAGTCTGATAATTCTAATATCCCTGACATATTTTGTTCTGATGCTTGTACTTTCTATTCAAGGTGTGTGTGTTTGTGTGTGTGTGTGTGTGTGTGTTATTTTCTTGATTTTTGCTTCTTGGTGTGATGTACCAGGAAGGGGCTGCCATAAATAAGCCTCAGTAATGTGATAGTGTGGTGTGAGAAGAGGAAAGTGTCGTATAGTCTTATGATTAGCTCTCAGTGTTTTAGTGAGCTGATACCTCCAGACTGTAAACTTCACAACTCTTTTTCACTTCTTTTCCTTTTAGGTGAGATAGGATGGCTAGAGTTGGCTGGAGCTGGATATATCCTTTCCCCAGGCTCTGATAATATCCCAGCAGGTTAGGCTCTGGGTAACAACTTTCCCCTGAGGGCTGGCCATGTTAAGAACATGTGCTCTGGCATATTTCAAAATGGTTCCTTCACTCTCCCCCTGTCAGAAGTCCAAAAGTATTTTACTTTGATAGTTGCTATTAGAACCTGGTCAAGCTCCTGGAAGTGTCCTTTGACTTGGTCCCTTGTACTGAGTTTGCAATTTAACAATTACAATTCCAACTTTATTACCCCAGTGCTGATTCCTGAGACTATTAACATTCATGATTCTCTGCTCCCATAAACTGTGACTCCTTGTATTTGCTTGTCTCTCCAGTCTCAAAGGCAGCAATTTTTCCAGTGAAGTTCTCTCTCTTCTGAATCCAAGAAAATTTGTTTATTGTTCAGTTTGTTCAACATTTTAGTGGTTAGGACAAAGTGGTAACTTCCAAGTTCCTGACATTCAGAACCAGAAACCCAAGAGTACTTTTAAAGGAGAACTCAATGCAATGTGAGACCATGTATTTGTAAAGAAAACTACTTCATTTCATGAAAAGTGCCAGAAGTTCAAATATATTCTTGTATATCTGAGGAATCTTTCATTAAACTGTAGTACAGTCAATAAATGAAACTCTTTATGAGGTTAGACTCACTTATCCTCAAAAGAAGCATTTGAGTATGCCTTTGTTTATGCAGTCATTTCAGTAATTTGGTTAACCCAGTTAGATCTTCATTCTTCTGAGTGTTTTTTTTTAATTTCTTATTCATATAATAGAATTATATATTTTGACTTTTTAGTTCATTTATAGACCTAAGCTGAATGATTAAAAAAAAGATGTAAATACCAACAATTATGTCTATCATGTTGTGAGTGTGAACTTAGTTATAATTTCTTTGATTTCTAAGAGATATTCATCTCCTTGTAAAAATAAATTGAGAAGACTTCTTAAAGACTCAACTTGAAAACAACTGCTAACCCTAAAATTATTAATGATATAACTAATTAAGTATAAAATAGGCAAGAACCCATTTTATTACCGGCAGTTAGGGAAGCATGCCATATACAAACCAAAAATAACAAGGCAATTCTCTAATTAATAATACAGTAGAGGACAGTTTGATGATAGTTCAAAGGTTTGACTCATATCCACAGAAAGGACTACATTATGAGAAAATAGGTACAAGCTACTTTGACAGATCCCCACTTATACCCTGATAGCTTAGAGCTAGGAGGAAAAATCAAAATTTATACAACTAAAGATCATACTTTGTAGTACTTGCTTTCTTCAGTATGGATTTCCCATACTTCCACATTTCATCAATTCTTTAAAAAAATAGATTTTATTTATTTGTTTCTTTGACAGAGAAAGAGTACATGCATACACATGGGTTAGGGAAGAGGGGCAGAGAGAAAGAGAGATGGACTCTCCATTAAGCAGAGAGCCCAAAGGTAGGCTCAGTCCCAGGACCATGAAATCATGACCTGAGCCAAAGGCAGATGATTAACACACTGATCCACCCACGTGTCCCCATCAATTCTTTTCAAGTTGTCCAGGATCTGAATTGGAACATATATTTATGATGTCATATACTATACACAGACATACACACACGTTTTCCTTAGGTCCCTTCTTATCTGGAGTAGCAGAATTTAGAGAGGCATGCAGGAAACTCAGACACAAACTTTTACAGTCTATAAGCCAATATTAGTCAACAAGGTCACTTACAAAGATCATCTTTATAAGAATAAATAGATTTGAGAAATTACTCTTGGAAACATTTCTAGAATTTTTTTAAATGCTATAATTCAAAAGAAGAAAAACCTTCATATAAAGCAAAGGAAGAAAGAGTGCAGGGACTTCCAGAAAAATTTTCACTTACATTCTTAGTAAAAATAAAGCTATTTTAATTTCATGTTTAAGGATTCAGATGTTATCATAAAAATAGAATCATCTACCTGATGACCTTGAGTATGGCAATGACTTTTTAGATATGGCACCAAAAGCATGGTCCATAGGATAATTGATAAGCTCAACTCCATTAAAGTTAAAAACTTCTGTGTGAAAGATAATGTCAAGAGAATGAGAAGACAAGCTACACACTGGGAGAATATTTACTAGACACATCTGATAAAGGATAGTATCAAAATATATAAAGAACCCTTAAAACCCAACAATAAAAAACAAATAATCTAATTAAAAAATAGACCAAAAATCTTAACAGATTTTCCCCAGCAAAGATACACATATGACAAATTAGGATATAAAAAATGTTTCAAAATAATATGGAATCAATAAAATACACATTAAAACAATATAATACCACTAAACACCTATCAGAATGGCCAAAATGTGGAGCAGTGACAACACTAAATACCAGTGAAGATGTGGAGTAACTGGAACTCTCATACAGCTCTGGTGGGAATGCAAAATGGTACTTCCACTTTGAAAGGCTGTTTGGTGATTTTGTACAAAACTAAATTAATTCTGATTGAAGTAATACAGCAATCATACTTCTTGCTATTTACATAAAGAATATGAATACTTAAGTCTGCACAAAAACCTGCACACAAGTACTTTGAGAGCAGTATTATCCAAAATTGCTAGAACTTGGAAACAACTAGGATGTGTTTTGGTAGTAGAAAGTATAAATAAAGTGTGGTACATTCATACTGAATTATTTATTATTCAGCACTAAAAAGAAATGGGTTATCAGGCTATCTAAAGACACGGGAAAACTCTAAATGTAGATAACTAACTGAAATAAGGTGATCTGAAAAAGTTGCATACTGTATCATTCCAACTATATGACTTTTTGAAGAAGGCAAAACTATGGAGACAATTAAAAGGATCAGGGATTGCCAGGGATTTGTGGGTTAGGAAAGATGAATAGGCACAATACAGAGGTTTTTTTAGCATGTGTATAAAATATTCATATCAGCAGAAGAAAATTTTCTGTAAATGAAAATGTTTTAAATCATGTATGGAAATAAAAAAAGAAATGAGAATAGAAATAAGTCATAAATTGAGAAATATTTTCCCCAAAGTATTGTAAATAATTAAGAAGTATTATTCTAATATTCTAAACATGGTTGTGCACATATTCTTTCTTAGTTATAGAGTTCACACCTTCTTCCAGAAAGAAATTGCCATTCACGATAAAATGCTTACCAACTTTAATATAAAATATGATGTAATTAAGACTTCTGGGAAACACACTACTCCCCTACTTATCTAAAACAGTTAAAAATCTGATAATCT
Organism: Mustela nivalis; assembly: GCF_964662115.1. Taxonomy (NCBI): domain Eukaryota; kingdom Metazoa; phylum Chordata; class Mammalia; order Carnivora; family Mustelidae; genus Mustela; species Mustela nivalis. Next base: position 127,365,853 of record NC_139021.1, read on the forward strand.
TCATTCTGCATTCTTTTTGTTTATATTCAGTTTTAAAATGATTATATAACCATTCTTTCTTGATATAAAAACTCCCTATTACAAAATAAATTATTTGAAATAGCGTGCTAGAGATTTATTTTATACAGCATTCACACTAAAATTGGAAGTCAACATATGGTGAAAACATTCTAGGAAAACTTTTTAACTTAATGGAATGGTTATTACAATTTATTGTCTTCTCCATAGTAAAGACAGATTCCAAAATTAGATTTATTTATATAAATGAATTATCCCACAAAGATATTTTATGGAATAAGTGAAAAAAGTCAGTCACAGTTATATCTTCTTATTATCTTCTTATATCTGCTCATAAGTATTCTTATTATATCTTATTATTATTCTTAATAAATATCTTCTGATTATTAGCATCTATGTTACCTTAGAATATTTAATATATGTATGTGGAATATATATATGTTTTATATTTGTATTATACATATAAATATATATTTATATCATATATTATAATATATAATATACAATATACTTATAACAATAAACTATATATTCATACTACATATTGCATATATGCCATATATTATAATACATATTATAATAAAATCATATATTTTGTATATTACAAATAATATTTATATTATTCAATGCATATCTGTGGAATATATACATATACATATATACATACACATAACATATTTGAATATATATTATATTTTAATATATCATATATTATCAACATATTTTTTTTTCTTTGCATTTAGTCTTGTAAATTCAGCTTATCATTCCAGCTGAAAAAGACAGGTTGTTTTCTACTTCGGTCACTTAACCTATTACGCCTCTTTAGAGTTTTGTATAGTATGCAAATTTGGTGAATATTATAGCAATGCTATTTATGATGATATTGAACTAGGTAGGAATAAAAACAGCATGTCACTAGAGATTTACCTCCAGTCAATACCATACACATTAACTTAAAACCATTTCACTAAGTGATGCTCTATTAACCTGATTGGATGGGTATCTAAGTGTTTCTACAATTAAAGTTGGAGGACTTGAAATAATTCAAGTTTTCTTTTTTAAATTATATTTCCCCATGGTAGACAAAGTGTTCTAGACTAACCCTTCTTTAAGTTAGTGTTCATATAGTACAGTTCATCCTGATAGCTGCTTAGAGAGGTATGCAGAGGACAGCAACAGAAATGTAATTTTGTAAAAGGGTTTTTTTTTTTATTTTTCTTTTTTTTAAGTACAGAGCATTTAATGCTCCTAGTGTCATCCCATGCAATTTAAAGGAAGGATCTAACATTTGACTTGTTCATTTTATCTGAGCAATCCTAAGTGAGAAATTGGTTCTCATTTCAAATAAATAAATGATGCCACCACAAATGTCAATATTGGGGAAGTTTTTACCTGTCGAGTGCTAAGAAACTTTGACTATAGCTTAGGGCAACAAAAGAGAGGTTCAGGAGTAACACTGGTGGGAATTTCCATCCAGTAATTTGTTGTCAAATGCATTGATGTGAGGCCCCAAATGACTCAGAAACTGCTTGCTCCAATGACAAGAGCAACAAAGCGCTCATTTCCAATTACCAAGGGGTTTTAAAGTGTAAACTGTATTCCTCTTCTGTCAGTTGCTCAGAAACGTGGAAAGGGAAATCAGCAACATTTCAACACTAAATTGTTCAAGGATGTTGGGTGTGTTTGTGCAGTATTCTGGACAGAGTACATTTGGTGAACAAAATGTTAATGTAGCATGTTTGAAATATTGTTGTTCCTTGTGTGATGGATTTTGATTACAATATTAAAATGGTCTTTTTCTGAAATAAGACATTTCACTTAGAGAAATTGTTCAAGTGTTATGTAAGCAAGACTATCCCAACATAGTTTTTAAATTGTGATAAAGGTACTTTTAATATAAATCTTGTATCTAGAGAGGAAGCAAATGATAAATCACACATAGGCAAGTGACACATTTAGAAGACACTTTATTTGTTTTTCCTAGCCTAAGAGTTAATTCTGATCTCAGACTTTTATTTTCAATTAATATTTTTACTTATTTATTTACCTTATGAGATGATACAAGTGTGATTAGAGTTTAAAGCATTGAGAAAAAAGTTCTGTTATATATGAGGGCACTTGATAGTCCACTTTCTCTCTCTTTCCATACGTACTTCTATCTACTCTCCAGATCCCTATTGTTTGCCATTTCCTATTCATTTCATATGAAAAAATTTCTCACATAGTAACTCATTTAACATATTTTCCTAAGCATTGTAAGATTTGAATCAGTAACCCTAACACAGTGCTCTTTAACTCTACAAACTAAATTTTGAATTTTTATTCCTCCTAATGTATGGCAAAGATAAAGAAGAAATAATATGACTCTCGTAGTAATAGAAAATAAACACATGTCAAAATTTTATCTCCGTAATTAATGAGAAGAGTATCAGGAAGTCACTAAAAAGCCACAGTAATCCAGTTTTCTAGCCCTGACTTACAGGTGTTGCTTGCCATCAGAAACTAAGACCAGATGTCAGAAACTACAAGCACCAAAGAAACCCCATGACCCAGTCTTCACAGGTTTGGTCCGGTTCAGACACTCTGCTAACCCTCAAGATCATTATCATCTAACTGTAATAATAAACAACATATATACCTGTGCCATAACAGATCTGACTCTGGGAAGTCATTTAAGGGAAGAAGAGAGGTAGCATTTAAGGGAAGAAAAGAGGTAGCACTTTGAATTGGAGAAGTCTCTCCCTTCCACAAAAAAACCCAAGGTCAGCTTGTTTACCAGCCCTTTAATTACTCTAACCCTGTCAAACCCATACCATAAGGCCTAATCAAGGTGAAAGTGCTTTTAGAGCTGCCCTTCTTCATTCTTTGGTCATTGAATAAATTATCTGCTTGCCATCAAATACTGTTTTGTTATTTGGTTATTTGGCAAATGTTATGAGTAAGGAAAGAAACTACTACTCCAGTAACAGAAGCAGTCAGGAGGTGTGATGACCAGAAAACACTTGAGAAAAGCAGTAAAGAAGGAAGATGACCAGAAAGCATTTATATACATTTATACATACATACATACATACATATATACATATACATATATATATATATATATATTTAAATATTTATTTATTTATTTATTTGACAGACAGAGATCACAAGTAGTTAGAGAGGCAGGCAGAGAGAGAGGAGGAGTCAGGTTCCCTGCTGAGCAGAGAGCCTGATGCGGGGCTCCATCCCAGGTTGCTGGGAGCATGACCTGAGCCAAAGGCAGAGGCTTTAACCTACTGAGCCACTCAGCCACCTCTATATTTATATATTTATATAAATGATTGCTGGATTTCATAAGAGGTGTTAATGTCCATCTGGGACATTAAGTGATATGCCCATTGAATAGCGATCATTTGCATCTCTAACAAGAAAAATTAAATTTAGCATGTAATTTTACTAAGTGTACGATATTTAATTAAGAGTTAACATTTTCATTTTTCTTCAGATATTTCCTGATTTCCATTTTAATTCATTCTTTGACTCATTGGTCATGTTAGGGGCTGAGAAGTGGGAGATGTTGGTCAAATGGTACAAACTTCCAATTAGAATATGAAAACATTCTGGGGATCTAATGCACAACATTGTGATTATAGTTAAAAGTACTGCACTGTATACTTGAAAATTACTAAGAGAGTAAATCTTAAGTGTCCTCATCATAAAACAGAAATGGTAATTATGTGAGAATGGAGATATTAACTAGGCTCTGATTATAATCACATTGAGGTAGATAAGAATATCAAATCAACATACTGTACACCTTAAACATACACGGTGTTATATGTCAGTTATATCTCAGTAAGGCTGGGAAAAATAGAGTTAACAGTGAACTTTACTAAAAACATATATCCAGAATTACACATAACCTTGAGTGGCTGTATCCCTTATGTAACACTGAAGGAACAGAGCAAGGAAATATATGTGCCCATCTAAGATTCATAATTTTTTCACACAAATAAGGAAACTGATTTTCAGCGAAGTCTTGAATAAGAAGAGGCAAAGCACTGTAATTAGAATCTGTATTTAATTGGCTTGAATTTCTGTGACCTTGCCGGTACGTGTAACTGAATGCTAAGCAACTTCTCAGTGGAAAATAAGGATTGGAGTAATTTTTCCATGTAGAGGAGAAATTTTTGCAAATTCATTTATTTTTTAAAGATTTATTTATTTATTAGAGAGAGAGAGAAAGAGAGAGCGGTGGGGGAGGAGCAAAAGGAGAAGGAGAGAGAGAATCTCAAGCAGACTCCACATCTAGGGCAGTGCCCTACACAGGGCTCAATCTCACAACCAGAGATCCTGACCAGAGCCAAAATCAAGAGTCAGAGCTTAACTGACTGAGCCATGCAGGTGCCCCTGCAAATTAATTTCTTTTTTTTTTTTTTTTAAAGATTTAAAGATTACCTTAAGGATTAATTTAAAGATTATTTATTTGACAGAGAGAGATCACAAGTAGGCAGAGAGCCAGGCAGAGAGGAGGAAGCAGGCTCCCTGCCAAGCAGAGGGCCCCATGTGGGACTCCATCCCAGGACCCTGAGATCATGACCTGAGCCGAAGGCAGAGGCTTAACCCACTGAGCCACCCAGGCGCCCCTGCAAATTAATTTTTTAATAATTCCTTTCTGTTATAACTATCATTCCTTTACGAAATGACTTTTATCTTTGATCCAGTTCCGGGATGTCATCCAGGACACAACATTACATTTAGTAGTGGTGTTACCTTAGCCCCTTCGTTTCTCAGGCTTCCCTGATTTCGATGACCTTGACAGTTTCCAGGAGTTCTGGTTAAGTACTTTGTAAAATGTCCTTCTATTAAGATATATCTCATTCTCATGATTAGCCTGGGGTTTGTAGGATTTGGAAGGATCACAGAGTTAAAGGCCATTCTCATCAAATCATATCAAAGTATGTATGTGCAGGCAACTTTCCTGTCACTGTTCTGCCGATCTTGATCTCCTGGCTGAGGTAGTGCTTAGCAGGCTTCACTTTATTTATTTATTTATTTATTTATTTATTTATTTATTTATTTTTAAGATTTTATTTATTTATTTGACAGACAGAGAGCACAAGTAGGCAGAGAGGCAGGCAGAGGGGGGGGGGAGCAGGCTCCCTGCTGAGCAGAGAGCCCAATGCGGGGCTCGATCCCAGGATCCTGGGATCGTGACCTTAGCCAAAGGCAGAGGCTTTAACCCACTGAGCCACCCATGCTCTCCTGCAGGCTTCATTTTAGAGTGACACCTATTTATACACCTATACACCTACTCATTAGTACACCTATTCCCCATTTTCCATTTGGTATTCTTTAGAAAGAAGTCACTACTCATAGCTAACATTTAAACAGTGGGTAGTGACGTTCTACCTCCTTGAGCAGAGTATCTAGATAATATATATGGAATTATTTTACATGGGAGATCTGCATATTGTCTCACATTTATTATATATTCAGTAATTTTTCAATAATTTATATCAGCGTGGACTTAACAGGTATCTATTTTGAATTTGGGGCTATATCCTCATACTGATTTAATTATTTTGTTGTACAAATTGTTCCAGTTTTGTCCACTGAGAGCTCTCTCAGTTGGTTTCTGTGTCCCCTTTGCACACACTTACCTACATTTGTTTGCTCCTATGAGCATGTCCTTGCCCCACAATCAACTTGTATACTTCTTCCTCAGACCTGGATTTATTGGAGAATGCTGTTAGAAACCATGATCTTGCTTGTTGCTGTTGGGTTTCTATTTTTTAGTTAACAGAGCAAGGAAATATATGTGCATATGAATCCTTTTACAGACATTTCTACAGATATTTTTATATGTAGCCCCCTATATTTATAGTAAGCTAAATATGAGTTTATATCAGTGTTGAAGCTTTTGATTTTGATCAGTGTCTCCAACTAATCCATCATTGCAGGGATCATTCTAGCGTCTGTCCTTTTTTTATTGGTAAATTCCCAGACAACAACAATAAGTTTGACCCTTACCATTTGCCATACATTTACTTATTTGTTCAATTCCAGTATATGTCAAGAGCAGTATCAGAATTGTAATCCATACCTCTTTGGGATACAACTTTCCTCAACCACAGTGCAATTAGTGCTTAAGGACAGGTATGTTTTATGTCTTTAGTCTCACAAATTCCACTCATTTCCGAAATTACCGTTCCCTTCCCTTCCCTCCAGTGAAGATGTTCCACCCATTTGTAAAACAAATTCCTTTGTCACAAGTTGTCTTCCATCGTGAGATTCTCTGATCCTCTAAATGATTTTTTAAATTTTTGTATTTTAGGACTCACTTTTTGTGAAGCAAAGTTCAGTGGGTTCTGACTAATGAATAACACGATGTTTCACCTTTACAATTTCATATAAAAGAGTTTCTCATCTTAAAAATTCCATGTGTTTCATTTATTTATCCCCATTCCCAATCCCCTAGCAATCACTTATCTTTCACTATCGTGCTAGGTTTGGCTTTTTCAGAAAGTCATGTAGTTGAAATCATGCAGTATGCATCCTTTGCAGACTGGCTTCTTTTATTTAGTAATATGCATCTTAGAACCATTTATGTCTTTCTGTGTCTCAGTACTTCTTTTTTTTTTTCCCTCCATCACTGAATAATACTTGATTGTACAGTGGCATCACAACTGATCTGTTCCTATTTATAGGGAGATAAAGGATCTAGCCAGTTTTTGACAGTTTTTGATGCTGCCAGCCTTATTGGTCATGTTTTCAGGGGTGGTGGGGGGAGTACCAGGTTCCTGAAAGGAAAGGCTAAAAACGGAGGTAGGGAAGTTTGCAAAAGAGAGGGAAAACATTACTTGGTTTAAAATCAAGCTTCACTGAAGCATTAATGCAGACATTTTGATTTTTATTCAACTTTATGCTTTTAAACAGTTTCAGTTATTGTTTTAATTTGGAATAATATTGAGCATTTTTCATAGGTTTTTCGCTGTCTTTATATCATCCTTGATAAGGCTGATATTGAGATCTTTGACCCATTTTTTAATTGAGTTGTTTGTTTTTTAATGTTGATTTTGAGTATTTTTTGTATGAATGGGATACAGTTATTTTTATCAGATAGATGTTTATAATATCTTCTCCAAGTCTGTAGCTTGTCTTTCAAATACTTTTTGATGGTATGTATAAATGTATTATTGAAGTATAGTTGACATACGATGTTATATCAGTTTCAGGCGTACAGTGTAGTGATATGAGAATTTTATACATTATTCCATGCTTATGATGATAAGTATAATTTCCATCTGTCACCACACAATGTTATAACAATAACACTGGGGCACCTGGGAGTCTCAGTTGGTTAAGTGTCTGATTTAATTTTGGTTCAGGTCATGATCTTAGGGTCTTGAGACCAAGCTCTGCATCAGGCTCTGTGCTCAGTGTGGAGCCTGCTTTAGAGGCTCTCTCTCTCTCTCCTTTTGCCCCTTATCTTCCTCCTGCCAACCAACTCTCCCCAAATATACACACACTCTCTCTCTCTCTCTCTCTCAAAAATATTGATTATATTCTCAATTCTGGGATTTTCGTTTTCATGACTTATTTATTTTGTAACTGGAAGTTTGTACCTTTTAATCCCCTTCCTCTATTTCACCCATCTCCTCACTCACCTCCCCTCTGGCAACCACTGATTTGTTCTCTATAGTTAAGAGTCTCTGTTTCTTGTTTATGTCTTCATTTGTTTTGTTTTATAGCATCTTGTCTTTAAAAGAGAAAAAAATTGCCTGAAAACTAACATGTTCTCTTTTCCTCCTTTTTTCTGTTTTTCCATATTCTCATTTCTCTTTCGCCACTTGCTCTTCCCCACTTTAAAGGAAAATGACATACCTATCATTAGTTCTAACTTACTATAAAGCATTGCTCCAGATATGAAACAAAACAAAACAAACAAAAACGGGACTGAAAAGAAAGAGCTAAATATGAATATTAAAGTAAGCAATGTTGCCTTCCCTCCAAGCCTCACAATCCCTTCTTTCCACCTTAGCCCATCTGCTGAAGAAGTACAATTACAATGAACTGCATTTTATGGTTATATAAGTTTTAAAAAGATTATTTATTTATTTATTTGAGAGAGAGAGAGAGAGAACCTGAGAGAGGTCAGCAGGAGAAGCAGACTCCCTACCGAGCAGGGAGCCCGATATGGGACTCGTTTCTGGGACTCCAGGATCATGACTGGTGCTGAAGGCAGTCGCTTAACCAACTGAGCCACCCAGGCACCCTGGTTATATATAGTTTTTGAAAAATTCTAAGACATATATTTCTCAATTGCAAGAATTTAAATCAAAGGGAATTTAACACTTAGAGTTTTACAGTTATAAGAAATTCTTAAAATACAATTTTAGATAGGGGCACCTGGGTGGCTCTGTTGGTAAAGCAGCTACCTTTGACTCAGGTCATGCTCCCAGGCTCCTGGGATCTAGCCCCGATTTTGGCTCCTTGCTCGATAGGTAGCCTGCTTCTCCTTCTCCACCACTTGTGCTCCCTCACTCTTTCTCTCTCTTGCTCTCAAATGAATAAAATCTTTAATAAGTACAACTTTATATAATACACATTTGTTTACAGTGGAGTAGGCTAGATGATCAAGTAAAGACATTATTGTATAACATTGAATACATTAAAATAAAATTCCATAGGAAACATAGGATTAAAGTTATTTCAATGAGAAACAGATGAGGCAAATTTTTTTCAACTGTTAGATGATTAATTTATTTTAATTACTATACATCTTAAATTATTATAGTATTTATATTCTTTTAGATACTCCTAAAAGAGCAATATAACATTTTATGCAAAATTGTCACCATTTACAATTGCCCAGACATTTTGTCATGCGCAACCATATAAACTTATGACATATTTTTAAATATCCATTTGAAAATATTAAGATAGTATTTCCAAAATATTTTATGAGTTATAAATAAAAGGCAAAAGTTTATGATGTCATTAGAATTTGTTAAAGTTAGAATTAGAGTCCAAATTCTTCATGTATTTTGGATCTTAGACCCTTATTGGATATACCATTTGCAAATATCTTCTGTTTATTTTGTTGCCTTGTCATTTTGTTGATGATTTCCTCTACTATGAAAAACCTTTTTATTTTGGTGTAGTCCCAATAGTTTAACTTTGCTTTTTTTTTTTTTTTTCTTGTCTGAGGACATAGAATTAGAAAAATGTTTCTATAGCCAATGCCAAAGAAATAACTGCTTATGCTTTAGTCTAGGAGTTTTATGGTTTCAGGTCTCACATTAAAGTTTTTAAATCCATTTTGAGTTTATTCTTTATATGGTGTAAAAAAGTAGTCCAGTTTCTGTCAAATGTAGTTGTCCAGTTTTCCCAACACCATTTATTGAACAGACTGTCTTTTCTTCATTGTATATTCTTGACTCCTTTGCCATTGATTAATTGACCATGTTGGTGTGGGTTTATTTCTGGGCACTATTTTCTGTTCCATTGATCTTTGTGTCTATTTCTGTGCCAGTACCTTGCTATTTTGATTATTATAGTTTTATAGTATATCTGGAAATCTGGGATTATGGTACCTCTAGCTTTGTTCTTTCTCAATTGTTCTGCCTATTCACAACATTTAAGGAGCAAATAATGCAATGAAAAATGAGCAGAGAACCTGAATACCCCTTTTTCCAAAGAAGACACACAGATGACCAACAGATACATGAAAAGATGCTTAACACTCATCATTGGGGAAATATAAATCAAAACCACAATGAGATATCTCCTTATACCTATCAGAATGGCTAGCAAGAAATAACAGGTATTGGTGAGGCTATGGAGAAAAAGGAACCCTCATGCACCAATGGTAAGAATGTAGACTCGTGCAGCCACTGTGGAAAACAGTGTGGAGCTTTCTAAAAAAATTGAATATAGAAATAACTTTGTGGTCCACGAATTCCACTACCACGTATTTACTCAAGGAAAATGAAGACACTAATTTGAAAAATATAAAAACACCCCTATTGGTATGGCAGAATTATTACAATAGCCAAGAATAGGGAAGCAATCCAAGTGCCCACTGATAGATGAATGGATAGAGATGTGGTATAATGGAATATTATTCAGTCATAAAAAGAAGGGGATCTTGCCATTTGCAACAACATGGGTGGGTGTAGAAGGTCTAATGCTAAGCGAAATAAGTCAATAAAGACAAATACCAAATGATATCACATATATGTAGAATCTAAAACCAACTAAAACAAAGAAAAGACAAAAAACAGACTTAAAAGCAGAGAATGAATAAGTGGTTGCCAGAGAGGGAATGGGTGAAACTATAAAGGGGAATGAAGAGCATACTATTTTGGTGAGCACTGAATAATGTGCAGAAATGCTGAATCATTATATTGTACACCTAAAACTCATTTAACACTGTGTGTTCATTATATTTCAATTAAAAAAATGGCAAAAACAGAAAAAGAATCAGAGTCCAAATCTTAGATTGTTAATCTCTCTTTTTGAGAAGACCAAATCTGAGAGATTCGTATAGAATTCAGCAAGCAATCTCCTTTTGATAACATTAATGGGACAGAAATATTAAGAAACAAATAGTTAGTTGGGTGCAATGCTGGTCTGGCAACAGATGGTTTGATATATTTGAGTGGTACACATCCTCTAGATGCCAGGCCTTTACTACTTCCATTCATTCTTCAGTCCTTGCAATTCCATGTGCAGTCTGTAAACCACATGAATTAGCATTGCTTAGAGCATGTGAAAATATCGGGTCCCAATCCAGGTGATTTGTATGCACAATAAAGTTTGAAACAGAGGTATTAATTCCCTCCCTCCCTCTTTCTGTTTCTTCCTTCCCTCCCTCCCTCTCTCTCTTTCTGTCTTTCTCTCTCCATTCAAATATAAAATTCATGTAGGCAAATGTTCTGTTTGCTTTCTTCACTGTTCCTTCTACTCCAGGGCACAAGTTGGTGTCTGCTACATGGTAGGTGTTCTATAATAATTTGTTAGAATATATACTTCCATAAAAAGAAGTCCAAATGTAAGCAGTTATGCTTTGGCGAAGTCAGCAGCCCCAAAGTGGATTCAGATATTTTTTTCCCATCTTGTTTCTGTGCCATTCCCAAAAAACTAACATTCTCACAAATCTTATTTCCCTGGGATTATAAATTGACCTGAGGGTCACCTAACATCCTCCTGCATTATTATTCAAAAACTAAAAATGTAACCTGCTGCCTATTTTTTGTATAGCTTGCAAGTGAAGAATGGTTTTAACAATTTAAATGTTTGAAAACAAATTGTACTATTTCATAACATATGAAAATTATAGACATTCAAATTTGAATACAGGTTGCATGTTGAGTGTATCCCTCAAATTAGTTATGAGAGCATATCGAATTAGGGTGGGTCCCAAATTTGAGGCCTCATCCTTGTAAGAAGAGGGAGATCTGGTGACACAGATGTACGTGGAAGTGAGAGAGGAGTATGAAGATGGAGGCAGCGATTGGAGGGAGTGTCACCTTTGTGAGGTGGGGATCCTGGTGACGAGCTGGAAGGAAGAGGGCCTACTGACTGATGATCCGTAGACAACTTTATTTCTTACAATCACTTCTTTTATACTTTACACAAGATCTGGTTACAAACAGGATCTAGATTTACTTGCAGGATGTGACCTGCGGGTGGGATGTGAGCTACATGCAGGACGTGGACTATGTGGGGGATGTGGGCTACGTGCAGGCAATCACATGTGAAGAGGGAACCACAACAATTATCGCAGCTTTAAATGACAAGAGCAAGTTAAGGATTCTCCACATGTACCAGATCCATCTAAAGGAGAACATGAAAGCACTCCGGGGATCCTCCCATGTTTATTTCGGACATGGGCCTAGGAAGACTCTTGCCCTTAATCTCCTGGAGTTTTCTCACAGAATCTGACATGACCCCAGACGCCAGTCACACTGGGTGAAGATCCAGGTTGTGTTCCAACAAGAAATGTAGGCACAGTGCAGAAACCCCAAGGATTCCAAGGCAATCACCAGAGGCTAAGAGACAGTCAAGGAAGGACTCTTCCCTAGGGCTTTCAGAAGGAGCACTTTGAATTCAGACTTCTGGCCTAGAATTGAGAAAGAATAAATTTATCTTGCTTTAAGGCACCCAATTTATGATAATCTGCTGAGGCAGCCCCAGAAAATGAATACAGGATCCATAAATAAAGTCTTTTTGGACCCCAGCCATGTTCACTCACTCACCGATTGTACTTGGCTACTTTCACTTGGCAACCGCAGATTTAACGAATAACAGAGAAAGTCTGACCTGTAAAGACTAAACTACTTCCTGACCCTTTCCAGAAAAAGTATGAAGATTCTGCGTTTAGAATTCAGCATTATGATTCACCCCTTAGGTATGGAGCTACCTTCCGTGAAGCACATGAAACCTCCAGGGGAAGAACAAATTCTGTAACATTTTCAGTATGAGAGCAGCTTGGGGGTTAGTGTGCAAGGCAAACAGCAGAGAATTACCTCACAAATAACAAGCATGATATGGATTTCCTCTGCTACAAAATTACCTCTCCATCAGGAAATTGCAAACATTTTCTCAGAATTCTTTCTACTTTTACAGCTATAAATTAATTTTTAATAACATCACACCACACACACACACACACACGCACGCACACACTCTTCCCTTTGACCCATGTCAGATATGGACAAGCAGAAAATTTAAATACGGTTGATTAAAAGTGATTGCAGAAGCACAAAACATAAAGCTGTTTCGAGATCCTGCTTCTTGACTCATGTCATTGTTAATCATTTCACAGAGACCTGGCAGCCACAGCACAGATCCTGAAATATTGTACCAATTACCTGAAGAATGAAATACCAAGAGTGAGGTATTTGCCTCAGGCCCTTCCTCTCGACCTGACCAATAGTTGGGAATGTAATAGAAATGGGCAGACGGCCAAGCCCGGGAATCACCTCAAGTCTTCTCCACATACCTGCATGCTCAGTGATTATCCTCTCCCAATTATTGATGTGACACAGAGCAGTTTTCAGGTTCTGTTTCTGCCATTAGTTTCCTTCAATTAAAACAACTAACAAATGCGATACAATTATATCTATAAATTTATCCATTAGTTTTAAAAGAAACCATGTTCCTGAAAGGTAGCAATAGTGGAAAGAAAAAGAAGGCCTCCAAAATTGGACCACTATTACTCAACAGGAATTGAATTGTTAGCTGATTCTCCATGAATCTATGCCATTACTATATGTCCAAGTATTAAAAGACAGGTGCCCCTGATACTTTTTCAGGAAAATTTGTGGAGACCTACAAGCTGTGGAGAGATAAGAATAAAGAATTCTTCTTAAGAAAATGTATGTACATTCCTGGACACGTTAAGATAAAGGCAGTAACTTTCTCTAGAGAGATTTAGAGACATCCCTTCCTGAAGATATTCCATGGTGATAAAAATTACCTCTCTTTCTGTGGAAAAGAGGATGTGCAGGAATGGACAGGTTTGTCAGTAGCCCCGATAGAGGGTCAGAGTTTACAAAACTTGGGGTTCCTCTCCTATGACTCATCCTCACTATGCCTCACTATGGAAACCAGGGCTGGGGGAACCAGCATTGCTGGGCCACTCTGGCTACTCCTTTCATTACAAATAATAAACTGTCCTTGCATCCGACTCAGAAGTCTCCTGTTTTATATGTAAGTATGCAGTTTATGGTGGGTTGACTTAGCTTGAAAATAGAGTAAAAGTTTTAGGCTTTTCAAAGTACCAGACTTTGTTTTTAAAATTGCATTTTCTCATCAAAAGTAGAGTATATGTTCACATGTTTCCTGAAGAAAATTTAGAAAATTAAAAATATACAAATGTATAATATAAAATGATGCCAAACTTTTTTTTCTTCTATCTTTTCTTTGTTAGAGCATTTTTTATTTGCCATGGTTTATAAAATGTATATATTTTTTTTTCTAAGTTCCTCAACAACTTAACAGGGAGTCCTTTGTGTAAATAGAATTTGTTGGTCACTGTTGGGTCCATAGTCAAAGGAAAGAGACTGATACAAAGCGAAAGTCAAGCAAAGGTTTATTTTGCACCAAGCATTGAGAATCAAACCGACCATTCTGGGGCCACCTCTTACAGAGAGGGCGACCACTCCCTGCCTTACAAACTAACTTTTATAGAACAAAGGCCATGTGGTTGAGCCTGGCCACACACAGGTGGCCAATGAGATTGTAACACACAGAGAAAGCTGCACAGTCATGCTAGGCCACACACGGGTGGCCAATTGAATAACAATTCACCCCATAGTAGCTATTTGAACTAGCCTATCACCTTGGTTAGAATTGGCACGCAAAAGTCGCCCAAAGGTGGGACCCACACTCCTTGGTAGCTAGGGAGACAGTATGCACACACCATTGATTGGATGTCTCCACCTGGCCCGACTCATCCCTGCATTTGGGCTGTTATCTCCACCTGACCTGACCCACTTTTGTATTTGGGCTCTGTTATCAGGGACTGGTCGACTATATTTTACTGGTTTCCCAGACTTGCTTTTAAGTAAGTCCCCTGGGGCGGGGAGGCAGGGTCAGTGTAAGTTCTACTTCATAGACAACAAAATGGCTGTTCAACCAGGTGGAGCTGCTCTGGCTAAATAGGCCCTTACAGTCACGAAACATTCTTTCCTTATGTTTTAATTATTATTTTTATATATTACTGTTTATTGTTTAATTTCTCACTTGTCTGGAAATAATTTTTAGAAGAATATTCATTAATTTGAAAATATTTTTTTTAATTTTCTTCAGTGTCATAGGCAGTCTATTGTATCTTAGACCATAATGTATTGAGGTAAAATGTAGGGCAAAAGTTTATAGTCAGCCTGATTTTTTTTTCTCTTTTGTCTTGATAACAAAAGATTATTTCTTTTTCTTTGTCCTCCAGGATTTTAACTAGGATAGATCTCACTGTTGCTAATTCTATCCATTTATTCATAGACACCATGCAACTTTTCAATATTTTGATTCTTTTTTTCTTTTTTTAAAAATTTTTGTACAATTCTCTTTTTCCTTTTCCCTTTCTCATCATTGGAAAACCTACTTTCGGGGTGCCTGGTGGTTTAGTTGGTTTGGCATTGACTCTTGATTTTGGGTCAGATCATGATCTAGGATCAGGTCATGATATCAGAATCCTGAGACTGAGCTCCCCTTGTCAAGCTCCACCCCCATAATCTCTCTCCTTCTCCCTCTGTGCCTCTTGTCTCCACTCCTCTAAAAAAGAAGAAAAGAAAGAAAGAAAGAAGCACTAATAAAGAAATATGGTGCTCAAACATGACATTCCATACCTATTATTTTCTCTATAAAGCTTTCTAACAATGTGATCATTCCTAAGATATTTGTTCACTTTATAAAATCCACTTTTCCACCTTTGTTATCGTTTTCATCATTGTTTCCTTTCTTTAAGCTGCTTTGCATGTGGAACACTTGTGTGATGATTTGTCTTTCACTTTCTTGAACACTGTCAGTTCTTGTTTCACTTCTGTATGTTGCCTTGTGCTCTTTTCCACCATTCTGAAATATGTGTCTCTTTATTGACTTGCTTAATGCATGGTAATGTGTTTAATCACACTTTTTATTTGCTTACACAGTTGTAGCTTTTTGGAGGAAGAGGGAAGAAAGGTTGTTGAGTATTCTTTATCTGACTTATGTTTCTCTGATTCTTTCACCTTTTTTTTTTTTTTTTTTTTTTTAGCATATTATTCCATGATACCAAGTGATGTTCAGGTAGGTGCCATCACCAGCTGGAGCTGCTGTCCTTTTTGTTTCCAAAGAAATGGTTGGACTTATTTCTTAGGTTGTATCAACCTAATCTTAAATTTATTTATTTTATTTTTAATATTTACCTTAAGTTTTTATTTAAATTCCAGTTAACAGAGAATTAAATTCCAATTAATTAATTTCATGTGTGCACTATAGTGATTCAACACTTCCATACATCACCTGGTGCTCATCACAACAGGTACAGTCCTTTATCTTCATTCACCACCTGTTTCTCCCACCTCCCTATCTATCTCCCCTCTGATTACTATCAGTTTGTTCTCTATAGTTCAGAGTCTGCTTTTTTGGCTTGTCTCTTTTGAAAAACTGATCTACCAATTCTCTTTGAATTCCACAGTCCTCAGTATTCATTCTTCGACTCTTCCCACTGCAACAAGGCATATAAATTGCATTTGATAATATTTATAATTTAGCATTATAGATGATATTTGTATTCTTATTTATTATAATTTTTGTTTAGAGGTAATTGTCAGGAAAGAAGTAAATTAAATCTTTCTGTTACCTTAGAACAATGTATTTCATAAATGGCTATCCAGAAGTGCTCTTCTTCTTAGTCTAATGATCATCTATTGATTACCTTTAGTTTTCACAGTAGCTAATCATCCCAAAATAATAAAACATTTGGTATCCTTTTTATGAAGTTATACTACATAATATCTCTAAAATGCATGCAAAATGATTAATATTCTATCTTCAACTTGTGATGTAGCTTCTAAGAATTCTTAATGACTAAAATCATGGTCTGCCTCTAAGTATACTTATACATCAAAGCTTCTGTGTTATTAACCCAGTGGAACTTTCAATTTGTATTTATGTTTATTCTTGTCTAGAAAATATATCTTCCCCACAAAGATTCCACTTTATATTTATATATGTTCAATCATTGTAATTAGAGGTGAACCATTAATAATTCATGCTTTGTGTAGAATTAGTATAATTGGATTCTGACATTTACTGTCTAAACCTATTGTGCTTGGAAATGTCTTGCATTACATTGTGCACCATGACCCAGTAATTTCACCATAAGAAAAAAAAAAGATAAAAGCTTTTAGTTTTTAAGCTCTGGCTACATAAGTGGATAGAGAGCTTGAATATATGACACAGCAATGTTTTATTAGGGATTCTGAGATCCTTCACAAATTAGAAAAGCTGTATGTGACTTATGGTACTTTCATTTGATTGCAGAAGGATACACTAACCCACTTAACATGATATAGTATAGTTATATATTGTATAAAAGTCACTCCATTATCAAGGCTGTTAAAACATCCATTGGGAGTGGTAATTTAGTTATTTGAATAAAGTGAATTTGGTTGAATCAATCATTTTTTTCCTTAACGAGGTCTGAGTTTTTACATATTTGCTCTTCATTTATATATCTCTGAATGTCTTTATATTATCTATTAAATATAGTATTCCAAGCTAATGTGAGTTGTAAATACACTTTATGTTTTCAGTAAATTATTTTATCATGAGGAAGTTTGTTATAAATTAGCCAATCTAAAATTGCCTTTCTATCTCTTAGAATAATTCCACCAAAGACAATTTGAATCTACAACTTTCAAGCAAGAAAAATCTACTACCTATCCTCTTAAAATGTTCCTCTTTAAAAGTGTTTGTTTTAGGTGGCTGCATTTTATGATGGTACATAATTTTATATTTTATGAATTCAAATATTGGGGTAAAAATCTACTAGAATTCCTACTCCTCTGACATAATATATTTTATACCATAGATGCAGCTAAATTCTAATAAAAGGTATCACAGTATAGTGTCTTGATATCTTCAAGTGATTATTTAGGGAGGATAGTCCTTAGAAAAAAAAATAATTCAAAATTATTTTACAGATTAAAAGACCATTTTGGTTTTGGAGTGATAAGAACTATAAGATTATTTAAAAATAATTATTAGAACATATATTATATATATAATAAAAAATTAAGACCTTATATCCATCCAATAAAATTTTTCAAAAAGTCACAAAGTGGAAAGAATTTTATACCAAAAATCCATTTATACCTACAGGTTTATTTTAAGAGCATATAAAGATGCACCAATAGATGAATAAAGGGATAGATAGATATGATAAAGCAAATATAATAAACACTAATAACAGAATCTAGTTGTGGTTATGTACAGCATAGGAAATATGTTCAATAATATATAGCAATAGGTAGTGATTACACTTACTATGGTGAGCATCAGTAATGTATAGAATTGTCAAATCAATATGTAGTATATACCTGAAACTAATATAAAATCATATGATAACCATACTTCAATAATTAAAAGAATAAATCTACAGGAAATAGTACACTTCCACCAAAATATGTCCACACACACATGTATCATTAACTAGGTTGTACTATATTGACACAAATTTAGTTATACCAAGTATTGGTGAAGGCATGAAAGAAAATGAACACTTTACAGTCTTGACGGTATAGAAATCTATTAACCCTTCCTGGGGAATTTGATTATATCTACAAAACTTTAAAGTTTTGATCTATGATGCCTTTTTTGGAAGAGGAGAAAATGAGGGGTGCTATAAGTTTAGTTAATTGTCTCCAACAATTACTGTGTTTTCTCCCTTTCATATATTATAGTGAATCTAGACCTTCTGATACTTTTAATGTATTTAGTATGTTCTAAACTAAATGAGTAAACTATTACATGAATGCTTTAATTTGTTCATAATTCTATGTTCATTTTATGATTTCTTTAAGGCTAAATAAAATATAGAATTTCTCCATTAAATATTGATTAAAAACAAACCTTCTGATGTTTTACAGCTTTTAAAAAAAATCACTGAAAAGTATCTCCAGTATCTGGGTGTGTGTGTGTGTGGGGATTGGAAACTGACAACACTGGAAAGTTTGTCATATCTGTTGGAATAGAAGAGGAACAACTAGCTTGTTTTTCTCCATATGGATTTCTAAGGTGAAATTCAATAATTTTTCTTTATTTTATTCATAAAATAAGCACCTGGATTTAACAACCATTCATAAAGCACAGTGTTGCATAGTGGTTCACATTTTGGTGTGAAATAGACCTTGATATAAATCTGCTGTGCCACTCATCTGGCTATTAAATTAAATTTTTGTAAGTTACTTTGTCTAAACCTTAGTTTTCTCATCTGTAAAATTGCAATCATAATATATACATCATGGGTTGATAAGAGGAATGTGTGCCTGGAACATAACACTAGAAATTTAAGTCAAAAGACTAGAGCGAGTGCATAAATTCTATAGCTGGACATTTGTTCAGTAAAACAGACTGTGTTACACAGGTGGGCTCTAATCAGACTCAAGAGAATAAACAGTGACAGTCACCATCTGGGACAAAATTGTAGCCTCCAGAATTACAACACTAAATTTTGATGAACCATTTTACAATGTAAACTATTTAATTAAGATTTCTTTCTGGACTTCCTCCACATTATCTCTTAGTTGAAATGATTTGTACTTCTTATGCTGTGTGTCTGTTATTACAGAGATGAAAATAGAAAATCTAGATATAGATTAGAAAAAAAATCTTAAAATCAGACTGAATTTTGCTTTACATTTTTTTTTAAATTTATGCCTATTGATTACATCATGATTTATAATAGCATAAGGAAAAAAATAAGATGCGCTTTGGAAAGGTCAAGACAAACTAAGTTTATATCAGACAACCCTACATTACTATATCACCACATATCTTTTTCAGATAAGTAAGTGATAGCCTCTGTCCACACTTTAAGTATGGTAAAACAAACAACAACCAAAGCACATTTCATTCACCAGATAATTTTATGGTCTAATTAAGTTCTTTGTTACTGACTAGGATGGTATAATCAACTACCCCATCTGAGATTCTCTCTCTGCCAATTAAACTTTCTCAGTATATCAGCAAAGAAAAGCATAGCATTAGCTAATCCCATCTGCAAGAGAAGTAAAACTGTATTTCATTTTTGTGTACTGTGTTTAACTCATTTTTTTCAGAAATTTTAACATCTAATATGTGTTACTCAGTTAGATCTACTAGTCAGTCCCTAAACATGTATACTGCTTCAATAGTTTTATTCAAATATATTCAGAGATCACCTGGAAAAGAAAATGGAACACAGTATCATGATAAAAAAATTTCAGCAAACTGGGAATAAAGCACATGACCAGTATTCATTTAGCCAAGTGCATTTTTGGCTAGGAATGTAATCAAATATTGCTGTAGTTGTTTACTCCTTCAGTCTAATACAGTAGTGAGGTTTTCTGTGCTGAATCAAACTAAGTTGCAAACTCCAATCCTGCTGGTGCCCTTTTATCAATTTCTTTAAGTTTCAGTTTTGCAACAATACTACCCTGAATCCAAAGACTTTGGCTTTCCAGAACCTTCCCAGAGGGTCATGGAAATAAGGCCATTGTATCACTAGTCACCATTAATTATTTTATGGTCAGAATTACCATGGTATTTGATTATCCTTAAAACTCTCTCATTCTTAATTAATTAAAACAATCTTGGCAAATGCTTTTGCTCTGATCCTTCTTGCACTAGTCCCAAGAATTTCAACCCCCATTGGGGAAATTCAAATGCTCCTGGCTGTCACTCTTAACCATGGTCTCAGTTCCATAGACCAACAAATAAAGCCATGGTCCTATTCCATTCTTTTTAGCTGTATTATCCAGGTGGCTCTGGACTGCTTACACGAATAGACTTCCAAATATTGAGCAAACCAGCAATCCCTGAAGTAAGCCATACATTTATTTTTTACTATGCTTTTGCACATAGTAATGTAAATTATGGATCACACTCCAGAACCTACAAAATGTTACATTTTACTTCTTTTTTCTACATGTTTTCCTGGTTTCCAGGGTTAATCTGATCAAGCTGCTATGACTAAATGCCAAACCATCAGTGGGCTTAATTTTACTTAAGTTCATTGAAAAACTATTGAAAAACATTTAGTAATGACATGATGTTTTACCATATTGCTATTTAAAAGTAATAGAGATGTGAGAATATAGCCTCTAGTATTCCAAATTTATGCTTTAATAAAATTTCAAATAATATTTAAAAGGTAACAATAGCAAATCCTTATTTTTTAATTTTATCTTTTAACAATAGCATAACTTTAAATCTTAAAAATATGAATAAACTGTTTTGTAAAAAATATGTCTTTGATTTTATGTAATTGTTCAAATTATAAGTATGTATAAATTAATTGTATTATCTTAATAACTTAAGCAAAGTGAAAATCTTAACTCTTGCTGTTTTCAATTCTTGTGTTATCTTTTGAGTTTTAAGATATTTATTGTATTCCACATATAAAAATTGTGTTCAGTACTAACAGTGTTCTCACTGATTAGAATTTTTATATACAAAAATCAACAGAAAGTACTTATTTAAGTTATAGTTAATAAAGAAAGAGAAAAAAATCCTCTAAGCACAGGACCCTAAAGTGTTATGAACCACACACAAAAAACAGTTTTTATTGTTTCTGGAGTACATTTTTATATGTTTATATGAGCTTAGATGCTATTTTATTATTCTCAGATTTTTTGATTTAAGAGTTAAGGTAATCTACATTTTGAATAGTACACTATGAAGTAGGCTTAAGAACAAGATATAATATAAAAATAACTCAAATGCATTTTGTTATTGAAATAACAAAATTCCTCTCAAACATATATTATCATTATCTGCAGTCTCACAATCTTCTTTATTCAAAATATGCCACATATTAGACATCATTTCAAATGATAACAACATAGTATCATCATTTCTAATAAAATCCATTTTAAATTCATTGTAAATATATAGAGAGAAAAGGAGTCTTTTCAACAAAAAATGTTGGGAAAACTGGATATCCATACACACAAAAAATGAAGTTAGACCTTTATGCCATGTACAAAAGTATATTTAATTAAAAAATAAGTTAACTCAAAATAGATCATAGCTAAATACAAGAGCCAAAACTATAAAGTTCTTGGAAGAAAACCTAGGAGGAAAGCTTCATGACATTGGGTTTGGTAATGATTGTTTTGATAGGATACCAAAAGCACAAACATCAGAAGAAAAATAGGTCATTTGGACTAATAAAAAATTGAAACTTTTGTGCATCAAATGATACTATCACTCAATGAAAAGGCAACTCACAGAATGGGAGAAAATATTTGCCAATCACATATTTGATAAGGGAGTTAATATACTAATTATATAAGGAATATCAAAAGCAAGAAACTTAATTGAAAAATAGGCAAAGAACTTGCATAAATATTTCCTCAAAAATACACATATAAACTGTGAGTGCATAAAAAGATACTTAACATCACTAATCATTAGGGAAATGAAAATCAAATTCCCAGTGAGGTACCACCTCACATGCATTAGGGTTGCCATTATAGCCCATGAATAAATCCCACTTGGTCATGGTGAGTAATTCTTTTAATATACTATTAGATCCTATTAGCTAGTATTTTGGTGAGAATTTTGACAACCATGTTCATTAAAGATACTGGTCTAAATTCTTTTCGTTGGGGTCTTTGTCTCGTTTTGGGGACAAAGTAATGCTGGCTTCATAGAATAAGTTTGGAAGTTTTCCTTCCCTTTCCTTCTTTGAAACAGCTTCGCAAGAATAATTATTCTTTAAATCCAGCCCTGGACTCTTATTTGTTAGGAGATTTTTTATTATTGTTTCAATTTCCTTTCTTGTTATGGATTTGTTCATGTTTTCTATTTCTTCATGTTTCAGTTTTGGTAGTTTTTAAGTTTCTAGGAGTGCATCTCTTTCTTCCAGATTGTCTAATTTGTTGGCATACAGTTGCTCATAATATATCCTTAAAATTGTTTGTACTTCCTTGGTGTTGGTTGTGATCTCTCTTCCTTCTTTCTTTCTTTCTTTCTTTCTTTCTTTCTTTCTTTCTTTCTTTCCTTCTTTCTGTTTTTAAAGGTTTTATTTATTTATTTATTTTGACAGAGAGAGAGAGACAGAGACCACAAGTAGTCAGAGAGGCAGGCAGAGAGAGATGGGGAAGCAGGCTCCCCACTGAGCAGAAAGTCTGATGCAGAGCTTGATCCCAGGACCCTGAGACCATGATCCAGAAGAAGGTAGAGGCTTAACCCACTGAGCCACCCAGGCACTTTAATGATCTCTCCTTTTTCATTCATGGCTTTATTAATTTTGGTCCTTTCTCTTTTTGATAAGTCTGAGTCAGGGTTTATTGATCTTATTAATTCTTTCGAAGAACTAACTTCCACTTTCTTTGATCTGTTCTACTGTTCTTTTGGCTTCAGTACATTAAGAGGATTATTCACCAAGACCAAGTGGGGTTTATTTCTGGACTGCAAGGGTGGTTCAACATCCAAAAATCAGTCAACATGATACATCACATTATTAAAAGAAAGGACAAGAACCACATGATTCTCTCAATTGATTTAGAAAAAAACATTTGGCAAAATGTTTCTTGATTAAAAAGTCTTCACAGTGTGAGGATAGAGGGAACATATATCAATATCATAAAAGCCATATATGAAAATCCCACAGCAAATATCATTCTCAATGGGGAAAAACTGAGAGCTTTTGCCTTAAGGTCAGGAACATGACAGACATACCCATTCTCAGCATGCTTGTTCAACATAATATTACAAGTCCTAGCGTCAGCAATCAGACAACAAAAAGAAATAAAAGGCATTCAAATTGGCAAAGAATTCAAACTCTCACTCTTTGCAGATGACATGCTACTTTCCATGGAAACCTCAAAAGACTCCACCCCTAAATTGCTAGAACACATCAGGAATTTAGCAACATGACAGGTTATAAAGTCAATGAACAGAAATCAGTTACATTTCTATACACTAACAATGAGACAGAAGAAAGAGAAATTAAGGAATCTAACCCATTTATGATTGCACAAAAAAATAAGATACCTAGTAATGAACTTTGCCAAAGAGATAAAAGATGTGTGCTCTGAAAACCATAAAATACTTATGAGACCAATAGAGGAAGACACAAAGAAATGCAATAATGTTTCATGCTCATAGATTTGAAGAATAATTATTGGAAAATTGTTTATGATACCCAGAACAATTTACATATTCAGTGCAATCCCTATCAAAATAACATTAATATTTTTCAGAGCTGCAACAAATAATCCTAAAATTTGTATGGAACCAGAAATGACCCCAAAGAGAGGAATGTTGGAAAAGAAAAATAATGCTGGTGGCATTACAATGTCAGAGTTTGAGCTTTATTATAAAGCTGTAATCATCAAGATAATATGGTTCTGGCACAAAAACAGAAAAATAGATCAATGGAACAAAATAGAGAACCCAGGGGCGCCTGGGTGGCTCAGTGGGTTAAGCCTCTGCCTTTGGCTCAGGTCATGATCCCAGGGTCCTGAGATTGGATCGAGCCCCGCATCCCCTTCTCTCTGCTTGCCTCCCTGACTACTCGTAATCTCTCTCTCTCTCTGTGTGTGTCAAATAAATGAATAAGAAGTTAATTACAAAAAAAAAAAAAGAATAGAGAACCCAGAAATGGGCCCTCAACTATACCGTCAACTAATCTTCGACAAAGCAGGAAAGAATATCCAATTGAAGAAGGATAATCTCTTCAACAAATGGTTGCTGGGAAAATTGTACAGCCACATGCAGAAGAATGAAACCAGATTATTTTCTTACACCATACACAAAGATAAACTCACAATGGATGAAGGGCCCAAATGTAAGACAGGAACTTATCAAAATCCTGTCTCACTGACATGATCTCTTCAACCTCAACCACAGCAACTTCCTGCTAGACATGTCTCCAAAGGCAAGAGAAACAAAGCAAAAATGAACTATTGAGACTTCGTCAAGATAAAAGACTTCTGGACAGCAAAGGAAACAGTCAACAAACTAAGAGAAAACCTATGGAATGGGAGAAGATATTTGCAAATGACATATCAGATAAAGGACTAGTATTGACGATCTAGAAAGACATTATCAAACTCAGCACCCAAAGAACAAATAATCTAGTCTAGAAATGGGCAGAAGACATAAACAGACATTTCTCCAAAAAAGATATCAGATGGCCAAAGGATATGTGAAAATATGCTTCATGTCACTTGGCATCAGGGAAATATAAATCAATAAAATACCATAATGAGATACCACCTCACACCAGTCAGCATGGCTAAAATTAGCAAGTCAGGAAACAACAAATGTTGGTAAGGATGCAGAAAAAGGGGAACCCTCTTACATTTTTGTTGGGAATGCAAGCTGGTATAGCCACACTGGAAAACAGTATGGAGGTTCCTCGAGAAGTTAAAAATAGAGTTTCCTTATGACACAGCAATTGCGCTGCTGGGTATTTACCCCCAAATACAAATGTAATGAGCCAAATGGGACACCTGCACCCCAATGTTTTTATTTAACAGTGATGTCCACAAGCCAAACTATGGAAAGATGGAAAGAACTGAGATGTGAGATGTTCATCAACAGATAAATGGAATATTACTCTGCTATCAAAAAATGAAATCTTGCTATTTGCAATGATGTGGATAGATCTAGAAGGTATTATGCTAAGTGAAATTAGTCAAAGAAAGAGAATTATATGACCTCATTCATATATGGAATTTAAGAAACAAAACAGAGGATCATAGGGGAAGGGAGGAAAACTGAATGGGAAGTAATCAGAGAAGGAGACAAACCATGAGAGACTCTGAACTATAGAAAAAAAACTGAGGATTGCTGGAGGGGAGTTGAGTCAGCAGTGGGGTACTTGGGTGATGGTTATTAAGGAGGTTATGTGATATGATGAGCACTGGGTGTTGTATGTAACTGATGAATTATTGAACTCCATATCTGAAACTAATGATGTAATATATGTTGGCTAATTGAATTTAAATTAAAAAAAAAAGATTGCCATTATGCAACAAGCAAACAAACAAAAAACAAACAAAATAACAAGTGTGAGTAAGGTTGTGGGGAACTTGGAAACCTCGTGCATTGCTGTGGGAATGTCAAATGGTGCAACGACTATGAAAATTTAATGTTTTCTGAAAAAGTTAAAAATAGAATTACTGTTGTGTCTGGATGGCCTAGTCAGTTAAGTGTCTCACTCTCGATTTCAGCTCAGATCATGATCTGAGGGTCATGGGACTCAGCCCTGTGTCCACAGCCAGTGTGGAGATTCTCTTGTTGTCCTTTTCTGACCCTCCCCTACTCACTCTCTCTATAAATGCAATCTATCTATCAATCTATCTATCTATCCATATCTATCTACATATATATACATATATGTATATATATATAAAACCATATGATCTAATAATTCCACTCTGACATATACCAAAATTATTAAAAGGAGAAAGTCAGATATTTATAAATCATGTTTATAGCAGCATTATTCACAATAGGCAAAAGGTGGAAATGACCCAAGTGTCCATCCATTAACATGTAAATGGATAAACATGTAAATGGATAAACAAATGGTATATATGATGTATTCAGCCTTAAAAGGAAAGGAAATTCTGGCACACATTAAAAAATGGATGGACACTGTGGACATTATGCGAGTGACTTAAGCCACTAAGGACTAATCCTGCATGATTCCACTTATACAAAGTGAAGAAAGTAATCAGATCCATAGAGACAAAAGTAGAATAGTGGTTTCCTGGGGCTGGGAGGAGAAAGTAATAGGGAGTTATTGTTTAATGGGTATGAAGTTTCAATTTGGGAAGAAAACAAAATTCCAAAGATGGATATGGTTATAGTTGCACAATAGTATGAATTTATTTATTTTTAATAAACTATACACTTAAAAACCATTGAAATGTTCTTTTTATGTTATATATGTTTTACCAAAATAAAAAAATAGATGTAGAAATATTAAATGAACAAAATCCCAGATATCATTCAATCCAACCACAATCTTGAAGTCTCCTCACATAAATACACACACACAAAATAAAAGGACAAAATTAGTCTTAATCTATATTTCAACATAAAAATCAAAGATGGTAATTGTGAGAGGATAAATACTCAGAAATTCTGAGTAAGATTAAACTTTTACAAGCCTTCATTTGCCATTAAGTCTGCATTCTTTTTTTTTTTTTTTTGTCCTCACTGCTAAAGCAAAAACAATAAAGTTTAGATTCTCCTCAACTTCTTTCTTTCTTTCTTCCTTCCTTTCTTTCTTTCTTTCTTTCTTTCTCTCTCTCGCTCTCTCTTTCTTTCTTTCTTTCTTTTTTAATCTGAGAAATCTATGTGTAAACTCCAAATGCCCATTTCTTTTTCTGTTTTTGTAGGAATCCCTAGGGGGTTAATACATTTCCACAAATTCACACTAAGGCAGTCTTCTAGTTTTATTCTTTGTTAAATAAAGTTGACCTAGACCTATTGTATAGTTATTTTCCCTTAGGTGGTGGCCATTATACTCAATAATAAATTACCACATGGGGCTAACTATACTTCCTAATGCACTTAACTAATAAAGAAACCAAACTGTACATTTGCATAAGGAACATACATTAGATTTCACACGTGAAACTTTTACTTTACATAATAAGACGTCATCAAATAATCAGAACTGATGGAGGGAAAGGAAGAGCAGCAAAGATATTTTACTGCTGTGGCTATATGTGGCCACTTGCAGAGTCTACAACCCGAGTCTTACCCTTGATACTGTAGGCAAGGGCCAGATTACCTCATTTTGCACATTTTGCACACAAATATGTACAGTCAAGCATTCTAATTATCTCTATGTTATGGAGTCCACCTCAAAATGCTGAAGGACTCTGCAGGAAAAATAAACAGGTACAGCAATTAGATTCATATATCACCACATTTAGAAAACCAGTACCCTAGCTCTAGTAACTGTACCATCTGTCAAAGGAAAGGAAGCAAAGCCTTAATGACTTATTTCTTATGTATATGACACTAAGTTTATTTGAGGCAGAAAGTTTTAAACCAGGCTATTAATAACTGACAATTTTAAGTTCCTTTCAAAAAGATGGAAATTTGGGATGCTTGGGTGGTTCAGCTGGCTTAGCATCTGCCTTGGGCTCAGGGCATGATATCAGGGTCCTGGGCTAGAGCTCTACATCAGGCTCCATGCTCAGCAGGAAGTTTGCTTGTCTTTCTCCCTCTTCGTCTCCCTTCTGTTTGTGTTTTATTGCTCTGCTCTCTCTCTCAAATAAAATATGCGGTTTTTTTTTTAAGAAGATGAAATATCAGGAGTACAAGGAGGCAGTTACAGAAATAAAATAAAACTCTTTGGTTATTTGCATACATTAATTTAATAATTGTATTCTAATGTTATCAGGTTATTAATATAAAAATATAAAAGGATTAATTTTTAGGGAAAAACAAAACAACAGCAAAAAAAAAAGGTTTCAAGATGTAAAGAATACTAGAAGAGAACTAATTAAAATAGAGTGGACAAATAGGGCTTCTCTGAAAATGAGACATGCCACCCTGAATGGTGAGGTCTGATACCTGTCCACGGCCTCATACAAAAAAGCTCATATTTTTTCTGGCACTTTTCACCATTTCTAATTAATGTATTCTGAATAATAAATACAATACAAAGATAAAAGAAACACCCACAGACACAAAGACACATACTCAATGAGAGGAAAATGAAAAAAATGAAACAAATTTAAAAACTCTCCTCAGGGGCACCTGGGATGCTCAGTGGATTAAAGCCTCTGCCTTTGGCTCAGGTCATGATCTCAGGGTCCCAGGCTCCAGCCCCACATGAGACTCTGCTTAGCAGGGAGCCTGCTTCCCCCTCTCTCTCTGCCTGCTTCTCTGCCTCCTTGTGATCTCTGTCTGTCAAATAAATAAATAAATAAAATTAAAAAAAGAAACAACAGCAACAACAAAAAACTGTCCTCAAATAAGAACAAGACACAATGGACACAATGTATCCAGTATAATAATGTATCTGGTAATCTAGATCCAATGAGACGTGTAGCATTTCTCCTCAAGAAAAGCCACAAAATATATGGAAATCTCAGTTCAAATAAATATCATCCAATTTACATTTGCAAAATGATCCTATGTTAAGTAAAACATTATTCAAGACACATTGCAGGTGAATCTACCCCAAGAATGTCTAGACACTTGTTCTACATTAGTGTGACTGAAAGAAATATAGATACTATTAGCATTTTCCCAAGAATCAAATAATACTTTCCTCAAATTAAATTTAAACTTTCATCCTTTATAA
Organism: Mustela nivalis; assembly: GCF_964662115.1. NCBI lineage: Eukaryota > Metazoa > Chordata > Mammalia > Carnivora > Mustelidae > Mustela > Mustela nivalis. The sequence goes on from NC_139021.1 coordinate 127,394,897, forward strand.
AGGAAAACAGTGTTTGAAATGTTAAATGTAAATATTTCTAGTTTGAACTCAACATTTTTTTTTTTTTATCTCGAGCTTTCCTACTACCTAGGAAGATATTTTATTAGATATTTTATTTTATCTGCTGGTGGATGAATAGGGGATTTATTAACCTAGGATCATGGAGGGGGGTTCTTTCCCTAAAAAAATTAGTAAAAACAAAACACAAAATGTAGAAGTACCTGAATAGACAAATTGACATTCACTATATTGAACCAGCAAGCATGTTATATAAGCCAAGTTAGTAAAGCAGTAATTTCAATTGATTTTATTACATAATTGGAAGAGAGAAAATACAGCTGGCAATGAAATGTACTACCAATTTTATATTTTTCAGAGCATGTGGTATTTATGTCTAAAAGGAAGTTGCAGATATATCCAGTGGTGTTTATTCAAATATGAAATAGTTTATAGGCAATTATAATGAAGAAGATCTGGCCAAATTGCTTAATAGAGTACTCTGGATTTTATTTTTTATTCATCATCAAAAGCAAGTGCTAAGTGACCATCAACATAATATTATTATTGTTTTTCTTGTTGTCCTGCTGGTCTTGGGACTCTGGGTGGGTTCTAAAAGTTAATTTAACAAATCTTATTCCAAAAACATGTTAGTTGATTTCTCACCATCACACTCTTCCTTGCCACATTCTTCAAGAAAATAAAATCCTTTGTGGCACACATGTTTTAATTAAATAAAAAATATAAGCAAAAACAGCCAATTAAAATTATAGAGAGTTTTTTAAGTAGTGAGAATCAAATCTAGGAAATATTCCAACTTACTTTAAAAATTTCCTTTGAATTTATAAGGCTGGTATTTATATGTGTTTTCTGTCCATTTTTTATTATTATTTTATTTTATTATCCATGCTTGGAGAATTGTATTGTTTATGTTCAATGTCTCTCCCATCTGTGCTCAGGTAGATTTTACAGAAAAAAACAGAAAGCCTTATCACTGATGTAGAAGATTTTAAAAAATATTTATTAAGACTTTTTTTTTTTTTGGAGGAGTTCAAGGTTTATAGCAAAATTGAGGGAAAATTACAGAGATTTCCTTATACAATCTCCCATTTGGGTAAACTTACCATATTATGGCATGCTTTACCAGAGTGGTACATTTTTTACATTTAACTAATATATATGACACATTATAATCACCAAAATTCTAAATTAATTTACATTACAGTCACTCTTGAAATTATATGTTCTCTGGGTTTGGAAAAATGTATAGTGATATATATTCATTATTATGGTATCATATTGTCAATGCCCTAAAAATCCCTCTCCCCCAATTCCTTCTCCCATCCCTTGCTGACAACCACTGATCTTTTTATTGTTTCTATAGTTGGGTTTTCCACAATGTCATGCACTTGGAATCATACAGTATGCAGTCTTTTCGGATTGGCTTCTTTCATGTGGTAACACGCATTTAAATTTTCTCTATGTCTTTTCATGGTTGACATCTCATTTCTTTTAGCACTGAATAATAATTCACTGTCTGAGTGGACCACAGTTTATCCATTCATCTATTGAAAACATCTTGATTTTGTCTTTGGCCCATTTAATTGCTTTTTGTTATAGTTGAGTTTTAGGAGTTCTTTGTATAATTTAGCTACCAGTCTTTTTATCAGATGTGTCTTAATATTTTCTCCCAGTCTGTGGTTTGATTTATTATATCTTGACATTGTTTTTCACAGAGCAGAAGTTTTAATTTTAATGAAATCCAACTTATACTTATTTCTTTCATGGATCTGTTTTTGGTGTTACACCTAAAAATGAGTCACCATACATGAAATCATCTAGGTTTTCTACTGTGTTGTTTTCTAGAGTTTTATAATTTCACATTTTATGTCTAAGTTATGATCCATTTTGAGTTAATTTTGGTGAGGACATAAGTTTTGGGTCTAGTGTTACTATATTGCATATGGATGTTCAGTTGTTCCTGAAAAATTTATAAAAGAAACTTTTTGCTCCATTGAATTGTTATTGTACCTTTGTCAAAGAGTGATTGACTTCATTTATGGGGGTTTATTTCTGGACTCTGGACTCTGTTCCAGTGAAATGTTCATTCTTCTACACATACTACACTTTCTTGATTACTGTAGCTTTAAAGTAAGCCCCATAGTTGTGTGTGGGGTTGGTATCTGTCTCTGGACTTACTTCTTCTCTTTAAATATTGTTGGTTATTCTGGGTCTTTTGCCTCTCCATGCATACTTTGAATCCATTTGTCAGTCTGTACAAAGTAACTTCCTATATTTTGGTTGGAATTACCTAGATCAAGTTGGGAAGCACTGACAACTTGGCAATATTAAGTCTTCCTATTCATGAATATAGAATATTTCTCTATTAATTTATTTTTTCTTTGATTTTCTTCATCCAAATTTTTTAGTTTTCCTTAAATAGTTCTTGTGTATATATTTTTTTAGATTTATAATTACATCATACTTTAGGGTGCTAATGTAAATACTATGCTCTTAGTTTTAAATTCCACTTGTTGGTATATAAGAAAGCAATTGATTTTGTATATTAACTTGTCCTGCAACCTTGTTATCATCACTTATTAGTTAAAGGACTTTTTAAAATTTTCTTAAATTGACATTGCACATTACTCTTCATCCAGGTTTGTCACATATTTTGTAATGAAAAATACATTTGGTCAGGATTGACAAGTTGGCATAAGTGTCAGAATGCTCTGGGTAAACATGTCTTCTCCAGTAAACACTGTGATACACTGAACACTCAAGTAGGCTCTAGAGTTGAATTTGGACATCCTCAGGTGACAAATGATCACAAGACTGTATCATAGATCCTGGACAATTGGGAGTTGTTTAACAGAGACTAGTCTAGGATCTGGGAGACAGAAAGAAATCTCCATCCCACCTGTTTTCTCAGAGATTGGAAGAGTATTATTCAGCCATGAAAAAGAATTGTGTACACTATGTGATTCAACAACTTGTTATGTTATGCTATTCTCACAAGTGTAGCTAACATCTCTCACTATATTATGCTACTGAAATACCATTGACCATATTTTATTTATCTTATTCTTGTGACTTATTTACTCCTTAACTGGAAGCCTGTATTTCTTACTTCCCTTCATCCATCTTACCCATCCTTCCATTCTCCAACCTCTGGCAACTGTCATTTTTCTCCCTGTATTTATAGATCTGATTTTTTTCTTTTTGTTTATTTGATTATTCATCTGTATTGTTTTTTAGATTACACATACATGTAAAATCATATGGTATTGGTCTTTCTCTGACTTAGTTCACTTATTATAATACCATCTAAATCCAACCACTTTGTTGCAAATGGCAAAATCTCATCCTTTTTTTAAGTCTGAGTAATATTCCATAACATAAATATAACACATCTTCTTTATCCATTCATCTACTCACAGATACTTGAGTTGCTTCCTTATCTTGGCTATTATAAACAATGCCACAATAAACATAGGAGTGCACATATCTTTTCAAATTAATGTTTTCATTTTCTTTAGGTAAATGCCCAGTAAAGGAATTACTGGATCATATAGTACTTCCATTTTAAAATTTTTAAGAAATCAAAATGTTTTCTATACTGACTGAACCAATTTAATTCCCACCAACAGTGCATGAGGGTTCCTTTTTCTCCACAAACTTGTCAACACTTATTATTTCTTTTCTTTTCCTTTTTCTTATCTTTTTGAATTGAGCCATACTGACAGATGTGGGGTGATATCTCATAATGGTTTTGACTTGCATGATTTCCTTGATGATTAGTAATGTTGAACATTTTTTCATGACCATCTCTATTTATTTCCATTTATATGGGTACAACACTAGACCACCAAAATTTGACTTAGGAATAGTAACTAAGGAGCTTTCTACTTACAGGCAGGTTGGAGGAAGGAGACCTTCTGGTATCTAGCAGAAAAGAGGGGGGATAGTCTTTGCCATCTTTTCAGGAAACCATAAATGAGGTATAAATGATATCCTTGAAGTCTCCTGGTTAGCATAAGCTTAAAAATATATTTTAGTAATTTCCCAGAAATGCCTGTAATTCCATAGATACGTATTGCTTTGAGATCCTAAAGAGAGTGTTGTGAACAGTCACCAGACTGGAAAGGATACCTGGGGACAGTGTGTTATTCTTATGAGACCCACATTTATAATTAGAACACATTTATGAATTTTGTTTAGACTTTGAATTTACCTACTATATCATAACCCTACCTGAATTTGAAGAAGTTAATTTTTTCATAATATCTGACCTAAAGTTTTACAGATAAAGTTTATGTAAGGTAACTAATCAAATATGTGCAATGTGATGATCTTTAAAACTTATTTATAGAGGAGAAGATGAAAGGACAACCCTTGTGTATTTATTAAAATAGACAAAAACTTAAATTTAAGTATGCAATCTAAAGTGGACAACACTATATATACCATATACATATATATGATATATATGTATCCATTTTTGCAATATAGTAACTAAAAACACCAAAAACTATCTGATTAAAAAATGGGCAGGAGACTTGAATTGATGTTTTCTCAAAAAAGACATATAGAGATGGCTAACAAACACATGAGAAGATGTTCAGCATTACTAATCAGGGAAATGCAAATCAAAACTCTAAGTTACCACCTTATACTTGTTTGCATGGCTAGATTCAAAAAGACAAGAAATAACAAGTGCTCGTAAGGATGTGGAGAAAAAGGAACCCTTATGCACTATTGGTGGGAATTAAATTGGCTCAGACACTATGAAAAACATTATGGAGATTCTTCAGAAAATTAAAAGTGTAAATACCATATGATCCAGTGATTTCATTACTGAATATTTATCTAAGAAAATGTAAACAATAATCTGAAAAGATATATGCATTCCTATGTTTTTTGTGGTATTATTTATAATACCAAAATATGGAAGCAATTTGAGTGTCCAAGTATGGAAGAATAGATAAAGAAGATGTGGTGTGTGTGTGTGTGTGTATATACATATGTGTGTGTGTATAATGGAATGTATATGTATATATACATGTATATAGAATGCATGTATATATATATAAACTATATATAATATATAAAATGGAATATTTCCATTTGCAACAACAATGGATGGATCTATAAGATATTATATTGGGAGGAGTCAAGATGGCGGAGAAGTAGCAGGCTGAGACTACTTCAGCTAGCAGGAGATCAGCTAGATAGCTTATCTAAAGATTGCAAACACCTGAAAATCCATCGGCAGATCGAAGAGAAGAAGAACAGCAATTCTGGAAACAGAAAAACAACCACTTTCTGAAAGGTAGGACCGGCGGAGAAGTGAATCCAAAGCGATGGGAAGATAGACCCCGGGGGTGAGGGGCCGGCTCCCGAGAAGCGGCGGAGCAACCGTGCACAAAATCAGGACTTTTAAAAGTCTGTTCCACTGAGGGACATCACTCCAGAAGCTACCCGGGGCAAAGCCCACACGGGGTCAGCGTGGCCTCAGGTCCCACAGGGTCACAGAAGGATCGGGGGTGTCTGAGTGTCGCAGAGCTTGCGGGTATTGGAACGGGAAAGCCGGCTACAGAGACAGAGCCAACAGTAAGCTCCCAGCTTGGGGTGACCTTGAACCGGTCGCAGGATCGGTGAGCTCGGAGCATGGCCGGAGGTCAGGCAGACGGGAGTAACTGGGCGCTGTTCTCTGAGCACGCACTGAGGAGTGTGGCCCTGGGCTCTCGGCTCCTCCGGGCCGGAGACCAGGAGGCCGCCATTTGTATTCCCGTCCTCCGGAACTCTACTGAAAGCCCTCAGGGAACAAAAGCTCCTGAAAGCAAACCCAAGGGGATTACTCACCCCGGCCCGGGAAAGGGCGGTGTAATTCCGCCTGGGGCAGACACTTGAGAATCACTACAACAGGCCCCTCCCCCAGAAGATCAACAAGAAATCCAGCGGAGACCAAGTTCACCTACCAAGGAGTGCAGTTTCAATACCAAGGAGAGCAGCAGAATTCTAGAGGAGGAGAAAGCAAAGCACGGAACTCATGGCTTTTTCCCTGTGATTTTTTTTAGTCTTGCAGTTAATTTAATTTTTTTCTTTTTCATTTTTTGTTTTTTTTTTCTCGCCTTCGGGTAAAAATTTTTTTTTTCTGTTACCTTTTTCTTTTTTAACGATTTTTTACTAGTTTATCTAATATATATATTTTTTCTTTTTTATAATTTTCTTAGGTGTTTTCTTTTTTTTTTAATTCTTTTCTTTTTGTTTTCTTTTTTCTTTTTTTTACTTTCTTCCTTTTTGAACCTCTTTTTATCCCCTTTCTCCCCCCTCACGATTTTGGATCTCTTCTAATTTGGTTAAAGCATATTTTCCTGGGGTTGTTGCCACCCTTTTAGTATTTTACTTGCCCCTTCATATACTCTTATCTGGACAAAATGACAAGACGTAAAAATTCAACACAAAAAGAAGAACAAGAGGCAGTACCGAAGGCTAGGGACCTAATCAATACAGACATTGGTAATATGTCAGATCTAGAGTTCAGAATGACAATTCTCAAGGTTCTAGCCAGGCTCGAAAAAGGCATGGAAGATATTAGAGAAACCCTCTCGAGAGATATAAAAGCCCATTCTGGAGAAATAAAAGAACTAAAATCTAACCAAGTTGAAATCAAAAAAGCTATTAATGAGGTGCAATCAAAAATGGAGGCTCTCACTGCTAGGATAAATGAGGCAGAGGAAAGAATTAGTGATATAGAAGACAAAATGACAGAGAATAAAAGAGGGACAAACAGCTACTGGACCACGAGGGGAGAATTCGAGAGATAAGTGACACCATAAGACGAAACAACATTAGAATAATTGGGATTGCAGAAGAAGAAGAAAGAGAGAGGGGAGCAGAAGGTATACTTGAGAGAATTTTTGGGGAGAATTTCCCCAATATGGCAAAGGGAACGAGCATCAAAATTCAGGAGGTTCAGAGAATGCCCCTCAAAATCAATAAGAATAGGCCCACACCCCGTCACCTAATAGTAAAATTTACAAGTCTCAGTGACAAAGAGAAAATCCTGAAAGCAGCCCGGGAAAAGAAGTCTGTAACATACAATGGTAAAAATATTAGATTGGCAGCTGACTTATCCACAGAGACCTGGCAGGCCAGAAAGAGCTGGCATGATATTTTAAGAGCACTAAACGAGAAAAACATGCAGCCAAGAATACTATATCCAGCTAGGCTATCATTGAAAATAGAAGGAGAGATTAAAAGCTTCCAGGACAAACAAAAACTGAAAGAATTTGCAAACACCAAACCAGCTCTACAGGAAATCTTGAAAGGGGTCCTCTAAGCAAAGAGAGAGCCTACAAGTGGTAGATCAGAAAGGAACAGAGACCATATACAGTAACAGTCACCTTACAGGCAATACAATGGCCCTAAATTCATATCTCTCAATAGTTACCCTGAATGTTAATGGGCTTAATGCCCTTGTCAAAAGACACAGGGTATCAGAATGGATAAAAAAACAAAACCCATCTATATGTTGCCTCCAAGAAACTCATTTTAAGCCCGAAGACACCTCCAGATTTAAAGTGAGGGGGTGGAAAAGAATTTACCATGCTAATGGACATCAGAAAAAAGCAGGAGTGGCAATCCTTATATCAGATCAATTAAATTTTAAGCCAAAGACTATAATAAGAGATGAGAAAGGACACTATATCATACTCAAAGGGTGTGTCCAACAAGAAGATTTAACAATTTTAAATATCTATGCCCCCAACGTGGGAGCAGCCAACTATATAAACCAATTAATAACAAAATCAAAGAAACACACCAACAATAATACAATAATAGTAGGGGACTTTAACACTCCCCTCACTGAAATGGACAGAACATCCAAGCAAAAGATCAGCAAGGAAATAAAGGCCTTAAATGACACACTGGACCAGATGGACATCACAGATATATTCAGAACATTTCATCCCAAAGCAACAGAATACACATTCTTCTCTAGTGCACATGGAACATTCTCCAGAATAGATCACATCCTCGGTCCTAAATCAGGACTCAACTGGTATCAAAAGATTGGGATCATTCCCTGCATGTTTTCAGACCACAATGCTCTAAAGGTAGAACTCAACCACAAAAGGAAGTTTGAAAAGAACCAAAATACATGGAGACTAAACAGCATCCTTCTAAAGAATGAATAGGTCAACTGGGAAATTAAAGAAGAATTGAAAAAGATCATGGAAACAAATGATAATGAAAATACAACGTTTCAAAATCTGTGGGGCACAACAAAGGCAGTCCTGAGAGGAAAATATATAGCGGTACAAGCCTTTCTCAAGAAACAAGAAAGGTCTCAGGTACACAACCTAACCCTACACCTAAAGGAGCTGGAGAAAGAACAAGAAAGAAACCCTAAGCCCAACAGGAGAAGAGAAATCATGAAGATCAGAGCAGAAATCAATGAAATAGAAACCAAAAAAACAATAGAACAAATCAACGAAAGTAGGAGCTGGTTCTTTGAAAGAATTAATAAAATTGATAAACCCCTGGCCCGACTTATCAAAAAGAAAAGAGAAAGGACCCAAATAAATAAAATCATGAATGAAAGAGGAGAGATCACAACTAACACCAAAGAAATACAAACTATTATAAGAACATACTATGAGCAACTCTACGGCAATAAATTTGACAATCTGGAAGAAATGGATGCATTCCTAGAAACATATAAACTACCACAACTGAACCAGGAAGAAATAGAAAGCCTGAACAGACCCATAACCAGTAAGGAGATTGAAACAGTCATTAAAAATCTCCAAACAAACAAAAGCCCAGGGCCAGAAGGCTTCCCGGGGGAATTCTACCAAACATTTAAAGAAGAACTAATTCCTATTCTACTAAAACTGTTCCAAACAATAGAAATGGAAGGAAAACTTCCAAACTCATTTTATGAGGCCAGCATCACCTTGATCCCAAAACCAGACAAGGATCCCACCAAAAAAGAGAGCTATAGACCGATATCCTTGATGAACACAGATGCGAAAATACTCAACAAAATACTAGCCAATAGGATTCAACAGTACATTAAAAAGATTATTCACCACGACCAAGTGGGATTTATTCCAGGGCTGCAAGGTTGGTTCAACATCCGCAAATCAGTCAATGTGATACAACACATCAATAAAAGAAAGAACAAGAACCATATGATACTCTCAATAGATGCTGAAAAAGCATTTGACAAAGTACAGCATCCCTTCCTGATCAAAACTCTTCAAAGTGTAGGGATAGAGGGCACATACCTCAATATCATCAAAGCCATCTATGAAAAACCCACCTCAAATATCATTCTCAATGGAGAAAAACTGAAATCTTTTCCGCTAAGGTCAGGAACACGGCAGGGATGTCCATTATCACCACTGCTATTCAACATCGTACTAGAGGTCCTAGCCTCAGCAATCAGACAACAAAAGGAAATTAAAGACATCCAAATTGGCAAAGAAGAAGTCAAATTATCACTCTTCGCAGATGATATGATACTACATGTGGAAAACCCAAAAGACTCCACTCCAAAACTGCTAGAACTTATACAGGAATTCAGTGAAGTGTCAGGATATAAAATCAATGCACAGAAATCAGTTGCATTTCTCTACACCAACAGCAAGACAGAAGAAAGAGAAATTAAGGAGTCAATCCCATTTACAATTGCACCCAAAACCATAAGATACCTAGGAATAAACCTAACCAAAGAGACACAGAATCTATACTCAGAAAACTATAAAGTACTCATGAAAGAAATTGAGGAAGACACAAAGAAATGGAAAAATGTTCCATGCTCCTGGATTGGAAGAATAAATATTGTGAAAATGTCTATGCTACCTAAAGCAATCTACACATTTAATGCAATTCCTATCAAAGTACCATTCATCTTTTTCAAAGAAATGGAACAAATAATGCTAAAATTTATATGGAACCAGAAAAGACCTCGAATAGCCAAAGGGATATTGAAAAAGAAAGCCAACGTTGGTGGCATCACAATTCCGGACTTCAAGCTCTATTACAAAGCTGTCATCATCAAGACAGCATGGTACTGGCACAAAAACAGACACATAGATCAATGGAACAGAATAGAGAGCCCAGAAATAGACCCTCAACTCTACGGTCAACTAATCTTTGACAAAGCAGGAAAGAATGTCCAATGGAAAAAAGACAGCCTCTTCAATAAATGGTGCTGGGAAAATTGGACAGCCACATGCAGAAAAATGAAATTGGACCATTTCCTTACACCACACACAAAAATAGACTCAAAATGCATGAAGGACCTCAATGTGCGAAAGGAATCCATCAAAATCCTTGAGGAGAACACAGGCAGCAACCTCTTTGACCTCAGCCACAGCAACATCTTCCTAGGAACAGCGCCAAAGGCAAGGGAATCAAGGGCACAAATGAACTATTGGGATTTCATCAAGATCAAAAGCTTTTGCGCAGGAAAGGAAACAGTTAACAAAATCAAAAGACAACTGACAGAATGGGAGAAGATATTTGCAAACGACATATCAGATAAAGGACTAGTGTCCAGAATCTATAAAGAACTTAGCAAACTCAACACCCAAAGAACAAATAATCCAATCAAGACATGGGCAGAGGACATGAACAGACATTTCTGCAAAGAAGACATCCAGATGACCAACAGACACATGAAAAAGTGCTCCATATCACTCGGCATAAGGGAAATACAAATCAAAACCACAATGAGATATCACCTCACACCAGTCAGAATGGCTAAAATCAACAAGTCAGGAAATGACAGATACTGGTGAGGATGCGGAGAAAGGGGAACCCTCCTACACTGTTGGTGGGAATGCAAGCTGTTTCAACCTCTCTGGAAAACAGCATGGAGGTTCCTCAAAATGTTGAAAATAGAACTGCCCTATGACCCAGCAATTGCACTATTGGGTATTTACCCTAAAGATACAAACGTAGTGATCCAAAGGACACATGTGTCCGAATGTCTATAGCAGCAATGTCCACAATAGCCAAACTATGGAAAGAACCTAGATGTCCATCAACAGATGAATGGATCAAGAAGATGTGGTATATATACACAATGGAATACTATGCAGCCATCAAAAGAAATGAAATCTTGCCATTTACGACAACATGGATGGAACTACAGCGTATCATGCTTAGCGAAATAAGTTAAGCGGAGAAAGACAACTATCATATGATCTCTCTGGTATGAGGAAGTGGTGATGCAACATGGGGGCTTAAGTGGGTACGAGAAGAATAAATGAAACAAGATGGAATTGGGAGGGAGACAAACCATAAGTGACTCTTAATCTCACAAAACAAACTGAGGGTTGCTGGGGGGAGGGGGTTTGGGAGAAGGGGGTGGGATTATGGACATTGGGGAGGGTATGTGCTTTGGTGAGTGCTGTGAAGTGTGTAAACCTGGTGATTCACAGACCTGTACCCCTGGGGATAAAAATATATGTTTATAAAAAATAAAAAATTATATATAAAAAAAGGTATTATATTAAATGAAATAATTTAGGCTAATAAAAGATGAAAGGGAGTGGGAGATGTAGGCTTCCAGTTATAGAATGAGTAAATCATGGGAATAAAAGACAAAAAGGGAATAATATTATAATAACATTATATGAAGACCAATTATAGTTAAACTTGTGTGAGCATAGCAAAACATTTAGAGATGATAAATCACTATGTTGTACACCTGAAACTCATGTAACACTGTGTGTCACCTATACTCAAATTAAGTAAAGGAAATATATATTAAAAAATACAAAGGGGCACCTGGGTGGCTCAGTGGGTTAAAGCCTCTGCCTTCAGTTCAGGTCATGATCCCAGGGTCCTGGGATCGAGACCTGTATCAGGTTGTCTTCTCAGCGGGGAGCCTGCTTCCTCCTCTCTCTCTGCCTGCCTCTCTGTCTACTTGTAATCTCTGTCTGTCAAATAAATAAATAAAATCTTTAAAAAATATATAAAACAAATTGCTTCTGTGAAAAGTGGTCAATGGGAGAGTAACTCATTTGTACCATATTTTAAAATATTATTAAAAAAAAGGAAAAGGATAAGACGCAAATGGGTAACTGTGTACTAAGTCTAAAAGAGAAAGAGTTAAGATCCGCATATGAAGTTACAAAAGTGAAGGTGCCTGGGTGGCTCAGTCAGTTAAGTGTTTCCCTTTGACGCAGATCATGATCGCAGAATCTTGGAATTGAGTCCCATGTAGGCTCCTGCTCCCAGGGAGTCATCTTCTCCCTCTCCCTCTGCTCCTTCCCACGACTCATGCTCTCTCTATCTATTTAAAAATAAATGACATCTTAAAAAAATAAAGCTACAAAAGTCACTAGGTGAAAAGAGAGAGAGAGAGACATCAATAATATTGAATATATGTTGTGAACAGAATATTCACAGTATATCAAAGAAGTATTCTCTCAAATTTCATTATAGCATTATTCATGATAGTCAGTATATGAAAACAAAACAATGTAGGTTAAAAAAATAAAGTAGAAATTTTCAGCTATAAGATGGACGGGGTCTGAGGATTTAATGTACAAGGTACTGTAGGACACAGAGGTAGACAAAGAAAATCTCCTGTACTTATGTGATTTAAATTCTAGTGGGTAATATTGAAGCAATGCTGTTCAAATTATTTTTGTAACATGAAAACTAAATACATAATAAACATAAACATAATATAATTTGTGTTTGCTTCTTTTAAGGATTATAATCCAAGATATATAAGACAGACTTTAATATTAGATCGTGAAAAGGTTAAATAGACATCTTTTATCTATTTTTTTGATCAATAGACTCGATATTTTTTCTAAATTTATAGAACCAAGATACAAAAGGCAGATGCTTTAAATATAATCTTAATATTTTGTTGAGGAAAGGGTTCTTCTTATGTTGATAATTTTTATAATTAAATAGCTTTAAAATTAATAAAGCATAGGATAATATGACCATGATAAAGTGAATCACATGCATCATATCTTGTATGAACTAGGCATTAAGGATAAGGGCACAATTTTTCCCTTTATCTTAAAATTATCTACTTCATTGGATAAATGAAAAAAAAAAACAACTATTGATCAGCTTTCTCAGATGAGCATTTTTACACATGCAAAAATAAGTTTTTGTAATAAAATACATTCACTTCTACTTTATCATATGCAATTATTTTAAATATTATAGGTTTTAGAACCACACGTTAAAACCATACCTATATTATCTTGTGTAATAGCCATGAAAAGAAATTGAAGACCAGATGCCACACAGGTATATGAAATAAATAGAGCAGGAAGCTCTAATATACAGTAAAGGTTTAGGTCATCAGTAATGTTGATAAAGAGGTTGAAAGGATACATGAAAGGATTTCTCTTGTTTCTCAATCTGTGTGGCACTATGTCTATTTATATTCTTCAAATAATACTTATAGGGGGTTAGCAGGTAATGAGAGAAGGTGTAAATCTTGCCTCCTACCATCTCCCACACCACATAACACTTTGTTGTATATAAAATCCTGTGCTTGTGGCTCATGGAACACTACATAAAAACTAGTGATGTACTGTATGGTGGCTAACAAAACATTTTTTTAAAAATCCTGTGCTTGTGGCTAACTGTAGAGCATTTCTAAACTCTGTTGGTTGTTGTCATCATGGTCTCCAAGCAAGACTGAAAAATAGTCTTTAATTGTACCTGGCCCATGTTCATTATAGGCCTTTCACTTGTAGACAAGTGTTCAGGTTTATTTTTCCTTTTTTTCCTATAAAAACTAATAGAATAAGCCAACCACAAATGGGTAAATAAAAACATGTTTACTTTCCAGAGGAGAAATTTACAGAAACATGTTCATTGATGTATTATTCACAATAGCCAAGAGATGGAAGAAACTCAAATGTCAACCAACAGATGAATGGATAAAGAAAATATGAAATATACATACATTGGAATATTATGCAGCCTTTAGAATGAAGGAGTTTTTGTTACATGCTACAGTGCGGATTAACCTCAGGGACATTATGCTAAGCAAATTAACACAGTCACAAAAGCACAAATACTGTATGAATCCATTCATAAGATATATAGGAAGCTGTCAAAACCATAGAAATAGAAAATAGAAAAAGGGCTGGGGGGAGAGGAAATGGTGATTTGCTGTTCAATGAGTATCCAGTGTCAGTTATGCAAGATGAAGTTGTAAAGGTCTGTTGTACAATGATGTGAATAATCTTAACACTACTGAATTGCATAATTAAAGATAGTTAAGATGGTAAATTTAATGTTATTTTACCACACAAAAGATGCTTATATTCTGTAACAAGTTATTCAATGATTAATTTAATTACTTCAAAAATTATGTTTCCAGATTTATTATATCTTTCAATGATAATCAAAATTGACAGCCTAAGTTCTGTATATGTCTACTTTATTTTGCTGTCTGTCCCAAGTTTGGTTTATGGCCACTATATTAATGGGAATAGAGGGGTTTTACATTTCTGAAACTTCATGTCTGACTCCTAGCCCAATTTATTAAACTTCTCTTCATTTTTTAGTAGGGAGGGGGAAGGGGAGAGGGAGAATCTTAAGCAGACTCCACACCCACTGCAGAGCCCAATAGAGGGCTTGATCTCCCAACCCTGAGATCACTATCTAGCCAAAATCAAGAGTCAGAGGCTTAATCAACTGAGCCAGCCAGGACACCCCTCAACTTATTTGACTTCTAATACTATTACCTGTGCCTGCATTAATGCAACTCCAAGAATATTAAGTGACTGCATTTCACTAAAAGTAAAATAAATGATCTCAAAATGACAGGTGCTGCTTTAGTACACAAATAAAACAAACTTTTAATTATATTTTTTAAGATTGTTTAATGAAATCATGAAAAATAATAACATTAACTCAATAGTAAAGAATTTAGCCTCTAGCCCCATCCCAAATCACTTTCTGCAATCTGTGAACCTATAAAGTTACTCCTCCAAATACAGACTATTTTGTCATTTAGAAAGTGGCATAAAAATAAGTACAGAAAAATGAACCAAATGCTCTTTATTCCCAGACAGCTACATCAATATGCTGGGGGCAGTATCTGACTTTGAAGAAGAGAATTTCTGGAACACATAGATAGCTATATTTTAAAGAGTAAAGCTTACATTCCCTCTTGGTAGAGGATTGATAAGGAAAATCTTAAATGTGTATTCATAGACTAATACTTGATTTTCAGGATACTTGTAAAGGAAAATGTTAAATATTTTGCATACATTATTTCCTTCCCCTAGATTAAATTAAAATTGTGTTCTTATTCAAAAATATTAAACATGTATTTTTCTAGTATATAATATGCACTTGGATGATAAAAAAAAAAGAATCTTGCAATTTGTATCTCTGATCTCTGCATCTATAAGTGACAAAAACTCAAAACAAATTTGTGAGGCCAAAATAAAACTAAAAGAGATGCATATGGCATAAATGAAATAAGAAGCTCAAATGATTTTTACCTATCGATCATCTACCTATCCATCTTTCTATCTCTGGTAGAAAAAAATGCCTGCATTCCCATGTTCATTGCAGTATTATTCACAATAATCAAGATATGAAAAGATATATTAAAAAAAACTAATATCCATTAATACATGAATGGATAAAGAAAATTTGGTATACAATATACAATGGAATATTATGCACCCAAAAAGAAAAAGAAAGAGACAGAGAGAGAAGGAAAACACCCTTCTGTGACAATATGGGCAGAACTTAAGGGCATTATTGTTAAATACATAGGACAGAGAAAGATAAATAATGTAAGATTTCACTTATATGTGGATCTTAAAAAACAGCCAAAGGCATAGAAATAGACTAAAAAGTGGTTACCAGGGGCTGGGCTGTAGGGAATTTTGGGAGTTGTTGGTCAAAGGTACAAACTTCCAGGTTGAAGATAAGTTCTGGGTATCTAAAATATAGCATGATGATTCAGTTAACAATACTGTATTTTAATCTTGAAAGTTGCTGAGAATAGATCATAAATGGTCCCACTACAAAATAATCTAATAGTTATGTGAGATGATGAATGTGTTCATTAACCTTATTCTGGTAATCACTTTACAATACATACATGTCAAATCATCACTGTGTCTATCTTAAACTTACACAATGTTATGTGTCACTTATATCTCATAAAGCAGAAGGAAGAAATGAATAAATACAAAAAGAAATAAGGAAGAGTTAAATACATGGAGAAATATATCCACTTAATTCTTTGAAATAACATAATTAAAATGATAATTTTCTCCAATTTGATATGTAGCTTCAAAATGTTCTCATTTGAAATTCCAGTGGTTTTCTTTTTATATAAATTAAGAAAACTATTATAAAATATGCATTGAAATGTAAATGACCTAAATTAGCTAAAACAACTTTGGAAAATAAACACACAACTGGAGGATTTATACAACCTGATTTCAAGGCTTACTTTAATGCTACACTATCAAACCACTGTGGTAGAAGTAAAATTTATTATCTGTTTAAAAAGTGACCAATATCAGGAATGAAAAAAGGTGTATTGCAGATTTTAAAGCTAATAAAAGAATAATAAGTATTATGAACAACTTTATGATCAATACAATTGATAACATATAACGTTGAAAAATTGCTTGAAAGACAAAATTATCAAAACTTATACTGGAAAGAATAGAGAACAGAATGGTCTATATCTTTGTAAAGTATTCAATATGTAGTAAATACATTTCCACAAAGAATACTCCAAGCCAGGATTGTGTGGGAAGTTCAAGTAAAAATTTAAGGAAGAAAAAAAAATAACACTTTTACACAAGGAGTTTCAGAAAATACAGAATAGCGTTGATACTTTCCAAGTGATTTTATAGTGCCACAGAATCCCAATACCCTAACAATAAAAAAGAAAAGAAAATTAATAATAAAAAAATAATTAATAATAAGAAAACAATAATAAAAAAATAAAAAATAATAAAAAAATAAACAAAAAAATAAACAAATAAAAAATAAAAAACAAAACAAAACAAAAAAAAACTCCACTAGAGGAAGACAGTTAAAAAAAAAAAAAGTCTGCATTTCCCAAAAGTCACAAACCATAAATCTAATCAAGATATGGTAATTATTAAATAAAACTTGGTGGAGAAAGATTAAAAAAATATATGGAATAATATCTCTCGGGAACATATATGCAAAATTTCTTAAAATAATTTAGATAATTGAGTCCAGTGATATGTAAAAAAAAAAAAATAATGTAAAATAACCAAGAAGTATTTATCACAGGACTTAATGTTTATTTTAAAATGGGAAAATATGTCAATATTATTCATTGAATTGAGATAATTAATTAAAGGGAAAAATCATACGATCATCTCAATAGGAGCAGAAAAAGGCATTTGAAAATTGTGATAAAAGTTACCATAAAACAATGCAGAAAGAAAAATGTCTTCAATCTCACCAATAGAAAAAAAAAAAAAACCTACAGATAACATTTTATTCTAATGTTATAAATGTAGACACTTTCTTTTGAAAATGGGAACAAGGCAAAAATACCTGCTCTCATTACTTCTGTTGAACATTTCATTGGAAACATTAGAAAGTTCAATAAGGGAAAAAATATAAATAAAAGGTATAATGTTAAAAAGAAATATATAAAACTGGATTTACAGACTCAATGATTTCATCTATAGGAAATTTGAAGAAATCTAGATACCTACTCAAATTATGAGTTAAAATTTTAGGGTTGCAGAATATAAAGTCAATTTATAAAATTATTTTGTTTTTCCACAATCTAGCAAGGAATAATTGGAAATTAAAAATTTTATATGTCATTTATATTTCATCAAAGAAATAAAATATGTGAAATATATTTGAGGAAAGGTATGCTAAACAGTGACATTACAAATTACAGAACCTGAGTGATAGGGATTAATGGTAATCTAAAAAATGGAGGAAATACCATGATTTTTCATTAGGATAGGCTTATTCATATATTATTTTTTTTTTAAGATTTTATTTATTTATTTGACAGACAGAGATCACAAGTAGGCAGAGAGGCAGGCAGAGAGAGAGAGAGAGAGAGAGAGGGAAGCAGGCTCCCTGCGGAGCAGAGAGCCCGACGCGGGGCTCGATTCCAGGACCCTGAGATCATGACCGGAGCCGAAGGCAGCAGCCCAACCCACTGAGCCACCCAGGTGCCCCTATTATTATTAATTTTAACTGAAGCTTTAGGCCCAATGTGAAGCTTGAACTCATGATCCTGAAATCAGGAGTATCCTTCTATACAGAGTGAGCTAGCCAGGTAGATTTAATATAAATAAAATCTTTGCTTCCTTTTTTTTTTTTTTTCTTGGTAGAAATTGACAGACTTTGTATAGAATTGATATAGAAATATAAAATACTTAAAAAGGCAAAACAACTTCAAAATGAGAACAAAATGGTAGTATTTATCTTGTCTAATTTCAACAGTTAAAGTGAGCATCAGCATAAGAATAAATTGATCTCTGAAACAGAATAGAGTACATAAATAGATCAAAGACATCTAAGCAATTTAATTAGGAAAAGAAAGTCTTTTTGACAAATGATACCAGAAAGCTGGATATTTGCATAAAAACAACCAAAATAATCTGATTCCTACCTCACATTACAATTTGGGTCTATCTATCAACATTAAAAGTATGGGATTTCTAAAATTAGACTAAGGGAAATATTTGTGTGCTGTTAGTGTGGGCAAATATATTCTAGGACACGAAATTAATGAAAAATAGAATGGGAATATCAAAGTTTAGGAAATATATATGTATATGACACAGAACTTATCCATAGCTTATAAAAACGTAGGACATAATAATGGGAAGGCAGTCCACCAAAGATGGGTGAAATACTTGCACAGATGTTTCACTATAGAAAATATGTGAAGAGTCAGTAAACACATGAAACATATTCAACATACTTAATCATCAGGATGTACACAGTGAAAGTAAAATCAGATACCACTGTGTACTCAACAGAATAGCTAAAATTTAAGTCTGACAACATCAAATAATAGTTATATTGTGTATTAACCAGTACTCTCATGCATAACTGGTGGGAATGTAAGACAATAGAGCCACTTTCAATACTGTTTCCCAGTTTCTTATAAAAGTAAACATACTAGAAGAAACTCCACTTCTAGTACGTAATCAAAAGAAATAAAAATGTATATATACACACACACACACAAACTTTAAAAAATTTTATTTAATTGAAATTAACATGTAGTGTATTAGTAGTTTCAGAGGTAGAGTTCAGTGATTCATCAACACCAGTGCTCATTACATCACATGCCCTCCTAATGTCCATCACTCAGTTACCCCAACCCCCACCTCCCTCACTTCCATCAATCCTGTTTGTCTCCTATGATTAGGAGAACCTTATAGTTTGCCTCACTCTGTAATTTCATCTTATTTTCCCCCCTCCCCTCCCCTAGGATCCTCTGTTTTGTTTCTTAAATTCCACATATGCATGAGATCATGTAATTGTCTTTCTCTGATTGACTTATTTCGTTTAGTATAATATGTTCTAGTTCCATCCACATCATGGCAAATGGGAAGATTTCTTTCTTTCTTTCTTTCTTTTTTTGGCTGAATAGTATTTGTGTGTGTGTGTGTGTGTGTGTGTGTATACCACATCTTCTTTATCCATTCATCTGTTGATGGACATCTCAGTTCTTTCCATAGTTTGGCTATTATGGACATTGCTGCTATAATATTGGATTGCAGGTGTCCCTTCAGATCACTACATTTGTATCTTTGGGGTCAATAATTCACAGTGCATTTGCTGGGTTACAGGGTAGCTGTACTTTTAACTTCTTTTTTTTTTTTTTTAAGATTTTATTCATTTATTTGACAGACCGAGATCACAGAGAAGCAGGCAAAGAGAGAGGATGAAACAGGCTCCCTGATGAGCAGAGAGCCTAATGCAGGGCTCAATCCAAGGACCCTGGGATCATGACCTGAGCCGAAGACAGAGGCTTTAACCCACTGAGCCTCCCAGGCGCCCCTGTTCTTTTAACTTCTTGAGGAACCTCCATACCATTTTCCAGAGTGGCTGTTCCTACCAAATGTGTAAGAGGATTCTCCTTTTCCTGCATCCTTACCAACATTTGTTGTTTCCTGACATGCTAATTTTAGCCATTCTAACTGGTGTGAGGTGGTATCTCATTATGTCATCTCATTGATTTATATTTCCTTGATGCCAAGTGATGTGGAACATTTTCCATGTGTCCTTTGGCCATTTGTATGTCTTTGGAGAAATGTCTATTCATGTCTTCTGCCCATTTCTTGATGATATTAATTTTTCTATAAGTTCCTTATAGATCTTATATACTAGCCCTTTATCTGATAAGATAGTTGCAAGTATCTTCTCCCATTCTGTCAGTTGTCTTTTGATTTTGTCGACTGTTTCCTTTGGTATGGAAAAACTTTTTTATCTTGATGAAGTCACAATTTTTGCCTTCATTCCTTTGCCTTTAAAGACATGTCTAACAAGAAGTTGTTGCAGTTGAGGCTGCCTGTGTTCTCCTGTAGGGTTTTGATGGATTCCTGTCTCACATTTAGGTTTTTCATCCATTTTGAGTCTATTTTTGAACACACACAAGGAGGATCATATCAGGATTATTCATATTAAATCCAATGGATAAACCACTTAGATAGTCTTTGACAGGTAAAGAAATCATGGCATTTTTACAGAATGGAAAAACTATTCAACATTAAAAAGGAACAAACTAGTGTGTCTTTTTAAAAAGGATTTATTTATTTTTTCATTTATTTGAGAGAGAGAGAGCGAGAGAGAGCGCATGGGCAGGGGGAAGGGTAGAGGGATTAGCAGACTCCCCATGGAGTGGGGAGCCCTTTGGTGAAGACTTGAGCCCAGGACCCTGAGTTCATGACGTGAGCCAAAGCCAGATGCTTAACCAACTGAGCCACTGAAGGGTCCCTACTGAGTCTTGAAACATGGATTGATCTCCAAAATATTATGGTGGGTGAAAAAGCTAGACACACAAAAACATTAAACGATTTAATTTATGTGAAGTTCCAGTGGATGATACTGAACTAATCTGATAGAATTCAGAAGAGTGGTCACCTGGGACCAGGACTGGGATTGGTGGTGATGGGTAGTTGGTAAGGGGAGCTGGAATACAAAAAAGCACAAGAGAACTTTGTGGGGTAATGGAAATTCTTATATGTTGGTTGTGTTAGTGGTTACACAAGTGCATATATTTATCAAAACTCATTGAATATTCCACTTATAAACTGTGAATTTCACTGTAAATAAATAATATCTCAATTTAAAAATGAATAGAAATTAAACATCTTTGAATATAACATATATCCTGTATACCTGTAATGTCTGCCCTTAAATGTTTCCATGAATAAAAGTTGTGTAGTAAATTGCAGTCAATTAAAATAGTATATGACAGTTAGAACTTTAAAAAAATTTACTCTACTTTCTTTTCCCTCTTGATGAATTTAAATAGTCACTATATAAGATAGTGGTTATTTATTATCAGTGACATTCTTTTCATCTCCAAACCTATGAGATTTACACTGATTAATGTTCAAAGATATTTGAATGACTTTGGGCCGACCCTAGCCTATCAGCAGTGATATCCAGTGATCAGCATGATTTCTCAGCCTATAATCCATCACCTTGAAAAACATAGTACATGATGCAAAGCTGATTTACTGTCAAAGCCACTTCAGCACTTCTCCACCATCCCCTAAATGAAACTTCCAGAAGATTGATAGAATAAAATATGTTGAAGCATATACAAAGCTGAATCTCACAAAACAATTATTTTTACAAAGAGAAAGTAACTAAATTTTTCAATTTTTGTGTAAAAATGCCGAATTGAATTTTTTTGGAAATCATCTTAATTTGTTGATACATTTCTCATTGACATTATTCATTTTTTCTTCCTCTGTCCCTATGCATTCATAAAAAAAATTATAAATGGATACCTTTACTGTCCTGAGGACAAACTACTACAAATATCTAAACATTTTCTTACACAAAATTTACATGTGGAGACACATAACATAGTGATTAAATGCTTAGCATGTAGGGGTGCCTGGGTGGTTCAGTGGGTTAAAGCCTCTGCCTTCAGCTCAGGTCATAATCCCAGGGTCCTGGAATCCAACCCTGCATCAGGCTTTCTGCTCAGCTGGGAGCCTGTTTCCCTTCCTCTCTCTCTGCCTGTTTCTCTGCCTACTTGTGATCTCTGTCTTTCTGTCAAATAAATAAATAAATAAAATCATTTTTAAAAAATGCATAGCCTGTAAAGTAGGATTGCCCAGCCATGCCACTTTATAATATTAGTGAATTTACCTGACTTTCTAAACCTAATTTCCATCACACTAAAGAAATGAAAAGTGTCGGGGCACCTGGGTGGCTCAGTGGGTTAAGCTTCTGCCTTTGGCTCAGATCATGATCTCAGGGTCCTGGAATCGAGTCCCGCATCAGGCTCTCTGCTTGGCAGGGAGCCTGCTTCCTCCTCTCTATCTCTCTTTCTCTGTCTGCATCTCTGCCTGCTTGCTCTCTCTCTGTCAAATAAATAAATAAAATCTTTAAAAGAAAAAAAAGAAAGAAACGAAAAGTGTCTACTTCCTAGGGTTGTTGTTAAGAATAAACGAGAAAAAGCATATATACTAAGTCCAGTGCCTGAAAGGATTTAAGCACATAACAAATGCTGATGATTATGATTTTCTATATCTTTTCTTTCTTTTCAGGTTTTCAAGAGGTTCCTTTGGTACATAAGAACACCAGACAGAATCAAAGGCTTACTGAAAATGTTGAGGTTAAATTAGACTTTTCACACATAAATTAGATTTTTTTTTAAAGATTTTATTTATTTATTTGTCAGAGAGAGAGTGAGCGAGAGTGAGCACAGGCAGACAGAGTGGCAGGCAGAGTCAGAGGGAGAAGCAGGCTCCCTGTGGAGCAAGGAGCCCGATGTGGGACTCAATCCCATGAAGCTGAGATGATGACCTGAGCTGAAGGCAGCTGCTTAACCAACTGAGCCACCCAGGCGTCCCCACATAAATTAGATTAAATGATATTTTTGCTAAGATAGGCAAAGGTTTAAATGACACTCCATGGAATGAGTAGTTGCCATAAATTGCCTGGCCCACAACAACCACTTTTGTTTTGTTCACTGATGATTCTCAAGTGTCATTAGGGAGCGATTACTGTAATATAGTGGATTTTAATGCCTATACATTGCAATAAGTATTTTTGAATAAGTAGATTCCGATTTGGGGGCTCTGGAAGTTGTCTATGCTAGTCAGTTAACATACTACAAAACTTTTCAAATATTTTTAACAGTGAAATGAATTTATTATAGAAGTATGCTAAAACTATTTCATTTCTGAGCTTTCAAAAGCTGGGCCTTTGATTAGAAATTGTATAACTTTTAACCTGATTACTATGAATATAACGTTAGACTAAAATCATTCCCATTTTTAGAAGAAAGAGTCAATTTGATCAGAAGAATACTATCAATATAGGGTAACAGGAATTCATAAAGCCTTTTTATAGAGACCCGCATAAAAGCAGCATGTAGTACAAAAGGAAAAGGATTCAGTGATTTCTATACTCATATCACTCTTTCATACTTTTGTTTCCCACAATGCCTCTCCACTTGGACATATACACTAAAAGCATATAAAATCCATTATGACAAAACCTCAATTCCTTTCTGTAGAGATGGTCATCAAGAAGACATGAGCCTCAGTTGACTAGCAAACTGAACCTAGACAGTTGGAGGCTCATTACTCCTATCTCTGTCCTTGGAATTCATACCTCACTTACTATTACCGTACTAGCAGCCATTTTTTAGGGACATAGCCTTGAGAATATAATGTGTTATTGATACCATCTGGGTGATATATACACTGAACGTAGTTAAGGCTTTTATTTAAATTTTTGAATTAAGGTGGACAGGACTGGGGATCTACTGCCCAAGACTAGATAAGTATCACATGTAAATTTCCTTGCTTATTAAGAGTGCCACCTACTGGGGCGCCTGGGTGGCTCAGTGGTTTGGGCTGCTGCCTTTGGCTCGGGTCATGATCTCAGGGTCCTGGGATCGAGCCCCGCATCGGGCTCCCTGCTCCGCAGGAAGCCTGCTTCCCTCTCTCTCTCTCTCTGCCTGCCTCTCTGCCTACTTGTGATCTCCGTCTTTCAAATAAATAAATAAAATTTAAAAAAAAAAAAAGAGTGCCACCTACTAATCTGGAGTGATCCACCTCTTTCTTGTGTCTCTCCTTACCCTCAGCATATCGCACCCTGTTTCTGAACCAACCCTTTCCTCAACAAAACTTATCTTCCACTTTTCTCTTATTCAGCTGACTATCCAGTTACCCAGATGGGAAACCTGATATTTATTTTAGAGAACTCCTTCATCACAGACGTAGAGTAACTTCAGGCAATTTTACTTTTGGAGAGCCTCTACAGTTTCTCATCCTTCTTCCCCTGCTATCACCCTAGTTCCAGCCCTTGCCTTTCTTGCCCAGATCATCATAAAATAGTTGGATAGTATTTAATGTAGATGTATACTCAACTACAAATGAAAAGATTTGACAATTTAATTAAAATATGTAAAAATTTAAAATGACTATTTACTTATAAATTTATTAAATTTATGTATTTATGGTGTATATAAAAAGTAATCAAGTAAGCACACATGAGTGTGTGTGTGTGCACATTTGAAATGTCTAGAATGACATATCAAACTAATCACAATGGTTACTCATGAGAACAGAAATACTGACATGAGAAAACTTGAAGAAATATTTTGAGCAGGACTGTTTGTTGTATGATAATTTTTAGTGTAAGAGTTTACAGTTCTGATGTCTTTTTTAGACAATCATTCTGAGCTATGATCATTACTCACTGAGTACTCTCTTCTAATAGGTCATTCTCTACTGTGCTCAAGTAATTCTAATCCCATGTGTTGAGTCACTTCCTTACTTGAGCCACCTGTTTTGCCAGTAATATTTATTTTAATTGTATAATTCAGTTATGTATTATGTTAAAAGATAAATACAGCTGCAAAAAGAGTTCTTTCCGTGAAAAATAAGTTGAATATTTTGAAAAAAAAAAAACTCAAATAGTTAAAATATTTCCTTCAAATTTGATATGGGTGGTTCAACTACTAGAAAATTTTATGAACACCTAGAAAGAAATTTGAATCTTAGCTGTAGATCACTCAGATAAAAGAAATTGAAACAGAAATCACAGATTATTATGGACATGGCTTATGCAGATAGTTAAAGTGAGCTCCACACATACAAAAGGCCTTGGAGGCACTCTAAACTTTGAGGAATTCGTGAGCATTTATGTTTTAACGTTAAACACAATGTTTATTGCACACATTTTTTTGATTTAAGATGTTCCTCTAGTGATTGCTTCAACTGATTAGCAGACCTCCAATACAAACCATGTTAGATAAACCAGTTATAGGATGTATATTATCTCAACATTTGAATTCAATTTTAAAAACATATTGATTGATAACACATGTTCAGTTTATGATTTAAAGTACTGTACAGTCTTTATTTTTAATAAGTTTATACAAATATATTTATTTCCAATCAATGGAAGTTTCAGTAGTAAATGTCAAAATATTGAGGAAAAATTATGAGATTGAAAAATGTACTTGGCATATATTTAACTATATTTATTATTTTTACCCCTGATTTTATTGATTGAAGTATTTGATATACATTTATATAATTTACCTCTGCAATAATTATAAAAATAGATGGTTTGGGGGGAAGAATAAGAACAGAAAATTTAGAATCTATACTCTTGCTGATTTTATTTTTTATTTTTATTTTACTTTGAAATAATTTTAGATTTATCATTGCAAAGATAGTCCAGAGAGTTTCCATATCCCTTTCACTTGGCTTCACCCAATGTTTAAAACTTGCATAATTATGACACGGATATTAACACTAAGAATTCACATTGTTAAAATCCTATTAATTAAACTACATGCTTTATTTATATTTCATCAGTTTTTCCACTAATGCTCCCTTCCTTTAGTCCAAGGATCCAACCCAGGACATATTGCACTTAGTGTTCAAGTCTTTTTAGTGTTCTGGTATCTGTGACAGTTTTTTGCCTTTTCCATGTGAAGATTAAATTTATAGTTTTTGGAAAAAAACTCCCTAGAGGTAAAGTGTACTCTTCATCACATCATCTCAAGAGGTGCAGGGTATCAACATGATGTCCACTTCAATCACTTTGTTAATGACACCTCCAGATTCTTGGACGATAACATTACTATTCTGTCTTTTCCTACTGTTTTTGTGAAAATGAGTCACTAAGTGCAGTTACTCTCCAGGAAATTGGAATTTTGCTCCCTCCACCTGTTGGAAGAAGTACCAAAGGATCTGTTGGCATATATTAAAAGTGCCACAAAAACTAAGAAGCATTAAAAAAAAAAGATACTTCTATAGTAGGGAGCTCTGCTCTTTATTAGAGTGTTGTATCCATTAATTTTAACATAAATCAATGGAATCTGCCTGCAATATTTTTTTCTATGGTATTCTAATGGTGATTCTTTATGTTCCTCATCTTTCTCCATTTGTATTTTATAATTTTTTGTAAGGAAAAGTTATCCCTTCTACTACCCTTATTTATTCAGTCACTCATTTATATCCTTGTAGCCTCATGGATATTCTATTTTATCATCAGGTTAATCCAATCTATGTTATTTATTTTGTTGTTAAAACTATTCTCGCTTGTTCCATTATGATCTCTTTTAGATTGTCTCATGTGTCTTTCATTATTTTATTGTCCTTTTAAAATTTTCTTTTTTTTCTTTCTTTCTTTTAAAGCACTTCCTGACACTATAAGATGGCCCAGATTCATTCTATGGTATCCCTTGCTCCATTATACCTAAATCCAGCCATTTCTCCAGGGAGTTCTAGTTCTTTTTCCTGGAAAACAGAACTAAGAAACTCAAATGATGAGTTCAAACTAATATCTTATATTCTGATGTAGTGCTGATCAATTTATTATAACATTCCCTCATCATTTGTAGCTTCTTTCTTTGACAGTGATAATCTGGTTCTTATTATCTTCAATGTATTTACTCATTCTTTTAACCCTACTGTAATAGTGTCAGACTTGCTGCCTTATGAACAAGTGAGAATTAGATGTAGCAACTACAGAAGTCTTTGTGTAGAGTTTCTTTTGTCTTTAATCATATAGCACCAAATCAAGCATTGTTTTCCAGTGTTGTCCAGGAGGTTCTTCCTCCCATCTTTATCAGTGAGGTTATGTTACACTTGTACAATACTACTAGATAAGTGCGTCACAGTTCATATCCCATCCTGTATTCCTCAGACTCTCTGGTTGATTTTATATTTTAATTTGCATACAGTGAAGTATACGTTATTGTGTACCATTCTATGGATTTGGGCAAATGTGTAGAGCCATGCATACATCACCACAGCATTTCACAGAACAGTTCCATTGGCCTAAAATTTTATTATGTATCATCTTTGTTTTTGTTTTTGCTTTATTTAAGGATTTAATTAATTAATTTGTTTACAAGAGAGAGAGAGAGAGTGAGAAGGCACAATCCAGGAGAGTGGCAGGCAGAGGGAGAAGCAGGCAGAGAGAGAAATAGGCTCCCCATTGAGCAAGGAGCCCAATGTGGGACTCAATTCCAGAAAACTGGGATCATAACATAAGCCGAAGGCAGACACTTAACTGAGTGAGCCATCAAGGAGCCACTATGTGTCATCATTTACAAAACATTTCTCCCCTTCTCAAATGCCTAACAACTAGTGATCTTTTTTACTGTTTCTATAGTTGTTTCTTTTATAGAATACCATATAAATAGCATTTTTAAATATATGGCTTTGGGAATCTGGCTTCCTTTACTTACCAGAAAGTATTTCAAGAATGGTCAATTTCATTGTCAGAATCAATATTGTTGAATATATTCCATTCTGTTTTATGGATATACTCATTTGCCTATCTACACACCTATTCAAGAATATCTGGTCTGCTTCCAGTTTTCAGTGAATGAGAATAAAGCTGTATAAACATTCACATAGGTCTTTTTAAACAGATATATTTAGATGCAATGCACACATTAAAAATTTACTCACAGTTTACAATTTAATAGTTTTTAATATAGTCAGAGTTGTTCAATAGTCACCACAATCAATTTTAGAACATTCTGGTCATTGCAAAAAGATCTATACTTATTAGCAGTCACTCCCAATTTACTTTCAATGCCTTGTCCTAGGCAACCACTAAGCTACTTCTTTCTCTCTATCTTTGTCAATTTTGGATAATTTCCAGTCTTTTAAGTTGGCTTCTTTCACTTGGCAAAATATTTTTAAAGATCATCCATATTGTAGCATATATCAGTACTTCATTTACTCATTGTTAAGTACTGTCCATTTTATGATTATAACACATTTTACTTATCCATTCAATTAATGGACATTATGTTGTTTCTATTTTTTTGCCTATTTTGGAAAATATTGTAATAAATTTCCATGTAAAGAATATTTTGTACAGACATAAGTTCTTATTTGAGTATAAACTTAGGAGTTAAGTGCTGGGTCACATGTGAACTTTATGTTTAATATTTTAAAAATAAACTGTTGAAATGTTTCCAGTGTAGCTGCACTATTTTACCTTCTCATCAGCAGTATATGAATTATATTGGAAAATTTGTTATTGTTAATGTATCAGGTGTTCTTTTTTCTCCATTTTACTTTATTTCATTTCTTTTCAGTGTTCCAGCATTCATTGTTTATGCACCACACCCATTGCTCCATGCAATACATGCCCTCCATAATACCCACCACCAGGCTCACCCAACCCCTCCAACCCCCTCCCCTCCAAAACCTTCAGTTTGTTTCTCAGAGTCCACAGTCTCTCATGTTTTCTCTCCCCTTCCAATTGCAGGTATCCTTAATTTAATATAAGAGTTCTACACAATCCCAGTCAAAAACCTAGCAAGTTTTTGTAGATATTGACAGTCAAATTATAAAACATATATAGAAGTAAAATAGTTTCCGTCAGGGAGGTGAGGAAAGATGGCAGAAGTATAGGGGACCCTATTTCAACCAGTTCCCTGAATGGAGCTGGATATCTATCCAGACTCTAAAATCAGTCTGAGATGTAAGAATATATATCTTGATCTCTACAAATCGAATATCTCTGGCAACTGGTTTCAAGGTGTGAAGCAGGGAACTGTGATTCTGTGGGGATATATTGGAAGATGAATGGAAGAGGAGGGATTCTCCAGGGTCCTGCTCTATCAAAGCACAAAAGCCTCCTGCACTGGGGACTGAGCACAGGCTCACTTGTAGCTGAAGGGAAAGGACTTTAGGGCAGCCCCCTAGCTTGAAACCTGGAGCTTTAGGGGTATACATGTGAACTGGGGGTGGCCTGTGGTTTTAGAAGCACAAAAGGCAGAGATGTACCCATCCCTGGGAGTAAGGGATAGGAAAGCTGCTGTGGGGTGTACAGCCCAGCAGGCTGTGGTTTTTATTTTTTAATTATTTTATTTTATTTTTTTATAAAGATTTTATTTATTTCATTTATTTTATTTAATTTTATTTATTTATTGATCAGACAGAGATCACAAGTAGGCAGTGAGACAGGCAGAGGGAAAGAGGGAAGCAGGCTCCTGCTGAGCAAAGAGCCTGATACAGGGCCCAATCCCAGAACTCTGGGATCATGATCTGAGCTGAAGGCAGAGGCTTTAACCCACTGAGCCACCCAGGTGCCCCAAGGCTGTGGTTTTTAGCAGCAAGACAGAAACAGAGACAGTGTGGCCCAGAGAACTCATTGAAGAGCAAACTGCAATATTGACATTCTGAGACAGAGGTTTGCAATGGTCACTTCTGCTCTGACTCTTGGAGGAGATGCAGAAAGCCACCAGGGAAAGCCACCAGAGAAAAAAAGTGCCAAAAAACTATTTCTCACTGAACCCATCAACTCCCAGGGGGAAGGGTAACTCTGCCCAAACAGAGTTGCCTGATTAACACTGTGGCAGGCTCTTCCCCCAGAAGACAGGCTGGAAGAACAACAGGCCATGAACACTAAAGTCCCCATAAAACAGGTGCATTTTGCTTAGGGTATGATCAATAATTTGGACTCTGTACATTCCCTCAACCACCCCTCAACAGAATGACTAAGATGAGGAACTCTCAACAAAGGAAAGATTCAGAGACTGTGGCTACTGCAACAGAACTAATGGATACAGATAGATATAACCAAGACATCAGAAACTGACTTCAGAGTAACAATTATTAAGGAGATATCTAGGCTTGAGAAAAATATTAATGGCAATATAGAATCTCGGCCTAAATAAGATCTAATCAGGTCAAACATAAAAGTGCAATAAATGAAATGCAATCTAAACTGGATATTCTAACTGCCAGGGTAAATGCAGCAGAAGAACAAATTAGTGAGAAAGAGGATAAAATGATAAGAAAGAAGGAAATTGAGGAGGCATGGGAAAAATAAATTAAATCCAAGGAATCAAACTAAGAGATATTAGGGACTCAATGAAATATTACAATATCAGAATTATTGGTCCCTGAGGGGGTGGAGAAAGAGAGTTCTAGAAGATGTATTTGAGTAAATCATAGTTGAGAACTTCCCTAATTTGGGGAAGGAAACAAGCATTCATGTCCAAGAGGCAGAGAGGACCTGTCCCAAGATCAATGAGAACAGACTGACACCACAATATAATAGTACAGTTTACAAATCTTAAATCCAAGGAAACAATCTTGAAAGTGGCAAGGGGGAGGAGATTTCTTATGTACAGAGGGAGGAACATAAGAATAACACCAGACCTTTCCACAGAGACCTGGCAAGCCAGAAAGGTTTGGCAAAACATATTCAAGGTACTAAATGAGAAGAACATACTTTCAAGAATACTTTATCTAGCAAAGCTATCATTCAGAATAGATGGAGAGACAAGGAGTGTCCAAGACTGGCAGAAACTGAAATGATATGTGACCACAAATCCAGCCCTGCAAGAAATATAAAGGGGGGGGGGGTGTTCCATAAAAGGAGAGAGATCCCAAGAGTGATATAGAACAGAAATTTACAGAAACAATCTATAAAAACAAGGACTTTACAGGCAACATGAGGACAATAAATCATATGTTTCAACAATCATTCTCAATGTGAATTTCCTAAATGCTCTCATGAAACAGCACAAGGTCACAGATAAGATAAAAAGAGAGGACCCATCCATGTGTCCAAAAAGACACAACCTATATGCTATCTACAAGGGACTCATTTTGAACCTAAAGTTACCTTCAGACTGAAAGTGAAGGGGTGGAGAATCATCTATCTTGCTGATGGACCTCAAAAGAAAGTGGAGATAGCCAGTCTCACATCAGACAAGTTCCATTTTAAGCTAAAGACTGTAGTTAGAGATACAGGACAGTATATCATGCTAAAATGGTCTATCTAACAAGAGTATCTAACAATTGTAAATATCTATTCCTCCAACATGGCTGCAACCAACTACATATGCCAACTGCTAACCAAAATAAAGAGACATATTAATAATATTACACTAATAGTAGGGGATCTCAACACTCCACTCTCAGTGACAGATCATCTAAGCAGAAAAGCAACAAAGAAACAAGAGCTTTGAATGATGCAATGGACTAGATTGACCTCATAGTAATATACAGAACATTCTATCCTAAAACAACAGAATACTCATTCTTCTCAAGCATACATGGAACTTTCTCCAGAATAGACCACATATTGGGTCACAAATCAGGGCTCAACTGATACCAAAAGATTGAGATTATTCCCAGCATATTCTCAGACCATAATGCTTTGAAACTGGAACTCAAACAGGAAAAAAAAAAAAAAAAAAAAAAAAAGGAAGAAATTCAAATACTTGGTGTTAAGACCATTCTGCTTAAGAATGTTTAGGTTAACCATGAAATCAAACAAGAACTTAAACAATTCATGGAAACCAATGAGAATAAGAACATATTGGTCCATAACCTATGGATTACTGCAAAGGAGTTCCTAAGGGGAAAATACATAGTCATTCCAGCTTCATTCAAAAAAAGAGAAAAATCCCAAATACACAAACCATCTTTACAACTTAAAAGACTAGAAAATCAACAACAAATTAAACATAACCCATGCATGAGGAGGGAAATAATGATTAGAGCACAGATCAATGAATTAGAAACCAGAAATACAGTAGAGAAGATCAAGGAAACTATAAACTGGTTCTCTGGAAGAATTAATAAGATCGACAAACCACTGGCCAGACTTATCCAAGAAAAGAGAAGGGACCTAAATTAATAAAATTATGATTGAAAAGAGAGAAATCACGACTACCATCAAGGGCATAAAACAATTATTAGAAATTATTATCAACAACTATGTGCCAAAAATTAAGCAACCTGATAGAAATGGATGCGTTCTTGGAAACCTATAAACTACTAAGATTGAAACAGGAAGAAAATGACAACCCAAATAAACCAATAACCAGTAACAAGATTGAAGAAGTGATAAAAACCTCCTAAAAACAAGAGTCCAGAACCAGATGGATTCCCTGGGGAATTCAACCAAACAGTCAAAGAAGAAATAATACCTATTCTCTTGAAACTGTTTCAAAAAATAGGAACAGAAGGAAAACTCATTCTCTGAGGCCAGCATTACCTTGATCCCCAAACCTGGCAAAGATCCCATGAAAAAGGAAAATTATACACCAATATCCCTGATGAATATGGATGCCAAAATTCTCAACAAGACCCTAGCTAAAATGATCCATAGTACATTAAAAGGATTATCCATCATGACCAGGTAGGATTTACCCTTGGGATGCAAGGGTGGTTCAACATTCACAAATCAATCATTGTGATAAATCATATAAATAGGAGATGAGACAAAAACTACATAGTCCTCACAATTGATGAAGAAAAAATATATGACAAAATACAGCATCCTTTCCTGATTAAAACTCTTCAGAGTGTATGGATAGAGGGAACATTCCTCAATTTCATAAAAAAAAAAAAATCTATCAAAGACCACAGCAAATATCATTCTCAATGGAGAAAAGCTGAGAACCTTTCCCTTAATATCAGGAACAAAATGAGGTTGCCCTCTCTTGCCACTATTGTTCAACATAGTACTGGAAGTCCTAGCAATAGCAATCAGACAACAAAAATAAATAACACATATTACATATTGGCAAAGAAAAAGCCAAACTCTGCTCATAGACGACATGATACTTTATGTGGAAAACCCAAAAGACTTTACCCCCAAATTATTAGAACTCATACAGCAATTCAGTAATGCGGCAGGATACAAAATCAATGCACAGAAATCAGTTGTTTTCCTATAGAGTAACAAGGTAACTGTAGAAAGAGAAAGCAGGGAATCAATTCCATTTACAATAGCACCAAAAACCTTAAGATACCTTGGAATAAAACTAACCAAAGAGGTCAAGGATCTGTAACCTAGAAACTACAGAACATTTATGAAGGAAATTAAAGAAGACACAAAAGGATGGAGAAACATCCCACACTTATGAATCAAAAGAATTAACATTGTAAAAAAAAAAAATGTGCTACCCAGAGCAGTCTATATTTTTAACACTATCCTGCTCAAAATACCAACAGCATTTTTTTTAAAATGCTGGAACAAACAATCCTAAAAACTGTATGGAACCAGAAAAGCCCTGAATTGCAAAGGAAATGTTGAAAAAGAAAAACAAAGCTGGGGGCATCACATTGCCTGATTTCAAGCTATATTACAAAGTTGTGATCACCAAGACAGCATTGTACTGGCACAAAAACAGACACATAGATCAGTGGAACAGAATAGAGAGCCCAAATATGGACCCTCACTGTGGTTAACTAATCTTCAACAAAGAAAATATACAATGGAAAAAAAGACAGTCTCTTCAATAAGTGGTGCTGGGAAAATTGGATAGCTATAGACAAAAGAATGAAATTCGACCATCCTCTTACATCATACACAAAGATAAACTAAATGGATGAAAGACCTCAATGTGAGACAGGAATCCACCAAAATTCTATGTTTATAGGCAGTAAACTTTTTGATATCGACCATAACAACTTCTTTCAAGACACGTCTCCAAAGGTAAGGGAAACAAAAGCAAAAATGAGCTTTTGGGACATCATCATGATAAAAACTTCTTCACAGCAAAGGAAACGGTCAACTGTAGAAAGAGCCAAGATGCCCTTCGAGGATAAAGAAGATATATACAATGGATTATTACTCAGCCACCAGAAAGGATAACTACCCAACTTCTGCATAAACATGGATGAACATGGAGAAGATTGTGCTAAGTGCAATAAGTCAGAGAAAGACAATTATCATAGGGTTTCACTTATTTGTGGAACATAAGGAATAGCATGGAGGACATTAAGAGAAGGAATGGAAAATGAAGCGGGGGGAGTCAGAGGAGGAGATGAACCATGAGAGACGATAGACTATGGGAATTAAACTGAGGGCTTTAGAGGGGAGGGGAATGGGAGAATGGGTGAGCCCAGTGATGGGTATTAAGGACAGCACATATTGCATGGAGCATTGGTATTATACACAAACAATGAATCATGGAACACTACATCAAAAACTAATGATGTACTATATGGTGACTAACGTAACAAAATTAAAAATTATGGAAAAAAAGAAATATAGCTAGGCTAGAATTGCAAAAACAATATTGAAAAAGAAGAACTTTGGAGAACATACCCTGCATGATTTTAAGGCTAATTGCAAAGCTACAATAATCAAGAAAGTATGGTATTGCAAAAGGAGAGACACACATAGATCAGTGACACAGAATAGAGCCACATAATAGATCCACATGAATACAGCCAACTGATTTTTAACAAATGTGTCCTGATAATTCAGTGGAGAGTTGTCATTTCAACAAATGCTGATGAAAAAATTGTGTGTTCATATGCGAAAATAGTAAAAAGGGAATATCAACCCATACCTTACCTCTTTTCTTAAATTCAGGTGTAATTCCTTCTTTTTTATTTTTAATTTAAATTATAGTGAACATAGAATGCAATATTGGTTTCTGGAGTAGAATTCAGTGATTCATCACTTACATTTACATTTTCTTTTCCCCCTTCCCATATGTTCATTTGTTTTGTCTTAAATTCCACATATAGGGGCAGTGGGTTAAAGCCTCTGCCTTCAGCCCAGGTCATGATCCCAGGGTCCTGGGATCAAGCCCCACATCGGACTCCCTGCTCAGGGGGGAGCCTGCTTCCCTTCCTCTCTCTCTGCCTGCCTCTCTGCCTACTAGTGATCTCTGTCTGTCAAATAAAAAAAAAAAAAAATTCCACATATAGATGAGATAGCACAGTACTTTTCTTTCTCTGACTGACTTATTTCACTTAGTATAATATATTCTAGCTCCATCTACATTGTTGTAAATGGCAAGATTCCATTTTTTATGGGTGACATTTTATTATATATAGTTATATATTATATATTAATGTATTATATATTATCATGTACCCCATATTATATATCTCATTTCATTAAATATTATGTATTTCATCATATATGTTTATTTTATATATATTATCACATCTTCTTTATACATTCATCAGCAGATGGACATTTGGGCTATGTATCTGGGTATTTCTTTTTATTGCTGAGTAGTGTTACATTGTATGGATACAGCATATTCTGTTTAACTATTCATTACTACTATGAGTTTTCAGTATATAAACCTAGGATTTTGTTTGCTAAATATATTCTTAGTATTTGATAGTTTCATAAATAAAATTGATTTCTTAATTTTTTCCAGATTATTATTGGTAACATATAGAGACAAATTTATTTTTTCTATTCTGTAACTGAGTTTTAAAATATATACCTTATATCTTATTACCTCTCTAATATATTAATTATAATACTTTTATCTTGGATTCCTTAAAATTTCTACATAGAAGATCATGTCTTTGGTAAATCAAATTAGTTTTACTTCTTTTTAACTCTTGATACCATTTTTTTAACCTATTGCATTTTCTAGAACTTCTGATGCATTATTGAACAGAAATGGTAAATGCAGACATCCTTAGATTGTTCCACATATTAGAGATAAAGCATTTAGTGTTTTGTAAGTAATTGTGAATCTAGTCCTATGTTTCTATACATGTCCTTTCTCAGACTGTGAAAGTTTCTTTCTATTCCTAAGATAGCGGAACTTTCAGTATCAACTGAATTAAGTCCTCAACTATGGAATTGCTTCTACAAGCATCATTTTGAAACTATTTAAAATTCATGTATCACTTATTTTTTGCTTATGAGCTGGATTACTCCAATGTGCTGCATTTTTCAAGTTCTTAAATATGCCTATATAATTATACGCTTCTTCTTTTTTTTGTTAATTTTAAAAAAATCACAAACTTACAAAATAGGTGAGGTATAGTACAAAGATAGAGGGTTTTTTTGTTTGTTTGTTTGTTTGTTTTAATAAACCAAATTAAATAAAATTGTCACTTCGATGCCCCATGATCCCAAAATATTTTAGTGTGTATTTTCTTTTTTTTTCTTTTTACTTTTTTTTTTATTTTTATTTTTTATAAACATATATTTTTATCCCCAGAAGTACAGGTCTGTGAATCACCAGGTTTACACACTTCACAGCACTCACCAAAGCACATACCCTCCCCAATGTCCATAATCCCACCCCCTTCTCCCAAACCCCCTCCCCCCAGCAACCCTCAGTTTGTTTTGTGAGATTAAGAGTCACTTATGGTTTGTCTCCCTCCCAATCCCATCTTGTTTCATTTATTCTTCTCCTACCCACTTAAGCCCCCATGTTGCATCACCACTTCCTCATGTCAGTGAGATCATATGATAGTTATCTTTCTCTGCTTGATTTATTTCGGAACTAGAGCGTATCATGCTTAGCGAAATTAGTGTGTATTTTCTATAAAGAAGGGTGTTTTATTAGTATACTCTTTGACATCAGAAAATTAGAAAATTAACACAATATATGATCACCTAATCCTCGGGCACGATTCAAGTTGTTTCAGTTTCCACAATAATGTGTTTTAGCAAAAGATCTAATTCAGTCACCCTTCGCGTAAAGCTCTCATGTCTCATTCCCATGTTTTGTCCTGAAAAGCTTCTTTCTTTCTTTGACTTTCATGGTAGTGACACTTTTGAAAAGTATATGTCAATTATTTTATAAATTGTCCTTCAACTCATGTGGGTTTAATGTTTCTTCTGCACAAATATCACTGAATGATTTTCTTCATGAAACTTTTTATGGATTACAACATATTTTAGAAATCACTTGCATTTGGACAAAAAGATTTCCCAGAGTGTTAGAAGTTATCATGATGCCTTAATTGTAATCACTGTTTTTTGTTGTTGTTGTTATCATTAACTAGGTTTCCATTTTTTTCATCAATAAAGATAAAAATCTCTGACTCAACTATTAATTATATTTTTTGTTTCATTTCATGGATATACTTGTATATTAACAAGTATCAGGTTAAAAACTATATTTTGAATAATAATTGAATAAAAATCAATCATATAACATACATAGTTTTTTTGTTATAGAAATTTTTCAATTTTTTTGTTGTTACATGCTTTCACAGAAAACCTTTATTTCTGGAAGTGGCTCATAGTCTTGATGTTATCTCTGCTGGAGCTATTTTTAATGAAGTGTCAAATGTACATTTTAGCTTTCAATAGATTCATCTTAGAGAGTGTGGGAATGCTGAGCAACAGCCCCAGAAAGAATTTCTGAATAGTTGTTGTTCTCTAACCAACAGCAGGAATATTCTTAGACACAAATTATGCAAAAAAGAACCCCATTGCTATTGTTTAGACTCACAAAAAGTCATTTTGTTCATTTGGCATTTTATCGGCATGATTTTATGTAATAAATATGTTAGTAAAAAATAACACCATGTAAACGAAGTTTTGCAGAGTTTATTTTACCCATGTAAAAGGGAAATTTAAAAAAATTCAAACTATAAATTTACAAATCAGAATTTATAAAATGATTAGGAACAGTCTCTGATTTTAGGAGGTAGATATTCTTAATTAATTCAGGAAACAAAATTTCCTTTAAGTTCAAAGTTACTTTGTTTATATAAAAACATATATATATATACACATACTTATATGTGTATTTATGTATATAATATGGAACAGAGGCATATATATATATATATATATATACACACACATATACATATTTATTCAATAAAGTTATATTCAGGCATTAATTTATATATTCATGGTACCTTAGTGTGAACACATGTGTTCACTCACATGTGCTAGCCCACATGCATATGTGATTGAATGTTGAGCTGAGAAAATATAATTATTTAAATCAACATCTTACATCTACCCAATTAACATAATACATTATAAGCTACTATTTCATTTTTTTTTTAACAGGCAGTTGTGCCTGAAATTATGTTAAATGTCCACAAGGATGCAAAGTTCAAGCAATTTCAATGAACTGTTCTTTCTACAAAATGTCAAACATTTAGATTTATTTTACCAAGATATGGCCAGATAGTAACAGTATTAAAGATATCAAAAAATTGTTAATCTAAACTCACCCTAATGTAAAAACTTAGCCTTTTTTTTTCCCCCATTCATTAGGTGGAGAGATAGAGTGCCTATAAAAATAATCTATTCACATTTAGCATATTTGTTTTTGTGAGAAAATCTGTGCTCCATTTGTTCGGTGTTTTGGTTTTCTCCATCTGGTAGGCTTCAGTTCGTTCAGATTTCTGGAAAACTATTTTCCTTGTAGGCAACCTAATGGCATATTAGTTGCCTCACATTACTGAAAATAGCTTGCTTGCTGAAGGATTTAGCTAACACACTTGAATTCATCTCCTATCACATCTATAATCCTTTGGCACTTATCCTTTCTGTTACCATTTTAGTAGTCAGCACTCTTTGGCCAATTATTGCTTTAAAAAAAATTTTTTTTTGCTCTCTTCAACTCGACTGAAATATTCTTTAAGGCAGACTATACCTGTCAACCCTTTATATTCAGAAGGCTCAGCAAGGTTAAAGATGGGTGACATTGCCAGTGTCTCTTTCTCAGGGGCAGCCACTAACCTCCACAGTGTTAGAAACAATACATGTGCAAACACAACAAAAATACACCACAAGAGAGGCAACTTCAAAATCTTAACTTCTTATATGATTATATAAATGAGCTTCCTCAGATTTTCTCAGCTCCAACTCTGTCCCAGACATGTGACTGTTTGGCCACCTCAACCACTGCTCTGGACCCCTTGTTCTCAGCACTGTTTTTCCAAAGGCCAATATCAGGGAGTCCATTTATCTTCTGCTTCCATCATTTTGGTGTAGCGGTGTCTGCCCAGTAACCACCAAACAGGTAAGTTGAGTCAAACTGAAAATTCCATAACTATCCATGCGGCAAATTTTGACTAATGGAAAATAAGAAACAGGGAGTTGGGTTACTGGAATATAAATTCTCTAGCCTCCCACAGTGACCTTGCAGTTTGTGCTGAAGTTGTGGCTACTCTGGCAATGAGTCACCTTCTCGGCTTCAGTATTTTCTTCACTCACACAAACCTCAAAAAATTGTACTACCTGGTAAAGCATTAGTGCTTATACCTTTTTTTAAGACTCTGTTTCTTAGGAAAGGTAAAGTAAGTTGTAAGGGCTTTCTATATGCTTTTTAAAATTGTATTATAAGCTCAGACTCTGCAGATATGAATGATCTACCACTTTGACTAGATGTTTAATTATTAATGTACATGAACATTGTAGCATACTAATCTTCATTCGGTATAGTCACTCAAATAAGCAAATAATAATTGACTCATTATTCAATTATCATTTTTTATGATTGAAGATATAACCCAATTATAAAAAAAGAAAGGTAATGTATGATTCATCAGGCACACATAGATATGTCTTGTGGTAACAACAGGATTCCTTGGCTCTTAATTCACAAAACCATGATGGCTGTCATTGGAAAAAATTATAATCGTGATTTGATTCCACTCGCTTTTGAAAGTTTGTGGTTTGTGACTCTAGGTTTCTTCCTTCTATATTTGAGATGTGAAAGATGGTAACATTATTTATATTGTAGAAGTTAGTTTTTCTTATAATCCTAGGAGGTAATTTCAGCAAAGAAAAGAGGTAGAATAGCTAATTGTTCTCACTTGGTCATTTTGTACTAACATGTCCTTCACTCAGGCCCTTCAATGTGGAGTCCCATATGCTGTATACAGGCATAGCCTGTCTCCTGTGCTGAGTCCATTCTGGTCAATCAACTCCTCTACCAGCACATAGTATTCAAAATATGACTCACTTCTGGGGGAAAAAAAAAAAAAGTATGTGAAGTAAATGGAAACAGTCTAAGTTTTCTCAGTTTTTGCACTAAGTGACATTTTAGGTTATATAATCCTCTGTGTGGGGGACTGCCCTGTGCAATGTAGGATATAGGTCAGCAATCTCTACCCAGTAGAGGCCCATAACACCATTCTGTGACCACAAAATATGTTTTCAAATGCTGTCAGATGTTCCTAGGAGTGGGGGGCAAATCTGAACTGAATGACAAGCTCAGAATCAGCCATATTATGTGGTGCAGGGCTATGGGACAATCTGTCATTAAAGTGAGTTTGTGGCCCCTGCTCCCCTCAATTTTATGTACTTAGCACTTCAACTTCCACTGGGATTATAGTTGCCTAAAACCCCCTGAACTCTGGTCCTAGAATAGTATCTGCTGGAGCAGTAAAAGCTATGCGTTCTGGATTCCATGGGACTAAAACTTGTTCTGGCAACTCCACTAACTATTTTACCATGCTATGGACAGAATTATGCCCCTTCCCCCCCCACACACACACCCTACCAACGATTCATGTGTTGAAGCCCTAGCTGCCAATATGTCTGTATTTGAAGAAAGGATCTTTAAAAAGTAATTACGGTTAAATAAGATTATAAGGGTAAGCCTTAATCCAATATTATTTGTATTTTCTTAAACATTTATTTATTTATTTATGAGAGAGAGAGAGAGAGAGAGCATGCACTTGAGGGAAGGAAGAAGGGAAGGAGGGGGAAAGATAGAGGGAGTAAGAATCTTAAGCAGACTTTCTGTTGAATGTGGAGGCCCACTCTGGACTTGACCTCATGACCCTGAGACCATGACCTGAACCCAACCACAAGTTGGACACTTATCCAACTGCACCACTCAGTATCTTTATGCAAGAGGAATATCTTTATGCAAGAGGAATACAGGTCAGAGCTCAAGCTCTGTCCCTCCTCTCTCTCCCTCCCTCTCCCATTCCCATGTGAGGACTCAAAGTGGTTTCCATTCAGAAGCCTGAAAGGGAGCTTTCACCAGAAATTCATCATGTTGGCACCTTGATCTCAGACTTCTAGCCTCAGAATAACTTTTTGTTTTCTAAACCACCCACTCTATGGAATTTTGTTATGATAGCCCAAGCTGATTAAGACGACGACTTTGGACAAATTACTTATCTCTCTAATTTCAGTGTCTTCCCCAGTTAAATGGAGTAACATCCTGAACCATATTTGAGTTTGCTAACTAAATGTATACGCTGTGTTGTACACACATAGCTGTCCTCATGGGTAAGTCAACAACAACATCTGCTTCTGTAAATCAGCTTGTCAGTGGACTAATCCACATTCCTGAGGTCCCAGAATGTCTCATGCAAGTGCTTAATTTGTATAACTAGGTTTGAAATGTAAGGCACAAGAATGTGTGCTTTGACCATTAGAACAGTGTTCTGCTAGTCTGCTTCTCAGATTCATAATAATGTTTTTTGAAATGCATAAAACCTAATACAGATGGGAAGGAAACCAAGCTTTAGTTATTATTATATTTTAATAAAGTTAATGTGTTCATATCCTTGCTTCTTTATTAACTCATTAAATAACAGGATCTCATTGAGCATCTAATTTACTCCTGCAATTACCCCAGAATAATTCAAGATACTTGCAACGTGCTTTGGAAATATCTGTGATTGTGGCTGGTGGAAATTAACAGAGATTGTTAACACTGTGGTGGGTTGTCAACATTCATAATTGAAGCAAATGTGAACTTTACCTAGATGTTAGTGAAAAAGAAAAAAAAAACCATTTTTAAAATACAAACCACCCTAGAACTTTAAATTTGTTGTGAATTCTGCCCATTCATTCTTAGCGCCCCAGGGTATGATCTGTTGCCCTAACACAATTTGATGTTGCTTCACAGATCACTTAGGTAGAAGGCATAGGCTTTGAATGGAGAGTCATCTCTCTGCTCCCAGATCACTTAGACATACATCTGTTCTTGAACACTTCAGTCAGGCTTATTCAGTCCTTACAGTTGAGATGCAAATTTCATTTATTCCCTTTTCAACTTTTAAATAGTTAAATA
Source organism: Mustela nivalis (assembly GCF_964662115.1). Taxonomy (NCBI): domain Eukaryota; kingdom Metazoa; phylum Chordata; class Mammalia; order Carnivora; family Mustelidae; genus Mustela; species Mustela nivalis. The sequence goes on from NC_139021.1 coordinate 127,437,381, forward strand.
AAACTAATGCAAATGAAGGTTTTCAGCTGCAGATCCACTTGTTCTCTCTTTAGCTGAGCTCTCCTGATAGGAAGATTTCTGCTCTCTGTGGAGTGAGTCGATTTGCTTGGGTTGATTGATATCTCTACAGACACACTTCCTTTGAAGTATCCCTGCCCTATAGCCAGTACTTAAAAGCTGGAAATGAAGTCCAGCAGGAGTTATCCCAGCTTGTTTCTAGTAAAACCATACTAGGAGATAGAATATCAAAAGTGAAAATAGGAACAAAGGAGAAGGAGGAAAAAGGTGTGGGATCACAGCCTTTTATCTATTGATGGGAAAGGCCATTGTGTATTGGAGGTTTGACTCTAAATGTATGAAACTGTTAACATTGAATACTTTCCAAATTCAGTCCTTAAAGTCTTACCTGTTACCTCTGGGACTGTGTTCTTATTAGTCATCCCTCCGCTTGGCACTGAATTAATAGTTCCCAGAAGTCTGAGCTGAGATTTAAAGTACTTAATCTTTGTTTTGCCCTCAAACCTGTGTGACTTCGGAAAAGTATGGAAAACTTAAGGTCTTAGGGCCTCTGATGCTGCTACATGCAGAACATGGTGGGTGGAAAGAAGTGAGTCTTGGATTTCCTGGAGCTCTGAGACTCAAGTTAAATTACCAACAAACCTGACTGCCTCCTGAGAACAAAAGCAACACTTAAGACCCCCAAAATGGAAGGAAAAGCATTGAGGGTGTTAGACACCATAATGAGAAAGGTCTGAATCAAGATGGCAAACATGCACATGAGGTAGATAAGTATGTTTTAAAAGCCATTAAGTTTTAGGCTTGAGTGAAAACGTGTGTTCTCCAGACACAGAGAAGATACCTTATTACAGATCAGGTTAGATCTCTGTCTAGTTTTCCTTCTTACAAGAAATTATCATGTTTCCTTTATTATAGTACCCATCCTTAGGTTTTCCTGTCTTAAATCATCCAGGAAAGTAACTATGTCATACTCATTTTTGCCTCCCTAACCTTACACTTCATCTGGCATATCATAGGAGTTTAGATACATATTTGTTGAATAAAACTGACAAACTGTGTTTTGATCTTCTATTAATATAAATGCACCATACTAGATACTGCAAATTACTAATTGAAATTCTCAAAAATGTTTAATATTCCTCTGTATCATTTTGACATTCCTTTCAAAAGCATGCATGATTTAATAAGTCTGAACAACACTATATCATAAGAATACACTAAGAAAATCATGGAAAAAGAAAAGAAAATGCATTGTCCCAAGATTCCTGTAAAATGTGGCATCATATTCATTGCTTAGCGTATAGTTTGTGGGTTTTGAAATGTTCATAATACAAGCAATAACAGACAAGTTTCTTCAAGACAAAAGTCACCTTATTTTATTAGTTGTTTCAAGAGTCATAATTCAGAATTCATGTCTATTTTCAAGGACATCAATTTTACTTAGAAAGAGCAAAGAGAGCACACAGGTTCTGAGTCCAAGATAGAAAGCTGATTTATTGCTGTAGCTTCATTGTCTGTAGACTTTCTTCTCTCCTATATGACAGTGTGAGCATTTAATTCAAAATGAATTCCTTAATCGATAGGGATCATCTTTAAGAACTTCAGTCAAGGTAGATAGAGCAAGGTTGTCCAGTGTAATCTCAGAAGGAATATAGTGGAGGACTACCCACTTATTTTCATTTTGAACTTTGACCCCAACTTTCTTTGAGTTGGAAGCATTCATGCCCTGTTCTCTATACATCTGCAGTTTTTACCTATTGTGTGCAGAAGGTGCTACATTTTGAGAAATAAATGATCTTTATTGGGTTGCACTTTTAAGGAGGCAAAAACTTAATTCAATTCAATAAGACTTTTAAATTTCTATATACCAAATTTATCATTCTGTACATTCCATATTAAAGCAACAAATTATATTTTTTACTTCTGGGTTATATTCAACATTACAATTTATCAGTTGTTAAAGTACACAATATTTTTTATTGGCCTTGGGTACTTTTCCTTGCTAAGCATTCTTGGATTCTTTATTTCCCTACCTATGGCCCTGCTGACACCTTACTTGACACCAGTTCTTTAAATTACCTGGCTAGCCATGTAGGGTTTTCTGCTGATAAGGAATTCTAGTTGTGAATTCTGACTCCTCACGCTGTCCTCTGTGGTCTCTTTGTTAGGCCCTGTTCAGTTGCTGTGGCTGTGCACTCAGGAGGTCCCTCCTGACAGCCACATGGACAGTGCTGGTTTTTAGCTGACTCATTGTGCTAAAACAGGGCTTTATCTGGTTTATTGTGCAGCAATAAATTTACTCCATTCCTTAGCACGTTAGCTTCTGCGCAGGTACAGGGATAAATGCTTCTAGGGATTATATCCCTAGGATATAGTAAATTTAAAAAGAAGACTGATACATTAAATACATTATCTATCTATAAAGTATATATTTGTTAAGACAGATTATATTTATATATAGATATTTACATTTATGTGTTTATATCTTCTTATCAATTTCTTTTAAATTTGAATAAACAATTTTTTCATAAGTAAGTCATAAAGATCAGAAATGCATGAATCAAACAAAGAAGCTTTGTATGTTTTAAATATTTAAGCATATTTGTTATTCCATTAGACCTTCTATTGAAGTTAGGTTTGGTGGATATTTTGAAAAGATACATAATATGGGGAAAATAATTTCAGAATTAAAATAAATTACAGATATAGGAAACTATTGATGTGAAAGGGAAATCTTCAGGAGGGCACGTAATGCATGGAGCACTGGGTATTATATGTAAACAATGAATCTTGGAATACTACATCAAGAACTAATGATGTACTGTATGATGACTAACATAACATAATAAAAAATATGTAAAACTCAGTTTTGGGGCACCTGCATGACTCAGTGGGTTAAAGCCTCTGCCTTCGGCTCAGGTCATGATCTCAGGGTCCTGGGATTGAGCCCTGCATGGGGCTTTCTGCTCAACAGGGAGCCTGCTTCCCCTTCTCTCTCTGCCTGCCTCTCTGCCTCCTTGTGATCTTTATCTGTCAAATAAATAAATAAAATCTTTTAAAAAAATGTAAAAGTCAGTTTAAAAAAAATGAAGTTTACATGTGCCAAAATAACAGCAATTAAGATTATTTATGTGATTAATTTTACCTACATACACCTACACAAAGCTAATGTATATAATTATAGCAAACTCTCTGGAAGTGTTTGTACTCACTTGTCATCCATGGATATTGTAATTACAGAGGATTTTCGTGTCAACTAAGCATATCTGCATTTTTAAATCTTTTATAAAGCACATACACTATTTTAAAAAATTAAAAGCAAAAGCTATAAAAGTGCTGATTTCACTAAGTAATCTTAAGGTATTTGTATCAAAAGATCTAGAATGTCTTCAAAAAACTACTTCCTAAAAAGTCAATTTAGTTAGGCTTATGGTAACTAAAATATTCCTTAAAACCACACAGTAGAACACACTGAATATTCTTTCCTAACCTCCATTCACTGGGTTGTCTGGACAAGACAAGAAGGAACTAAGGTGTAGTAACACTTATTGACAAGCCAGGGATCAAATATTCAGTATAATGATCTAATAAAAATAGGGTAGAGAACAGACCTTAGACCTGAAGCCCAAAAAGAGCTTTCTCCATCATCACCCTTGAACTGAAGATAGTTGTTTGTACAAACCTGACTTACCCACTGAATCCCCAATGGAAAAGACCATAGTTCTGGTAGCAAGCATATTCAAAATACAGGATATTCAAGATACATTGTCCAGTGAATTAACCACTTTTACTTCAGTGAGAAATAATACCTGGAAAGAAAATTAAAAAAAAAAGAATATCTCTAGTATTTGTTCCAAGAATATCTTGGAGATGTAAAATACTTGCATGTTACAGGTTATGAAAAAGCCCTCATAGAAAAACCAACCAAAACCAAATAGGACTCCATTTGCCTGTGGAACATCTAATTTTTTTTTTTTATTACTTATTAACTTCTGTATAGGAGAGACATTTAGTGAAATTAAGTTTTAAAAACATTAAAAAAACAAAAAAACTTCAATGAAACCCCTACTTTGCAATAAAGAGTAATCACTCTCTTAAGTTTATGCTATCCATAAGGTTAGATGCAAATTTTAGGGGGTAAATGTTATTGAGAAGAGTGAAAACATTTTAATTGTTTTCAAAATAGACCAAGAATTCGCTGCATTTTTGTGAAAGTGTTACTCTTATGCTCACCCATGAGTATCTCTTGAATTCTTAACACAAGCTTATCACATTAACTTCTTATCCTCTGGGAGGAAAAAAAAGGGGGGGGGTATAACAACAATATCCTTGTTAAGAAGTTCTAGAGACAGGGTGTGGATATATATAGAGAAGCACACAAATACAATCCCTTCTGCCAACTGTGAAATCTAAATACTATTGAAAATACTTTAGACTTTTGTCAACAGAAGCTTTCTATTGATGATTTATTTAATTAGAAAACAAAAACAACAGAACATGTAAGCGGCAATTGGTTTTCTCTATTGCTAAGGTGATACATCAGCAAGGTACTGCATTAATAGTACAATTCTTGAACGTTCTCTTCAGATTTTATTTTGCTTAAAGAACCAGGCAGAAACTATTCTATGCCTAGTTGTAACAGGTTATTTGAAAATGGAGAGATTCTAAGGTCCTCAGTGTCTGACCTGTCCGTCTCTGACCTGTCAGTGTACCTGAAAACCATGGTTTTCCTGTTTTGTTTGAAACATTATCTCTAGAAAGCTGCTATTAAAATAATATATAACCTTGTATTGAGTTGAGGTTATCCATTATATGTGATTAGGGTTTTTGTAAGCATGAATATATCAGTGGTACTCAATCCTTAGTGTACATTAGAATTAGCTATGGAACTTAAAAAAATAATGTTGCACCCCATGCTGGAACAAGTAAATATGAATCTTTGGGTTTGAACCCAAGGATTTCTTTAAAAAGTGAGTCAGGTGATTTTGACTCACACTTAAGGTTGAGAACCGCTGAAATAAACAAATTCCCTGTGCTTCTATAATATTTGCATGGCTCTTTTCTCAAGAACAGCTACATAATTTGTGGGGCCTGCAAAATGAAAGTGCAGAGCCCCTCTTCAAAACATAGGAAAAAAGTATGATTCAAGACACTAAGATATACAGTTTCTGTTCTGTCTTGTGATTTTTTTTTGTTTTACTGTTTAATGTTGTTCTAAGTAAAAAGAAAGAATCATTAGCATTATTTTTGTTATTTATCTATACATTTGTAATGTCTATTTAATTTTTAAAATTTTTTTTACTTTTTAAAATATTTTATTTATCTATTTGACAGAGAGAAAAATCACAAGTAGGTAGAGAGACAGGCAGAGAGAAGGGGGGAAGCAGGCTTCCTGCCAAGCAGAGAGCCTGATGTGGAACTCCATCCCAGGACCCTGAGATCATGACCTGAGCTGAAGGCAGAGGCTTACCCCACTGAGCCACCCAGGCGCCCCACAATGCCTGTTTTAAATACAAATATGAGAACACACAGAACCACCAACATTGCATGATTCGTATTTTCTATCTTGTACATGTGTATGTTATACTGTCTTACCAAAACAGTGGAATCAATACCAAAAAACAGCTTAAATGTTTTTATTTCACTTCTTGATATGCTCACATTCTACAGATAGGTCCTACTTTCAGCTTATCAATAAGGGAGGGAGGAGTTTCCTTTTCTTTTATGTCATCACCTTCAGTGTAGGTGTTGAGCTAATATAGGGAAGTTCGATGAGTAAGAAAGAATATGATAGGGTTCCTGGGTCACCCTTGCTTCTTGGAGAACCAGAACATTGCCTTTTTTTTTGTATTCAAAACAAACTTTGGTTCGCACGGCCAAGGGTGGCATCTTAGAGCCCAGGGCCCCTGCTTCCTCAGCCACAGCTGTTAAGACCATATGCTCTGAATCTTGCTGGCCTACCATCTATTGTGGGTCCCCTGGGATTCTGTGCTCATGAGGTATCATTTATATTATATGCAAACGTGCAAGCAAGAAATGGTAGAGGCTACGCATATTGTGCGTGGCACTTCAGCTCATGCGCGCTCCACTGTCCCATCAGACTTCATTTCAAAACACGAATTCAAAGATATAAATGGGAAAGTGTTCCAAGATGGCAACAGCACAGCGTTAGCCCAAGGATAGGGTCTTTGAAACATGAGCTCTCTACACCTGTGCATGTGGTCAATCTGAAGCAGCCCCACCCTTCCTCTCCAGAGTGGATTCCCCACAGATCAGGGGCCTGGTACAGTGAAAGGTGTGCACTGGGCTTGAGTGGAGCTGAAGTTAATGATTTTGATGAAGTGTCCAAATTCCCAGAGCCTTGGTTTTTAACAAAAAGACAATATAATTTTACAAATAGATATAGAGGACTAAATCATTTCCCAAAGAAACCCAACTTTGCTTTTATTTTGCCAACTTGCTTTTGCTAACTACCTGGACTATGGTAATTGATAGTGCCTTTATTTAGACTGAATTTGAAGGTCCTAATACTCTCAGGTTTGAGATCTATCATCGTTTTCTGCCATGATGCCTGGATATATTTTCATTACTCTGCTCTCGTACTACTAAGGGTAAAAGCAACGCTTATGAGCAAAGAGGTACCCTGAAGATTCTATCCAGGTCTTTCGGTCTATTTAGAAACATCCCCTGTTATCAAAATTTAAAAAAAAAATGCATATATCTGCATATTTATACATATATATTGTATGCATACAGACTAATGCTTATATATTCATATATGCTGATCGTGAGTTTATTTTCAAAACCGTTTTTCACCTTTCCTGTGGTCTGCTTTAAATCACTGGGGCTGAATTTTGCCCATTTTGTTTCCTCAGCTTTCTTGCTGGGTTCAGCTAACAGGAGAAGGTGGGCTATTCTGCATTGTATTTTTCTGCATTGAATAGTATCACCAGCAATGGATGTACCTCTGTCTTTGTGGGCAGTTCCTACTCTCATCAGGCAGATCCACCGAGCTTTCTGCTCTTCCCTAGTGGCCTGGTTCCCAGGTTCCAATAACTCTGCTTGCTCCTTCTGTTCCTCTAGCTCTGAGGGAAGGGACAATGCACTACCCCTGATGACACCTCACCTTCTCTATTTTGTTCTCTCAGCTACTCCAAATATCTTTGTAATTAAACTGCCATATAGAATTCTCTAATTGAATTATCTAGTGTAGATTTTTTTTTTCCTGGTCAACAGGGTTCTTCAGAGAAACAGACCCGGTAAACATCTACCTATCTAGGGAAATTTATTATAAGGAATTTATTACATGATTATGGAGACTGAGAAGTTCCCAGTTCTGCAGTTTCAGTCCCAGTCTAAAGGCAGGAGAGGACCAATCCATGTCTCTTCTCAAAGACCATCAGGCAGAGACAATGAAGTGTCTCTTGATCAGTCTTTACTTCTTTCTTTTTCTCTTTAAGTCTTCAAAGGATTAGATGAGCCTTATACATCCTCATTGGGGAAGGGAGTCTACTTTACTCAGTCTACCCATTCAACTGTTACTCTCATCCAGACACACCCAGAATAATGTTTAACCAAATATCTGTGCAACCATGGTCCAGGCAAGTTAACACATAAAATTAACCAGCCTGACTGTGACTGGGATTGAATTCCAATGCCCTCAGTCTCACCTGGCAGAAATCAAAGGGGAGAGATGCCAAGAGAGGAATACAGTTGGCTGCCAAAGATAACTGTTGTTTGTACTTCCTTATTAAAACCTGGAACTTAGAATTTAATACCAGTCCCTTATCACACCAATCATCAGGGACAGCTGCAAAATGCAGCACCTTAAATAAAACACTTTCCTGTTGCTCTAGGCAATTTTTAAATTGTTTCAGTTTCTCTTTTCTTCCTCCCTCTTTCCATCAGTTCATTTGCCTTTAGTTTTTCTTGCTTTGCAAAGCAAGTTTAAGTGAGAGAACAATATTGGGGTAATTCTCATGTTCAAAAAATACTAGGTATTTCAAGGTATCTTGCTGAGACAATTTGACCACTGAGATTTGTTCTCTCTTGTTCTCATAAATTGCTAATGACACATCTATTTCTTGCTGTCACTACTCATTTTTTATTCCAATTCCAATTCTTTAACTCTGCCTTTTGTAACTTGTAGATTCAGGTGAAAATGAATCAGTCTCATACTAAAGATGTATTTAATAATTGGATTGGATATAATAAAATTTTACCAAATCAATCTTATTAGGATTCACAAATTTGATAGCATTGTAAAAAATATAACTGTCTTGTAATAACATGAAACTCTCCAAACTTTATTATAAGTAAAATTTGCAATCATCAGATTTAGGACATACTAACAATGTATACATACTGAATGAATTTTTACATAAAATTATAAAATAGACCTATAATAATACCAATTTCTTAAGCCATTAAACCCTTCCCCCACAAAGAAATTAAGAGAGAAGTCATGGCATTAGATAGTAACACATTCCCGTCAATCTCATCATTTTATTAACAATATCTTTATTTTAGAAATCAACCATGCACTATTTTAGATAGACCAGTAAGTCATTTGCTTTGACTCAAAAACATTCTCAAGTTCTTTTCTTATTAATCATAATAAGTTTAACTACTAGATCACAAATGAATCTATGACATATAGATATTAAAGGAATAAAGCACATGACAGTGTCTGACTTTAAGGCTTTCACTGGAAAATCCAGAATAAACTTGTTTTACTTTAGATTATCACCTAAATAAAATCCAAAGTTCCCTTTGTGGCGTGTTTATAATGTGGGTTCACTCTGACCCACAGGATATCATTAATTTCCTATAACAAACTTGCAGCAATATTTGGAAAAACTTATGTTCTATTATTATCACCAGGAGCTTTGCATTCTCTCATTGCTGGTATGTTCATGCCAGTTGCTTATAGGACTTTCCCGAATCTGGGTCTCTTTCCTGAGCAGCCACAGACATACTTTTCTGAGGAAGGAGATATGTACTTGTTCTTATAGAAACCTGAAAGATTTCAGGTTAACTTGGTTAATTTATATCTAAAACAAAACATTTTTCCCTTGGAAAGAAATAACAGAATAACATGAAAGACCAAGTGACCAAACACTTACTTCTGGCATGTTCTGCTTCCTGGGAAGAAGAGTCAGTTGGTTTCCACACTGAAGTGTCCCAGATGACACTTTTAAGACAGAAGTCAAAGAACTTTACATCAAAAGTAGTAAGTGCCCCTAGCAGTGAACGGAAGCAATAGAGACCAAAAGAAATGCTGCCTTGGGCAATTAATTCTATTAGACCATCAATTCATTCTTTTAAAGATTTATTTTATTTTATTTTATTTTATTTTATTTTATTTTATTTTATTTTATTTTATTTTTTAAAGTCCAAGCCAACTCAATTCTGAGTGCAGAGCCTGATGCAGGGCTCGATCTCAGGACCTTGAGATTACAACCTGAACCAAAACCAAAAGTCAGACACTTAACCTACTGCACCACCCTGGTGCCCTCAGTCCACCCAATTCTTAAGCACGTCCCTGTATGAAGGTCTAGGTCCTCACTCTGAATGTGAGGTTTCACAAGAAACACCATACTTCATAGTATTACTCCTTGCCCTTCAGCCAGGACTGAGATTCTCAGCTCAAAAACACGCCTATTTACATGCTATTGATCTTGTTACAAAACTATATTAAGGGTTAAAATTCCACATGATTTAGAGCTCTGGATTATAGCCTGTACAACTTGATTTCACAGCAATTTACTTTCATGTAATTTCTTTTCTTTTCTTTTTTCAAGATTTATTTGACAGAGAGAGGGTGACCAGCTGGAGGAGTGGGAGAGGGAGAAGCGGGAGAGGGAGAAGCAGGCTCTCCATTGAACAGGGAGCCTGATACAGGGCTTGATCCCAGGACCCTGGGATCATGACCTGAGCCGAAGGCAGATGCTTAAACAACTGAGCCACCCAGGTGTCCCCTTCCATGTAATTTTCTTAAATTTAATTAGATTAAAACTTAAATTTGTATTGTAATGTCTTTAGATTCCCACAGAAAAATAGTACAATTATTTAATAACTATTCACTATATACTAGATTACTTTCCATGATGAAGCTCACTGTTTTTCTTTACAGCCTTGTTAGCTCCTGATATAGGAGAAAAAATTAGAGAAACAGAAAGGTTGTGACTTACCAGAAAGGTAAATAAAATATAGACTCTATGAATAGAAGTTTTGTAATTCCACCGAATGCCTAGATGGAAAATTAGTTCAATAACAACAACAACAAAAACAAAAACCACGTGTGCATTTGACCATGTTCATAATCTCTCTGTGCATCATTTTTCTGTTTTTTAAAAGATTTATTTATTTATTTTAGAGTAAGAGAGAGAGCACACCAATGGGGCAGGGGTAAAGGGAGAGAGAGAATTCTATGCTCTTTCTGAGCATAGAACTCCACCCAGGATTTGATCCCAGGACCTTGATATGATGACCTGAGCAGAAATCAAGAGTTGGCAACTGAACTGACAGAGCCATCCAGGCTCCCCTTGTGCCTCACTTTTCTTATCAAAGGAGTGGTTTGAAAATAATAAAACTTTCTTCACAGATTTGGAACTAATTGAGTCAGTACAAGTGAAGGACTTATTAGAATATCAGGCAATATTAGACACACAGGAAATGTGTCATTATTATTATCCAAGATCATATAGCTAAATTGTGACAAAGTGAAGAGTTAGATCTCAGTCTGACTGAGACCAAGGAAGGGGGTAGGTGTCATCCCACTTAGGGACATGTAAATAGCACTTGTCTCCTCTAACTCCTGATAATCAAAAGAACAAAATATATCCAAGGTTTATAAATTGTGAAGTCCTATCACACATGACATGATAGGCTTGAATAAATGTGTATCGATGTGGAATATCACCTTTATGACTAAATGTTGCTATTTTAAACTTTATTATGATCTTTCACTTAAACTTTCCTTGAACTGCTTTTTTAATGGGTTTGTGGCAGGATGTAAACCGTCTCCTTTTTGGATATAAACAGTTCAACTTTTTGTATTTTCCTTTGCTCATTTTTTGAGTCAGAGACCTTCCCCAGCATGGAGTTCATGTATCACCATGTCTCCTGGGCCAATGTGCTCTTTGGGAGATGTCTAGGTTTCAGGCAGGAGTGGTTTGGGTTCTATTGTATGTGGTACTTCCAAAAAGGTCCAAGAAGGTTATTTGGGAGTGGAGAATGATAGGATTGTCACGAGGCACATAAAGGAAGGAAACTGAGAAACTAAGAAGAGGGAGGGAAGACCAGATGTCAGAAGCCCAGTGGAGATAGCCCTTCAGATGGATCTTCATAATATCTGCTCTGCATGGAGTGCTACCTTCTTCTCTTCCTCTTTCCTTGGCCCTGAGACAGGCCTTCCCATATAAGTCCTGAGGACCCAGAGCAGCAGTGGCCCACAGCTGAGGAAGTCCTTTCTTGACGGGTGGTTTCTGTCAAGGTAATCCAGCCTTGAACCCTCTGCAGCCAAAGAAGAGTCAAAGGGACCCTGGAGGGAGAAGTTCCTGCTCTTGTTGTTGAGAGAACCAATTTAGAGAATAAGTGAATAAAATTATTCAATTTCAAGAAATTTGACAAAATGTGCATGTAATTGACTTTTTCTCATTTCAAATAAAGTTATTTGAATTTTCATCTGAAGAATCCAAAATTATATTAAGAACTAAATATATTTTTAAAGAAAATCTGTATTATATTCAGTTATTGCCTTTGTACATTTTATTTTTTTAAGATTTTATTTATTCTTTTGAGAGGGAGAGAGAGAGAATGTGTACAAGCCAGGGGAGAGGCAGTTGGAGAGGGAGAAGCAGACTCCCCACTGAGTGGGGAGCCCAATTAGGGGCTCCATCCCAGGACCCTGAGATCATGACTCGAACTAAAAGCAGATGCTTAACTAACTGAGCCACCCAGGAGACCCTAGTTTATACATTTTAGCTCATTTTATTCCCTAAAACTAAAATCCAATACCAAACTCCTTTTGTAAATATTTTTTCCTCATTATTAATAATGATTAACAATAGAGTCTTCATTGAGGATTTATGAGTCAGAGTTGTACATGTTGTGCATTTTTTTCTTAGTTTTTCTTTTCTTTGAAGATTTTCCTTATTTTTCCCTATTTTAAAGTCTTTCCATTGTGCATTCCCCTCATTCTAACTTATCTTCAAAATAAATTTTGAATGCATAAATTCATTTTTTAAAGATTTTATTTTATTTATTTCTGAGAGAGAGAGAGAGAGTAAGGACAGAGAGTGAGAGGAAATTTCAAGCAGAGTCTACACTGAGCACTCCACACTCCAGCCCTGATCAGGGCTGACCCCACAAACCCAAGATCATGACCCAAGGCAAAACCAAGAGTCACTTTCTCTACTGACTGAGCCACCCAGGCTCATCTTTTGTTTCTTCTCAACTTTTATTAATTGTGTATGCTTTCCCCAAAAGAATACTATTTATTTTTTACTTTTTCACTTTGCTCATCATTAACTACATTTTCCCTTTTATGAAAGAATCTTAATATCCTATTCTCTTTTGACTATTTTACTTGTATCTCTATGCTATTGAACATAGACATTTTGTGTGTAACATCACTATGATATTGTTTAATGTAACTTTGACTCTACCTTTTTCTACTCGGAGTTACTATTTTACTTTATTTTATTTTTCTTAAGATTTTATTTATTTATTTGACAGACAGAGATCACAAGTAGGCAGAGAGGCAGGCAGAGAGAGAGAGGTGGGGAGAAGCAGGCTCCCTGCTGTGCAAAGAGCCTGATGTGGGGCTCAATCCCAAGACCCTGGAATCATGACCTGAGTGGAAGGCAGAGGCTTAACCCACTGAGCCACCCAGGCACCCCAGGAGTTACTATTTTAGAATGAGTTTGAACACAGAACCAGTATCCTGATATACATTTATGTCCTTTCAAACTTGTGCTCTCCTATTATTTTCCAAAATATCTGAAATTATTGTCCTCTAAGTTTCCATCTTCATTGTTTTCATGTTACTCATACATGGCTTTATACTTCATATTAATATTTGTATTAGAAATCTCCCATTTTTCCCCTTTTAGCACCCTTTTTATCATATCATCTTTGTAAACTCTCCCAATTTATTTACTCTTATAACCCCTTCTCCAAGAAAACCTAATTTTGAGTAACTTTTATCTTGTGTTGGCCCTTTGTCTCATTGCCTTTATTTAAAACACTTGTTCACCTTTCTGTTATAACTACATTATATTGTTAATATTTGTGTGTATTTATAGTACTGTTATTGATATGATGTTGCTGTTTAAATCTCTTGTTCAATATTGTTAAATTTTGAAATATTCAATGCATGTATACACCAGAGTTATATGAATTTTATATTCATATAAAATCATACTAGATTCAATGTGTAATTAGGATATACACGCATATGTATGCATATATATAATTTCCATTTGGGAAACAGCTCTTTGAAAAGATCCTTCTTATTTAGCCATCTTTGGTGTATCTTTGATACACTCCCATGAGCAGACACTGTGTATCCAGATTTTACTTACCAAAATAAATTCAGTGACATATATTTATTATAGAAGACATCTGATTAGCCATTTATCATGATCAAAGATACATAAAATATATCTACTATTCATAAGAATCTTTAAATACATATTGAAATTTTCAGATATGTATGATGGATTAACTTACATCATCAATCATTTATTGGGAATCCCCAGATGAGTGTTAATGAGATATTCATTCTTCTGTAGTCACAGAAAGGATAGAAGTCTCTGCTCAGGAGGTGGTCAAGACAAATTTCACTGAGTCTCTACAATATAAAAGATGTGGAAAGACTAGAGCAAAGTTCACAAACTCAAAGTCTTTCAGGAACCAGGCAGGTAATATAAATGCACGAGATACACCTGGTATAAGGAAACTAGTGTTGTGCTGTTTGCATTTGCCCTGAGCCAAAAACATGCTATGACACACTACTGTTGTAATTTTCTTTTTGTAAAATAAAAACCAGACCCAGAAAATTACACGGAAGACACTATATTTAATGAATTATTAACCACAAACATAAAAAATGCAACATTGTCAGCCAATCCCCCCCCCTTGTGCCCTGTCGCAATCAAAGACCCTTATTCCCTCCACAACTACCATATTGATGTTCAAAAAGGCAATCTCCTTGGTATCTTTATAATTTTATCATCCAAGTGTAGATTCCCAAGCACTATAATTTAGTCTTGATCATTTTGAAAACTTGATATATATTTTATATCTCTTTAATCTATTGGCTCTCCCTTCAGATCTTTGTTATCTTTACAATTTATCTGTTGAAGACCCAGGACTTTGTGACTTGTAGATTTTCCCAGTCTGGATTTTACTGATTAATATTCATGGAATAGTTCACCATGTTTCTCTGTCCTCTGTGTTTCCTATAAAACAGACAGCTGGATCAAGAGGTTTGATCAGAATCAGATTTAATTATGTTGGAGAGATTATAGGTGCTGTATTCTTTCATCAGGAGCTTCTGATGTCTGGTTCATACTTCTAAAAACATTTATTAGAAGCCACTGATCCTTAAAATCTAAGTCCATTAATTCATTTGGGAGCTGTAAGATGATGATATCTGACTCTATCATTAAATTTAAATTTGTAGTTGGCACAATTTCAAAGGAGACAATTTTTTCCGTGTAAAACTGAGTAAGCCAGTCATGGTATTTATAGAGGAAGTACAGAGTAAATGATCCTTCACTTTGTTTATCCAGTTTTCATGATAATTTATTGGTTCTATCATACTAAAAAGATGACTAATTTATTTTCTTACTATCATTATGACATCATTGGTTTAAAATCATTTGGCAGTTTCAGTAAATTACAATAGTTAGCTCATTGAAACCCAAGTTCCCCCATCTTGCTGAATGGGACTTTCTTCAGTTTGATTTCTTTGTATTTTCTTATATGATCCTAATAAACCTGGAGACATTCTTTTCTGTTTTGTGTATCACTATGTCCCAGAATCTGCTTGTGTATCTCCTAACACAGAAATGGAACTGGTGATTCCTGAAAGAAACCCTAGACTTTTCTTCCTTCTTCCTTCTCCTTCTTCTTCACCTTTTTTTTTTTTTTTAAGATTGCATTTATTTTCTTTAAGAGAGAGAAAGAGTGTATGCATGTGTAGGCATGAGTGGGGGGGCAGGAATCTCAAGGAACTCCACACTGAGTGCAAAGCAGGGAGCTTGATCTCACAACCCTGGGATCATGACTTAAGCCAAATTCAAGTCCTACCCTTATTGCTTAACTGACTGAGCCACCCAGGTGCCCCTCCTTTATTTCTTTCTAATGGAAAATGTTACTTGAAGATGTCATTTTGAGCACTAGAATGCTGTGGGTGCTCATTGCTATAAGATTAGTCATTATTTCTTGGCCTTTTTTAGCTATACAGTTGTGAAATACATAGTTTGTTCTGATATTTTCAGTTCAAATTCAGGTCTACAGACCTTTTACTGTCAACATCTCATATTAAACAGAAACAATCTCAATTAATGAATGATACTGCCACCCAGTAATTATGATTACTAAAAATAGTTATGGTTACTGAAAACTTTCCAGTTTTTGTTATTTGAATATACTGTCTTCATTTTTCTCATCTCTCTCTCTCTCTTTTTTTTTTTTTTAAGATTTTATCCATTTGACAGACAAGTAGGCAGAGAGGCAGGTGGTGGGGGCGGGGGGGAGGAAAGGAGAGGAAGAGAATCTGGAGCAGACTGCCCACTGAGCACAGAGCCTAATGCCAGGGCACAAACTCATGACCCTGAGATCATGATGAACCAAAATCTAGTCCCATGCTTAACTGAGACACCCAGGTGCCTTTTTTCCTCCTTCTTTGAAGTTCAGTAATTTTGCTAAAATATGTCTTAGCCCTGGTCATTGGTGAATGGTATTCCCAGACTCATATAGTGCACTTTAATACATAGCTTAAATATTAATCATTATAATAATTTAGGGAAAGTTTTCTTGAATTATAGATTTTATTATTGTTTAATCCCTTGTTCTGGTTTTCTGTAGTAGAGAATCTTGTCATCTCTTTGTTCATTGTTTATCTTCATTGTCACTCTTTCTTGAATCTTGCATAAAAAATATCTTCTTATATTTTATTTTTATTTTCTAAAATTTTCTTTGTCTCACTTTGTATTTATTTTGAGGTATTAACCATTATGATTATTCAATGCTGAGTTCTTTTTGATTTATTCTTCATATCTGAAATGACATTTGCTTTTATTTTTAATTCTTTCATGAGTTTTGCCACCTCACTTTTGAGTTTTCTTTTCAGAAAAACTTTTGAATTTTTTAACATGTTTTACTTTCATACTTTCTTTGTATGCAGACATGCTGTTCTTTTTCTTTTTTCCTTCCCACCTTTTTTTATTTTCTTACAGCAACTTTTTATGGGGTTTGACTATAATAATTCTTTGTAACTTTTTACATGAATTTTACATGAAGCCAGTTTTCCTGGAGTTTTAGAAGGAGATATTGTTCGAATTGTTTTTCTAATTTTAAAAAACTCTCTTACATTATTTTATATAATGCTTGAAAATTTGTAGCCCTCATTGTATTTTTCTTCCTCTTTGCTTCTCTTTACTTCCTAAATAATTTAATCCAACATTTTTCCAGCGAGGTCAAGAAGTGTCAGCGGAAAAATTGGGAAAAGTCTCATAGTTTACTCTCTGCAGCTTAAAATATTTACCCAGTTGTTCATAACTACATAGCTCACAATTGTTTCCCATTGGATCATTACTTCATAGTATGTTACACATTTATTTTAAGTTCTGATACCTTAGATCAAGAGGAACATTTGTCCTCACAGCCAGTATTCATTATAGATTTCCTTGTTCATAGAAAATAATTTTTGCATTAAAACAAGTTCTAGGTTATGCATTTGCACTATATTTTTATAATAGTATTCTTACATTAGCATATGTAGAGATTGGAAATTACATAAAAACTGACTTTTTAAATGAGTTATTATAGTGATAACTCACTGAACAATTTATGTACTTTTAAGTAGAACTGAGATTTTAAGACATGATTTCACTATCACTTCCTGCCTGCCACCTTTCATTTTACATGTATTTATTAATAAGTCTCCAACAGACTAAAATTTCATGAAGCCATAGGGGCACCTGGGTGGCTCAGTGGGTTAAGCCTCTGCCTTCAGCTCAGGTCATGATCTCAGGGTCCTGGATCGAGTCCCACATCGGGCTCTCGGATCCACAGGGAGCCTGCTTCCTCCTCTCTCTCTCTCTCTCTCTGCTTGCCTCTCTATCCACTTGTGATCTCTCTCTGTCAAATAAATAAAATCTTAAAAAATTTCATGAATTTACATGTCAAATTTGTATAATGTAGTAGATAATTCAGTCATAATGTTTGAAAAAAACACAGAATAGTTCTTCAAATGAACACTGTTCTTTATTGACTGTTAGGTTACAATATATAAAATGAAATCATTACTGATGAACAGATGTCTGTGGAAGATGATATCCTATAGTATAAGCAGCTTTCAATTTAGTTCTGTGACTTAAAACAGAAAAATAAGGCGGAAGTCACAGGAGAATAAAATATTAATGTGGAACTCAGTCTCTTAAATCCCAGATGTTTGAAGATAACCTTGATAAAAGAAATATTCAGTCATGATTGAATTCATTTACATTTATGTGTTAGGCCTTCTACCTTAGTATTTGGCTAACTTGAGACCTCTATAGTAGTGGTTCTATATGATTCCCAGTACCATCATCCTTCTGCTGGAGTTATTTCCATTCCTCAATACCAGATACTAAAAATTGTAAATATTCATAGAAAGTTATTCAACTACATAATGAATGATCTCTAATTAATAGATGTTGATTTAAAAATTTACAGAACTATATTTCTTATGGAAATAAAAAAGATCATCCCATTTTTAGTTTGCAATGTATCTATTATATCTCATATAATGATGATCAAAGGGATACTATTATAGTCATCATCACTATAATTTTGGAAATCTTATATTCTTGTTATTTTGAAGCATGTGTTCTACTTTGGGTTATCTATCATTGATAATAAAATATAGTAGACTGCTAATAATGTGCTCAAGCACACATTATTAGTCATAATAAAGATAAACCCATTTTAGAAGGTTATTTTACTGAAATAAGTTAATACAATTGTTGCTAATAACAATTAGATCTCTTGATTACCACCTACAGAGCACTAATACACACCACAGCTACATGCGATATCCTTTGAAATCAGCTATAAATTAAAGTTTGGAAAAGAGTCATAATAGAAGGGGATGGAATTTCCATTGAAGATTATTACAAAGGAATAATCATAATGAAATCTAAACATCAGCTAATACAAATCAGAATCATGTTAAAGCTATTAGCATTTTTGGACAATAAATACTGATAACTATGTCTGCCTTCCATTATTAATCTAATCACTCTTCCAGGTAGTATCAACCATATATATGTGTTATACTGTCATACAAAATATTATGTCTACCATCTATCTACAACTAAAACTAATGTACTATCTAGCTTTCAAAAGAATGAATACATGGCAATTTATGTATCTAATATAATAACTAAGTAATGTCCATCTTAGGACTTTTGTACTTTCTGTTTCCATTGCTAGAATGTCTTTCACCTCATATCCACATATAAATATGGATATTTCCTTCACATCTTGTTAAAATATCATCATAACAAAGAGATCTTTTCTGATTACCTTTTATAAAACAATATGCCCCTCATTCCAACATCCTTCATTAATTCTTTTCACAGAACTGATACAAGACATACATTTTTATTTTTAAAATTTTTTTTAAGGATTTTATTTATTTGACAGAAAGAGAGATCACAAGTAGGCAGAGAAGCAGGCGGTGGTTGGGGGGGAAGCAAGCTCCCAGCTGAGCAGAAGCCCGATGTAGGGCTTGATCCCAGGGCCCAGAGACCATGACCTAAGCCAAAGGCAGAGGATTAACCCACTGAGCCACCCAGACACCCCCAAAACATACATTTTTAAAAATTAATGTCTTTCCCCATTAAATGGAAAGTTCCCCATGTCTCCACTGACTGGAACACTCAGCAAATATTTATTGAATAAGTGAATAATTAAAACTTTGAATGGATGACCTTTTTATTAATACATTTAAACCTCATCATTATAGCTTCAGTAAATTTCTCACTGTAACAACTGGAGATATTTTACTAAATTTATAATGATAGACCAATTTTAACAAGATAGAAATTCTTTGTTTCTATTTCTATATTTTTCATTTTATTACATAACATATGCATATACTTGCCTATACATAAGAATGTTCTCAAAATTCAATGAGAGGAGAATCTAAGAAGACTTTAACTTGATAAAAGACTCTCTTCCTTTTCACTACTTTTCCTGCTCTGATTTTTGTTTCCTTTGAGTCAAACAGTCATGAGAGGCCTATAGAAGCTAACAGGCAGGTAAGGTAAGTGTTCCTGAGGCCTTGGTGCAGTTTGAGTCCTGGCAAAGATACTTGTGCAGCTCCTTTTCCCTGTTGGGTTCTTGAGTGAGAAACATTAAGTCATCTGGTCATACCCAAATGTATGAAATGTGTGTTTGTGTGTGCCTGTTACTTTATGTGAGAATATTATAATTACAATGTATCCATGTAAACAGGGGCCTGACAAAATAGTGCTTGATGTTTAAAGCCAAGTGCTAGCACTTTATAACCTAGTTCTACCAATGACTATGTACACGACACAAATTCCAAGCCAGTTGAGTTTCTGTATTCATTTTCTATTGTTGTTATAACCAATTTCCACAAACTTAGTGGCTAAAACACACAAATTTATAATGTATTCCTATTATCAAAAATTCTAAAGTCAAGGTGTCAACAGGGCTGTATTTATTCAGGAGGCTTTAGGGGAGAATCCATTGTCTTGCTGATTCTAGCTTTTGGCTTCTACAGGTCACCTGTATTCTTGGTTTCTTCCATCTTCAAGGCTGACTACAAAACATCTTCAAATTTCTCTCTTTTTTTTCTCTAACCTCTGCTTCTGTCTTTGCGTCCCCTTTTCTGGCTCTAACTCTCCTATTTTAAGGATTCTAGTTATCAAGCCTACCTGGATAATCCAAGGTAATTTTCCAATATCAAGGCCCTTAACTTAATCATATGCACAAAGTTCCTGTCACCATTTAAGTAGTATGTTACAGTTTCAGAAATTAAGATGTGGACATCTTGAAAGGCTATTATTCTATCTACTACAGCTCCCTCTTCATAAAATGGGGATAATAATTACATTTATTTCATAGGTTTATTGTGAGATTCCAATGATAAGCTGATGTAAAACACCTAAAATAATATATGACTCAGAGTAATGTAATTAATATAATTTGGGGAATGTTAAAAAAATGCCTGGGTGACATCATTGGCTGAGCATCCCACTTTTGATTTCAGCTCGGGTCTTGATCTCAGGGTCATGAGTTTAAGCCCAGTATTGGGTTCCATGCTGGTCATGGAGCCTAGTTAAAAAATATAATAATAATAATAACAATAAAAGCAACAATAATAGGGTGCCTGGGTGGCTCAGTGGGTTAAGCCGCTGCCTTCGGCTCAGGTCATGATCTCAGGGTCCTGGGATCGAGTCCCACATCGGGCTCTCTGCTCAGCAGGGAGCCTGCTTCCTCCTCTCTCTCTGCCTGCCTCTCTGCCTACTTGTGTTCTGTCAAATAAATAAAAATTAAAAAAAAAAAAAAAGCAACAATAATAATTTGGCGAATGTTTAGCTTTCTGAGTGTTGTGTATGAGTGTAACTGTATATAGCATATATAGGATTGGGGCAATGTATGTTTATGTCAGTGTGAACATGTGTGTATATATGTATATCTGTCTCTAATGGGGCTGTATGTATGTGCATGAATGTGTCCATCTGAAGCTGTCGATTTTTGTTTGTCAGCAGATGATCTACCTAGATAGTCTACCTAGAATGGTAGATGGGCTAATGGTCTCTGCTCCTGCTTTTGTGTGATGAGACCAGGGAACAGGAAGTTACCTTAGTATGTTCTCATGAGATGACAGGCAACCTAAGCTTTTGGGCCACCATTGCATTCCAAGAGAAGCCAGTTCACTTCCCACTCTTGCTAAGAGCTAGGATAGTCCAGCAACCCAACATGATCTCCAGACACCAGAGATTCATTGAACACTACTCTCTAATAGAAGTTTATTTTGGGATCCTGGAATAATAAAATCAAACATATGTGATCATGCATTAAAAAGATATCAATTCTTTATTAATCCAAGGAGTACTTACTGATAGAGCTAAATTCATGACAATCTGATGATCTAAGAGTTGGGCTGGTCAACACCTGTGGCCTGATCTAATGGAAAGACTGGTGCTTATCATAATTCATATTCACAGTGATGTCACGGGGATCTCCTGATAATAGCAATTATGATGAGTTTTTGCTGTCTACTTGTTTGGATGGATAACAAGTTATTTAAGGCATTTAAGTTCAACCATGCCAGTATATTATGTATCTCATTAAAGAAATGAGGAATAAATACATGTAATGTATTGGGAATAAAATGTATGTCATGTAATAGGAATGAAATACATAAAATAATGCATTTTAAAAAAAGAAGGGGTTAAACTGTACTTTTTACAGTTATTCAGCTTTCTTAAAATTAGGGTAATGAAATTCTGGAAATATTGTTAACATGTTTGGAAAAGGTCAAATCCCAGAGAAGAGATCTATTCTATTTCTTGCAGTCAATTAGGCTGCATTGCAAGTTAAAATTCACTTTAAATCTCTAAACAGTAAATTTGTCAGTTTCCATATTCTAAATAGCATCTTAGATGTGATTCATCTGGATTCTACTACTATTGAAGTTATAACAATTCAGGAAAACTAGGCTGAGATTTTCTCTTGATCTTGTTACAGAAATCTCACCTTTCTCTTGAGGAAACAAATAAACATCTGTATGCAAACTCCTTTCTATAAAGATGATTCTCCATAGAATTCTCTAACCAATAACCAAACCTAAGTCTCTTTGCCCTATGCAGAGCAAAGCCAACCTCTGAGAAGTCAGGTTTGCAGCAGGGAAGTGTTTTTTTTTTTTGTTTTTTTTTTTAAATTATTCATTTATTTATTTATTTTCAGCATACCAGTATTCATTGTTTTTGCACCACAGCCAGTGCTCCATGCAATCCGTGCCCTCTATGATACCCACCACCTAGTTCCCCCAACCTCCCACCCCTCGCCACTTCAATCCCCTCAGATTGTTTTTCAGAGTCCATAGTCTCTCATGGTTCACCTCCCCTTCCAATTTACCCCAACTCCCTTCTCCTCTCTAACTCCCCTTGTCCTCCATGCTATTTGTTACACTCCACAAATAAGTGAAACCATATGATAATTGACTCTCTCTGCTTGACTTATTTCACTCAGCAAATCTCTTCCAGTCCCGTCCATGTTGCTACAAAAGTTGGGTATTCATCCTTTCTGATGGAGGCATAATACTCCATAGTGTATATAGACCACATCTTCCTTATCCATTTGTCCATTGAAGGGCATCTTGGTTCTTTCCATAATTTGGCGACCATGGCCATTGCTGCTATAAACAGCAGGAAAGTTTTTATTTGAGAGACAGCCAAATGAGAAAGACAGCAAGGCAAGTCTGAACCCTGTCTCCCTGAAGGGGAAGAGAACAAGTTTTTTACAATCACAAGAGTTGAAATTACATAGATATTGAAAAAAAGGGTGAGGAAATTTATAACTATTGATGAAGAAAGTTGGTGCATGAGTACTGAACAAATCTAGAAGTAACATACATAATATGGTCACTTCAGAGTGGAGACATACCATCAGGGGGAGCAAAATTCAGCCTCTGATGTCAGGAGGTAGTCTGAGGACAAGGAGAGGGGTTATAGATATATGCCAAATAAATGGTATATACCAGATGAGATCATCTCAGGTAAGGAATGCAGAGACTAGGCTGGAACCATATCTATTGGCCTTGAGTCCAGGCTTCTGCAGACAGAACTAGTGGATTTCTTAGTTGAGTCTGAAAAGACACAATAGCTGAGTGAGGGAAAAAAAATTCTCTGAAACACAAGCTTTAAACTTTTTTTCTAGTTCAACCTCACTAACCCTATGAAGCATGGTTTCACCAGCACTTTAGTAGCTTTGTTCAAGTATCTAAATGTAAATGAGAGAAAAAATAAAGGTCTATGTATTGATTTTTAATTCATGCTTTTTATCCTTTCAGATTGGGTTTATGCTTATCATCACAAATTAAATAATATTTACAAATTGTTGAAGATCCTTTTATTGTTAAACAAATATTGTATTCAGGAAAACAATTGAAATAAAAATACATTGTTTAGCACATATTTTTATGTAGAAATTCTCTTTAGGCTCCAGTTTTGGTTTGTCTTTTCAAAAGTATTTTTTATATATGAATTAGTAATACACTCAGTTTCCTTTCAGAATTCTTAAAAAAAACACACACACAATTCAAATAGAAAGATATAACAAAAAATAAAAGTTCAACAGGTGCATTACTCAGGTTAGAATTTATTTTATTTATCTGCTCTACTGAATTAGTGAACTCTACATATGAAACTAATGATATACTATATGTTGACTAATTGAATTATAATAAAAAAGTAGGTACACTTGATTTCAATTGGTATATAATTTGACTTTTCATGTATTCTTTTCAATTAGAACTTTAAATTCTAATTTTTAAATTCACCTCTCTCTCTTATTTAATTGAATATTATACTATTATAAAGTTCTATCTACTAATTCCAATTATAAGATTTATAAAAGCTTTTTTGTGTCTAGAGCCTTTTGAGATTTTTATTAAAGCTAAGATTTCTCTCCCCAGGGGTGCCTGAGTGGCTTAGTTGGTTAAGTGTCTGCCTTTGGCATAGGTCATGGCCCCAGTGTTCGGGGATCCAGTCCCACTTCCGCTCCCTGCTCAGTGGAGAGCTGCTTCTCCCTCCACCCCTCACCCCTTTTGTTATTCTCTCTCTTTCTTTCTCTTGCAAATAAATAAACAAAATGTTAAAAAAAAAAAAAAGAATTTGCTCCCCAGGAAAATGCATATACATTCAAAATATTACAAATACTATCAGGGGTTCAAGGAGTTCTTGAAGTCCATTTATTAGCTTTTGGGAGAGAATTTTATTTAAGGATTAAACACTAGAGAAAGAATCACTAAAAACTGAGAATAAGAGATGTCACATAATGCTATCATTTTTTTTTTCCAAATTCCTAGCAATAGGAAAGTAAACAAATTGGAAAACTATAATAATTGGAGGAAAATAAAATTATACTTTTTCAGACACCATAATTATGTACTCAATCACAAGATAATCTTGAATTATTTTTAAAAATTACAATTAGTTCAGTAAGCACCTACACATAAGTAATAGATACAAATATTAAAAGCTTTTTTTATATTCCAGCAATATCCAGGTGAAGATATAATAGAAAAGAGATAGTATTCCATTAAAACTATGAAAAATGTAAATGTCCAGGAGCATGCAACAGGAAATGTGAAGGAGCTACATAAAGAAAACCACAAAGTTTATGGGGAGATGTAAAAGTGGATTTTAACAAATGGAGTGAAACAGTATATTCCTGTACAGGAAAACAAAATAATATAAAGATAACAATTCCTCAAAATTGAGTAATAGCTTAGAGCAGTTTTAATTAAAATTCTGATGACATATTGTTGGAACTCAAAAACATGTTTCTTATATTAATATGAAACTAAAAATAAAATAAACTGGGAAAAACCATGAATAAATTAAAAATATCATATTAATGATTACAGACACCCTGTCTGAGATAATATAACATTTTACACAATTGTAACAATTAAAATAGAGTGAACAAAATGGTACTAACAAAAGAATCCATGGAGAGATCAGTGAAATTGAATATTTAGCCCTGAAATAAAACCTCATACAGTGTGACCAAATACATTCTTTGAGATTTTCTTAGCAGCCTTTTTCTATTATGTTTTGGAGGAAGGTTGGATTTAAAAAAAGGTCTAAATCCGAGTGACTTTGGAAAACTCTAAATAAATATAATTTAAAGACTTTATGTTATCATACATTAAAAAATAGAAACATATAATATAAACCTTTAAATTCACAGCTCATAATTTTTATCAACTAGAGATATTATTTATAAGGAATGTTCCAAGATTAGGAACATAAAACAGAACACACTTCTTGGAATTTATATGACATGATATAAAATAAATTATTATAATCCAACTCTTTTGACTTTAGAAATTTGATTTAGAAATTGATTTTGATTTTAGAAATTGATAAATTATTTGTATCGGAAAGTCAGAAAATAGATATTTAACAGATTTGAAATTGGAGAAAAAATTCCTAAAGATAGTAATAATGGAAAACATAACTGAGAGAAAATCCATTTTCCATTTGAATACTTAAAAAAAATAAATTTTGGGACAATCATACAAGCCATGAATATTTTAAAAAAACTGAGAGTTGAAATCATACTAAATACAAAAAAAGAGTAACTATTCAAAATCTAAACATCTAACTTTAATAATAATGGCAGCAAATGTCATTCTTAGTATTTTACTTAATTTAATTAGAACAAATAACCTCAAATGAAAAATTTTTTCATTTTATTTAACCATTGATTAAACCAAATTAAAAATAACTCAATAGTACTTTTTTGTTTTAGGATTTTATTTATTTCTTTTACAGAGAAAGTGAGCAGGAGGAGGAGCAAATGAAGAGAGACAAGCAAACTTTGCACTGAGCACAGAGCCTGATGCGGAGCTGATCTCATTACCCGAGATCATGACCTGAGGCAAAACCAGAGTCAGAGGCTTAACACACTGAAACAACCAGGTACCCTGACTTAAACCCCAATTTAAACAGTGTTTTATCCACAATCATTATTCCTCCTCTTATTAGAACATCACCATTTTAGTCAATGGGTCACAGAAAGATATAATTTCAGATTTTCTTCCTTAAATTTCTACACTTAATCAGGATTTTTGTTGTTGTCAATACTATTATCTTTATCATTAACATCATTATCATCATCATTTCTCATTTTGGCTTTCAAAATAAATTAGATAATTCCTAGGTAGATTGCTTATTTCTATTAAACTTCTTATTAAATTTTATTAATAATTAGAGGTAACATTCACAATAGATGCATCCATGTTTGTTTTTTTTTTTTTAAATAAAGACATTGATTTTACTTGTAAGATACCAACTTTCCTTTATATCAACTATTTGTATAATGGGGTTTAGTCTTTCTATACCATAATTTTTTTATAGTGATTATTTAGATAAAGAACAAAGATCTATCAAATAGATGGTATGTTTTATCCTGTGTTCCTATCTTGACTTTATTTTGGATATATATAATGATGTTTAGGAAAAGCTGGTAAGCTGTCATTATGACCATAAGGATACAACAAAAACTG
Organism: Mustela nivalis; assembly: GCF_964662115.1. Classification (NCBI taxonomy): domain Eukaryota; kingdom Metazoa; phylum Chordata; class Mammalia; order Carnivora; family Mustelidae; genus Mustela; species Mustela nivalis. The sequence continues at coordinate 127,463,950 of NC_139021.1, forward strand.
AATAATAATATGTTGATTTATTGAGGATACTTTAGTTTGATCTCAGGCATTGACGAAATGATATGTAATTTCAGATAAACAAATAAACAGTTGGATCCCAAATTAATAAAATAGAAGATTACTTTATTGGCCAAAATATTTTGACAATTGATTTTTTGATAAGCTCATTCTAAGGAACCAAGAGATAATAATCTGTGCCACAAAGTTATTGCAGTATTTTCAGTGAGTTGAACATATGGTCCTGGATGATTTCTCATTTGCAGGAATTATTAGATTTATATTGTTGAGGTTTACAATTTCTCTATTAGTTGACAAAAGCCTAATTCTATACTTTACATTCCTGTAAACTTGTTCTCAGCCTAACAATATAAAGAGGTAAATCTTATTACTTCAGAAATGTAATTTTTCTTTTGGTAAAGGAACATTTGTTAGGATTAATGGAAACCAGGCAAGTTCCATGCCACAACAGCATATAAAAACTGGCTTTATAATTGTATTCTCTAATTATAACATTCAGGGGGCATTTCAGTCTCCTGTTATCAAGATTAGATGGGTTATCAATCAGAAACTGTATCCATAGTTTTATGCCATGGAAAAAGTCACTTTCAAAGTCCAGAGGTGTACAATTCCCTGTGTTTTATGTATTATAAATCCTTTAAAAAAATGTATGTGTTGCCTGAATACAGTGAATTTAGAGGAAACATACCTCCCCATAATTAAGGTCTTATATGAAAAGCCCACAGCTAACATTACATTCAATGGGGAAAAATCAAAAGTTTTCCCCTAACATAAGGAACAAGACAAGGATGTCCACTCACTACTGTAATTCAATATCGGAAGTCCTAGCCACAGTAACCAAACAAGAAAAAGAAATAGAAGGCATCCAAATTGGTAAGGAAGAAGTAAAACTTTCACTATTTGCAGATGACATGATACTAATACTGAAAACCCTAATGACTTCACCAAATAGCAACTAGATCTGATAAATAAATTCAGTGAAGTTGCAGGTACAAAATCAATGTGCAGAAAGCCATTACATTTTATCCATTAATAATGAAGCAACAGAAAGAGAAATTAATAAAACAACCCCATTTGCAATTACAAAAATTATAAGACACCTAGAAAAAAATCTAACTAAAGTGAAAGACATGTACTCTGAAAACTATAAAACACTAATGAAAGAAATTGAAGATGATGCAAAGAAATGGAAAGACATTCCATGTTCATTGATTAATAGAACAAATATTGTTAAAATGTCTATATTAGCCAAAGCAATCTACACATTTAATGCAATCCAAGAACTTTTTTCACAGACTAGAACAAACAGTCCTAAAATTTGTATGGAACCACAAAAGTCCCAAATAAGCAAAACAATCTTGAAAAAGAAAAGTAAAGCTGGTGATATCATAATTCCATACTTCAAGGTATATTACAAAGCTGTACTAATCGAAAAAGTACGATCCTGGCACAAAAATAGACACATCCTTGGAACAGAATAGGAAATTTAGAAGTAAATCCACAATTACATGGTCAATCCTCAACAAAACAGAACAAAACAACAAAACAGAAAAGAATATCCAGTAGGAAGAAGAGAGTTTCTTCAATAAATGGCATTGGGAGAACTGGACAGCAACATACAAAAGAATGAAACTAGACCACTTTCTTATACCATACACAAAAATAAATTCAAAATAGATTAAAAACCTAAATATGAGATCTGATATTATAAAAATCTTTGAAGAGAGCACAGGCAGTAATCTCTCTGATATCGATCATAGCAACAATTTTATAGATATGTGTTCTGATGCAAGGAGAGTAAAAGCAAAAATAAACTAGTGGGACTCTATCAAAATAAAAAGCTTCTGTGCAGTAAAAGAAACAACCAACAAACTAACGGCAACCTATGGAGTGGAAGAAGATACTTGCAAAAGACATGTCTGATAAAAAGTTGGTATTCAAAATACATAATCAACACCTCCCCAAAATAAATAATCCAGTTAATAAATGGGCAGAAGCCAGGAACAGACATTTCTCCAAAGAAGACATTGCAATAGCTAACAGACACATTGAAAGATGCTCAATATCACTCATCATCAGGGAAATGGAAATCAAAATTAGAAAGAGGTATCTCTTCACACCTTTCAGAATGGCTAAATTCAACAACACAATTAACACAAGCATTGTGTGGGGATATGGAGGAAAAAGGAACACTCATGTCCTGTTGGTGGGAATGCAAACTGGTGCAGTCACTCTGGAAAACAGTATGGAGGTTACTCAAGAAGTTAAAAATAGAACTATCCTACAGTGGGGTGCCTGGGTGGCTCAGTTGGTTAAGTACCTGCCTTTGGCTCAGGTTATGATCCCAGAGTCCCACGATCAAGCCCCACATCTGTCTACCTGATCAGTGAGGAGTCTGCCTCTCCCTCTGCCCCTTGTCTTTTACTCTCTTTCTCAAATAAATAAATAAAATCTTAAACCAAAATGAGAAAACAAACAAAAAACCCATCTTATGATCTAGTAATCACACTACTGTGTGTTTACCACCAAAATACCAAAACACTAATTCAAAGGGATACATGAACCCCTCTGTTTGTAGAAGCATAATTTGCAATAGCCAAATTATGCAAGCAACCCAAGTGTCCACTGATAGATGAATGGATAAAGAAGATGTGAGATTTAGATCTATATCTATATCCATATCGATATCTATAGATATCTATTTCTATATCTATATATCTATCTATATCTATAGTTATCTATTTCTATCTAATTTCTATCTAGTCTATATCTATATCTGTCTATTTCTATATCAATATAGATAATCGATATAGACACCTATATCGATATAGATATAGATATAGAGATGATATAGATATATATATAATGGAATATTATTCAGCCATAAAAAAATGAAATCTTGCCATATCTTGTGATTTGTAATGAGATGGATGGAGCTAGAATATGTAATGGTAAATGAAATGTCAGTCAGAGAAAGACAACTACTATATGATTTCATTCACACATGGAACTGAAGAAACAAAACAAAAGAGCAAAGGGAAAAAAAGAAAGAAAAAAAGAGAGAGAGAACGAAAGAAAGGAAGAAGAAAGAAAAAGACAGACCAAGAAACTGACTCTGAACTACAGAACAGATTGATGGTGACCAGAAGGGAAGTGGGTGCGGGGTGGGTCAAACAGCAAAAGGGATTAAGAGTACACTTATCCTGATGAGCGCTGAGAAATGTATAGATTTGCTGAATCACTGTACTGCACACCTGAAACTAATAGCACTGTATGTTAACTATACTGGAATTAAAATAAAATATTTAATAATAAAAAGACTGTTGCAAATTTGCTTTGTGTCACTGTCTCCCCTCAGGTTGTCACATTGGTTTAATACAACTATGAATTAAATTAAAATCAATAGTATTTTATTGTGTGGTGCCAAAAACTGTGCTAGGATTGGTGGTGCAATAATGATGTTATCTCTCTTCTAACAACTACATTTTTCCCTGGAGAAGAGAACCATTCCACAGTGTGATACAGTTATAATAATACTATTAATAGTAAGGATAAAAATAAATAGAATCACAACTAACATTCTTTAGTGTTTTATGACAGCACCTTCTTTAAATACTTTGCTTATAAACTGGATAACACTGCTTTTCCTCAATTTCTTAAGAAACGGATAGTCTTATTTTCTTCATTTTGTACAAAAGAAACCCAAGTCACCTACAGTTAAATAAAATATTGCTAAAGTAAGAGCCAGAGATATTATTCATCTGAACACTAAAGTTCCAGGGCCTTCTTTTGAAACTATTATACTATAATGCATCTCAACTGAAGTGCACAATATTTTATAAAATTTACATTGAGGAATATTTAAGGTTAAGGAGAAGTGATCTCAAGGACACTTCCTAAAAGAAATAAAAGTTAAGATGGACCTTAACATATGAATTTGACAGGCAGATACAAAGCAGATAAGAGTACTATGTAGAAACCAGCACCATGGGAATATACAATTTCATGAGGATGGGGACTCTGTCTACTGTGCATTGCTAGATTGCTGATGCCTAGACTAGATGCTGAATTATTGTTAAATGGCAGCAGGAACAAAAACCATATGCCATTGCATTTTATATTGTAAGCCATAAGCAAAATTGTTGGTAGTTTTATGTGCATGTTAAAATGCTCCCTGGAAGTATAATATGCTAAACTATTTTAATATTATATTCCGCCTTCATTAAGTACAATTTGAAAATAATTTTTCCTAAAGCCCTCTCTCCTCACCTATAAACATCAACAGCAACAACAAAATAGAAATACCAACTATATGCAAACATGACCTTTCTGACCTTAAAATTCTTACTAGGCTATGCTCTTCTCTATGCTCTTCACAGTGCATGTTCTTATGCAATAACTGTTGTTTTTAAGGTTCTATCTTATACATTCCCCTACCTTTTATTTTCTGGGACAATATCGTATAGGAACTGGATAAACTTATGATGACAATACCTCAAAGGCTCATTTGCAGTGTAAGTAATCTGATCAAACTTTTAATGACATTTTAAGGTAAGTCATAAATTCTGGATAAGAGCATATGTTCACTGTAAGAAGGGCATGTATTGCATGGAGCACTGGGTGTGGTGCATAAACAATGAATCTTGAAACATTGAAAAATAATAAAATTAAATTAAGATGTTTAAAAAAGGGGTGCCTGGGTGGCTCAGGGTCTTGGGATCAAGCCCTACATTGGGCTCTCTGCTCAGAGGGGAGCCTGCTTTCTTTCCCCTTCTCTCTCCTCCTACTTGATCTCTCTCTCCCAAATAAATAAATAAATAAAATCTTTAAAGAAAAAAAGAAAATATGTTGGGTACAAGAACTGAACTTTTATAGAAATGGGATAATTTCTAGATAATTAGATAAATAGATAAATGATAGATAAATGACTAAAGCCGTAGTCGAACTTAAGTGGCATGGCAATAGTAATTTTTAAAAATACAACTTTAGCAAACTGTCATCACCATGATTAAAAAACAGAAAAATATTGTTGGGATGCCTGGGTCGCTCAGTTGGTTTAGTGTCTACCTTTGGCTCAGGTCATGATTCCAAGGTCCTGGGATAGTCCTACACTGGGGTCCCTGCTCAGTGGGAGTCTGCTTCTCCCTCTGCCTGCCACCCGCCCCCCCACTTGTGTGCTCTCTCTCTTTCTGATAACTAATAACTAACTAACTAAATAAATAAATTTTGTTAAAAAAAAAATTGTCAGATCAAAGTAGTCTCTGTGGTTGATCAGGAAACTGCTGGCCAAGAATCAGTGGGCTCATGTTTGCTTGTACAGTAGTATCACAGACCAATGTTACTGTTGGAAATGCACACCAACAATGGGCTTTGATACACGGACTTTCCCGTGAGGACCTACAGGTCCTTGGGAATTCTTCTGAATTTTCACTGCACTGAGAACCCCTAACATGTGACTTTTGGAAGGTCCATCTTAAACATCTCTATGTCAAAGACTCACAATACCAAGGAGTTGCCTATTTCATTCTTCCCTGGAAAGGGCTGTTCAGATCTACACAAGTTGTTCTTTTCTCAGATGTGCTCTGCCGTTGATTTGTGTGGAAAAATGTCAGTTCTTCAATGATTCCACAATGATTAATGAAAATAAAACTAGGAATAGATGAAACATGAGATGATTTTTATATACCAAGTCATTAGAAGCCATATAGGGAGTTCTGAAAGGCCCATTAAAATAGATTATTATAACAAGGCAAATTAATGGATTCTTTAGAATTTAGAAAATAAACTTGATGAGTTATATGAGAAATTTATTACTAAAAACCATTTTTCATATCTGAATAATAAATTATAGGCTATGTGCAGCCAATTTAGATCCATTTTTGGGATGACATATTTGACCTGCCTTTGTTTATGGAATAAATGCAGCTGCTAAATGTGTTTATATAATAACTAATTAATGGTTGATGGTCCATCAACTTGATCTATGAACTCTGTCGTAAAGAAAGCAAATAGAAACTACCAAATTGTGTGCCATGCTCTGAAGTAGCCAAATTCTTCTCTGCAAAATATATTGAAAGAACTTTTTTAGCAAGGTATATTTTATTATTTTGCACAATAATATGTAAATCAAATAGCTCACATCAGAATTGCGGTTTTTCCCCAAGTAAACTGATTACCAACAGAATCTTTACTCATATCTGCTACAAGTAATACACCTTACTTTTAAAATGCCATTTTAAAATAATATATTTTAAGGTGAATTATTTTTAGGGGGCAAGTTAAAATAATGGGTAAAACTTTGTTTTTTTTATAATGGAAATTCTATACAGATACGGGATTTATGCACATTGACCTTTTTTCTATTCAAAATAAACATATGAAAGTTAACTTTAAATCTCTATTTAAATCGTGGCTGGAGAGCAGGCATTTGTCTCCTCTTCTTTCCGAAACTTCATTGTTATTCAGTGAAAACCACACTAAGGAATAATCTCCTGAAGCCTAACAAGAAGCATATGATGCGGTTATCTGCAGACGAGAACTCTTAATAAATTCTGGGAAATGTAATATAGAAAGTAAATTGATGGATGAAATGATGAAAGTAAGCTACTATCTAGGATTAGTGTTTAGGTGAAATTCATAGCTGAGGTGAAAATGCTTTGAGACCCCTGGTCCAGTCAATGGTCTGGGCAGGGGGTGCTAAAAAATGAAGATTGATCCTTTATTTATGGAACAGCTAGGTGACTCAATCATCCTATATACCTTCCTTAATATGAGAACAAAACAGGGAGTTTTTTTACTCCCTAGTCAAAAGATAGAAGGATTTCCTCTTAAGAAATTTAGTGAACTATTTTGTTTTTAGTAATAAAGTTAGCACTTCTGAGTTTAAGTGCTCTTCACTCTGGCATTACCTAAGTACCGCAATAACTTAATAGGAAACACATCAACTGGATTTTTCACTTTTTGCTATGCAGGTTCAATCAGTTAAAACCAGTTGCATGAAGAAGGAAAACAAACAAGCAAACAAACTAAAGGAAAATCTTAATTCCATAATAGAAGGAGGACAATAATTAATAGTAGTAATAGTAGTAATAGTAGTAATCAATAATTAATAATGGAAGGAGGGCATGGATAGCAATAAAAGAAAATGAACCATAAAAGGAAAAAAATGCAAGATCTAATAAGAATTAAAATTTAATAGACAGGTTGCAGACAATATTTTGGGGGGAAGTTACTTCTTCAGAGCAAACAAACAAACAGAATCAAAAAAGGAAAATGACCTGGGATTTGGGCCACAGTGAATGGAAGACAGGAGTGTGGTACAGTGAAATCTTAGGGTGATAGCTATGTTGCAGGCCTACCCTGAGAAAAGATCTCAGTAGAGCAGGAGTTTGAAAAATCTAGGAGGGAATGTCACTGGCAAACAGACTAGAAGGGGTACATGAAACTCTGCATAGAATAGATACATTGTGGCTATGAGTAACATTCATTACACTTTTGTTAATAGAAAAGAAAGAAAATTAAAAGCCCCAGGAAACAAAATATGTAGAAGAACATCATCATTTACATATAAAACACATATTAAATGAGATTTGAATTGAATCACACAGTGGAGAATAAGACAAAAACTAATTTTGCTTAATGCTAGAGACATGTTCTTTATGTGGTGCAAGAGTTATGTTGGATCTAAAGAAAAAGAAAAGTAATTCTAGCATAATAATTAGTTGTGATATTAAAAATTCCACACCATAATTTTGGTCTCGCTTTAATATGGATTTTAATTATAAAATATTATTAGCATATTTACATAATATAATATTATATATACATGTATATTATATATTTTGGAATTTGGAAACTCACTGTAGAGAAAGCCAAATGACTTACATGTTATCATAGAACAGAACACAAACAGTATTAAGTCAAGTCAAGCAAAAAATGTTGCAAGGATAAGTGGTGGAAAGAGCTTGTAGGAAAAGGTAGTTGCTCCAAAATTTTTATCTTAAATAGTGGGACATTTGGAGAAAATATATCAAGTAGGTGGAATAAGAAACAGAAACTTAAGCACATTTTTTATTTAGTGCTGTATAAGAGAATCATACAAATAAATAATGCACTACACGACATTACCACTACTGTTGAATAATATTCCATTGTCTTTATGCACTTGTTTACTTGTCCATTCATTCACAAGGATATCTTGGTTGAACCCAAGTTTTGGCAATTACATATGAAGCTTTTATAAATGTCCATATGCAGGTTTTGATGTGGACATAAGTTCTCATCTTATATGTGTAAATTTCAAAAAGTACAATTGCTGGAACATATGGCAATCTCGTGTTTAGTTTTCTAAGAAACTGTCTTCCCAAGTAGCTATACCACTTTACATTTATCATCAGCAATGAATGAGTGTTCCTGTTAGTCCACATCCTCAAAAGCATTTGGTGTGGTCAGTGTTTTGGATTTTAGCCATTTTAATAGTGGGTAGATGTATTTCATTGTTGTTTTAATTTGCATTCCCCTGAAGATATATGACCTTGAGCATCATTTCATGTTTATTTGACACCTGTATATATTTTTGGTAAGGTATTGCCAGATCTTTTGCCCATATTTTAATTAGGTTTAAAAGAGTTTATTGTATATTTTGGATAAGATTACTGTTATCTAATAATTTAAACAAAATCCACAGCAGGTTTAAAATAACATAAGAAGAGCAAAGGAAATCATAACCAGGAGTTAGAGGATAGTGATATTATCAGGAATGCATGGTTGGTATCTGCTTCCATTTATTGTACTTAAAGCATTTCTTCTTAATTGATAGTTCACATCTTAGTGCCTGGAAATATTTTAGCTTACTTTCTTAAATTTGTTTTTGCAAAGTAAATCATAAGAAATACACAGGGTATTCTTTAAAATCCTAAATGTAAAATATTTTGATGTCCACTGTAATATAATATGGAATATAAATCACATACCACTCTACATGTATTTGATAGTTTTTATATGTACCATTCATTCTAATGTTTAAAGATGGTCACATTTTTTTTTCCTGTGTAGGGGACCCATCTATTACCTCTGATTATAATATATCAAATCAAATCAAATCAAATCATACTGATAATTAGACAAACATATTCTCATAATTTTCTTATTACACTTTCAGAACTTCTTGCAGTAAGTTCTTAGTCTGCAAAACATGAATGACTAGATATACCCTCCTACTGGTCAATATAGAATTTTCATTTTCCAGCTGGTTTATTCCTCCCTCAATTCTAGATGCATTTCCTTTGTGCTAGAGCCAAAAAGACTCACGTCCCACCGCTGCACCTGGTGAACACACTGGCAAGTCCTATTAGCTGTATATACATATGTATGCATGTATGTATGTATGTATGTATTTTTGTTTAAATTTGCTTGCTTTCTTTTTTTTCCTTTATCTTTATAACACCAAGTGCTTAATGCAACAATTGCCTTCCCTAATACTCATCACCCATTTAACCCATTGCCCCCCATCTCCCTTCCAACAACCCTGTTTGTTCATGTTTTAAGAGTCTGTTTCATGGTTTACCTGCCTCTTTTTTCCCCTCTGTTCATCTGTTTTATTTCCTAAATTTCATATGTGAGTAAAATCATGTGGTATTTGTCTTTCTCTGACTGATTTATTTCACTTAGCATAATACACTACCTTCATCTGCATTGTTGCAAATGGCAAACTATTATTCTTTTTGATGGCTGAGTAATATTCCACTGTATGTATATACCACATTTTCTTTATCCATTCATCAGTCAGTGGACACTTGGACTGCTTCTGTAATTTGGCTATGGTAGCTAATGCTGCTATAAACATTGGAGTGCATGTATTCCTTTGAAATAGTATTTTTGTATCTTTTGGATAAATACCTAGTAGTGCAATTGCTAGGTCATGGGGTAGTTCTATTTTTAACTTTTTGAGAAAACTCCATACAGCTTTTCAGCATGGCTGCACCAGTTTGCATTCCCACCAGAAGTGTAAGAGGGTTCTCCTTTCTCTGCATCTTTGCCTGTTTGCTTTAGATCTTAACAATGCTTCAGAGAGAAGCTTCTAGAGAACAAGCAGATCACCCAGCATGCTCGACTGGTGTGAAGAGAAAGCAGAGAAAGACTGTTATAAGAGATGAGGATACCTGACTTGAAACTTTGTTATGAGTGTCTCCCCAGTATAAAGATTTTATTTTCTGAATGTCAGGGATATTCTAAATTCAAACTACATTCACCCCAACACTGAGTGAATGTTACATATTGAGTACTGTATATTTAATTAAATATACAGATGTAGTTATCAGAGTGGTTTTTTTTTCATTCAATACAAAACATGATTTAAATGATCATGAGAAAAATTTTATCTTACAATAATAATTTTGAATTTGGTTAAATCTAGTGAAAAGAATAAAACCATCTTATAAGTGAGAAAAAACAATTACAAATACACAAACTAGATTTTAGAGTAATTCACCATGGGATTAAGGATTTCTATGCGAATTTACATTCTTAAAAGTCTACATGTAACTGGACTATTATTACTCAAATATTAAAGATCAGTGATAGTAAGAGAATTACCACAAACCACCTGATTAAATTAAAAATGGTTTCACAAAGAGGTTTTGATTTATTATTAAAATTATGTTAACATTGAAGGCAGAGGAAGTATTTTGGCTTCTTTTACATCCAGTGTATCTTCTAATGGTATATTAGGATTGTATAATAATCAAACTATATTTGTGGAATAAATGAAGAATATTTTCTGGTATTAAAAATCAAGCAATATCGGGGTGCTTGAGTGGCTCTGTCATTGTCTACCTTCAGCTCAGATCATGATCCCAGGGTCCTGGGATTGAGCCCCACAGCAGGCTCCCTGCCCAGTGGGAAACCTGCTTCTCCCTCTCCCATTCCTCTGCTGTGTTCCCTCTCTTGCTGTGTCTTTGTCAAAAATAAATAAATTAATTAATTAAATAAAATCTTTAAGAAAAATGGAAACAATATATTAAAATACTCATTTCTCTAAGGAGAAATCTAAACACAATAAAGGATAAGAAATTTGCTAAATGGCTTTTGTATTTCTCTAGAACCTGGTCTAGAAAGATTATTTTAAAATAGAAAATATTTCTAATAACTTCCCACTTGTTATTACTTCTGGGAAAAATTGTTTTTAATCTTGCACATAAAAGAGCATGGAATTTTCCTATACAATATCTATGAGGCATCATACATAGAAACACTTGAAAATCGTTAACACTTTGGTAAAAACCATGTTATATTATCTTTCACTTTAATTGACTTTCCCCCATGTCTCAAACCATTTCTAAGCAATTTCAACTTTCTTGTCCTTGTCCTTCCATTTGATAAGCAGAACATAAAATTATATGACTTAAATATCTGTGACCAATTCAGAAAAATCTGTCAGGGCTGAGAAGGCAGGAAGTGACGGCAGGTCAATAATTCGTATAAATGTGAACTAGAGTGAAAGGTGCAAAACACTGGGGTTCCAATTCCAATTGGAATTTCAATTCCAATTGAATATTCAATTCCATTGAATTCTATTTACTCTACACTTTTAGGTGCATTTCTAGAAGGCAGAATACAAGATGAATATACCTTTCATTCCCTTAAATTCTTTTGGCCCCTCCCTAGGAGAATCCTGTAGCTGGAAAAGTGTCTGTGCAATACTCAGTGGGCCATTTGATCTAAAATCTTCATTTTCTTACATTTTAGGGGAATCAAAAAAGCAATTAGTAAAAATACTGGTAAGTAAAAAATTTTGTTTCAAAAAAATGTTTAGCTTCAGCTTTAAAATGTAAAATGAAGGAGGCAAAAGAGTTTTCTGAAATCTTTCAGCTTGAAATTTTTCACATATTCTATGAAATGAAATTCTTAATGGACGTGGGTGTGTCCTTTGATTACAAAAGTAAGGTTTGTGTATTTATTTGCTTAGTAATTTCTATAACCAATGTGGGCTTAAACTCATGACCCCTAGATTGCTTGTGCTTTATTGACTGAGTGGGCCAGGTGCCCCAAAGTAGTGTATGTTTAAAATGAGAATAAATAAAAGTACAAAGAAGAAAATAGTACATAAAATATCTTAACAATTCATTTACATCAACTCACAAAAACTCTGGGATATATTTTTGAAATATGTTTCACGTGTTGTTCTATGACTTTGGATAATTTTTTCAACTATTACTATGATTTTCTGAAGTATTTTCCCATCTTCCTCTTTTCTGTTTTAAATATATATTTTTAAAATATATAAATATATATATTTTCTGTTTTAAATATATATATATATATATATATATATATTTAAGTTCTATGTTAAATGCATGCAAATCATTTATAACACATGTGGAATTATAAAGAAAAAATAAAATGAACTCCCATATGCCCAATACAATTTAAGAACCAGTATTTTTGCTGTAAGATATTGCAGATTAAGTGTCCCATAGGCATTTAAAAATATAAATGCAGAAGATCAGAAATTATGTACAACTACCAATTTATAGAGGTCATGAATAAAACTATAACTATAGAATAAATATTAGATTACTGAGGAATACAAGGACTGTGAAGAGAAACACCAATTAATTAACTTTATAAACTATTTGAAATTTAGTTTTAACCTTTTTTCATGCCAGATTCATAACATCTTGTTCCTAAACCACTTATATTTTAATAGTCTATTCCCTTAGTAATGTCACTTTAAAACATGATATGTTCCCACAAAATGTTTTGATTGCATTCAGGGTATTATTCAAATCTATTGGTAAATTTGTTTATTAGTATCTAATAGCACATTATAAAATATTGATGGAAATCTGGCATGGAAAATTACAACTATTTGTTGATTCTTTTTAAGATTTTTCATACTTATTTCTTCAGCATTAATCTTCCTTATGCATTTTAGAATCATTTTGCCAAATCACCTTTAAATTGCTTTTAATCCATAGGTTATTTTTAGAAGAATTTTGTGATAATCTCATCTTGTCTTTGACACAATACTTGTTTAGGAGATTATATTTAAGCTCAATCTCTTACAATTTTGCAATTAATTGAGATTTTTTTGCATTCTAGTTCAAGAATGTGTCTTGCATATAACTATGTCCAAACTTGTCAATCTCTCATCACCTTTTAATATTCAGTGTCTGTTTTTCTTTCTAAATAGCTCTCAAGTATCTGTTTCTCTACCTTCACTGCACTACTCAATCCCTATTATCTTTTACCTGTACTACTGTCAGAGCCTCTTGATTAGTGCCTCCCCATTCAACACCCTGCATTTTCTTTTCTCATCCCAGCTAAAGTGATATGCAAGATCTTTAAAAACTCTTATCCTATTCAGGTCTCTGTCAGTATGTACTTCCTTGAGGAAGCCTTTCCTATTATTTACAGTTTGTTTCAGTTTCCCTCTTTCATTCTTTCATAAAATAATACAGCTATTCTTAGTATCACTTGTCTCACTTGTAATCAAATATTTTTTATTTATTTACTAGCATATATGTCCCTTCCCAAGACTGTAGACCCCGTATGTGTAGAAGCCTTATTAATTTTGCCAGACATGGTTTTTTTTGGATGAGGGAATTTGTAATTTTATTTTATTGTATTAATTAATTTTAATTTCAAGTGTTTATTTAAATTTCAGTTGATTAACATAATGTAATATTAGTTTCAGGAGTAGAATTTAGTGATTTGCCACTTATATATAACACCCACTCCTTGTCACAACAAGTATCCTCCTTAATACCCATCACCCAGTTCTTCTACTTAATTAACTATATAGAAAACCACTAAAAGTATTTGGTGAACAAACTGAAATAATGTCTCTTGAAACAAATTCTGTTTTCACTATGGCTTAGTGTGTTGGATTTTAAGTTGTGACCCAAAAGCACAAAGCTTCTACAGAAATGCCTGCCTTAGCCATGATCATAGTGGGCTCAGGTGTTGGGTATTCAATTTTGGTTTTATCTATAGAAAATCGGCTAGCATCTATGGGATTTTCTATGTAAGATAATCTTAAAAAAATAATGACTTCAGTGTTAAAGTAAAATGCTAAAAACTCATGGGGAACAGTCATTTTTAAATCTGTCCAATAATTAATTAAAAAAACAAAATCCATAGTAGTAGTTTATATGAACCAGAGTGAAATCTGCACTTTTAAATATATCTTGTGTTTTGTATTTTATCTCAGCAAAAGCAATTTAAATACCAAACTGACAGAACCTCAGGGAAATTTTGGTTTTGTTCCTTTTATCTTTAGCATTTTAATCACTTATTAATCATTTATTCATTCTTAAATAAGGAAAGATCTACCTATGTATAATGTTTGCCAATATATAGTGAAAGTTCAATACATTCTCTCTACTTCCCTTTATTTTCATTCTCCCTCAATAATTGTGGATAGGAAACCTAGCCAAAAATTAACCTTAAGCACTACCTCCCACCCATTAGAATAACTATGATATATAAAAAGAAAAAAAAAGATAACAATTGTTGGCTAGAATGTGGATAAATTAGAACAGTTATTCGCTGTTGATGGAGACATAAAATGCAGTGACTGGTATTGAAAACAGTATAGTTGTTTCTTAAAACAGCTACAACAAAACACAGAATTATCATATGATCTAGCAATTCCATCTCCAGGCATATAATCAAAATAATTGAAAACAGGGTTACAAAAATATATTTGTACAAGAATGTTTGTAGCAACATTATTCACAGTAACCAAATGGTGGAAGCAACTCCAGTATCCATTGATGGATGAAGGGATAAACTAAGTGTGGTACATGCATACAATGGGATATTATTTAGCTTAAGAGGGAGTAAATTCTAACACATACTACAGTATGGATGACCCTTAAGGACATTATGCTCAGTGAAATAAGCCAGACACAAAAGTGCAAATTCTGTATGATTCGGTCTATATGGGTAAATAGAACAGTTGAATTTATATAGACAGAAGTCAAGTGGTGTTGCCAGGGGCTGGAAAAAGAAGGAGAAATGAAATTTAAAAGATAGAGTTTCAGTTTTGCAGGATGACAAGAGTTCTGGGATGGATGGTGGTAAAGGTTGTTTAAAAATATGAAGATATTTCATGCCAGGGAACTGTACATGTAAAATGGTTAGAATGATAAATTTTATGTTGTATGTATTACACCAAAATTTTGAAAAATAAGAAAGAAAAAAAAATAGATCTGAAGCACCCCAAAATTGGAAACAACTTAAATGTCTATCAACTGATGAATAGATACACAAAATGTGGTATATCCTGGCAATAGAGTACAATTTAGCAATGAAAAGGAGCAAATTACCGAACCATACTGTGATATTATGGATGAACCTCAAAAACATGCTAGGTGAAAAAAACTAAAAACAAAAGGTCTCAAATATATTGTGTGATTTTGGTTATGTGAAATGTCCAGAATCCGTACAGATAGAGATAGATTGGTGGTTACTTGAAGGAGGGTAAGGAAACAGAGATTAAGTATTAATGGACATGAGGGATCTTATAGGTTTTTCTACCTTTTGTATGGCTTTTCTACCTTTTCTACATTTTGTATGTTGGAGGCAATACCTGTGACCCTTCTGAATTTAGGGAACCATTTTTCTTGCACCTGCATATTCCTTACCTTTTTTAGCTTTAACATTCTTCATACTATCTATCTTGCCAGGGATTTTCTTCTCGCAGATTTCTTCTTTATGTGCCATATTTTCCAATATAATTGCATAAATTAATAATAAAAAAAGATAATGTTAAAGAGTAGTGTCCAGTACTTAGGTAAGGCTCTTCATAGCATGGTCCCAATGGAAACTACCAGAATTTCAAACATTTTGTCTCTCTTTTGTAGGAGAGACAAAATGTTTGAAATAAATCAGCCTCTAAAGTGACTGCATAAATGCTCAAGTTACACATCACTTTAAAATAAAGATAAAAGTAAACTTGAATGAAGTTAGACTGTGTTTTCAGAAAACTTACAGTTTATTTATCCTTATAGTTTCTTTCTCAAAACACACACTAATAATTATGTAATTGAACACACATTGGCCAAATGGAACATTTTAGGGTTGAAAACTGTTATAGCAATATGCCACATTTATACCTAGAGGGCCCTGAACAGTTTGGCACTGTTTTATTAACAGAAAACTCAATGATCTGATTTTTTTGGTTGTTGTTGTTATCCTTAAATGGATTAAGCATTCCTTTGAATCGTCCAAATGGAATCAATACAAATGCTTTAATTTTAAGCAATTTTGGGTTTTTCTTTTTTTAGGTAAAACATTAGTGCTTCTAGTGTGTTAACTTTCTTTGAAAAAGCACATCTGTTCTTTCAAGTCAGTGTATCTCTTATACACTGAATTGTAATGCAGAAAGAAAATATAGGCTTAAATGTAAAAATATAAGCTGTGAGATGTGCACCACAAGTATGCTTATTCTCAATCTATTTCTAAAGAGAAGGATCATTGACATCAATAAAAGAATTGTTGGAGAAAACATAAATGTAAAGCCCTGTATTATAAAATAAGGGGTTTTGTTCTCCAATAAGATATTAATAGATACTTATTTCTCCCTTGGACTAGCTATGGCTTGGGTCCAGACTTCTTTGGGAAGTTCTTGCAGATCAGAGGGCTCCAAAGTTAATGAAAGTGATTGGAGAAGACACTACCTCTTTTCAAGCATTAAGATCTTTCTTTAGTTTATTTTTCCTCAGAGTATGAAGACCAGTAAGAATAAAATCAGGTTATGAGTCTAAAGTACGTTGGTCATGGACAACATCCCTTTTTAAATCTCACATTGGTTTTATCCAATTCTCTTTGTTAAAAAAAAAAAAAATACATCATGGTTCTGGAGCCCAAGTAATGTAATATAAAGCAATATAAACTAATATAAAATTGAAATGCCCTTACCCCTTAATTCTAGTTGAGGCAAATTCAATCCAAGCATGCAGAGGCATGGTATTCAAACATTCCACGTATTTTTTTCATTCTATCACAGGAAATAGAAGTTTCACAAGAGATGTGATATTTACATAGGAAAGGAAGATAAAGTATGATTCTAAAGTAAGATCATATCTTCTATATGAATTAGAATATCACATAGAAATAATTTTTATTTAAAAAATGCTGCCTTTTAAAATTCTGTAACTTTTCCATATGAGATACAGTGAATAAAAATTTTAGCTAGAATTTATGAGTTATTAAAAACAATTTTTGATTATATATTTTTTATAAGTAGGTGCTTGTGAAATGTGTTTTATTTTGATAAAACAAGTAAGAAAAAGGGTTTGTAATCTGGCATAATTGTGTTAACATATCAAGTAAAATATACTCAATTATTTTCCAAGGAATCCAATATCTTGATGACTTGTGTACAGAGGAAATACATCATGGAAATAATAGTATTAAATTTAGTTTAGGTAACTATTTTAAACTATGAATATATACACACCTTGATACATATGCAGAGATGGCATTTTTTTTTTTACATAAGTACATTTCAATGTATCTAACAATGGATGAAAAAGATGCTTGCAAATGGGTTATAAGGAAACAAGAAAACACTGATTTCATATGCACACACACACACACACACACACACACCCCTATTTTCTGGAGTTGAAGTTGTGTCAGAATAAAAATATAAACTTGCACTGACAATTCTCAGCTTCTGAATTCTTAAAAAACAAGTGTGTAGAAGAGTAATACATATTAAGAGATTTTCTAACTTAAAAATCATTCTGATATTTATTAATCTTTAAAGACTTTATTCTGCATTATATAAATGGGAAATGAATTGGCTGTGTGTACAATCATACTCAATTTGTCTTGCTTCTTACACACACAAGCAAAATACTTGATGCCTATATCAAGATTAAGAAAAACAAATCTACCTTTAGGGTAAATACCCAGTACTGTGATTGCTGGGACATAGGGTAGCTCTATTTTCAACTTTTTGAGGAACCTCCATGCTGTTTTCCAGCGTGGCTATAACAGCTTACATTCCCACCACCAGTGTAGGAGCTTTCCCCTTTCTCTGCAACCTGGCCAGCATCTGTCATTTCCTGACTTGTTAATTTTAGCCATTCTGACTGGTGTGAGGTGGTATCTCATTATGGTTTTGATTTGTATTTCCCTGATGCCGAGGGATGTCGAGCACTTTTTTCATGTGTCTATGGCCATCTGGATGTCTTCTTTGCAGAAATGTCTGTTCATGTCCTCTGCCCATTTCTTGATTGATTATTTGTTCTTTGGGTGTTGAATTTGACAAGTTCTTTATAGATTTTGGATATTAGCCCCTTATCTGATACATCATTTGCAGATATCTTCTCCCATTCTGTCAGTTGTCTTTTGGTTTTGTTAACTGTTTCCTTTGCTGTGCAAAAGATTTTGATCTTGGTGAAGTCCCAATAGTTCATTCTTGCCCTTGCTTCCCTTGCCTTTGGTGATGTTTCTAGGAGGAAGTTGCTGTACCTGAAGTCAAAGAGGTTGCTGCCTGTGTTCTCTTCAAGAATTTTGATGGATTTCTGTCTCACATTGAGGTCTTTCATCCATTTTGAGTCTATATTTGTGTGTGGTATAAAGAAATGGTCCAGTTTCATTCTTCTGCATGTGGCTGTCCAATTTTCCCTACACCATTTGTTGAAGAGACTTGTCTTTTTTTCACTGGACATTCTTACCTGCTTTGTTGAAAATGAGTTGACCACAGAGTTGAGGGTCTATTTCTGGGCTTTCTATTCTGTTCCATTGATCTATGTGTCTGTTTTTGTTCCACTACCTCCTGTCTTGATGATTACAACTTTGTAAAGAGCTTGAAGTCTAGAATTGAGATGCCACCAACTTTGGATTTTTTTTTTTTCAACATTCCTCTGTCTATTCAGGGTCTTTTTGGGTTCCATATTAATTTTAGGATTATTTATTTTATTTTTTTGGGAAAAAATGGATGGTATTTTGATAGAGATTGCATTAAATGTGTAGATTGCTTTAGGTAGTGCAGATATTTTCACAGTATTTGTTCTTTCAATCCATGAGCATGAAATGTTTTTCTATTTCTTTGTGTCTTCCTCAATTTCTTTCATGAGTACTTTATAGTTTTCTGAGTACAGATTCTTTGTGTCTTTGGTTAGGCTTATTCCTAGGTATCTTATGGTTTTGGGTGCAATTGTAAATGGGATCTACACCTTAATTTCTCTTTCTTTTGTCTTGCTGTTGGTGTAGAGAAATGCAACTGATTTCTGTGCATTGATTTAATATCCTGACACTTTACTGAATTCCTGTATGAGTTCTAGCAGTTTGTGGATGGGGATCTTTCGGGTTTTCCACATAAGGTATCATATCATCTGTAAAGAGTGAGAGTTTGACCTCTTCTTTCCTGAGTTGGATGCCTTTAATTTCTATTCATTGTCTGATTGCTGAGGCTAGGACTTCTAGTACTATGTTGAATAGCAGTGGTGACAGTGGATATTCCTGCCATGTTCCTGAACTTAGGGGAAAAGCTCTCAGTTTTTCCCATTGAGAATTATATTCACTGTGGATTTTTTATAGATGGCTTTGATGATATGCACCCTCTATCCCTATACTTTGAAGAATTCTGATCACTTTGTCAAATGCTTTTTCAGCATCTATTTAGAGTATCATATGGTTCTTGTTCTTTCTATTATTAATGTATTGCATCACACTGATTGATTTGCAGATGTTGAACCAACCTTGTAGCCCAGGAATAAATCCAACTTAGTGAATAATCCTTTTTATGTATTGTTGGATCCTATTGGCTAGTATTTTGGTAAGAATTTTCACATCTGTGCTCATCAAGGATATTGGTCTGTAACTCCTTTTTGATAGAATCTTTGGTATTGGGATCAAGGTAATGCTGCCCTCATAAAATGAGTGTGGATGTTTTCCTCCCATATCTATTTTTTAGAACAGTTTTGGGAAAATAGGAATTAATTATTCTTTAAATGTTTGGTAGAATTCCCCTGGGAAGTCATCTGGCCCTGTGCTCTTGTTTGTTTGGAGATTTTTGATGACTGTTTCAATCTCCTTACTGGTTATAGGTCTGTTCAGGATTTCTATTTCTTCGTGGCTCAGTTGTGGTAGTTTATATGTCTCTAGGAATGCATGCATTTCTTACAGATTGTCAAATTTGCTGGTGTATAGTTGTTCAAAATATGTTGTTATAATTATTTGTATTTCTTTGGTGTTGGTTGTGATCTCTCCTCTTTCATTCATGATTTTATTTATTTGGGTCCTTTGTCTTTTCTTTCTGATAAGTTTGGCCAGGGGTTTATTAATCTTATTAATTCTTTCTAAGAACCAGCTCCTAGTTTCATTGATTTGTTCTATTGGGTTTTTGTTTGTTTGTTTGTTTGTTGTTTGTTTCTATTTCATTGATTTCTGCTCTGATCTTTATTGTTTCTCTTTTCCTGATGGGTTTAGGCTTTCTTTGCTGTTCTTTCTCCAGCTCCTTTAGGTGTAGGGTTAGGTTGTGTACTTGAGGCCTTTCTTGTTTCTTGAGAAAGCTTGTATTGCTATATACTTTCTTCTCTTGATCACTTTTTCTGTGTCCCAAAGATTTTGAACAGTTGTGTTTTAATTTTAATGAATTATTAAAAATTATTCTTTAATTTCCTGGTTCAGTCTTCAATAGGATGCTTTTTAGCTTGCATTTATTTGAGTTCTTTTCAACTTTCTTCTTGTGGTTGAGTTCTACCTTCAGAGCATTGTGGTCTGAAAATATGCAGGGAATGATTCTAATCTTTTGGTACCAGTTGAGACCTGATCTGTGATCTAGGATGTGATCTATTCTGGAGAACATTCCATGTGTACTAGAGAAGAATGTGTATTCTGTTGCTTTAGGATGGAATGTTCTGAATATATCCGTGATGTCCATCTGGTCCAGTATGTCATTTAAAGCCTTTATTTCCTTGTTGATCTTTTGCTTGTATGGTCTGTCCATTTCAGTGAGGGGGGTGTTAAAGTTCCCTACTATTATTGTTTTATTATCAATGTGTTACTTTGGTTTTGTTATTGATTGGTTTATATAATTGGCTGCTCTCATAGTAGGGGCATTGATGTTTAAAATTATTAGCTCTTTTTGTTGTATATACCCTTTAAGTGTCCTTCTTCATCTCCTTTTATACTCTTTGGCTTAAAATCAAATTATCTGATATAAGAATTGCCACCCCAGCTTTCTTTTGATGTCCATTATCATGGTACATTTTTTCAACCCCCTCACTTTAAATCTGAAGGTGTCTTTGGGTCTAAAATGAGTTTCTTGTAGACAACATATCAATGGGTCTTGTTTTTTTATCCATTCTGATACCCTGTGTCTTTTGATTGGGGCATTTAGCCCATTTACATTCAAGGTAATTATTAAAAGATATAAATTTAGTGCCATTGTATTGCCTCTAAGGTGACTGTTATTGTATATTGTCTCTGTTCCATTCTGGTCTACTACTTTTAGGCTCTCTCTTTGTTTAGAGGACCCCTTTCAGTATTTCTTGTAGACCTGGTTTGATGTTTGCAATTTCTTTTAATTTTTGTTTGTCCTGGAAACTTTTTTTTATCTTTCCTTCTATTTTCAATGACAGTCTAGATGGATATAGTATTCTTTACTGCAAATTTTTCTCATTTAGTGCTCTGAATATATCATGCCAGTTCTTTCTGGCTTGCCACATCTCTGGGGATAAGTCTGCTGACAATCAAATATTTCTACCATTGCCTGTTAAAAACTTCTTGTCCTGAGCCACTTTCAAATTTTTTCTCTTTGTCACTTAGACTTGTAAGTTTTATTATTAGATGATGGGGTATCAATCTATTTTTATTATTTTACTTAACTATTTTATTTATTTATTTATTTATTTTTAGATTTTATTTATTTATTTGACAGAGAGAGATCACAAGGAGGTGGAGATAGTGGGGAAGCAGGCTCCACACTGAGCCGAGAGCCCAAAGCGGGGTTCAATCCCAGGACCCTGAGACCATGACCTGAGCCACAGGCAGAGGCTCAACACAATGAGTCAGCCAGGGGCACAGATCTATTTTTATTGATTTTGAGGGTGGATCTCTGTGCCTTCTAGATTTTGATGCTTGTTCCCTTTGCCATGTTGGGGAAATTCTCTACTATGATTTGCTGTAATATAACTTCCTCCCTTCTCTCTTCTTCTAGGATCTCTATTGTTCTAATATGATTTGTCTTATGGTATCATTTATCTCTCAAATTCTCCCCTGGTCGTTGCTTGTCTCTCTTTTGCTCAGCTTTTTTGTTCTCAATCATTTGGTCTTCTTTTTCACTAATTCTCTTTTCTGCCTCATTTATCCTCACAGTAAGAGCCTCAGTTTTTTATTGCACCACATTAACAGCTTTTTTTCTTTTTTTTTATTTCAACTTGGTTAAATTTTAGTTCTTTTATTTCTCCAGAGAGGGATTTTATTTCTTCAGAAAGGGATTCTCTAATATTTTCCATGCCTTTTTTGAGCCCAGCTAGCTCCTTGATAATCATCATCTGAACTATAGTTCTGACATATTACCAATGTCTGTATTGATTAGGTCCCTAGCTTCCATTACTGACTCTTATTCTTCTTCTCCTATTTTTTTTTTTTTTTTTTTTTTTTTGGTGGTGCGGTTTTTACCTTGTCATTTTATCCAGAGAAAAATATATGAGAGAATAAAACACTAAAAAGGAGACAGAGACTCCAGAAAAAATACACTAACCAAAACAAGAGACCCAAAACAAAACAGGGGAGAGAGGAAAGGGAGAAAAAAAAGAAAATTATATATATATATATATATATATATATATACACATATATATATATGTATATATATTAGACTGGTGAATAGAACAGAGCCAGCCACTCGATTTTGGGTGTATTCTGGTCTCTTAGAAGAAACTAAAATTTTTAAATTTTTAAATTTTTAAATTTTTTAAATTTTTAAATTTTTTAAATTTTTAAATAAAGAAAAAACTCATATATAAACAAAAATAAGAGTAAACATGATGAAGGATGGAATATTACTGTAAGGTGAAAATTAGAAAAAGATTCCAAAAAAGGAATTGATAAGATGGTTGGGAAAAGAAAAAAAAAAAAAAAGAAAGAAAAGAGGAGAGAATGTGATCAGGCTAGAGACTAGAACAAATCCATGTGCTAGATTTAGGGTATATTTTGATCTATTTAGAAGAAACTGTAACTCTAAATTAAAAGAATAACCTATCTATATCTATATCTATATATAAAATAAGGTTAAATACAATAAAGGGATAAAATATGACTATAACAATGAAAATTTTAAAGGAATTTTTAAAAAGTTATTATTGAGATAAAATAGTTAAAAATGTTAAAAGAGGAAAGAGAAACATTTAAAAAATAGAATTAAAAAAATAAAATTAAAAAAAGAATTAATTTTGCAAGCCTAAAGTTTCATGGGAAAAAAGCCATGAAATCTATGTGTTGCTTTCCCCTAGCTCTGGAGTTCCACAGTTCTCATTGATAGATGAACTTGGTCTTGGCTGGATGTTCTTGCTGATCTTCTGGGCAAGGGGCCTCATGCAGTGATTCTCAAATGTCTTTTCCTGAGGTGGAATTGCACCACCCTTGCCAGGGTCCAGTCAAGTAATCTCCTAGGGTTCACTCTCAGGAGGTTTTGTTTCCTGAATGCTTTCTGTAGAGTTTTGGAGGACAGAAACAATGATGGTGACCTCCCAATATCCAGCCCAGAGGAGTTGAGAGCTCCAGGTCCCACTCCTTGGTGTGCCTTCAGAGAAAACCAGTCAATCTCTTCTGTCTCCCTGGTCTCTGGCCTCACTTCAAGCTCACCCAGCCCATGACCAAGCATTTACATCTCTGGTGCACTGCCCCATTTGGAGTTTCCAAACCCAACAGATTCTGGCAGTGTGCTTTTGCACCACTCCTTCTGGAGGAAGAAGAAGGGTGCTCTCTCTAGATCTGCCACCTGTGGGGTTCCTAATTGAAAAACAATGGTCTTAATGTGCCTTGCATCACAGTTTAAGATAGCCTGATCTGAGAACTCACTCCTCAGCTCTGTCTCTGTAGCCAGCTTCCCTGCTCCAACACCTGGCAGCTGCCAGACTCAGACACCCCCAGTCTTTCTGTCACCCCATGGGTTCTGAGACCACACTGTGCCCATAAGGCATCCACCCCCACTTAGTTTCTGGAATGATGTCTTTCAGTGGAGCAGACTTCTAAAAGTTCTGATTTTGTGCTCTGCTGCTCCACCACTTGCCAGGAGCTGACCCTCACCCACCCCCAACAGGCTATCTCCCTGTCAATTCAGATTCACTTCTCTGCACATCCTACCTTCCAGAATGTGGTCAATTTTCTAGAATTCTAGAACCTAGAATTGCTGGTCTTCTTCTCCTATCTCCTATTGAGTCTGTAGGTGTCCAGAATGGTTTGATAACTATCTAGCTGAATTCCTGGGACCTAATGATATTTCAGTCTTCTACTCTTCTGCCATCTTGCTTACTCCTCAAATTTGGATTTATTGAGAAAATATTGCTTAGGAAAAATTATAAATATTAACTGTAAACCTGAGTGGATAAAGATATATTATGTATTTACTAGATGCAAGTCTATTTTCTCTGAAATATTGGGTTTTTAGAGCAGATTACCATCTACTTAATTGATTACAAAGTTTTATTTTTATTTTTATTTTCAATTACTGTTATTAACTCAATAACTTTTTCAAACTCTAAAATATACCAGATGCCAACAATGTTTTGATTTAATGAATATTATGGTGAGCAAAAAAACAAAAAAACAACAAAAAAACCAAAACTGGTTTTCACCTTCAATGACATTTAGACTGAAAGACTAAAAGACAAAATCAAGCCAAATACTACACAGTTTAAAGGACTAATAACTGTCACTCCTATGTCAAGAGGAATACGTGGAGATGCTGCTGTCTCATATATCAGATATATCCTTTCCAAACATGGTGATGCTATTGTCCTGAAAGATAAACCTTATGGTCATTTAAATATAATGATGATTTTTAAAATCAGAGATTGATGCTTCAAGAGAATATGGTTAAGTAAGTATGTAGGGATAATAATGGGAAGTGCTTTGTAGAGATGTAGTCTAACATTAAGGACCCACAGAGTAGAGATTTTAGAGAAATTATGTGAACAACAATGTTATTATATACAAAGTCTTTCCTAGTTTTAGAATTTGTTGGATGTGACAGCAAAAATGAGGCAAAAGAAGCAGCAAGATGAAAATTCAAACACAGAAAGATTGTGACCTAAAGGGGCGATTTACTTTATCTTTATCAATTCCCCAAACCTAATATAAACAAATTAGTGTCTCCTGGAATAATGAGGTCATTTCATCTGAACACTTTTAGTAACAAAAACCAAAACTTAAGTATCATCTCCTAAAATGAAAATGCTGAATGCCCACACATGTCACTTTCTGGACATCTGTGTTTAGAGTTTGCCATTCAGCTTCTATAGAAAGAACTAGAAGAAATAGGTAATAGCAACAAACTGCATGTGGTGGAAACTAAAGGGATAAATTATCCAGAGAAAATGTGATTGCTACAGTTAATTTTTAATCTTTTAGGAGTAATGCCAAATAGTAGATTGAGTAAGAGCTTTTTCAGAATTTCTTGGATAAACTTTTGTTTGTTTTTGAAGCAACACATTTCTAATTAAAAATCCAAATACACTATGCTGCATATTTAAAAGGCAAATGTTGACATGTAACTTTGTCAGATTCTGACAGATTTAGGTTGATAAATTTTGAATTTCATGATAAAGTGAAATAAATTCACAACACCTCAAGTTAATTGGACCTGAGTTTTAGTCACAGTTTTGTAAATACCTAAATTAGGAAACAGATCATATGACACTGTTTAAAAAAATTATGTAACACCACCAGCCTGAAATGTTCCACCCCTGACATATTCTTTGAAACTAAATGACAAAATGTAACATGCCAACATTTTGAAAAGAATGAAGTAGTCTTATAACAGTCATTGTTACATTATTATAGAACTCACCAGTTCTGGGCGCCTGGGTGGCTCAGTGGGTTAAGCCGCTGCCTTCGGCTCAGGTCATGATCTCAGGGGTCCTGGGATAGAGTCCCGCATTGGGCTCTCTTCTCAGCAGGGAGCCTGCTTCCTCCTCTCTTTCTCTCTGCCTGCCTCTCTGCCTACTTGTGATCTCTCTGTGTCAAATAAATAAATAAAATCTTAAAAAAAAAAAACAAAAAACTGACCAGTTCTATTTCTCTCATGGTTTCCTTCATTAAAGAATAAAAGCCCCTTTCAACTTTACACTACCCACCTATAATTGTCTTTATCTGATGCTATTCTTTGTTTAATTTGTTGATTTGATGGCTAGTAATCAGAGGTAGAGAAAGGTTGCAAATATGTGGATCTATAACTCAAAAATTGGTGTGGCAGCTTCTGCGTTTTACCAACAGCTCTCTATTGGGTTTTAGTGATTTTCCAAAACACCAGATATCAGTTTCCTGATTGTAGCTCTCCCATTTATACCAGTATTTTAATTTGCTTTATTCCACAATAATTTTATTTTTTTCCTGTTGATATATTTAACCACAATTCAATATGTTTTGTCCACCTATAAAATTCTATTTTGTATATATGCAACAATAAAACCATTTTGATTTCTCCATTAGAGTCTGGACCTTATCGTTTTTAAACCAATATATTTCCTTTTTTCTAAATTACAAAATTTATAGTGCTTATTATTACTGTGAATATATTTTCTACTGTATTTTCTAATTGGTTGTTGTACCTTGAGAAACTAGAAAAAAGATGGACAAATTAAATCAAAAGCAAGTATAAAGAATGCAATGATGAGGAAAAGAAATCAATATAAAGGAAGTGAATGAATAACTCTAAAGGTACAGTAATATAAACCACTTGGTTTTGGTTAAAGTATAGACACACAGCACAATGGGATGGAACACAGAGCTCGGAAACAGACACACCAACACAGCCTAATGAATTTTATTAAAATCAAAGCCAATTAAGTAAAGAACAGGTAACAATTTTAACAAATTGTGCTAGAACTGTTGATTATAAATACATAAATCTAAGAGAACTCACCTGTATTTTGTAAATTATACAAAAGTTAACTCAGAATGGAATATGAACATAAATGCAAAAATGTAACTATACAACTTCTAGAAATAAATAAAAATATCTATGCTACCATGTTCACTAGAGAGCCCAGATATTCACTAAAAATGAAAAATTAAACATTTCTGATATGTGACACTATTAAGAAAATGAAGAAACAGACCATGAACTCAGGGAAGTTATTTGCAGATTGCTTTTATGATAACAAATACAGAATTAAGAACTCTCAAACTCAATACTCAGTTAAAAAATCAGAAAACAATAAAAAAACTGGCAAAATACCTTTACACCTCACCAAATAATGGTAAATAAGCATTCAAAAATACAATCAGTATTAGTAATCAACTAAAAATTACAAATTAAAATAAGATGTTGCTACATACCTATTCTGACAATAATAACTACTTCCATATATTTTGGTGGGAAAGAAAATTGGTAGCTACTTTATGGTATTTTTATAAAGTTAAATACGCATTGTCCAACAACCCCACAATGCCATGCCTTCCTATTTGCCAAAGAAAAGTAAAGACTTTTGATCACACAAAAACCTGTACATAAATATTTATGGAAATTTTACATATAAATGCCAAAAAGTGAGAACAATGTGTATGTCCTTTTCTAGAGTCAATAAATAGAATATTATGCAGCAATAAGAAGGAATAAACTATTGAGTCATATAACAACATGGATGAAACTTAAGTGTATTTTGCTAAGAGAAAGAAGCCAACCCCCCCAAACTGGATCTTTTATGACGCTGTTTATATGATATTCTGTAAAAAGGTACACCTCTTTACAGAGATGGCAAACTGTTTTCTAGGATGCTGGGTAGAAGGCTGTTTTAACTATAAAGGGTCAGCGTGGAAAAGTTTTTAGAGTGATTGAACTGTTCTATATCAAGCTTCTCGTGGTAGATATAAGGCTTTATGCATTAAATTCAAAACCCACAGGATAATGTATCACATAGTGCAAATTTTATAGTATATACATTGAAAAATTTACAACTTAGAATATAGAAGGAATCCAAAATGTTACTAATGTTTTTAAAATGTTATCAGTTTGCAAAACAGTTAAGTCAGTGTGTTACAAATTATAGCCATCCCTGAAAGATAGGCATAAATGTATTGCAAATGTCTTTTCTCCTTGTTGGTACCTCTCTCAATCAGATGTTTGGCCCAGGGATAAATGTTTGTGTTTGTAGGATCATATTTTACACATAACAGCTATACAAGAAGAAAGGAGAATGGGCACATCTAACGATATGGCAAAACTGTCCTACTTTATATAAAATTAGATGTTTATAATGCTAAAAATTGTAATGCTTTCACATATTTCTTAATTTCATTAGTCTTATGAATGAACATACAAATACAATGGATGTTCTCAACAAATTTACTCATTTTTATCAGTGGAATAAAGCGAAATATCTTTTTCATGACAGATTATTTAATAATTCTAGTGATTCTTTGCAAATGGCTTTATTTCTTAATACTTAATTAAATTAATTAATCCTTATTAAGATATTCTTGATATGAGGAAAACTCAAAATAAAGTTAATTCCCTCACTTTCAGTGACACCAACAACAAGATAATGATTTTTTTTTCACTGGGGTATATTGGGTCTCACAAAATATTTAGAAGATCAGGTATCATTTTTGTGCCTTTCTTCATCCACAGCAACTGTGTAGGTAGGCACTTGATGATGACAGGTAAAGTTCCCAGATTATGTTACACTTCTGAGAAAATCTTTTATTGGTTTAGCATTAGTTTTGCAATCAAGTCTAAATTCATCTACACAGGTACTCCATTTGTAATCAAGCCATGTTTTTTTGAAATCATCATATCTATAAGAAAACAAATGGGTTTTTACTGTTTTCACTTTATTTTCTTCTTTTGTCTACTTTCCTTATCAATATTTCATATGAAACTATTAGTGAAAGTACTTATTCTCATTGTAAAGAATTTTTGTCTCCGTATGAGGTATATTAGCTATTTAAACTCAAAGGGGTATCAAAAAGATAGCTAAATATTCTACTTAACTGTCCTAGTTAAAGTTGCTACTGCTGAACACCACAAACTATCGCTTCAATAAACAGTGAGAGAGAAAATATCATTTAATTAGAAGAACTAAACTGACCAGAATATGCCAACAAAAACAGATTTTTATTTCTGAAACTGGGCTAATTATGGTATAGTCATTATATTCAAGTGCATTTTTAAATTCCAACTTAGTATACATTCCATTCCATTCTGACATAAATCATGAGAGATTGCCTAAAGAAAATACATGGTCAGGGGCGCCTAGGTGGCTCAGCGAGTTAAAGCCTCTGCCTTCAGCTCAGGTCAGGATCCCAGGGTCCTGGGATGGAGCCCTGCATGGGCTCTTTGCTCAGCAGGGAGCCTGCTTCCCCCAGTCTCTCTGCCTGCCTCTCTGCCTACTTGTGATCTCTCTCTGTCAAATAAATAAATAAAATCTTAAAAAAAAAAAATACGTGGTCTACCCCATAGAAAGTTGAATAATTTGTGCTATACTGGATTTTTAAATAAATAGAGGGTTTAATAAGGATGATGATTTAAAAAATGTACATTGTAGGGGCACCTGGGTGGCTTAGTCAGTTAAGCATCTACCTTCAGCTCAGATCATGATCCCAAGGTTCTGGGATCAAGTCCTGCATTAGCAGGAGTCCCTGCTCAGCAGGGAGCCTGCTTCTCCCTCTGCCTCTACCCCTGCTCGTGATCTCTCTTTCACTCTCTCTCTCTCTCTCAATAAATTAAGAAAAAAATGTACATTGTAACATTCCCCTAACATTACAAACTAAGCTCAAATCCATTTTATTTTTGAATCTTTGCAAAATAATAGTGGATATTGGAACAAAGATTGCCATCTCTATTGCAAAAGCAATGGCTAATATTTATGGACAGCAGGATATGAGGTACGGAGTCCAGTATTTTAAACACATACCTCATTTTATTCTCAAAGCCATCCTACAAGAAAATGACTACTGTTTTACAATTTAAAAGATGCAGTCAGTTAGTCTTAAAGGTAAATGGCAGAGCAGGTACTAAGACTCAGGACCACGGGAATGTTCTTAATCACTACATGTGGCTGCCTCCTGAATGAGAAAACCCAAGAGCTAGTATTAGGTAGCTAAGTCAGACATAGAATCCAAATTTCTAAGTGCTTATCAAACAAATTTTATTTCCATTTCACAAACCACTTCTTTATGTAATGCCTTCTGCAGCACACACACAGCCTGCTTCTATCTGACTTTTTATTTCAGAGGGTATGGAATCTATTTGTTCATCAGTAAACACCACCTTGCTGGTTACTAAATGCCGGGATACACTGCTTCTCATCCTCATTCAGTCATTAGCAACATTAAAATAGGTACATTGCTGAATATTGATGGTTATATCAGACAACTCATTTCACAATACCTACTGATCTCTAAGAGATTACTCAGGGCTTTTTACTCACACACCTTTTCAATTTCTGTATCAGCAAACCAGAGGACAAATATTTGCCATTCATTTAATTGAGAATGAAGATTGTTTGTTTGTTTATGAAATGAATACTTGGCTCTGAAAATAGTTTTAAACATAATTATTATTGCTATAGCGGTAAGAGAAAAGAGCATCGACAGCAGCTGTGAGTTTCACCTGGACTATGTCCACAGCATTAATGTAAAAAGGTTAAGGTGTCTGGATCATATGCTAATTGCCCCACCATTTTGCATGTGTTT
Organism: Mustela nivalis; assembly: GCF_964662115.1. NCBI lineage: Eukaryota > Metazoa > Chordata > Mammalia > Carnivora > Mustelidae > Mustela > Mustela nivalis. The sequence goes on from NC_139021.1 coordinate 127,494,853, forward strand.
CTGAAATCTTCCAAATGTTAGAGTGCTTTGAATTTAAGATTTAGAGTTTTCATGTACATTAGATAACACCAGGTCCTACCGCCCTACCTTAATAAAGCAGTAAGATTCAGGTGTCGTTTTCAATTTGTACTCAATTTTTCTTATGGTGTGCACTGAGTCTTTTTTTGTTGTTGTTGTTGGTTAAGAAAAGGTAGAATTTAATTATTATTATTATTATTTTTTAGATTTTATTTATTTGTCAGAGAGAGCGAGCGAGAGCGAGCACAGGCAGACAGAGTGGAAGGCAGAGTCAGACGGAGAAGCAGGCTCCCTGTGGAGCAAGGAGCCCGATATGGGACTCGATCCCAGGATGCTGGGATCATGACCCGAGCCGAAGGCAGCTGCTTAACCAACTGAGCCACCCAGGCGTCCCGAATTTAATTATTTTTAAGCGTTATAAACATCAGCTTTATTCTTTGTGGCAGATAATGCATTCAGAATCTTAAGAAGCATAGCAATAATTTAATTGCAGAGAATTTAGAGAATTTAATTGCATAGATTTGCATTGTCATGGACTAGGGTGAGATACAGGTTCAAGATCTCAACAGAGAAGCCAGTTGTTACATCCAGGGTATGTGGAGTCAAAAGAGCTGAAGATGAGCAAGATATTTCTTTGTATTAACTCTGTATCCTTTCATTTTCTTTCTCAATTATAAATCTGGAATAATACTTATTATAATGATTTGGTGAGACAGTCCTGCTAAACTCTTATTATAGAAGCTGACCACAGAAAGTACTTAAAATATAATAATCGCCTTTAATCATCATTTCCAAATAGCCAAATTAATTTCTCCAGATATTACTTGACCAAATTAATTATATAATATAAATGTATATATATATTGTTTATAAGTATAAATTATTTATCAAAATAGGATTAGTCACTAAAGGTTACAAGGGAAATATAATATTAAATTTTGTAATATTGCTAACATATGGAATCATTAATACTATAATGACCATAAGTGAATAATATATTCAACAGCTTGAAGTCTTCATAAATCTGAAAATATTCTCATATTTTTCTTTTGTTACATTTTTTATTAAAAGTCAAAAATAAAGATGAAGTCCCTAGTGTACATTCTTTAGGCTCACTCATGACAAAGAAAGCCTTAATGTTCCCCATAACTTGACTACATTTTCGACAGTTTTGCTTCTGACACTAGGTCCCTCACCTCAGAACATTTACTTTAGAAAATTTGCAACTCTTTTCTCTGTTTCTGTGAGATGTCTATACATTCTTTTAAATCTTCTTGACAGCTTCACAACCTGGGAATGTAATCATGAAAGGAGATTTCATGATTTCTGAGAGAGTAGAAGCCTAACTTTGATGAATGCGTTGCTCCAAGTTGTAAAATTACCTTCCATCTTAAAGAAAAAGCCAATTAGCAAATTCAGATGGACTAATATCTTACAGTACTTTCCTACAAGCTTTTGCTGTAAACCCTACTATCACAACCCTGCTTTAGTGGTTAAATTCAGACTTAGTTCTGACCCTTCTCTCCTATTCCAATAGTCTCACAAAGTCCTCCTCATCTGTTTAAGATTGCTGTGCAAATTTTGCTGTGATGCGCATTATCTTCCCTCCCCCCATTCCACTGAGAAAATTTTCAGTATTTGCACAAAAATCCAGAAATACTATAAATAGTTAAAAACAAAACAAGCATAGGCTTCTAACAATACAGTAAATGAATTGATAGTTTTCTCAAAGACAAGTATAATCATCTGTCTTTTAAAGCAGGGTTGCAAATTTTCAGTCATTATTTCTAACATATTGCTCAGATTGCAAGATTTTTTTCAACATACTCAAAATTTCTTCTTTGCCTAATATCTGTGATAATTAAGGACATATTCAAAAGTTTGGCACATGTGTATTTTTTTTTATAAACATATATTTTTATCCCCAGGGGTACAGGTCTGTGAATCACCAGGTTTACACACTTCACAGCACTCACCAAAGCACATACCCTCCCCAATGTCCATAATCCCACCCCCTTCTCCCAAACCCCCTCCTCCCAGCAACCCTCAGTTTGTTTTGTGAGATTAAGAGTCACTTATGGTTTGTCTCCCTCCCAATCCCATCTTGTTTCATTTATTCTTCTCCTACCCACTTAAGCCCCCATGTTGCATCACCACTTCCTCATATCAGGGAGATCATATGATAGTTGTCTTTCTCTGCTTATTTCTCGCTAAGCATGATAACAATAGAGAAGGAAAGCATGGAGATTAAAATACACATGTGCCATTTCGCTAGAGCGTATCATGCTTAGCGAAATGGCACATGTGTATTTTAATCTCCATGCTTTCCTTCTCTATTGTTATCAGTCTTAAGGTGGAACAAGGAATGAACATTAAAAACTCAAATAACAGACCCTGAGATTTGACTTTGGAAATATCCCATGCAAATAAAACTAGATTATGTTTTGACAAGTTCTCCTGCTGAACCTTACTTACCACCTAGTGTGCTTTCCCCTTTAAGTGGGCTTTTTCAAAAAGACTACATGATGGATTATCCATTCATTCAGCTGCTTTAAATGACTCACTAGGACCCCTTCATTTACAATGAGAGCAGCTGAGAGAGCTAATTACCAAACTAAGCAAGACACAGCAGGAAGCAGTAATCATTAGTCACACATTCACCACACCTGGTAGAGGAATACATTTAGGAAAGGGAGTTTTTGCTATCTATTATTATTTGACATGGAGTTAGGTGAAATTCTTGACAGGAACTACTGGTGGACAAATGTCCTCTCTCAAGAGAAGCTAATTTCCATAAAAATTTTGGAAGAGAAATAAAGAAACTGCAAGAAGGTGAAAAAAATGTTGATAAAGTTAGTGCTGCTCTTTCTTTTTCAGTCTCTCTGCTTTTGAAAAAAAAAATGAAAGAATATTAGCATGAATGGATTTTTAATGAACAAAAAGATTACATATTTTGCTTTTGTTGTGGTGTAACAACTATATTTACATTCATGATTGGCCATTTAGTAGATACCACTATTTTTTTTAATCCTCAAAGTTCTTTCAGGAGTTATTCCAAAATATAAAATACATTGATTTTCTTCATAATTTTAACTGTAAAATTCAAGTTATAACTATAACTCATCAATGAGTGATGAAAAAAGAAAGACTCGTCATTTTTACAAATAGACAGAGGCACCAGGCACCTAAAGAAATGACAAGAAAACAAAACAAAACAACAACAACAAAACTATATATATGTGCATATATGTTAAAATTTTCTTTTATTCATACATTCTGAATCTCTTTATGTTAAGTACCAAATCATCTAAGACAGCAGTATCAAATCCTTACTGTATAACCAGTCTACAGTATCATTCCTAATGTCATATTCATTCTATCAAAGAAAGCAGCAAAATTAATTTAAGAAATTTTTCTTTCTGAAAGCATATTGACTGTAGTAAACATCTTTATTTTAGTAAAGGCTCACATTTCATGAGTTTAAAGTTTCAATATAAAATCATGCCCATGCAATTCATAAACATTTTAATGATATACTCAGTTCTAAAAAAATGACCAATAAAATTTTGAAAGGTCTATTCAATTAATATAGTGTGCTTCAAAATTCCCCAAATGTGCTTGTATTTATAGGAAGCACTATTTTCAGTGTGGATCCAGTCCACAAAATATCCCTTTGAGGTAGGGAGGCTGATGAGACTCCATTCTAGAAAGGCTCAGTCTCTGCTGTTTTTCTGTTAGGTCCCATTTACTTAAGTTGTATATTTAATCTCTGAATAAGCCAAAGAGGTTACGTTCCCACTTCAAGGGGGAAGCAAAAGAGTTAATCGTTTTTATCTTAGGTCCCAAACACCTAATAACATTTAAGAACAGCCAGATCCCAAACATGTTCAGGATGTTAGCTTAGAAAAAACCTCAGGTGAAGCTGGCATCAATATCCCTTTCCAGCATAAATCCCTAACCCAAAGTGGCAACTCATTCTCCTTTCCTTTCCAAGTCTGCTATTGATGTGGGAAACAGACAGAAGGGGAAAAAAAAAAAAATATATATATATATATATATAATATATATATATATATATATATATATATATATATATATATTACCCTTTCCTTTCCAAGTCTGCTATTGATGTGGGAAACAGACAGAAGGGAAAAAAAAAATATATATATATATATATTACCCTTATTACTTACAGCCCATTTAGAAGTCCTTGAAACATGCAGAGTGACATTCCTCTAGGGACTCAACTGCCTCAATTATGACACTACTAAGGGCAAAACGTAGATCTTGGACAGGCCCCAGGATCCTGTAAGTCTACTTTAACACATAAAAAGTCCTTTGGAAACTTCCTTTATCTCTACCCCCACAAGATACATGTTGGCAATCAACCCCCAAGCACATGACCCACTGATATACATCTGAAGGGACTCAAGATTAAGGTTTTTTTAGATTTTATTTATTTATTTGACACAGAGAGGGAGATCACAAATAGGCAGAAAGGCAGGCAGAGAGAGAGGGTGAAGCAGGCTCCCTGCTGAGCAGAGAGCCCAATGCAGAGCTTGATCCCAGAACCCTGAGATCATGACCTGAGTGGAAGGTGGAGGATAACCCACTGAACCACCCAGGTGCCGCATGACTAAGGTTTTTCAGCCAGTAATAAATGACATTTTCCTAACAACAACTAACCCCCCTCAAGGTCCTGGAGACCTTGCTTCCAAAATGCCTTAGGACTTACACGATCCCTGATCACCTCCCAACTTGAAAGTATATAATGGGTCACTCCTCATGATCCCTCCATGCAGTTCTTTCTGCCCAAGGGTCCTGTCCTGGTGCTTTAATAAAATCACCATTTTGCACCAAAGATGTCTGAAGAATTCTTTCCTGGCTGTCGGCTTGGGACCTCACCAGCGTTCCAAAATTTCATCATTTGGCAACGCATTGGGGACCCCTCTCACACTAGAGAGCTTTCTTTCTATTTTAACCTACACTGAATAAACTTTACCCTTTTGTGCCCACGAGATTCATTCTTGGATTTGCGAGGCAGGAAGCCAGCAGCACTGTTCCCTACCTTTTACTCACACTGTTTTCACTTTCTCAGGTTTGAGTTTGATTTCTATATTGTGTGAAAACAAGGACCCTCTTGACTCCTCTTGTGGGACCACCTTTCCCCCCATTCTGGGTCCTCAGATCTACCTGCCTGCATCACATTCTCTCAAAAATACGTCTGGATCCTCAGGCAATGGTCACACATGCAAAGTATGATCCCAGCCTCCTGATGTGGGTACTGGTAGCTGAGAAATGATGCGCACACAAACCAAACTGTGACGATCAGAAATGCTCTGCCAGGGATACAGAATATGGATCGAAAAACAGCCAGTAAATCTAGCTGCATGACTAAAGCTTAAATATTACAATCTCTAACATACTACATGTCTAATTCATATGATGTAGTTTGAAAATAGGAAACACATATCTTCAACTAGAAAAAAAAATCATGCAGATGTACAGAGAAATAAAGCAAGAAGTATGTAATAAGTTTAAGTACGTCTGGAATCATTCCTACTCCCAACTCCAGTTTCAGATGTGTATCTGCAGGTGCATTTTAAAGATGCCACTTTGGTATCTTTTTACTACAATTTCTCTCTTTATCCTGGCAGTTGCTCAAATCGTATGAGATGACCATTAAACTATGACGACTCTTGGTTAATGTTTACTGCTCCAATTCCCTAACCACTGTAACACTGCACATGACTTTGTATAAAAAGGTGATATTATTGGTATTTTGCTAAGTGTACTGTAAGCAATATTTTACTTAACCATATCAATTCACGACATAAATAAGATTACATTACTTATTTATACTGATAAGAAAATTAAGTCTTTAATACTAAATGTTTCCAAGAACCAAAAGCCAGAAAGTGTTAGAAACTGAACTTTGAATCTATTTTTGTCCAACTCCAAAACTTCTAATATTTCATCTGTGATTATGTAAGCTCTGAAAGGATGATCTTTTGAGAATAAATGATCTGTAATAAAGATAAAAAATTCATATGATAAAAATATTCTCAATCAGTTTAAAAGAATGAAATTCAGCTATTTAACAGTTCAAGAAATAAATGTGTTGAGAAAAGAAAAAATAGTATCAAAATTGTTTAATTGGTTATTATTATTATTAATTTTTAATTATCATTTAAAAGTGTCATTTTAAAAAACCAAGATAACTTTGATGGACTTCAATTTAAATTTCTGATCTATGTAAACACAGTTCCAAGGTAACTTAACACTTTTCTTTCAGTGGAGTTACCAAGGATCACTATTCAATACTGTTGCCCCTGCTGGCCATTTGGTGTAACAACCAATTGCCATTGTCTTTGTTGGAAACTACAAGACACAGGTTGCTGCTGGTTGCTACCTGGCAGTATTAGTAGGAAATGTGGAAAATTATGTTATGTTCTTATGAAATATGAAATGACCAAATTCAACTATTATTTTATTTGTTTTGTTGTTAGGTAATTATTATATGTAGTTTTTGTCGTAGTGTGTTTTGCCTGCAATTAATTAAAAGATGAAACTTTATGCTCTAATGAAAAAGTACTGAATTTCCCGGTTTTATTAGATTTTTCACTTAGATCAAATGACTGTTACTCCAAATTAATTTGACTTCTTTTCTTTTTTTAAAAGATTTATTTATATATTTGAGAGAAAAAGGAAGAGAGAACATGCATCATTGTTGGAAGGGGCAGAGGCAGAGGGAGAGAATCTCAAGGAGTCTCCAACTAGAGTGTGGAGCCTGATATAGGGCCAATCCCACAACCCTAAGATTATGACCCCAGCTGAAACCAAGAGTCAGATGCTCAGTTGACAGAACCACTCAGATGCCCCTAATTTTACTTATTGTCAGTCTCAATTTTGCTTATACTCTTACAAAAATGAAGTAATACTTATTAAGGCTTTTGTACCATTGGCAGAAGCTTTGCAGATATTTACATAAAAGCAGTCTTATATCAGTCTTAATCTCCAGAAAAACAGAACTAATGGGACATATACACACACAAAGAGATTTTCTGTGAGGAATCGGCCCTTGTGATTATGGAGGCTGAGAAGTTCAAGATCTGTAAGCAATAAGCCGGAGTCTCAGAAGAGTTGATGATATAAACTCCAATTTGAGTCCAAAGACAGCAGTAGACCAGTATCGCAGATTGAAGACACTTAGAGAGAAAGAATTCCTACTCAGTCTTTTGTTCTACTCATGACCTCAAAGATTAGATAAGGCCTGCTCACCTTGGGAGGGACAATGTGTTTTCACAGATTATTTCCTGGTTATTAGATTGTATTAGACTTTGCCTTCATTCTTCATATGTTGATGAATGTTTTAGGATTTTACAAGAAAATTTTATGTTTTTATCATCAAGGAAACAAAAAAGATGATTTGTCATAAGGTAGAATTACTTATGGATATAATTTCAAGGCCTGAAATTTTTTTTTTTTTTAATTTCACATTTTTGGTAGTTTGAACTTTGCTTTTGGATTCATTTAAGATAATATAAGGACATAATAGTAAGTGAATTCCATGATATTTTATATCTTAATTTGATTAAAGAGTTCAGAAAATGCTGAACAAAATGGTGAGTTGTAATGAAATATCATCTCATTGAAAATTCACCTAACATATTTTTTACTCTAGAAAATTTCAATAGCTGATGAATTTAACCAGGTATCAACTATCTCTCTTGGCATTCTGGGGGTTTATTAGCTATCACTACAACAAATTACCACAAAACTTAGTAGCTAAAAACAACCAACATGTATTATCTAACAGTTTCTTGGGGTTAAGAATTCAGAGGTATTGGGCACCTGGGTGGCTCAGTGGGTTAAGCCTCTACCTCTGGCTCAAATCTTGATCTCAGGATCTGGGATGGGGCCCTCCATCAGGCTCGCTGCTCAGCAGGGGGCCTGCTCCCCCCGCCACTTGCCTCTCTGCCTACTTGTGGTTTCTCTCTCTGTCAAGTAAATAAATAAAATCTTAAAAAAAAAAAATGTCCTAAGAAATATCTTAGCTAGTTGTTTCTTGTTCAAGTGTCTCATGAAGATCATTTGAACTTTAGGAGGCGCTATGATCTCTGAAATCTGGACTGGGGCTGCAGGACCTGATTCCAAGTTCACGTATGTGGTTACCAGCAGGAAGCTTCAGTTCTTTGTCACATCGGCCCCTCTGTAAGATTGCACATGATGTGATACAACTGACAGAATAATACTCTCACAAAGATGTCTGCACCTAAATCACTGCCAACTATGAATTTCTTTTACATAGTAAAAATTTTTACTATGTAAAAGAAATTTCGTACATATAATTAAGCTAAGAATTCTGAGATGGGAAAATTTTCCTAAATATTTCAGGTGGACCAATGTTATTGTGGGTAAAAGAGAGGCTATAATAAAAAATAAGAAAGAGAGGCTATAGAGTCCGAGAGAGAAGGCAGTGTGACCACTGAAGCAAAGGTTGTGAAATGCCCATGTGTCAGGAAATGAGGGACATTTCTAGAAGTCAGACAAGGCAAGCTAGAAAAGATTCTCCCCTGGAGCCTCCAGAAGGAATCAGTTCTGTTGACTTTTTGTTTTATCTCCTTAAGACTCATTTTGGAATTTTAACCTCCAGAACTTTAAGAGAATAACTGCATGTTGGTTAAGCCACTAAGTTTGTGGTAATTTTTTACAGCAGCACCAGGAAACTGTTACTCAAGACTTCTTCTAAAGAGAAAAAAGGAAAAAGCGATCAAGATGGAATCTTCATAATTTCCTTTATAATCAAATTGTGGAAGGCATATATCATCACTTCCGTTGTATTCTATTGCTCCTTCAGACTAATACAGACATAACATAGGAGTGGGTTAAAAGCACACATTCCAAAAACCTGGAGTTTGGGGAAGAGGGCATTTGAAACTTTTCTAAAACATGGAATATCCTTAAAGCTACAAAATCATTTAAAATAGTTGTTTTCATGGGGCACCTGGATGGCTCAGTTGGTTAAGCAACTGCCTTCAACTCAGGTCATGATTGCAGGAACCTGGAATGGAGCCCCAAGTCAGGATCTCTGCTTGGCGGGGAGTCTGCTTCTCTCTCTCCCTCTGCACTTCCCCACCATTTTGCTCCCTCCCTCTCTGTTTCCTATGCCAATTTGAGATATATGCTTCCAAAATGTATTTGAGCAGTCATGATGTTACTGTTTTTGTAAAGGAGGCATCTATACACACATAATCTAGTTCTTTCAATATTGAATGAGTTTGATCCTAAGTTTTTAAATTTATTTCCAAAACTGAAAAATGTATTTGTCACAAATGGTACACACTGATATAATTCATGCAAAGTTTCCTTAACCTTGAAATTGTAACAAAAATACTTTTCCAAAAAAATAAAAAGTCCGTGTAGTATTAGTCAAGAATTTTGAGTGTATTATAAAATGGTTTCCTGCTAATTTGTCTTAGGCAGTGAAAATGGTTATAGACATTTAATTTGTTTATTTATGAGAATGAAGCTGAAAATATAACACATATTCAAATCAAACATTATCAAAAGCATTATGGAAGCCAATCAGTGCCCCACCCTTTGGTGGAGATGACAAAATTAAAACATTTGAAATTAGGAATAAAATACTTGGTATGTTATGAATTGACTAAGACTTTGTTATAAATTATAGCAAAAGGGGTTAAAAGACTTGACGAGAGAGCACCATTGAGCTATTTTTTTCTGAGGGAAAATATGAGTGTATACATAAAGATAGGACTAGAGAATATGTCAAAAATTGTGAGGACTACATTTGCATAATGAGGCTAGAGAACAATTATGGATAAACTTAAAAGCCTAGCAAAGATATTTAAATTGATGTAATGTAAATAGAAAGTAATTGTTGAAGTTGACCAATAATGTAAATAATAAAATTACCTTAGCTTGCAGTAGCACTAATCATTTTTTAAACATTTATATTTAGATCAAATATTCACATAATTAATAACAACACGCTAGGGAATGATTTGGGAAACTGTCAGAAGAAACAAGCTGATTATTCTATATATACATTTGTTTTTTACTTGATGAGAATGCATAAGTGCTGGGATAGAAATGTTGCAAGCAACAGTGAAGAAAACACATTGCCTCTGTTCCCAGAGGATTTTAAGTAGAGTGAGAGGGACAAAGAAGGATTTGCAATTCTGTAAATGAAATGCTATTTTAGATCTATTCACGGATTGTTATTGAGGAATATAAGTAGGTTATATTCTAGATAGGAGGGTAAGAGACCACAGGGATACTTTTGAAGGTTGGGATATATGTCTGAGTCCTAAGAAGGGAATAGAAATTTACCCAGTAAAGAGGGGTGTGTGTGTGTGTGTGTGTGTGTGTGTGTGTGTGTGTGTGTGTTGGGGTTAGGGGACAGATTAAGAGTATATTATTGACCTAAAATAATACAAATTCCTGTCTTACAGTATTGAAGGTCAGAAGGTCAGAAGTATGGAATGGGTCTTATTGGGTTAAATAAAAGAGTCTGCAGGATTGTGTTCCTTTCTCTCTGGAGAAGAATAAATTTCCTTGGAATCTGGGATTTTAACAGAATTCTGTCCCTTGAAGATAAAGGACCACCCCCCCTTTTATTAACCAGCTGTCAATGAAGGTCATTTTCAGCTTCTAGAGCCTGACATATTTGTTTCATGGATATTTTCTTCCATCTTCAACGTCAGTTATTAGTTTCTAACTGATACTGTAATTTATTACCATAAACTCATGGTTTAATGCAATACAAACTTATTTCCTAAAATCAAAGTTTTAGCATGGTTGCATTTTTTTCTAGGGGCTTCATGGGAGAATCTATTTCTTTGCCTTTGTCAGCTTCTAGAAGCTATTTACATTCCTTGGCTTGTAGCTCCTTCCTCCATCTTTAAAGTACATCACTCCAATGTCTTGTCACATCTTTTTGTCACTTTCATCCTCCTGCCTCCCTCTTACAAGGACCCTTGGGATTAGTTTGGGCCCACCTGGATTAGCCAGGATATTCTCCCCATCTTCTGATGATTAATGTAATCACAACTGCAAAATCCTTTTTACCAGTTCAGTATACATATTTGCAGGTTTGGGGATCAGGAAGTCATATTCAGAGGGTCATTATTTTGCCTAACGTTGCGAACAACAGTGGGTCAAATGCATTTTATTCTGATTTTCTCTTTTACACTTCTGTCTTTTAAGGATTTGTGATTAGACTGAACTCATCTGGACAACTCAAGATAATCTCCCTATTCCTATCTTAACTACCTCATCTAGGTCCCTTCTGTTTTCCAGAAATTAAGATATGGATAATATTTGATAGGTATTATTCTGTCTTCCACAAATAGCTATTAGGCTTTCCACAGAAAAAGAAAACATGTTGACTGGAATAAACAAAGCATACATTACTAAAATGTACAAGTGGTCCCAGAGGGTTGAACTATACAGTACAAGACAAACACAAAATATAAGAAATAATATAAAGGGTTTGTCATGTTAAACAATGCTTCCCCCCCCCACCCCTTAGAAAATGAAGAGCTTGTGGAGGATACAACAATGAAAAGGAGTGACTGTTAAATCTGGAATTGTAAATATTTTGGCAGCACAACTATGGACACATTTAGAGGACATTGCCACCGAATATAAAGTCCATTATAGCAAGAATTTTCATCTATTTTTTAACTGCTATATGCGTGCACCTAGGCTAATGCCTGTCATGCAGTTTTCATTTAATAAATATTTGTTCAGTGAAAGCACGATGACTGCATGATGATTTGGCAATGAGACACCACTTTTTGCCAGGGATGTAGGCATGAAATTGTGAATGCCATAATTAAATTATGAAAGTGAAATAGGATACAAATAGATCAAGGAGCTGAATTAACCTGACTGAGGCATTAATTTTGAATGGGAAATAAGAGAAGAGAATGATTCAGGTTAGGTACCTTTTTGTTTGTTTGTTTATTTAGGCATTCAGAAGCATTATGGTACATTCAGAGAGATAAGAATTTGGAAAGCAAACAGGCTGATAAGGGAGTACAACTCTGGATTGGATGTGAGTATATCCAAGAGGAAAAATCAGGCAAATGGATATCGAGATACAAAGCTCAAGGGAGTGACAATGTTAATGTAGGAATATTTATGTTCAATAAAACATATATTCCTACTGGCTTTTCTTGGAAAAAGTAAGTCTGTATGAAAGATGATCTCATTTAGATGGTAGCAATCTTCTAATTAGATATGAATTTAATATGGAGTGTGCTTAGTGTGTTGTATTTAGTGACTCATTTGTTAGCATTTGAAGTATGAATTTTTCCTCATTACCATTTTCCATGGTTATGAAACCAGGAAAAAAAACCAAATAAAGTGTTAGGTAATATAATAAGCACAAAAGATAAGTATAAAGAGTTTAAATAGATCCATGGTTAGTCTTTGGGACAACAGGTTTATGAAGTATGTAATGTTAGATGCGTCCAGAAAGATTCAACCAGAAAACAGAAACTATTTTATGGAAGATAAATATACCCTATAATCTTGTTTGATTTTGAAAGAATGTTTCTTTTATTTAGCAGTGGTAATCAAAGAATTGTCTATTATTGATTTAAGCAAAAATTTTCATACTTTATTAAACAAGGTTTTACTTTTATTTGGAATCAATAAGAGTCCAAGTTATGGGTAGATTTCCTGGAATTATGGGCAATCATTGCTCCTTGTGATTTTTCAAATTCTATTACTTGTTATGAAGAAGAAAGTTATTACTTTTGTGCCTATTTTTATGACTATAATATTTTTAGAGATAAAAATATTTTATTAATAAATCATATTAAATTAATTTTTTCTCTCACTCTTAAATGCAAAACCTTATAAAAGAAACATACACTATTACCTTGTTATATTACAGTGGCTAAAAGTATGTGGGCTGAGCTAAATTTAAAAACAATTAATAAAATAAAAAATGAAATAACTCTCTTGCCTCCTTAGAATAAGGGTTAAATTGAAAAGACTTTCTTACGAACATGAATGACAACAGGACATAAAAATTATTAGACAACTATAACTAGCCTTACTCTCTCTGTCAGTACAAGCCTTTTATAGCCTGAATTCACAGAAACTTCCCAAGTAACTTAAGTAAATTAACAATTACAAACGGATATTCAGTCTTTTCAGTTGTCTACTTTACAGGTATTTAAATTCTATTTACTTTTTTTTAGTTTAACAATTTATGACAAAAATTTAGAATATAAAGAAAGAGAGAAATACACCTCAATTAAATTTTCAACATCAACAAATACCAATGTCTGCCCTTCTTGTTATAGCTATCACATAATATTTCTGTTGAAGCTTGAAAAAAATCTATGACACTTTACTATTTCTTCTGTAAATATTTTATATGTCTAATAAGTCAAGACTTTGAAACATAATACAAAATAAAATAAATCATAATCCCTAATATTACCTAATCCTCAATGTGTGTCCAATTTTCCCTGGTTATCATAAAATGCTTCTTTTGTGTTGGTGAGCTAAAATCACTATCCAAAACATACTCATTTGGTTGATAGGTCCTTTAATAATCCTTTTTATTGGCTTTATTATCTAGAACAATTTTAGATTCACAGAAAAATTGAGAGGAAAGTATAAGTATTTCGCATATAGTCCTCTCCATACACATGTGGATCCTGCCCCTTATCAACACCATTCATCAGAGTGATATATTAGTTAGGACTGATGGGCTTACATTTATATATCATAAGCACCTGAAGTCCATAGTCTACATTTCGTTCTCTTGGGATTGTGCATTCTATGAGTTTAGACAAATGTATAATGACATGTTCATCCATCTTACAGTATCTTATGGAATATTTTCACTGTCCTAAAAGTCTTATGTTCTGCCTAGTCATCTTTCACCACACTTTTTCCCCCAACCCATGGCAACCACTGACCTTTTTATTGTCTCCATAATTTTGCTTTTCCCAAAATGTCATGTAGTTGAAATCACATAGTATGTAGCCTTCTCGGATTGCCTTTTTTTTTTTTTTTTAATAATGCATCAAAAGGCCTGCTTTAGTTACATGCAAGTCCCACCAGAAAATAATCCCAACAACCCTTTGTCAGTATCATGCTCAAATTGACCAGCCAACTCTTATTTCTAAACTTCAGTGTGTGCATGTGTGTCTTTAAACCAAAGCCAAGGATGACTACTCCTTCTACAATGTGCTTCCACGTGTTACCCAACTGGTGTCCACCCACTCCCTCTAGAAGAGTGGGCAGAGTACAGAGAACCCTGCATTGTCAGTGAGGGAATAAGAGAGTCTCAGACAGCCAACTTTTAAGCATTGCCTCACCCCTATTCAATAGAAGAAACATACTTCCTACTATGCACTTCAAATTTGGCTCCCAATGACCAGAATATTCTTCCTCCTTTAGGAAAAAAAAAAAAAAAAAAAACCCACACATCTTCACATCCATATAAATGTAATATTTTGTTTTTACATTTAAATATAATTGGAAGGGGTGGTGAACCATGAGAGACTATGGACTCTGAAAAACAATCTGAGGGGTTTGAATTGGCAGGTGGGTGGGAGGTTGGGATACCAGGTGGTGGGTATTATAGAGGGCACGGATTGCCTGGAGCACTGGGTGTGATGAAAAAATAATGAATACTGTTATGCTGAAAATAAATAAAAAATAAATTTAAAAAAAGACAAAAAGATTAAAAAATATATATAAAAATACTACTCTGCTTTCTTTCACTTAGTAATATGCATTAAGCATTCCTACTTTTCATGGCTGGATAGCTCCCTGCTTTTTAGTGCTGAAAAATACCCCTTTGTCTTGATGTAACTGTTGATTTATCCATTCACCTGCTGTGGGACATCTTGATGGCTTCCAAGTTTTGACATTTATGAGTAATCTGCTGTAAACATCTGTATGCACAATTTTGTGTGCATATAAGTTCTCCGTTCTTGTGGGTAAATACTAACGAGCAGGATTTTTGGATAGTATGGTAAAAGTATGTTTAGTTTTGTAAGAAACTACCAAGCAGTGTTTCAAAGTAGCTGTACTACTTTCATTTTCACCAGCAATGAATGTGGCTCTATTGCTTCACACCCTTTCCAACATTTGATGTTGCCAGTGGTCCAGATTTGGGCTACTCTAACAGGGGCGAGGTGATATCTCATTGTTGTATTAATATGCATTTTCCTGATGTTGTATAATGTGGGGCATCTTTTCATATACTCATTTGTTAATTGTAGATCTTTGGTGAGGTGACTGCTAAGGTCTTTGGTCCATTTTTTAATCAAGTTGTTTATTTTCTTATTGTTGAGTTTAAATGTTTATTGTAAATTTTATATAAAACTGTATCAGATATGTCTTTTCCAAATATTTTATTGCAGTCTATAGCTTATCTTCTTATCCCCAATATTACCTTTGGAAGAGCAGAAGTTTTTAATTTTAATGATGTTCAGCGCATCATTTTTTTTTTTTTCATGGATCCATGCCTTTGTCTTTGGTATGGTATCTAAAATGTCATCACCATACTCAAGGTCATCTATATTTTCTCCCATGTTATCTTTTAGAAGTTTTACAGTTTTGGGGTGCCTGGGTGGCTCAGAGGGTTAAAGCCTCTGCCTTTGGCTCAGGTCATGATCTCAGCGTCCTGGGATAGAGCCCCGCATCGAGCTCTCTGCTCAGTGGGGAGCCTGCTTCTCCCTCTCCCTCTGCCTGCCTCTCTGCCTACTTATGATCTTTGTCTGTCAAATAAATAAATAAAATCTTTAAAAAAAAAGTTTTACAGTTTCATATTATACATTTAGATCTGTGACCCATTTTGAGTTGATTTTTGTAAATTAAGTCCTATGTCTCAGTGCATTGTCTTGCACATGGATGTCCAGTTTTTCCAGCACCATTTGTTGAAAAGACTATTTCAGTTCCATTGAATTACCTTGATCTTTTGTCAAAGATCAATTGACTATGTTTATGATGGTCTATTTCTGGGCTCTTTATTCTTTTCCCTGATCTATTTGTCTATTTTTTCATCAATGCTACACAGTCTTACTGCAGTTTTATAGTAAGTTTTCAAATCAAGTAGTATCAGTCCTACAACTTTGTTCTCTTTCAATATTGTATTAGCTATTCTTGGTATTTTACCTCTCCATATTAACTTTCGAATCAGTTTGTCAATATTCACAAAATAACTTGATGATTTTTGAT
This sequence comes from Mustela nivalis, assembly GCF_964662115.1. NCBI lineage: Eukaryota > Metazoa > Chordata > Mammalia > Carnivora > Mustelidae > Mustela > Mustela nivalis. The sequence continues at coordinate 127,511,113 of NC_139021.1, forward strand.
GGATATTGCGTTGAATCTGTAGATCTGCAGATTCTACATCAGAAGAATGGATGTCTTTTTTTTTTTTAAGGTTATGTATTTATTTTTCAGAGAGAAAGAGAGGGAGTAAGAACACAAGCAGGGGGAGCCAGGGGGAGAGGCAGGTAGGAGGAGAAGCAGGCTCCCCACTGAGCAGGGAGCTCAATGCAGAACTTGATCCCAGGACCTGGGATCATGACCTGAGCCAAAGGCAGATGCTTGACCGACTGTGCCACCCAGGCATCCCAGGAAGAATGGATGTCTTGACAATATACATAAACATGCAATACTTTTCCATTTATTTAGTTCTTTCACTTTGTTGAACAGATTTGGGAGGTTTTCTCATATAGATCTTATATATATTCATTTAGACTTATATCTAAGCATTTCACTTTAAGGGTTACTCATGTAAATGGTATTGTGTTTTTCATTTCAAACTCTACTTTTTCCTTAATGGTATATAGAAAAGTGTTTGACTTTTGTATAATAACCTTGTATCCTGCAACCTTGTTATAATGGCTTCTTAGTTCTAACAATTGTTTGGAAAAATCTTTTAATATATACCTGTTTTTCTACTCCAGATACCATTTCTACACCCTCCATTTAGTGGGTCATAAGGCTTTTAACACATTACTTTATCCCATATATTTCTACAAACCAGTACTTAGCTTTAGAAGGTTTATTATTAGATTAACATTTTCTGCTTCCCTCCTTTATTACTATCATTTTTCTTTTTCTTTTCTTTTTTTTTTGGGGGGGGGTAAGCATACTGTATAGGTTTTGCTATCTATTCTATCACATCACATCATAAGACACATGGACTCTGGCCATTCCAATTTAAATGATGTTAGGATTGATTGAAATATTGTCAGCCTGATCCATCCATTACAAAGTTTGCAGTCAACATTCACCTACTGGTTTAGAAAACCTTGATAGATTGCAAAGTGCTTGCTTTTCTAACTCTCATATGTCTTACGTTTACTAGCTATGGCTGTTTTAGAAAAAAAAATAGTTTTCCCCCTTATTAAATATTTGTTTACTTTGGAAATGTAATCAGTATGTGACAGACATATAAATGCTTTACTTTTTCACTTCACTTTTATGTATTTAGAATACTGAGTTGGTAATCAAATTAATTTAAAAAATCACCAATACATTTTTTAAAATGTGCTTTTGAAACAATATTATAAATTCAGATTTTTATTTATTTGACATGTTATATCCATTATAGTCATTATAATTTTAATAGTTATATTTAGTCACATTTGTATACCAAGTATTTACATATACTTAATGTGTTTAATTTGATGAGTTAAATCAGCAATAAGCAAATACCTGTGATGTCATCACCACAATTAAGATAATGGATACCCCCAATACTCCCTAGAATTCTCTTGTATCCTTCAGGGTTTTGTTGTTATCATTTTGTTTGTTTTGTTTCTGTTTGTGTGATATGGACAGTTAACATAGATTTACTCTTTTAATAAATTTGGAAGTGCACAATGCTATCTCAATACAGTTTTGTTATGATGGTTGAATATGTTCTAGAGATCATTTTCATTTTTGATACTCTTGTTGCCTCATCTTTTCCCAGTGGAAGGCTTTTCAAATTGCATCCTTATCCCTGTAGACATGACCTCATTAGTGCCACTGGCTTTGAAGCCAGACAAAATGTTCCTGCCTCATATTGTGCACATCCTGCTCAAAACAAACAAACAAACAAACAAAAATCAGCTCATTCTCTAAGGAGTATTAGTTCCTTTTAGTGAGAACTGGTATTTACAGACTACGATCTGATGCTGGTGTTGTTCACTACTACTAGGATTTATTGATGTCTTTTTGTTGTTGTTGTTGTTCTACTTAGGAACTATGCAGTTTCTAGAAAGAAAATAAAATAATCGCATGTTTGTGCTGGTATTTTCAGTACACTAACTAAGATTATATAATTTTTAAATATTTTTTGGTTCTATATCTTTATCTCTTTACTTTATGCTGAAAATCTTTACATAGACACACACAAAACACACATACATGAGCATGTGATAAATACATAGGTAGATATTGCATACCAGTATTAGTAACAATACGATTCATGAATGCAATAAATGCCATTATCATTATTGCTAAATAACATTGTTATTACCATTTATTGTTGTATAAATGTATCATTTATTATTGTTATCATTATTTGCAAGTATATATACTTGTATATATATACTTGTGTATATATATATATATATATATATATATATATATATGTGAACAAGCAAAATACTGCTTCAGCTACTTGACAGCTCTTCTCTATTTGACTTAACCACCAAAATGATATAGCAGTTAAACTCAAATTTTAATTCTTTAAACAATTTTGCTGATTGCATTTTAAAAATTGTTAAATTTGGGTTTTAGTTATGTGAAAATATTTACATTATCTTTAGTGTGATCTAGCCTTTATATCTATTTCGTATGTGCTGTTCTCTCCCTTTGACACAGGGTAGCCATTATTATTCAATTTTTCTTGTTGTTTTCTCATATTTTAAAAAAATATAAATACGAAAATATGTATACCATGCAGTTTCCTACATATTCCCTATGGTAAAACAAAATTTATGGTAAGTTTGACATTCATTCAAAGTAAAACAACCCATAGATTGAGGGAATACAGGGTCTCACAAGCAGGGGAGCACTGTTCTTGAGGGTTCTGAGGTAACAGTAAGTTTTCTAAAATGTTAGATGAAGTAATGAAGAAGCAACATATGATTACCAAGGAGATTAGGAATTTCCTTATAAGGCAAGCAGGTCCTGTTGTTTAGTAAGGTAAGTCAGTTAAAGGTGAGTTGGAGAATTTTGATTGGTGTATGTTTGGACCCCTTGACAATGTTTCCCATCAGTGTAGGGCAAAATAACTTTAGATTTGTGGCTTGGACTGGGTAACTGAGCTGGCCTCCATTTCATGGCTCCCAATTAGAAATTAACTTTGTCACTACAAATTATCAAATTCCATATTTTCTCTTCAGCAGCTTACTGAAGAATATATACAAAATAGTATGTAGAGATGATGTCTTTATATGACAGCAGGCTGTCTCATTATTTGGATGCTTCACAATGTTTCTATAAGTATTCTATTACAGAACCTTCCAGGTGCCTTCTGTCTTTGCCCATTATTAATATGCATCAGTGAATTACTTTGTGTCAAAATCACTTTAGTTTTGCCAATGTATCTTTGGGACAAAGATTAGTTTGTTACTTATCTTTTGATTTTGCTTATTTTTATTTTTTTTTTGTCATATGAAAATGTTTTTAATACAGTCAGATTTATTAATCTTTTCTCATTTTTTTCTGGATTAAAGTCATAGTAAATAACTTTCTCCCTTTTCTGACTATAAAGAATCTATTCATGTCTTATTCCATTAATTACATGTTACCAGTTTTTTCATTTAGATTTTTTACTCTATTTAGAACTAATTCTATTTCATGGTGTAAAAACGAGTCTGATGTAGAAAATGTTGGGCTTTGGAGCCAACAGCCAAAAAAGAATTCTTGAGATATCTTTGATGCAAAAGGTGCTTTTATTAAAGCACAAGAAATGACCCTTGGGCAGAAAGAGCTGCAATGGGGTCATGAGGAGTGGCTGATTATATACTTTCAAGTTGGGTGGGAGTTATGGATAGCATAAGTCTCTAAAGGATTTTGGAAGCAAGGTGTCCAGGACCTTGAGGGGCTACTTATTGCTAGGTAAAGGTCATTTACTACTGTCTAGTAAAATCTTAGTCATGAGACACTACGGATGTATATCTGTGGGTCAGGTGCTTGAGGAATGACTGCTGAAATATATCTTGGGGCCAGGGGGTAAGAGATAAAAGTTTCCAAAACTTATAGGATCCTGGTTGAGTTAATGTCAAGCTAAGTTTGTCTTTTGGTGTTTGCAAAGCAGCTGAGTTCCTAGAGGAAGTCACTCTGACTATTTCAAGGACTTGTCAATGGGCTGTAGGCAGTAAGGAAATTTTTTTTTTCTTTTGCCTTTGTTTCCCACATCAAATCCATTTTTATATTTCTCCATATAACTATCCAATTGTTCCTAACCCACTTATTACAACTTCATCTTTTGTCCTTCTATTTCAGATGCCACCTGGGGCTGTCCTAGCAATGATGTATGATGTATTTGCAGTGAAGGAGATAGAATTTGTTTTGGCTGCTGTTCACACCACTACAAATTGAGGCAATACACAGCACTAACTGGCTGAGACAGATTGCTACCTGCATGCTCTTGCATTAGTGGACTTTCAGAGACTCCGTCTTTCTGTGATGCTCCTCCATCTGCCAGAGGAGGCCAGGTGTTGCAACAAAGAAGGGCAGGGGAATGAATGAAAAATTGGGGATAAAAGGAACTGACAATTAATCATTTCCTCGCTTTCGTCTCAGAAGAACTATTTCCAAATGGAGTATTTCATTTGGTTTTGTTAAGCAAATACCATTAGTCTGAGCAATCAGTTTGAAGCCCTGATAATTCAGTGGAGAACACTCTCAAATAGGGTCTTCCAACTCTTCTGCCTCACTTTTTCCCCCCTTCTCTTCTGTTTGTTCAGTTTTCATTCTCAAACCCTTAGTGATAAGCTTTTGTATCAGGCTCTATTTGTTTGGGAACCTGGGCTGACAATTATCTGTCTATGCATATAGCAATCACAAATTGTTTTAATTATAAAGGCTCTGAATTATTATTTAATATTGACCAAGATGGCCTTAATGTTCCCCTCAGTGGGACTAAACTTTCAACAGAGTACTTGTTGACTCTAAGTTCCTGTTCCCTTTTTCCTTAAGGTCATTACTTTGGAAAATTTGTAATTGTAAACTCTGTTCCCTGCTCTTTGAGGTATGAATATTTTACAAAGCTTTTTGCCAGTTTTACAACCCAGGCTGGAGGTCAGAGATCAGGGTACCAGCATAATGAGGTTCTTGGTGAGTGCCCTCTTCCTGGTTTACAGAGGCTGTCTTCTTGTTGTGTCCTCACATGGGGGAAAGAGAGGTAGTTAGCTATATGGCTGCTTATAAGGGCACTGATCCCCTTCATGAGGACTTCACCGTCATGACTTAATTATCTCCCAAATGCCCCATCTTCAAATACCATCCCATTGGAATTAGAGTTTCAACAGATGAATTTGGGAGAAGGACATGGATATTCATTCCATTGCAATATCTGAATAGTTTAGCAATAAGTCAAGGCTTGATTCAAGGGCTTCAAAAATGTCACAGGCTTGTTACCTTTTATCTCCTTTCTGTAACTCTTGTGTTTACTTTCTTTGAGTTGGTTCTAGTCTAAATAAAATTTCCCTTGAGAAAGCAAGATATCCATGGCAACCTTTGATTTCATATCCTTAGATTTAGCTTCAGTTGGGAATATCCCTGATGTTGTTATAGCTTTCAAATGACCTGTGGCTTTTCACTGCATCTTCTTAGGCCATTTGTCCATCCCAAAACTATTTGCTATATTTAGGGAAGCATGACAATTTAACTGACATTGGCATAGATGACACACTCAATTAGCCAAAGTTAAAGTTTTATCCAAACAAACACATGTGTTGATATTGGGTGAGGAGCTAGGTATCAACAAGTTTGACTGGAGTTAATAGAAGAGAATGAGTGGGTTTTAAGAAAGAAAATAAAATCTATTCATGATGCCTATCTTGTTGCCCCAAATCTCCAGAGTTTCCCACAATGATGAAGTCATTCCTTCCGTCATATCAACTATAGTAGGACATCCAAGTACAGATCCCACCCATCCAATCCCCTTTGTGACCAGTGGCACTGTCTTGCCAAATGCTTTAGTAGGGATGCATTTAATGGACACAACACAGACTTTAAAACTAAATTATTTTCATTAATCTATACATGCATAAGTCCTTGACATTAGTCCCTTGTGTCCATAAATCAATCATGCAACATGGACAATCATTACTAGTATGCAAATATAATTTCACCCAGAGTTAATATCTAAGACAACCTCCAAATGTTTGCTGGGGAATCAAAGATGATTAATTCAGGCCCTGTTTATAGGAACTGGAAAGTGTTGGGGAGAATTGCCTTTACTCATTGTAGACGACAGTTAAAGAGAGGTATATTTGAAAAAGAAGGAGAAGAAGTAGGAGAAGGAAAGGAAGGAGGTGAAAGAGGAGGATGAAGGGAACAATGGTGAAAAAAAAGTATAGAGAAAAAAATTTTAAAATAACTTCCTTACAAATTATAGCCAGTTGACAAGTACTTGAAACAAACAGAGTGACCTTCTTCAAGGGACTCAATTGTCTCCATATTAATATTTTGTTAAGGGCAAAAGGCAACCTTAACTTGACATTATACTGACCTCCAGGATCTTGTAAGTTTTCTTTAATGTATAAAAATCCCTTTGGAAATTCCCTTTATCTTTACCCCCTCAAAACATGTTAACAATCATCCACCAAACATATCGCCAACTGATACACATCTGAAGGGTCTTATGTTTACTAGACAGTAGTAAATGATCTGTTTAGGTCCTGGAAACTTTGTTTCCATCTTCCTTAAAGACTTACACTATCCCTAACCTCCTCCTGACTGGAAAATATATAATTAGATACTCCTCACAATCCCAGTGCATCTTCCTGCTATAGGTCCTGGACCTGTGCTTTAATAAAACTACTTTTCTTGCACTGAAGATTTCTCAAAAATTCTTTCTTCACTATTTGCTCCTGATGTGATGAAGTAAAAAACAGGTGTTTCTATGCTATATTAGAATGTCAAAAAAGATGAGATGGTATGTTAGTAGGGTGTATGGTGTTTGAAAGAAAAATTAAATTATGCTCAACCATAGTAGATAATTTTCTTGGGGGGCAGAATATGGTGGTATCTGCAGTGGGGAAAAAAAAAAAGTCTCAACAACCATAGAAAATCTAAAGAATGTGTACTAGTACAAACTCTTCAGAGGCACATGGTATGACAACACCATCTCTAAAACAGTTATTATTATAACTCTGTGTTAAAACCAATAAATACACTGTGGAAAGACCATGACAGTAGCTTGGCCAAATACTATGAAGAACATAACCAAAGAAGTTTAAATGAGCTACGCTAAAGACATTCCCTAGAATGAAAGATGAGTCAACTTTGCATTGTCTGATTTCCACCTCCCCCTTTTTTCTTCTTGCAATGGGGAACCTTTATTTATGTATTTTTTTATTATGTTCAATTAGCCAACATATAGTGTATCATTAGTTTTGTTGAACTGTTCAATGATTCTTTAGTTATGTATAACATCTAGTGCTTGCCACAACATGTGCCCTCATTAATACATAACACTAGGCTATCCCTCCCACCCTCCCTTCGTAAACCTAAGTTTGTTCCTGGAGTCCAGAGTCTCTCATGGTTCATCTCCTCTGATTTCTTCCCATTCAGTTTTCCCTCCCTTCCTCTATGGGCTTCCGCACTATTCCTTATATTCCACATATGAGTGAAAGCAGATGATAATTGTTTGTCTCTGCTCCACTTATTTCGCTTAGAATAATCCCTTCTGGTTACATCCATGTTGATGCAAATGGTAGATGTTAATCCTTTCTGATGGCTGAGCAATATTCCGTTGTATATATGCACCATATCTTCTTTATTCATTCATCCGTTGAAAGACATTCCGGCTTCATCCACAGTTTGGCTACTGTGGACACTGCTGTTATGAACATTGGGATGCATGTACTCCTTCTTTTCACTACATCTGTATCATTGGGGTAAGTACCAACAGATTGAAAGTGAGGGGATAGAGAACCATTTACCACGCTAATAGACCTCAAAAGAAAGCTGGGGTAGCAATCCTCATATCAGACAAATTAGATTTTTTTCTTTAATAAAGCTTTTAAAAAGGTTTGAATTTGACATAGTTCATTTAAAAAAAAAAAATGTCATTCTGAGTCCTGGAGCTCTCTCTTTGATAACGGGAGGTGGAGGGGTAGGGGAGGTTTGCTGTGGTCATCATCACCATAATCAAAGAAATGGTTACCATACTGATTTGCTTACCAAAAGCTGGACTGCACCAAGTGCTTTGTAAATGTTACCTCATTAAGTTGCCAAGCACCCCTAAAAGTTAGGTATTGTTGCCTTTTCCACATCTCAGATGAATAAACTTAGACCCAAAGTAGCTTGCTCAAGAAGAGATACTAAATTGCAGGAATAAGAATGTGAACCCATTTTGGTCTGATTCTAGATGACAACTAGTTATCAAGAAACAGTCACTTTTGGATTTCTGATAGATAACCTAGAGTGAGAGAATTGAAAACAGTTGACTTCCCTCCCTCCCATAAACTTCTTCATTGTACTTTCTGGAATAGGATTCCAAGTAGAACTTTTGAAATATTGTTGCGATAACCAAGATCCTACATGTGATGATTCTTAATCAAAAACTATCTTTGAGGCTACAAGCCTGTGGTAAAGTTTACCTTGCAACCTCTGGTTTTTATTGTGCAAGACTGATTAATTACATTAGCTCAATCCATTGTCTATATAATGTAGGATAACTAAGATACTTGTCTTTAACAAGATAATACCCCCAACTCCTACCATCAAGACCAAGTTTTGCTTTGTATTGCATTCTTTCTCAGAATTTTTTTAACACTGTTTTGTTTTGTTAGTTTGAAGAATACTCTGTGCAACTTTAATGCAAATTTGGATTCATTGTTGACATATGCAAATATATCATAAAATAATTATGAAATATTCTAAAAATTTCTCATTTTTTTAGAGGAAACAAATCTTTTTTTTTTTCTCCAATCATAGGAAAAAGGAGTAATATGAAAAGTGGCTCACATTTTAACCACAGTTGCTTTAATGTAGCTCTTTTGTGATATGAAATATATATCATGCACTAGTTTTATTACTTTGGAGATATAGGTATATTGAGTTAAATTTTGATTAGGCTTCTTCTTATGATTTACAAACATTTCTTTACCAGCTGCCAAATTCAATTTATGTCTACCTGGCTTTCAAAATGAAAAGTAAAGTGACAGGGATGAATAGAAAATAGTAGTTTGAAACTAGGGCTTTATGCTAAATTTTAATGAAAGTCATTACATGTGATTTCCACAATCACAAATAAGAGAATGTTAAATTCCACAAATATGCACTAAAAATGATGCCTGTGCTAACTATCAGTGAAATATTTTCTCTGAGTTAATGCCTCTTCCTCTTTGAGCTGATTTCAAGCTAGCTTTTTTGAAAGACTTGAATGGTAAACAAGGCGGTTAACATTTCCTAAAATCTCTATGGGCTTTCACAGACTCCAGTCTCACTTACAAAATCTAAAATGGTTATTTTCAGCACAGTTCATAACATTATTCAGAATCTCACAAAACTCCCAATATGTATGAGAATAAAGCCCCCGTTCTTAAATATGTGTTTTGTATTAGGCTCCCTAATAATCAAGTGTATTAATCACACTTGATTAATCATTTTGGGGGGGATGATAGTAATCAACCTTTACTTTTGAAGCTCTGGTTGCAGAATCTTAAGTAGAATGCAGTGTAGAAAGGAAAGAATTCAAGCAAATATTGTCTATTCAGATATGTCTGAAAGAAAGAGTTAAATGAAGATGTAAAGAAGCACGAAAACCAAAGTTGTTCTTCCTGAATTAGCCAACTGAGTGAGGTTCTATCTTGAACGTAATGCATGTCACTTTCCTCATTAGCTTTCTGTGCAGAGTGTCTAAAATGTAAAGAAGAAAATAAATAATTATTTGGTCTAAATGAAGTCCAGTGTGGTTAAAATGGTTGTTGTTCTTCCACAGTTCTAATCAATAAATATTTATTGAGCATGCACTGTATGTCAAACCCCATGCTAGAAATTCAGATCAGTCGGTAAAGTTAAAAAAAAGGGGGGGGGGAGGGATTATTTACTTACTAATAAGGAAACAGGATTTAACAGCCACAAAAATAACAAAAAGTAAGAAATTAGATTTTATCATATGGTAATAAGTTATAAAAAAAAAACCAATATGATGAGCAACTTTAAGGAGTATAGGGTTTTAGGATGGGGAATAGTGGTGGTTGAATGTTTGAACAGGAGTCATGGTGGGTCTCACTGAAAAGAGGAAATTTAAGCAAAACTTAAGGAAAGTGGGAAAAGAAGCTAAGAGGCAATCTGGGGGAATCATTCCTGATAGAAACATCAACTGGGGGTGTACATTCAATGCATTCTCATAACAGCAAAGATATCAGTGTGCCTGGAGGTGGATGATTGCAATCTAAAATAATCCACGTATTTAAATACTTATTTCTAGAAATATCTCTGGAAGATATGCTTAATATTCCCTCTAATGCTTAATGGAGAAATCCTTTCAAAGTTGTCATGTTATTTAAATTATTTATCAGTTATTTAAAATACAACTGTTATATTCAAAGGCATGGAGAACTAGACAGGAAAAATACCTAGCTACATCCTCAGAAAACTTATTGTTCAAATATAACATGGATTTGGAGAACATACATGATCCTCTGTAGAAGGCTCAGACAGTTGTGTGAGTAGTATAAGGAAACTTTCTTGGAAGAGGTTATGTGATGTCTAAAGTGCATCCTGATAAAGAAACTGGTGGAGACAGAGAATACACATTCCAACCAGAAGGAGGATCCCATGCAAACATAAAGAGAAGTGGTACAGAGGATTCTGCTGAGCAACTGTCAATATGTTATGATATTTTGTTTTTTTTTTTTTTTTTTTTTTTTTAAGATTTTATTTATTTATTTGACAGAGAGAAATCACAAGTAGATGGAGAGGCAGGCAGAGAGAGAGAGGGAAGCAGGCTCTCCGCTGAGCAGAGAGCCCGATGCGGGACTCGATCCCAGGACTCTGAGATCATGACCTGAGCCGAAGGCAGCGGCTTAACCCACTGAGCCACCCAGGCGCCCCTGTTATGATATTTTGAAGAGAAAATACGCTGAGAGATTTGAAATTTGAGCTGGAGATTCTAACAGAAAGGGTTGAAAAGGGTTGAAAGCAGGTTGAATGTTATTCAGAAGGCTGATGGGAACATTGTGATTATGTAATCTGCAGAGTGACGGGATGAGATTGGCATTTTGGAGAGAGTAAACACTGTCAGTGGGTGGCAGATTACAGAGGATAGGAATGGAGATGGGGAAGCAATGGGGATGGTATTCAGTTAGGGAAGCATAAAGTGGTGAAAACATACTTTTAAGCAGGTGCAGTGATCATAGAGAGTAGTAGACAGATTTAAGACATGGGTAGACTATAACATTTACATAATTTATCACTGATTAGATGTGAGATTAATGAAGAAGCATCTAGTATGACTTCAATGATTTCTGCTTTGATCAAGAGGGTGACCACCCACTACACACTAAGATAAACAGAATTTGGCACCTTTTGGGAAAACATGTCTATTATCAGAAACTCTGCATATGAGCATAAAGTATTTTATAAGTTGCTGATAGATTTTTGAATCTATTTCTCTTGTCTATTACTGTACATGGGATTACTACCCACTCAACTGAATTAATTTGCTTTTTGTTTTCCGTGTTCCCACCATAATTTGAACTCCTCGCTAGACTATAAATGTTGATATTCTATTAGGCATTCTAATGTCATAATCATCTTTATGGTACACAGCTCAGGTTGTTGTGTGGTTTCCTCTGACAGGGGGTTACCTGATTCTTAAACTATATTAAATGTTAAATCACTTCTGATATTAAAAACATGTGATTTCAAATGACCTTCCAACTTTCGCTGCCTGTTTTTTCATTGGAAACAATTAAAGTTTCTCAAACTGTGTTGTATACTTCTACTTGCATATACTTAACTATTCTTCTTGAAATTTATCTAAAAATAGTGACTAAATCTATGTAAATGACAAGTATTTAAACCGTCATCATATACTTATAGATTTCTGTCACTGAATTTTACTTAAGCTATTTTATGATAATTTCATAGATCCTTATTGAAAATATATAAAATAGGGGCGCCTGGGTGGCTCAGTGGGTTAAGGCCTCTGCCTTCAGCTCAGGTCATGATCCCAGGGTCCTGGGATTGAGCCCTGCATTGGACTCTCTGCTCAGTAGCGAGCCTGCTTCCTCCTCTCTCTCTGCCTGCCTCTCTGCCTACTTGTGATCTCTGTCTGTCAAATAAATAAAAACTTTAAAAAACAAAGAAAAATATATATACAATATTCTCTAACAGTTTTCAGTTAAAAAAAGGAACAAGTAAATGAGGTTCTACATTACCACCCACATATTATTCCTTTTGGCAGAGATAACCATTAATTAATTAATATGTGTCTTGAAAGGCCATTTCCTCATGCATTTACATTTATGTATATCTGAGTGTATACCTACAGATGTATAGATTTTCACATAAATATGCTACCTATGGTCCATCAACTTGATTATTTTATGCTTATCCTATGTCTTGAACACATTTCTATGTCCATACTTCAAAGCTATCCAATCATTTTAAATTGATGCATATTTTCTATATTATGGATTTAATACAGCTTTGTGCATATTGCTATGTTGAAGGATAGAGTTTTTCAAATATTCAGTCCAAGAAAAACCCATGTCTTACATCAAAATTAGAAATTCTCACCAAGACAGTATTGTGAAAATGAAAAAAATATCCGAAACTGAGAAATACTCACAATACATATATCCAAATGACAACTTGTATATGGAATACATAAATTACTCCTACACAACAATAAAAAAATTTCAAACAATCCAACACAAATGGGCAGAAGTCTTGGACAGACACTTTATGAAAAAGAAAAAGCACGAAAATATGTTCAAAACCACTAGTTAATAGAAAAATGTAAATTAAAATAAAAAATGAGATTCCACTGCACATCCAGTACAATGAATAAAATTAAAAAGATTACAGATCTAAGTCTTGATGAGAATGTAAGATAGTAAAACCAGTTTGAAAAACCTTTGGCAGTTTCTTACAAGGTTAAACTACATACCTTTGATCCAACAATGTTACATGGTAATTACTCAGAAATGAAAAGCTATGCCTATTCAAAAAACTAGTAGAGAAATGTTTTTGTAAATCTATTCATGATGGCTAAAATTTAGATACCAATGATGTCAATCAACAGAAGAACAAATAAAAAAAATTGTGTGAATTTTGTATTTTTGTGGTAAAAAAAAAAATCTTGGGTTGTCTGGGTAGCTCAGTTATTTAAGTGCCCAACTTAAATATTTTCTGCTCAGGACATGATCTCAGGGTCCTGGGATCAGCCACTGTGGATAAGCTCTGCACTCAATGGGAAATCTCCTTCTCTCCCTTCCCCTTTCCCTCTGCCTCTCCCTCCATGTGCACTCTCTCAAATATAAATAAACAAACAAACAAACAAATAAATATATAAAATTTAGGCATGAAACTGCTAGATATAAGTATAAACCCACTTAAAATGTCCATAGGCCTTCCAAATTTCTATCCAGAAATATGTCACACATCACTTGAGAGTAGATGCCCTTCTACTCTCAATGTAGTTTATTTTTCCATTTAATACTATATTAAGTCATATGAAGCTTCAGGAGTTAATCTTGAGTTGTTCTAAATCATGTACAAATTATATTTTTATTTTATTTTATTTTATTTTATTTTATTTTATTTTATTTTTTCAGTGTTCCAAAATTCATTGTTTATGCACCACACCCATTGCTCCATGCAAAACGTACCCTCCATAATACCCACCACCAGGCTCACCCAACCCCTACTCCAACCACTCCAAAACCCTCAGTTTGTTTCTCAGAGTCTACAGTCTCTCATGGTTTGTCTCCCCCTCTGATGCATCCCCACTCACTTCTTCCCCCACCCCACTCCCAATGTCTTCCGTGTTTTCCTTATTCTCCACAAGTAAGTGAAACCATATGTTAATTGGCTATCTCTGCTTGATTTATTTCAGCCAGTGTAATTTCTTCCAGTCCCATCCATGTTGATACAAAAGTTGGGTATTCATCCTTCCTGATGGAGGCATAATACTCTGTTGTATACATGGACCATATCTTTTTTATTCATTCATCTGTTGAAGGGCATCTTGGTTCTTTCTACAGTTTGGCGACTATGGCCATTGCTGCTATGAACATTGGGGTACAGTTGGCCCTTTTTTCCATACGTCTATATCTTTGGGGTAAATATGCAGTAGTGCAACTGTAGGCCCATAGGGAAGCTCTATTTTTAATTTCTTAAGAAATCTCCACACTGTTTTCCAGAGTGCACCAACTTGCATTCCCACCAATAGTGTAAGAGGATTCCCCTTTCTCCACCTCCTCTCTAACACTTGTTGTTTACTGTCTTGTTAAATGGGGCATTCTAACTTGTGTAAGGTGGCATCTCAATGTGCTTTCGATTTGAATCTCCCTGATTGCTGCTGCTGATGAAGAACATTTTTTCGTGTGTCTGTTACCTATTTGTATGTCTTCTTTGGAGAAGTGTCTGAACATGTCTTCTGCTGATTTTTTGATGTGGTTATCTGTTTTGTGCATGTTGAGTTTGAGGAGTTCTTTATAGTTCTTGGATATCAGCCCTCTGTCTGTAGTGTCATTTGTGAATATCTTCTCCCATTCCGTGGGTTGCCTCTTTGTTTTGTTGACTATTTCCTTTTGATCTTGAAGCTTTTGATATTGGTGGAGTCCCAAAAGTTCATTTTCATTCCTGTTTCCTTTGCCTTTGGAGACATGTCTTGAAAGAAGTTGTTGTGGCCGATGTTGAAGAGGTTATTGCCTATATTCCCCTCTAGGATTCTGATGGATTCCTGAATCACATTGAGATCTTTTATCTATTTTGAGTTTATCTTTGCCTATGGTGTAAGAGAATAGTTGAGTTTCATTCTTCTACACATAGCCGTCCAATTTTCCCAGCACCATTTATTGAAGAGACTGTCTTTTTTCCCTCCTACATTTTTCCCTGCTTTGTCAAAGATTATTTAACCATAGAATGGAAGCTCTCTACTATCTGGGCTCTCTACTCTGTTCCACTGATCTATGTGTCTGTTTCTGTGTCAGTGCCATGCTGCCTTGGTGATCACAGCTTTGCAGTAAAGCTTGAAATCAGGCAATGTGATGCCCCCAGTTTTGTTTTTCTTTTTCAACATTTCCTTAGCAAGTTGGGGTCTCTTATGTTTCCATACAAATTTTAGGACTGTTTGCTCTAGCTCTTTGAAAAATGCTGGTGGAATTTTGATTGGAACGGCATTCAAAGTATAGAAGGCAGTATAGACATTTAAACAATACTCATTCTTCTGATCCATGAGCATGGAATGGTCTTCCATCTTTTTGTGTCTTCAATTTCTTTCATGAGTGTTCTGTGGTTCCTTGAGTATTGATCCTTTACCTCTTTGGTGAGGTCTATTCCAAGGTATCTTATGGTTCTTGGTGCTAGTAAATGGAATCAGTGCTCTAATTTCCTTTTCTATATTTTCATTGTTAGTGTATAAGAAAACAACTGATTTATGTACATTTATTTTGTATCCTGCCCCATTACTGAATTGCTGTGTGAGGTCTAGTAGTTTGAGGGTGGAGTCTTTTGGGTTTTCCATATAAGTTATCATGTCATCTGGAAAGAGAGAGAGAGTTTAGCCTATTCTTTGCCAATTTGATTACCTTTTATTTCTTTTTCTTGTCTGATGGCTGTTGCTAGGTGTCCTAGAGGTAGAAATAACACCCCCCCCAATCAATGAATCTAGAAAGACATGTGACTCATGGCACTTGTCTGTAAGATGGAAGAATCATAATTTTGGACAAGAGCCTTTGAGAACAGCTAGGAGGAAGAGATTCCTTATATACAGAGGAAGGTCCATCAGAATAATATCAGACCTGTCCACAGAAACCTGGCAAACCAGAAAGGGCTGGCAAGACATAATCATGGCACTAAATGAGAAGAACATGCATCCAAGAATACTTTATCCAGCAAGGCTGACATTCAAAATGGATGGAGAGATAAAGAGTTCCAAGACTGGCAGGGTTTAAAAGAATATGTGACCACCAAGCTGGCACTACAAGAAATATTAAGGGGGGTTCTATAAAATAATGAAGAACCCAAGAGTGTCATAGAACAGAAGTGTACAGAGACAATCTATAGAAACAAGGAATACACAGCCAACATGATGTCAATAAAAATGTATCTTTCAATAATCACTCTCAACATGAACGGCCTAAATGCTCCCATAAAATGGCACAGGATTGCAGATTGGATAAAATGACAGGACCCCTCCATATATTGTCTACTACAGATCCATTTGGAACCCAAGGATACATCCAGACTGAAAGTGAGGGGATGGAGAAGCATCTTTTATGTCAATGAGCCTCAAAAGAAAGCTAGGGTAGCAATTCTCATATCAGATAAATTAGATTTTAAAACTAAATACTATAGTCAGAGATGTAGAAGGACACTACATCATTCTTAAAGGGTCTATCCACCAAGAAGATCTAACAATTGTAAATATTTATGCCCCCAATGTGAGAGCAGCCAACTACATTAGACAACTGCTAATCAATATAAAAAGTTATATTGATATGAATACATTAATAGTAGGCACGCCACTCTCAGTAATAGGCAGATCATCCAAACTGAAAATCAATAAAGAAAGTAGAGCATTGAATGCCACATTGTACCAGATGGACCTCATAGATATATACAGAACATTTCACCTTAAAACAACAGAATACTCATTGTTCTCAAGTGCACATGGATTTTTCTCCAGAATAAACTATGTACTGCATCAGAAATCTGGGCTCAGTGGATACCAAAAGATTGAGATTATCCCTGCATATTCTCAGATCACAGTGCTTTGAAACTGGAACTCAACCACAAGAAAAAGTTTGGAAGGAATTCAAACACTTGGAAGCCAAAGACCACCTTGCTTAAGAATGTTTGGATCAACCAGGAAATAAAAGAAGAACTGAATAATTCTTGAAAACCAATGAGAAGGAAGACACTTTGTCCAAAACCTGTGGAATATGGCAAAGACGGTCCTATAGGGGAAATATATAGCCATCGAAGCCTCCCTCAAACAACAACAACAAAAACCCTGAAAAATCCAGAATACCAGCTCTCTTTACACCTTGAAGAACTGGAGAATCAATAATAAATTAAGCTAACCCCACACACAAGAAGGAAAATAATCAAGATTAGAGCCGAGATCAATGAGGTAGAAACCAGAGATACAGGCAAATACATCAACAAAACTGGAAGTTGGTTTTTTGAAAAAATCAATAAACCACTGGCCAAACTAACCCAAAAGAAAAGAGAGAGGACTCAAATTAATAAAATTGTTAATGAAAACGGATAGATCACGACTAATGCCAAGGAAATAGAAACAATTATCAGAAATTATTATCAACAATTATATGCCAATATGTTAAGCAATGTAGACAGAATGGATGCATTCCTGGAAACCTATAAACATACAAAACTGAATCAGGAAGAAACTGACAACCTGAATAGACAAATATCTAGTAATGAGATTAAAGAAGTGGTCAAAACCTCCCAAAAAAACAAGAGCCTAGGACCTGATGGATTCCCTGGAGAATTCTATCAAACATTCAAAGAGGAAATAATACTTATTCTTCTGAAGCTGTTTCTGAAATAGAAACAGAAGGAAAACTTCCAGACTCTTTTTATAAAGCCAGCATTACAATGATCTCCAAACCAGGCAAAGACTGCACCAAAAAGAATTTCAGACCAATATCCCTGATGAATACAGATGCCAAGATTCTAAACAAGATCCTAGCTAATAGAATCCAACAGCACATTAAAAAGTTTATCCACCATGACCAAGTGGGATTTATCCATGGGATTCAAGGGTGGTTTAACATTTGCAAATCAAGGGGTGCCTGGGTGGCTCAGTGGGTTAAGGCCTCTGCCTTCGGGTCAGGTCATGATTCAAGGGTTCTGGGATGGAGCCCCACATTGCATTGGGCTCTCTGCTCAGCAGGGAGCCTGCTTCCTCCTCCCTCTCTGCCTGCCTCTCTGCCTACTTGTGTTCTCTGTCAAATAAATAAGTAAAATCTTTAAAAAAAATTGCAAATCATGTGATAGAACAAATCAATAAGAGAAGAGAGAAGAACCATATGGTCCTTTCAATTGATGCAGAAAAAGCATTTGACAAGATACAGCATCCGTTCCTGTTTAAAACTATTCAAATTATAAGGATAGAGGAAACATTCCTCAACTTTATAAAATCTATCTATGAAAAACCCACAGTGAATATCATCCTCAATAGAGAAAAGCTGACAGCCTTCCCTTTGAGATTAGGAATGCAACAAGAATGTCCACTCTCACCAGTGTTATTCATCATAGTACTAGAAGTCCTAGCAACAGAAATCATGTACAAATTTTTGAATGCAGATTTAGAATTAAATGAAGCTTTTAAATAAGTGTCTATTAACTGAATTGATATGTTTACAATTTTTGAACTAGTACAATTAGACATAAAACCAGTCTCTGATTTTCTTTCTGCTTTGAGTAGAGAAGACAATAGTTCAGAGCCCTACACGTGCCCCCGCACACACACACACACACACACACACAATTCCTTTGCACATTAGATAAATAATTGATATTTCATTAAAGAAGTGAAAATTGCATTAACCTGGGCAGTTTATCAGGTGAAACTGGTATTTGATCCACTTAAAGGAGTTCCATCTGCTTATAAAGATTGAACTTTAGCTTCTGATAACTTTTCAGTTTAATTCTTAACCTTCTACTACTAAGTTGTGATAGAAAAATATTATTACCATGTCTACAGATATCAGTACAACTTCAGGGCTTCCTACTTCATAAGGACATCATTTACTTTCTGCTCTTCAGTTTTTTTCTCATGTTCTTTGTTCTGCCGTCTTTTCTACTCTTTTCTCCATTGATCTTATTCTCCCTCTTTGTAGTGACATTATATCTGCTTCTTCAAGAAGTTGAAACTTGCACACATGACACTTCTTGGGTTCACATAGTCTCATCTGGAGTTGACACTTAATAAAACATCCACACTTTTCAAGTCTTAGAAAAAAGACTCTAAAATTTAGTTCTCAATCTACACATTAGATCTCATTTTCTGTCCTGTTCTTCTGAAAATTTGTTTCTCCAGTTATCCCCTCTCTTTCCTTTAGTTCTAATATTAATTTTTCTCTGTTTGGTGGTATGTATATGATTGTGTGTATGGATTCTGTGGTTGGTACAGTGTGTATGAATTATACCTCAGTAAGCAGCTTGCACCCAATGAAGAATCATCTTACACTGACCAACACATTTTTAATCTAATTTACATATGTATAAAACCTACAGAAATTGGTGGAAGTAGCTGAGGCAGTATATACACTCATCATATCTAGCACCACTATATTTGAGTTCATGAAATATAAAAGCCCAGGACTCTTCACAGATCAGGGCAGAGCTCTAGACTAGCAGGATCATGCTGTGCCTCCACTCTCTTAACACTGCAAGGTTAGGTATCTGTCCAGAAGGTCTGCATCTCACTTTGAGGAGACCTTATAAATGGTGACAGCTGCACACTGACAGCTGAGTCAGGTGCCAAAAAGATCAAGGCAAGCATTTCAGATGACCAATGGACCGTCACTGATATTCACCTAGAAGTTTCAGTACCATGACCTACCTCTACCCCAAAGAAGCATATGTGTCTGTGCATGCCTGTAGTGCATATTAAGTGAAAGATTTTAGATATATCTGGTAGTTCTACTTTTAATCCTCTTTTTAAAGTTGAGTCAGTTCTCCAAAATGGCTTCCTGTAGTTGGTTTGTGCATTTTGTGGAGTTAATGTAATGTGGTACCTTGCAGGTCTTAGAACCTGATGTTCTGCCTCTTTTCCTGAAGACTGCAAGTAAGTTTCACTTTGTTATTTCTAATGTATGTCCTCATTAACCCTTTCTTTTATCTTAACCATGACTTCTGACGTTACATACTGCCTCCATGTCTACAGCTTGTAAATAAGAAGGTTGACTTTACCACCCTGCCAGTAGTATATCCTATACACACCTCTCACACATTCATTAGATAAGGACATTGATGTTTTATTTCCAATCTTATTTAAGGTGCTGTGGAAATGAAATCCCAAGCTGTCAATTGCTCCAGAGGCATTGAAGCAAGAGAGCTATTATTCCTAGAAATCCTGGAGCTTCTCTGCTTCAGATTAGTTGAGTGAGCACCATCCCCTCTACCCACAAAGAAACTCTTCCTGTTAATATGAAAAAACATCTTTTTACATAAAGCAAATATTTGTGTTAACTCTTTTCTTTTCCTACTCAATCTACCTAAATGTTGCATCATTTTCAGCAAGATCCCTGTATCTTAAAACTCTCCTATCTTATTTTTTGTTATATAACACTTTCCAAACTCTTCTATTTTTGAGTTTCTCTTTAGTTGACTACTCTTCTTTAAATCATGCAAAATTGTACTTGATTCCTAAGTCTTCATATTTCCATCTTCCACTCATATACTATCCTGGAAGTGTGACCCATTTATAAAGAATTAACATTTGCTGGATGATGAAGATTCCCTCATATACATTTCCATCAAGTTATGGTCCCCCATGTGATTAAATTCTTGGACAAACTTTGAATTTCTAAACTCCCAGCTGAACTCTAATTTTCTCCCCTAAAATATCTTTTATATCCCATCTTGTCACAGTCGGCAAACAAAATCAGTACTTTAAGCTCTTTTTCTTTCTATAATCTCATATCCAAGGTTTATGTCATCCTCTTAGTTCTACCTCTGTAAAATTTCCTGATGATATAACTGAATATTTATCCCCACTACTAGCAGCTTAGTGAATCTTTTGCCTGGAAAATTATAGTCATAGTTTAACTTTTCCTTTTGCACATTTTTTGACTTAATCTTTAACACTTAAAAATAGTTTAAATATTTAAAAAAAATTCCTCTTGCTTTCCCATGCTAAAAATGCAGTCAGGTATCAAATAACTAATATGTACATGCCACTTTTCTTTTAACATATAATATATTAATTGCTTCAGGGGTCAGGTCTGTTAATCATTAGTCTTAACACAATTCACAGCACTCACCATAGCACATACCCTCACTACTGTCCATAACCCAGGCACCCTATCCCCCCCCACCACCTTCCCAGTAACCCTCAGTTTTGTTTCCTGAGATTAAGAGTCTCAGGATTAATAGTGAATTAATAGTGCAGAATTTCTACAATGTAAGGTTTGTCTCCTTCTCTGGTCCCATCTTGTTTTATTTTTTTCCCTCCCTTCCCCCAACGACCCCTAGTTCTGCCTCTCAAATTCCTCATATCAGAGAGATCATATGATAATTGTCTTTCTCTGATTGACTTATTTCTTTTGGCATCATATCCTCTAGTTCCATCCACTTCATTGTAAATGCTTGCCACTTTTCTATGTGCTTCTCTATGCATTAGAGTTATTCCTGAGTTTCCATTTTTATAAAGGAAAAAAGTCCAAGTCTCTAACTTGTTGTATACACACTATTATAGACGTATCAACGTATCTAGCCTTTTAAATTTTGCAAATCCCATTATGTACCTGCACTTAGACACAGAATGAAACCATACGCATGCATGTACACCCATCTCATTAATAAGGACTCAGTCTCTAATTTAAATCTGCAGTGTATGAAGTGTTTAGCACCATCCTTATTTCATTCTACCATTGATGCTGCCATTCATATCCCACAGTTGCACAATATGCATTATTGATAAATTCTAAGCTAGTTTTTAAAAATATAGTTTTTCATTTGAAGTTTAGATCCTCCTCATATTCTTGAGTCTCAAGCCATAAAGTTATTATTATTTTATTTGGTCTTGGTTTTCCAATGAATCAAATATGAAAACATTCTAAAGAATACTTTTACAATCCCAACACAAGGGCTTCTCAATTAGAAAAATAAATAAAAATAATTCCAAAGATAAGCTTATAACAAAACATTTTAAAACATTTAAAAACATTTAGCAATAAAACATAAAAAGATTAATTATACCTTGAAAAAAGTGTCTATATACTGCAAGATGGATATTGGAAACTATTTTATAAGGAAATCCAGGGAAATAAATAAATGAAAAAATAAGAGTAATTAAGCAAAAATAATATTCTTGAAATCAAGAAGGATGGCAAATTCTGAGTAATAAAATAAAAATAAAACCACAAATAGAAATATCAGTGTGCTTAGGGTATCAAAAGCACTTAGCCAATCTCAGAGGTGAAAAACTAGAATCTCTAGCCTAAAAACCAAAATCTTGGAGTCAAAATTAGAGACTAAATGATATAAGACTATTTTCAAAGTGTTGGGTTTTGAGCAGCCCTTTGGCCTTTTCTACCTTACCCGATGACTGTGGGTGGTATGGGATATGAAGTTTCCAGGTTATGTTGAGGCTCTCAGCTACCTGTTGGGTTACACTGGAGATGAAGGCAGGTCCGTTGTCTTACTGGAGGGTCCGGGGCAATCCGAACCTCAGGATGATGTGCTCGATGAGTATTGTAGCACCATGTCCGCTCTTTCCCGAGCCATGGGGTATCCCTCAATCCAGCCTGTGAATGTATCAACCAAGGTTAATAGGTAGTGAAAGGTTTTATGGCAAGGCATGTGAGAGAAGTCCAGTTGCCAGTCTTCCCCCGACTGATGACCTCGGAGCTGATGGTTAGGCCCTGGTCTGCGGGTTCCTCCTTGTGAATTCATGGCGGAACGGGTTTTGCAAGTCCTGTGGACAACTTTGATTACCTTAGATAAGGAAGGATGATAGAACAATGGCTGAAGAAATTGGTGGAGAGCCTCTGGGCCAATATGGAGGAATTGGTGGATGTCTGTAATTAAGGCCTGCCAGGGAAATCCTGTCCTGAATGTAGATCCACCCCTTATCTCCAATCTTTCCTCCCCATGCCTGGAGGAAGTAGGAAGGCTGGTGAGGGGTGACTGGATATCCCTTGGCCCCCTGGAAGTTAAGTAGGGTGGAGATGTCATCCTGGGAGACCGAGGGGGGGCGCTATAGAGAAGAAGGTTATCCAAATATTGTATTAGAGTGCTGGCCTTAAGGATGCACTGCTGTAAGTCTGTAGTCAAGGCCTAACTGAAAATGTGAGGGCTGTCCCTGAACCCCTGGGGTAGGACAGTCCAAGTTAGTTGTCCAGAAGCATGCGTGTCGGGATCCTCCCAGGTGAAGGCAAAAAGAAAATAGGAATCAGGGTGCAAGGGGACGGTGAAAAAGGCGTCCTTTAGGTCCAGTACAGTAAAGTGAGAGGTGTTTGGGGAACGCGAGACAGTAGGGTTAGGAATGACTGGGTGGAGGGGGACCACGGCCTCGTTGATAAGCCTAAGTTCTTGTACCAGTTGATAAGCCCCTGAGGGCTTACATACTGGGAGGATGGGGTGTTACAGGGGGAAATGATGGGGATCAGGAGTCCCTGATGTTAAAGCCGTTCTATGATAGGTTTCAGGCCCAGCGGTGGGCTAAGGAAATAGGGAACTGAGCTTGAGAGAGAAACTTAGAGTTATCCTTAAGCTGTACTTTAACTGGGGTAAGGTGGGAAGCAATTATGGGCTCTGAGATGTCCCACACCTGAGGATATACAGTAGGTAGGTCATCTGGA
Source organism: Mustela nivalis (assembly GCF_964662115.1). Classification (NCBI taxonomy): domain Eukaryota; kingdom Metazoa; phylum Chordata; class Mammalia; order Carnivora; family Mustelidae; genus Mustela; species Mustela nivalis. The sequence continues at coordinate 127,534,716 of NC_139021.1, forward strand.
GTGAGGGTCGAGGGAGTGGAGAGGTGTAGGATGAGACGGGTTGAGGTGGAGGGAGGGGAAGAAGGAGAGAGACAGATAGTTGCCCTCAGTTTCTGGAGAATGTCCCTCCCCAGTAGAGGGGCCAGGCAGGAAGGAATCACTAGGAACGAGTGGGAGAAGGGGAACCCATCCAGGCTACAGGTAAGGGGAAGGGTCACCCTAGATTGGAGGAGGTCCCATCGATCCCCATAACAGTAATTGGTGAGGTTCAAGTAAGTCCCGAGTAGGAAGGAAGAACAGAGTAGGTAGCCCCCATGTCCAGCAAAAAAGAGATGGACTTACCCACTACCTGGAGCATGACCCTGGGCTTGGCCTGGGTGAGAGGGGTGGCCGAGTCTGGGCTTCGTCAGTTGTCCTCCAATCCAAGCAGTTGAAAGGCCGGACTTACTGTCTCGGGGGGTCCCCCACATTGAGGTGCTGAAGATACCCCGAGATTAGGGCAGTAGGATTTCCAGTGGCCCATCAAATGGCATTGAGGGCAAGGCCGAGTTGGCGGCTTTGGATTGGGGCACTGGCGAGCCCAATGTCCCTCGGCCCCGCATTTGAAACAGGCCCCCGGGGGGTGTGATTGGTTGCTCCTCTCTGCTGGCTCCCAGAGCCGGCCGGCCACAGGGCTGCTACCAAGGCTTGGGTCTGCAACTGAACCTTTTGCTGGAATATGGCTTGTCGTTTAAGCTCAGCCACCTCCTCACGGAAATTAAAGACCTTAAATGCCATTTTCACCAAGTCAGAAATGGGGTTCTGAGGGCCCTCCTCAGCCTTTTTTAACTTTCTCCATATATCCAGCACCGATTGAGAGATAAAATGAGTAGCCAGTACCATGGCCCCCGCAGGAGAGGCGGGGTCCAAGCAAGTATACTGGGTTAAAGCTTCGGTCAATGGTTAAGAAACATGGCGGGATTTTCGTCAGGGGCCTGGACAATCTCCCTAATCCTGTCGTAATTAACAGCCTTATTAGAGGCTGCCCACATGCTGGCTATGAGACATTGGACCATGTGGTCGCAGTGCCGGTGGCCATCTTGGCCATCCTGATAATCCCAACCTGGTTCTACAGCTGGGACTACCTGGCCTCCAACTGGCATGACAGCCTCAGTGAGATGGACCTGATTTGCGTGCTCCCGGGCAGAAGCCTGGATGCGTTCCCTCTCCTCTGTGGTGAGGGTGGTGGTCTGGACCACATGTAAATCATGCCAGGTGAGGTTATAGGCTTGGGCCAGACATTGGAATTCTTTGATATAGTTATCAGGGTTGGCCAAAAAGGAGCCCAAACTTTTCTCAATTTGGGAAAGGTCTTTAGAGAGAAGGGCGCATGAACTCAAACAACTCCCTCAACTCCAGCAACCTCCCTTAGGGGGAAGACTAACTCGGGGGGGGGGGGCTTTCGAGCCCTAGTGCAGGTGGAGTCATACAGACACATTCACGCAGTCAGGCACTCTTCAGATTCAAACAGATTGGACACCCTCCCCTTTGGGTATCCTGACTAATGGGAGGTGATCAGTCTCCCCTTCCATTCTTTACGAAAGGACCCAGCTCAAACAGTAGCCCTGCGGCTGTTACAACAGAATTCAATTAAGCACAAAAGAGTTTACCAACAGATTTCAAAAGCGTAAACCTAGTTCCAGCGACCAGCGCTCTAGTATTTTATCCCATTTGGTTAACAGTTACCAAAGACTTTGAAAGCTACCTTAAGAATTACCCATTAAGACTCTGAGACACAAAAGTAACCATCAGTCCTAGTCATCTCTTTGCTAGCAGATTTTAACAAATAACAAGAGCCTATTTGACCTTCAGTAAACTTTGATTGGAGTTTCCCGTTTACTGCGGATAAATTTGTCAGGAGTTCGGATAGTAGTGGGGAGGGGGAGGAGGAGGGGTAGACGAGGGTGCTGGTTCAGAAATCCTGAACTTAAGGGACCTTGGGGTAAGGGATGGCGGTAAGGAGGAGGAGGAGGAGGAACCAGGGGCCCTCTTGTCAGTGCGTGGGTGAAGCTCTCCGGGGGTTCAGAGAGAGGAGACAGGGAGGAGAGGTCCGAGTCTTTGGGAGGAGTGGGTGGCAGGGTAGGGGGAGGGGAGCAGGCCAAGAGGACCTGAGAGGTGGAGCAGTGAGAACAGAGGAAGGGGTGAGAGCGCAGAGTCCAGAAAGCCTGGACATAAGGGACCTTGGCCCATCTGCCTTGGTGTCTGCCGTGGTTATTTAGGTCCATGAAAATCTGATAATTAAATGTGCCTTTCCCAGGCCATTGGGACTGATTGTCTAATCGATATTGTGGCCAAGCCACAGTACAGTAACGTCGTTTTTGCAGGCCCTGGTCCAGTTCCAGGGTTTTAAGATTGGCCAACAGGCCTAAAACACCCCCAGGATGTTTTAGGGTCGAATTTGGATTGGGAGGTCCCCACGATTTGTTGCCGGGCAACCCGAGGGCTGGAGGAAGGCGTCCCCTCATCCACCACTGGGTTGCGGAAAAACTGTGTCGACTGCCGTAGAGGTTATAGGATGTCTCCTGGCCTCTTGGAGTCACGGAGGTCACCTGGTGATCGGCGGGGTCTGCCCTGACGCGGCCGCGATTAGGGCAGGGCTTTCCAGAAGGAGGTGCAGAATCGGGGGAAACTCACCACAGCTTCAGAAGTGGTGATCAGAAAGGCAGGTCCAGTCCCACTAGGGAAACGAGAGAGCCTCCCCACTGGAGTGGGGGCTCAATTTCCTTCCCGGGTTTCGGCACCAAATGTAAAGTTTTTCCGGCGAGATAAACACAACACCAGGCAAAGTGAGTGCAAGGCAAGACTTATTAAAAACACTCTCTGGCGAAGTTTCAGGGCTCAGGAGAAGGGGAGCCAGGAAAGTTGCACCAGGAGGAGGTGGGCACCCTCGGGCGAGGTTCCACGACTCTGGAAAGCAGAGTGGCAGAAGTCGCGCCCAAGGCAGGGAGGAGGGGGTTTTAAGGGGTCTCGGAGGAAGCTCAGGGGTCTTTTGGAAGTTTCCCTTATTTGGATATCTTGCCTGCTCGTCAGGATCCCATTGGTCTACAGGAGCCTGGGGCAGGGAGTCTCAGATTCCTCCTTGTCAGGGTCCCATTGGTCCATGGGAGCCCGGGGCAGGAGGGTTTTCAGATTCCTGCTTGGGTCTTTGTTCTCCTCTCCGAGCTCAGGTCTTGTGGTGGGAATTTTCACCAGCTTAAGTAGCCCTTTCCGCCAGCCCAACACAAAGTGTTAAGTACAAATAAATATTAATACAGAATGATATGCTCAGCTAAGTTAATTATTAAGAGTGAGCAAGGAGAATTAAAAACATCTTTTAAATAAATGGATACATTTTAGATATCCAGGATTTGTGGACCCAATTTTTCATGAATTTTCTACCATTCTCAGGGGTAAGGCATAAGATTATTATTAACACTTAATACTTTACACATATATATTTTTATGCCAAACAAAATAGAAAAGATATATCATAAAAGACTAAATTCCTATGGAAATTCAAAGGACAGGAAGAGTCCTTCTGGCTAAGAGATCCCGCAATGCTTCATGAATAAATAGAATTTAGAGGTGGGGGAAGAATGGAGGTATAGAATTGACTGAAAAAGTGGGAAGAAATGGAAGAACTGGGGCCTGTGATGGGTGAAGAGAGTAAGATTAATGGTGAAACCAGATGATGGAGTCTAAGGCCAGATCCTGCTGTTCTAATTCCAGGCTGCTTTTGAAAGATGATGGAAAGCCATGTATAGACATACATTATCTGTCTGCACATCATATAATGCAGAGAAATATAGTAGGTTTATTTTTTTATTTTTTTAAAGATTTTATTTATTTATTTGTCAGAGAGAGAGAGAGAGAGAGAGAGAGAGAGAGAGCACAGGCAGGCAGAGTGGCAGCAGAGGCAGAGGGAGAAACAGGCTCCCCGCCAAACAAGTAGCCCGATGTGGGACTCAATCCCAGGACGCTGGGATCATGACCTGAGCTGAAGGCAGCCGCTTAACCAACTGAGCCACCCAGGCGTCCCTAGTAGGTTTATTTTTTAAAACAGATTTATAGCTTTTATATCTTCTAAGTTTATTACCCAAACTGGCTAAGAAATAACTCCCCTATGAAGTTTATAATGGCTTTATAATTGCAAAAGTCACAGTACTATGAGAAGAATCCTGACCTCAAAAGAAAACTGGGTACTATTCTTGTTCTTTGATTTATTACACAAAGGTATGCTACATTCCCAGTGTTCTAGTTTCTTCAGCTGTAAAATAAAAAAGAGTGAAAATCTCTGCTATGATAGCTCAGGGATCCTAAGTCTAAGGAATCACTAAAAATGTACTGATGAAACAGAGGAATTAAATTATTCTCCAATTGCCACAAATGTTAGCATTCTAAATATATCAAAGAACTTCTAACAAGTAACTCTAACTCATTCTAATACAAATTAATAAGAGACTTGGCTGGGAATAGGAATAGAGTAATTACTTATGCAAACCAGATGAAATGATAACTCTGCTTCAACATGAAATCTATAATCTTTTTTTCTTTCTTTCTGCTCTATTGATATCCAGATGACTCTTCATTTCATTCACTGATGTGTTAACTATCAAGCACGACTAAATTCCATTCCCAACTGGTACAATCTTTTGTGAATACCTATTGAGACTGTGCACATTTGCAAAAGCCTACTTTTTTTCCCCCCAACCTCTTTTGGATCTTCCCTAAGCCTTTGGTAAGAGGAGAGATCAGGCTCACTTTTTTTTTTTTAAAAGACTTTATTCCTTTATTTTAGAGAGAGAGCAGAAGCAGGGGGAGTGGCAGTGGGAGAGGGAGAAGCAGACTCCTCGCTGAGCAGAGAACCTGACATGGGCCTCCATCCCAGGACCCTGGGATCATGACCTGAGCCAAACACAGATGGCTAACTGAGCAATACAAGTGTCCCTCAGGTTCACCTTTTACTGTGTCTTCTGCCTCAAGACTAACTCAGTAGAAATAAACTGTCAGTGACTCCTTGTAAAGCTCTCTCTTTCCCCTGGTTCACACAACATTTTGTGTGTGCTGGGATACTATCATACCAATATCCTGTTTTTGTTGTTTTGTTTTGCTTGATCGTTTTACATATTTGTCTCAGGTCCTTCCCAGATTCTTGGCCTGTACATAGCCACCACAAAATGTGTTAACACTGAATCATGTTGGGATCAAGAATGCAGCAGTAGCTCTCACAAACTGTCTGCTCCTGACGTTCACAGTGCTGCAGGAAGAAGTTAGAATGGTCATTGGACACAAGGCTTATTCCTGTGACAGCTGTGGCTAGAACAGTCAATTCTTGTGTCCAGGTTAGAAATTAACATTAGAAAATGTGGGGGTAAGAATGTGGGGGCCACTGGGATTCTATGAGAAAGCCCTTAATTCAGCTTTAGATTTTTATGGGAGACAGGCAGTCAGAGTTGAAGAGATGACTGTAGACCCAGGAAGGCACAAATTGGCATTTGACTTCTCATTTTACTTCTTACTATTAAGATCTCTCTCTCTCTCTCTTTTTTTTTCCTCTTCTGCTCAGTGCTTCTGGGAAATGATTTTTATAACTCATGACTTTCTAAGGAAGGGAGAGAACCAAGTCAGAAACAAAACTTCATAACCCTGATGTTTGTACCTCATCAACATTCTACTTCTGAATTGTTATTAAGAGCTTTAGTTTCACACATCCACTACAGATATAGGTATACTAAGATTTTTTATGCAAAAATTCTGCTATCATTGTCCATGGAGTGAATAATGTTGGGTAGAAAACACCTGTGGAGATTCTGGAAGCTTGTCCAAGAGGAGTCAAGTTTTAGTACAAACATAATCTCCCATGGCTTCTTTCACATCATTGCATAGGATTGTTTGACCAAAGCCCTACTTCATGAGGTCAGTCATGGGTCATTGATGGATTAACATTAACATGATCTTTCCAAGTGTTAAAGGAAATGAATACAATAGAAATATTGAATATAATGTAAAGTATTGAATAAAATATTTATTACAAAAGGGAATTGTAGTTCTGCACAGGATTTAGGTTGAAATGCTAATACAAGTGAGTAACAAAGGAAAAAGGAGAAATGACTATGGAAGGCATCACCAATGAATCAGAAGAAAAAAATAACAACTGTTAAGGTAAGCTTTTTAAAAAGATTTTATTTATTTATTTGAGAGAGAGCGAGAGCCTGAGCATGGGTGGGGAGGAATAGAGGAAGAAACAGACTCACTGCTGAGCAAGGAGCCCAAGAAGGATCTAGATCCCAGGACCCCAAGATCAGAACATGAGCTGTAGGCAGACACTCAAACAACTGAGTCACCCAGGTGCCCCTGTTTTGGCAGTTTATCTCAGGGTGTTGATTCTGAAGGAATTTGAAGTGCACTGCAAAATATACACCACTTTATCAAGGAGTACAACAAAAAGCTCCCCTTCCTCTTTCATGAATAAGTGAATAAGTAATATTATAATTGATATGTAAATAAATAAAAACATTTATTAAAACCATAATGAATATTGAACACTCAAAAATACAATAAAATATCAGCAATTTCAAAACTGGTAAAAGATATTTCAGGTGCATGCTTACATTAATTGCTTAGTACTTTCTATCAAAATAAAAACTAGGAAGGGTCCCCTCTCTCACTGGGAGGCTATACTGCAGAGTCAGATGGAACCAACACTAGCTATTAATCTTTTTTTTTTTTTTATACTTAACATCTTAGACATGTTTCCCTGTCCTACTGGCATTATTTCCTTTTCATTCATTTGGAAATAAAAAATGCAAAATAAGAAAAGATCATGTGTAATTCCACATCTGAATATACAACCTTATTAAGATATTGACATATAATTATTTGTGTATTTCATTTATTTATTTATTTATTGGCATTGAAGAGTTTAATTTTTTTATATTTTTAAAGATTTTTATTTATTTATTTGACAGACAGAGATCACAAGTAGGCAGAGAGGCAGGCAGAGAGAGAGAGAGGAAGAGAAACAGGCTCCCTGCTGATCATGACCTGAGCTGAAGGCAGAGGCTTTAACCCACTGAGCCACCCAGGTGCCCCAACAGTTTACTTTTTTAATTAAATTCAATTAGACAACATATGGTGCATTATTACTTCCATATGTAGAGTTCAATCATTATTTAGAGTATTTTAGGAACAGTTGTATTTTATTTTAATGGTGAATGTACATAGCTTTAAATAATTCAAAATAATCTTTTGTAATTTTTTTATAAATATCATTTTAATACCTAAAAATTACTTAATCCTGTGGATTTGGTATAACTCTATTTAGTAATCATACACTTACATGGTTGCAGTTACCAAGAACTTAATAGAGAACACTAAAGAGAGAAGCAGCTTTTATTAAAAAGCACTCTGTAAGCATTTTTGGGAGGACTTGTGCTTTTTTTGGTCTTCTCTTATTTCTAATAATTTAGTCTATTTATTCCTTTTAGATGAAATAATCATACTACCTAAACTGATAAAGAAAATTATTTTCTATAATCAAGATATTGCTTAAAATACCTAGCTCATAGGTTTACTAGGGCCAGCAAGTATAAGAATATTTTGAAATTTTTGAGTTATAATATCAAAGTGTTTCCCACAAAGGGTTGTATCAATTTATATTGTAGCAACAATTCACAGGTCTTTCTTTCAATATGTTCTTGCCAGTATTAACATTTTAAAACAATCATTGTGAAGTAAATTATGTTTTAATTTCATTCACTAGCAATTATGACTTTTCCATATTTATAAAATTTTGTATTTCTTGATTTGTGGATTATCTGCTCACAACTTTTTTTTTTTTATCTTCATGTATTTTGGGGGGTTTAGTATTTTACCATGATTCCTTTAAAGAAGACTAGATTATCTCCATATTGAAAGATACATATTATTGGGGGGAGGAGACAAGATGGCGGAGAAGTAGCAGGCTGAAACTACTTCAGCTAGCAGGAGATCAGCTAGATAGCTTATCTAAAGATTGCAAACACCTGAAAATCCATTGGCAGATAGAAGAGAAGAAGAACAGCAATTCTGGAAACAGAAAAACAACCACGTTCTGAAAGGTAGGACTGGCTGAGACGTGAATCCAAAGCGACGGGAAGATAGACCTCGGGGGGAGGGTCCGGCTCCCAGCAAGTGGTGGAGCAACGGAGCACAAATTCAGGACTTTTAAAATTCTGTTCCGCTGAGGGACATCGCTCCAGAGGCTAAACCGGGGCGAAGCCACGCGGGGTCAGCGTGGCCTCAGGTCCTGCAGGGTCACAGAAGGATAGGGGGTCTCTGAGTGTCACAGAGCTTGTGGGTATTGGAAAAGAAAAGCTGGCTACAGAGACAGAGCCAACAGTAAACTCACAGCTCAGTGTTACCTTGAACCAGTCGCAGGCTCGGTAAGCTCGGAGTGCGGCCAGAGGTCAGGCAGACGGGAGTAACTGGGCGCTGTTCTCTGAGGGCGCACTGAGGAGTGGGGCCCCAGGCTCTTGGCTCCTCTGGGCCGGAGACCAGGAGGCCGCCATTTGTATTCCCGCCCTCCGGAACTCTACAGAAAGCTCTCAGGGAACAAAAGCTCCTGAAAGCAAACCTGAGCGGATTACTCAACCCGGCCCCTGGTAAGGGGTGGGTACAATTCCGCCTGGGGCAAAGACACTTGAGAATCACTACACCAGGCCCCTCCCCCAGAAGATCAACAAGAAATCCAGCCGAGACCAAGTTCACCTACCAAGGAGTGCGGTTTCAATACCAAGGAGAGCAGCAGAATTCCAGAGGAGGAGAAAGCAAAGCACGAACTCATGGCTTTCTCCCTGTGATTTTTTTTAGTCTTGCAGTTAATTTAATTTTTTTTCTTTTTCATTTTTTGTTTTTTTTCTCGCCTTCTGGTAATTTTTTTTTTTAATATTTACCCTTTTATTTTTTAACGTTTTTTTTAACTAGTTTATCTAATATATATATTTTTTCTTTTTTATATTTTTCTTCATTGGTTTTCTTTTTTTTAAATTTTTTTCTTTTCTTTTTTTATCTTTCTTCCTTTTTGAACCTCTTTTTATCCCCTTTCTCCCCCCTCACGATTTGTGATCTCTTCTGATTTCATAAAAGCATATTTTCCTGAGATTGTTGCCACCCTTTTAGTATTTTACTTGCTCCTTCATATACTCTTATCTGGACAAAATGACAAGACGGAAAAATTCAACACAAAAAAAAGAACAAGAGGCAGTACCGAAGGCTAGGGACCTAATCAATACATACGTTGGTAATATGTCAGATCTAGAGTTCAGAATGATAATTCTCAAGGTTCTAGCCGGGCTCAAAAAAGGCATAGAAGATATTAGAGAAACACTATCGGAAGATATAAAAGCCCTTTCTGGAGAAATAAAAGAACTAAAATCTAACCAAGTTGAAATAAAAAAAGCTATTAATGAGGTGCAATCAAAAATGGAGGCTCTCACTGCTAGGATAAATGAGGCAGAAGAAAGAACAGACACATAGATCAATGGGACACAATAGAGAGCCCAGAAATAGACCCTCAACTCTATGGTCAACTCATCTTTGACAAAGCAGGAAAGAATGTCCAATGGAAAAAAGACAGCCTCTTCAATAAATGGTGCTGGGAAAATTGGACAGCCACATGCAGAAAAATGAAATTGGACCATTTCATTACACCACACACAAAAATAGACTCAAAATGGATGAAGGACCTCAATGTGCGAAAGGAATCCATCAAAATTCTTGAGGAGAACACAGACAGCAACCTCTTCGACCTCAGCCGCAGCAACGTCTTCCTATGAACATCGCCAAAGGCAAGGGCAGCAAGGGCAAAAATGAACTATTGGGATTTCATCAAGATCAAAAGCTTTTGCACAGCAAAGGAAACAGTTAACAAAATCAAAAGACAACTGACAGAATGGGAGAAGATATTTGCAAATGACATATCAGATAAAGCACTAGTGTCCAGAATCTATAAAGAACTTAGCAAACTCAACACCCAAAGAACAAATAATCCAATCAAGAAATGGGCAGAGGACATGAACAGACATTTCAGCAAAGAGGACATCCAGATGGCCAACAGACACATGAAAAAGTGCTCCATATCACTCGGCATCAGGGAAATACAAATCAAAACCACAATGAGATATCACCTCACACCAGTCAGAATGGCTAAAATCAACAAGTCAGGAAATGACAGATGCTGGTGAGGATGTGGAGAAAGGGGAACCCTCCTACACTGTTGGTGAGAATGCAAGCTGGTGCAGCCACTCTGGAAAACAGCATGGAGGTTCCTCAAAATGTTGAAAATAGAACTGCCCTATGACCCAGCAATTGCACTACTGGGTATTTACCCTAAAGATACAAACGTAGTGATCCAAAGGGGCACGTGCACCCGAATGTTTATAGCAGCAATGTCCACAATAGCCAAACTATGGAAAGAACCTAGATGTCCATCAACAGATGAATGGATCAAGAAGATGTGGTATATATACACAATGGAATACTATGCAGCCATCAAAAGAAATGAAATCTTGCCATTTGCGACAACATGGATGGAACTAGAGCGTATCATGCTTAGTGAAATAAGTCAAGCAGAGAAAGACAACTATCATATGATCTCCCTGATATGAGGAAGTGGTGATGCAACATGGGGGCTTAAGTGGGTACAAGAAGAATCAATGAAACAAGATGGAATTGGGAGGGAGACAAACCATAAGTGACTCTTAATCTCACAAAACAAACTGAGGGTTGCTGGGGGGAGGGGGGTTGGGAGAAGGGGGTGGGATTATGGACATTGGGGAGGGTATGTGCTTTGGTGAGTGCTCTGAAGAGTGTAAACCTGGTGATTCACAGACCTATACCCCTGGGGATAAAAATATATGTTTATAAAAAATAAAAAATTAAAAAAATAATAAAAAAATAATAAAAGATACATATTATTGGAAAAATGTTAAAAAAAAAAAGCCCCTCTGTACTAAAAATGTGCTCCAAAAAGTCAAGTGACTTAGAAAGGCTAGAATCTCTTTTATAAATACAAAATTTATATTTTCATGGAACAGAGTAATTCAATATCAGAGCAAATGATAATTTTTTAATAGGGTAACATATGCCAATTAAGGTAATGTCTGTATTGTAATTCCTCTGTATATAGTAAACATTAAAATGTTGTGGATCTATTCATATATGGCACCATTCTATTAATTAAAGACTAAATGCTATAAATAAAATGAAAAGTTATAAATATTTCACATAATAGAAAAAGGTGAAGTGGTCAGTAATATTAATTAATTAAAATTTTATAGTATTTGATAATTTGATCATTTAATTCAGCAAAATTATAAATTCATGATTAAATCAGGCATCCAAAAGTCCTAGAGTTATTTTTCCTTCCTTCAAGAATCCCAGAGTAATAGTCATGAAAGAAGGAGATCTGGCCATTTGTGACAACATGGACAAACAGAGAGAATATTATGTTAAGTGAAATAAATCAGAGAAAGACAAATACCATACAGTTTCACTTATATGTGGACTATAAAAAACAAAGCAAACAAAAAAATAAACAAACAAAAAACAGCAATAGACCCACAAATACGGAGAGCAAAGTTACAGTTCCAGAAAGAAGGGAAGTAGGAGGATGAACAAATAGGTAAAATGGAGTGGGACATACAGGCTTCCAGATATGGAATGAATAAGTCATGAGGATAAAAGGTATAGCATAGGGAATATAGTCAGTGGTATTGTAGTAGTACTGTACTACTGACTACACTTATGGTGAACATAGCATACCTACAACTTGTGGAATTGCTTTGTTGTACACCTTGAACTAATGTAATATTGTATTTCAACTATATTTGAAAAAAGAGACAAAAGGAAAAGCTTAAGTTCTGGGGGAAAACACAACCACAGACAAATTATTTTGTGCAGTTGTTAGTTTGCATGCAACAATCTTTGCAGAAGCAAAAGGAAATATTTTGGAGACAGGAATTTATAGGTATAATTTTGGAGAAGAAACTGTAACTACAAAAAAGTATAATGATGCATTAAAAGTAAACTTTTCTAGATGAAATATTAAAAGAAAAATCACTACAAAAGCTATTTTTATTAAAGAAACACATAATTTAAAAAACTAATACAAAATAAATTATATATATACACTTACATAACATATATATGCGCAAACAGATTTTCTTAGACACGTATCTGGGATAAACAACCTACCTCAGAACAAATGATGTGTACAACTAAGAAATAGTTAATTGACCACTTAAATAAACAAAAGACTCTAAGAAGATCTCTAGCAAATTCTATTAAATATATTTAATAATATACATTAAGTAGAATTTTGCTTGTGGCTTCTTTTTATAGTTGTATCTTTTTATAGTTGGATATGTAGGAACTCATGGAGATGACAAACATGTGATAGTTGAGAGGAATTACAAAAATTCTACTAGGAGACTGTGCCAAGGTTATACTAAGAAGTCTATAAATAACTCAAGGAAGCACTTCATCCATAACACTCTTGTGGTGGCTACTGTTCTGTATTGTGATAACCTGTGGATGTTTCACTTTCCCCTCATTGTACTGTGAACTCCTTGAGGGAAGGATCTAAGTTTTGGCTTATATCTTCTATACTCTCCTAGTGATAGTCTTTCAAACAGATGGATAGATTACAGGAAGTCAGGTAGACTGTCAAGATTCACTGTAGGGAGTGAATATAATAGATCAGATAGGGCGAAAACACAGTTCTCTTTAATATTATGCTGCAATTAATTCCTTTTACAAATCCTCACTTGCCACTGCATAATCTCTACATTGTCCTTCTTCCATAATTTCACAATACCAGAGGACTCTGCAATTTTTGTTTTTTAGGAACCTCCTGCTAAGGTTAGCTGCATTACTGCAAGGCATTTCTAAATGCCTTTCCTTCTTCTACCTTTGATTCCCTACCTCTGTTTATATATATAAATCTGACCATGACATTCCTCTTCTTAAAAGGCTCCAACAGCTTCCTACTCAAAGGAAAAGACAGAAACCTACCATCTCCTGTACTAAACTTTTATGTACTAAACTGTACTAAACCTGAACTTCTCAAGTTCCCCCCCACCCCTCCTCACCCCTGCACCAACTCTTCTGTCTCTTCCCATTTCCCTCACTCTGCTTTGGCCCAGTCTCATCTGTAGTCATGAACTTGATCCAACATTAGGACTGCTGCCCTTATTTTCTCTCTACCTAAAATGCCCTTCCACAGATAGTGATTATGGCTCTTTCATTAATTGTATACAAAGCCCTGCTAAGAAATAAAATAAATTAAATTTGCCCCAACACTCTATAAAATAGCAGCCCACTCTATCATTAGCTCACCATGTCCACTATACCCTGCTTTATTTTTTTTTTCCATGGTACTTAACATTTATCATATTCTCACAGACTTTCTAATGTATTTCTTATTTGTTTAATGTGGATTTCTTCTCTAGAATATAAACTTGGTGGGGACAAGGATTTTATTTTGTTAACTGCTCTATCCTCACTATCCAGAGTAGTACCTGTTATATATAGGACACAGAAAACAAATTTGAATGTATGCATGAATAAGAAAGAAAGGCTTTTCTTCTATATTCAGAATCATTCACAAATTTCAATGTAGCCTTGTGTGGATGCCTTGTCTCACCCCAGTACACATGTTTTTCCAAAAACACTCTCTTCTTTATAATTTCAAACCTCTTGAACATCTTGTCTTAGTCCATTTGGGCTGCTATAGCAAAAATATCACAGACAGGGTGGTTTAATTAACAAACATTTATTTCTCACAGTCTGGCAGCTCAGAAGTCCAAGATCAAATCATCAGCAGTTTCAGTGTCTGGTGAGAACCTGCTTCCTCATTCACAGACAGCTGACTTCTCACTGTGTCCTCACATGGCAGAAGGGGTAACAGAGCTCTCTTTATATAAGATCACTAATCCCATTCATGAGGGCTTCCGCTTTCATGACCCAATCACCTCCCAAAACCCCACCTCCAAATTCCACCTCATTATGGGTTAGAATTTCAACACATGAATTTGAGGGACATACAAACATTCAGTGCATAACAAGTATCCTTCCACTGCAAAGCTGAAAGCCTATTTCTGCTTCATCAATGTTGATCTGGGGCATGAATAGGGATCACCTGTGAAAAATGCCAACAACAGCTTCACCACTACCACCTCTAGGAAAAACAGCTAACACATGCATAGTGCAATCTATCAGGCACTGTTCTAACTGCTCTACATGTATTAACTCATTTTGTCTTCATAAAAATGTGTTAGGTACTATGATTAAGCCTATAGTACAGATGAGGAAACAGAAACATTATATAGTGCACTTTTTTTTAAGGTCACATGATTACTATATGTTGGAGAGAGGTTTTAGGCACAGACAGTGTAATCAGTAGATATGTTCATCTAGCAATGTTTCTACTGCCTTGGGGTACAATACCCTTAAATTGTAGTCCACTGGAATTTTGTAATCTTTGCTCTTAACTATGAGATAAATTCAAAGCGTACATTGACTGCTAAGAATCAAATAATAGAAAAATCTAGTCTAAGCAAGGTGAACTTTAGCTTCCAGGTGTTTTAATTCCTTCCAATCTTTTTCTTGTGGTTGAGTTCCAGTTTCAAAGCACTGTGGTCTGAGAATATGCAGGGAATAATCTCAATCTTTTGGTATCCACTGAGCCCAGATTTCTGATGCAGTACATGGTCTATTCTGGAGAAAAATCCATGGCACTTGAGAACAATGAGTATTCTGTTGTTTTAGGGTGGAATGTTCTGTATATATCTATGAGGTCCACCTGGTCCAATGTGTCATTCAATGCTCTCATTTCTTTATTGATTTTCAGTTTGGATGATCTGCTTATTACTGGGAGTGGCATGCCTACTATTAATGTTTTCATATCAATATGACTCTTTATCTTGATTAACAGTTGTCTAATGTACTTGGCTGCTCTCACATTGGGGGCATAAATATTTAACATTGTTAGAACTTCTTGGTGGATAGATCCTTTAAGAATGATGTAGTGTCCTTCTACATCTTTGACTATTGTCTTTAGTTTAAAATCTAATTTTTCTGATATAAGACTCGCTACCCCAGCTTTCTTTTAAGGTCTGTTGTAGACAACATATGGAGGGGTCCTGTCATTTTATTCAATCTGCAACCCTGTGCCATTTTGTGGGAACATTTAGGCCATTCACATTGAGAGTGATTATTGAAAGATACATTTTTATTGACATCATGTTGGCTGTGTAGTCTTTGTTTCTATAGATTGTCTCTATACATTTCTGTTCTATGACACTCTTGGGTTCTTTCTTCTTTTAAAGAAATCCCCTTAATATTTCTTGTAGTGCCACCTTGGTGGTCACATACTCTTTTAAATCTTGCCAGTCATGGAAGCTCTTTATCTCTCCATCCATTTTAAATGTCAACCCTGTTGGATAAAGTATTCTTGGTTGCCTATTCTTCTCATTTAGTGCCCTGATTATGTCTTGCCAGCCCTTTCTGGCTTGCCAGGTTTCTGTGGACAGGTCTGATGTTATTCTGATGGATCTTCTTCTGTATATAAGGAATCTCTTCCCCCTAGCTGCTCTCAAAGGCTCTTGTCTAAAATTATGATTCTTCAGTCTTACAATCAAGTGCCTCAAGGTATTTCTAGATTCATTGATCTTGGTGGGGGGGACTATTCTTTCTACCTTTAGGACACCTAGCAACAGCAATCAGACAACAAAAAGTAATAAAAGGTAATCAAATTGGCAAAGAAGTCAAATACTCTCTCTCTTTCTGGACGGCATGATACTTTATATGGAAAACCAAAAGATTTCATCCCCAAACTACTAGAACTTATACAGCAATTCAGTAATGTAGCAGGATACAAAATCAATCTACAAAATTAGTTGATTTCTTATACACTAACAATGAAAATATAGAAAGGGAAATTAGAGAACTGATTCCATTTACTATAGCACCAAGAACCATGAGATACCTCGGAATAGACCTCACCAAAGAGGTAAAGGATCTGTATTCAAGGAACCACAGAACTCTCATGAAAGAAATTGAAGAAGACACAAAAAGTTGGAAGACCATTCTATGCTCATGGATCACAAGAATAAACATAGTTAAAATGTCTATACTGCCTAGAGCCATCTATACTTTCAATGCCATTCAAATCAAAATTCCACCAGCATTTTTCAAGGAACTGGAGCAAACAGTCCTAAAATTTGTATGGAACCAGAAAAGACCCTGACTTGCTAAGGAAATGTTGAAAAAGAAAAACAAAACTGGGGGCATCACATTGCCTGATTTCAAGCTTTACTACAAAGCTGTGATCACCAAGGCAGCATGGTACTGGTGCAGAAACAGACACATAGACCAGTGGAACAGAGTAGAGAGCCCAAATATGGACCCTCAACTCTATGGTCAAATACTCTTTGACAAAGCAGGGAAAAATATACAGTGGATAAAAAAACAGTTTCTTCAATAAATGGTGCTGGGAAAATTGGACAGCTATGTGTAGAAGAATGACACTCAAGCATTCTCTTACACCATACACAAAGATAAACTAGAAATGGATAAAAGACCTCAAAGATAAACTCAAAATGGATAAAAGACAGAATCCACCAGAATCCTGGAGGAGAACATAGGCAGTAACCTTTTCATCATCGGCCACAGCAACTTCTTTCAAGACATGTCTCCAAAGGCAAAGGAAGCAGGAATGAAAATGAACTTTTGGGATTTCACCAAGATCCAAAGCTTCAATATCAAAAGGAAATAGTCAACAAAACAAAGAGGCAACCCTAGGAATGGGAGAAGATATTTGCAAATGACACTACAGACAAATGGCTGATATCCAAGATCTATAAAGAACTCCTCAAAAAAAAAAAAAAAAAAGAACTACTCAAAAAAACAGATAACCACATCAAAAAATCAGCAGAAGACATGAACAGACAATTCTCCAAAGAAAACATACAAATAGATAACAGACACATGAAAAAATGTTCTTCATCAGCAGCAGCAATCAGGGAGATTCAAATCAAAAGCACATTGAGATGCCACCTTACACAACTTAGAATGCCCCAAATTAACAAAGCAGTAAACAAGTGTTGGAGAGGATGTGGAGAAAAGGGAATCCTCTTACCCTATTGGTGGGAATGCAAGTTGGTGCAGCCACTCTGGAAATCAGTGTGGAGGTTCCTTAAGAAATTAAAATATAGAGCTTCCTATGGGCCTACAGTTGCACTACTGCATATTTTTCCCAAAGATACAGATGTAGTGAAAAGAAGGGCCATCTGCACCCCAATGTTCATAGTAGCAATGGCCATAGTCACCAAACTGGAAAAGAACCAAGATGTCCTTCAATAGACAAATGGATAAAGAAGATATGGTCCATGTATACCACAGAATATTATGCCTCCATCAGAAAGGATGAATACCCAACTTTTGTATCAACATGGATGGGACTGGAAGAGATTACATTGGCTGAAACAAATCAAGCAGAGATAGTCAATTAGCATAAGGTTTCACTTACTTGTGGAGAATAAGGAAAACACGGAAGACATTGGGATTGGGGGTGAAGAAGTGAGTGGGGGCACATCAGAGGGGGAGACAAACCATGAGAGACTGTAGACTCTGAGAAACAAACTGAGGGTTTTGGAGTGGTTGGAGTGGGGGTTGGATGAGCCTGGTGGTGGGTATTATGGAGGGTACATTTTGCATCGAGTTCTGGGTGTGGTGCATGAAGAATGAATTCTGGAACACTGAAAAGAAATTTAAAAAAATACAGATAAAAAACCCCTAATATTTGAAAATAATAAAAAAATAAAGGTAAAATAAAAAATGTACCTAGTCTATAGCTTTTTGCTTCTTGTATTTTATTATATCTTTCTTGTCACTATATGATGGAAGGAAGAAAGTATCAAAAGTTGTTATGCAAATCATCTTTAACTGAAGTCAAATCTTCGAATCAAAGATTGGCCTTGTTTGGGCTTGAAGGCCCAAATTTAACAATAGATGGCAGTAAGTTCTTGGTACACTTAAAAGAATTATGTTGAATGATTATGCTGAATATACTGTCTTTATAAATACAACTATTAATACATGTAAGAAATATGGTGAGTGAAAGAAGCCAGACAAAGAGATGAACAACTGCTTAGTTCAATTCCTGTAAATTAAATACATATACAATTTTAGAAAAGACAAATTAATCTATAATGGCAAGAAGAAAATCAGTGGTTGCCTGATGACAGGGAAACAGGGAAATCAGTGAAAGAAAGTAAAGAAAGAGTTATGAGGCATAAGAAAACTTTTTCAAGTATTTTTTCTGTTCATTATCTTGGGTGGATACATATGTCAAATTTATAAAGCTGTACACTTTTTTTTTTAAGATTTTGTTTATTTATTTGACAGAGATCACAAGTAGGCAGAGAGGCAGGCAGAGAGAGAGGAAGAAGCAGGCTCCCTACTAAGCAGAGAGCCTGATGTGGGGATCGATCCCAGGACCCTGAGATCATGACCCAAGCTGAAGGCAGAGGCTTTAACCCACTGAGTCACCTAGGTGTCCCGGAAGCTGTACACTTTAAATACGGAAATTTATTGTATGTAAATTATACCTTAATAAATCTATTTGGATAACTTAAAATTTACTTTCAGTGTAATCAAGGTTCCTTGCCCCAAGATTAAAATATACCTGTCCTCAATATCATTCCACTATGATCCTTATCTAAATTAGGGAAGGACAATCTGATTTTTATCTTGGCCAAAGGATTTACTTAGCACCATATTATCAGGCTTTATTGAGATAGATGGCTATTTCATATAAAAGCAGATTGATCTCTTTTCTTGTCCTCAAGTTAACATACATAATATTTGAATACTTAATAGATTCACACTGCATTGATCAATTGGAAAAAAAGAAAGCTATTGCAGTCATATATAAGAGAACACCAAAAATATTAAAGATTATGTATACCATAAAGATTCATTACATTTCATAAATGATATATTTATAATAGAAAAACCAAATTCTAACATCATGTATTATGTACAATAATTGATTTTGAAACTTTTTTGATATTTGTACTTCATAAGAAGTACAAATTCTTGACTAACAGTCTCATTTAGGAGTCTTAAAACACTAATGTAACACTGACTTGAAAACAAATTTTTCTTGGGCTTTTCTTGACCCTCCATTTTCTTTCAAATTTTGGTGTTTTTGTTTGTTTGTTTGATCATTTTTTTTTTAAAGATTTTATTTATTTATTTTACAGAGAGAAATTACAAGTACACTGAGAGGCAGGCAGAGAGAGAGAAGGAAGCAGGCTCCCTGCTGAGCGGGACCCGATCCCAGGACCCTGAGATCATGACCTGAGCCGAAGGCAGCGGCTTAACCCACTGAACCACCCAGGCGCCCCATTTTTTTGTTTGTTTTTAAGACTTTATTTATTTATTCGACAGACAGAGATCACAAGTTGGCAGAGAGGCAGGCAGAGAGACAGGGGGAAACAGGCTCCCTGCTGAGCGAAGAGCCTGATATGGGGCTTGATCTCAGGACCCTGGGATCATGACCTGAGCTGAAGGCAGAGGATTTAACCCACTGAGTCACCCAGGTGCCCCCTGGTTTTTGTTTAAGAAAATCCAAAGTTTTATCACCAAAGTCTAACCAAAATATCTACCACATTTCTGTGCATTTGTGTGTGTGTGTAATCCATTCTTCCTTTCTTTCTTTTCTTCCTGTTTTCCTTCCTTCCTTCCTTCCTTCCTTCCTTCCTTCCTTCCTTCCTTCCTTCTTTCTTTCCTTCCTTCCCTCCTTCCTTCTCTCTTAAGATTTACTTTATTTTATAAAGAGAGAGGCGGGGGAGAGAGAGAAAGAGAGAGAATGCAGGAGAAGAAGCAGGAGAGGGAGACAGAGTGAAGACTCCCCACTGAGTGGGAAGTCCTACATGGAGCTCAATCCCAGGACCCCAAGATTATGACCTGAGCTGAAACCAAGAGTCAGCTGCTTAACCAACTGAGCCACCCAGGCACCCCCTGAAACATGTTTTTTGATCGGCATGCTCGCATAGGGTAAGGTGAAGGATGATGAGAATGGGTATGGTGTTGGGCAAGGTTGCGATGCTTCATTTCAAAGCCTATCTCATTAATTCAGAGTAATAGTGAAAGTCAATGGGCATGTAACTGGGAGAAGATGATTCTAATCTCTTCTTTCACATCAAATTTAATAATGGTCCATGAACTTCCAATTTCTTTTATTATCGGATAAGTTATGTAGGCAAATAATCCTAAGTAAAATATTTTTAAAAGTTGAATAAAAATAATACATAAAAAATATATGTGTAAAACATAAATAGAACACTAAAAAATCCCTGGAAGCCTACTTCATTGATTCTTTCAGATCATTAAATTCCTTCAACCCAGAGTAAGAACTCTTCTGACTTCTAACACCAAAATCAGTTTTGTTTCAGAATTTATATATAAAAGGTATCATTTCGTTTGCACACTTTTGCATATTACTTTTTTCTCTCAACATTATGCCTGTAAATATATCCGTCTGGTCATGTATAGGAACCATTCGTTTTCATTTTTTATAGAAATGGTTGTATGAACCTGTGCTGATGCATTTATCCATTTGAATGTAGATTGATATCTGGGTTATTTCCAGTTATGGGTATGTTGTTGTGAAGTTTTTGTACATATGTTATGGTGCATATATACGTGAATTTCTTTGACATATATGTCTAGAAGTGGAATTGCTGGGTCTAGTCATACCTATGTTCTATGTTAGATAATGGCAAAAAAAAAGTTGTATGATTTTTGCTATAGTTAGTAAAGTCTGAAGTTTCCACATGTTCCACATCATCGCCAAACTGGTACTGTCAGTTCTTAAAATTTGCAACTCTAGTAAGTACAGTGTTAGCTACATGGTTTTAATTTACATTTCCCTGATAGTTAATGAGATTGAACATCTTTTAACATGCTTATAAGCTACTTGAGATATCCTCTATCATAATGCATCTGTTTAAGAAGGGACTTGACCATTTTTCTTGGGCAGACTCTCTCTTAGTGGCTATTAGGTGTTCTTTATGTATTCTGGAATGGGTCCTTTGTCAGATATTTGCATTAAAGATATCTTCTATCTTGAGGCTTGTCTTTTCATTCTTTTAAGGGTGTTTTTTGAAGAACAGCTCCTAATTTTGAGATAGTTCAATATATTTATCTTCCCTTCTACAGTTGGTGCATTTTACATCCTGTTTAATAAATTTTTGTAGATTCCAGGAGCACACAGATCACAAAGATGATTATCTAGCTTTTCCTTTAAAACCTTTATATAAAATTCATCAAGAATTGATGGTTGGACATAAAGTAATGTAGGTGAAGTCAAGATACTTTTTTCCCCTATATGAATATTTGATGATTCAGTATATATTTTTTTAAATACTACTTTTCTCCCTAACTTCACTGCTATAGTAGACCTCTCATAAAATTAAGTCATGTATGTGGACCTCTTTTTGGACTAGCTTCTGTTATATTGGTTTATTTGTCTCACCTTTCACTAGTATCACTCTGGTTTATTTATTATACTTTTATAATACATTAATATTAGGTCATATAGATCACTCAGAATTGTTCTTCAGATTGTTTATCCTGTTTTTGACCCTCTGATTTTTATGTATTATTTTAGAGTCAGTTTGTCAGTTTTCATTTTAAAAAGTGATGGTTTCTGGTGTACCTGGGCGGCACAGTCAGTTGGGTGTCTGATTCCTGGTTTAGGTTCAGGTCCTAATTTCAGTGTCCTGGGATCAAACCCCATGTCAGGCTCTGTGCTAAATGAGGAACCTGCTTGAGATTCTCTCTCCCTCTCCTTCTACCTTGCTCACTCATGCTCTCTCTCTCTCACTCTCTCTCTCAAATAAATACATCTTTTTAAAAAAATGGTGGATTTTTATTGTCATTGCATAGAATTTGTAGTTCCAATGAAGAGCAATGGCTGTCTTTAGGGTATCAATCTATGAAGATGTTGTGTGCCTCATTTAATATTTTAAAAATAATTCTATATGATTTTCTAAATAGAGATCTTGCAGAGGCCTAGTTAGGTTTATTCAAATATTTTATTAAAGAAAGATAAAATTAGTGTATAATGACTTGGTTTTAAGTACTCTCTTCATATTCTTATTAATTTCAACAGTTTTTATAGATTATTTTATTTTTTATGTACAAAATAATGATGTTTGTGAACAATGGTAGTTTAATTTATTCTGTTGCAATACTATTAAATTTTATTTTCTTTCCTGACTTCATAGGCTAAGTCTACTAATACAATGATAAATAGACATGTTGATGGTAAGCATTCTTGGCTCCTGCTGGATCTCTAAGGAAACACTTTCAATTCCCCATTTTTTTTTAAGATTTTATTTATTTATTTGCCATAGAGAGAGCACAGGAAGGCCGAGTGGCAGCAGAGGCAGAGGGAGAAGCGGGCTCCCCTCTGAGCAAGGAGCCCAATGTGGGGCTTGATCCCAGGATGCTGGGATCATAACCTGAGCTGAAGGCAGCCACTTAACCAACTGAGCCACCCAGGCGTCCCTCAATTCCCCATTATTAAGAATGATGTTTTTCACGTGCCTGGGTGGATTGGTTGGTTAAGTATCTACCTTCAGGTCAGGTCATGGTCTCAGAGTCCTGGGATCATGTCCCACATTGGGCTCCCTGCTCAACAGGGAGCCTGCTTCTCTGCCCCTGCCCTGGCTTATGCTCTCACTCACTCTCTCTTTCTTTCAAATAAATAAATAAAATCTTTAAAAATAATTAAAAAAGAATGATGTTTTTCTAGACTGCTTTTAGGTACTCTATGATTTAGGAAAAGTATTTCTGTTCCTGATTGCTAACAGTTTTTTTTTTTTTTAATTCATCAGTGCTAAATTTTATCAAGTACTTTCTAAATCCTTTGAGATATTTTTATTGTGTTAATGAAGGGAATTGCATTGCCAAGTTTCAATTATTACACTGAAACTTTATTTCTGGAGTTATGCCTACTTGGACATCATCTGTTAATCCTTAAAAATATCACAAAGTTAGAATTTAATTTCTTCATTTTTATATTTTTGGATCAGTAGTAATGAGAATGATTAGTATGTGTTTTCCTTTTTTTGCTGTGCCCTTGTTGATTTTTGCTACTGACGTTTATCTGGCCTTACAATGTTAATTTATCTGGCCTTATTACGTTAACCAATTAATAAATGGTGTCTCCTTTTATTATTTCTTAAATAATTTACGTAAGGTAGGTGCTATTTCTTCCTTAAATATTTGGGATAATTCAAGACACTTAGGCAAGAGTTTTCTTTGATAAAGTCTTTACAATTCTTCAGGTTTTTAAATGGATATAGGGTTATTAGATTTTCACCTGTTTTTTGTGTTGTTAGTTACATGTTTTAAGGAATTTTTTTCCCAAATCATCAATAATTAAACTTAATGTTATTTCAAATATCTCCTTGTGATGTTCACATGAGATATAAATTATTTGATGATTATCTCATTATAGATTGGTACTGGTGATTACTGCATATCAGGTTGTATATCTCTCTAATCTTCTTTAGGTAAATGGTCAGAACTTCATGAATTTTGTTTAGTCTTTCTGTAGAAACAACGCTTTTTATATTATATTTATTTTACTGTTTTTTCTGTTATCTTTGTTGTTCTATTTTTAACCTTAATTTATTGTTGTTTTATTGTCTGTATTTATTAAGTTTAACTCAATTATGTTTACAAAACATACCCATATTTTGAAATTCAAGATAATTCTTTATCCCAGTGTATTGTTTTAGATGTTCTTACTGGATTTTAGTTTTGCTATTTAGTTGTTCTATTTGTTTTAATTGTAGGATTTAGGGAAATTAAAAGCTATACTCCCACTATTACCTTTTTTTCCCTCAAGAACCAAGACTCATGACTCCTAATTAATGCCATGAAAACTCTCAGAGGAAAAAATTGAATAAAAGTCAATATTTTTAGACTATGTATTTTTATTTTTATAGTTTTTACTTTTTAAAATTTTTAATTAATTAATTAATTAAAGAGAGAGAGAAAGTGCATGTGTGCACGCAGCAGGTGCCCATGTGACCCTGGGAAGGGGCAGAAGGAGAGAGAGAGTCTCAAGTAGACTGAATGGAATGCAGAGCTGATGCAGGGCTCTATCTAACCCTGAGATCATGACAGCCAAAGTCAAGAGTTGGAGGCATAATTGAGTCAGCCACCGAGGCACACTTATGATTTTCCTTGGCACACGCTTCAATCTAATGTTTAATTTTCCAAGACCTAATCTTTAAGCTGCAGTGACTATGAAGTTCACCTATTGTCACCTTTCACAAACTACTGAGAAGCTAGTTACTTGTGTTAAGATCATGTTTCTCTCTACGAATCTGGTTCAAATGTGAAAATGTTTTTTGTCATTCATGAAAGAAAATTCCATCTAACTAAGGGTGAAACATTTTAAATAATCCTATGATAGAATAATATTGTTTTAGAAATAAAAATGAGCATTTATATGTGTATGTGTGTTAATAGCAATGATATTGATAATGTATAATAATTAATGATCTACTTATGTGTCATCATTAGAGTCTCTGAAATACCTCCTCAATAAAAAAAAAAAACCACAAAAACAGAAAACTACAGATAATTATTGACTTGATTTATTATTGTTTTTGGTAATACAAATTTTTATATTAATTGTGTGAAATTTTCTGATATGGTTCTCATATTTGGAAAGAATGTATCTTAGAGGAAAAATAAGCAGTCAAACTCATGTTTTTAATGTTCTAGGTTTTTAAATTATATTTAATTTTGGTGTTTTAAAATTAATTGGCTGTGGGTATAAAATGTCAAACTGGGTAAGGTGGTGGACCACAAAAATTAACTGGTTGTATAATTAAAGCTGCAAACAATTACAAGCATGAACAAAAGAAGAAGTTTTAACACTTTTTTTTTAATAGAGTATTTTTTAAAAGACTATTGTTGGGGCGCCTGGGTGGCTCAGTGGTTTGGGCTGCTGCCTTCGGCTAGGGTCATGATCTCAGGGTCCTGGGATCGAGCCCCGCATCGGGCTCCCTGCTCCGCAGGAAGCCTGCTTCCCTCTCTCTCTCTCTCTATCTCTCTGCCTGTATCTCTGCCTACTTGTGATCTCTGTCTGTCAAATAAATAAATAAAATCTTTAAAAAAAAAAGACTATTGTTTTAGAACATTTTTAGTTTTGCAGCAAAATTGAGAAAGAGATTTTGCATTTACTCCCTACCCCTCTTGGAGTCTTTTTATTTTTATTTTTAATTTTTTTTTATTTTTAAAATTTCTTTTCAGTGTTCCAGAATTCATTGTTTATGCACCCAACACAGTGCTCCATGCAATACGTGCCTTCCATAATACCCACCACCAGGCTTACCCAACCTCCCACCCCCCACCCCTCCAAAACCTCAGATTGTTTTTTAGAGTCCACAGTCTCTCATGGTTTGTCTCCTCCTCCAATTTCCCCCAATTCCCTACTCCTCTCCATCTCCCCATGTCCTCCATGTTATTCCTTATGCCCCTTGGAGTCTTTTTTAAGAATCCTCTAAAATTAAAATTATTTTCACCTCATTTTATTTGAGACTTAAGATAATTCTAGATTTTTCCTAAAGCAATTTAAAACAAGACTATAAGGGCATCTGAGTGGCTCAGTCATCTGGCTCCTGATTTTGGTTCAGGGTTCTGAGATCAAGTCCCTCCCACACCGCTGCACTCTGCTGAGTCTGACTGAGATTCTCTTCCTCTCCTTCTGCCCTTCTCCCTGCTTGAGCTATCCCTCTTAAAAAAAAAATTAATAGATAATTGGGGTGCCTGGGTGGCTCAGTGGGTTAAGCCTCTGGCTTTGGCTCAGGTCATCATCTCAGGGTCCTGGGATCAAGCTCCACATTGGGCTCTCTGCTCAGCAGGGAGCCTGCTTCCTCCTCTCTCTCTCTGCCTCTCTGCCTACTTGTGATCTCTGTCAAATAAATAAATAAAATCTTTAAAAAATAAAAAAATAGATAATAGATAATAAAATTATGATATTTAATTTTTAAAATAAATACATGATTATAGAAGTTAGTATTTATTTCTCATTTCCAGAATATAGCAATGAATTGTCATTACATCTCTTTATTCAGATTCGATCTGAGAATGGGACTTAATTTGAACAATTCTTATTTGGGATTTAGATAAGTAAAAAAACTGAAATATTCTTCTTCCAATATGTAGAAATGGTCAAGAGTTAGTTAGCCAATAATAGGCCCTTGCTCTTAATATTGGGAACAAGTACATCTGTTAGAACAACAGACCTGTGGAATATCCCATGACGACCTGATGCCCAAAATAGCAATTATGGTTTGCTGAATTTTAAGGAAATATATATTGGTTTCACAGTAACCCTCAAAATGGTGGCTATATCCTAAAAATGTCAGAAGTACAGAAAAAAAAGGAACTTTTCTTTAACTTTAAGAAATGTTAAGTTCCTCTGCATCTTTCAAAGTAAGACAACATTTTAGAAGACAGAGGACTTTAGATTATATATTTTTTATGGAGAAGTATGTATAGTAAAATATAAAATCATATGCAGAATATACACAAATTCATAATGTATCTATTTAAAGGAAAAGATTAAGGAAAATTTAATTTAGTAGAAATAAAAAGCAATATTATCCTAACCTATAATGTTTGACTTCCTAAATAAAGGCAAAAATTTAAAGCACATGACTGACAAAGAGTATTAATCTAGTTTAGGTGGTCCATAGTTACATTTTGCCTTTGAACTTCTCTTTGTTCTCTTGAGATTTTTAGAAGTAAATGGCAAAAAAATATGAGAGTTTCACATGCTCAATTGAAAAAGCTAAATATTTTAAAAACTTATAAAAAAAAGATGAGAAAAATTATTGAATGTTCAATTTTTTAAACATTAACTGACCAATAGTCTAGGCATCTATCTATGCATATGGACAAATAAGTCAACTGTATAGATGGATAGTACAAATATGCCTGATTCAATTATACCAACAGAGGGATCAACAATAGATAAATTTTATAAATTTAATCATATTTTACATGGATTTTTAAAAACTATTCATAATTCATCAAAGCAAGAAAGAAAAGTAGATGGAAAGGATTTCTCATTTGAATTTAAAAATGTGTTTCTAGCAGTGATATCAGTCCCCAAAACATTCTGAAGCTTAAGAAACAAAATACTGAAATGTACAAATAAGGGTGTCTTAGTGCTTTTGCTTCAATTTTAGACAGTAGGAATTAAATCTGTGCAGTGAAACATTAAAAATCTTAAAATCTCTCACATGTTTTCATTCATTTTTGACATTCTGGTTATTAAATATAAAATTTGGGGCCATATGTCCTTTTTCTCAGAATCTTTTAGCCATTACTCCATTGTCCACCAGCACTGACTGATATTGTGGAAATACTTCAGGTAATTCTGATTTTTCTCCTACATTTGATATTTTTCTTTTCTTTTTGAATAATAAATAAGTTTTTTAGCCATCATATTCAATAAGTTTAATAAGATATACCTCAATGATGATTTTTAAAAGTTATATTTCATTAAATATGATATTTCTCTTTGATGGCAAATAAAACTCTTCTATTAGTGAAGATGATGATGAGGAAGAATTTAGAGATATTCTTTCTTATCAAAATGTTGGGTCCCCAAGCAGAAGGAATACCAATTTTCTTTATGTTATTCTGTTCTTGTCTGAATTTCATATTTAATATCTTCCCTGTAATTGCCTTAGTACTTACTTTCTTATATTCTCATTATATTAAAACTTTTCCTGTGTCCATACATTGTTTAATCATAACTTTTTTGTTCATAAGTATTTCTAAATGTACTTAATAGTAATGAAGAGGGGCGCCTGGATGTCTCAGTGAGTTAAAGCCTCTGCCTTTGGCTCAGGCCATGATCCCAGGGTCCTGGGATTGAGCCCCACATGAGGCTCTTTGCTCCGCGGGGAGCCTGCTTCCCCCCGCCCTCTCTGCCTACTTCTGATCTCTGTCAAATAATTAAATAAAAAATCTTTAAAAAAATTATAATGAAGAAAATAATTAAAGTTTTCATTTTCTTACCATTCTAATTTCAATTTTCATCCTGTTTTCAGCTTTATCCTGTTTCACTCAGTTTAAGTCCTTATTAAAAAGGACAAATAAAGTGTAAGTATGTGTGTGTGTGTGTGTGAGAGAGAGAGAAAATGATTTTTGTTGGGGGTAGAGGTCTTTATGCTCTGTTATCTTTCAGTTTTGCTTCTTCACCAGTCTTTTGGAAGCTTTCTCCAACATTTTTTCTAGAAGTTTTATTCCTTTATCATTTATATTTGTCTAGAAATTTCCAAGGTACTTGACCCAACTGTTTATGATTCAGTTGCTTAAATTAATGAGTTGTCATGAATTAGGCTTTGAGGTTTATCATTTTCAAAAGGTATATTCAGTTTTTAAAGCACCAATTACTGAAAATATTATCTTTTCAACATTAAATAATGGTACCTTCTTTAAAATTTAATTGACCATGAATATGTGGGTCTATTCTGCATCTTACTGTGTTTAATTTATATGTGTCTCTTCTAACACCAATATATGCTACATTGATTACTGATACTTTAATTTAAGCTTCAAAATTGGGTAGTTTAAATTCTGTAATTTTGTTCCTTTTCAAATTGATTTTGGGATTCTAGGTCCTCTGCATTTTTATATAAATTTTAGAATAAGCTTATCAATTATTTTCTATAAAAATTTGTTGTGATTGTGTCAAAGTTTAATTAACTCTATATAACAATCAGGGATGATTGAATCTTAAAAATATTGAGTTTTCCAATTCCTTTGCATGTTATAAATCTTCATTTAATTATATCCCCTTTAATTTCTCTCAGCAATGCTAAGTGGTTACAGGGTAAAAATCTTAAATATTTTAAAAATTGATCTTCATATGGTACATTTTTATCATAATAAAGATGAAATTGCTTTTTAATATTTTTTTAGTTATTTATTGCTAATGTATATACTAAAATTCATTTTTTGTATTTTGTCCAAATAGCCTATGAATTTCTAAATTCATGTATTAGAATGTCAGTCATCTGTCAGTTTATCTGTAGTTGCCTTTTATCAGATGAGGAAATTCCATTTTATTCCTAGTTTTCTGTAATACTATTTTTTTAAAGATTATTTATTTTAGAGACTTTGAAAGAAAGAGTGAGCATGAGTGGAGGCAGGAGCAGAGAGAGAGAATCTTCAACCAAACTCCACCCCGAGTGTGGAGAGAAATGTGGGGCTCAATCCCCCAAATTATGAGATTGTGACCTGAGTTGATGTCAGATATCCCACCAACCAAGCCACCCAGGTGCCTTCAGTGATACTTTAATATAAATCAATCTAAACTTTTGTTCAACCTTACCTCTGTATTTATTTGAGATTATAGTGTTGTGTTGCTTGTCCTCTCTGTTCTTGGATTAGATAGTTTCTATTGCTATGTTTGTTTGTTTGTTTGTTTGTTTTTAATTTTATGGATACTCTTTCTAAATGTTAAATATGTTATTAAAATGCATCCAGTAAGGGGGAGGAGTCAAGATGGTGGAGAAATAGCAGGCTGAGATGACATCAGGTAGCAGAAGATCAGCTAGATAGCTTATCAAACCATTCTGAACACCTACAAATCCAACAGGAGATTGAAGAGAAGAGCAGCACTTCTAGAAATAGAAAATCGACCACTTTCTGAAAGGTAGGACCGGCGGAGAAGTGAATCCAAAGCCATGGGAAGATAGACCCTGGCGGGAGGTGCCAGCTACTGGCAAGCAGTGAAGCAAGGGAGCACAAAGTCAGAACTTTTAAAAGTCTGTTCCACTGAGGGACATCACTCCAGAGGCTAAACAGGGGTGAAGCCCCCACAGGGACAGCATGGTCTCAGGTCCTGCAGGGTCACAGAAGGATCAGGGATGATTGAGTGTCACAGAGCTCACAGGTATTAGAGTAGGGAAGCTGGCTACAGAGATGGAGCCAAGGAGTGAGCTTTCAACTCAGAGTTACCTTATCATGATCTGTGGCACAGGTCACAGCTCTGTGAGTGGGGACCCCACAAGACCCAGGGAGACTCCCCTGGAAGAGGTCAGGGATCTGTGGGGTTTGGAAACTCCAGGTGGAGCTGTGTGCCAGAGACAGAGATGCTAGGTAACAGGCTGGGTGAGCTCAGAGCACACCTGCAGGCCAGGGAGATGGGAATGATTGAGTGCTTTTCTCTGAGGGCGCACTGAGGAGTGGGTCCCCGAGCTCTCGGCTCCTCCAGGCCAGGGATTGGGAGGTTGTCATTTTCACTCCCATCCTCTGGATCTCTACAGAAAACGTTGAGGGAACAAAAGTTCCCAAAAGCAAACCCGAGCAGATTACTTAGCCTGGTCCCTGAAAGGGCAGTGCAATTCTGCCTCAAGCAAAGACACTTGAGAATCATTACAACAGGCCCCTCCCCAAAAGATCAGCAAGAAATCCAGCCACAACCAAGTTCACTTACCAAGGAGAACAGCAGAATTCCAGGAGGAAGAGAAAACAAAGCATGGAGTTCATGGCTTTCTCCCCATTATTCATTAGTCTTGCAAAGTTAATTAATATTTTTAATTTTATTTTTTCTTCTGTTAATTTTTTTTAACTCTTACCCTTGCCTCTTTTAATGTTTTTAACTAGTTTATCTTAACAATGCTTTTCAAAAAAAAAATCTTTTTTGAACCTTCATTACTATAGTCACATTTTATTCTTCATTGTATCGAACTTTATTTTTTGTATACACATAGGGTTTTTTCTTCTAAAAAAAAATTTGGGATACAACTTCTAATAGATCAAAATATACCCTAAATCTAGCACAGGGCTTTGTTCTAGTCTCTAGCCTGAGAAAATTCTCTCCACTTTCTTTCTTTTTCTTTATTCTCCCAACAAACATAACAACTCCTTTTTTACAAATTAAAAAAAAAATCATCTTTATAGTCATATTCCATCCCTTCAACATATTTACTCTTACATATGTTTTTCATTCTTTAAAATTTTGGGAGATAGTTTCTTCTAAGAGACCAAAATACTCCCAAAATTAAGTGGGTGATCCTGTCCTTTTTACCAGTCTAATATATACACACATATATTTTTTTTCCTTTTTATATTTTTTCTTTTTTTTTTTTTTCCCTTTTTAATTTTTTTTTTCTGAACTTCTTTTTATCCCCTTTCTTCCTCCCATGATTTGGGCTTTCCTCTGATTTGGTTAAAGCACATTTTACTGGGGTCTTTGCCACCCTTTTAGAATTTTATTCACTCCTTCATATATTCTTATCTGGATAAAATGACAAGGCAGAAAATCTCACCACAAAAATAAATAAATAAACAAACAAATAAATAAATAAATAAAACAAGAGGCAGTACTGAAGACCAGGGACCTAATCAATATGGACATTGGTAATATGTCAGATCTAGAGTTCAGAATGTCGATTCTCAAGGTGCTAGCCAGACTCGAAAAAGGCATGAGATATTAGAGAAACACTGTCTGGAGAAATAAAAGCCCTTTCTGGAGAAATAAAAGAAATAAAATCTAACCAAGTTGAAATTTTTAAAAAAGCTATTAATGAGGTACAATAAAAAATGGAGGCTCCTGGGGCACCTGGATGGCTCAGTGGGTTAAAGCCTCTGCCTTCAGCTCAGGTTGAGATCCCAGGATCCTGGGATTGAACCCTGCATTGGGTTCTCTGCTCATCAGGAAGCCTGCTTTCCCCCTCTCTCTGCCTGCCTTTCTGTCTACCTGTGATCTTTGTCTGTCAAAAAAATAAATAAAATCTTAAAAAAAAAAAAAAAAGGAGGCTCTTACTGCTAGGATAAATGAGGCAGAAGAGAGAATTAGTGATAGAGGACCAAATGACAGAGAATAAAGCAGTTGAGCAAAAGAGAGACAAAAAAACTACTGGACCATGAGGAGAGAATTCAAGAGATAAGTGATACCATAAGATAAAACTACATTAGAATAATTGGGATTCCAGAAGAAGAAAGAGAGAGGGGAGAGGAAGGTATATTGGAGAGAATTATTGGAGAGAATTTCCCTAACAAGGCAAAGGGAACAAGCATCAAAATCCAGGAGGCACAGAGACCCCCCCTCAAAATCAATAAGAATAGGTCCACACCCTGTCATCTAATAGTAAAATTTACAAGTCTTAATGAAAAAGAGAAAATCCTGAAAGCAGCCCAGGACAGTAAGTCTATAACATACAATGGTAAAAATATTAGATTAGCAACAGACTTATCCACAGAGTCCTGGCAGGCCAGAAAGAACTGACATGATATATTCAGAGCACTAAACAAGAAACACATGCAGCCAAGAATACTATATCTAACTAGGATATCATTGAAAATAGAAGGAGAGATAAAAAGCTTCCAGGACAAAGAAAAACTAAAAGAATTTGTAAACACTAAACCAGCTCTACAGGAAATATTGAAAGGGGTCCTCTAAGCAAAGAGAGACCCTAAAAGTAGTAGACCAGAAAGGAGCAGAGATGATATACAGTAATAGCCACCTTACAGGCAATAAAATGGCACTAAATTCAAATATCTCAATGGTTATCCTGAATGTAAATGGGCTAAATGCCCCAATCAAAAGACACAGGTTGTCAGAATGGGTAAAAAATCATAACCCATCAATATGCTGTCTACAAGAAACTCATTCTAGAACCAAAGGCATCTCCAGATTTAACGTGAGGGGGTGGAAAACAATTTACCATGCTAATTGACATCAAAATAAAAAAGCTGGGGTCGCAATTCTTAGATCAGATCAATTAGATTTTAAGCCAAAAACTATAATGAGAGATGAGGAAGGACACTATATCATACTCAAAGGGTCTGTCCAATAAGAAGACCTAACAATTTTAAATTTCTATGCCCCTAACATGGGAGCAGCCAACTACATAAACCAATTAATAACAAAATCAAAGAAACACATCAACAATAATAAAATAATAGTAGAAGACTTTAACAATACCTTCACTGAAATGGACAGATCACCAAAGTAGAAGATCAACAAGGAAATAAAGGACTTAAATGACACACTGGACCAGATGGACATCGCAGATATATTCAGAACATTCCATCCCAAAGCAACAGAATACACATTCCTCTCTAGTGCACATGGGACATTCTCCAGAATAGATCACATCCTGGGTCATAAATCAGGTCTCAACTGGTATTAAAAGATTGGGATCATTCCCTGCATATATTCAGACCACAATGCTCTGAAACTAGAACTCAATCATAAGAGGAAATTTGGAAAGAATCCAAATGCATGGAGACTAAAGAGCATCCTACTGAAGAATGAATGGGTCAACCAGGAAATTTAAAAAAATTAAAAAAAAATTATGGAAACAAGTGGTAATGAAAACATCATGATTCAAAATCTGTGGGACACAGCAAAGGCAGTCCTGAGAGGAAAATATATAGTGGTACAAGACTTTTTGAGAAACAAGAAAGGTCTCAAATACACAACCTAACCTTATATTTAAAGGAGCTGGAGAAAGAACAAGAAAGAAAGCCTAAACCCAGCAGAAGAAGAGAAATATAAAGATCAGAGCAGAAATCAATAAAATAGAAACCAGCAAACAAACAAACAAAATAGAACAAATCAAAATAGAACAAATCACAACCTAACCTTATATTTAAAGGAGCTGGAGAAAGAACAAGAAAGAAAGCCTAAACCCAGCAGAAGAAGAGAAATAATAAAGATCAGAGCAGAAATCAATAAAATAGAAACCAGCAAACAAACAATCAAAATAGAGCCTAGGAGCTGGTTCTTTGAAAGAATTAATAAAATTGATAAACCTCTGGCCAGACTTATCAGAAAGAAAATAGAAAGGACCCAAATAAATAAAATAATGAATGAAAGAGGAGAGATCACAACCAACACCAAAAAATATAATTATAAGAACATATTATGAGCAACTCTACGCCAGCAAATTTGACAATCTGAAAGAGATGGATGCATTCTTAAAGACTTATAAACTACCACAACTTAACCAAGAAGAAATAGAAAACCTGAACAGACGCATAACCAGTAAGGAGATTGAAACAATCATCAAAAATCTCTAAACAGACAAGAGCCCTGGGCCAGATGGCTTCCCAGGGCAATTCTACCAAACATTTAAAGAAGAATTAATTCCTATTCTCCTGAAACTGTTCCAAAGAATAGAAATGGAAGAAAAACTTCCAAACTCATTTTATGAGGCCAGCATCAAAAACCAGACAAGAATCCTATCAAAAAAGAGAATTAAATACCAATATCTTTGATGAACACAGATGCAAAAATTCTCACCAAAATACTAGCCAATAGGATCCAATAGCACATTACAAGGATTATTCACCACGACCAAGTAGGATTTATTCCAGGGCTGCAAGTTTGGTTCAACATCCACAAATCCATCAATGTGATGCAATACATTAATAAAAGAAAGAACAAGAACCATATGATACTCTCAATAGATGCTGAGAAAGCAGTTGACAAAGTACAGCACCCCTTCCTGATCAAAGCTCTCCAAAGTGTAAAGATAGAGGGCAAATACCTCAATATCATCAAAGCCATCTATGAAAAACCCACTGCAAATATCATTCTCAATGGAGAAAACTGAGAGCTTTTCTGCTAAGGTCAGGAACACAGCAGGGATGTCCATTATCACCACTGCTCTTCAACATAGTATAGAAGTCTTAGCCTCAGCAAACAGACTAAAGGCATCCAAATTGGCAAATAAGTCAAACGATCACTCTTTGTAAATGATATAATACTATATGTGGAAAACCTTAAAGACTCCACTCCAAATTGCTAGAAATTGTAAAGGAGTTCAGTAAAGTGTCAGAATATAAAATCAATGCACAGAAATCGGTTGCATTTCTATACACCAACAACAAGACAGAAGAAAGAGAAATTAAGGAGTCAATCAGATTTATAATTGCACCCCCAACCATAAGATACCTAGGAATAAACCTAACCAAAGACGCAAATAATCTGTACTCAGAAAACTACAAAGTACTCATGAAAGAAATTGAGGAAGACACAAAGAAATGGAAAAATGTTTCATGCTCCTGGATTGGAAGAACAGAAACAATCTATAATCTACAATTTTAATGCAATCCCTATCAAAATCCTATCCATTTTTTTTTCAAAGAAATGGAACAAATAATCCTAAAATTTGTAAGGAACCAGAAAAGACCTGGAATAGCCAGAGGAATATTGAAAAAGAAAGCTAAAGTTGTGGCATCACAGTTCCAGACTTCAAGCTCTATTACAAAGCTGTCATCATCAAGACAGTATGGTACTAGCACAAAAAGAGACACATAGATCAATGGAACAGAATAGAGTGCCCAGAAATAGACCCTCAACTCTATCATCAACTCATCTTCGACAAAACAAGAAAGAATATCCAATGGAATAAAGACAGTCTCTTCAACAAATGGTGTTGGGAAAATTGAACAGCCACATGCAGAGAACTGGATCATTTCCTTACACCACACATGAAAATAGACTCAAAATGGATGAAGGACCTCAATGTGAGAAAGGAATTCACCAAAATCCTTGAGGAGAACACAGACAGCAACCTCTTCGACCTCAGCTACAGCAACTTCTTCCTAGGAATATTGCCAAAAGCAAGGAAAGCAAGGGCAAAAATGAGCTATTGAGACTTCACCTATATCAAAAGCTTTTGCACAGCAAAGGAAACAGTTAACAAAACCAAAAGACAACTTACAGAATGGGAGAAGGTATCTGCAAATGACATATCAGATAAAGGGCTAGTATCCAAAATCTATAAAGAGCTTAGCAAACTCAACACCCAAATAACAAATAATCCAATCAAGAAATGGACAGAGGACATGAACAGACATTTCTCAAAGAAGACATCCAGATGGCCAACAGACACATGATAAAATGCTCCACATCACTCGGCATTAGGGAAATACAAATCAAAACCACAATGAGATATCACCTCACACCAGTCAGCATGGCTAAAATTAGCAAGTCAGGATATGACAGATGCAGACAAAGGGGAATCCTCCTACATTGTTGGTGAGAATGCAAGCTGGTGCGACCACTCTGGAAAACAGCATGGAAGTCCCTCAAAAAGTTGAAAATAGAGCTACCCTATGACCCAGCAATTCACTACGGGCTATTTAGCTTAAAGATACAAATGTAGTGATCTGAAGGGACACATGCACCCAAATGTTTTTAGCAGCATTGTCCACAATAGCCAAACTATGGAAAGAACCTAGATGTTCATCAACAGATGAATGGATAAAGAAGAAGTGGTTTATATATATAGTGGAATAATATGCAACCAGCAAAAGAAATGAAATCTTGCCATTTGCGATGATATGAATGGAACTAGAGGGCAATTTGCTCAGTGAAATAAGTCAATCAGAGAAAGACAATTATCATGTGATCTCCCTGATATGAGGAAGTCAAGAAGCTACATGGGAGGTTTGGAGTAGAAAAAGAATAAACGAAATAAGATGGGATCAGGAGGGAGACAAACCATAAGAGACTCTCAATCTCACAGGTTGCCTGGGGGAGGTGGGTAGGAAGAGAGTGGTTGGGTTATGGACAGTGGGCATTGGGGAGGGTATGTGTTATGATGAGTGCTGTGAAGTGTGTAAACCTGGTGATTCACAGACCTGTATCCCTAGAGCTAATAATACATTATATGTTAATAATAAAAAAACTCCAATAAATTTTACATTTCAGATATTGTATTTTTAATTTTTAATACTTTCTTTGTTTTCTGTATTCTCTTTGAACTATTTTTGCATATTCTGTAGTCCTTGTCTTTTAATTCCATCATCTCTGTTATTTTTTCAGTATACTTAAATTAGCTGATTATTCTCTTTTTTGCTGGTCACATTTTCCTCTTTATTTGCAGTTCTATTATTATTATTATTTACTGCTGGATAGCATGATTATTACCTAATTGATACTTATCTTTATACCTTTCTTTTGAGAGAAAAAATTTGTTTTTCCAGGTAGTTGCATAATCTGTGATCAGTTTGCTATTTTCAAACTTGATTTCCAGCTTTCTGAGAACAGATTGACCATAGTCTTTTTCTAGAGTTAGTTTTGCCTTATTTACACAATGTAATCCTTTCTGGATCTGTTTGTTTTCTGCTGTTTAACAAGATCTGGCAAGAGTAAGTTTTGTGTAAGCATTTAAAAAATGGTCAGTTTACAGCTTCCTGGTAGTTCTTAAACAGCTTCATTGAATGTCACCACCCACATGTGTAGATTACCATTTCATGGAAGACTCCTGGGTAGCCCATACAGATTTCTGAAGACATCTGCCTTTTTTACTCAGTCCCATAAAGTACAAAAACCTGAGCCTCTCCATTGTCAAACTACATCTTCAATGAAGACCATCATGTTGGGGTTTGCATCTCACTCTAAGCTGCAGTCTAGAAGGTGTCTCAGGCAGGAAACAAGAGCAATTGCAGGGTTCACTTCCTTTGTTTTACTTCTTTCAGGAATCACATACAGTCTTGCACTGGTTATTGGCTAATTTCTGCAAACAGAATTTTCCATATATTTTCTTCAGCTTTTCAGTTGTTTTTTGAGAAAACATACCCGGTTTCAGACAAAATTTATGACTAGAAGCAAAAGTCCTTCTCTAAATTTTGTCATTTTCTGTTTTTCCACAGTAAATGTTATATATATATATATATATATATATATATATATATATATATATATATATATCTCCTAAGAATAAAATAACTTGTAATGGTAGAGATTTCTCTTTGCATTTTCCTCATTGCTTCCAATTTCCAAATGAATTGTATAGTATTAACTTTTTCCTTTTTTGTTTATCCATAAGATGTTGTAGTTTTTTTCTTTTCTTTACTTTCTTTCTTTCTTTTATTTTTTTTTTAAGACTTAGGTATTGGAGGAAGTACAAGATGTTCACACTTTAATATTATTTGGAGTTTCTGGTTGACCATAATCTTAAGTAATTTTTAATATAAAATAATTACATGTACATAATTTATATATAAAATAATATTATTGGTCTTAAAAAACAGACCCCTCTCTACCTTCCAATATGTGTCCCACTATATATGATTTTCCTGTTATTTAATATTTCAGTTGAGGGTTGGACTCTCCTACCCTACCATTTCTACTCCATCTGAATGTAACCAAAATATTTGTACTATAATTATATTTTTTAAAAAATTAAATATTTGCTTGAATGACTATGCAAAAATTGTCACTTAAAAAGTCCGATATAACCATATCACACATTATGGTTGTATCTTATTTATTATGCAGTATTTTCTTCTCCCTGAGATTAAAACTTTGGCATATTGCGGTGCCTGGGTGGTTCAGGTGTTTGGACATTTGCCTTCAGCTCAGGTCATGATCTGCAGGTTTGCAAGCCCCACATCTGGCACCTGGCTCAACGTGGAGTCTGTGTCTCTGACTGCCTCTCCTCCTGCTCATGCTCTTGATCTCTCTCTCTGTCTCAAATGAGTAAATGAAATTCCAAAAGAAAAAAAAAAAAAAAAGAAAGAAAGAAACATTGGCACAGATAACTGACGGCCTACCCAAAGGTTGTCTTCTTTCTCCTTAGTGATAAAACCTCTAGTGTTTAGCCAGTCACATTGCAACTTGAAATATAAGCAGTTACATATCACCAGGTACCAGTGGGAGTAGTATTTGGCAAAGGTTTCTTTAAAAGGTGGCTTAAAAATTAAAATAAATAAATAAATAAATAAGAAGTCATATTGGAACAATTTCTCCTTTCCTCTGTCTTCTTTAATTCTTCTAATCATGGCCAGAACTCTAACACCATTTTAGAATTTAGAAATTTTAGACTAAGACCTCCTTTACGTACACCTAATACATTTGATACATTTTTAAAACTTAGTTCTATAAATTCTCCTTTTAATTCCTTCCATGATCTGTACCTTATTTAAAAGAATGTTACATAACATCAAAAATTTGAAGGACTTTCTACATATTTATTTATTTCTTTTTGTAGTAATAGTTTTTTTTTTTAAGATTTAATTTTTGTTTATTTGACAGAGATCACAAATAGGCAGAGAGGCAGGCAGAGAGAGAGAGAGAGAGAGGAAGGGAAGCAGGCTCCCTGCTCAGCAGAGAACCCGATGCAGGGCTCGATCCCAGGACCCTGGGATCATGACCTGAACCGAAGGCAAAGGCCTTAACCCACTGATTCACCCAGGTGCCCCACTTTCTACATATTTAAATACTATCAATTTCTTAATTATATATATCCCATTATCTTATCCTGATCTTTTAGAAAATGAGTGTTTATTCCTTAAATTTACTCCACATAATCATATAAAAATGATAACACATAAATGTAAAACTTAGTTGACCATGTTTTATTTAAAATGCTAACTATTATTGCAATGTTTTAAGTTACCAATTTAAAAAAAAAGAGTGGTAAATTATAATTTACTTGCATCCTCTGAATTGTAAAAATTGTGAATATGTTGATAGCATTTATATTTACTCATTATTTCAATAAATCCTACTGACCACTTATTAGGTGTCAAACTACCTTTAACACCCTCAATCTCTGATGATAAAATATCCATGATTCTTAATAATTAATATTCCAGTGAGATGACCATAGAATAATGCAATACATATTTCAGGAAGGATGTGATTAAATTTCAAAATAGGCACAGAGGAAAAGTGATTAATTTTCCCAAGATATTTTAAAAATATATAGAGATTGACCAAGCTGCTACTTTTAATCATTAAGATTTTGCCACATGAATAAGGTAAAGCTGGGATTTCTATGTGTATAATTCTATATTCAAGCAATTAAAAGTTCTATACAGGACTGTCATATATATTTGTTAAAGCAATATGCTGGCTATTTATTATGAAAAATTTAAGTACCTTATAGCATTCCAAATTTACATCTTCATATCTAGCAACAATGATTTAATTTCATTAAATTTTAGTTTGAAGGTCAAGTGAGTGACATTTGGTTGTGTATCACTAAACAAAACTAATTACAAGTGCTCTGCCTTCTAGCATGGTAATGTGGAAATAGATCAGTAATACATCAGAAATAAGGGAACAACAGAAAAATCATAAACGCCCAAAATCCTCCTGTATAGTTTTTCAAACTGATGATTTATTTGGGTTAGATTTTTTTTTTCCTTTGAGAATGCAAATGCCTGGTGATGTCTCTGCTATGTGTTTCAAACTATGTGTTGGAAAGTTTTGAATTCAGACATCAGAGTTTCTTTATAACAATGAATTTCTCAGTTCAGGGCAGATAAAAATTGAACTATCGAATTATATCAGGAAGATTATTTCATACCATGCATTCTCTTCAATTTTTTATACCTACTACTCTCTCTTAAAGAGAGTCATACAAATAAGTTAAAATATTTTAAAATTTAAATAAAAGGAGGATCCAGCAATTTCCATCTTTGGTATTCACCTAAAGGAGTTGGAAACTTATGCTCACACAAAAACTTGTACATGGATGTTTTTAGCTGCTTTATTTGTAACTGACAAAAATTGGGAGCAACCAAAATGTCCTGTAGTAGATGGATGGAAAATTATACTATGGTACAACCAAATAATCAAATAATTTTCAACACTAAAAATAAATGAGCTACAAGCCATGGAAAGATCTGAAGAAATCTTAAAAGGATATTACTAAGTGAAAGAAGTTAATATGCAAAGACTACACACTGTATAATTTCAACTATATGACATTCTGGAGAAGACAAAATGATGGAGACAGTAAAAATATCTGTGGTTTCCACAGGTTGATGGGAGGAGCAGATAGAGATGAACTGGTGGAAGACAGAGGATTTTTAGGGCAGTGGAGCAATTCTGTATGATACTATAATAGTGGATACATACCATTACATATGTGTCCAAATCAGTAGAATGTACAGCATGAAGAGTTACCCTCATATAGACTATGGACTTTGAGTGATTATTACATGTTAATATAGGTACAACAATTGTAACAAACGTATTTTGGTGAGAGATATTGATAATGAAAAAGACTGTGTATGTGTGGTGGCAGAGGCTATATGAGAAATCTATATATCTTCTTTTTTATTTTGTTGTGAATATGAAACTGCTTTTCAAAACAAAATTAAGTAAACAAAAATAGGAAGAAATGTGTAGCTGGATTCTTTAGAAAAACATATTGGTGAGATCAGTAGGGACTTTCTATATATGTGCGTATATATATATGCTCATATATATATATATAGTTGTTGTTGTTGTTGTTAGCTCAACAATTTATCAAATGATTTTGTTTCACTAACATTCACTGTTGGTGAGGAGGTAAAGGATTGTAGTAGTTGAGTTTCAAGATGATTTTTGTGAAGCCAAGGTCATGGAATTTGGAGTCCAGGATATTGGACTGATAGGGAAAATGTTATTAAAAGTAATGTTCTTTTCTCTGAAGATTCAGCAGATTGGTTCTTCCTAAAACTTGTAATTTGACAAAAATAAAGTATGGCTAACAGATTCAAGTACTCAGAGGTTGTCATATGCACTGGACCAGTAAAATTTATATTAATATGTTACTATTCCACTATTCCTTGGTTAGTTAATAATACTGAATGCACTGTTCAATCCATAAGAATTTCTTATCTTATCAAGAAAGTCTTTGGGGCATCTTTTAACCCACTGTGGCTCAGTGTGTTAAAGTCTTTGCCTTCAGCTAAGGTCATAATCCCAGGACCCTGGGATTGAGCCCCACATCAGGCTCTCTGCTCAGCGGGGAGCCTGCTTCCACCTCTCTCTCAGCCTACCTCCCTGACTACTTGTGATCTCTGTCTGTCAAATAAATAAATAAAATCTTTTAAAAAAGTATTTTTTAATTGTTAAATTCTTAAAATATGTTGTTTTAAACAAACTACTGAACAATGAATGGTATAATGAACTCTCTTGTACCTTTTACCTAACTTCAGTAATGAGCAAGACATGGGCACTCTTATTTTTCTTATATTTCTAGTCAAACCTCCAGATTAATCTGAAGCAATCGAAGACATAATAAATTTTATACACATCTATTTCAGTATATTCTCTAAAAAATAGTTTTCTTTAAAACTATATATGTATATAAGCATAAAACCATTATCACATCTAAAAATATTTAACAATAATATCCTTAATATACAGTGTTCATCTTTTCCTTATTGTTTCATATGTTTTGCACTTTTACTTTGAATCATGATCCAAATAAGGTCCATACGTTGAAATTCATTGATAGTATCTTAGTTCTCTTTAAACATGTAGGTTATCACTTTCTCACACAATTTATTTCTTAAATAAATTAGCTCATTTGTTCTCAGGTTTACCATGGAATGCATACTGCTGATTGCATTCCTGATGACATTTAACATATTTTTATCTCTCCTATATATCTTATAAATTAGTATTTGGCTAGAGGCTTAATTAGATACAGGTTTGATTTTATGGCAGGAATCCTTCATTGGTGGTTTTATGTATTTCCATTAACAGATGTGTAAGGTCTAGCTATACCTTTTGTGCTGTTAGCAGCAATTGATGATTAGTTTAGATACATTTAATTAAGTAGACATTTAAAAATGGTAATGTCCTAATTTATCACTTATTTTTTCTTTCATTACCTAGACTATTTCTAAAAATAAGGCTATATTTTGGTGGGGATATGGACATTGGGGAGGGTATGTGCTATGATGAGTGCTGTGAAATGTGTAGACCTGGTGATTCACAGACCTGTATCCCTGGGGATAAGAATATATTATATGTTTATAAAAAATAAAAAATTTATTAAAAATGGCTGTATTTCCATATATCTATAATGAACTGGATTCCTCTCTTGAATGACTTGTTAGAACTAAAATAGATTTAAGATCAGAAAGTCAAGAAAGTAAGTTTGGTTTCCCCTATCCCATTTACCATTTTAAAAACTTTACTACTCCAGAACCTTATTACTTTGGTATCCTCTGAAGGAGAACAAAGAGAACTGTCTGTGTGTGATATTATAGATTTGATTGAAAAATAGTTCCAGTATTTCAATTAATTGTAGTTATTGTTATTATCAGTTGGATATTTCAGGAATCAGATGTTAATAGAGTGAGTAGTTTTGGATTTACTGGGGTAATTCCAGTGAGAGATGGAAAGTTGAAGAAGCAGAATTGGGCATGAGAAGCCTCAGACTACAGCGATGGTCTAACAAAATTTTTACCAACCAGCACAGAGCTGTGAAGCAGAGATTTTTGATAGAGAAGTTCCATCTTGGGCAGAAATTGCTAAGCCCTTGTTTTGCTGTGCTCAGTCATTGACTATCGACATAAGATACATAAAATGTGGCAAGGGCCATAGAAATTCTTAGCATTAACCTGAATGGTATCATATGGTTTTGAATATACATTTTAAAAAAACACTGTATATGAAACTGTCCATCAATTTACATGCTGAGTCACTTTTTC
Source organism: Mustela nivalis (assembly GCF_964662115.1). Lineage (NCBI taxonomy): Eukaryota > Metazoa > Chordata > Mammalia > Carnivora > Mustelidae > Mustela > Mustela nivalis. The sequence continues at coordinate 127,578,273 of NC_139021.1, forward strand.
TTGGGCTCTAAATTTTTGCTTATTGGCCAGGTAACTGAGTTATATCTTAGAACATGTTTACAAATAATTTTTTCATAGGTAATATTTTTTTTCTGAGCTATTGCACATTCAGAATTATTTTGCTGCCTTTACATAAAAAAAAGAACACGTGGTTTGAGCATTCTAGGCTCATATTTTATTTTCTTTAAAATTCTCCACCTATTTAAAACATTTAAGAGAATCTACCAATAATTCCTGTTCCTGTATAATTGAGTACTTAAATTTTTTATGTTTGATTTTCAAAAAGTGATTAAGTTATATCCTGAAGTTGTTTCATCATAATTACTTTTGTCAGCCTTTTATTTCGTTTTTATTTTCAGTTTTTATTCAAATTCTAGTTGGTTAATGTATCATGTAATACTAGTTTCAGTAGTAGAATTTAGTGACTCATTAATTTACATATAATACCCAGGACTCATCACAAGTACCTTTTTTTTTTTAAAGATTTATTTATTTATTTGAGTGGTGGGGATGGGCAGAGGGAGAGAGAAACTCAAGCAGACTCTGCACTGTGCATGGAGTCTGACAGGGTCTTGATCCCAAGACCCTAAGATTATGATCTGAGCTGAAATCAATCAGACGCGTATGAGGGAAGACTGACTATTACCTATAAGTCAACCGTCTTCTCTGTCTTCAAGTGTATTGCTTTATTTTTTGAAACTTTTATATATTTTGTACTCTTCTTAATTTTTGTTGTTGTTGTTATTGTTGACTTTCTGTCTACTTTTTGACCATCCAGGGAGAATATCCATATCTAGGACACCAGCAGATTGTCTAAGGCAGAGGTCTGCAAACTTATTCTGTGAAGGGCCATATAACAGTTATTTTAGACTTTGCAGGTCATATGGCATCTGTCACAAGTCCTAATGCTGTTATAGCAGTCCAAGGCAGCTATAGACAATAGGTAAATAAATGAGCATAACTGTATTCTAATAACACTTTATTTATAAAGAAAGAGATGATGTTAGGAGACAGTTCTCTGTGATTCTGTTTTCTTCACGCTTTCTGAGAAAAGGGCACTGCAAGGATGTTTGCATAACATCTCTCTAAGATACAGAGTCCAAAGGTATTCTAGAATAGGAAAGCTTTCTTCCTCCTCATTGGGATATTTATTTATATATGAAGGTGATAACCAGAGTAAAAACTTCCACCTTACTCCTAGAGACATTTCACCACATTCTAGAGTAAAACAGTAAGTTCTGCCTCTGAGGCAAAGTTTGGTCAAGTTTGCTAGCAGTTTCCTTATAAGATTTGGAGAATTCTAGGCTCAGTGTTCCTTGTCTAAAACACTAACTTATGTTGCATCATCCACCTAGGTTGGCATTGAAGACTAGGTGGGGAAAGAGAACCAAAGTAATTAAAATTTTTGAAATAAATTATCTAAATTTATTTGGGCTTCTTGTTTCCTTACTGTTTGAATTTTTGGAAGTGTGACAAGCCAATCTTAGGATTTGCTTGATCTCCTGACTTGACAGGAGAGGTCATCTTTGGCCCAGAGACTATGGTTTGCTGACCCCTTCTCTGGGTGGTTATGATTCTTTATAATGTACAAAAGTAGTGTTCACTGACCATTCTCAAGGCTTAAGTGTCTAATCCTGGGAAGTTTTTCCCACACAGTAATCAAATGAGTATGCTAGGAATACAAACCTGGATAAGCAACTGCTTGACTAAATTCTCCACCCTGACTCATGGGTATGTCTGTCCTTCAAACCTCAAATTAACCCTTTATGTAGTTGACAGTGATGAGAGAATTGAGCAAAATTCTTGATTACTTCTTTAAAAAGTATGGAGATAGTATTTACTAAATGCTTAACTAGATTAATTATGTCACCAAACCAAGGATATATAATGAGGATGAGTTTTAGAGTTCTGCTAACTTCTCCCTATTTGGTTTTTCTTCTTTGTTTCTGTGGAGCTCATAAAAATGCTTCCCCACTTATGGCAAAGGTATGATAAATTCTTCTAGCCCTGAAGTTATGCTAAACTTATGTTTATTTTCCTTCATAATTATGTTAATATGAAAAGAGTTATGTAACTTATCTTATCCATAAGAAACTCAATTAAATTGAAAGTCTATATATGTATGCATATATATATGTGTGTGTGTGTTTTTAATAATATTTGTGCAACCTATACATTAAATATAGAATGAATTTTAAATGCATATAAAAGTAAAATCCATTTTGGGACAGTTTAGAAACTTCAGTTTTACTCTGCACCTGGATTGCAAATTGCAGCTAAAATTATAAACTAAATTTCAAATAAAAATCACAGAGTCAAAATATAAAAGATGTAGAAATTCATTTGAAGGGCAGTGTATAATTAAACCCATTGATAAACTATAAATAGATCCTTTAGGAATGACTTGTCACAGCAGTGGATACTTATGGGTAACAAAAGGCACCTGAATCTCCAACATGAATTTCAAAATGCTTAAAGCTTTTTGGAGATCCTTTCAGGATAGTGCTAAGAGATTTTGGTAGTCTTTCCCATTCCCAGGAGAATTAATAAGTGAATTAATAACCAAATCCAACAGTGTAGTTATATTTAGTTCAGAAATCCCAATCACGTGACTGCAAATATTTGCTCATGGACAGTAAAGGTTTACAACTTAAATGGTCAGCTTTAACTGTAACATTTGGTTGGCTTGGAGTCTCAATGAAGAGTTTACCAACTAAGCTTAATGACCTCTATCTCATTTTTAACAAAAGCCTGGAAGAGCTGTTAGATTAGTTTTCCCTTTCTTTGTCAGACTGAAAGCTAACTATCCATCTTGACATATTCTAGTCTATATGTTATTAGCAATATGAAAATGACACTGTATCTTATTAGTTTGCTGTGTGTGTTTGACTAAAGGTAACCTGGATGCATTTGATTAAGGTTGTGCTATGTGCTTGTTATTATACTCAGAAATAAATGCTGAATGTGATCCTTTTATTTTTTAATTTATTTATCTGACAGAAATCACAAGTAGGCAGAGAGGGAGGCAGAGACAGAGAGAGGGGGAAGCAGACTCCCCACTGAGTAGAGAGCCCGATGTGGGGCTCGATCCCAGGACCCTGAGATCATGACCTGAGCCGAAGGCAGAGGCTTTAACCCACTGAGCCACCCAGGTGCCCCCTGAATGTGATTCTTACCACTGCCAGTCTCCCATAAAGGAATACACTTTTTATGTGGACATATGGGTATATAAGTGTTTACTTAAACATATAAAGAGTTCTATAACTTATCTTATGCCATAAGGAACTAAAAAATGCATATAAATATGTTTAAGTATATATGTATGTATATACAACCACATGCATTTAAATAAATTCATATGTGCATATGTATACATGTGGCCATAAATGTATAAATATATAATGTATATAAATTAAATTTGTTCTATATAAATTTAATACATATGTATAAATCTATCTAGACATTACATAGATTGTACATATATATAATTTAAGTAAATTTTTGTCTGCTCTATAATTTATAATATAATCAGTTTGTTCTTAGGAAATGATCTTCCCGTGAGTTCTGCCAGGTCCTACTTAGAACAGTTTGTGAATGTGAAGCAATTATTTCCAGTGTATCAAATTTTACAGAGTTTTGTATTATTTGTGTCAAACAGTTCTAAGGAACAGATCTGGTGGTGCTGGATTTTATCATGAGGGATAAACCTGAGTAAATTATATCCACATTTTATTCCCAATGAATACACCTTCATTAGTTTATGCTCTCATAACAACTTCAGGAATATACTCTGGACATGCTAAACATCCATGAATTCTGCTGTACTTTAATCCCTGGCATCACTGGCTTCATTTTCAAAAATTTTTTTGAAGATTTTTATTTATTCATTTGTTAGAGCGGGAGAGAGGCAGGCAGAGGGAGAAGCTGGCTCCCCATTGAGCAGGGATCCCAATGCAGGATTCAATTCCAGGACTCTGGGATCATGACCTAAGCCAAAAGCAGACACTCAACCAACTCAACCACCCAGGCATCCTGCATCACTTGTTTTAAACTTCTTTGTACTCACAGTAGGACCCAAGGTAATTATTGGAAGATAGAGAAGAGGAAATATTCAGTCTTGGTAAGGTGGCTAGCAACTTACTGAGAATCTTTTTCAATGGTATCGAAAAGAGGCCCATTTTTCCTTAGAACCTTGTTTGTTACATTTGTAAACAAAGAGAAGCCACAGATATTCATGATTTTCTCTTTATATAAACTGGGGAACTACTTAGTTCATGGAACCTACCTAACAGTGTTTAAAACTTAGGAATTTTGAGTTCTGATACTACTTTTAGGTTTACTTTTCCTATTTTTATCTTTATTTTGCCCCAACTTGTCAAGGTATTTAAGAAAGATATCTTACTCTTCCTGGAACATGATGTGTAGATTTCCCATATAACTACATAAATCAAGCATCGGTGGGATATTACGAAATTGTTTAGCACAATTTTGACAAAAGATAGCAATTTTCTTTTTTTGAAATTTTAAGGGTAATGCTAAAAATCAGTAACTTTTAAGTTCATACACCTACTCTTGTGTTTTCATGAGTGTTGGCCATTTTCATTATGTTGTCTCTAATTTTGTTTGATTTATTGGCAAAAAAAATCATTCTCCAACTTATTTTTATTATAGACTTTGAAATCAATTCACAGCTATTATAGCCATCTTTATACCATTGCTATTATCTAAGTAATAAAAACTCATACTGTCATTATAATAAGTACATGCCATCTGATATTCTCATCATGAGTAAGGGGTTATTACTCTGCTGAGGCAACCGCATTCTTTGATCAAAATCCCCTGAAATTGTTAGCTTGTTTTCCTCTCTATTTTTCAGGAGGAATTCCTATTGATCTCAGGACCCTGAGATCTAATAAATTTTTTTAAAGATATATTTATTTATTTATTTATTTATTTTACAGATGGAGATCACAAATAGGCAGAGAAGCAGACAGAGAGAGAGGAGGAAGCAGGCTCCCCGCCGAGCAGAGAGCCCAATGCAGGGCTCAATCCCAGGACTCTAGGATCATGACTGGAGCCCAAGGCAAAGGCTTTAACCCATGGAGCCACCCAGGCACTCCTCCAAAATTTTTAATAATAGTTCCATCAAAATAAGTTGGGACAAATATGACCTCTGTGTATACTTTTAGCTTCTGCTATGTTTCTGTTTGATAGCCTTTGAGATGAACACACAATGAAGAGATTTCTGATGTTAAACGTGGTGGAATCCGAAAGATGACCAACAGTAACCTGATGCTTTCTAGAATCAGCACTATTATAAACATTTCCTTTCAAGGACAGCAAGAAGAGCTCTAACACACTAAGCCTCCAAAGTACTAATTGATGAGGTCAGTTGGGATAGTGGAAAATTTAAGTTATGTTTAGAGAAATAGGCAGATATAAAGAAATAGATACTGAAATGTCCAGCTTTGAGTTACAAAGAAGAGTATTCATCAAGATATAATGAATATAATAAATAAAATTGTTTATAACAATGAGGTAAAAATTGAAAGCACATCTTTCATGAAGAATTAGGTGCTGAATTATTGATGTTTTTCAAAAAGCTGTTGATAAACATACAACTTGAACAAAATGTTTGTTGCCATTTGCCTTTGCCATGGGGACAATATAGATTTCTCTAACACATGAAAACCAAAGACACAAATATGCTGAAGAAAACTGCACATTTGTTTCATAGATAAGTAGGTTTTCAAAGAAGACTGAAACTTAAAATAATACTTTAAGGGGCACCTGGGTGGCTCATTCATTAAGAGGCTGCCTTATGCAGCTCAGGTCATGATCCCAGCCGGCTCCCTGCTCCGTGGGAGGCCTGCTTCTCGCTCTCTCACTCCCCCTGCTTGTGTGCCCTCTTTCACTGTGTTTCTCTCTATGAAATAAATAAATAGTCTTAGAAAAAAAAATTACTTTAAAACTTAGCCATAGAAGATGAGAAGAAATCATTCCAAAAGCATGATTTATATTTTGCTTTTTAAAAAATCATTTTAATAATTTTCTTTCATTTTTTTATTCCAAAAATTTTTAAGTACAAAAAGTGGTGTGGAGGTTCCTGGGTTGCTCATTTGATTAAGCAGCTGACTTCAGCTCAGGTCACAATCCCAGGATCTTGGCATGGAGTCTCACATCAGGCTCCTTGCTCAATAGGGAGTCAGCTTCTCCTTCTGATCCTCCACCCCTCTCATTTTCTCTCTCAAATAAGTAAAAATAAATAAATAAATTATAATAACAAAATACAAATAAAATTTTAAAAACCCATTAGCAAAAAATCAAAATAATTTTAATCATTTAATTTGATTTACACAAGTATTTCAAAATCTTAAACATTTGGGTTCTTTTGTTTTTTTGCTAGTGTACTTTTACTTTTTAATTTTTAAATTAAATTCAATTAATTAACAAATAGTGTATTATTAGTTTCAGAGGAGGTGGAGTTTAATGATTTATCCTTTGTATATAATATAATATGTTATATTAATATTATATAATAATTATTATTGATATAACATATTAATATATTATACATTATAATATATAATATTATATATTATACATATTGTTATAATATTATATGTTATATTATAATATATAAATAATATATTGTATTGTTATATTATTATAAATATAATATTTATATGTATTATATAATATAATATTTATAATATATATTATATATTTATTTATTTATAAATAAATAAATAAACCTAAAAGTATAAGTGTAAAGTATAAGTATAAAGTATAAAGTATAAATAAATCTAAAAGTAATATGTATATATTATAAATATATTATAATATGTATTATAATATATTTAATATAAATATAATATATAATAATAAGTATACTATAATAATATAATACAATAATAGTGAAAGAAAGTGTTTGCTGTAATACTGAGGCTTTTTTTTAATATTCAACATCAGTTTTGTCACAAACATTTTATAGTCCAGTTATTCTAATTATGTATTTTAAAAACCTTTACATATTTTGACAACTTAAATTTCTACTTTGATTGTAGAATACTGTGACATGATCATACTCAATTTTAAGTTGTGTGTGCACATTAACCAAATCCAAACACATTTCTGTGTCCTGGCTTCTTAATTTCCTAAGAACATTGTTTTTAATCCAACACAATGCTCCATCAAATTTTGTACTTGCATTATCATCACTTAGATTAATAATTTTATTTTTAAGTTTGGGCTTTTTATCTAAATTTACAATAATATTAGCAGCCATATAACATGTTTCACATTTAATGCAAGTGATGTGCAAATTTTCTGATATTTTTAGAAAGTCAAACTTCATAGAAACAGATATTTTTAAAATTTCTAATACTGATATGCAACTGCCAATGAGGATAATACTTTAAGAGCTACCACACTGCTTTTTTATTTTGAGATTATTATTATTATTATTATTTAAAAATAATATATACATATATTATAAAAATTATAAAAATTAATATATTATAAAATTTAAAAATTAAAATATATTATAAATATATTATAAAATTTTTAAAAATATATATTTCAAAATACATATAAATAATTATATAATATAATTATATATAATATATGTTATATTATACACTATTATTATATTATACCTATTATTAATTGGTGTTTTATTCTTTTTTTTTTAATGATTTTATTTATTTATTTCACAGACAGAGATCACAAGTAGGCAGAGAGGCAGGCAGAGAGAGAGAGGGAATCAGGCTCCCTGCTGAGCAGAGAGCCTGATGTGGGGCTCGATCCCAGGAAGCTGAGATCATGACCTGAGCTGAAGGTAGAGGCTTTAATCCACTGAGCCACGCAGGAGCCTCGTGTTTTATTCTTCTTCATGTCAGAGAGCACTACCTCTTATTTTTTCTTTTGGGGTGAATTTCTCTTCTAGTCATTGTGTCCAGAAAAGAAAAGAGGAAAGCAAAAAACAAACAGGCAGACAAACAAATAAAGCTAGCAAAACCAGCCATAACAACAACAAAAACATCAGCAAATGTTTCTGTTGTGCACTGTTTACACTCTGATGTTGTGTTTTGGCTGCTTTTTCTCACTGGTCCTTCTTATAAGAATGAAATTGGACTACTTTCTTTCACCATACACAAAAATAAACTCAAAATGAATGAAAGACCTAAATGTGAGACAGGAATCCATCAAAATCTTAATGGAGAACACAGGCAGCAACCTCTCTGACCTTGGCCACAGCAATTTGTTGCTAAACACATCTCCAAAGGCAAGGGAAACAATGAACTATTGGGACTTCATCAAGATAATAAGCTTTTGCACAACAAAGGAAACAGTCCACAAATCCCAAAGACAATCAAGAGAATGGGAGAAGATATTTGTAAATGTCTTACCAGATAAAGGGCTAGTATCCAAAATCTCTAACTAACTTATCAAACTCTACACCCAAAGAACAAATAATCCAATCAAGAAACGGGTAGAAGGGGCACCTGGGTGGCTCAGTCGTCGGGCATCTGCCTTTGGCTTGGGTAGTGATCCCAGGGTCCTGGGATCAAGTCCCACATCAGGATTCCTGCTTGGCAGGAGGCCTGCTTCTCCCTCTCCTGCTCCCTCTGCTTCTGTTCTCTCTCTTGCTGTGTCTCTCTCTGTCAAATAAATAAAATCTTAAAAAAAAAAAAAAAGAAATTGGTAGAAGACATAAACAGACATTTCTCTAAAGAAAACATGCAGATGGCCAAAGGACACCTGAATAAATGCTCCATATCACTTGGGATCAGGGAAATACAAATCAAAATCACAGTGAGATTCCACCTCACACCAGTCAGAATGGCTAAAATTAACAAGTTGGGAAATGACAGATGTTGGTGAGGATGTGGAAAAAAAGGGAATCCTCTTACATTGTTGGTAGGAATACAAACTGGCACAGCCACTCTGGAAGACAGTATGGAGATTCCTCAAAAAGTTAAAAATAGAGCTACCTATGACCCAGCAATTGGACTATTAGGTAGTTATCCAAAAGATACAAACATAATGATTTGTAGGGGCACCTGCACCCCAGTGTTTATAGCAGCAATGTCCACAAGAATTGAAATATGGAAAGAAACCAGACATCCATTAACAGGTGAATGGGTAAAGCAGATGTAATATATATTAAAATGGAACATTGTTCAGCCATCAAAAATAATGAAATCTTGCTATTTGCAACAACATGGATAGAACTAGAGTGTATTATGTTAAGTGAAATACATCAGTCAGAGAAAGACAAATAACATATGATTTTACACATATGTGGAATTTAAGAAACAAAACAGATAGCGGGAGGAAAGGAAAAATAAGATGAAATCAGAGAGGGAGACAAACCATAAGAGACTTTTAACTATAGGAAACCAACTGAGAGGTGCTGGAGGGAGGTCAGAGAGGATGGGGCAACTAGATGATGGGCATTAAGGAGGGCACTTTATGGAATGAGCATTGGGTGTTATATACAAAGGATAAATCATTAAACTCCACCTCCTCTGAAACTAATAATACACTATTTGTTAATTAATTGAATTTAATTTAAAAATTAAAAAATAAAAGTACACTAGCAAAAAAACAAAAAAACCCCAAATGTTTAAGACTTTGAAATACTTTTGTAAATCAAATTAAATGATTTAAATTACTTTGATTTTTTGCTAATGGGTTTTTAAAATTTTATTTGTATTTTGTTCTCAACCTTTTAAAAAAGTTTTAATCAATTTTTAATCAAATTTTAATCAAGTTTTTAATGAATGAAGGACCAAAAAACCAGTTTTCAATGTCTCTGTGTATAGTAATTACTGAGAAGACACCTGTAAACAAGAAAGTATTGACATTTTTCTCTATAAAAGCAAGATAGGAATGTTACAAATTAAATAATTAGGGCACAAATGGGGCACATATTATAATTTTAGAATTCTATATATGTTTGTGGAATAGTTTAACCTATGAAAGAAATTTTTGATGACTCTCCAATTTTTAATTGGAAAAAAATATATTCTGTACCAGAATGGAAATAAATTTCAAATATTTATAATTTTGAAACATCTAAACTCAGTTAAATTTTTAAAAACATCATAAACATGTGAAGCATTTTGTTTCTTATAAAAATATATGCCAAAATAGGTAGTAGGACTTGAGAGGGGAAAAAATGTATCTTTAAATTTCAACTATGACATTAAGTATGTATAGATTTAAGTATTGAGACAGAATTTTAAAATATCATCCAAATTTTGTAGACTTTTCTCTTAATTTACTAGATACTCTAGGGTCAATATTTTCTCACGTTAAAATATTATTGTTCATATGTCAACTATACTTTAAAGTTTTTTTTTTAAAGAAAATATGGTTCACAGAATAAAATCAATCAAAGATGTAAATAATCTAGTTTTATTAACTCTAACATAAAATTTTAGAAAAAATTGCAAGCAACTCTATGGAAAAATTAAAATAAATGCAAATTTAAAAACATATTCTTCAAAAAAATTAAAAAAATAAAATCAGTGGCATTGAATTTTATTATTTATTTTTTAATTACATTGAATTTTGCAGATATGGCTAGAAAACAGTTTACTGTATGTGAATATTATTTGTAATATTCAGATATTTAATAAGACAAAGATTTGTTTCTTTAATACACAGAGATTAAAGAAGTTGAAACAAAGTATTTATAGATCTACCAATTATATTAAAGCAATCCATCAGGTAATCAACATTTTAAGGTACATAATTTTGATTATTTTAGCACTCTCTTTACTTTCAAATATTTCTCAGTTTATTTGATAAATTATATGGTCATTATTTTTATTGCATATTATATTAGAAAATAACTATACTGTTATTCTAGTTAAAATCTTTCACTTTACAGATGGGAATGTGTGGGAGGCCATAATAAGGCTTGAGACGAGGACCAAACCAGGCCCTAACTTGTGCCTCCTTTAAAGTCTGAATAACCTAACAAAAGGTTTAAAAAGGTAAAAGTTGAGTAGCACTGAGAAAGGATCTGTGCTATGTGTTGTGCGCTCGTCTACATGACTTTCCACACGCTTGCTAAACAAATGAGAACAATTTGGTTGGGGTCATAAGTTCATTGCTGGTCCTTGCGGCCCTAGTACAGACCATAAATTATTTTCAGGTTTGCTGTATCAATACAGAACAATTGTACTAGCATCAGCCATTTGGCGTCACGAGGTCTGCTTATAGTTAAATGTGAAACTTATTATGGGAACTCGTGGTTGTTTAACTAGACACAGATGTATTGCTTCTCCTATTATCACTACATATATGGCCTTAATGCTTTGATAAACTTAGCACTGTTGGACATCCTCCTCAGTGTTCCTCCTGCCCCCATTTCTCTGCTTCTCATGTTCTTTTCTTCATCCTCTTACCCTCATGTTCCTGGTTGATTTGTCACGCCGGCTGCAACAGGAATGTAAGGTGGAAAACGATTGTATAACAGATGTGGTATCTCTCAACCAGTTTAAAGAGCCAGGACAAAACATTTCCTACTTTCAGGCTTAGTCTTTTTTATTTGTTTTGTTTTTTTGAATTGTACAACCTGAGATATAAATAGTTTGTTTTTAACCATGGTAAGCCTATATGATTCTCATTCCACCAAAGCAGGTACAAAGCACTTATCATTTACAAATTTTTTTTTTTCAGTAAAATCATGGTGACTATTGAGTTTCTATCCCAGTGGGCTGGCAGAAAACAAAATTTAGTCATTTTTGAAGTTCCCTCTCTATTAATATTTTTGAGCCTTTTCCAAGCATTTTGTTTCATTTAGGAAAGCATCCTGTTGTATTATATTGTCCCATATATGTTACTATTGAGATATTTATGAACCGAGCCCATGTGATTTTTTTGAAGTTTAAATGGTTCTGTGGTTTTCAAATTTCTCTGTATAGCTAGTTAGAGTTTTGAATATTTTGAAAGAATAAGTCATATTTCTTATTACCTTGAGGAATCTGTGTACCTCAAATCCCTCTTGAGACTTGGAGAAACTCCTCTCACTTTCTCTATTCTTTTATTTATTTATTTTTTAAAGTCCTTCACCTTGCCCTTCTTCCCTTCTGGAACATCCTGCAACATTTCTTCAGTTTGGATATACATAGTGGCAGAAAGTGGGGCTCTCTACAGTTCCATTTTTGTAGCTTTATATTTTACCTGGAGGCTAAGAGGCACATTTAGCTGGCAACCTTATTAATTTTCTTAGTAGGAGTAAAAGGGAAAGAGTAAGGTCAGCAAATTATCGAACAACATATGCATATGGCTTCATTTACCATTTCACTGAGGGCTGACACGATTTTCTTTATCCATTCCCCACTGAGGATAATATGCTTTTTCCTTCTGACTAGGATCAAATAATATAATTGTTTAGTAGCTGCAAGAACTAAAGAACACAAGGTATACAATTGTATGTGCTATGTGTGAATTTCCAGTTTCTGCATCTATTAGTTGTATAAGCTTTTAAAAAATACCTAAATAAGTTGTAGTTTCTAATTCATAGAATAGTGGTAATAATACCAAAAAATGGGTATTTTGTGGAAATCCTGCTGGCATTCCGTATTTTGTCAGATTTATTTTTTCCCATCCATCTCAACTCTGAAGTAGTTGGTAGTGCTGGGTATAGTGTAATAGATTTGTCAAAATGCATTTGTAATTTATTGTTATCATTGTTTGTGTGGGTTTTTGTTTTTGTTGTTGTTGTTGTTCCAAATGTTGTTCTAATGTTAAATGTCCCAATTAACAACAACAACAAAAGAAAATATGGTGAAAAAAATATATATATGGTGAAATCTGGAACCCTTACAGTTAACAAGTTAAAACTAAAGGTCTCATTGTCCTAGGTGCTAATGCCCCAGGTGTGGCTTAAGCCAGTTTTAAAAGTTGTGAACCTTATCTCTTAAGTTACAATAAATGCATTTTATTTTGATAGCAAGTAACTTCCTTCAGGTTTAGGTCAGAATTTCTCTGAAATAAAATGACAACATATCTGTACTTTTCCACACTTTTCAGTAAACCATTATAGCTGTGTTTTGGCCAGCTTGCAAAATTTATGTGTTTCTTTAAATTCCATACACACTTAGGGACTATAAGGTCAAGGATGTCTGCTTGCAATGGGCTTTTCCAGATCTGTATCACCAAGCCAAACAAGAAGAGAAAATCTTCCCTCATTTTCCTAATTGAGCTCTTTCCAGATTTCCTAAGACTATATTTTCTTTGCTTCCATTTCTATGATGAAAAGATCCTACTTCATTCATCTTTTTCTTCTCAAGGTATAAGTTCACCCTTCCTATGTTTGTAGTCTGATTCAGAGTATTAGTATTACAACTATGCTTCCATTCCTTCTGAAATATCTGTATCCATTTTACTCATTGGGGATATCTGAATAACATCACTACCCAGAAATGCTATGACAGTGCAAAAGATAGAACAGATGCTATGTGAAGTATCTGTGCTGGATCCACTGGAATTTTTTTTTTTTTCTTAACCACAGGTAAGTGGTACTTAGTCTGGGCTTTGAGTGCTTGAATGGTTGCATTGTTATGGTGATGTTATGTTCAAAGTTGCTAATGATTGGGCCATTGATTATAGGCCTCCCTTTAAAACACACCCATAAGCTTGTGGCAAAGATTTAATTTGAGATGACTCAGAGCTTGATCTTCCCTCTTCTAAAAAGTGTTTCAGTAGCAGCTGTGTTTTCTGGCAGCAGTGCTGCACAAATGCTGACCTAGCTTGACCCTAGGGGTCCTTTCTGAAACAATTTTGTAGATAACTTTCTTATTAACAAATGAACCTTATTAACGTCCAGTAAGATATTCCCATACACAAATAAAACTTTAAAGTTTTGCATCACTCTATTTAAACTTCTATTTATTTAATTACAAGAATGCAATTATCTGTGTTGCAACAGGTAAAACATAGAATGATTCTAGCCAAGATTGATGTTTAATTTATATGTATCTTGGTTATACAGATTGCGAAGACATAAAATTACTCCATATTTTTGTCAAATTCTCAAATGTTTCAAGTGCCTGCCCCAACCCACTGCCCCAGCGACCGTGGATATTTCTTTCAAATCTCTGGACCTGCACTCAAGGGGCTTATAGGACCCTTCTTCAATTACATCTACTGCTGCTAGGCAGTCCCAAGAATCCCTTCTTTCAGGGGCCACTATTAGCTCTTTCTCACCCTTTTCCCATGCCTGTGAATCAGCAAGGTCACCTTGGCTCTTGAACACCTGTTTTTATCTATCTCCATGGACAGAGTAGGCCTAGATGCAAGTAAATGATGGCATTTCCATGATGGGGATGGCAGTTCTCCAGAGGGCAAACTCTCAGTCTCCATTTGCATGCCTCACAGACTAATATGTCAGTTTTCCTTCACAGGTATCCTTGTATTCCCACGGATAAAACTTCAGCCTAATAGGACTTGCCTCAAAAGAGCCAGGGAGACTGGAAATTAAGCCAGTGGCAATCATGAGAGATATGTCAAGCATTGGCATGTTATAGGGGCTCTTGTAAAGAGGGATTTTAAGCAACAGAAAAAGACTGTGAATAGTAGATTTGGGATTGTAGGGGTTTGGGGGAACAACCAGGTGTGGAGACTCCTTTTTACCATTAGAGTTGAATTCTATTGCCCTTTAATAGGACAGCTTATTGGGGCATCTTGTTGACTCAGTCCACTAAGAATCTGCCTTCAGCTCAGGTCATGATCCCAGGGTCTTGGGATCAAGTCCCTCATCAGGCTCCCTGTTCAGTAAGGAGTCAGCTTGTTCCTTTTCCTCTGTCCCTTCCCTCCTGCTCATGCTCTCTCTCTTGCTCATGCTGTCTCTTTCTTTCTCTCTCAAATAAATAAAATCTTTAAAAAAAGGACAGCTTATTAAAAACAACTGAGTTCCCACACATATTAAGCATTACAACATAGTTATTAAAAATGAAATATAAAGCTTATATAGTAGTCAATTTATGTTGCACACAATTTCTTTTTATTTCACTTTTTATTTAAATTTTAGCTAACATACAATATAATATTATTTTCAGGAGTAGAATTTAGTGATTCATCACTTACATATAACACCAGGTGCTCATTATAGTAAGTGCCCTCCTTAATACCTATCACCCATTTAACCCATGCCCTTACCCACTCACCCCTCCAGCAACCCTGTTTGTTCTCTATAGTTAGAAATCTCTTATGATTTGCCTCTTTTCTTTCTTTCTTTCCCCATATTCATCTGTTTTTTTTTTCCTTAAATTCCACATTTGAGTGAAATCTTATGGTATTTGTTTCTCTCTGATTAACTTACTTCAATTAGCTTGATACACTTTAGTTCCATCCACATTGTTGTAAATGGCAGATTTCATTTTTTTGATGACTAATAATATATATATACTTTATATATACTTTATGCTTATATACAAGCATGTATATATGTGTATATATATTTAAATATATATATGATGTATATATATATATATATATATATATATATCACATCTTTATCCATTTATCAGTTGATGGACACGGGTTCTTTTATAATTTGGCTATTGTTGATAATGCTGTTATAAACATTAGGATGCCTGTACCCCTTCAAATCACTGTTTTTTGTATCCTTTGGATAAATACCTAGAAATGCAATTGCTGAGTTATAAGATATTTCTATTTAATCTTTTGAGGAACCTCCATACTATTTTCCAGAGTGGCTGCACCAGTCTGCATTCTCATCAACAGTGAGCAGGTTCCTCCTTCTCTGAACCCTAGCCAACATCTAGTTTCTTGTGTTGTTAATTTTAGCCATTCCGACAGGTGTGAGGTGATAGCTCATTGTAATTTTGATCCATATTTTCCTGATGATTAGTGATGTTGAGGAACTTTTCATGTTTCTGTTAGCCATGTGCATGTCTTCTTTGGATTCTAAAGACATATTTAATCCTATCAATATTATAATTATTATTATCATCCTTATTGTGTTGATGAGAAGCTGATGCCCAGAGATGTTATTTAAAATTTAAGTGGGTAGTATGTTTTAATCACCTCCTACTTATCTGGTTGGTGAGAAAGGGATTCCCACCCTAGAGTTATAAAGAATGATCAAGGACACACTATTTGATTTTGGACAGATAAGATTGATAAAAGTTTATTGGTAACATAAACTCATAACTGAGGTGATAAGAAAAACAGATGTCATCCAAGGCCAGACAGGGGTTATAATGAGGACCACAGTGAATAACCATAAGTTTTATAACATTAAGAAGATGAGGTTCCCAATATTTCATGCATAAGGATGTGATTGACTAGTATAAATAATTTTCCAGGCAAGCAGAGAACTAGAATTTTACTTAGGGGTAACTGGGAAATGTGTCATTTTTCTGGAGGAATTTATCATGAAAGGAGAGTGGGGAACTTGTGGTTAGGCCATTTCTCTTTACATTTCACCAGGTTCTGAGATGGCAGATAATATTGGGCCATAATTTTTAAGTCTTATAATAGAAGTATCGTGGTTCATATCTTAAGCAACCAAGTAAATTTCTATGATGTAATATGATGATGTTGAAGATTGAGATATTGAACTTATAAAATGCTAACAATATTATAAATAGAGCTAAAAAAAAAGAGAGAAACCTTTCATGTGATTGTTTTTAGTTCTCTGACATTAAGAAAGGATAGAGCAACATCAGCAAGATGGCACAATGGGAGATTCCAGCCCTTACCTCCCATATAAATATTATTTTACAACCATCCATGGAAGAAAACACCTTCATGGGAGCTCCAGAATCCAGGTGATAAGTTACAGCATGCTGGTAGAGCACACAAAAAAGAAAGTATGCATTAAAAAATAATAATAATAAAAAGCTTAAGAATAGTTTCATTTTACCTGCATCATCTGTACTCCTAAGCCAGTACTGCTTTTTGGTTTGTAAATTTCTAAGGGAAAGAGGAAGAGAAGTGTGTTCAACTATACTAGCCATTCTAGGGACTACCCAAGAGGTCTATTTTTGTTGTAGTCCCCCCAAACATGGTGGGAATCAGCCCAGCCAAAAGATCTCAATACCCAGTCCATGGGCCCTGGTAGAGGGCCCTCTTATGGACTTAAGCAGCTAGCCCATCCACAGACTCCACCAACCAGTCCACCCAGAATCTTGGCCAGGCTCACTGAGGAAGAGTTTCCTTGCCAAAACTATTCCCTAAAGACTGAAAAAGGTGGGACACCTGGGTGGCTCAGTTGGCTAAGCGTCTGTCTTCAGCTTAAGTCATGATCTTAGGGTCGTGGGATTGAGCCCCTCATCTGGCCTCTGCTCAATGTGGAGTCTGTTTCTCTTTCCCTCTGTGTGCTCTCTCAAATAAATAAATAGTGCTAAAAAAAAAAAAAGACTGAAAAAGGTGACTGCTTCTTCAAATATATGGACACCAAACAAGGCTATGAAAATCATAAACAATCAGGGAAATGTGACTCCACCAAAGGAACAAAATAAAGCTCCAGCAATCAACCTTCAAAAACTGGAAATCGACAATAGCTCAAGATATGGAATAAAGCTAAATATCCATCATTAAAAAAATGTTATATGTATATAATGAACTGTTATTCTGTATTAAAAGGAGAAAGAAGTCCTGTCATTTATGATAACATGGATACACCTGGAGTATATTATGTTAAGTGAAATACACCAGGAACAGGAAGACAAATACTGCATGATCTCATTTACATGTGTAATCTAAAAAAGTTGAAATTATTAAGTCAGAGAGTAGAATGATGATTACTAGAGCTATAAAGTGGTATGTTGGGGGAAATGAAGAGATGTTATTCAAAGAGTACAAAATTTTAGTTATAGTGGATGGATAAACCTAAGATCTAATATATAGCAGGATGACTATAGTTAGTAGTATTCTATTGAGTACTGGAAATATGCTAAGAGAGTAGATTTCAGGTGCTCTTCATCATATACCAAAATGGCAACTATCTGAGCATACTGTATGTTAATTAGCTTGACTATAATAAACATCTTACTATCATTATATATTTTACATATGTATCTATATAAAATCATCATGTTATACACCTTAAATATATACAAGTTTCATTTTTATTGTTTTGTTATTTTTATACAAGTTTTGTTTTTAGGAAAGGAAAAGAAATTGAGATCTATGAACTGATTATCAGAGAATTCAAAATAATTTTTTCAAAATTCAGCTACAAGTGAATACAGACAACTAAAACAAAATCAGAAAAAAATATGAAAAAAAAAAGAGAAGTTCAAAAAAGGGAGCAACAAATAGAAACAAAAAAAAAAATAACAACAACAAACTAAACAGAAAATATAGAGCGGAAGAATATAATGACTACTGAAAAATTCAATAGAGGACTTCAATAGCTTACTCGATCAAGCAATGACTCAAAGACAGGTCATTTGAAATGATTGAATCAGAAGAAGAAAAAGGAAAAAAAATGAGGGAGAGAGTATAATACATACTATTGTTATTAAGGTATTTCTTCTATATGTAGTAAATGAAAGTTATACAATGACTTCAACTTAATGGAGAAAACATTTAAATAGCTTAATGCAATTCCATATATAGAAACATGGTTCACACTTGGTATTACTGAAGAAGTGAGAGCTGTGTTCAAAAATATCACGTCAACAATTGATAGTTTGCAAAATACCAGACTGATCTCATGGATGGATTGAATTTCATAAAAGAAAGCGCTCAGGGAACAAAAGCTCTTGAAAGCAAATCCAAGTGGATTACTCACCGCGGCCCCGGGTCAGGGCGGTGTAATTCCGCCTGGGGCAAAAACACTTGAGAATCACTACAACAGGCCCCTCCCCCAGAAGATCAACAAGAAATCCAGCGGAGACCAAGTTCACCTACCAAGGAGTGTGGTTTCAATACCAAGGAGAGCAGCAGAATTCCAGAGGAGGAGAAAGCCAAGCCCGGAACTCATGGCTTTTGTCCTGTGATTTTTTTTAGTCTTGCAGTTAATTTAATTTTTTCTTTTTCATTTTTTTTTTTTTTCTTCTCGCCTTCGGGTAAATTTTTTTTTTTTTTAACTGTTACCTTTTTATTTTTTAACGATATTTTACTAGTTTATCTAATATATATATATTTTCTTTTTTACATTTTTCTCAGGTGTTTTCTTTTTTAAAAAATTCTATTCTTTTCTTTTTTTCTTTTCTTTTTTCTTTCTTCCTTTTTGAACCTCTTTTTATCCCCTTTCTCCCCACTCACAATTTTGGATCTCTTCTAAATTGGTTAAAGCATATTTTCCTGGGGTTGTTGCCACCCTTTTAGTATTTTACTTGACCCTTCATTTACTCTTATCTGGCCAAAATGACAAGACGTAAAAATTCAACACAAAAAGAAGAACAAGAGGCAGTACCGAAGGCTAGGGACCTAATCAATACAGACATCGGTAATATGTCAGATCTAGAGTTCAGAATGACAATTCTCAAGGTTCTAGCCGGGCTCGAAAAAGGCATGGAAGATATTAGAGAAACCCTCTCGAGAGATATAAAAGCCCTTTCTGGAGAAATAAAAGAACTAAAATCTAACCAAGTTGAAATCAAAAAAGCTATTAATGAGGTGCAATCAAAAATGGAGGCTCTAACTGCTAGGATAAATGAGGCAGAAGAAAGAATTAGTGATATAGAAGACCAAATGACAGAGAATAAAGAAGCTGAGCAAAAGAGGGACAAACAGCTACTGGACCACGAAGGGAGAATTCGAGAGATAAGTGACACCATAAGATGAAACAACATTAGAATAATTGGGATTCCAGAAGAAGAAGAAAGAAAGAGGGGAGCAGAAGGTATACTGGAGAGAATTATTGGGGAGAATTTCCCCAATATGGCAAAGGGAACGAGCATCAAAATTCAGGAGGTTCAGAGAACGCCCCTCAAAATCAATAAGAATAGGCCCACACCCCGTCACCTAATAGTAAAATTTACAAGTCTCAGTGACAAAGAGAAAATCCTGAAAGCAGCCCGGGAATAGAAGTCTGTAACATACAATGGTAAAAATATTAGATTGGCAGCTGACTTATCCACAGAGACCTGGCAGGCCAGAAAGAGCTGGCATGATATTTTCAGAGCACTAAACGAGAAAAATATGCAGCCAACAATACTATATCCAGCTAGGCTATCATTGAAAATAGAAGGAGAGATTAAAAGCTTCCAGGACAAACAAAAACTGAAAGAATTTGCAAATACCAAACCAGCTCTACAGGAAATATTGAAAGGGGTCCCCTAAGCAAAGAGAGAGCCTACAAGTGGTAGATCAGAAAGGAACAGAGACCATATACAATAACAGTCACCTTACAGGCAATACAATGGCACTAAATTCATATCTCTCAATAGTTACCCTGAATGTGAATGGGCTAAATGCCCCTGTCAAAAGACACAGGGTATCAGAATGGATAAAAAAACAAAACCCATCTATATGTTGCCTCCAAGAAACTCATTTTAAGCCCGAAGACACCTCCAGATTTAAAGTGAGGGGGTGGAAAAGAATTTACCATGCTAATGGACATCAGAAGAAAGCAGGAGTGGCAATCCTTATATCAGATCAATTAGATTTTAAGCCAAAGACTATAATAAGAGATGAAGAAGGACACTATATCATACTCAAAGGGTCTGTCCAACAAGAATATTTAACAATTTTAAATATCTATGCCCCCAACGTGGGAGCAGCCAACTATATAAACCAATTAATAACAAAATCAAAGAAACACATCAACATTAATACAATAATAGTAGGGGACTTTAACACTCCCCTCACTGAAATGGACAGGTCATCCAAGCAAAAGATCAGCAAGGAAATAAAGGCCTTAAACGACACACTGGACCAGATGAACATCACAGATATATTCAGAATATTTCATCCCAAAGCAACAGAATACACATTCTTCTCTAGTGCACATGGAACATTCTCCAGAATAGATCACATCCTCGGTCCTAAATCAGGACTCAACCGGTATCAAAAGATTGGGATCATTCCCTGCATATTTTCAGACCACAATACTCTAAAGCTAGAACTCAACCACAAAAGGAAGTTTGGAATGAACCCAAATACATGGAGACTAAACAGTATCCTTCTAAAGAATGAATGGGTCAACCGGGAAATTAAAGAAGAATTGAAAAAAATCATGGAAACAAATGATAATGAAAATACAACGGTTCAAATCTGTGGGACACAACAAAGGCAGTCCTGAGAGGAAAATATATAGCGGTACAAGCCTTTCTCAAGAAACAAGAAAGGTCTCAGGTACACAACCTAACCCTACACCTAAAGGAGCTGGAGAAAGAACAAGAAAGAAACCCTAAACCCAGCAGGAGAAGAGAAATCATAAAGATCAGAGCAGAAATCAATGAAATAGAAACCAAAAAAAACAATAGAACAAATCAACAAAAGTAGGAGCTGGTTCTTTGAAAGAATTAATAAAATTGATAAACCCCTGGCCCGACTTATCAAAAAGAAAAGAGAAAGGACCCAAATAAATCATGAATGAAAGAGGAGAGATCACAACTAACACCAAAGAAATACAAACTATTATAAGAACATACTATGAGCAACTCTACGGCAATAAATTTGACAATCTGGAAGAAATGGATGCATTCCTAGAAACATATAAACTACCACAACTGAACCAGGAAGAAATAGAAAGCCTGAACAGACCCATAACCAGTAAGGAGATTGAAACAGTCATTAAAAAATCTCCAAACAAACAAAAGCCCAAGGCCAGACGGCTTCCCGGGGGAATTCTACCAAACATTTAAAGAAGAACTAATTCCTATTCTCCTGAAACTGTTCCAAAAAATAGAAATGGAAGGAAAACTTCCAAACTCATTTTATGAGGCCAGCATCACCTTGATCCCCAAACCAGACAAGGATCCCACCAAAAAAGAGAGCTATAGACCGATATCCTTGATGAACACAGATGCGAAAATACTCAACAAAATACTAGCCAATAGGATTCAACAGTACATTAAAAAGATTATTCACCACGACCAAGTGGGATTTATTCCAGGGCTGCAAGGTTGGTTCAACATCCGCAAATCAGTCAATGTGATACAACACATCAATAAAAGAAAGAACAAGAACCATATGATACTTTCAATAGATGCTGAAAAAGCATTTGACAAAGTACAGCATCCCTTCCTGATCAAAACTCTTCAGAGTGTAGGGATAGAGGGCACATACCTCAATATCATCAAAGCCATCTATGAAAAACCCACCGCAAATATCATTCTCAATGGAGAAAAACTGAAAGCTTTTCCGCTAAGGTCAGGAACATTGCAGGGATGTCCATTATCACCACTGCTGTTCAACATACTACTAGAGGTCCTAGCCTCAGCAATCAGACAACAAAAGGAAATTAAAGGCATCCAAATCGGCAAAGAAGAAGTCAAATTATCACTCTTCGCAGATGATATGATACTATATGTGGAAAACCCAAAAGACTCCACTCCAAAACTGCTAGAACTTATACAGGAATTCAGTAAAGTGTCAGGATATAAAATCAATGCACAGAAATCAGTTGCATTTCTCTACACCAACAGCAAGACAGAAGAAAGAGATATTAAGGAGTCATACCATTTACAATTGCATCCAAAACCATAAGATACCTAGGAATAAACCTAACCAAAGAGACACAGATTCTATACTCTGAAAACTATAAAGTACTCATGAAAGAAATTGAGGAAGACACAAAGAAATGGAAAAATGTTCCATGCTCCTGGATTGGAAGAATAAATATTGTGAAAATGTCTATGCTACCTAAAGCAATCTACACATTTAATGCAATTCCTATCAAAGTACCATCCATCTTTTTCAAAGAAATGGAACAAATAATGCTAAAATTTATATGGAACCAGAAAAGACCTCGAATAGCCAAAGGGATATTGAAAAAGAAAGCCAACGTTGGTGGCATCACAATTCCGGACTTCAAGCTCTATTACAAAGCTGTCATCATCAAGACAGCATGGTACTGGCACAAAAACAGACACATAGATCAATGGAACAGAATAGAGAGCCCAGAAATAGACCCTCAAATCTATGGTCAACTCATCTTTGACAAAGCAGGAAAGAATGTCCAATGGAAAAAAGACAGCCTCTTCAATAAATGGTGCTGGGAAAATTGGACAGCCACATGCAGAAAAATGAAATTGGACCATTTCCTTACACCACACACAAAAATAGACTCAAAATGGATGAAGGACCTCAATGTGCGAAAGGAATCCATCAAAATGCTTGAGGAGAACACAGGCAGCAACCTCTTCGACCTCTGCCGCAGCAACATCTTCCTAGGAACAACGCAAAAGGCAAGGGAAGCAAGGGAAAAAATAAACTATTGGGATTTCATCAAGATCAAAATCTTTTGCACAGCAAAGGAAACAGTTAACAAAATCAAAAGACAACTGACAGAATGGGAGAAGATATTTGCAAAGGACATATCAGATAAAGGACTAGTGTCCAGAATCTATAAAGAACTTAGCAAACTCAACACCCAAAGAACAAATAATCCAATCAAGAAATGGACAGAGGACATGAACAGACATTTCTGCAAAGAAGACATCCAGATGGCCAACAGTCACATGAAAAAGTTCTCCATATCACTCACTCGGCATCAGGGAAATACAAATCAAAACCACAATGAGATATCACCTCACATCAGTCAGCATGGCTAAAATTAGCAAGTCAGGATATGACAGATCCTGGCGAGGATGCAGACAAAGGGGAATCCTCCTACATTGTTGGTGAGAATGCAAGCTGGTGCAACCACTCTGGAAAACAGCATGGAAGTCCCTCAAAAAGTTGAAAATAGAGCTACCCTATGACCCAGCAATTGCACTATTGGGCATTTACCCTAAAGATACAAATGTAGTGATCCAAAGGGGCACATGCACCCGTATGTTTATAGCAGCAATGTCCACAATAGCTAAACTATGGAAAGAACCTAGATGTCCATCAACAGATGAATGGATCAAGGAGATGTGGTATATATACACAATGGAATACTATGCAGCCATCAAAAGAAATGAAATCTTGCCATTTGCGACAACATGGATGGAACTAGAGCGTATCATGCTTAGCGAAATAAGTCAAGCAGAGAAAGACAACTATCATATGATCTCCCTGATATGAGGAAGTGGTGATGCAACATGGAGGCTTAAGTGGGTAGGAGAAGAATAAATGAAACAAGATGGGATTGGGAGGGAGACAAACCATAAGTGACTCTTAATCTCACAAACCAAACTGAGGGTTGCTGGGGGGAGGGGGTTTGGGAGAAGGAGGTGGGATTATGGACATTGGGGAGGGTATGTGCTTTGGTGAGTGCTGTGAAGTGTGTAAACCTGGTGATTCACAGACCTGTACCCCTGGGGATAAAAATATATGTTTATAAAAAATAAAAAATTAAAAAAAAAATCAACACATAAAAAAAAAAACAACTTTTGAGGCATAAAGTATATGCAAAAAGATTACAAGTTTAGAACAACCACAATGTTAGCACACAGAGTGTCCAGAATTGTCCTCACTTCTAACACCAAATGCAAATTCAGTTGCTTCCCCAAATTACCCTCAGATTTGATAATTCACTGGAAAGTTTCACAAAGCTTACTAAAAGATGTTATACTCATTGCTAAAATTTATTACAGGGAAAAGATACAAATTAAGGTTAGTCAAAATAAGAGATTCATAAATCACGGAGGAGGATTCAGCTATGGACCTTCCATTGTCCTCCCCAACTAGAGTTAGGATGCATCACTCCTCCAACTAAGACATGTGATAATAATCATGGATTATTGACTACCAGAGAAACTCACTGAACCTTCAATGTCCAGAATTCTTACTAAAGTTCCATTACTGGGCATGATTGATAAATTGATTGACAGCCCACATGGCTGATTTCAGTCTCTAGGATGATTCATACCACACAAACCAGAGCCACCACACAAAGTCACACCATTTAAACTATTCAGTATGATCCAGAGTCCTCAAGTAAACCAAGACATGCCTATTATGCATAACATTCTAGGAGTCAAAAGATTACCTCCTAGAAGGTGAAGGCAAAAGCAAGAACTCTCTTTAGACAACTAAAAACTCTTCATTATACAAATAGCATGTAATTTTACATATTTGAATTATGATAACTCCGTTATTAATATTCTGTATACCACTTCTGATATATCCATGTAAGAGAAAATAAAATATGTTTTCATTTTAACCTTTGTAGTAGTTTTTTCTGTTTACATGTGATCATTTTTTTGATCACATGTAAACAGACAATTTTTGATACATTCTACTTTTAAGTAATTAAAAGTACTACTTTAATACATTCTACTTTAATACTTTTGATACTTAAAAGTAGAATGTATCTATAAAAAATAACATTACCAGAATATTTTTCTTCCTACTAGAACAAAATACTATAGGAAAAATCTGTCTCTCCTGTTTACAGTAATTATTCTTATATTTTTAAAATTCATTATTAAATAGGTATAATATGTGTTGATGAAAATATAGCTGCATTGTATTAAAATATATGATTTAGCCTCTGGTATTAGAAATTAAATTTACTTTTATTATAGTTTCTTTTGTTTTGTTTTGAATTGTTTTTGTTGAAAATGTTTTCAAGGTATAAAAAGGCATCTTCTGTTTGTTTGCATGACTCTGAATTCTGGGGTATTCTTTTTTAAACACCTAGATCTGTTTCTAAGGGATCCTTACATTGTATTCTTTATAAAATAAATTCTCTTGGATTTGCTGGTCTGTTTTCTTG
The DNA here is from genome assembly GCF_964662115.1 of Mustela nivalis. Taxonomy (NCBI): domain Eukaryota; kingdom Metazoa; phylum Chordata; class Mammalia; order Carnivora; family Mustelidae; genus Mustela; species Mustela nivalis. The sequence continues at coordinate 127,604,086 of NC_139021.1, forward strand.
ATGTAGCACTCCTGACATGACATGAATTTTAGAGGTGGAGTTTGAAATATTCATCCATAAAATCTTGTTTTTCTCTTTTTCAGTTCTAAGAAAAAAAAAAATAGTGGATGGCTTTCTGTGACATTTGCCATCAATTAGAAGTGTTAATTTTAAAAATCCACTGCTTGGACATCTGTTCATTTTCTTCAATTTAATTTTGCCTAAAATCAGTTTGTCACCAGCTAAGTGACTTTTTCCTTATGAAAAGATGTTATGACTGAACAACAATATTGTCCCTTAGATGTGGCTAAGAGAGGGGGATTATTATGATCTCTCCTATGAAAACATTCTAATTTCATTAAACACAAACTTCTTAAGCAAAATTCACATTCTTATAAAATCACATTCTTCCTTTTGAATCAGAGTTTATAAATTCACATTCTTCCTTTTGAATCAGAGTTTCTATAGTTGGGGTATGTGGCCTGAGCCTTTTGCAGTCCTATTCCAGAAGCACATTAGAAGATTGGGAGCTGGGTTTCTTTCTCTTTGTGCTTCATCAGGTAAGACTATTACTGTAATACCCTTGCATGGTTCTTCATTTCCTCAGGATTTAAGTGCTATTTGCTTCAAGTTTTTACTAATAGAGCCTTATTAAGCAATTGAGACTTGATGGATTTCTAATGAGGGCAGAGATGCTATAATTGTCCTTATTAATGTTTTGTAACTGATTTGGACTAAACTGCAATGTACACTTTCTTAAATTAATGGTTTCAATCAAGTAAAAATTGACCAAGTTCTTAAGGTCAATCAATAAAGTAGTCAGTGATTCATTAAAACAATGCTTATCATTAGGACAGGCAAGAGTGTAAAAGGCAAAAGAGAAGAGAATAGATATCCATGGCTTGCTGCCAAGAGGTGGGCCCTAGTTCAGTTGTTTATTTTTTTTAAATTAAAAAGCAAATTTTCAGTTAATATGGAACATTTTATTGGAGTTATCTTGAAACTACTAATAAAACATAAGTTAATCCATACTGAGTTGAGGGATTTTTTCTTAAGAAAAAAAAGTGTAATTCATTCATGTCAAGCCAATGATCATTTTGGTTTAACTTGTACATAACAGTTCTCCACCAATTCCCTATTTTACTCCTCAGCAAAAAATGGCATATGATCAGCTTGATTGCAATTTCATTACTGTCTACACCAAAGTACATTCACCTGGCAGCAAAACCCATTTAGTAATTGACTGTATGTTCTCTGGAGCTTCTGACATGCACAAGTAACCACTAATTGTTTTGGTCTCTGACTGGTTCCCTTCAGGCTCTGGGAATACAAGGTCTCCCCTATTAGCCTCCTATTTACCTTGGCAATTTCACCTCCAGCAAACTGAATGCATGATAAGTGTGACTGTCTACATTAAAAAAAAAAAAATCTATAAAATTCCATTAAAGCCTCCTACAAAAGTATAGACAGACATCCTAAAGAATAAAATCAATTATGGAAAATCACATGTTCTTCCCCTGCTGCTATGTTTTGCACCTGGTAACATGAAGACACCAGGGTGAGTGTAAACTTTCCAGTTTGACTCATTTTGAAAGTTGTCTCAGAGTTCTTTCCTCTTTTAAAGCAGTCTCTTTACAGAGAAGATACTACCTGCACTATATGACATAAAACAGTTAACTCACTTTTTATGATGACCACTAAATCAAGAAACATGGAAAGGCCAACAATAAGAACAGATTCGAAACTTATTTTTTACGTCAGCTCATATTGAATTATTTTGTTGTTCCAAACTGAATTTGAAAGCCTTTTCAAATGCTTTATCTTTTGGTTGAGGACTGAGATAAATGCTTTCAAACAGATATTGCAGGGAGGAGAGGAAAGAAACTAATTGTAGTGGATACATCCTGAAGTTAAATATTTAATAATACCAGTATCTATAATTCTCAGGCATCCATGGGAACAAAGGGACTAAGGTCATGAATAGATTTTAACAGTGTGTAGCTCGAAATCTTCAGTGTATTATTTAGCTATGAAATGCCAGATTCCATGACATTTCTGGCAGTTAGGTTTACATAACAGTTATTATTGGTTTAGGTAAAGTTTAAAATAAGTCCTCTGTCCTGAGCCCATAATCACTAGCAACCAGGAAGGGATTGATCCAAGTATATAATGAGAAGCATGTAGCACAACTAACTGGAATGAAACAATTTTCAAGTTGTGATCAACAACGTGAATAATTTACTTGCAAATGAGTTAGCAGCATTGAATTATTTAAATACCAACTAAAATGTATGACACTTTCCTTTAAAATGATTTTAAAATTCTTTGTGTATATAAGATTAAAAAAAACTAAAATATTTGGAAATGACTTAAAAAATCTTAAAATATAGTAAATTTCAATTTCCTATTTTAGATACTACTGGTGAGAGTAAAAAATGGATGGCAATTGGATTGTATCAAAAGGCTTGAAAATATGCACCAATTTTATTACTTGAGAAAGAAATACAAAAGACATGAATGGAAGATATTCATAAAAATATGCCCATCAGAGAGCATTACAATAGCAAAAACAAAGCAAAACAAAACAGAACTGGAAATAATTTAGATGTACATGCTAGTGAACTGGATATATATATTCCCTTGTGCCAAAGTACACTCCTGCTGGAGCCCACCCCAGCAGCCCACCCTTGGTCCTGAAATGAAAGCAAGCAAAACGGGTGGTGGGATCTTCAGGCAAAACTTCTCTCCTATTTGTGGACCTCCTCAGCAACAGTGCCTACATCCTCATATGACATTTACTCCTCCTGCCTGAGAAAATGCCCTCCAAACTCAAGAACTCCAATGTACATATCAATATCCCAGAGGACTTTCTGTTCAAACCCCCTCAGTGACATTCACAACCAGGATCTACCACCCTCATGTGGGCAATAAGAGAGAGGTTTGCCTGTCCATCATCAGCAATGATAACTGGAAGCCTTACCGCAAGACCAGCCACGTCTTAGAGGCCCTCAGTGGAGTGGTGAATAAATCAGACCTGGGACAGTCCATTTGGGTGAAACTCACTGATCTGTTGACCTAAGAACCAGAGCTGTTCAACAGTGAGGTTAGAGAGCTCACCTTTAAGTATGGAGTAAGCTGGTCCTCCTAATTCTGGTCGGACCCCTCTCTGCACCGGATCCTCTCTGTGTGATGGGTGGACACATGTCATTGACGGTGTTGGAGTCCCTTTGTGGCCCCTTCCCTGCTCATTTGTTCCACTTTCCTTCTTAGGTTGTTAGTCATTAGTCTGTGAGTGTGCAGTATGTGGACTCACTCCTTGGTTCACCTGACCACAAGTGTGGTTTTCCCACATACTTTGCCCCAGAGTCACAGGAGTTCAAGTTTGTAGAGTTACAGACCAGTTCTCCAGGCCTCCATGACTTGGAAATCCAGGACTTACTAATTGTTCCATCTTAGAAACACATGTTACCTTCCACATCAGCTGGCAGGAAATGAGCCCAGAAGCCAACTAATCCCCTAGGGCCCAGGCATTGGGGAGCAAAGACGACAATGGACAGTATGGGTAGGAGGCAGGGCATTTAGAGGGAATTACATTTATGGTTGAGTGATTGAAATTAGCCAGACTGCTGATAGATAATGAATGTCTAGATTTAGGTGCTAAGCCTTTTTAAAGATTTTTTCTTTTCTTTCTTTCTTTCTTTTTTTTTTTTTTTTTAAACTGATGAATCACAAAGTGATGAATAAACCTCCATCTGGAAATCTGACTCCATGGTTTTAAGACCATTTGCAATCCCATTAGGTTGCCAGTTCTGGCGGCCAAGCTTCAGGTAGGGTATATCTCCTGAAGCTTCCAGTCCAGAGGTAGCAAAAGAAACCGTGTGCTAGTCCATCCATTAAAGTCACTGGTTTAAAAAAAAAAAAAAAATATATATATATATATATATATATATATATATATATATATATATGCTAATAGCTACAATTAACATTTGAGAGTATTTACCACATACCAGACACTCTTCTAAGCGCTTGATATGGATTAACTTTTAAATTTCCATAGTTTTATATCAATTCCCTCAGTTTTATCTTCATTTTACAGATGGGAAAACTTAAACTCACAGAGGTTAACTAACTTGTTCAGTGTCATTATAGTAGGAGGTAAAGTATGTTATGAATTTAGGTTTGTGCTGTTAAACACTACACTCAGAACCATTAAAAATATTGAGACATTTCTACAACTATTGGCATGAGAAAATGGTCACAACATTTTTTAATCTGAAACAAAAGCAGCTTTCAGAATAATTTTTGTGGATAGTTTTAAATATAATACCTACAATTTCATACTTAAATTTTCTAATTATTATATAAAAATTTAATTTCAAATGTACATGTTTGTTCTGAAACCAGAAGTAGTTTACTCTATGATGATCTATTATATAAAATTTTATACACACACATCATCCACATATACACATTCATAGGAGTATGTGACATATTGTAATATATATTTTGAGGGATAATAAAAAATTAATGAAGGTTTCATGTTTTCTATATGGATCTGTAGTCTTGATTTTTTGGAAAACAAAATAATGCACAGTATCAAACTGAAAAGGAACTCTTTCCATCTTTATTCTATATTCTTTGCAATGATTTAGATAATGTACATTTACAGTAGAAAGAGATGAACTAAGATATTAGAAAATCATGGTAAGATTTCAAGTTAACTACCTAGAGCCCTTTTGAGGGGCACCTAAGTCGCTCAGTGGATTAAAGCCTCTGCCTTTGTGATCCCAGGTCGTGATTCCTGGGATCGAACCCTGCATCGGGCTCTCTGCTCAGCAGGGAGTCTGCTTCCCTTCCTCTCTCTCTGTCTGCCTCTCTTGTGATCTCTGTCAAATAAATAAATAAAATCTTAAAAAAAAAAAAGCCTTCCTAGAGCCCTTTTGAGATGAAACTTGTCTTATTTAATTCCTCATAGCTCAGAGTATTTTATGGTCAGAATCTTGATTGAACATGTGCACAGAGAATGGATCAATTTCTCAAAGATACTCTAAATAACAAACCTTACAAGTTCATTAGAATAAACCAGAACTTCAAATTTAGAATAAGAAAAAAAAAATCAAGGAAGAATCATATGTGCATATGCTAGTATATGTATGCACATAGTAATATTTTGTTACCTATATATGTATGTATGTAACACACACACACACACACACACACACACACATATATATATATATATATATATAATTGTTCCCCCCATATACATGTGCATATATCTTCTTTTTTTATAGAATGGCTACATGTGATGTCAATTTATAGCTAGTTGGCTTCTTAGTGAGTTTTAGAGTAAAACTAACTCTATGTAGGAAGGGATGCTGGGCTAGACTGTGAAGAAGCTACAGTTAACATGTACTTTTGCATACTGATAAAATACGAGGGAATAAAAGCAAGTAGGAAGTAATGTCATAATGCTTTCTATACATATCATGATAACTTAACCAATTGTCTTCCTCTATTTTCCAATGAAAAAATAAAGCGAGAGGATAATAGAAGGGAAAGATCAAGATTGCCATGGCCAGCAGTCTTACTTGTTGTATCTCCCTTGAATGGGTCTTCAGGTAAGTAGTAGTAGAGGGAAGGGCATACCAAAGAGCTCAATGGATGCATATTTGAGACTCCCAATAAACGAAGCTCATAATTCCTTGGAAACATCTGTTTTTCTCCCATGATAGTTGTCTCTGGCATTCGGATAAAGTCTGCATTTTATTTTCCAAGGTTAGAACATAATGAATCTCATTTCATTAACTGCAAGCTGTGAGTACTTCAGCTGGGCTATATGGGTCAGGTGTGGTGTGCTGCCTGCAGCCGCAGGAAATGTTACAATAGTGATGGTCTCAAACGCTACCTTTCTGGTCATCTGTTGCCACATGGCAAACTACCCCAAGACTTAGTGCTGTAAAACAATAACTCTTTTATTATGCTCATGGATTCTGTGGCTCAGGAATTTGAACAGATCCTAGGAGGTATGACTTATGTCTCAGATGAGTTTTTCAAAAATAACTGGACTGTATCTCCTATCATACATGGTTTTCTGCAAAGTGACCTTGCTAGTGCCCCATTAAGATGTGGAGCCTGGTTCTCAACACATGAATTTGGGCTGGCCTTAGGCACTGTTTATCTTTTGAGTCTAGGTCAATAAAGGCCATAAAGCTCCTGTCTGATTTTTATGAAACATTTGTTGTCTGCGCTTTGCCTCTTGGACTTTCTCTCAGGACCTGTTTGCTGTGCTGTGGGAAGCCCAAACTAGGTAGAGAGGCCTCATGTCACAGCTCTGTTTGTAGTTACACTTCAACTCCTACCTTCTTCTCTGTCTTATACTCTGGCTTAAGAGAAATTTAGTTACTACAGTAAAGCTATTTGGGCACAGCACCATGTTACCATGGAGGAGGATTTGTAATATAATTCAGAAAAGGAAAGGGGGAAAGATCATTTTATGAAATGAAGTGACAATTACTTTTTCTCAGTATGGGATCATCATTATGTTAATAGGAGGGATTTGTCACTTCGATTAGTAAGGGAAGTGTTGGAAGGGAGACTTTATCCTCAAAGAATGAGGTTTGTTTTAAAGTTGTAGTTACCATAAGCTAAACCCAAACACTGCAAGCAAGAGACCTAGCTTTCCACCATGCCTAGCCTTGTCCCTCATTCCTCTGGTAGATGAAGCTCATCTTGCTCTCTCTGGGAGAATCAGTAGACTGGATAGAGAAACCAGCCTTCAAAACAACGCTGAAGGTAGGAACAGATTCAAGAGATTGAAACATTAATAAAAATAGGAAGGGCCTGAAGGAAAGTGAGATGTGATTAATTAAACAGGAAGAATTAGCAGAACTTAGGCAAGGCACGGAACAGAGGGAAAACTGTAATAGGAAAGAGCAACAGAAGTGAGAAGGAATGGAGTTGGGAAAGAAGACCATGCGCATGCGTCAGAACTTTGCAGGCCTATGTAGTGAGGTGTTGCTCCTAGCAAAGTAGAAAATCCAGGGCATGTGGCTAATTCCTCAAACCCCAAAAACTCCACCAATGTTTACATTCAACTTTCTACAGAATTAGGATTATTAATTTTAGAAACAATCAAGCAAACAATACTACTGCTTTATTTTCTTCAAGTTTCCTTTTAAGGGAAAGTCATCTGAACCAGTATTTGAAGGAGCTACAGAACAAACTCCTCCTTGACACACACAGAAGCTTCACTTGGACCTCATTATTAACTAGTGTAGAAAATCCATCCCCAGAGGATGATCTACCTGTAGAAGCAGCTAGTTGCATTACGGTTGTGACTCCCTTGTTCCAGGCTATAACAAAATCCAATATGTTACCTATGTTATAAATTTTTCATGACATCATGACAAAATTGTAGGGCAAGAATGTCATTGCATCTAATTATTATTTCTGTGGACAAAAAGATAAACATTGAATACTAGATATAATAGTACTCTTTTTTTCTATATCATATTACTAACCAAATGAATGGGGTCTATGTTTCTTTTAAGTTGACTCTGTATGTCAGATTTCATCTATGTATTGATTTTATAGGTTAATGTGATATGTATTTTACGTCCAAATTGCAAGTTGTTTTCTGGTGATGGGGGTAGTGGAATTTCTAATTCACATATTCCAGTCAATTCTGTGTGTATGTGCAGGGAAAGAGGGGTTTAATTATGTAATTGGGTAAGAACACGGAAAAGGGAAAATGATCAAGCAGGTAATGAGGCAGGTCAGATTATGGAGCGGTATCTGTTGTTCAGTCTGAAATCTTATTAAAAAAACAAAACAAAACAAATAGCAAGACAAGAAGTTTATCATAAGCCTGAGAGGAAGACAAATACAAATGGAGCTCAGAGATATATAAAGAATTATGCATGACAGTGCATTCATATCTAAAGAAACAAATGGAAAAAGATAAACCTATGTCCTATGTAAGTCCAAGCTGCCAGGACAAGAAAACCAACAGTGCTTCTCTGCCTCCTGGAGGGCCTGAGCTGGCCTCCATGATACATGAGAATACTTTCTGAGATGGCAAGTAAATGTAGTGACCAAGTTACGGAGTATCACCTGTTTAGCTCTTTCCTTGCTATTTCCATCCACTTTGTGAAAACAAAGCCAAGACTGACAATGAGTATTTAAAAATAAATTGTGATGAATAGGATCTGGTTTTTAATGCATACTCATATCACAAAGGGATAAAACAAGTAATCCATTTGACTTGGTGAATGGAAAATAGATTCTAAATCTCAGCCCTAAATTTCTCCAAGGTCTTGGACCAGTGGGACAGTACTAATTTGTAAGTGTTCTGTAATGTATTAAAATATATATCATTATGTTTTAGAAAAAATATTTAAGGCCTTATTTAGCCATAAATACCAGTAAGGGATTTCAGTAAGAAACATGTGAAAATGATTTTTTGATTTACTTTGTATGCCCTGATGATTTCTAAAAGGTCATCTATCTTAAGAAGGCATTTTCATGTTTTTTTTTAATAGCATACACAAGTGAAAGTTGAGCTGAACTTTAAAATTAAGGAAATATTGATGTCTTTTTGATCCCAGTAACTTCTTTGACTTAATAGAGTCATTATTAATCATGCTAAACATTCTTTTCATTAATGCAACCATACATTATAAATTCAATTCATTTCATAAATCCCATTTTCAATTGAGTTGTTTATTTTTATAATTCACACTATTATTTTCATAAAAATTTACTTTTTAATTTTGAACATTCTATTTTATCTGAACTTTTAATTACAGTTTTAAAAACTCCATATTAAATCTTATAAGCTCTCTGTCTTAGAGTGATGAGTACATTTTATTTTCTATAGTCATGAAAACTATGAATCTTTATGTCTAGTTTATATGAATTATCAAATATGAGACTTTAGACAAATCATTCTGAGTCATAATTCCTTAATCTGTAAAATGTAACAATAATACAAGCTCATAGGGTTATTTGTGAAAAAAAATTCAACTATCTATGTAAAACTTTTAGCACAGTGCATCAAAAATCGTAGGTACTCATTAAACGTAATTTTGATTATTAATAATTGGTTTTTGCCAAAGAGAAAAAGGAATGGTGGGGAGAAGTGGATGTACAAAGTTTGAAGTTGTTAAAGAGAACATGGAAGTACAAAATTGAATGCTTAGGTAAAAGGAGGGTGGTAACTGGCACAGATAGGAGAGAACAAAGGGAATATATGTCATCCTAAATACCTACCTAAATAAGACAGTATGGCAAGATCAGTTTTAAATTTAAGTTTGCTACATATAACAATATGATAGAAGCCAACTTACCTTCAGGCTACAGAAAATGACATGAGTTATGATAATTATATTGGGATCTAGGTAGAAGATGATGAAAAGTATAATAAGGCAGTGGCAAAGTGAATAGACAAGTGAATGGTTAAGAAGATGTAAAAATAATGAGAGAAAATGGGCAGTTTGGAATCATTTTAAAGGATTCAGTTTGGGTGATAGCTTAGTGATTATGTCAAGAAGAATTGTGACATAAAAGTATAATTAAGATCTTTGGAGTCAGAAAGAATGGGCTTATGTGTTATGCTACAAGATTGTACTTCCTCGGTAAACACTTTGAGTTCTCAGCATTTCTCTAGATACATCATAGAGTAAATATTAAAGAGAAAATATGTAGAAGAGACAATGATCTGCAACAAATACAGTAGTTGATGGAAAATCTTAATACTTTTCTCCATTAACTGAGAGAAGGATGAGTGATAATATTTAAGAGAATATGAAAGAATAAATAGCATTTTTAGAATAAAAGAGCAGTTAAATTCTAGGTATTTGAAATTTGTAAAATTTGTTTAAAAGACATAAAAACATGATATTTGTATTAGAAAATGTACAATTTGAAACTCAGAGAAGGATTGGTTCTAAGGTTATATTCATTTGAGATTCACAGAGACCAGAAGAGGATGAACCATGTTTTTTTATACATTCAAAAACAGTTTAAAAAAAACACTACAAGTCAAGAATCTTTTTTTAAAATTTATTTTTTAATTATTTTCAGCATAACGGTATTCATTATTTTTTTCACCACACCCAGTGCTCCATGCAATCCGTGCCCTCTATAATACCCACCACCTGGTACCCCAACCTCCCACCTCCCCACCACTTCAAACCCCTCAGATTGTTTTTCAGAGTCCATAGTCTCTTATGGTTCACCCCCCCTTCCAATTTCCCCCAACTCCCTTCTCCTTTCTAACTCCCCATGTCCTCCATGCTATTTGTTATGCTCCACAAATAAGTGAAACCATATGATAATTGATTCTCTACAAGTCAAGAATCTTAAAGTAAGTCAAATTGTTACCTTAGAACTAAATAATCAAATCAATATATAAGTAATTCAATCAAGACAATGCAAAAATTACCCAAAGGAGTTTTTACAACACCCAGGTCTTCCTAAAGAAAGAAAGAAGTGTTGGATTGGTGAGCCACTGGAAATACAGAAAGAGGAGAGTGGGACCCTAAGAAGCTCCCAGTTAATTAGCTACTTAGGAAGCTACATCTTGGCGCAAATATTTTCCTTAGGTCCGGCAGACATATCTCCATTGTGTAGACAAATGTAGCATCTTTAACGAGTGATATTAAATATTAAAATGAAAATTAATCCTTCTCTTCTGGATGTTGGCTTAGAAAGTAAATTGCCTATTAAATTTTAATTACCCATCAAACTATCTATGGGGGAGAATACACTGATTAGATAAACCATCTACCCCTCAACTTTGGAATTTGTAATTCTCAATGTAAATTGATATATTGATAGCCTAGCCTTAATACTTTAGTCTTTGTGAAAGAAGTTAATGCTTGCCCTTTAGAATGACAGCGCCTCTCTAGAGTGATGACAAATCAGGTTTCTTAGCCTGAAAATTACATGGCCTGAGGTTCAACTATGGTAAATTCACCTGAGAACAGCTATCCTGTATGGTTTTCTTTGGGAGCTGGTCAGTCTTACCCAGACATCAGTAGAACTTTCTCCATATCTTTTACAATTAATCTTGAATGGGGTTCTTATGAGATTTTCAAGATTTTCAAAAGCCAAATGAAATATGTTAATTTCCTATGCATGTGACCCTGTCAGTTAGTTTAAACATCTGGTGTTTGTACCATAATTATATCAGTTGTACCACTGTCAAGTTCATACTGGAAAAAACTAGTATTTATGTTGTTGATATCACAGGATGACTGACAAATATTTGACAACCTAGGTATGCACAAAACTGAACTGATCAAATACCCCTAAGTAAGGATGTGCAGTGTATGAACAATCATAAACATGAATTCAGAATGATACTCAGTAAAAATATCATGTAGCACTTAAACATACTATAATCGTGACCATACCCCTACTTTATGTATTTTCGTTATAGTTTTATCATTGCTTACCCTTTTATTTCTTTGGCTAAAATTTGGGAATTTAAGAAGTGAAATGGTATAATTTAATGAATAAACTTGTAAATTCAATATATTCAAAATAATATTTTCTCTAAGAAACAGGTCAAGAACCCAAGTGAGGAGATCTCTAAGTTCCCTATATAAGAAGAAGAGCTTGAAAATGAAAAGGCGAAATCTGGGCACCTGTGTGGCTCACTCAGTTAAGATCTGCCTTGGGCTCAGGCCATGATCCCAGGATCCTGGGATTAAGCCCCATGTCTGGCTCCCTGCTCAGCGGGGAGTCTGCTTCTCCCTCTTCCTCTGTCCCTCCCCCTGCTCATACTCCCCCCTCTCTATCACTCTCTCTCTCTCAAATAAATAAATAAAATATTTTAAAAATTAAGAAAAAAAGGGGGCAAATTAGGAAGGAATAGAAATTAATATTAAGTTTTAATAAGATTGCATTCAAAAGAGATAAAATAAAACGGGAATTTAAGTACAAAAGTGCAGTACATTTGGAAGATTGTATGTCACTACTGATGTTAATTACAATAGTGTTACTATAAATTCATTTCCAAAAAATGGGCATCATTAATAAATATTGAAAAAAAAAAAACATGGTATTTGCTTTCAAGAAGTTTCATCCATCTGGGACAAATGCTCCTCTCTTTATATCAATTAATCAAAGCCAGTATATGGTTAGCCCTATCTGATAAAAGAATTAGTGTCTTTATAGGAGAAACTTGTGTCCAGTTTATTTATAGACCATAAAAACAATTTGGATCAAAACAATTTAGAGAAAAGTGGTGCAATATATTTGGAAAACCTTAATTTGTGTTGACAGAAGTTGTGTTTACTGCTACAGGGGAGGATTAAAATAAATCTTTTGCCCAAATTTCTTATCTTTTTCTAAGAGTTAATATGGACTGGTAAAAGCCTACCACTCTTCCAATAGATACAGAGTTATTAAATGTTTCAGTTTTTATTTTAAAGTGCCTATTACTATATGAATATAAAATGAGCCAGATGAAGATTGATCTAAAATGCAAGAAAGCTGTTAGCAATTGTATCAAGAATTAAAATACTATCATTTAAAGCAAAACTCATTTCAAGTTATGACTCTTTCAAACCACCAGAAGAGTTTCTGTATGGAAAAGACAATCTGATGGTGTTCATATCCTAGAACTTTATTGTTTTAAGCATATTACATTTTGTTTCTCTTATCACATTTATGTAATTTTGTTCTTATTTGATTACCTATTCTGAAGATTACCTTACTAATTAAATAATTAATCATTATCTGAGTGAATCAAGTGAATTAGTTTTTAAATCTCTGTAAGTTTTTTATATGTTTGCTTAGACATATTGAGATTTTCTCCATAGTTAATATAAAAATATTTTGTGCTTATTTTTAGAATGTTATACATTATAGACTGCCTAGATATTGAAGAATTTTATGACCCAGTTGCCTATAATGGTGGCTCTTTATATTGCATAGTTCTATTTATTTAGTTCTGATATAGATTTAGAATAAATAAGACTGCCAACACCACCTTTAATCATCTAGATGATATTTAGATAATAATGATTTAGATAGTGTATCAGTCACAACCTCTATAAGCAGAATCAATAAGATATATAAATATATAGAAATATTTATTACAATGACTGGTTCATGCGTTCTATTAAACCTTCAGCTGATTGGAGGGAACCTAATATATTAGGGAAAGTAATCTTCTTCATTTAGTCTACCAATTTAAATATTATTCTCACATCACATCTATGTGATGTGTCACATAGACACATCAACAATTATGTTTGACCAAATGTCTGAGCACCCAATGGACCAATAAAGTGGACACATAAAATTGACCATCACAGATAGCCTCTTTATTGTTTCTAAAGTAGCATATTATTTTGGAAATTCATAAGACTGTTAATGATCTTCTATCTCTAATTAATACTAGATTCTCAAACCATGTGATGCTTCTGACTTTGACAATTAAAATGACATCTTACTAAAAAGTTATCATCATTAGGCTATTAGAATTATTACAACTTATTTTCATCAAAATGACAATAAATGCTTTTTTTTAAAAAATGTCATTGTTTATGAAGTGTTCACATGTAGCAAAGGAAATATATTTGTTTTATACTATTTATTCCAGAAGGAATATATGAGTCTTCAGATCAAATTTATTAAGAGACAATTTACCTCAGTGTAGGCAGCTACCATCTAAAGCTAGATATGAACAACAATGGGATACATTTTTCAAGAATTATAGAATGCATCATGGGACTTAAATGTACATGGGGGGCCACATACCATTGACTGTTTTTGAAATAGTTTCCTGGGCCAGGTCAGATGTTGCTCTAGGGTACAGGTAACATTCTATTCCTCTAACAACTGTAAGATTGAATTTCTGAAAGATGATTTCTAGTATCTGGCTTTAAATTTAAAAAACACAAATCATAATTTGTAGGTAAAGTGCAAATAAAATGTTAAGTAAATTATTTTTAAGATGACAAAGCTGGAGTTCGGTATGCCATTATATTAACAAACACCAAGACCCAATTCCCTGAGTGTCTTTTAGTGGCAGTGTCTCTCTAAAGCATTTACATACTCCTTCTCAGCTAAATTTTGCAATATTTCTTTGAAGTGTGGATGATTAGCCCCATTTAAAAATGAGTAAATAAAGGATCACAGAAACTATGTAAATTATCCAAAGTCACAAATTTATATGGACAAAATTTACTTCTTATTGGTGATGTAGTATCATATGAAATTGGACAAACCTCTTGGCAACGCTTGGAGAAATTATTTTAGAACCCATAAAGCTTAGTTATCAAGGGATCAAGTCTTACTTTGTGCAGACCCTCATAAAATATGTCAATAGCCTTCAGAATTTACTTAATCTCTCTGAAATTTTTTGAACAATATTGTTTTCTGTCTGTATTTCCATTTATCTCAGGAGAGATTACATATATTTTAATATATTTATTTTAAAGACATGTGACCTATACAAAATTGAAAACCACTAAACTCTATTAAAATATGTTCATTAAATGGAGGAAGCTATGAAGACTGAAATGGTTATATTACTTAAAAATGTTTAAAAACAGATCCAGACCCAGAAAAAATAGCTGATATTAGGATTGGGGCAGGGAAAATACGAGATGAACCATAGTAGTTTGAATCACTAGAAACCAAGAACTAAAAAAGAAGTATTAAAAAAAAAAAAGATGGATCATATTAAGGTACATAGGAACCAGTCTGAAAGACCCCCCAGTGGCCAAAACTAGAACAAGGTAAAGAACAAAATGTCTAACACAGTATTGATTTATAGTCCAAAGTAGAATGTAAGTATTTGTGAATCATATTGATGTAAGTAATTATTATGCTGAGTGAAATAAGTCAAGCAGAGAGAGTCAATTATCATATGGTTTCACTTATTTGTGGAGCATAACAAATAGCATGGAGGACATGGGAGGTGATGTAAGTAAATAATACAATCAATCAATGGGGGAGAAGAGATAAGTCTTCCTTAAGAAGAATTCCATATAATATATAGAGAATCTCTCTCCTCCTGAGAGACGAAATTTAATTCCTTTCCCTTTAAGTATAGGCTAGCCTTAATTACTCACTTTAAAAGAACAGAGTATAGAAATGGAAAAAATAGTGACTTTAGAATAAGAGAAAGGAGCAAACACTGTCTTAACCAAGTGATCAAAGTTATTATCAGTAATAAGTTATACTGATGTCACATACCTCTTAACGCAATATGATGAGAAAGACACAGCATCTCAGAGGTAATTTTCCCCCAAACCCATAACTCCAGTATAATAAAAAAAATAATTAGACAAACATAAATTGAAAAGCTTATTAAAAAATACCTGGTTAGTACTCTTTAAACTCAGAAGGTCATGAAAAACAGAAAGATGATAAAACTGTTAGCTCCAAGGAAACTGGGATACAAAATGTAATGTGGGTCCTATATTGAACATTGGAACCAAAAAAGACATTAGTGGAAAAAAAAAATTGGGGAAATTTGTATAAAGTCAGTAGAATAGTTAATAATAAAATACCAGTTAATTTCTTAATTTAACAGTCAGGCTGTCATTATGTAAGATATTAATATAAGGAGTTTTTGAGTGAAGGGTATGTGAGTACTCTTTTTACTATCTTTACCACATTCCTGTTAGTCTGAAATTTTTCCAAAAAGAAAATAAAAACTATAGGGCCAGAAGTTCAACCCATATCTAGAGATTCTGCTTCTATATTTTATCTGCCAAAACAAGTTGAATTTATTAAAATATATAAAATGAATAAATATATTTAAAATGCATATCTATTCTCAGCTTGTCTGAGTTCATAAAGCAATCTTAGAAGTGCTGTTCTTATTGGCAGAAATGGTCATTGGTATAGTAAAACATACTCTTTGGTTACAACATAAATCTCCTGACATTTTCAAAGCAAATGTAAAGCTTTCTACAAACACTGCTGAATAATAATAAAAGGATATCTGCAGAAAATCTCTTTGATAAATTCTATTTCAGTGCTTCTTTTCCCTTGTATATCACAAACAATATTATTTATATGCCAGGAAAAATTTCATTGTTTATATCACCTAAATAATAATGCCATGTCATTACAAATAAATGAAGTTTAGTTCTTATGATTCTCATTTGTTAGATATTGGAATTGGCATATCCAGAGAAAATTATCTGGTAGTAATTGAAGGCATGAATATGAGGCTTTCAATTGAAATCCATAGACAAGACCTGGCTATTTGGATTAAGGCAGTGATAGTATATTTTTGAAGCATAGACTTAGTAAAATGAGATACAGTTCTATTAAACAGTGAAAAATACATGAATTGAATAATATATATCATAAAGGAAACTACAGAATTAGTATAAAGTTTCTAAAAATTATTAATATCATGAATTAATTAATTCAAACTCCAATAAACATTACTAGATACCACAGAAATTTGAAGTTATCATGCACATTGTTTTTAATTACTTAAAACATCAGATAAGAACTGAAAAAATTTCAGACAGAGAGATTTTAGGACTTATTATCACTCCTGCATAAGCAAAACAACGTTTCTGCCCAACATTTTTTATGAAGGAAATGACAGGAAAAGCCTATTATCTTTATGAGTAAAAATATTTTTTCTTTGTCCCTGAATTTAGGATGAGCATGGAGAAGTTGGGTTATATAAAACTATTACATAGGTAATGTTTTTTGGTACACATCATTATCTTTTGCTGTAAAATTCACAGCTGTTTTTTCGATCTGCCTTCAGCAGTAGTCTCAAACCATTTTTCAGATGGAGAAAGAAGCTATTGAATAAGGTTATTGTCTAGATCTGTAATCTAAAAATGTAAAGAAATTATGTAAGTTTTAGTATTAATTATAGTAGGTGTAGTAATTGTCTTTGCATATTACTAAAAATAAAAATATTGACTACCTTTCAGCAACAGGAAACATGATTAATTATTATACTAGAGCTTTGTCATTATTTGTCTGGGATATTTAATATTTAGACATTTTCTGTCAGTTTTCTGTCTTCCATTATTCCATTCTGTGTCTGCCATTCTGTGAAACTAGTTCAGCTTTACTTTTCTTTCTAATATTCTTAACTTCATAGTCTATACCTTATTACAAATATTTTTTAAAGCTATTGTTTGCACAACTGGTTTAGATATCCAATAATTAATGACCATACAAGAATATGAAAGGAGATCTTCTGGCCCATCTTCAAGTTTCTAGACAGAATAGTATCTGAATGGTTTAGGACAGATTCTTATTTTCTTATTTCTCAGATAATCTTCATTTTCACATCTTTGGTTATAACATACTTTGTGAACTGACAAGAACAGCTTTCTTTCTTTTATTTTTCCCCACAACAATTTCTAGTATTGCATAATTTAAAAGGTAAGAATAATTCTGGATGGTCTCAATAGCATTTGAGAGCAGTGATTTTTCCATTATTCCCACTGTTGCTAATAACGATTTTGAATCAAAAATTTTTAGAAGATAGTTATTCTTAATATGTTTGACTTTTTAGTCATTAAAACTGTGTAGTACAAATTAGCCACAGTCCAAGTTACTATACACAAATTTATCCAATGTGCAAATTACTATAATAACTAACTGAAGTAGGGCCTGAGAATTAGCTTAATAATAACCAAAAGGCAAAACTGAGAATTTTGCTTCTACTATGTAATTTAAGTATGTAAAAATCCATAAAAAAACTAAGAATCCATTTTTTATGGGTCTCTATGGTCCTTTTCCTGCTGAGTTTTAAAAACATACTCAGAACTTCTAATCCACATTACTCCATAGTTCTCATTTCAAAGCATTTTAGATGTCAATAATGAGTTTAAAAGACAATTGATTTTCTTGGGGCACCTGGGTGGCTCAGTGGGTTGAAGCCTCTGTCTTCTGCTCAGATCATGATCTCAGGGGCCTGGGATCGAACCCTGCATTGGGCTCTTTGCTCCGCAGAGAGTCTGCTTCCTCCTCCCTCTCTCTGCCTGCCTCTCTGCTTACTGTCTGTCAAATAAATAGAATCTTAAAAAAAAAAAAAAAGATAATTGATGTTCTTAAGTAAGAAGTCATATTAAGACCAGTTATATTTGGTTTATATGTAAAATGGGTAAAACATTTCTGTCAATGCTTATTGAGGAATATCTCTGAGTGACTTCTAAATGTAAAGTAGCGTTTGTGTGCTACACTGGTAAATAGAGGAGATAAAGCCCAAACCATATGTTTAAAGATTTTATAAAACAATTACTAAATAACAACAATTACTAAAGTATGCATAAATAACTGTATATAAGTGAGTGGTGTACAATAAGCAATGTTTTTTTAAATGCTATTTAGGTTCAAAGAAAATAGAAATTGCATATATTTATGTATGGGAATAGAATCAGAAAGGGGTTAGAGGAAGGCATTCTTTAGAATTGGAATTTGTAAGGTATTTATGAATTTTATAAATAATGCTTAGAAGAAGAGCCTTTTAGCGGTGCAGTATTCACAAATCAATCATGATACATCACTTAATAAGATAAAGAATAGGGATGTCTCAGTGGCTCAGTTTGTTAAGGATTCTGACTACTAATTTTGGCTCAGATCATGATCTCATGGGTTGTGGGATGGAGCCCCAACCCAGGCTCAACATTCAGTGGGGAGTCTGCTTGAGATTCTTTCTTCTCCCTCTGCCACTTTCCCATTTACCTGCCCCCTCTCTTTAAAATAAATAAATAAATAAAATCTTTTAATGAGAGAAAGACTAAAAACCATATGACCATTCCAATGGTGCAGAAAAAAACATTTAACAAAGCACAACATTCGATCTGTTCATGATTAAAAAAATATACAAAAACAAAAACAGTTTGGAAGGTTTTAGAAGCATTTTAGAAACAGTTTAGAACAGGTTTAGAAGGAACATATCTGATAATAATAAAGGCTTTATATGAAATCTTCATACTCAATGGGGGAAAACAGAGCTTTTCCTCTAAGGTCAGGAACAAGCCAAGGATGTCCACTCTCACTTTTATTCAACATAGTACTGGAACTCCCTAGCCACAACAATCAGATATAAACAAATGGAATCCAAATTATTAAGGAAGAAGTAAAACTTTCCCTATTTGAAGATGACAGGATACTATGTATAAAAAACTGGGGCACCTGGGTGGCTCACTGGGTTAAGCCACTGCCTTCGGCTTGGGTCATGATCTCAGGGTCCTGGGATCAAGCCCCGCATCGGGCTCTCTGCTCATCGGGGAGCCTGCTTCCTTCTCTCTCTCTGCCTCTCTCTCTGCCTGCCTCTCTCTCTGCCTGCTCTCTGCCTGCCTCTCTGCCTGCTTGTCATCTCTCTCTGTCAAATAAATAAATAAAATCTTAAAAAAAAAAAAAAAACCTTAAATGTTCCACTACAATACTAATAGAACTGATAAATTCAGTAAAGTTTTAGGATACTGAAATAATATGCATAAATCTGTTGCAATTCTATACACTAATAATGATGTATAGAAAGGGAAATTTAAAAAAATGCCAATTGCAACTGTACCAAAAATATTAGAACATCTAAAAATAAACTTAACAAGAGAAGTGGAAGACCTGTACTCTAAAAACTATAAAACACTTATGAAAGAAACTGAAGATGACCCCCAAAATGGAAAGACATTCCATGATCATGGATTGGAAGAATAAATCTTGTTAAAATATCTACATTATACAAAGCAATCTACAGATTTAATTCAGTCTCCATCAAAATACAAATAGCATTTTCATAGAATTCAAACAAATAATCCTAAAATTTACAGGCAACCACAAAAGACCTCAAAGAGCCAAAGCAGTCTTGAAAAAGAAAAACACAACTGGAGGTTATCCCAATTCCAGACTTCAAACTGTATTACAAATCTGTAGTAATCAAGAGTATGGTGCTGGCACAAAAAACAGACACATAGATGATCATGGAACAGAACAGAAACCCCAGAAATTAACTCACAATTATATAGTCAGTTGATATTTGACAAAATGGGCAAAACTACATAATGGGGAAAAAGACAGTCCCTTCAACAAATGGTCTTGGGAAAATTGGGCAACTACATGCAAAATAATCATCCAGAACCACTTTCTTATACCAAAAAATGAACTTAAAATAGATTAAGGACCTAAATATGAGACTTGAAACCATAAAAATCTTAGAAAAGAATGCAGGCAGTAGTTTCTCTAACATTGGCCATAGCAACATCTTTCTAGATATATCTCCTAAAACATAAATAAACTATTGGGACTATATCAAAAGATAAAAAGCTTCTACACAGCAAAGGAAACAGCCATCAAAACTAAAAGTCTGTGTGGAAGAAGATATTTGCAAATGACGTATCCAATAAAGGGTTAGTATTTAAAATATATAAAGAAATTATACAACTCAATACACACAAAAGAAAATAAACAATCCAATTAAAAAATGGGCAGAAGACATTAAAAGAAATTTCTCCAAAGAAGGCATAAAATGTTCAACATCATTCATCATCAGGGAAATGCAAATCAGAACTAAAATTAGACGTCACCTCATACCTGTCAGAATGGCTAAAATAAAAAACTCAAGAAACAACAAGTGTTGGTGAGGATGTGTGATAAAGGAGCCCTCTTGTGCTGTTGGTAGGAATGCAAACTGGTACAGCCAGTGTGTTATACAGTAACACGGTGTATAACACTGTATAAATAGGTAAAATTAAAAATAAAAATACCCTATGACCCAGTAACTGCTTTATGGGTATTTACCCAAAAAATTCAAAAATACTAAATGGAAAGGATATATGCACCTCTGTTTTTTTATTTCAGCCTTATTTACATTAGCCAAGATATGGTAACAACCCAAGTGTGCACTTATAGATGAGTAAATAGAGACGTAGAATATATACGATGGAATATTATTCAGCCATAAAAAAAGAATGAAATCTTGCCATTTACAACATGAATGGAGCTAGAGAGTATAACGCTAATTGAAATAAGTCAGTCAGAGAAAGACAAATACCATATGACTTCACTTATATGTGGAATTTAAGAAACAAAACAAATGAACAAACTAGAGAAAAAAGAGACAAAGCAAAAAACAAAAAACAAAAAAAAACAGATGGTTACTAGAGGAGGTATGAGGGGAAATGGGTGAAATAGGTGAAGGGAATTAAGGGTACTTTATTTTGGATGAACACTGAGTAATATATGGAACTATTGATATATATATACTGTATTGTATACCTGAAACTAATGTAAAACTACATTAACACTGTTATTAAAATTAAAAAGAAGAAGAAGAAGAAGAAGAAGAAGAAGAAGAAGGAGAGGGGGGAGGAGGTGAAGGAGGAAGAGAAAGCTTTTCAGGCAAACAGGAAAATAAAGATAAAGACATATGTAAGTAATAATTAAGTTGTGTTATGTGGGGGAACTTAAGGTAGGTTTGCCAGTTAGGAAGCTATTATGGTTATATGTGTTGGAAACAATGAAAGCCTTGCCAAAGTTATGCACAAGTAGAAATGGATAGAACACTACATATGGCAAAGATATTACAAAATGGGAATATTTCTAACTTCAAGGGAAAATATAGGAGAGAGAATACATTTTTTTCAAGTTTTGTTAGCAGAATAGAACCACAAATCACATTACTTTCAATATATACTTATGACTTCCAAGATTGTAACCTCAATCTATACTTTTTTCTTTTTTTTGGTTTTGGAAATGATTAGACATTTTCACATGAATATCTCATAGATACTTCAAATTATGCTCAACGCTAAACTCCATTGTCCTCTTTCTATATCTCAGTTCTGTTTGCTATCTACTATCATTAACTTCACTTTTACGTAAAGTTCACAGTTTATTAGACAAGAGTCATTTTTAAAATAATGTAAATATCTGTTTTTAACTACTATTGTAATTTAAATTCCCCACAAAACTTTTGTATTTTATTCAGTGGACTTTTTAAATATGGATTTATAGCATATAATTTCCTTAAGATCAGAGGCTCTTTATCACTGTGTGTATGTAAGGCAAATAAATGAAGCTTGCTATGACGACAAACTAATATTTTTTTTCACTTGAAAAGGTTTTCTATTTAATAAAAATATGTAATTTATCTGTGCTAGAGTACATGACTCTAACTTGTCTTTTGGTGATGTGTGTGTGTGTAAAATGAACAAATGTCTTTTGGTGGACATACATACATATGTGTATATACATATATTTAACAGGAATTTATGAAAGTAATAAATTAGATAACATCATTAATAAGATGAGAAGCAATTATATAGAAATTGTATGTTATAAAATCTGCTTGCATTTTTATGTCTGCTTAGTGATTATAATGGTAATTACATTTAGAAGTATGCTATCATTACTTTATAAAGAACTGATTTTTGTTTTGTACATCTGATACCAAAGATATCAAGATACCAAGTTTTTTTTAACTTATTTAAATTCCAGTTAACCTACAATGTAATATTAGTTTCAGGTGTATAATATAGTGATTCAACACTTCCATACAATACCAGGTGCTCATCACATCGTCTGTTTCACCCATTCCCTCCCTCCTCCACTCTGGGCATCTCCAGTTTCTTCTCTATAGTTAACAGTCTGTTTATTGGTTTTTCTCTCTTCTTTTTGCTCAATTATTTTCTTTGTTAAATTCCACATAGTGAAATCATATGGTATTTATCTTTCTCTGACTGACTTATTTCACTTATATGAGCTTTACATTCTGAGTAAGATCTTTTCTCTATCTCCAAAAGTCTTTATGTGGTTCAGGGATTATCATTTCCCTCTCTGCCTCCTCACTAACATTCTTTTTTTATTTTTATTCTATTTTTTATAAACATATAATATATTTTTATCCCCAGGGGTACAGGTCTGTGAATCGCCAGCTTTATACACTTCACAGTACTCACCATAGCACATACCCTCCCCAATGTCCATAAAGCCACCTCCCTTCTCCCAACAATTTCTTCCTTATCCAATTTATGTAAGTATTTTAATCTTCCTGTCCATATGAGTTGATTACCTTGAAAATTCTCTCCACGCTAAAATTTGCTAGATTCTCTGAAAATACTGCTCTTGTAGTTCCCTGATCATGACCTGAGCAGGTGCTTAACCAACAGAGTCACCCTGGCATCCCTTGGTTTTCTCATCTTAACAGCTTTAAATCTAATCTCTCACTGACTTTCAAAGCCATCCATATCTATTCCACTCTTAACTAATCAATTTTATTGTTAACTCCTCCAAAATGGACCATATGCTTGAATATTTACAGTGTCCTTTATAAATAGTTTACCATTTTCACCTTAGTCCTAGGTGATGATGCCTTTACTCATGTTGCCTCCCCGTCAAATGTCTTTTACTAAAAGTCATATTCCAGATAGTGCTCTATGTTCTCCCTCTACTTGTGGATGGTTGTTCCATTAATTTTAATTTAATTCTTCCTTTAAAAAAGTTTTTCTTTTAATCTGTGTATAGTTGAAATTCAATGTTAAATTAGTTTGCACATTGTACTATGCACAACACAGTTATGCATCTTCTCTATACATTATGCTATACTCACAAGTATAGCTTCAATCTGTCACCATGAAAACCATTATAATATAATTGACTAGATTCCCTATACTGTGCCTTTTTTTCCATGACTTACTTGTTCCATAACTGAAATCCTAGATCTCCCACTCCCCACCATTCATTTGGCTCATCCCTCTTGCCCCCTTCCTTCTGACAACCATCAGTTTGTTCTCTGTATTGATAGGTCTGATTCTAATACTTCAATTTTACAATCAGTCTACCTTATACATTTTCTTTAGTGGGAGGGTGGTAATATGGAATGCAGTAGCTGATCATGAGCAAGGTTCATGAAAAATACAGTGTTGGGAATCCATCCAGTTAACCAAACTGTAGTCTGTAGACTTAAACCATATGAATCCATCTACTGGGCTTCCCTAAAAGAAAGATGCACTCATGTACTTGTTTTTTCTTTCTTTTCATTTATCTTTTTTTCAAATCTTTCATTTTATCTAATCACTTATATGTCATCCTCTTATCAAATATTAAGCATATTCTAATATTTTTTAATTTATTTATTTTCAGCATAACAGTATCATTATTTTTTCACCACACCCAGTGTTCCATGCAATCCGTGCCCTCTATAATACCCACCACCTGGTACCCCGACCTCCCACCCACCCGCTGCTTCAAACCCCTCAGATTGTTTTTCAGAGTCCATAGTCTCTCATGGTTCACCTCCCCTTCCAATTTACCCCAACCCCCTTCTCTCTAACTCCCCATGTCCTCCATGCTTTCTGTTATGCTCCACAAATAAGTGAAACCATATGATAATTGACTCTCTCTGCTTGACTTGTTTCACTCAGCATATTCTCTTCCAGTCCCCTCCATGTTGCTACAAAAGTTGGGTATTCGTCCTTTCTGATGGAGCATAATACTCCATAGTGTATATGGACCACATCTTCCTTATCCATTCATCCGTTGAAGGGCATCTTGAAATATTTCATCAACTATTACCTATTCCAACATTATTCAGATTATGCCATAAATATTTTGTCATTTTTCATTTGGTAAGTGTTGAATTTTATTGATAAAAATAATTAAAGTATGTTTACTTTTTCTTCTAAACTACACTATAAGGTACTTCAATTCAAAGAATTCATCTCATACTCCATAGTTTAATAGGTGCTTTAAACGTTTACACTTGAGTTTACTTCTTCAATTTATAATCAGTCCAATTATTAATTTTGGAATATATTCACTGACTTATTTTTCTATTTGTTCTTGTATTATGTATTGCTTCAGAATTTAAGAATCTTGAAGGTAAAGATAATTTCTTAAGATCTTCCTATACTTCATGAAGACTAGTGTTATGCATGCATTTGATACTTAAAAATCCTTGTTAGTTGACTGACTGATTGAATTAGGGATGAGTTATCTGACTGCAAATGAGATCCTAAGAGAAATATTCAATTAAACTTGGTGCTGAAGAGCTTTACATTTAACTTATGAGTTATTAATTTGAGATGGACCTTTGTGGATGATTAATGTTTCCATTTCTAAAATAATATAATACTTGTTAATTGCCTCAAGTCTAAGAACATTAAGTTAAGCATGTTATTGGAAACATTTATCTGCCAACCCACATGTGGTGTATCCCCAAAATCACAACAGGCTTTGGTGCAAAGCACATTAAAAAAAAAAATCATACTCTTGTTAACTCATAGTGCCATACAGGTCTTTTTTCCTTTATGACATTGCATAGGAAATTTATTCTTATTCTTTTTATTCTTTTCAAATATCCTAGCTTATCTCTGTCTTTTTAATATGACTTTGCTTCTAATTTCACAAAGACAAAAGAGCTTGTCAGTTCCTAACACTCTTATGTTAGATATGTTTGCCTTTGACTTTATCTGTATGTGCAACCACACTAACAACTATCTAAGTCAAAGAAAATGATATTCAGACTTATAACAAACAATTTCTTTTATCTTTGATTCTCATCTCATTCTCTTCCTAAATATGCAGCATTCTTATTTCATTAAATATCCTCTATATCTTCCTCTACATTTGTTTCTTCCTCTCTGCATATAAATATTTTTAAATTTCTTCCTTCCACAAAATATACCATTTTTTTAGATTTCTTTAAAATTTATTTGACAGAGAGAGAGATAACCAGTAGGCAGAGAGTCAGGAGGGGATGCGGGGGGAGGTGGGAGGGAAGCAGGCTCCCCGCTGAGCAGAGAGCCCGATGTGGGGCTCGATCACAGGACCCTGAGATCATGACCTGAGCTGAAGGCAGCGGCTTAATCCACTGAGCCACCCAGGTGCCCCCAAAATATACCATTTTGACATTGAATTTCTTTGACATGCGTTCACATATTTCTCCAAAAGTTTTCTGAGTAAAACGCCTACATTTTGAGTCCCAAGATTAGTATCTCCTATTCACTCAGTGTTTTATTTTAACCTGAATTTTGACCTTAATTGACCTTGACTGAAAATATTCTTGCTTAATTTCTACTATTAATATTCGATGAACACTCTTCAGACTTCAGTTTTCTTGATTTCATGACAAAAGTTGTTACTGTTGACTATTTTTTTTTCTTCAAACATTTGTTTCACCCTTGTTTTCTCTGATAATTTTCCTTTTCCATGCACACTACACACCTCTGGCCACCTGCTCACATTCTACTCTGTAAATTCCTGTTCATTATGCAGCTCATGCGACTTAATACTCTACTGGATTCTATATTTTAAATCCTTTTTAACAAACTATATTCTTCCTGGGAATTGATGTATATCTAGGGAGCAATTACAGTTTACATTTATAATAGCCAAATAAATGTCATCTCACTTGCAAACACTAATGGATTGGTAGATACTTGTTATTTCCCTTACCTTTAAAACCAATACATGATCAAAACTTTAAATCCATCCAATATATTAAGTTCTAAGCATCTCATATCAACTGCAATATTTTAGATATTCACTATATCTTTCTCAAAATTTTTAAAGAGTGTTATTCTTTTTTATTGTAATTCAGTTAGTTAATAAATAATGCATTATTAATTTCAGTGATTCATCGGTCTTATATAACACCCAGTACTCATTACATCACCAGCCCTTCTCAATGTCTGCCCATCTCACACCTCCTCCCTTGCAGCAATCCTCAGTTTGTTTCTGTTTGTTTTCCTCTTTGATTTCATCTTGTTTTATTTTTTCCTCTCTTCCCCTTTGATCCTCTGATTTTTTTTTCTTAAATTCCATATATGAATAAGATTATATGATTGTCTTTCTCTGATTGACTTATTTTGCTTAGCATAATACACTCTAGTTCTATTCATGTCTTTGCAAATGGCAAGATTTCAATTTTTTAATGGCTGAGTAGATTGCCATTTTATATATATATATATATATTTTTTTTTTTTTCACCTTTTCTTTATCCATTCATCTGTTGATGAACATCTGGGCTCTTTCCATAGTTTGGCTATTGTGGACATTGCTGCTATAAACATTGGGATACAGAAACCTCTTCAGATCACTAGTGTAATTGTTAAGTTGTAGGGTAGCTCTATTTTCAACTTGTTGAAGAAACTCCCTAGTGTTTTTCAGAGTGGCTGTACCAGTTTTCAATCTCACCAAGTGTGTAAGAGGGTTCCCCTTTCTACACATCCTCACCAAAATCTGTCATTTTCTGACATTAATTTTAGCCATTCTGACTGGTGTGAGATGGTATCTCACTGTGGTTTTTATTTGTGTTTCCCTGATGCCAAGTAATGTGGAGCTTTTTTTTTTTCTTTTATGTGTGTCTGTTGGCTATCTGTATGTCTTCTTTGGAGAAATGCCTGTTCATTACTTCTGCCCATTTCTTGACTGGATTATTTGTTCTTTGAGTGCTGAGTTTGATAAGTTCTTGATAGATCTTGGATACTAGCCCTTTATCTGATATGTCATTTGGAAATATCTTTTCCCATTCTGTCAGCTAACTTTTGGTTTTGTTGACTGTTTCCTTTCTCGTGCAGAAGATTTTATCTTGATGACATCCCAATAGTTCATTTTAACCTTTGTTTCCCCTGCCTTTGGACATGTGTCTAGCAAGAAGTTACTGTGGCCAAGGTCAGAGAGGTTGCTGCCTGTGTTCTCTGCTACAATTTTGAAGGATTCTTGTCTCATATTTAGGTCTTTCATCTATTTGAGTCTATTTTTGTGTGTGGTGTAAAGAAATGGTTCAGTTTCATTCTTCTGCATGTGGCTGTCCAATTTTCCCAACACCATTCGTTGAAGAGACTCTTTTTTTTTCCCCCATCGTATATTCTTTCCTGCTCTGTTGAAGATTTTTGACCTTAGAGTTGAGGGTCCATTTCTGGGTTCTCTGTCCTGTTCCACTGTCTATTTCTGTGCCAGTACCTTACTGTCTTGATGATGACAGCTTTGTAGTATAGCTTAAAGTGCAGAATTGTGATGTGACCAGCTTTGGTTTTCTTTTCCAACATTCCTTTCGGTATTTGGGGTCTTTCTCATTCAATACAAATTTTAAAATTATTTTTCCCAACTCTGTGAAAAAAGTTTATGATATTTTGGTAGGGATTGCATTGCATGTATATATTGCTCTAGATAGCATAGACATTTTAACAATATTTGTTTTTCCAATCCATGAGCATGAAAAATTTTCCATTTCTTTGTTTCTTCCTCAATTTCTTTTATGGGTGTTCTATAGTTTTCAGAGTATAGATCCTTTACTGCTTTCATTAGGCTTATTCCTAGGTGTCTAATGTTTTGTTTTGTTTTTGTGCAATTATAAATGGTTAGATTCCTTAATTTCTTTTTTTCTGTCTCATTGTTAGTATATAGAAATGCACCTGATTTGTGTGCATTGGATTTATAACCTGCCACTTTACTGAATTCCTGTATGAGTTCTAGTGATTTTGAGGTGAGTCTTTTGGGTTTTCCATACAGAATATCATGTGATCTGTGAAAAGTGAGTTTGTCTTCTTTGCCAATTCAGATGCCTTTTATTTCTTTTTGTTGTCTGATTGTGGAGGCTAGGACTTTGAGTACAATGTTGAACAAGAGTGGTAGTAGTGGACATCCATACCATGTTCCTGACCTTAGGGGAAAAACTCTCAATTTTTCCCTATTGTCAATGATATTCACTTTTGGAGTTCCTTGATGACTTTTATGATATTGAGGTATGTTCCCTCTATCCCTATGTTGTAACATGTTTTAATTAAGAAAGGATGCTCTACTTTGTCAAATGATTTCCTGCACTTACTGAGAGAATCATATGGTTCTTGTCCTTTCCTTTATTAATGTAGTGTATTACATTGATTGATTTGTGGTGGTAGGACCACCCTTGTAGCTCAGGAATAAATCCCTTTGGTCATGATGAATAATCTTCTTAATGTACTGCCGGAACCTATTGACTAGTATTTTGGTGAGAATTTTTGCAACCATGTTTATCAGGGATACTAGTCTGTAATTCTCATTTTTGGTTTGGTCTTTGTCTGGTTGTGGGATCAAGGTAAAGCTGCCCTCACAGAAAGAGTTTGGCAGTGTTCTTTCCATTTCTACTTTTTTGAAATAGAAATAGAAATATTCAGAAGAATAGGTATTAATTCTTCTTTAAATGTGTGGCAGATGGATGCCTGGGTGGCTCAGTCAGTTAAGTATCTGCCTTTGGCTCAGGTCATGGGTCCTGGGATCAAGCCCCATGTCAGGCTTTTTGCTCAGCAGAGAACCTGTTTCTTTCTTTCCTCCCTCTTTGTGCTCTCTCTCGCTATCTCTGTATCTATCCTTCAAACAAATAAATAAAATATTTTTAAAAAATAGTTGGTAAAATTCCCCTGGGAAGCCGTCTTGCCCTGGACTCTTGTTTTTGGGGAGATTTTTGATTACTGTTTCAATTTTTTTGTTGGTTATGGGTCTTGAACAGTTTTCTATTTCTACCAAAACTGTTTCAGTTTTGGTGGTTTCTTCATCTCTAGGAATACATTCATTTCTTCCAGATTGCCTAATTTGTTGGCATATATGTGCTTATAATATGTTATAATTGTTTGTATTTCTTTGGTGTTTGTGATCTCTCCTGTTCCATTCATAATTTTATTTATTTGGATCCTTTCTCTTTTCTTTTTGATAAGTCTAGCTAGGGGTTTGTATTAATTTTATTTATTCTTTTATTTATTCTAATTTTATTTATTCAGTTTTATTAATTCTTTCAAAGAACTATCTCCTAGTTTCATTGATATGTTCTACCGTTCTTTTGGTTTCTATTTCATTGAGTTTTGCTGTAATCTTTATTAATTCTCCTTTCCTACTAGGTTAGGCTGAATTTGTTATTCTTTCTCTAGTTCTTTTAGGTGTAAGGTTAGGTTGTGTATCTGAGACCTTTCTTGTTTTTTGAGAAAGGTTTCTACTGTTATATATTTGCCTCTTAGGACTTCCTTTGCTGCATCCCAAAGGTTTTGATCAGTTGTGTTTTCATTTGCATTCATTTCTATGAGTTTTTTAATTGTTTAATTTGCTGGTTGATCCATTCATTCTTTAGTAGGAAGCTCTTTAGCCTCCATGTATTTGTGTTTTTTTCCCAAATTTCCTCATGTGATTGAGTTCCTGTTTCAAAGCACTGTGGTCTGAAAATATACAGGGAATAATCCCAATCTTTTGGTAAAAGTTGAGACCTGATTTGTGACCCAGTTTGTGATCTATTCTAGAGAATGTTCCAGGTGGATTTGAGAAGAATGTACATTCTGTTGCTTTAGGATGGAATGCTCTGAATATATCTGTGAATTCCATCTGGTCCAGTGTTTCATTCAAAGCCCTTGTTTCCTTGTTGATCTTCTGCTTAGATGATCTGTCCATTGCAGTCTCTGGAGTGTTAAAATCCCTTACAATTATTGTATTATTAATGCATTTATTTAATTTTTTAATGGTTTTATATAATTGGCTGCCCCTATCTTAGGGGCATAAATATTTACAATTGTTAGATCTCCTTATTGGATAGAATTTTTAATTATGATATAGTGTCTTTCATCATCCTTTTTTAGTCTTTGGTTTAAAATTTAACTCGTCTGATATAAGGATTGCCACCCCAGTTTTCTTTTGATATCCTTTAGAAGATAAATGGTTTTCTACACTCTCACTTTAAATCTTGAGGTGTCCTTAGTTTAAAATGAATGCCTTGCAGACAGCATATCAGTGTGTTTTGGGTGTGTGTGTGTGTGTGTGTGTGTTTTAATTTAATCTATACCCTGTGTCTTTTGATTAGGGTATTTAGCCCTTTTGCATTCAGACTAATTATTGAAAAATATGAATTTAGTGCTGTGGTATTACCTGTAAAGTCACTGTTTCTGTATATTATCTCTGTTTTATAGTTGTTGGTGTTGTTGTTGTGTTTTTTTTTCCTGGTCTATGTTACTTTGGGGCTTTTTCTTCACTTAAAATATCCCTTTTAATAATTCTAGCAGGGCTGGTTTAATGAACACATATTCTTTTACTTTCTGTTTGTCCTAGAAGTATTTCATCAATCCTTCTATTTTGAATGGCATCCTACCTGGAGAAAGTATTCTTAGCTGTATATTTTTTCTAATTTAGCACCCTGAATATATCATACCAGTCCTTTCTGGCCTACTAGGTCACTGTGCATAGGTCTTCTGCTACTGTAATGTTTCGACCCTTATAGCTTATGGACCTCTTGTCCTTAGCTATTTTCAGGATTTTCTCTTTGTCTCTGAGATTTGCAAGTTCCACAATTTTATGTCAGAATGTTCACAAATTTTTATTGATTTTGAGAGGGGTTCTTTGCATCCTGGTCTTGAATGCCTATTTCCTTTCCCAGATTAAGGAAGTTCACCATAATTTTCTCCAACATACCTTCTGTCCCTCTCTTTCTCTTTCCTCTTCTGAGAAACCAATTATTCTAATGCTGTTTCACTTTATGGTATCACTGATCTCTCAAATTCTCCCCTCTTGATCCAGTAGTTGCTTATCTTTCTTTTTCTCAGCTTCTTTATTCTCCAACATTTTGTCTCTTATATCACTAATTCTTTCTTCTGCCTCATTTATCTTAGCAATTAGAACCTCATTTTGATTGCATCTCATAAATACCTTTTTTGATTTTGACTTGATTAGATTTTAGTTATTTTATTTCTCCAGAAAGGGATTCTCTAGTGTCTTCTATGCTTTTCTCAAGCTCAGCTAGTATCTTTATAATCATTATTCTGAACTCTAATCCCAACATCCTACTTATAGTCATACTGATTATGTCTCTGGAAGTCAGTACTATCTCTTGTTCTCTTTTTTGGAGGTGAATTTTTCTTTTTTGCCCTTCTATCCAGAGAAGAATAGATGAATGAGATAACAAAATACTAAAATGACAACAATGACCCCAAAGAAATATACACTAAATGAATCAGAAGAGACCATAAACTGAAAAAAAGTAAATAAATAAAAAAAGAGAATAGAGTCAAATAAGTAAACATAACAGAGCAGTATACTGGATCCTGTGTGTATTTTGGTCTGTTTGTTAGAAAACTAGATCTAATAAAAGTTGATCTTACACTAGTTATAAAATTAGTGTAAAGAAGAAAAACATATATGTACAAAAATAGAATTAAATACAATGAAAGGATTGAACGTAACCATAAAAGTGAAAATTAAAAGATATAAAAGAGGACAAAAAGAACTATAAACAGATATGTGAACAGAATAAAGCAATATACTATATCCTAAGTGTATTTTAGTTGGTTTGTAGAAGAAACTACATCTCAAAATTTTAAATAAAAAAAAAATATATATATAGACATATATATATTTTATATATACAAAAATAAAGTTAAATACATTGAAAGGATAGAATGTAACAGTAAAGGTGAAAATTAAAAATGGCTTAAAAAAAAAAGGAAAAGAAGAAGAGAGAATATGACAAGACAGGTGAAGAGAACAGAGTGATACACTAGATTATGTGTGTATTTTGGTCTGTTTATTAGAAGAAACTGCATCCCACAATTGTAAGGAAAGAAAAAACATATCTACACAAAAATAAAATTCAATAAAATGAAAGGACAAATGTTAGTATAAAAATGTAAGTTAAAAAAAAGAGTTGATAATATAAGAAAGAGGTTGAAAAGTGAAAGAGAAAAAAATTAAAATTAGAAGACTTAAAAATCATTGGGGGAAAAAAAAATACATGAATTCTACATACTATTTTCCCCTAACATTGGAGTTTTGCAGTTCTCTGTGATCAGTAAACTTGGTCTTAACTGGATATTTTTGCTGATCTTTGGGGGAGGGATCTGTTGTGTTGATTCTCAGGTTTCTTTGCCCTGGGTGAAATTGTAACACCCTTGCCAAGGGTCAGATTTCTTTATGTGGGTTTTTTTCCCTGAAGGCTTTCTGTGCTCCTTTATAGGATGAGAATAAAAATGGTGGCTTCCCAATCTCTAGCCCCAGAGACATGATCTCAAGATCCCATTCCTCAGTGTGCCCTCTGGGAAAAGCAGTCAATCACTCCTGTCTCCCTGGTCTCTCTCCACACTCTGTTTACCCAGCCTCTGACCAAGCACTTTTTCTCAGTCACACAACCTCACTTCAAGTTTCTGAACTCTGAAGACTCCTGTGTTATGCATTCCTATGAGGGAGGTAGGGAGGTCTTGCTATGATTCTGCCATTCACTGAGTCCCTGCTTGGAGAACTATTGCTCAACCATGCCATTGTTTGTGGTTTATGGCAAACCTTACCTGAGAACCCACTCCTTGTTTCACTGATTGCAGCTGTCTTCTCACTCATTCTAGAAAGTCTGCCACACTCAGACACTCCCAGTTTTCCAGGGACCCCAGGGATCCTGGACCACCTTATATCACCTAGGATTCCACCTTGCTCTGACACCTTTCAAGCAGGGATATTCTTTACTGGATCAGACTTCCAGAAGTTTTAATTTTGTGCTCCACTGCTGTATCACTTCCTGGTGCTGCCTATGGAGGCGCTCTCCCCCTGTGGTTTATGTAATGATATATTGACTCAGATTTACTTTTCCATACCTCCTACCTTGCAAAAAGTGGTCACTTTTCTATGTGTAGAGTTGGAGAAATTCTTTTCATAGATCTCCATTTGAGTTCACAGGAGTTCAGATGATTTGATAGCTATCTAGCCGAATTCCTGGGAAGAGATGAAACCAAGATTTTCTACTCCTCCACCATCTTGGACTATACTGTTTAAAACTTTTTAATAGTATTTTTTCATTATATTCTTTAAAAAAAAAGATTTAATGTATTTATTTATTTAGAAATAGTGTGTGTATGAGTGGGGGAGGGGTTAAGGGAGAGGAGAGAGAGATTCTCAAGCAGACTCCATGCCCAGCATGGAGCCTGACATAGAGCTCCGTCTCACGACCCTAAGATCATGTTATGAGTCATAATCAAGAGTCCAACACTTAACCGAGTCACCCAGGTACCCCATCTTTTTATCATATTCTTTACTTCTTTGGCCTCATTCCCTTCAATCTAGTCCTCTTTTGCTGTGAGTGTAATTCTTCTTGTATCCAAATCTGCTTTTGTTCTCACCTCACTTTTTCAGTTGCTCTGTCTTTCCTTCAGATGGAAATCCAAATTATTATGTATGGCATTAGAAGCCCTTCAAATTCTGATCCTGCTTTCTCACCAGGTCAATCTCCTATGGCTTTCCAACCTCACCTTCTATACCATGTAGATCCCAACTATGCTATACTTTCTTATGTTTCTGTGATTTTGATGAAATGTTTTCCCTTTTTTATGTGAAGTTAGATTCCCTAACTGGTTCTTCTCCTATCTGGCCCCAACACTTTATTTGTAACCTTTCAAAACAAAACAAAATAAAACAAAAAAATGTAATCTTATGAGATTATAATATTACAATATATTTTATATTCATATACCTTTATGTTCCATAAAAGGCATTGCTTAAATCTGAATATTATTTCTTTTAATCCGTAGATATGAAATAATGCAATAAGTGCTATTGCATGTAGTGAGTTTTTATCAACAGATACTAAAAATACAACTATTACATGAAGAGTGGTCTCTATTTTATTTAAATATAAAAATGTATCCACATGAAATGATCAAAATATTTGAGAATCAAGCATATTAGAAATGTAAACCTAGCTTGAGAGGAAGGACACTTGAATTAGCCAAGTTTTGCCCCACTAATTATTGTGTGACTTCTAGAAAATTACTTATCCTTTCTCAACTTGAGTTCCTCCTCTGAAAAATGATGGATATGCAGTAAAAATAACTAAGAATTATTTCTTTTTCTTTTCACTTAAAATGAGAGCATGTTATCTTCTATATTATATTCTAGAACCCCAAATTTTCATTTATAAGGAAGCTTAAAACATATTCCCAGTAGTTCTCAATTTTCATATTTTCTAGTAATATATTTCATTCTGTGAAAATTAAGGATTTCACTAAATGAAAAAGAATGTCCTCTATTTGATTTTATGTCTGATTCTATCCAGAATGATGGTTTATAGAAATATATGGACATGAGATGACAGATTACTTGGATAACACATATTCCACCTTAGAACATAGTGAATGTTCAGGGCTGCTTTCATTTTCTATGGCTTTGAAAAGGTCAAAATATTGAGAATTATCTTTAATATTTTTCTAACCTGATATCTTCTTTTTTCATATGTCATGCAATTGTCTAACCATGAAGCTTTATAATTCAACCAAGTTAATCTGATAAAAGAACTCACATTCTATTAATCATCTAGATTCCATTTGACTGTCTTTTTATATTTTCTGTGTTCCTCTCATTTCAACAAACATGAATCATGAGTCTAATGACAGAATAAAAAAGACAGAATAACAAAGGCCTACAAACTGTGTGTATTGGATTTAAGTTGTAATTATTTTGTCACTCATTTTTCTTATAATATTTTTTCTACTATCCACTGAGATACAACTTGTCCTATACATATATTGAATCTAATAATTAATGGAAAAGTAGTTTTTAAATAAAAACTCTAATACCTGATGAAATCACTTAAATATTTTTACTTAAAATACTGCAAACTATATTCATCAAATATAACACTCTTTTACCCTCCCAGCTTTGCCCTTTGTCATCCAGCATTGTCAGTTTGCCTACTCTAAGGAAAAATCAAGGTAAATATTTATCTCAGTTAAAAATAACAAATGAGATAGGTTAATACAGATAGAAAAGAATACTTTTTGATAGAATAAATGGGACAGAATATTTAAATGTTGATAATAAATACTTATTAAGGATTCTTTTGTAGGTATTTTTGACCAGGCTTTGAATACAGTCACTGTCCTCCAAGAAGTTACAGTTTAAGGTAACAATCATCAGATGGAGAAAGAGAAAAAGAAAAAAATATATATGTATATACATTATAAATATATATACATATACGTGTGTGTGTGCGTATACACACATAAACACTTACCATACACATATTCATGTCATTTATCATTTATACAATGATTATGTTATGTCTTTCAGGAGTGAGAAGAAGTATGTCAATAAGGTGGGAATAGGGAAAATAGCAATGATCCAAATAGGAGAATATACCTACTCTTCCAAGATAATTTTAGGAAGCATTCATGGCTGAAGTACTACATCGGAAAATTTTAACTATGGAGAGGATAAAAACAATGTTTCAAATACCTGGAAAACACCATGGGGTGTCCAATAAAGAAAAAGAACTTATAGAATAACTTTTTGACTGAAATGAGTGAAATAAAGTAATTTTATGATTATAATGTTGTTTCACAACATATTTTAATAATTTCTGTTTAATAAAAAGCTCTTGCACAGTGAATAAAGTAATCAACAAAACTGAAAGAAAAAAACCCTACAGAATAAAAGAGGATATTTGCAAGTGACATATCTGATAAAAGGTTAGTATCCAAAATATATAAAGAACTTATAAAATTCAACAACCCGAATGCAAAAGATCCAATTAAAAATGGACAGAAGACATGAACAGACATTTCTCCAAAGAAGACATACAGAAGGCCAACAGACAGATGAAAAGATGCTCAACATCACTGATCATCAGGGAAATATAAACCCAAACTAGAGTGAAGTATCACTTTACACCTGCCATAATAGCTAAAATAAAGAATGCAAGAAACAACAAGTGTTGGCAAGGATATGGAGAAAAAGAAACCCTCATGCACTGTCGGTGGTATTGCAAACTGGTATAGCTATTCTGGAAAATATCATGGAGTTTCCTCAAAAAGTTAAAAATAGAATTGCTCTGTAATCCAACAAATGCACTACTAAATACTTACCCGGAGAATATAAAAACACTAATTCAAAGTGATACAGGCACCCTGTGTTTGTAGCAGCATTATCTACAATAGCCAAATTTTGGAAACAGCCCAAATGTCTATCAACTGATGAGTGGATAAAGAAGAGATAGTACATATATATAATGAAATATTCCTCATTCATAAAAAAGAATGAAATCCTGCCATTTTCAAGGACATGTATGGAGCTAGAGAGTATAATGCTAAGTAAAATAAGTTAGTCAGAAAAAGACAAGTACTATGTGATTTCACTTATATGTGGAATTTAAGAAATAAAACAGACAAGCAAAGGGGAGAAAAAGAAAGACAGGAAAATGAAGAAACAGAGTCTTTTATAGAGAACAAACTGATGGTTACTAGAGGAGGGGGGGGATGGGTGAAATAGAGGTTAGGGATTAAAGGCACTTGTGATGAGCATTCAGTGTTCTATAGAAGTATTGAATTATATACTGGACACCTGAAACTAATATTATACTGTATGTTAGCTAATTGGAATTTAAATATAAACTTTAAAAAATAAAAATCTTATTCTCAAAACAGTATAATTATTAAGTTAAACAGTCTTCCTAGGAAGAGGCCTGACTCAGAGCAGAGGCATAACAAGAGTAGAAATTGAAGACCAGAGGTGACAAAAAAAGAGTCTGTTCCTGTGTTTATAATCAAGACTATTTTGGAGAAGATTATAGCATTTGTATCTCCAGTGCTTATTACATTGCCTGTTCACTGTTGACTATTAATTTAAAAATTGTTGCTATTAAGTACAATGATAATGAAAGCACCCCAATAGTATATGGTTTCTGAGTAATTGTGTAAGGCTTTTGAAAAATGAGGTTGTAAAAGTGGAATTACATTTATTTTGCAATCCGTATTGATTGTAGTAAACTGAATGTATTTGGGTGAGATTAGAAGGAAAATTTGTGAGCTATTAATCATCACTATCTACCAAAAATAATCATTTTCAATGTTTTCCATCGTTTTACTTTATAGTATCCATCTATATATTTCTCAATAACTTCCTTAAATATAAATCACTTTATTTGTTACTAATAGTTATTATATAATGACAATTTTCATGATGGAAGATCGGATTGTGCTATTTTAAATAATTATTTTTATTATAATTTTAGATATATTTTAAATAATTACTTTTATTGAAATATTACAGATAAATTCCATAGTATTGTAAACATCCTATTTCTTATTGTTAATAATTGCTTAATTTTTGATCTGATTATTTTTTTTTCCAAAAGCATAAATTCCTTCTCAATACTTTATAATGTATGAGATGATCTATGAAATTCATTTTGTCCCCCGGGAAACACCTGTCTCAGACTTTTTTTTTTCTTTTTTCCCTCTAGGTTGCTATACAGTTGCTATTCTGTAATCTGTCTTCACCATTATATTGTAAACCCTTTAAGTCTTTTTTTTTTTTAATCCCCTGTTTCTTGATTCCTTTGACTTCCTCTTTCTTGATAGTCTCTTGTTTTGGTAACACACACCTGTTCTGTAGTTTCTGAGGGATGAAAGCAAAAAAGATGGATGTATTAGTCACAGACCTTACAGGAAAGGGACAATTTTGGAACTTTGAAAACAATGAAGAAATTATTTACAGAGTTGTGGATTAAGGTTAAGGAATCAACAAAGATTGTTCATGTAAGCATGGACTAGTGACACCAGAAAATGGTACCACTTTATTTTCTAAAAAGACCAAAGAATGAAATGAGATTACTAGAACAAGAAGGGAAGAGAAATTTTGGAAGAGTAGCTGCTTCACAGTATCTATAACTGTAGAAGAAAACAGCCACTTCCATGATCTTGGTGCCTAGGCAGAAAGAAAATAGGAACTCAAAGAGAAATATTTTACATTCATCCTCATTTTCTGATCTCTACCTGGTCCCTCCCATTGGCTAAACCCAACCAGAATTCAAAGGGTGATAAGCCTAGATGACTATGCCCTTAGAGGATAGCCTCATTATGGGACAGATGAAGAGGTTAAGAGATGAAGAATGACCTTGTGGAACAAAAGATAATAATTGGTTTGATAGGATTTTTTAAATTATATATAAATTGAAATTCTTGTACTTTTTTAAAGAATTTTATTTACTTATTTGTCAGAGAGCGAGAGAGAGAGCATAAGCTGGGGGAGTGACAGGCAGAGGGAGAAGCCTACAGAGGGAGATGTAGGCTCCCTGCTGAGTAAGGAGCTTGAAGTGGAACCTAGTCTCAGGACCCTGGGATCATGACCTGAGCCAGAGGTAAATGCTTAACCAACTGAGCCACCGAGGCACCACAAAAGTCCTAGTATTTTATTCCTACACCAAGGAAGACCCAAGCATCCTGCTTCAGTGAACATTGTCTTTGAACCCAAGAAGCAAAGTCGAATATTGAAGTGAAATGAGGTCATTGTGGGATATCTCTTCCCACCCCAAACTTACTTACTTTCTTTCTTTCTTTCTTTCTTTCTTTCTTTCTTTTTCTTTCTTTCTTTCTCTTTCTTTCTTTCTTTCTTTCTTTCTTTCTTTCTTTCTTTCTTTCTTTCTTTCTTTCTTTCTTTCAAGATTTTATTTATTTAATTGACTAAGATCACAAGTAGGCAGAGAGGCAGAGAGAGAGGGAAGCAGGCTCACCGCTGAGCAGAGAGCCTGATGTGGGGCTCGATCCCAGGACCCTGAGATCATGACCTGAGCTGAAGGCAGAGGCTTAACTCACTGAGCCACCAGGTGCCCCCACCCCAAACTTTCTTAATGAGAAGTTCTTGTTGCACTTTTATTTGAATCACCAGGGATTTACTAAATTTAATGAACACCAAGGATTTTACTCAATTGTATATTCTAGTTCAATATATTTGGAATAGTGACTGAGATTCTGTATCTCTAACCAGCTTCCAGGTGTGCCAGTGTTTCTGATCAGAGGCTTGTATTTTGAATAACAACTTTCAGTAGGAGCAAGAGTATCAATTACATGCCTTATCTAATACTTTTAAAATTCTTTACCTCTGGGCAAAAAAGTTAAGCCTGGAAAATCTGCAAGCCTCCCTGTGAAATCAGTTTAACCAGATAATCTCCAATACTCTCCAAAAACAATGAAGGTGATTCTGGAAGTAGAGAGGTTTTTTTTTTTTTTTTTAACTTTATGATTTAAATCAGAAATTATCAATGACTTTCCCATATTGCATATTCTTCTAAAATAATTCAAGGTACAATATAACAAAGAACAGAACAATCTCAGTGAAAGAATTTGAAAGATAGACCTCTAAACTAAGAAAAAAATTAAAAATGGTAAGAAATGTACTATTTTCTTATATATTTGTCATATAAAGATCATATGGAATGAAGCCATTACTTTTTGCATGTTAATGTACACTTTAGACCAATGACAATATTAATATACCATATACATAGCAAAAACAGTTTGTTTAAAGAATTACTGACATAGAAATATCAAGATGTCCATAATGATATTGTTATGATTAAAGCTTTAATGAGTTTTCATTTAAATCACAATGTGCATTTATTATATTATTCTGTATGTAGATCTTTACTTAAAAAATCTATAAGCTCCTTATTTACTGATGCCTACCTGCATCTTGCAACAAAATAAATCTTTAGAGTCCTGGAACAGCATAAAATGCATGCACACATTTGTCTAAATTGAGGTATATTTAGATATTTTATTGATGCCTTGCATGACCTCATGAAGGATAAAGAAAGAATTATGAGTCAGAAACTGTTCACCTTTTCTACTATTCCATTATATCTTTCTCATTGTCTTCTTTTGTTCCATAATCTTCAGAATTCACATGCTGGGTCGCTCAGTCAGTTAAGCATCTACTTTCAGCTCAGGTCATGATCTCAGGGCCCTGGGATCAAGTCCTGCATCCTTGCCCTTGGGCTTCCCATTTAGTGGGGAGTCTGCTTCTTCCTCTTTATCTGTCCCTCCCCCTTGCTTGTGCATGATCTCTCTCTCTCGAATAAATAAATAAGATCTTAAAAAAAAATGAATTCACATACTATATCATATGGTAAAGCCTTTTGAAGCAAAGATGGAAAGAGTGTGTCTGCAAGCAGGAACTTTTGTTCCCAACTTTGTCTAATAGACTAATATCTTCCTGGGCTTTGTGATTTTTTTTTTTTTTTTAAAGATTTTATTTATTTATTTGACAGAGAGAAATCACAAGTAGAGGGAGAGGCAAGCAGAGAGAGAGAGAGAGGGAAGCAGGCTCCCCGCTGAGCAGGGAGCCCGATGTGGGACTCGATCCCAGGACTCTGAGATCATGACCTGAGCCGAAGGCAGCGGCTTAACCCACTGAGCCACCCAGGCGCCCGGCTTTGTGATTTTTAAAACCCACAATATTTGCCTTTGACCATATGAGTTATTGTTGAGTTAGGTGTTTTCTCTCTATCTCTCACCAAAATTTTATTTGGGTCTTCCCCCATATACATCAATATAGAATAAAATATTTTATATAGATCCTACTCATGAATTTGGAGAAATATAAAAATGTAAATTCAATGAAATGGTAGTATAAGTTATTCAGAGTAAAATATATATTTCTAAGGAAATCTAGGGTGATTAACAATAAAATAATACTTTTTTAAAAAAACAGATCTTTGACACCTTTAATTTCAGCAGAGTCCAAAAGAGAACTTCTAATTCTGATCAAAGCCCCTATTCATTCCACCCCTAAAATTTTTCACCTTATTGTTCTCATTCAGAATAGAGACTCAAATGAGAAGCTAAGCATCTTTTCTTCTCTGAAATGTATATAAGATTTTTGTGGATCCCAGAGTTTGTGCTTCTCTTTTTTGCCAGCTAAAAATAAAATATTAGCATATTAAAAAAAGACATTTAAACATGATCACACTTAGATCTAACTTGATTTCCTTAATGGGTCTTTTTTCTCACCCAAATATCTACTGGCTTGCAATTTTAGCTTGTTTTCTTTCTTTTTCTCAGGGCCACTTTATATTTATATTTAAACATTTTGTTAAAAAAAAAAAAAAATCTCCTGCAGTAGAGTTTTAAAATGCAGGTGTAAATTAATCCACTACTTAAGCACATTTTGGAATGTCTCATTATGGTATTTCAAATCACTGTTAATTTGCATGGAGAATAGTCTGCATTGCAGAATATCATTTTGCTTTTAGCAGTAAAGAAAAGACACATGTTATATATTCTGAATTTGAATAAAATTTCCCTAAGCCAAATTGAATCTTAAAATTATGTGTTGTCTTTCTTATCTGCCTTTTAGAAATAAACCACAGCTAGGAGAAGTAACTTGTCCACAACCACAGCATTTGTTAGTAATCACTTCTAGACTAGGACTCAGGTATCATGACTCATTATCCAATGTGCAAGTGATTATCCAATATGTCTATTCAATTTTAGTTTGCCAGCTCTAAGCCTGTAGTAGTCATACATACATATGGAATTTATGGCAAAAATAAAACCAATAAATTTTGAACACCTGTTTTCAAGCTAGTGTAGGGAAAAAAATACTACTTAGAATTATAGTGATACTACTTAACACATGCTTTTGTTTGACACTTAATGAAAATATTCTTTTATCATTTTACTTCTAGTTCCTTGATTTAATACATTAACATCCTAGCTGAATCAGTATCTGTGATTTGATTGGAATGACAGAATATAGAATTTGGATTCAGAGTGAATCAGATGCTCTGTGTGTCCTGCCTGGATTCCAATTATTTAGCTGATGTATCTGGCAGATGCTGCAATTATATCTTTCCCAGAGGCTTGAACATGGCAGATGGAAACTGTCCCAATCGGAGATGCTTGAGAAGCTGTGTGCTCTTCTGGATGACCTCTAGCCAATCATTGACTCAGGTATGGGTATAACCATTTAGATATTAAAAAACAAACAAACAAACAAACAAACAAAAGGCAAACTGTGCACTGAGTCTTGGTGTTAAGATGTTCTGTTCTCGGTATTTGTATCAATCCTCCTAGAAACCAAAATGTGCTTTCCATCTATCGTGGTCTTGTGTGGAAAATTGTTTCTACCTCACCTCAGATGGTAGCAGATATCTTAAATCTGGAGGTTTCCCTACCTCCTGCCTAGAGGCAGATGGGTTTGCTTCCTCCTCTCCTGCAGAAGCACTGGCTGTTTTCTTGAATCATGAGGACCATAGTGTTTCCTGCTCTTCCCCCAACAGTTGAAGATTCCTCTCATATGAAAGAAGAGTCTCCAGGTATGAGTGATATTTGTTTCTGATCTCTAAGAACAATCTATAACCTTCCACATATCTGTGCTACCAAGAGACTCTCTAGGTTCCTGTTTTTCCCCAAATCTCTCTTATGAGTACCCAGTGGAGGTTCTTGGGAAAAAGCTGGCAAGTGACGAGAAACTTACCAAGTGTCTGACCTTTGGTTTCTCTTCTACACTGGCATGCTAAGCCAATTCAGCCTTTCTTGATTTGCTGACTTTTCAGCTAAATTCTTCTCACCTGTTTATATAACAGCCACTTCTTCCACACTCTGGCAAATGGGAAAAAAATTTATTTCCCTCTTGAAGAAATCACCTCTTGGAGAAATTTAGAGTCAGTTAGCCTGGATTACTTGGATCCTTGGCTCTCTAATAGACTCAAAAGAATTTATGATTTTTGTATATTTTCCAGGTTTTACTTGTATAGGGTAAATGTGACATTTTCCTGTGGCCTCCCACATCTTAAATAAAAGCAAAATTCACAGAATGCACTTTAAATGATAAAATAGGCATTCCTTCCTAAGATACTAGGAAAATACAGGTAAATACTTGATCTTCTTCCATGCCACTTTGGGAAGGGAGTTTATCTTACCCATTTGTGCTCAGCTCCCCTCTTTCTATATGGTCTATGGGAAGAGGACAATGTTTATTAGTCCTATGTGACATTTATTGATGCTTATCTTCCTCTGAAATATAAGAAATTACAATTCTATGAATATGTGTGTGTGTGTGTAAATTAGGATAGACAAATATATGTTGGAAAAAGATGGAGTGTACCTGGAATTGGAATTGATAAATTGCACCAATATCATTTTAAATGGGAGAGAAGATAATACTGAGAAGCAATACTTAAGAGTGTATAAAAGTGGAAAGAGATCTCTAATGATATACTAGAGATCTGAGTCTTTAAATTCCTACCTGAGGATCCAGGAAACTCACTCAATTTCTGTACCACAACATCTAAATTTTTATCTACGTATTTGTCAGGGTTTGTATACTAATTGCATTGGCTAATATCTGTTTCATTTATTATCTTCTCTCTTCTGCTTAGAAAACTGCTAAGGAAATAATAAGACCTCTGAAACTGTCA
The DNA here is from genome assembly GCF_964662115.1 of Mustela nivalis. NCBI lineage: Eukaryota > Metazoa > Chordata > Mammalia > Carnivora > Mustelidae > Mustela > Mustela nivalis. The sequence goes on from NC_139021.1 coordinate 127,648,211, forward strand.
GTGCCGGTTGAAAATACTAAGAAAATTGTTTTAAACAAGAGTGAAAAATGTGTTTTTAAAATTAATTTTTACATTGAGATATGAACAATTTTATAAATTGCTGAAGATTTTAAAGCTATTTAATGGAATAAAATTCACTATGTCTGCAGGAAAACTCATTGCTGACCTCATTTGCAGTTAGGATCAAATAAGAAATGTAAAGCAAAATAAAAATAATTATTTATGCTATGCAATTGAAAGTTTATAATCTGCAAAATAATTCAATTTTCTGCTCAGCTTGTCTTCCATTCTGTATAATAGGATTTTAATTTACACTTCCTACCAAGTACCTAAATGGCAGAGAAAATAAAGAAAACAGTTAACCTATCACTGAATCATTATTGAAGACATCAAAAAAGAAAAAGAAAATGCAATATCAATAGGACAGTTTAAACTAATGCTACAATTCTATTTAATTGATTAACCAGCTATTAAATTCTTTAGTGAGGTGAGGCATTTTAGAGAGTGGAAGTTGGGAAAAACATTTACTTCTCTGGGAAATAAACCATGAGAGACATGAGAAACCCTGAAATGGTAGATTTCTACAATTTCACAGTGACTATTGTTAAGTACCCCAGTAAGAATTTTGGGAACTTATTTCAGGAAAGGGGGCAAGCAAAGCCTCTCTGGCTCAGTAAAAGGCAAGAAATTCTCTCTGTTTGAGCCCACAGGTTTCTGTGCCACTCCCCACCCACATTGGTTTGATGGGAGGTTATTAAAATTCTTGCCTCTTAAAAAGAGGAAAACAAAGTCTCCTGGACTCAGGATTTGTTCCCATACAGACTAGAAGTCTGCTACTATTTGAAAAAATACAAGGAACCCTTTCCCACTCAAAATTCATCACAAATATGAGCTGTGTGTTTGCTAAACAAAGAGAATGGCAGGAATTCAGAGAATGTCTCAAGCACAAGGTCTGGGGCACACAAATCTCACAAAAGACTGAGGCTCAACCCAGAACATGAAGAGCTCACTCAAATCCATCAGGGTGGATCAAGTACCAAGTAAGAAGCTACCACTCAGTGAGGAACGAGTCTAGGCAGAAACCCATCCGTGAGTAGCATAGGCTTGCAGGGATTCTCAAAAGCTAAAAATGCAGTAAAAACCCAATAAAAACATTTCATCTATGCAGACAACACACTAAATTAAAGAAAAGCCCACATAGAATAATGAAAGAGAATAGCAATATAAGAAATAGATCTGTACAAATATATGAACAGATTTGTGGTAAAGATACACAGGGATCATTTTCTTTTAACTCATTAAAGAAAAGATAATGTTGTTAACAAAAGGCACAGAAACAATTGGATTTCCCAATGCAAAATGAGATCTTTGACATATGCTTTGCATATATAAATTAAGCCTATGGATCATCGGCCTAAATATAAAGACAAAACTATGAAACATATTTGAGAACATGTAATGGGAAATCTGTGTAAGAATGGCATTGATAACAGGTTTTCATATAAATATCAAAAGTATAATTCACAAAAGGAAAAATTAGTAACTTAGACTTTACCCAAGCTGAACAATTTTTCTCTACAAAAGATACTGTTAAATGAAACAATAGGCCACAAAGTAGGAGAAAATATTTCCAAATAAAACTCAACTATGAAAAATTAAAAATAAGAAAACCCACAAAATACCTATACAGTCACTATATGAGTCAATGTAGATATATGAGTGACATATAATCAACATCATTCGTCTTTAGATAAATACAATCACTACACAATTGCTAAAATGCTTAATTTTAAAAAATGGAAAACGTTAATTCTGAAAAATGTCATGAGCAAAAGAAGCCCTTAGTGGAATGGCAAATGGTACATTCAGTTTGAAAACCAGTATGGTAGTTTCTTATAAATTTAAACACATACTTACCACACATTATAGCTGTTTCACTCCTAATTCTTGAGTGAAGTGACTCAGAAATTTAAGGTTTACATAAAAATATTTGTATGGATGTTTATGCAGCTCTATTCATAGTTACCCAAATCTGAAAACAATGAAGATGTCCTTTAATGGATGAATTAAAATATATATATATATATATATGGCTCATGCAGTAGGCTACTTGTCAGCCATCCTTAAAAGAAAAAAAAAAATGAAACAAACACAGACAGCAAAAACAACAAAAACTTGAAACACTGATTCACTCAAATATACAGATTACTCTTGAATACATTTTGCTTGGTCAAAGAAGTTAGACTCAAAAGACTACATGTCATTAATTTGCCATTCTGAAAAAGGTAAAATAATAGGGACAGAAAATGAATCAATGATTGTCAGTGGTTGGAAGAGAGGGAAAGTTTGAGTATAAAGGAATCACAAAAAGATTTTTGAGGTGATAAAACTCTTCCGTGTAGTATTATTAGTGGATGTTCTACTTTATGCATTTGTCAAAAATCCATAAAATGGACCAAAACAAAAAGTCAACTTTTTGTACCATGTGCAAATTTTTTCAAAATTCAACCAACATGCCAGGTAATCACAGGATGGAATGTATACTGTAACAAAAAGTATAACTATATTATAAATGTATATTATAACCTTCCTGAAGGAAATGCCAAAGTAGCTGATCTAAGTAACTTTGGAAAACAATGCTTTGACTTGATACCATAAAATTAAAGACAGAAGGAACTCAGTATTAATACTGCACTCAGGTTCATAAATCTGTTCCTAATGGTAAATGGTAATGTTTTCTCAATTCTAAAACCATTTTACATGTATTAGTGTACACACTGAATATGTGAGTAGTCTATCATCTATCTATGTACTCATCATTTATCTATAAATTAATATAAACATGAGCCCATACTGATATCTCTAATTCTATCCAAACCATACTTTTGCTCCCCTCACCTCCACTTGCTTATTTATAACTTCTATCATTGACAGGAGAAATCTGCTCTAAATCCCCTCAGCTCAAAATAAGATGATACTTTAATTAAATTATTTGCGAATTCATATCATGGATTACTTTGAAGTCAGGAAATAGCATTAAAATAAGTAAATAGTAATTGATATAGCAATGTATAGAATTGAATATACACTATGTACATGAATGTACATGAATATTTAGAACAGCATATCTTTGAACATCAAAAAAAGTAAATGGCAACATAAAAAAACAGTTGGGGGGCACCTGGGTGGCTCAGTCAGTTAAGCATTCAACCCTTGATATTGAGTCAGCTTTGATTTCAGGATCTTGAGACTGCACCCAGGCTCTGTGCTGGGCGTGGAGCCTGCTTAAGATTCTCTCTCTCCCTCTCCCTCTGTGACTCCCCCAGTTCTCTCTCTCCTGTGCTCACGTTTTCAAAATAAATAAATAAATAAACAAACAAGCAAATACATAAAAAGACAATTGGCAAGAGACTGGGTGAAGATATAGGGGTAAAAGTTATGCTGAGAAATACTAAGCAGCAGTTGAAGTGAATAATATTGCCATACAGTGCAGCACTATTTGCCCTATCATTCTCTGCTTAATGTGACATCTAAATTTAACTATGAAAATGAAAGCGTGGAACCAAAAACTACAAGTGGTAGTAGGAAGGAAGACAGAAGGAGAGAACTTGTGAGTCATTATAAGTTTGTAAATATTCTCGTGGTGGTGGCTTCATGGTTGTTTGATATTGTATTATCCATAAAATTTTTTTTTTAAAAGGAAAAGGATCTTTCTTGGATGATTATTAAGATATTTTCATGAATGAAGGACAGTATGTTGTAAATGAATGCTATACAATCACTCTCTTAATGTATGTGTGTACACACATTCACAGAAGTATGTGTATGAAATTGCCATATTTGACAATCTAAACTATGTAAATATAAATTTATATAAACCAAAATCTTCAAAATTGTCATAGAAGTCATTTCCATATGGTGTGATCATTACTAGTATTTCATAATTTTATATTTAAAATATTTCTCTCAGGACAAATCAGCTTCATTACCTATGGTAAAAAAGAGTTTCATCTACATTTTCCTTTCCATTTTTATCAGCCATAATATAGGAAACCAGGATTTATGTTATCAACACCAATGATATGAAAAACTAAGCATTTATATTAGCAATTAATATACTCCATATCGGAAAAAATATCCTATACACATTCTATGAATAATTACCTATTTCTATTTTCCATCTAAGAGTGATAATAATGACTTGAATTTAATGAGTATCAATGTTACATTCCTAATATTTCTTACTCCAATTTTAATTTTCCTCACCTTAACTTTTTTAAAAGTTAGGTATTGTCAGAGAATGATAAATACTGTATGATTTCACTGATACATGGAGATCAAGAAACAAAACAGATGAACCTAGGAGAAAGGAGAAAAAAGAGAGAGAGAGAGAAATAAACCATAAGAGACTTTTAACTATAGAGAACCAAGTGAGGGTTGTTGGAAGTGGGTGGCGGATGGATTAAATGAGTGAGGCAGAAAGGAAGCACTTGTGATGCACATTGGGTGTTCCATGTAGTGACGAATCACTAAATTCTACTCCTGAAACCAATATTACACTATATATTAACTAACTAGAATTTAAATAAAAATTTGAAAAAATAAAATAAAATTTAGGTATTGTAAAAACAAACAAATAAATAGGCATTACAGTACTTATCCAAATATTTAAACAAATAAATGGAGGCTTGGAGATGAACAATGCATGGCTTCAGTTCTCATTATTAGTAAGTATTGGAGACAATGAATTTTGACTGTCTAACTTCAGTTCCTCTTGACATAAGGGTTCTGCTGTAAAGATAGATTCCGATGTGTCCAGTTACATTGCATTTTTATAGAAGAGTAATTTTAAAATACTCTAATTTAACAATTATTGTGTTTTAAAATCCTTCTTAGATCATGACCAGCAAAAATCTGGCAATGCAAAAAAAGGGTTCAAAAAGAAATACTTCCTCACAATCCCTCAACTCAAAATCAACTCTTGTTACTATTTGGGGAATTTAAAAATTTTCCATCTTTTAATTCTTGTGTAGATAATTCCCTACATTTTATTAAAACTTTACAAACATATTTTTGTGGTTGCAAAATAGTCTGTTGCTTTGATGAAGTATACTTTATCAACCCCTTATAACTGAATATGTGGATGTTTTTGTAAATATCATATGAAAAATAATACATAAAATTTGTTCATATATATAGATGTTATCCCCTTTTCAGTTTTCTACTTATATGTTTTTATATGTATTTTATATTCTCAAAGTAATTACAATCTCTTGATATTTTTCAAAATTGCTTCACAAAAGAATTGAGGTTGCACAAATTTCTACTTTAATCAAAATGTTATGACAGGATCAAATTGCCTTTTAGGTCTTATTTATGTATGTTGATGATGAAATGATTTTAAAAAGTAAGCATTCCTTTGGGAAAAAAGTATTAATATACAGAATATTGAAAATTTAGTTATTGTAGCCAATATGAAATTTTCAGCACTAATTTTTTATGAATTGCAAGTTTTAGTGATTTTTAACACCTAGAAGCAGTATTAAATGGTCTGAATTGTACGAATAAAACTTCTAGAAGAAACACAATCAACTATACCTTTTTATATTTCTAAATTGGTAAGACTAATCTAAAATTAATATCTGAGTACAGAATTAAAATGTTTTATTTTGCTATAGTTCAGGATAAATATAATGTTCAAGTTTGTGTTATGTTGACCAAGAACTATTTTTTCTTTCACAAGAACATTGTTTTAAAACTAACCTACAAACAAAACAAAACACTAATCTATCTAAATCTTAAAATTAAAAAAAAAGGAAATGTCAATAATTTGTTTGGAAAAGATAATTAATGAGGAAACTTATGCTAAGTGTATTTTGGCATAGCATAGAGGGAAGCTGATTGTTGTTGATGCTTCTTAATCATTAAACTGTTTAAACATATTATACAATATTTGCTTTGAACAGATATCCAATTTTAGAAAAATAATATAATGTGGAAGGTAATCATTGCTCATGTAACTTATCTGACTACTTTTAAATAATTTATTATAGATACTTCATAACTGAGTTTTAGCTGTCGACTTACCAGTTTGGACTACTATAACAAATTACCATAGACTGGGTAGCTTAAAAAGCAAACATTAATTTTTTATAGTTCTGGAGGTTGGGGAGTCAAAGATGCTGTCAGATCCAGTATCTAGTGGGGATCCACTTTCTGCTTTGCAAGTGGCTATTTTCTCACATGCAGAGAGCAGAGAGAGAGCAAGTTCTTTTGTCTCTCTGTCTTTTTCCTTTTTTTTTTTTTTTTTTTTGAAGATGGCAATAGCTTATTTTTCCAGCTTTATTGAGGTCTAGTGGACAAATCAAAATTGTGTCTATTTAAAGTACACAACCTGATGTTTTGATATACATATACATTGTAAAATAATCACCATAATAAAGCTAATTCACATATCTCTCACTTTATATAGCTTCTATTTTTCCCTTCTTTCTTCTTTTTCTTTTTTTCTTTTCTTTTCTTTCTTTTTTTTTTTTTCTTTTGGTGGTAATAACAACTAAGATCTACTTTCTTAGAAAATTTCAAGTATAATAATATATTGTTAAACAGTAATGTTAACATGGCAGTATAGTCATGCCAATACTTAGATCTCTAGAATTTACTTATCGTACTAACTTGCATAACTTTGTGGCCTTTGACAAATATCTCCCGTTTTTTTAATATGTATATATATATACATAACCACACACACCCCCACACACAATTATATACACTGTAATTTCACACACTGATTTTATTTCTTTCAGATATATACCCAGGTGAGATTGCTGGATTTACAGTGCTTCAATTTTTAATTTTTGAGCATCCTTCATATTGTTTTCCTTTGCAGTTGTACCAATTTACATTCTTCCATTCTCTAGGTTGCTTTTCACCCTGTTGTTTGTTATGAGGAAGCTTTTTAGTTTGCTGCAGTCCTATTTGTCTTGTTTGCTTTTGCCTATTCTTTTGGGGTCATATCCACAAAGTCATTGCCCAGACCAATGTTAGGAAACATTTTCCTACATTTTCTTCTAGTAGTTTTACAGTTTCAGGTCTTATGAGATAAAAGTCCAATTTAATTCTTCTGCATATGGATATATTTTCCCAATATTATTTATTAAAGAGTCTGTCTTCTCCCCCATTGTGTATTTTTGGCACATTTGGCAAGGATAAGTTGACCATAGATGTGTGGATTTATTTTTTGTCTCTCTATTGTGCTCTAGCAGTACATGTGTCTGTTTTTATGTCAATGCCATACAGTTTTGATTTTACAACTTTGTAATTTTGAAATTAAGAAGTGTAATGCCTCCTGCTTTGTTCTTCTTACTCAAGATTGCTTTGGCTATTAAAGGTCTTTTATGGTTCCATACGCATTTTAAGATAGTTTTTTTTTTCCTATTTCTACAAAGAATACCATTGGAATTTTGATAGATTGCACTGAATCTGTACATTCATTTACATGTTATGGAAATTTTAACAATATTAATTCTCTAAATCCATGGACACAGGCAGTCTTTCCCTTTATCTGTGCCTTCCTTAATTTCTTTCATTAACCTTATTTTCAGTGAGCACGTTTTTACCTCTTGGTTAAATTTATTCCTAAATTAGTTGTTGTTTATTTTATTATGAATAGAATTATGTTCTCAACTTCCTTTTCAGATAGTTTGCTTTTTGTGTATGTAATTGTGACTAAATTTTATATTTAATTTTGTATTCTACAAATTTTCTGAATTTGTTTACATATTCTAAAAGGTTTTTGGTTTATCTTAAGAATTCTCTTCATATATGATTATGTCATCTCCAAACAGAGATAGTTAACTTCTTCCTTTCTGATTTGGATTTGTGTATGTGTGTGTGTGTATGTGTGCATGTAGACATGCACTGGATCTTAGGGGAAAACTTTCAATTTACCCCCCATTGATTGTGATGTTAGCTTGGGCTTTTTATACATGCTCTTTATCATGTTAAGATGAGCTCCTTCCACAATTATTTTACTGAGAGTTTCATCATGAATGAGTATTGAATTTTGTCAATCACTTTTTCTCTGTCTGTTGAGATGATTATTTAGTGTATGTGGAACTATCTTTGGATCCAGGAATAAATCCAACTTGGTGATGGTATATGAACCCCCCCGACCCCCGCAAAGATTTGTATTTATTTATTTGACAAAGATCACAAGTAGGCAGAGAGAGAGGAGGAAGCAGGCTCCCTGCTGTGCAGAGGGCCCAATGCAGGGTTCAATCCCAGCACCCTAAGATCATGGCCTGAACCAAAGGCAGAGGCTTAACCCACTGAGCCACCCAGGCACCCTGGTATATGATCTCTTAATGTGCTGTTGAATTTGGTTTGTTAATATACTGATGAGAATTTTTGCGTTTATATTAATCAAGGAAATTGACCTGTAGTTTTCTTTTCTTCTGGTGTATTTTTTTTTTTTTAAGATTGATTTATTTGTCAGAGGGAGATCACAAGTAGGCAGAGAAGCAGGCAAAGAGAGAGGAGGAAGCAGGCTCCCTGCTGAGCAGATAGCCTGATGCGGGGCTTGATCCCAGGACTCTGGGATCATAACCCGAGCCAAAGGCAGAGGCTTTAATCCACTGAGCCACCCAGGTGCCCCTTCTTCTGGTGTATTTGTCTGGCTTTTGTATAAGGGTGATGCTGTCCCTATAAAATGAATTTGGGAATCTTTCTATTTCTTTATTTTGGAAGAGTTTAAGAAGGATTAGTATATTGGGTCACCTGGGTGCCTTAGTCAGTTAAGTGTCTGCCTTCCACTCAGGTCATGATCTCAGGATCCAGGATCAAGCCCCACCTTAGGCTCCCTGTTCAGCAGGTGTGTTGCTCCTCCCTTTCCCTCTGCTCCTCCTTCCTGTGGCCCCATCTGGTCCTGGGGTTTTCTTTGTTAGAGGTTTTTTTGTTTTGTTTTGTTTTATTAATTGCTCAATCTATTTGATATTGGTCTGTTCAGGATTTCTATATTTCATGATTAAGTCTTGGTAGGTTGTATGTTTCTAGGAATTCATTCATTTTTTCCAGGTTATTAAATTTGCTGGCAAATAATTATTCATAACAGTCTCTTATAATTCTTTATATTTCTGAGGCATCCATTGTGATGTTTCCTCTTTCATTTCTTATTTTTTGAGTCTTTTCTTCTTTCTTAGTCCAGTGAAGGTTGTGGAGATTTTTTTTGTTATTTAGAAAAAAACAAACAAACAAACAAACAAACAAAAAACCCCTTAGTTTTATTAACTTTTTCTATTATGTTTTTCCTCTCTATTTGATTCATCTCTGCTCTATTCTTTATTATTTCCTTTTGTGACTTAGTTTGTTGTCTTTTAAAAAAAATTTCTTCAGGTATAAAGTTAAATTATTTATTTGAGTTTTTATTCTTTTTTAGTATAGGCATTTATTTCTATAAGCTTACCTCTTAGAACTGATTTTGCTGCATCCTGTAAATTTTGATATGTTGTGTTTTTATCTCAAGATACCTTATAGATATTCAAAAATGACACTACAGACAAAGGACTGATATCCAAGATCTATAAAGAACTCTTCAAACTCAACATGCACATAACAGATAATCATGTCAAAAAATGGGCAGAAAACATGAACAGACACTTCTCCAAAGAAGACATACAAATGACTAACAGACACATGAAAAAAATGTTCATCATCATTAACCATCAGGAAGATTCAAATGAAAACCACATTGAGATAGCACCTTACACAAGTTAGAATGGCCAAAATTAATAAGACAGAACAAAAATAAACAACAAGTGGGCGCCTGGGTGGCTCAGTGGATTAAACCACTGCCTTCAGCTCAGGTCATGATCCCAGGGTCCTGGGATTGAGGCCCGCATCGGGCTCTCTGCTCAGCGGGGAGCCTGCTTCCTCCTCTCTCTCTGCCTGCCTCTCTGCCTACTTGTGATCTCTGTCTGTCAAATAAATAAATAAAATAAATAAATTAAAAAAAAATAAATAAACAACAAGTGTTGGAGAAGATGTGGAGAAAGGGAAGCCTTCTTACACCATTCATGGGAATGCAAGTTGGTGCAGCCAGTTTGGAAAGCAGTATGGAGATTTCTCAAGAAATTAAAAATAGAGCTACCAAAAAGCCCTACAATTGCACTATTGGGTATTTACCCTAAATATATAGATGTAGTGAAAAGAAGGGCCATCTGTACCCCAATGTTCATAGCAACAATGGTCACAATCGTCAAACTGTGAAAAGAACCAAGAATTCCTTCAGTGGATGAATGGATAAAGAAGATATGGTCCATATATACAATGGATTATTATGCCTCCATCAGAAAGGATGAATACCCAACTTTTATATCAACATGGATGGGTCTGGAGGAGATTATGTTGAGTGAAATAAGTCAAGCAAAGAGTCAATTATCACATGGTTTCACCTACTTGTGGAGCATAAGGAATAACGTGGAGGACATTAGAGAAGGAAAGGAAAAATGAATTGGGGGAAATCAGAGGGGGAGACAAGGCATAAGAGACTGTGGACTCTGAGAAACTGAAGGTTTTGGAGGGGAGGGGGTTTGGGGGAAGGGTGAGCCTGGTGGTTGGTATTAAGAAGGGCACGTATTGCATGGAGCACTGGGTGTGGTGCATAAACAATGAATCTTGGAACACTGAAAAAATAAAATAAAATAAACAAAAAATAAACAAACAAAAAAAGGTTCGTTGTAAGACTTCCTTTTTGATCTCCTCCTTGACCAATGGTTATTCAAGAATGTGGTGTTTAATTTCCACACACTTGTGAAATGTCCATTTTCTTACCATTAATGACTTATAATTCTGTTCCAGTGTGGTCAGAAAAGACACTTAAAGTTATTTTAAATTCTTTCTTAAATCTTTTTAAATTGGCTAAGTCTTGTTTTGTTACCTACCATGCAATCTATCCTAGAGAATACTGCATGTGCACTTGAGAAGAATGTATATTCTGTTGTTGGATGGAAAGTTTTACATATGTTAAGATTCATGTTGGTTTCAATATTTAAAACAAAAATTGATAGATATGAAGGGAGAAATTGACAGTTATACAAAGAACATGAGACTTTAATACCCAACTTTAATAGTAGAACACCTAGACAGAAAATCAATAAAGAAAAGCTGTTTTGAACAATAATCTGTCTTTTCTTATAAGAACACTGATCCCATTTATGAGGGCTGCGCCCTCATGACCAAATTATTTTCCATAGGTCTCACCTAATACCATTATGTTGGGAGTTAAGATTTCAACATATGAATTTGAAGGTACATTAATATTGGGGCATAATGTTTGTTTAATCATGAAAATATGGCTCAGTTACATATACAAAATCTAAAACAGAGTTACTAAGTGTTTAATAGTTCTTAAAAAGATGAACAGTCTCTGTGAAGGGACTTAAAAAGACCTTCTTGTCTCTTAAAAATTTAAATCAGAGCTGATTAAAAAATTCATTAAGGAAGAAATACATGGATTTATTATAAGCCTATTTGATAATGAACAGTTTATGAATGCTTTTTCTCATTGGCCCAGTCACAAAGCTCACTTGTATCTGAATGACAATGAAATCAACTAGGAATTTTATTCTTTCCATATAAAATAAGTTTTGATAACTGAGGAATAATTTTAAAATTCAATTAACCTTTAATTAAAAGAATGTAGGGGATATTTTCATCAATATTTATCATAATGCATAATATAGTATGATAGCCCTAAGTAGTGTGTAATCATAAATCATAAGAATCATAATATCATGTTAACCAACCTTGATGGAATATAGCATTATAATAAAATTTAGAGATATGAAATTTAGAAAGAGAATATCCCACCACTTTTCATGCTATTATGTGGTATGCATGTGTGTGTGTGTTCATGTGTGTAAGGGAGTAAGAGATATACCCAATGAATAAAATTTTTTTTTTTAAGATTTTATTTATTTATTTGACAGAGAGAGATCACAAGTAGGCAGAGAGGCAGGCAGAGAGAGGGGAAGGGAAGAAGGCTCCCTGCTGAGCAGAGAGCCCGATGCAGGACTCAATCACAGGACCCTGAGATTATGACCTGAGCCAAAGGCAGTGGCTTAACCCACTGAGCCACCCAGGCGCCCTGGACAAATTGTTTTATCTTAGTTATTTCACCTTTAAAATGAACTGCTTGGACCTGATACCCTCTAAGTTTTCTTCCAGTTATAAAATTGAGAAATTCTATGTTGCTATTGTGATATCTCAGTATATTCCACTAAGTGAATATTGAAAAGCTTTAATTAAAAGAGAGATAATTAGGACCAAATGAGAATCATTTCCCTCTAAATTCTTCCAGGTTTTATTCCAAATGACAGTTGTAAACTGTTTCAAGGAAATTGACTTCTCTGGTTACAACATTATCCCAATAAAAGGCATTTTATATATACATTCAGATCATTTTCTCTTTCACTCCTTTTTTAAAATTTGTAGAGCTTTTCAGGTAGTCATGTGGAGCTAAAAGGAACCACAGACTTCTGTATACATATACTATCTAATTCAGAGGGATAGTATGAGGGTATGGGAAAAACAGTGGTTTCTAAATACAGATTGTATAAAAGAGGAGACTAACCAGACTTCATCTTCTCTTTGACTCTTATTATGGTCTGTGTTTTGGCAATGCCACACATGAATTTATGTCCAGTTCAAATTCAGAGAAGGATGACTTTATAAAATGCAGTATTCCCTCCCACATTAACTCTAACAATGATAGCAAGCCTTATCCTTCTCATCGACTTGAGATAGGTTTCTCCCTGATTATGGGCCCCTAATCTCCCATCTTTTAAACCATTTACTTTAAAAAATTTGCAATTTAAGTTCTCTGCCATTTTGAGGTAAACAAATCTTCTAATGTCTTTGAGATTTACAACCCATGAATATCTTCCTTGGTGATGTAGGAGCCATCCTTTTGAAATATAATCAAGAAACATGGGGTCCCTGTATTTCAGTGACTGTGGGAGGGTAAGAGTCTAACTTCTATGAGTATCAATGAGCAAATACAGATGTTCTGAACACATTGACTCACCTCCTCACTACTGCCTTCTACTAGTTTTCTGCTAAACTATCTCAGAACTTAAAAATTCTTCTGTCTTTTTTAAAGTAAAGTTTAGTCTCATTTCTATTATATGATAATCTTGACACCTGTTGCAATAATTTTGAACAAAATCCTCTTTGCCTGTTTAACTTGTCCAATACATGTTTTCTTTTACAACTCCAAAATAGAAGAAATTACAAAGCATGTTAAAGTCCAATTTCCCATTCAAAGATATAACCCAATTAATAAAAAGTGATGTGTTCTAATTTTGATCTAAGTGATGATATTTTGTGATATGGTTCCAAACTTAGAACATTCTTAACTATATGTTTTATTAGAATTCTTCTAAGTAAACAACACATGCTATATATTACTTACAAAAACACATGCTATATATACTTATACTTAGTTGTTCTTTGTATTAGAAAATATGTAATATATTATTATTTATATTAGAGATTATATTCTATTATATATTATATATATGAGAATAATAACAATTTTCCCTTTAGGTTTGCCAAGTTTTACTTTCTTACTTCATAGGACAATAATGTAACTATTCAAATATGTAACTATTTTTAACATCTGTATAATAAAGATATTAATAGATAGATGTATAGTTATAGCCCTTTAATCTTTTATTGTCTCTTTTTTTGAAGTTATGAGGCAAATAAGTAAGTTATAGGCTTTGAGCACTTCAAGCGTACTTTGTAAAGAACAGGGAGAACTTTTAATAGAGAATTAAGAAAACAATAAGTAAGACAAAATAAAAGGAATAGATGGCAGATAGGAACATGTATTTTGCAAAGTCTTGGAGTAAAGTCTTACAGCAATTGGCTTTGATGTTGCATATAGCTTTTACGCAAGGTTGGAGTTTTGACATTTATTTATTTATTTTTTTATTGTTTATGTTAGTCAGCATACATTCCATCATTAGTTTTTGATGTAGTGTTCCATGATTCATTGTTTGCATATAACACCCAGTGCTCTATACAATCCGTGCCCTCCTTAATACCCATCACCAGGATCATCCATCACCCGACCCTTCCTCCCTTCTAAACCTCTTTGGGAAACAAACAGAGATTTAACATTTAAATAAAGGGTTAATGTAGGCACTTTAGAGCTGGTACTTCAAGGGATACTCTGGCATAACATCATGTGGGTGAGTCCAAGTCTACTTTGAATTATTTTATTCAATTATTTTATTTAACTATTCAATTATTTATTTGCTATCTTAGCATACCTCTCCCAGCTCCCACAAATGTATGGAAATAGTGGTACTCAACAATATCTAAAAACATGCATCTGAGACAGTTACCCATGGTTGGATTAGAAGAAAAACCATTTTTTAAAAAATGTACTCATTAAGTTTCTTCTGCTACATTGACTCTGTAATTTTGAATCATAATTAAATAACTGACCTATGAGGAAAGTCATATATGTATGGGTAGGGCTCCATGAACACCGTTTTCTCATCTGACTGAAAAACTGCTTGAATTCTTTCCATTTGTTTTGTTTTCCACTCAAATTCAATAGAGAATTCAGGTAACACGGATAAAATAATGAATTTCCCCTGGTGAAACAGTCTTTTATAAATGTTCCACAATAGACAGGTCAAGCCTCCTTGAAGGGATGAATCATGCAGAGATCACATTTGTTTCAACAAATGTCTGTTGTCTTGTGCTTATTGGAGTTTTTAAAATAGAAGAACAGACTAATTTTTAACCACAGAGGAGCTGGAAATGCTATGTATTACTCAATGACAAATATATGAACTCTGTTTCCAGCTTTTCTTTGAAGAATTGCACTTAGGAACTCCTAATTATACAATGTATCAGTGAGAAGATATGGAATGACAACTTAAAGGCTTTCTTTCAAATTATGACTGCCATTTATTTTTTCAGTGATATTATTTATTATAGAAGAGTAGACATTCATAGCACTTTGCACTTCTTAAAACTGAGGAAGCTTCCAAAGACCTTAACATCTGAGAACTTCTACTAAGTACTATGTCAAGCAAATGAAAGTTCCAGGGGGTTGAAAAGAAGTGGAAAAAATAGCAAAATTATTGAACTGTGACTATACAAGAGAAAATGGACTACAACAACGTGAAAGATGGGAAAACAAATATTTGATGTGTATGCAGATTAGGATAGACATATTTTTTCTCAAAAAAGAGATAATGTAATGAATGGAAAATTAAGCAGGCAGAAAATGGAATGTAAAGAATTCATGTAATTGGTAGAAATTTTGAAAGATAAATTTTGAAGGTTGGAATTTTTTAATCATAGAGTTCAACATTTTAGTCTGCCTTTTAGTACTGGTTATTTAATTTACTAAAATGATGCTTTATAGTATCTTTTATTTGGAAATGATTAATTGCTTTAATTTGGTATTTATAGCCTCTTTTTTCCTCCACACTTCAAATGTTCCAAATGTGTTAAATAACATTCAAAAGGTGTGATTTATTATAAAGATGTAACAAAATATGTTGAAGTCTCTGAGGTTTACTGCTTGGTGTCAGGTATCCTTTCCTCTAAGTGAAGATAAAGTGAAAACACCATTGCCTCTTGAATAAGACCTTCCTGGATTTTACCACTAAAAGAATTCTAGCTTCACTAATATAGTTGTATTAATTAATTTCTTTGGATTTCTTCTTCTAATTTTTAAATAGAAATACTAATGCCAATACATGAGTATTAATTAAGATGATATGTATTCCTACAGGAGAGGAGATGATCAATAAATTGAAGCTATAGTAGTCCTTTTTCTGTTGGGTAACAGAACTAGTGATTGTGATATCCTGCACTTAAGACTGGTGGTATGCCACAGGAATCTCTTTAGAGCTTTATAAAAGAAAATCTCCAAAAGAAAGTCAAGAAAGTGCTATATGTCCATGCACCGTTTCTTGTGGAATTTATGTTGTTTTAATTTTGGTCAAAACATTATATAGTAATTTCTCTTATTTTCTTAAAGAAGGGGAAAACTTATTATCTACTTTCACTGAAATTCCTTAAGAAATTCTGAAATATGGATTTTGCTGCTTCATCCCTTATGTTTTATTCCACTTTTCTGATGTTGTTTGGGCATGTTAATTTCTCCAGCATTGACTCTTAGAGGTGAACGTTGACCTAGTGGTACTATCAGTTGTACCATGATCATTGCATCACTGGAGAGAGACAATTGATCCTTATTTTTAGTTCTTCCAGAAAAACATGTCATCTGCTTGAATTACAGCAGACAGTTTTGGTTAGCTACACCGATATCTGTTCCCAAATTTGTTTCTTTGGCTATATTTTGGCTACTTGTGGATACTATTGGCCAAAAGATGGTAAATGAAGTTTGCTTCTGTTTTCCTAGAAATTTCTCTGCACTTTCTTGAAATAGGTGTATCTTACCTTCACATTCTTCTTGCTGAAGATGGTTGTAATTAACAGAAGCAATGAGTTATCAGCTCTGATGACTGAGTCCTGAAATCAATCCAACAGATGACTTGCTTTACACTTTTTGTTATGTGAGCAAAAATAATCTATTTGCTCAAGCTGTGTAAATGGTTTTCTGTTACCAACAGCTAATATATGATCTGATATACTTCACTATGTAAATTTTCCTTTCTGGCCTTGAATTGCCTCACAAATAAAAATAATGTGATTGTTAATTTTATGTGTTAAGGATTGCCCAGATAACCCATAAAGTATTATGTCTGTGGTATATCTGTGTGTTTCTGGATGGGCTTGTCATTTGAATCATTGAACTGAGTAAAGTAGATTGTCTTCACCAGTGTGAATGATATCATCTAATCTATTAGACTGAATAAACAAAATGCAAGGAAAAGATGAATTCACCCCTTTTTCTTCCTCCCTCCCTGCTTGAAATTAGTCATCCATCATATGCCTTTGAACTGGTATTTACACCACCAGCTCCCCCTCCCCTGGTTCTCAGACTTTCAAACTTGGACTCGAATTACACCACTGTCTTTTATGTGTTGACATCTTGCAGACGGCAGATCATGAAACTTTCTAGCTTCTATAACTGAATGAGTCAATTGTTCATATGTTATGTTATTTACATATTAAATATGCTATATTCACATCCATAGTTCCTCTTAGTTCTATTTATCTGGAAAACCCTACTAATATGGTAGAGATCCAATAATGGAACAAAAATAGGATTTTAGTCTCTAATATTTTCATTCTTATTTTTGCCATGTTTGTCCAAATCAGGTTATGAGGACCAGCTGAAAACTGAGAATACAAAACTAATCTATAAATAAATTTCAATTTTAATCTTGCTAATTGCATCTCTTTCCAATTAATTAATGGTCAATTTTAATAAATCATTGCTTTTAATCAGCTTTGCTAAAAATTGAATGAAAGTAATTATTTTTTTACTATTCTGACATGTTTTCTTTGGTACTATGTCTCATAAATTCATCTTTGTATATGATTTACTAGAAAAAAATGTCCTGCAAATAAAGGATTTGATTTTGCTACGAATGTCTAGTTAAATTCATACACTGCACACATAAAATTAATAGAGGATGGCCTATCATATATAATTTTTTATTTCTTTCATTTCTCCATTTCTCTGAATGATTTGTTCTTCATAGCACTAGCAGAGCTTTGAAAAAAAGTAACTGTTGGAATTGACTTGCTTGTGCAGTTTAAAGAAAATATGGCAGAAAAGTTTCTGTGTGATATCTTTGCTATAATAATTATGTATCTCACATGTGCTGGGGAGGAAAAACTTCCCCTGCTCTTCAGAATTCTTCTAGCTGGTCTAAGAATTCTGGCTGGTCTAAGAATTATATTGACGTAAGACAGGTTAACAGGAGAGGGAAAAAAAAAAAAAAAGAATAGGAGTATGGAGAACCAATAATAAAATTGAGACCAAAGAGGCAACAAAGGCATGAAACTTTTATGAATTTTAGAAAAAGAAATATAAATTTGTGAGAAATTGACTGAATAACAACAACAATAACAACAAATCCTTATGTTTAGGACCTTCAATTAGTATAGAATTCTAAACACAATTTGAGAGATAATAAATTAGTGAAAGCAACAAAGTTTGTTTATATAGGCTTCATTGGCGCTGAATTTCCTATCTTTCATGATAAGGATGTCTCTTTACCTCCTGGTACAGGGAGGATACATTTTACATTGGAGAATTTTTTGCTTTCAGATGACAAAAGAGGATCAATGTTTTTGTACTGGCTATTTCTTAAGTAATTTTATCTTTTTTTTTTTAAATTTTATTTATTTATTTATTTTTTATTTTGACAGATAGGGATCACAAGTAGGCAGAGAGGCAGGCAGAGAGAGAGAGAGAGAGAGAGAGAGAGGAGGAAGCAGGCTCCCTGCTCAGCAGAGAGTCTGTTGTGGGGCTCAATCCCAGGACCCTGAGATCCTGACCTGAGCCAAAGGCAGAGGCTTTAACCCACAGAGTCACCCAAATGCCCCTCTTAAGTAATTTTAAATTAAAATAATTAGCATGCCATTGTGGAATATTTTGGGGTGGCATCCGTAGAGCTCACACACATGCAATTCTGCTATCTTTATTATCAAGAGAGTATGAGTATAGATTTATAAGTGTAAGAAATTAAACACAGATGAAAGAAGAAGAGATTATATTGAATTTGTAGCATTGGCCTCATTGAGGTAAGGTATTACTCATGTGATACCACCTAGTAACTTAGTAGATTTCTTCTTAAACTATAAGTTTTAACTCTTTTTAGTGCTATAGCTTAATCATAGTTTGAATTTTATCACTCTGCCTCACTTGGCATATTTTTTTGGACTAGGCAATTAGATTTTTCTGTTGCTATGAAGTTGTTTGATTAAAAACCTTTGTTATAAAGAACTCCCTTACACTGGAGAATATATAAAACAACACAAAATTACATGGCATAAGACTTTTTCGTAGAAGTG
Source organism: Mustela nivalis (assembly GCF_964662115.1). Classification (NCBI taxonomy): domain Eukaryota; kingdom Metazoa; phylum Chordata; class Mammalia; order Carnivora; family Mustelidae; genus Mustela; species Mustela nivalis. The sequence goes on from NC_139021.1 coordinate 127,667,231, forward strand.
TGAATGTGAAAAATAGAGAGAAACTCAGCAAACAGCAGTAAGATGCTGACTAATGGCAATAAAGTGAAGTGGTAACAAACAAAACCCATGGTTAAATAGAAACTATGGTATAGGGGAGAAAAGAGCTGTAAGTGGAACAGAAACTGACTGAGTCACCACAATTGTGATTCATTCAATTTAGTTTTTATCTAGAATGGCATTTCAATTTCTTGTGGCATGACTGTACCACTATTGATAGACTTCCTTGTCTTCTTTACTTCCCCATGCATCCTTACAATGTTTTCCTAAATATATTAGCTTAAATATGTTTCTGCATCCTGAAAAATCCTAAGTAATGCAGTACATGAGCACAAACCCTCATATTCTTATACAAGTGTAAAATGTTACTAGATACTGAATTGTACTAAGGTCAAACCCCAAGCAAAAATTGAGCTTTGCCAAGATATAAAACAGAGTTGCCTGTTTCTGTTTGTTTTCTTTGCTTATTTGTTGGACAGTAATATTTGTTTTCCTGTCTTTTAACAAATGCTCTATTTAAAACTCTAGCAAAACCACAACATTATTTTTCTGTATTTGAAACAAAAAATATAATCAAGCTTTGATTCCTAGCGTGGGTTCCTCTCTCTTAGTTGACATAACTACCATCACATGATAATTGAGATACACAGTTCAACTCTAGCAACCAGTATTAATATCCCTCAGGTCTGTCATCCCGTAAATGCGAGTCACTGCTGTCACTTGTTTCTACTCCATGCTCACCTCTTTGCTCTGTATTTCTTCCCCTCTGATTTAATCTCTCACTGCAGGCCTTCTTGGCAACCCATTCCACTCTGCCATCTGGAACATCAGTACAATGTTGAAAACAAAACCAACACAAAATTACATGGCATCAGCATATTCACTGAATGTTCTCTTCTCTTAGTTTAAAATAATTTTTGTTTTCTATCCCTTAAGGATACCAATGTCCTTACAAACATATTGACTTACTGGAGATATTTCATTCTTTCATTATGTATAAATAGAGAGATGAGGATGATGAGGGAAGGGACGGAGAAGCAAGTACAGCATTTTTCTGATTATTTCTTCTCCTTCAAAAGTATCCACTTTCATGCACATGCAAAGGCACTTCTGTAGAAGATCAACAATTGCTATTTGCCTGGAGCTATTCTTAATTTAACACTGAAAGTCCTGTACCCTGGAAAACTTCTCAGTCACAGGCAAACGTGGATTATTGATCATCCTAGATCTTTAATTAACATCACATTCATCCTTCCTGTAAACATAATTCCTTCTCTCATGGGGCTACATAGTCAAATATGGCTTCCATTTCTGCTTGAGACTACTGAAGTTTAAAGGTCTGCCTATTTGATGAAATGTTCCATTTTCTAGGTTTATGAGACAAAAATTCACTTCTGGTTTTTCTCCTTTCTGGAAACTTGTAAAGTCCTTCAGGATATCCCTGGCTCTATTTATATTTAAATCTTGGTGTTTCCCATTAGCCATGTTCTTTACCTCTTATTCTCTTCACTGTATATATCTTTATAGATGGACTCACTTAATTTAACTATATTTAATTGTCAGTTATAAACTAATGATCTCCAAATATATCTCACCTTTGATTTCCCCCATTTACCTAGTACCTCCTGGACATCTCCCCTAAAAGTTCTATAATCACATCAATGTGTCCCAAACTGAATCTTAATCTATTTCCTGCTCTTCTATTTCTTATTGTGGTGGAGAAAAAAAAAAAAGGCATATACTCAAAGATTAAGCAAAAATAAAAACACTGTGACTTGTTTTATTCATCTCCCTTATAACCACCATCCCCACACTCCCATTACAGTGTCTAAACTGAAATATTCCATCTTATTGACACATTTCTTTAAAAACATTTTTAATTTGAGTATAACTGAAACTCAGTGTTTATTAGAAAATACTAATTCTAGAAGATATATGCACCCTTATTTTTATCACAGGATTATTTACAATAGCCAAGGTATGGAGACAAACCAATTGTCTAGTGTCTATCTAACAATAGATGAACAGACAAAGAATATGTGTTTTATATATATATATAAAACACACATATATATATATACATACATATACTTATATTTATGTATATTCATATATATACATGTATTATATGAATATACATGAATATACATGTATATTTATATATATATGAATATTACACAACCAGAAAAAGGATGACATCATTGGTACATTTTGTTTATTTGTTTCTTTCTTTGTTTGTTTCTAGAGAAAGAGGGAGAGATGGTCTCTACCATGCAAAGGCAGGGAGGGACAGCATACTCCACACTGAGCATGGAGCTTGACACAGGGTTCTATCTCATGGCCCTGATCATGACCTGAGCAAAAATCAAGAGTCAGATGCTTAATCAACTGAGCCACCCAGGTGCCCTAATTTACACATTTCTTATATTCCATACTCATTCGTCCAATTTATCAAACATACTAAGATATATTTGAGAGCAAAAGAAAATGCCAGTCACACAAAATATTGGAACAAGTATGTCAACTTAAGACCAAAGACCAACAACACATGGTCTTTGTGTTAGGATTTACCAAAAAAATGGAACCAATAGGAAATATATCTATATCTATATCTATCTATATCTATATATCTATATCATCTATCTATCTATCTATCTATATAATTTATAATATGAATATGTATATACACACATACATATATATTTATAAAATAAATCAATTATAAAAATAGTGTATTTATATATACAGAGAATATAATTGCATTGCAAATTATCTATCTATCTATATAGAAAGAGACAGAGACAGACAGACACACAGATGGGCAGAAAGATTTATTTAAAGGAATTGGCTCATGTGATTCTGGGATTGGCAAATTCAAAACCTGTCAGTGCTGGCCTGGAGGCTAGAGAACCAGGGAAGAGTTGATGTCATAGGCAGAATTCATTCCTTTTAGTCTCATCACAAGAAAGAATTCAAGGACAGACCAGATACAAAGGCTAAGTCACTCAGCTGGGAAAGTTGAATAAAATGAGAGTACACTCTTGAGATGTGAAAGTGAACAAGTGCAGGGGCTAGCTGTGTGCCCAGGGTTTGGGTCCCTATCTTTTATTAACAGTTGTTAACTAAGGAATGGAATATGTATTACTTGGGGAGGCAATTTCTGGGGAGTAGGATTTCATGACTTCCTTACTTGGTCAGAGTCTCTAGACTTCTCTGTCTGGTTTGATTCAGCTACCTATAGCTTTGCTTTTGGAGTGATGTCAGAATACATCTCTAACTATTCTGGTGGCATGCTATTAGTCTCACTTTTCTGGCATCCAGGCTTCAGGTTAATGCCTAACTAGCTGCTTACTCTAACAACTTTTGGAGAAAAATTACAAAATTTTTTCCAAGATTCAGTTTCTCTATCTAGGAAGAGTAATCAAAGTATAGTAAAACTACAGTACAGGAAATATGAAGGAGGGAAAAAAATATGTAAATGCTGACTTAATAATAAATGGCAAAGTTTCTTTTTGTGACAATTTCCGGCAGTATAAATGATATTTACTGTCTGACAACAAGGAAAGACATTCATAAAATTAGAAGTGATTTCCATGATTAGAAGTAACTCTTAGTTACTCTCAAATTCATCCCTCTGTGTCCAGATGGAGTTGTCTTTAACCTTCCTGGACAGGTGGTATTCAGTATTAATTTTCCAGTACTCGGTAATTAACAACCCAACCTAAGCTCTTAAGTAGAACAACTGTATGCTGGCTTAAGTTTATTTATATAGTATTGTCCCAGTTGTCTTAATTGAAGAAAAAAAAAATTTCTAGCTGTGAATTTTCAGTGACAGATTTGAGCTCCAGTTAAGCTAAAAGCAAGTTTTAGAGTTTCTATTTGATTTCATTTTATCTCACATCTTACTGGAGGAAAAAAGTTTATCTGTCTTTCATATTCAGATAGCTTCAAACTGTGAAGCTAAATAAAAATAACTATGAATATCTGTCCCATCATCCCAGTCTATTTCTGTTTTTATTGCTAAATATTGTCTTGTAGAAAATTACAGAATACTTTATAATATAATGATAATTAATTAAGATATCAGAAACATTTTTTAAATAAACTTGTATTGAACATGTATTATGGCTCTTAGTGCTCTACCACTCATTGAGGGAGGGCTCTTTGTCTCTATTTTTTCTCCTTAGTTTCATTTCCTTATTTATTAAAAAAATGGGCTAAAATTTTCTCCATGGGAAAAAAAGATAACCAATGATACACAAATCATTGGCTATTTTTGCAATAACATTTTTACAAGCTTTACAGATGGCAATCTGTGGAGAAACTGAAGATGATTACACTTCGAAATACAATAGACACATCTGAATTCCAAACACCATGTTCTATTTCATTAAAAGCATTGAAAATTGATGGTGTCAGTACAGTAAAAACCCAATTAACTAATACCTGACTTGCTTAGAATTCTAATTAGCCATGTTCCCCCAGATTTGATTTTTAGAAGATAATGACAAAGGAGGTAGGGGGAATCCCACACTGAAATAAACTTGAACAACACTTTAATCGTGCGATTTTCCCATTCACACATCTTCACTTGGTCTCCTTGACTTTCAATATTTTCAGTGTCTTCTTAATAACCTTGCCCTTTTCTAATGGAACTAGTTATCTTGTGAAATGCAAATCTCTATGCCCACTGTAGTTTAAAGGTTTGAAGACTGCTCCCCCCCTTTAAGAGTCAGGACAAAATTCCTTGAAATGATTTTCAGCACCCCATAATCACCACCTAACTCTCCATCATTACATCACACTACATTGCACCTTGCTTATTCTAATTGACTGGACTTCTATCATTCCTGCACAATGTTTTTGCTCACTCTTGCCAAAGGGAGTGTTTGGTTGGTTTTTGTTTCTGTTTTTTGTTTTTTGTTCTAGAAATCTCTTCCTTCTCCTCTAGCCTAGACAATTCCTAAACATTGTACATCAAGAAGGTTGAATCTAATATGTGAATAGAATCCAGCTCAATCTGTATTTCCTTAGGGAAATCCTTTGACATCCTTTACTCAAATCCTATATTATCTATCCTCTTGGCATATATTTCTCTTCATCATAATTATCAGAGCTGCAATTCAACAAATATTTTTATGATTTTTTATTAATATATAAATTTCTTATTTATAAGCCCTCCAAATGGCATCCAAATGCATTTTTTTCCCATGATATGACCTCCAGAACTTAGCACAGTGTTTGGTATATAGTAGGATTTCAATAAAAATTAGTTGAATGAATATGTGTATAGATTTCTCACATAAAGAAATAGTGTCCAGAAACAGATTAATAATCCTATGGTGAGGTGTTTTGAATTTCAGATATTTCAATAATGCTATTTGAGACCAGAGTGAAAGCTACCCAGAATGCTTCTATCCACATGTATTTTGGGGACCAACTTTCATATATGGGTAATAAATTTAGTAGATATCTACAGCACAGAACCCTCTTTCTACCAAGTGAGATCAAATTTGGTAGAAAAGAGAGAAAGAATAACTCATAAGAAATCTGTAAATTGTGAGTTATAAAAAGGACTCAGAAGTGGATTTCTTTCATAAGGAAGGTGGGTGGGCTGCAGGATAAAGAGTACAAAAAACAGACAGGTGAGTGAGGTTAAGGAAAATGATGACCAAAGGTGAAGTGAAAATAAAAAGGATGAGACATGAGGATCTGACCCCGAGAACATGAATCAAACATCACTGGCTGATGACCACCCTCACTCCACACACATCTGAACTTTTTAAGACTTTGAAACAACTTCCTTAACACTTGTGAACAGAACCCCTGAAAATTTTACAAGGGGCCCTTTTGAACCGTTTGTGTAAGTCAGGTGAAATACTATGTAGAGCAAGTAATGACTTTCTCCATGGCTATCACTGATGGCCATCAGCAGAACAGTTACTGAGGAAGAAACAAGAGATACCTGTTCACACAGGAAAACCTAAATATAACTACAGAGACTAGATAAATTCAGCCACCTAATTTCCCCCATGTCTTATCAGAAATAGCTTTGTGGACCTGCCTCATAAATATGTTGTACCCCTGCACACACATGTTCACACATGTAAATGTATATATATATTTTTTTCACATACAGACACATATATATATATATATACTTAGACATAGATGCAAGTATCAGTATAAAGTATATCCATTGAGAAGCAAAATGGAAAAGCACCGATAAAATATAATTAATATGAAGAATTTTTTGTAATATATGCCATGTATGTATCTCAACATCATTTACGTGAAGACCATTAGAATAGATTGATTCACTTCCTTTTCTTTAACATTACTTTTTGTCCATCAGAAGCAAGGACTAAAGATGAAAAATAAGGTATTTTACATAGTTTTTTAAATTTTCCTGAACTTATGATTTTCTTAATTATGTAGTTAAGGTCTGAATTCAAAGAAATACATAATTATACAGTTTAAAAAAAACGTGTATTTACTAGAAAGCCTCAGATTTGCTCTGGTGAACAATAATTACTAGTTTAAGAGTTAGATCAATATAAGTTTCAGAGCTGTGAAAGACTTTTGTGATCATTCATTTGTTCACTTAAGTAATATTTTTAGATTGTCATTTTTTTTTTAAGATTTTATTTATTTACTTGACAGAGAGAAATCACAAGTAGATGGAGAGGCAGAGAGAGAGAGGGAAGCAGGCTCCCCGCTGAGCAGAGAGCCCGATGCGGGCCTCGACCCCAGGACCCTGAGATCATGACCTGAGCCGAAGGCAGCAGCTTAACCCACTGAGCCACCCAGGCGCCCCTAGATTGTCATTTTTATGGCAGTCATATTTATGGCTGATAGAAAATAGGTAAAGTACTATATCTTTAAGGAATATCTACACATGAATCAAAGTGCTCTAAGTTGTTAGCAAGATCATGGCAAATGCTTCAAAAATTAAGTCTTAGATGTCTCAGAGCAGAGGGTGTCTGCATCTATCCAAGATGATCAGAACACGTTCACTGTGGTAGCAATTAACTGGGCCTTGAAGAGTTGGCATGATTAGTGAATGCAAAAGTTCTTTTTTCAAATATAATACTTTATTGGACCTTAGGAAATAAAATGGTAAACATAGTTGAAACAGAAATGGATGGTTGAGAATCAGCACTAAAAGCTATATCCTCCAAGAAATTTTTATAAAACCCAGGTGTTCTCATCACAACACTGCTTCTGGAAACTGAGGCTAAATGCCTTATATCTATATCTCATGAATGTGCAGTCAGTTAAGAGTAGATAGCAGGTTAACATCAATAAATAAATAAATAAAGGGAAGAAGTTAAATCTTCTGATTTCTGTTTAGGATGGAAAATGTAGAAAAATAAAGAGGGATTTTGGAATCAGACATTTGGTATGATTCTCAACTCTGTTACTTACTGGTTGTGTGCTGTTAAATACCATATGTAACATCTCAGAGCTTGGTATCCTTATTTGATAAATAAAAAACAAAGTACAGTAATGTTTGAAAGAATCCTGGAACGTAGTAAGGGCCCAAGAGGATTGTAAAAGTCCCTTGAATTTCTACAATCTCTACTTCCACATATGAATACTGACACCATAAAATTTTTGTTAAATGAATGAGGGGATTATATATTAACTAAATAACACACATTTTCCCATATTATATAAATTCAGTTTGACAAGGACATAAAAATATACCACAGATTATTTTCTTTATCATTTAAATATTGTCTTAAATCTTGTTATTTATTTATTTATTTGCGAGAGAGGGAGAGAGAGAAAATGAGTGGAGAGCAGCAGAGAGGAAAGGAGAGGGAGAAAGAATCTGAAGCTGATTCTGGGCTGAGCGTGGAGTCCTACATGGAGCTCAATCCCTGTGATATTATGATATTATGTGATATTATGATAATATCCCTGAGCCCAAACCAAAAGCCTGATGCTTAACTATCTGCATCACACAGGTGCCCCTTAATTTTTTTTTTTTAAATTGGTTAAAAGTTTTAGGAGAGCAGAACTGAATGACAGTACAATTGGAAGTTGGGTTGGAATCATTAGGAATGCTTAAAGTAGTGATTTCCTGGCCTTAATCAAATACTCACACATGTAAAAGGGGCTGTATGTTCAATTAAAGAAAATACATGAATATATATGGGTGGTTTTCTCTTTATTTGAATTTTTGCAATGAATATGTGCTACTTTCATAACAAAGGGGAAAAAGTGGATTTATTTTTATTATTTATTTATTTATTTATTTATTTTTAGCCTCAAACTAACCTTAAACAAATTATTGAGATATATTATACAATTAACCCATGTAAAGTGTATAATTCAATGGCTTTTTTACTCAGAGTTGTGCAAACATTACCATAGTCAATTTTAGATTGTTGTATCAGCCCCTCCCCCCAAAAGGAACCCCAGGAGCATTAGCCATAACCCTCTAAACTCCCATCCCCTCCAGCCTTAAAGCAACCACTAATATACTTTTTATCTCTGTAGATTTGCCTATTCTGTACATTTTCTACAATCATACAGTATGTGGTCCTTTGTGATTGTCTTCTTTATTTTTAAAATAAATCTAGTTTATGAAAAAAAATTATCATCACACACACACATACAGACATGCTTATATACCTCAGCTTTTCAAATGTAAAGGCAGAGACCCAGGTATATAGAATGATAGTTCAGCATAGCTTTATACATAGTCCTCTACAGAAGAAAAAATTAATTTTCATATTTCTCTTAAAATATTTAATATTTTAAAAAATTCAGTAAGATTCAATTATTTTCTTAAAATTCCTCTAAAAGTATTATTTTTAGTCCTTATATAATAATAATATCTGTCTATAAATATTAGAATCTTTTATTTTGTCTTACAAAAATAGTGCATCAAGCAAGCAGAAATAGTTAACATTTGAAAAGACAGATTGATTTAGCAACAAAATATCTATTTGAATATCCTATCTAATCATATATACATTGCTACCTTGTGTTGGACCCACCTACACACTCACACACACCGATCTACCTATGCACACATGAATTTACACTTAAATTCACACATTTAAGATAAGTGTTTCTTTCTCAGCTCTTATAATTTCAATTTTTATGTCCAAGAGATATTTAGGTGTGAAATAGAAGATGGCTTCTTTTGCCTCTCCAATAATGATGATTAATGTGCAAAAATTTATTTTACTTAAAGCATATTATCAATACAAATGATCCAATTAAAGCATAAAAGAAATATAGCTTAACATCCTATTCTACTTTTAGTTGGAGACCCTCAGAATATAACCCCATGAAGAATATATTCCATATAACCAATGGAGTAACTTTTCAATCTGAGAAGGAATTTATTTCGAACATTTGTTGATTCCTGCTTTTAGTCAAATGTTCTGCTACTTGAGGAGAAAGATGACTGAAGTTTCTGGGATATGCACTGTATTAGTTTCACCTTCAGCAAGGCTGAACAAATCTTGTAAAGTGTAATGACTTTAGTCAATCTCTTACCTGTCACTTATGTGAAATATGATCATTTATTGGTATATCTGAAGAAGAGTATCATTTACAAGAATAAATACCATTATGTATTTACTCTCGAAAGAAAGAGATGGCCAAAACTTAAAACAAAACTCTTGCTTGAGACTCAGAAATTTCTGATGATAATCTGGTAGTGAGTGTTTCTTAACTTTTCTTGGTCTCAGTTTGTTTATCTTTTACTATAAGGGCATGAAGAACTGCTCAACTCTCTTTAGGGAATAATTGACATTATAATTATATGATTTAATTTTAATATGCAGGGATAGTTTGAAGAGCATTAAAGTACCATACAAATGCACTCTATATCTCTACTTTAAAAAAAATAGTCCAGTTCTATTCACCACACAATACTCCAAGATAAATGCATTCTGTTCAAAATGTACACTAGCGTGTATTCTGAGGTTAAAAATCAGAGGTGGAGAGGCTCCACTAAGTCATGAGATAGAAGAGACAATGTGGTTAGGGAAGGGGATAGTCGACCACAGAGATAAAGATAGAGCCCATTACAAGTAAGTACAGGAAAGAGATTTTTGCAAATAAAAATAAGTGTTCTTGATAGAGTTGAATCAACCATTTTAACAGGTGATGAGTTTATTAATGTATTTGAGATTAAGCAGAGGCTAAATTGCCACATGATGGCAGTAATAAGACTTGAAATCTCAGTTGGGTATGACATTCTGATTTTGAAAGGTTTATGGAAGACCATTATTATCACTGCATTGTTTATGATTTTGATTATTTATTGCTGTATTATAAGCCACTCCAAAACTTAGTGACCTGATACAACAATTACTGCTCACAATTTGTAGAAAAATCTCCAGGCTACCATGGCATCATTCAAGATGCTGGGAAGGCTGAAAAGTACAAAAGAACTGTCTCACATAATTGGCAGCTGGTGGTGGTCAGCCCCTGGGAAATAAGCTGAGACTCAGTTTAGCATCATAAGTATCTTTCCCCATGACTACTTGGGCTTCCTTGCACAGAATGATGACTGAGTTTCAAGAAGGTGTGTTCCAACAGGCCAAAGGGAAAGCTATAGAACTCTTAAAACCGCAATACCAGGGGCGCCTGGGTGGCTCAGTGGGTTAAGCCACTGCCTTCGGCTCAGGTCATGATCTCAGGGTCCTGGGATCGAGTCCCACATCGGGCTCTCTGCTCAGCAGGGAGCCTGCTTCCTCCTCTCTCTCTGCCTGCCTCTCTGCCTACTTGTGATCTCTGTCTGTCAAATAAATAAATAAAATCTTAAAAAAAAAAAAAAAAACGCAATACCAGTGTTACACAGCATACTTCCAGAACATTCCATGTCAAAGTGAGTCACAGGGCCAGCCTAGGCTCAATATGTCAAAAAAAAAAAAAAAAAAACACTGGGGCTTAAGTTCTGGGAGCAAGGATGATCAGGAACCATTTTGGAGAGTAGCTACCACAGGCATAGCATTTGTTATTGGGGGAAAGATAATGCAGTAACAGACACAATTTTATTTATTTTTTTTTTTTAAAGATTTTGTTTATTTATTTGACAGAGAGAAATCACAAGTAGATGGAGAGGCAGGCAGAGAGAGAAAGGGAAGCAGGCTCCCTGCTGAGCAGAGAGCCCGACGCGGGCCTCGATCCCAGGACCCTGAGATCATGACCTGAGCCGAAGGCAGCGGCTTAACCCACTGAGCCACCCAGGCGCCCAACAGACACAATTTTAGAGAGAAATTTTGGAAGGCAAGAAAGGAGCCCAGAAATTATTGAAATTAATTAAAAGATTGAAAATTAACAATGGATATCAGAGCTTAAATGTGTTAATTTGTAGATTTTAGTCTCAGAAAGGATAAGACTGAACGCAGGTTAGATCACTTTAACAGATAACAAGAATTTACTACATGACAAATATGAGACTAGTTACTGAGGTAACAAGACCTGCCTTATAAAATCACTGTATTTGAGAAACTTCCTGAACAATTGGGAATCAGAGTGGAAATTAGGTAACAATAGTACAATATAAACAATACTAAAAGATTTATAAAGTACTTTGGGAAATATACTTGAAGTAACCAGAGAGATAAGGTTTGATCTCTTCTTTGAAAGGTTAATGTGACTGGTTCCAGCAGTCAAAAAATGAGGTAAATGAAGGAACTAACTTAAGATGTGTCTACTTTGCTCTTTAAGCCATTCCCTTGAAGAACATATTATAATGCCCAATTTATAAAAGGAAGAAACTGAGGCTTAGAGAGGTTAATTAACTCACCCAAGATTAAACCTATCAAGGAGTTTGACTCCAAAATCTACACTCTATTATCCCACACAGCAATATAATAATAAAAACAAACCCAAGTGAGTTTTGACTTGGAGCACACTAAATTGGAAACACCTTCAGAATATTTAGTACCCCTGCCATGAACATGATTGGATAGGTATCATATAAAAAGTAACAGTGACATCTCTACATCATCTCTCTAGAATTCCTCAGATCACCTCCCATGGGCTTCTGTGACAATTTCCTGCTGAACTATTTTCTCCAGGTGGAGGTGTCCATTAAATAGAAAGTTCAAACGCTGATCTATGGCTCAGAATGGAGATGGGATAGAAACATAGCTTAAAGATCATAAGTATTTAGCTAGAATTAGTAATAGTGGACCTAGAAGTAGCCAGTGGTAGTAGCAACACAGCAACAACAGCAGCAGCAATAGTAGTAATGAAATAATAATAGTAATATTACTAAACTTAAAAATAAACTGCAAAGCACCCTAATGATGCAGGGGCTTTCCACATGCTATTCTACTGCTGGGAAATTCTTCTGTGCTTTTCTAACCTTTTGTTAAGTAAACATAATACCACATTTGTGTCTTAGCTTATACAATATATCTAATCAGTGATTTTTTCCGATATCTCCACCCTGGACACAATTCTCTTATATTTTCTTAAGGCATTGTATCTTTATAAAGGAACCTTTATAGAACCAACCATAATTTCTTTGTTCAAATATTTGATTTATTCCTGTATCACTTTCTATTGCAAAAGCTTTGTTAAGGCAGGCTTTTTCGTTTATTTTTGTTATTTTGCCATTCTACTCCCAGCTTGTACTCAGTACCCAGCTTAAAGTAGATGCATGTTCAGTGTAAACATAATGCTGACCAACATAACCTTTTAAGCAGTGAATTGAGAAAGAGGTGCCCTTGAATGAGCCAAAGAAAATGCTATTGTCCCCTATAGTTAGAAGCCTTTCTTCACAAATGCATCAGTTTTAAGGTATCTGTATTTGCATGCTGATAAATTCACTAAATCGCTTTATTCACAACCACTTACAAAACTAATTGTATAATTACTGGTAGTAATCTTTGGTAATTTTATTATATATGTTTCTAAGAAAAATATTTTTATTCAAGAGTGTAAATAGGCATTTCACCAGCCAAAGAGGAATTAGACATTGAAAGAACCAGATTTGAGAATCCAACAGAAATCAGCATATTCATTGATTAATGATACATTTCCTATAATTTTTAAAATATAGAAATAGTGATGCATCATTGCACATGTCAACTCAGAGGACATTTTGGATGAGATTAACATTTAAATTAGTGAACAATTAATACAGTTGCTCAATTTCTATAATGTAGGTAGACTTCACCCTGTCATTTGAAGGCTTGGGTAGACAAAGAATGGCCTCCCACAACAAGAGGAAATTCACCAGCACGCTACTTCAAACTTCATCTGCACCGTCAGCTCTCCTTGAGTTCCTAGCCTTCAGACTAGAAATGCCATTGCCTAGAGTCTCCAGGCTATGACCCACTCTGTAGATTATGGAGCACCAACCTTCAACATCCTTGGTGTGAGCCAAATGTTTATACTGAAACTCTCTCTTCTCTCTCTCTCTCTCTGTGTGTGTGTGTGTGTGTATATATATATATATGTTATGTTTATGTATATATATGTGTATATATCTATATCTATATATATATATATATATATATATATATATATATATATATGTTATATTTCTTGGAGAAACCTAAAACAAATGTTGGTATCAAGAGTCGTTCCAGAGACCAAATCTCAAAGATAAATTTTCTGAATTAGTTCTGGGGTTTCTACAATTGGCTATCTAAATTGATTGGATTGAAAGATATTTATTAATAACTCTATGTCCAGTGTTAAAGAGAGCACTGATAGGTCTTGGGGTGATTCAGCAAAAGATATATGAAAAGTGTCAATAATGGACACTCCTCATCAAACACTTAATAGAAGGAAGGATTAAGTGATAGTGTTTATGATACTTTTTCAAATTTTGTCAAACTAATAAGTTTAATGAGGTCGGTGGTTTAGTCCTAAAGTGCTGGACAAAGAGGGGAAAGAAAAGGATGTGCTCAGGGGTTCAAATTCCCAGCTCAAGTATCACCCAAATAAAACGAAAGCTTCTAGGTCTGCCCTGGAAGAAACCCTTTTCTGTTATAGTTGCAGAACTAAGTTGCTAAGAACCAACCATCAAAACTTCATCTTGTCAGTGACTAATTGAATTCCCAGTCCCACAGGTATCTGTATACTATTAAAGTAAGGGTATTAATTGGAAAGGAAAGTAGTCCCGAAAATTGGAAAGGGGATGTGTGCAAAGAAACTGATGAAGATTGGGATACTAAGTCACTAAATTCTGATGAATCTTCTTCACCAGCAGAAGCTGCCTCACCACCACCATCTGAGATTAACCCTTCTTTGCCTGAGGAAACTGCAATGCCCTCCCTGATGCAGTTGCCTTACCGAACAATGTTGATTCTACCCAGGATGCACCCCTATCACACTTCTTTGATTCTAGACCTATAACTAGACTCAAGTTCCAGCAGACCTCTAAAGTTAAGGTACAAGGTGTGACCCATGATGAAGTACACTGCAACCCAAAAGAGCTACTGAAGATTTCTAATATATATAGACAGAAATCCAAGGAAGATATGAGAATAGTTATTAAGGGTGTGGAATAATGGTAGAAGAAACATAAATTTGGATCATGCCAAATTTATGGATATAGGCAAACTAAGATTCTGCATTTAATATTACAATTTAGAGAGCTAGAAAAGGGTCTAAAAGTTTGGTTGGTTCGTTGGCTGAAATACGGTCTAAGAAGTGACCAACAGTAAGTGAGTTTGAAATGCCAAAGCTCCCTTGACTTACTGTAGAGGAAGGGCTTCAAAGGTTTAGGGAAATTGTAATATTCATGTGGATTTGTCATTTAAGAACTACTTCCCCGCCATGGGAAAGGTCCAGAAGTTACACCTTTGACCATGACTGCGAGAAATACATTTGTGAGAGGAGCCCCAGAATTTCTCAACCTTGGGATCACTCATCTCTACAGGTAAAGACTTAAAATAGAAGCTTAGCTGCTAAATTGGGAAACCTAAGGTAATAGGAATAATTGGATCTCAGGATGACGGGGGTCAAGAGGTGACATTCAACCATTGTGGGCTTGGTGGGCATCACTACGGTAAAGGACAAGAGTCAAGCAATAGTTAGAGTAGTCTGACTTAGATTTATGAAGTTGATTACTTAATGTTGGTATTTTTTAAAGTGAGATAGATAAGTCTAATAAATTCTTATTAGATCTCTATAAGCAGAAAACTTCTAAGTCAAGTGAACAAAGGTCTAAACTGAATTATAAAACACAAGCATAGCATCTCAGTCAATTGTGCACTTAAGCCAGCTTTCAGAACTAGAACCTTTTGAATGAAGGGGAGGCCAGATCCTTTTAAAGAAATACTCTAATAAACTACCAAAAATCAACTTGATTAACTATTCTCTCAGCCTTCTCCAAAGGGATCTATGATCTTTTAGCAGGTATATTAATCTGGGTTTTCCAGAGAAAGAGAACCAATAGGAGATTTTATATCTATATCTATATCTGTGTCTATATACATACATATATATATATATATATATATTTCCACCTCCAAGCTGTAGACAGGAAAGCTGGTACTGTAGTTCAGTCTTAGTTCAAAGGCCTGACAACGAGAAGAGCTGGTGGTATAAGACCCAATCCAAGTCCAACGACCTGAAAATGAAGGTATGTATGTGGGTGTATAGAGTAAAGGAAATGAGGCTATAGCGTAAATTCTGATCTTAGTCCAAAGGGCCAAGAAATAGAAGTGCCAATGCCCAAGAACAGGAGAAGATGGAGGTCCTAGATTAAACAAAGCTGGAGCAAATTTGCCTTCCTCCACCTTTTTGATGTATTTAGCTCCCCAAAATGTGATGATGATCACCTATACTAAGGAGGGTGATTTGGTTTACTCAATCCAACAATTCAAATGCTGATCTTTCCCAGAAACACCCTTCAAAGAGATACACTCAGCTATCTTGTCATCCCTTAGCTCAGTCAAGCTGATACAGAAAATATCTATTATACCAGGGTAACTGCATTATAGAAAATGAAACAATCAGACCTTGGTAATATATTTGGGTATGGGAGGGTGGGAAATAAATCTTACAATTCAGAGTCCTCTAACTCCGTGAAATCTTTAGGAGTGCTTGTTTGTGGCATGTTGAAAAAATGTTCCTAAGGTGAAGAAATTGTTGTATCTGGCCCCTCCTACAACCAGAAGAAGCTCAGCACCAAGTGGGCTTTTTTGGATTTTGGAGGAAACATATTTCTTATTTGGGGATGTTATTACTGCTCATGTATTGAATGACCCAAAAAGCTGCTAATTTTTAATGGGGCCCAGAATAAGAGATGGCTCTGGAACAGGTCCAGACTGCTGGTAAGCCTTTATGCCACTGGGCCATATAGGTCCACAGACCCAATGGTGCTTGAAGTGTCAGAAGCATATACCCTTCAGATTGTGGACCAAAGCCTCATCATATTTTGTGGATAACAGCTCCCTTTTGATAAACAGTGCTATCCTGTTACTGGACCTTAGTAGACACTGTATTTAACTATGGGCAATCAAGTTAATTATGCAATCTGAGCAATCCAAAATGTTATCTGAATCAGCAAGCCATGATGTTGGGCATGCACATTACAATCTCATAATCAAATGGAAGGGATGGATACAAGATCAAGCCCAAGCAAGGCACTGAAGGCACAAGTAAGTTGCATGGAGAAGTGGCCCATTTATCCACAGTCCCCACTCCTACCACACTATGTTCTCTCTCCTAGCCTCCACCTATTACCTCATGGGGAAGTCCCTACCGTCAATTTATACAGGAGGAAAAGCCTTAGGCCTGGGTTACAGATGATTTTGCCTGATGTGCAGACAATACTTGAAAGTCAAAAGTTGCAGTAGAGGGGCACCTGTGTGGCACCTGTGTGCCTTCTGCTCAGGTCATAATCCCAGGGACCTGGGATCTCTGCTCAGCAGGGAGACTGCTTCATCCTCTCTCTTTCTGCCTGCCTCTCTGCCTGCTTGTGATCTCTATCTGTCAAATAAATAAATAAAATCTTAAAAAAAAAAGTTGCAGAACTGAATCCCCTGGATGAGATATTCTTGAAGACAATGATGTCAGCAAATCCTCCCAAAGGGGAGAATGTCAAACAATGCACATGATTGTTTACTTTGTTTGGAAGGAGAAATGGCCAAATATGTGGTGATATACCAATTCATGGGTTATTTTCAATGGCTTGGCTGGCTGGTCAGAGTAATGAGAAACATTGGAAAATTGGTAGCAAGGAAATTTGGGGAAGAGGTATGTTGATAGACCTCTTTGCACAAAAAAAAAAAAAAAAAAAAAAAAAAGAGAGAGAGAGAGAGAAGAAGATATTTGTTTCCCATATGAATGTTCATCAAAGCATGATGTGAACAGAGGAGGATTTGAGGATTTCAATAAGCAAGTAGGTAGAATGACCTATTGTGTGTATCCCAGTTAGTTTCTTTTCCCTGACACCCTCGTATCAGTCAATGAGGTGGTATAGTGATAGGAAAGGAGGTTATATCTTAGCTCAATAATATGGGCTTCTACTCATCAAGACCAGCTTGACCGTAGCCACTGCTGTGTGTCTAGTTTGCCAGAAGAAAAAACCAACAATAATTCCCCTTATGAGGCCATTCTCCAGAATGATCAGCCAGCTACCTGGTTAAAGGGTTACTATTTTACATCCCTGAATCATGGAAAAGGTGGAGTTTTTTTTCTTATTGGAATAAACACTTACTTTGGATAAGAATTTGTCTCCTGTGTGTTCAATGGCTGTTACCAACCTACCATTTATGGACACAGAAAATGTCTTAGCTACCATAATAGTATTCCACACTGTATTGCTTCTGATCATGGAACTCTTTTCATACCAAAAGAATAGAGCATAGGTGTACATGCTCATACGATTAAATTATCTTATCATGTTCCCCAGAGTCCTAAGTTAACCTAGTAGAATAGTGGAATGGCCTTTTGAAGATTGTCATAGCATCAGCTAGATGGTAATATCTTGCAAGGTTAGGACAAAGTTCCCCAGAAGGATGCATATGCTTTGAATCAGGATGCCTATGCTTTCCCCAGAAGGATGTGTATGCTTTAATATATCATGCTATTTCTCCCATGGCTAGAATTCATGGGTCCAGAAATGAAAGGGTAGAAATAGGAGTGGCATCACTCACTATTACCCCTAAAGGCTCACTAGCAAAACTTTTCCTTCCTATTTTCACAAACTGTGTCTGTTGGCCTAGAGATATTAGTTCCAAATGGAGGAATAGTTTAATCAATGGTTTATTGAATGTCAACGATTTATTGAACTGGAAACTAATACTGCCACCTGGCCACTTTGCACTTCTCATGCCTTTGAATGAACAGATGAAGAAGGGACTTACTGTGGTGGCTGGAGTGATTAAACCTAACTGCCAACAGGAAATTGAACTGTTGCTCTATATTAGAGATAAGGGAGACTATATCTGGAATACAGGAGATCTTTTAGGTCATATCTTAGTATTACCATGTCGTGTTATTGAAGTAAATGGAAAATTATAATAATCCAATTCAGATAGGACTACTAATGGACGAGGCCCTTTAGGAATAAAGGTTTGGGTCAGCCCACCAGGTAAAGAACCATAGCTAGCTTAGGTGCTTCCCAAAAGCAAAGAGATTATAGAATGATTAGTGAAAAAAGGTAGTTATAAATACCAGCTATTGCCACATGACTAGTCACACAGATGAGGCCTATAATTGTATTTCCTCATTTTTGTGACTATGTTTGCATGTGTAGATTCTAAATAGGTAGATCTGTATTTATAAATATGTCTATAAATCTTTGTTTTCTTCCCTATTTTTATCTCTTTATCATACAGTAGGTTATATTGACTTTATATTATAGTATTTAAACATTTTTTACTGTACATCATGGTATTTAAGTTACAAGATATCAAGAAGAGTATTGATCAACCAAGAACTTTGCACCCT
This sequence comes from Mustela nivalis, assembly GCF_964662115.1. Taxonomy (NCBI): domain Eukaryota; kingdom Metazoa; phylum Chordata; class Mammalia; order Carnivora; family Mustelidae; genus Mustela; species Mustela nivalis. The sequence goes on from NC_139021.1 coordinate 127,686,146, forward strand.
CTTCTGGGGAAAGGATTAGTTAGCATTTTCAGTCATACACATGAGAGTTGCATTAGGTTAGGTCATGTTACCACGCCACCCTGTGATTGATGTCAATGAAAAATTAGCATTATGATCATGCTATTGTCTTTATTTAGATATTAAGTATGATTTAAGGAAATGTTATGAATGTCATTTGACAGGCAGTGAACTTATGAAGTTTAATTTTGTGTGTAAACTTGCAAAATGTTTTTTAATGAGATTAAATTTCAGATCAATGCACTATGGGTAAAGCATATTGCTATCCACTTGTGGGTAAGCCTCATCTAATCAGTTGAAGATCTAAATGGATGGAAAAGACTATTTCTCTGAATAAGAGAGAATTATCTTGGGGCGACTGCATGGCTCAGTGGGTTAAAGCCTCTGCCTTCAGCTCAGGTCATGATCCCAAGGTCCTGGGATCGAGTCCAGAATTTGGCTTTCTGCTCAGTAGGGAGACTGCTTCCCCATCTCTCTCTGCCTGCCTCTCTGCCTATTTGTGATCTCTGTCAAATAAATAAATAAATAAATAAATAAATAACTAAATAAAACCTTAAAAAGAAAGAGAGAGAGAGAGAGAATTATCCAGAAGACTGCCTTAGGACTTCATCTGCACTATCAGAAAACTGGGTTTGCAGGCTGCTGGTCTTTGAAATGGTACTGTGCCATTGACTCTCCCAAGTCTCAAGCTTATACTGCTGATTTTGAAGTTGCCAACTTCCCTAATTGTGTGAATCAATTCCTTATAATGTATCTCTTCCTATATATGCACATCCTATTGGTTCTGGTTAATCTTGAGAACCCTGAGTAATACAGAAGTATAGACTTTTATGTTTTAGTTTATTCACTGAATAAGAAAGACAAAGAAGAGATGCTGGAGGAAATGCTAGGCTTGGACAACTATAGGTTCGGTTTTAATTTTTTTCAATTCTATGATGAACTTATTTGCAGTATCACTGCCTCATTCACCAAAGCTCAAGAATACATTTTTCATTCTGAAATGCAAGGAATCTGGCTCTTCTCTTCAAATTCTCAAGGTGATTTTTGAAAACTATGGATAAAAATGGAAGCTTAAAGGATAAAAAAGCCTCCCTGGAACTTTATGCTGATGGATTATTCCAGAAAGTATAAGAAGTGAGAATTTGATGGCCCATTTCTGAAGAAGTTTCTACATATTGAGGTGCTTTTTGCCAAATGTTGGCCTAATTAAGCCTGAGAAAATCCGTTTCTCTGCGGGCCTGGGGCTGCTGGGTAGAGACAAGCCATGCTGCAGCACCATGAGACTTCATTATAATGCTGGCAAGACTCTTTTATTAGCAGTAGTTGGGAGGACACCTGGCTAACTGGGGTTTACAGGATATATGATTTCTGCAACATTGCAGGTGGAATGTTAAAGACTATAATACAATTTTTGGAGGAAGGTGCTCTGCAGTTACTAGGAGTCTCAGTATTCCATAAGGATGCCAAAATCTATAACCTCCTTCGTGTTTAGAATGTTCTGCCAAGCAATTTAAACTTTTGAGATGGTAGAGATGGACTGATTCCTCAAGCCAGTTAATAAGATCAAGTTAATAAGTTAATAAGATCAAGCCACCAAGCAAATCTCCAGACTTATCTCCATGCCTTTCCTAAACAAATAAACAAACAAACAAACAAACAAACAAGCACAGGGTGCTTGCAGCAGGCTCACTTTCTATAATTAACCTAGGCCAAGAAATTGCCTTCCTCTCTACTCCTATCCTCAAATTAAATTTGAACTCGTTTCAGTTTGAGCCTTGAAACTAGTTTTATTGATCTTTCTTTGTAAAACAATACTTTGTTTCAACATTCGCTAAACAATGGATATCATAGAAGTGGTTCCTGGGTTATTTGCTCATTTAGAAAGGGTTTCATATGTACTGTGCAGATTAACTTGTTCGGTTTCTTCTTCTTTTAAAAAGCAAATTTAAACTTTGTTGTTAACAAACTATAAAGAAAAACCCTCAAACTAATTATATAATTGTTCTCATTCTAGAGGAAGTTTTAGCATTATATTAAATCTTAGCACTTTCATTCATGTAACAAATATAAGCTTCCAAGATTTCTGACACCAGATAATGAAAGAGAGTTAGAATTCTTCAGATCTTCTTCTTATTTTTAATTTTCCAACATCTAGGATGTTCTTTTACAATTTTAAACCAAAAGACTTTTTCAAAATCATGTTTTGTGGGTTAGATTTTGTTTGCCATCGTATTACAATTACAAAGTAATGGTATTTTAATTTTTCTGTAAAGGATAACTTTTATCTATAATTCATACACCTATTTTTTCCTTCTATATGTTTCCTGTTCTATCACACCTTGAGACCATTTTTTTAAAATTTCTCAATTTAACATAGTTTCTTAAATAAGACCAGAGGATTAGTATATTATTAACCCACTTATAAGATGAAAATATTTTCAACAGGAGCCCTGCCTCATAAAAGATATCAAGATATTGTGTGCTTATAAAAACAACTTAAAATTATATTTAGCATATTGTATATGTCCATAATTTTAAGAAAAATCACACATAATTAATGCAATTTCTTATTATGATAAAGATTGCTTTAAAAAAAAGTTCCTTGCTAACTCTTCCGTTACTTATGAACTGACCTTATGACATTTTATCTTTCTCCTTCAATATTCTTTCTTGATCATCAATCACTGTTTTTTTGTTCTATGTCAATGAGAAAAGTAGTGATGCAGCCATAGATAATGAATCATGAACAAGCTCTTGCCATTTATATCATAAATATGACAGTGTAGTGCCTTCAGACAGTGTTATTTCCGGTCTGCATTCTTGGACACTGAGGTCAATGAAATTGCTACCGGTCATAAAGCATGGACAGGAGACATAGTTGCATGCAGTGAATCTTCTGACTGGAGCATGAATTACTATTTCAGGATGACAACATCAAGGCATCTGGGACCTCTTGGTAGAAAGATGACTCTACTACACTTTGAGCTTGTTCCTTAGATTTCACTTTCATGATGTCCTATGACCCCCTAAGAACTGGTCTATTTACTTCTTTCATCATGACTAAAGAAAAATTTGCCTGGGTTTCTCTACAGATATAATCGGTCTTTAAGTCAACATTACTGCTTTGACCACACTCAGAAGCAAGCATAGCTCACCATATATTTTAATCCAGTTTGAAATCTTGTACCTCTGTGCATTGTGGGAAGCAGTCATTGGTTAGGACTGATGAAGATTCACTCAAATAAGTCCTGAATTTCAGCCTCCATGCTTATAACTGCATTGTCTTATTTTAGCAAAGATCTGGTTAGTCAGTTTATCCAAGATCCCATCATCTATATGTGACCAACCTTGATATCTGATCAGGTTCCTCAAACTTCACCATTCCCTAGGTGATGTGTGATCACCTTGGCCTGGTCTTCAGCAAAAGTCCTGTTAACCAGAATCCCCCTCTTACCACTAATGTTTGTTTTATTTTTTTAATATTTTATTTATTTATTTGACAGACAGAGATCACAAGTAGGCAGAGAAGCAGGCAGAGAGAGAGCGGGGGGGGGGGGAGCAGACTCCCTGCTGAGCAAGGAGCCCGATGCGGGGCTCAATCCCAGGACCCTGGGATCATGACCCGAGTTGGAGGCAGAGGCTTTAACCCACTGAGCCACCCAGGCGCCCCACCACTAATGTTTGTTTTAGCTTTTTTCTTTTCTTTTCTTTCTTTCTTTTTCTTTTTCTTTTTCTTTCTTTCTTTTTTTTTTTTTTTTTTTTTTAAAGTAGGCCCATGTCCAGTGAGGAACCCAGTGTGGGGCTTGAACCACAACCCTGAGATCAAGACTTAGGCTGAGATCAAAATTCAGATGTTCAACTAACTGAGCCAACCAGGGACCCTGATGCTTCCTCTTAGTAATTTTCCAAGTACTAATCCCCATCCTCCTCCTTAAATATAAATTCCCACTTTCCCTTGTGTTTGGAGTTGAGCCCAATCCTTTCTCCCACTTCAAAACATTACCATAATGGCTCCTTAAACCTATTCCAAGGGTCCCACTGAATAAAGTTTGCCCTACCATCTTTAACAAACATCATGAATAGTTTTAACAGATTTTTTTTTTAACAGAACCACTAAACATTCAGAAAAATAAAGTCTTTGAGTCTCAAATCTCAGTTTTCCAAAATTTTCATATCACCTTTTCTCTCATTCCCTTTTTAAAGTTTCTTCAATAGTCATATTCACTCTATGAATAAAGAGGTATCTAATATACATTCCTTCTTTGAAACACATATTTCATATTTCTCCTTCTACACTTTTTGGAGCTCTTAATAGCATGAAAGAGTAGGCACATAACATCTTTTACGCAAACCCAAGATGAAGTGGAATTTATTAATTTATTTGTTCCTTTTGCACATGATCCTTTAGTCAAAGAAACATTCTTTCATTCATTCTTCCTTGGCCCCACCCCTATACACTAACAGGATATTGTAGGGATATAGAGAAAGCCTTACTCCTTTCTCTCTGCTACCCAAGTTTTTCTGAGCCTTTCTATCAGTTATAGCTTCTCTCTGGATCTTCTCCCATGGTTCCAGAATTATTAGTTTTGGATGATGCCTTCACCTTACCATGTCCAAGGCAAAGAATGTTGTGGGGGGGCTGCTCCTGGGTGGCTCAGTAGGTTAAAGCCTCTACCTTCAGCTCAGGTCATGATCCCAGGGTCCTGGGATGGAGCCCTGCATTGGGCTCTCTGCTCAGCAGGGAGCCTGCTTCCCCCTGTCTCTCTGCCTACCTCTCTGCCTACTTGTGATCTCTGTCAAATAAATAAATAAAATCTTAAAAAACAAACAAAAAAACATTGTAAGGGCTTCATATTGGTTCTATTTCCTATGTGCCTCATCATTGCCCTGTTGATTTCCTTAATCTTGCCCAAACTTCTGTAAATAGTTGTTCTCTTAGGTTATTTTGAATTAAGTTATTTCGAATGTGCCATGTGTTTCTGAATGGGACCCACACTGAAATGTCTGGACTATTCCCCCTTTGCCTACCTTGGTCCCCTTCATATAATTAAAGACTCTTTTTGTTCAATGTTAGCTCAGTCTTTATATACTGTCAGGAAAAACCTCTTCAACTAAATAGTTCCACTACTAATGGTTTCAAGAAACACTCTAATTTTTCTTAGAAAGTTAAAATATTATACTCAATATTATATTCAATAAGTAAGTTGAAAGAAAAAATTAATGAATAAATGAGTTGCTATTCTACTTTAAATTAACAAGCACTGTTTTCTCTCATGTCAATAACTCCCTAAGCATTTTTTTTTTTTCTGAATTAGCCACATTAGGCCATTTGCTGACTTTTCTCTCATTACATTTCAGTAACAGATATTGCTAAAAATAAAATTTAAAAATTCCTCTGAGGAAAAAAAAAATAGGTGGTATAGGCTAGCAAAGAAATCTTTAAAAACATAATTGTACTCATTTGAGTGTGGTAGTTTTGCTGACCAAGATATTTGTTTGTCAAGAAAGGCATCATTACTTAAAATAGCTAAGCACAAGTCCAGTCAAGCCTCAGAAAATTTCTGCCACAGGAGACTGATCTGACTTCCAGATCACTTGACCTTTCCAGATTATTGTAAAAGTCAGGGTGTAATTCCCCCAGCTCTACCCAAACCTCTCTTTCTGATTTTGAATTTAGCTATAATTCTTCTTTTCTCTTTCATTATTCTTTTCCTGTTTATTAGTTTAGTGCATCTGTTAGATACTCTTAGTGATCTCACTGTATTTTTAACTTAACTTTCAAACAATGGTAATCTAATTCTTTTTTTTAATACAAATAGATTTACACTTGTTTTCCATCTCCACACTTAGTTTCTTATTTATTCTGAGCATAATAGGAATATAATCCTAATACAGAAGTTTCCTTCATCTTGTTTAGCTAGTGTTCAGCTTTTGGTGAAAAGAAGAATCTGGTTTTTTCTTGGCCATTTACTTTGGTAAGATTTAAAATTCAGTAAATTTCTTTCTTTTTTTTAATATTTTATTTATTTGACAGAGAGATCACAAGTAGGCAGAGAGGCAGACAGAGAGAGAGAGGAGGAACAGGCTCCCTGCTGAGCAGAGAGCCCGATGAGGGACTTGATCCCAGGATCCTGAGATCATGACCTGAGCTGAAGGCAGAGGCTTAACCCACTGAGCCACCCAGGCTCCCCAAATTCAGTAAATTTCTGAATAAGTATTTCCATTGATAACATGCATAGGAAATTCCTAGTGGGAGAAGTAGTTGGGAAAATCAGCAAGCTTCAAATGATTGCAAAATATTAATTACTTAATTGTGTAACAAAGACCATAATCCTTATCTTAAACTTTATTCTCTCTGTAGTTTCCAGAACACTTAAAATTTTCTTTTACTTTTTATTTATTTTCAGTATAACAGTATTCATTATTTTTGCACCACACCCAGTGCTCCATGCAATCCGTGCCCTCTCTAATATCCACCACCTGGTTCCCCCAACCTCCCACCCCCTGTCCCTTCAAAACTCTAGGATTATTTATCAGAGTCCATAGTGTCTCATGGTTCACCTCCTCTTCCAATTTCCCTCAACTCCCTTCTCCTCTTCATCTCCCCATGTCCTCCATGTTATTTGTTATGCTCCACAGATAAGTGAAACCATATGATACTTGACTCTCTGCTTGACTTATTTCACTCAGCATAATCTCTTCCAGTCCCATCCATGTTGCTACAAAAGTTGTTTATTCATCCTTTCTGATGGAGGCATAATACTCCATAGTGTATATGGACCACATCTTCCTTATCCATTCATCCGTTGAAGGGCATCTTGGTTCTTTCCACAGTTTGGTGACGGTGGCCATTGGTGCTATAAGTATTGGGGTACATACAGATGGCCCTTCTTTTCACTACATCTGTATCTTTGGGGTAAAGACCCAGGAGTGAAACTGCAGCATCATAGGGAATTTCTATTTTTAATTTCTTGAGGAATCTCCACATTGTTCTCCAAAGTGGCTGCACCAACTTGCATTCCCACCAACAGTGTAAGAGGGTTCCCCTTTTTCCACATCCCCTCCAGCACATCTTGTTTCCTGTCTTGCTAATTTTGGCCATTCTAACTGGTTTAAGGTGATATCTCAATGTGGTTTTAATTTTAATCTCCCTGATGGCTAGTGATGATGAACATTTTTTCATGTGTGTGATAACCATTTGTATGTCTTTATTGGAGAAGTGTCTGTTTATATCTTCTGCCCATTTTTTTATATGATTATCTGTACTGCCTAGAGCAATCTATACTTTTAATGCCATTCTGATCAAAATTCCACCAGTATTCTTCAAAGAGCTGGAGGAAATAATCCAAAAATTTGTATGGCATCAGAAGAGACCCCAAATCACTAAGGAAATGTTGAAAAACAAAAGTAAAACTGGGGGCATCACGTTACCTGATTTCAAGCTTTACTGCGAAGCTGTGATCACCAAGACAGCATGGTACTGGTATAAAAACAATCACATAGACCAGTGGAACAGAGTAGAGAGCCCAGATATGGACCCTCATCTCTATGGTCAAATAATCTTCAACAAAACAAGAAAAAATATACAGTAGAAAAAAGACAGTCTCTTCAATAAATGGTGCTGGGAAAACTGGACAGCTATATGTAGAAGAATGAAACTTGACCATTCTCTTACACCATACAGAAAGATAAACTCAAAATGGATAAAAGACCTCAACATGAGACAGGAATCCATCAGAATCCTAGAGGATAACATAGGCAGTAACCTCTTCGATATCAACCGCAGCAACTTCTTTCAAGATATGTCTCCAAAGGCAAAGGAAACAAAAGCGAAGATGAACTTTTGGGACTTCATCAAAATCAAAAGCTTTTGCACAGCAAAGGAAATAGTCAAGAAAACAAAGAGGCAACCCACGGAATGGGAGAAGATATTTGCAAATGACAGTACAGACAAAAGGTTGATATCTAGGATCTATAAAGAACTCCTCAAACTCAACACACACAAAACTTAAATAAATTTTTATACCAAAATTAGTGTAGTAATGGTATAGCATCTTCAAAAATCATACATTGACATTTAGGTAATATATATTATTTGGGATAGTTTATGATTTCTGATTCCAATTTTTATCTTTTCTCAGAATAAATATTGACTAGAAAACAGAGTTTTAAAAATTAAGTTGTACACAATTGGTAGCAATAGTTCCATACAAGCAATCTGCATATATTAGAATTTATATTCACAGTTTTTAAATAAAAATCACAATAGCTCTTATATGTTGGCCATTTGAGACAAGTGCTTTACATTTTTATTCTCTGTCTTTTATTATAAAAACAGTATGAGTTTATCTTTACTTTACAGATAGAGAATTAGAGCTTAGAAAACTTAACAAGTAAGACATACAGCCCAAAATTAAAATATTGGTTTTCATCAATCCCCAACCTCTTTCTATGCAGTCTGAGGAGAGTCTAAAGAGCAAGGATTCCTGGATGGCTCAGCTGGTTGAACATGAGATCAACCCCACCAGGGCTTGGTGCTCAGTGTGGAGTCTGTTTGAGCTTCTGTCCCCTCCCAACCATCCCCTGGTTGCATGCATAAGCACACTTTTTCATATAAATAAATAAGTATTAAAAAAAAAAAGATCTGAAGAGCATAACAAGAAGGTGACTAGACAGGCTAAATTGGTCCTACAGTTTACAAACCTGTGTTTCAATCACATCTTTATCAATAGAACCTAATGTGTCTGTCCTTGGATGCTTTGCTTAACTTTTTAGTCTCAGCTTCTTCCATCGCAAAGTGGATACAATATAAAATATTTGTTTTAGATTGTAATAAAAATAAAATTCAAAAGATTTTATTGTTTTGTATGATATAAGAAAATGGCCCGCTTTTGCATATAGCTAGCCAGTGTTCCAACACTATTTATTGAAGAGACTGTCTTGTCTGCATTACACATTTTTGCTTCCATTGTTGTAGATTAATTAACCATATAAGCATAGGTATGTTTCTGGGCTCTCAATTGCATTTCATTGATCAATATGTCTATTTCAGTGCCAGTATAATACTGTTTTGATTACTATAGCTTTGTAGTATAGTTTGAAATCAAGGAATGGATTCTTCCAACTCCATTCTTTGGGTATTTGAGGTCTTTTTTGGTTCCATAACATTTTTAAGTGTTGTTGTTGTTGTTGTCTACTTCTATAAAAAATACTACCATTATTTTTTAAAAGATTTTTATCTATTTATTTGTCAGAGAGAGCGAGTGCGAGTGAGCCCAAGTGCACAAGCAGGCAGAGGCAGAGAAAGAAGCAGGCTCCCTGCCAAGCAAGGAGCCCAATATGGGACTCGATCCCAGGACCTTGGGATTATGACCTGAGCCAAAAGTAGTGGCTTAGCAGACTGAGCCACCCAGGCGTTCCACTATTGTCATTTTGATAAAAATAACTCAAATAGATTAAAGTCCTAAGTGTAAGACTTCATCAAACTCTTAAAAGAAAACAGAGAGTAATCTCTTAGACATCAACCTTAACAATACCTTCCTGGGTGTATTTTCCAATCCAGGGAAGCAAAAACAAAAACAAACAACTGGGAATGCATTAAGTTATACAGGTTTTGCACAGTGAAGGAAACCATCAACAAAACAAAAAAGCAACTTACTGAATAGGAGAAGATATTTGCAAGTGATACATATATTAAGGAGTTAATTCCAAAAATATATAAAGAACTCACAAAACTTAACACCAATAGTCGTCGTCGTAGTAGTAGTAGTCCAATTAAAAACATAACAATAACCTAAAAAGACATTTTTTCCCCAAGAAGACATACAGATGGCCAACAGACACATGAAAAGATGCTCAATATCACTAATCATCAGGAAATTACAAGAACAGTATTAAAAAGACAAGAAATAACAAGCACCTACAAGAATGTGAAGAAAAGTGAACCCTTGTACAATGTTGACAGGAATGTAAATTGGTCTACTCATTATGGAGATTCCTCAAAAAACTAAAAAATAGAGGTACTATAAGGTCCACTCTCTAGGTATTTATTTGAGGAAAACAAAAACACTAATTCAAAAGGATATATTTATATGGAGAATCTAAGAAATGAACAAACAAATAAAAAAGAAACAGACTTATACAGAACAAACTAGTGGATGCCAGACAGGAGGAGGATGGGGAAATAGGTGAAATAGGTGAAGGGGATTAAGAGCTATAAACTTCTAATTATGAAATAAGCAAGTCATAAGGATGAAAAATACAGCATGTGGAATATAGTCCATAAAATTATAATAACTTTGTGTGGTGATAGATGGTAACTATACTTACTGTGGTGATTATTACATGATATATATAACTGTCAAATCACTATGTTATACACCTAAAATTAATAAAATGTTATACATCAATTATAATTGAATTAAAAATAAAATAAAAAGTGAAAACGATACAAAGGAAAGAAAATGCACCTGATACATGGTAGGATCTCAATATGACATCATTATTATTGTTATCATTATTTCATACTCTTTTCTCTAAGCCATGTCATTGAACAATTAAAAACAGTTGCTTTCCAAATATCGGAAGTTTCCCCTAGAAGACGTCTTGGTTTTAGATTAGTTGAAATAGTACAATCAACCTATTTCTTCTGTTGACTACAACTAAAATCTAGATAAAATATATAAATCAACCATCTGCATACTCTAAAAATTAAAAATGAATAATTAATTAAAAATCAAATCATTTTTGGAGGAGAAAATATGAAGAAGCAAGTTTTGTAAAAGTGATTTTTCCCCTTTTTTTTTTTTTTTCTCTTGCAACTTTTCCTCCAAGGGCAAGCTCAGTCATGGGTTTAAATGGCAGTGGTGGTGCCTGCTAAAAACTCAGAGAAACATTATCTTTCTTGCCAGAAAAGAGGCAATGAGTCCTTCTTCTAATGTGTGCATTGAGGTCAGGATCCTTTTTTTTTTCCCCCCTTTCTTTTCTTTTGTAGTTTTAACCCAAGAGAGGGTACCGATAACACAGCCCATGGTGGCAGATGCGTAGCCATCTACAACTCCAAAAGAAACTCCATCATTCAGGTCAAAGAAACACAAAGTAATGACTATCCAAAGCTTGAAAGTAAGAAGAAATTCCAGAGGACACCACTGTAGAAGTTTATCAGTGGATCTTTTCGTCTTGGGCTCAAACTTGACCTGAGTATGCATGGGAAAGCTCCAAAACATCATAAAAAATATAGAATGAGAGAGGAAAGGCTCAGTGAACTTGAAGGTAGATTATTGAAATTATTTATTCTGAAGAACAACAGAACTGGAGCATTAAAAAAAAAAAAAAGTCTAACATTTATGTTGTTTGAGTCCCAAAATGAGAGTAGAGATTGTTTCAGAAGAATACTGAGAAAAATGGCTGATAACTTTCCAAATTTGGCAGAAGAAATACATTTACAGAATCAAGAAAATAAGAAAACCTCAAATATAATAAACTCAAAGAAAACCATGCCTAGATACAGAATAATCAAACTCCTGAAAACCAAAGATAAAATATATAAATATAGACCTATATAAAGGTGTACTATAGATAAAGATTAGATATCATGTTATATATAGGTATAAAATAAATATATATTATATAGATACATATTATGAATAGATTAGGTATACATAGTTTATATATCATATATTAAAGCTAATCTATATATGCAAATTAATATAAAACATATCTACCTAATCTACACATAGTAGGTATATCTATCTGTCCATCTGTACATTTGTCTATGTATCTATCTAGCTATATGAATAGATCTTGAAAGCTGCTAGAAAAAAATGTTACATGATATAAAGAGGTACAATGATTCGTGTGACTGAAGATTTCTCATCAAATACCACAAGGGCTGGAAAAAGAAGAGTGGAACAACATGTTTTAAGTTGTAAGGTAAAATACAAACAAAAACAACAAAAAACTATCTACCCAGAATTTTATATCTAAAAAAATATCTTTTAATAATGAAGTCTATATAAATACATTCTCAGAATACAAAAAACTAAGAAAATTATTCAGTGGCACATTTAATATAAAAGAAGTGGTGAAGGAATATCTTCAGGCTAAAGAGAAATTATACCAGAGAAAAACACAGAACCTCAGGAATGTATAAAGATCAATAGAAAATGTACAACTCTGAGTGTATATTAAGATTAATTTAATTTTATATTCTTAAGTTTTGTTTGTTTTTTAAAGAGATATGACCACTATACCAATTACACAGGAAAGTTTTCCTGTAAACAATTTTATAATAAATACGTTTGGCTTTGTACATCATATGGTCTCTGCTGTAGCTAACCACTTTGCCAATAAGGTTCAAAAGCACCACAAATAATACATAAGCAAATGGGTGTGACCATGTTGGGCCTGCAGCAGCCTGGATTTGGCTCATGGGTTGTAGATTGCCAGCCCTAATTCTAAACATACCAAATATAGGAAAGATGACTTATTGAATAAAAACACAAAGTTTAACCATTCTCTCTACAAGAAACCTGCAACCAATATAAATACATGGATTAAAGGTTGATTAATTCCAAATAATCAGAAGATAGCAGAAGTGGCTATTTTGATATCACAATGTATTTTAGAACAAGGAATATTTTTAAAGACAAATATATCATAATAATAGAGTCCATTTACCAAATAGTCATAGCACACCAGATATGTATACAACTAAGAACAGATCTTTAAAACACATGAAGCAAAAGCTGATAGAACTGAAAGGAAAGATAGACAAATTTATAATCATAATTGGAAACGTTTACCTTCTTCTCTCAGCAACAAGTAGAAGTAGAGAGAAAATCAGTAATTCTAGAGACTAACCAAACAAGCCTTGACAAGTTTGACCTAATTGACATTTATGGAACATTCCGTCCAAAAACAGCAGAGTATACATGTATATAAATTATTTTAACTTACACCCTAAAAATTATAAAAGGAAGAGTACATAAAAATAAGTAGAAAGGGAATAATGGTAAAGTATTTGTAAAATTAAAAATGGAAAACAGTGGAGAAAAATGACTGAAAGCTATTTCTTTAAAGAAATCAGTAAAACTGATAACATTTAGTCAGAGTTATTAATTTAAAAAAAAAAAGAAGACACAAGTACAAACACAAGAATGAAAGAAGGGATATAACTACAGACACTAAGGCCACAAAAGGAAAATAAGAAATAATACAAATAACTTTTTGGTTAAATATGACAACTCAGATGAATTGGATTAATTCCTTGAATGACACAAATAGGAGAAGTTCTGATTTTAAGGAAAATCTCAGTATTTCTAAATCTGGGAAAGAAATTGAACTAGAATCTTTATGAAATAATAACAAGACAAATTTTAGTTTAGCTATCTTAGTGTATATACAACCAAACACTTAAAGGAGGAAACACCAATTCTATACAAACATGGCTAAAAACCAAGAAATTAAGAAACTCTTCCCAACTCATTTTATGCGTCCCTCTTACCTTGGTCCAAAACTAGACAAAAATATTCAAAAAATAATTTTCATTATGAATAGACATGAAAAATGCCTTAAGATATCAGTAAGTGTATTCCAGCATCATACAAAGGATGGTATAATGTGAAAAATGGGATTTCTGTTGGGAATGCAAGACTGGTTTGATTGAACATTAGATCAATCAAATGTAGATTTATTATATTAAAGGACTAAGAAAGGAAAAAAAATATGACCATCATCTTAGTCGATGCAAAAAAAGTGTTTGGTAAAATTCAATACCCACTCTTGATTCAAAACTCACAGAAAACTGACTACAAGGGAATTTATTTAACCTGACATTGAACATATATACTACCTTGAACATTACTACATTGAAAATCTACACCTACCATCTGAATAATTACTATCTTTAATAGTATTTTTTCTGTAGGATTTGAAACAAGGCAACTTTACAATCAGTGCAGTAAGGCAATAAAGAGAAATAAAAAGTATACACATGAAAAAAGAATAAACAAAAATGTTCATATTTGTAGGCCACATAATTTCCCAGGTAGAGTCCTCCCCCCAAATTTACAAAAGAGCATAAAATAAAACAAAAAGAGATTAGAACTAGGAAGTGAAAATGGCAAGTTTTCAGTACACAAGGTAATAAAAATAGGCAATTATATTTTTAAACACTAACAACAATCACTTGAAAAATTTAAAAACAAGTATTATTTACAGAACTTCAAAAAAAGCTTCATGAAGCACTTTATTACATCACTAACAGATATGTGAAGGATACTGATGATGAAAGTTGTACAACCAGACAGAGTTCAGTTAGCATGGCTCTACTATATGCACATTTCATGCATCAGGGTTCAGTTAAATAACGCCAGGATCACAAACCCAGTTCAAATTCAGTTGCCATGATATGTTAATCATAATTGAGGGCAAAAAATATAAACTTTGTTGCTAGTTCTTTAGTCCACAAGTTTCTGCATAAATAAGCAGGTGTACAAGGTGACCAGTAACCAATGATGTCCCTTCTTTAACAGTGTGCTGATTGGTAACTTTGCCTCTGTTCTTTAGTCCATGTTCATACAGAAAACTGTGTAGTCGTGTTGTCTTCTTATGACACTGTGTTAAACCCCTGTGACATTTTTCAAAATGAATGATCACCAGATAGATTGCCCGAAAGAGATGAAAATATAGCTAGGACACAAAAAGTGATCATGCTGGAAGTGAAATTATAATTGAGCACAAATGGAATTGCAGAAGAAATAGCTGGTGGGGAATGTGGACACCACCATTTGAGAGAGTCTACATATGCAGCCAGAGGAACTTAAAAAGGAGAACACAAATGGGGCGGAAAATAACGCAAAAGATGAAGACATCCCAGAGGAAGTAATGTTGACAAAAACTTTGCATTAAGGAAACTCTCAGGGATATATTATACGTTGGAAGTATAAAAGGTAGACCGATGGAAGCTAATCCAAGCTTAAAAGAAGGATGACAGTTCACAAAACCTCAGAAAAGATGCTCACTCCCTATCATTACTTAAAAATGACAAGAAGTAGGCAAGCATTGTTCAAACTTCTCTAATGTGGAAAGAAAATCTAAAAAAGTAAGCATGAAAAGAAATGTAGCTTGCTAAGATAAGATTGTGATATACCTTTGCCATAGCATATTCACTTACTTTTCTGTTATGCTCCTCTGAACATATTTAGACTTATTTTATGTGGTTATCAATTAAAGTGACCATAACTATCTCCTGTTATCTTGCTTACTGAGAAAAATACTATGGTTGGGAAATGTGTCTGGTGTATTGTAATAACCTCCTGCAAAATATAAGTTCAGGATAATTAAAGATAGTTAAAGTTTATAAAGTATGCTAATTAAACATTTTTCATAAATCTTTTTTTTTTCTTCATGGTGTAAACCATAAGTACCATTAAAAATCTGCAAATTGGAACAAAGGATATAAGGAAGCTAATCACCAAAAGACGTAAATAAAAAAATATCAATCAGACTAAGGTTTATTTTTGCTCCCCATTATTACAATCATTGCATTTCCTTAATGTTTCATCTAATTTGAAGTGAAATCAAACTCTGAGGAAAAATGAAAGAGCAGTTCTTTGTGATTCTTCATTTCTCTGGCAACATTCTGCCCTCATATGTACGGGAAGGACTTTTCACTGTTTCCATTAATCTCAACAACTGGTTTTAGTTCAAATGCTTCAGAGAGATACCATTAGAAATATTTTGTTGGAGGTGCCTGGGCGGCTCAGCGGGGAGCCTGCTTCTCCTTCTGCCTGCTGCTCCCCCTGCTTGTGCTCTCTCTGTCTCTCTGACAAATAAATAAAATCTTTAAAAAGTATTTTGTTGATTTTGTAATTCATTAACAACAATGGATTTTAATTAATTTAATTTTGACTCATTTGGGATTCACCAGATTAACACAGCTTGTAACCATTTTTGGTTCCTGGTGATTTATGCTGAAGCAATGCACTACAGCATGTGTAGAAATACTGGAGTGTGCAACTGTCCTATAAAGGAATACCCCTTTGTTCAAAACCACCAAAATAGAAATCATTATTCTCATTAAACATTCTTGTCGCTTGTTTTCTATTTTATTATTAATTATTATCATTAATAATGTTACAGGTCTTCAGACAGGACACCTGGGTGGCTCAGTTTGTTAAGTAACTGCATTCAGCTCATGTCATGGTCCTGGGGTCCTGGGATCAAGTCCCACACTGGGCTCCTTACTCAGCAGGGAGTCTACTTCTCCCTCTGCCCCTTACCCTGCTCTTGTGCTCTCTCTTACTTTCTCTCTCTCCCTCAAATAAATAAATAAAATCTTTTTAAAAAAATAAATCATTCATTTAACTCATTGAATCCATATGAAAGGAAGTAAGTGTCATTATCTTCCTCAGTTTACAGAAGACAAAACAGAGGCACTGAGTAGTTGACTTATTGGCTCAGTGTAACAGGTAACACATGGTGAAGCCACAATTCAGAGTTAAGTATCTGAAATCCAGAGTTCATGATCTTATCCACTACACTAGGCTGACTTAGGACAAGTCCTAAGAGAAAGTTCAGGTCTGTTAAAATGCATTTTCTCTGCCACTAACATCAGTGTGAACTCAGACACAGTAAGTGACCATTTTCATTTTCTATAGAATGTGAGGTTGAACTGAAGCACAATGGATGGCTTTTATACTTTTATACAGTTCTTTTTACTTTGACTGGATTGAAAGCTTCTTATGATCAGGTCATGCTATGCAGACCTTGCCCACTTTTGCAGACAAATTTTAAATGCTTGATAAACATTTCTTTTAACAAAACCAGCAAAAGGAGGTATATGAAATGGGAAGTAAACAGAAATCTAGATGATCTTCACTTATATAATAAGGAAATAATAAGAAAAATAGATCTGACTCTCCAACACTATCCTTTTCATTGTCCTATCAGCCACAATTGGGGAAACCTTATCATATTTTTCAGTACATATGGATTCTTATGTACTGAAAACTCATGCATACAAAGATACACAGACAAAACTATCTAAGATACATAAAAAACTAAATCAATTTATGGAAGATATCTATAATTAAGGGAAAATATCATTTTTCTAACAGTACAGCCTAAGAAGTCTTTTCAGTAACAAAACAACTATTGTGTGAGATTGCCTTTCATAGAGGTGGAGTTGGGACATATGACTTAAACTTCTACTTAATATAGAGAGCATAGTTTAGTAGTCACTTAAGTCATGTTAGTTGTGTAGGTATGAATAAATCAAATTAATGTCACCTTTGTACAAATTAGGCAAACAGAAAGTGGTTGCATTTTGTTTTCTTATGTCCCCTAGTCTAAACATTTTTCTGCAGGGCAAATACTGTACAACTGTATTTGATAGCCCCGATGAAGATCAAAGAGTAGGCTGTTACCCCTGTCCTCAATATCAAGGGGTATTTTTGTTTTGTTTTCTTTTTTATAATTTTGAAACCAAATGGAGTAGAAGCAAATAGGTATGCATCTGTGACTTCAATCAATAGAGACCAATTCCTGTGACACATAGGTAGTATGGCAAAGGTCAGTTAGGTATCATCAATCAATTTCCTTTAAGAAGTCAAAGTCAAGCAGGGCCAAGGTCTGACCATGAGCTAACATTGGAGAAAAGCTGTAGACTGTTAGAGCAGGAAAAAAAATCTTAGAGAAAATTGTGTCCTCTTCTTCATTAAATAGATGAAGGAAATTGAACCTAAATATGTTTGGAGACTTCCCTAAGCTCAACAACCCAACAAAGATGTCATATGACCTACTTGTCTTGGTAAATTCTAGAGAATACATGGAAAATATAACTATAGACATATGAGTAAGTTTATTTAGTATCTCAAATCTTTCCCCTTTTGTGGTGGCAGAATTCATCTTTTTTGCAAATAAGAGATGCTTCAAATGAGGCTAATGGTTTCATTTACTCATATTAAATGAAGTAGTTTAGTTAGTGCTTACCAGTCCATTCATCTTGCCTCAATGGTATACATTACTTTAGGACATAGGCATCACCCCGTAAAGATTCGCCATGTTGGTTACACAATAAAAATCTAACCCAACACAACAGAAATTATCTATTCAGTACAGTGCAATGGGTTAATATCTGGTTTTATTCATCCTTTGCTCCCCTCCTTATTTCTTTATTCATAATATGTCATAGCAATCTAGAATACCTTGTTTCTCATGTATCACATATGTCACACTCATCATTTTATGTCCCCTCCCTAGAATCAAAACTGACCATGATTTTGCTGTATCTACAGCCAGAAAATTCTACTAGAGCTCTTTCTACAACACAATGCCATCTTCTTATAATCGGATCAGTGTTGTTACAATTATATTTCTTTCTGGTATCCAGGCTAACCGAAAGCATGCTTGAGGACAGACCATAAGTAGAAAAAGGTACATTTTCCATGATCTTCCCCTTCATTCAGGTTTGAGCAAGGTGCCCCTTTCTTTCTGAATACTTTTCATTTCCTATCCTACTTCCCCATTCCTAAAAATAACACTATTTTTCAGCTGTGGGTGGAAAAAATCTAATCTTTAGCATATGGTCTCATCACAGATTGTGACAGTGTTATTTCTCAGAATCAACTGAGGCTCAGTAATTATTCCTTCCATGAGTCTGATTATCTCTAGGGAACTAGAATGAAGACAAATTTGGGATTTTTGTTGGCAGTAAGCAAGTGTGTTAGCATGATCAGAAGCTTTAGCTTTCTCAAAATTCAACCCTTTGTCCAATATTAATCTGTGATTAAGTTACAGAGTGTCTTGTTCTTACTACCAGGATCTGGAAACTTTGCTGATTTAGTGCTAGGCTTAGAGTTTCCTCTTGCTTCCTGCATCTTCAGAATCCTATATGGTGTGAGCATATCTAGTAATTGCCAATAAACTACTTGCAAGTATACAGTGTGCCATTTTTAGAAGATCTACCATTTCAAATAAATTTATTCAGAAAAGAGATGTACTAATCAACCACATGTTGATGAATATTAATTGAAATTTAAGGAAATACCATACACAAACTTTGTGGTGAAATGAAATAGGATTTATTATCTAAAATATATAACAACAAGACAATTCAGATGATTCAGAGCCAGAGGGATTAGCAAGATTGTCCAAGAAATGTGAAGGGTCCTGAATTTCATCAGCTGCCATGCCATAGTGGCGAATGATAATAGTGGAGTGAGGAGTTTGTTTGTGTGTATGTGTGTGTGTGTGTGTGTGTGTGCGCGCGCGTGCATAAACTTTCCTAATATGACAGTCTCTGTTAAGTTTCAGACTTAGGTCATTCTAAACATAACCATAGTCTATCTCATTTGGGCCTGATATAGCCCAGCCCCTGAAATATATATATTTTGGAATTGGAAGTTGCATATATCAGAATACATATCAAAATTGGAGGGTACAGAATACAAACATAGGGAAATTCCTGATGCTCAGGCCAATTTCTCAGATATCTTCATTTGACTTGCCAAAAAAAATTTATTGTGTATTTTATAAGAATTTGATAGTACATCCTGACTCTGCTTCAGGTAACTTGGTAAGGGTTATAATATGACTTTGTTGTTACCATCAACAAACTAAACATTTACTAAATTTCTAGGACATGTGTCCATTATTACACACAGAGTATTTTCACTCCACTAAAAATATTTGATATTCTACTTATTTATCACCCTTCCAGCAACCATTAAATTTTTCATCTTCTTTATAGTTTTGCCTTTTCCAGAATGTCATATAGTTGTAATCCTACAAAATGCAACCTTCTCAGATTGGTTTCTTTCACTAAGAAACCTTTATTTAGGGTTCCTACAAGTCTTTTCACAGCTTGATAGCCTGTTCCTATTTAGTGCTGAATAATATTCCATTGTCTGCCTATACCACAGTTTATTTATCCCTTCACCTATTTCAGGACATCTTGGTTGCTTCTAAGGATCAGCCATTATGAATGAAGTCACTATAAACATCCACGCACAGCTTTTGTGTGGGCATAAGTTTCTAGAACCCTTAGGTAAATATCAAGGAGCACAATGCTGAATATGGTAAAAGGATGTTTAGTTTTATAAGAAACCATCAAACTGTCTTCCAAACTGTCTGTATTACCAGCAGTGTACAACAATTCCTGGTGCTCTACATCCTCACCAGCATTTTGTGCTGTCAGTGTTCTAAACTTTAGCCATGTTAATAGGCAAATAATGTTACCTATTTATTGTTTCAATGTGCATTTCCCTGGTGACATATAATGAGGGACCTCTTTTCATATATTTATTTGCCATCTGTATATCTTCTTTGGTGAGATATCTGTTAAGATCTTTGGCCCATATTTCAGTTGGGATGTTTGTTTCATTATCATTGAGTTTTGTGGCTTCTTGTGTATTTTGCATAATAGTTCTTTGTTTATACATGTCTACTGCAAACATTTTCTTGAAGTCTATTGTTTGTCTTTTAATTGTTTTGCTATTTGCTTCTGCAGAAGTTTTTTTTATTATTATTTTAATGAAGTCCTGTTTATTGGTTATTTCTCTCAGGTATCATGTCTGTGGTGTTGTATCTAAAAAGACATCATCATGTCCAAGGTCATCTGGGTTTTCTCCCATTATTTTCTAGGAGTTTACTACTTTTGAATTTTATATTAAGCTCTGTGATTCTTCTTAAGTTAATTTTTGTGAAGGATATGAGGTCTGTGTCTAGACCTTTTTTGCATGTTGATGCAACTGGATAATTGTTCTAGTATCATATGTTATGATACTAGATAATTTTTACTTCATTGTATTGACTTTTGCTCCTTTTTCAAAGATCAGTTGCCTGTATGTTTGTGTGGGTCTATTTTTGGAGCATCTAATCTGTTCCATTAATCTATTTTTCTATTCTTTTGTCAGTATCGCATTGTCTTGTTATAGCTTTATGAGAAGTCCTGGGATTGAGTGCAATCAGTCCTCTATCTTTGAGTTTCTCCTCCAATATTGTGTTGGACAATCTGGATCTTTTGTTTATCCATATAGATTTTAGAATCAGTTTGTTGATATCCATAACATAACTTGCTAAGATTTTGATTGGGATTGCATTGAATTATATATCAAGTTGGTAAGAACAGTTATCTCAACAATATTGACTCTTCCTTTCTATGCAAGAACATGGACTACCTCTCCATTTATTTAGTTCTTTTTTTTTTATTTCACTCGTTGGAAATTTGTAGTTGTCCTCATAATTCTTGTATATATTTTGTTAGATTTATACCTAAGTATTTCATTTTGGAGAGTGCTATTATAAATGGTATTGTGTTTTGAAGTTCAAATTCCACGTGTTCAGAGTTGCAATATAGGAGAACAATTAACTTCTCTATATCAATCTGATATCTTGCATCCTTATTATAACTACTTACTAGTCTAGGGGTTTTTCGGTTGATTTTTTCAGATACCTCCTTTGTCATCATATCATCTGTGAACATGAACAGTTTTATGTCTTCCTTCCCAATCTATGTGCCATTTATTTCTTTTTCTTGTTTTATTGTGTTAGCAAGGACTTCCAATAAGATATTGAAAAGCAGTGATGAGAGGAGAAATTTTTGCCTTGTATGTGACCTTAGAGGGAATTTTTAGATTAGCACCATTAACTCTGATGTAATGTAGAAGGTAGTCTTTATCCAGTTGAGGAAATCTCTTTATTCTTAGTTTACTGAGTTTGTTTTTTTTTTTTTATCATAAACGAGTGTTGAATTTTGTCAACTATTTTTCTATTTTCTATTTTTCTATTTTCTATTGATATGCTTATGTGATTTTTTTATTTTTTAGTCTGTTGATGTGATGGATTAGATTATTGACTTTTTTTAAAGATTTTATTTATTTATTTGACAGACAAAGATCACAAGCAGGCAGAGAGGCAGGCAGGTGGGGGGGGGGTAGGCTCCCTGCTGAGCAGAGAGCCCAATGCTGGGCTGGATCCCAGGACACTGAGACCATGGCCTGAGCCGAAGGCAGAGGCTTTAAACCACTGAGCCACCCAGGCACCCCTTGATTATTGACTTTCAAATATTGAACCAGCCTTATATACCCAGGATAAATTCCTCTTGGTTGTGGTGTATAATTATTTTTTATCCTGTTTTACATTGAATTTGCTAATATTTTGTTGAAGAATTTTGCATCTACATTTATAAAAGATATTGGTTAATTCCATATAATATTATTGTTTTGTTTTGTATTAGGGAAAGACTGTTTTCATAGAATGAGTTAGGTAGTATTTTTTCTGTTTCTATTCTCTGAAAAGGATTTTATAAAAATCTGGTACAATTTCTTTCATTTAAAAATTAATTTTTTTTATTTATTTAAGTAATCTTTACACCTCACATGGGTCTTGAACTCTTGAGGCTTAACCCCAAGTTCAAGAGTCACATTCCTCTAATTAAGCCAGTCAGGCAGCCCAGTATAGTTTCTTTCTTAAATATTATGTAGAATTCACTTGTGAATGCATTTGTATTTGGCTTTTTCTGTTTTGGAAGGCTATTGATTATTGATTCAATTTCTTTAATAAATATGGGCCTGCTCAGACTATTTCTTCTAATGTGAGTTGCGACAGATTGTATCTTTCAAGAAATTTATCCATTTCATTTAGATTATCAAATTTGTGTACATAGTGTTGGTCATAGTTCATAGCATCCTCTTAATTTTTATAATCTTTAGGAATGTCCCTTCTTTCATTTTTGATACAAGTAATTTGTGTCCTCTCTTTTTTTCTTAGTTTAACTAGAAGCATATAAATTTCATTGATCTTTTCAAAGAACCAGCTTTTGGTTTCATTGGTTTTGCAAAGTAACCTCTTGTTTTGTTTTGTTTTCCTATTCCATTGAATTCTGTTCTGATTCCTTTTTGTAAATCTCAGTTTCCTCATCTCTACAATAAAATATTACTTGAAAAACACTTAGCAGCACCTGACATGTAATTTAAAAAAAAATACAACAAATGTTAGTGATTATTGTTATTATCTTGCCTTATTAAGATACAATGTTTTAGGGTATTTTAGAATGTTTTCTTTGCTCTCCCCACTTCAGGAAGCAGAGGGGATTTTTCCCTGATGTTTACTGTGAAAGTCTGGTTGAGCTCCTGGAGGTAAATCTCATGATATTGTTGCCTCCTGCACCTTGACTAGGCACCCTGGAGTTTTTAACACTCAGAATTGTCAGCCCTGAGCCTCTAGCAATTAATCACAGTTTAGATTTTCCTACTCTGGCATTTTTTGCCAGACAGTTTTCAACTTTGAAGTTTCTATTCTGATAAGTGACAGCTCCCTGTATTTGCCAACTTGTCTCTCTGATCTCAGGGTCAATGGATTGACTTGTATATCACTTCTTTTATGGAGCTGAGTAGAGTTGATTTTTCAGCCTATTCAGCCTTTTACTCTTTATGATGAAGTGACAACTTCCAAGCTCCTTATATACAAGACCGGAATTCAGAAGTTACACTTACCTTTTTTTTTTTTTTTTAAAGATTTTATGATTTTATTTATTTATTTGACAGGCAGAGATCACAAGTAGGCAGAGAGGCTGGCAGAGGCAGAGAGGGGGAAGAAGCTTCCCCGCCAAGCAAAAAGTCCAATACAGGGCTCGATCCCAGGACCTTGGGATCATGACTTGAACTGAAGGCAGAGACTTTAACCCACTGATCCACCCAGGACCACCTATACTTACATTTTTAATTCATTTTTTTATCATTAAGTAAACTCTACTCCCAACATGGAGCTTGAACTCATGGCCACAAGACTGAGAGTTACATGTTCTACTGAGACAATCATTTAAGTGTTTTAAGTGTTTTTAAAAAATTAATATTTTTAAAAGTATTTCTACCAAATTATAAGTTATAAGCAATACAATTTAATCTAATTTATAGCATTTCTTATAGGTTTAAATAATTTCCTACTTTTGTTCTTAGTGGTAAGGATCCCTTTATCTAGTTATAAATCAAATTAATACATACCATAGCTTTTTTATTTTAATGAAAAAGTGGTATTTTGACTGTCAGAACAAAGAGTGAGGTGAATCAGTCAGAATTCTACTTAAATCTATGCATTTACCTTATAAGACCTGTAATTGATTAGGTCATAGTGGATTTGTTAGTACAAGATGATTAAAATAATGCCAATATCAGATATTATGAGAACAAAATATAACCAACAACAAACATTACCATTCAGTGTTTCACCCATAGATAATCTCTGTATTTCCTCAGGATTTTGTTATTTTTTATTTTTATTATTTATTTATTTTTTTTTTTACAGCAGCAGATGTTGTTCAGCTTTCAGATTGCTTCCATTCACACCTCATTCTGTATTTCCCCTCACTCACTGTGACTGTCACTGAGAGCATCACAACTATATGCAACTGACATCATTAGACCAAAGGGCAGGGCAACAGTATGACCTTGAGTGTGAAACTGTCATCTCTATAATATGACAGACTGGCTAAAAGGTCCATAGAGTCTTCAAAGTAGATTAAAAAAAATAAGAAAAATACAACCACGATGATATAAACCAATTCTGTCATTCACGAAATACTGTACATGTATAAAAATTATTAAAATCATGATAGTGATGATACAGATAACAATGAGAAGAAGGAGTGGAAAGTGTAGGTCCTCAGTGAACTGGCTACAAAATGATAAAAAGGAACAAAATCAATCCAAAGGTAATTAAATTATAAAGGAATTGGTCATAAGCTATTGGAGTACATGGCTTAATGTGTTAAGCATCTGCCTTTGGCTCAGGTCATGATCTCAGCATCCTGGGATTGGGCCCCTCATCACGTTGCCTGCTCAACAGGAGTCTGATTCTCCCTCTCCTCTGATTGCCAGTCGCCCTGCTTGTTCTCTCTCAACCTGTGTCAAATAAATAAATAAAATCTTTAAAAAGAATAAAGATTTAAAAAAAAGAAAGAGCAGCCTATTAAACTGCATAATAATGTTAGCTTTGAATTCTTATCCCTGTTTACAGTTCCTGGCCTAGATTAAGAGTTTGTAATTTTTTTTTAAATCATGCCTAGTGTTTATGTAGTACATTACAGTTTACAAAGCATTTAAATTTTTATAAAATTATATTCTCATTTTACATGCACGAGAGGGAGAGACAGTAATGTAGGTTACATTTTGGCTTAAGCTGCACAGCTAGTGGCAGAGGTGGGCTCAGAACTCGGAATCTCTGATCCAGCACAGTATCTGTTGCAGTATACTTCATAATCATATTCTGGTTCTTCTTATACACCCCCCACCCTTCATGGCCAATTCTTCACTGAACTTACCTCCTATGAGAGCAACTGCTGGGAAAGGATATGGGTATTTGTAAAGCAATCTGTGTCCACTGCCTCTCCCTTATCCTTTCTGTCATCTGTCAAAGAATTCTAATACTGTGCAATCAGTGCTTGCTGGTGAGAATGTTGACAAAGTCTTATTCCTGAGCTGGAGGTTGTATGTAAAATTGAGTGTCTTGAATAATTTTTTTACACTAGTAAATTCCTTACATCCTAGAAATTTAAAAAAATTTTTTTTTCCATATTTTGACCAGATTCTAGGTAGGATATACATTTAAATTGGGGTTCAAATTATAACATATTTCTTTTTAAATTTTTTTTATGTTTTTAAAGATTTTTATTTATTTATTTGACAGACAAGTAGGCAGAGAGGCAGGCAGAAAAAGAGAGAGAGGAGAAAGCAGGCTCCCCACTGAGCAGAGAGCCCGATACGGGGCTCGATCCCAGGACCCTGGGATCATGACCTGAGCTGAATGCAGAGGCTTTAACTCACTGAGCCATCCAGGTTCCCAAAAGTATAACATATTTCTATAGGCATACTTGTTTATCTAGTATAAAGTGTGCATATAAATTCACCTAAACATTAAAAGAAGTGTTAAGTTTAGGTGCCAAGGTGGCTGGTCTGACCCTGCATTTCTGCTCAGGTTGTGATCTCAGGGTTGTGAGATCAAGCCCCAGATCAGGTTCCACACTCAGCATAGAGTCTACTTAAGTTTCTCCCTCTCCCTCTGCACCCCGCCATGTGTGCATTTGCTCTCCCTCTCTCTCTCAAATAAATAAATAAAAATTGTAAAAAGAAGTATTAAGTTATTAGGCTCTTAAAGTACTTAACTATTCCTCACACATCTTTCCTTAATGAGTTAATAAAATAGTAAATGTCACCATAACAATTTCTTGTTCATCAAGGATGAAAATAAGTAGAATGATTTGTATACACCTGTCCTTGATTTTCAAATGAAGTTCACAAAAAATTTCCTAATTTTGAAATTAGTGAAACTTTTCCATTGATAATTTTTACTGAATACTTAAAGCACTAACATTCTTCAATTTTTTAAAACATTTTAAACTAACTACACTTTTCAACAAGCCATATTGTTTGCATGTAATTCCTAGTCTCATGAATCACCTAAGGCCACCAAATTATAATTTACTGACAGATGGTTTTCTAAAGACAAAAAAGAAATTCAAATTAAGCATAGTAATGAGAGTGCTCTAAAGCTAAAGTAGGCATAATACACTGACTGCAGACACTTTGTCTACATGTACTATAATGAAAGTTGAGATAAGGTAAGGGAAACACTCATAAGGAAAGGATTATATTCACATTATAAATTTTAATAGCCAGAAACATAACTTATAAACAGGAATCACTTCAGAAAAGAAATAACTACATTTGGCATTTAGTGTGTGGTACTTTTTCAACTATTTAATGTGTTTTGCATTGAGGGAATCAGGAAAGGAACAGACATATGCAATTCATCAGTATGTAAAAAAGAAATCAAAATGGTTTTGTCTGATAGTTTTAGTACCTTTGCAATCTCATATAAAATGTTTACAAATGTCACAAGATTGGAGGCTGCTGAAATGGAAGATAAAATATCATTATTATACTTGAGAAAGAGTAACTCAATAGCATATTAAACATACTAGTTTTTCTGAGTCCTAAAAAGATTTTCAAACTTCCCAAAGATGTTTTTTGAAATCACACTATGACTTTTTTTTTTTTTAATTTAAAGGGTTAACTGCAAATAATAGGCTATGCCAGTAATACCAGGGTCTAGGAACATAAGAGATAAGGAGGCAAACTCATCATGACAGCTAAGATCTCAGGCTAAGAAATATGTTAGAATATATTTTTAACAACCTTATCAGCTGTCTATTGGGTACTACAACTTTGAAAGATCCACTTCTCAGTAAACTGGATCCCTTGTTATTAATTAGTTTGTAGTTACATAAATACTTTTGCCTAAAGACAGCTTATTGGGCAGTTAATGAACATCTAGAACATCTAGAAATGTTTGAGTATGATAATATGATAGTGTAAACTGAATGTCCAAGAGAAATAACTGAAATTTGTAGAAGAAAAGAGAGAATTCAGTAAAGGTGAAACTTACGATGTATCTCACTGTAGACCAAAAAAGGAAAAAAAAAAAAAAAGAGAGAGAGAGAGAATTGTATTTTAAAAGTAACAGAAAATACAATAAAAATTTTCACTAATGATAAGCACAAAAACATAAAATATACACTATTAAGCTTTAAAAAGTGGTATGAAGTTATTCCATGAGAAATATTACAAAATTTGACTGGAAATATGAGAAATCTAGATGAAATGTAATTACATAGTGATGTAGTTCTGGATAGGAAAGACTTACTACTATTTAGATGTCTATTCACAAAGAGTAAAGAATATTTTGAGGTCAATAGGAAATTTTTTCCACTTAAACCGGTGAGTTATATCTTATCTTATATTATATTAATTATTTACCTGCCAAATTTTCTGCTGTGCTTATGGACATAGGATGTCTTACCTGTACTCCAGAAGAGGGTCTTCCCCACTAGAGATTAAAGCCATAGAAACTCATTTATGTGTGAAAAGAAAACATTCTCAGACTAAATCAAGACTCACTATTACAGAATAGTCAACCTCACTATTGGAAAAATTATAGAATTAAAAATATGAGAATTAAAAATATGACAAAGAATTCTTCTACCCCAGTTTGTAGTCATAAGGTCTGATTATTAGGGAGAAAATGGATAAATCTCCATATGGTAACAAGCTCCAAAGGACATAGTTAAAATCATGGTACCTTGCCTTTGGTAATTTACTATAATTAAAACTCAGGTTAATTTGGATAGTTCTGACTGAAGTCCATGGACAAGAAAGTCACTGTGAGGCAATGAATTTTGGTCTGGTGATCCAGACATAACAAGATCTTAGGGGTTTGTGGGAAAATGGCTGACTCGGGGAGTATGTCATACTCAAGCTGAAAGTTGTTATAGAGCAAGATATGTGACACGAACTTGTGCTCTTGGGAAAATGTATGAGCATTTATCTGTAAATTAAAAGAACTGAATCCTTGTGAAATTGCTCAGAAGAAAGGTTTATTACATTTTAAAGTCAGTTTGACTGCAAAGATCGTATCTTACTGTCATCTGAAGAACTAGCTCTATTGAACTCTTAAGACATCATGAGCTCCATCCTGAAATTTCTTTTTGTGAAGTTAATTAATATATTTATGTTAAGGATACTTTTCAGAATATTTATTCCTGTTACTCAAATGCTTCTTCATGAATTCTGTGGGAGAAATAGTATCCATTACAGCTGTATTTCCTCTTGACAGTTAGTCTTTTATCTTGTTGGGCCTTGTAGGTTTTCTGAATGACTGCCCTCCTCTGTTTACACTTTAGTCCTTTGAAAACTTTTTGCTATCTTTGCAGTTACAAAGGCAAATTTTTAGAAGATTGTGGTATGTATTTTTTTTTTCCTTTTCCTACCTTTAATATATGCTACTTGGTGGGGTTTGGTAGAATGTTAAAAGTTATCTTAAATCCTTCTGTTTTTGGTTAAACTTTATAGAGCAGACACTGGCCTTGATTGCCACTCCTTCCTAATAGTCCATAAAAATGATGGTTAAAAAAAAATAAAAAGACAACCTTTTGTTCTTGTGGGTTCATTCTCTGCTATTGCCATCATTTTAGTGTGATTTTAAAAGGACAGAGTGATAAATGCATACATTCAGTTTGCTTTGTTTATACAGAAGTCAGTGCAAAGTTTTAAAAATAACAGGTTATATAACTGATTGGATCTTAGTTACATTAAAGGAACTATTATGTAAAATTGGAAATAGCGACTAATAGTAATCTTAGCAACTGTGTGTCTCTTAGGTGCCAAGTACTCTGCTTTGCATTTTAACATATATTTCTTCCAACCCTCATAGCAATGTTGCATATAGGTAGTAATATTATTTTACTTATTCATGTTGATTATAGATAAATCATTTATGAAAATATTCTTGGTAGGAAAAATTACATTAAGATGGCCATATACAAGACAAAACTCAAAGGTCATTTCCATTTTTCCAGTTCTATTCTTCTCCCTGGAGATTCTGCTATGCTATGGAATCACATTAAAGAAACAAAGTGTTATTAAGTATCATGGTCCAGATACATGTTTATAGTTCAGTATGGTACTCTTCAGATAATCTCTACTGAAGTTACTTTCACCCTCCATAAGTGATCTTTTAAATCAGTTGACTGAAACCACAGTTCCCCAAGTGAGTAAAGAGTGAATGCTTAAATCAGATGCATTAGCAAATTTTTCTCAGGTAAAAACCCTTTTAACTGTAATTGATTTGCAGTTTTGCCTTTGCCATTGCTATTTTACCCTTTAACTATACAGAACACAGGGAGAAAACATACATAATATTTTTCACAGTCTAGACCAAGAGCTGTACAGAGGAAGAGAGAAAAAGGGAAAGAATGCAAGCACATGTGTGAGGCTATGTGAGGGAGAGAGATATGAGAGGGAGACAACTGAAATTGCCACCACCAAATGCTTACACATGATTAAGTATTACACATCAGATAGATGATTGCACATGAAAATTGGTGCTTTCCTGCCCTGGAGGCTGTTTGAGAACATAATTATCCATTCAGCACTCAGGGTAGTGTTTTTCACAACTCAGACATTAGTAAATGCATATTTTCCACTTCACAAACTTATTTAAGGGTCCTATTTGAGCACCTGCATTTGGAAACACTGTTACTTGTGTAAACTCTCCTTTGTGGTAACTGTAATGCTTAAAATTACAAGGAATTATTTGAGTGATTTTCTTTTATGTAACTTAATTTGGGGGGAAAAAAACAAACACTAAGAAACCTCATAATTTCTCCATAATTAATTCCATTAAAACTTATAGATATAATACATGCTAGTAAATAAGAATGTATCTGATTCTTCTACAATAGAATCAAGCATTTCAAAGAGAATGGAGCAAATTCCACCACCTCTCTAGTTTCATCCAGAACCATAGTAGAAACTGTATGTACTCTGTTAGTACATGGGGGAAAGCAATACAGATAGCTTTGTTATATTTTATGTGAAATATTCTTCAACAATAGTAAGGAAATGAAGAAATATGCTAGTTACAGGTGTTACAGGTTGAATTATATCCCCTTCCACATTTCTATGTTGAAATCCTAATCCCCCAAGCCTCAGAATGTGACTATATTTGGAGTTAGGGTGTCTTACAGGGGTCATGAAAGAAAAATGAGGTGGTATGGATGGGCTAAATTCAATATGACTGGTGTCCTTATAAGGAGACAAGATTAGGACACAGACAAAAACAGAGGAAGACCATAGGAAGACACTGGGTGAAGATCTCTGTCTACAAATCAATGAGAGAGGCCCACAGAAGAAATCAAACATGCTGATATTTTGATGTTGCTCTTCTAGCCTTCAAACTGTGAAAACATAAATTTTATGTGAAGTTACCCAGTTTGTGATATTTTGTTATGACTGTCCTAGTGGGTGTTAAAGAAACATGAGCCTGAGATACTAGAGAGAACATTACAAATAGTGTAAAAGATGGTGGTCCATAACCAAATTTATATTTGTAATCACATGAATTAATATATAGGAAATAAAATTGTGATTAATTTGAGATAGAGACTATGCAACTGATATGGATTTCTTTATTTACTGTCTAAATTTTCAATTCCACAGAGATTTCCAAGGTACCAATTTATGAATTCAATGGCTTTGTGGAAATACTTATGAGATGTACAACATAATAGGGGACTTCTTGGATAAGTAAGTCTTATTTGTATAATTATAGGGTTAGAGAAGACCTTGAATCAACTTATAACCTTTTCCTTTGACGGAAATCAAGTGAAGTATGCTTTCCAACCCAATCATGAGTTTGTGATTTGAAAAAGGAAGAGAAAGAAAGAGGAGTGGGAGACTGGTGGTGTTGGGAGATAGGGAAATTATTGGAATTTGCCTACAAATCATGTTTCTTTTCATGAAAAGAATGAAAAAAATCAATTTTTTTTCATAAGGGTAACTTCTTCCCCCTTTCTGTATTTACATTTTCCATAAGGGTCACTTCTTCCACCTTTTCTGTATTTACATTTTGAGTTGATTTCCCCTTCTCTTTTTTATATATTTTAGTGCCTTTCATTTAAACATTATGACTAAATCATTTCTGATTGGTAATATTTTTACTTATTCAAGGGAAGTTTACTAAATACTTAAAGATCAGTTAAAGATAAATTTATAGTTTCTTCTTATAATTAATTGGAGTCATTTATTATTTCTATACTAACTTAAATATCTGGAAATACATGTGCACCCACAAACCACTTTCCCTGTATGGTTACCAGTGGCCTATGTATTCCACAAGTGTCCTTTCATATCTCTTCACCCTGGGAAATATTTTGTTACCATATAATTAATTTTTTTTTCTTTAAATATTTTATTCATTTATTTGACAGAGAGAGAAACAGTGAAAGAGGCAATACAAGCAGGGGGGAGTGGGAGAGGGGGAAGTAAGCTTCCCGCTGAGCAGGGAGCCCTATGCTGGAGCCCGGGATCAGGAACTGAGCAGAAGACAGATGCTTAAGGACTAAGCCACCCAGGTGCCCCTAAAGATGGTTTTTAGAAATTTGCTTGTTTCCAAATAAACCAGAAATATCCTTGATCATGACCTGAAGATCTCTGATTATGAAGTAGCAGAGGTAGAAAATATGTATGATCCCAGTGTTAGAAACTATGACTAGATTTACGAGATGAAAATACGTGTCTGTACTCATCCAGGAGTGTTTTGGAGTTAGTTATTCTGATTTCCTTTACTCTTATCACTAAAATTAAAGTGCTGAAGGTAACTTTTTTCATGAGTTTAATGCAGGCTGGGGAGGTTTGGGAAGAAATCCATGTTAGATCTAAAAACCCTGAAGGTAAAGGGCAGATTTCATTGATTTCAAAGGTCGCTGTCCAAATCCATTGTCATCAATAAAGCAGCTTTTTCCATTCTAAAGTTTCAATCAGCCAAGCAGCAAGCAGCAAATTGGAATAAATTTCTCATCTAGGTACTGCTGCTTTTTCTCCCTTATCATATACTCAGGCAGGTTGCTAATCAGGTGGTTTTGTAACTGTAAGTTGAAAATAATTTGAGAAAATGACAGATATTCAACAAATCTAATGTAGGAAGTAGAAATAGCTTCTACAGAGTTTATACGGTGCAAAATAAAATTCACTACTAAGAAAAGAGAAGAGGCAATTTCTGGCTTTTAAGATGTAAAGATAATTGAGAGTTCCCAATTTCCTTAAGAGGTAGCCTGTAGTTAGTGACTGACTGCCAGGTGTGTTTGAAACTCTAATAGGAAGGAAAATAATGTAAACATGTAATATACAGCAAAAGAGGCCTCAGGAAAATGCTTACCATTTAGCATAATCATTATTATGCTATAGTATGCACTTAAAGGTAATTGAGTAAAAAACAAGCATGTTATAGATACCCCATTGTGAATCCTGACAATTACTGCTAACTTTATTTTAAAATACATGCTTATGTTTTGAAAGGAAAAATAAGATAAAGTGATTCAAGAGATACTAAGAGTCTTCTTACAATTTTTGTTACACTGAAAAGTAGAAATGCTTGTTTCACTTAAGTGAAGATGAAGCATTTTCAGGGTTTTGTTTTTTTTTTTAAAGATTTTATTTATTTTAAAAAAAAGGATTTTATTTATTTATTTGACAGAGAGAGATCACAAGTAGACGGAGAGGCAGGTAGAGAGAGAGGGAAGCAGGCTCCCTGCTGAGCAGAGAGCCTGATGCGGGACTCGATCCCAGGACCCTGAGATCATGACCTGAGCTGAAGGCAGCGGCTTAACCCACTGAGCCATCCAGGCGCCCCACATTTTCAGGGTTTAAAAAACAAATGGAATCATTACAAACCAGTCAAAACTCTATTTCTGAGAAATCTTGGCTGGAATAACTTAATACATTAATTAATCTTTAAAAATGTTCTTTTAAATGTTATATTATCTGTAGAAGAAAATTACAGCTAACCTCAAGGAGAGAAAAGATACTGCTTTTCTGGGTGACAGAGTATATTTTAAGTATGGGAGCCCAAATATGTTGGAGTATTGTGTGTTGAATAAATTTTCTCTCTTTTTTAAAGAGATTTTATTTATTTGTCAGAAAGAGTGAGAACACGAATACAAGCATGAGAAGAAGCAGTCAGAGCGAGAAGCAGTCTCTTCTCTGAGAAGCTAAAAAGGGAGTTCAATATAGATTTGATCCTAGGACCCTGAAATCATGACCTGAGCTGAAGGCAGATTCTTAACTGACTGAGCCAGTAATAAATTCTTGATGTCACAGAACTTGTAGCTACAATAGCTTCACTCCTTCCAAGATTTGCACTGATTTTCTTGGTTTTATGAAAATCTAGAACACAATATGGTCCTATGGAACAATCTTCCTTGAATTAGATGATGGTTAGGGTCTCTCTAAAAGTTACAAGTTTTTGAATTTGAAATAAATAGAGGAAAATAGATGAAGACTTCTTATCTACAGATCATGTACCAATGTCATTAAATTGGAAAGTTCATTATCATATCTTAATATTAGTGAGCAATTAGTATTGCTTTTAACAATTTTAATATCTGGCTTTTTGGATAAACCTAGCCATTGTGTGACCTCATTAAATTTGAAATTTCAAAAGCATCAGAAAGGATATCTAAAACTTAATGAGAAAATGCAATAGTAAATACTACATGTTTAATAGTCAAACTATGTAATATTTTATCTCAGGAGATTCTGATATATGCATCAAACAACTCCAGCTGAGTGCCACTAAATAAATGTGAAGACATAAATAAATATCTGATGTATAACTATCTTGTACATTTAAAAAAGTAATTGCATATTACATGTATGCCATGTCTTATTAAACATTATATTTAATTAATACCTTGATTTGTTTTAAGTCCATCATACATAGAGTTGAGGGTCCATTTCTGGGATCTGTATTCTGTTCCATTAATCTGTGTGTCTGTTTTTGGACCAGTACTATACTGTTTTGATGACTACAGCTTTGTAATATAGCTTGAAGTCTGAAATGTGATGCCACTAGCTTAGGTTTTCTTTCTCAATATTTGTCTGGCTTTTCAGGGTCTTTTCTGGTTCCATAAAAATCTTAGAATTATTTGTTCCAGCTCTGTGAAAAATGTTGGTAGTATTTTGATAGGGAATTGTCTGTAATTTTTAGAGTATAGATCCTTTACTTCTTTGGTTAGGTTTATTCCTAGGTAACTTACAGTTTTTGGTGCAATTGTAAATGGGATCTGTTCCTTAATTTCTCTTTTTTTCAGTCTTGCTGTTAGTGTATAGAAATGGAAGTGATTTCTATGCATTGATTTTATATTCTGTCATGTTGCTGAATTCCTGTATAAGTTCTAGAAATTTGGGGGTGGAGTCTTTTGGATTTTCCACTTAAAATATCATGTCATCTGTAAATAGTGAGAGTTTGATGTACAGAGTATCATAGGGAAATGAAGGGAAAAATGAATGGGATGTAATCAGAAAGGGAGACAAAACTTGAGAGATTCTTAACTATAGGGGAGTGGTTGAGTGGATGGAGTAATTGAGGGATGGTCATGTGATGTGAAGAGCACTGGGTTTTATTCACAACTAATGAATTATTTAACTCTACATCTGAAACTAATGATGTACTATATGTAGGTTAACTGAATTTAAATTAAAAAATAAGTATATCATACATATGTTAAAGTCAAAACAACAGATTCCAAGACATAAAACTACCCAATTCTACTTTTACAAGAGGTAGGAATGGGTTTTAATTAAGTAACAAAAACTGATGGGATTAAAAATTTTTAGAAATAATATGTTTCTTTAGATGTCAAGGGAAATGAAGAGAAGAGAAATCTCAAACTCAAAAGAGAGGAAAGTCATAAAGATGCATTAAAAAGTAAGATGAATAAGTGAAGGAACAATGAAAAATAGAATATTGTTATAAGCCAGAGTCTATGACCATGACCTACATCAGACCACAGGCCAGCATTTTCCCCACACATACTACTTATCACTTTCTTTAGTGTCCTGGGTTTAGGTCATCTGAACAGACCAATCATGACTTCCCACTTACCATCAATTTACACCAAATAATGCATAAAAGATGCCATTCTGTAAAACCACATTCTTACAGAGTCATACGTGTTTTTACTAGCCAAACAATATCAACTGTAAAGTTTTAATTCTATGATAAAATATTCAGACATATTTGAGATTATAAAGATATATGTTAAAATGAAGAACTTGAGATAATTATTAATTAATATTCCTTTCCCTAAAGCCAGAGATGTTTGATTAAATAAATAATAAATATTTATTTGATAAATAAAATGGAATAAAATTTTAGAATACATGAACTTTAAAGCAAAATTATAAAGTCTCTGTTACTTAGAAATCTTCATGCTTTTCTTGAATGAGACCACTCTTTATCTCCACACTCTTATCAGCAAATCTAGGTGGATAATTGGGAGCTTTTGACTATTCCTTTCTTCTGGCAAGAAATGCCAATATTCTTATTACACCAAACACTCTCTCACTCTTTTGCATTCCCCTCTCAACAGAGGTAGAGAAATCATCACTATATCTCTATTTATTTCATTTAACCAGTTTCTAACCCAAGATTAAGTAGTGAGGGTTTCCTTTCAGGCAATCCTCTTGTTTCACAAATAATTAACTAAGGTCCAGAGGAGTTATCTCACATTCATCTAGCTAAGGCCAAGGCCAGGATTAAAACCCAGTTCAGCTAATAATTTCATTTCTATG
This sequence comes from Mustela nivalis, assembly GCF_964662115.1. NCBI lineage: Eukaryota > Metazoa > Chordata > Mammalia > Carnivora > Mustelidae > Mustela > Mustela nivalis. Next base: position 127,722,352 of record NC_139021.1, read on the forward strand.
TCAAATTGCCTCAAGCAAGCAAGTAATCAGGCAATGCATTTTGCACAGAACTCATTAATAGCCATTTTGTGTATTGTCTGAAGATCATCAAACTATTATGAGGATTTCTTCCCAACAGCTATACAAGATTTTAAAACATTAGGAAATTTACTCTGTAATTAAAGCCATAAAAAGCATGCATTTATGACTTTAACAGATCATTAAAATATATGTAAGTACCATTCTTGGAAAACGCTGAGTCTTAGAGAGACTTTTCTGGGAGTCATGTATTTTTATAAAGCATATTCAAAATTTGCACTTGCTCTGCCAATCTTTACTGTACACTTCACTGCACAGGCAGAAGGCATTCTTTCCACTGTAAAACAGTTTTTGCTTTATTCTTTTCATTCCATTTGCTCCTATCTGAAATTATCTTGTCTGTTTGCTGTCCTCTGCAAAATGGAAACTCCGTAAGGGCAGAAATATTGTTTTATTTAATTTTTTTCAAAGTATCAACTGTTATAAATGAATGAACCAAGGAATGAATGCAAAGACACATGTGAAAAAGGAGGGACATGGCCATCTAATCTCCTAATAAATTTCCTATGCAACTTCAAAGATTTTGGACTGTCCACATAGGGTAGAGGAATTAGTAGGAACTTCTATCTTCTGGCATTTCCTTGGAAATGAAACCTCAGAAAACTAGTCACAGCTTTGCTGCCTTACATGGATTTGGAAAATCCATTTAACTTAACATTCCCTGAGCTTCAGACTTGAAAAGATTCACACATTTTCTGATTTAATGACAGGATTATTACATAGATGTCTTGTTCCTTTGCATTCAGTTTTATTCTCTCCTTCCTCTTCTTGGATCATCACCATAGCCAATTTTGACTTGGCTGCCACCATTTTGTATCTGGTCAAAGCTGGTTGCCTAGGAAACACAAAGTAATTTCAAATCATCTCAGTAAAAAATTAATTGGAACTCTGTGAGTTCTGTTCCCTTCCAGCTTGTCCTGTTCCCAAATTATGAGAGATTCCAAAACTTCATAGAAATTACTCAAGGTTAGTCCTTCTTTGTTTGGAAGAGGCAACAAATATCTTTTTGTGAATAGTTGTACAAATTAGAACTGACAAGATTTTGTTGACAATGAATTTGTAGTTAAAACGAACCCAGACCAAAACAAACTATCTTCCTAAAGAGAAAGAAGCATGCCTCCAATAAAGTTGTTATTCACTTAGATTTTGCATTATTTTATCCCTAGGCGGACTGTTATTAATTAGAAATAAATTAATTTATTGACAATTGAAATTCCTCAAGTCACTTTTCCTTAATCTTTAAAGACTTTTCAACTTACCTCAGGAACCAAGAAAGAGGGAGATAAAAAGTTCTCCAAAATGAACACTAATTTGCATTAGCTTTTCCTTGTAGTTAAATGTTTATGTAACTATGTGTCTGAATACATTTTAACCCTGAAGGGTAAGGACAAGTTTTTTGTTTTGTTTTCTTGATATTTCTCAAATTTCAACATCATTGCTATTAATTACCAAAAAAAGGAAATTATCATTTGTAATAAATGTAGTTATGAATATTTTAAGCTTTCATGTACATTAAGATAACAAAATCCTCCCAAATCCAAAATTTCTGACTATAATCTTGTGCTGCCAAGGAGAGAATATGACAGCAGTGCTCTCAAGGAAATAGATCCTGTTTTATTTAACTTTGAATTCCCAGTTTAGTCCATAGCAGGTACTCAGGAGATAAGTCCTGAATTAAAAAAAAAAAAAAAAAAAAGAAGTTGAAATTTTAAATAAAATATTTTAAAAATATGATATGCCCTTCAATAATTGATCATTTTAAAATTCCTGGAATATTCAAGATCATTTACCATGTCTAGCATTACATGTTAATTTAAACAAATTAAAAAAAATTGGAGAAAGTTTACTATCTATCTATTATCTATCTAGCTTCACTTCTAAGTAGATATTATATATATTATGTCTTTTTGTAGGGCAGAAAAAATGGAGAAGCTAGTGGAAAAGGAAGCAAAAGAGATTTTAGAAACTTATTTTAGAAATATTTCTTTTGGTTTAAAAAAACAGGTTGATGAAATTCAGGAAGAAATTCAATTTTTTAATATTTTTAGACTTTGAACTCCCACACAGAGCATCCTCAGACTCTTTGAATCTGATAGAATTTAAGTGGCCTGTCATATCTGGTCCTAAAATTAAAGCATCCTTTTTTATCTGTAGAAATAACAATAAAATCAATACTGTGAGTAATTTAATTTAAATGGCTATTTTACTGTTTTATTTTGACCTAGAATGATGATATGTCAATAGTGATGTGATCATTAAAGTATGTTATATTGTATCTACAGCAACAGTACTCATTTCAGTACAGTGTGATCACTTTTTAAATATGCAGAGCGTGTGCAAATGTCAACATTGATCAAGTTGCATCCCTATGTGTACTCTTAATTGAACATTAAAATAGACTCTTCACTCTTTCTTCTGCCAATTACAGTTAAGACAATTATGGTTTATTTTGTAGCAGAATGAGTTAATAAATTTTTAACTGAATACAGCTTTTCAAATGCCGGCATAACAGAGAAGGAATGAAATAAGGAGTGTGTTTGTGATTCTTCTCAGAGTATTAAAATGCTTGAAAAAAAGTGTGACATTTTGCCTTCATTTGTATATTTTCCTATAGATACTTAGAGATTTCTTTGAGATATTTATAAGTGTGATGATTTTAAAAAACACAGAAGTTACAGTATGTTGTCTCCATAGATGGTTAAATGTTATTTTCACACATGTGATCTCAGTCTAAGTTTGAAAGAAGAGAAAAATAAATACCACATTTTGAAACAATTACTAAAAATATAAATTAATTTGTAATTGCTTCCCCTAACTTTATTGAAATATAATTGGCATATATCATGTAACTTTAATGTGTATAATGTGTTAATTTGATATATTTAGATATTGTGATATAATTACTGTCTTAGTGTTAGCTAAAGAACTTATCACCTCAGTTAATTACCATTCTTTTTCATGGTGAGAATATGTAAGATTTACTCTAATAGCAATTTTTAAGTATATAGTCCAGTATTATTATCTAAAAGCACATTGCTGTGCATTAGATCCCTAAACCTTACTCATCTTCTAACTCAAAATGTGTACTTTTTGACTAGCATCTCCCCATTTCACCTATACCAGCCTCTGCAAGTTCAGTTTTTTTAGATTCCACATATAAGTGAGTGAGATCATGCAGTATTTGTCTTTCTGTCTGACCTACCTCACTTAATATAATATTCTTGAGGACCATCCATACTGTCTCAAAAGGCAGGATTTAATTCTTCTCAAGGATGGACTATGAGATATATATATATATATATATATATAGAGAGAGAGAGAGAGAGAGAGAGAGAGATATCTCATTACATGTATTTGCATATGTACATATACCCCATCTTCTCTAGCTATCTATCCACTGATGGACAATTTAGTTGTTTTAATATCTTGCCTATTTTGTATAACACTGCAATAAACATATGAGCACAGATATTTCTTCGATATTCTGTTTTCATTCATGTTGATTATATACCCAGAAGTGGGATTGTCAGATCATATGATAGTTATACTTTTAACGTTTTGAGGAAGTTCCATACCATTTACCATAGTGCTCACATCAAATTACATTCCCACCAACAGAAGGCAAGTGTTCTCTTTGCTCCACATCCTCACCAACATTTGGTATCTAGTGGGTTTTTTAGTTTGATTTTTTAGGGTTTTTTTGATGATAGCTATTCTAACAGGTTTGAGGTGATATCTCATTAAGGTTTTGATTTGTGTTTCCTGATGATTTAGTGATGTGAAGCCTGTTTTCTTTACCTGTTGGCCATGTGTATATATTCTTTGGAAAATTGTCTACTCAGATCCTTGGATTATTTTTAATCAGATTGCTTGTTTTGTTAGTTAGTTTGTTTGTTTTTTGGTTACTGAGTTATACAAATTCTTTATATATTTTGGATTTTAACCCCTTATCAGATATATAGTTTGAAATATTTCCTCCCATTCAATAGGTTGCCTTTCTATTTCATTGTTTCTTTTGCTGTGCAAAAGCTTTTTAATTTGATGCACTCCCATTTATTTATTTTTGCCTTTGTTATTTGTATTTTTGCTATCATATTCATAAAATCATTGAGAAGGGAGTTGGGGGAAATTGGAAGGGGAGGTAAACCATGAGAGAATATGGACTCTGAAAAACAATCTAAGGGTTTTGAAGGGGCGGGGGGGTGGGAGGTCGGGGTGCCAGGTGGTGGGTATTATAGAAGGCACGGATTCCATGGAGCACTGGGTGTGGTGCAAGAATAATGAATACTGTTACGCTGAAAATAAATAAATAAATTTAAAAAAAAAGAAAAAAAAATCATTGCTGAGACCTATGTCAGAGAGATTTTCTCAATGTTTTTTCTAAGAATTTTAGTTTCACATCTTATATTTAAGTCTGTAATACATTTTGAGTTCATTTTTGTGAGTGATGTGAGACAGGAGTCTCTTTCTTTCTTTTGCATGTGGTTATGCAGTTTTCCCAACGTCATTACTGAAAAGACTATTCTGTCCATATTGAGCATTCTAGGCTCCCTTGTCAAATATTAGTCAACTGTATATGCAGACATTTATTTCTGGGCTCTCAGTTATGTTCTATTAGTCTATATATCTACTTTTTGCCAGTACGATACCATTTTAAATACTATAGTTTTATAGTATTGTTCAAAATCAAGAAGTATCATGTTTCCAGCTCTGTTCTTTCCCGCTGTACTACCTGAGACTCTCTCAGACCATGTATGTATATATGGGCTCCATATTTCTTGTTCCTTCTTGTGGCAGAATTCTTAAGCTTGTACATCTTAGATCTTACAACACAAAGCTGGCTGTGAAAAGCCTCTCTTTTGTTCTCCTAAAAGTGGCATTACAGCTCAAGATGGAGGTTTTTCCCTGGCCCACAGACTTCTCTGTGTGCTCCCTGTCTATCAGAACTCTCACAGCCTTCTTCAGAAGTGCACAGAGAGGAAGCCAGCCATAGAGCAGCTTGGCACCTGGGAGCTGGGATGTCTTTGGGTCACCTGAGGGGAATCTGCGGGTGAGGCTTTTCCCACAACTATCAGTGGGGATTGTGTTCATAATGCAGTCAGTAAGAACCATGTTTCTTTAATGTCCTCTGAGAGTCTAATATGCAGATTTCTTTATTTATTCCTTTCACAGAGATGTGCCTCTTCAATACTGTGAGATCAGATGTTATGAGAGAGAAAGGAGTCTCTTCAGCAGCTTCCTACACAGCTAAGGAAACCAAACACTTACTCACTGGATCTCTCTTTACTCTGTGGGAGTAACCACAAACTGCCTAATTTAACCCTAAGCTGTGCTGCCTTGGAGGAGAGATCACGCTCGCAAAAGTCAAGTTGTTCCGCTTACCCTTTCTGATGCTGTTGTTGTTGGTCATGGTTTTGTTTGTTTGTTTCTTGTTCTGTTTTTTATTTGTTTGTTGTTTTTGTTTCTTCCTCCATGGGAGTGGTGGAACTTCTCTTCTTGAAACCATTGCCCATAAGTGACCACCTAAGTCAGTGCTCTGCTGTCTCTCCATGACCACAGCCAGGATGGGCTAGAATTGGTTTGCAGTTTTCTGTGAGTTCCACAGTTGGCACAGAATTCTATTACCTAGTGCCTTGGTGGACGACTTCCCCAAGTTCCTTTGCATAGGGTTCTAGATCCCACAATTCCCACAAAAGCACTTCTGTTCTTGGATGAGTGCTTAAGAGGGGGTCAAAATACGAGGGATGGCTTTTGCTGCCAGGATGCTGACATCATTCCCAAATTATTTTTTTGTTTTGCCTTAAAAAATTGTAAATCATTTAATCTCTATTTTTCCAGATGAAGAAATTCAAGTTTAGTTAGATAAGTCTCACATAGCTAGGAAATAAGAATCTTAGATTTAACTCAAATCACCATGATCACCCACCTAAGTAAGAAAACTATAAAGTTTAAGTTCAGTAGAATATTTCCTCAAATTTGATTTGTGAACCACCTTTCATGTCAAAACCAGACCCTTATAATGTGGTTAAATGTAAAACCAAGAGGATTGAAGAAGGTGGATGTAGAATTTGAACCCTGCCTTCAGATGTTTCTTTGGAGCTACTCATGTTAGGGTATTTTATTAGAATTAAAGGATAGATATCACATAGGTACTATAAACAAATAGATATCCCTTATTAGCATCATCATCTTACCGATATATTATATTTATTCTTTTAACTATTTTTTGTTTAAATCTACTATTTTTAAACATGATGCTAAATGCCTTACTTGTGTTATATAATCTTAACAACAAATCTAGGAGATTGTAATTATTAATAGTAATAAATAATAATAATAAAAATAAGAAACTAAACACTTCATTATACAGTAGCTTGGTGAAATAAATCGTGTTTTATCGACTTATATCACAGTTACCTTTTACCTGTTATACTATATTATGTATGTGTATGTGTGTTGGTGTGTCTTAATATACTTATTTAATATGTAGGATTAAATATGCTAAAATTAATTTATAAGATAAGTTAAATGAAATTAATAAATATGATAACTTTATTAAATTAAAAATATTTTTAAGATATATTAATTAAATAAACTTACCATTTATATAACATGCATTAGAGTAAATATGTACATATGTATTCTTATTTGCATAAATAAGAGTGAAGTGTTATGAGAAAAACCTCCCAATATTTGATAACTGTTTCACTTGATGACATAATTAGAAAAAATTTTGCCTTCTTTTGTACTACTATATTGTGAAATTTTCCGTGGTTGGTTTATAACTCTTTGTAAACAGAAAATACAAATAAATGAAATACAAAAGTGTATTTTAAAAATATTTTTTATATTTTCTATGTACACTTACTTTTTTTTTTTGCATTTTGACCTTGGTGTTGTGAATTTACTAGAACATGAAATAATATAAATTCCTACAAAAAAAAATAGAAATGTGTCTTCACATGTTTTTCAGTTTTTGAATGTATCATCATAAAACTTATTAGCAATACTAGTTTTTTTTTTAAGATTTTATTTATTTATTTGAGAGAGAGAGAGAGAGAGCACGAGCGGGGAGGTCAGAGGGAAAAGCAGACTGCCCGTGGAGGTGGGAGCTGGATGTGGGACTTGATCCCATGACTCTGGGATCATGACCTGAGCTGAAGGCAGTTGCTTAACCAACTGAGCAACCCAGGCACCCGCAATGCTAGTTTTTAAAATGTATATTTTAATATAATTTATATCTTAAGACTTGAAATGTGCTCAAATTTGTAAGTTGTTTCACACACAGAAAAACTGTGTGTATAAGTACTCTGAATTCTCAGCCTTTTGTTTTACTTAAGCAAATATTAGTCCACTATTTCTCTGTGTCTGATCATAGTCAACTTTTCTTTTTAAAGAAAAGTTGGAAAACATTTTTATTCATGTTCTTAAGTGCTAGGTCATCTTGTATTTTGTAGGTGAGATATGATTATTACACATTTATCTTGCATGAGTACATGGCATTAGTCATTAAATTTTCTAGTGAGCAATGATCTTACTGATTTCTTGCTGTTATAAATTTATTGTTATTTTCATTTTTGCAAAATGCTGTTACCTTTAATTTTTGCAAATAGTTTGGCTTTTTGTTGTTGTTGTTTATTTAAAGTTTTTATTTATTCATTTGGAAGAGAGCACAGAGGGAGAGTGAAAGGGAGAAGCAGATTCCCCGCTAAGCAGGGACCACCCCCTCCCCAGTGTGGGACTCTTTTCCAGGACCCTGGGATCATGACCTGAACTGAAGGCAGATGCTCCACTGACTATGCCAGCAAAGTACCCTTAGTTTGGTCTTTTGTTTGACAAAATCGGTAATATTCCAGAGTAATTAATTTGTTTTGGGTCATAATTTATAAATACTGTGTAGGTAATGTACCAAAGGACAAACTGTGAGAGAGCCTTGATTTCAGGTCCATCCCTAAATACATGTCTTTAAATATCATCCCTTGCTTTTTCATCCTTGTAGCAAATTGAACCAGGATTCTTCCACCTCTCTAATTTCTGAAGAAGAGAGATACAAAACAAAGAGAAAGAAGCATTTCAGTTGTGGTTTTTGGAGTCAGCCTCTCAAAGGTGGGTTACTGTTTCACACATTAGCAGCTTACAATAGAAAATATGATACCCTTTCTTTCTTACATCCGGTGAATATTTGAATACCTAAAAATGATCTAGTGTGGATATAGTCTTTGTGCTGTTCAAGAAGCTAACTAGGTCAGCATATTGCAACTTTAGTGTAGAAGGAAAATGGTGTATTCTCTGTTTGACTCTCCTTTTTAATTGCTTTTATCCCCCCATGCTGCGGCTGAATAAACTATTTCTTTTTATTGTTTCCCTAATATTACCTTAAAATATTTTACTATTATTTTTCTCTAAAACCAGAGCAACATAAAAGGCTGTCTTTTGCAGTTCCCATTGGGGCACTAGTTCAAGAGTTTGAAATGAAGAAATGGTTTTATTGTATCTAGAGTTCTTTATATAAATACTCTCCAACATTTTTTTTCTCATACAGAAGACCTACTTCTCAAGAAAGAAAAAGTTTTGTCTTGCTGTATCTGTTTTAATTTTGCTATATTTATGGGACTAAGTATTAAAACTGGTAGATAAGAACATTCCCTTATAATTTCAAATACGCTATATTTAATTTTAATAAACAATAATTAGAAATCAGATCTTTTTATTATCAAATGCACTCATCAACCCACTAAGCATCTTCAGATATTAAGACATATCTGCCTTGCTTATGTGATTGGCTTAAAAAATCAGGGAATATGGAACACTTGGTTAGCTCGATAGGTTAAGATTCTGACTTAGGCTCATTTCGTTTCATTTCAGAGTCCTGCGCTCAACCCTGCCACAGACTCTGTGCTCAGCAGGAAGTCTGCTTCTCCCTTTTCCTCTCCTTCTGTCCTTCCCCCTGTCATGCTCTCTCTTTCTCTCTCTCTCAAATAAATAAATTAAAAATATTTTTAAAAAATCAAGGAATGTGGTTACATCAGCATAGATTTGCTTTTATAAGTATTAAATCTGTAGTTTATTGTGCCTTCAACATTTTGAGGCAACGGTGAGATGATAAAGGAAGCACTGGAATCATAAAAAATCCTTAATCACTTAAGTTTTGGAATTAAAACAGCATTTGAATTCTTGTTCCATGATTGTAGAAAGTTAAGTAACTTCTTATCTGTAAATAGGAAGCAATCGTATAAACATCGTCATCTGTTAAAGGTGGTAACAAGACAGAAATTCCTCAAAGGGTTTTTGAAGGGATAATGTCTGTACATAGTAAATGATTGTCTAGTACCCAGCTAACAGTCAATAAATGATATCTATACTTGCCAAGTGCATAAAAGGGAGAAGAAGAAGAAATGGAAACTGGGATAAAGAACTAACTTCAGAACTCACTGGCAATGTCATCTTGGGCAAAGTGCTTGAATTATCTATACCTTAATTTTCACACCTATAAAATAAAGAGGACAATACCTATATCTGACTATATTAGTTTCTGTCACCCCATGACCAACTGCCAAAGAGTTAGTGGTTTAGACATTAGGCCACTCAGTAGTGCCCATTGCTTATTTTACAGCTTGTTGAAACCAGATGTCCAGTCATGATGAAACAGAATTTTTTCCTCAGGATTTGACTAGGCTGCAGGCAAGGGGTCTGTTGGTCTGGATCCCCATCTGGAGGCTCACTGGACAAGAAACTGTTTCCAAGCTTATCCAAGCTGTTTGGAAGAATTTATTTCCTGGTAGTTGGATGACTGGGGACCCTGGCTTCTTACTAGCTGTCAGTTGGAGACTACTCTCATGTTCGGTTGCCCACAGCGTCCTGCAACCTGGCATTCTCCACCAAACCTCTCAAATATTACTTCAAGATGAACAGCAGAATCTCTCACTCCAGTGTGTAGAGATGGAGTCCTGTAGAACATAATGCAATCTTGTGTGTGATATCTCATTATGGTTGCCTTGCGATGGAATCTAATTAAGGGAGTGACAGGCCATCACTTTGGCCATTTCTATTGGCTAATAGCAAGTCCTGAATTCCCCCTTTAGCAAAGTGTTTGACCCATTGGTTGTTACCTTACCTTACTGCCACTTTGTATTATAGGTTTTGGGGAACACGAGATGATCAAAACACATATATGTATGTAATTATGAACCATCTTTCTAAACTTCAAAGTATTATTCAAATCTAAGAGGGCATTAGCTTTTGATAAACTATTTCAAGTAGGATTTATCTTAGAAATATTTAATTAAAAGTCTAAAAAGGTCTTCAACCATCAAAGAACATTTCGACTTTATATATGAAGTAGTAGATGGATGGATAGATAGATATTCGATGATTAATGCAGCAAAGCATATGCATACATTTTTTTAAAAGATCACCAAATGTACTAGGTAATACATTCTAAATGGATGCAAAAAGGAAGATGCTGAATTTAGTCAATTTTTGCCCTTTTAACATGTCACATAACTTAATTGAATTATATTTTGTCATAGCCATTTTGAGTAAATTTGAAATATTAGAAAGTTTGATTATGAAGGCTTTAAACTGAATTTTACTAATACAGAGGAAATAATGTTAAATATTTAAAAATGAAGAAATGGAACATAGAAGAGTGCATATTTACTTCCAAAGAACTGTGATTTTTGCCATAGCTCCCATATATAATCATTTGATTGTGGTGACATGTAATTTAAAAAAAAAAAAAAGATGTCTCTATTTGGCATTGGTTTCATACTATTCTTTCAATAAATATGTTTCAAAATCTCATTAAAAGATTGGCTAAAACTTGGCTTTTCCTTTATATAATTTATACAGTTTATGGAAGAATTTCCAGAAGCTTTTTAAACTTTCATGTAGTATAATAATAAATATTAATCCTGGTAGGCATGGACTTTATAGAAATGCCAGAAACTTCTCAGTAAGCTATGAGGATTGAAATACTGGCTAGAAACAGTAACTCAGAAATATGTTGTAATCCTGAATTCACCAGAGTAACTATTGTGAGTCTTCTTTGTCAACAGGAAGTATAAATGGAGAATGATTTCTCTGGGAGACAATATGCAGACTGGTCTTTAGGAAAGGCCTACATTCTTTCAATTCATGATTTAAACATGATTTAAAAGGTCACACATAGTAGTCTAAATTACTTTGTATAGTGCAAAAGTATGTTTTATTCTTCATCTAATTCAGCTGAAAGGTATTACTTTTTTTTTCTTATAGTGGGAACAGAAGCATAAAATTCTAAGATTTTTTTTTAAAAGAAACTGGTCCTATCATGATTTTAATACATTTTTATCATATAATAGCATTTGAAATTTATTAAATTCTTTGTGTCAGAAATTAATGTAATTTTCTATATATTAGCCTTATTTTTCACCAATTCTGAGAGTCATATACCCACAAGGAAACTAAGAATGCAGAAAATTGAATAATTTATCCAAAGTCATGCAGCTAGTTAATGGCAGTCAACAATTGAACCCAAGCCATTTGACTGGAGAGCACTTGTGTCTATCAAATATACTCAGCTGCCTTCACGCATCATATTTTTGCTTCTGATAGGAATTTACAGTCTACCTATTAAACTTAATGTTAGCGTGATAGCACTATATGGGCAGAATCTCAGAGAAATGGTATTCTTCTCAATTAATTCTAAGTAGACTACAGGTTCATTTTAATGGGGGTGGCAATTTTGAAAGGAGGACAAAAGATATTCCAAGATGCTTTTAGACCTACTAAAGTGGTTAATGGACTAAAGTATGAAAATCACTAATGAATAGCTGACTAGGAAAGAACATATCTCTGAATTAATAAGCTAGAGTTATATGATTCTGGATACTCAAAAATTAATGAGGAAATTTATTCCTATGTCTTCTTAATCTCTGAAAGTGTTTGCTATTTTTAATGAAGTCTAGAAAATGTGCTTTCCTCTGCGTGTGTGTGCGTGGGTCAGTGCTTGGTCAATCTGTTTTTACCATGTAGTTTAATAAAATCACTATAGAGTTAGAAAATAAGCAAGAATTCACATTCTGGCTCTGTTAGCCATTTTTGGATAATGCTACTTAAATAAACTAGCCCCAAAACTAAAACAAATGAATAAAATAAATAAAACAGGCAGGTAAACGTAAACATCTTGATTGATGTTACATCTTAAATTGGATGAATTTGTTATGTTTTCGACCTAATTCATATACCAGTATAGTTGGTTAATTATCAGATTGTCACACATTTTAGAGGTTAAGCAAAAAAAGGAAGATATTGTGGAAAATGTGGAGAGATTTTTAACTATAGAAATGACAAAAACCTATGCTGATCAGAATACTTTCTTCCCAAGCACTCTGACCACTGTTCACTTTTTTATTATATTTGTATGACCTTGTGGTAACCTACATTGTTTTTCTCCGGAGTGGAATGTGCTAAGTAATCCAATGTAGTACAAGAAGAAAATACCAAAGCACTTATTTACATTGTTATTTTATCGAAATAAGCAAAGGCAATGTTAATGCATGCAATAAAATTAACTGAATTTTAGCATCACCACATGCCACAGCCCATGAAGCACAAGGGGAAAAGGGAAGTTCTGAAAGTGTGGACAGCAATGCCTTCATAGCACACTGTTTACTTTGGCCAGTTAAGAAAACTCCTACAGTAGGTTATCTATTTTTAACTATAGTAATCTGCAGGAAAAAAAAAATATATATATATATATATATGAAACCTATGGAGAAATGGTAAATCTAAAATAACATTCATAAAGGTAGCTCCAGAATTAAAAGTGGCTGGTCCATATTTTCCCTCCTACTCTTGAATGAGCATTTTATCAGCACATTACATTATATATAACAACAATATATCAGAAATGACAACTTTTGACATATGAATTTACATTCTCATTAAAAATGAGCCTTTCTCAGAGTGGATATTAAGTAATGCATTTATTGATTCTATGGGGATTATATGTTTAGCTATGACAGAAATAACAATTGAGTATTAAAGCGCACCAAGATTCTATCTTAGAACATTGCTCTCCCTAAAACCATTAAATCCATTATGAGTGAAGGGGAGTGGGAGATACAGGCTTCCAGGTTCAGAATGAATAAATCACCGGATAAAAAGCACAGCATGGGGAATATAGTCAATGTTGTTGTATGGTGACAGATGGTAGCTACACTTGGGGTGAGCACAGCATAATTATAGACATGTCAAATCACTGTGTTGTACACCTGAAACTAATGTAACATTGTGTGTCAACTATACTTCAATAAAATAAAAATAAAAAAATAAAGTAAATAAAAAAGAAAACATGTAATATATACAAGGGAATATTATCAGATATGAGGAAAATTCTGCCATTTGTGGCAACATGAATGGAATTTGAGCCCTTATGCTAAGTGAAGTAAGTTAAACAGAAATTAATATTAATAATAATAATATTTGAGAAAAATGTTTTTATATTTCATAAATGAAATAGTTCTGCTAAATGTTTATCTTTTAGAATTTTATTGCTATCTCTGTCTTATAGACCATAATGTATTAGTAAAATAGTACATATATGTTATAAAAATATACAAATAAATATAATTTTGTTTGCTAATTTTGATTTGATATTTCTATTTTTTTCCTGAGAGATGATTTGTATAATCTAAATATTTGGAAAACGTTCGTCTGAATAACCTGTAAGTATTTATCTTATTTCTATACATAGTACACTTAAAATAACCCAAATATGTACAACTATAAGTGTAAAATATAAATAATTTATTAAACACACTGGTTATTTTAAGAACTTTTAATGCTTTAATGTATTTTGAACATTGCTTTGTCATTAAATATTGTTTTACTTCTCTCTTTCTGTGCATTCTGGTTACTTTTAGTTTTTGATGTTATAAATGACTATCACCAGCCTTTCCTCTGTAGGCCTCATGGCCAACCTATTCTTCAAAGACCTCATTAAATTCAACATATATATGTCGCGGCCGGTGCGACGACACGAGCAGGGTCGAGGGTAAGAGAATGGAGAAAGAATAAGACTTGTAAAGAAATGAGGACAGGATGGACACAGTGGATGATGTCCCAGCAGTGCCAATTTTATTCAAGGCTGCGAGGCATTATATAGTTAACAGAAACAATTATAAGGAAGTATCTATTCTCGGTTGATTGCTCATACACAGGTAACATTCACATGAAACCCCTTAAGCTTTTACGAAACCCATTTCCCAAGCACTGGTAGCAGGATCTTGTGAGGCCAGTAACTTTTGTCTACTTAGCCAATCTTTAACTAGCAATTCACGAGTTTACAATGGTACAATTTACCATTACTTACCTGTGCAAGTACAAGGTAATCTTGTAACAATTAAATGTATGACCCAGTTTTGCCTCTTAATACATGCAGGCAGTCAGGTCAGCAAGTCTTAGGGTCCATAGGTCAGGCTCTTTCTCAAGCGCAGCTCAACTGATATTCAGGAGGCACGAGTCAGGGCCTGGCCTGATCCCCTCGTCTCTAGCTGGGTCCGTGGCTGCCTATACACACACACACACACACACACACGCAAATATATATATAAAAGCATATAAAATATATATTTTTTTTACCCTTCTTCTTCCTCCAGACATGTCTCCTCCTTTCTTGAAAAAAGGAGTCCTTTTCTCTTGTTTTACTGACACAGAGCTCTTCAGTTTTCCTACTTCTTGCCCTCTTTCTAGGATTATTCTCCTCTACCTTGACACTGAATTTGGAATTCCTTGGAGGTTTTCACTCTCTGTCCTATATATACCCCTCACATTATCTAACTCACACCCAGGGATATATTCATTGCTTTAAAAAAATCATATATTTACTACAAATCTACTTTCTTAACTCACAATTTATATATCCAGCTGCCTTCTTTATATACATATCCTTGCAAATGTCTCAGAGATTCCTGAAATCCTGTTTTCAAAGGAAAACTTATGATCTCCACCCAGTCCTCCCTGGCAACTCTTCTGAAAACTCTATCCATAAACCATAAACTCAGGAATCATTAACGTAGATAATTCTGCTTCCTCATTCACTTGTGAGGTTTTCTTACTTGATATATCTAGACCTACTAATTGGTCACTCTCCCTACCTCTATTCAAATCCGAGCCACCATCATCCTCATGGAGATAAATGCAAGTTTCTGATTGGGTGTATCAATGCACTTGTGAATGTCTCCATTCTAAGCTTCTATCATGGCCAGCAAAATATTTTGAAATGAAAAATTTAATTATATCAGTGTCCATCACTATCTTTTTACTATTTAAAGCTTACCCTATTAGGTGCTAAAAAACTCAGTCCCCACCTCTGTCTCAAGACAACATCCTTACCATAACTGCATGTTATCCCATTTACTCTGACATCACTGAACTACTTTCAGTTACTTGTACTCTTCACATTTCTTCCTCAGTGTCTGTTAGACTTCTTGTTACATGTGTTCCAGATGTTCCCATTTATTAACTTATTCTCATGCTTCCAATATCAGATTGGGATATACCTGCAGGAAAATTCTTTGGTCTCCCTTACTAGGTTATGTCATTTTTAATATCACAGGCACACATGGCTTCTCTTTATGAGATTTACCCCAGTTGCAATTTTATATTTGTATAATTATTTAGTACATGCTTATCTTTACCTATATTTTTATAGCAAACCTCTGTGCTTATTCTTGGCAATTTTCTTAAAATAAATTTTCAGAATTGGATCAGGGGGACATATTCTATATTAGAGCTCTGAATAGCCGTGTTCCAATCTATCTTCAGAAAGAAAGATTGAAGGGCCCTGGGTGCTTAGCTTGTTAAGCCACTGACCCTTGATTTCAGCTCAGGTCATGATCTCAGGGTCATGAGATCGAGAGCCCTGTGTTGGGTTCCATGCTCAGTGGGGAGTCTGTTTGAGATTCTCCCTTTCCCTCTTCCTCTGCCCCTCCCCCAGCTCACACTCTCTCTAAATAAATACATAAATAAATCTTTAAAAAAAAGAAAGAGATGATTATTTGTATTTTGGGAAGAGCTGTGAATTATCTTCTTCACTGAAATGGTAATTTGAAATTTTCATTACATTATTAAAATGATGAGGATTATAAATACCAATGGAAAAATTGTTCTGGATAAACAATATGCCTGCCACCACTCATGTCAAAATATTATCCCTATGAGGAAAAGAGCTTTTATAATATTAATTAATGATGCTTTCATAAATATGCCTTCTGCAGGAAAAGAAAAAAAAAATTTCCATCATGTATATTGATGAGTAACTGGTATGATTTGGATGTCAATGGTTGAGAATCATTAGCCTGGATCATCATTGGTTTGAAATGAATAACATCATCTAAAGAAACATTTTTAAAAGATAAACTATAATTGAATTGATTTCTTCAGCATATTTAAATTACAAAACACCTCTTGTACTAGTTTCTGTAAACACAAAAGTAGGATTCAGAATCATAATCTAAACTCTCTCATAGCCAATAATTTCAATAAAGCAATTATGCCATTTGACTTTTTGCCATTTTATAAGCACTTAAATTAATGAGAAAATAAATGGCCAACCAATTACAGTACAGCTGAAGAAAATAGGATAAATTATGTATAACTCTATATCTCCAGAAGAACATTTTAAAGAGTCTTTTTACCCTAAAAGACATAAATATTAGAAAGATATTGATTTATGGAATTATATGTGTCAATTCAAACAAGATTGGTTACTGAGTACAGATGAAACACTTGAACCTCCATTCCAGAATGTTTTTATTCAGTTGATTTACATTTACATTTCGGATGATATTTATATTCAGGAGGAAGAAGCTTATAAATTGTCACTCTTTTTTCTCAATAGGCTGATGATTTCAGTTAAATTAATTTCTAGCTAAGTCACTTTAAAACCTTTGAACATGCTGATTTGCTTCTATTGAGTGGAATAGATTTCTCTTTTCTTATGATGATTGTAATAAAAAATCTATAAATGTTAAGGACATAAGGCATTCACATAGTGTTTGGGATAATGGAAAGTGTCAAACTGTTCCTAGTGTTGCTGACAGGTTTTGTACAATTTGTACTATTTTAATGGTGTGATAAGATCTATATGTTTACTTGAGTATGAAAAAGCATGGGGGGGGGGAGAAGTTTTCCAAATGTGAAAAGCAATAAAAGAAATTACTTTTTTATGGAACAGTATATAAAATTTGTTTCTGATGATGGATTTATAGTAAACTAATTTGTGGAATAAATGAAGTGTAGAGATTGAAATGTGCTTGAAGTATTAAAACTTACCTTGCATTACCCATTGTGATTACTGATAACTCTAGGTGCTTATAGAAGATTGAAAATGCCTTTGATCTGAAAGCACTATGGTTGTGAGGTTGCATCATATTTTGGGAACTTCATCCATTCATTCGACATTTTTATTTGTATGCAGTAATAACTATCATAATGAAGAATCCCCTTCCTTGAAGCATACATATTTCTCAGAAATTTCCTATTTAGAAGAAGAGTAAAACTAGATTTGCAGAGGCACAGTCTAGAGTTTTATTTAAAAAAAAGAGGAGCTACAGTATTAAAAATCTCAATGAAAGTGTCTAAATATGTTAGAATTAGTAAAATGGGTCATATGTCTCTGGGATTTTTGATTTAGCTAAAGAGAAAATCTTATTTGGGGGTCATGTTAGGGATATTTAAGGAATAATAGAAATTAAGTTTTGCTAAGAAAAAAAAAAAATTCTGATGAAAAACCTGATAACAGAACTGCAAATCAGAGACATGGATCTCAGATCCCATCATGAAAGACCTGTGATGAAGTAACGGACTCTTCCACAGTCGAAATCTCTGGAGACTATTTTATACATCTCCCGCTACACCACCAACTGCTTCCCCACTTTTGGATCCCCGAGGGCCGCTTGTGAAGAACAAATTTTAGATTTCCTGACAGGCTTCACCTTTCCTGGAGTCACTCCCATGACCCACACTATCCAAAATGATAGCCGCAAGCCAGTACAGCGGCCCGTGGTCCTGTGAACACTAAAATGTGACTAGTCTGAGTTGAGATGTGTTGTGTGCGAAATAAGCATTTTTAAAGACTTAGTACAAAAAAAAGATAAAGGATCTCTCAAAAATGTTTATATTAATTACATACGGAAATGATAATGTTTTGGATATTTTTATTTAAATAAGAAACGTTGTTGAAATTAGTTGTACTTTTTATTTTTTGGTATGATGACTAGAATATCTAAAATTACCTATAAGGCTTACATGATGTCTCTAGTGGACAAGCACCATAGTAAACAATGAGTACTACAGGGTTCTCCTGTTTTCCAACTCAGATCCCCGCTAGCTAATGTGTGAAATTCGACCAGGTTTGGAATAGTGAAAGGGAAGGTGAAAAAATTATAATATAGAAAGCTGTAAGTCCTAATGTCTCATCAAAGTAGATATAACATGAGTAATTATTTACATAAAGCCAATGATTCACCTTAAGGGGATGCTACTGATTATTCATGAGGTTCTTCCCTGTTTTGGCTCAAAGATGGTCAGCTGGAATGAAGGAAAGAAAAGCAGATTATGAAAATATGAGACCTTGGGATGAATTAAAGGAAAAGCATTACTTGCAGAATGGGGTGACCAAGGAAGACTTCAGGGTATTCATGCTTATGAAAGCAGAAGACAATTTTTATTGCTTCATAAATTTGGAAGACACCTACCTTCAGTTAGGCCATAACAGTAAGTAGCTGTGTAGGAGGTATTCTCATTGTAAGTTGCAGATCCAGCCATTTCTTCAATGATTAAAAAGAAAAAAAAAAATCTGTTTAAAAAAATGATTTAAAGCAGAATTCTCAGGAGAGAATTCATCATCTGACAGTTTCTGTTTTAGTGAATGTAAACTCAAACATGACATAAAATACAAACCTCTTTTATCTACATTATATTACAATCACTATGTTGTCAAAAAGTGGTTTTTCAAATAAATTGTTATGGAGAAGTAAAGATATCTAGTCTAATACATCATGGCTGCACTTGTGCCAACTATTGCTAATGTCAATAATGTTTTTTTCTTTTCCTTTTCCTTTTTGATAAAGGGCTTATCAAAAATAATAAAGTAACAAAAAACAGCAAAAGGAATATTTACTTGTGTGGCATACACATACTGTGCAAGCATTTAGAGTGAGCTGCAGTGAAAAACCTGGGCATAAAAATTCATGATTCTTTTCTGTTCTTGTTATGATTATTCTCACCAATTTCTGAAATTAAAAATCAATGACTAAGTAACATTCTGTTCTGTATTTATACATACTATACATACTATCATATCTTCATCTAGTCATCTATTGATGGACCCTTGGGCTGCTTCCATATCTTGGATATTGTAAATAATGCTACTAGAAACTTTGGGGTGCACATATCCATTTGAATTCAGATTTTTGTATTTTGGGGGGTAAATACAAAGTAGTACAATTACTAGGTTGTAGGCAGTTCTTTCACTTTCGAAGAACATCCATACTATCCCTCAGTACGGAATTGCTATAGTGCCTGCTACACTTGGCATTCCCACCAACAGTGTATGAGCTGTGAAATAGGTGATGGGGATTAAGGAGTGCATTTATGGGGTGTCTGTGTGGCTCAGTCGGTTAAGCGTCTGTCTTCAGCTCAGGTCACGATCCCAGGGTCCTGGAATCAAGCCCCATGTCAGGCTTCCTGCTCAGCAGGGAATCTGTTTCTTCCTCTCCCACTCCCCCTGCTGTGTTCCCTCTTTCACTGTGTCTCTGACAAACAAATAAATAAAATCTTACAAAAAAAAAAAAAAAAAAGGATCGCACTTATCATGATGAGCACTAGGTAATGTATAGAATTGTTGAATCACTATAGTGTACACCTGAAGCTTATATGATTCTGATGTTAACTCTCCTAGAATTAAAATAAAAATCTTAATTAAAAATAAGTTCAAAAACACTGAAAAATTCAGTTACTAAAAAAAAGTAATAAAGATGACATTAAGATGGGATCATAGAGATTTAAACTTGAGGAATACATATTAAAATATATATCTGTTTCCTTCTCAGCAAACATATATTTTTATATTATTTGTCAAAGAACAGAAAAGTCATAAAACATAAAGAAATTTAAAAAATCCTAAATTTTTTTGTATGAAGCTTTTATGGATCTGAGGTAAAGTAGTATGAACTCATTATCAGTATTCATGTAGAAAGCTCTTTGAAATATATTATTTATCTTCATAAAAATATAAGTATATGTTGTTCTTATACATATGCAATGTGTATACATAATGTACACATATGCTGCATAAATGATATCCTCTATTTGTGCGTAAAATTCTAGAATGATACGCCAAAATTTTTGAGTATTTATTTGCCTACAAAGGAAGTTATATGAGATAAAGTTTTAGTTTGCATTTTACAATACTTCTACATCTATGATTTTTTAACATTTTTTTAATTTGAAAACATAATTACTGGATGCCTGAGAGGCTCAGTCAGTTAAGCATCTTCCTTCAGCTCAGGTCATGATCCTGGGATTGACCCTCATCAGGCTTCCTGCTCAGCAGGGAGTCTGATTCTTTCTCCCTCTCCCTCTCCCTACTACTGCTTATTCTCTCTTTTTCTGTCTCTCCCACATAAATAAGCAAAATCTTTAAAAATAAAAAAAAAGAAAAAACTTATCATCCACAAGATGATAGAAATAGAGTGATATTTATGAGATAATATGAAGTTAACATGGACTATAAGTGATTAACAACACAGTCATTGCATCTCTGAAATTCTGTGATATAAAGATTTGCATATAAAACGAAACATAGCATGATTGATTTAGGACATTTATTTCCATAATTGTCCTGTTAAAAATGTTTTGCTCAATTAAATCATGTTATTCATATTAAGAAGAGTGGATATGACTGGCATCCTTATACAAAAAGGGAAATGTAGGCAGACATACACAGAAGGAAGGCGGTGTGCAATGGGGACGTGATGCCTCAGGCAGATATGGAACTGATGATTCAGGTGCAAACCAAGGAATGCCAAGGATTGTTGGCCACAACTGGAAGGCAAAGAGAGGCATGAAGAAATTCCTTCAAGAAGTTAAGATGGAACTTGGCCATGCAGACAGCTTGATTTGGGACTTCTACATCACAGGACTAAGAGACAATAAATTTCTGCATTTTTAATCACCTAGTTTGTAGTCCTTTCTTACAGCAGTCCTAGAAAACTATTATAGTGGTTATTTCCTTTAAATATCCACTTCGCCTCTTCTTCTTACCCTTGTCTCTCTATAGATAAAGTGATTTTTCCCACTCCGGCTTCTTTCAAGATTTTTCTCCGTGCCTTTGATTTTCTACAGTTTGAATACGTTATACCTAAGTTTAAATTCTTTTGTATTTTTCTCACTCAGTGCTCTGAGAACTTTCTGGTTTGGTGTCTTATTAATTTGAGGAAATTCTCACTATTTCTTCAAATATTTCTTCTGTTTCCTTCTTCTCCTTGTTATTCTACTACGTGCATGTTATACCTCTTGTAACTGCTTCACAGTTCTTGGACATAATCTTCTATATTTTATATATATTTTTTTCTCTTTGAAAAAGAGTTTCAAAGAGTTTGGGACATTTCTATTGATATTTCTTCAGGATCAAAGATTCTTTATTCTTTTCCATTCTATGGATGAGCTAATTGAAGTCATTTTTCATTTACATTACAGTGTTTATTTCTAGCATTTCCTTTTAACACATTTTTAGAATTTCCATTGCTCCATTTACATTACCCATCTGTTTTTGCATATTGTCATTTTGTTCCAATAAAGATCCTAGTTTATTAATCATGGTGGTTTGAATTCCAGGTCTAATGATTCCATTATTGTTATATCTGAATGTATTTGTAATTCTTGCTCTGTCTTTTCAAAGTGTGTTTTCAGTATGCTTTCTAATATTTTGTTGAAACCCAAATATGATATATAGGGCAAAAGAAACTGAAATAGGCATTTAAGGTCAAGCTTTGTTTATCTAGCTAGGAGTTGGGCTGTGTTAACCATTTACTCTAGTTGTTTCAGAGATTAAAGTTTTCTCTGTTGTTCTTTTTTTTTTTTTCTCTTTTAATATATTGGGTTTCCCTAGAGATTTTTTTAATAAGGTCTGAGACATGCAGGTTGTTTTGTTTTGTCTTCAGTCTTATTCCAATTTATTACCTAATGGGGAAAAGGAAGCATGCTGTAATCCTAGGATTATTTCTCAGTCTTAATGATCACAGGTCCCTTTATGTGACCTGATCAAATGCTTTCCAGTGTTCCCCACCCCACCCCAGTTAGGTAAAATAGGAAGTCCATAGGGACTAGAGCTGGGTATTGAAGAAAGGCAAACAGGGAATACCCTTCCCTCCCCCAAGAGGAAATCACCCTTAAAAGGTTTTTACACCACCCTGGAAGGAGTCCTCCACTCTTTCCCTTGTGACAGATAGATGACAAAAACCTGACTGGATGAGGGGCAGAATGGGAGTGGGGGGAGGGTTTTAATCAGACTGAAACAGACCACCAGCAAGCCTATAAAAACCCCTAGATTTGGAAACTCCAGTGGCAAACCTCTCCGGTCACCTCTCTTTTTTTTTTTTTTTTTAAAGATTTTATTTATTTATTTGACAGAGAGAGATCACGAGTAGGCAGAGAGATAGGCAGAGAGAGAGAGAGGAGGAAGCAGGCTCCTGCTGAGCAGAGAGCCTGATGCGGGACTCGATCCCAGGACCCCGAGATCATGACCTGAGCCGAAGGCAGCGGCTTAACCCACTGAGCCACCCAGGCGCCCCCGGTCCCCTCTCTTTTTAGAAGCTTTGTACTATTCTCAATAGGTTTTACTATGGCGCAATAAACTTTGTTTTGCTGATGACCCCTACCCTGTCTCGTGTACCTCTTCATTCCTGGAAAGCAGCATGACCAAGAACTATGGGCACTAAAGGAAAAGAAATCTTGTAACAGTATTTCCCTTCCACCAGGTTTAAGATAAGGTAAAACTGCAGTTGGTTAGACCCTGGTTAAAACAAACAAACAAACAAAAAAAAATTCCCTTGGGAGGAGGCCTTGTTAAGAAGAACAGATTATTCTGAAGATATTTCCAAATGCCCGCTTCAGCCCCTTTGATGTCAAAATGTACCAGATCAAAAGTGTGTTGGTATGAAAAAAGAACCAAAAGATTTAAAGTAATTTGACAAAAAACACGTACATAGCTATATCTTCTTCTCAATATGCACTTACTTTCAGGTTGAAAACTCTTTCCTCCATAGGTATATGTAGTCTTGTTCATAAGTACTGCACATATGTACCTATAAGAATTTTAGCTACATAGGTAAGCTACATAAGCCTGAGTATTGACTCTGCCAGCATATTTATTTTCACCTTGTCTTTAGAAACCTAGTTTGGCATCATCATTTGTTGATCCTTTATCTTTGCATAAACTAAGATTTATTTAAGTAAACATATTCTTAAAGCTAGAGTAAATTTATTACCAGAAATAAACTCTGGATCTTAAATGTTTCCAGTTGTGAGACTACCAGTATAAAACTACCATTGGTGTTCTGGGGCCTTGATAAATAAAAATGAAAATAACATCCTTATGTTGTGTAGAAATAGGGGAACAGGAGACAAGTTACTCATGAAATCCAGTTTAGATAAACTACATTTATAAAGACTATGCTAAGAATTATAATTTTATTGAACTTCCATTTTAGCAATTATATAATCCCAGCTACATACATCAAACTGAATAAGAAAAATCAAATTTCAGGTGCCTGGATGGCTCGGTCAGTGAAGAATCTGCCTTTAGCTCTGGTCATGATCCTGAGGTCCTGCTTCTCCCTCTCCCTCTGCTCCCCCTCACCCTGCTCATACTCACTCCCTCTCAAATAAATAAATAAAATCTTAAAGGAAAAAAGTACACAAAGCAGTTTTAGACTTCCCTAATGATGAGAAGGAACTTCCACAGGATCTTTTAGACCTTCTTAATGCTGTTCTTCTTCTGATGAATTATGAAGGATGTTTTGGTGGCAACTGCTTGAAATTGCATGTGTTCTGTTGAATTTGGTAAAGACTGCCCATCAATCACTGTCAGATATAGGCTTGAATTGCTTGAAATGGTGAGATTCTTTTTCTATTAGTTCTTTTTGAAACATTTTCATTTTAGTGCTCGCTTCGGCAGCACATATACTAAAATTGAAACATTTTCATTTAAGCCCAAGTAAAAAGTTGCATCTTTGGGGCAATCTCATTTGTTGTCATTCTTTTTATTCGTTGTTTGAATCAGTTTACTAGTCCAAGATATGATTTAAAGACTATTTTGTCCAAGATATGTTGGACGGGATAAAGGAAGTAATACTTAGATTATTTTGTATTTTTGTTCAGAAATGGCATGGTAACTTCATGGTTTATTGTCTTTCATTAACATAGACAATTCTATATTCTAAAGAGATATACCATATGCTATATACTATACACTATATACTAAACCTATATAACTGTATTATATATCTATGTACCATAACTATACTATAGAATGAATGCTGAAATCTCTATTCTTCCTCTTAATATGTTTGTGCTACATAGTTAGGAACTAGTTTTACATTATTAGTTGTGTGACTTGAGATGTGCCATGTAAAATTTGTGTGCCTCAATTTTCTCCTCTGTAAAATAAGGATGAAAATAATATCTACCCACAGAGTTGTGAGTATTACAAATTAATGCACACAAGTGCTAAGAACAGGCCTTGGCACATGGAAATGATCACTGAATAAATTCTAATTACTATTATTATTTATTGTAAGGTTTTACAGGCGAGAGACTCACGGTACCAGGGGAGATAGGCGAGATAGGAGCAAGGCAAGGTTTGTTAAAGGCACCCTCGGGTGAGCTTCTGCGACTTAGGAGAGGAGAGTTGGGGAAGTCACAGGCAGGAAGGGGTTGAGTGAGCTTTTATTAGGCCAGGGCAGGGCGGGGGCTCATAACCGTATTTGATAAGGTTAGAGGCTGGGGTTAAAAAGTCCCAAAGAGGCTGGTTTCTGTTTCTCACACAGGTTTCAGTTTACTCAAAGTGATGTGTCCTTGACAGATGTCCTTCTGGCGGGAAAGTCCTGGGTAGGGAAAGATGGCGGCCTGGCAGCCATTTTATTGTTCCTCCTGCATTCCCAGGGCCGCCGAACTAACATTCCAACCTTTTTGATGTAATGGGGCAGTGACTCAGATCTGGCTACTTCTTGCTGGCAGGGGGTGTTATCATAGGGTTCCTCGGATGTGGGCAGGCGAGAGTAGGGATCCAGGAGGAGCTGGTTGACAGTGACTCTGGAAACCTCATGTATATGAGCCTGGGCCTCTGAGGTAATCTGCCCCTGTAGGGATGCCAAGGACTCAGCTGAGGCCTCGATGGCTGTCTGGAGCACTTTGGATAAATCTCGAGTGTCTGTGGAGTGGGCTAGGGCCTCGGTGCCCAGTCCAGTGACCACTAAGGAAAACTTTAAGGAGACCCTGATGACCAGGAGAAGAAATACAGCCCTTTTCTGCTGGGGGAGGAGGGTAGTGAGGATGGCCATTTCCATTAGGGCTGGCACCCTCCTGGCTGGCAATCTGTGGTGACCAGCTGACTAGACTGTGTGTTATCCCCATGGGCCCAAGTTTCCACTAGGAAGAAGTGCCACCTGAAGCCAGGGTCACCAGAGGGGCAGCTATGAGGGGGTAGAAGGAGGAGGGTGAGGAGAAGTGGTGTGGGAAATCTGCAACTGCGTCGGCCCCAGGGTCTGGGAAGTCCAGCCATCCTGTGGTGGAGCTCGCTTTAGGCTGGAGATGTGTACCCACGGGTGGTGTCCCAGAAGTTTTGCCACAGTGGGAGTCGTAAGAATAACCGTATGGGGGCCGGTCCATGTGGGCTGCAAAGATTTTGGGTGAAATTCTCATAGGAGAACCTGGTCCCCGGGATTTAGCGCCTGGGGGAAGTCTCCACCTGGGCTGTAAGCAGCAGGGATGGTCACATCTGCATGAGCCCATAAAAGGGCTGCAGGAGAGTCAATTAGGGCAGATAAGATAAGAGGGGTGAAGGAGAAGCAGGGAGGCTGCTGTACAAGAGTTTAAAGGGGCTGAGTCCTGACAGTCCGCAAGGAGAGGCTCTGAGTTGGGAGAGTGCTAGTGGGAGAAGGTTTGGCCAAGAGAGATGAGTTTCAAGAGTGAGTTTAGTGAGTTGCTCTTTGAGGAGGCTGTTGGCCCTCTCAGCCTTACCCGAGGACTGGGGATGATAAGGGATATAGAGTTTCCAGGCAATGTTGAGGCTCTTGGAGACTTGTGTGATGCTGGAGATGAAGGGCAGTCCGTTGTCTGATTGCAGGGTTTGAGGGAGTCCAAATCTCGGGATGATGTGCTCAATGAGAATCGTGGCAACCACGTCTGCTGTTTCCCTAGCTGTGGGAAATGCCTCGATCCAGCCTGTGAAGGTGTTTATAAGAATTAGTAGGTATCTGAAGATTTTGTGTCGAGGCATGTGAGTGAAGTCAAGTTGCCAGTCCTTGCCTGGCTGATGCCCGCAGAGCTGATGGGTGGGTCCCCGTCTGTGGAGGCCGCCCTGGGTGTTGACCTCAGAACAGGTTCTGCAGGCCTGGTGTACATCCTTAATGGTCTTTTGGAGGATGGGGTGGTGAAAGAGAGGTTGGGGAAATTGGTACAGGGCCTTTGGAGTGATGTGGAGATACTGGTGGGTGTCAATAATGAGGGTGTGGATTAGGCCATTCAGGAGGGCAATTTTGTCCTGGTCATAATACCATCCCTTATTGCCCAACCTGCCACCTAATGTCTTAGGTCCTGTACCAGGCGATAGACTCCTGAGGTTTTTTTAACGGGAAGGATAGGGGTGTTGCATGGAGAGTTAATGCGGATAAGGAGACCCTGCTGCAGAAGGCTGTTGATGATAGGCTTAAGTCCTCCGCGGTGTGTCATTGATTAGAGAACTGTGGGCAGGATGGAAATGTAGACTCAGTCATGGAGCTGGTGGCCATCTTGTCCATTCTGATAGTCCCATCTGGGTTCTACAACTGGGACTACCTGAGCGCCAATGGGCATGGTGGTATCAGTGAGATGGACCTGATCAGCATGTTCTTGGGCAGCAACCTGAATGCGCTCCCTCTCCTCTGTGGTGAGGGTGGTGTTTGGACCACATGTAGGTCATGCCACGTGAGATCACAGGCCTGGGCCAGATACTGTAACTTCTTTATGTAGTTATCAGGGTTGGCCAAAAAGAAGATGTGAGGGGAGAGTTGGTGGGGGCAATACCAGGATGGAAAGGGTAAGTTTTTTCAGGAGTTGGGATAGGAGTGGGGAGGGGTAGGTGTAGACGAGAGCACTAGTTCAGAAAGCCTGAATATAAGGGACCTCAGCCCACTGCCTTGGTGTCTGCTGAAGTTATCTAGGTCTGTGAGGATTTGGTAGTCAAAAGTGTCTTCTGGAGGCCATTGGGATTGATTGTCTAATTGGTATTGTGGCCATGCGACGGTACAGTAATGTACGAGACATCGCTTTCATAGGTCCTGGTCCAGTTCCAGGGTCTTAAGTTTAGCCAATAGACACCTTAAGGGTGTTTTGGGGTCCAATTTGGATTGGGAGGTCCCCATGATTCCTTGCCGGGAAATCTGAGGGCTGGAGGAAGGTGTCCCCTCATCCAACACTGGGTTGAGGAAAGACAGTGTCAACTGCCACAAAATTAGGACATCTCCCAATTCCTGGAGTCGTAGAGTTCACCTGGTGACCAGTGGGTTCTACCCTGACACTGCCACGATTGGGACAGGGCTTTCCAGAAAGACGTGTAATTGGGGGAAACTCACCACGGCTTTGGAAGTGGTGTTCAGAGAGGCAGGTCCAGGTCTGAGTAGGGAGAGGAGAGAGCCTCCTCACCAGGGTGGGGGCTTGATCTCCTCCCAGGGGTCTGCACCAAATGTAAGGTTTTACTGACGAGATAAACATGACACCAGGCGAGATAGGCACAAGGCAAGGTTTATTAAAGGCGCCCTCAGTAGAGGTTCCGTGACTTAGGAGAGGAGAGTCGGAGAAGTCACACAAGGGAAGGGGTTGAGTGAGCTTTTATTAGGCCAGGGCAGGGTGGGGACTCATAACCATATTTGGTAAGGTTAGAGATTGGGGGTTGAAAAGTCCCAAAGAGGTTGGTTTCTGTTTCTCACATAGGTTTCAGTTTACTCAAAGTGATGTGTCCTTCACAGATGTCCTGGCGGGAAAGTCCTGGATAGGGGAAGTTGGCGGCCTGGCGGCCATTTTATTATTCCTCCTGCATTCCCAGGGCCACGGACCTAACTTTTATGTTACTATATA
This sequence comes from Mustela nivalis, assembly GCF_964662115.1. Classification (NCBI taxonomy): domain Eukaryota; kingdom Metazoa; phylum Chordata; class Mammalia; order Carnivora; family Mustelidae; genus Mustela; species Mustela nivalis. The sequence continues at coordinate 127,750,813 of NC_139021.1, forward strand.
TTATCACTATTATTATTATCATTAATTTGGGGTATTTTCCTGATGAGTCATTTTTTTTTTTTTAAAGATATACTTTTCTACTATTTCGTTAAGTGTAAATGGTATCATACAATTGAGGTTGAAATCCATTTATACTTTTATTTTGTAGTTTTTTGTATATAATTACAATTGCAATTTTTGTCTTAACTTTTAATCAGCCAAATTACTGATTTTCTCTGTCTTTTGAACAATTTTTCTACTGATTCTCTTCAGATTTATAACTATTGAAGAATCTAAATCACAGCTTTCCCTTCTCCTTTACAAAGTCTTTAACTTATTTCTTTCTTTTGTTTAATTTTTTTTTTTTTTTTTTGCTTAATTTCACTGGCTAGCACTTTAAGAAATGTGAGAATGTCTTATTTACCTTGGGGTGACATAACAAACACCATAAATGGGGAGTCTTGAGCAACAGGTCTTTATTTTTCATCATTCTGAAGATGGAGAAGTTCATGATCAAGGGGTTGGCCTGTTTCATTATCTGGTGAGGGCTCTGGGTCTGGCCAGCCACCATGTCACTCTGTCTTTTCGCTGAAGGGATAGAGAGATAGGGATAGAAAGGAAGAGAAAGGGAGAGAGAGAGAGAGGAAGGGGGTGAGGAGGGAGAGAGGGAGAGTAAAAGACAGAGAGAGAAAGAGAGAGAGAAGTTCTCAGGTGTGTCTTCTTATAAGGGCACTCCCTTCATGAATTCCCTAACCACATGACCTGATCTAAATTTCACTACCTCCATCTTCAAATACAAATATGTTGTTACAACTTCAACATATATATTTTAAGAAGACATGATCTAGTTCATAGTAAAAATGTGCCTCTTTAATTTCTGAGTTCGATAGGGATTCATCTAGTATTTTTCTTTAGAACATAATGCTAGTTAGTTCTTTGGATCTTAATCACATACTCATTAAATAAATATTTATAAATTTCAAGCTCAAAATTCTCCTAGGGAGGTGAAACTACAGTTTTGAAACAGTAAGTTTGGTCTTTAAAAAAGCACAAGTCCCCAAAATGACAAGCCCTAAATTGAAGAGAGTATAAAATAAATGTAATTATTTAGTAGCCATATGTTGTATGAAAGCAAAGGAGATAGAATTCAGTGTAATTTATCAGGATAAGCTTCTGGGAGAAATGGCACTCCTTATGGACTTGAAAATCTGGGGTATTTGGGTAGTTGTATGCAAGGAAAATGAAGTTGAATTCCAGATAAAGCATGTAAATCAAGTTCAAAAACATTTTGTTAATAAATGTGATATTTTAGAATTTTTCCATTATTCAGAAGCTATTTTTTAAATATTTCATTTATTTATTTGAGAGAGTGTGGGCACTAGCAGGGGGAGGGGCAGAGGAAGAAGCTGACTCCCCACTGAGCAAGGACCTACCAATGCTGGGCTCATTCCAGGACTCCAAGATCATGACTTGAGCCAAAGGTACCTGTTTAACCAACTGAGCACCCAGACACCCTTGATGCTGCTTTTTAAGAAACCCGATTTTAAACATTGAAGTATTTGATTTATACATAATTACTTATAATGTTGAAATCTTAAAAAATACGAAGAACAATTTATGTTAATAGAAAAGAAAACATAAAATTTTTGAAAGTGGAGTTAATAAAGAAAAAAAAAATACATATACCAAACAAATATGATTGTTTTCCTAGACTGCATCTTAGAATCCCCTAAAAGTTGGTTGCATTAAAAGTGTCTCATGCACCCGAATGTTTATAGCAGCAATGTCCACAATAGCCAAACTATGGAAAGAACCTAGATGTCCATCAACAGATGAATGGATCAAGAAGATGTGGTATATATACACAATGGAATACTATGCAGCCATCAAAAGAAACTAAATCTTGCCATTTGCAACAACATGGATGGAACTAGAGCGTATCATGCTTAGCGAAATAAGTCAAGCAGAGAAAGACAACTATCATATGATCTCCCTGATATGAGGAAGTGGTGATGCGACATGGGGGCTTAAGTGGGTAGGAGAAGAATAAATGAAACAAGATGGGATTGGGAGGGAGACAAACCCTAAGTGACTCTTAATCTCACAAAACAAACTGAGGGTTGCTGGGGGGGAGGGGGTTTGGGAGAAGGGGGTGGGATTGGACATTGGGGAGGGTATGTGCTTTGGTGAGTGCTGTGAAGTGTGTAAACCTGGTGATTCACAGACCTGTACCCTGGGGATAAAAATATATGTTTATAAAAAATTAAAAATTAAAAAAAAAAAAGTGTCTCTTCTGCCACTGAGTTGAGGCTGTTTAGCTTTGGTAGGTAAAATAACTAAGCCACAATGTGTAAAAAGGGTCTTGCATTTGTATTAAAGAAATGATTTCATTTAGAGGAAATATATTTCTTATTAAACAAAGAAGTTGTGAAGTATTTTGTATGAATGTACAAAGAATCAGTGGCATGGCTAAAATAGTATTTTGTATTTTCCAATCATAAAGTTTTTCCATCAAATGCACATATGTGCAAGTGAAGAAACAAAAAGCAGTGGAGATTTGAAAACTGTTGCAGTTCAGTTTCAAAAAGCATTTGTTTATTTATATCTATATGTATATGTATATTTGTATCTATATAAATACACTACACAGTATTATTACATAGACATACATAGGTACATAAATATTCCAAACATATACTTGCATAAGTGACATATATGTTCCAAATACATGATTTGTATATTCCACATAAGTAATTGAACACAAAATTGATTTAAACACAAAATGTGATTTATCATAGTATTTTTAAAGGCTGTCCTCATCCTCATTTCCCTTTTGGCTTATTTTTTCAACCCTTCTACTTCCTCTACCAAATAATACTTAAACATTCAAGTATCTCATATAACCAGAGCAGTGTTTATTTTTCCATAGTTTCCCATATGCTCATATAATTATATATAACATAAAATATGGCATAAGCACATAATTCAAGTAAATACATAGGTTTTGTTATTACTTTTATACAAAAATATTAAATTATACACAACATATAGCATCTTGTTCTTTTTACTTGTATACACAATATGAGAATCACTTTAGGTCACCAAAATTCTAATTAATTTTTCCTAACAACTTCCTAGTATTTCTAGATGTGATTTATAGCAAAATACATTCAACTGTTTACCTATCAGTAGGAATTCATTTTGTTTTGGTATTTTTGGCAAATATAGGTAATACTGTAATAAATATCCATATTCTTATATACTTGTACCTTCCATCCTATGGGATGGATTATCAAGAATGGAATTGCTGAGTATATTTTGTGTTTTAATAGACAATATCATATTTTTAATTGAACTTAAATATCAGTTATAATTTCATTAACATCTATACAATTAAATATATATATATTATATATATATATTTTTTTTAAACTTCTAAGTTTTTAGTTTTAATTAATAACTTCTCTCTCTTTTCTTTGTAGTACAAGTAGACTTCTAAGATTTCTTCTGGAAATTCTACTGACTTATTTTTTACATTTATGTTTTAACAATCTTTATTTTTACATTCTACTTTTAAGGGAAGGGAGTGAATTTAGATTCTTCCAGATAAATATACTGGCATCATTTATTCAATAATCAATACTTTTAATACTGCTTATTACAATATCATACTCACTACTAAAATCTCATTTATAAATATAGGATTCATATATTTTTAAAGGTACTGAAGCAGATTTTATTTTATTTAAAGATTTTATTTATTTATTTGAAAGAGAGAGAGAGATGGAGAGGGGACAAGCAGGGGGAGAGACAGAAGGAGAGGGAGAAGCAGACTCCTTCCTCGCTGAGCTTGGATCCCGACTTGGGGCTCCATCCCAGGACCTGGAGATCATGACCCGAGTAGAAGGCAGATGCCCAACCATCTGAGCCACCCAGTGCCCCAAGGATTCATGTTTTTATTACTCTTCATTTTGTTCTACTTAATTATTTTTCTCTCCCCATGACAATTCCACTTAATGCGACTTTGGAGGCTTCATGGATTTATGTTTTTTTCTTGAATACAATATGACAATTTTGTTTTTTCCCTCTTGTGCATTTATTCACTTTTGAAAACTTAAACACTGTGTTAGCAAATTCAAAAAAAGAAAAAAAATCTATTGAACTTCCTTATTATAATTGCACGATATTAATATATTAATTTCAGATACACAGCACTTTTCTGATATAATATGGAATATCCCCAACCAAATCTAGGCATGTCTTAAAACTTTGGCACTGAGAATTTTGATGAGGTATAAGATTGTTTCAATAATTCATTGCTTTTGATGGTATCCACACTTAAATGTTGGTTAATAATATAAGTCAATCAACTGCTTGAGAATTTAATAAATGAAAAGCTCTGAACTCTAGGAACACCTCACTAATGTGGAGGAAGTAAATATGCACATGAAAAGTTTAATTGACATAAAATCACACATGAAACAGTAAATGTTTGAACACCGGGAAGTAGAACCCAAGCTTAGCCTATCTTAGAAGGTAGGCTATGTTCTGATGGAAGATGAGAAAGGGATGCTTTTGGATTAAATATTTCACAAATAATTCAGTCACATGTTGGCTCTAAACTGGATTTTGAAAAAAGATAAATAGTTTATTTATTTATTTGACAGATAGGGATCACAAGCAGGCAGAGAGGTAGGCAGAGAGAGAGGAGGAAGCAGGCTTCCTGCCGAGCAGAGAGCCCGATGTAGGGCTCGATCCCAGGACCATGGCATCATGACCTGAGCCGAAGGCAGAGGCTTTAACCCACTGAACCACCCAAGCACCCCAAAAAAGATAAATTTAAATAGATCAAAATGGAAGAAACTTACAGAATTGGGAAAAGTCTAAGTACCACTGTGGAGATAAATCCTTGAAGTTTATTTACATCAGTGGGAGACAAGTTAAACTAATTGTAGAGTGTACATATGAGCATAAGAATTTGAGATTAGAATAGTATATAGATGGTTGCCTGTAGAAGTGTTTGAATATAAGTTTATCCCAAGTTATTAACATCCAATTTTTACTTTTTATTCTTTGTAAGCTGGACAAAAGCATGATTTTGCAAAGAAAATTCTGAGGCAATTTAGGAATGAATTTGACAGACCTTAAACAAGAAATGTGGAAAGCGGTATCATTCATTCAAGCTACAGTTGATAAGAGAATAAATTAAAGCATTGGAAGTAAAAACTGAAAGAACAGATGTGATACTTTCCAAAATTGGGTTTTAGTATTTTTATTAAAAATGTTTCCCTTTATTATGTACTCAAATGTGTGAAAAGCTTATGGCTATGTCTGCCTTATACCAAAACTTTAGATTTAAAACTGGCCAAACAGTCAGATGATTTTATATGACAGGTGTTGGGAATTATAACACCGACCACATTTTAGATTTTCTAGAGTTATCATATCCAGACAACACAATGTGCTCCAGTCCACATCTTTGTCTCCTGAGATTTTCCTCTTCCTGTGCATTCATGCCCAACACATACCTCATTCTTTGCTAGGAAATAAGAAAGTCACTTTTTAATGGAAAGTTTGTTTTTTGCATAAATATTAATAGCATAATATACTTTCTTGATGGAATAGGAGATGATAAAAGCTGTTGAGCCATTGATTTCTGTCCTATTTGACCAATACTAATCTCAGAAGATGTATTCATTCATTGAATGCACCAGTGAGCCTGTAACCTCTGTTTAAGGGTAACTTTCTGTTGCTCTCATTCCTCCATGTTGCCAATTCTCCAATGTCACAGTGTTTTTCTAGTCCAAGAGCAGTGATTCCCACAAGTCAGATTGGAAATAGGGGGAATTAGGTTGCGTCCTATTACCCAGCCAAAATCTATTAAAATATGCTACACAGAAAGGTAGGAAGGAAGGGAAGAAAGAAAGGAAGGAGGGAGGAAAGAATCTGCTATAACTTCAAGTCAGGATTTTTGCTTTATTAAACATCAACACACAACTCGTCCATAAAGGAAAGAATTTGCAATGCAAGACTGATAGTGAGTCTTCTTTTTTAGATTAGTTGATTAACATTTCCTAAAGACTATATAATTCTATCCAATTTATAAGACTGCTATCGCTTTTGGAAGTTTTCAGGTATGTAAGATGCATGAGACTTCTAAAAATCATCAGTTGTCAGAGGATGTAACCCACTGCATTCCTATGATTTGTTCAAATTTGAGAGACATTCTTCCGTATGTCAAAATTATTCATGTAAATTCCAACCACAAATCTATACAGGCCACTGATTCTTAGCAGACTCTATATCAACATCAACATGTAGGCAAGAGACAATTCAGCCATCCAGAATTTAAACAAAGAAAAGACTCTAAAATTGTCAAGGACAATGGATCTCAGCTCTTCTTCCAAAGAATACATGCCATTATGTGATGCAATGTGGAATTGAAAATTAGAATGTGCTCACATTTCTTGCAGAGCAAAGACATCTCACTAGATGTTGAATGTATTTACCAAAAAGAATGTAGGAGTTGAGACATTCAACACAACTTGTTCAATCGTATATGAGGAGAAAGTTATAATTATTTCTGAAGCATAGTGAAATTTTTCCATTTCTTTTAAATGTATTATATTTATAAAACTTTTATTTTTCTGTCACATCTCTTTATTTTAGTGGGACACTTGAAAATATACTTATTGTAGTAAAAATGTACCTTAAAAGATTAAATTTCTAAGACACATTTTCATTTCAATGAGACAAATCTATTTTCAGAAAATTCTGATTATGTAGCAAGACATTTTACTTCTCATTTAAATAATGGATATCTTAGTTATGTAAATCATATGTACAATTGGTACATTTTCATTAAAAACAATTAATGGAGTGATTGAGTATTTAGTAAGTAAAATTACATAAAATTGAAAACATAAATTTTCATAAACTATATATCTAAGGGATATTTGTTTCATGGACTTCTGTGAATTTTATTCCTAAAAGACAAAGTATTCAACATTAAAATAGTGATCATCTCATTTAGAGAAAGAAGAATGAGTACAATTGTAATTATTATTGGAGGGTAAATTAATGGAGGAATAAAATAAATGGTACTGTGTATTTTTCTAACTAAAGTTTATGTATGCTGGTTATTTTACTAAAATGTTCATTAAACATGGACTGATAACAGATAAGACAAAAGAGATATTGTAATTTGAAAAAAGAAAAGGCTTACAATTACCAAGAATACACAAGAATATAGCCTGGAATGGTCCTGTTGGCTTCCTACATGGGTACTTATAATCAAACATCACAGTGGTGCATTTACCTAGTCAGTCTGCACCAGGGGGTTTCTGCATTCTTTAAAAATGGTTCACATTAGCTGAGCTCTCAGCCTGTTGAATAACATCAGAATGACAATTTGTTAATTTACAACGTAAAGTCTCTCTGTCACAGAAATCATGTATTCTCTCCCTGTAGGCATATTAATATAGGAAACATTTTATTCAGAAGGTTGTTTGATGAGCATGGATTAGAACAAGAGAATTTAGTTATATGATTCAAATGTTTAATGTCATTAGTCATCCATTCCAAAATAAGGTAACCTGCCAAATGTTCTGCATTATGAATTTGCTTGGCAAGATCTTGCTCTTGTATGTAGAATTCAGATTTCCAATACAAATGATGTCCTTGTGACTGTCTTTTTATTTGTTTTGTTGGCTGACAAAACCACTTTCTGAGTGACACTTCTTTTTTAAGGAAAGTTTAGTATCATACAGTCTTTAGTGCATATTAGATATATCTATGCTCAAATTTATGTGGGCCCACTTATTTCTAATTTACTAAAGAAAATGCCAATGTGGCCCCAATATGTTCATAATAACATAAACAATGAGGAATTTATGTGGAAAGGTGAACCAGAAAACAGATATATAGCAAATAGATTTTAATATTCAAATTTTCTGCAATGATTATTTTAAATTATAGGTGAATGTTAGGTAAATTTTTAAAAATGTTTTTCAATGTGACCTTCCAAAATTTTGATGAGAAACAAGAGAAATATTGCAAAATAGCAAATATTTTGTTTAAATATCAATGTCTCTACTCCTAGCATTCTTAATTTGCCCTGACATCTTCCCTAGTCATCCCCCTTTTACTCTAGACCTCACAACACCGTTTAGAGATCAAGCTCACCTTCTCTCCAGAGCTTTTGCCTAAAGACTCTTTCAGAACCAAAAGGCTCATCCATGCCAGCCTTCCATCGCCCATTTCCAAAAATAAATCTACTCTGATCAGGAGTTGAGAACCCTGCAAATAACTATGTTACTTTTGGTAACAATTTCCTTTCCCTTTTATACTTGCATTATAAAAGGAAATTTTGTATCCCCTGAATTTGTAAAAATATATAAATACATGAAACCAATATGATAACCAATATGATAAATAGTAGAACTATTCCTTGAATCAGCTTCTGGACTAAACTCAAACATTTCTACATGGGCCTTTGTTCTAGACAGGAACAGTTACTTTGTTAGGCTATGAGTAACTCAGCATCTTTTCTTCTTTCTTCCTTTGGTTCCTTCTTTTTCTCTCTTATTAAAAAAAAATGTAAAAACCACAAAAAAATTAACAAAGTTAAGGATCCTAGACGTAGGTCAACTTTTATTTAAAAACATATATTTTAAAATGACACTAAAAATAAATTTCTTAACTATTACATGAAATGACTCCCTTAACTATCATATAAAGAAATAATAAACTAGAGAAGTGAGAATTCAGTCGTTACATATTTGAATGGTATTGAGGGAAATCTTCTTAAGTTATATATTTACATATATATTATATACACACAGAAACATTTTTTAACAATTTTGAAAATACAAAAAAGTGGAAAAATCAGTTATTACTAAGAAACATTACATCTTATTTTCTAATGAATACCTTAAGTTCTCTCATATTTAAATATTCTCTGAAAACAAAATTGAATTATAACCAGCTATTTTTCTATACATATGTATTTATACATAATTATATGTATTTAGTTTGTATACATAAACTCATATCTAAGAATTTCATTGAAAACTAATTTTTAGGGCGCCTGGGTGGCTCAGTTTGTTAAGCGACTGCCTTCAGCTCAGATTGTTAAGCGACTGCCTTCAGCTCAGATCCCAGAGTCCTGGGATCAAGTCCCACATTGGGCTCCCTGCTCCTTGGAGAGTCTGCTTCTCCCTCTGACTTTCTTCCCTCTCATGTTCTTTCTCACTGTCTCTCTCTCAAATAAATAAACAAAAATCTTTAAAAAAAAAGAAAAAGAAAACTAATTTTTAATTTAGTTAATTAATTTTAATATATATTTACTTATTTGAATTATAGATTTGTATATTTAATTAATACAATTAATAATTTTAAAGTATGTATATATATACATATATATATATATATATATACAGATGTAGGGTGACAGTGTGGATAAAAAACAGATCCATCATATGCTGTGTATAAGAGACTCATTTCAGACCAAAAGACACCTGCACAATGAAAGTGAGAAGATGGAGAAACATTTGTTATGCAGATGTGTGTCAAAAGAAAGCCAGGTATCAATACTTAATTGAACAAAGTAGACTTTAAAACTAAGACTGTATCAAAAGACAAAGAAGGACACTATATAATAATAAAGAGTAGAATCTAACAAGAGATTAACAACAATTATAAATATCTGTACACCCAACATGGGAGCACCCAAATACATAAAACAGTTAATAAATGTAAATGTAAAGGAATAAATGTAATAATAAATGTAAATAATAATAATAAATGTAATAGGAATAAATCAATATTGTAATAATAAATATAAAGGAATAAATCAATAGTAATACAATAATAATAGGGGACCTGAACACCCCACTTACATGGATGAACAAAAAATCAACAAGGACACAATGGTTTTGAGTAACAGACATTTTCAGAACTTTCCTAAAGCAGCAGAATATGCCTTCTTTTCAAGTGCACATGGAACATTCTCCATAATAGATCACAAATTAGGCTACAAAACAACTTTCAACAAATTCAAAAAAGATCAAAGTCAGACCATGCATGTTTACTGACTCCCAAGCTCTAAAACTAGAAATGAACCAATAGAAAACAAATCTGGAAAGAGCACAAATACATGAAGGTTAAATAACATGCTACTAAATAATGAGGGAGTCAACCAAGAAATCAAAAAAGAAATACAAAATTAGATGGAAACAAGTGAAAATGAAAACACAATGGCCCAAAATCTTTGAGCTGCAGCAAAATTGGTTCTAGGAGGGTAGTTTATAGTACTACAGGCCTACCTCAAGAAGCAAGAAAAACTCACATAAACAACTTAACCTCATATATAAAGAAGCTAGAAAAGAAAAAGAGAGAGAGAGAAGAAAAAAAGAGAGAGAGGGAAAAAAGAGAGAAAACAAAAATAAAAACAAGCAAAACCCAAACCTAGTAAAAGTAAGGAAATAAACATTGGAGCAGAAATAAATGATACAGAAACTATAAAAAGAGCTCCTGGCTCTTTGAAAATTTAAATAAAATTGATAAAATTCTAGCAAGACTCATGAAAAAAAGAGAAAAATCAAATAAACAAAATTACTAATGAAACAAGAAAAAGAATAACCAACACCACAGAAATACAAACAATTGCAACAGAATATTATGAAAACTAATATTCCAACAAATTGGACAACTTAGAAATACAGATAAATTCCTAGTAAAATAACCTACCAAAACCATAGAAGGAAAAAACAAACAAACAAACAAAAGAACCCCAGAATCTGAACAGACCTATTACTAGCAATGAAACTGAGTAAGTAATGAAAACACTTTTAAAAACAAAAGTCCACGACCAGATGGTTTTGCAAGAAAACTCTATTAACCATTTAAGAAGAGTTAACACTTTTTCTTCTCAAACAATTCCAAGAAATATGAGAGGAAGGAAAACATTCCAAATTCATTTTATGAGGCCAGTATCACCCTGATACCTAAAACAGATAAAGAGACCACAGAAAAAGACAAGTGCAGACCAATATATCGCTCACGAATATTGATAGAAAAATCATCAGCAAAATATTAGCAAACCAAATCCAATAATTTATGCTAAAAAGCCATGTTCTACAATCAAGTGGAATTTACTCCCAGGATGGAACGGTGGATCAATATTTGTAAAATAATCAACATGATATGCCCATCAATAAGAGAAAAGAGTTAAAAAAAAAGATCACTTCAATAAATACAGAAATATCATTTGACAAAGTACATCCATTCATGATTGGAAAAAAAAAGCAATCTTGCAAAGTGGGTCTAGAGAAAACATACCTCAACATAATAAAGGCCTTATATGAAAAACCCACAACCAAAGTGGTATTCAAAGGTGAAAAACACAGCTTTCCCCTAACATCAAGAGCAAGACAAGATGTCCGCTTTCACCACTTTTATTCAACATAGTACTGGAAGTCCTAGCCATAGTGTTTAAGCCACATAAAGAAACAAAAATCATCCAAATTGGTAAGGAAAAAGTAAAACTCTCAGTATATTCAGATGACATGATAATATATACAGAAATCCTAAGGCTTCCTTTACCAAAAAACTACTAGAACTGATAAATAAATCCAGTAAAACCTCAGGATACAAAAGCAATGTACGGGAATCTGTTGCATTTCTATATGTTAATAATGAAAGAGCAGAAAGAGAAATTATGAAAACAATACCATTTACAATTGCACCAACAACAATAAAATATCTAGGAACAAACCTAACCAAAGAGGTAAAAGATCTGTACTCCGAAAGCTATAAAACACTGACGAAAGAAATTCAAGATGATGCAAAAAAATTAAAACAAAACAAACAAAAAAAGTAATGACATTCCATGCTTCCATGCTTACGGATTGAAAGAACAAATATTGTTAAAATATCTATACTACCCAAAGCAATCTAAAAATTTAATGAAATCCTTATCAAAATACCAAAAGCACTTTTCACAGAACTACAACAAATAAGTCTAAAATTTGTATAGAACCACAAAAGACCCCAAATAGCCAGAGGAATCTTAAAAAGGAAAACAAAACTGACCGGGGTGCTTGGGTGGCTCAATGTGTTAAAGCCTCTGCCTTCAGCTCAGGTCATGATCTCAGGGTCCTGGGATCGAGCCCCACATCTGGCCCTCTGCTGGGCGGGGAGCCTGCTTCTTCCTCTCTCTCTGGCTGCCTCTCTGCCTATTTGTGATCTCTCTCTCTCTCTGTGTGTCAAATAAATAAATAAAATCTTAAAAAAAAAAAAGGAAAAGAAAAAAGAGAAAGAAAAACAAAACTGAGGTATCAAAATTCCAGATTTCAAGTTATATTACAAAATGGCAGTAATTAAAACAGTGTGATACAGACATAAAGGTAGATCTATGGATAAATGGAAGAAAATAGAAAACTCAGAAATAAACCCACAATGCAGGAATCTGCCACAAAGGAGGAATCAATGTAAATGGGAAAAGTTTCTTTAACAAACGGTGTTGGGAAAACTGGCCAACTGCATACAAGGAAATGAAACTAAACCATTCTCTTTCGCCATACACAAAAACAAACTCAAAATGGATTAAGGACAAATGTGAGACCTGAAACCATAAAAATCCTTGAAGAGAGCATAAGCAATAATCTCTCTGACATCAGCTGTAACAATATTTTTTTAGATATGTCTTCAGAGGCAAAGGAAATAAAAACAAAAACTATCAGGGACCACAACAAAGTAAAAGTTTTCTGCACAGTGAAGAAAACAATTAACAAAACTAAATGGCAAACTGAATGAGAAAAGAAAATTAAAAATGGCATATCTGATAAAGGGTTAGTATCAAAAATATATATAAAGCATTTATAAAACTCACTACCCAGAACACAAATAATCCAGTTAAAAATAGGCAGAAGACATGAAGAAACATATCTCCAAAGAAGACATCTGGATGGCCAACATCACTTATCACTGGGGAAATTCAAATCAAAACTACAATGAGATATCACCTCACACCTATCAGAATGACTAAAGTCAAAAACATAAGAAACAAGAAGGTTTGGCAAAGATGTGGAGAAAAAATAACACTTGTGCACTGTTGGTGGGAACCCAAACTGTCTGCATCCACTGTGGAAGACATCATGGTGATTCCTCAGAAAGTTAAGAATAGAACTACCTTTGATCCAGCAATTGTACTACAGATATTTACCTCCAAAACACAAGAACAGTAATTCAAAAGCCTACATGCACCTCTATGTTTATTTCAGACTTATTTATAATAGCCAACAATGAAAACAGCTCATGTGTCTATTGATAGATGAATAAATCAACATGGAATATTATTTAGCCATAAAAAAAGAAAAATATCTTGCCATTTGCAACAACATGGATGAAGCTAGAGAGTATAATGCTAATTCAAATAAACCAGTCAGTGAAAGACAAATATCATATGACTTTATTCATATGAGGAATTTAATAAAGAAAGCAAATGAACAAAGGAAAAAAGAGAGAGAGAGACCAACCAAAAACTTGTCTCTGAACTATAGACAACAAACTTATGGCTACCTGTGGGGTGGGGGTGGGGGTAGTGGGGGTGGGGGTGAGGGGGTTGGTGAATGGGTTGGATAGTGTTAGGGATTAATAAGTACACTTGTCCTGAGGAGCACTAGTTGTTGCAAGGAAGTGTTTAATCACTAGATTGTACACCTGAAACTAATATAACACCATATGTTAATTAACTGGAACTTAAATAAAAACCTTTAAAGATAAACAAACATAAGTTTATTTTAAGTGAAAGATATCAGTATTTATTCCATCCTATTTTGTGTAACATTGTATTAAAATGGGATCTTATTATTCTACATAGTTTAAAATTTTTTCAGGGGATGTCTGGGTGGCCCAGTTAGTTAAGCTTCTCCCTTCTGCTCAGGTCATGATCCAAGGGTCCTGGAATTGAGTCCAGCATCGGGCTCCTTGTTCAGTGGGGAGTCTGCTTCTCTCTCTGCCTGCTCTGCCTGCTGTTCCTCCTGCTTGTGCTCTCTCTGACAAATAAATAAAATCTTAAAAAAAAAGTTTTTTCACCAAAATTATATTTACTTATGACTCAAAGTAGTTTATTTTTATTTATTTGGTATTATGCACTAGTTCTGATAGGCTCCCTTTATTTATTATTATAAAAGGTGAGAAAGAACACTATTTTATTAATCTAAGATTATAAGGTGTGCGTACATTTAAAAAAAAGATTTGTAAATGAAAACCTTTATAAATAAATTAAACAAGCCTAACAAGTTATAATGAGTCATCACTGAGTAAGGAATCAAGAGACTGCCATTTAGTTCATAACAAAACAACATAAAAAGGATAATCCTTGCATATAGCTCACTGACAAATTAATGCATTTAAAAACATCAGAAATTATCTCAGTTTATGTTATATCACAGCTTTGAAGTTCTTTCAGTAAATAAAATGTTTACTCAAAAAAAATTAAGGTAAGTATAAGTCATGTCTCCGTTGGGTGATCAAAATATATCAGAAGTGTAAATATTTTGATTCCTTAAGAAATGAAGTTGAACTAGCTTCATTTGCTTGCATTGCCTATAAAATGTGAATACATTTTTGTAAAACTATGTCTGCTACTATGTGAGATTTAAACTAAAAGACATGACAAATTCAATAAAAGTATCATTACATATCGCTTTACACTGGGATATGCAGTTGTTCAAATTCTGCTGGTAAGTCATGTTTACCAGCATGTTAAATTAAACCTTCATATTTAATATTAATATGAAGTAGCTCAAGAGTAATCTCTAGGGGGAAATGGCATGGAGAAGATGAGTTCAATTTGTTTTAATGCTACTTTAGATAATATTTCTTATTTTTTCCAAAATAAAGGATATTTGAGCTACTGCAGCAAAGGTATTTAGTTTATATTTAAAAACATGGATAGTGCTAAAAAAATAGTCTTGGTGAATATTCAGAAAGAAATGATGCAATTTTAGAGCACTGTCATGTCTACTTTTGAAATTAAACAGAAATTATATAGCTGAACAAAACCAACTATCATAAAATTCACCTTAGACATACCTGGAAAATTCACATATCAGTAACTGAATTCCAACCAAAGCTAATAAATAAAGTTCCATCCTACATGACTATAGACATTTTAAAGGCAGTTCTTAGGGATTCAGGGTTACAGTGAGATGATCTCCACTTGATCTTAATTTCCCTGAGTAATGCATATAAGTTTTCTATGCAGAAAATGCTCTTAAAGAAAGAGCAGCAGGTACTAGTGGGGATATCATCAGCATGAGAATTAGAAGCCTGGAAGTTTTATCTCTATGACCTTCTTTCCTCATCTGTGGAGACAATCCTATTTCAATGCTGGGAGTTCTGGGAATTATAGGTAATTTCTCTAAAGCACTGCCTATCTCTGGATCAAATGAACACCTACAAATCAAGTCACGTCTTAAAGACTCAAAGTACCGTGGAGTTCTACCATGAAAACAAGATTTAGGTAGCACCTAAATATTAAACATTCCAACACAGGTCAGCTTCTTCCTGTGAACTTAAGTAGATTTTGATCTAATCTTTTCTTACACAGCTTCACAATTTACTGTGTTTTATGGTAACTATGTATACATCATTTATTTTTTTTAAGATTTTATTTATTTATTTGAGAGAAAGACAATGAGAGAGAGTGAGCATGAGGGGAGGAAGGTCGGAGAGAAAAGCAGACGCCCTCTGATCAGGGAGACCAATGCAGGACTCGATTCCAGGACTCCAGAACCATGATCTGAGCTGAAGGCAGTCGCTCAACCAACCAAGCCACTCAGGCACCCTGTATACATTATTTCTTGACAAATGCATTATTTTAGCCAAAATAATGCCTTACTGAGAGTTGGCATTTAGCAGAAGTTTGTTGGATGGGTGAATGAAAGAATAAGTGAATGAAAAAGTGGATTTTAAGATCTGGCAAAAAGCAGACCTTTTGAGATAGAAATATGATATCGTTAAAAAGTCATGTAATATCTCTGAAGTACTCTCTAGGTTATGTTATAAATTCAAAAGAACATATTATGTTGTATGTTGACCTCATAGAAGACTCAAACTTTTTAAATAAGTGAACAAGAAAGTGAATGAGCAAATACAATTCATTATTATAATATATAGAAACCTTAGACTTTGATTTTTGTATAATGTGAGCTGCAGTAATTAACTGCTATATCCCACAGTCAGTTCATAAATATTACTTTAATAAGCTATATAACATTTGGCTCAGATGTTTGCTTTAATTAAAATTTAAATCCCATTTTATTTCCCTAATTTAACAGTGCAATACTGTGCACAAATTATTGGAGAAGTGTTTTTGTTTTAGAATCAAATATAGAAGAATAGGAAAAAGAAGTTCAAAACATTTAATTTAGCGAAGAAATGGCAGAGGCACAACTTTCACTGAATTATGCAGAAAAAGACTCGTAGTAGGAATTGAACTCAAATATAGCATCCATTATTCAGTATTGGGATCATGCATTTTAATATGGTGTTAATGATAGGTTGGTAGCAAAACCTTTGGCCCCTAAAATCCCATAGGTCTGAATTTAGATAAATATTGAAATGAGAGGTATAAATATTTAGAAAATAATTAAAATAATTGATAAAGCTATTTTATCTGACATCTTAATATATATCAATCTTTATTAACAATGTTTTGTTTGTTTTTGACAAGCACAATTGTTATGGCTATTCACAATAAAACACAGTATCTGAAAAAGTTTAAATTATATTCATTGTGTTACTGATAAAATACTCCATTATACTGTGTTGCTTTGAAAATGGATGTTTTTCAAAATATGTACATATAATATATCCTGAGGAACATAAATCTTGATTGCCAAAGCATGCAATTCACCAAATATGCTAGAAAATTAATTTGTCCTTTTACACAAATAATACTTCCATAGGTCTATTGCCAACAGAAACTTTATTAAAAGAGGAAAGATTAAAACTAATATAGTCTAAGATCACATAGTAATGGTCTATGAAATAAATCTTCAAAACATAACCATGCCAGGTTGCATTTCAATAGTTTTTAAGGTAATGATATAATCAGTTTTACTTTTGCCTTTGCAAATATAATTAAATAAATAAACTTAATTTCTTAAATTCACACCAGAGGAAGCAAATTCTATGTATGGAATTTTTGAACTTCTCAACAGAAAGATTCTATTTATTTATTTATTTATTTATTTTTGAGAAAGAGAGAGACCTTGAGAGGGGAGAAACCAGAGGGAGAGGCAGACTCCTTGCCTATAAGGGAGCCCAGTGTGGGACTCAATCCTGGAACTCCAGGATCATGACCCTAAGCCAAAGGCAGTCACTTAACCAACTGAGCCACCCAGGTGCCCAAAAAGATGTTTTTTAAAACAAGACAACTTTATAAGGTGTTTTTGTTTGTTTGTTTGTTTGTTTGTTTTTAATTTGTTTGAGAGAGATACAGAGACAGAGACAGACAGAGCACAAGCAGGGAGAGAGGCAGAGGGAAAGGGAGAAGCAGATGCTCCACTGAGCAGGGAGCCCAACAAGGGGCTCGATCCCAGGACTCTGGGACAATGAACTGAGCAGAAGGCAGATGCTTAACCCTCTGAGCCACCCAGGCACCCCTGAAACAAGACAGTTTTTATCTTCAAGTTTAAATAACTGTATTCTAGCCATGCTAGCAGCATTCAAATAATAGTTGTGTAGCTTTCTATAGAGTGTAAATATTAATAAGTACTTGATACTTCCAAATGCTGATCATAATTGGCACTCACTGAAAACTGTAGTTAGACAGTCTAATGAATAATTCAACTCTTTCTTAATTTGGAAGGAAAACCGATGTGTCTGAGAAGCATGTTCTGTAAGGACTTTGACAGAAACACAGAGACCAGTGGTTTTCAAAGTTTGGTTCCCAGACCAGTTGCATCAGCATCATCTGTGAACCTACAAATACAAGATTTTGGGATCCACCTTCGGTATGTAGATAGAATCTTCTGTAGATAGAAGCCAGATATTTATGTCCATGAAATCATCCAACTGATTCTGATGCAGGCCAATGTTTGAGAGCTACTCAACAGGCCCATAGTTAATAATCTTTAGACTCCTCTGCTAGAGGGAAGTGATAGCTGTCAGAAAGCAGGATGCATTTTCTGGTCTCACAGAGCTCAGTGTAGTCCCAGTAGAAGAGGGGCAAGTGCCAAGATGGTCAAGGTCTAGACAGAATGTGATAATAAAAATGGGCCCAAATTTTAGAGGGACTTTGAGGTCAGAACAGGAAAAGGAAAATCATCAATTAAGGTAAGGGTAAGGAAACTGAAGTCTACTTTCAGGTCCAAGCAAAGGAGATCAAAGAACCACTAATTCCAAAAGAAAATACTACTATAACCAGAAAAAATGAAGGGCTTGGACACAGATTAAGCATATTTGCAACCTTAAGAAAATCATTTAAGCTCTCTAAAACTCTTCATCTTTGAAATGACAAATATAATACTAATATTGTAGAATTATATAAGATTTACTAGCATCTGTGGACATGAAATATAGAAGAATAGGAAAAAGAAGTTCAAAACATTTAATTTAGCGAAGAAATGGCAGAGGCACAACTTTCACTGAATTATGCAGAAAAAGACTCGTAGTAGGAATTGAACTCAATTCCTACTGAAATGGGCACCTACTATGTGCCAGAAATAGGCAAAAGCTTTCATGCATTATCTCCATTGATCTCGCATATTCTATGAGATTGTCATCAATATCACCTCTAATCTACAGAACGGGAAACGGCAGTTTTGAGAGATTGAGTAGCTTTCCTAATTTCAAAAGCTGGTAAATCATGGAAATGAGATATAAACTGAAGGGAGAGTACTGGAGTCTCTGTTCTGCAGGTTCTTAGTACACAGAGTAAATCCCCTCAGTAATGGGGAAGGAAAATTTTAAAAATATGTGTAAAATCTTTTGAAGGAGTCGACTACTAACACCAGAACTCATAACACCTTTTATCCATCAAAGTGCAATTCATTTCAGTGATCTATATCTATATAGAAAGACAAGGATGAAATGGGAAATTAATCTGGATGCTACTGTATTTGTTCTCTTTAATATCATTATCACTTTGAAATTCCTTCTACTGCATTTAAAAGATTATAATACAACTTATAATTAACGTGTTAAATGGGTACTCTCCTGTTGTGACAATATACTGTATTTTGGATTTGAATATCCATATCTAAGAAAGTGATAGACAGAAAGCGAAAAGAGCTTTTATTTTTGCTTAGTCAAATTAAAAATCGGGAAACCAAGATAGAGAAATAGAAAGGGAATGGCATAGAATTTACCACTAACTTAGAGGTCAACACGGGATTGTTGTTTCTCATTTTTATCCTCATTTAAGTTGAACATTTGTACAGATGCTGCACCTCCTTATGTTATATAACTCTTTCCTGAGGAGCAAAATGATACTACCATCTCCAATCCATAATATTTAGAGCAGCTCCGATGGATTAAGCTACTGTTAAAGTAAAATCTGTCAAAGATTATTTGGGAATTATTTACCGAGATGAGGAAAATAATTTCCAACACTATCTGAGCTGCAAAAAGAAGAGCAGTCCAGTGATGTACATCAGAGCTCTAGAACAGCTGGAGTGTACTTTATATATATAAATATATAAATATATATAAAGATTTTATTATATAAAGTTATATAAAATTTTATTGTATAAAATATATAAATATTCAGGAGGGAATGTGTTCATGGGAAGTCTGCACAGAAGAGGGCGCTGCAGCTCTGTGGTGAGACAGCACAAAATGACCTCAGGGCTTTTCAGTAGTTACCAGCAGAAAATTGGGCCAAAGGATAATGCCACAATTTTGAAGCTTATTTGGCATAAACACTTCTTGCCACATCTACTGCCATTGCATTCAAGGAGCAAAATCAGAATTTTGATGACAAGCTGGCAATAATTTGCACAAGAAAAGCTCCATGATTTGCCAGCCTTCTCCCCACCTCTACACCCCCCTCATCCCCTCCCCCTCCTTTGCTATGGGAAAGTGCTCCAGGGATTGTTGTTCAAATTCACAAATCCTAACCTAGATCTGAAGTTTGCTTCTTCTTTAGCCTTTGGCAAGTTACTTAATCTCTTTCTGTCTTGTTTTTCTCATTTGAAAAATGAGGATAATAATACTTTATTCCTTCCCAGAGTGGTGGTGAAGATTAATGCATTTTGAACAACTTTGAAAGGAAAAACAAAACAAAACAGAAAAAACAAGCTACTCATGTACAGCACAGTATTGTCTTTTTCTTTTAAAATAATACAAGAACTTTCTCTCCAGCAGCACCAGGAAAAAATGATGTTTCTAGACTCAGCTCTTCAGAGGTATTTATATATGTTCAACTACTTGGTTTAGTGCCCAGTGATCTACATGAACAAACAAGGTTAATGAACACTTGCTGTTTTGGCTCCAGAGCCTAAATTTCCTCTTATTTTCCTAACTGCAGTGGGCATTTCTGCTAGGGGAACTGCCTATTTCCTGCTCTTGCACTCTTGGTAGTACTATATTTTAATGTCTCCTGTATTCTTTTTTCTTAAACTAAGCCAATGTAGTACTTGGGTACTTTGAATGAATGTTGTTCAAAGTTAATAAAAAGGTAATTAAAGAAAACAAAACTATAAAGAGCTTACACTCAAGTTACTTTCTGAATTTTTCCCTGGTTTTCCAGCTAATTCTGAAATTAAACAAATATAATTCCAATCAAAAACTGGCTTAAGTTAACCAGAATCAATTAATCAATTCATATTATTTGAAAACTAAAAATTCGTAGAAATAAGAAAGCTCTGGTGTGACTAATAAGCAGGACACTCCTAAAAACAAAACTTAAGAGCATTGTATAAAAGCCAAGTTAATAACTTGTAGTGCCCCACAAAATTATAAAATTAAAAAAAAATCCAGATTTGATACAAGAGGAGTTGCCAGAATAGAGTTGTAATCCTTTAACCAATTCCACCTTTGATTCTGTTCTACAAACTCAGATATCACTAAAGTTGAATGATGCTGAGAAAGGGCATTCTTTTAACAATACAAGTGCACATTGCCAGTGTTTTAATTTTCCCCTCAGATACCTGCAGCCATTCTTGTATGTTCATGTGTCCTGAGCAAGGAGAAAAGCCAAGTCTTTTAAAAAAGCACTGGATTTGGGACGCCTGGGTGGCTCCGTCCTTAAGTGGCTGCAATCAGCTCAGATTATGATCCAAGGTCCCAGGATCCAGACCCACACCAGTCTCCTTGCTCAGTGGGTATCCTACTTCTCCCCCTCCCACTCCTCCTGCTTGTGTTCGGTCTTTTTAAAACAAAACAAAACAAAACACAGGATTTGGATCTAAACTAAGCACATCTCAGCATAGTCAGAGGGCTATTTGGTCTCACTGTCAATGGAGGAATTCATGGAAGTCAAATGATTTTAGCTCTCATATTTTAGAAGATCTGATAGGATTGAATCCCATGTAGGGTAATTTTCTCAGTTACTGACTGTGGAGTTGAAATAGGTAACTTAAGCAATGGGGAGGATTCAGTGAAATCCTGACTTGCGAAATTGACATGAAAGATATGGTATTTATTGAGAACCGACTAATGCTGTGACAATAGGTATAGGCCAGTTGTTTGAAACCTGAGAGTGCATCAAAATCAATTACTGGGCCCATTACTAGAGTCTCTAATTTATTTAGTAGGTCTCGGTGAGGCCCAATAAGGTACAATTTTCCCTGTTCCCTGTTTGATACTGATACTGCTGATTCTGGGGACCACACTTGAGAAACTGCTGTGCTAGGCCATGATTTTGGCACTTTGAATTCTGTTGTGAATTTGAGAAATTTTTTTATACTTATTGAGCTTACATTCTAGTAGGAGAAACAGACAAAATGAAAAACAGGAATGTACCGTATGATCTCATGTAATACTGAGTATTATGAAGGAAAATGAACAGGGTAAGGAATAACAAATGTAGGAAATTCCGTTTTTGAAAGGATGATCAAGGAGGGCCTCTTGAAGAACTGACATTTAAGCAGATTCTCAATCAAATAGAGGAGTCATATGAGATAGGAGCTTTCCCCAGAGAAAAACACCTTAAGACAGGAAAGATATTGGTAAGAAGGGCTGACTTGTGAACATAATACAATAGTGTTCTAGCTAGTGACTTGACAGAAGCACAAAACATCATTAAAACTATATGATCATTCAAACCTCCTTGTTGATTATGATCAAAACACCAGGGGATCTAATAGAATGATATCTGACTCTTACATAGGTTTAGTAAAGCGGTGACTCCAGTTAAAGTTTGGAACATACCTACTGTTTCAGGTATGTTCACCTGGTTGTAGCAAATCCTGTTATCACCTGGAAATACATATTGCTAATGATCCACCAAATAAATCCATCTCCATTCCAAAGTGAGCATGAAAATAAATGATGACTATGAGGTGTAGCCAAAGACAAGACCATAATGCAATGGGTGAGGAAGGATGAAAATCCTTAAAAAAGTTACAGACATCTTAACATGTGACAAAAGTTAACACTGCAAAACACCTTTATTGTTTTTTCATTTGTATTTTACATATTTTAATTAACTTTCTCTCTTAATTTTGTTTCTTTCTACTGTATCCAGAGTGTGTTTGTGATTTTTCAAGCTCTTACTACTTAAACTTAAATCTTTTAAAAAATAAGTAAATGGATGGGAAATTTCCTCAGCACCATTTTGAATAGGTCACACTTTCCAAATGACATAAGATTTTATTGTTCTTTCATCTCTCTCATTTATTTCCATAATAGCACACTATCATAATCTTATTTATTTACTTATTTCTTTACTATCATTTTGCCTCAAGTGGAATTTGAGCTTCATGAGGGCAATGAATTCACCTGTATTCTTTAACACTTCATTTCTGGAGCCTAGAAAGGGCTCGCACATAGTAGGTATCAAAAATATTGGTAGAATAAAATAATAATTTTTTTAAATACCCAAGTGAGCAATTAATCTTTCTAGTAATTCAATTTCTTGAGTAAACCAGGAATATGTTTATTTATATAGATGTAGATACGCATATAGGCACACATATATATGCACTACACATATATAAACACATATATTTGCACACACCCATGCACACATATTTGCATTTATATATGGATATGTTATTTAGGTACCTACTAACTTTAGACATATTTAATCTATTAAGAAGAGTAAATTAAAACCTTCTAGTACTATTTTTTTCTCTCAATATCCTGGTTTTTTATATGTTATATAGTTTTAAAAATATTATATATTATTATTTGCTTAAGAAATAATAATGGTTATTTATTTTGAGTGTTATATGTATCTTTACTATTTCTTGTGTATGATTTTATTTATTTATTTGACAGACAGAGATACAAATAGGCAGAGAGGTGAGAAGAGAGAGGAAGGGAAGAAGGCTCCCTGCTGAACAGAGAGCCAGATGTGGGGCTCGATCCCAGGACCCTGATCCCTTTAACCCACTGATCCACCCAGGCACCCCGAATATCTTTACTATTTTTATCTTAAATTTGTCTATTACATATTTTTGTCTTAAATTTATTATTGTGTAATTTACTTGTGCTTCTATATTTTTTGACTTTTCTCAAGACTTGATTTTTAGTACTTCTCTGTCACTTTATTATATATAATATTGATGGGTAGTATTGAGGACATTGCCTGATATAGATAAGGTTGAGTAAATGAGTAATTACACAATTTCCCTATTTCATTCTGCAGATTTACTTGAAATGAATCATGCTTTTTAGTTTAGTTTGTTGTTTGTTGTTTGTTTTAGTGAACTTCCAACAATTCTTGAAGTAACAATGAGAAATAGTTTAAGTAAGAAGAGTCATGTAACATTTGTCAGTACCACCTTGAGAACTAACCAGGATGAAAGGTAGTTTATTTTTAGTGTGTCTTATTATTATTAATGGGTCCACCTACCCTTTTTCCTCAAAAACAACATTTAATCAGCAGATCTTCTATCTTTCTGTTGTTGAGGACAAGCCTGGCATGAATAGTTGAGAGGTGGTACAATATAATAAAGAGCTAATAAGTTTGAACACAATACCTGATTTACATCCCGAAGGAATTTCACTTCTTGTGTTAAGAATTGATATCTTGGGACGCCTGGGTGGCTCAGTTGGTTAAGCAGCTGCCTTCAGCTCAGGTCATGATCCCAGCGTCCTGGGATCGAGTCCCACATCGGGCTCCTTGCTCCGCAGGGAGCCTGCTTCTCCCTCTGACTCTGCCTTCCACTCTGTCTGCCTATGCTTGCTCTCGCTCGCTCTCTCTCTGACAAATAAATAAATAAAATCTTAAAAAAAAAAAAAAAAGAATTGACATCTTGATCATGTCTGGTATTATATGATATTTTAGTCATTTTTTCTCAAAGTCAGCTCCACCAAAGTATTGCATCTTGCATGGGTAGTCAGATTTCAATTATGAAGACACTTTTTCAGAGAGACTTTTCCTTGAATTGTTAAATGTTGTTTATTATCCAAATGAAAGCACAAATAATGAGGAAGGAAAAAATGCAAGGCATTTGGAGATATAAGACTTGAACATGGAGACCTGGTTTCTGGTGAGAAAAAAACTTATTTTATAATATTTTTTGAGAAAATGTTCATCTTTTCTATCCTCATTGTGTAATGGATTTTGTCAAAGAATGTTCTTTTTGCCATTATTTTTGTGAAAGAAAATGGTCAAAAATATTTTTGTTGAGAGAGGTGATTTTCAGTTAAAAGCAGAAACTAGATTCATTGTTTTATGGAATGAACATTCTCATAAAATATGGTGGGAATTATTGTTTGCTTTCAGCAATTTAATTAAAACCTCAAACAAGTAAAGCCCACAGGAGATTTCTACCAAGGGCTAATTTATTGCTAAATGCTATTCTGAGAAGTACAGCACAGAAAGTAGAATGTCTGGTGTAAGTAGCCTAATTTATGAAATGAATTAATAAATTTAGCAGTTGTTAGAAGGTATACCTTTCTATGTCAGGTTTGTCCTCAGCTAATGAGATGGTAGAAATTCTTATGATTAAATGTTGATCTTGAGGAACAAGGGGAGATGGACTCATTAACAACTTTAACTCGGTCTTAAAGAGACCATTCCACCATTCTGTCAAGCCAAGGTGGTGGGGAATAAGAGATCAGTGAATTCCAGTGATAATTCTTTTGGTGTGCAGTGGGCTCCTTGATCAGAAGTAATGTTTTGTGGACTATCACAACAGTGCATACAGCATTCTGTAAATCCACAAATGGTAGTTTTGGCAGAAAAATCACATTGCAGGAAACAGATACAAATGCAGAGTAAGTGTCTGTTTCGGTAAAACCAAAATCTTGCCCTTTCCATGATGGTGGTGCTCCAGTTTAATCAATCTTTCACCAGAGAACTGGCTGACCACCCAGGGAATGGTGCCTTATCAAGAACGTAGTGATGGTCTCTCCTGTTGACAGACTAACACTCAGCAATGGGCATAGCCAGATCAGACTTGATAATTGGAAGTCCATGTTGTTGAACCCAGGCATAACCTTCATCCCTGACACTTTTTTTGGGAGCTGTTGGGTGATGAAATAGTAGCTGTGGAATGAGGACAACTGGCACCCAAAGAATGTGCCACCCTATCCACTTGATGATTAAAAACCTCCTCAACTGAGGACACACTATGGTGCACATTCTCATGGGACGCAAATTTTTTCATGATTTTTACCAATTCAGAAAGGCCTATCTACTTTTGGTGGATTTCTTGACAGGAATGAAGAAAAAGACTTACATCAAATTAAAAGCATCATACCGAATACCAAGGCATATGGTAGTTTGCTCAGTGAAGCCACATCTGGTACAATAGTGGCATTTGGAGCCACTACATGGTAAAGTTTGCTATAACCCACTGTCATTTTCCAAGGTCCATCTTGCTTCTCTGCACAAGCTAAAGTGAGGGTTGATGTGATAGAAATAAACAAACTGCATTTTTCAAATTTTTGATGGTGGTACTAATCTCTGAAATCCATCAATAATACTGCAGTCAGGGCGCCTGGGTGGCTCAGTGGTTAAGCCGCTGCCTTCGGCTCAGGTCATGATCTCAGGGTCCTGGGATCGAGTCCCGCATCGGGCTCTCTGCTCAGCAGGGAGCCTGCTTCCTCCTCTCTCTCTCTCTCTGCCTGCCTCTCTGCCTACTTGTGATCTCTCTCTGTCAAATAAATAAATAAAATCTTTAAAAAATTAATAATAATAATAATACTGCAGTCAGAACTGCAACATTGCTTTTGATTTACTATTTTCTTATGGAAAGGCAATTCTAAATAACATTTTCTTCCACTTAACATTTTCAATTACAGGAGTCCTCACTCCACAGATCAGGGAAACAGTGTGGGGATTCTGCCATCTACTTAGCACGTCCATTTCAGTTATACATTTCAGAACTGGGAAAATAACCATCTTCAGT
The DNA here is from genome assembly GCF_964662115.1 of Mustela nivalis. Classification (NCBI taxonomy): domain Eukaryota; kingdom Metazoa; phylum Chordata; class Mammalia; order Carnivora; family Mustelidae; genus Mustela; species Mustela nivalis. The sequence goes on from NC_139021.1 coordinate 127,777,332, forward strand.
GGGATTCAGGAACCCATTGGGCCCACTGTGAGATGAACTGGAGCTAAAACTCTATGGAACATCTGACATCCATATGCCTCTTCTCTGAGTGGTGGACCACAGTGACATTTTGAATCTCTTGGAATTAGTATCAGTTCAGAGCTAGTGTCCCATAGGCCCCCAAAAGGTCTAGTTGTTTCCTTTTCTTAAATGCATAGTAACCCTGGTAAAAAGCCATATGTCCTTTTGGAAAACACTGAGAGGAAAATTTTACATTTTTGGAAGTGTACCAGGGTCCTTCCTTAAGGAGTTCTTGGTCTATCAGCAGACCCTAGTCTGGAACTGAATGAGATATGGTGGCTCTCTGTTTTATTTTTTAGGTTAAACTTTTATTTATTTGACCTAGAACTTTTATGCTTAATGGACCAAGTAAGAACTTACCTGGCTTCTTATTTCACTTATAAGAATGCCATGATCAACTAGTTAGCCAACTTCATAGGTCTGGGTGATTCAGACTGTTCTGAGTGCAGTTCCTGTAATGGAACCATGCCCATCTTACCTTTCACATGTGAGTGCTGCCATTGGTGCCTGCATCCTGAGATTCAGTAACTCCTGTTGCCTTTGTTTTTTTCTGCTTAGTAACTGCAATTCCCATGGTGAGGTCTGACCTACAGAGAAGAATGACCACACAGCCTTTTAAGAATGCTGAGGCTCCCTTCACTACTGTATTTCTTTCGGTAGTCGTAAAAGGTATGTTCTAGACCCTTTCAGCATGGGTGAGTCATCTTAAATGATAAATTACTCTAATGTTCTTATTCCCCTAAGTTTTTGAACTCCTTCCTCTATATTGAACCCGAACATATCTGGCATTTCTAACTTGTTCATTCTGGATCACCTTTTGGACCATGTTTCAGACAATCAACCAAATAAACTGTTAGAGCTCTTTCTAACTTCTTGAACTTCAACATTAAATGTGGAATTTCTGTTTAGGGAGCACATATCAATCAATTTGATCAGATCAATCTTTATGTTCCTTCCACCATTATCCTATACCCTCCTTATGTATTCCCATACATGTTACCTGGATTTTTATCTGAATACATTAGAAAACACAAGTAGTTCTTTTGCAGCGTAACACACATTCTCATGGAGCACACTTGGGACCTCACCTTTAGAGACCTCCCATGATGACTTCGGTTATGGTCAAGAAGCAAAGAGAACTCCTAGAAGTAGGTCCTAAGAAAAATCTATATTATCTTGCATGGCAACTGGAGGCCATTACCATTTCCTCAGGGAAAACACAGTCAATCCCCCCAGATGGGGGTAGCAAGGTTGACATCACTGGAGGTGGGGAAGTTGTTTCTGCTGAGATTGGGTAGATCACTTTTCCCCAGGGTGTCAAGAGATTGCTTCCACTGGGGGTAAGGATGCCAATCACTCCAGATAACCGTTCCTATCTCATTGAAATGCTTTGAAAACATAATTCTAATATTTGAACAATATTCCATTATATGGATTATATGTGATCATTTTAATTATTCTTCTAATGTTAAAGATTTAATTTCATTTTTTAAATTTGTAAATAATGCACTATTATAAGTCTTTGCCTGAGTTTGGGTTGTTCTTCCCAGAAAAAAGGTATTCAACTGTGATAACTCATTCAAAAAAGGAAAACATTATAACACATTTGTAAACTGATTCATGAAAAGATTGACTAAACTTATATTCTAATAAATGGTGAATGATAGCCTCATCCAGTGGGCCAACATTGAATGTTATGGTTTGTTTTGTTAATGTTATAGTAAAGATTTCATGTATTACAAATGAAATTGGATATATTTATGAATTATCAGATTTTGTGTTTTCTCTTTCCAGATATTTTATTGGGGTCTCATGTCTCACAGTCTTGAGTGACTAAGTTAGTGATTTCCCTTGCCTAGTTCCAAAAAATTGATAATGAGTCATATATTCTGGCCTGCTGTATTCGCAGTTAATTGAGAGACAGGAACACTGATGGAAAGATTTGAGAGAAAGAAATAGGATCCAAATGTAAATATCCTCTTGAATTTCAAGGAATGTTGAAGATGCTGCTCTTTAGAACTTCCCCTTTCTGAATATTACCATACACTTTTCCAAGGCAAGTTTTATCAATAGCTTCTCAACAAAGTAGGGAGAAGACATTTTAATTTAATATTAGGAAGAAAATTTGACTGATTAGATATGAAAAAGGAAAATATGATCTTCACAGGAATTTCTTGTAATAAATATTTATGATTATGCAACTTGATGGATTTGAAGCACTTTCATATTCACTGTCTCATTCAATATTTATTATAATCAAGGAAGGCAAAGAAATATATAAACAAATATATATATATATATATATATATATATATATATATATATATAAAACAGGGTGATACACACACACACACACACACACACACACATATACACATCTGTCTTTAAATTCATTGCTATACCCTGTTCCTAAGAGAGAAATCAGGTAGGGAGGAAAAAAATATTTCTTTGCATTTCATAAGAATGTTATTAGCCAGGATGAATAATGAGGGATCTCTGCATTGGAGAGAGAGACCAGTGGAAATGCTTTGAACCCCACACAGAGCATCACCTCTGTGTGACATCAGGGCCCAAAACTATTATATCCCTACTTGGCTAGTGCTCCTATCAATAATGTGGGACAGCTCCAGCTTGAAGACTAAGCTTGTGTGAGTGATGGAAGCTGAGCAGGACTGATGAAACAAAGTCTTTTGTTGTGGCTGGCACCTCTATGGAAGCTATAGAAGCCAGTGACCACAAAGTCCTGGTTTGGTTGACTGCAACACACATCAGTAACCATAACTCTTTTCATAGATGGGGATAAGACATTCCTGGAAGACTTCCAAAATTATCTTGGCAGAGGATCTCTGTAAGGGGCCAATGTGCCTCCCAGCCAGAGGTATCAGGAGCCATTATAATTTCAATTTTGTAATAATCACTTCATAAAAGATCTGTCCAGCTCAAAATGATACCCTTAATTTCTCCTTGCGTACATAATGGTTTATCTTTAACCGTGGTTTATATTTGCTAAGTGGTCCCACCTCTTGGAGAATGTTGATTAGAACAGAGTGAACATCTAACACAAACAATGTAGATAATTGAAATGTAAATAATGTAGCCAGGAAACAGGGAGATGTAGACCTTTATTCACCATATGAACTTTGGCTGCCTGGATCCCTAAGATCCTGAGAACAATTTTGGCCCTGATTCTGGCCTCTTTATAGGTCAGCTGCATCCCTGCTCTTGAAGCTTACTATCTTTTGGTAACTTCATCATTTTGGTTTACAATAGATCTTTGTTGGTTCATGTGTTTAGAGAAAAAAAAAAATATAGTCCCAACCAATTATATATGAATATTACAAGAACCTGATGAAACATGGAGCATTTGCATCATGTCATATTATATTATTTATTTTTCCATGTGATTATATCTTCTTTTTAAAGATTTTATTTATTTGACCGAGAGAAAGAGTGAGAGAAGGAACACAAGCAAGGGAAGTGGGAGAGGGAGAAGCAGGCTCCCCAAGGAGCAGCAAGCCCTACGTGCAGCTGGATCCCAGGACACTGGAATCATGTCCTGAGCTGAAGGCAGGTGCTTAATGACTAAGCCACCCAGGTGCCACATTATCTTTTTTACATGATGAGTTTCTCAACCTAGTGTAATACATTTTAGTTTTATCTCCATGTAATTATAGGATATTTTAGTACACATTAATATTTTTTGAGCTATCTTCCTATAAAATAAAAATCAGTATCTTTTATTTTTAAGTCCATGTTTTGGACTTTATTTGTGAGATCCTAAGTAGTAGGAAACAATTTTCCTGGAATGTTATGAAAGTATTCAAACATTAGTGGGGACATGGAATATGTAAAATTAAGATTTACATGCCTCCTAACACTCTGCATCTAAATGAATGACTTTAGGGGCACCTGGGTGGCTTAGTGTGTTAAAGCCTTGGCCTTCAGCTCCGGTCATGATCCCAGGTTCCTAGGATGGAGCCCCACATCGGGCTCTGTGCTCAGCAGGAAGCCCGCTTCCTCGTCTCTCTCTGCCTGCTTGTGATCTCTGCCTATCAGATAAATAGATAAAATCTTAAGAATAAATAAATAAATAAATAAATGAACTACTGTAAATCAGATATTTAACTTTCAATTTGATTTCACTCAAAAGATACTTGTTGTTAGTAGCATTCTAACATAAGACAACTTGAAAAAAATATATAACATAAACTCCCACAGAAAAGATTCAGTACTTAATACCAGCATTCTTGGTGGGTAGAAGACAGATGAAGAAAAAAAACAGCTCTTTAAGAAGGGAACAAGCATAGAAAAGCTAACAGGCTTGAATGAACTTTGATCTGCAGCAGAAGCCTCCTGCAGTTACTGACTTCATAGAGACAGAGGAGTAATGAGATTCCTGCAGAGGAACACAGCAAACTAAAGGTAGATTCATTGAGCCCAACGTGGTTGCTGTGCATTAATTTTCAGATAATAGAGCATAACTAAAATAGGTGCAAGCTAAAAGCTGTAATGTAGACTTCAACTTTAAAGGAAGTCAGTGGGACACGAAGAAGAGTAGACAGTCCTCACTGCCAGAGAGTTATAAAAATAATTCAGAGCTAATGTTATTAGAATCAGATGTGCTGCAGTGGCAAGCTTATTAGCTCTGTTTTAAGAAGATAAAATTGTATGATGCATTTATAAAAAGACATTGAATATAAACATAAACACTATTTTGGTGTAGAGTCTTAAATGTTTTCTAATGGCAATTTTATAGGATATTTATTTCTTTATCCAGTGAGCATAAATACAATTAAATATTTGCGATGTGTCAGGCTCATTGTTCTTATCCTTTAGAAGCTCAGAATCTCCTTAGTGAAATAAAACACCAGTGATTCTAGAAGAAAATGGAGAGTGGTTTTTGCCTGTGTACAGGGTGTGTAGAATGTTGGGGTACAGACAGTATGACATCGTTGGACTCAGACTGGGGAAGAGGTTTCCAGAACAGATTTTTTCATGGAATCCTTAGCCTCAATGTTTCTTAAAGCAGATAAACAGTTTTTTTTTTTTTTTTCCTTAAGTTGAAGTCTCAGGGAGACTTATATTTCTAACTTAGTTTATGTATATTTACTTTAATGCAATATTTTTGGGTTCTATGGAAGTCTCAAATTATTTTTTGAGAGAAGTAGATGCTTCACAAAGGATTTATAGTTTTTTTCTCTGTGGCAGTCTTAAGAATTAATAAAAATGACTCTAACTGGATTAGGTCAATTATCCCACGCACTGATTTCTCCAAATTTCAGTGCACGCACACAAGTATGTGAATGTGTACACACACACACACACACAGTGGGCATTGAAATTAAGGTTTATCTGAGTATTTTTTCAAGGCCAGATGCAAGGTAGACTTGCTAGAAATAAGTGTGTCACAGTGACAGGTTTTTCTGATTCCCCTCCCGCTTGGAGGTGGATGAACATAAGATATGCTCCGAAGGAATCAAATTTAGAAATAGAAAAATAGTAACTTTACAAGGGAGAAACCTGGTAAACAATTACCTTAACCAATGATGTCATGCGGATATCACGTACAGCAGGATGGGATGAGATGAGAAGGGCACTTCATTTCTTTGATACTCTTTCTAAAAGTCATAAGCCCAATCTCATCATAAGATAAATATTAGACAGTGGAGGACAGTCTACAGGGTATGTGGATAGCGCTCCTCAAGAATGTCAGGGTCTTGAAAAACAAGGAAAAACTGAGACACCATCACAGACTAGAAGAGACTGGGGAGACATGATTAATAAATTCAATGTAATGTCCTGGATTGGAGCTTGTAACAGAGAGAGGACATTAATGAAAAGACCAGCAAATCTAAATAAAGTCTGGAGTTTAGTTAATAGTCATTTTGACAGAACTTAGTTTATACCACAACAATGTAAGCTACAAATAATGGGAAAAACTGAACAAGGTGTTTATGTGAACTTTGTACTAGCTTTGCAATGTTTCTATAAATCTAAAATATTTCCTCTCAAGTTAAAGAAAAATCCTTTCAGAAAGCTTTGTAATGTGATAGTGATAATGCCTAATTTCTAATATATCATTTTAAAAGTTTCACTTCAAACCAATCCAAGAAATGAACCAGAATGTGCTGTAATTTAATGAGAATGTTTTGTCAAGTCTTTGTAACTGTGAGTGAAAAAGAACCCATGATAATAAGTGACAGGAATAATTATTAATACCCACAACTGAACAGATATAAGGCATCTCACTGAAGTGAAATGTACCTTCAAAGTTTAAGAATTTTCTTCCATTTCTTTCTCCTGTAATTAGCTACACTTAGCAGTGATAGAGATATGACAATCTACAAAAGTCATTTAAACCTATTACAGAATTCTTTCAGACACTCTTCAACTACCGTGAAACCAACAAATTAAAAGAAAAAAAATGTAATATGTACAGTTACTTCAAATTTCTATTTTTTTAAAAGATTTTATTTATTTAGTTGACAGATCACAAGTAGGCAGAGAGGCAGGCAGAGAGAGAGAGAGAGGAGGAAGCAGGCTCCCAGCTGAGCAGAGAGCCCGATGCGGGGCTCGATCCCAGGACCCTGGAATCATGACATGAGCTGAAGGCAGAGGCTTTAACCCACTGAACAACCCAGGCGCCCCAAAATTTCTATTTTTGTATGTGCTATCTTATCTTAGAAAGAACATAAGGTTTACATATTTTTTCTTATTGTATATAGATAGTAAACAAAATAGGTTACAACAAAATTAACCTATACTGGAATGCTTAGATGGTACAATTTCATACAGTTGTACTATCATATATGTTGTAAATATATATACTATATAGTACATAAATAATACATATAATGACATTATAGAATACTATTTATATAATGTTATATTCTATCTGTATGTTCTAAAAGAACACCTTTAAAATAGAGTTGCTTCTTTCTTAATTTTCTTAACTTCAAACCGTCATTTAAAGCCATCTCACCCTAAGTACTTTGCAAGCATTTTGTAATATCCAGACTTTGCAATATCCAGATTTTTGAGGCTCACAGTGCACTACCTTGCAAGCCTTTGACAAGCACAGCTCTACTGACTTTCTAGTTTATTTCAGCTAATTGTGAAAGTTATTCCATGACCACAGCAACAAGAAGCAGGGTGCTGTAATAAAAAGGATTGTAAGTTGAACTTTCTGAAAACACTGATATCAACCAGTTTTAATAAAAACAAAAATGTCAATTTCACATGGTTCAGCCTAATACACAAGTATTATAGCATTATTCTCCTCACATCTTTCCACCATTTTATGATCCACTGAAATTCCCTTACCTACCCTGTTATTTGACTTCTCCCTAATCCCTGGAAATCAACCTGCAATTAAATTAGAGGATTTTAGCCAGTGTAACATGAGTATAAAATCCTAGAATCATGGTTCTTCTTCTTATTTGTGGTATAATTTAATAACACATTTCTCTGGTTCTGTAAGCTCAGTTTGCTCATAGGTAATAAGGGAAAAAGGGATAAAGCATGTTTTATCCTTAACATGCTTTGTGAAGGTTATATAAGGGTAAAAAGGTACACATTGAGATGTATAGTAGATTACTGATAAAAGGTAATTGCCTTTCTTTCTCTAGACTTTCAGGTGTCACCCTCAGCCTGAATCTTGAGGTCAACCATTACAACCATTTACAAGCCCTCAGTACAAATCATTCTTTTAACAAGCAATTGATGAACTCCCATATTTCTAGCTGTTTGCAGTGTTCCGATGAGAATTGGTTAAAAAACAAATACTAACCCTCACTGAGCTTACACTTAATAAAAAAGCTTCTCGGAAAATGAGTAAATAAATACATGAAAGCAGATTTGTATTAAATATAAGGGTTTTGAAGAAAGCAAACAGGGTGCAATAGAATAAGAGAATATTAGTGACTCAGTAGAAGGAGGCCTCTCTCTGTCTCTTTCTCTCTGTGATTTATTTTCCCAATACAGCATCTGTTTCCTCATTACTGCTTCAGAGTTGGTTAATTTTCCTCAACAAAATCAAAATATGTGACTGATTGTTTAATTATAATAGATTCTATATGACCTTACCACAATTTATGAGCCCTAAATAAAAGGACTGATAGGGCACAGGAAAGTTTTTCAGCCATTTCTTAATGGCTGAAAATACCTGTCCATATTAAAAAAAAAAAAAAAAAAAGTAGTTTGGAGCACTTAATTACTTCATTCCAGTTCCTTACTTCTGAGATGGTGTTTTGAAGAAAGGGGTTGACAAAAAAGAGGGGAAGTAGAACGCAGGGTGAGAGCAGGTACTGGCGAGAAAAGGAGATTCCGGAATTGCCATAGGAAGAATTGGGGGCTGTGAGATAATTCATAATAACCAGTTTCTTCATGTCCTGCTCTTTAAGAGCTACCCCTCTCTTCTTTTGATTATTTTACCTTGGTGTTTGCCTTGTTCTAAGGGAGCAAAGGTTTTTGTTTCTGTTTTTTAAGATTTTATTATTTATTTGAAATAGAGAGAGACAGAGATAGCAACAGAGAGCACAAGCAGGGAGAAGAGGGAGAAGCATCTCCCCACTGAGCAGAGAGCCGATGGCGGGGCTGGATTCCAGAACCCTGGGATCATGACTTGGGTCCAGGGAGACACTTAACAGATTGAGCCACCATGGGGCCATCAAGGAAGCAATCTTTTTTGAAAGCTTGCTTACCCATTATTTCCAGCAGCTAAAAATTTCCTTTAGTCTGGGCCTTATCATAAGCTCCCTATATTTTCTGAATTTATATAACCATTTATCTTTCTCTTTCTTATGGTCCTTAAACTTTCAAATTTGAGTTGTCATTGCTCAGGTATAGATATCATTTCCTCTATGAGACTTTCCCTCTTTTGAGATCAGGGTCGTATTTTGTATGTCCACATCTCTCAAGGTGTCTGTCATATTGTCTTATGCAAGATACATATTTAAAAGGGTTTGAAAGAATAAAGTTGATTCAGTAAGTGTTTATTCATAATTCTGTAGTTTCTGAGCATCAGAAAAGGACAATATTTCTACAGTTGCAATGAATGTTTCTTATATAAGAAATTCAGACAATTTCTCTAATAAAGATGCTTTGTTCAGACTGTGGCTCTAAATTGAAGTATGTAACTTTTAAGATCTTACATGGTTACTTTGAAAGAAAGGTTTCTAACAAAGTTAAGACCTAATTGGAACAAAGGATTCTTTCAGTTAACTAACTGTAAAAATGCACGAGGTTCTTTAACTGATAGAGTTAAACTATTTCTTTTACTTTTTTTTTAAGATTTTATTTATTTGATAGAGAGAGAAATCACAAGCAGGCAGAACAGCAGGCAGAGAGAGAGAGAAGCAGCCTCCCTGCTGAGCAGAGAGCCCGATGCGGGGCTTGATCCCAGGACCCTGGGATCATGACCTGAGCTGAAAGCAGAGGCTTACCGCACTGAGCCACCCACACACCCCTTGAATTAAACTATTTCTAACTGGAAACTATTCCTCAGGTTTTCTCTACTTAACTGGCTTCTGAAGTAATCAGTATGTACCTACCTGAATAGTAGTCCTCTGGGTACTTATTATATTGAGAGACAGAAATGTATCAGTGCCTCCAAGGTACTTACCACTTTACTTTCCTCATTCCCTCCTTGTTGACCCACTTTTTGCTTCTTAACTCTTAAACTTGTCATTAGTGTGTTTGGGGTGACTCATTACTATTTATGTATACATTGATTATAAACCTTCACTCTGGGTGTTAACAGTTTGAGAATGCACTTGGCTGTGTATTTCTGGTCCACAGAGGAGAAGGATCATCAATAAGTCTCATTTATTTGCTTCAGTCCCTTCTGAAAAGTACTGAGGCAATTCTTTCAACACCCTAACTGTCCTCAAGACAGGCACCCAGTATACTTCTGAACAAGGCTGAAGGATAGATGTTATTTGTCCCTGTGTTATCACCTTATTCTGATCTAGTAGTTTCCTAGTTATAGCTGTAGACATTTTTTAGTCAGGAGCTCTGGATAAATAATTCTCCCAATTTATTCTCGTAGAAAAAGTTGGAAAATATGTCATATTCTACCTCTTTCCCCAAATTAATATGAAGCTGCTAATAGAAACATTTATGTAAATGATACACATTAGCAGCTGACCTTGAAGAATCATAGCATTTCCCACATATAAACAAGTCTCCACTTGGCATTTCACTTGTGATAATGACCCAGAACAGGTGTTAATTCTCAATTTGCAGGTTCATTATGGATACATTAAAGTTTAGAACTAGAGCATTTCTCTCATGTGATTCCAAATTTTGCTATTTTCATCTATGCACTTGGTTTATGTTCTCTTATTTCCAAAGAACATATGCTCTGCAATGGTAATATGGTCCATAGCATATTCAATATTACATAAACATTCTTTCTCTTGAAGAAATGTGATATATACTTAGCTCCCCTCCTCATTTTTAAAATTCATTTAAATGGCAAACTGTGAATTTATTTTAAATGTTTTTACTTTTTTTTTCCCAATGTACTTTTATAAAAGTTTGTACATATGTTTATGCTGTACTCTCGAGAACATTTATTTCCAACAACACTGATAAATACATTGCTGCCTATCTGGATTTTTTAAAATTTTGCTTTCTATGAAGGAGGGACTTATCTGAAAACAAAGTAGAATTAGCCATAAAAGCTTTGTTCAGATTGTGGCTCTTAATTGAAGTATGTAACTTTTAAGATCTTACATGGCTACTTTGAAAGAAACGTTTCTAACAAAAATGGAGTAAATCACATATTCATAAAGTCATTTTACCTACTTTGCAATGGTCAGCATTGTTTAAATACAATGATTAAAAAATGTTTTAAAAGAAGCTATTTCAAGGTAAGTCATGGAGAGCATAATATCTTCAAAATGCTGAAAACTAATCAACATGGAATAGAAACAGAACAGGCTAAGACATATGACAAAGCCAAGAATATTAACATAGATATGAAGTCTATAATACATCTAAGTAAAAAACAAAAATGAAATAATTTTTGATGCAGAGATAATTTAAATATGGTTATTTTAGTTAATAAGTAGTTGGGTATTTAAAATAGTCTCATAAATTTACTATTTTAAATTCATTAAAATGTTTTTAAATCAAGTTAGAGTTTACTATTCAATTAAAAGTACAAGACAAGCAGCATGTTTTAATAAAAGAAAATAAATAAGGGTACAGGAGAAATGATTTCAAAAATGCAGGAGAAACAAAACAAGAAATAAAGCTAACATTTATTAAGTGCCTACTGTGTGCCAGATATTCCTTTAGAAATGTTCTCATTAATTTTTCCAGTCAATTCTCATAAATAGCCTGACAGGTTAAAATACTAACATTTCACAGATAAAACTGACAGTTGGACATTTGTACCTGAAGGTATACAAGTACTGAGCAGTGGAATCAAAATTCAAACTCCTCTTTTTATTTTTTTTTCTTTAAGATTTTTATTTATTTGGCAGAGAGAGAGAGCGTGCACAAGCAGGGGAGCAGGAGACAGAGTCAGGCTCCTTGCTTATCCCAGGACCCTGGGATCATGACCTGAGCTGAAGGCAGAGGCTTTAACCCACTGAGCCACCTAGGTGCCCCCAAAAAGCACATTTTGAACACCTTTGTGTGCTCCCTTGTTTTAATCAAAGATTACAAGTGCAGAAATAACTCGAACTCCAAGATTCTTAGCCTAAAGACTTTTTCTAATACAAAATAACTTGAAGAATTTTTCTAACACAAAAAGCTAACAATGGTTAAAAAAAAAAAAATAGACCTGAACCTGAAATTTATTCCTGGATGAGAGTTCTGAGTTTAATAGAAAAAAAAGAAGCTTCAATGATAATCAATGAATATTCAAAGATTGATTATAAAACAGTTAAGGTCTTCCAAAGGTGGCTTACAAATGTCCTACCTCTGGGACTAAGCGCAAGTATCGCCATTAATAGGGCTATTGTTGCAAATTTATCTTCTACCTGCTGGGTGATTGGCATCAAGCTTAATGGAAGATGATTTTTCCATCTAACTGCTTAGCTCATGGATGGGCAAATAATTATTTGGAGGACATCTTTTAAAATTAGGACATTTGTGAAATTTTTTTAAAGAAATTTGGAGTTCTCTAGTAATATTACAGATTTCAATGTTTTATGAACATGTATTTCCACTCCTGCTTTTATGCACTTCAGAAAAACTTATGTACGTATGCATCAGGAAAAATATTCTTGATAGTGAAACACAGAAAATTTAAATGACCATTAGCAGAAGGGTGGTTGTATGTGTGATGGTATACCTTATGGCAGTTAAAATGAAGAAGCTAGACAGCTTCTATCAAGAGTTGAATCTAGGGGTGCCTGGGTGGTTCAGTCAGTTAAACATCTGACTCTTGATTTCAGATCAAGTCATGATCTTGGGGTCCTGGGATGGAGCCCTGCTTTGGGTTCTGTGCTCAGCAGGGAGTCTGCTTGAGATTTTCTCTCTCCCTGCTGTGTGTGTATGCATGTATGCACTCTCTCTCTCTCTGTCTCTCCCTCTGCAAAATAAATAAAGAAATCTTTTAAAAAACAGAGTTGAATCTAAAAAAGTTGAATAAAAACAATAAAGTGGTGATATATGTTGACACTTAGAAAATTTAAAATGTGCCAAATGATATTCTATATTATTTATAGATATTAAATAAAAATCATATAGTTATAATTTATATTATTTATAATGTATAATTTACATTATAGATATACTTAACAGTACTTGTATTTATATATAAATATTAAATAAATTATATATGGGCATAGATCTCCAGGAATGAACTCGCCTCAGGATGGAGCATATATGGGATTGGAAAAGAATATAAAAGGGGTCTCAATTGTACTCGTAAATATTGTGTGTGTGTGTGCATGTGGCACAGATTGAGCTCTTTGGGAAGCAAACTCTGATTCAGTATTTAGGATGCAGAATGTTGATTAAGGAGAGTCCTTGGGATCAACATCTGTTGAAGGAAGAGAATAAAAGTAGGGAAGCGGGTCAGGGGGAGAAGTTAAACTGTGTGGCAAAGTCACTGGCCGCCTCTGCTGACCCCATGAGGACCTCTGCCCCTGAAATGACCCATCAGAGCTGTCTCACATTAAGACAGGATACTGGGCCTTTTATACCTCAACCTGAATCCATGAGTGGATATGGCTGTTGGAGAAGGGCTTGTCTGGCAGGGAGCAAACCAAATGGAGCTGAGGCAGTCTGTGAGCTGAAGACTCTGTCAGATGACAGCACTCCCAGCAACAGCTGGATCAATAAATTCTTCTCTGAAGGGGATTGCGGCACAATTAAATAAACCAAGTCAAAAGACAAATTGAGTAATAAAACTGGGAATAAATATTTGCAAAGAATATGGTTGACAAAGGAATAATTTCCTTAGTACATAAATATTTCTTACAGTTCTTGAGAAAAAATAAACCAAACCACACAATTGAAAAACGTGCAAAGAGCATCAAATATTCACTCCTGCCATATATGCATATACACATGCACAAAAACAGACAAATGACTTAAATAAAAAGATCATGTCTCCTAAGAATGAATAAAGACAATTTAAAACCATAATTAATTTTATTTTTTTAATTATAAAAAGATAATTCTGTTAAATACCACAGTGATATATTGATATTAACTGTTTAAAATGTATGGAGAACAATTTTGCAATACGTCTCAATTTTTTTAAAGTTTATACTTTTTGACCCAGAAATCTCCCTTTCAGAAATATATCCAATATATATACATATATATGTATATATATAAACAAAGACTTTTTATTTTATCAAATTTTAAAGCAAAAAATAGTAGAAACAAATAATCAAACCTCTAACAAAATAAAAGTTATTAAATGAATTATCCTAGACCCCCACGACAGAACAATATACAATCATTTAAAAACAGTATGTCTCCTTTTAAGTTATAGAATAATTAAAAGCTAATTTTTGAGAATAGAAAACAGTAAAGGATACTGTACATAATGTTACCATTTATGCTCTTTCTTTATATAAATACTTATTCAGCTCACACACTCATGCATGTATAGACATGCACATACACACTCCATGAATGGCCAGGATATGATCTCACTGAAAGAAGACAGTATACATAGGTAACACTGTTAGGGAAAAAAAATTAAGAAACTCAAGTTCAGGGAGAGAAGACTTACTTTTCAAATTTGTAATCAATTATTTTCTTTATGAATCCATTTCTTATTAAAAATATCAGGTTTTTCAGTGACCAACAAAAACAAAACAAACTATGTGAAAGAAATGGGAAAAAAAATCCAAAATTCACATAATTTCTTTCTTATGGTGGTGAGATTTTTCTGTTATTTTTCTTTCCTTGCAATGGACATATTACATAAATATGTCAAATATATTTATAAAAATAAATTAATATATTTTTCAAGTATAACAAAGTTTTGCAGTTTTAGATATTAAAGAAAGAATATCAAAGTTTTGCCTAAATTTCATTTTCTTAAATTTTATTTGAAAGTCTAATTTCTGTATCTTCTTAGGTACTTAGATTATTTCTTAATTCAAATTAACAGAACAATGATAAAATGTGGATGCCAAAAAAGGAGAAATGGAAACTTTTCATAATATCCACCAATAAGTAGTGACTAAAGCATTTATATTTTTGCTAGTGATATCTTTTGATGTCTGTATGTATGGATCATATTCTTATTTTTGTTTATTTTTTACTTTAGAAAAATCAATATTTTGTGTTTCATACAAAGATCCTCCTATTTAAAAAGATGTTAATCATTTTACATGCTTCAAAACAAGGCACCTCTGCCATTTAATGACAACTTCCTGCAAAGGGAAACATAAGGTAACAATACATGATTGTAATCACTTGAGAAATGGCCTAGAAAACTCAGCTCAATATTAGCAATTGCAAAAATCACAGTATGAAATGTTTGAAGGTAAACAACTCTTAGAAGGAATCTATAATGAAAATTACTGTGTAACAAACCTTAGTTGTCTTTGAAAATATACCAACAAAAGCACTTCAGAACACTTTGAACTCATATTCAGTGTAATGATTTTGTCTCTGAAAATGAGCAATGCATACAGAAGAGTTTAGCGACTTGGTTTGCATTACAGGGGATGTGCTGATGCTCTGCCATGAAAAGCTTTTGGGCATGTATTCTAGACATTAAATTATGGTAATTGAAATGGGAAAATGTCTGTAGCCTTTCTCAATGTGTTTGGGTTAGTTGCACATGAACATCTGCTTTCCCTTTATAACCCGAGACTGGAGAATAGCATCAATTTGCAGGCATTAACAACTTCTGCTCACAAAACAGCAGACAACTCTCTGTTGGAACACCATACCATCCAGGGTGCTCAGGGAACAACGTCTAAATGCTTACACCAACATCCAGCCAAATAACGCACTTCCCGAAAAAGAAAGGGATCCATATTCAGCCATTTTGTTTGGATTTTGCTTTGTCTTTCCCTGTCTTCCCATCCTTGGGTAGATGAAAATGTTCGTATTTTTGCTATTTTAAATCACAAATGTCGGGGCGCCTGGGTGGCTCAGTGGGTTAAGCCGCTGCCTTCGGCTCAGGTCATGGTCTCAGGGTCCTGGGATCGAGCCCCGCATCGGGCTCTCTGCTCGGCAGGGAGCCTGCTTCCTCCTCTCTCTCTCTCTCTGCCTGCCTCTCTGCCTACTTGTGATCTCTCTGTGTCAAATAAATAAATAAAATCTTTAAATCACAAATGTCAAGTTATGAGAAGTAAAGTGTTTACGACAAATTGATACAGCCAAAAGTTATCCCAACCTTTACATGCCACTGCCTACAGAAATCTGTGGTATCTTTTCACATTCTCTCTCTGTATACGTTAAAATATATTATTTCTGTATCTAGATTTATCCATTCATATATATAAGCATATGCATGATAAATGTGAAAATAGATACTGTTTTGAGAGATACATACTATTCCATTTAAAAGCATAAAATGATTATGTAACTCATCCTTTGTAGAACACATTTAGCTAATATGAACAAAATTACAATTTTTCAATGCCTTTTCATCCATATACTCACAAATGGTATCTATATGATAAATTAAAAAAATGGAAATGTTGACTTAAATGTATATGTATATTTAGTTTCTATTGATACGGCAAATTTTATTCCAATGAATTAGTATTTATTAATACTTTCAGTTATGGGTCACAACCCATAGAGTTGTGAGGTTGCTATTTTCAACAGAAGTTTGTCTTATCACTCATTCTGTTAGGTTTGCTGATGTAATAGAAGAAAAATGAAATTTCACTCTTTATTTTATTTTTTTTAAATATTTTATTAATTTGACAGAGAGAGATCACAAGTTGACAGAGAGGCAGGCAGAGAGACAAGGGAAAGCAGGCTCCCTGCTGAGCAGAGAGCCCGATGTGGGGCTTGATTCCAGGACCCTGAGATCATGACCTGAGCCGAAGGCAGAGGCTTAACCCACTGAGCCACCCAGTTGCCCCGAAATTTCACCTTTTAAACTGTATATTTTCTTGAATGAATTAGATCAGGCATCTCATATGGTTATTAGAAAACTATAATTTTATTGTTCTTTTTTTCATGTTCTTTGTCTATTTCTAATTTGTAGCGATATAATTAATTACAGACAAAAACTTTGAACATCATATTTTGGAATTTGTTTTGGTCATTTGTCTTCAAATTTCTTTAATGTGATGTCATAGATGTTTTATAATGCATGGTCTCATTTTTAATTTTCTTTCTGAAATTTCAATGGACTATAAAACTTGAAATGGTCTTCCATGATTTGTGAATATATATATATTCTCTGTGGCTAGTTGATTTACTCATATAGTGTTAATAATAATGGAACTTACTATAAATTTAAGAAAATGTAGGTGATAGAATTTTATTTATTTTCCTTACTAGGAGACTAGTTGTTGATACCCATTTTTAGTAAGGTAGGCTTCCCTCACATAGTTAATTTTCTTTGTTATATGACAGGTTTGTATATTACTTGTTCTTTAATTCTGCATGTTCTTCTTCTTTTTTAAAAATCTTATTTGTTTCTTCTCCTACCCACTTAAGCCCCCATGTGACATCACCACTTCCTCATATCAGGGAGATCATATGATAGTTGTCTTTCTCTGCTTGACTTATTTCACTAAGCATGATACGCTCTAGTTTAAGTGGGTAGGAGAAGAATCAATGAAACACGATGGGATTGGGAGGGAGACAAACCATAAGTGACTCTTAATCTCACAAAACAAACTGAGGGTTGCTGGGGAGAGGGGGTTTGGGAGAAGGGGGTGGGATTATGGACATTGGGGAGGGTATGTGCTTTGGTGAGTGCTGTGAAGTGTGTAAACCTGGTGATTCACAGACCTGTACCCCTGGGGATAAAAATATATGTTTATAAAAAATTAAAAATTAAAAAAAAAATCTTATTTGTTTATGAAGGGGGGGAGGCACCAGTGGTGAGAGGGTGGCAGAGGGAGAAGCAGGCTCCCCAGTGAGCAGGAAGTCTGATGCAGGACTGGATCCTAAGACCCTGGGATCATGACCTGAGTAGAAGGCAGACACAATTGACTGAGACACCCAGGCACCCTATTTCTGCATGTTTTGTTCTGTTTTATTGATTTATGTTTTCTTCTTGGTTTTGTTTTGGTATAGTTCTTGATAATATATTTCCTTTTCTGGCAGGGAAACTCTCTTCCATCACAAATTGCTATGCTTTTAAAGTCGAGAGATGAGATGTTCTTACTGTAAATTAAAGGCATAAAAATCAGTATCAGTGCCTATAAAGCCCCTCTTTTATCTTGTATTATTCATTTTATTACTTACCCTTTTATCCTTCATTTCCAATCTCTTGATTACTCATTGAATGTCCTTACAGTTCCCTCCAAACATTTATTCCAAATTATTTTCATCCTTTAAAATATATTTATAAACATATTTATAAATTCTTAATTTACATATATTGCATCTTATTACAAATCTCAATTTCTGATGTTTTGTTCAAATTATGCATTTGAGATGTATCCATGCTGCTTTAGCAAATCTGCATTATTATTCCTGACCTCTGTTGAGGAATTCATTTTATGTATATTCCACATTTTCTTTCTTTTTTTTTTTTTATATTTAATTTAGAGAAAGTCAGTGGGGAAGGGGGGCGGGGGAAGAGCACAGGAAGAGAGACAAACAGATTCCATGCTGAGTGCAGAGCTCGATGCTGGGCTTTATACTACGACCCAAGATCATCACCTGAGTCAAAACCTAGAGTTGAAAAAAAAAAAAAAAAAAAAACCTAGAGTTGGACTGAGTCACCTGGGTATCCCTATATTTTATTTCTGATGCCTCTGATAATTTATGCAAAACCTCCCCTCAAATCTTTGCTGTTGAAATAGTTGAATAAAATTCATTAACATTCCTCTTTGTGAAAATGTATTAGGATTTTTTTTTTTGATATACCAGAAAATTGCCAAGTCATAGATTGTAAGAAAGCAACAGTTATACACTTCAAGATGGTTTGGACAATTTTATCATCACTAGATCAGGATAGTTCTTATTGCCAGGATTTGGATTTGGATTTTTCCGTATTTTGGATCATTGCCTAAGATGCTTTGTAAACTGGTGCCATTTTTTTTCCCAAACATTATGTCTTAATTTCTTCATTTTTAAGGCAGTATGATATAACTTATTCATAAGATATTGCAAATATTTCAAGGCAAATTAATTCCAGATATATATAATTTGTAGAATAGAAAGGCAGGGAATGCCCCTTACCTCATGTTAGAAAGTCAGAATAAACATGACAGAGACATTAAAAAAAAAGGGAAAATAAACACTCCAATAAACACTTAGCAGATGACGCCTCCATCAGAAAGGATGAATACCCAACTTTTGTATCAACATGGACAGGACTGGAGAAGATTATGCTGAGTGAAATAAGCCAAGCAAAGAGAGTCAATTATGGTTTTACCTACTTGTAAAGCATAAGGTATAACATGGAGGACATTGGGAGATGGAGAGGAAAAGTGAGTTGGGGGAAATGGGAGGGGGAGATGAACCATGAGAGACTGTGGACTCTGAGAAACAAACTGAGGGTTTTGGAGGAGAGGGAGGTTGGGGGGTTGGGTGAGCCTGGTGGTGGGTATTAAGGAGGGCACGTATTGCATGGAGCACTGGGTGTGGTGCATAAACAATGAATTTTGGAACACAGACAAAAACATAAAATTAAATTAATTAAAAACAACAACAACAACACTTAGCAAATTTCTAAACATCATTACTTCTATTCAGCATTCCATTAATGTGATAAGTTCAATAAGAAAAAAAAATGTAAATAAGTATTGAAACCATTTTTTGTGTGTACATATACCCAAATAAACCCATAGATAAACTCTTAACTTTCATAAACAAGTTGAACAAGGTCACAGGAAAACCATCATTACATTAAATAGCATACTTTTTTTTTTTGGAGAGAGAGAATCTTAAGCAGACTCCCTGATGAGCATGGAGCCTAAGGCAGGGCTCAATCTCATGACCCTGATCATGACCTGAGCTGCAACCAGGAATTGGTTGCTTAACCCACTGAGCCACCCAGGCACCCAAAATAAATACATCTTTTATCAAATCTATTTTTATATACCAGCAACAACAACAAAAAAGAAAATTAAATTTGAAAAACCATTTCTACTTTCATCAAAATTACAAAGGATTCAGGAATAAGTCTAAGTGGATGATGTGAAAACTACAAAATATTATTGAAAAAAAAATAAAAGAGCTGCCTAAGTGTAAGGATATGCCATGCAATTAGATTTAAATATTTTACATATGTCAATGACCCCTAAATTTATCTGTAAAGTCAAAGCAACCCAACCCAAATCCCAGTTGTTGTTGTTGTTATAGTAATAATAATAATTATTATTAATTGGTGATTGAGTCTAAAACATGAAAATACAGAAGGCAAAAATTAGCAATGGGTATTTTTCTCCTAAATCCTCTTGAAATTCACAGGGCCTACGTGGCCTCAAACCCCACATTTGTTGCCATGGCCTGCCTTGCTCCCATAGTCTTAAGGGGGTAGAAAGTAGTATATGGAGGCAGGATCTATCCCAGAATGTTCAGGCTTCCAGCATCTAACACCTCTGGGCTTGGCTTACACTTAGAAGGGTAACTACATTTTCTCACTGCTTTCTCTGGAAATATTTTATGCTGTCATCTCTTCATCAACAAGAGCTCATAGCCACAAATCTTTCAAAGAGTACTTGTAATTATTCTTCTACTTTTAGGTTTTCACTTAGAGATTTAGGATGGAAAGGGCCAACTGCAATGGGTAGTCTGAATTTTGATCCAACTCTCCAAAGCTGACATTTTTCTTTAGATACCTTTGAAATGAAAAGACATGATGAACACAGTATACATAAATTCTCACACAACGTCTCCTAAAACAACAGGGTTATTGAAGATTCATATTAATAAAATCATATGTCTTTTTTTGTAAAAGCAAACTGAAGGTTATAAACGATAAGTTTCATGGATGTCTGCAATAACACATGTCAATGATTTTTCTGAGTTTTCTTCAGCTTTGGTCCTACATTTGTCAATACTAATGACTTCTTTGAGAAGTCCCTCTTGACTCACCAAGTAACTGGCAAAATCTCCTGCTAATTTGAAATAGAAATGTGATTTCCATGACAAATTAACATAGAAATTCAGTTTCTAAAATAAGGACTCTGGGCTCAGTTAAAAATATTTTTCCTTTAGTCCCAGAAATCAACATTTTTTTGGGGGGGGGGAATGGCTTCCTGAGTGCACCAAAATATGCAGTTTTGCTTTATCAGTTTATCAACTACTTTCTTTTCCATATATCATTTGGATACATGTATTACCTATGAATCCATTATTTCTTTTTTTCTTTAAGATATCACGACTCATAAGATAAGTGACATTATAAAGTACTTATTAACACTGGGATATTTATCTAGAGAGAAAGATTTTCTTAGAGACTTAGATATAGCTTAAATTAAAGAATGTTAACAATATGTCTCCTTTATTAAAGATAGCTCAGAAATCATGTGCCAAAGGAAAAAAGGCAAAGAAATGCACAATAGAAATGGGAAGAGTGTTCTGAGCAGAAACTGAATATTTTGAAACTAAAGGACAAAGGAAAATCCATGTGAAATGAATGTTTTCAATATCTGAGTGCATGAAAGAATTGATGAAAATATCATTCAACATGATGATAATTCACTTTTATGACAGAATTTATGGTCACTTTCTTTTTTATTAAATATGTTCTCTTTTTTTAAGGTTTTATTTATTTATGATGGAGAGAGAGATCACAAGTAGGCAGAAAGACAGGCGGGGAGTGAGGTGGGGGGAAGCAGGCTCCCTGCTCAGCAGAGAGCCCAATGTGGGGCTTGACTCCAGGACCCTGAGATCATGACCTGAGCCGAAGGCAGAGGCTTCACCCACTGAGCCACCCAGGCGCGCCTTATGGTCACTTTCTAAATGATTGTTCATCTAATATGTGACTGATAAGCATTTTCCCATTTGCTAAATTAAAATAAAAATGTGTTTTAGCTTCATTTAATTGCAAATTTGGGGAATAGAGAAAGAGACTTTTTAATAGTTTCATTTTTTTTGTTTTGTTTTGTTTTTAAATCACAGCAGTGTTATAGTATGTATATATATATTATATATTATGTTTATATATAATTATATATATGCAATATATATAGTCTTCTCTTAAAATATTTTGTTTATTTGTTTGAGATAGAGAGCACAAACAGCAGGGAGAAACAGAAATAGAGAGAGAAGCAGGGACCCTGACTGAGGGTTAGATCCCAGGACACTGGGACTTTATACATGTATATGTTGGTGCAGGGGAGCAGAAATTGTTATAACTCACACATGTGGTCACTTATCTACTAGCTTGCCTCACTGGCTTAGAGCATCAGTTGCTCCATGTCTCTCAGATCTTTCTCTAACTCCTGGGCCAGCTGCTTATTTAAGTTCATGAGGAAGAACATTATTTCCCCCTTAGAACAGCTACATCATGAAGTTGGAAGCAGTGAGACACTTAAGTAGATTCCAGCCTGTCCTTGTGGGTTCTAGCCCATGTTCATATTTCTTGTTTATTCTTACTCTCCTCCACACTTCATATCCATCTTTTCTTCCTCACTGCCTACCCTTTAACTTTCAAGCCATAGGATCTGATGTGAAGATAACAGCTTTACACAACTCCCACACTTGTGCAAGGAAAGATCCCTCTAATAAATTATGTAAGTTTATCTCTATCTCTCTACTTATTGATCTATCCAACTATCCATCCTTCTATTTAACCATCTTAGTGGTTCTGTTATAATAATCAAATCCAGACTGAGAGAGTGCCATACTCTTTCCTTTTAAAAAGTCTTATCTTTTCTGAGTTTGATTATTACAATCTCCTAATTGGTCTTTTGTCTCCAATCTTTCACCTCTTCCAAGCACTCTCTGCTGTTCTGCAAGTTAATTTCATATTTTAAAAATCTCAAGGGCGCCTGGGTGACTAAGTTCGTTTAGCAATCCACTCATGATTTTGGCACAGGAGATGATCTCAGGTTCATGGGATCGAGCCCCTCATCAGGCTCCATGCTCAGTGCTGAGTCTGCTTCACATTCTGTCACTTCTTCTCCCTTTGCCCCTCCCCCCAAAATAAATAAGTAAGTCTTTTAAAATATATCTCTTAACATTACTTCCCAAAGTGAAACCCTTTAGTGGCTTCAAGTTACTTTTGTAGCAGAGTGCAGACATGTAGATATTATCTCCAAACTCTTATGAGTTCTGGCATTTCTTTATCTCTTCACTCTTTTTTTTTTTTTTTTTAACTTCAACCTCATCATGTAGAAGTAACATATATAGATTTTGAATCCAGCCATGATTAAACATTTTTAATTCTTTAGACCTTTATTGCTTTTACTCATATTCCTCCCTCACTTCTATATTCCTGATGAATATGTATTCATTTCATGACTGAGCTCAAGCAACATGGCTCAGTCAGTTAAGTGTCTGCCTTTCGCTCAGGTCATTATCCAAGGGTCCTGGGGTCCAGTCCCCCATCAGGCTCCCTGCTCAGTGGAGAGTCTACTTCTCTCTCTCCCTCTACCTCTCCCTCCTGCTCATGCTTTCTCTCTCTCAAATAAATAACTAAAATTAAAAAAAAAAGTTTACTTATCACCCTTTCAGGTGGTTAACCTATTTTTCTCTAGTTACTTATCTGTGAATGGAGATTATCTATGTAAGCTCTCTCAATGATAAAAGGATAATTTACTAATATCAATGGTCCTTTACCTTTCTAGTGGTGGTCCCTAATACATTAATAGAATTGGAGAGATTTTGTTGGAGTTAATTCACAATAACCTTGAATGGTACACTTTAGTCTGTCACTGCAAATATGTAAAATATGTTGAACACCGTGCTGGGTATCTTTATGTCTGATAAACCAATAATAATAAGTATACTTTGCTACCCTGTGGTCAGCATTTCAATTCCTGTGGTCACTGCTTCTGACTCAGTCATTTTAGTAAAAATAGAGTGCCTTCTCCATTTTCTTAAATACCTTATTTATTTATTTTGAGAGAGACAGCATGAGCAGGGGGCAAGACATAGGGAGAGGGAGAGGGAGAATCTCAAGCAGACTCCACACTGAGCACAGAGAGAACCCTAGGTGGGACTCCATCTCAGGATCCTGAGATCATAACCTGAACTGAAAGCAAGACTTGGTTGCTTAATGAACTAAGCTACCAGGTGCTTCTGTCCTATCAATTTTTCAGCTTTTTATTTCCTATATGGAAAATACATGGCAAATACTATTTACTAATACATTTCAGTGTTTACTTTGTTTTGTTCATTTACCTTTTTGATTCTTCCTCTAGACTTCCAGTTGTCACATCTCACTCTGTATGCTCAGCATAGCTCTACTAGATTTGAAGGGATGGAAAATTGAATGGGAAGAAATCTGAGAGGGAGACAAACCATGAGAGACTATGGACCCTGGGAAACAAACGGAGGGTTACAGAAGCAGGGGTTGGGGAGGAGGTAACTGGGTGATGGGTATTAAAGAGGGTACGTGTTATAATGAGCACTGGGTGTTGTACACAACTGATGAATCACTGTATATCACAACAAAATCTAATGATGTAATACATGTTGAGTAACTAAACATAAAAAAAAAGAAAAAAGAAAAAAGATTTGGTTATGTGCAAACATACAAAAACACTTCAAAATAATTTATGCCCCTATTCTGAAACTACTGAAATCCTGGGACCTAGTCATCTCAGGTGATGTACATAAATCTTTGGGATTCCTATCATATGCCATGACTGATGCTCAAAGTGGGTGGGGTGTCTGTCAGAGGTGTCAACTATGATAAAAGCAATGAAGGTGAAAAAGGGCCTTATTCACTAAGATCCTTTCAAATTGTGGCCCTCAATAATGTTAAGATTAGCTATTTTCTCACATTATGCCATCTACCATTTCTATATAGAAAACTAGTGCCTAGTGAGACAGTGGTGTCTCATGGGAAAGCACAGGGTCTGAGTCAGATTGTCTGCTCTTGATTCCTGGATCTGCTTCTTACTCACCTATTGTGTGATTGGGAAAATATTTCTCTTTCCCAGAGTTTAAAATTCTGTGTCTAGAAAAATGGGTATAATAATACTCCCTACTTCATAGGGCTGTAGTGAATAATTCAAGGGATTTGATGCCAAGCTTGAAATCTTAAAATACTTCAGAGAATGTCCCCTCCCAAGAGAGAGAGAATACTGCAGAGAATGAAAAGACTGTGACCTGTATATCTCATGGTCTGTTATTGGGGGAAAGCAAAAAAAATGGAGTTCTAGAAATAATTGTCCATCCTTCCTTTCTTCTTCACTCCCTCTTCCCTCTTTTCATTCTTCCCAATTAGACATCACTCTCCCTTTAATATTCATAAATTTTAAAAAGCATAGTCCATTACTGGAGACCCTGACATGGAAACCTAGGGAGCAGAGCAAATCAGTGTTCTATTTTTCCCAGTGGGTCACTGCAACAAATCCACAGTGGAGAGATTCAAGAGAACTTCTTCCTTGGTACCTTTCATTTTTCTTCTTTCTCTTGGCTCTCATCTCTTGGCATCACGACTCACTCTAAAGAGTCCTTTTTTCTCAAAGCCTCTGGGCTTCTGCAACAATTCTTTTCTATATGGTTTCACATTAAAAATATGTGTAGATGTGGGAATGTCGAGAGCTTCACGGCCACTGAATGGGTTTAAAGGAGGTAGGAAAGATGCCCTCCTTCCTCCACCAAGAAAATAATCTACAATAGGAACAAGCATTTCTAATGTTGAGATTTAGTACCATGTTATAACTCTAGTTATTTGGAAAAAAAAAAAAAAAGTTCCATTTCTTCTTTGTCTCTTTCCAAAGTTTTTTGCCATTACTTTATTTTTATATGTCCAGATTACCATAGTATGAATATAAAACTTGCCTAAGAGGTAGAGTGTAATTATCCTACCCTATCACTTTTTTGTTTGTTTATTTTTGTTTCTGTTTTTCATTTCTCTATTTTGCTTTGCTTTTGCCTTAATGGCAAAGGCAGAAAGGAAAAAAAAAAAATGTTTCTGTTGTCTTTAGGCAGGATCATTGCTCATAGTGAACATGGTAGGGAATGTTCAAGGGCAAAGAAATCCAGGAGGACTTCCTTCAACATCTATCACTTAGTAGAGAGTATTCAACGAGGTAGGTATTAAATAAAGAGTCTTTTGACAACTGAGTGGAGTTGGCATTAAAGGGAACTTGGTGATAGTGGCACAACAGTCAGTACCATCTAGCTGAAAGCAGCAATTCTGACTTCTTTCTGGTCCAATTGGAGCTGTGGAAGCATCTAAGTGTCCACAGAGATGACTATGACTGTGACCTGGCTGAGACTACCTTAACGTTCCCCTCATCTTGACTAAATTTAAGGCAGATTTCTTCCTGACTCTAGGATTTATTAGAGTATTTACTTTAGGAAACCATTTCTATGCCCCTTTGAATGTGTGTAAGTATTCCTTGCAAGATTTACAATCCAGGGCTGTGTTTCTTAAGAATCTGGGAACCCTCTCTTGAAATGGAATCATCAGAGAAGATTGCACCCTGACATGTTACTTTCTGTGTAACTTGAGGCTTGCCTTTTCCCAACTTGTAAAAATACCTCTTGCCAAGAGGATAAGAGAAAGTTCACTTTTCCTTTAGGTACAGCTGGTTAGAAAATGCAGATGCCCTAGGATCCCACAGCTCCTACCCCCATCCAAGCCTTGCTTTTGTTTTTTTTCTTTTCAGCATAACAGTATTCATTGTTTTTGCACCACACCCAGTGCTCCATGCAATCCGTGCCCTCTATAATACCCATCATCTGGTTCCCCCATCTTCCCACTCCCCACTCCTTCAAAACCCTCAGATTGTTTTTCAGAGTCCATAGTCTCTCATGCAGCAATGGCCATGGTCACCAAACTGTGGAAAGAACCAAGATGCCAAGCCTTTTTAAAATTCTCCAGCCTTTTAGTTCTGGGAGCTAGGCATTCAGATTTGACTTGTGCTCACTTTGCTACCACTGGCAATAGTATCAGAATAAAATTTGTTTCTGTCTTATCATGTCTGAGGCAATGTCCCCCCCCCCCCCCCCCCGCTTTAACAGGCACAATCAGGAGAGTATAATGTTTGCACCTTGGTCACTTAGAGATTTGTTTTCTGGAGCAAAAGCAGGTGAGAAAAGCATCTGAAGCCACTCCAGACATAAACAGCAAACAGCAGAGCTTAATCCACACACATTTATAACTAGTAGAAAAAAGACATTCAGATCAGTAGGATTTATTCAGTTAAAATGCACATGAGATAAAAAGAACCAGATTTCTCAACAGCGCTTATATGCATATATTTACAAAAGCATGAGGTAATTGGAGCTGTCTACTTAGAAGAGACTCCTCCTGACTGTGAGCACTCCAAACTGCAGAATAATTTGGAATTCTCAGTGGAAAATATATTGGGTAGCCTTTTATTCACATCCTGGCGGGCGTGTCTTTAATGAAACATGAAATCTCCACCTTTAATTCTATGTATCAAACTTCCCCAACAAACTCTAGTAGGGCCTTCTGACCTGCTTGCCTCACCTTTCCTTCAATTCTTTAGGCTCTGGAATTTTTGTCTCCTGTTCCCTAGAGACTGCTTTGCAAAAATCTTATTTTTCCTCTGCTGTCATTCACCACACTTTCCCACTCACTCCTTGGTCTTCAGTTATTTCTTTCTTTCCAAGGAAAACCGTCTCTGCAGGATTTTCTTTTGTGACTACAATTTCTGGGACAACCACAGAATTAACTAACTTGGAAAGGAAAGAGCCAGAGGAGAGAAAGGAAGAATGAGTGTGAGGCTAGAGTTATAAGTTGACCTAAGCTTAGAATCATGATAGAAGGGGGTGAGGCAAATGGGGAGACCCACGCACGGACCAGTACCTGTGAGGAAAGGCATGGGCACAGACAAGGAGGTCGCTTCTTCTGGAAGATGGCAGAGGCATAGTAATATCAGCTACCATCAACAGTGCCCATAAAGATTATAAATACTTAAACAAATTTATTCAAACTATACCTTTTATACTCAATTGTTTTGTTTTGGTCTAGCCAACTCTTTGCCTCAACTCTTCACAAGACGACTAAAGGGAGTGGGGATTCAATTTTCAGTATTATAATTTTTAAACTTGGTCATTGAAATAGTATCTTGTATGAAATATTCAGTTAAAAATTGGAAAAATTCTTAGTCTTGCAGGAATTCAACTTGGTAATGCCTTCTTGGCTTCTCTGCCAGATGGCAGCTAGCATATGGAGGATGAGGAGAGTGTTTTTGCATTTAAAGTGGAAACTAAGGCTCTAAGTGCTCACGTTTGGCAAAGCTGGTTTCCAAAGTAAGACTGAGGTCATGATAGTTTTCTGACTAGTTTTCTCTTGCCTGGTAGCAGTTACCATTGAGGAGTGTGGCTTTATAACCCTGAAATCTAGAATCCTGTAGGTAGCTCAGAGTTCAGAATTGCTTCCTGACTAATATTGCGTACCTCTGTTCCCTTTCGCTGAATAATTCACTTGGACACCTAGTATCAGCTAACGAGATATCCAAATAGGTATGAAAAATATTGCTTTATTTGGTGTTTTGTGTTCAGGACTTTGCTGGATACTGTGAGATTAGTGGAAAGGTATTTCTACAGACATAATAAGCTTCAGATGGGATAGGGTTTTTTTTTTTTTTTTTATCCCTTTCAGGAGGGATAGTTGTTTCTGAAGAGTGAAACATATTTGATATACATGTATGCACCTGAGTTTGTTTGTTTGTTTGTTTTTAAAGATTTTATTTATTTATTTGACAGACAGAGATCACAAGTAGTTAGAGAGGCAGGCAGAGAGATGGCGGGGGGGTGGGGGCAGCGGGGGGAGAGGGAAGCAGGCTCCCAGCGGAGCAGAGAGCCCAATATGCACCTGAGTTTGTAAAAGACAATGTTACAAAGAAATAGCTAGAAGATTTGGGGATAGATATTTTTTGGAGCCAGATTGCATAGCTTCTCCATTTTTGAGCTGTCTGTCTTTAGGTAAGTGACTTACCCTCTGATCTTCATTTCCTTCACCTGTAAAATGAATATAATTCCTGTGCCGATCACATAAGACTGCAATGGAGATTAAGTACATTTTGTGTAGTATTTAGTGCCTGTCACATTGTAAGTGATGACTGGTATTTGCCAAATCATCATCATTATCACTGTTATTGTTGTTATCTTTATTACTATGTCTCAACTATTAGTTGAAGAACAAAGAACTCAGGAGTGATTTCCCTGGTACACCTTTCCACGAATGCAGATAGTCACCTATGACCAGATTGCTGAAATAGTAAAACTGAGCCTTTGAAGACAAGTAGGCATCTGTTCAGAAGTCTCAATTTAATTTCAGTGTGGTTTTGATTTGAATTTCCCTGATGGTTAGTGATGATGAACATTTTTTCACGTGTCTGTTAGACATTTGTATAATTTGCATCACCATGGATGGGACTGGAGGAGATTATGCTGGGTGAAATAAGTCAAGCAGAGAAAGTTAATTATCATATGGCTTTACTTACTTGTGGAACATAAGGAATAGTATGGAGGATGTTAGGAGAGAGAAGGGAAAAATGGAGGGAGGGAAATCGGAGGGGGAGATGAGGGACTCTGGGGAAACTAAGTGAGACTGTGGACTCTGGGGAAACAAACTGAGGGTTTTGGAAAGGTGGGGAATGGGGTGATGTGTGAGCCTGGTGATGGGTATCAAGGAAGGCATGTATTGCATGGAGCACTGGGTGTTATATGTAAACAGTGAATCTTGGAACACTACATCAAAAACTAATGACATACTGTATGGTGACTAACATAGCATAATAAAAAAATAATAAGTCTTAATTTAAAAGACTCCTTTGCTGGTATTCAGGTAAAGCATCTTTAGTCTATTAATATTTGTCCTCATGAAGAGATAGAACATTCAAGGTAACCAGTAGTGGACTTGGAATAAGAAGTTGTAAATCTGGATTGATCTTGCATTGTGTTAATCGAGCATTTTCTGAAACTTTCATTGACCAGTTTCTCTCAGTAAAATGATTGCCTTGCCTGCTACACAATTTTGATAAGATCAAGTGAAATAATGTATGAATGTATATAGTAGACTATAAATTCTTATGAGGATTGTCAGCATTCATTTAAAAATCATTCACAAAGTGCTCACTTTATTAAACATTGAGGGTTATTTTTTATAACTTTTTTTCTTCCACACAATTCTAAATTGTTAATCCTGACTATTTACTTCTGATGAGAGTTGGCAATAAAAGTTTAAAGAGAAAAGACCCTGAATTCTTAAAGGCCACAGATACATTTTTATTAAGCAGAAGGAGAAATTTATTGTGGGAATTTACCAGCAAGGTTCATGAAGCACAGATAACCACTTTTAAATCAGGTTTTTTCATCTTTGCTCTCAAATCTGGAATACATATAAACACAAACAGACAAAATAGGTTCTTTAGAGCTTGCTCTGTCCTAAGGGGGAGAACAACTTTGTTCTGGTTTGTTTGTACTTTCCTGGAAATCTGCATGTAATAAATGTTTTAATAGTGTACCAAAGGATTCCAAAAGCCTGTTACAATAACAATGCTGGTAAACTAAATTTTACTTGTTTCTCTTTCATTTGTATGATTTATTTGAAATCTTAGGAGGTGGTTGTTGTTTTAAGAGTGAATTTTCTCTAGTATTGTATTTTTAACGTAAAATAAAGAAGAACACATATTCAACGTGTACTGCATAGTCATGCTCCTGCTACAGGGATCAGACTCCAAGACTACGCATTTTAAAATTGCACACACACAGCTATTATGTGGCATTTGAAATAGATAGCTCAGTGGTTTTAAAGCTCAGTAATTCTCAGGACTACATGCTTCCCATATACAATTTTGTCATCTGCAGTGTCCTGGTGAGAATCTTTATATCCAAATACTGCAGTAAGAATAGGAGTTACAGCAATAAACAGATGTCTACACACTTCTTTTTATTTATCAGAAAATATACACACGTTATGAAGATTTTTAATTTTCTGGATATCAATAAGATATTTTTATAATGTAACATTATCTATTATCAAATAGAACATAAAAGTAGTTTTAAAAATTAAATAGTTTTACAGAGTTTATTAAAAAAAATAAAGCCAGCAGTTCTCTCTGCCCCTCTCCCTTCCAGTCCTTCCTGCCCCCCTACCAGTCCTTGATTCCTACTCTACTGTGGTAGGAAACGTCAGCTAATTTAGCTCTACTTTACTACTAATTTAGTTTTTCTCTTTGTCCACATTCTTACATAATACGCTTTCACTGTTTGGTGGATTTTTATTTAAGTGGTCATATCATCCACTACTTTTGTATTTATTTCATGTTTTAAATACACTAACTATTTGCTGTTATTCAGATATTTATTTTAAAACACATGCCTAAGGACCCCTGGGTGGCTCAGTCAGTTAAGCATCTGCCTCTGGCTCAGGTCATGATCCCAGGCTCCTGGGATGGATTCAAACATCAGGCTTCTTGCTCAGCGGGGAAACTGCTTCTCCCTCTGCCACCCACTCCCCATGCTTATTTTCTCTCCCTTTCTCTCTATCTGAAAAATAAATAAATAAAATCTAAAAAAAAAAAAAACATGCCTAAATTATTTTCAGTTTATGCCATATGTCACTAGATTTTTATTTTCATTATTTGAATTTATTTTTCTTATGCTGAATTGTATTCTGAATTTTCTCTGCTTATTTCTAATTCCCTTTGTTGTTTCTGTCTGTATTTCATGCCAGTTTTTTCTCAAGTATCTGGAAATCTTTGGTTGTCTAATATATTAAAAATGAAGCAACATAAAACTGATGGAAAACTCTTAGTATATGGAAAGAATTTCTCAGTAGCAGGTGGCTTTTTAATTTGAAAAATCTTTCATGAAATTGTTGACGATGTCTGATTTTCAAAATCTGTAGACTCTTTTTCCCTAGGAAATTGGACTAGGAAATTCTTCTGAAAGAATTCTCCAATCTCATGCTTGAAAGAGAGAGAATGTTGCCAATATCCAGAGAGCAAAATCAGGAGGGGGTTGTGAGTCTTGAGCATTGGATTATAGTCCTTCAACTAATCCCCCTGTTTCAGTATTGCTTTCATGCCCTAGTAGTACCTCATGCCCCTAAACTCTGATTCTTGGGTTCAGTAACTCCAGAGAGTAAGCTGGCAGTCTTTTGCTGGAATAAGTAATTTTTTGCTATGTAGATTCATGGGAAGGGATCTGTTACGCTAAGTGCCTTCAGTTTCATTGGCCCTTTTTGGTATTTGTTATTATTGGAACTGGCTGGAGTTCTGCAGGTAAGCCATCTTATGACCAGAGTTTTCTCCACTATCAGCTTTGGTTTCAGATTTCTTGATTTTGCTAAGTCACCCAACACCTTTCATCTGCTTTATAGTTTTAATAATGTTGCTTTTTCATTATTGTTGCTTCTCCTTTTCTCTTTACTTGAGGTACATTTCCTTTGAAAACCTCGTCATCATCATTTAGAGTTTGAAGGCAACAGAGGTAAATGTTTTTAATATATCATGGTTCAACAGAAGTTCACAAAGTCCTTGGATCTAAGCATGATCATTCAGGAACACTATAGAAAAAAATAAATTTTAAAAAAACTTTAAAAAGTTACAAAGCAGAACTATTGATAGTTGTTTCCATTTAAAATAATCACCATTAATCTACCTTCTTTTGGTCTTTAAGTCCTCATATTTTGAGGAAAAAAAATAAAACTTTAGCCATATCACCAATAGCTAATGAATCATTATCTTTTTACTGTCTTCATTTAAAAAGTGTTCTGCCCTTTCTATTTACATACCAAGATCCTTTATATAATCAGAGTTATGGTACTAATTATCAAATTATATTTATGAGCTCAGAGCATCCTTTATTTGCCTACCTTGATGTTTTTTTTTTTTGTTTTGTTTTGGTTTTTTAAAGATTTTATTTATTTATTTGACAGAGAGAAATTACAAGTACACCGAGAGGCAGGCAGAGAGAGAGAGAAGGAAGCAGGCTCCCTGCTGAGCAGAGAGCCCGATGCGGGACTCGATCCCAGGACCCTGAGATCATGACCTGAGCCGAAGGCAGCAGCTTAACCCACTGAGCCACCCAGGCGCCCCAGCCTACCTTGATGTTTAAAGGGGTTACCATTGCTCTTCAAACTGATTCACTAGTGCTCTGTTTTTTTCTTTCCTAGACTCTAAAACTCATAATCCATTATTGAACACAAGGACTGTACATACTTGTCAATTAATTAAAAAAAAAAAAAACCTCTGGTTAATCCAATAGACAGACTCAAATAAAAACTTGTATAAGAGATTTTTCTACTCCAAGACTAGATGACAAGTACTAAAGTCAAAGAAAGGAAGACATGGAAAGGAGAGAAAGAGAAAGGGAAAAATCAAATTAAAGAGGGAAGTTTGAGACCAGCAAGCCAAGAGTCTCTGTGGAGTTTGTGTAGCTACTGCCTACTGAGAAGAGCCCATGGAGTTCAGCCAATGTGCCACCAGCCCACAGTGACACCGATCTGGGGAGAATGACAACCCCACTTCAGTGGTTTTGACACTCATGAGGCTCCTGAACTGAAACCAGGACAACGATCAAAGAACTGAAATGGGTCATTCTAGTAAAGACTCTAGTAAGAATGAAATTCATCCTCCTTTCTGGGGCAAGGGGGAAAATATGGTGGCTGCTTTCTTCCAGTGACAGATAAGTATGGTTCATGAACCTTTACATCAGAATCACCTACTGTGGTCTACGTTGTTAAAATATATGCCCAAGCCCCACTGCAGCTGCATCCTAGTCCTGGGGCTTGGAAGCTGCTTCCTAAAAAAATACCCTAGGTTAACGTTATATTCTCTAAAATTTTAAAGCCTCTGCTATGATTATTTCTATTTTGAATTATATTCAAGAGGAAGAGTATTACTTACATTAATTGTATTAATTAATGAAGAAATTTAAATGTTTCTGGTTGCTATTTGGCAGATTTTGTCCTATGTTTGCATTGAGAGCCTACATTATCTGGTCTGTCTAAACTTTAATATCCTATAAATGTCCTTTAACAATAAATCTATTATCAGTTTATCCATTCACCCATCCATCTGTCCATCTATTTATCTGTCCATCTATCTCATTAATTTGTTTATTTATGAATCTTACAGGCATTTACTGATCAAAATTATGTAGTAAACATTTTAGTAGATGGTGACCACAAAAAGATGAATATAAGAAAGTCTAATATAAAAGATAGAACCAGTTAATAAAATGATACATACCTGGGTATGAATCCTAGAATGTTAAGCATAAACTATAGATTTAAATAATTTAGTTTAATTTCCATATGTTTGTACCCTTACCTTCAATAGAAAAATGGTTTCTACTTTGCAGGGTAACTGTGAGTAGTAAGTCATATAATTAATATAAACTATGCCATATAATGTATAACACACAATGATAAATCTTGTTAGTTTCTGTATTGTTATTATAATTATTATAAGCATTATCTTTGTACACGTTGTATAAACTTCCTCTGCAAAACTACACTGTGGCCGAAGATTTAAGCCCAGCGTATCCTGAAGGCTTTTCCCTGACAGGATTTTTCTAGTTGTGCTGTGTAGAGTTTAAGAGTAACTTCAGGAAAGAACATACTATTTTTTTTTAAAAGATTTTATTTATTTATCTGACAGAGAGAGATCACAAGTAGACAGAGAGGCAGGCAGAGAGAGAGAGAGAGGGAAGCAGGCTCCCTGCTGAGCAGAGAGCCCGATGCGGGATTCGATCTCAGGACCCTGAGATCACGATCCAAGCCGAAGGCAGCAGCTTAACCCACTGAGCCACCCAGGCGCCCCTATTATATTTTTAATCCAGTGATGAAGTAGACATTCAGAAATTAGTTTACAGACTCTAAACAATAAAATAAGAAGGATGAAGTAACTTGTGAAGCTCAAAAGCACTAGAAAATAAAGGCAGAATAATGAAGATTAAAGGAATTCTCTGAGCCTAAGTTCAGTAGGGGTCATAATTTGTATGTGGTATCATCGATGCAGTAGAGAACAGAGTAGCGGTGAAAAAGCCATGTGCTCTCTCAATAGTCCAGGGAAAAAGAAAATCTGGGAAGATGAATGACTAATGAATCACATGAAAATGTGATGATGGAAAAACAAATGGAATATGATAAAACTACAGTGATAAAAGTTAAATTTAAAGATTGTGAATCCATAAATAAATAAATATGGAAATATTGCAGATAAAATACCTATAGTAGAAATGTTAGCAAACTCAGGTCCACTCCCAGCATTTTCAAGGTTCTGACAAGAGTAAAAGTGGATGTTTTCACACCACTTGTCTAAATATTTTAAAGTTAGAAATAAAGCTAACAAAGCTTTATATTAAAGATCCTTTGATTCCTCCTGTCAAAAACATGGGCCTTTAGAACAATATTGAAAGTCAGGTGTAAATTTAAATTATTTCGCCTTCAGCGAGTTTTCTATGGGAACTTGGTGAAACCTTAAAAAAGGCCCCTGAGCTCTCAATTCTTTTTTAACTACTCCAGGCTTTATGTAGTATAGCAAGGACCTACAAATATCTCAGTCTGCACCACCCAACTTCCATCCATCACCCTCACCCACAAAAAGCCATTCATTGGCTACCCTCTTTACCTTACCTTGTATATACTATTGGAGCTAGACCTTAAGGCATGGGATTCTGAATTTCTTGGCACACTGGGCATGCTATAAAAGTGCTGTAAAAGTGAAGACATGGCTACATCCAGAGTAGGGCTCTCTAAAACATGAGGCCTAGGGCTGGGGACCATCTTTCTTGAGCCTCAGGTTACTTTAATCAAATGTTCCACAGAAAACCTAAAGATCGATGTAGTAAATATAGGCTAGAAGAATAGACAAGAACTCAAAAGAAGTATAAGACTAAGTTTTTCTGGAGAGATATAACAGCATGAGCAGAGGCACAGAGATTAAAGAGGAAAAGTTCCTGGGTGGGTAGAGTTAACCTGACAAGTGTCACAGGGGAAAGTTGCCTACTCCACACCAGACTTTGTACCCAGTCTCTGGGTCCACAAAATGGCAGGAATCTCTATTTAGGACTTCTTGTTTCCCTGGACAGTGTTCTCAGTGGGATGATCTTCTGTCTCTGCCCCCAGCCCTGGCCTTGCCCAAGCTCTCACATATACCTCTTACCCCTGGCTTTTACCAGGTGACATGACTAGGGAAAATGTTCTTGTAGGGGTTCTTCTGTCTCCTAGGTCTGGTGACTGTCTTTTTACTTCCTCCCAATCCTTGTTTCTCTTTGTTTGATAAGAAAAAATAGTTTTATGTTACAACATTTTTTAAAGATTTTATTTATTTATTTACAGAGAGAGAGAGAGAGAGAGAGAGAGAGAGAGAGAGCAAGCCCAGGGAGAGGTAAAAACAGGCCCCCGTTGAGCAGGAACTCCCCCCAACCCATGTGGGACTGGATCCCAGGATCCTAGGATCATGACCCCAGCCTAAGGCAAAGGCTTAATGACTGAGTCACCCAGGTGCCCCAATGTTACAAAATTTTTAAGAGGAATTTTCTTGCATGTGTTGAGAAATGTTATGTATAAGAAGGAGCAGAGTCTAAAGAAACCTGAAGGATTACTGAGTCAACACTTCCAGTAACAGTCACTGTGACTCACACCCTGCTTTATAAAAAAGGTCTTTGGAGAAAACTCATACAAATGTCATGTAATGTTCAGGAGGAAATTTGGTAACCAAAGGCCTGTTTCATTTAAGTGTTAATGCAAAAGTAAGCACTATTGGGACTGTAGGAATTAACTGATGATTATCTTTGTAAAATAAAAATAAATAAATAAAGGATTTGTTCCGCTCTACAAAGATTAAAATTTTCATTTTGAGATAATCTTGTATTGTTCATGGATAATTCTGCTCTTGTCACTTTTTCTGAGTATAAACTATAATGAAAAGTAAAGACCCTGATTTAAACATACAAGTTTTCTTCTGCCAGGATTATTTTATACTTATTAAGTTCCTGGTAATCAATAAGTGCTGTAATTGTCATATTCTTATTTATGCTTTATTTCTCTGGTTCCCCGTCTGCTCTGGTCTCTCCAGTTAGGTGGAATAATCAGCTTCTCCTTAACTCACAACCCTACTGTTCTGTCTATGTCTGAGGACCAACAGTATAAATTACACCATAAATAAGTGTGGCTTGAACTCATATCAAGTTGAGGCAGAGAGAAGAGGAGATAGTCATAGGTCTATCTAGAAAGTAGAAGCATAACAGCTTTAACTCTGGACCTCTTGGAGCCAATTTGGCTGACTCAGAGATTTAGATACAAGTTACACACATAAGATCCAGGTGCCAGGGGATATGGTACATGGGCATGACTAGCTTTTCAAGACCAATTTCAGAGTGAAAATCAGGGAAAGAGGCAGAACACCAAATAAATGAACCAGACACATTGAACAGAGAGAAGGGAAGTTTATAGTTACAAAGGTGGCTCAGGGTCTGCTGGGTTTATAATCCCGTACCAAATTCATATGGTACCTATAGGTTAGATAGGAGAGCGAAAATGTAGACAAGCTTGGTTCTATTTAGAGCAGTGATTGCAAATCCAAATGCCTAAGGAAGACAAATGAATGAGGCATATCCTTATGCAAGAACATTATCAACGCATTGGGTAATTGGCGAAAACTGGCAAAATAAAGAGTACTTAACATTGTCTAGTGAGAACAGCTGTTATTCAGGTGCTGGCAAATAATGCCATTTGGAAATAAGGCCAATGTTGCCACCTAGAGATTTATGAGGAGCTGCAAATCTGCAATTTAGGTAAAACCTCCCATTAAAAATGTTGGCAGAAACGAAGAAAGGAAAACCAATGCTTTATTCAGAGTAACAAAGCAAGGGTCTGCACTTGGATGCAGACTACCAGTTTGAGAGATCTATGTAGATAATAAGAAAAACTGAGTTGACAAGTCAAAGTCTCATCCTAACCAACTTGGAAAATCTCTGTGGGCATTGGCCTAATAAAGGCTCAGTAAAGTTGAAAGTTATTAAACTCTATTATCAGAATAAAATGGCTTTCCCTATTCCAGGAGCTTCTATATTCTAGGCATTCTTAAATGCACTCTTGGTTTCTTTGTGCCATTACTCACTTGGTCCCAAAGTGTTGTAAAGTGACACTTGGTTAGTAAGGGAGCAAGAATATGGTGTGTGTATCACCCTGCTCTTCCTTTCTTTCTCTTGAGGTTAAACTGCACACAGGTCAAATTTAGTTGGCACTATTCTTCCAGATATTTCTCCATCACTGATAAAATTGCTGCCCCAGATCAAAATGGCTTGGCCCAAGAATCAAAGAGTTTGCCCAATTTCGGGATACTGTTTAAGTAAGTCTACTTGTCCATTGTACCCAGAATAATACTCTGGACCCTGAACATTCTACAAGTTAGATTTTGCTTCTATTTTCTACTCCTTCATTTTATTTCTCAAAGAAGTCATGTAGAGAAGAGACACGCTATTCATCAGCTGCTTTTTGAGGGATCTCAATCAGTGTGGATCAATTTTTTTTTTTTTACTGCCAAGTATTTTTTTATTTGAATATCTATTAACATAGATTATTCATAGATTATCATAGAAAACTATTTTCATAGGAAACTATTTTGAAAATAGTGATCTTGTTCAAATTATTTTGTACATACAAAAATCTAGAAGCCTGTATACTGATTTACATAAGCATAACATAAATTATTGTCAAGTCTATGGTCAAAAGTAAGACAGACTTCTAGGTCCCCATCTGATATGTAAAGAACTTGGACATCATTGCTCCTGTCTTTACAACAGAAAAAGTTAAATAATTTGTAATATTACAACTCTTCTTAGAGATCCATCAAAGAACTGAGATTAGAGAGTAAAGTGCTAGCCCAGGGGTGGGGAGTGGGAAAGAGAAAGAGAGAGAGATACATATTGAGAATCATAGCTTATCAGAAGCAGGAGACAAGAAGCAATAGTTTACCTCTGAGGACAATTACTGTAGAAACAAATTGTGATTGATAAATTGTTCAGTGTGGGCAAGCTTGAGTTACATCCTCCAGGGGCCCCAATCTTAGATGGACCTCCACACTTTCAGGGATTTTACCTCCAGGAACCCAAGCAGATTCTCAGAATATAAAGATTAGTTAAAAAATACCTTCATGTTTCCAGAATAGGGAGGTGGAAAGTAGCCTCCCTGTTGTACTCAGAACATTCTGTTGTTAACAGAAGCCTGCCCTGAGAGGAAATTCTTTTGTGAGACTCTGATTGACTTGAGTTTTATTAGACCAAAAAAACAGTCAATAGAGAAATGCCAGTCTTCTCAACAAATGGTACTAGAGCAAGTGGGGTGGGGGGGAATTTAGATACTTTTCACAAAAATTAACTTAAATGGATCATTGACCTAAATATAAAATGCAAAAATATACAACTTCAAGAAGGTGGCAGGTGTTTAACAGGGAATTTTTAGATACAATGTAAAAAATACCACGAAATAGAATACTGGTAACTCTATTAACATTAAAAACTGCCTTGCAAAAAAAAAAACTGTTATGAGAATGAAAAGACAAGCAATGTGTCCAAAATATACAAAGAACACTTAAAGCTCAACAAATAGCAAAACAACCCAATTTTAAAAATGGATGAAGGATCAGAACTTACACCTTGCCAAAGAAATATACAGATGGGAAATAACTGTATGAAAAGATGTTCAACATCATATGGTATTAGGAATTTGAAACTCCCAGATTTCCTTCTTTTGTTTTATTGGCCTGGTATTGCTCTCTTACCACAGCATTAACATGAATAGGTACACAACACTTCCAAACAATAATGAAGTGCTAGCATTTCAAAGAATGACTGTGAGACTTAATTTCAGATTTTCAGATAATCAACAGACACATATGAAACATTGCAATGGGCGATAGTTTCTACTCAAAAGGATTTTTAACTATCTTGCATATAGCAGAAGCAAAATCAAAATTACTCACATAAATTTAAGTACATTTTTCAGCCTTTGAGAAAATCATGGGTATATTGAAATATTTCATTAAGTTTCCATCTTCCTTAGGCCACATTTTCCATCTTACAACCAATTTTTTAAGCTTTGTTTTTGGCTAGGCACCTGGATAAGTATTTTATAAGCATTGCATTATTTTAACTTCTAAAATATTTCATCAGGTGGGTATAATTTTTCCCATTTTCCTGACTGGGAGAAAGGATCATGTGTATTAGTCCAAGACCATATGGTAAGAGATAAATGTCTAATGTGAAGTCAAATCTTTATAAGTCCAAAATCCATATTCATAACCAGTATGATCTGCTGCCTCTTTGACATTATGCCACCTTAATTCAGTACTTACCTTATACATACTGGAATTTCCATTGCTGAATGGTGAGCCCTACAATTAAGGAAAATTAAGAAAGAGAGAGGTAGAGAACTGATGGTTGAATATGGACAAATAATGAAGGGATGATATTACCTTTTCCATGAAAATTAGAGCAGCTAAAGTAAGAAAGAAAACAAGAAAAAAATAAATCCAGATTGTTAGCACTTTCTACTTTAATCTGTTTGGTAAAGACATGCATATATCTGTGTTGATGATGCTGTCTGGACTTAAATGGCAAAAGTAAGCATTTCTGGTCATAAAACCAGTTGGGCTTTAAAATGTTCACTTTTTTGACCATTTGAAAATGGACCAGTCAGAGAAACATTTCCTTATTTTACCTTCAACAAATATTGATTTACGAGTATTTTGTTGCAATTACAACAGAGATTCTGAAACTCTGATATTAAGAATGAGAAAAAGAATCATATTGGATATTTTAAACTAAACAAAATGTTGAAAACTTTATTTCTTAGTGTGTTCAACTTAAAGCTTAACTTAATTCTCTTAGTATGACATTCCTTTATTTATGTGTAAAATAAAATTGTAGTAGCTTTCATAAAGTCACTGTTAACCTTATTTCCTCTTTATCCATAAAAGTTCAGTCTTCAATCCCAAATATTTCCACAAATGCAATAAACCCAATAAGAAAGGAATTACAATTGTGAAGCAGAGTGTTAAGAGATACTAGACATCATAGCTGATTCATGAGTGCTTCTGTGATACTGACAAACCCTGTAATCATTCCAGAGAAAATGGTCAGTGACCACTTTTTTGAGTCAGTGATTTGTTCTTTCCAGTTTTCCTGTGCACTCATTCAAAGCCAGAATTCCTTGCAAGACTGCTGCTTTATTCCTCCCTGGGTGGTTGTGCCCTCAGGATGTTCACCACCTATCTGCCCCCACCTCCTTAGCCTGCTTCTTTTACCCTCACCCTTTCTCTTCCATCAAATACGTTCATTCAGTTTCTCTTTCCCTAGAATCCTGTTACAGAGTTAAAGTAATTTTTACAAAAATATTAATACTGGCTTATTATTTTCATAAACACCAACTGCATTTAGCACAATTTATATTTTTATACATACTTTTAAGCCTTA
The DNA here is from genome assembly GCF_964662115.1 of Mustela nivalis. Lineage (NCBI taxonomy): Eukaryota > Metazoa > Chordata > Mammalia > Carnivora > Mustelidae > Mustela > Mustela nivalis. The sequence goes on from NC_139021.1 coordinate 127,818,555, forward strand.
AATCCTAGAAAATGCCTGTCCCAAAGATTATGGGGCTTGAGGCTAGAATTTGAGCCATGTCAGTTTGAAAAAAAAAAAAAATCTATGTACTGGGAACATGAAGCAAAGACTGGACATAAGCATTCACTGAGAGACAATGAAGATCTCCTTTCCAGAAGGATTAGATAATTATCATTAAAAGGCGCAGCAAAAAATGGGATTTCTGTTCTTACATGTGGCATGAATATAGTTAAACCACCCAATTGATCAATTATCAGATTTTATTTCTTTTACTGTCCTTCCCACTCTCTGAAATTATTTATTTACCATTATTTACCATTAATGTAGTTTCTCCAACTGAAAGCAAGCTCAGTAGAAACCAGGACATTATCCATCTATGTCCATCACTGAGAACAGAGCTTAACACATCTGAGGTAATTAATATACATTGGTTGAAACATTTAATGAATGGTATTTATAAAGGAAAAAAATGGGGAAGAAAGCTCCAGGAAAAATTCTAACAAAACGTAAAGGTATACATATTACCTAAATCATAATCAAAATACCTTAGTCTGACAACCATACCTCAACAACCACATATCAAAATGTTTTTGCAATCTGAGGAAGGCCTTCTATACTTTAGCCATTTCAAACAGTCACTGTTTATTAATAAACAGTTCCTTCCTGTTTGTTGATGCTATCCCTTCTTTCTAGTATTACTTCACAGATTTTTTCTCTCTTTTTTAAAATTAATTAATTTATTTTCAGCATAACAGTATTCATTATTTTTTCACCACACCCAGTGCTCCATGCAATCCATGCCCTCTATAATACCCACCACCTGGTACCCCAACCTCCCACCCCACTCAGCCACTTCAAACCCCACAGATTGTTTTTCAGAGTCCACAGTGTCTCATGAGTCACCCCCCCTTCCAATTTACCCCAACTCCCTTCTCCTCTCTAACTCCCCATGTCCTCCATGCTATTTGTTATGCTCCACAAATAAGTGAAACCATATGATAATTGACTCTCTGCTTGAATTATTTCACTCAGCATAATCTTTTCCAGTCCCATCCATGTTGCTACAAAGGTTGGGTATTCATCCTTTCTGATAAAGGCATAATGCTCCATAGTGTATATGGACCACATTTTCCTTATCCATTCGTCCATTGAAGGGCATCTTGGTTCTTTCCATAGTTTGGTGACCGTGGCCATTGCTGCTATAAACATTGGGGTACAGATGGCCCTTCTTTTTACTACATCTGTATCTTTGGGGTAAATACCCAGGAGTGCAATTTCAGAGTCATAGGGAAGTTCTATTTTTAATTTCTTGAGGAAACTCCACACTGTTCTCCAAAGAGGCTGCACCAACTTGCATTCCCACCAACAGTGGAAGAGGGTTCCCCTTTCTCTACATCCCCTCCAACACATGTTGTTTCCTGTCTTGTTAATTTTGGCCATTCTAACTGGTGTAAGGTGATAACTCAATGTGGTTTTAATTTGAATCTCCCTGAGGGCTAGTGATGATGAACATTTTTTCATGTGTCTGATAGCCATTTGTATGTCTTGATTGGAGAAGTATCAGTTCATATCTTCTGCCCATTTTTTGATATGATTGCCTCTTTTGTGTGTTTTGAGTTTGAAGAGTTTATTATAGATCCTGGATATCAACCTTTTGTCTGTACTGTCATTTGCAAATATCTTCTCCCATTCCGTGGGTTGCCTCTTTGTTTTTTATAAAATTTATGAATGAAAAGGGAGAGATCACAACTAACACAAGGAGGTAGAAACAATCATCAGAAGTTATTATCAACAGTTATATGCCAATAAGCTTAGCAACCTAGATGAAATGGATGCATTCCTGGAAAACTATAAACTCCCAAATTGAACCAGGAAGAAATTAACAACCTGAATAGAACAATATCTAGTAATGAGATTGAAGCAGTGATCAAAAACCTCCCAAAAAACAAGAGCCCAGGACCTGACGAAGTCCCTGTGGAATTCTACCAAACTTTCAAAGAAGAAATAACACCTATTCTCCTGAAGCTGTTTCAAAAAATTGAAGAATAAGGAAAACTTCCAGACTCTTTCTATTAAGCCAGCATTACCCTGATCCCCAAACCAGGCAAAGACCCTACCAAAAAGGAGAATTTCAGACCAATATCACTGATGAATATGGATGCTAAGATTCTCAACAAGATCCTAGCCAACAGGATCCAACAGCACATTAAAAAGATTATCCACCATGACCAGGTGGGATTTATCCCTGGGCTACAAGGATGGTTCAACATTTGCAAATCAATCAGTGTGATACAGCAAATTAATATGAGAAGAGAGAAGAGCCACATGGTCTTCTCAATTGATGTAGAAAAAGCATTTGACAAAATCCAGCATCCGTTCCTGATTAAAATGCTTCAAAGTATAGGGATAGAGGGAACATTCCTGAACTTCATCAAATCTATCTATGAAAGACCCACAGCAAATATCATCCTCAATGGGAAAAAGCTTGCAGCCTTCCCGTTCAGATCAGGAAGAAGACAAGGATGCCCACTTTCACCACTCTTGTTCAACATAGTATTAGAAGTCCTAGCAACAGCAATCAGACAACGAAGAGAAATTAAAGGTATCCAAATTGGCAATGAAGAAGTCAAATGCTCTCTATTCGCAGATTTTTTTCTCTTTAAAAAAGTGTACCTATTCTTTAGTGTCCCTCTTAAATAGACACTGCCTGTGTAAAAGTCATCTCACCAGCTAATATGACTCTATGACTCCCTTGGGTTTCCATAACACACTTATTTCATTCATCGTACTTTTTTCCATTCCATTTTATTTACAAATGTGTGCCCATACCAGATAGACTTATCCAGGCAGGAACATGGCCATACCACTCAAATTCTTTCTGAACAAGAAATGGGTAATATGTGATTCTTATTCATCTTTACATCCCACTTCTATAGTCTTAGCATAATGAAGAACCTCAGTAAATGTTAATTGATTTAAATGTTTAAGGCTAAACATTTGAAAGAAATTCCTATACTTTTACAAAGAGAGCAACAGAGTGTGTATAGTCATAAGTTACAAATAATAACCAAGTGTCTGGAGTTTTTCAGAGTAAATTATCCATCAATCTCTGTTTCTGTTGAGCATATCTCATTTCCAATTTTCCCTTTTCTCTTTCTGTGGTGTTTGCTTTTCAAACTATTTCAAATGCCATAGTCTTGGGATGGGATTGAACGCTCTCTATTTGAATAATATAATGGGCACCTTGAAAAGCAGAATGCCATTTCTCCCACCAGAATTGAGATCTTTTGAGTAGGCAAATGGCTAATGGCATTTTGAAATGACCATTGCTATTTTGTGGCCTCTTTCTTCTTCAGCATCGAGATAACTGTCTCACTCAGTTTTAGCTCATGCAATCTGCAATTTATAGTTAATTTATTAGTGAGGGATTTAGTTGTAGGAAATTAAATGTTGAATGTTCAGTTTGGGACAATCTAATAGAGGTGATCTATTGTGGTTGCTTCAGACTTGATAGTTTCCTCCAGCTATCTTTGTTAAGTATTTTCAAACAGAAAGACCTTTCATTAGTATTTTAAAAGATTTTATGTTTTCTTTGTTGTGTTTGCAAAGTGTTTGAAAAATTCTAACGAGCCTAGGAATAACAATCACTGACTTGTCTTGCTCCACAGGTATGGTTTTATCCCCCTTTCAGCTAATCTTAAATTTCTTGTGATTAAGTCCTTTCCCTTAACAAAATTTGATTTTCGTATTTACCAAAAATAAATAAATAAATAAATAAATAAATAAATATGTTGAAAGACTGTGTTACCTGAAAGTAAAAAAAAAAAAAAAAAACAGCCAATTTAGGCATTTCTAACACTCCCTTCTACCCCATACTAACAAGGCACAACCAGATTATAGCTTCTGGAGGAGAGAATTTAAAAAAGAAAATAAAAAAGGAGTTAGAATCATCTTTTGGCATTTGAGTGCATAAGGGAAAAGAGAATTAAACATTCAAGGGATACTTCTCTAGCCACCATAAAAACTAAGAAACAAAAAATTCACTAAAATGCCTTGATTTTGCTACATTTACAGAAGAGAGAGTCATGACTTAGGGAAAGACCCTCTACCCCCACAAGACAAAAATTGACAAGAAATGATTAACAGATAGATAAGAAAACCAAATACAACAAACCTTAACGGAGAAAAATTCTCTGTTCCGGGGGCAGGTGTGTGTGGGGGGGCTAATATAAAGCAGAAGAAAACTGTAATAGACATTTCAAAGAGAAATAAACATACTAAAAAATGTAAACATAAGGAAAACCACTTGAATTCAGAGATTAAAATACTAAGGAAGAATGGACAAAGATAGAAAATTGTAAATACCATTAATTAAGATACAGGAAATAATGGAAAGTAAATAACAGAATTATCTCAAAATTTAAGAATAAATTACAAAGTGCCTAAAATAGAGGCAGAGAAAACTTGGTAAGGAACATTAAAGAAAGGTATAAAATAACCAAGACAACAAAAATGAGATAAAGAAGTAAAATAAGATTAGGAAGAAATTAATGAAAATGGAAGATAGCCAAAGAAAAGATAACAATTGTTTTATTTGAGACACTTAAGAAGAAAAACAAGAAAAAATATGAAGGCTTAAAAATTTAATTCAAGAAAACTTTCAATGAAATATTTAGATGTACATATTTGAAACGTCCGTCAGGAACTTGGGAAGATAAATCTAAGACAAACTACTTAGAGACATATCCTAGTAAAACAAGTCAATTCAGAAAAATATAAACTATTATATTTCCAGGAAAACATGTTAAATAATTTAAAAAGCAAAAGAAAAATACTTAAAAGGCAAAATTTTAATAATATAAAACACGCAGGGGGCCTGGTTGGTTCAGTGGGTTTAAGCCTCTCCTTTCAGCTCAGGTCATGATCTTGGGGTCCTGGGATGGAGTCTTGCATCGGGTCTCTGGTCAGCAGGGAGCCTGCTTCCTCTTCTTTCTTCTGCCTGCCTCGCTGCCTACTTGTAATCTTTGTCAAATAAAGAAATGAAATAAAGTAAAACATGCAAAAGAAGGTGGAAATTGGGCAATGTTTTTTTTTTTCTAACTCAAAGAAATCAGTATTTTTATTAAAAGAACAAAGTATTTTTATTCAATTTTTATTGTTTCTGAATTTTAATTCCAGTAGCGTTAACATACAATGTTATATTACTTTCAAGTGTACAATATAGAGACTCAACAATCCTACATTTGCTAAGTGCTCATCATAATTAAGTATACTCTTTAAACCCCTTCACTTATTTCCCCCACCCCCACTCCCAACCTCCTCTCTGGTAACCATCAGTTTGTTAAGAGACAGTTTCTTGGTTTCTCTCTCTCTCTCTTTCTTCTCCTTTGTTCTTTTGTTTTGTTTTTTAAATTCCACATATAAGTGAAATCCTATGGTATTTGTTTTCTGTGACTGACTTGTTTCATTTAGCATTATATCATCTAGCTCTGTCCCTATCGCTGCAACTGGCAAGATTTCATTCTTTTTTTATGGCTATTTTTAATGGCTATTTTATGGAGACGTCTATCTGTCATCTATCTATCTATCTATCTATCTATCTATCTATACCACATCTTCTTTATCCATTCATCAGTTGATAGACACTTGGGCTGCTTCCATAATTTGGCTATTGAAAATAATGCTGCAAGTAACATCGGGGGGCATGTATCTCTCTGAATAAGTGTTATTGGATTTTTGAGTAAATACCCAGTAGTGCAATTACTGGATGATAGGGTAGTTCTTTTTTAACATTTTGAGGAACATCCATTCTATTTTTCAGAGGGCCTACACCAGTTTGCATTCCCACCAAGAGTGTTGGGAGTGTTGCTTTTCTCCACATCCTCACCAAAATTTGTTGTTTTGCACAAAGTATTTTATATACTTTGCACAAAGTATTTTATATTTTATATAAACTGTCCTTTAAATACAGATATTTGGGGGGGATCAGTTTTCAAAATATTTAGGCAATTCTGTATCCCCACATTCACCCCAAATTATCCACTAAAAGAATAGTTTTATCCACCCAAAAGATGTCTAAAATAAAGGAAGTATAAAGGTGTAATTTATTTTTATTTTTCTGACCAATCCTGGATAACTAGCAAAAAATCAAATAATGACAATAATGGATCATAACCCATAAAATAAATATGTGTTAGTCCATAACGATATTAACTACATATATATATTCTTATGTAGATATAAGAATAAATAAATATGTAATAGATAGGAACAATTATTCTTTACTGCAGACTTCTAATACACAAATGTAGAAGAGTTGATGGAAATAAATAAATCACCGTTAGACAATCACCACAATCGTTTTCCAGGCAAAAAATCATGAATGAAACCTATGACTAGTGACTTAAAATCAGATGAAACCAGATAATTGTATAGTTTTTAAAGTATACCCAGTAAAATATTTATTGAACACAAAGGAAACAAAGCAAAACAAAACAAAACAAAACAAAAACATACTAGAGAATCCTGGCAGATACCATCTAACCTAAGAGATCAAAGTTAACAATCACATCATAGGACCTTGTATTATCATATATACATATATACATATATGATATATGTATACATATACATATATCTCTCAGAACAGCACACTGACAAAACAAAACACCATGTAACTTCTTTGTTATTCTGTCTAAAAATGCATAACATCAACCTAGTCATGATACAACATCACACAAAAATTAAGGGATATTCTAGAAACACTGGGGTGGCTCAGTGGGTTAAACATAGGACTCTTGATTTCAGCTCAGGTCATCATCTCAGAGTGGTGAGATGGAGCCCTGTGCCTGGCTCCATGCTGGGCACACAGTCTGCCAGAGATTCTCCCTCTCTGTCTCCCTCTTTCCCTCCCCCACCCATGAGAATGTTTTCTCTCTCAAATAAATAAGCAAATCTTTAAAAACATAAATTAATGGACATGCTATAAAATAATTTACTAGTTATTTTCAAACATATTTTGGTCATGAAAGACAAAACAAGACCATGAAACTACAATGGATTAAACAGACCGAAATGTCATGAGCAATCTATACTTTAAAGCCATTCTGATCAAAATTCCACTGGTATTATTCAAAGAGCTGGAGCTAATAATCCTAAAATTTGTATGGAATCAGAAGAGACCCCAAATTGCTAAGGAAATGTTGAAAAGGGAAAACAAAACTGGGGGCATCACGTTACCTGATCTCAAGCTTCACTACAAAGCTCTGATCACCAAGACAGCATGGTACTGGCATAAAAACAGACCCATAGACCAGTGGAACAGAGTAGAGAGCCCAGATATGGACCCTCAACTCTATGGTCAAATAATCTTTGACAAAACAGGAAAAAATATACAGTGGGAAAAAAAGACAGTCTCTTCAATAAATGGTGCTGGGAAAACTGGACAGCTATATGTAGAAGAATGAAACTCGACCATTCTCTTATACCATACACAAAGATAAACTTGAAATGGATAAAAGACCTCAACACGAAACAGGAATCCATCAGAATACTAGAGGAGAACATAGGCAGTAACCTCTTCCATATCAGCCACAGCAACTTCTTTCAAGATATGTCTCTAAAGGCAAAGGAAACAAAAGCAAAAATGAACTTCTGGGACTTCATCAAGATCAAAAGCTTCTGCACAGCTAAGGAAATAGTCAACAAAACAAAGGCAACCCACGGAATGGGAGAAGATATTTGCAAATGACAGTTCAGACAAAAGGCTGATATCCTAAATTTATAAAGAACTTCTCAAACTCAACACACACAAAACAGATGATAATGTCAAAAAATGGGCAGAAGACATGAACAGACACTTCTCCAATGAAGACATACAAATGGCTATCAGACACAGGAAAAAATATTCATCATCACTAGCCATCAGGGAGATTCAAATTAAAACCACATTGAGATACCACCTTACACCAGTTAGAATGGACAAAATTAGCAAGACAGGAAACAACGTGTGTTGGAGAGGATGTGGAGAAAGGGGAACCCTCTTACACTGTTGGTGGGAATGCAAGTTGGTGCAGCCACTTTGGAGAACAGTGTAGAGATTCCTTAAGAAATTAAAAATAGAGCTTCCCTAAGACCCTGCAATTGCACTACTGGGTATTTACCCAAAAGATACAGATGTAGTGAAAAAAAGGGCCATCTGTACCCCAATGTTTATAGCAGCAATGGCGATGGTTGCCAAGATGCCTTTCAAAGGACGAATGGATAAAGATGTGGTCCATATACACTAAGGAGTATTATGCCTCCATCAGAAAGGATGAATACCCAACTTTTGTATCAACATGGATGGGACTGGAAGAGATTATGCTGAGTGAAATAAGTCAAGCAGAGAGAGTCAATTATCATATGGGTTCACTTATTTGTGGAGCATAACAAATAACATGGAGGACATAGGGAGTTGGAGAAGAGAAGGGAGATAAGGGAAATTGGAAGAGGAGGTGAACCATGAGAGACTATGGACTGAAAAACAATCTGAGGGTTTGAAGGGGCGGGGGGTGGAAGGTTGGGGGAGCCAGGTGGTGGATATTATGGAGGGCATGTATGGCATAGAGCACTAGGTGTGGTGCATAAATAATGAATTCTGTTATGCTGAAAAGAAATTTAAAAAAAAAAGTCATGATAACAAAATATCATGTGATTAAAAAAGAATTTCAGTAAAAGACTCAGAATTAGATCTAGGAACAAATATATAAGATTAGTGGAGTAATTGATAAATGGCAATAACCAATAAAATTTGTGGTTGATAACTGGAAAAATCCATATAATATCCATAGTTAGTTTAACATATTCCATCAATGTTAATTTCCAAGTTTTGCTGACATAAATCTTAGTTTTGTCAATAACATTCCCTGAAGCAATTATGGAGACTTCTGTGAATTGATGTTCACATTGACCCACTTGAAAAACAGGCACAGCTTTCAAAGAAGGATCAAATAATCACCTTTACTGCTGGTAAACTCAAAAGGGAGAACTCTGGTTTGTCACCCAAACAAAGTTCCGAGTTTTTAGAACTCAGGGATTTATTTAGGGTTCTCCTGCAAAGCTGAAATCTCCTAAAGTTTGTCCTATTTTCTCTCCTGGTATTAGAAGGCAGAAACTGGACCTAATCTATGTGTTTGCAACAAAAAAGAATAACCCTGTGTCCCAGAAAAATATCTAGAAAAGCAGAGCTCAATAGAAGGGATTAGCTCAATAAGGTTATCTGTTTTCCAAATTTTACTGATTCTTCCTTCCTTGTGGAGTTACTGAGTAAGAAGAGTAAGAAGTAAGAGCAAGTATTCTCAAGAAGATACAGTGTTTTGTTTTTTTGTTTGTTTGTATGGGGTTTTGTTTGTTTGTTTTTTTAATCTATTAGCAGAAACCTGGGAAGAAAATTGTCACCTGTACTTAAACTGGTCATATAGCCTAGCTTAAACTCATTACTCAATATTGTATCCGGTGGAGCCTGCTTTCTCTCCCCAAATCATCTTAATTTGGACAAATTTTTAAATTTTTTTAATATTCACAAGAACCGATAAAATATTTTCTAATATTCTTCTGTTTTTGTTTTGTTTTGTTTTGTTTTTGTTTCTTTAGGCAGTTCATCTATTTTTTACTTTATCTGGAGCTTCTGAATTTTTTAAAAGATTTATTTATTTTAGAGAGAGAGAGAGTGTGTGTATGAGTGGAGGGAAGAGAGAATCTTCAAGCAGACTCCCTGCTGAGCACAGAGCCCATTCAAGGCTTCATTTCATGACCCATGAGGTCATTATCTGAGCTGAAACCAAGTCTTGGACACTTAACTGACCAACAGAGCCACCCAGGCACCCCTGGTGCTTATGAATTTTAATTAACATTAGTCAGGGTGAGTTACTAATCAATATGATGTTGAAATTTCTTTCCTGGAATACCTATGTAATTCAAACTAGTTTTTCTCCCCTATTCCACAACACCATAGCATCTAATCCATAATTTGTTTCTATGGATCAAAAAACATTATTAGCTTAAACAATAGAAAAGAACCCTGGTGAACTTGGGCAGACTATGAATACAATAGAAAAATGGGAGTGAAAGAGAGTCTAGAGTAAATCGGAAGATAGACCAGAACTGAGGTGTCTTCAAGTGCCAAAACTAGGAAACTCAACCACAAACTTTAGAAGGAAGAGTGTATCTTGGTTGCTGTTGCTAAACATATCATTGCTACAGGACACTTCTACTGCTTCCCTGAATGTGTCATTCACCTCTTTCTACATACAGTTATGCACCATCCTTATAGGAGTACCCTATATTCACAAGGATATCTATAGCTTCCTTAGTGGGGGGGAAACCACACGTTTGAATGCTGAGCAGAAGAAATCATCAAACACTCACTATAATACAAACTTAAGGAAACACATTTAAATATTCAAAATAATCAAATTTTAAAATATACATACTTTTATTAAATATATTTAGTATATTTTTAGTTTAGTTTTCCAAAATGGTTCTGAAGCAATTATGGTAGAAAAAAGATTTCATGTTAATCATTGGAAAAAAATATAAAAGTGATCAACTTCATGCCTTATTCCTGCTTTTTCTTTTTTTTTAAAGATTTTATTCATTTATTTGACAGAGATCACAAATAGAGAGGCAGGCAGAGAGAGTAAGAGGAGGAAGCACGCTCCCCACAGAGCAGAGAGCCTGATGCTGGGCTCCATCTCAGGACCCTGAGATCATGACCTGTTCTGAGCCAAAGGCAGAGGCTTGATCCACTGAGCCACCCAGGTGCCCCTGTTTTTTATATTTTATTTTAATTTTTATTCAGCTAATACTGGTGAAATATCAGCTAAGAGTCAGGGATTTTTTTAGGTCCTGGGAGTAGCACATCAGTAAACAAATCTGAAAATATCTCTACTATTATGTTTCTACTTTGCATGTCTCCCAATCAGTTATATACCTAAATAGATACACACTTATGCTTCATTCTGTTTATTTTAGTGGTCTGTATATTCTTTACATCAATCCCCTCATGTTTTATTACTCTATAGCTTATTGTCTGAACCTAGGAAAGTTATTTTCTTCTTTTTCAAAAAAAGTTAAACCAGGATCTGGGCGGGAGGGGGATGATAATAGAGGAAAACCCACACCCCTATCTCCTGTGATCAATGATTACACAGGTATCTATTGACAAAAACTTCTTGGAAAGACTTTGAGAGTCTGGAAAGTTTTATCAACACCATGGAAACAAAAAAATCTGAGAATAACCTCACAATGCGAGAAGGAAAACCACTTCATTTCAGTTGTATCATCACACTTCCCAATCTGGCATCCCATCTTCCCAGCTAGAAAGAGTTCTTCTTTGCAGGAAAAGAAGAGGTTTGAACTACCAGCTTCTCCAGCCTCCTAAGCCACTATCAATGGTCCCACTTTGGTCTTTCACTGTTCACACTGGCCAAGCTGAGCTCTATTGAGCCAATTAGGAACAAGGCAGAAAATCAGAGGCTATTATTAGCAGATAGGACTGATCTCAGTTCACAGAGTCTTGCTCTGCAGACATACTAAGGAGATTTCTCCATGGATGAGGTCAAGACCAGCACAGCTACTGTGGAATTTTGCAGATCTTGCCAGCTTTCACCCCACAAGTATTTGCATTCATTGATGCCAGCCACCTGAATCCTTCTCTACCACCACCGGAGACTGGGAACCAAGCTTGCAGCCAGTTCAGACTTCTGCAAATGCAAGACACCAACCTAGACCTCCCAGTTAATACCCACCATTGCACTCGTGCTTGGTGCTCGTCCTTCCAGCTGTGTACCTGCATGCCTCATCACAACCCCCTAAAATGGTCTGCACCACAGTATGCAAGCTAAGGAGAGGACTATGTAGGAGAGAATGGTGATAATCAGGGCCCTTGTAGCTACCAAGGAGCCCAAAGTGGGCCCTAGCTTTTGCTGTCTGCTCAAAACCACTATCAGGAAAATACAAATCAAAATCAGCATGAAAAAAAGCCTCACACATGTTAGGATGGTTACCATCTAATAGACAAGAGATAAATGTTGGGAAAGATGTGGAGAAAAGGGAACCCTTGTATACTTTTGATGGGATTATTAATTGGTATATACACTATGGAAAACAGTATGGATCTTTCACAAAAATTTAAAAATAGTACTACCTTGTGATCCAGAATCATGCTTCTGGGTTTACATTCAAAGAAATTGAAATTGATACCTCAGAGATCTGCACCCCTGTACTAATTGCGGAATTATTCACAATAGTGAAGACATAAAAACAACATAAATGTCTGTCAACAGATGAAAAGGTAAAAAAATGGGAGAGATATATACGGAATGCTACTTAGCCATGAGAAAGGAAATCTTGCTGTTTGTAACAACTTGGGTGAATCTAAAAATACCAGACTCAAAGAAACAGACAGAAGTTGTGGTTACCAAGTCTAAGAGGTGAAGAAATGAGGAGATATTAGTCACAGGGTATAAAATGTCAATTGTAAGATTAACAAGTTCCTGGGATCTAATTCACAGCATTACTGCAATGTTGCATTGCAAGTAGCAATACTACATTATATGAATGTTGCCAGGAGAGTAGATCTTAAATGTTCTCAACACACACACACACACACACACACACACACACACACACACACACACAAATTCATAGCATTAACTAATGCTGTGAAGGTAATTATTTTGCAATATATAAATGTATCAAATCAATACCCCATACATCTTGAACTTAACAGTTCAATTATATTATATTATATGCCAATTATATTATTATATGACATATATAATATAATATGTCAATCATAACTCAATATATATGCCAATCATAACTCAATAAAGCTGAGGAGAAAAAAAAACCAATTCTAGAGGCTCTATAATATTCTGATGATCACTAAATTCTATTTTACAGGACTATAATTCTATTATATCATCTGGAAAATAAATATAAAATAATCATATCCATTGCCATAACTGAAAAGCATTATTCAGTGTATGTTATATCATATGTGCTCGAATTCATTGATAAATAAGACACCAATATTCTTTACTACTAGTTTGTGGGTGTGATTATTTTGGACATGGTAGGGCACAATAGAAGCACAGTGTTTAGTGACTTTGTCGGAAGATAAAATCCAACAAACAGTGAAGAAATGTGACCCTAGATCAGGTATATATTTGTGATCAAATAGTGTTTAAGTAGGGCCATTTGATAATGTAATTACAGAATTTTGGTTAGTGCCCTCAAAAAAATGCTAACTAAAATGAATAAAGGTTTATACTTTATCAGAATCATGATTAAGTAATTTGAAGGTGTCCACTTAATTTGGTTATCTACCTACCACTGAGAAAACAAAATAAAAATATAAAATTGAGAATTAAAAATATATCTATAAACACATTGAAATGTTTTTTGTCTCAATGCATTATAGAAAGAAAATGTTGAATGAAACCACAATATAGGATAAGAGCTGCAAATAATTTGTTATGCTTAGGCTTAAGTATACTTAACTGCATAAGCATAATGATATATTAACATGTATATAATAACATAGTGATATTAATGTGCAATCATAATTCACAGAAAACTTCTCATACCAAACCTAACATAAGCAAGAGTAGGCTCTTGAGAGTAGGCACATTTTCAAAATTCAAATGACCTTTTCTTGTGTACTTACCTGCTTTTTTCTTCTCTTATGTTGTTTAGTATTAGAAAGAACACTCCTTGTTATTGAAGTCAGAATTTGTAGTTTTATTTTACAGCAAGAGAATTTAACCTATCCTCAATATGTGAAAATCAGTCAGAGGAGGACAGGATAGACCACAAAAAAATATTTCAAACATAGTCAGAGAAAAGAATACAAATGGAACTTACAAAAATAAAGTATTTCAAACCTCTCATAATTTAACTTTTATAGCCTTGGGGCTTTGTTTCAGAAACAACCATCAGTCCCACAATGAAATTTGAAGTCTTTCTTTTGCATGTGTATATGCTATTCCTTATTGTTTTCTCTCTTTCCAACAAAACCAAAAAGTTACACATATGGTAGGTAAAGCAAAAGACAAAACCTTCCCTCCAAACCTTGACTAATCACTAATTTCCAGCCAACAGAGTGCAGAAACATTAAAAAGTAAACCAGAGAAGACTGACTTCCAGAGTGGTGTTCATTTGTAACTGTGAAGGAAGGTGGATTTTTTTTTTTTAAGAAGCATATCAGTTGTAAAATATGCCACATTCTGTGAAATAGTCTAAGTGAAGTCATATCTTGGCACGATTACAAAATTAAAGTTTGTGGACTTATATTTTCCATCATTAAAGTGGCATTCAATAATTCAATTTAAGTTAGTAAAATTAAGAGAAAAAGAAGAGATAATGTAACACATTGTAAGTATATTGTGAGAAAATTCATGTTCTCCTTTTCACCTCTGCCATGTAGTCTGTGATTAGTGTATCTATCTATACTAATCAGAGACATTTGTTCAAAAAGAAAGACGTCGACTGAGGTGAACATATGCCAACCTGCAGAGCTGTAATCATACTACATCCAGATAATGTGTTAGAAAATGTGTAGTTATTCGGGAGCTATTTTGGACAAAGAAATAACTTCTTTAAAGGAAATAAAGTCATACAGTTCACTTCTAAATTGTAAAATAAGAATTGAAGCCTGATCCTTAGAAAATATCAGACATTATTTAAGACCCCTAGAAGTCAGATAAAAATATACCCTAAGCCTCCAGGAATACTGAGCAAGTATTTGGAAAATGGAGGCACGAGTTTTCAAGATGTCATTTTAATGTATTTATAAAAGCTCATGTCTCTAAGGGATTTTTCTTTGTTCAAGAAAATGTCATGGAGATATATGTCTCAGACAGTGTTTATGAACAGTAGAGTTATTCATAGTTTTCTTTACCCAAGTCCTGTGGTCTGTGTGTCAAACTGCCTGCGTACATTTATGATGGCTTCTTGCCATATGAAGTTAGGCTGACTTAATATATATAAACTTGTGTTACTCATACAGCTTTCACACTCCAAATAACTGAGAAGCACCCATAATCCAAAAGAATCTTGTGTGGTTATTCAATTAAAGTTTGTAAGAAAAATATGTAGATACTTTAAAATCTGCCACGAATGGAAAATAGGTGCATAGCTGCAATTCACTTAGTAAGCTCCTCTCTATACTTGCCCTCTTGACAGAATCTGGATATTGGATAATGGGAATTAAGAGAAAAATAAAGGAATATGTTTATTTGAGTAGAAATGTGTTGACAATTCACCTTAAATTAAGTAAAAGAGAAAATAAGAGACAGAAGGACAGAGAGATAGAGAAAACAATTTAGTAGCTTTATAGCTTAGAAATGCTTCCAAAGAGTATTATCTGAAAGACTTTTCTTCCAGACATTGATTAGGAAGGAACTTAGCCCAGCACCTCACTGTTAAGACTTATGGAGTCTAAAACAAATTTAATTTTGATATTTCTTTCTAATATTTATTAAATGTATAAAAAATTTAACATGTATTAAATTTATTCAAATTTCTCCTTTCCAATTTAATCATTAACATTGTGGTAATAATGTCCTACCTGACATCATAGTTGGATGGGTTAATAGAGATTTGTAAAGTCATTGTTAGTACATGACACAGTAAGTTCACTGTGCATGATTTTTAGGGTTATTATTAAGATAAATCAATGCTACGTGAGGTGCTAAAATAAAAGGTTTGCCCTAGTGCCCTCCCATTTCTCCTTTATCAGTCTTTCTCTGTCTAGTCCTTGGTCCTCCATCTTTTTTTCTTCATTACTTATATTTATTTCAAAGATACTGGTTTCACTTCCCTTGTAGTCAATTAAAAATTTCCCTTACTACAAAAATGATTAAGAAAGCAATCCCAGGGACACCTGAGTGGCTCAGTGGATTAAAGCCTCTGCCTTCGGCTCAGGTCATGATCTCAGGGTTCTGAGATTGAGCCCCATATCGGGCTCTCTGCTCAGCAGGGAGCCTGCTTCCCCCTCTCTCTCCTGCCTGCCTCTCTGCTTACTTGTGATCTCTGTCTGTAAATAAATAAATAAAATCTAAAAGAAAAAAAAAAAAGCAATCATATTTATAATTACATCAAAAAGAAGAAACTATTAAAAAATAGATGTACACAAGGAGGCAAACTATCTGTACATTGAAAACTATAAAACTTTGGAAAACACAAATAAATGAAAAAGTATCCTGTGTTCATGGATTGGAAGAATACTGTTAAATGTTCATACTACCCAAAGTGATCTATGGATTTAAGGAAATCCCTATCAAAATTCCAATAGCATTTTTTACAGAAATAGAAGAAAAATTCTAAAATTTGTATGGAATTACAAAAGACCCTGAATAATTAAAGCAATCCTGAGAAAGAAAAGCAAAGTTGAGAGCATCACACTTCCTTATTTCAAATTGTTTCGCAAAGCTACAGTAATCCAGCTGGTATGGTACTAGTATAAAAACAAACATAGTGAACAAAGGAACAGCATGAGCAACATAGAAGTAAATCCAGGCATATGTAGTCAACAAGAGTGTCAAGAATGCAAAAAAAGGAAAGGATAATCTCAAAAAATTATGTTGGGAAAATTTCATATCTATCCACAAAAGAAAAACATTAGACCCATATCTTATACCATACACAGAAATCAAGTAAAGATAAATTAAAAACAAAACCAAAAAATCTTAAAGGCTTGAAACCATGAAACTCCCAGAAGTTCCTTGACATTGGTCAACTCTAAAACAATATGGATAATGTTAAGGGTATTATTTTAAATAAAATAAGCCAGTCACTGAAGGACAAACACTGCATGATACCATTTATATGAGGTATTCAAAATAGTCAAACTCATAGAAACCAATAATAGAATGCCAGTTTCAAGGTACTGAAAATAAGAGAAAATGGAGAGCCCCTAATCAATGCAAAAAAAAAATCAGTTACACAAGTGGGATCTGTTTTATACACTTTTCCATAGATAACAAGCAATATTACATTACACACTTAGAAGTCGGTTAAGATGAAATCTCATGTTAAGTATTCCATAACACATACATACATACAGCTTAAAACTTCTTAAAGCCTAAAAAATAATTACTCAGCCATTAGAAAAGATGAGTACTTACCACTTGCACTGACATGGTTGGAACTAGAGGGGATCATGCTAAGTGAAATAAGTCAGCAGAAAAAGACAGTTATCATGGTTTCGCTCTTATGTAGAACATAAGGAATAGCACAGAGGACCATAGGGGACGGGAAGACAATCTGAATGGTAAGAAATTAGAGAGGGTGACAAACCATGAGAGACTCTGAACTCCAGGAAACAAACTGAGGGCTATAGAAGAGAGGGAGGGATGGGGATATGGGGTAACCCTGGAATGGATATTAAGAACGGTATGTGTTGTGATGAGCACTGGGTGTTGTATGTAACTAATGAATCATTGAACATTACATCAAAAACTAAAGATATACTACTATATGTTGGCTAACCGAACAAAATAATAAAAAATTAAGAAATAATTGAAAGAAATCACTAATAACATTAATGAATTGTATATGGACATGATTAAGTAGTGATTCAAAGACATATCTATGCATGGCACTAAACGTTCTGTGTGACCATAACTGTCTTAATCTTTAGCAAGTCATTAAACTCCCATTTCATCATCTATAAACAGAATAAAAAGATGAATTATCTAAGGCCTATTTTGTTATAAAATTGAGAATTTATAACCATTGCTTTTGTAAATTTAAGTGTGACATAAGAATCAGGACAATCCTTACAGGGAATATGTTTCTTTTATGATCAATGTTGATATTTTTAATATTACTACAAAATACTTTCTCTTTCTGGAAGAACAGTTGTAGATCAGGATAGCCATCAATCTGACGCACTATATTAAAGAGAAATGGGGCACATTTTTTAAGACAGGGACCCTTTAAGATACTGGTAGGAGAGGCACCTGGGTTACTCAGTGGGTTAAGCCTCTGCCTTTGGCTCAAGCCATGATCTTAGGTTAGGGTCCTGGGATCCAGCCCCACTGTGGGCTCTCGTCTCAGCAGGGAGACTGCTTCCCCCTCCTCTGTGCCTGTCTCTCTGCCTACTCATGCACTATGTCAAATAATTAAATAAAATCTTTTAAAAAGTTGCCAACTATGGAAAGAACCAAGATGCCCTTCAACGGATGAATGGATAAGGAAGATGTGGTCCATATACACTATGGAGCATTATGCCTTTATCAGAAAGGATGAATACCCAACTTTTGTAGCAACATGGACGGGACTGGAAAAGATTATGCTGAGTGAAATAAGTCAAGCAGAGAGAGTCAATTAACATATGGTTTCACTTATTTGTGGAGGATAACAAATAGCATGGAGGACATGGGGAGTTAGAGAGGAGAAGGGAGTTGGGGTAAATTGAAAGGGGAGGTGACTCATGAGAGACTATGGACTCTGAAAAATAATCTGAGGGGTTTGAAGTGGCGGGGGGGTGGGACGTCAGGGTACCAGGTGGTGGGTATTATAAAGGGCACAGATTGCATGGAGCACTGGGTGTGGTGAAAAAATAATGAATACTGTTATGCTGAAAATAAATAAATTTAATTTAAATAATTTAAAAAAGAATTTTAAATTAGAAAGGTACAGCATAGGGGAATATAGTCAGTGGTATTGTAATAGTGCTGTATGGTAATGGATGGGAGCTACATTTGCGGTGAACACAGCACAATGCACAGACTTGTCAAATCACCACGTTGTACACCTGAAACTAATGTAACATTGTGTATCAACTATACTTCAATAAAAATATTAACAAGGAAAAAAATCATTTAGAACACTAGTAGGGAAAAAATGTGATTTTTCACTCAGTCCTCCATCTGATCACAAGAAAATCCTAGCTTAAACAAATATGGGTAGACAATAAGTGGCAATTATTAGTAGTACTGTTAATTATTTTTCTTCTCTCCTTTAGCTGATGTAATTTCAATTATTTTGCCATTGTAATAACTTACCTTTAAAAATGGTGAGGAGAGATCCCTGGCTGGCTCAGTTGTTAAGCGTCTGCCTTGGACTCAGGTCGTGGTCCTGGGGTCCCAGGAATGAGCCCTGTATCAGGTTCCCTGTTCCATGGGAAGCCTGATTCTCCCTCTCAGAGTCCCCCCTGCTTTTGTTCCATCTCTTGCTTTCTCTCTCTCTGTCAAATAAATAATATCTTTAAAATTTTTTTAAAAATGGAATACTATAAAATTTTTTTAAATGATGATGAACCAATAAATCCTTTTTGTGTGTGTGTTATGCTTCAATAACAAATAACCTCATATTTTCAGTGCCCTACTAAATAGCAAAGTTTATATCCCATGCATATAGCATGCCAAATTCAATGGATTTGATGTAGATCTGGTTTATAATTTGAGCAGCTGTGATCCTGAACATGCTGATCTTGAAGTGTGGGAAAAATACAGAGCAGATGACAGAAACATGGTGACTCTTAATGCTTCTACTTGGATGCTGATTATAGCAAATGTACTCATGGACTACTGACCAAAGTAAATCATATGGCTAAGCTCAATATCAATTACATAAAGAGATATACTACCTCATTTAAAAGCATTACAAAAGACACGGCAATAGATGGGTATGTCGCTTTCAAATATTCAACTAATAATAATGATATCATGGCTACTTTTTTCCAATTCAGTCAATATTCTTAAGAACACAAAATTTCAATGTTATTCCTGATATTATTTTATAGCTATAAATTTTTGTTCATGCACTTAAAAGCTCTCTACTTATAATAACTACTTAATTTGGAATTGTGCTAATAATATTATTAATTTGATATGCATTCAGAAATTTGATGAGAAATGAGTTTGTTTTTATGGAAATTTTTATTTTGAAGATATTTCTGACACACATTTGTGTACTTGACATATTAGAGAAATTTATTAATCCCAATCTTGAAGGTACCCTAAATTTTGTACACTTTAAATTCTTTAAATTGAAAGAGTGCTGTTTCTTCTTGAGGGTGAGGAGTGAGGACTAGAATTGAAAGAGAATTTGACTCAATCTTTCTCTCATTTGATTTAAAAAAATAATGTGTGAATGAAAGAAACTATATCATGGATATGTATGCTATGAATAAGAAATTAATACAACAGATTTTCATGAATATTATTTTAATAATACTCAAAGAGTTAATGAATTCAGTTTACATTTGTTTTTTTCTTTTTTCCTAAGACAAGCTCACAGACATACTTAGAGTTGTAAATATTAGCCTTCAAGTGTAAATTTCTAAGCAGAACATGATCAGGTAGATGAATGGATTCCATTAATGCCAGTGGAAGCCATGGAGTTAAATCCTATTTTCCTTTGCCTCAAAAATGAAGCCCTAAGCAAGTGTGCAAATGGTAAGTTTTTCAACTGACAAGAGAAATAACAGTTTAGTTAGGAACCTACTGCTCTTAGTGTTAATGTACTAATTCATTACACCAACTCTTTCTCTGATTAAAGTCATTTTCTAAATGGTTTTGAAGCCAAGATGCCTGGCAGGATGGAAATACAGATTTTGGTTGTTTTCCCTATCTCCCTTTTAAAAAAAATTCATATATATATATATATGTATAGGTATAGGTATATATATGCATATATACATATATGTATATGTGTATATATATCAAATATCTTCTAAAATAATTCTTCACAATGTTTGACAGTTTTATTATTTGATAATTTGCATTTTATGATGAAAAGAAATATGAAGAAAACCCACAACTGAGTGTGTTGTCCTAAGAAAATTTTGATTAAATCGAGTCATTTAATATCTCTGGAACAGGTTTTGGTAAAGTCTACCCTGTAGTCTGTTTTTAAAATAATTCTTCAATTATTTAGATATTATCTATATCCTCTTGGTAGAATGGTAAACCCAAAAAGGAAAAGGGAAAGAAAATTTTAAAAATCCTGAGGGCTCCTTTTTCTGTATGCCACAAATACCTGGCCAAATTGCTAGAGCTGAATGATAGAGCAATTCTGTACTCATTTGTCTGTTTGTGTTTTCTTTTATTTCTTTATTTCTTTCAGTCCAGATTCCTACTATCCCATAAAATTGGAACTTCAGCTTTTTAGTAGAAAAAAGCATCTCTCTTCCATTTGT
Source organism: Mustela nivalis (assembly GCF_964662115.1). NCBI lineage: Eukaryota > Metazoa > Chordata > Mammalia > Carnivora > Mustelidae > Mustela > Mustela nivalis. The sequence continues at coordinate 127,839,748 of NC_139021.1, forward strand.
TGTCCACTGGCTTTTTCCAATAAGAGGGTCATGATTTCAGTCATCCATCCTTCTGTCCACATTTATCTGTTAGAATCACAAATCTTCCTGGGGCTAAGAAAAGGTCAGATCTTCAGTGTGACTGATTTGATAAGTATCTGCTATGAAGAACCAAATTTTCCCATATGCAAGTGTGAAGGATAATTTTGGGGGGTAATAGTATTAAACTTGATTTTGGTCTTCAGTCCAAACCAAGTTCTTCACAGTAGCTCTATTAGTAATATATAAAATAACTGGTGATTTGATTCCTGTAGATTATTATCCAAATTAATAAGTTGATTGAAAATTTGGAGAGAAGAAAGGAATGAATAAACATTATTTTCTAATTCCTACACTAACACTTTAACTCCAGCACTCCTGGTGTTGACCAGGAATCTCCCCTTTGTCCTAAACTTAGAAAGGAACAATTTTATTACCAAATGATCAATAGTTGGTAAATTCAATGTGGTAACCGAACAAAATATTGTAAATAGAGAAGAGAGATGCTTCTACCCATATATATTGTACGTCTAGCTCACAGAAGAGAGACATTTTATTTTGGGGGGCATTTTTTGAAACATTGAAAATATATGGCTGTAGTCCATCCCATCACTCATGTGTGCCCAGAGGAATACTTTGCTTGGTTAGAAAGGGAAAAATGTCAATATGAGTGTATGGCGTAAGCCTTTCCTGGTTCTCTCTTTACGATTTGCTTCTCAGCTTATAGAAAAGAATCTCCTCTTACTCTCACTAATTATACAAACCTCTGTTCAGGACACAGACCAAGCCTAGTTACTTTCAAATTCTCCTGGGCTCAAGAGCACACAGTATTTGACAAATGAAAAAAAGGTCAGGAATATTTTTGTGATGGTATTAGAAATCCAATCTCCTGACTAATGGATTCCATGATTTAGATGAAGGTCATGGAAAGATAGGGTCAGTGTCACGAGGGAGTGATCTATGCAGTTGCACAGGGCCCCAAGGTTAGAGGGGCTCAGTGCTTGGCTTAATGTTCTGTTGTCACCATTTTAAATTCTTATTTTTTAAAAAAAATAATTAAGTTGAGTGAAAGAAAAAGAGAGAGCACAAGCAGGGGAAGCAACAGAGATAGTGGGATCCCAGGACCCTGGGATCATGACTAAACCAAAGCAATAACCTACTGAGCCACCCAGGTGCCTTTCTTCTTATTATTATTTTTATTTATTTATTTATTCATTCATTCATTTTTAAGCAAGAGAGCCTACATTTCCATGTTGCACAGAGCCTCATAAGTTATGTAACTATCCCAGGGAGAGGAATTAGAAGTCATATTCCTTGTTAAGTTCAACCAAAAATAAAGGTCATTTTGATTTCTGCTTTTGTTGTTGTTGTTGTTGTTGTTGTTGTTTTATGTGTAGTTCCCAAATGCTCCATTACTCCATTAGAAAAGACTGGTGTTTTTGTCCCCACAGGAAGAGTTACCCAGAAATCTCAAGTTAAGCAGTTCATTCAAGCAGCTCATCAAATGTCTGTCCATGAATAACTTCCCATTGACTCAAATTTGCATAATTACAGCAAGTCTTTAGAAGTAAATCCCTGGTTCTTCCTTATAAGGTCATTCTAGGACCTGCCTTTCTTTTATTTTATTCCTGTGCCATTTCATAAAAAGTTGCCTTTGGCCTAATGGTTTAAACTGTCACACTGCCATATATACATTGCTGCCCATGGGATAGAATAGGATGTTTAAGGCAAGAGTCTTCATTTTTAAAGATGTAAACTGTAAATTACATGCATGGATTTTTTACAAAGTATCATTTTCCTAACTTAGTTGTTAGGCCACAACTATGAGGAGAATTAGCAGCCATGGTTTCTGTGTCTAACTAAAGTTCAGTGACTTCTCCTAGAAGAAAGAGAGAGTGAGAGAGAAAGAAGGAGGGGAAGAAAGAAGAAGAGGAGAAACAGAAGAAAAAGAAAGTAGACAAATGGTATGGGAAAGAGAGAAGGTGTGGGGAAAAGTGGGGAGGAAGAAGAAGAGGAAAAGGAGGAAAAACCATGCTCTTCTGATTATCATTGATAGGTCCATGATCAAAGGAGTGAGATTGATACAAAGCTAAGGTCAAGCAAAGCTTTATTTCGTGTCAAGCATTGAGACTCTAAACCAACTGGTCAGGCCGCCTCTTGCAGAGATGGCAACCCCTCTCTGCCTTACAGACTAACTTTTAAAGGGCAACGGCCATATGGTTGTGCTTGGCCACATATAGGTGGCCAATGAGATTGCAACACACAGAGAAAGCTGCACAGTCATGCTAGGTCACACATGGGTGGCCAATTGAATTACAATTCACCCCATAGTAGCTATTTGAACTAGCCTATCACCTTGGTGAGAATAGGTGCCCAAAAGACACCCAGAAAGCGGGGCCCACATCCCTTGGTAGCGAGGGGGACAGTATGCACACTCCAGCGATTGGATGTCTCCACCTGGCCTGACCTGCCCTTGTGTTTGGGCTCTGCTACCTGGGACTGGTTGAACATATTTTACTAGTTTCCTGGACCTGCTTTTAAGTAAGTACCCTGTGGGGGCGGGGAGGCCAGGGTCAGTTTAAGTTTTACTGCATAAACAACAAAACGGCTGTTCAACCGAGATGGAGCCACTCTGGCTAAATAGGCCCTTACAATCATGAGTGCTACAATATCTGAAGTCTTGAAGAATTTACTGTCACTGGCACACTATTCTAATAGGGTCCAAAATACATAAAGAGTTAATATATAAAAGCATCATAGTTAATTCTTAGCTTAATTGAAGTAAAAAGTTGAAATCACTGGCTTGGTGTCAGTCTCTTATGCAGTTGGTTGTTGGCAAATAGAAAAGTATCATGATGAATATATTTTTTCAATATAATTTTGTTCCTTGTTTCTTAAAGTTGCATTCTTCCAAGAATTTGTGTGAGGATGTAATGACAATGATATGATACGGATTTATTATTAGAGTTAATCTCATATTTCTAAAATATAAATTGACAATCTACAGTTGTCCTCAATTTTAAAAAATAAATAAGGGTGAATGGTCCAGATGAGGTAAAAAGCATGTGATGAGGAACATGAGGAGTAAATGGAACTTTTTCTTTACAATGAGTTTACAACTCTGAAAAAATAAAAAAATCATATATCTTTAGAGTATTAAGATAAATTAGAACCACCTGGATAAGGAAACAACACAGAAGCCTTAAGGGATTTGCCCTTATTACAATTTAGTAAAAGCATTGATGCCTCCAAATCAGTGGTCTCAAGCTCTGTTTTTTTTTTTTCTTATTGCATAATTAAAGTTACATTTCTGCTAGAATAGCATTACTCAAAATGCATAATATGGAACATAGTTTCACTGGATATTATTATTTACAAAATAAACTGGGTATCATGTCTAATAAGTTAATGAGAAGACTATGGTAAAAATTAAAGAAAAGCTAGTAGGGCTTTTCCCAGCCTTTTCTAAATTAAGATTTGTGAGTTGAAAGAGGGATAAAGTACCAAACATTTCCATAGTTCCTGCTTTTGGATTAACATCGCTTTATCTTGGCTTACTGAAAATACTTTGAGAAATGTTTCTCTGCTGGAAATGGTTTTAAGCAGGCACCCAACAGATTTTCCAAAGCCTATTGTATCAATCCATTTGAAATTCAAAGCCTAAAGATACACTATACAACTTATACATAAACATATAGCACACTGAGATACTACTAACTGAAAATCCATGGACACAAATTTAGGGTTCAAGGAGTACAAACCTCTATCTACTTTTCTGTTTTTAAGGAGCTCTAGTACTGCAGTTCAAAATATATTGATTCAGAAACAGTCACTTTAAAGTTTTTGAATAGTATTTACTTCATAATGTGTGCTAAGGAAATATGTTGCACAACTCACTTGTCAAAGTATCTCACTTTGGGCTTTTAAGATTCATCCTTAGATAATGGGAAATACTAAAGACATCTCCCCTTATTAGTTTATTTCAAACAAAACACCCCCTCCAGCACACACACACACACACATACACACACACACATACACACACAGTTGAGGAGGGGCTCTGAAATACAAAGACTATTTATAGCTAGTTATCCTTTTTCTGTTTGTCCAAATCGTTGTCTACTTTTATTGACTTAGGTTTTTTTGTTGTTGTTGTTTGTTTGTTTGTTTGCTTTTTTTTTTTAACTAGGTTCACATTTCCAATGGGAAATTATTCATTCTCCACTGACTTTTTCTTTTTATGTGTGTAGCTATTCCCACTCTTTCACCCATAAACATAACTCATTCTAACTGAGTCACAAATAGGTCCAGGGCATAGAAGTATCTTTAAAAGAACATTTTTGAAGACCATGGATTTTTTATTTTAAATCAGAGGATGAATATTGCATATCAAGACTTGTTACACATTTTTCAAGAGAAGTAATGGAAATGTGATTAGAGTCAGCTAATTGAGTATTTTTGGAAAGTAGTTTGGTGGCAGCTTCATATCTCACTTTTATAAGCTTTCTTTATATTAATAAAGTCCCACTACTAGGGTCTGATACTCTTCTCATGATTAGACCCAGGTGTGTGTTTCTGGGAAGAAGGCCATAGTATAGTGCCATTTTCATTCAGCTATATAAACAGAACATATTATCAAGATGACTTAATACTTTTCATGTTCACTTCAGTAGTATTTGTCAGGTTTAGCCACTCTAAAGTTACTTTCCCCTCTTTTCTCACATGCCATTCTTTATTAAAAAAAAAAAATCACTATTTAGAGCCCATACCTAAAGGAGTGGGATTCATGCCTATCTCTTGAGGGCAGATTGTCTACCTATATTGCAGAAAAGGGAACATTATATCTTTTCCCTCATTATGTATCCATTCATTTATTTATGTCATATGGACTTATGGATATTTATTTTATTCCCTGGGTTATAATCCAATAATATTTTATTTACTTTGTTATGAAAATTGTCCCAGTTTATAATCATTGGGAATTCTTTCAATTGGCTTGTGTCTCCTTGTTATACCCCATCATTGCGGGTTTACCAATTTTTGTTTTTGTTTTTGTGTGTGTGTGTGTTTTATTTCTTTTTGCATACCTTCTTATTTTCTGTCAATGCAAATGCTCTAGGTTCATCTTGTACACCTCTGCCCAGTCCTGGGTTCATTTTCTTGGTGAATAGTTTAAAAACCAAGATCTGGGTACTCTGTTTCTGAGTTTTGTTTTGTTTGTTTGTTTGTTTGTTTGTTTAAATAAACCTCCTTCTTCCCTACTTGAAAGTGATATCTCAGTACATTTATTACAATAATGATAGGTAATATTTATTGAGTAGTTGCAGACTGTTTGGCCATTTTAATTACTTTATATTACTTCACTTGTCTCTAAAATAACCCTTTGTGGTTGATATTTTTTTAATCTTACCGATGATATGTTTAATTGACCTTTATCTATCTGATAGGATTTACATCCATGCAGTCTGATGTCTCTGATGTGACTCTAATACAAAAATGCTAAGCATTTACTACACCTTTTTTTAAGACATAATCTTTTCTTTCATTCATTATAATGCTTTGCATTCACAATATTGCCTCCTTATATTTATAAATTAATTACCAATGTTGTGAAAACCCTCCCTAAAAACCTAAATAATATATAGAAGTTAGACTTTTTTATTTTGTTCGCAATAGTTTAGCACACTATATCATAATTGTACACATTTTTGTATATTTATATATATAAATATATATTTATATGTAAATGCATGTCATATTTATATGTAATTGTATACTCACTTCATCAGTTAATAAACTTCTTTAGAATTCTGTTTTTTGTTCCCTAAATCCATTTATAATTTATAAATACCTTTTGTTTGTTTTTTTTTTAATTTTTAATTTTTTATTTTTTAAAAACATATATTTTTATCCCCAGGGGTACAGGTCTGTGAATCACCAGGTTTACACACTTCACAGCACTCACCAAAGCACATACCCTCCCCAATGTCCATAATCCCACCCCCTTCTCCCAAACCCCCTCCCCCCAGCAACCCTCAGTTTGTTTTGTGAGATTAAGAGTCACTTATGGTTTGTCTCCCTCCCAATCCCATCTTGTTTCATTGATTCTTCTCCTACCCACTTAAGCCCCCATGTTGCATCACCACTTCCTCATATCAGGGAGATCATATGATAGTTGTCTTTCTCTGCTTGACTTATTTCGCTAAGCATGATACACTGTAGTTCCATCCATGTTGTCGCAAATGGCAAGATTTCATTTCTTTTGATGGCTGCATAGTATTCCATTGTGTATATATACCACATCTTCTTGATCCATTCATCTGTTGATGGACATCTAGGTTCTTTCCATAGTTTGGCTATTGTGGACATTGCTGCTATAAACATTCGGGTGCATGTGCCCCTTTGGATCACTACATTTGTATCTTTAGGGTAAATACCCAATAGTGCAATTGCTGGGTCATAGGGCAGTTCTATTTTCAACATTTTGAGGAACCTCCATGCTGTTTTCCAGAGTGGCTGCACCAGCTTGCATTCCCACCAACAGTGTAGGAGGGTTCCCCTTTCTCCGCATCCTCGCCAGCATCTGTCATTTCCTGACTTGTTTATTTTAGCCATTCTGACTGGTGTGAGGTGATATCTCATTGTGGTTTTGATTTGTATTTCCCTGATGCCGAGTGATATGGAGCACTTTTTCATGTGTCTGTTGGCCATCTGGATGTCTTCTTTGCAGAAATGTCTGCTCATGTCCTCTGCCCATTTCTTGATTGGATTATTTGTTCTTTGGGTGTTGAGTTTTGCTAAGTTCTTTATTGATTCTGGACACTAGTCCTTTATCTGATAGGTCGTTTGCAAATATCTTCTCCCATTCTGTCAGTTGTCTTTTGATTTTGTTAACTGTTTCCTTTGCTGTGCAAAAGCTTTTGATTTTGATGAAATCCCAATAGTTCAATTTTTCCCTTGCTTCCCTTGCCTTTGGCGTTGTTCCTAGGAAGATGTTGCTGCGGCACAACACTTGACTTCTAGTATATTTTACCCAAGGTAAATGAAAATACAGTTTTAAGAAAAGATTGGATAAAATGGTAGTTTTTAAAAGAATTATGAACACTGGAACAAAAGGGAATTATTTCTGGAACTTGGTTACTTATTCATAATTTCTTATTTCTGGAAAAAGAGAAAGGGGGGGAGAGTTAAAATCAAAGTGGATTTATTTATTTTTTTTTTAAAGATTTTATTTATTTATTTGACAGAGAGAAATCACAAGTAGGCAGAGAGGCAGGCAGAGAGAGAGAGAGAGGAGGAAGCAGGCTCCCTGCTGAGCAGAGAGCCCGACGCGGGACTCGATCCCAGGACCCTGAGATTATGACCTGAGCCGAAGGCAGCGGCTTAACCACTGAGCCACCCAGGCGCCCCTCAAAGTGGATTTAACCCTTTATCTTTGTTCACCAAATTCAGTAAACAGAAAAAAAAAAATGCACTTTCTAGGAACAGCTTTTGTTATTTTGGAAATGTTATAAATAGATTAAAGAAATAGTTAATGACCTAAATCTATCAAATGTTAGAAGAATTTTTCACCATTATTCAGAAGTATTTTGTTAAAATCTATTTAAAAAATACTGTTTTGAAGTATATTTGAAGAATTCACTTTTGATGCAATAACCAACCCAATATGATTGTGGCCTATTGAAAAAATTTAGTGAATTGAGTTTTTTACATGTTAAATTCTCTTTGGGAAGGAATTTCTCACTCACCTTTCTGCCAATTTTTATCCCTTGCCCTTGCACTGAGTAAATATTTATTGAATGTCTGCATAAGAAAATGGATTAAAATTGTGTTTTCTAGGAATTTTTTCATACGAAAAGCTTTGCTTTAAAAATATTAAAAAATATTAAGTAATCTAATCTTAAGTAGTTAATAAGATAATAGTTATTGGATTTAACATTATTCTATCCTTTATTATATAGATATTATTTTTTTATAAGTTTACTTATACAACTGCTATTGTACCCCTACCATTTTGGGTGGGAAAGTAGCAATTTTAATATGCAAAGAAACTGTTTTGATGGGAAATAGTCATGTGAATTAATTGCTTAATTTGCATTTGGAGTTTTATTTTCAATTTTAATAACTTTTTAAAGCATGGACAAATGAGTCCTAAAAACAATCCATTGTAGCTAATTAAAATCACTGATATATTCCCCCAAATTCTTAGGATATATCTGTAGCAGAAATAAGAGTGATTTGGAAATTTTGTAGTATACTTGTGCCCACAAGTTCACAAATTAAAAATATACTTAGATATCTTTTTTTAAGATTTTATTTGTTTATTTGACAAGCAGAGATCACAAGTAGGCAGAGAGGCAGGTGGTGGTGGTGGGGGAGCAGGCTCCCCGCTGAGCAGAGATCCTGAGGTGGGGCTAGATCCCAGGACCCTGGGATTATGACCTGAACCAAAGGCAGAGACTTTAACCCACTGAGCCACTCAGGTGCCCCACTCAAATATCTTTTTTATGTTACTATTACAGGTGCTATTTCTCTAAAATATTAATTTCATTTTAAGCCCATGCACATACTCTGCTAATTGAGTCATACAAAATAAATATTTGTTGGAGTAAATCTTATCCTACATTAGCATTACTTTGGGTAAGAAGGGTTATCTACTGGAAAATAAGTGATATTAATATCATCACTGAATTCTAATTAAATTTATGTATCAACTTTTAAAAATCTGTCTTAATCAAATTGAATAATCAAAATACTTAACCCTCACACATTTAATTTTTTTTATTTTTTAAAGTCTTTATTTTAATTCAGGTTAGTTAACACATAGTGTTTTATTAGCTTCAGGTGTGCAATATAGTGACCCAACACTTCCATATATCAACCTGTGCTCATCACAGCAAATACACTCCTTAATCACCTATTTCACCCATCTCCCCACAGAACCTCAGGTATTTTAATCTTGTTTGGAGACTAGTAAATCCAGTCAAAGCTATTGCTTCACAATCCCAATAAATAAGCTACCTTGTATTATAAAGATTCTAATCTTTCATACAGATTTATATTGAGTGAAAATCAACAAATATATTTAATATATAGAACTGTTTCTTGACAATATTCCCAGAATGTTCTAATATTTCATTTATTGTTTCTCCCTGTGAGTTGTAGAAAGCTAGCTTTCAAATCATTACATTGGCCATTAACACATCATAAGCCTCAACTTATTCCATCATGCATGAAGAAAAAACTAAAGTCTTAAAATAAATGCATAAACTTTTAACAATGATTCTAGAAGCAGTGACAGAATTTGTGATTTTGTAAATAGTCTACTTTATGAAAATAAACCAATGTCGAATCAATCAAAAAGAATTTGTTAAGATTATTCTTTCTTTGTGCCTACAATAAGTACAATATATGATCTTTCTCTCTAGCTATAGGAATAAATATAAATATTTCAGATACTCAAATAATAGAAATGGTACAGATCAAATTCCAACATCCACAAGTGGCAGGGAAATTTGGATTGGAAAATGTTATCACATTGGACAAGAACAGACTAATGATTTCACTGAAAGTTGGCTAATTTTAGAAAATATATCAAATCTGCATATAAGGAGAAGGGGCCAATAATGAAAAAAAGGGAAATGTCTTTTAGTCAGCCATGATAAGCTATTCAATTTTTTATTGACAGTTTTATTTGGGTATAGTTTGAAACAGTGGTTCTCAAATTTTTGGTTTTAGATTCTTTTTTTTTTTTTTTAATATTTATTTGAGAGAGAGAGGAGAGAGAGAAAGAGCCTGAAAGGGGGGTGGTGGGGGGTAGAGCGAGAGGCTGAGAGAATCTCTAGCAGACTCCCTGCTGAGCAGGGAACCTGACATGGGGCTCCAATTCACAACCCTGAGATCATGATCTGAGCCCAAACCAAGAGTCCAGCGCTTAACCAACAGAGCCACCCAGTCATACAGTTTAAGATTCACTTTTAAAAATCATTAAGGATCACAAACAGCTTTTGACTTTGTAGCTTAAATCTATTCATCTTTACCATATTAGAAGTTAAGGCTGAGAATCCCTAAAATAGTTACAGTAATTATAAACACATTTAATATTAATAAAATAACATTTTAATGAAAAACACAATTTCCAAAACAAAATAATAATTTTCATGAGAATGGTGACATTGTTTTACATATTGGGATTTCTTCAAGACAGCTAGACACTCATAGCAGCTTCTGTGTTCAGTCTGTTGTAATATTTCGTTTGCTTTAAGTATATGGAGAAAATGTAGGCTCACACAGACATAAAATTGGAAAAAGGATGAAGGAGTATTTTAACAACCTTAGGATTTAGTTGCAGATAATATGATTTGATATTACGTTAAACTTTAATTTAATAAATGGTAGTTTCTTCAAGGTTAGTTTCAATTTGGAATCTGAAAGCCTATTAACAAACCATATTCTGTTAAATTCCATTGGTATACTTCTGACTTAAAACAGATTTTTTTTTTGTAAAATCATTAGTCATTTGGAGGATTTGGGTTTAAAAGTATTATACAATAATTATTTAATAGGATGGAAAAACAAACATCAATAAATAATGCTACATGTGAGGGGTGCCTGGGTGGCTCAGTGGGTTAAAGCTTCTGCCTTCGGTTCAGGTCATGATCTCCAGGTCCTGGGATTGCCTGCTTCCTCCTCTCTCTCTGCCTGCTTCTCTGTCTACTTGTGATCTGTCTGTCAAATAAATAAATAAAATCTTTAAAAAAATAATAAAAATATGCTCCATTTAAAAAAAATATTGCTACATGTGAAAATAGTCCTCACACAGTTCATAGTGGTCAATCAATAAATAAATGTTAATTAAGATAACTTTTTCCTATATCTAGGGAAAAGGAAAGAAAATGAAAAGTTGGACAGTAAAATAAGAATGAGAGGAGGAGGTTAGATGTCAAGACACTCATTCAGGGACTCCTGGGTGGCTCAGTTGGTTAAGCAGCTACCTTCTGTTCAGGTCATGATCCCAGCGTCCTGGGATCGAGTCCCACATTGGGTTCCTTGCTAGTCAGGGAGCCTGCTTCTCCCTCTGCCTCTGCCTGCCATTCTGTCTGCCTGTGCTCGCTCTCTCTCTCTCTGATAAATAAATAAAATCTTAAAAAAAACAAAGACACTCATTCAGTTCTTATCCCAGTTTTGTCATTAGCCATGACCCTTGTTCTTATGGAAGATGCTTCTTTGGACCTCAGTAGCCTTAAGTATACACTGAAAGAAAATAAGTGACTTGCTCTTAGATTCTTTACACTTCTAAAATGTATGTTAAGGACATATATAGGATCATCAAGGTTATCTATGTATATATATAGAAAGATGTAATCATTATATGTTACACGCATGATCATTAGATATACATACATATTTAATTTTACAGCTACTACATGAGGTATGTGTGTGTATATATATCATTATATATATTATTATCTATATACAGTATTTAGATTATTATATAGCTCTTTGATTATGGTTTGAACCTTCACCATAAATTTGATCAAACTTGCTCAGCTTTGATTAGTTTACAAAGCAGACTAATCAGACCAATCCTTTCTCCTGTTTTTGTTCAGAACACAGTGTCTATAGAAAATTCATAGCCAGTTTGGTAGTAAGTTATGATGTTATGTCACTTTGGCCAAAAAGGGATAGGAGAAATTTTAAAATCTCTAGAAATGTTCAGAGCAATTCCATAGGTTTATATAAATATAACTAAGCATCTATTACAATGTAAGATTTTTGGAAATGGATGTTTTTTCTCTATTATATATAATGTTGAGAAGACAACATCAATAAGCACTGAATATAGTATAAACTAAGAGATATCTTGTCCTGGTGATTACTATTTATGGATGATTATAATGAACTGTTTCAGAAAGTGTTTAAATTTTAGGAGTGTCAGGATTTTTGCCTAGAAGAAGAAAACAGTAATTTAAAGATGTAAAATGTGTTTTATTAAGACATAAAGTAAAAGTAACACAAGTAATCAAAAATAATGGGCTATAAACCAAAGACAGCGATTGACATCAGTGCTATCAATAGCTATATTATAGTATGAAATAAAATAAAAATCACAACTTGGAAATATAAGACCACATTTTCTCAGAAATCAGAAATAGAAAATAAACTTTCTTTAAAATGAAATCCCAGTCTCAAATGTTAGCCAATCTAGATTTTAAATTTGACCAATGTCTTTTTAACCATGGAAACTTCTAGCTCTATCTCTATTTGTAATAAACTTCATTTAAAGTAAATGGTGCCGGGCACCTGGGTGGCTCAGTGGGTTAAGCCGCTGCCTTCTGCTCGGGTCATGATCTCAGGGTCCTGGGATCGAGGCCCACATCGGGCTCTCTGCTCAGCAGGGAGCCTGCTTCCTCCTCTCTCTCTGCCTGCCTGCCTCTCTGCCTACTTGTGATCTCTCTCTCTCTCTGTCAAATAAATAAATAAATAATCTTTAAAAAAATAAATAAATAAAGTAAATGGTGCCAATTTCTCTGTTGTGATATCTATTGCTTTCATTTTGTTATTCTTCTATTCCATTTATTTGAATTTTGTATAATCATATTTTATTTTCATTAAAAAAAGATAAAACTCTAAGCAAATACACAAAGATCTTTAAAAGTGGTTTATTCTGAACAATAGGAACTCAAAGAATTATAATAGTCTCTAACTTTTCTATATTTTTGCACTTTAATAATTAAAATTAAATTTATTAAAATAATCAATCATACTATTATTAAAAATAAAAAAATTACTTAATGCATATGATAGCCTAGGCACACTATAAACTTTTATACTTAGTAAATACTCATAACAACTCTATGCAACTGAAAATATTGTTCTCCCTTTTCAGCAATTAGAAAACTGAGGTTGAAAGATTAATATCTCCTCCCAAATTATGTTACAGATAAAATTAGAACATAGATATGCCTTATTTTGCCTATGAGATTTGCACTTCACATTTTCCATTGAGTAAAGGGGCCAATTAATTCATTCAAAATCAGAAATCCAGTTGTCTGCTCCGTACATAGCCTTAAGGTTGTGAATGTTATTTTGATTTATAACCCATTTCCAGAAAATAGAATTTACTTTCTCTTTTATTCATGCTCAACAAGAATGTAGAATAAAAGGCATTTTGGGGAGAATATTGAGAAAGTATTTAAACGTTAACACTGACTGAAATAGGTGAAAAGATCATTGGAAGCATCTAAGTGTGTTTTCATTTATAATGCCTAGAAATATCTGCACTGGTGGTTTACATGTGGAGCTTATTATTTTTTTTTTTCCCAAATCTCATCTGGCATGTGTGAGTGATTGTGTTTAAAATAAGAAATTATTTTAGCTCGAATCTTATTTTTCAACAATGGATCTTACACCCTAGGAGATCAATTTTTCTCCAAAGGATTCTGCTTTTTAATTTTTCCCTTAGTATTCCTTTTCTACTACTCCACTTTCTGAGATACTTTTCTTCTTCTGAAAGATCTTGGTCACCAAGATCTTTTGCTCCTAAGAAAGGGAAAGATTGCAAGGGGAATCACGATGTTCAGACCTTTGAAACAGAATCAAGTTTGAACAATTTTGGTTTCAGTGAGAGTTAAACCAGAATAGGTTTCCTGTCTGAGATTTCATAGTCTGTTGAATAAAGAACATAATGTGGAAATGAAGAACTTCTCTTGAAACATTCTCAGGTCAAGGTTTTCTTGAGGGCATAAAGGAACCAGAAAAAATATAACTATGTTTGCATTTTCTTTATGTTTTTTTTCACATTTCAGTCCCTGTTCTCATCAGCAGGAGTTCATAGTCTTCTCATAAAAAAAACAAAAACAAAAAAAAAAAAAACACTTTTATTTAACCTGTTCAAAGTTTCAATAATTTTTTAAAACTGAATTTGAAATGCCACACATAATCTTTAAAAACAAAACAAAACTTCCAGTTTTAGTGAAATATAATTGATGCATTGTGTATATTTAATCAGTGTATTGATTTGATACACTTATGTATTGGAAAATGATTACTCTTGTAGTGCTAGCTAATACCTCCATCACCCCACATAATTACCACTCCTTTGTGTGGTGAGAACATTTAATAGCTTAGCAACTTTCAAGTGCATGATACATAATTGTTAACTATGATCACTATGTTGTTCATTAGATCCCAAAAACCTTATTCATCTTTTTTTCCCTAAATTTTAATTTCAATAAGATTAACATAGAATATTGTTATATTAGTTTCAGTTGTATAATACAATGATTCAAAAATTCTGTTACTTAGTGCTCATCAAGATAATTGTACTCTTAATTCGCTTCACCTGTTTTCCCATTCCCCCATTGATCTCTTCTTTGGTGATTCTCTATAGTTTATTCTCTATATTTAAAGTCAATTTTGGGGGTTGTCTCTTTTTTTCTTTGTTCATTTATCTTATTTCTTAAATTCCACATTTGAACTTATTATAGGTATTTATTATATTATATTATATGATATTTTTCCTTCTCTGACTTAATTTGCTTAACATTATATTCTCTAAATTCATGTTGCAAAAGGTAAGATTTCATTCTTTATTCTGGCTGAATAATATTCCATTGTATATATTGGAATATATACACATCTTCTTTATTACACATCTTCTTTATTCTTTATTCATTCATCTTCTTTATTCATTCATCTATTGATGGACACTTGGGCTGCTTCCATATTTTGGATATTGTAAATAATGCTGCAATAAACATGGGTACATATATCCTTTCAAATTAATGCTTTCATATTCTTTGGACAAATACCCAATAGTGATACTATTAGATCATATGGCAGTTCTAGTTTTAACTTTTTTAAAGATTTTATTTATTTACTTATTAGACAGAGAGAGATCACAAGTAGGCAGAGAGGTAGGCAAAGAGAGAGAGGGGAGGAAACAAGCTCCCCGCTAAGCAGAGAGCCTGACATGGGACTCCATCCCAGGACCCTGAGATCATGACCTGAGCTAAAGGCAGAGGTCTAACCCACTGAGCCACCCAGGCGCCCCTAGTTTTAATTTTTTGAGGAACCTCAATATTGTTTTCCACACTGGGTGCATCAATTTGCATTCTAATCAAGTGTCACTAATCATCTTTTAAAGTTCTCTTTAAATCATTCTTTTTTAGTTCTATGGAACTTAAGTAGATTTTTTATAATTTTCCCATTCATCAGAAATTAGTAAAAGTAATGGAACGAAAAACTAGTAAAGGTAGATAGGTTAAAAAAAGGAAAGAATAGGGGAATGAAAGTAAAGAGAAGACAGATAACTAATCTTTACTGAGCATTGTATATATGACCAGATATATGTATTAAATCATTTCATGTTCATTTTTTTAAGATTCTATTTACTTATTTATTTGACACACAGAGATCACAAATAGGCAGAGAGGCAGGCAGAGAGAGAGGGGGAAGCAGGCTCCCTGCTGAGCAAAGATCCCGATATGGGGCTCCATCCCAGGACCCTGGGATCATGACCTGAGCCAAAGGCAGAGGCTTAACCCACTGAGCCACCCAGGCGCCCCTACTTCTTCATTTTCAATGGCCTTATTAGATCTTTTTAATCCTAAATTGGTATTTTATAATTATTTATGCATTCTCTTTATTCTATCATCGTCTCATTCAAATTTGTTTTATTTTTATGTTGTTGTTTTAGAAAAAAACTGATATTGGGTTCTGTGCTCAGCAGGGGGTCTGCCTGTGATTCTTTCCCTCTCCATCTGCCCCTACCCACCCACCCAGAGAGAGATGTTCTCTCTCTCATCTTTAAAATAAATTAAAAAAAAAATTCTGAGATTTTCAAAGTTGTGTTGTCCAGGATATCATTAGTATAATTATGTATAGTCCTTTTTACTTTTAATGGTGGAATTTGGATAATTTATGTCTAGAGTTATATTGGCTATAGTTTTTGTCATCTTATTTTATTTTTTTAACATTTATTCTTTGCTGTGTTGTTATTAAGGTTTTATTAGGGTAAATAGCATATTTGATTTTATCTTTTAAATCAATTGGCAAGGTAAAACACATTTTAAACTTACAATGAACAATAGTATTTTCTGTTTTCCTAGTCTCACATAATCAGAAATAATAACTTTGGATTTTTCTTTATTCAAAACGGAGAAGTAGTTGTATCATTTTGGGGGGGCTTCAATGAGTACTTCCTTTACCTATGTTTTCCCATCTTTATTGATTTAACCCCAAATTCAGGATCTCTTTTTCTGTGGTATTTTTCTCTTTAAATTCTGTGTCTTATATCATTAAATAGTTAGATATATAAAAAACGTTTTACCCTTGTTAATACTTAATATTATTTGTTACAGTATTAGATAAGATCTCATCTCAAAAGTACACAGCAATATATATTTTAAATGATTCGTCTGAATAACAGAAAACACTATCCAGAAATGATTAATGAAAACATCTATCTTGTATATATTTGGTTACTTCAGAAGCCACAATTGGCTTTTTAAAATTTTGTTTACCAAAGTAATTTTCATGGTTCACAATTTTGTTCTGAGAGCTCTTAAAAGTGCTTCTGCATTGCATTTTCATCTAGTTACATTAAGAACTTAAAGCTAGGGGTGCCTGGGTGGCTCAGTGGGTAGAGCCTCTGCCTTAAGCTCAGGTCATAATCCCAGGGTCCTGGGGTGGAACCCCACAGTAGGTTTTCTGCTCAGCCTGTTTCCCCCTCTCTCTGTCTCTGTCTGCCTCTCTACCTACTTGTGATCTCTATCTGTCAAATAAATAAAATCTTTAAAAAAAAAAAGCTACTCTGATTTGTAATTGCATTATGCCCGCTTTTACTTAGTTGCAGTTACTAAATAATGTTTTAACTTATTTGAAAAGTCAAAGAACATAAAATATATAGACACTTATTTTCCACTGATCATTTTAATTAGAATTCAATAGGAATTGAATTTCTAAATTCAGAACTCATTCTACCAGTGAAAATTTACTCCACAAAATATTTTCAGATGAATTTCATGATTTTCTTCTATATTTTTCCACAATATATACTATTGTTCCCATAATGAATTCCATATTTATCTTATATCCAATATATATTGTGATAGTACTTTTTATATCTATATAATGCCTTGACTGGATTTTCTCTTTTGTCGATTCTGCATTTTTCTGCTTTCAACATTAGCCAATTAATATACTATTTCATTATATATTATGTCTTGGCTTGAAATATGTGCTTTCAAATTTAGGCAAATATTTTTCTCTAATGCTCCTTGAGAATAGGATTAACATTAGAAATTGTTTTTGTTCTATTTTGAAGAAATGCATTTAAGAAATAAATTTATTTCTAAAGATTGTATTTTAAAATAAATATTCATTTGCACCAGAAAGCATTTGCATTGGTCCTTATTTACATTTTCAAAAAATGTATTTTAAATTGTTGTGTATTATTTATTTATTTATTTTGATACTATTTTAAATTTTTACTTAATAAAATGTCTTTAGTTTTTAATTAATTGTACTGCAATAGCTGAAAAATTCCTTTATTTAGATGATTATATTTGTACATTTATGGAAGAAAAAGAAGTTTGAGGAAAATTTTGGTAACATGTTTCAGTGCTGAATTTTTTTTTTTTACTTCATGTTAAACAAAATACAAGCATATAATTAACATAAAATTCCCACCAAGTAGTTCAGACAATTCATCATTTCAAGACAGTGTGAAGTTATAGAAATGAGATCACAGAGGAAGGGAAGATCTAGAATATGAGCCTGGCCATTTTATGTCTCTTTTTTCCCAGTGGCCATTTTTTTGCAGAGGACCTTACCATAATGAAAGTGGTAGCTAAAAGACCGAGATGTTTAGGTGAGTTTTTGTCAGACTTGTGGAACTGAAGGACCAAATACAAGTTTAGGACAATTCAAGGAGGCCAGATTGCATTCAACATCCCAGACTTCTGATTGGAATACCAAAAAGGGCTTCTATAGAAGAGCAAATTAAGAAGAGATCAGCACTGAAACATTGGGAGATCTTGCAATCATGGAAACTTCTACTTGGATTACAGTGATCCTGGATTGATGGAACTCTTCTGCCAGCTGAATGCTAGAAGAAAAAGCATACATTCTCTGGGGAAAAGAGAATCAATAGAAAATAAACAGAAACAGAATAGAGAGTAGATATCCATATTACCTTAACCTCTTTTATGCATAATGCAAGAGATTCAATATAAAACAGCCAGTCATAAAAGAGAAAGGCAATAATAAGGACTAAGAGAGAGAGGAAGGAGAAAGACAACAATAGATATTTAAAAACAGATTCTCAGGAAGTTCAAATGAAGAAATTATAGGATAAGCTATGAAATCAATATGATTAATATATGGAAGAATTTAAAAGACAAGATACTTTTGCCATTCAACTTAGAATTGCAAAAACAAGTAATTCTTAAAAATTATAAAAAGAATCTCTAACATTGAGAATAATAAGTTCAATAGCATATTTGGCAAAACTGAAATAAGAATGGGAGAGCTGTGAAATAAGTCAGTATAATGTATCTAGACTTAGAGAAATGAAAGGAAGGAAAGCAGACTACATAAAAAAAAAAAAAGATTCAACAGAAAGGTCAATCACAAGTGTGATTAAGTGCTAGAGATGTGAGAATGGGTTGGACTAGAGATATATTTGAAGACATCATGACTGATAATGTCTCTTAGTGATGAAAGTCACCATCCACCAATATTCCCCTTAGTTTGTTTTTCTCGTGACATCACAGAAAAACAGTTTAAAACAAATTCAAGCCAGCATAACTCAAATACATATTGAGTCCATACCTTAATAGAGTAATTGGTATCAGAACATTTTTTTAAAAATGTATTCTTCTAGCAATCTTGCACATAATAGAGATGAAGAGAATATGCATTTCCTTTTCCAGTATATTTTTTGCAAATAAATATTTCTCTTTCATTTATAATAATTATTTCATTAGCTCATAATTACAAAGTGTCAAAAATAGTTTTATTTTTTGAAAATTTAATCCTTATGTATATTTTAAAATTTAATTTATTTTTTGCAGTATTCCAAAATTCATTGTTTATGCACCACACCCAGTGCTCCATGCAATACGTGCCCTCTTTAATACCCTCCACCAGACTCACCCAACCCCTCATCCTGCTCCCCTCCAAAACCCTGTTTGTTACTCCACCGTCTCGTATGGTTTGTCTCCCTCTCCAATTTCCCCCAACCCACTTCTCCTCTCCATTTCCCAATATCCTCCGTGTTATTCCTTAATATATTAAAATAATTTTTCTGATTCGATTTCGGCTAAGAAGTAGCACTATATATGGAAACAATTGCATCTGAAAATTTCTACAGTGATTTGGTTTTCATCAACCACATCTTTCAAAGAGTTTTATTTTGACCTTCTAAGAATGATTATTTGCAGATATTTCTACATATTCCTTATTACTTTGGGAAAACAATCTTTCATGCAATTACTCTTTCTGTGACTATATTTACCTATTTTTATAAAAGACTGCTAAATATGATGTAATTGAATAACATTCCTCACCCAGATTAAAAACTTCAGCTGGTCACATAAATGATAGAAACTTCTGATTGACTCAATCAGGTCAACTGCTTTGTTCTTTTTGTTTGTTTTGCTAGTTTCTTTGTTTTTGAAATAATAAACAACTCAGAGTTCAAAATTCAATATTGAAAAGAAAACAATAAAAATTCATTTACTCAGGTCCTCTGGAAATGCAGTAACCCCTCCATATATAACCAATGTCATAAGATTTTTTAAATATCATTTGAGAGATGTTGTGTGTGTCATGTATATATGATATAATATAATGTAATATAATATAATATAACATAATATACTTTTCTTAACTTTTGATGCAAATGATATTCTACAGTATAAAATTCTCTGTTTCAGAGACCTATTTTTCAAGACTCTCACTGGCTTCCAAGCAACCTGCTATACTAGAATCAAACTCATTAAAATTAGTCAAGTAAAAGGATACATCTTTTAGAGGGTTTGTAACAAATTGCCATAGTTTGTAGTTACAATTATTTATTTTCTTATTTATTTGATTTGTTTATTTATTTTGGAGAGAGGGAGAGAGAGTGTGCCCATGGGTGAGCAGAGGAATGGAGGTAAAGAGAGCATACTCAAGCAGAGATCAGACACCCCACCGAGTGAAGAGCTGGACTGTACTCAGGGTTTTATCCCAGGACCCTGAAACCATGACTTGAGCCCAAAAGAGGAGTCCGGCACTCAAATGACTGAGCCACCCAGGTGCCCCTCGTAGTCACAGTTTATAAAATATTCTGTCCTTCATTCATATTCTGAAATAGTCCTTTTGTTCCACTATTTACTTTTTTTTTCTTTTTAAAAATTTTATTTATTTTTAACTTCTTTTTTTTTAAATTTCTTAATTTTTTATTTTTTATAAACATATATTTTTATCCCCAGGGGTACAGGTCTGTGAATCACCAGGTTTACACACTTCACAGCACTATTTACTTTTAACAGTTGAATTTATTAGACTAAATTGTATCAGAAAAAAAGGCAGAGTATAGACATCGAACAGAGACAGGATGGTAAGAATTTGTAGTTTTTGGTTTAATATTTCTAGTGTAAAATCAAATTTGAGTATTAAAGAGCCTTGGGAAAGATATAACTAACCATCCAGAGTGAATTTTTCAAACTGTTTCTTTGTATTTCTTTGTTTAATATGTATGTTACACCCTCACATGCATGCTCTCTATATCCTGGAAATACAAGCGCTTCTAAATGAAAACTGAGGATGAATGAGTAAAAACTTCTATCCTGATCAACCATGGGGAAGTTAGAAGGGACATGGGAATATATGAGGTTATTTAAAAAATATTTTAAAATATATGTATTCTGATAAGCTTTTAAATAATTAAAATTCCCCAGAGTAACTATCCTGGGCATCACATGAGCAAATGTGTTTACAGATCCGGTGGTTAAAGATTGAGCTGGTCTGTGGTTGGTAGCATGGCATAACGCAAAATCACGCTAAATTGAAACTAGCTACTCAGCACCAGCATAGTTTTTCCATAAAGGAAAAAGAAATACAGGCCTTCTGACACTATAGATTTTCTAAACTTGTTGGAAATTCAGATTTGTATTGAAATATTCTGATTTCTACATGCCTCCCAAATCCGCTGATAGTTAATAATGAGCGGTTCAGGATACCTGGTTTATATTCTACCATCGCAATAGATTCTCACAACACTCCAACAAGTCAGACAAAGAAAGCAACTGAGGATCAGGAAGTATAACTTCCCCAAGGCTCAGTAATGGACAGTGGTTCAGAAGTAATTCTCAATGCCTAAATTCCGATAACACTTCTCTTGCTTGATACATTAATTCATTGTGATTGAATAAAGAGTCTTTCTGATTTTCTCTACCTTGTCTAAAAAATTCAACAGGGATTTTTTGTTGTTGTTTATTTCCTTTGCAACAGGTGTTTTACCTTCATGCTCAATAGTTATTTCAATTAAACTGTCAGGATATGTTTCACACTCACTAAAACCTGGCATCATATAGCAGAGTGTGCACAACATTCTATAAGGAAATTTGGAGAGTTTGAAATTGTTACACAAATGTTTTTATAAAAGTCTTCTGATCTCTCTCTATATAGCACTAAATAAATCCCTGAATAGGTTATTCTTATAAGAAAAATAAAATATTTGGTTCTAATCATGCATTGATTTCAAATTCAGTTTCAACAAGGACTGAAGGTAAAGGACATTAAGTTTTGCTTTGTAAGCTCTCCCAGGAATGAATTGCATTGGTCTCTTGAAATGCCTCCTAGTCATCATTTTCAAAGGCATTTAATGGTTGCACTAGATCTAAATCATGACTTACATATGCATTGATACTTGCTAGTTATATTAAAGGCCTGAGTCAGCAGCAGCCATGGCTGAGCAAGATGAGTTTATTTGACCGCTTCCACCCAACTGGAAAAGGGTTGCAGCTTTCACAGTGACCGTGATAAACCACTTGGTCTTGTAGCCTGATGGGGAAGATTCTCTAAACTTATTGTATGGCTGTGTTATTGCTTATTGTTTCAGATGAATTCCTAAGAGATTTGATTTAACTTGTAAACTTAGATATGGCTTTTAGTAATTTAAAAAAATGAAGAAATTTGAATTTGAAGGCAACTGAGAGATAATATAGATAATATAGGAGATAATATGATCTTTTATTTAAAAAAAATTTATTAACCTATAATGTATTATTTGTTTCAGGGGTACAGATCTGTGAATCATCAGTCTTACATAAGTCACAGCAGTCACCATAGCACATATCCTCCACAATGTCTGTAACCCAGCCACCCTAGAGAGGCAGGGGAGGGGGTTGTGGGGGAAGGGAGGGAAAAATGAAACAAGATGGGACTGGGGAGGGAGAAAAACCAATCCTTTATTTTAAAGGTAGGGTAAGCAGGCATATAGCAGAATGACTGCTCCAGTTCAGAGATCTTGTTGACAACTAGGATGGAATGGTAATATAAGGTTCCAGAATATAAGTTGAATATTTGAACCCCTGTACTATGTTTTTAAGTGCTAGGATTTAGTACATAGCCATGCTGGCATAAAGAGAAAGAGGAGGAGAGGTGGAAAGTCAGACTTGGAAGTAACATTAATATTTTACATTAAAGATTTCCTACAAAATGTTTTATGGAGTCTATAATGTTTTCACTTTTACCTAAAAGCACCTGAGATACTCAACAACTCCACGAAGAAGACAAAACCACACAGCTTAGAAAAAACCCCAAGCTCGCACAAGCAAGAATTTCTTCCTAAAACATACTTATTTTAATTAATCTTTTGACCTTCTTCTGCATTCAAGTGATTCTCCTAGGTGACATGGTTATAAATAGTTCCCATGCTATGAAAATTAGAAATGACATGGGTGCAAAATTTTTTTTTCATCAAGAGTTGTTCAGAATTAGGATGAAATGATATGACTTCTGAGTAATATATCCAGAAAAGATTTATAAATATGATACATGTTATTTGTTATTAAGCAAAAACAAATAAATAAGCACTTTTCAATAGGTTGGAATGAACACATTATTACTGGTTCACTTATTAATGTATATTCCAGGCACAGGGAGTGACAAAATAAAGGTATGGAAGTAAAGTGGGAGAGGTACAACACGAACATGACAAAGGTAGAATTTGGCTCAGAGATAGTGTATTTTAAAGGTAAAAGTTGAAGATAATCTTGGTAAATTAAAAACAAAAAAACAAACTTGGATGATATACCATGGTGCTGGGGTGTTATAAATATAGGAATGAAGAACTTCAGAAGATGTCTAAACACAGAAGTGATAATGATAAAAAAAAAAAAAACAGAGCAAAACATTGTTTTAGGAAGCTCATGTTAATGATAGGATATGTAGGGATGATACTCCAAAGAAAGAAGAGCTTGATGATCTCATTTGGGTGGAGCAGTGGAAATGTATGATACAGAAGCATGTGATCATCTTTAAATAAAATCACATATCTTTATAATTAGTTCAATGGGGAAGGTGAAAAATATAAGCAAAAATGTATTATTAAAGATGATTTTTAATTTTCACACCTTTGAAGAATAATGATACAATAAAGATAAGGAAAGCAGTTAAATAGAACAAAATTTAAAAGAACAATAGTGATTTTGGTTTTGAATCCTCTAATTTTTAAGAAGACCCTAGTCTGGCCTGGTGAATTTTTATTGATAGGTTTAGATCTATGAATATGGCAAGTATCCTTCAAAATGTGATATTAGAGGGGCGCCTGGGTGGTTCAGTGGGTTAAAGCCTCTGTCCTCGGCTCAGGTCATGATCCCAGGGTCCTGGGATCAAGCCCCGCATCAGGCTCTCTGCTAGGCGGGAAGCCTGCTTCCTCCTCTCTCTCTCTCTGCCTGCCTCTCTGCCTACTTGTGATCTCTGTCAAATAAATAAATAAAATCTTAAAAAAAATGTGATATTAGAAGCAATCAAGGGGAATGAAAATCAACAAAAAGAGTGGGAATTTCAGGAGTACTCCTAGACAATGTGGAAATAATGACCCAGCAAAAAGAACAAGAAGTGATAAAGTCAGAATGTATGAAGCAAACTAGTGGGTTCTCAATGGTAAAAGTAAAATGAAACAAAACAAAAAAACCAAAATGAAAAGGAGTCCTATATGAATAACTGTCATTTTTTTAAGTTCTGAACCCAAAACGGACCTTGGAAGCCAGAGAAACTGAATGTCTTACCATGCTTGAGATGTATAGCATTTGAAAGTATACCACAACCAAGGGGAGCATTTAGCACACTGTAAATGACATCCTGCTTTAAACACATTATATGTATTTCCTTTCTTTTCTTTCTTTTTTTTTCATTTTTTTCATTTAAATTCAATTAGCCAACATAGAGTGCATCATTAATTTTGGATGTAGTGTTCAATGATTCATGAGTTGCAAATAACACCCAGTGCTCACCCCAGCATGTGCGCTCATTTATGCCCTTCATCCAGTTACCCCATTCCCCCATTATATGTATTGCGTCTTTGAAAATAAGTAGCCTGAGCTTTAAAGCATTTGTCAAACAATTTATGATATGGGTCACTTTAACACATTATGACATCATTTCATGTCAAAAAGCCTTTTTCTAGATTTTGTTGACTGGATTATATGATGTCTGTCAAACAGACTGAGTCTTTCACTGACCCAGATAAATGTACATTACAAGTAAATACAGTATGTTTGATATGTGAGTGACATGTCAAAGTTAAGTCCTCTAGCTAATCCATAGCTTTTCCCAAACTGTATGACCGCTCCTAAGCACCTTCTTATCTGAGGAATCCCTATTAATGAGTAATACTTCTTTTCATGCTAAAGTTATATTATATTAATTCTTGTTTCTAAAACAGCAATGTGTGTGTCCAAAAAACAAAGCACAACATTAGGAATTTCACACATTTTATAATTGATAAAATGACACATTTGGTTTCAAATGACACATTCATTTTTTCCCATTACATTTTTTACTCTTCATTAACATTACATGAGATAATTTTCCAAAATAATGCTTATGAGCAGTACTTTCTAACAGTATAAAGTCTTTTAAAAGTAAACCTCACTTCAGGAATAGAGAACTTCATATTCCAAATGCTTGATTTTATTGAAGTGATAATAAGTTTATTTGAAAGAATAAAAAGCCGCTCAGAAGTGATGAACAACAGTGAGACTATTCTACCATTATTTAACATTTAGTAGTAAAAATTATTGAGAGAGTTACTTTATAGACTATAAAATCCACATTTCAAGTCAACAACAAATAACCGTGACCTGATTTTAGAAGACAGATATTAAAGAAAAACTGTTGAAGAAAATGTTATACATTTGTTATGCACACACATATGTACACACAACCCACCCCTATATTTCCCCTTATATCATATGCATTAGAGGGTTTAGCTTTCCTGAAAAACAAGGGTTTGGATTCTCATTTCCAACATTTAACTGGAAATACAGTGAAACATTTCTGATATAACTCTCTTAACGTTGTTGGAATATATGTATTCAAAATTGAGATGATTGAAAAATTACTGCAGTTTTTCAGAAGCATGATTTATTTTTAAAAGATTTATTATTTATTTGAGAGAGAGAGAAAGCAAGAGAGAGGGTGCAGCAGCAGAGGGAGGAGCAGAAGAGAGGAGGAAACAGACCCTTTTTAGCAGGGATCCCCCCACATATGGTTTGATCCCAGGACTCTGGGATCATGACCTGAGCTAAAGCAGAGGCTTAATCCACTGAGCCACCCAGGTGCCCTTGGAAGCATAATTTTTTTTTTTTTTTTAAATTATGCATCCCTAGAAAAAATGGCTCCTGAAACAGACTTTGTGTTGATTTTATCTATTGAGCTTATCCCTGGTTACGAGAGACTGGGATTTACCAAGTAAACTGCCAAATGACACAGCCAGGGCTACGAGCAGAAAAAAAGTTTAAATTGGGGCATCCAAGTGGAGCTAAGACTTCAAATGCACAAAATCCTTGGTGGGTGGAGCTAGACAACAGGGGAAAATGCATGCCCAATTTTGATTCTGGTAGGAGCAGGAAAAAAAAAAAAAAAAAAAAAAAAAAAAACTGTGAAAATCTTTAACCCCAAATGTGCATTTAGACTGGTGGTTAAAATCCATTTATCTGGGGCACCTGGGTGGCTCAGTGGGTTAAGCCTCTGCCTGGCTCAGGTCATGATCCCAGGGTCCTGGGATCAAGCCCCGCATCGGGCTCTCTGCTCAGTGGGGAGCCTGCTTCCCTTCCTCTTTCTCTGACTGCCTCTCTGCCTACTTGTGATTTCTGTCTGTCAAATAAATAAATAAAATATTTAAAAAAAATCCATTTATCTTTTTGATCTGAAATCTCAAAGTAAAAAATCTGAAGGAATTTCTGATTGGTAGTATCTTCAAGTCCATGATAGAAACAAAGGCAAATACTCTGCGGAAAATATTTTAATTCAAGCTCAATGCTGTCTCAATTAGCAGGACCTTACAATAATTTTTGTAAAATGTTTATTGTGAGTTCTTTGAATTTGCTTTTCCAATGCATTGCCTTTCCATATAAATTTAAATGATATTTAAAATAAAACACACAGACTGCTTGTAATTTGACTAGGATTACATCAATGTAACAATATTGAATTTTTCTTTTTTAAGATTTTATTTACATTAGAGAGAGCAAGCAGGGGGAGGGGGAGGAGAGGGGCAGAGGGAGAGGGAAAGGATCTTAAGCAGATTCCACACTGAGGGAGAAGCCCTATGCAGGGCTCCATCTCGCAGCCCTGAGAACATGATCTGAACCAAAACCAAGAGTTGGGCACTGAAGGCACTGAATCACTAAGACATCCCTAACAATATTGAATCTTAAAATCAATTACCGTATTTTATATCTTCAAATTTAGTTCTTTTTTGTTTCCTTTTATCAGAGTTTCCTAGTTTTCTACATAGAGATCACACACAAATTTTGCTCAATTTGTGACCAGTATTTTATTTTCTGGCGCTTTCAAAAGTAGTATTTGCTTTTCCTACCCACTTAAGCCTCCATGTTGCATCACCACTTCCTCATAAAGTAGTATTTGCTTTATAAATTGAATTCAATGTTTCACTGCTAATATGTAGAAATGAAACTGATTTTTTGTATTACCTTGCACCCTGTAACCTTGCAAAATTCATATACAACTAACGTAAATTTATTGTAGATTCTTTGGATTTTCTATGAGACAATGATATCACCTGTGACTTGAAACAGTTTTATTTCTTCCTTTCTAATTGGGATGAATTTTGTTTCTTTTTATTGAGTTTTACCCTGGTTAAAACTTTAACTACAATGTTGGATGTGAGCCTTGTTCTAATCTTAGGAAGAAAGGTTTCAGCCTTTCACCATTAAAGTATCGTTATAGCTATATGGTTTTTGTTGATGTCCCTCATCAGATAAAAATGTTCCATTCTACTTTTAGTTTGCTGAGAATTTTTATCATGAGTGAATATTGAATTTTGCCAAATGCTTCTGCATCTGTTAAGATGGCCATAGCATTTTTTTTTCCCAGTAGCATGTTGGGATATGTTAACATTCATGGGAAATGCTATTTCTCAAGACTTTTTTCTTTTTGTAGGTTGTTAGAATAGATATACTAACATTTGCAAAAGATTTTTGAGTCTAAGCTCATGAATATTTTCCTTATGGTTTCCATTTTTGTTGTTTCGTGTTGTTAATTTTGACATTAATGTAGCCTCATAAAATTTGTTAGAAAGTACTCATTTCTTTTCAATTTTTTTTTCCTTCTCCAAATTTTCTGAAAGTTCTTGTGTGAAAATATAGTATTATTCTTTCTTAAATGTTTGGAAGTTTCTCTCATAAAACTATCTGGGCCTGAGGTTCTTTGATGGAAAGATTTTTACCAGAAATCCAGTTTCTTTAGTAGATATAGGACTATTCAGGTTACCTATGTCTTCTGAGTAGTTTTCATAATTTGCCTCTTTTATGGAACTAGTCCATTTCAACTATTTGTTGAATGTATGGACACAGAATAGTTTGTAGAATCTCTCTCTCTTTCTTTTTGGGGTGTGTGGAAATGCCTTTATTTCTTACACTGGATCCTTCTTTTCCATAATCCTTGTTTCTCCTAAAATATGACCCTTTTGTCTTATTTTGGTTCTAAGGGTAATGACGGCAAGATCAAGAATCTCCTTCAGGGATCAAAATGATTCATTCTCCGGCTATTCATTTAGTCCTTAGATCAGTTATTGCCTGAGGTAAGGAAAGAGATTCTTAGCAAGACAGCATTATCTAGGTCATTCAGGAAATATTGATGGTGAAAAGTTAGCTGTGAAAGGATTTGACCCTGGCAAATAGACTATTGATTTAAGAAACAAGATTACAGGGGGGGGGGGGTCTTGGTGGCACAGTTGGTTTAACATGGGACTCTTAATTTTACCTCAGGTCCTGATCTTAGGGTCATGAGATCAAACCCTGCATAGGACTCTGCACTCAGTGAGGAGTCTGCTTGAGATCCTCCCCTCTCCCACCCACTCCCAAGTCTCTCTCTCTCAATAAATAAAAACATGTTTAAAAACAAACAACAACAACAAAAAACCGAGATTTCCCTCTAAAAAGCCATTCTTTGGAGGTGGCTAGAAAATTAGATCTTTCTGGTCCATCTGGGTGGCTCAAGTCAGTTGAGTCCTACTCTTGGTTTCTGGTCAGATCATGATCTCAGGGTGGTGAGAGGCGCCCTATGGGGTGTAATGTAGGACTCTCTGCTCAGGGTGGAGTTTGCTTGTCCCTCTCCCTTCACCCTCACTCCTCTCCCCAGTCCTTCTTTCTTTCTCTCAAATAAAAACAAATCTTAAAAAAAAAAAAAAATAGATCTTTGTTTCATACTTGAGGAATGTAACCATGTGATATAAATATGGACTGTAAAGCCAAATAATTTTTTTTAAGGGCCAGCTTAAAAAAACAGCTACTGTTTTCTCAAATGTATTGGCAGGAAGAAGGATGTGTAGACTTTAAAGCGTTTGGTTTTTAATGAAAAATGATTTATCATGTTTTTATACTGGATGAAACTGTAAGGATCACATTCCTCCTTTGCCTATATACCATTTTGTGGTGAAATGCTCTAGGCTTCTGGGTCACTGAGACCTGAGAATTATCTTGTGACTCTAAAGACCACTTGTGACTCAGCACCTTGTAGGTTTAAACCTACAAAACTTACAAAACTTGTAGGTTTACAGAAACTTGCACAGACTTGCTGAAGGGGACAGCACCCTCAATTCTGGAGTGACAACTCAGTACCCTCGATTCCATAAGGGATTTTAGAATGCAGGAACTGGAGTTGCCACAGTAGTCTGACTAACCACAGTCATGTGCAGACAGTGTTCGGGGGTACACCTGAGTGGCAAACCAGGGGTGCTCTGGCCTAGGGTTCTAGAAGCCAGCCTGCTCAGGATGAATCATCTGAGGCTGGCCATCTGGATCTAAGACCTGTACCATCACAGTGCTCTGAGGATCCTGCACATGTGTTGGGGTTGCATCAATATCCAGGGCCACAACCCATCCAGATACAAACCACAGTGTGTTGCCAGACTGGCGTGGTGGCTCAGTGATGCTCGCTGAAGCTTTGTGGATCTGCTCTGGAAGTGGGAGGTACAGGAAGGTACTCTGCCTCAACAGGGTCTATAGAATTTTGATGACTTCTACAGGTTTGGATGTCATGAGTAGGGGCATAAGGTCAAGAAGTTTGTCCACAAAACTGTCCTCTAGGTGAAACAAGCCAGCACTAAAACATCTCTAAAAAAGCCCACTTCTTGTACAAACTTTGCACACATGCCAGTAAAAGAAGGGGTCAACTCCTTGAGGAGTCTGTGCACTTAATATAAGTTGCAAGGCTTTGGTCTGCAACCAAATGTGATGTATAATCACCCTTTGTTTATTCTCTACACCATTGTTCATCAACTCTGTTATGTAGGTCTCTTCCATGACCCATTTGCTGCTGATGAAGCCAAATCACTCTGCTTCAGATACAAAGGGGCGGCCACATCCCACAGCTTTTTTTACAAGGCCAACACAGACCAATCAGGAGAGCTCTGAACACAGAGGTTGCAAAGATTAACAAATCATTTGAAACTCAGGGGTTTGTTTTGTATTTTTGTGGAATCTCTCTTATGTAATGGGCAGAAATATCCACCTCCCCCCAAAAGAGTCCACATTCTAATTCCACCTTATACTAACTTACATGAAAAAATTGACTTTATCCAGATTAAGTTAAGGATTAAGATGGGGAGGTTATTTTGAGTTATCCAGGTGAGTCCAATGTCATTATAAGGACCCTTATATGAGAAAGAGAAGGGCAAGAGTCGGAATTAGAGGAAATGATTTGATGACAGAAGCAGTGAGAGACAAGGCAGCATTAAAATGGGAAGAGATGCCCAAGAGATGCAGGAACCCAGTAGAAGAAGGAAATGGCAGGGAAGTAGAGTATTTCTTAGAGCCCCCACAAAGGAATACAATCTGGCTGACACTGATTTTTAAATTTCTGACCTCTACAAATGTAAGAAAATCAATTTCTATTGTCCTAAATCAGTTAGTTTATGGTGATTTATTATAATAGGAAACTAGCACCTCATTATACTTTTAATACCCATGTGGTCCAGACAATGTCCCCTTTTTTATTTCTTACATTAGTAATTATGTCTTTCTCCCTCCATCTCCCCCCCAACCTTTAGCTTGCTCAGTTGATTAGAACTCAATTACGTAGATTTTTTTTGAAGAACCACCTTTTAATAGCACTGATTTTCTCTATTCTTTCTCTTTTCTAATTTAGTTGATTTCATTTCAACTATTTTTCCACTTGTATTGAATCTTCTATTCTTTCTCTAGGTCTTAAAATTTCCTTACATTATGATTTGAAACATTTATTCTCTTCTAATACATGCAATTGAGGGCCAAAAATTCCCTCTAAGTAATGCCTTAACTGAATTATAAAGTTTTTGATATTGTGCATTTTCATTTTCATTCACTTCAAAATATTTCTCAATTTATTTCAAGAATTCCTCTTTGACCCATGAGTTATTTAGAAATGTTTTGCTTAGGGGCACCTGGGTGGCTCAGTTGTTTAAGCCTCTGATTTTTTTAATTTTGGCTCAGGTCATGACCCCAGGGTCACGAGATCAAGCCCTGCATTGGGGATCCATGCTCAGAGGGGAATCTGCTTGAGATTCATTCTCTCCCTCTCCTTATGCCCCTGCCTCTGCTTTCTCTTTCTTTCTCTAAAATAAATACATATTTTTTTTCTTTATAAAAAAGACAGAAAGAAATGCTTTGCTTAAATTTGAAATAATTGGGAATTTTTCAGTCATCTTTCCATCACTGATTTTTAGCTTAAACCTCTTATTATCACACAGAAATACACTGAATGATTTCTATTCCTTGAATTTTCTCAAAGTTTATGTCCCAGAATAGAATTTATCTTGGATAATGTTAAATGCATTTGAGAGGAATATATTTTTGCCTATTATTGTGATGTGTTCTGTAAACAGCAGTGAACAACAAATAGAATCAACTAAAAGAAATTCTCTCCTAAACATATCATAATAAAAGTGACAAAAACATAAAGAAAAAAAATTAAGCAGCTAAAGAAAAATACCACAGCACATGACACACGGGAACAATGATTCAATTGACTGTGGTTTCTTTCAAAAACACTGAATGACAGAAAACTATGGAAAACACTTTAAAAGAAAAAAATGAAAACAAAGAATTATATATCTAATAAAAATACTTTTCATATATGAAAGACATGTTCATGTGAAGAAAAACTAAGAAATAAATTGCAAGCAAACTAACTATCTACAAAAATGCTGAAAGCACTCCTCAGGCTGAAAGGAAAGAAAGCCAGTGGGTCACCTTGACCTTCAACATTAATGGTAAACAGCTGGATAAAAATAAAACACTAAAATTTTTTTCCTTATTTTCCTATAATTCATATATATCTTTAAAATGTGCAGTATTGATGGGTAAGATTTTAAATATGTATATTGAATATGCATGATAACTATAATATAATGGGTGGTGGGAGTAAAAAAATAAATAAAAGATAACCCTATTTGTCTCCAAGCTTTCTACATTTCATGTGAAATGTTACAATATTAACTCTAAATAGTTTGTAAAATCTTAGGTATGAATGTTTCAATTTATAGAGCTACATCTAAAAAAATATAAAGAAAGCCAAAAGGAAAATAGGTAAATTAGGAAGAGATGATTAGAAAAAAAATTAAATAACCTAAAAGGATCTAGGAAAATTGAAACAATGAAACAACAATGACAACAATAACAAAACAAATGGCAGAAACAGAACACAAAGGAGAAAATGGTAGACTCAAATCCAACCACATCAGTTGTACATCAAATGTTAACAATCTGTATACTCCAATTAGAAGGGAGAGACTTACAAAGTGCATTAAACAATATCCTAAATAGAATCTTACTGTACATCACCTGTAAGAGATAAATTTTAAATTTATTAAACAACACAGATTGATTGAATGTGACTGATGGAAAATGTGCAAATGACACAATGAAAGGACTAGAGTAGCTATTTAATCAGTATTTAAAAAGACTCTGAGATCAAGAGAATTGCCAGACATTAATAAAGATGTTTTATAATTTAAAAATGAGACAGTTCGTCAGGAAGAAAGAGCAATTATAAATATGTGTGTCCCAAGTAACAGAATCTCAAGTTATAGGAAGAAAAAAAAAATGTAGGACAAATAAGTAAAAAAAAAAGAAAGAAAGAAAGAAAGAAAATAATGGGGGTGCCTGGGTGGCTGGGTCATTAAGTGTCTGCCTTTGGCTCTGGTCATGATCCTGGGGTACTAGGATCAAGTCCCACTTTGGGCTCCATGCTGAGCAGGAATCCTGCTTCTCCCTCTCCCTCCCTGCTTCTCCCCTTGCTTGTGTTCCCTCTCTGGCTGTCTCTCTGTCAAATAAATAAATACATTCTTTAAAAAAGAGAAGAAAAGAATGAAGACTTGTACTCAATGAAATAGAAAACAGACATATAATAGAGAAAACTGGCAAAAGAGAAAATGGTTCTTTAAGAAGATTGAGTACATTGTCAAACTCCTATCTAGATCAATAAAGAAAAATAGAGAAGCAATGCATAAAACCCAATATCATGAATAAAACAAGAGATCTTCACTACAGATTCAAAAGTATTAAAATAATAGCAAGATGATAATATAAGCAATATTATGTAAAAGCCTGATAACTTCAACAAAATGTATACATTTCCTAAAAAAAAAAAAATACAACTTACAAAAATTGACATAAGAAATAGATTCTGGAGAGCATAATAGCTATAAAAGTAAATTGTAAATTGAGTTTATGACAAACCTTTTACAAGTGGCAAAGTCCTCTTTGCCCAGATAGGCTTACTAGTAAATTCCATCAGATATTGAAGAAAAAATACCAACCTAATATAAACTATTTCAGAAAATCATGAAAGAAAATTTATGGTATGTCTCTTTTTAGTCACCCAGTTTATTGGCATAATGTTTTTAAGGGTAATATAACTCTAATAAGAAAACCTTACAAACATATTTCAAAAATGAAAAGCACAGATTAATAGTACTCTTGAACAAAGATGGATGCATAACAAAATACTAGCAAATCTATTTTCAACATAGAAAGAATAATATATCATAAGAAAGCACTCTTATTCAAAGAATGTAAAGTTTATGTAACATTTGAAAATCAAATAATGGAATTCATAATATTGAGGAGGAATACTTTATAACCATTGTCACAGACTAAGAAAAAAATAATTTAATAAATTCAACACCTATCCATTGAAAAAACAAAACAAAACAAAACAAAAAAACAAAACTCTGAGCCACAAAACAAAACAAAACAAAAAAACTCTGAGCCACTAGGACTAGTAGGAAACCTTCTAAAATTGATACAAAAAAACATAATTTGTTGGATAATTTTTTTTAAGACCTGAATAAGTTTGTGAGATATACCATGTTTATGGATTGGAAAACTCAATCTCCCTTGTAGTGGCAATTCCCTCTTAACTGGTCCATAGTTTCAAATGTCAACCAAAATTACAGAAGATTTTTTGGTAGAAATTTTCAAGCTTTTTCTGAAAAGTATGTAGAAATGAAAAAAATAAAACTAGAGAATAAATAAGTAGTTTTTTAAATAAAGAAAAAGTGGAGGGGCGCCTGGGTGGCTCAGTGGGTTAAGCCACTGCCTTCTGCTCAGGTCATGATCTCAGGGTCCTGGGATCGAGTCCCGCATCGGGCTCTCTGCTCAGCAGGGAGCCTGTTTCCTTCTCTCTCTCTCTCTGCCTGCCTCTCTGCCTACTTGTGATCTCTCTCTGTCAAATAAATAAATAAAATCCTTAAAAAAAAAAAGAAAAGAAAAGAAAAGAAAAAGTGGAAAGATTCACCATACCAGATTTAAAGACTTACTCTAAAGATGTAGGTGTTAAACAGTTTAATTTCACTAGCAGGATCTACCAGTATGCAGGTAGATGTGTTTTTGTTATTATAATTAGATGATTGTGATCTCAAGGTCATCTGGAGGGTTAACAGGGTGGCCAACCTGAAACAAACCTGTGAAAAAGGGTTTTGTTTGGAGTTTATGCCTTGTGGCATCTACTGGCCTTAATTTCTGATAGCAAGCAGCACCTGGAAGCAGGGCTGGTAACTGGGTTATTGAGGGCTCTTGGCCGGTTCTGGTGACTGTTGTTTCATGTTTGTTTTGGATTTTGTTTTGGTAATTTGAGTTTAAATGATAAAGCAGTAGAAAGAGATAAGGATTTAAAAGTTGTCAGTAAGAAAAAGGGAGATCTGTATAATAGTGTGGCCACTAGATATGTGGGACAAAGGCTAATGAAGTTTGCATGTTTCTGGTTTGGGAATTACTATGATGAAGCCATTGTGTAGAGAGTAAAGGACAAATATAATGGGCACAAAGATGTCATGATAACGTTGATGTGCCCATGGTAATTTGTAGCTATTTAGAACTTATAGGGCCTTGAGGAGAATTTAATTTTTGAAATTGCTATCTAAGAGGGGCTAGAGGCCATGACTGTAGCCATGGGATGAAAAATATTCAACTTTCAGTTAGCAATTTGATAGAAAGTAAGAGTTCTGTGAATTGAGAGTATGTTACAGAAGGATATACAAACTAAGATTCAGCCTTGGTGTTTGGTTTTTTTTTTGCCATGAGCTTGTTGCATTGCTTCATACTAAGCTATATTTCAGAGTCAATGTAGTGGCCCCAAATCTGAGGCCTCAAAATTATAGAATTTAGTAAATCACCTAAATTCCTTACATTCCTTGCAGCTAGATGTCAGTCTGCCTTCCATACTCACACCCTTGGATTTCAGGCTATAAAAAGGGTACCTTAATAGACTAATTAGTGTAAGTGCTATAAGCTCTGCTTTCATAGCCCTGATGTATAATTTTGGACAGAAGTACTTTGGGAGGATATGAAGGACTCCACTATAGAAGATAAATATAAATGCATGATCTTGGTGAGGATTCTGCCCTCCTGGGATTGTGGTGTTAGCAGGAAAGTAGAGTTGAGCCTGAGCACAGCACTGGTAAAAGCCTTTTGTTAAATGGCTTAACACCTTGCTCTATAAAGAGAACACTGTCCCTATCTTTACAGAAACATATCCAAGCGATACTTATTCTTGCACGAGTGAACAGCAATGCTTTATTCTTCAGATTTCACCTACAGAAAGAGTATCATGTAAGCCCCTTTCATTCCCCAAAGTGGCTGCTATGGAAACAAGTCTGGATGCATGACAAGAAAGGAAAGCTAGCTGTACTGTGCTTAAACAAAGAGGAGAAATTTCCATGGGATTTCCAGTTCTTTGTGGAGCTAATAAAGGAGCAACTGGGAAGGACACCAAACAGCAAATCTAAGGAAGAGATTGCTAATTCAGCTTTGCCAGTTATATTTTCTCAAGGCCCATGATTAAAAGTGAGCTTCAGGGTACGAGAAGTCAGATTTGCTGTGAGCCTGAGGGGCTTGTAAATTGGCTGCTTTTGCAAACTGCTTTCACTCTTGTAGGTCAAGAGGGGAAGAATTAATACCGTTGTGTGATGGAATAAATGCTTCCCTAGTGGCTTGAAGAAGAGATTTGCCTCTCTAAACTCCTGAGATTACATAGAAAGTGAGAATCGGCTTTGGAAGAGTTAGGTTTGCTGTGAAAAGTTACAAATATACTAGATTACAGCACCCTGATTCACATTATAGTCACATGACTCCAGTTTTGTCTTCCACATGCCCTTTACTGTAGCTTTATAATTTGGAACTTAACAAACACATTTATCAGCTTTATGTTTAAAAGTCTAGGTCCAAATATACTGTATGCAGCAGAAGTTATCTATATGTTCTAATAAATGGGAGGTGTTCTGAAAATCCAAATATATATATTTTTTAATTCTCAGAATCTATTTTTCCAGGATATCTCACAGCCTTGGTTTAAATATAGTCACATTAATATTTATAAACCATGTTTCCAAAATTTTCATTCCCTTCTGATATAATGGGATCTCTAGCCTCAAGCAATGTCTTGCATGGGCTAATAAACAATGCGTATAGTCTCCCACAAAAGTCTATTCCTACACTGGCCTACTTTCAAGTTGTCCCTGACAAGTACTTATTGCAGGAATCTCTTGACTGATTTTGGTGCCCAGAATCTAAGTGCTTTGAACCTGGTTTTGTTTCTGACTACAGACAGACACCTTCAGAATCCCAAAGAACCAAAAAAAAAAAAAAAATTGAGAAGCCTGAGAAAAACTTGTATGGCAAAAATTCTTCATGATCCATGGAGAAACGGGGGCAATGTTTTTCTCCTGGATTTGTTATACACAAGTACATAATGAAAGCGAAAGGAAGTGCCTATATTGACTCAGTATTTATTCAACTGTCTTTCTGCATCCTCTTGTATATAACTTTATATAATCCTCACAACTGTGATGAAGAATTTTAGGTATTGAGGCATGGGTTCAGAAAAAAAACACATGTTTCTCACTCTTAAGGCTATCCTTTCTGCTCTCTCAAATATCCTAGGTATAACAAGTTCTCTCCCCTCTGACTGGGATGGAAATATCATTATCTCTTAGCTTTGTTCAACTTTGAATATCTTTGATTTGCTCTAACCCACATGCCTGCTCTGAATTACCTCTCACACGGTCTCATCTTGAACACGTATAGCTCAACTTTCAGCAAATGATATATTTTTTTAAGATGTATTTATTTGAAAGAGAGAGAGAGAGAGAAAGCACTCAAGAGTGGGGGTAAGCATTGGGGAGGGTATGTGCTATGGTGAGTGCTGTGAAGTGTGTAAACCTGGCGATTCACAGACCTGTACCCCTGGGGATAAAAATACATTATATGTTTATTAAAAAAAAAAAAGGGGGGTGGGGGTAAGGGCAAAGGAGAGAATTTCAAGCAGACTCTCCACAGAGCCCTAGGTGGCTCTCAATCTCAGGACCCATGACATCATGACCTGAGGTGAAACCAAGAGCCTGACACTTAACTGGCTGAACCCTCCAGGCACCTCTCAGCAAAGGATTCTTGAAGGAACCCCACATGTTCTCCCAGAACTCAAGTTCTGCACAAGCCTCTCTTCCATACTTGCCCTCCAATTGCATGCCCTTCAGCAATCTGACTTCTGATATCTGCTGCCTAAATTTAGCAAGATGGCAGCAGTTGGTTAGGAAATTTTCCCTGTGCAGACAGCCTGACCACTAGTAGGGCTCATCTTGTGAGTTTCCCTTTTACTCCAGATAGCAATGTAGGTTTATTTATTTTTCAATGTCTAAATAGTCACTTCATATATTTTCTCTATTCTATAAATGTGTAACTATTAGTCCAGTACCAGTTAAGTCTTTATGGCTGGAACCATAGTTTCTTAATTACAGGATAAATAAAGTCATTGAAATCCCCCCAAATTATTAGAAGAATGAAAAGTACAAATTATGTAAAATTCTACAATTAGTCTTCATTTTATTCTGTTAAATAAAAGCATTTTTATTTATATTCTGTTTAATCACCCAAAGGACTGGAGCTGGAATGTATACATTGTCAATACCCAGATCTTGGCACAGAGCTCAAAGTTTAATGAAACAATAATATTTGGTGACTAATTAATTGAATATATAAGTAAATGATTCTCAAAATTTTAAATGTAAAATGCATGTTAATATAATAAGTTTCAAAATAATACTTTATTTTTCTGAACTATAAGATTTCATGCTAGGAGTGTAGACTGAGAAATGCAGAAATTATGGCTTAGTGTCACAAAAATGTTTGGAATTACTTCCATGGTAAAGAAAGCTAAGGGAACTATGGAAGCTAGAACAATTTAAAATCAGAGGCTTTAAGTCATATTTCCATATTGATATGGTATTTGGAATAACAGTAATGACATTTTTTTATTGACTGGCATCCACACATACCTCTAAATGTAGTTAATCTTAGACTTAGCTTTTCTTAAAACTTATGTGACTTACTAAAGGTCATAGGTAATAAAGATTAGGCTGTCACAGGCTATATCTGTTTGGAGATATTGAAATTGTGTGCACATATCAAAATGTTCTGCACATTTATAGGTATGAAACTTGCATAAGAACAACACTATGTAGTCAGGTTAAACAAGGAAAATGTCACTCTTAAAATACTTAAGAATTAAGAATCCTTAGGAAAGTGTGTGCAGTTAAGATTATATTTTTAAACTACATTATCTGATTCAATTGCATTTATAATAGACTTTTTAAGAGCCTTTGGAATAAAGAGAAAGGATACTGAAATTAGAGTAAAGAAAGAGGTTTGAAACCTTATTGTTTCATGATTTTTGTATGATGTCATTTTTTGCGATTCAAACACATTTTAAAACATATCTTCATCTTTGAGAATTAAATAAAATAATTTGAGAAAACCTAATTTGTTCTACATGTAATTATAAAATGAATAAATGAATATATATGATAAATGTATATGAAAATTCTAAAGGGTGGTTCCTAATATTATTTATGCTGAATGTCTCTAAAAGTTAAATCTTGATATGTCTTAGAGTAAATGCTTCACATTTCTGAACAAAATAGGGTATTGTAATCATCCAGTGAATTATTTTTGCATTGAATATTTACAAAATATAATTAATTTAAATTAAAGCTTTTTTCCTGGGCAAGTATCCATTTTCCTTTGTATATTCATACTCACAAAAGCTCATTCTGTTAAAGCTTAGATCTAGTATCTGTTACCCTACAAGTCAGCATCAAAATGGTCTTCTAGTGACAGTAATCTAGGGATGTTGGGATGTTAGCCTCAACCAATTTCAACTAACATAAGGTAGTGGTATCAAGAAATCAATTCAAATAATACTGTCATACAGTGACAAAATATGTTAAAAGTGATACTCTGACTATATAAGAAGTATAAAGGGAAATATTGAAAACCTGAAGTTTATCCTAAAATATATCATTAGCCAATATTGAAAATAAAAGGAAAAATAAAGTCAACAGGTAGATAAATGTTAATTTTTTTTGTTTCCAAGTTTTTACTTAAATTACAGTTAGTTAACATAGAGTGTCATATTAGTTTCAGGAGTAGAAATTAGTGAAAAGTCACTTCCATACAACACCCAGTGCTCATCACAACAAGTGTACTCCTTAATTCCCATTCACTATTTCACCCATCCCCCTACCAACAGGCCCTCACTTGCCATCAGGTGGTTCTCTATAGTTAAGAGTCTGTTTCTTGATTTGTTCTCTTTCTTTCTATCCTCTATGATCATTTGTTTTGCTTTTTAAATTCCACACACAGGTGAAATCATATGGCATTTCTCTTTCTCTGATTTATTTTGCTTAGCATAATGCTCTTTAGCTCTATTCACATCCTTGCAAATGACAAGATTCTATTCTTTTTATGGCTGAATAATATTCCATTATATATATATATATATATATATATATATATATATATATATATACATACATACACACACATACACATACATATATACATATATACATATATACATATACATGTATACATATACATATACACACACATATATTCCATATCTATATGGAATCTTTATTCATTCATCAGTTGATGGATGTTTAGGCTGTTTCCATAATTTGGCTATAGTAGATAATGCTGCTATAAACATTGCGGTGCATGTATCCCTTTGAATTAGTACTAGTATTTTTGTATTCTTTGGGTTAATACTTAGTAGTGCAATTGTTAGATTGGAGAGTAGTTTGATTTTTAACTTTTTTGAGTAATTTCCGTACCATACTGCTTTTCAGAATGGCTGTGCCGGTTTGCATTTCCATTAACAATGCAAGAAGATTCCTCTTTCTCCACATCTTTTTCAGCACCCGTTGTTTCGTGTGTGTGTGTGTGTGTGTGTGTTCTTTTTTTTTTCCTTTTTTTAATTTTAGTTATTCTGAGAGATGTGAGGTGATATCTGATTGTAGTTTTAAAAATTTATTTATTATGTTCAGTTAGTCAGCATATAGTACATCATTAGGCAGAGAGAGTGGGAGGGCTGCAGCGGAGAAGACTCCCTGCTGAGCAGGGAGCCCTATGCAGGGCTAGATGCCAGGACCCTGAGATCATGACCTGAGCCGAAGGTAGAGGCTTAACCCACTGAACCAAATAGGCACCCCCTCAGTGTATTTTTCTTAAGATCAATTTCTACACACATTATATAAGCACCTAATTAAAGTTTTATTTTTCAAAAGTGAGTGCATTTTGTGGTATATTCTGATATTTGTTTTACTAGAAAAAAATCCATCTTATTCATGGTGTAAACCAGAGAAATGACAAATTACTACTAAATTGACTTACATAAAAGAGCTTAACTAATTATAACTGATTTCTCCCTTGGTGTCCAGTGATTAATATGTCTAACTACTCATTGGGCATTTGGAAAATCATGTTTGTTTTCTTTGAGAAGGAAAGAATATATAAATAAAGGAAGTTTTCCAGAGGGGGAAATAGGGGAAGAAAGGTAAAATTCTTAAAGCCATAAAGATGGAATAATAATTCCATATTCTTTTTTCAAAACTGTTTTGCTATCCAAGTACAAAAAAGGAAAAGAGCCACTTTTTCTAAAGTGGTGGTATTTCAATTGTATATCAACAGAACTCTGTAAAATTGAGAGCCACATTTTGGAATTATTTTCAAAGACATTTAAGGCATGTCTACCTTATATCAGAAACCATTCTAGAAGGAGGTAGGTATACAGTAAGAAAAATAAGACTTTGCCTTTAGGAAAGTCTACATTCTTTTCCAGAAGATTTCTGAATATAGTAGCAAGTAACAGAGCTGAAATGAGAACTGATATCTTCCAATTCCTAATCTCTTTCTAGATCTATTTTACAGATAGTCAAACCCACTTGTAGCACATGAAGGCATTTCTAAAGGTGAGGGATGCAGAGACGCCATTACATCAAGCAATGAAAGCAGTCAGTTTATCACAGCTCCTTTCGCTCTCCCTTTAATTGTTAAATATGTGGCCCTCTGTTCAGTTATTAAAGATTTATTTATTCCAGGCTAACAAATAAATAAATAACATATATTTATATGTTTATATTTTATATAAATATGTTATATTTTATATATTTATATTTTATATAATTATATATTAATTATTTTAAATAATTAAATGTTTTAATATATTATATATTAATTTTTATTAATATAATTAATTATATTATATATAATATAGTATATATTATATATTTATATTATATTATAATATAATAAATAACATATCTTAAAATAGTCCAACATGAATAGCTGGAACAAATTTATAAACATCTTAGTGAATTGTTTCTTTATATTATTTGACATAACCATACCTCATAGAATACCATCTCTACCTACAGTCCATACTTAAAAAATACTTGTTGAGTGAATTTTCACTATGTTATACTGTGGAAGGATATGGATTCTATGAAAAAGAACGTAATGTTTTAAGGAATTGACTAGTGCCCTTGCTTTAATTAGTTTTATGAAAATAGGTAAAATCTTTTATTTTCTGAATCTTTATTTATATTATAAATGAGAACCTTATGTGGTTATCAAAGTGTACTGAGCATATGAATCGATCTGGGAAATGTTACAATGCATATTCTGTAGCCTTTTTGTTTTTGAAACTGATTCTCTAAGATTTGGAGGAAGCCTAGATATCTGCTAAATAAACATCTGAAGTGATAATATCTCAGAGTGTCTGCAGTCAAGTTTGAAAAATGGAATTAGATGTTTCCTGAAAGTCTTTCTTAATTCTAAAATATTATGATTTAAAATCCAGAAAAAAGCATTGAGAAAAAGTTGCTCATCTAAATGTAATGATTCATTGTAATTCCATTAGTAAAGTCTTATCAATTAATAAACTTCATATTTTAAGAGGAGTTTTGGTTAAGAGACGAAAGGACAGAGATCCCATAGACTTCCTCTTCTCACACATGTACAACCTCCCCCAACTATCAACAGCCCAACCCACTGTCATACATTTATTACAACTTATAAACCTACAATCACATACCATTACTCAAAAGTCCATAATTTGCATTAGGTTTCACTTTTATACATTCTATGGATTTTGACAAATGTATAATTATGTGTATCTATTATTTTACAAAAGAGTTTCACTGCCCTGAAAGATCCTCTCTGTTTTGAATCAGTAGTTTAGATACAATTAAAGCTTCATTGCAATTCCATTAGTAAACTTCATGAATCACACTTTAAGTATATCTTAAGTCTGTCTTGTACACTGACATTGAAAAAATTAATTCTTTAATATTGTAGCCCTAGTGTTCGAAAAGGTATTAAAGAACTTGATAATTCTAATTAACCTACCTTATCTTTTATCATATAATAATAGTGCCATGTAGAAGTTGATTTTCAGATGGTGAAGTCAGTTCACTAGTTTTAACACATCCGCTCCTTATTTCATTTTTTTTTAACTACAGAAGCTCAAATACCACCAAAAAGAACAACTATCATTTTTTTGCACACATAAACTATTTTTAATTCTCAGATTTGTCTCAAGTGCTCTATAGATATTATCTCTGGTTTTCAAGGAAATTGCATCCAGTTTATTCAAATTAATTGTTCAATTGAAATAGCTTGGAGTTTACTAATTGTGAAGATCACAGAGGTCCAGCAGCTTGTCCACTGCTCCTAAGCAATTTCATTGTGCCCTATCAGCTGGACAGCTTATCTAAAAGTCAACAATTCTTAGTCACCCTCAATTCCTCTTTTACATATTAGTAAACAAATTGTCAGGAAGCAAGGATATCTGTAAGTAAAATAACATTCTCTAGTACCCTTTCACCATTTTCCCTCCCTTTCACAGCTGATCTTTCCCCTATTTGATCACTCATTGTCATATTGGAAAGCAAGCTTATATTAAATTTAACCTACGGATACTATAAATATTTAGGATGTTAAAATACAGTAGTTTTGACAGCTCTGTAATCATAGTGAGCTCTTAATCTGGAAACATGGTGTGAGTATAGGCACACAAATAATGAGAATCTGGGGCTCTGTCATCTTT
Source organism: Mustela nivalis (assembly GCF_964662115.1). NCBI lineage: Eukaryota > Metazoa > Chordata > Mammalia > Carnivora > Mustelidae > Mustela > Mustela nivalis. Next base: position 127,883,434 of record NC_139021.1, read on the forward strand.
TATAGCAGAAACACACTATTCAGAGCAGTTGGTTCTAGCCTTAGATTGACTATATTCATTTCTTGGTTCTATACTTTGATTGCTTTTTACACTTGGGTAAATGGTTTCCATTCTCTCTAATTCAGTTTTCTCATCCATATAAAGGACATGAACATAATAGTGTATATCTCCTAAGTTCTCTGGTCATAAAATTAGTTGCATACATAAAACTCTGCTTGTCATATCATTTTATAAATTGTAGCTAATTCTGTTAAATTTCTCAGAAGTTAAGAGAAAGAATAGTTTGTTGTTTTGCAAGTTTCAATAATTCATTATGGAATTAGAGCTCACTTTATGATTTGTAAGTTGAATAAAGGGTTCTGGATATATTCTGAAGTGCAGGTTACAATTAAATTGCTAATTATAGAGCACTGCTAAAGGTATGCTGTGTAAAGTCTTATATTATCGGTTCTATTCTGGTTTTTTACTGTCAGCTACAATCCCTCTAAAAGAGTTGAAGTCAGCCTTTATTTTAAAGCGCTTTAAACATTTCACTGAAATAATTTAATGTATTGGTATTAATGGAATTCTCATGATACAGAAGAACAAATGGCCTGGCTGTTAAGAATATTGAAAGAATTAGGGGCAGTGGATTTAAAACACCTTCTTCAACTTTCCTCAGATATTATAAATGTAACCATTAATATGCAGTTTCCTACTAAAGTTCAACATACTTGAAAGTTTTTTTTTCCTTTTTTTTATGATTTTGAAAAGGTGGTTAAAATATGATGAAAGAATAAGTCTTGTTTTTTTTATATTATAAAAACACTCTGAAATCATAACGGAGACCATTTTTCCAGTACCTCTAAATTACCTATTTAAGACAAGAAGAAATTGGCAGACAGAACTGTATAGACGTGTCAATAAATGTTAGAGTGGATTTTGGAAGTCTTTCCAGTCTATAATTAGTAAGTATGTATACATTAGGTTGCTTTGGGAGAATATAATACCTTAGAACTCTACCTCATAATAATAACTACCACTTAATATATATACTCTATGTGAGACTACAGAGTATTGTGTTTTAATCTTATGTAATATCTCAATAACCAGTGTTGAGTTGTGTTATAGAGTCAACAACAGTATCACCTCCAAACTTGTAGTATGGGATTTTCCTGTTTTGTGTCTGTTTTGTTATCATTGTTTTTATTTTTCTTTCTTTGTTTTTCTTTATTCTTCTTTTGGGAAATATTCTTTATCCAATTCAGAAAGTTCTATTCTATTGAGGAAGGAATTTTATGAAACATTTTTTCAATCTATTTTGATAATTAAATGATTTTTCTTCTTTAGCTTAGTAATAAGATACAACTTATTGATTACCTTTTTTAAAGATAAATCTTGGCAATGCTGTTGAATCCTATTTATATATTGGTGCCTTACGTTTGCTAACATTGTATTATATATTTCTTAATCTAGTTTTTTTTCTCATTTAATTCATCTGTAATTGTCCCTTATTTGTCAATTTTATTATCAAGGTCATGATTGCCATAAAAATAAGTTAAGAGGTGTATTCTCATTCTAGTCTCTGAAAGAATTCAAGATTCAAATTATGTTCTCTTCAAATGCTTAGATTTTCTCTAATGAAGATGTCTGATCATGGAGTTTTCACTCCTCTTGTCCATTGGGTCTAAAGTAAAGCAGTGAAGATTCCTTATATATTTCTGATATCAGTAATGTGAACTGTTTCTCTCTATTTATCTCATTAGATTTGCCAGAGTCTTATGAATGTATGGATTTTTTTCAAAAAAGCTAATGTTTAGCCTTGTTGATCCTCTTTTGTATATTTATTTTCTATTTTCCTAATTTTTGCTCTTCTCTTATTCTTATATTTTGACTTGCTTTTTATTTATTTTAGTATACTTTACCTAACTTCTTAGAATGTATATTTAACTTTCCTTCTTTGCCCTTAAGTTTTTACTGCCTTTTCTTCAATCACTGGATTACACTGTTTAATAATGGTTGATTTCTCCCACTATGATTGTTAATTTGTCTACTCTTTTAATTCTATTCCTTTTTTGTTTTGTATACTTTGAAGCCATATATTCGGGCATGTATATATTTATATTTGTAGTATTTTCCTGGTAAATAAAACATTTTGTTTTTGAGAAATAGCCCTCATTACCCTGCAATATTTCTTAAGCCTTCTATATAAAAGGGAAAAACAATCCAAAAGTGATATTCATGGACACAACTGGGTCACACCATCCCTGAAGTTCCTTCTTTATTTTATACCCAATGTTACTGACAGTGGTAGCTTTCAACAACTAGTTATATTAATTGTTGTTCCTTCTCATCTGTGGCATGGAACAGGAAATTTTCTGTTCTCTAAAAAAACTATTACAAAATAGAAAACATGCATGAGTAAAGATCATAGAGTCTCATGATTTTTTTTAAAAGATTTTTATTTATTTATTTGATAGACAGAGAGAGATCACAAGTAGGCAGAGAGGCAGGCAGAGAGAGAGGGGGAAGCAGGCTCCCCGCTGAAGCAGAGAGCCCAATGTAGGGCTCGATCCCAGGACCCTGAGATCATGACCCGAGCTGAAGGCAGAGGCTTAAACCACTGAGCTACCCAGGTGCCCCGAGTCTCATGATTTTATTTACTTCTGTGATTAGAACTTATATAAACTATTAAAAGTCTTAAAAATTAGTGTAGTCAGTAACTTGTCTCTTGGCCTAAATCCTATTTTGTACTATATTGTCTTTGTAATTATTTTAAAAAAAATCTTGTCTTTACAGATAAAGAACATTTTGTTAGCTGGAATGGATTTTACCTTAGCTCATCAGAAAAACAAAAAACAAAACAAAACTAAAACAGTGTCTGACAGCCCTAAAATTCTCCTTAGATCTCATGAAATGTGTATCTATGTGTATCCATAATTGTTGTTATTAAATTATCTAGCCTCAATATTTTAACCTGATAAAAAAGGTTATTTTTAGATTGCTATTAGAACTCGTATCTTAAAGGATTCCAGCTAGGGGTAGTTCCCCTAAATGGAACATTAATGTGTAAAATTTCACTGGAAAAAGTAACTTAAAAAGATGAAATGAGAAGACATTGCCATAAAATTTGTGAGGCTTCATGGGATAGAGACTATCTCTAGCTTCTCCCACAACTTAATTCTGCTATGCATTAGAGCAACTCTATTTCTTTGGCCAAACTCTGTCAACATTTTTTTAAGATATGAAATGAAAAGAGTTAGTAGGAATCATACGGAATTTTTATGACTTGGCATTTAGCAATCATGACTGTGTTTGCTTCACTGATTTTAAGTAATTTAAGTGTATATAAATCAGAATGTACAGCTGACATGAATCTAAAAATTTGTTAGGGAATCTGCTGAGGGCTTCTTACTGAATTTAAAGAATTCATGGAAAATGTGGAAAGTACTGCAACCAAAGAAATGAAAATAACCTATGCAGTTTGAATTAATCTTGTCACCGATTTTTATACTGGTTTATTTAAACTTATCTGAAATGTGAAATAGCAAGTCTGGATGATTCTTAGTTTGTTAGTTATAGTTGTTGTAATTATAGATATAATAGTGCTTATTGAAAAATAAATGGAAAAATGAATTCACAAAAGTGTGAAAAAGAAGAAATAATAACTGAAAAATCAGAAGCAGATATACTGTTCATATTTTAATACAATTTTAGTCTCAATCTCAGTAATATTGTGTGTGTGTGTGTAATTTTACCATGTCTAAAATGAATCCTTTGTCACCTTATCCAATTTATTAAATTTGTCATTAAAATTCTTAAAATCTTTCAGGGTGAGTGCTGGGAAGATAGTGGAGTAATGTCCAACATTTACAACTAGATATCACTCATGCATCCACATCAATAAACCAGACAGCAATCCAAAGCCATGTCTGAGAGGTTTGCAAGGGCAGAAACAGCAGTGGGAAACTGTGCATGGGAGGGAGGGCCCTGATGTTACGGAGAGAGAAAACCACCCAGGGGCCCACACAGAAAAAATAGCAACCTCTTAATGTCTGGCCTTGCAAAACAGATGTGCTGAATTCTGTGAGTTTGTATAACCAGTGAGATTTAGAGCCTAGAGCTTTAAAAATCAGCTAACTCAGCAGTGGGCTAGCTGGAAGGGCAAGTGGTAATATGTCTTTAAAGACACAAAGGCCTGAGGAGAGGCAACATACAGGTGACAACTCAAGGTTTGAAAGTCCAAATGTTGTTATAAAGACTACTACTTAAAGCAATCTATATGTTTATGCAATCCCTCTCAAAATACCACCAGCATTTTTCACAGAACTAGAACAATCCTAAAATTTATAAGAAACCACAAAAGACTTTGAATAGCCAAAGCAATTTTGAAAATGAAAATCAAAGCTGGAGCCTCACAATTCCAGACTTTGAGTTATATTACAAAGCTGTGATAGTCAAAACAGTACAGAACTGACACAAAAATAGACTAATAGATCAATAGAACAGAACAGAAACCCCAGAAATAAACCTACAATTATATGGTCAGATATATCTTTCACAAAGCAGGAAAGAATATTCAATGGGAAATAGATAATCTCTTTAACAAATGGTCTCAGGAAAACTGGACAGCAAATGCAAAAGAATGAAACTGTTCTACTTTCTTATGCCATGCACAAAAATAAACAAAATAGATTAAAAACCTAACCTGAAACCATTAAAATCCTAGAAAAGAAAACAAGCAGTAATTTCTCTGACATCAGTCACAGTAACATTTTTCTATATGTGTCTCCTGAGACAAGGGAAATAAAAGCAAAAATAAACTAGTGGTATTACATCAAAATAAAAAGCTTTTGCACAACAAAGAAATAAAAAAAAACTGAAGGCAACCTACTGAATGGGAAGATATTTGCAGTATCAAAAGGCTACTATCCAAAATATATAAAAACTATGGAACTCAACACCCCCAAATAAAATAATCCAAATAAAGATGGGTGGAGGGGTGCCTGGGTGGTTCAGTCAGTTAAGTGTCTTGGTTTCAGCTCAGGTTATGACCTCAAGGTCATGAGAGCTAGCCCCAAGTTGGGATCCATGCTTATCTCAGAGTCTGCTTGGGATTCTCTCTCCTCCTGCTTGTGTTTCTCTTCCCCCATTCCCAGAGAAGAAAATAAATAACTAAAATCTTAAAAAAAAAAAAAAAAAAAAAAAAAACTAGTGGAAGACATGAACCAATATATCTCAAGAAGACATATAGATGACTAACAGACACATAAAAAGATGTCAGTATCACTCATTATCAGGGAAATGCACATCAAAACTGCAATGAGATATCACCTTCACCTGTCAAAATAGCTAAAAATCAAAAATGCAAGAAACAAGTATTGGCAAGGATGTGAAGAAAAAGGAACACTTGTGCAATATTGATAGGAACACAAACTGGTGCAGCCACTGTGGAAGACAATATAGAGGATATTAAAAAAAAAGAACTACCTGTGATTTACCAATCAGAATATTTATTTATTTTTTTATATTATATATTATATATAAAATATATTAATATATATTTTATAATATTTATCCAAAAAATACAAAATTCTAATTGTGCACTCCTATGTTTATAGCAACATTATTTATAATAGCCCAGTTATGGAAGGAACCCCTATGTCTTTCAAAAGATGAATGTATTAAGAGGTTATATATATATGTATATATATATATATATAATATATATGAATGATATTATTCAGCCATAATAAGGATGAAATCTTGTCATTTGCAACAACATTGTTGAAACTAGACAATATAATGCTAAGTGAAATAAGTCGGAAAGAGAAAGACAAATAGTATATGATTTCACTCATTTCACTCATCAGCGGAATTTAAGAAATAATCAAAAATAAGTAAAGGAAAAAAAAGAAAGAAACCAAGAAAGGAATTTGTAGCTACTGAGAACAAAGGGGTGATGATCAGAGCGGAAGTGGTGAAGGATGAGTAAAATAGGCAATGGCAATTAGGGAGTGCACTTGTGGTGATGAGCACTGGTGATGTATGGAATTGTTGAATCAGTATATTTTACACCTGGAACTAATATAGCATTTTATGTTAACTCTTCTAGAATTTAAATAACAATAACAACAACAATAATAATAAAAACTTTCAAGGTGTTTCTGTTACTTTCATCACAATAATTAATGTGGAAATATTTAATTGTTTGTGTGTGAATATGTGTATAAATGTATTCACAAGTTTGTCAGTATTTGTGAACATCTCCTTTGGATATTGTCATACTTATTTTCCTTCAACTAATTAGAAAGTTGTACCTTCTTTTTCTATTCTAAAAATTACAACATGTGAGATAAAATTACTAGCACAAATCTTACAGTCTTTTAAAAAAGATTTTATTTATTAATTTATTTGAGAGAGAGAGAGAGAAAGTGTGCCTCTGTGCAAGAGTAGGGGGTGGAGCTGAGGAAGACAGAGAAGGAGACTCCTCTCTGAATAGGGAAGCCTGATGCAGGGCTCAACCCCAGGACCATGGAATCATGCCTGACATGAGCCAAAGGCAGCTGCCTAACTGAGTGAGACATCCAGGTGCCCCTCTTATGAACATTCTTAAGAATTGTGTTTCAGTGTGATTTCCAGGAAGTTTGTACTAAGTTTCACTGCCACTGACAACATCTAAAAGTGATTAAACCATTGTCCTTTTACAGAATTGAATTCAATTATTATTTGTAATCCCATTATATACAAAATACATTTGTAGATCAAATGTTAATTTTCCTTTACCAGCAGCTATGTTAGACACTAGAGATATAATCAGTAGACCTATATGGCATTTACTGAGTTTCTGAAATTTACACCAGAATGAGAAAGATAGATGTGAATCAAATAATCCCATGAATAAAAAAATGTAAAATTACAACTGTGGTTAGTGCTATGAAGAAGTGTACTAGGTGATTTTAGGTCATAACAGGGAAGTCAAACCTCCTTTGTGGTTTATGTAAAACTGCCTTGGAGACATGCTCAGTGAACTTAGAGCTAAAGGAGGAATACAGCCTACAGGAGGAAAGAGCAAAGAGGTGTTCTTGGAAGAATATGTGTAAAATGCTTTGTTGTGGAAGAAAGCATTGTTTCTCGGCAGCAAGACCAGTGCACTTGAAGAATAGAGCACAAGATTTGATAATTTTGATGTATCTATTTTTGGAGAGAGAGATAGGTCAATATAAAAAAATAGATCTTATTTAACTCCTTTTCTTGAATCAAAATGAGAAGCAATTGGAGGAATTTAAATGCAAAATTACAAAGTGACTTTAAAAAATGTTTTTTCTTTTTGTTTTGTTTTGTTTTAATGGAAAAACAGATTGAAAGAAGCCTTTGTTGTTTCATGGACACAAAGCAAGACGATGTTTGACATAAAAGATGGAAATATTTGGAGATATGTTTGGTGAGGGTGGGGATGTCTTATGAATTCAGGGTGTCTTGTGAATCCAAGGATGACTGTGTTTTCTCGATGTTATCATAAGATGTATACAGATAAGTAGGAGGACAAGTTTTGTGAGTGATAGCATCATAGAATTTATTTGGGGGAAAAAAAAACTTTTAAATTTGCTTGTTTATATTCCTGCATAATTTGAAGCATAAAGGACACATTTCAACAGGAGATACAAAAATGAGGGCTATTTGTGTAATAACTGACCCATGGATACAAATACATTTATTTAGTGAGGGTTTGGTGATGAGTAGAAAGTGGTTCCCAGACCAAAGGAAAATGATAAATAATGATGCCACATTATGTAGTTTATTATCAATTTTGCATCTTTTCTTATGAGCATGTTTCAGGGCCTTTGTTCATTTTTCTATTGAACACATAATGATTTACCTAACAATTTTTATGTGGCTTAAATATTTTACCAATTATATTTAAATCAGTATTTGTTTTTAACTTGCTCTTTAATTTTACTTTAAAGGCATATTTTGGGGCACCTGGGTGGCTCAGTTGGTTAAGTATCTGCCTTCGCATTGATCATGGTCTCAGGGTCTCAGGGTCTGAGTTCCACATCAGGTTCTGCTCAGCAGGGAGCTTGCTTCTCCCTCTTTCTCTCTCTTAAATAAATGTATAAAATCTTTAAAAAAATAAAGTGCTTTGATAATAGAACTGCCCTATGACCCAGCAATTGCACTATTGGGTATTTACCCTAAAGATACAAATGTAGTGATCCAAAGGGGCACATGCACCCGAATGTTTATAGCAGCAATGTCCACAATAGCCAAACTATGGAAAGAACCTAGATGTCCATCAACAGATGAATGGATCAAGAAGAAGTGGTATATATACACAATGGAATACTATGCAGCCATCAAAAGAAATGAAATCTTGCCATTTGCGACAACATGGATGGAACTAGAGCGTATCATGCTTAGCGAAATAAGTCAAGCAGAGAAAGACAACTATCATATGATCTCCCTGATATGAGGAAGTGGTGATGCAACATGGGGGCTTAAGTGGGTAGGAGAAGAATCAATGAAACAAGATGGGATTGGGAGGGAGACAAACCATAAGTGACTCTTAATCCCACAAAACAAACTGAGGGTTGCTGGGGGAAGGGGGTTTGGGAGAAGGGGGTGGGATTATGGACATTGGGGAGGGTATGTGCTTTGGTGAGTGCTGTGAAGTGTGTAAACCTGGTGATTCACAGACCTGTACCCCTGGGGATAAAAATATATGTTTATAAAAAATAAAAAATTAAAAAAAAAAAGCAAAAATAAATAAATAAATAAATAAAGTGCATATTTTCTTTAAAGTGCCCAAGTATTAAAATTTTTTGAAGGCTTATCTTTTGTCTTTTATTATTTTAACAATTATTATTTATTAATAAATTATTTTATTTGCCTTACTTTGTTTTACTAACACCTAGAAAAATTTATTTATTAATGCTTACATAAACACTCTCTTTCCATCCTAAATTTCCCATTATTTGATTTGTAAAATGCATGATGTAAAATAGGAATCTTAATTATTTGGTATTAATTATCAAATGTCTACCCAATTCTCTCAGTTCAATATGTTGAGTAATCTACTTCCTAGCCACAGAGTTTTATTTTTATATTTTATTCATGTGAAGCTTTTATAAACATTAAAATTGTTCTAAATCTGTTTTGTATCACTGATTCTGTTTGTTTTTCCACTTATCACTTTTAGGGAATAAATGTTCTTTTAACTGTGGGTATATCATATGTGCGTATAGAATTTTTTTCAATGTTACTTTTAGTAAAGTCTATTAATGGAATAAATAGCTCTACAAATGCAAAAGTTTGAAGCATCTTAATCAATTGACTGTATTTATAGCCTTTAATATACTATTTGTAATTTTAAAAAGAAAAAAATAAATAGGCAATATTTAAATTAGATAAAGATACAGCAGAAATAATTTATCAAATCTTTAAAATTACCATAAAAATTTAAATACACTAAAAGCTAAACAAAGGAACTTTCATTTATCCAAAATTTTTGAGGATATGCATGTTCATGAATAAATTTGCTGTTACTGTGTAATTTCTGATAAACAGAATTGTTGTTTGCTTATATAGTGAGTTCTTGAAACCACTCATGACATCAAATTAGATTTATACTTAAGAAAATTTTTGAAAGAAATTCCTTCAATTTAGTGTCTTTTAAAATTGATTTTCCAGTCAGAAGACATGAATAGACATTTTTCTAAAAAAGTCATACAGATGGCTGACACATGAAAACACACTCAGCATCACTCATCATCAGGGAAATTCAATCTTTTACCCAAAGAACACAAAGATCTGATTCAAAGGGACACCTGAAGGCTAGTGTTTATAGCAACATTATCCATATTTCCAGATGAATGAGTAAAGAAGATGTGGCATATATATATATATATATATATATATATATATAATAGGATATTACTCAATCATAAAAAAGAATGCAATGTCATGGATAGAACTAGAGTGTGATATGCTAAGTGAAGTCAGTCAGTCAGAGAAACACAAATACTGTATGATCTCACTCACATTTGGAATTTAAGAAACAAAACAGATGGACATAGGGGGAAAAATAGGGAAGGTAAACCAAAAAAACTGATTCTTAACCAGAGAGGAAAAAACTTGGCTGCTGGAGGGGTGGTGGTGGGGGATGGGTTAAATGGGGTGATGGGTATTTAAGGAGGTCATTTGTGATGAGCATAGGGTGATGTATGGAAGGGCTGAATCACTATATTATATGCCTGAAACTGATATTACACTGTATGTTAACTAACTAGAATTTAAATAAAACTTGAAACAACAACAGAAAAAGCACAGAAAGACAAGCAAACAAACAAAAAGTCACTGAGAATTCTTCCCTGACTGGAAAAAGGTGACAAAAATACACCTTTACTAGGCATAGCTGCCCTTGTCTTAAATCATCCAATTAAAACAATGGAAATTTTTATGTCTAATAAAGAGTCTCCAGTGGATTAAAAAAATGTGATTTTCCTTTACAGTCATGAATTTAATATTTATTAACAAAGTATTCAGTTTTTTTAAATATTTTTCAGATTATTTAATTATTTTAACTTTATTTAAAGCAGTTTAGTAACCAAAACAAAAGAGAGTTTAATCAGTTAAGTGAAAGAAACTTTTGTGTTTATCTTTTAAATTATCAAAGAAATTAATTGGCTTTTTTTTTTTTTTTTTTTTTTGGACAGGTGTGGTGCTCATATGACAGATTTTCCCCTTCTTCAGTTCCAACAGTATAACTTGAAATATTTTGTTCAAACTTCATGAATAGTTAGATTTTACATCCCTTTTTATATTAATTTTAAGCAAAAAGTGATTAATGCTAAAGGAATTAAGTTAACAAAACAACTAACAATGAAAAATTTATTATAGTCTTTAATCTCACTCAAACTATACTCTTTACTTCAGAATCTAATTACTTTTCCAAACCAGTGATATATTTTAAAATGAGCTTTGTTTTATTGTGTCATGGTATTTCTAACTGTTCTGCTTTCAAAATATTCAAGAAAAGGGAAATTCCAGTGTATAATCATTCTTTTTCAAGTCTATAATCAAGTCTATAATCTTATAAATCATTCTCCCACATTCTATTTTAGAGAAATATTGTCATAAAGGCATAATTTTTCTCTAACTTCATTCTTGAAGAGTGAGAATTTTTGGTAACTGAATAATGGCCAAGAATGTCTTTCCTGAAGTTAGTAATGTGATTTTCATTACCAAAAAATTTCAATGACAACTTCCCTATTCCCTCACAGTTCTCTGTGAGTTGAATCAAAACTTGAGAACACATAATTGCTGAATAAAACACTCATCTCAAGGGAACAAGTCCAGAATTTAACAGAAAATCAATGTGATCCTTTATGAAGGTGTCTTGGTGGTATTGATATTCAAACATAGACAGCAGGAGATTTTACTCCAACCTCTGTAATCCTTTGTAGAGTACTAGGAATAATATAAGAATTCAAACTCTAACTTGAATCTCCTAAGTTAGATTCTGTGACAATGAATCCCAAGTGTCTACAGTTCTTTAAACCTCTGTTGGAGGATGATTCTACACAGGGCTGTCATTAGTGCAAGAAAATGAGTAGCACAATACAGCTAAAAATGCATTTTTTACTATCATTTTATAAATCTCATTGAAAATTACCTGTGATTTTATTAGAAAGTCTTAGAAGAAATAGTTATATAAGGGAATGTGAAAAAATTGGTGTGATAGAAACAGCCCTAGCCTGAGATTCAGAGGATTAAGAGTCTTCCATTCCTATTAATTGTCTAAGTTCTGCTTTGATTCTGTCTCCCAATCCATAAACACAAGAACATACTAGATAATATAGCAGACAAGTGTTTGCCTTCTCATATATGTTTTTCCCTTTGCCTTCCCCAATAGTTTTAGCCAGTTCTGACATTCTGCATAGTTCTGGGACAGTTGACCCTGCTATCAGCTCAAAGGGTATGGTATCCTTTGCAAATCAATCACTATGTTCAAATCTCTCCTAGCCACACAAATCAGCACAAGGCCCAAGCCAGACAAGTCAGAGTCACTGTGTAATAGTTTGCTTCAAAGTTTAGGGGAAAAGACATTCTCAATTTGTTGGAGAATATAGTGTATGTATTAGGGCCTAGAATTGTGTCAGGCATGTTTGCTGCTATAAAAAAACAAAATTCAACTGAGTAAATTTTAGAGATCTAAGGGGCTTTACTCAATGATTCATGAATTGGGCAGCATTTAATCTAGCAGACAGAAAGGAGCTCTGAGGAGCTGTGCAAACTGAAGGACCTTTATAGGCAGAAAGAAGTGGAAGCAAGAAAGCTGTCTAGGCAAAAGTTGGGTTGATTGTTGCAGTTACTTTCCTTTAGGGGATGGTATAGGTCAGGCAGATTACCTAACTAGTACTGACCAGGCAATTTCTGACCAACTGGATCAATAGTTCATTTCTGGGAGAGCCAAAACTACAAGTCTTAAGTCTTAGTTTGGTGATTGGAAGCCTGTTATCTTGTTTTTAATACTACCAAGAGAGAAGTTGCCCTGAGAAGAAAACCAAAGCACAAAGAAGGGTGAGACCAAAAGGATCAGAGAAAAACAGTCCTACTGATACAGCAGACCTCTCTGTAAAACCATAAGTGACTCTTAATCTCACAAAACAAACTGAGGGTTGCTGGGGGGAGGGGGGTTGGAAGAAGGGGGTGGGATTATGGACATCGGGGAGGGTATGTGCTTTGGTGAGTGCTGTGAAGTGTGTAAACCTGGTGATTCATAGACCTGTACCCCTGGGGATAAAAATATATGTTTATAAAAAATAAAAAATTAAAACAAAAACAAAAACAAAAAAATTATACGTGAAACCCACCTTGCTTCTGTACCAATGGCTGACTTTTATTTTTTTAAGCCAGTTATATTTGTCTCCCTGTCAGTTATAATTCTTACAACTGAATTAATGTTGATATAGCAATCCTCAAGACGTCTTCTAGATTTAATATTTTCGATCTTATACTTAAATTTTAAAATCTAAAATTTAAAAATAATCGGTACTACATGATTTCATTTTGATCCCGATTAACCTGGAATTCTGTCAAATGCATTAAAGTTAAGCAATATGACATATCTTAAAGATTCATAGATGTGTGATCATATCTCTCACAGATGTGTGATCATCAGATCTTCAGGTAACGTGTTGAAAGAAATTCTAAAAATAATAAAGAAATATTTAAATATTCATTAAACATAATGAGGGTTAAGAGATTTCCAAAATTGCCAGGCTTTCACACACAGTATTTCACATCTCTCCAAAACTGTGCATATTTGAAGAACGCGTGTAGACATATTTACTCCTGATGGACCTCGCTCCCCAGCACTGCGTACTGAACTATCAACTCTGAGTTTTAGCTGGAAATATTTGAGCACTTCTAGTGCAACACTTTGAGACTCTATACTATTCTTCCTGGTCTGACACAGGGATAGAAAGGGGCGGCCTCTTTGCCTCCAGGCAACTCTTTAGGGCAATTTGTATTCCTGAGTTCCCATTGCATCATGTCGAGCTAGTCTCCAATTATGACTATGCTCTTTCTTAAATATTTTTCCCTGCCTTGCCTCATCCTTCTCCCCAGAGAGACTTCCCTCAATGAATCATGTAAGTAGGAAATCTGTATCTCAATTCACCTTGTAGATAACCTTGCTTCCTGTTTTTCTCTTGGCACAAGTCTCTACCTTAGCAATTTGGCATCTTCTCTCATTCTCCAAAAACTATAACTGCTACCTGCACAGCATTTTCTCTTCAGAGGCCTAGAGTTCAGATCCTGGTGATTTTTTGCCTATTACCATGCTCTCTCATGAGTATCTCATGAGTATCTTCTGGCTTCTGAAATCGAATTTATCAGTTGATATTTGGTCTATATCATGAAGCTGGAAGATGGGAGAATGTACTAAGAGAGATCTAGTCCAGAGGAGACAATTAAAAAAAAAAAATTCAATGCCAGTCTGTTCTCTTGGAAGATCTCAGTGCCTCTAATAGTGGAATGATTGTAGATGTAAAGATAAAGCAATAGAAATTTAAGCATAGAGATTGTTATGTCTCTATCTAAATTCATTTATTTTCCATCTATGTATCACCTGTTGAGAAAGATGTGTTCCTTCAACTTGGCTTCATAGGGACTATATGCTAGAATCATACTAAATGTTTGTTTCCTTGCTAAGACCTTTTTTCAATTTACAAATCCTCTTATTATAGTTGGACTTAGAAAGCACCAAGAGCAATTACCTCTGTGAGATTCTTCATTTTTTTGTGTTCTCATTGTGTTTGTGTTGGTTTCTCAACAGGATGTAAGGATTCGGATCCACCACATGCCATTATGCTGTGTAGCTGTACTTGCACTTTCTTCTGGTCTTGCTTCATTGAAACCCAGGATGTGAAACATTTATAAGAAGCAAATATAGGTCAGTATAAGCAATAGCTACCCAGTCAAGGTTTTCCAAATTGAAATAATTTGTGTGGAGAAGTAGGTAGGAAAATAAGCCAACATTTGAGTGAAGTACAAGAAAGGGGGTTCAGGCATTGGAAGCAGCACTGGAATAGATGACCTTAATGCCCCTTCCAATGCTGAGACTCTATTATTCCCTAAAATGATAGAGAGTAAAATGGTGAAGATTCCAAGTGGCAATGCATTGTTATTTTTATTTTAAGTTAAATAAAATCTGAACATTTTCATCTTTTATGTTCCTGACAAATAGGAGAGATTTGGTGACATTTAAGTTTGACCCAAAGTTCTTAAATCTTTTTATATTTCCTTATCATGTTTAAGATTTTTTTCTTCTATTTCAGGAGGAACCCAGAATGTTTCTGATTACTTTCCACTTAAGAAATGGTGTGCTAGTTGGTGTATTGAAAGTTCTAACAGTGTCTCACTAATCCTGTTGAGGTTTGGTTTTGTTTTGTTTTGTTTTTGAGACGAGAGTTCACTTTTCATCAGTTTTCCTTGTTGTTGCCTACATAAAACTTTGCTCTCTGAAAAAAAAAAAAATCTAAAATCTATACAGTTAGATCACTCCTTTTTTGTTAAACCATGATTAATTCAACCATTATTTTCTTTTTTTAAATTAACAAAAATGAAATACAGATATATTAAATGACTTCGTGGAAGGTCACAATAAATTAATAATGACTTAAAAAATCCAATTCATTGCTTCCAGTTACCCATCAAGTTTTTTTCTAGAATTAAAATGGGAAAGCTAAAATTCATGTAGATTTTAAATTAGGCAAAAGAATGGGGCACCCGGGTGGCTTAGTGGGTTAAAGCCTCTTCCTTCAGCTCAGGTCATGTTCCTAGGGTCCTGGGATCAAGGCCCACATCGGCCTCTCTGCTCAGCAGGGAGCCTGCTTCCTCCTCTCTCTTTGTCTGCCTGTCCATCTACTTGTGATCTCTGTCAAATAAATAAATACAACTTTTAAAAATAAATAAATAAATCAGGCAAAAGACTAATAAAGTATATTTTGTGTATATAAAAAGGGTTAATTTTTTTCACATGGTGACACTTCTAAAGTTTAATTTCTATTTCTCACTTACATTGCCACAGTATTTTGTTCTATAAATAAATATATATAGCACCCAAGAATAAACAACTCTCAAGATATATTAAATTAAGTAACTTTTAAAATATAAAATCCTACAATTATAATATTTCTTACAACCAATATATTATAATAATAGGACTAACATTAACATTTTTAAATTATTTGACCATTTAGAAAATTCTTTTACTTGTTCTATAACAAGTCTGTGATATGGATGTTTTTCTTTTTGCTTTTTACAGATCAGAAATTAAAAACTCAGAATAGTTAAGAGACTGGCATAAAGTTACAAGAAATCACACTCAGCTCCAAGTTTTCCCATTTGGCTATTCATTCATTTATTTGAAAATTGTATATATTGAGCACCAATACAGTGTCAGGCTGTGGACCACGCGAGGCTACAAGAATAACACTATATCTCTTATCCTACTGACATATACCTGGAAGTTATAGAACTTGGAAAATGGTATTTTTGTTTTCCAACAGAAAGTTTCTAGATAAGTCATAAAGAAAAGATTTGCAAAAATGAAATAATGAGAGAGCTAAGTCATCCCTTTTTCTCATGGTTAGGGTTCATGCCTGATCTAGGACTACATGATCGCCACATGACCTATAAAGAGATGCCTACTCTGTATTTCTTCTTTTCTATCCCTATGGAGTTTAATCTTCACTCACAACTCAGTTACATTATTCTTAGAAATATTAGTTCTATCATAGCACTCCTCTATCCTTGACATCATTCATTATATAAATTCATTAACATAAAATCTTTTAAACTCATCACACTAATCTCCATCAGTTTCCAATACTTTCCTCAAAGAAATGAAATTTGACTTATTGTAATATATATTTTGACTTATTGTAATATATATTGTAATATATATATTGTAATATATATATATATTTGTAATAATATATATTTGACTAAAATGGTAGAAAGTGATCACTAATACTCTCTTTTCCAAACCTTAGCCAAAATGAAAGTATATTTTAGATTAAGAAGTTGTTTCAAATAAAAGTTATCAAATGTGTCCAGTTAAATAATATGTATTCTCTTTAATGTATCTTACAAGTTATTTATAACATATTTGTAATATAACTTTGCTGTCAACAAAGGATACTGGATTTCTCTCCATATTGTTCTTTTCTTCTTTTTCTTTTTAAAGATTTTATTTATTTATTTGTTAGACAGAGATTACAAGTAGGCAGAGAGGCAGGCAGAGAGAGAGGAGGAAGCAGGCTCCCTGCAAAGCAGAGAGCCTGATGCAGGACTCAATTTCAGGACCCTGGGATCATGACCTGAGCTGAAGGAAGAGGCTTTAACCCACTGAGCCACCCAGGTGCCCTCTCTCCATATTTTTTGAGACAGGTTATAATTTGTGAATTATATTGATTTTATTTAATTACATGTATTAATATTTCTATTCACATGTATCCATAAAAATTGGCAGTGTATTAATTCAAATTTTAAATTATGATATACAAAACAAAATAAAAGTAAATTGCCAATATTTTGGATAAAGCTAGATTGATGATAATAGATCTTTCTTTCTCAAGCACATAATTAGCTAAGCAGGAAACTCTCTTGCTTTTGTGAATTTTGTACTAATTTGTTTGTTGAGAAGAAATGTCTTTCTCTTTATATTGTCATCTCTTAAAGGAGAGGGATTTTGTTATAAAAAATGTAATTGAGGGACACCTGCGTGCACCGTCAGTTCACCATCTGACTCTTAGTTTCAACTCAGGTCTGATCTCAAGGTTGTTAGATCTAGCCCTGCTTTGGGCTCTCTTGATTAGTACAGAGTATGCTTGAGTTTCTCTCTCCCTCTTCTTCTGCTCTTCCCCACTGCATTCTACATCCCTTTCTTTCTCTATCTCACTAAAATAGATAAATAAATCTTTTAAAAAATGTAATTGAATTTATGCCATGAGAGGTTAGTAAAGTTAACATAAGAGATGGTTGAGGTTCCCTGTACAGAAAATTCTGAAGAAGACTTGAATATTCCCAGTAAGGATACAACTGCCTCCCAAACAAAACAATGGGGTCATTGCAGTCTTGGGAAACAGACATGGGTTGCATCTGGTGGCCTAGGTCGTTATTTCATCCAAGCTGAGCCTGGAACTTTGCCTAAACTTGATTGTTTGCTTAGCTGTCTGCCTTTCTCCATTTTATCTTCTTTACCCTTTACTAGTCATCCCTTGGAGCAATTCCTTAACAAATCACTTGACCTTAAAGCCCATTTCAGGGTCTGTTTCCAGAAAACTGGCCTAGAAAAAGTCCCAACAGAACTTGACTCTGAGAAGACAGATATACAAGGAAAAAAGGAGAACAAGAAATAAGGTTTGAAGGTGACACTGTGTGGCTTTTGAATGTATTTGTAACCAGTAACTAGTAACTGTGTCCTTTTTTTTTTTATCTGCATTTATTTTTAATTTCTATGAACCTAATAATGGGGTTGATTGCATTTTTATTTTTTTTTATTTTTATTTTTGTGTCTGTGTTTTATTTCTCCTATTTGTTTCAAATGTGTATCCAGTTTGTATCCTTAGCTATATTTGCTCAATGAAAATGGATTTTTTCTTCTTATGTACGGAGCAGCAGGTGGAGGATCTTGGGCCTTGATTGTACCCCTTGAACACATTCTTCAAAATTATATGTTGTTACAAAACTTAATAGTAAAAGGTAATAATTTATTAAAAAGATCATGATGATTCATGATTAGTGATGATTAGTGATAAAGATGGATAAAGATTCATCCATCAGAATATTGTACTACCCTACCTTCTACTCCTGAGTCTGTTGCCCTGGACTTGATTCTCAGATATTAGAATATACCAAAGTCCCTAGGAAAAGTCATGTGAAAACTGAGGCCAATAGCTAAGGAGAGCAGAATTTATGGCTTTTAATCTTGGTCCATGCTTCTATTTTCAGCCTCTAAATGTTGATAAAACAAGACATGCTCCCAAAGAGATTATATTCTAATATTCTAATTCATTTGGACTGTAATTTCTAGGAAATTACACTTTGTGTTGAATGACATACAAAAAAAGTTGAATTGATTTTCTATTATACATTAATTTTCAATTAGTTGATGAAGTGTGTGTGTGTGTAAGCTGCATATATAAATGAATAATGGATAAGGGTAAATGATAGCAAGAAGGGAAGACAGAGACTTCATGGATAAAAGCTTAAGTGCTGTGATTTATGTTCTGGTATTAAATCCTAGCTCTGCCAACCTCGTCAAGTTACACTAACAAAATGTCTTAATTCTTTGAAGATTTATTCCCTTCTCATCAAATGGGATCTTTTCTTTTATTCCTTAATTTAGATATGAGTTTCTATCTGATGTCTCATCATTAGAATGAAGGATTAGCATTCCCTGCAGTGCATATTTGCTGGTTGATAACTTCTCCATTTTTTTTATCTAAGAATATAATTTCCTTTAATTTCTGAAGGATATTTTTATTGGTTATAGAATTATGGCTTAAGAAACCTTTTTTCCTCTTTCCATACTTGAATATTGTTAATTCATTGTCTCCTAATCTTTATTTTTCTGATAGAAGTCAACTGTTTGTATTGTATTTATTTGTACTATTAATTCTATGTTTGTAATGTGTTTTTCTTCCTATATCCAAAATATTCTATTTATCTTCAGTTTTCAGCATTTCCTCCATGCCTTGGTTTTATTTTTGTTTGTTTAATCCTGCTTGTATTTGTATTTTCAAGAAATTCTTGGATTTATAGGGTGTTTGTTTGTGTTTGTTTGTTTGTTTTGTTTTGCCAAAGTTAGTAATTTTAGATCATTATATTTTCTGCACCATTTTTCATCTTCTCTCAATCTGGAATAAAAATCACTTGTATTTTAGAACACTTGATGTTTCTTCCCAGTTTACATTTTAAATTTTCTATTTTTTATGTAGCATTATTTCTATTTCTATATCTCTAATTTTACTGATGTTTCCTTCTGCCCTCTTCAACATATTGTTAAGCTAATACTAGATTTCAAACTTTCAGCTATTATGATTTTCTGTGCTAGAATTTCTGATTTCCTTTTTTTTTCATTTTCATCTCTGTTTAGTTTTCTATATCTTTATTCATTAAAAACACTATTTTCCTTTATGCTTTTGCATCATATATTATAGTTGGTTTAAGGTCCTTCTCTACGAATAATAACATGTGAGTCATCTTGGTGTCAATTTTATGAATTTCTTTTTATTGTGACTATGGATTATATTTCATAGTTCCTTTGTTTTTTTCAGTAGACTTAGACTTTATATTAGACATTATGGATGATATTTTCTAAATACTTTGCATTTTGTTATCTTTCTCTGAAATTTTTAATTTTTTTTCCAATGTGCAATTAACTTTTGTGAATTTAAACATCAAAATCCATCAATCATGTGATGCATAGCAGCTACAAAAGCTCATTACTCCCAGAATTTCAGCTGTGATTTTCATCACAGGGGTATCTGTGAGTTCACTGCAGGCACTCATCCATTATGGAGTTCACTCTTCTGTGGGCATGTCCGTTCCTAGATTCCCCCACCTTCAATTTGCCACCATTCTAGTAGTTGTTAGTTAGGTGTATTTTTTTTTTTTTTAATTCTGAGTCACCTCACACTGTAAATGTTGGGATATATTTTAAAGCATTAAGGCATATAAAGGCAAATAACCTAAGGCAGCACCTTTCCATAAATGGTCAGCTCACTTCTAGTTTCTATCTGATTTTGTTCACTTTTCAATGCTTTCAAATATGTGTTTTAATATTTTGTCCAGATTTTGTCATTATCATCTGTGAAAGTTAATTCACACATGGAACTCCACCATTTGAAAACCATTCAAATATTATCATATTTATTAAATTCATTAACATGAAAACATAAAATTAATAATCACTATTCAAAAGTATATATGATTAAAAAATAGATTGCAAAGACTGTAACTTAAGTACCTGGATTTCCTTTGGGAAAATGTAAATATTGTTTGAATAAAGAGCAGAATGAAGCAATTGAAAAAAAAAAAGATATTTTGCCCTCTTATTGAGATAATTCAGTTAATCAAAAGCATAAAAATTAGGTGACCTACTCATCTCAGAAAAGTGTGTTTCCTAAAAGAAAAAAGAAGAAATTCATGTATATATAATTAAGATTAGAGCAGCAATAAATGATATAGAAACAAACAAACAAACCACTAGTAGAACAGATCAATAAAACTAAGAGCTGGTTCATTGAAATAATTAATAAAGTTGCTAAACCCCAGCCAGACTTATCAGAAAGAAAAGAGAAGGAATTAAATGAGTAAAATCATGAATGAAAGAGGAGAGAGCACAGTCCATACCACAGAAATGCAAACAGCTGTAAGAGAATATTAAGAAAAACTGTATGCCAACAAACTGGGCAATCTGGAAGAAAAGAAATTCCTAGAAACATATATACTATCAAAACTGAAGGAAGAAGAAATAGAAAACTGGAACAGACCTATAACCAGCAAAGAAATGGAATTAGTAATTAAAAAAAAAAAAAACCCAAAACAATGGTCCAGGGCCATATATCTTCCCGGGAGAATTCTACCAGACTTTATTGTATTTAAATATATATATATAAATATATATATATATATATATATATATATATATATATATATAGAGAGAGAGAGAGAGAGAGAGAGAAGGCAGAGAGGTAGGCAGGGAGAGAGGAGGAAGCAGGATCCCCATGGAGCAGAGAGTCTGATATGGTACTCAATCCCAGGACCCTGGGATCATGACCTGAGCCAAACACAGAGGCTTTAACCCACTGAGCCGCCCAGGCGCCTACCAGACATTTAAAGAAGAATTAATATCTATTCTTCTCAGTTCCCAAAAAAATAGAAATGGGAGGAAAACTTCCAAATTCATTGTATAAGACCTACATGACCTTGATTTCAAAACCAGACAAAGACCCTACTTAAAATGTAGAATTATAGGCCAATATTTCTGATGAACATGGATGCAAAAATTGTCAACAAGATACTAGCAAATTGAATACAGCACTACATTAAAATAATCATTTGCCATGATCAACTGGTATTTATTCCTGGGCAGCAAGGGTGGTCCAATATTCACATCAATCAATGTGACACATTAATGAAAAAAAGGATAAGAACAATATTATCCTCTCGGTGGATGCAGAAAAAGCATTTGACAAAATGTAGCATCCATTCTTGATAAATAAATAAATGAATAAAACCTTCAACAAAGTGGGGATAGAGGGAACATAACGTAAAGGCCATATACAAAGACCTACAGTTAATATCACCCTCAATGGAGAAAACTGAGAGTTTTTTTCTCTACTGTCAAGAATAAGACAGGCTGTCCAAACTTACCACTGTTATTTAACATAGTATTGAAAGTCCTAGCCTTTAGCAATCAACCAACAAAAAGAAATAAAGGGCATCTAAATCACCAAGGAAGAAATCAGCCTTAAACTATTCTAAGACAACATGATAATCTATGTAGGAAACCCAAAAGACTCCCCCCAAAAATTGCTAGAACTAATACACATATTCAACAAAGTCACAGGACACAAACTCAATGTACAGAAATTTGTTGCATTTCTCTACATCAATGATAAAGCAGCAAAAGGGAAGTTAAGGAATCAATTCCATTTACAATTGCACCAAAAATCACAAGATACCTAGGTATAAACCTAAATGAAGAGGGGAAAGATCTGTACTCTGAAAACTATAGAACAGTTATGAAATAATTTAAAGATGAAAGAAAGAAATGGAAAAGCATATTATGCTCCTGCATTGAAGAAAAAACATTGTTAAAAGGTTTATACTACTCAAAGCAATCTACATATTTAATGTAATTCTTACTAAAATACCACCAGCATTTTTCACAGAATGAGAACAAGCAGTCCTAAAATTTGTGTGGATCTCCAAATGTCCCTGAATAGCTAAGGAATCTTGAAAAAGAAAAGCAAAGCTGGAAGCATAACAATTCTGGAATTCAAGCTGTATTACAAATCTGCAGTCATCAAGATAGTCTGGTACTGATACAAAAATAGACACATAGATCAATGAAACAGAATAGAAAACCCAGAAATGAGCCCACCTGGTCAATTAATCTTTGACAATGCAGGAAAGAATATCCAGTGGGAAAAGGACAGTCTCTTCAACAAATGGTGTTGGGAAAAATGGATAGCCACATGCAGAAGAATGAAACTGGACCACTTTTTTACACCATACACAAAAATAAATTCAAAATGGATGAACGATCTAAACCATTGAAATCCTAGAGAAGAACACAGGTAGCAGCCGCTTTGACCTCAGCTATAGCAATTTCTTACTAGATATATCTCCAGAGTAAAGGGAAAGAAAAGAAACAATGAATTTTTGGGATCTCATCAAGATAAAATTTTCTGAAAAACAAAAGAAACTAGCAACAAAACTAAAAGACAACCTACAGCATGGGTGAAGATACTTGCAAATGAAATAACAGATAAAGGGCTGATATCCAAGATCTATAAAGAATCTCTCAAACTGAACACACCCCCCCAAAAAAAATCCAATTTAAAAATGGGCAGAAGACATGAATAGATATTTTTCCAAGTAGACATATAGATGGCCAACAGACACATGAAAAGATGCTCAATGTTACTGGTCATCAGGAAAACACAGATCAAAACCATAATCAGACATCACCTCTCATCTGTGAGAATGGCTAAAAGGAACAATACAAGAAACAACAGGTGTTGGTCAGACTGTGGGAAAGCAAACCAGTGCATTTACAGTGGAAAATGGGATCGATGTTCCTCAACAAGTTAAAAATAAAACTACTCTATGAGCCAACAATTGCATTACTAGGTATTTACCCAAAGAATTCAAAAATGCTGATTCAAAGGGACACATGCAAACTAATGTTTATAGCTGGATTATCCATATAGCCAGATGAATGGGTAAAGAAGATGTGGCATATACACACAATGGGATATTACTCAGCCATTAAAAAAAAAAAAATGAAATCTTGCTACTTGCAATGTTGTGGGTGAACCTAGAATGTAATATGCTAAGCAAAGTAAGTCAGTCATATGTGGAATTAAAAAAAAATAGATGAATATAGAGGAAGAGGGATAAAAAAGAGAGGGAGGCAAACCAAGAAACAGACTCTTAACTAGAGATAACAAACTGAGGGTTGATGGAGGGGAGGTGGGCAGGGAATGGATATTAAGAAAAACACTTGAGATGAGCACTGGGTGTAATATGAAAGTGATGAGTTGCTAAATTCTACTCCTGAAACCAATATTACACTAAATGTTAAGTAACTAGAATTTAAATACTTTAAAAATAAATAGATAAATTAAAAGTTCCATTCTGGCAAATAAAACTCTATAAACACTTTGGGTCACTGTTAAAAATATAATATAAACTGAAATTATGAAAACCAAATTTGGGTGGGTAGGTATGCATTAGATTACCTATTAAGTGTTATAACTCCTGAACTGTAAGAACCAGAAGGATTATCACATCTGTACCTAATAGTTTTTGAGCTACTTACACAGATGTATTAAACTTACTAAACTTTTGAGCTACTTACACAGATATATTAAATGTCTCTTTGTGTCAAATAAATAAATTATGTATATATATATAAATTATATTATATATATATATATATATGGGGGGGGCAAAGCGCAGGGTGCAAAAAAGAAAGAACAGGCTTCCTACTGAGCATGGAGCCTGATGTAGGCCTTGATCCCAGCACCCTGGTATCATGACCTGAGCCAAAGGCAGCCACTTAACGACTGAGCCACTCAAGTGCCCTATATATTTATTTATTTATTTATTTATTTTTAACTTTTTATTTTTTTTTTTATTTTTTTTTAACTTTTTATTTTTTATAAACATATATTTTTATCCCCAGGGGTACAGGTCTGTGAATCACCAGGTTTACACACTTCACAGCACTCACCAAAGCACATACCTTCCCCAATGTCCATAATCCCACCCCCTTCTCCCAAACCCCCTCCCCCCAGCAACCCTCAGTTTGTTTTGTGAGATTAAGAGTCACTTATGGTTTGTCTCCCTCCCAATCCCATCTTGTTTCATTTATTCTTCTCCTACCCACTTAAGCTTCCATGTTGCATCACCACTTCCTCATATCAGGGAGATCATATGATAGTTGTCTTTCTCTGCTTGACTTATTTCGCTAAGCATGATACGCTCTAGTTCCATCCATGTTGTCGCAAATGGCAAGATTTCATTTCTTTTGATGGCTGCATAGTATTCCATTGTGTATATATACCACATCTTCTTGATCCATTCATCTGTGGATGGACATCTAGGTTCTTTCCATAGTTTGGCTATTGTGGACATTGCTGCTATAAACATTCGGGTGCATGTGCCCCTTTGGATCACTACATTTGTATCTTTAGGGTAAATACCCAATAGTGCAATTGCTGGGTCATAGGGCAGTTCTATTTTCAACATTCTGAGGAGCCTCCATGCTGTTTTCCAGAGTGGCTGCACCAGCTTGCATTCCCACCAACAGTGTAGGAGGGTTCCCCTTTCTCCACATCCTCGCCAGGATCTGTCATTTCCTGACTTGTTGATTTTAGCCATTCTGACTGGTGTGAGGTGATATCTCATTGTGGTTTTGATTTGTATTTCCCTGATGCCGAGTGATATGGAGCACTTTTTCATGTGTCTGTTGGCCATCTGGATGTCTTCTTTGCAGAAATGTCTGTTCATGTCCTCTGCCCATTTCTTGATTGGATTAGTTGTTCTTTGGGTGTTGAGTTTGCTAAGTTCTTTATAGATTCTGGACACTAGTCCTTTATCTGATATGTCGTTTGCAAATATCTTCTCCCATTCTGTCAGTTGTCTTTTGATTTTGTTAACTGTTTCCTTTGCTGTGCAAAAGCTTTTGATCTTGATGAAATCCCAATAGTTCATTTTTTCCCTTGCTTCCCTTGCCTTTTGCGTTGTTCCTAGGAAGATGTTGCTGCGGCAGAGGTCAAGAGGTTGCTGCCTGTGTTCTCCTCGAGTATTTTGATGGATTCCTTTCGCACACTGAGGTCCTTCATCCATTTTGAGTCTATTTTCGTGTGTGGTGTAAGGAAATGGTCCAATTTCATTTTTCTGCATGTGGCTGTCCAATTTTCCCAGCACCATTTATTGAAGAGGCTGTCTTTTTTCCATTGGACATTCTTTCCTGCTTTGTCGAAGATGAGTTGACCATAGATTTGAGGGTCTATTTCTGGGCTCTCTATTCTGTTCCATTGATCTATGTGTCTGTTTTTGTGCCAGTACCATGCTGTCTTGATGATGACAGCTTTGTAATAGAGCTTGAAGTCCGGAATTGTGATGCCACCAACGTTGGCTTTCTTTTTCAATATCCCTTTGGCTATTCGGGGTCTTTTCTGGTTCCATATAAATTTTAGCATTATTTGTTCCATTTCTTTGAAAAAGATGGATGGTATTTTGATAGGAATTGCATTAAATGTGTAGATTGCTTTAGGTAGCATAGACATTTTCACAATATTTATTCTTCCAATCCAGGAGCATGGAACATTTTTCCATTTCTTCGTGTCTTCCTCAATTTCTTTCATGAGTACTTTATAGTTTTCTGAGTATAGATTCAGTGTCTCTTTGGTTAGGTTTATTCCTAGGTATCTTATGGTTTTGGATGCAATTGTAAATGGGATTGACTCCTTAATATCTCTTTCTTCTGTCTTGCTGTTGGTGTAGAGAAATGCAACTGATTTCTGTGCATTGATTTTATATCCTGACACTTTACTGAATTCCTGTATAAGTTCTAGCAGTTTTGGAGTGGAGTCTTTTGGGTTTTCCACATATAGTATCATATCATCTGCGAAGAGTGATAATTTGACTTCTTCTTTCCCTATTTGGATGCCATTAATTTCCTTTTGTTGTCTGATTGCTGAGGCTAGGACCTCTAGTACTATGTTGAATAGCAGTGGTGATAATGGACATCCCTGCCGTGTTCCTGACCTTAGTGGAAAAGCTTTCAGTTTTTCTCCATTGAGAATGATATTTGCGGTGGGTTTTTCATAGATGGCTTTGATGATATTGAGGTATGTGCCCTCTATCCCTACACTTTGAAGAGTTTTGATCAGGAAGGGATGCTGTACTTTGTCAAATGCTTTTTCAGCATCTATTGAAAGTATCATATGGTTCTTGTTCTTTCTTTTATTGATGTGTTGTATCACATTGTTACCTTTTTCTTTTTTAACGATTTTTTACTTGTTTATCTAATATATATATTTTTTCTTTTTTACATTTTTCTCAGGTGTTTTCTTTTTTTAAAAAAAAATCTTTTTTTCTTTTCTTTTTTTTTCTTTTCTTTTTTCTTTTTTTTTTTTTTTCTTTCTTTCCTTTTGAACCTCTTTTTAGCCCCTTTCTCCCCACTCACGATTTTGGATCTCTTCTAATTTGGTTAAAGCATATTTTCCTGGGGTTGTTGCCACCCTTTTAGTATTTTACTTGCCCCTTCATTTACTCTTATCTGGCCAAAATGACAAGACGTAAAAATTCAACGCAAAAAAAAGAACAAGAGGCAGTACCGAAGGCTAGGGACCTAATCAATACAGACATCGGTAATATGTCAGATCTAGAGTTCAGAATGACAATTCTCAAGGTTCTAGCCGGGCTCAAAAAAGGCATGGAAGATATTAGAGAAACCCTCTCGAGAGATATAAAAGCCCTTTCTGGAGAAATAAAAGAACTAAAATCTAACCAAGTTGAAATCAAAAAAGCTATTAATGAGGTGCAATCAAAAATGGAGGCTCTAACTGCTAGGATAAATGAGGCAGAAGAAAGAATTAGTGATATAGAAGACCAAATGACAGAGAATAAGGAAGCTGAGCAAAAGAGGGACAAACAGCTACTGGACCACGAGGGGAGAATTCGAGAATTAAGTGACACCATAAGACGAAACAACATTAGAATAATTGGGATTCCAGAAGAAGAAGAAAGAGAGAGGGGAGCAGAAGGTATACTGGAGAGAATTATTGGGGAGAATTTCCCCAATATGGCAAAGGGAACGAGCATCAAAATTCAGGAGGTTCAGAGAACGCCCCTCAAAATCAATAAGAATAGGCCCACACCCCGTCACCTAATAGTAAAATTTACAAGTCTCAGTGACAAAGAGAAAATCCTGAAAGCAGCCCGGGAAAAGAAGTCTGTAACATACAATGGTAAAAATATTAGATTGGCAGCTGACTTATCCACAGAGACCTGGCAGGCCAGAAAGAGCTGGCATGATATTTTTAGAGCACTAAACGAGAAAAACATGCAGCCAAGAATACTATATCCAGCTAGGCTATCATTGAAAATAGAAGGAGAGATTAAAAGCTTAGAGGACAAACAACAACTGAAAGAATTTGCAAATACCAAACCAGCTCTACAGGAAATATTGAAAGGGTTCCTCTAAGCAAAGAGAGAGCCTACAAGTGGTAGATCAGAAAGGAACAGAGACCATATACAGTAACAGTCACCTTACAGGCAATACAATGGCACTAAACTCATATCTCTCAATAGTTACCCTGAATGTGAATGGGCTAAATGTCCCTGTCAAAAGACACAGGGTATCAGAATGGATAAAAAAACAAAACCCATCTATATGTTGCCTCCAAGAAACTCATTTTAAGCCCGAAGACACCTCCAGATTTAAAGTGAGGGGGTGGAAAAGAATTACCATGCTAATGGACATCAGAAGAAAGCAGGAGTGGCAATCCTTATATCAGATCAATTAGATTTTAAGCCAAAGACTATAATAAGAGATGAGGAAGGACACTATATCATACTCAAAGGGTCTGTCCAACAAGAAGATTTAACAATTTTAAATATCTATGCCCCCAACGTGGGAGCAGCCAACTATATAAACCAATTAATAACAAAATCAAAGAAACACATCAACAACAATACAATAATAGTAGGGGACTTTAACACTCCCCTCACTGAAATGGACAGGTCATCCAAGCAAAAGATCAGCAAGGAAATAAAGGCCTTAAACGACACACTGGACCAAATGGACATCACAGATATATTCAGAACATTTCATCCCAAAGCAACAGAATACACATTCTTCTCTAGTGCACATGGAACATTCTCCAGAATAGATCACATCCTCGGTCCTAAATCAGGACTCAACCGGTATCAAAAGATTGGGATCATTCCCTGCATATTTTCAGACCACAATGCTCTAAAGCTAGAACTCAACCACAAAAGGAAGTTTGGGAAGAACCCAAATACATGGAGACTAAACAGTATCCTTCTAAAGAATGAATGGGTCAACCGGGAAATTAAAGAAGAATTGAAAAAAATCATGGAAACAAATGATAATGAAAATACAACGGTTCAAAATCTGTGGGACACAATAAAAGCAGTCCTGAGAGGAAAATATATAGCGGTACAAGCCTTTCTCAAGAAACAAGAAAGGTCTCAGGTACACAACCTAACCCTACACCTAAAGGAGCTGGAGAGAGAACAAGAAAGAAACCCTAAGCCCAGCAGGAGAAGAGAAATCATAAAGATCAGAGCAGAAATCAATGAAATAGAAACCAAAAAAACAATAGAACAAATCAACGAAACTAGGAGCTGGTTCTTTGAAAGAATTAATAAAATTGATAAACCCCTGGCCCGACTTATCAAAAAGAAAAGAGAAAGGACCCAAATAAATAAAATCATGAATGAAAGAGGAGAGATCACAACTAACACCAAAGAAATACAAACTATTATAAGAACATACTATGAGCAACTCTACGGCAATAAATTTGACAATCTGGAAGAAATGGATGCATTCCTAGAAACATATAAACTACCACAACTGAACCAGGAAGAAATAGAAAGCCTGAACAGACCCATAACCAGTAAGGAGATTGAAACAGTCATTAAAAATCTCCAAACAAACAAAAGCCCAGGGCCAGATGGCTTCCCGGGGGAATTCTACCAAACATTTAAAGAAGAACTAATTCCTATTCTTCTGAAACTGTTCCAAAAAATAGAAATGGAAGGAAAACTTCCAAACTCATTTTATGAGGCCAGCATCACCTTGATCCCAAAACCAGACAAGGATCCCACCAAAAAAGAGAGCTATAGACCGATTTCCTTGATGAACACAGATGCGAAAATACTCAACAAAATACTAGCCAATAGGATTCAACAGTACATTAAAAAGATTATTCACCACGACCAAGTGGGATTTATTCCAGGGCTGCAAGGTTGGTTCAACATCCGCAAATCACCCTATATATTTATTTTTAAGTAATCTGTACACCCAAGGTAGGACTCAAACTCACAACACTGAAATCAAGTCATGTACTTTACTGACTGAGCCAGCCAGGCACCGCAAACTTATGGTTTCTAAGAAGCCAAAGTACCTCTGAATATTGACTTATATTGAAACCTGATTTACATTTGAATATAACCTGAAATGTTGGATTTTAAATTAAATATATCAAATAATCATGCCAAATATTATCATATTAGAAATAATTAACTATTATCTAGAGAGATACATGTGATAAATTACCAAGTAGATTGAATATGTATTAATTTACACTGCTTGAATAAATCAGAGTATATATACACCATTTCATTACATAATAACTTGCATTATTTTAAATATTTGTATATTCCTGAGATGTTCCTTAACTTCTGAAGGTAGTATTATGAACATGGAAATAAATAGAAATGTGAGAAATACCATTTATGACTGATTTATTATAGATTCTATGAGCCCCCACATTGAAAATTCACAGTAACATTTTATTTAGAATTCAAATTTATTAAAATATGTCTAAGATCTTCTATTTCATGTTTATAAAGTATCTGCGCAGAATACATATATTTCTATCACTGCTATTCTTTCTTTAAAAAGATTTATTTGTTTATTTGAGAGAGAGAGAGAGAGTGCGCACACAGGATCAGGGAGAGGGACAGAGGGAGTGGAAAAGGGAGAGAGAGAATCCTCAGCTGACTGCTGGTTGAGCAACGAGCCTACCACAGCACTAGTCCCATGACCTTGAGATCATGATCTGATTGGAAATTAACTGTCAAGTGTTCTGCCCAGCTGACTGAGCCATCCATGTGCCCCTATGACTGTTACTGTTGACATCTTAGCAGACTTCCCAGCCAATGCCAAAGGGGGAAAAGTATGGAAGAAAGGAAAGAAAAAAGCTGGAAGGGAGGAAGGAAGGAAGACAGGAAAAAAAGGAGGAAAGGGAGGGAATGATGAAGGGAAGAAAGAAGGAAAAGGGAGATAAGAAAGAAAGAAAAAAGAGAGAAAGAATGAAAGAAATATGGTATAGTTGAAAAATCAAATCTCTTTATGTTGGGCAATAAGATTTCCTCCTTAGGAAAACAACAAAAACAGCAACAACAGAAAACATGATAGACCCCCAAACTATTAGAACTGGTTCAAATAGTTCAAATAGTAGTTGTCAAAATCAGGGCCATCTCCCCTAGCACAGACATAAATTTTAGTTATTTAGGTATTCAAAAATTATGAGGTAGAAATTTTAGGATACCATGAAACACGGACATACAAAGTGTTACTCTATTATCACCTTATTTTCTTCATCAAATCACATACACAATAGTCAGGAGTTATCACTCCAGTGATATCTGTTTGTATCAGTTTGTATCTGTTTAACCCACTGTGCAGGTAGAAATTTTTTTTTCAAATATCTAAGTAAATTTTTATTCTGAATCTTTAAATCAAAAATGTACACATTTCTGGGGCACCTGGGCAGCTCAGTGAGTTTAGCCTCTGCCTTCAGCTCAGGTCATGGTCTCAGGGTTCTGGGATCAAGCCCCAGATTCTCTGCTCGGTAGGGAGCCTGCTCCCCCCCGCCCACCCTGCCTGCCTCTCTGCCTACTTGTGAACCCTGTCTGTCAAATAAATAAATAAAATCTTTAAAAAAAAGAATGTACATTTATTTATTTTTTATAAATAAAGTGCCAAAGTGTAAATATTTTAATTTTCATAGCATATTAGGTCTCTTTTGCAACTACTCAACTTTGCTATTATAGCATGAAAACAGGCATAGACAATATGTAAATAATGGGCATGACTGTGTTACAATAAAGCTTTATTTATAAAAGCAAGTGACTGGCCCTATACTCACTACTACTTTAGAGGAATAGAATAAGATAGGGTTTTTGTTTCTGTTTCTGTTTTTGTTTTGCCATCAACACAACATCTGCTTCCAGAGTTCTAGGTATTTTAATCACATCTCCTGATGTAGATAACAGTAATGGTATCCAATTGTTATTTCACTCTCATTCACTTACTTTGCTGTTCTTTAAAAAGAAGATTAATAAGAAATTTTGTTGCTCTTTTTTAGTTACAGCTTAAAATTCTTCATCAAGATGGGATCCAATTTCAGGATGAAGATCTCTCTTGACCTCTTGACAAGTGCTGTAAGGATTCATTTATGTCAGACTCTGGTATGTATCTGACTGAGAAATCTGCCCTCAGGCCTTAGTGTAGCTGACCTAAAGACAATATTGACTAGGCAAAATTTGCCAGTAAAGTATAAAGGCAATAATGTAAATTTGGCTTCACGTCATTAAGGAAGAATTTTACCAAGGTCTCTCTGAACAAGAACCAATAGGAAAAGTCATCAGGATGAATATCCCAGGTGTGCTTGGGTGGCTCAGTTGTTTAAGGGTCTACCTTTGACTCAGGTCATGATACCAGGGTCCTGGGATCAAGCCTCACCTCATGGACCACTGCTCACTGCTCAGTGGGGAATCTGCTTCTCCCTCTCCCTCTGCTCCCCTACACATCTCCACCCTGCTCAAGCTGTCTCTCTCTCAAATAAATAAATAAAATATTTTTTTAAAAAAGATAAATATCCCCAAATTAATCATTTTTTAAAATAGTGGCATTACTAATTACTGGAAAAATTTTAATATTCATAGTAACAGAGCAATTTCTAAAACTCTAAAAGTAAATTTAGATGTTCAAGAATTACATAAAAAATATGAAAGTTTACTAATATATGTTAAGACATAAATAATGATAAGATATGCCTTTGGTTTGTTTTGTTTTTTGATGGCAATGTCTCAAAATTGAAAACATTCAAATTCTTCTTAAATTTATTCCTTAAATTTAAGCCATCAGTCAAAATCTTACCAGATTTTTATAAAGATTTGAGCAATTTACCTTAAATATAAAATATTTAAGAATATCTGAGCATTTGGGGAACAATGGAATAATAATGTCATAGGTCTAATCTAAAATCAAACAAATACACTATAAACAGTCAAAAATAGAAAAATTATATAAAAGAAATAGCTACAACTCTGCCTTATATTTTCACAAATAAATTTCCAGTTTATTAAGGAACTAAATGTACAAAATAGAAATCACACATAAGAAGATAATTAATAGCATCGAGGTGCTGGAGGTCTCTATAAAACAAAAATATAAAGAAAAATACATTTATTACCTCAAATATTAAGACATTAACATGACAGAATACTTCAGAGTGTTAAATGCAAATATAAATTTAGAAAACATATTACCAACATATATAAAGACAAAAAACTAACCTCCAAATTATTTAAAGTATTTGTATAAATGAGTAAGAAGAAGGAAACTAATAGAAAAATGGCCAAAATGTGAAAAGACAATCCACAAAAAAAAAAGGGTCTCAAAATTTTAAGGAAAAAGTGTTCAACCTGTCAATTGACATTTATAATGATGAGATAATATGCTATACTGACTTGATCAGTAAAATAGGAAGAGTGATAAATTCCAAGCTCCTCTTACTTTTGAGATTTCAAGTTAATATAATTATGTGCAGGATCATTTGACAGTATAGGTTAAATTAAAATTTATGTGAAACCTTAAAAATCATTTTTTCATTCCACCATGTATCTACTACAAAAGTAATTAAAGGTATAGAAAGAGATGTGGCAAAGAGGATTGTTGCAGGGTGGGCTGCAACAACAACAGGGAAATGGTTGAATGAATTATACAGGGATCCTGTGTACTGCTATGCCATAGTTAAAACCAGGTGTGGTGACAGGTGTTAACTAGACTTACTGTGGTGATCATTTTGCAGTATATACCAATAATGAATCATTATGTTGTACACCTAAAACCAGCGTAACATTTCTTGTCAATTATATCTCAATTAAAAAAGGAAACATAAGCTAGATCATTTTTGTACTAACATGGAGAAATCTCTATAGCACATTATAATATGGAAAGCTAAGAATCCTGAGTGTGTATGACACAATGTCTTTGTTAAAAAACTCTAAAACCTATTTCTGCAATTATTTCAAGTTTTATAGAGAACTATGGAATATTGATGCAAGTGAGAACCGATTATATAATTCAGTTAAGAATAGTAGTAGATTTGGGGCGCCTGGGTGGCTCAGTGGGTTAAGCCACTGCCTTCGGCTCAGGTCATGATCCCAGGGTCCTGGGATCGAGTCCCGCATCGGGATCTCTGCTCAGCGGGGAGCCTGCTTCCTTCTCTCTCTCTCTGCCTGCCTCTCTGCCTACTTGTGATCTCTCTCTGTCAAATAAATAAATAAATTCTTTTATTGAAAAAAAAAGAATAGTAGTAGATTTTAAGAAATCAGTAGATAAATCGTGTAATATATCTTATTTACATAATATAAAGAGTTTATAGAAAAAATAAATATCCACCCACTTCATCCTGCTAAAGACACACAGTCTTTGTTATATATATTAGACATTCTGAAGAAATGCATGCACCTTGGTGCATCTTCATATTGGTGTTATCATTCATATTTTGCAATCATATTTGAGACATGAGTTTTCTGATTTTAATTCAAGTTTCTAAGTTGCATTTACTGATTCACAAATTTATGGAGACACAACTCAGAGACTACAAGGCAACCAGAAAAACCTGTATTACCTTTCTATATATGGTTATACAACTTATAGAACATCTTCAGAGCTATGTCTGTCATGGTAATTAAACACATACCATTAAGTATTGAGTTCACAACTTAAAGCAGTATATCTGGCACTTAATATCAACACCATATCCACCCTTTTATCACTGTTATTGAGGAAGTCATCAAGACGATATGACCACTGGTTGACCTGCAAACTGGACCCAAGCAATTGGAGGTCCTCATTTCTCCCCTGTCCATGAAATGTTCTGCCCACTGTTTGCATAGTTGGAGCTATTTTCAAGGATGCAGTCTTAGGAGAGCAATGTGCTGTTGAGACCATCTGGATGGTTTAAGTGACTGAACCTAGTTAAGGTCTTTATATAAGCTTTTAAGATGCTGGTGGTGGGTGAGGAGAAGTACTCCTCTTGCCGCTGCCCAAGATGTAAATTCTCTTGCTTTTTTAAACTACCACCTGCCAATCTGGAGCATCCTGCCTCCTTCTTCAGTCTTTCCTTCCCCTCTGTGTACAAGGGTCAATGTCAGACTTCACCTGTGGAACTCTCAAGTTCTCAAACCAAGAGCTACCTATATTTGCATCATAATCTTCACAGTCATCAGTTACGTTAATATTCTTAAAAAGCATCAAGTAAAATTGACTTTATATGTAGATGAACTATTCACATCAAGAAATAACCTTTGCTTTCTTTCTCTTTACAGCAAAAATATTTAAGCATATAAATCCCATCATTTTACCTATTAATTCTGGTTAACTTAGTGCATGTATTTAGTCTAGGCAAAGCTAGAAGCGACTTGAAATTTGCAGGGCACGGAACCAGAGGCTGGTTTGAAAGACACCAAGATGGTTTTCTGCAGGAGAGTGGTTTTGACCAATACCATGATGATTCCACAAAATAATGACATATAAAATGAAGTCACCTTCTACTGAGAAATTTCTGGGGAGTTTTTGTTTGTTTGCTTGTCTGTTTGTTTATCACACACACAGAAAAATGACATTTACAATGAGGAAGTAAATTACATTTACCTATGATTTTCTGTTCTGAATTTATTAGTATGTCACCAGAATCTTGAATAGATTCATTTAAGTATTCCATATTTGGGTATTCAATCATCTTGTCTCTTAGTTTCTGATAAGACTTCTGATATGTCTGGCAGTTCACCCAACACACAAGCATCCTATAAAGTCACTGGAAGTACAAATTCTCATTTCAACTCCTCTATATCTATGGCAACTACACATTCCATTCTCATTGATCAAAGTCCAAACCAAAGAATAATCCCCAGTAATTGCTTACTTATTCAATTTTCTTTCTAACTCCATGTTCTAGGGAAATTCTTTTTTGAAAGGTCAGCAACTTGTCTCCAATTCATTTCATTAAATATGAGAGGGAAAAAAAGGAGCTTTATATTATTTAGTAAGGACAAGGTACATAATCACAAAGTGAAAGGTGCTAATATCTATTCTTGCTCAAAATGAATTGCAGCCTTTTTCAACTTTCATCAGAACATTAATTGGCATTTTAATAAGAGTATCTTTTAAAGCAACTGCATGGTAAAGCAGACAAT
The DNA here is from genome assembly GCF_964662115.1 of Mustela nivalis. Lineage (NCBI taxonomy): Eukaryota > Metazoa > Chordata > Mammalia > Carnivora > Mustelidae > Mustela > Mustela nivalis. Next base: position 127,919,473 of record NC_139021.1, read on the forward strand.
AGCTAGCAAGAATCTCCATTATTGAAGAATTCTTTTCAACATCTGAAAGTGGAAAATGGTTAAAATAGGTTATTAAATGGTAATTTCATAAATTTGAAGTCAGTTGTAAAGGGAAGTTTTTGTACTAGTAACAGACCAAGAAACCATTGAGAATGTGGACTCTTATTAACAAACTGTGCCTAACTTTGACAGAGAGATTAATAAAAGTTATTAGTACGTTGATTCACTGTTTTTTAATGAGATGCAGAATCTCATTTCTAGTCTCATTTTAAAATCAACCGTGTGCCCCAGCAAGCACCAGTTAGTGTTCAGTGGCTAAGGTTTACATCTTGGCTCAGCTACTTCTTAGCTACAGGATCTTATCAAGTTACTTACCTTGATTGAGCATTGGTTTTCTTATGTGTAAATGAGATAATGAAATGCACCCTTGTACATAAAGTTGGAGTGAGCACTAAATAATCCATATAAAATGTTTTGCACAGGACTGGTTGTATAGTCATCATAAAGATGGAAGTTATTAGCACAGTTATCCCATAAGTACATCCTTTTTTCAAAGCTTTCCTCTATGCTGGTGATGAAATAGAAATGGGTTCCTTGAATGCTCTTCCATACCTCCCTGCTCATGCAAATGTTTCCAGCTTCTCTAGTGAATACTTTTCTGATTAACCCTGAGTGTATACTATATACTTTGCACTTTTAAAAGTCTTTCCTCTTTATTTGGATAATTCCTCTTCCCGTTTCCATTTACCTTATATTTCTACATTATAATTTTTATTTTTTATTTTTTTAAAGATTTTATTTATTTATTTGACAGACAGAGATCACAAGTAGTCAGAGAGGCAGGCAGAAAGAGAGGAGGGGAAGCAGGCTCCAAAGCAGGGCTCCATCCCAGGACCCTGGGATCATGACATGAGCCGAAGGCAGAGGTTTCAACCCACTGAGCCACCGAGGATCCCCATCTACATTATAATTTAAAAAAAAATTTATTCCTTCAAGTCTTAGTTCTTATTGACTATCTGAGGGAAGCTGTTAAATATTTCTTGAAAAAATATCATATGCATGTGTTTATTAGCTATATATGTATGTATATATGTATACACACAAACATTATTTTTTTTATTTTTTTTAAAGATTTTATTTATTTATTTGACAGAGAGAAATCACAAGTGGGCAGAGAGGCAGAGAGAGAGAGAGAGAGGAGGAAGCAGGCTCCCCGCTGAGCAGAGAGAGCCCGATGCGGGACTCGATCCCAGGACCCCAAGATCATGACCTGAGCCGAAGGCAGCGGCTTAACCCACTGAGCCACCCAGGCACCCCACAAACATTATTTTTTGCACCTAATTTCATGGGGGTTTATAATGTACATCACTCCTCTAGTCCATCTAGAAATTACCTACGGTTCATGAGCTCAACCTTCAATATTGTGAAATTTCTGGATTTCTAGAGTTCTTAAACTGGCACACATCTGATTCTGGACTAGAAGGCTCCAATTTCTCTTTGCTTAAGATTGCAAAAAAATGGAGACATTGTATAAAATACTTGGAAATTCAACGCAAAGTCAGTTTGCGATAGGAAAAGTGGAATTGGTATTAGTTTGAAGGAGGGGAGCTAAGGTCTTGCAAAGGAGCTAAGGGTATGAAGATGTAGCAAGTACAGACAATATTTTGGAAAAGTTTAAGGTAAGTGGAAAAGATATACCAGTACTTGTTTGGGATGACGGTACAAAGAAAGACGGGTCTACCAGAGGAGATGGACATATTTGGGGTTGTTCACCTGTATGACAGAGGGTAACAGAAGAGAAGCAAACACATGCAATTACCTCTCTGTTTCTGTATATTGGGCCAAATTAGCAGATTCCATCTCCAACGTTTGGTGAGCTCTTAGAAAAGGTCAATAATAACAAGCTATTAGTGGAGATTTCCCAAGGCTACTAACTCCTTGGCACATCAAACAGGTCTATCATTGGAGATGTTTGCTCCAAGAGATTAAAGAAGAAAATATCATCCTTTTATTTTTTTTTCTTTTAGTCTGACATAGCAACCAGTACATATTAATGCTCATCAACTATTTATTTAGTAATTTTACTAACGTGGAATGCATCTGTCTGAAAACCTGGATGACTCCACCATACTCTAGCAGAAGTTATCAGCTTATTTAGGCTTTGCAAGAATGTTTCTCATCAAAGAGAAGCACAGGCTTTTGGGAAATCTGTGTGGGAAAGACAGTGAAGAGCCAGAGGGACTGAAGGAGTAAAGTGCCCCTATGTCTAATGCACTCATGTGGAAAATTAACTGTTCACCATCTAGGTCATTAGAATGACTTGGGAAGACTCAGGTAGGCTTACTGATTAGGCTGCTCTAGTAGGAAATTTAGAAACCTCAATTTTGTTTCTAGCTTTCTGCCTTTTGACCTTTTGAAAAAGTAATTTCAGATCTCATTTTCTCTGGCTTTTAAATAGAATCATACTTGTCCATAAGGCAATTTTAAGATACTCAGATGAATGATGTTACACACGTTTAAATGCAATTCTCTACTGATTTACTGGAAGACACATATTTCTTTATTTGGAAACTGTCTTATATATTTTATTAGCTCTTACTACACAAAATGTCTGAAATAGACTGCTAGTAGAATTACCACTTCACCAATATGTAAAGTGAATGCTAGGAGTATAAATAAAAGGATCAAAAATCAGAATCTCAGAAATCATGTTTAATCATTTATCCCAAAAGTAACAGTGGATTAAGAACTTTGATGGGGCTTCTGGGTGGCTCAGTTGGTTAAGCAACTGCCTTCGCCTCAGGTCATGATCTTGGAGCCCCAGGATCAGGTCCCACATCAGGCTCCCTGCTTAGTGGGGAGTCTGCTTCTCCCTCTGACTTCTCCTGTCTCATGCTCTCTCACTCTCTCTCAAATAAATAAATAAAATCTTTAAAACAAAAGAACTTTGATAAACCACAACATTGAACCCTGGATAAAATATAGTACTGTCCACTGTACTTTTGGGTAATAATAATAATAGTTAACACAAAGCAATGACTGTGTACAGACAGGCACTGCTCTGAGTGTTTAACATATATTAATTCAAGTATTCTCACAAGAACTCTGTCAGGTATATACTATTGCTGCTTTCATTCTACACTTAAGGAATCTGAGATGCAAAAGAACTATCTAATCCACTTACGAACAACAAGTGGCAGAGCCAATATTTGCACCTGGGAAAAAGGATTCAGAATCTGGGCTCATAGCACTTTACCGTACTACATATCTAGTTGAATTGCTTTCCACAATCATTATTAAGTCATAAATCCAAAAAGTTATTTCTATGCAAACATTTCCTACCAACTTACTTCAACTAGTTTTAAAATTGGTTAAAAAATCTTTTGTTTTGGGGGGCACCTGGGTGGCTCATTTGGTTAAGTGTCTGCCTTAGGCTCAGGTCATGATCCCGGGGTCCTGGGATCAAGTCCTGTATCAGGCTTCTTGCTCAGCCAAGAGTCTGCTTCTCCCTCTCCCTCTGCCTGCCACTCCCCCTGCTTGTGTTCACTCTTTCTTTCTCTGTCAAATCAATAAATAAAATTTTTAAAAATTGTTTATTAAAAAATCTATTGTTTTTAAATCATGAAATAAGATATTTAATTACTACAGTGAGTTAGGGGCTAAGTTGTACATTGACTGGATGAAAAGATAAATGGTATTGGTTTCTTGATATTTTCTGCATCCTAAAGAGAAATAGAAGACCCTACTATCAGTATGAAAAGGAGAAAATAGAAGTCAGAATTTTACTATTAAAATGGCCAAAATTGGGGCACCTGGGTGGCTCAGTTGGTTAGTGTCTGACTCTTGATTGTCCTGAGGTGGAGTCTCATGTCTGGCTCCTTGCTCAGCAGGGAGTCTGCTGAAAGGTCCTTCTCTCCCTCTCCCTCCCTCCTCCCCTGCTTGCACTGGCACCCTCTCTCTCTCTCTCTCATTCTCTCTCTCTCTCTTTCTTTCTTTTTTTTTCTTTATTTATTTTTTTTTTTTTAGATTTTACTTATTTATTTGACAGAGAGAGAGATCACAAGTAGGCAGAGAGGCGGGCAGAGAGAAAGAGGGGAAAGCAGGCTCCCTGCTGAGCCGAGAGCCCGATGCAGGGCTTGATCCCAGGACCCTGAGATCATGACCTGAGCTGAAGGCAGAGGCTTAACCCAGAGTCACCCAGGTGCCTCTCCTCTCTCTTTCAAATAAATAAATAACTTTTTTTAAATTACCAAAGTTGCCCATTGCCCAAAACATATGGGTTGATATAACAATGAGACTAGGGTGGGAACATTATGAAACATAAATTAATAGTTCCTTGAATATTGTGTTTTGTTTTGCTTTTGCTTAAGACTTAATGTTTCAATAATTTTCCCAAGCTCAATTTATATAACACTTAAGTTCATTTTAAGCAAAACTACTAGAAAGTAACATTTTATATTTTGTAAATATGCAATAATAACCAAATTATTTTAATTGCTGATGTGTTAATGGGTGAATCAAGACACAGTTGACCCAAAAATTTGTAGCAAATCGTTGTATAGTCAAGCTGATTTAGGCAGACAATGTATATTTGGATTCACAGGTCTCAGCATATAGCTAATCTACATCCACAGGCCATTCCTAATTAAAGCGTGTTCTCATACTCTGCTAAGGTTTGCTAATAGATTTAAAGGAAGATTATTTATGTAAACACATCTCAACAAGTTCTTGTAAATTTGTCTCTTAAATGAGCCCATGAATATCCTTTATTAAAATGCTTGTGGATTTTTTTTAAGATTCTAATCACAATGGGTGGCTCAAATTGCTTCATAAACCACATTTTCTAAATCACTTGAGCAGCTGAAAGGTCCTGTTTATATATAAAACAAAGTTTTATCTTCATGTAGTCAATTTTGTACAGAATAAACAAGATTTTGAGGAAATAATTTCACCAAAAGTGTTTTTTTTTAATTACCATAAATACCACATACATGATTTTATACTCCAAACTCAGCCAAGCTGTATCTTCAGCTTTTCATTTTGAAATCTTGTGTGCATAGAAAACATTCCTCTACTTTTTTTTGTTTTGTTTTGTTTTTGTTTTTTTTTAGTTTTACCATACAAATTATACACAAATATTTACTTGAAATTATGTTCAACTTGCTAGGAATGAGGTATAATTAATATAATTCACTGAAGTTATATGTATATTTTTCTGTCAATAATTGCAGATTGTGTTTAGGATACTATTTACGTAGTTTGGGTATACTTATGTGTGAGGTGAGAGTTGGCATCGCAATTTCTAAGCAACTTAAATTGCAGGGTGAGGCAAGTATTGTTCTTTCTAGGATAAAGTGTCATATGGTAGATGACCAGTTGGTCTCTTATTTAAATTACAGATTAATCTACACAGCATAAGGCAGTGGAGGTGGAAGATTTTGATTCAAAATGATAATTGTAGAGGAGAGGTTGTAGTGATTAAACTCAGTAACATAAAGGTAAAAATCAGCAGGAATCACATTATATCTGTTTTTCTTTACTAATATCACATGTAAAGAAACATGAAGTGTTACATAATAAATATTCAGTGCCTATAAATAAAATAATGTAATAAGACACTGAGATGTAATAGACATAGAGATGTTACTTAAATAAATAGGAAAAACCATTTGGGTATTTAACATGAAAGATAGTTTTAATTTTATAAAGACTGGATGGAATAAATTTTATGTTATACCACAAAGGAAAATAATCATTGTTTCCAAATTCTTTAAGTGGATTCCAGAGTTGAAGTAAATGTTTATTTCCACTCTGTGAATAAGGAAATGTCAGAATTTTCTATGCTGTATCTGGGAAAAGTGACATACCTTTTCACTTCTATTAAATGTTACAACTTCATACTAGCAGAATAGACAGATGTGCCTTTTGTGGCTTTCCTCTGACAGAACAAATACTATACAAAAATACTAATAATGAAGTTCAAACCAATTCTTCATGTTCCTTAGTGATTTCCACCATCTCACCATTGCAACTTAACAAGTCTTGGTTTTTCAAATTGGAGAGTACTAGTCCTTCAAATATAATACATCAGTGTTCTCAGTCTGCTCTTTGAATGGGTATATTGAACAATGGTGCATCAATTACCCTTAGTTACAAGGGAAAAAATGACTGCTTCACAAAATAGACAGGATTCTTCTCTTGGAAGAGACCAATGTAGAGGGCTGCTGGTAGTCCTCATCCTTCTTTGCTACATATGCCACTTATATTACCTTATTTTTCACAAGATGTTTCTGCAATTGCTCTCAAGCCAGTTTCTTTGCTATGCTATGAATACAGTGATGCTGCGCGAAGAATGGACATGCTGAAAGCAGCTGCATTAACTGTATTCTCTAAGCAGTTCAGAAAAGTTACATGACCGAAAACACCTGCATTCAAGTCCAGTTCTGCAACTTTAAGCTATACAAAGTGGGCTCATTTATCCCATCTGCATCAGAAGGGTTATGGTGCTTAAATATGCTATGATGGTATAATGGTAACTGGTAATAGATGAGAAAGGGGCCTTTTGAACTCTAAAGTGATCTGAATTTAACTACTTAAGTGCACCCTTTAAATTCTACATTTAATTGTATTTTATAAAATGCTTTGCAATCATGCACGTTATTTTGTCTATTTTTACTCACATACATGATAAAAGGTTTAATTTTTTAAATATTATGGCATCACTCAACTCTCCCAAATTTTTACTAAGTCAGGAACCAATGAATTTATACAGATTTCTTTTTTTTTAATTAATTTTTTATTTTTTATAAACATATATTTTTATCCCCAGGGGTACAGGTCTGTGAATCACCAGGTTTATACACTTCACAGCACTCACCAAAGCACATACCCTCTCCAATGTCCATAATCCCACCCCCTTCTCCCCAACCCCCTCCCCCCACCAACCCTCAGTTTGTTTTGTGAGATTAAGAGTCACTTATGGTTTGTCTCCCTCCCAATCCCATCTTGTTTCATTTATTCTTCTCCTACTATCATATACAGATTTCTTTTTGCCTTCAATTTTGTATGTGCAAAAACCTAACAATATTTATCAAGAGTATTTGGGGCTGTGAAGAGCTTAAATATTAAATAACATTTTTCCAAACTAATAATTTGTTATAAAATAATGTTAAGTTCCTCACTAATAGAACAAGTATGTATGAATAAAGACATACAGTTTTTTTAAACATTCTCTGTCAAAGAGAATTAATTTTTCAAGACACAAAAACTATTAGCACAGTAAGAACAAGTCAATAGTCATTCTAAGCCAAATAACAAGGCATTCTAAAAAAAAAAAAAAGACACTATCATTTACTCTACTTGTTTCTATGCTTCAAGTAAATGTGACATTGGCCATCAATGTCTTTTCTTGAAACTACAAAAGAAAATAGTGGGGATCTCTTATTCTGCTCAATGGGTATTAACTGTAGAGATACCTATATTTGAGAACAGGACTTGAATTGAACTATTCAATTATCTAGGGCTTAACTTTTAGTTTCATTTTAGTACTGAAAGAATGCATTCAGGCAGAAAGACAATTTATGTCTTACAGGTATCTTGTTCTTAGGACTAGTAGTAGACTTGTATCCAGAGGCAAAAGTCTATTTTTTATCCTTGTTTTTAAAAAAATATATTGCAGGGACACCTACATGACTTAGTTGATTCTTGGTTTCTGCTCAGGTCATGAGATCAAGTCCTGTGTCAGGCTCCATGCTCAGTGGGAAGTCTGCTTGGAGATTCTCTCCCTCTGCTCCTCCCCTTTGCTTTCTCTCTCTCTCAAATAAATAAATAAATCTTTAAATATCATAATAAATCTGTATGATGACATGATGGTTATACTTACTGCGGTGAGCATTTCATAATGTATACAAATATTGAATCACTCTGTTGTATGCTTAAAATAATATATTTTATACCAACTATACTTCAATTAAAAAAACACATGGTATAAAGAAAAATAAATAAAACTGTGTTATTTTATATTTTCCCACTACTCCCCTGACATTGCACACACATATAAGATTAAATTCTCTGGCAAATCATTATTGGACAATTTTTCTTCCTACCCTTTATGCTACCTGTGACTGTAGACTCCTCACTATAGAGATAGCCATGGAAATAATAGCTAAGTCAAGTTCTTCCCATCTTATCAGTACTTGTCAACCCTATATCTCCTATTCTATGCATCAAAAAGAAAAACAATAATATGATATAATTTTTAAAGAATGGTTTCAAACATTATACTGCTCTGGCAGCAATATTTTTAGAAGACTTCAGAGCTTTGTCCAATGATCATCAATAAAAACTTCTGATAATTTGATAGACAAATAAAGGAGATATTCTTAGGCAGGGGGATATATATCCTTCAAATTTTAATGCATATGCTGTCATAGATGTACATGCCAGTATCATATTTTTTTCCAATTAAATAATGAGCCATTGATCTTGATTTATGCCCATAAAAATAAGTAATTAAAGATTAATTGGCAAACAAGGCTTTACATTGTTAGTACTTACCTTAATAATACTGACAGATTTTTATAAACCATAGATTATAATTGTCATGGAGAGGAATGATCTAATAGTTTGAACTACTGAATATCTTTCCTATATGTTTCTAAGACACAGTCTCTTATAGAAGACAGGCTATTATCTTATCCTTTAAGTTAAGTAGAATTTCACATAATCCTGATTAATTTGTCAAGAAGAAATGCATTATTAGCCATTGTTCTCTCTGAGTATATATAATCCAGTGAACTTTCTTTTCTTGTTATCTCTCACAAACTATTTTCAGTGATTTCTGTAAATATCGCATGTATAAGAACTATCATGGTAAAAATAAAAACGTTATATTCTGTAGAAAAAATAGGAGAATTATTTTCAAATTTATTTTTTGAAACCATAGTCTGTTTCATTGGTCATAATTGACAGTGAAAAGATAAAGGTGGAAAATCTAGACTAGATTTTAATTTCTGAAGCTTAAATTAGATCCTGATATCTTTATGGAAACAATGAACAAATATTTGCCATAGACGTACATATGTGGCCATCTTAATACTTTTGCTGGTTGTCCTGAACATTGAGTCCCATCCTCTATCAGTAAGATTCTACTGAACTCTATAATTTATGATGGTGACAAGATCACTGGCAAAGTGTATGGACTTATTGTTGTTTACTCAGTTTGTTCTAAGGGGCTTCCCAGGTAGGTAAGCTGTCTAGAGGATAAGTGATCTCCTCCAGGACCATGATATCTGGCAAGAGACTAAGGACAGGGGAAGCCACTCCTCTCTCTCTTACAGGTGGAATATACTAGAGGCTTCAGGTTTGGCTCTGTCCTATATTAAGGAGGCCGCAGTAACCTTGACAAACTTGGAAGATGCTGCTTTCATTACCCAAGAAATAATGATAGATAGCTAGGTGTGGAAGGTTATAGTCTCAGGGTTTGTGAGGGCCTGTTTTCAGGATAGCCCAGTCTGTGACTAGCAATTTTTACTCTAATGGTGTCAAAAGGGCAGGGTTTGTTTTTTTGTTTTTGTTTTTGTTTTTGTTTTGTTTTGTTTTGTTTTGTTTTGCATCAGAAGCCCACAGACAATTTATGGCCATCATAGGTTGTCCAGAGACTCCAGGAAGCATGAGAGAAAGTTGCTAAGGTTTTGATGGTGAAGGAGTCTCTGAGAGCACTAGTGTAAATGCCTTTTGACTTGGATTTGGAAAGATTCTAGAGCCTTTTTTTTTTTTTTTTTTCTGATGGTGGGCTGATTTGTAAGTAGAACCATTAGTAAAACAAAGTAAAATCTGTAAATAAGGAGTATATTGCTTTCAGAACTCAAAGTTTCTAATAAGTGTGCCAAATGAATCTCCTCAATGGAGGATATCATCAATGAGATGATGATCCTACCTGTGCTCCTGAAGAAAAGTGGATACAGTTAAGATCTTGTCTGCAAAGATGGTGTGCATTGGCACAGCTGTCAAGGTACATTATAGGGAGACTAGTAATGGTGTGTGTGTCCTTTGGAGGTGAAGGTGAACAGCTCCTGAGAGTCTATTAAAGTAAGCATCGAATAGAACTTAGAGCATAGAAGTCCAATATATAATGGCAAGACATTTACTGGCTACTGATTGAATAGATTTGGTAGTTTTAGTAATATTGGGTTCCAGGGACTCAATGGATATGACCACAGTATTAAGGGTATGGTAATTTGCCTTCATAGGCCATTTATTCCTTCCTTGTTTAAGAACTGGCAAAACTATGCTGTCAAATGAAGAAGCAGTGGAGGTATCATGCATTCATTAATTAGGTCTTATACAACAAATTTTGATCCCTGAAGACCCCATTTTGATTTATTTGGGATGTATTAACTATTCTAACTAGGGGCTTGTGAGATCCCATTTTATCAGGCCAATTTGTAAGTGCCAAAGACTTAATTTAATTTAAACTTATTACTCACTATATCAGAGTGTTTATGCCTAATATGAGATACTTCAGGGCAAAGGGTACTATGACTATGGGAAACTTAGCCAAGGATATAATTAAAATGAGGTATGGCTATTTTTTGTCCAGTTTGTATTTAGTCATTTTCCCTAGATTATACAGGATACCATATTTAAATTTAGTGGGATCCTCAGGTATAATTATAATTTAAGGCCTAATACTAATTAAGACCAGGAAGCTTTATCATTGGCGCATTTTAGCAAATGTTGAAGTTAATCTAGAATCCATGTTGTAGAAACACAAAAAGCCACTCAGTATCCTCCCTATGTGTCCTGGATTTTGGTATTTTTTTAATCCCTTTCCCTCATTTTCCCCCTGTTTTGAACTTCTAGAAACCTAAAGCCACAGTTTTTAGTTTCTGTCTCTGTCTGGTAAATCATAATGTGGACTTCCTGTGGATTACAGGAAGGGGAGGAGAGTGGAAGCCCACCTCATAGGCAGCAATCTCTTGTTCCAACACTTCCCTATCCACCTCCCAGGGACTGGGTTCTTGACTTAGAGAGTTCTAGCTGCCTCTCCTTGGGACAGCATAGCTCCTTGTCCAAAGTTTCAGTCAATTCAGATATTGATATGGAGTGGCACTTAGTAAAGCCCAAGTACACTGGATAGTTTTTTCATGATTTAAGCAATAGGGTAACTTTGGCATGTGTATGGGGGCGGATACAGAGATGAGATATTCACTCCCTGTCCAAGAGTCCCAACTTTGGTTCAAACATTGGGCTACTGAATTATAGTACAATCCACAATACCCCTGGGGATCTGGGGAACATAAAGTTAGTTGACAACAGTAAGGTGTGTCATAGCACAGAAAATAAGCCACAATCACTGCTGCCTGAGAAACAGCAACAAAACCAGTGTCATTTCTGTACTGTGAGGAAATCTGATCAATATCTTCTTCCACAGTGGTCACCAAAAGCACATGGACAAACCAAAATTTTTCCCTAAATAATAATTAAAAAAAAAAAAAAAAAAAAAAACACCACTGGTCCTGAGGAAGTGACAAGCTCCTGAAATAAGCCTCTGCCAAACATAGGGTGTGACCAGAGATATATTAGAAAGTTGACCCCAGAGGTGCAGCTCAAGAGATCTATCATTCCTACTGTCCTAAGTGAGGACCTCACCTGGGCTGGTCTGCAGTCCTCTAAGTTTAGCCAATAGTTTAAGTATTCCATCACCAAAGAAATTTGGGTAAAGAGAGTCATGGGAATCAACAGACAAATTGGAATTTTTTTTTTTTTAATAGGGTCATTTTTTTTTTTTTTTAAGATTTTATTTATTTATTTGTCAGAGAGCGAGCAAGCGAGAGCGAGCATAGGCAGAGTGGAAGAGCATAGGCAGAGTGGAAGAGCATAGGCAGAGTGGAAGGCAGAGTCAGAGGGAGAAGCAGGCTCCCTGCGGAGCAAGGAGCCCGATGTGGGACTCGATCCCAGGACACTGGGATCATGACCTGAGCTGAAGGCAGCTGCTTAACCAACTGAGCCACCCAGGCGTCCCTGGAATTTTTTTGATGTCAGGACACAACACACCAACACTGGGATAGATGAAAGGCAGGACTTTGTTACTTATAGCTCCAAATGATGGAAGGCTGCTGGGCAGGTTCATACTGGGGGTTGTACCTGAAGATGGGGTACTAGAAAGTTGGTGCTATAAGGGTGTAGCTTATGTATGGTGGGTGGAGTGGGGTGGCTAGGTTTCTTTGACTCTTTGTGGATTTGCTTCTTTGAATAAATGTACAGGTTCTGCATTATAAGGGCTGCGCCTAGTTGTCTGATACCTGGCCTCAGATCAGTTAGCTCGAGTGCATAATTACCCAGACTGTGAAAACTCGTTCAAGCAAGTGGTTAGGGTATGGAATTAATTAGGGGAACTGACTGGCTTCCAGCTAGGACTTCAAAACTGGGTTAAGACATTATTTAAGACAAACAAGCAATTATATTACAGGCCACTTCCAGGCCTGTTGATTCAGAATCTGCATTTTGATAGTTCCAGAAGATGTGAAGCACATTCAAGTTTGAGACGCACCACTGGATGCAATGCCTTTTCCAGAACAGTTGAAACACTGGAAATATTTAATCTGTAAAAGAATAAATTTGAGATGGATATTAAAAAGTGAATCCAACCACTTTAAAAATCTAAATACACAAGGGCTCTCACAATATGATGGAACCCTTAGTAAAGAAGAAGGAATATTAATGACCAGTTCAAAAATATAGATTTTGTTGAAGATCATGGTCAACTGACTATATTTTTGGTCACCTTCCATAAGGAAGAGTTATAAATCTTCATTCTGTTTAACTTAGCTATGGCCCTATAACTTGTTCTGGCTAATTAAATGTGAAAGAAAAAGACATTTGTTATTTTCATATAAAAACTTTAAGAAGTAATGAATATTTCACCATTTTTTTTTCTTCCTTGTTTCTGGGATCATAGAAGTTTATGTTAAGATAGAATTCCTACAACTTACATACTTCAGATAATGCAGTAAGTAGGATCTTGTCATCCTGAAATGGATCTATAGTGGGAACAATAAACATTTCTGTGTTTTTTTTTTTTTTAAGATTTTATTCATTTATTTGACAGAGATCACAAGTAGGAGGAGAGACAGGCAGAGAGAGAGGGAGAAGCAGGCTCCCTGCTGAGCAGAGAGCCCAATGCAGGGCTTAATCCCAGGACCCTGAGATCATGACCTGAGCCAAAGGCAGAGGCTTAACCCACTGAGCCACCCAGGCACCCCAAACATTTCTGTTTTAAGAACCTACTTCTGTTGGTCCTTTTATTTTTTTTCCCCCTTTTTGGAGGTTTTTTGCAACTGGTATAGAATAAGCTAGAGTGACCTGACTGATATAATGAGGAACTTTCTAAAATAAGAATTATATAAAAATACAATGCACTTTCCTCAGAGGAATGTGAATAAGACTTTGCAATCAATTAGACATGGATTTTAATCTCAGCTCTATTGTTCCCAGCCAATTACATGTATATAGTCTGGCACCTCATGGACATCTGATAAGTATTATTGCTTCTCCATTAAGGCGGTTGCTTTCAAATAATCCTGTGGAGCATCATATTTCCATGAGGGAGCCTCAGGACTCCAGGTATACCTCTGAGGGGATACTAAGGTATAAAGTTCCAGGTATGCCATCTCCTACTTATTCAGTGTGACCTTATTTGAACATTTTTACATACCACAGTGGTATTCAAATTTAGCTGACTAAAAATCTGTAAGGGAGGGCCCCTGGGTGGCTCAGTGGGTTAAGCCTTTGCCTTCGGCTTAGGTCATGATCTCAGGGTCCTGGGATTGAGCCCTGCATCGGGCTCTCTGCTCAGCGGAAAGCCTGCTTATCTCTCTCTTTATCTCTCTGCCTACTGTACCCCCTGATTGTGGTCTCACTTAAATAAATAAATAAAATCTTAAAAAAAAAAGTAGTCAAAAACATATCACTGTGCATCCTCCTAAGAACCACGTGTCAATTCTATTTCCTGATAACTCCCAGACTTACTTAACAGGTGTAAAAACAATATCCTGTGGCCCACATAATAAAATTTAAGTATTTAAATATAATCATAAATTTGACAGAATACTAGCCTCTTGTGAGCAATGGGGATTTGGGAATAAATCTAATCTTCTCCATGTAGAACATTATCTCTATATTTTATTAATGGAAATAGACAATTTTCAAGGATTTTCAAACCATAAATGCAACCCAGTATGAAAAGTCTAAAGCTCAGACCTTGAGTTTTTATCTAACGGAAAGTTTAATCATGAAATCAATATTTTGTGAAGAAAAATTCTAGTGAGCTCTGTGCGCCTGGGGAGAATGTTTTCATGGCTCAGTAATGTTACTTAGTAAGTGAAAATCATTGAGGCATAACCAGAGAAGGAAATTTGTGGAATAAAACATTCAGCTGTTTTTGCAAGATATTGGGCAATGCAAATTATTTTGTCTAACCACTGTGATTTTTTAAAGCTTGCTGATGCCTATATAATGACCCATCAAGGCAATATAATTTATAGTAGTGTTCTTTTCATTCCCTTGAGTTTATTGATACCTAATGCTATGTTTTAAGTCATTTTGCATCACCATTGCATAAGCTTATACAAAGTTTTTAGAAGGAGAAGAGAGCCAGGGTGGAGAAAATATTAGTGCATCCTTTTCTTTAAGGAGAGGAAGAGGCTAAAAGAAGTAACTCTGTGTGGGTTCAGATAAGCATCCTCAGAATGCTGGGGAAACCTCGTGGGGAAGCTATGGGAAACATAAGCAGTGCCTCCCCACCTATTACAAAGCTCTACAGTGAGGAATCATTTTGGGCTCTCTGCTCAGCAGGGAGCCTGCCTCCTCCTCCTCTCTCTCTCTCTCTGCCTGCCTCTCTGCCTACTTGTGATCTGTCAAATAAATAAAAATCTTAAAAAAAAAAAAAAAAGGCTGCCCTGCCACAGGAGTATGGTCAGCAGAGAGCAGCCTCCCAGGAGGTGTGGCTTTTCCTAGGCAGTAAGTCCACCCTGGAAGAATGGGAAGGCTGGGGTATCCATGCAGTCATTTCAGCTCCAGATAGGACAACTCTGACAGAGAAGACTCCAGTAGGCCTCTCCTGCAGGTTGACCAGGACTTTGTCGAACCTACTTCAGAGGTAAAATTCTGCCTCTGCCCCATTTTGTTCCCTCACTTTTTCTTTCACAGGTGCTGATCTCCAATATATATCTTGCATCCAATACCTCATGATAGTGTATGCATAAGCTCTTCAACTTGTGATGCTAATTCTTATTAAAGTATTGTTAGCAAACAATGGTTTGATGTGCAATACTTGGCCTGTGGATATGTGGGAGTTGAAGAGACCCATGGGCGTTAAAATCACAGTAGTTGAATGATGTCACAGCCTTTGGTGTGTGACCTTTTCAAGTGACCTCAAGGAGAAATCAAACGCAGCAAGAACCAGAAAGCCAGTTAAGCAGAGGCATGAGGCAATATTTTTGAATAATCAGATGCAATAGAAATATAATGTACATTTAAGATGACCTAAGTGTCTTCCTGAAGTCTATATGAAAATCAAAAAGCCTCAATTTTGACAACAAATCATACCTTTGTGATGCAGAAATATTTGGAGAACTAATCACAAGTACATGCACTCCTTTCCCATTTTTTATATATAATTTCCTGTTCTTCAGAGCAATCTGAGACTGTCCCAGTCTATAGGCTTCAGTAAGGCAATAAATAATGCATTGCCTGACCCACTTTGGGTTGGCTTTTTTTCATTAGACACTTCTGAAAACACTAAGACTTACCCCCAGAACAAGCATGGATTGATTTACCCCCAGAACAATGCAAGGATTCTCATAATTTGGTGGACTGGAAATTCTTGCCAGTGTTTAGAGGGTGGGAAAGTCTCCCTAGACTCATTTTAATAGACTTCATTAGGAGGCTGCACACTCCTTATCAATCATTTTACCAACACACATGGAAAGAAAACAACAAATTAATTCCCTATGAAAAGACATATTATTCACTTTTGATAATAGATATAATTATTTAAAAACCAACAATGCATGGGGCACCTGGGTGGCTCAGTGGGTTAAAGCCTCTGCCTTCAGCTCGGGTCATGATCCCAGGGTCCTGGGATCGAGTCCCGCATCGGGCTCTCTGCTTAGCAGGGAGCCTGCTTCCTCCTTTCTCTGACTGCCTCTCTGCCTACTTGTAATCTCTGTCTGTCAAATAAATGAATAAAATCTTTAAAACAACAACAACAACAACAACAACAATGCAGCAGATACTGTACTAAATTATGTTAATTCATTATTATTTCATTCATGATCAATGCTTATCTAACTTTATATAGATAAGGAAAGCAAGGCTCAGAAAAGATGAATGAATGAATGAATGAATGAATGAATAGTGAAGCACAGCAAAGTCATAAGCCAAAATATATCTGAACTCCAAAGTCAGATATCTTCTGGCTTTTGGAGGTGAGTGGAGAAGGGTGAAATTTGAGAAGAGGGAATAATCCTGATGCTATTACTAGTTGACTCAGCAGTCTGGGTCAGAGACAGAATAGAAAGTAAGAGAAGAAAGTTTAGAGGTCTAAGAAAGTTTCACATTGATTCTATTCCTTTGGAATTGCCCTTACCAATATCAAATGCTCCATCAAATTGTTTTTGCATGGAATTTGACTTAAAATAAATGAATAAAATATTTTAAATTGGGTTCCCTATTTATAAGCCAAAACTTTTAAGAATGTAGAAAAGATTGATATAATCCCATCAAAACCTTTGATAATAACTGACTAACAGTATGAATAGAAGCTTAGCATCATCACATATTTTTTGAGTCTCTGGAAAATACCACATGAAACACAAAAGAGCATTACCTTGATAGCTTTTATTATTTATATGCAGTCAAGGTTTTCAGGTATCTAATGATAAACTCCTAAAGGCAACACACATCAGGACAGTTACCTTGGCAACTGAGGCTAACCAACCACGGAAACATTTTAATAAGACAGCAGCACCGTCAGTGAGAAAACATTCCCAGTTTGACAGAGGAGGAAAATTGGCACATTGCACCTCAACAAGGCAGGAACATATATAAGATAGGCACCAGCAAATGCTGCAAGAGGACGTGTTCTACAATTCTACTTGAAAAAAAAAAAAAAAAATCATTCCAGCTCAAAAGCTACAGTAGTTGGCAGGGGATGTTTAATATTCCACTGTGCATCGAGTCCTTACAAGGTTGAGACGTTGGTCTGCCAAAATCTTTAATATAGTATTGGATGGTCTCACTCAGTTGGGTCTCGGCACACAGATGATATTTTGAAATGGGTTTGCAGGGCACTGGGAAAACTTGGTAAAATATTCCATGAATGCATTTGAAATAAATGGATGTAGAGAGAACTCTAAAAGGTCAAAGCTTAATCCATTGATCTCATCTAGTAAGGAGGTGTGGAGAACCAGGGAGTGAGAATTGCCATCTTCCTCACCCCCTTCAACTATATCCCATGGGCATTTCCAACTCTCTTAATTTGTGAGATGGGGTCTGAGTTGACCGTCTTATTGGAAAGTTAATTGGAATGTCATTTTTTATAGACCAGACCAATGCCCTACATATTGGTTTTGGCACTGCAGGGTAAGATCATTCAATACATAGAGAATACGCTAAACAGTGGAACCAAAATCCTACACTATTATTTTAGTATGTACAGGCAGCTGGGTTGCAAGCACCACACTATAATTAACATATTTGTTCAAAAATAGTTCATCTGTTTAGGCTGAATAAATACGTGCATAAAATACTCTAAAAAAAAATAGAGTCTGAATTTCTTGCTTTGAATCAGTGGGCCATATTAGTAATACTTTTAGTGTGTCCTCTGGCCTGACTTCCAAGGCCATGTTGGGTATCCATTTTCCCTCTACTTACAGAACTCCAGAATACTATTTGTCACCTTGTTTTGTATTTTTTGTATATTGGCTTGTCTCTTCTTTTAACTGAAAACTCTTGGAAAACAGTAATCTTATTTGTATGTACATCCCTAGGACATTATCAGTACCCGGCTCAGAGTAAGTTGAAGGTCAATATATATTTTTTTAATTTTTTATTTTTTATAAACATATATTTTTATCCCCAGGGGTACAGGTCTGTGAATCACCAGGTTTACACACTTCACAGCACTCACCAAAGCACATACCCTCCCCAATGTCCATAATCCCACCCCCTTCTCCCAAATCCCCTCCCCCCAGCAACCCTCAGTTTATTTTGTGGGATTAAGAGTCACTTATGGTTTGTCTCCCTCCCAATCCCATCTTGTTTCATTTATTCTTCTCGTACCCACTTAAGCCCCCATGTTGCATCACCACTTCCTCATATCAGGGAGATCATATGATAGTTGTCTTTCTCTGCTTGACTTATTTCGCTAAGCATGATACGCTCTAGTTCCATCCATGTTGTCGCAAATGGCAAGATTTCATTTCTTTTGATAGCTGCATAGTATTCCATTGTGTATATATACCACATCTTCTTGATCCATTCATCTGTTGATGGACATCTAGGTTCTTTCAAAACTATGGACAATATATTTTGACGGAATCAGTAAAATAGAGAACACACGTGAATATAATTATCTTCACTAGTGAAATGCCTGTTGACTTCTATCTTCCTGGTGATGCAGCTGCTTCACAAGGCCACTTGGTAACTTGTTTTTTTCCTGATCAACATGGAAATAAACTCAGAATGAGAGGGCAGCTAGTAGTTTCCCCCTCTTTGTTAGATCCACACTGATTCTGAATAACTGATTACTTAATATTGTTTTGAAATAATCTTACCTGTTGGAATTTTCTCTGCTTAACCACCCTGGATATAAACCTCAGATTTAAGACCTTAAATTTCAGTTTATCATATATGTTGGGAAGTCCCTATGCTCCCTGTCAACTGGCTGCCTCCCTGAGAAGCTGCTGACTACACCCACTTAGACCATCTAATCTTAGCCCCTGAGTGTCTGCCTTCAAACCTGCTTAACATAAATTATTAACATGATGACCAAGGTTTTTGCTTTTTTTAATTTTGTGCATTGTTTTTATGCCAGGAAGCACCTAGGAATTGTATATTGACATCATGGAAAGCCAACAACATATAAATGAGACTATATGGTATTTGTTCTGTGAATGGCTTGTTTTACTTACATTGTCCTCTAGGTTCATCAGTGTTAATCACAAATTCATAATGCTACAATCTGCATTCACATGCAGATATCTTTCTGAGATAGTGATTTCATTTGATCTGAATGTTTTTGTCCTCCCCAGAGTCATATGTTGAAATCCTAACCCCTCCAATTGACAAGGTTGGGTGGGGCCTTTGGGAGGTGATTAGGTCATAGGGGTACAGCCTTCATGAATATGTTTAGTGACCTTTTAAAAGAGAACCCACATAGACCCTTAACTCCTTCTATTCTACTGGGGATAAAATGAGAAGTCCTGAAAGGGGGCTTTTCACTCTGGCATCCTGATCTGAGACTTTTGGCTTCTAAGATAGTGAGAGATACCAGTTTGTTGTTTTTAAGTCATCCAGGGTGTGATATTTTGTGATAGCAGCCCAGACAGAGACAAACCCAGAAGTGGGATTGCTGTGTCATATGGTAGCTCTATTTTTAATTTTTTGAGACCCCTCCATATTGTTTTCCACAGTGACTACACCAGTTTTCATTCCCATGGAGAGCGAACAAGGGCCTCAGCAACACTTGTCATTTTTTGTCTTTTTGATAATAGCCATTCTTTTTTTTTTTTTTGGTCCACATTTTTTATTAACGTATAATATATTATTTGTTTCAGGGGTACAGGTCTGTGAATCATCAGTCTTACACAATTCACAGCGTGCACCATAGCACATATCCTCCCCAGGTATGAAGTGATATCTCATCTTGGTTTTGATTTGCATTTCCCTGATGATTGGTAATACTAGGCACCTTTTCATACACTTGCTGGCCATCGATATGTCTTCTTTGGAAAAACATTTATTGAGGTCTTTATCCCATTCATAGAAGCAGAGAATAGAATAGTCACTGGAAAGGGTGAGCCTGGGGAAAATAGAGAAATGTTGGTCAAAGATTACAAGTTCATATGTGCACTGTGAATAAGTTCTGGAGACCTAAGGCACAGTATAGTGACTGTGGCTGAAACTCTACTGTATTCTTGAAATTTGCAAAGTAAGAGAATGAATCTTAATTGTTCTCACCAAGGGAAAAATGTTAACTTTATAAATAAATAAATAAATAAATATATATATATATATATATATATGAAATAATGATGGACATTTGATTAACTTGATTGTGGTGATCATTTCACATTATATATGCATATCAAACATTATATCAAAACATCATGCACACACCTCAAATAAAAAAGGAGGAAAAGGACTACCAATCATATGGTCATCCATTTGAAAACAAAATGTTTAGGTACACTAATTCATCTTGATCTTTTTAAAAACTTTTTTCAGGAAATAACATTTGCTTAGAAGGTTTCCTTTGATCTTTACATAAAAAGTCCTGTTGCACACAAGATTAATATTCTATCCCCTTTTTAGATAAGCAAACTAAGACTCTGGATGGAAGTTGTGTGTGTTCTAGCACTACATAGAGTCTGGACAAAAATCCAGTTTTACTTTCTCCTCGAGAGTCCTCCAAGACTCTAAAAATAACATCCCACCTCAGAAAAGGAACTTTAAATTTTCATTAATTCCATTTGAATCACAAGAAGTGCTGTATCATTCATATTGTTCTTAAATGGATGTTATGATAATTTGAGAGTATTTCTATATAGTAGCAAAAACTGTGGTGCATGATAGGAAATACAAAAGCTTTTTGTATATAATTTGTCTACCTATTGTGTTGTGAAAAAGTAGAAAAGGTTTTTGGAAATACTTATTTTTTTAAAAATCTGACATATATAACCTTGTCCCGGTTGTATGTGGCATGGTTTGTATATAGAAAAAGCCTCTTATTACATGTTTCATAGCTCATTTGGGGCCACTCTTATATTAGAAGCTTATTTTTATATTTTTATCCATTGTCTCATTTCCCCTAGAAATCTGTGCAGTTTCTTTTCCAGAAAAACATCATCTGATTTGACAAGACAAAAAGTTATAGTATAACAGGTCTCTTGATAGATAGGCATAATAAATATTTACTTAAACTTTTGTCATAAGAAAAAACAAATGTCATATTTAAAAAAAAATGCATGGTGACCTTTGGGAACAAGGCTAACCATCTCATACCAAGATACATAAGTGATATAGCTAACATTACATCTCATTTGTCATGATCTACAACCGCACAAATGACATTTGTATTCGAAAAGGTCAGGACAGATGATGTGATTGCTTAGTAAGATTAACACCACTACAGTTTAAATTAGATATTTTACAATTACATTGCTGGAATTGTTTCATAGCCACAGGGGACAATTGATAATACTTGCATCTGAAACATTCCCATTTTACAATTACCATGACCATATGTAATTATCTATGATTCAGAGTGGAGAACATGGAAGGTCTCAGAACTTCTCTTCTGGGTCATATATTAGGCCTACACTAAAATATCTTTGGGCCCAACCCTACAGAGCTTACATGGCCCATACTTTAGCTGTGTGTCTTAACTTTTAAAATATCATGATAAACTTATCTTCCGGTCAATTGACTGTTAAAAATTTAGGATCTGCAGTGGGCAAATTTTTTCTGTAAAGCACTAGCTAATACATAGTTCATAGTACACTAACTCATCTCTGAAGTTACAGTGGGAAATACACAAATTTGTGTGTCTATGTTCCAAGAGAACTTTTTTTTAAAAAACTCACTGCCTGAATGTACTTTTTTGAGCCCTGATGGAGTATCAGCATTCTACAGTTGTGATAGATAAAAATCACTCTGAAATTTTAATGTATAAATTACCCAATAATCTACTGTAAACAGTGTTATTCATTGGGCTTTCCTTGAAGGAAAGGCAGACCCTCATTTCCCCAGCTTCCTATTAACCAAGCTTTTTCTGAAAAATATGGTATTTTTTCACATTATTATTAGGTAGTTTTATGGGTCAGTTTGTGGTAGCTTTGTGGTGAATTGGGGGACTTTTGAGTTAAAAAATCATCACAGGTTTTTCCAGGGGAGAAAGCACAGTAACTTTTAATATAAAAAGTGCAACAAGGATCTACAAAAGGGGAAAGAAGAGAGTTTTTGTTTGTTTGTTTTTTGTTTTTAAACCTATTTGGTGTGTGAGCTTCTCTCCTTTTTCTTTTTTGGTTTTTTTTTTTTTGTTTTTTTTAAATATAATTTTTTATTTTTTATTTTTTTTTTAATTTTTTATTTTTTATAAACATATATTTTTATCCCCAGGGGTACAGGTCTGTGAATCACCAGGTTTACATACTTCACAGCACTCACCAAAGCACATACCCTCCCCAATGTCCATAATCCCACCCCCTTCTCCCAAACCCCCTCCCCCCAGCAACCCTCAGTTTGTTTTGTGAGATTAAGAGTCACTTATGGTTTGTCTCCCTCCCAATCCCATCTTGTTTCATTTATTCTTCTCGTACCCACTTAAGCATTTTTTAATGATTCATCATTGGGACACATTTTTTTTTTCAGGAAAATTAACTTTCATTTAATTTGTGAGTGAGTAGGTAGTTATTTATTTAAAACATTACTTTAAAGTTTTTTGGTAGATGTTTCTTTCTAGAATTCACAAATATCCATGTTAGTTCTTAAGAAAAGTGTGAGTTGACTCATGATTTATCTGTCACTTATATCTTACTTTTAAAGAAGGTTCAGAATTAAGGTAAAATAGAAGAATGGAAAGATGATATTGTTGTCTCCATACTACTTATGAGAATGTCACAAGTATAACCACCTTACTGTGTCAAAAATCTCCTCACAATACTTCTATGTTAAAATGTTTGGGGCATTTAAGTAATAGAATCATTTCACTGTAGCCTGTCAGGGAAAAAAATTTTTCTAAATATTAAAAGTAATGTGAATTAATGAATGTATACCCTGAGATATTTACTTATTTATTTTTAAAGATTTTGCTTATTTATTTGACAGAAGAAGAGAGAGCACAAGCACAGGGAGTGGCAGAAGGAGTGGGATAAGTCTCCCCGCTGAGCAAGGAGCCAGATGCAGGTATTTATTCCAGGACCCTGAGATCATGACCTAAGCAGAAGGCAGAAGTTTAACTGACTCAGCCACCCAGACGCCCCTACCCAGAAATATTTAAATAATTTTTTCTTTTGTTAACATAATCCCTAAAAACATTTAAAAAATAGTAATAAAATTTAAATTTTTTTTAAACATAATTTTTTTGTTTCAATTTTTTGTTTAAGTTCTGGTTGTTAACATATAGTGCAATATTGGTTTTAGGAGTAGAACTTAGTTTTGCATGACTTACATATAACAACCAGTGCTCATCATAACAAGTGCCCTCCTTAATCACCCATTTAGCCCATTCCCCCACCCACTTCCCTCTATCAATCTTCAGTTTGTTCTCCTTAGTTAAGAGTCTCTTATGGAAAAACAATTTCTAAAAAGACTTACCTCGTATAATAACTTAACAATTTTTCATCATAATGAGTATGATTCCAAAAAGAAATCACTTTTTAAAACTATAAAAAGATAAATGCAATAGCATGTAAAAATATACTATAATGTATAAAATATGATATTTCAACATTAAAAATTTAGATAAAGATACAGTCACAATTTTTAACACGATCTTCTTTATTCAGAGAATATAAAATTGAATAAATTTAAATTATGTGCCCTGTTTGGATAAATTCACAACAGTTTACTTTTCATAGTCAATCAAGGATAACTATCTTCTATAAATTCAGTCTCAGACATGTGGTCATTTTCACATATCTTAAAGTTCTTTCATTTCTCCTTTTTTTTTTTTCAGGCTAGACTTATTTTTTATATTTTATCTTATTTTGGTGTTTTTAAAGATCATATTTATTTGTTTGAGTGATAGAGATAACGAGCATGGGGAAATGGAGAAACAGACTCTCCACTGAGGAGGGAGCCTGATGCAGGGCTTGATTCCAGGAGTCTGGAAACATGACCTGAGCCAAAGATAGATGCTTATTGGAGTGAGCCACTAAGACACCCCTAAAAGTATTTTAAAATACATTTTAAGTAAAATATAAACAAAAGTTCTTAAATTATTGAAAAATGATGAAAATAGAGCACAAGACTGAACTTTCTTTCTGTTTTAAAAAGATTTTATTTATTTATTTGACAGAGAAAGACAATGAGAGAAGGAACACAAGCAGGGGGAGAAGGAGAGGGAAAAGCAGGCTTCCCACTGAGCAGGGAGCAGGATGTGGGGCTCAATCCCAGGACCCTGGGATCATGACTTGAGCTGAAGGCAGCTGCTTAATGACTGAGTCACCTAGGCAACCCAAGACTGCACTTTCTTAAGAATGATTCTTTCATATCTCTTAGCCACCACCCACTGTCAGCTTGTTCTCCCTCATTGTTGATTATGGCATAACAGCACCCCCCTTCTCTGAACCCCCTCCCCCCAGCAACCCTCAGTTTGTTCTGTGAGATTAAGAGTCACTTATGGTTTGTCTCCCACCCAATCCCATCTTGTTTCATTTATTCTTCTCCTATCCCCTAGAGCCCCCATGTTGCATCACCACTTACTCATATCAGGGAGATCATAAGATAGTTGTCTTTCTCTGCTTGACTTATTTCGCTAAGCATGATATGCTCTAGTTCACTACACGTGGTCACAAATAGCAAGATTTCATTTCTTTTGATGGCTGCATAGTATTCCATTGTGTATATATACCACATCTTCTTGATCCATTCATCTGTTGATGGACATCTAGGTTCCTTCCATAGTTTGGCTATTGTGGACATTGCTGCTATAAACATTCGGGTGCACGTGCCCCTTTGGATCACTACATTTGTATCTTTAGAGTAAATACCCAGTAGTGCAATCACTGGGTCATAGGGCAGTTCTATTTTCAACATTTTGAGGAACCTCCATGCTGTTTTCCAGAGTGGTTGCACCAACTTGTATTCCCACCAATAGTGTAAGAGGGTTCCCCTTTCTCCACATCCTCACCAGCATCTGTCATTTCCTGACTTGTTTATTTTAGCCATTCTGACTGGTGTGAGGTGATATCGCATTGTGGTTTTGATTTGTATTTCCCTGATGCCAAGTGATATGGAGCACTTTTTCATGTGTCTGTTGGCCATCTGGATGTCTTCTTTGCAGAAATGTCTGTTCATGTCCTCTGCCCATTTCTTGATTGGATTATTTGTTCTTTGGGTGTTGAGTTTGCTAAGTTCTTTATAGATTCTGGACACTAGTCCTATATCTGATATGTCGTTTGCAAATATCTTCTCCCATTCTGTCAGTTGTCTTTTGATTTTGTTAACTGTTTCCTTTGCTGTGCAAAAGCTTTTGATCTTGATAAAATCCCAATAGTTCATTTTTGCCCTTGCTTCCCTTGTCTTTGGTGATGTTCCTAGGAAGATGTTGCTGCGGCAGAGGTCGAAGAGGTTGCTGCCTGTGTTCTCCTCAAGGATTTTGATGGATTCCTTTCTCACACTGAGGTCCTTCATCCATTTTGAGTCTATTTTCGTGTGTGGTGTAAGGAAATGGTCCAATTTCATTTTTCTGCATGTGGTTGTCAAATTTTCCCAACGCCATTTATTGAAGAGGCTGTCTTTTTTCCATTGGACATTCTTTCCTGCTTTGTCGAAGATTAGCTGACCATAGAGTTGAGGGTCTATTTCTGCACTTTCTATTCTGTTCCATTGATCTATGTGTCTGTTTTTGTTCCAGTACCATGCTGTCTTAATGATGACAGCTTTGTAATAGAGCTTGAAGTCCGAAATTGTGATGCCACCAACGTTGGCTTTCTTTTTCAATATCCCTTTGGGTATTCAAGGTCTTTTCTGGTTCCATATAAATTTCAGGATTATTTGTTCCATTTCTTTGAAAAAGATGGATGGTACTTTGATAGGAATTGCATTAAATGTGTAGATTGCTTTAGGTAGCATAGACATGTTCACGATATTTATTCTTCCAATCCAGGAGCATGGAACGTTTTTCTATTTATTTCTATCTTCCTCAATTTCTTTCATGATTACTTTATAGTTTTCTGAGTATAGATCCTGTGCCTCTTTGGTTATGTTTATTCCTAGATATCTTATGGTTTTGGGTGCAATTGTAAATGGAATTGACTTTTTAATTTATCTTTCTTCTGTCTTGTTGTTGGTGTAGATAAATGCAACTGATTTCTATGCATTGATTTTATATCCTGACACTTTACTGAATTCCTGTACAGGTTCTAGCAGTTTTGGAGTGGAGTCTTCTGGGTTTTCCACATATAGTATCATATCATCTGCGAAGAGTGCCTTTAATTTCCTTTTGTTGTCTGATTGCTGAGGCTAGGACTTCTAGTACTATGTTGAATAACAGTGGTGATAATGGACATCCCTGCCGTGTTCCTGACCTTAGCAGAAAAGGTTTCAGTTTTTCTCCATTGAGAATGATATTTGCAGTGGGTTTTTCATAGATGGCTTTGATAATATTGAAATATGTGCCCTCTATCACTACACTTTGAAGAGTTTTAATCAAGAAGAGATGCTGTACTTTGTCAAATGCTTTTTCAGCATCTATTGAGAGTATCATATGGTTCTTGTTCTTTCTTTTATTGATGTGTTGTATCACATTGGTTGATTTGAGGATGTTGAACCAACCTTACAGCCCTGGAACAAATCTCACTTAGTCGTGGTGAATATTCCTTTTAATGTACTGTTGAATCCTATTGGCTAGTATTTTGGTGAGAATTTACATCTGTGTTCATCAAGGATATTGGTCTATAGCTCTCTTTTTTGATGGGATCCGTGTCTGGTTTTGGGATCACGGTGATGCTGGCCTCATAAAATGAGTTTGGAAGTTTTCCTTCCATTTCTATTTTTTGGAACAGTTTCAGGAGAATAGGAATTAGTTCCTCTTTAAATGTTTGGTAGAATTCCCCCGGGAAGCCGTAGGGCCCTGGGCTTTTGTTTGTTTGGAGATTTTTAATGACTGTTTCAATCTCCTTACTGGTTATGGGTCTGCTCAGGCTTTCTATTTCTTCCTGGTTCAGTTGTGGTAGTTTATATGTTTCTAGGAATGCATCCATTTCTTCCAGATTGTCAAATTTGTTGGCGTAGAGTTGCTCAAAGTATGATCTTATAATGGTTTGTATTTCTTTGGTGTTAATTGTGATCTCTCCTAATTCATTCATGATTTTCTTTATTTGGGTCCTTTCTCTTTTCTTTTTGAGAAGTCTGGCCAGGGGCTTATCAATTTTATTAATTCTTTCAAAGCACCAGTTCCTAGTTTCGTTGATTTGATCTATTGTTTTTTTTTTTTGTTTGTTTGTTTCTATTTCATTGATTTATGCTCTGATCTTTATGATTTCTCTTCTCCTGCACGGTTTAGGGTTTTTTCTTGTTCTTTCTCCAGCTCCTTTAGGTGTAGGGTTAGGTTGTGTACCTGAGACCTTTCTTGTTTCTTGAGAAAGGCTTGTACCGCTATATATTTTCCTCTCAGGACTGCCTTTATTGTGTCCCACAGATTTTCAACCGTTGTATTTTCATTATCATTTGTTTCCATGAATTTTTTCAATTCTTCTTTAATTTCCTGGTTTACCCATTCATTCTTTAGAAGGATGCTTTTTAGTCTCCATTTATTTGGTTTCTTTCCAAACTTCCTTTTGTGGTTGAGTTCTAGCTTCAGAGCATTGTGGTCTGAAAATATGCAGGGAATGATCCCAATCTTTTGATACCGGTTGAGTCCTGATTTAGGACTGAGGATGTGATCTATTCTGGAGAATGTTCCATGTGCACTAGAGAAGAATGTGTATTCTGTTGCTTTGGGATGAAATGTTCTGAATATATCTGTGATGTCCATCTGGTCCAGTGTGTCCTTTAAGGCCTTTATTTCCTTGCTGATCTTTTGCTTGGATGATCTGTCCATTTCAGTGACAGGAGTGTTAAAGTCCCCTCCTATTATTGTATTATTGTTGATGTGTTTCTTTGATTTTGTTATTAATTGGTTTATATAGTTGGCTGCTCCCACGTTGGGGGCATAGATATTTAAAATTGTTAAATCTTCTTGTTGGACAGACCCTTTGAGTATGATATAGTGTCCTTCCTCATCTCTTATTATAGTCTTTGGCTTAAAATCTAATTGATCTGATATAAGGATTGCCACTCCTGCTTTCTTCTGATGTCCATTAGCATGGTAATTCTTTTCCACCCCCTCACTTTAAATCTGGAGGTGTCTTCGGGCTTAAAATGAGTTTCTTGGAGGCAACATATAGATGGGTTTTGTTTTTTTATCCATTCTGATACCCTATGTCTTTTGACAGGGGCATTTAGCCCATTCACATTCAGGGTAACTATTGAGAGATATGAGTTTAGTGCCATTGTATTGCCTGTAAGGTGACTGTTACTGTATATGGTCTCTGTTCCTTTCTGATCTACCACTTGTAGGCTCTCTCTTTGCTTAGAGAACCCCTTTCAATATTTCCTGTAGAGCTGGTTTGGTGTTTGCAAATTCTTTCAGTTTTTGTTTGTCCTGGAAGCTTTTAATCTCTCCTTCTATTTTCAATGATAGCCTAGCTGGATATAGTATTCTTGGCTGCATGTTTTTCTCGTTTAGTGCTCTGAAAATATCATGCCAGCTCTTTCTGGCCTGCCAGGTCTCTGTGGATAAGTCAGCTGCCAGTCTAATATTTTTACCATTGAATGTTACAGACTTCTTTTCCCGGGCTGCTTTCAGGATTTTCTCTTTGTCACTGAGACTTGTAAATTTTACTATTAGGTGACGGGGTGTGGGCCTATTCTTATTGATTTTGAGGGGCGTTCTCTGAACCTCCTGAATTTTGATGCTCGTTCCCTTTGCCATATTGGGGAAATTCTCCCCAATAATTCTCTCCAGTATACCTTCTGCTCCCCTCTCTCTTTCTTCTTCTTCTGGAATCCCAATTATTCTAATGTTGTTTCGTCTTATGGTGTCACTTATCTCTCGAATTCTCCCCTCGTGGTCCAGTAGCTGTTTGTCCCTCTTTTGCTCAGCTTCTTTATTCTCTGTCATTTGGTCTTCTATATCACTAATTCTTTCTTCTGCCTCATTTATCCTGGCAGTGAGAGCCTCCATTTTTGATTGCACCTCATTAATAGCTTTTTTGATTTCAACTTGGTTAGATTTTAGTTCTTTTATTTCTCCAGGAAGGGCTATTATATCTCTCGAGAGGGTTTCTCTCATATCTTCCATGCCTTTTTCGAGCCCGGCTAGAACCTTGAAAATTGTCATTCTGAACTCTAGACCTGACATATTACCAATGTCTGTATTGATTAAGTCCCTAGCCTTCGGTACTGCTTGTTGTTCTCTTTTTGTGTTGAATTTTTCCGTCCTGCCATTTTGTCCAGATAAGAGTATATGAAGGGGCAAGTAAAATACTAAAAGGGTGGCAACAACCCCAGGAAAATATGCTTTAACCAAATCAGAAGAGATCCAAAATTTTGAGGGGGGGAGAAAGGGGATAAAAAGAGGTTCAGAAAGATAGAAACAGGAAAAAAAAAAAAGGACTGAAAAGAATTAAAAAAAGAAAACAAATAAAGAAATGTATAATATATATATACATATATATTAGATAAACTAGTTAAAAAATGTTAAAAAAGAAAAGGGTAAATGTTAAAAAAAATTAGCAGAAGAGAAAATAAAATGAAAAAAAAATTAAATTAACTGCAAGACTAAAGAATCATAGGGAGAAAGCCATGAGTTCCATTCTTTGCTTTCTCCTCCTCTGGAATTCTGCTGCTCTCCTTGGTATTGAAACTGAACTCCTTGGTAGGTGAACTTGGCCTTGGCCTGATTTCTTGTTGATCTTCTGAGGGAGGGGCATGTTGTAGTGATTCTCAAGTGTCTTTGCCCCAGGCGGATTTGCACCGCCCTTACCAGGGGCTGGGCTGAGTAATCCGCTCAGGTTGGCTTTCAGGAGCTATTGTTCCCTGAGTGCGCTTTCTGTAGAGTTCGGGAGGACGGTAATAAAAATGGCGGCCTCCTTGTCTCCGGCCTGGAGGATCCGAGAGCCCAGGGCCCCACTCCTCAGTGCGCCCTCAGAGAACAACGCCCAGTAACTCCCGTCTGCCTGACGTCTGGCAGCGCTCCGAGCTTGCGGAGCCTGCTACCGGTTCAAGGTAACCCGGAGCTGTGAGCTTACGGTCGGCTCTGTCTCTGTAGCCGGTTTTCCCGTTCCAATACCTGCAATCTCTGTGACACTCAGACACCCCCGATCCTTCAGTGACCCAGCGGGACCTGAGGCCACGCTTACCCCATGTGGACTTCACCCTGGTTTAGCCTCTGGAGCGATGTCCCTCAGCGGAACAGATTTTTTAAAGTCCTGATTTTGTGCTCGGTTGCTCCGCTGCTTGCTGGGAGCTGGCCCCTCCTCCTGGGGTCTATCTTCCCGTCGCTTTGGATTCACTTCTCTGCCAGTCCTACCTGTCAGAAAGTGGTTGATTTTCTGTTTCTAGAATTGCTGTTCTTCTTCTCTTCAATCTGCCGATGGATTTGTAGGTGTTTGCAATCTTTAGATAAGCTATCTAGCTGATCTCCTGCTAGGTGAAGTAGTCTCAGCCTGCTACTTCTCTGCCATTTTGACTCCTCACCTAGAATGTGGTTTTTATACCTTCCAAAAGACATAGTATTATGCTGGTTAGCTGATAGACTGATGAACTGATGAAATCTTCTCAGGGCATAGTTCATGAAGTTTTCCTTTGGTTCACATTTCCTGAGGAATTTCATTTAGAAAAAAAAATAAATCTCTATAAAACTTAAAGTGTTGGAAATGACAGTAACAGAAACAACAGGCAGAATGCACAAGACCTTGACTTTAAGTTTCTGCCATTGTAGTTACTAGTAATATCATCATTAATAACTTAGCTAACTTTCTCAATTTAGTAAATTTTCCAAATTTAGTTAACTTTCCCTCATTTTCCTGATCTTTTAAATGATAAAAATAGGACTGACTTTCCAATATCATTGTGAAAATTAAGTGATATAATGAAAATACAGAGGTAGAGAAAAAATTCATCCTGTCTCTATGTTCCAAATGGACAAAAGAAGCATAAGCCAAAAAATCACACAAATAATTAGCAAGTAAATAAATAGCAAAATGCCAAAATGACTATAGAAGAGTAATACCTGGATATCTCAGCCAGTTAAGCTTCCAACTCTTTTTCTTTTTCTTTTTTTAAAGATTTGTTTATTTATTTGAGAGAGAGAGAAAGGGCACCAGGGGAGGAGCAGAGGGAGAGAGCCTCTGAAGCCAATTCTTAGCTTAGCACAAAGCCCAACATGGGGCTTAATGTCAGGACCTGAGCCAAAACTAAGAGTCAGAGGCTCAACAAAACTAAGAGTCAAAGGCTCAACTGTGCCACCAGGCACTCCGAGCCTTTGACTCTTGTTTTCAGTTCAGGTCATGATCTCACAGTCCTGAAATTGAGCCCTGCATATGTTTTGTACTCGGCAGGGAATCTGCTTGAGATTCTCTCCCCTTCCCTCTGCCTTTATATTTCTATTTTATGTCAAATAAACACATAAATAAAAATCTTTTTAAAAAATATAAAAGGCTATAGAAGAGAGAAAATTATCTGTACCTAATGGATGTCCAAAAAAGGAGGTGGTGTTAGGAAGTGGGCATTGCCTTGTGAACTGTTTTAAGGTATAAAGCAATGAAACATATATGGAGTCTAAATGAGAATATGTAACTAAAGTCAGGCAGGCAGGTTATGAGTTGAGAGAAAGACACATTAAGGCAAAGAAATTAGATATGTTTGGAAATGATGGGAACCTGTTTTAAAGAAAGTTGTAAAGGTAAATGTTAACAGATCGAAGCTGATTGCACTATGATAATTATTTTAAATTTCATTGAATAAAAATTAAAAATGGGTGGTACTTAAAAAAAATGGGTGGTACTTGCTTTCAGGTAGTGGAATCTTTAAGACTTAATAATTTATTGGTTGTGCATTATACATAAAATTATCTTCAGTTTTGCCTGGGACAAATGTGAAGTTAATAACAGGAAAAAGGTGAACAGTAATAGGTGCAGATTTCAGTCTCAGAACTGGGAAAATAAAGATCAATACAGAGCATCATAAATATATCTATGAAACCAAAGAATTTAAAAGCACGTATAAATTGAGTTGAGTCCTAGTTATATACTAGGACTTGTGTGTATTTGAATTGACTAATATCCTTTAATTATAAGCACATTTTATAATTTCAATTTATTTATCCAATAAAAAGGAATTTAAAAAGCAGAAGAAAGACTTGGTCACTTGGCCCAAGTGATGTGATAGCAATCTACTGTTTTGTTAATTACAATAAGATAAGAGGAGCTTTTAAATTTCTACTCTGAAAGAAGTTAAACAATCATAAAATTATACAGATGAACTTTCATGTCATTTAGTCCAAATTCTTTATTTTATAGCTGTCCAGGTAACTTACTGAAGGATTCACAGCATGTTCTCCAAATCTTGAGTTGGTAATCTTTTTAAAACATGATTTAGAAAACCGTATTTTCTTGTAGAAAACATCACATTACATCTGATAAAGTATAGAAAACTTTAGCATTAAGAGAATTCAAAAACCCTACCTGCATTCCCAGTGATCCCTTAGGCAGGTTTTCAATGCTTTACCCAGGGTTTATAAAGCTTATGCATTTGCTAAAAGATTGAGGTTAAAAAATGGATCAATTTCTCTAGAGAGTAAAAATCCAAGAAAGAAAACTGGGAAGAATCTTACTGATAAACAACAACAGCAAATAAAAAGTGTACATGATTACTTTATTATATATAAGTAATCATGTACACTTTTTATTCTTTTTATTTTCATATATATATATATATATATGAATAACAACATGAAAAAAAGCTGAGTTACCAAATAAACAAGTCAATAGAAGATTAAAGCTAATAATCTGATTTTAAAATGAGCTTGGGATTTGAATTGATATTTCTCCAAAGAAGACCAACAGGCACATGAACATTTTCTCAACATCACTAATA
Organism: Mustela nivalis; assembly: GCF_964662115.1. NCBI lineage: Eukaryota > Metazoa > Chordata > Mammalia > Carnivora > Mustelidae > Mustela > Mustela nivalis. The sequence goes on from NC_139021.1 coordinate 127,952,623, forward strand.
ATCAAGGAAATGGAAATCAAAACCACAATGAGATATCACCTCACCCTATTAGGATGGATACTATCAAAAACAAACAAAGACAAGTATACACAAGAATGTAGAGAAATTGGAGCCCTGTATACTATTGGTAAGAATGTAAAACTACTATCAAAAATAGTACGGAGATTCCTAAAAAAAATTTAAAAAATATAGAACTTTCATATGTTTCAACAATCCTACTTCTGGGTATTTATTCAAACAATTTAAAGAGGTAGTAGACCTCCATATTCATATGGAGTTCACTATATTCACTCTAACACTATATATATAGTATATATATATATATATATATATATATATATATATATATATATATACTACCATATTCACTATAACACTATTCACAGTCAGAATGGATAAAGAAAACGTAGTACATACATAGAAAATTATTCAGCAAAAAAAAGAGAAAAGAAAGAAAGAAAGAAGAAAAGAAAAGAAAAAAAAGAAAAGAAAAGAAAAGAAAAAGGAATCCATCATTTGTGACACCTGGGATGCATTTTGAAAACATTATGTTAGGTGATATAAATCATTTACAGAAAGAAAAATAATAATTCCCCTTGTAAGAGGTATCTACAATAAGCAAATTCACAGAATCAGAGTGGAATGACGGTTCTCAGAGGCTGGAGGAAGGGGAAGTGGTTAATCAAAAACTATAAAGTTTCAGTTATAGCAAGATAAACTCTAGAGATCATTGGTACAACATTATGCCTCCAGTCAATAATACTTAATTGTATACTTAAAAGTGTGTTAAGAGGATAAAACTCATGTTAAGTGTTCTTACCAAAAATGAAATAATTTTTTAAAATGAAGTTACCAGGGCACCTAGGTAGCTCAGTCATTAAGCATCTGCCTTCAGTTCAGGTCAAGATCCCAGGGTCCTGGAATCAAGCCCAAGTAGGGCTCAATGCTAGGCATGTAGCCTGCTTCTCTCTCTCCCACTCCTCCTGCTTGTGTTCCCTCTCTCGCTGCCTCTCTCTCTCTCAAATAAATAAATAAAATCCTTAAAAAATAGCTAAATCAAAATAAAATGAAGTTACCAATAAATATATCTTTTTATAATGAAAAGGTATACTGTAGAACTGTTAAGACTTTTGATCTATTTAGATATTCTTTTTTTTCTTTTTCTTTTTTTTTTTTTTACTTTTAATTTTTTATTTTTTATAAACATATATTTTTATCCCCAGGGGTACAGGTCTGTGAATCACCAGGTTTACACACTTCACAGCACTCACCAAAGCACATACCCTCCCCAATGTCCATAATTAAACCCGCTTCTCCCAAACCCCCTCCCCCAGCAACCCTCAGTTTGTTCTGTGAGATTAAGAGTCACTTATGGTTTGTCTCCCTCCCAATCCCATCTTGTTTCATTTATTCTTCTTGTACCCACTTAAGCCCCCATGTTGCATCACCACTTCCTCATATCAGGGAGATCATATGATAGTTTTCTTTCACTGCTTGACCTATTTTGCTAAGCATGATACGCTCTAGTTCCATCCATGTTGTCGCAAATGGCAAGATTTCATTTCTTTTGATGGCTGCATAGTATTCCATTGTGTATATATACCACTTCTTCTTGATCCATTCATCTGTTGATGGACATCTAGGTTCTTTCCATAGTTTGGCTATTTCGGACATTGCTGCTATAAACATTCGGGTGCATGTGCCCCTTTGGATCACTACATTTGTATCTTTAGGGTAAATGCCCAATAGTGCAATTGCTGGGTCATAGGGCAGTTCTATTTTCAACATTTTGAGGAACCTCCATGCTGTTTTCCAAAGTGGCTACACCAGCTTGCATTCCCACCAACAGTGTAGGAGGGTTCCCCTTTCTCCGCATCCTCACCAGCATCTGTCATTTCCTGACTTGTTTATTTTAGCCATTCTGACTGGTGTGAGCTGATATCGCATTGTGGTTTTGATTTGTATTTCCCTGATGCCAAGTGATATGGAGCACTTTTTCATGTGTCTGTTGGCCATCTGGATGTCTTCTTTGCAGAAATGTCTGTTCATGTCCTCTGCCCATTTCTTGATTGGATTATTTGTTCTTTGGGTGTTGAGTTTGCTAAGTTCTTTATAGATTCTGGACACTAGTCCTTTATCTGATATGTCGTTTGCAAATATCTTCTCCCATTCTGTCAGTTGTCTTTTGATTTTGTTAACTGTTTCCTTTGCTGTGCAAAAGCTTTTGATCTTGATGAAATCCCAATAGTTCATTTTTGCCCTTGCTTCCCTTGCCTTTGGCGTTGTTCCTAGGAAGATGTTGCTGCGGCAGAGGTCGAAGAGGTTGCTGCCTGTGTTCTCCTCAAGGATTTTGATGGATTCCTTTTGCACACTGAGGTCCTTCATCCATTTTGAGTCTATTTTTGTGTGTGGTGTAAGGAAATGGTCCAATTTCATTTTTCTGCATGTGGCTGTCCAATTTTCCCAGCACCATTTATTGAAGAGGCTGTCTTTTTTCCATTGGACATTCTTTCCTGTTTTGTCGAAGATTAGTTGGCCATAGAGTTTAGGGTCTATTTCTGGGCTCTCTATTCTGTTCCATTGATCTATGTGTCTGTTTTTTGTGCCAGTACCATGCTGTCTTGATGATGACAGCTTTGTAATAGAGCTTGAAGTCCAGAATTGTGATGCCACCAACGTTGGCTTTCTTTTTCAATATCCCTTTGGCTATTCGAGGTCTTTTCTGGTTCCATATAAATTTTAGAATTATTTGTTCCATTTCTTTGAAAAAAATGGATGGTACTTTGATAGGAATTGCATTAAATGTGTAGATTGCTTTAGGTAGCATAGACATTTTCACAACATTTATTCTTCCAATCCAGGAGCATGGAACATTTTTCCATTTCTTTGTGTCTTCTTCAATTTCTTTCATGAGTACTTTATAGTTTTCTGAGTATAGGTTCTGTGTCTCTTTGGTTAGGTTTATTCCTAGGTATCTTATGGTTTGGGGTGCAATTGTAAATGGGATTGACTCCTTAATTTCTCTTTCTTCTGTCTTGCTGTTGGTGTAGAGAAATGCAACTGATTTCTGTGCATTAATTTTATATCCTGACACTTTACTGAATTCCTGTACAGGTTCTAGCAGTTTTGGAGTGCAGTCTTTTGGGTTTTCCACATATAGTATCATATCATCTGCGAAGAGTGATAATTTGACTTCTTCTTTGCTGATTTGGATGCCTTTAATTTCCTTTTGTTGTCTGATTGCTGAGGCTAGGACCTCTAGTACTATGTTGAATAGCAGTGGTGATAATGGACAGCCCTGCCGTGTTCCTGACCTTAGCGGAAAAGCTTTCAGTTTTTCTCCATTGAGAATGATATTTGCGTTGGATTTTTCATAGATGGCTTTGATGATATTGAGTTATGTGCTCTCTATCCCTACACTTTGAAGAGTTTTGATCAGGAAGGGATGCTGTACTTTGTCAAATGCTTTTTCAGCATCTATTGAGAGTATCATATGGTTCTTGTTCTTTCTTTTATTGATGTGTTGTAACACATTGATTGATTTGCGGATGTTGAACCAACCTTGCAGCCCTGGAATAAATCCCACTTGGTCGTGGTGAATAATCTTTTTAATGTACTGTTGAATCCTATTGGCTAGTATTTTGTTGAGTATTTTCGCATCTGTGTTCATCAAGGATATTGGTCTATAGCTCTTTTTTATGGTGGGATCCTTGTCTGGTTTTGGGATCAAGGTGATGCTGGCCTCATAAAATGAGTTTGAAAGTTTTCCTTCCATTTCTATTTTTTGGAACAGTTTCAGGAGAATAGGAATTAGTTCTTCTTTAAATATTTGGTAGAATTCCCCCGGGAAGCCGTAGGGCCCTGGGCTTTTGTTTGTTTGGAGATTTTTAATGACTGTTTCAATCTCCTTACTGGTTATGGGTCTGTTCAGGCTTTCTATTTCTTCCTGGTTCAGTTGTGGTAGTTTATATGTTTCTAGGAATGCATCCATTTCTTCCAGATTGTCAAATTTATTGCCGTAGAGTTGCTCATAGTATGTTCTTATAATAGTTTGTATTTCTTTGGTGTTAGTTGTGATCTCTCCTCTTTCATTCATGATTTTATTTATTTGGGTCCTTTCTCTTTTCTTTTTGATAAGTCGGGCCAGGGGCTTATCAATTTTATTAATTCTTTCAAAGAACAAGCTCCTACTTTTGTTGATTTGTTCTATTGTATTTTTGGTTTCTATTTCATTGATTTCTGCTCTGATCTTTATGATTTCTCTTCTCCTGCTGGGCTTAGGGTTTCTTTCTTGTTCTTTCTCCAGCTCCTTTAGGTGTAGGGTTAGGTTGTGTACCTGAGACCTTTCTTGTTTCTTGAGAAAGGCTTGTACCGCTATATATTTTCCTCTCAGGACTGCCTTTGTTGTGTCCCACAAATTTTGAACCGTTGTATTTTCATTATCATTTGTTTCCATAATTTTTTTCAATTCTTCTTTAATTTCCCGGTTGACCCATTCATTCTTTAGAAAGATGCTGTTTAGTCTCCATGTATTTGGGTTCTTTTCAAACTTCCTTTTGTGGTTGAGTTCTAGCATTAGAGCATTGTGGTCTGAAAATGATCCCAATCTTTTGATACCGGTTGAGTCCTGATTTAGGACCAAGGATGTGATCTATTCTGGAGAATGTTCCATGTGCACTAGAGAAGAATGTGTATTCTGTTGCTTTGGGATGAAATGTTCTGAATATATCTGTGATGTCCATCTGGTCCAGTGTGTCCTTTAAGGCCTTTATTTCCTTGCTGATCTTTTGCTTGGATGATCTGTCCATTTCAGTGACAGGAGTGTTAAAGTCCCCTCCTATTATTGTATTATTGTTGATGTGTTTCTTTGATTTTGTTATTAATTGGTTTATATAGTTGGCTGCTCCCACGTTGGGGGCATAGATATTTAAAATTGTTAAATCTTCTTGTTGGACAGACCCTTTGAGTATGATATAGTGTCCTTCCTCATCTCTTATTATAGTCTTTGGCTTAAAATCTAATTGATCTGATATAAGGATTGCCACTCCTGCTTTCTTCTGATGTCCATTAGCATGGTAAATTCTTTTCCACCCCCTCACTTTAAATCTGGAGGTGTCTTCGGGCTTAAAATGAGTTTCTTGGAGGCAACATATAGATGGGTTTTGTTTTTTTATCCATTCTGATACCCTGTGTCTTTTGACAGGGGCATTTAGCCCATTCACATTCAGGGTAACTATTGAGAGATATGAGTTTAGTGCCATTGTATTGCCTGTAAGGTGACTGTTACTGTATATGGTCTCTGTTCCTTTCTGATCTACCACTTGTAGGCTCTCTCTTTGCTTAGAGAACCCCTTTCAATATTTCCTGTAGAGCTGGTTTGGTGTTTGCAAATTCTTTCAGTTTTTGTTTGTCCTGGAAGCTTTTAATCTCTCCTTCTATTTTCAATGATAGCCTAGCTGGATATAGTATTCTTGGCTGCATGTTTTTCTCGTTTAGTGCTCTGAAAATATCATGCCAGCTCTTTCTGGCCTGCCAGGTCTCTGTGGATAAGTCAGCTGCCAGTCTAATATTTTTACCATTGAATGTTACAGACTTCTTTTCCCGGGCTGCTTTCAGGATTTTCTCTTTGTCACTGAGACTTGTAAATTTTACTATTAGGTGACGGGGTGTGGGCCTATTCTTATTGATTTTGAGGGGCGTTCTCTGAACCTCCTGAATTTTGATGCTCGTTCCCTTTGCCATATTGGGGAAATTCTCCCCAATAATTCTCTCCAGTATACCTTCTGCTCCCCTCTCTCTTTCTTCTTCTTCTGGAATCCCAATTATTCTAATGTTGTTTCGTCTTATGGTGTCACTTATCTCTCGAATTCTCCCCTCGTGGTCCAGTAGCTGTTTGTCCCTCTTTTGCTCAGCTTCTTTATTCTCTGTCATTTGGTCTTCTATATCACTAATTCTTTCTTCTGCCTCATTTATCCTGGCAGTGAGAGCCTCCATTTTTGATTGCACCTCATTAATAGCTTTTTTGATTTCAACTTGGTTAGATTTTAGTTCTTTTATTTCTCCAGGAAGGGCTATTATATCTCTCGAGAGGGTTTCTCTCATATCTTCCATGCCTTTTTCGAGCCCGGCTAGAACCTTGAAAATTGTCATTCTGAACTCTAGACCTGACATATTACCAATGTCTGTATTGATTAAGTCCCTAGCCTTCGGTACTGCTTGTTGTTCTCTTTTTGTGTTGAATTTTTCCGTCCTGCCATTTTGTCCAGATAAGAGTATATGAAGGGGCAAGTAAAATACTAAAAGGGTGGTAACAACCCCAGGAAAATATGCTTTAACGAAATTAGAAGAGATCCAAAATTGTGAGGGGGGAGAAAGGGGATAAAAAGAGGTTCAAAAAGGAAGAAAGAAAGAAAAAGAAAAAAAAAAGAAAAAAAAAGATAAAAAAAAAAGAAAACACCTAAGAAAAATATAAAAAAGAAAAAATATATATATTAGATAAACTAGTAAAAAATCGTTAAAAAAGAAAAAGGTAACAGTTTAAAAAAAAAAATACCTGAAGGCGAGAAAAAAAAAAACAATAACTGAAAAAGAAAAAAATTAAATTAACTGCAAGACTAAAAAATATCACAGGGAAAAAGCCATGAGTTCCGTGCTTGGCTTTCTCCTCCTCCTTGGTATTGAAACCACACTCCTTGGTAGGTGAACTTGGTCTCGGCTGGATTTCTTGTTGATCTTCTGGGGGAGGGGCCTGTTGTAGTGATTCTCCAGTGTCTGCCCCAGGCGGAATTACACCGCCCTTACCCAGGGCCGAGGTGAGTAATCTGCTCGGGTTTGCTTTCAGGAGCTTTTGTTCCCTGAGCGCTTTCCGTAGAGTTCTGGAGGACGGGAACACAAATGGCGGCCTCCTGGTCTCCGGCCTGGAGGAGCCGAGAGCCCAGGGCCGCACTCCTCAGTGCGCCCTCAGAGAACAGCGCCCAGTTACTCCCGTCTGCCTGACCTCCTGCCGCGCTCCGAGCTCACTGAGCCTGCGACCGGTTCAAGGTCACCCCGAGCTGCGAGCTGCAAGGTTACTGTCAGCTCTGTCTCTGTAGCCGGCTTTCCCGTTCCAATACAAAGTCCTGATTTTGTGCGGTGTTGCTCCGCCGCTTGCCGGGAGCCGGCCCCTCCCCCCGGGGTCTATCTTCCAGTCGCTTTGGATTCACTTCTCCGCCGGTCCTACCTTTCAGAAAGTGGTTGTTTTTCTGTTTCCAGAATTTCTGTTCTTCTTCTCTTCGATCTGCCGATGGATTTTCAGGTGTTTGCAATCTTTAGATAAGCTATCTAGCTGATCTCCGGCTAGCTGAAGTAGTCTCAGCCTGCTACTTCTCCGCCATCTTGATTCCTCCCTCGAGCTATTTAGATATTCTTAATAATAAAATGATATTTAAGACTAGGTCCAAAATATGCAGTGTCACATTAATACTGATAAATAAAAAGACACTTGTTAAATATTGTCAAATGTTTCTTTTAGTTCGTGTTTATCAAAATGTTTTCAATTCATGTCCTTCTTTGAAAAATATAGATATATTATTGATCACATGAATTTTTTCTGGAGATAATTACTTATTTAAAATTCCTTACTGTTTTTCACAGTGGCTGTACCAATTTACATTCCTATCAACAGGGCAGGAGGGTTCTTTGTCCTCCATATCCTCACCAACACCTGTTATTTCTTGTCCTTCTGGTTTTGGCTTTGCTGATAGATATAAGATATCTCATTGTGGTTTTGATTTATATTTCCCTCATAATTAATGATGTTGAGCTGCTTTTCATGTGTCTACTGGCTATTTGTATGTCTTCTTTGGAAAAATGTCTATCAGGTCCTCTGCTCATGTTTTAATCATTTTTTTGTTTGTGTGTTTTGAACTGTGTAAGCTCCTCATTTGGGATATTAATGCCTCATCAGATGTGTCATTTGCAAATATCATCTCCTATTCAGCAGGTTGCCCTTTTGTTTTGCTGATGGTTTCTCTAACTGTAAAAAACTTTTTATTTTGTTATAGTTCCAATAGTTTATTTTTTATTTTTGTTTCTATTGCCTTAGGAGACATATCTAGAAAAATGTTGCTATGGTCAGTCAGAGACATTAACACCTGTGTTCTTTCTCAGGATTTCTAGTTATGAAATGAATAAGATACAAAAATAAAGGACACAGCATGAGGAATATGGTCAGTGATACTGTAATAGCGTTATATGGTGACAGATGGTAGCTACACTTGTGGTGGCCATAGCATAATTATAGAGAGAAGTTGAATCATTATGTTGTATACTCGAAACTAAGGTAACATTGTGTTTCAACTATACTAAAATAAGAAAAAATAAAGTGCCCTAAATATTATTTTCCTTCAACCCAACATTCCTCCCTGGATCTCTTTTGCTCTTGAGAGATACAACTATGTAGGAGATGGTTTTGTTAGGGATGAAATTCATGGATTTTGATGATGGGACATTAAGTCAATTAAGAAGAGACTTAGGATATAAGATTAATATACAGGATTCAATGATAATTCTGTATACCAGCAACAAATATAGAAATAATGTACAATTATTTAAAAATAATTAATAATAATAATTAGATACCTAGGAGCAAATTCAAAGTAGAGTATTCAATATTCCTACACTAAGAAATACAAAATATTACTGAAAGAACATGAAGAAGATCCAAACAAAATAGAAATATGTAATATGTTCATTGATTAGAAGACTCAAAGTATGTGCTCGCTCCGGCAGCACATATACTAGACTCAAAGTATTTGAGACGTGTATTCTCCTCAGTAAGGATACAAAGAAATTGTCTCAATATGGATACAAAGAAAGTGCCCCCCAAATCCCAGCAGTTTTGTAAAATGTGGATGTGCCTATGTATATTTGTGTACATGCACTTGCACATGGTAATTTAAAAAATGCATTTGGAAATGCAAAGAGCTTAAAATAGTGAAGAGCAAAGATGGAGAAATTTACCTGGTTTTAGGACTTAAGTAATTAAAATATGTGATTAAAAAAATAGACTATAGACATTTCAAAAAAGATATATGGATATCCAATAAGCTCTTAGAAATTAGCTTAACTTAATTTGTAATCAAAAAAGTTCAAATTTACGACACTGATAGTCACTAGAAACTCACTGGATTGACTGAATTTAAGATTGACCAACTCTCAGTGAGGGTGTGGAACAAATGAGACTCTCATACATTGATTGCTCAGGTTGCATAATGGTACAAACAGTTTGGAAGAAGTTTGGCAGATTATGCAAAGTTAGAACACTTAATGTGAGCTACCAATTCCACTTCTAGTATTTTCCCGAGAGAGACAATATTTTCCATACAAATATTTTACATGAATTTCACTAAAGCTTTACGTACAACAGCCATTAGCTGGGTATAGAAATGTTCATCATCAGCAATATGCTGAAAGAACCTGAAATATGCCAGATATTCTCACCATAGTTGGATACCCAAAACATCATTCTAGATAAAATGTTGTCAGGTGATTGCCTGCAGGGGAGGGTGGTGGAGATTGAACGTAAAGTGGTACAGTGCAGCTTTCTGGAATGAGGGAATGGTTATAAATGTCAAGTGGAGTGGCGGGTAAACATTTACATTTGTCAAAACTCCTCAGATTATATACTTAAAATAATGAGCATCTTTTAAAAAAGTGGTGTGTCTTTTGTTATGTAAAACTAATATCTATGCAAATAATAAAGAAAATGTAGATTAAATGTTACATAACTTTGACATAAGGAAAATTTTATAACTATGACTTAAAACTTAAATTAAAAAAAAAGAATTGGTAATTTGCACTTCATGAAACTATTAAAAAAGAAAGCATTGCTTGCAGGGGTACCTGGGTGGCACAGTCAGTTAAGCCTCCAAGTTTTGGTTTCTGTTCAGGTTGTGATCTGAGAGGGTCAGGAACCTCGGACTGGCTGTGCTTAGCACAGAGTTTGCTTGAGTTTCTCTCTCCTTCTCCCTCTGCCCTTCCTTCATCCCAAAATAAATAAATAAACCTTAAAATAGAAAGAAAGAAAGAAAGAAAGAAAGAAAGAAAGAAAGAAAGAAAGAAGAAAAGAAAAGGGAAAAAAAGAAAAGAATATTCTCTTATACAGAGAATAAGCAATGTAACATCTGTGAGAAATGCAAAATCACACACCACCTATGGAAGTGAATTTGGGAATACCTTGTAAAATTTCCCATACACTTAAACTTCGATACTGAGATCCCACAAACAGGAAATCTTTCCCATAGTTATGTCTACAAAAATATGGAATGGCTTTTGCATAAGGCTTTCCATTATAGAGACCAAAGGTAGCCTGATAAGGAACAGTGTAAATACAGTACTCTTTAAAAAAAGTAAAGTAAAGAAAAGAAAAGAAAAGACAAGACAGAAAAGAAAAGAAAAGAAAAGAAAAGAAAAGAAAAGAAAAGAAAAGAAAGGAAAAGAAAAGAAAAGAAAAGAAAAGAAAAGAAAAGAAAAGAAAAGAAAAGAAAAGAAAAGAAAAGAAAAGAAAAGAAAGCATTACAGACAGGAGCATCATGAGCAAAGTAAATAACTAGAGAAAAATAATTGTTTTTAATGGTTAATCCCTGTCTATCTATTTATCCATTCATCACTTCCTATTATCTACTTACTATAAGTATAAAATTTATATAGATGTAATCAGAGTGATCAAAAATAAATATGTGAAATGGCTTTTGATCACATAAAAGATTCTCAACTTTACTTAAAATGAAACTAATTTCAGGGCACCTGGGTGGCTCAGTTGGTTAAGCAACTGGCTTCCGCTCAGGTCATGATCCTGGAGTCCCAGGATCTAGTCCCACATCAGGCTCCTCTGCTCATCAGAGAGCCGGCTTCTCCCTCTGCCCCTCGCCCCTTTCATGCTCTCTCTCTCTCTCTCTCTCAAATAAATAAAATCTTAAAAAAAAAAGAAACTAATTTCAAATTAAACTATGCAGAGATATAACTCCTCATCTATCACATTGGCAGGAATTCCAAAATTTGAAAACATATTTATGTTGCTATGGAGAATAAGCACTGTAACATCTGTGAGAAATGCAAAATCACACACCACCTATGGAAGTGAATTTGGGAATACCTTGTAAAATTTCCCATACACTTACACTTCGATACTGAGATCCCACAAACAGGAAATCTTTCCCATAGTTATGCCTACAAAAATACGGAATGGCTTTTGCGTAAGGCTTTCCATTATAGAGACCAAAGGTAGCCTGATAAGGAACAGTGTAAATACAGTACTCTTGAAATTCTACAGAGTATTCTCCAAGATATACTGTAAGATTTAAATATATATATATATATTTATAAATATATATATATTTATATTATATATATATATATATATGTAGAAAAATTCTTTATCATGCGTTACTATTGCTTATATTTTAAAATATAAGAAAATATACAATTTCTTAACTGTTTATTTGTATAAGAAAAGAAAGAATAGAGTAGAAGCCAGAGATCTTATATTTCTCTAAATGTACCTTAATTTGTGAATTTGACTTTATAACTTATAAATATATATATGTATGGATAGTTAAAACTATATAGAATATTTATGACTTCAAAGTCAAATACAGAAGAGCCTGAGTGGCTCTGTTAGTTAAGCCTCTATCTTTGGCTCAGGTAATGATCCCACAGTCCTGAGATTGAATTCCACTTCAGGCTCCCTGCTCAGCAGAGCCTGCTTCTCCTTCTTCTGTTTCTCCAGCTCTTGCTCTCTCACTCTCTCTCTCTCTTCTTTCTTTTTTAAAGATTTTGTGTATTTGTCAGAGGAAGAGAGAGAGCACAAGCAGTGAGAGTGGCAGGCAGAGGGAGAAGAAGGATCCTCGCTGAACAAGGAGCCAGATGTGGGACCCCATCCCAGAACTCTGGGATCATGACCTGTGCCCAAAGCAGATGCTTAACTGACTGAGCCACCCAGGCATCCCTCTTGCTCTCTTTCTCTATGTAAAATAAAAAAAATAAAGTCTTAAAAAAAGAAAAAAAAAAACAATGTCAAATACATATATAAAAATTAAATATCAAAAATTTAATTGTCTCTTGAAAATAAAACCAAAATGAGAAAATTAAATATTCTGTGTTTCAAGATGGCAGATTGCCCCAGACAAAGAATATTTCAAATAATTTTAACATATAGTAATTTGTACACTTCTTTTTTTTTTTAAAGATTTTATTTATTTATTTGACAGAGAGAGATCACAAGCAGACGGAAAGGCAGGCAGAGAGAGAGATAGAGGGAAGCAAGCTCCCTTGCTGAGCAGAGAGCCCGATGTGGGACTCGATCCCAGGATCCTGAGATCATGACCTGAGCCGAAGGCAGCAGCTTAATCCACTGAGCCACCCAGGTGCCCCAATTTGTACACTTCTTAATAGGAGCTATTATAAGAACAAATAACTGAAAAGAAGTATTTTTTTTCTTTCTTAAACATTTACTTGGCTCTTTTAAATTTTTTGCACTTCCAAATAAGTGTTTTTAATTATCACACTTGCACACATGCACACAGGCACACACACACATACCCAAAGATGCACTATTGCTAGGGTTTTGATGGTTTTTCATTTTGTCTCTATCTTTCACTGTATTAATGTCTTCTTACTAAATAAATTTTATCTTTTGTTATATTAATGTCTTCTTACATAAGTAAATTTAAAATATTCAAATTATTTAAAAAACAAATTATTTCAGTAATATTTATCATAAATTTAGTAATTCAATGCACCATTATCATCATTAGAGAAAATAGATGTAAACCAAATCAAACACATTAAATATAAAATCCTACACTCCTAAATTTAATCTGGAGATATAAGTATGAATTTAGGGCATATTTTCTCTAAAAAACACACACAAATGGTAGCAAAAAGCAACCATAAGCCAGACTACAGTATCTGAATGCTACTTCACCCCCAAAATACAAGGATCTCTGAGAAAATGGCTAATTCCAAAAATAGGGGAAACATGCAAGATAAGCCTGGAATATGGTGAATCAGAATGCAAGATAGAGATCAAAATCTACTGAGGTTATTTCAAAAGGACCCAGAAAAAAATGTAAAGAGACTACTACTGGCCCAAAATAGGACTATTTGGGAAACAATTAACATAATAGTTAGACTGAATCATATCAATTACATTTAAATTGATATTCAACTATATTATATATAAAGTATTTATAATAGTTTGCAGGAAATAATATCATTTGTTACTTTCCTGAAAAATAATAATTACTAAAGAAAAAGTCAGAATTTTACCTTCTCTGTGTTGTGTGAAATCTTATCTCAGGATAGTCAAATAGTTAAGGGAGAAATTTTCTTTTTTACAGAGAAATTTCATATAATAAATTAAGAAAAATGAATTAATATATCACAATTTTGCAAACCCTAGCAAAATAATGTAATGACAACATGGTTTCTTTTTTTATTCATTTTTTAAATTTTTTTAAATTTAAATTCAATTAACTAATGCATAGTGTATTAGTTTCAGAGGCTGTGTGCAGTGATTCATCAATTGTATATAACACCCAGTGCTCATTATATCACATGCCCTTCTTAATGCCCATTACCCAGTTACCACATAACCCCCAACACATCTGATTTCTTTAAGGACAACAAAAAAGATACAAGGAAATCAAAAAGTTTGGAAGCAAAAAATGAGATTAAAAAGATTGAGGATCGCCTGGGTGGCTCAGTTGGTTAAGTCTGCTTTCGGCTCAGGTCATGATCCTTGGATCAAGCTCCAAATCTGGCTCCCTGCTCATTTGGGAGGCCTGCTTCTCCCTCTCCCTCTGCTGCTTCCCCTGCTTGTGTTCTCTTGCTTTCTTTTCTTTTTCCTCACTCATTATTGCTCTATCTCAAATAAATAAATAAAATCTTCTAAAAACACAAATAAAATGATAAGATCTTGTTTAGATCCTGATTCAAACAATCCACTTTTCAGACAGCCAGGGAAACTTGAATCTTCACTGATTGCTGAGGTTAGCAATGACTATCTAGTTTTGTTTTTTTTGCTTTTTTTTTTTTTAAAGATATGATCATGGTATCATTTTTATGTTTTTGTTAAAGTCTAATCTTTTAGAGATCATATTGAACTATTCATAGTTCAAATGAAATGGAAGCATAGGATCTACTTAAACATAATACCTTGCAAGGGAGGAGAAGGAATGGTTAAAGAAGTATGAATGAGGGATGGCTGAGTGGCTCAGTCAGTTAAACATCTGCCTTCAGCTAAGGTCATGATCTTGGGGTCCTAAGATCAAATCCCACATCAGACTTCCTGCTTAGCGGGGAGTTTGCTTCTCCCTCAACTCTTCCCCCTGCTTATTATCTCTTTCTCTCAAATAATCAAATAAAGTAATTTAAAAAGAAGAATTATAGATGAGGCACAACTGGCCATGGGATAATAATTATTGGAAATGAATGACATGTCCATTGAGATGAAGGACACTACTGTATTCTCTATTTGTATGTATTTGAAATTTCTCAAAATATTTCTTTTTTTTAAGATTTTATTTATTTATTTATTTATTTATTTATTTGAGAGAGAGCACAAGTGGTGGGAGAAAGAGGGACAAGCAGACTCCACAATGAATGAGGAACCTGACATGGGGCTTGATCTCACAACCCTGAGATTATGAGCGGAGTCAAAACCAAGAGTTGGATGTTCAATTGACAGAACCACCCGGCAGACCCTTCCCAAAATATTTCTTTTTTTTTTTTTTAAGATTATTTATTTATTTATTTGACAGAGAGAGATCACAAGTAGGCAGAGCGGCAGGCAGAGAGAGAGAGGAGGAAGCAGGCTCCCTGCTGAGCAGAGAGCATGATGTGGGACTCGATCCCAGGACCCTGAGATCATGACCTGAGTCGAAGGCAGCAGCTTAACCCACTGAGCCACCCAGGCGCCCCCAAAATATTTCTTAAAGTATTCTCTCTCCTTCAGGATAAAATAATCTCCTTCCTAGTACCAAACTCTATAGATAGGCATGTAGTTTAAATGTTTTCTACGATAGCATAGAATTTGCTTCATCGTAATTGATTTTTACAATTTAATTTCAACATTATTTATCTTCCTGACTGTATTCCAGTTTTTACAAGAATGCAGTGTACTAGAATGAACAAGCGCTTCGGATTCAGGCAGATCTGGGTATGGAATCATGGCTTTAACTTTCCAGCTGTGTGATTGATTTTTCAGAGTTTACTTCATCCCTGAGCCTCTGTGCGCCATCTGTGTAATAGCCATATAATAAATGACATGTTGTATGCATTTTAGCAAGATTTCCCTAGTCTAAGTTCACCTTTGGTTTCAGAAAAAGCTGACAACGTATGTGTCTTTGTCAGTTCGGGCTGCTGTTTTCAAAATACCATAGACTGGTTGACTTAAACAATATACAATTTTTTCTTACATTTCCAGAGCCTGGGAAGTTCCACTTCCAGACACCAGTAGATCCAATTCTTGGTGAAGGCCCTCTTCCCAGACTGTAGATTGCTGATGGCCCCCTTCTCCTTTGTCTTCACACAGTGGGAAAAGGAAACTCTGGTATTTTTTCTTTCTCTTCTTATAAAGGGCTCCACCCTAGTGACCTCCTCTAAACCTAATTATTTTCCAAAGGTCTCATATCCTATTCCCTCATATTGGGCTTCAACATAAGAATATTGGAGGGACACAGCAGTTCAGTACATTTTCCAGTATGGAAAATGGAAGAGTAGTATATCTGATAGTAATTTCCTTGCAATGAAGAGTTTGGGGCCTCTGATGAAAGAATATGTTCTTTGGAGAGAAAGAATCAGAGATACCAATAAAGCTAATTAGGGTGACTTGTTGTTGAAAGATGGAATTTGTAATTCTGAGAATAGTGGCAGGATATTAAGAAGCCTATACCTCTATCATTTATTGGACAAATTTTTAAGTAATAATATGAACGCAAAAAGAGCTATTTAACTGGAAATACTCTCTAATCATAGAGCACAAGAGGTACTCTTTTGAGACTTCTTTTATAAAACTGTAACATGAAATGAACAGAGAGAAAATTCTTTCCACTTTGAAACAAGGTACCTGGCAGTTAGATAACTTGAGGATATAGATGCAATTATAAGGAGTGATGGTAGAAAGGGGTTGCTAAATTGATCTCATGGTTTTGTCATTTATTTCCCTAATAATTAGATATTTTGTACCTATTATATATCCATTATATTTGTAGACACCATGGTGATTTTGGCAGGGCAGAAATATGAAGACAAATCTGACTTCAACCCGCAGAGGTTTACTATTTTATTTGTTATTTTAAAATATTATATCACACCTGGGAAATATTTCTTTTCATGTCAAGAACAAACAAAGATACTTTACTGAAGGTAATAGCTAATCAATTAAGAAAGAGAAAAAATATAATGTATAAACATTTTTAAAATGAGATAAAATTATTGTTAGTTTTCAGTGATATGATTGTGTGTCTAAAACTCTTCATAGTAAAAACAGCAGTACAAAAATAAGATGAGTGCTGTGAAGTGTGTAAACCTGGTGATTCACAGACCTGTACCCCTGGGGATAAAAATATATGTTTATAAAAAAAATAAAAAATTTAATAAAAAAAATAAGGTGATTTTGTGATGTGGCTAGGTATAAAGTTAATATGCTGAAAATAGCAGCCTTCATGACTAGAAATAATAATTAGGGGTTATGATGGTTGGAAACAAGACAATTTAATGTACTTAGGAGTGAACTTAAGAAGAAAAGGAGAGAGGCACCTAGGTGGTTCAGTCAGTTAAGTTTCTGCTTTTAGCTCAGGACCCTGATTCCAGGGTTCTGGGATCAAGTCCCTTATTGGGCTCCCTGCTTAGTGGGGAGACTGCTTCTCCCTCTGCCTATGCCTCTCTCTCTGTCTCTCATGAATAAATGCATTTTAAAAATCTTTTTTAAAAAAAGAAGAAAAGCAGAAAATCTTTATGAAGAAGACTATAAAATGCTAACAAAGGACAAGAAAAAAAAATCATAGAAATGGAAAAGCATATAGAGGGAGATAAAGCCCCTTGTGTGTGGTCAAATATATAATTATTATATTACTCCGGGTTCTCCAGAGGAACAGGATGTGTGCCTAAACAGGATATTTATTTTAAGGAATTGGATCATGTGATTATAGAGATCGAGAGTACAAAATATGAAGCCTAGATATCTAAGAGAACCAGTGGAACAGATGAAGTCAATAATTTGTTTTCTAGAGAATTCCCTCATGCTTGGGAGGTTGGCCTTTATGTTCCATGCAAGACTTCAGCTGATTGGATGAGGCCCATCCACACTAGGGAAACAATCTGCTTAATCCAAAATTCACCAATTTAAACATTAATGTCATCCAAAAAACACCTAGTAAGTTGATAAATAAAATTAAAAATCGCAACTGTTTTCTTATTTTTTGAGTAGTTTTCCTTTCTTATGCATTGTTGGGAATATATTTGACATATAATACTGTGTAAACTTAAGGTGCACCATGGGTTGAATTGATACACTTAAATATTGTGAAATGATTTCATCTGTCACATTAGCTGACACCTTGTATCACCTCACACAATAACGTTTGTTTGTTTGTTTGTTTGTTTGTTTTTTATGGTGAGGTATTTAAGATTTACTCTTGTAGCAACTTTTAAATATATGATACAGTATTGTTAACTATAATCACCATCCTGTGTATTAGATGCCTAAAATTTATCCATCTTATAACTAAAAACTTTTATCCTTTGGCCAATATCTCCCCACTTCCCCCCACCCTCAGCCCTTTCAACTCTGTTTCTAGGAGTTTGTTCCTGGGTGTTTTTTTTGTTTGTTTGTTTTTGTTTTTAATTCTTTAAAAAAAGTCTGTTTATCAATATCACAACTTTCAGTATATCTTGTTTAATAATTGTCATAGTAGTTCTTTTAAAAGATGGGAACATGAATGTAGTAATGAAAAGTATGATGAAAATGAGAGTCCTTGAGAAGAGTCTCCTTGGAAAGTTCTTTACAAGGGAAAAGGTTTTCACTATCATGTCCTTTCACATATCCCTACCTAAAATGAAGATGAGCTGGTGGTGATAAAGCAGCTATTATGTAACCACAAGGGGACAGGGCAGAGAATAGAAATCACAATCCCAAGATGTTTGAACAGAAGTGTTGACAGTACCATGTCAATGACCACATTCTCCAACCATCATATCAGCGGCAGATTAAATGTTTTTCAGTTCTCATTACATGAGAGAAAATATAAATTAATTTAGATAAGATCACTATTTAGATTTTCTGTTACATTCAGGAAGGCTTATTTCTAATATAGAAAGAACGTATTATCTGTTTTATTTATCTTATTTAGTTAGCACAGTTGTCATCAATGATCCCTTCTGCCTCCTCATCACCATTGCCCCTTAGGATGCTTCCATTCAGTTCAAGCCATGGGTCAAGTCCTTTTGGTAAATAAGGGAATAACTTCAGAGTTTGTCCCACTGCATGTTTAAAGCAAACCTAGACTTAATTCAGTAGTATCCTATTGAGAAGAGATTTGTAAATTCATATAAACATTTTTACAGTTTATAACCGGAATAGTCCTCTAGCTCTTTTGGAGAGTCTGGAATGATGTCTATTGTTCTCATCTGTTCGTCTGTTAAAATTTTCTCTTGGCTATAATTCAGCTAAGCCAACATAGCATAGCTATTTTTAGGGGGAATTGCTTTTATGTGATTTTTTTTCTTCTTTTTACAATGAACACATGTCTAAAGAAACTAATTTTGGGGAAATTTCACAGATTTTTCTCTTAGCTTAAGAATAGATGGCAACCATTCAGAGAATGAGAGAAACTAAAGTATTGTGCATTGCCCAACAAAAGAAATCATAATAAAAATTTGTTATGAGCAGAAACATTGTCTCTTGCCTGTTAATTATCTATGTTCAATTCCAGTTAAAAATACCTTGCCTGGGGGCGCCTGGGTGGCTCAGTGGTTTGGGCTGCTGCCTTCGGCTCGGGTCATGATCTCAGGGTCCTGGGATCGAGCCCTGCATCGGGCTCTCTGCTCCGCAGGAAGCCTGCTTCTCTCTCTCTCTCTCTCTCTGCCTGCCTCTCTGCCTACTTGTGATCTCTGTCTGTCAAATAAATAAATAAAATCTTTAAAAAAAATACCTTGCCTGTTTTTTTTTATTCCTGATTTTTTATTCAGAGAATAATTAATGTTCTAATATGCCATAAAGAAAGACTGTTGTCCTATATTTTTCTGAAGGAATGAAAGCTGAAAACAGGGTGTGAAAATGATTTGTTTACCTTGGTTCGAGGTAAAATTGCTTTAATTTTTCCAGCTGCATTGCTGCAGTAATTTAAAAGCCTGAGCATGTCTCCCAGTATCATTAAAACACAACTGGAATTAATACACAGCCCACTCAATCCATACCATAAATAGTCAAGGAAATGCTGATGGTGGTTGAGCTACTGATAGTTGGTTAGGTTTTATAAACTAATGGAGTATATATCAACAATAATGCTGATAATGAATTGATGATGTTATGCTTAAACAAAGAAAAGGACTTGACTGAAAGATTTGCTATTTGAGAAATAACTGTTTCTTTCATTTCATGTCTAAAACATGGATATGGGTGGGGGAAATAGTACCCATGAGAGGAGATATTGTAACATCAGTAACCTCAGATGTGAAATGTGTCAGCCCGAGCGAATACTTGGGTTCTAGAAAAAGCACCCTTAGAACATAACATTTTCTAGTGAGGATGTTTTCATTTTAAGTTCTTGGCACTACAGAGTTCCATCTCTGCAAATCTGTCTCTGTTTTTTAATTTTGTAAATAACCTAGTGTTATTTTGTACCAGTCCTTTAAGGGGCATGTGTGTGTATGTACAACCCAGCGATTTCAATTCTAGGCAGATACCTATAGACATTCTGGCATAGGTGCACAGAAGACATGAACAAGAATGTTCATGGCAACATTTTTTATGATACCTAAAAGATGTGGAAAGAACCTGAATGTTATCAATATTAGATTGAGTAAATGAATATTCATACATTCATTCAGTGAGTCGTATGCACAGTGACAACAAATCAACCAGCCATATGTGTCAGCTGTGATGAATCTTAAAAGTATAATATTAAAAAAGGAAGCAAATTAAGTTTGAAACCTTATGATATGTTCACAAATACCTAAAGTTCAAAAGCAGACAGTAATAAACAATAGAACTCAAAAAAACTGCTCAACATAAATTTAAAGATTTCCAAAGTACAGTAAATATTCAACCTTTTAACTTGTTTGGTAGAATATATTATCAGCTCTTTTCTTGAACATTAACCCATGATGTCACAAAATACATTTTTACAAAGTGCCATGTATTACTATTGTTCTATTCTATATAAAGGCAAACTTAGGCACATATACCTGGCCAAAGGCACAGGGAGCAAATTACCCAAGGTTACATAGCTGGCACATTTCAGAACTGGGAACCAGACCTTGGTAATTTGAGGGCAGAGCAAATGCTCTTAATGCCACAATTATAGACACTCTGTATGCATTACCTTATCTAAGTACATACATGATTTTAATGTAGTTCAGTCATATTACTTCCTGCATTTTATATAACATTGCATTCAGGAAAGTAGTCTGTGTCATTATTACCTTATTATTATTACTTTTTTCAAAAGGTAATATTATGCATATTGATAATAATATGCATATTAATGGTTATATCATCTTTTATCCTGCCTTGCCATCCTTTGTTTAAACAACTTATTTATTTCCAATGTCTCAATATAATATTGTTTCAGAAACATCCTGGAATATAGCTTTTGTTTTTAAAATCCATAAAAATGTGATCACAGTAAAAAATAGAAACATCATTTCAGAATATTCTAATTGTTCTTTAAAGAGTCTGTATCAATGATATTCTTCCTAGTTATTTATGTGAGAACAAGCATTTAGAAAATTTGACATATCATGATCACATATTACTGTTCTTATCTGTATACATTTAACAAACAATGATTTTGGATTTTTATATTCTTAATAATAAATGGTTTTACTTTCTTTTGATATCCTTGACTTTTTTTCTATAGATATTTGTGTTAGTGTTTTATAAGATCATTTTCTATAAAAAAGATAATTGATTATTTGTCATATATATCTAAGTGTTTTGTTGTTATACATATAACATTTAATTTTATTTCTGAACTAAATTGTTTTTATATTATTTAAAAATCTATGTGGCTTCAAAAGAACTTTAATGTGTTTAGGAAACACTTCCATCCACAAAATTCCATATACAGACATTTTTTTTCCTTTACTTTATATTTTTTAAATTATAAGTTCAGCTATAATATGAGAATGTCACTCTTTCTATATGATTTCTTAAACTCTCAGCAATGTTTGATGCTTATTCTATTTAATTAATTTGGGTATTTTAAAACTTATGCTTATATATTTTATATAAATTGTCATTTTCTGAGCTGTCATTCTTTTTCACTATTTTTCTATCCATTCTTGCTGATTCATTTCTAAATAATTGACTCATCTATTAATTTTTCTATTAATACTATATTGTTTTTTAACATATTGGTAAAGCAAATCACAATTCTTCTTGTGGAAGATTCTAGATTTCTAGACTATTCACCACTACAAATTTAGTAGCATCATCAATTTCTTGAACCATTGCCATGACATTCTCATTGGTTCATTTATTTCCACACTGCCCTCCATTGTCAATTCTCCACCTAGCAGTCAGAGTGATCCTTAAATCAGTCAATTACATTTCTCAGTTGAAATATTCTAGCAGCTTTTACCCCATTTTAAAATTTAAATTGTTCGCTGGACTACACATCTTTATGGGATCTAGCCACCCCACCCAGACCCTGTTTTTGGACCTAATTCTCCATTTCCTTCAGTTTGCTCTAGTAACTCCGACCTTCTTTGTATTCTAGTGACAAACTAAGTACACTTCTTTCTGTACAAAATACAGTTGAAATTTCAAATTATCTTCAGTGTTTCCATGTTTATGTCAAATAGTAATTCGAAGGAGAATAAACCAGTCACTGCTAGCTCTTTCAGTACATTTTAATCAGAAAATACTTCATAAGGCACCTGTGTGACTAAGTCATCCAGTGACTGCCTTAGGCTCAGGTCATGATCCCAGGGTGCTGGGATTGAGCCCCACATCGGGAGCCTGCTTCTCCCTCTCCCACTCCCCCTGCTTGTGTTACTTCTCTCGCTCTCTCTCTCTCTGTCAAATAAATAAAAAAAATCTTTAAAAAATACTTTGCAAAATTTATAGAGCTTAAAATGATGTCAGCATCAATTAAAAATACTACTACTACTCTTTTCTAGTTACTAAATGCACCAAACATGAAACAAATTTATAAACAAATGGACAAAAGGTGAGTTCCTGGATCCAAACTGATCACAAAAATGCTTTGGGATTTGGGAATGACTGCATGCCCATTTTATAGTCAGGAGCAGGAAAAGCTCAGAAATAAGCCTCAGCACAAGCGTTTTGGAGAAATTAGCTACATCACACTCCTCACTCTCAATTTCATTATGGAAAAACATGTAACAAAAACACATACAATAATCATATCTTATCTGTGAATGGCACTGTGTGGATTAAGGAGAAGTCGTTAACTAGTCCAAACACTTAGAACATCATTTTTCTTATTAATCTTCAAATCAACTTAAAGATACAGAAAGAAGAAATTATTATCAGGCTTTGTTTGTGAGTGAAAACTATAACAAACAAATTTTCTATGCATCAGGAATCTTTATTGGGCATAAATTTTCCTAAGAAAAACATCAGCTTTTAAGAAACAAGCTCTATTTTTTTAAATTTTGATTAACTGAAATTCATTTGTTATTCAAGCTCTTATTCCACCAGAAGAAAGTAATTTGATCTAAGTGAACTGAGTTATCTTTTGTGTATCCAAAGATCCAGCCCCACAATGTTCCCTTTCCTAGGAATCAAATATATTTTCCTGGTAGGAGTGGATTGCAAAGAGGGCATTTGTCATCACTATTCATGTGGGCATTGACTGGGCATCCATGTGCCCATCAGTTCTCAATTCATGATGCCCAGGAAGATCAAAGCTGTAATCTTTGGCTTTAACTACATTGCCACTTTAGATCTTGCTGGGTTTTTTTCCCTCCCCAGTTGTTTTAATGGCCCATTAGAGGACATGAGTAATGATACATAATATCAAAAGCTAATACTTAACCTTTCTGGTGCTGGTGCCCCAGATGGAGTTGCAACTGGAGCAGCTGGAGGGGAGGGAAACCATGGCCAACACTGCAGGGACACACTTTCACTGCCATCAAGCCTGATGGGGTCTAATGCAGCCTCATAGGAGAGGTCATCAAGCATTTTCAGCAAAAAGGATTTCTTTACCTTATTGCTATGAAATTAATTCAGGCTTCTGAAGACCTTCTCAACGTCTTCATTGACCTGATTGACTTTCAATGACCATCATTGACCTGAAGGACTATGTATTTTTTGCTGGCCTGGTAAAACACATGCAATCAAGGCCTGTGGTTGCCATAGTCTAAGAGGGGCTGAATGTGGTGAAGACAGGCCAAGTGATGCTCAGGAACCCCAACCCTGCAGATTCTAAGCCTGAACCATCCATGGGGACTTTTGCTTCCAAGTTGGCAGGAACATAATCCATGCTAATGATTTTGTGGAGTGCAGAGGAGATTGGCTTGTGGTTTGGCCTGAGGCGCTGGTAGATTACTTATAGTTGTGGTCAAAACTAGATCTGTGAGTGACAAGAGAGCAGGCCTCAGTGCTTTGCCCACTCCATTCCCTTTCTTTCCCATGAGCAGGGGTCTAGTATCTAGAGAATCCAGTTATTCTTTAGAACTTTCTTGTAATCTGGAGAGGAACTCTTGGATTTAGGTGTACTCCCTGTCAAGTATTACATGCTACCCTCAGATTAAAATGTGTCATCCCAATGTTAAAAAAAATAAATAAATAAAAAATAAAGCTAATACTTGATAAATTTGTTTTTTGAATTTTTACGAAGTATGTGCCATTGCTTGGACCAACTAATGCTTTTGTCTGGAGGGAAATAAATAAAAGGCAAGAAAAAATTACTGAAATTGAAAAACACATCACTATACAAACAGTCTCACTTTTAAATGAAACTCTAAAATCAAAGATGAAAACTCCTGCTTTCTGATTTGTAGTTTATTTCATTGAATAAACTAACTACACTGAAATATAGAAGGCCAGAATGTTACCTGAACCATTGTCTTACTTGCTGTCTTTTGAATTTATCTATCTAATCTCAATCAAATATCATTTATCTACACATATATGAATAAATAACAAGTGTATACATATAAGACTAACACATTTGAATCACAACCCAGCTAAAGAAGCAGAACACCGCAAGCAGCTCTCAATACTCAAATGTCATTTAAATTTTTCTGTCTTTCCTTAAATATTGATTGAATACATTTCTTAATTTTGTGTTTATCACTCTTCTGCTTTTAAAAATAATCTCAGTATAAATGGTTGTGCTTTTCAGTATAATACTGTTATATTTTGTATATATTGAATTTTATATCAATAATATTATACTAGGGGCACCTGGGTGGCTCAGTGGGTTAAGCCTCTGTCTTCGGTTCAGATCATAATCTTAGGGCTGGGATAGAGCCCTCTGCTCAGTAGGGAGCCTGCTTCCCCCCTCTTTCTGTCTGCCTATCTGCCTACTTGTGATTTCTCTCTCTGTCAAAATAAATAAATAAAGTCTTAAAAAATATATTATAATGAATGGATTATTACCATTTGCTTTTTTTCACTCAACACTTTTTTTTTTGTTTGTTTGTTTAACATTTATGCATGATAAAAGGACCTATCCTCGTCTCTTCCAGAAGGGGATCTCCTCCAATATTTATCTTTTGGGTTGATTTCTCCACTTCCTTTGTAAATACATCAAGAATTTTCTTTTGCACAGATCTATTTGGTCTTTTTAAATGCCTTAAGTATTTCATTGGATGGATATTGTACAATGTTTAAAATCCATTTCAAAGTGTTCTGGATGATGCTACTTTGAAACATTTTTGAGATGTGCTTTTTGTCTAAATGCAAAAAAAAATAATTTTCTTCATGAGCAGAGGTATTTTTGAGCAAAAATGACTGAATTGACTGGTACAGATCAATGATTCCAATATGAATATAACCTACTCATCTTCCCTCTCTGATTTCATGCTCTGAAAGCAACCTTATCTGTTTCCTTCCTCAATAGGTGTGACTATGGGGAGATATCAGTCCTGCTGTCATGAGTATTCCAATCTTTTTGTAAGTATTACTTTTCTCCTTGTATCCAACAAATGGAACTTGCAGTTTATATGTCAGCCTCTTGTGAATCTCCTGATTTGGGGCTGGCATAAACTTTCTCCAGAAATATCATATCCATTTTCTGGAATGGCAAACCCTAGGATCAAAACCCTGGGTCTAAAACAATTATGTTTCTATAGAAATCCTTCCATCTCTCTTGTTACTTTGCCACACTATTTGTTAAAGATTTCCTTCCCTAAAAACTATAGAAACCTGATGCTAGCTTTATGTACTCAATTGAATAATAAGGGAAAATGCATAATTAAGAGGTATAAAAGACCAAAACAAATAAATAAAAGTCTTCTTGGCATAATACAACATTGCCCTATTTTTGCTCTTGTAAGATATCAGTTACAGTATGCATTAACAGACAATGAAATTTTTTCTTTGATTTTCTTTATACTTAAAAAAAAATTACTTCTTTTTTGTCCCTTATTTTCCTCTTTCATTTATTCTTACTTTATTAGCTTTCCTTGTTATTAATTGAGAAAACTTAATAAGGCTTAAGTTTGTGTCATGAATGGAAAGCAGTAGGAAATAATCATATGCTATTTTAAAAATTAAAATGTATTGTGCTAATTCATCAAATAAAGAGTGGCAAAAATATGTTGAAACCTGAGAAATAATTAATGTCATTCAAAGATAATTGGTAGGAACCAAGATAATTTCTAATTAATAATTGACAGTTAAATAGAACCAGATAAATTTAAAAATAATGTTAGTTTGAACTCTGCAATAAGATTTTATTCCAAAAAGGCATATTTTGACTTCCAAAGCCTAAATTTGGTCAGTTTTTTTTTTTTTTTTTTTTTTTTTACTTCCAAGTGAACAACAGTTGAATTTCCTTGTAGATTTATGGAAAATAATTACATAAATATGATACTAATTCTTGATGAATCTACTTTTCAAATTGTTTGTTTTACACTAATTATCTTATGTTTGCCTAATGATTATATTTGGATGTTATCACAGTGGCCTTCCTTATTCTGATATTCATACACTCTATTTATTCATACATATTAATGTATCAAATAAATTGTGTCATTGCCATAGGCAAAATTGTATGAACAATGGAAACCTCGCAGGAGACTTTTTCAGATCACATTAATATTGCCTGTTGTCCATCTCATCTTCCACTTGTCTGTAGGTAAATATTAAACATGTAACTTCAGGGACGCCTGGGTGGCTCAGTTGGTTAAGCAGCTGCCTTTGGCTCAGGTCATGATCCCAGCGTTCTGGGATCAAGTCCCACATCGGGCTCCTTGCTCTGCAGGGAGCCTGCTTCTCCCTCTGCCTCTGCCTGCCACTCTGTCTGCTTGTGCTTGCGCTCACTCTACCTCTCTCTCTGACAAATAAATAAATAAAAATAAAATCTTAAAAAAAAATGTAACTTCAAAGGTGATTTCTCCCTTCACAGAATTATCTTCCCAATGATTACAAAATCAAATGTTACACAAATTCATATTTCTTTTTGCTAACCTCTCCATATCTACGGATTTCCCTTTGTGAAATAATACAGACAGCATGTGGTTATTATTTATTACACCCAGAATAAATTTTTGGTGATTACTCAAGCATGTGTATTCATTGAGTACTAAAGTTATATATTCTTATATATGAAAAATTAACTTCTGTTTAATTGTTACTAGTGACTAGTTATGCCTTTTTATATTGTTATGTTCATTATTATACAATTCACTTAAACACAGTTAATAAATCATATTCAGGTGATGTTTAAATTTAGAAACTTATTCTTATCGTAAGATCTAATCAATAGTCCACAATGGTATTAACTGAGATGAAGTAAGCATACTAATTATAAACTCAAGTATTTTAATTTTTTTTATTATGTTCTATTAGTTCAAGTTCAATAAACTCAATTATTTAAGTATGTATTCTCCAAGACTAATATTGTCAGATTCACTATTGGTATACAATGTATATGTCAGACTCATCTCATACACAAGGTAATTTTAAAATTAAGAATGGTTAAGGGACACCTGAGTGGTTCTGTCACTTAAGCGTATGATTCTTGGTTTCTGCTCAGGTCATGATCTTGTGGTTTTGGGATCTAGCCCTGGGTCCCGCGCTGGACTCAGCATGGAAACTGCTTAAGATTCTCTCTCCCTCTCCCTTCTGCTCACTCTATCTCAAATAAATAAATAAAATATTTAAATAAATGGTGAGGGTTAAAATAATTTTATGGCAATGAAAATTTTTAGTAAGACTGAAACAAAACAGGTAAAAGGAAATTGAATATGTAGTTGGCTTATTTTATTTTTAAACAAGCAAGATATAGAAATTATATTGTTCATGGTCAATATTCTTTACTTCCATGAGATCAAAAGCATACATAAGACAGCATAACAAAAGTAAGAGCATACCTTGCTAAAACCCAACTTTCATGACCTAGAATCTTTGATGATAAGTTTCTGAAATATTTGCTGAACAAATTTCTTATTTCCTGGGCCAGAAGATTTGCACTGCTGTCATTACTGTCATTACCAATGGTAAGCACTGCTGTCATTACCATTTCTTCTTCTACGAGGACCTCTGACAGGTTCATGCATGGAATATGAACTACTATCATATTTAAATAAATTTAACCTAAAGATTCTTATTTGGGAAGGGAAAAATATGAATTTTCATCTGTGAACATTGTATGTCCAATGGACCAGAATATCAACTTATTAGCAAAACTGTCAATTTATGAGTGTTTGGATTGAAAAGAGATTCAGAAATAGCTGTAAGCAACATCCTTAAGATATGCAATCTTTAAAATAATAACTATAGTTACTCCTCACTGTTGAGTGAATTTGATTATTTCTATGAAATTGACAATAGAATCACAAAGTTCAACTATAAAAGCTTAGTGTACATGTAATCTGAAATTACCAAATCAGCCATTCTCTGAAGTCACACATGTATGAGTGCATGAATGTGTGTAATTATACATAGACTTTAAAAAATATGTAACACTACTTTTGTGGCCCCAAATTAATATTCCACTTTTTTAGGTGTTCTGCAATTATATTTCTATTCAAATTTTATTAATTACAAATGTTTTCCAAGTCATCTATGGCATGATATTTAGAGCACATTCAACATTGATTACAATTATGATTTAAAGATTATCTCATTTTTTTAAAAAGTAGCCAATATGTTCAAAATGGAAATAAGTCTGGTAAAATATCAGCTATTACAGAGTCCTATAAATCACGATTTAAATCCTGTGTTTTGTCCTAAGAACAATGTGAAGTGACAAACACGTTTTAAGAAGGGAAAATGTAGCATGATTAGATTGCATTGTTAAATCAGGAGTCTTTCTGGAATGAAAGATGGAATTGAAGAAGACAATGGCTTTGGTTAGAAATGACACTGAATGGAATCAGCCTGAGATCACTGGTGGGTGGAAAATTGGAAGACAGGAGAGGTGAAACTGACAGAGCTTTGTGACTAACTGTATATTGCTAAGTGGAAGGAAAGGAAATGTTGAGGATGACGGAGGTGTTTCTGGACTGAGTCACTGGGTAGATGATGGCACTGCTCAATGAGATAGGGAATATTAGAATGGGAAAACATTGCAGGGGAATATTATGCGTTTTATTATATTATATTACTATATTGTATTACATATATATTATTATATTAATTATATTATATTATTTTGTACGTTCAGTTTGGAGTCTCTAATATGAGGTTTAACAGTGAATCTGGTACTCAAAAATTAATCAGAGCTGGAGTTAAAAAGTTGGAAATCATCTGCATAGAGCTGAAAATAGAAATTGTTGGAGTGAATGAATTCCTTTAAAGGTGGTAGAGAGCGAGAAAAGAACATTATTGAAATTAGAGAATTCAGAACTTCAAATACTTGATTGCTATACAAAGAATGATGAATAAGCAAGATAGATTGAAAAGATGTTGTCAAAGAAATAGAGGATAACACTGAGATTATGGTGATACAGAAATCAGAAAAAGACATCTCAAGAGGATTTTTTTTTTAATCAAACCATACTGAATTGCACTAAAAGTTGTTTAAAAATTATTCTTGGGAACTTTTAGTGGAATAATTAGATATGAAGCCAGAGGGTTATGTTGAGAATATGTTGATATGAAAATCTGGACACAATGAATAAACAGACAACTGAACAATTCAAAAGTTTAAATGGGAAGAATTCAAGACCATAACTAGAGGAAAGTGTATTGAGAGTATGTGGCACAAAGGGATTTTTTTTAAAAGATGGGTTTCACGTAAATCTGTACAAGTACCACATAGATTAGTAGGTAGGGAGAGTCGTGGGGACATAGAAGAAAGAGATAATGGAACTCAGGGAACTTTTCATGGAACAGGACTCAGTACTGAAAGAACAGGCACAAGGCTGGTCTTCACAGCAGCAGAACACAAGTGAGGGACTCCTCACGACCTGCGTGAAATGATCTCAAATAGATAAAATAATTAAATGTCATCTGGGAATTTGCTAATTCTCAAGCTTTATCTCAGATTTAGTAATTCAATCTTATTGGATGTGGGGCCCTGGAATCTGTCTTAAAGACTTCCATTGATTCTGCACACAGCGAAGTTTGAAACACGATGGAATAGATCATGCAAGTGGTCACACAGAGATCTGGCAACATTCTGTTGCCACAATTCAAAGAAAAATTCTTAATTCTTTTTCTTTTTTTTTTTTTTTTTTAAGAGAGAGAGGGAGGGAGGGAGGGAATCTTAAGCAGGTTCCATACCCAGTGCGGAATCCCACGGGGCTCAGTTTCATGCTTCTGAGATCACGACCTGAGTTGAAATCAAGGGTGAGACAATAAATGAACTGAGCCACCCAGGCATCCCAAAGAGAATCTTAATTTGAAGGAAAGAAAAATTTTATCAACTTCTTTGTTGACTACATTATAAATAAAAACAGGATGACACTCTTGGAAAATATTGTTACTATTATCTCAATACATGGCTCTAAAATCAATTTCTTTCTTTCTTTTATTGCTTCTAGAGTTCTCAGGAGATATTCCCCTATAAACAGCTGTAGACACAGTTAGTCGATCATCCATAATAACATACCACATGTGCAATAATGCAATGTGTCACATGTACACTTAAGACACATTTATGCATAAAGAATTAAGTCTTTACTCAGGCTACTTGAGGGCAGGTATTGCCTATGACTAGTAAGTTCAAAAATATGTATTTGTGCTTACACTACAATAGACTATAGAAGATATTTTATAAACTATTCATCTCAAGGACAAAAACAAATGCATTAATATATATTCTTTGTTTTCTCAGGATCTTTTCAGATGATATAAATTATAGTTCTTTTATAGTCTACAAACATTATTAATATGGGATGTAGAATAAGGAAATTAGAATAAATATAAAACCATAAAAGAAATTCAGATGCTTAAAGATAATAACTGAATGGGGCACCTAGGTGGCTCAGTTGGTTGAGCTACTGACTTAGTTTCGGCTCAGGTTGTGATCTCATGGGTCATGAGATCGAGTCCTACATGGGCTCCATGCTTAATAGGGAGTCTGCTTGCGGATTCTCTCCCTCTGCCCCTTCCCCCACTCACACATGTGCTTTCTCTGTCAAATAACTAAATAAATCTTTAAAAAACATAATAAAGGAAAAAATGTCTTGAAGTATAGAAAACAAAAGTACATCTGAGAGATTTAATAAGAATATAATTTTCATGTCTTAGAATTTTCCTAAAAGAACACTAACTTCAGAATGAAACACAACAGAACTGCTTATGTAAATCTGACTTAGATATCACCCACAACTGCCAGTAACTTATTTTTTTTTATTTGTGGGGCATTTGGGTGGCCCAGTTTGTTGAGCACCAACTCTTGGTTTCAGCTCAGGTCATGATCTCATTGGCTGTGGGATCAAATACCGCTTCTGGCTCCCTGCTCAGTGGGGAGTCTACTTGAAGATTCTCTCCCTCTGCCCCTCACCCAGTCTCTCAAAAATAAGTAAATAAATTTAAAAAATATATACTTTAAAAAAATAATAGCTATCATGCCACTGGCAAATTATATGATGAAGCCAAACCTTAGCAATTTAAAAAAAAGAGGTAGATGCTTAATGGACTGAGCCACTCAGGTGCCTCCTCTCACAGATTTGCTTATGGCTCTCAGGAAACTGACTCCTGGCTGACTCCTTGTTTTAGTCTGCATGCCCTGAATCTCAGCTAATTTATGTCAGGCAGACAGAAAAACATCGACAGAAGATGCTGTCTCTTTTCCCAATGATTTGGGAAAAGAGAATTTTGGAAAATAGGAAATATCAGCCTATCTAGCCAAATGTGAGGGAAATAGAAAGAAAATCATGTTCAAGAGGCTTGATCCCTGATGCGTACACATACACTCACACACACAGAGAGAATGGTTTTGACACATAGAGAGTATAATCCTGAATAAATAGATGGTGTTATTATTATTTAGTTCAATTTAATAATAAGCCTAACTTTCGTATATGTTTTAGACTTGAAGAAATTACTTTCTCCCCTTTTGAATGTGTATATACCTACAGTACTCATTTCTCTAATTTCAAATGTAAAACCATTAAGAGAAAAATAATGTCTCAACAAAGCCAATTATATCAGGGATAGACCAATATCATATTATAATGTAAAGTTAATGGGAACTATAGTTTTCCTTTAAAAAAAAAAAAGTTAAGCTAAAACACGAAAGATTTATCTTTGCACTGAAAAGTGACTTTTTCCATTTTTTCCCTAAAAACAACATCAGTCCAACTGAGAATATATTACAGAAAACTGTATAAGCACAGTCAGAATGCATTTTATAGAAATTCTATTAAAAGAACAACATCCAAAAATCACTAAATTATATTTCCCATTCGAGTTGACACATTTCTAAACCTTTGAAGGTGCTCATAAATGTGATCTCACATATACATTTTTCAATGTCACAAATTAAAAAGTGGTAAAAGGAATTTTAGAAAACATCATGACCTATCGCAAGTCTTAATTTGTACAGCCCTTATTTAACCTTTATGTTATATTCAATGACTGGGTTCAAACTCAAATAACAATGAAATCCCTCAATCCCAGGGCATAAAAAGAAATAAATCTCTGTAGCTATTTTCATAAGGATGCAGGGTGACAGGTAAGATAGGGTATAATTGACACTAATTGGTGCTCCTGATTGCTGTGGCATATCATCTTTATAATAATATGTACAGGATAGCTCAGTACTTTTCAAAGTATTAAAAGCATGTCTTGTATGAAATAAAACCACAGATGTCTACAACTGAATAACAAACATTTTAGCAGCAACTAGAGGTGACATTCTGAAAAATACATTATTGCTATAGTAAAATATTCAGAGGGAATGTAGAAATGCTGCAGATTATATACAATATAATATATATGTGTATTTTTCATTATAATCCCCATTACGATAAACATAAATGTTAAAAACTATTCTCTCTGAAGTAAAAATATTCAGTCATGACTACTCTCCATGATGTATGTAGTCCCTGCAAATTTTCTTTTTATACTGGTATTTAAACAACTGAAATATTACATATGGTTTTAGTTCTTTTTTTTCTCCTAATGTCCTCAACTAATAAGCATTTTCCTGGTACACTCTAACATTACCTAATTGCAATAAACACTTTTGATGGCTGCATACACGTAGATAAAGGGGATTCATCACCATATATAGAGACTTTCCCCTATGTCTAGAAATGTAATCTAGTTCCAAATTCTACTATTATAAAAACACTACATTTAAGATTGTTGTGTATATCAATGTTCCCAGTTAATAATTGTTTCCAGAATAAACAAACATAAAATGTCTTGAATAGAAACAGAACCATTTTAAAATGCCTTGATGTATGGATATATGTTGACAAACAGCTTTATAAAAAGACAAATCCATGTACCACTCTCAAAATAAAGTCATATGAATACTTATCAGCTTAAGTAGTTTTTTTTTTCCTTCTAATTTTGATATCTGCTTGCTACTCTATGCCTAAGGAATTCTCAGTTCATTACCTTTTCTTTTTAATTAAAGTTACAGCATCAGCGTTTGCACCCTATTACTATATACATGTTCCTTATTTAATAAAATCTAATTGTATAAACAAATGTATTCTCCATTATTGATGTGTGTATTTTGGTGACTATTTTACATATGCAAGTTTTACATTTTTATAAAATTAAAATTTGTCCACTTTCTGGTTAATAATACTTTCCATTGTTTGAATAAAAAATTACCCAAAGTTATTCCATTTTTATTCATTTAGAATAATTTGGTATGCATTTTAAGATAAGACTCTACTTGTATTATTTTCCCAAGTAGTTAATCAATTGTCTAACATTATTTATTATTATTATTTACTTGAGAAGGAGAGAGCACACAGGAGTGGGGGGACAGGGGGACAGGGAGAGGGAGATGAAGACTCCCTGTTAAGAAGGGAGCTCAACGTGGGGCTCGATCCCAGGGTCCTGGGATCCGGACACATGACCAGAGCTGAAGGCAGACACTTAACCATCTGAGCCACCCAGGTGCCCCTGTCCCAACATTATTTAATATAAATTGCCTTCTTCCTTGATTCATGCTTTTACTTCTATGTTAAAATAAGCTGATGTGTATTCACTGTTATTTCCTAGCTGTCAGCTCTGTCTTAGTGTTCTGTCCCCCTAATTTTATGTCAACTTTTGTACTGTTAAAGTGAGGTCTGTGATGGCTAGTACCCTCTCATTGTCCTTCTAAAGGAGAATTCGTTTTGGCTAGTCTTCTTCTTCTTCTTCTTCTTCTTCTTCTTCTTTTTTTTTCTTAAAGATTTTGTTTATTTATTTGACAGAGAGAGACACAGTGAGAGAGGGAACACAAGCAGGGGGAGTGAGAGAGTGAGAAGCAGAATTCCCACCAAGCAGCATGCCTGATGTGGGGCTTGATCAGAGGATGCTGGGATCATGCCCTGAGTTGGAGGCAGAGGCTTAAGGACTGAGGCATCCAGGCGCCCCTTTTTTGCTAGTCTTGTCTGTTTATTTTTCCCAAGTTCCAGAGTAATTTGGTTGAAGTTCCCAGATTATACTGGGTTTCTTAATAGAATTGAATTAAATCCATTAATGAAAGGGTAGTAAAATTTGTAAAGAGTGGCAACCAAATTAGGAAGCTAACCTGGGCCTATCACTGAAGGGGTTAGCAGTCTTTTAAAACCACCTTGGTCAATATTCCTTCATCATTGTGCTCTAAGATTTTTAAGTATCACTGCTAATACCTGTAAGTCAGCATTTCTTATGTATTAAATGCTACCACTCAGTGTCTGAGAATAGTTAAATATGCAGGAATTACAGAATTTTACTAGTCATCTCATGATTTCACTAGTCAGGACACTGGGCCCCAGGATGTGTAGTACTGAATGTTGATGTCTGTCAACTGAGAACCCGGCAAAATATCAATGACCAAAATGCAAGGTTCACAGTTCTACACTCACTCTTCCTGTTGCAAGAATGTTACATATTTTCCTAGCAAAGTGGTAGTGGGAGAATGCACTGTGAACATTGCAAGGAGAGGAAAGATTGCCTCATTTTCTATGGAAACATTGTTAGGAATGTCAATTTCTGAGCTAACTGGAGACCAGATGAGTATACTCCATTTCAAGGTCCTTCTCCACAAAGTAGGACTTGCATCCTACACAGTATTTCAGATCTTCAAAAGTAGCTTTGGTACTAGAAATGTTGTCTTCATAATATTTACGTGCATTTTCCCATGAGAGAGATTAGTGATCTGGAATAGATTAAAGCAATTTCTCAGAAAAGAAACTTGATAAAAATCAGGGTCAGGAAAAATACAAAAAGAAATGATCCGAAGTGAGGAGCATTATGAGGTCTGCACATATGAAGCCAAAGTTCTACAGCATTAATGTTGAACTGAAAATTTAGCTTAAATAAAACTGATAAACTTTCAGCTATGATTCATTCATCCATCACATCCACACATACTGATTTTTCAAAGGAAAGCATCATTTTCTAAGCTTTTGTTAAGGAAGAGATTTCAGATGTGCATCTCATAATGGAGGAAAAATTGATGTGAAAAGTGTTGGCAGCTATTTTCATTCAATAAACAGAATAAGAGATTTATAGACCATTGTTATGCTTTCTCTTTACAGACATCTCCAATATTTATCAATTTGGTGGTGCTAAAATATAGGTAATATAGGTCTATTGTCACCATTTGGAGGAGGAAGCAAATCAAAGTGACTAAAGCTCTTCTCTGGTCATTTGGTTGAATTTGGGAAAATAACAAGATATGATGTAGTTCAATTGTGATTGCAACTGGCTTATAGAAGCATTCATTCTTTCAGCCTGACCTGCAACCAAAGTTACCATCAAACATTGCAAAGTCATGATCTTGGGTCTGCTTTACATTGTTTATCCCAGGGGATTCATATACTTTATTAATTCTCTGGGAGAATAACATGGTCTGTGTCCACTTGTGAAAGTAAAGCCAATTCCAGCTGCTGTGGGTTTAGTCAACTTACCTCTGAGATGGAAGGCTGAGGTTATTTTCTTAAAAAATGGGCTTGTTCTTCAATTTGTTCTAGTTGTAGTTGATCTTGTATATTGGAACTCTGCTACATTTTCGGATTGCTTAATTTGTAATATCAATAACTTTATTGCTTTAGTGTTTCATTGGACAGAGATCTTATATCAGTATGAAATTACCAGTGGGCATTTTGTTTACATTTTATTTATTTCTTTTCTGAAAATGTTACCTGCACTGGTGTTGACCTTCTCTAATACTCACCTGTAAACATCTTCACTTGTAAGATGCTCCATTCTTTAGCATCTTCTCATTATCCACGTCTTAAATTTCAATTCCTGAGACAGATGTTCATAGACCCCTTTGGCCAATGAATCTGACAACTCCCTTCCTAGCCTATCACTGGCTTTCATATTCTTCACAGCATTTACTGTAATATCCCCCCCCCAAGTAGAATGCAAAACACAAGAACTTAAAACAGAGCCTAATATACAGTAGTATTATCAATGCATATTTACCAGATCAATGAAGTAGAGAAAGGTGAATGAATACATGAATAAAAATGTTAATGTAAATGGCATGTGCTGACTTCATAATTATAATATTAAATGGTAGTTGCAAGTAAATGCATTTTAGCACCCTAAAACATTTACCTCCGGTTTCCTTCATCATTATATAATATGAGAATTGAATTTTATCACAATTTCCAAAATTAGATTAGTGCATCACTTATTTCATTTGACCTTTCAAAATCATATATTTTACTAACATATATCCTAACATTGCTGTGTATTTGGCTAAATCCTGCTTAGAGGATCAACTTTAAATATACTTTTGATTTCTTTAAGGCATTATTTCATCACATATTTCCACATCTAACTTCACAATTTTTACCTAATTTATATATATATATATATTTCCCTAGTTTAAATGTAAACAGATCCATCTTTAACTGTATGCCTTTCCAAAATATTAAAACTTTCCTTCCTTGACTACTTTTTTAAAAAATTTTATTTTTGTTTAAGTAAGAACTATAAAATGGTTCATAGAAAGAATAACTCTGCTATTTTAGAAGATCAAAATTGTAATTCTTACATTAGCTAATTTGAAATCACAGCTAATATTAGATGATATATAAAATATTTTCCCAAATATCTGTTTTAAATGGATATTTGGCTTTATAGAGAGCAAGTTTATATCAAAATAAAATTAATTTAACCAAAAAAAAATGATTAAACATGCAATATGTTTATATGTTGTTTGTATATGTTGTTTGTAGAGGGTGTGTGTGTGTGTGTCCATTATATTACTTACCTGTCAACATACCCAAGAAAAATCTGGGACATTTATAATGGAAAATTAAAATATTAGCTATGGAGACATGAGTAACATAACTATAAAAATTCTCAGATTACACATAAATTTTTCAACCACACCTGCATTTTTCTCTGTACTAGATGCAGTGTTATTTTTTCATATATTTTCAATAACACTAAGAGGACCTTAAGGAAAATGACATTTGAGTTATCAACTGGAAGATACAAGTCACTCTGCTTTTGTACTGGAGGATGACATAGTCCTTAGCTCTTTGTATAAATAATTTATTCTGGCATATTTCACAATGTCTATCTATTTTTCTACCATGCCAACCTCTAGGAATGTGTTAATGCTAATAAACTACACTGAATATTATGACAAAAAATGTCTATTATACTCAAGTGGTATAATAAACATTTCCTTGTCTTTTCCTGCCAGAGGTAAAAGATCAGGGAAAATATTTTTCTCCTCTGTATGATTCAGTGGAGAATCAGTGATCTCTAAAACCTAATAAGTCAGAGTTAGCACATACTTTACCTTGTGCTTGTAGATGGGTTATATAGAAAAAGAAAATGAAAATCCTTTCTTTGAACATTGCAATTTGGAAATAATCTTTTATTACACACTGACTTGCCATACAAGTTAAAAATACAATTGAGAAAGTTGTAAACTGCAGCAATTTCTTTACCATCTTACTGAACTTAATAAACATATGGAAGCACAGGGAATTAAAATGATTCAGAAGATATTGGAATTTTGCCTGCCTGGCACTACCTGTCTCTGTGGCATTGGAAATGCAAGTTAACCTCTTCATTTCCATTTCATCTTTCACTTACATGATGTGGTAAAGGAAATTAGCTGCTATTTGTAAAGAGCTGAGGCTGAAAACTAGTGTGTGACCAGAGAAAGTGCTTCAGTTGGATTCTGAATGATTGAAACAGCCCAGTGTAAAACCCTCCCCAAACAACTGCTTTTTGTTTTCAGATGAATGTGTTTTTCTGTAGAACATGAGTTCATTTGAATTCGTTTTTAAAAGACATGGTTCATATGCCTATTTTTAGAGTTTTGTCCTGTTAAAGAAATCCATTCAAATCTTGTATATCTAAGGTTTGAAGTGACTGAACTCTCCTCTCTTATAATTTGTTTCTCTAGACAAAGAATAAATAAAGTAAAAGTGGAAACTAGATAAAACTGACAAAGCTAAGAAAGAGCTAAAAGCTCACATAGTGATTAGCCCTGATTTTCCTTCTATATGTGAGGAGATGTAGTAAATAAAAGTAACTTATATGTTAAAGTCTTTGAACTGTGAAACAGTTCACTAAATGTGAATAGAAATATCTACTTACATTACTTAAATTCATGTCAATACTTGTATCTACTACATTAGCAAAACTCATAGTTCTAATTCATCCCATAATATATACTGAAAATATAGCTTAAAAATTTAAACCTGTATAGATATGTTAAAATCGTTAACAAAAACAAAGACAAAAACGAAAAACACTGTAAATTTGTCCCCATAAATGGATTCTCTGATTATGTCTGAGTTACCCAGAAGAAAGCCTCTGACTCTTGACTTTCATCTTCATAATACTGACTCAGCAACAAAGAATCCTTGAGATGTTACAACGTTGCTGTTCAGATCTCTTCTTCATTAGTGACTGCTGTATCCCTCACAAGTATCACATACCCCAGAAGGGTCAAGGACAGTGTGCGTGATGAGATGGTGCACTGCTCTCACCATCACCTGGAAAATTGATGGATACCTCTTAACTTCCTGCAAAACAACTTGGGATATACAATTAAGACTTTACCAAGGATTTGAAGATGGACAACACACCACACACACACGCGCGCACATATACACACACACACACACACACACACCCCTCAAAGCTGCTTCATAAGTCTACACCACCTTAGGTCTTCACCTTATTTCCCTATGTTGCTCCCTGCATCTCAGACAAAGAAAACTACTTGGAAACCTAGATAAATCAATATCAGGTTCCAGATTAAAACAAAATCTTTATTTCAAGTCCAATTTTAAGTCTTGCTTTTAGAAGGTCTTATTTTCTTCCCCTTATGTTTTTTTCCAAGATTGTTGGCATCTTGGCATCCAAGATGGATCATGCATTCTATGAAGGCAAATCTCCAATCTTCCATTATGCATTCTTGCTCTATGGCCTTGACAAAATAATTATAACATAGCTCCAAATTGATTCATTTTTTAAGGTCTGGATTATTTACTAGTCTTTGACTCTCATTGTATAACAGATTAAAGATTAGAATTTAATTTATTATGTTTGCAAAATAAAAATTACAAATAAAAATTGTATCATTTTATATAATATAAATCTATGAACAGTTAAAAAGCATAAAAATATTTAATTTAGTCCCAATCATGTGATTCCTTTTTTTTTTTTGGAAAACTTATTTATTCCCATGGTCTACAGCAATCAGATAATTGATAATTTGCTGATATTTAGTAGATAGATATAGTACTCTTCCAACATTTAGGAAATCTTGATAACACAGCTATGTGAACATTTTACATAAAGAATAAAGTTATATGGGTATTTTTTAAAAAAGTTTACAGGAGTTACAAGGTATTAGTTAATTATTTCATTCAGCAAGCCTAGAAAGATGTGTGTGTGTGTGTGTGTGTGTGTGTGTGTGTGTGTTTTGAAAAGCTAAACAAGTGTATTCCAGAACAAGAAAGCTTTATACACTGTAACTTCTTTTAAAGATTTATTTGTTTTAGAGAGAAACAAAGAGAGAAAGAGAGAGCACACAGAGAGAGGGTGAGGGAGAGGGGAAGAGAGAATCTTTAGACAGACTCCCTGCTGAATATAGTGCCATTGAGGGGCTGATCTCAGGGTCCTGAAATCATAACCTGAGCCAAAGTCAAGAGTCAGATACTTAAACTACTGAGTCACCCAGGCATTTCTTTGCGTAGTTTGCACCAATTTATTTTACATTAAAAAAGATGTCAGAAAGATAATTCTAGTAACATTATTATCTAAATATCTTTGAATGATAGTTGTTTTTACAGAAACTCTGAATGCTGCTACAGATTATAGAGAAA
Organism: Mustela nivalis; assembly: GCF_964662115.1. NCBI lineage: Eukaryota > Metazoa > Chordata > Mammalia > Carnivora > Mustelidae > Mustela > Mustela nivalis. The sequence goes on from NC_139021.1 coordinate 127,992,943, forward strand.
TACAATATTTTTAAATTTTAAAATGTGAAGTTGCAGGTATAAGTGATCATCTTCTAAATCATAGTGTAAAAAGCTGTAATTGAATTTCTTTTTTCCTCTTAATTCTTAAGGTTTTGGAAAACTACTGTGTGCAAGGCAGTCATTTTGTGTTAAATGACCTCTTGAAAGATCTAAAAACAGACTCTGCTTGGAAAGAAATTGCAATGTGGTGGAGAGACTACTAGGAGTATAATGCTGGGATTTGGTATGAATATGAATAGTTATTTTAGAGTATGTAAAATGTCCCAAAATATTAGAAGGATTTCCCATGAGGAAATTATGACCTTTTGTTAGAGGATCCAGGGAAGGATGGAAGAAATATTTCAATTATGAATATGGGACACTATTTGAGAAAAGTTACATTTAAGAGAGGTGAAAGGCTCAGTCGTTAAGTGTCTGCCTTCAGCTCAGGTCATGATCCCTGGGGTCCTGGGATTGAGCCCCACATTGGCTGCCTGATCTGCGGGAAGTCTGCTTCTCCCTCTACCACTCTCCCTGCTTATGTTCCCTCTCTGCTGTGTCTCTCTCTGTCAAATAAATAAATAAATAAAATCTTAAAAAAAAAAAAAAGAGGTGAGTTACATGTAAAAGGTGAGGTTGAAAATTGAGTTTAATTTTTATCTTTTATTCTAGAGATAAATATAACAAAAATATTTATAGCTACAGCTCCTAGAGATGAAGTGAGTGTTATGGGTTAAGCTAAGCTCTTAGGAGACATTATTTTATAAAGTTGTAACTAATTTCTTGTAGGAAGGCATATATTATTATCATCCCCTCTCCCCATTTTAGGGGTGAGGAACCTCAACCTTAATGGTACTGTTCTCAAGGACACACAGCTAGTAAGAGGTGGAGTTGAATAAATGAAACAAGATGGGATTGGGAGGGAGACAAAACATAAGTGACTCTTAATCTCACAAAACAAACTGAGGGTTGCTGGGGGGAGGGGGTTTGGGAGAAGGGGGTGGGATTATGGACATTGGGGAGGGTATGTGCTTTGGTGAGTGCTGTGAAGTGTGTAAACCTGGTGATTCACAGACCTGTACCCCTGGGGATAAAAATATATGTTTATAAAAAATAAAAAATTTAAAAAATAAAAAAGAAACAAAACAAGTGGTGCCTGGGTGGTTCAGTCAGCTGAATGTCTGGTCCTGGTTATAGTCTCCAGTTGGGTTACCCAGGTCAGCAGGGAGTCTGATTCTCCCTCTCCCTCTACTCCTCCCCGCCCCCGCTCCTGTACTTCTCCACACTCTCTCTGTCTCTCTCTCCCTTTCAAATAAATGAATAGCTTTTAAAAAAGAAGAAGAAAGGAGCAAAACAAAATTTCTGTAGTTTTAAAGACCATGATCTAAATTTAAAATGTATCATTTCTCCAGATAATCAGTGCCAGAATATGTCTTTGGCCATTGAAAAAGCATAATAAGCTGGCTTGGTCCCAAATAGCAGATTCAGAGAAAGAAAATTGAAAGACTGAAGTTTATAAACAGAATATATAGTTCCCGAGTGTCATAATATTTTTAGCTTTGATGAGCTCAAATGCTGTACCCCAAATAAAAATCAAAGTTATAAAATAGACCATTTGAAATATATATTTTTGTCCAGTAACATTAGCTAGCTTAGTGTAATTATATATACTGCTTCAAGGCTTATCTGTTGATATTATGATACTATAACAATTAAATGAGATATTTTAAATCATTGTATCTCAAAATTTAAATTTTGCATTTTCATACACTTTATAAATAAGTTCAGTTATATATAGGTAGTGATATAGTATTAATAATTTAAAAATTATCTTGGTTATAAAGCTTTTCCACACTCTTTGGCAGAGCAATATTTTAGTACTTGACTTTACTTCCACCTCCATATATAGATTCATGTTTAGATAGAATATATGATAATTTTTTTTCTAAGAATCAACCAATTCAGGATTTTGCAGTAGCCAAATGGGAAAATTACTTCTTGTATACAGATTTTCAGTAATTTAATTATCTTTCTCATGGTAGACAAAAGAAGGTGGATTTCTGCCAAATTCATACAAGATATTTTCACTCCCTTCTCCTTTTTACTTTTCTCCTTACCTTCCAACTGACTCTTGAATTCCAGCCATGTATACTGTAACATTATTTTAAATGTTAATTTTAAAATATCATGCAAAATAAATATTTAAAATGGAGCAATCCTAAAATTATTGTAAATTGTCACACACATCAGCTGACTATGAAGACAAAAATATGGCATGTGTCATGTGTTTAGGAAATAAGGAATAATGTTATTACCCAAACAAAAACTGCAATTTTTTCATGTATCATTTTGAATTAGTGTTTTTTTAATTCTTTTTTTTAAATTTTTTATTTCTTTTCAGCATAATAGTATTCATTGTTTTTGCACCACTGGTTTTTGCACCAGTGCTCCATGCAATCCATGCCCTCTCTAAAACCCACCACCTGTTTCCCCCAACCTCCCACCAGACTTGCTATTTATACACTGAGCAATCGAAGCTGTATTGATCCTTCAGATTTGAAATGCCTTTATTTCCTTCTTTAAATTTTAAAAGAATCAGAGAGGGAGACAAACCATGAGAGACTCAACTATAGGAAACAAACTGGGTTGCTGAAGGGGAAAAGGGGTGAGAGATGGGTAGTTGGGTGATGGGCATTAAGGAGAGCAAGTGATATGATGAGCACTTAGTGTTACCTGATGAATTATTGAATGCTACATCTGAAACTAATGATGTACCATATGTTGGCTAATTGAACTTAAGTTAAAAAAATAAATAAAATAAAATAATATTTAAAATATGAAAAACAATTGCTTCCTAAGAAAAGATAACATTATATTACACTAAAACTCCATTTTAAATTGATTTTTGTATATGTTGAGATGCAGAGGTATGCATGTACTCTTTTACATATAGACATCCAATTGTCCCAGACCATTTATTGAAAAGGCTATTTTTTCTCCCATCAAATGGTTGTGTCACCCTTGTTGAAAATCAAATGACAATAAAAATACAGATTTATTTCTGGACAATTGGTTTTATTCAATTGATCTACATGTCTATTTATATGTCAATGACACACCATTTTGATTATATAGTTTTGCAGGAAGTTTTGAAATCAAGACATTGAGTCCTCCAACTTTTTCCCCCCAACATTTCTTTGATTATTCAGGATCCCTTGCAATTTCATGAATTGTAGTACATGAATTTTAGTACTAGCTTATCAATTTGTGAAAAGAGACAGATGAGACTTTGAAAACAATTATTTTAACCTGTGAATCAACTCAGAAGTATCAACATTTTAACAATATTAAGTAATCTAATCTATGGATCTTTTCACTATTTTGATCTTTAATTTCTTTCAACAATATTTTGTAGTTTACACAGTGAAAACATTTACTTTATTATATCTAAGTATTTTGATATATTTAATATTATTGCAAATTGAACTGTTTTCTTAGTTTAATTTTTAGATTGTTCATGGCTAATGTATAGAATTACAATTAAATTTTGTGTACTGATCTTGTACCCTGAAACTTTGCTGAACTCACTTTTTTTTTCTAACAGGTTTTAGTGGATTCCTCAGAATATTCTATATGCACTATAATATCATCTGCAAAAAAAAATTGCTTTACTTCTTTCAATCTACTCTACATGCCTTTTATTGCTTTTTTGCATAATTGCTCTGGTTAGATCCTCCAGTATAACATTAAATAGAAGTGGTGAACAGAGTGGTAAAAACAGACATTCTTGACTTATTCCTAATTTTTTAAAGACTTTATTAATTTATTTGAAAGAATGAAAAAGAGAGAGAGAGAGCGAGAACAAGCATAGTGGAGTGGCAAAAAGAGAGGGAGATGCAATGTGGGGGGTTGGGGGTAGGAAAAGAAAAAATGAAAGAAGGTGGGATTGGGAGGGAGACAAACCATAAAAGACTCAATCTCCAAAAACAGACTGAGGGTTGCTGGGGGGAGGGGGGATGGGAGAGGGTGGTGGGGATATGGACATTGGAGAGAGTATGTGCTATGATGAGTGCTGTGAAATGTGTAAACCTGGTGATTCACAGACCTGTACCCCTGGGGATAAAAATACATTTTATGTTTATTAAAAAATAATAAATTTAATTTAACAAAAATAGAGAGAGGGAGAAAAACAGTCCCCACTGAGTAGTACGCCTGATGCAGAACTTGGTTCCAGGACTCTGAGATCATGACCTGAGCTGCAGGTAGACTCTTAACTGATTGAGCCATCCACATGCTTGCTCCTTATCTTATTCCTGATTGCAGAGAGAACACATTTGGTCATTCACCAGTAACTGTAATGCTAGGCGTTTTATTTTCATAAATAACCTTATAAATAAATAAATAAATAAATAAATAAATGGCCAGATATATAAACATGCTGTCCATTCTTAATTTGTTCAGTGTTTTTATCCTAAAAGTGTGTTAGGTCTTGTCAAATGCTCTTCTGCATCTATTGAAGAGATCATGTGGCTTTTGTACATTAACCTATTGATGTTGCTTATTACTTTCATTAGTTTCATGTTAAAACAACCTTGCATACTTTGGCTTATGGTGTACAATTCTGGTCATATGTTGCTGGGTTCAGTATTTTGCTGAGAATTTTGATGTCTATATTCATAGGAGATATTGGGACTTAGGGTTTTTTTTTTTTGTTGTTGTTGTTGTTTTGTTTTTTCCTTGTGATGGAATTTTTGGTTTAGATACAAGGATTATAGTATCCTTGTATCTAAAGGGTCTAAAGGCCAGGATTATAGTATACTGGCCTCAGAGAATGAATTGGTAGGTGTTTCCTCTTCTTCCATTTTCTAGAAAGGTTTGCAAAAGCAATTTATAAATTCTGTTTATTTTGTAGAGTTTGTCAGCAAAGCCATTTGGTCCTGAGCTTTTCTTTGTAGAGAATTGAATCATTATGAATTCAATCTCTTTCCTTATTACAGGTTATTCAGATTTTCACTTTTCTGTTAAGTCCATTTGAGTACTTTGTGTCTTTGTAGGAATTAATATCTTTCATCTAAGTCATCTACTTTTTGGCACACAGTTGTTCATAGGATTCCCTTGTGATTTCTTCCATATCTGTAGGGTTGGTAATGATGTCTTGTCTTTCATTCCCAGTGTTAGTAAGTTAAGCCTTCTCTCTTTTTTCTAGATTAGTCTAGTTAAAAGTTTTGTTAATTTTCAAAGATCTTATTTTTTAGTTCATTAATTTTTTCTATTGTTTTTCCATTCTATTTAATTACCACTTCAGTGTTTATTATTCCATTCTCTTCTGTTGCTTTATATTTTTTCTTCCAATATATTCAAATGGAAGATTAGATGGTGGATTTAGAATCTTTCTTCTTTTTCATATAGGCATTTATACATATGTATTCCCCCTCTAGACATTGCTTTAGCTCATATAATACATTTATTAGGTTTATCTTCATTTTCATTCATCTCAAAGGATTTTCTAATGTGTTCTGGAATTTTTTTCTTAAATCATTTGTTATTTGGAAATATGTGGTTTGCTTTCCACATATTTACAAATTTCCCTTAGGTCTTACTGTTCCTGATCACTGGTTTCATTCCATGATGGTCAAAGAACATACTTTATATGATTTCAATTCCTTTAAATTTAATTATTATTTTTAAATGTTATGTCCTAGTATATAGTATATCCTGGAAAATGTGCCATGTGCACTTGAGAACAGTGTATATTATGCTGTTGCTATGTTGTCCTATAAAAATATCTGTTAGATCTAGTTGGCTTATAATGCTCTTTTATTGTTCTGTTTCTTTTATATGAAACTGTTCTATCCATTGTTAAAAGCAGGGTATTGAAATCTTGAGTCTTTATTATTTTTTTAAGATTTAATTTTTTTATTTGACAGACAGAGATCACAAGTAGGCAGAGAGGGAGGCAGAGAGAGATGGGGGAAGCCGGCTCTCTGCTGAGCAGAGCGCCTGATATGGGGCTTGATCCCAGGACCCTGGGATCATGACGTGAGCCGAAGGCAGAGGCTTAACCCACTGAGCCACCCAGGCACCCCTTGAGTCTTTATTATTAACTTACATAATTCTCACCTAGATTTTGTCAATATTTGCTTCATTCATTTTAGGAATTATTCATAGGTTCTTACTTATGTTTGTTTATTATTTACAATTATTTTTGCAATGTTTATTATTATAAATATGATATATACTGTTTGCATTTGTTATGTATTCCTGGTATATCATTATTAAATGCCTCTTTTTATCTCTAGTTACATTTATTTGTTTTAAAGTATTTTTTTAAAGATTTTATTTATTTGACAGAGAGAAATCACAAGTAGATGGAGAGGCAGGCAGAGAGAGACAGAGGGAAGCAGGCTCCCCACTGAGCAGAGAGCTAGATGCAGGACTCAATCCCAGCACCCTGAGATCATGACCTGAGCCGAAGGCAGCGGCTTAACCCACTGAGCCACCCAGGCGCCCCTTAAAGTATTTTTGTCTAAGATTAGCACAGCCACTCCACCTCACTTAGGGTTTGCTGACTGTTCCAAACATGTTTCTTCTGCAAAGGGGAAACAGTAGGATGCTGATTGTCTCTCTTATCCTTTCTGGCCATACTTTCTAAAAGAAAAAAGAAAAAAAAAAACAGCTATCTTTTTAACTGTAATTTATAATGCAATATGTAATTTACTGCTACAGTGAACATGCAGAAAGTATTTGTTTAATTCAGAATTTGGGGACTGCTGAGCTTGGACCAATTAGTGTGGCAAAGCAGAAACCTTTTGCTTTTGTAAAATACCACATCTCACACTCAATACTTGAGCAAGTTTTTTTCAATATGTCAGCTTAACCATAGGTTACTTCCTTTATAAGTTGAGTCCTGTTAATCACAGTTTTGATTCCTATTTATGAAAACAAGCTCTTTTTAATAACTCATATATATCTCAACTTGTGCTTCAGGTATTCTATAACAGGAAGCCATTTCCTTTTCATATAGGAGATGAACAATTTAATGTATTGATCAATGGTGTTTGCCTTTTTACATTGTTAGCTAATCAATGATGATTGGAATGCTATAATGTTTGTGTGTATATGTGTGTGTGCATGTGCATCTATATATGTATTATATTCATATATATGAAAATACTCATGTTAATATTTTCATATAATTTGTGAGTAATCATTAGTCCTATTTTAAGTTGATCTACTCAATATCTGTGGCCAAATCCCTAAGGGATATCTCTTAGGAACTATCTTAATTATTTCCACTAGATTAATTTGTCAAGCTGCATAATTTAGGTCACCAGTAATTGGCAAAAGAGAAAAAAATAATAATTATTTGGGAACCTACAAATAATCTGAGCCCTAGGCATTAATACCTAACCAAGCAATACTGGAAACCTCACAATCTCAAATCATTAGCAGCAAATCAAGATTCACAGTAAGGAATATTACCTCCCAGTTTTTCCCCAGGGAGTCAGAGCCCCTGCATCTATTTCTAGAGGCTGTTCCTGACTCAATATTAAGGAGTTCTAGTCACATGATAATTTGTGGGTATCAGCCACTTTCAGTTTAGCTTCATTGGTGACTTTTTGATCTCAGAAAAGCCAATGGACCGGATAAATGCAGGATGTATTCCATTTCTCCGAGATCTGTTGCACACAGAATAGATACTCTGTATCCTCTCCATTCCTGCTTCCATCTTGTCATCTAATGTTTTACTGTTCTACCTCCATATTCATTATTTCCCCATTACCAGTTACCTCACCCGAATTTGACCCTTATTTCATTATTCTTTATTACCATTACATAATTGGAAGGGATATCAGGAGATTTCTTACTGGGGAAGCAAGGGATTTTTAGTCTGTTTTCAGTATTTTTCTTTGAGATATTTGGTTAATTTAACATCAGACTCTGTTTCCATCTGGTTAGTGAAGATAAGTCTCTCCTAGTCCCAGTAAATTTAAATTTTCCACTTTTAACTAATCTTACTTGCCTTGCTTTCAGTTCTCTGAAAGTTTTTCCTTTTTTTTTTTTTTTTTACTTAGATTGGACAAAATATCAATGTATGTATATAATTTAAATAAACCTCTGAACAATGCTGGAACATAGATATTATTATACCAATTTTATAAATGTAGAAACCAAGTTTAATAACTGACTCAAAATCAGGCCACTGGTAAGTGTTGGAATTCCAGTATCTAAACTTTTTCTACAGGTTAATAATTCCTCAAGATTTAAATTATTATCCCTTTCCACCTCCCTGACTCTTACACTTTGATCTTGTTTGGCAAGCTTGCATAATAATGTTTGGATTTAATGTTTCTTTCTTTGAATGATATGTAATCTCATCATTTTTCTTCTAATTTTATGTAAAAATCACATTTTGTTTGCTAAGAGGACTGGATTATAAACATGCTGGAGTCAGAAACATCTAAAGCATTTTAAAAAAATAATATTTAGGACAGTACTACAATAAGTGAGCACAGAGCAAGAGTAATTTTGACAGTAACTTTCATCAGGAGACATTATTCCAAGAACTAAATGTGATTCATTGAAACAGTCTCTTTGCAGATTAGTGATGTCCTGTTTGGTGAAAAGTCCACTTTAACATCTAAGTCCCCGCATGATTACAGCCTGCTTCTTACAGTTTAAGGTGTTTTAATATAAGGGCATTTGGTGTTTCATAGAAATGAGAAATTTGAAATCTTTACAAATAAAATATACCTCAATGACAAATCTACTTTTTTTTTTAATTTTTTATTTTTTATAATCATATATTTTTATCCCCAGGGGTACAGGTCTGTGAATCACCAGGTTTACACACTTCACAGCACTCACCAAAGCACATACCCTCCCCAATGTCCATAATCCCACCCCCTTCTCCCAAACCCCCTACCCCCAGCAACCCTCAGTTTGTTTTGTGAGATTAAGAGTCACTTATGGTTTGTCTCCCTCCCAATCCCATCTTGTTTCATTTATTCTTCTTCTACCCACTTAAGCCCCCATGTTGCATCACCACTTCCTCATATCAGGGAGATCATATGATAGTTGTCTTTCTCTGCTTGACTTATTTCACTAAGCATGATATGCTCTAGTTCCATCCATGTTGTGGCAAATGGCAAGATTTCATTTCTTTTGATGGCTGCATAGTATTCCATTGTGTATATATACCACTATCTTCTTGATCCATTCATCTGTTGATGGACATCTAGGTTCTTTCCATAGTTTGGCTATTGTGGACATTGCTGCTATAAACATTTGGGTGCATGTGCCCCTTTGGATCACTACGTTTGTATCTTTAGGGTAAATACCCAATAGTGCAATTGCTGGGTCATAGGGCATTTCTATTTTCAACATTTTTACGACAATTAAGAACTCCTGCTTTGGCAGTTAATCTTACTTTCCTTAGTATTGAGATTATCCGGGAAAATCAAAATATTTGGAGTAATAGCTGACTTCAATTCTCATATACAGTGTGATTATCACCCCTTGTTCATTGTAGTGTTATTGACAATAGCCAAGATACATAAACAACCAACCTGTCCTGTGATGGATAAATGAAAAAATAAGGTATCTCACTGTCTCTCTCTCTCTCTCACACACACACACACACTGAAATATTATTCAGTCATTATAAAATGGAAATCTTATTGTTTGTGACAACAGGAATGAACCTAGAAAACATTATGCTAAATGAAACAAGCCAGATAGAGAAAGAAAAATACTGTATAATCTCACTCAAATGTAGAATTTAAAACACACACACACAATTTTATAGAAACAGAGAATAGAGGGTACACAATTTCAGTTATAAAGCAAATAAGTTTTGAGGGCTTAATATACAGTAAAGGATTACAGTTAATGATACATTATTGGTTACATAAAAGTGTTGGAGTAAATCTTAAATATTGTTAACCATGTGAGTAGATGGAGGTCTTAATTATCTTGATCTTGGAAATCATTCCACAATGCATATTTATATCAAACCTTCCCACTGTGCATTTTAAATATATTTAATTATATTTGTCAATTATTCCTTTAAAAATTTGGTGAGGGATGAGGAAACAGACAAACTGTTGGGATGATAAAAATAAAAGGAAACACCCCACACAGTTTATGCCAATTAATTTGAATATCAGTGTGAATATCAGTGTGAAATAAATGCTTCTGGTAAAAAAAAAATATATATATATATATATATATATATATATATATATATATATATATATACTACTATTGTCAACTCAAAAATATAAAAAAATGTATCAAATTAAGTGAAAGTTACTTAGAGGACATCTAGGAAAATGGCAGAGTAGGAGGATCCCAGGCTTACTTTTGCCCAGGATACACCTACATGACAGCCACATCGGTTACAGAAAATGACCCGAAGACTGGCAGAACAGACTTTTTGCAATTAATTCTAGAGAAGAAGACATATCATAAAGGGTAGGAAGGGAATGCCTGGGTGTCTCAGTGGTTTAAGCCTCTGCCTTTAGCTTGGGTCATGATTTCAGGGTCCTGGGATCAAGCCCCACATAGGGCTCTCTGCTCAGCAGGGAGCCTATTTCCCCCTTCTCTCTACCTGCCTCTCTGCCTACTTGTGATCTCTCTCTCTCTGCCAGATAAATGCACAAAATCTTTTTAAAAAAATATTATCTTAAAAAAATAAAAATAAAGAGCAGAAGGAGTAGAGAGACAGTCAAGAACCAGCTCCGGGAGAGACTAACCACAAATGGGAGGGACACCACAAACATGGAGAAGGGAGAGGACCAAACCAGGGAACCAGGGAACCCAGACTACATCTCCGTAACACTTAGCTTTGAAAAATAGTGAGGCTTAACCCTAGATTCTTTAAAGTCAATGGGATATGCTCTGAAAGAGCCTGAGAAAATAGGAAACTGAGTCTCTGCCCCCAAAATACAGCATAACAAACAACTTCACTGAGATACAACATAGAAGCATCAAATTGAAAATTTCCTGAGCTAAATATAAAGGAGATTTATTTACCAATCTCAGAAGGAAACAGTGGCTTTGAATGACACATTAGACCAGATTGACTAACAGATATATTCAGAATATTTCATCCAAAATCAGTAGAATACACATTCTTTTCAAGTGCAAATGAAACTTTCTCCAGAATAGATCACATGTTAAGCCACAAACTAAGTCTCAACAAATTCAAGAAAATTAAAATCATATCATATATCTTTTCCAATTGCAATGATATAAAACTAGAAATCAAGCACAAGAAAAAAATCTGGAAAGAAAACAAATACATGGAGGTTAAATAACATGCTTCTGAACAATGAATAGATCAACCAAGAAATTAAATAAGAAATCCAAAAATACAAGCAGACAAATGAAAATGAAAATACAAAGGTTTAAAATCTTATGGATGCAACAAAAAATGTTCTAAGAGGGAAGATCATAGCAATACAGGTCTACCTCAAGAAGCAAGAAAAACTTTCCATAAATAAGCTAGCATTATACTTTAAAGAGTTATGAGAAGAAGAAAGAGCAAAGCCCAAAGCCCAAAGAAGGAAGGAAATAAAGATAAGAGTGGAAATAAATGAAATAGCAACAAAAAAAAAAAATAAAAATAAAAAAACCCACAATAGAACAGATCAATAAAATCAAGAGCTGATTCTTTGAAAAAATAAAAAACAAAATTAATGAACCTTTGGCCAGGCCCATCAAAAAAGATAGAGACAGAAAACACTAATAAGTAAATTCAGAAATGAAAGAGGAGAAATAAAAACCAACACCACAGAAATACAAAAGATTATTAGAGAATATTATGAAAATTATATGCCAACATCATATATCCTGAAAGAAATGTATGAATTCCTAGAAACATATAACTATCAAAAACTGAATCAGGAAGAAATAGAAAATTCAAACAGACCAATTACTAGCAATGAAATTGAATCAGAAATCAAAGAACTTTCGGGGCACCTGGGTGGCTCAGTGGGTTAAAGCCTCTGCCTTCGGCTCAGGTCATGAGCCCCCGCATTGGGCTCTCTGCTCAGCGGGGAGCCTGCTTTCTCCTCTCTCTGCCTGCCTCTCTGCCTACTTGTGATCTCTGTATGTCAAATAAACAAATGAAATCTTAAAAAAAAAAAAAAAACTTTCAACAAACAGAAGTCCAGGACCAGTTGCTTTCACAGGTGAATTTTATCAAATATTTAAAGAAGAGTTAATGCCTATTCTTTTCAAACTCTCCCAAAAAACAGAAGAGGAAAGAAAGCTTCCAAATTAATTCTTCAATACCAGCATTACCCTGATACCAAAACCAGATAAAGATACTACAAAAAAAGAAAACTAGAGGCCAATATCTCTGATAAACATAGATACAAAATCCTCAACATATTGACAAATTGAATACAGTAATGCATTAAAAAATCATTCACCATGATCAAGCAAGATTTATTCCTGATATGCAAGCATGGTCCAATATTCAGAAATTAATCCACATTGACACAACACATTAAAATAAAGGATAAAAATCATATGATCATTTCAATAGATGCAGAAAGACATTTGGCAAAGTACAACATTCATGATAAAAATTCTCAACAAGGGGGTTTAGAGGGAACATACATCAACGTATAGATCATATAAGGACTTTATAGGAAAAACCCACAGCTAAGAGAATAGTTAATGGTCAAAAACTGAGAGTTTTCCTCTAAGATAAGAACAAGTCAAGAATGCCCACTCTCACCACTTTCATTCAATGTAGTACTGAAGCCCTAGCTATGGCAATCAGAGAAGAAAAAGAAATAAAGGCATCCAAACTAGTAAAGAAATAAAACTTTAATTATTTACAGATGACAGGACATTATATATAGAAAACCCTAAACACCTCCACCCCAAAATACTGAACTCATATATGATTTCATTAAGTCAAAATTCAGTAAACTCACAAAATTAATATACATAAATCTATTACATTTTATATAATAATAATGAAGCAGTATAAAGAAAAATTAAGAAAACCATCCTGTTTACAACTGTACCAAAAAGAATAAAATACCCAGCAATACAATTAGCCAAGGTGGAGTAAGATCTGTACTACAAAGCTATAAAATATGATGAAAGAAATTGAGTATGACATAAGAAAATGAGAAGATACTCCATGTTCATTAGTTGGGGGGAACCGATATTGTTAAAAAGTCCACACTACCAAAGCAATCTACAGACTTAATGCAATGTCTATGAAAATGCCAACAGCCTGTCTCACAGAGCTAGAAAAAATAATAACAAAATTTGTCTGGAAACACAAAAGACTCCAACTAGTCAAAGCAATCTTGGGAAAAAAATACTGAGGTATCATAATTCCAGATTACAAGATATACTCTTTTAGGTTATCAAAAGAGTATGGTACTGGCACGAAAATAGGCATATAGATTAATGGAACAGAAGAGAGAGCCCAGAAATAAACCCACAATTATGTGATCAATTAATCTATAACAAAAGAGACAAGAATATCCAATGGGAAAAGACCGTCTCTTCAATAAATGGTGTTGGGAAAACTAGACAGCTACATGCAAAAGAGTGAAACAGGACCATTTTCTTTCACCATACACAAAAATAAAGTCAAAGTGAATTAATAATATAAATTTGATACATGAAACCATAAAATTAATAAAAAAATAAAAAAGTAATTTCTTTGACATTGACATAGGAATAATTTTTCTAGATATGCATCCTCTGGCAATTCAACAATTGGGAGTACACCATGATATGTCAAAATAATGTCTTTCTCACATTGAAGAGAAAAATTAATAAAGCAAAAATTCAACCTACTGAATGAGAGAAAATATTTACAAATGATACACATTAAGGGGTTAATATTCAAAATATATAAAGAACTTATACAACTCAAGTCCAAAACAATAAACAAACAATCTGATTAAAAAATGGGCAGGGGACATAAATAAATATTTTCCAAAGAAGACATCATATGAATAAATAGTTGAAAATATGGTCAACTCACTAATCATCAGGGAAATGCAAATCAAAACCACAATGAGATGTTACCTTACACCTGCTAGAATGGCTAAAAACAAACAAACAAACAAACAAAAACACAAAAGATAAGAAGTGTTGGGGCACCTGGGTGGCTCAGTGGGTTAAGCTGCTGCCTTCGGCTCGGGTCATGATCTCAGGGTCCTGGGATTGAGTCCCGCATTGGGCTCTCTGCTCAGCGGGGAGACTGCTTCCCTCTCTCTCTCTGCCTGCCTCTCCATCTACTTGTGATTTCTCTCTATCAAATAAATACATAAAATCTTAAAAAATAAATAAATAAATAAATAAGAAGTGTTGGCAAGGTCATGGGGAAAGGCAATGCCTATGCACTGTTGGTGGTAGTGCAAGCTGATTCAGTCATGGCAGAAACAATATAGAGGTTGCTCAAAAAGTTAAAAATGGAATTACCACATGAGTTATTCCACACTGGGTATTTACACAAAGAAAATAAAAACACTAATTTGAAAAGATGTGTGCACCCTAGGTTTGTTTAAGCATTATTTACAAATGGATGCAACTCAAGTGTCCATCCATAGATAAATGGAAAAAGATGTTGTGGTTTATAGGAATAGTAGAATATTACTCAGTCATGAAAAAGAATGAAAGCTTGTCATTTGTAGCAACATGGATGGACCTAGCAAGTATAACACTAAATGAAGTAAGATTTTGGTGACTATGCATGAACAAGAAGTGCTTGTCAGTGTCGTTTTATCAACAAACACCCCTAGGGACTGGTGTAGGTTTTACCTATGTTTCAGTCATCTATTGCTGCATAGAAAACTACCCCAAAATTTAGGACCTTAACACAAAACTTATTTTTTCTCATGATTCTGACATCTTTATATTATATATATATATATATATGATCTTTATACAGTTCATCTGCTCTACCTGGTTTCTGTTGGGGCTAGAAATTCCAAGTTGCCTATATCAGCCAGCTATGGACACCATAAAAATATCACATACCAGGTGGCTTAAACAACAGAAATATATT
Organism: Mustela nivalis; assembly: GCF_964662115.1. Taxonomy (NCBI): domain Eukaryota; kingdom Metazoa; phylum Chordata; class Mammalia; order Carnivora; family Mustelidae; genus Mustela; species Mustela nivalis. The sequence continues at coordinate 128,007,995 of NC_139021.1, forward strand.
TTCCCATAGTTCTGGAGGCTAGAAATCCAAGATCAATAATACAAAGGAAAGAGCGGCATCCTTTTCCAAAGACTAGGAAGGAAGTATTTAGGGTGATCAACAATAGAAGTCAGCCCAAGGTGGGAATTACAATAGGGCAAAGGTCATCTATAACAGAAATTGAAGCAAGACAACATGAAGAAATAGTTCCCAATCTCACAAGAAGCAGTAACCTAAGAGATAATATTGACAAACGCCTGAGGCACTGATATTGGATGCATGGTGATATCATATAAGTCTGCTCCATTTAAAGCACGTATATCTCCTGGTGCATGTAGAAGAAAAAGGAAACAACATAATATAACATAAGAAGCCCTGTATTTTCAATCTTGAATTCATGGATGGACATAATATCAGCCCAAATTTATTAACAAAATAACATGTGGCCATTTCTCAAGATAGTTTACCTTAGATTATTGGTAGAACCTAATATCCAACAGAATTCAAAAACCACTGCCTTATTAAATGATTCTCATTGTTATTTCCATTATACTTTATCCTATGTCATGATGTTGGCAATTCCCTGAAGATGTTTTGCTCTTTCATATTTTCATGCCCTTGCTAATTATTGTCTTTCTCTGAGTTTAATAGGATTCACTGTAAATGTACCTCTTCAGTGAAACATTTACTGATAGTCTTGAAAATTCTGTCCTACTACATTGTGAGCTCCTTGATGGTATGGATCATATTTTGCATTTATCTACAAGGGAAAATTACAGTATTTTCAAACGATTAAGAGAACAATATAATTTCACATTTATGCTTTCAATGTAGAGCTCTTCAATAGCTTTCAATACTGTGAAATGTTGATTTTGAAGAAACTTGGCAAAACCACAAATTAATCTCCATATGTTCTTCTTGGGATATATGTGCATACTGAATCCCAGGGAAAAATTTCAGTTTTACATAAATGCTTGAAATAACTATGCAAAGTAATCTTATAATAGTCTTGTGTGGCATACATTTTGGTCAAATAAACCATAGCAAATATTCTGAAAAAAAAAAAAAAAAAAAAAGGTTCACTTCAAAATGTCATTTTAGAGTATCTTTTCCTTAGCAAAGATACATGTGATTCTAATAAGTGTTTGGCCAGTAAATGTATTTTTATTGATGTAGGCTGAATTCTTTTTAAACTAAAAATAAAAATTTGAGGGATTGAACAGACGTATAATAGATGTATCTAACAAAAAAGAAATATCTAATATTATCTAAAAATGTAGAGGTTCATAACAAGTTTACTTCTTGGTATATAGCAATGAAAATTATTTTTAATGTTTATAGTGTTAAGAAGCTATCTTTTACTTTGATATTAAAGAAAAAAATACAAAAGATTTATTCTCCTTTGGACTGCTATTTCTGATTCAATCAATCGAGTAGATATTAACTATCTTTCTATATAAACAGATTATTATTCTACAATCATCAGCAATAAACTTGACTTGTTTTTTTTCTTCATTTTTTAAAATTCAAACATGAAGTTGACTTAGTGTGATTTGTTTTCAGCCTGTAGTATACATTTTTTTTTCATTTTATTTTATTTTATTTATTTTCAGTGTTTCAAAATTCATTGTTTTATGCACCGCACCCAGTGCTCCCTGCAATACATTCCCTCCATAATGCCCACCACCACGCTCACCCAACCCCTCACCCTCTTCCCTCCAAAACTCTGTTTCCCAAAGTCCACAGTCTCTTATGGTTTGTCTCCCCCTCTGATTTCCCCCATCTCACTTCTCTCCATCTCCCAATATGACTCAGTTAATAAGTGGTAAATACAAATTTTGAAAACAGGTGATTTGCTTGTAAAAACTGGTTTTAATCACTGCTAACTATTATGCTGATCCACCTAGGGAGAATATGGGAATTTAGGTATAAGTTACATTGAAAGTTCTTAGAGTACATCTATGTGTAAATATCAGAGATAATTAGAAATATGATAATGGAATCCAAAAAAGATGTCAAGGCTGAAGATAAGAGATGTGGAATGCTTCAGTGTATGTGGAATGCTTCAATGTATAAGTGTTAGCAGAAGTCACAGGTATGTCCAAGAAATGATGCAGACTTCTTTCTACTGACCCAAATGAGAATTGTAGGGAATTTCAGATAGCTTGAGGGCATTAGGAATACCTACATGTAGACCGTTTCATAGTGTTAAAACTACTTTATTATTTCATGAATGTTTGTTTTTATACTTTGTATATATTTGAAATATTTATTTGATCAAAATGTTTAGAAATATGTGGTACACACCTGCACTGTAACATACTAATCCCAGATATTAACAGCAAATTTAAGTAAGTTGAGAGTAGTTGAGAGTAGTAACTAATATTTAGCTATGATTGAATCTAGATATGAACAACCAGAATATTTTCCCTTCTAGATCCAGTTATAAAGTTTCTAAAGAAGTTTTACTATTGTTACAAGACAGTTGGAAATAATCATTTGTCTTTCCTGGTAAATGAACATTTGGACAATAAATTGTGAAGTCTGGGGCTAGCTAAGATGTATGAGCTATCTGGGCACATAATCAGGATTGATACTTTACTTTCCATGTTATTATAAAAGTTCATTACCTAAATTCTTGACTATTCCATAGCACACCTTACCTCTTTGTGAGTTCCAATAAAATATGTATTCATGAAGGCTGGGCTATTACTTATTTGTTTCACTATAGTTTATCCACTGGAGATATTCCTAAGCTTCCTAAAATAGTCCTAAGATTCCTAAGCTAAGTGTAAGAGCTTTTCCATAAATTGAAATGCACATTGCCCACGAACCCAAGTTACACCAAATCATCTTGATAAATGAAAGGACAAAATAAATAAAAAACTATGAAATATTAGAATCAGCTAATTTTTACTCAAGCTGCATTATCTGTACCATTGTTAAGAGATACTTTCTTTACATGCAATAAGATTCTGAATAAGAATTCTATAAAACAAACAACAATAACGACAACAACAACAAAACTCCAAGCATTTTCAATTTGCCAAAGTTCTGGTACAGGTTACCTTGTCACTTCTGCTTAAGTCAGACTAAACACAACAATCAGACATAATTACCAGATATCTTAAAGGAGAAAAATACAGAAACCTGATACAATTGTAAACAGAACAATGAAATAAAGAAAATATAAATGTGAGTCAGGACAAATTATCTCCATGGAATCAATAGATTCATTCCTGAGAATCCTGAAAGTAATGGGAGCCTAACAAAGTGTATTTTCTCATCTCCTTGCAAAATAGTCTTTATTTCTCCTTTGAATACCATATTTCCTGAAGAATTGAAGATATATTCAAAGATACCTTTTTTTAATTTTATTTTTTCAGTGTTCCAAGATTCATTGCTTATGCACCACACCCAGTGCTCCATGCAGTACATGTTCTCCTTAATACCCATCACCAGACTCACCTATCCCCCATCCCTCTCCTCTCCAAAGCCTGTTTGTTTTTCAGAGTCCACAGTCTTTCATGCTTCATCTACCCCTCCAATTTCCCCTAATTCACTTCTCCTTTCCTTCTCCTAATATTCTCCATTTTATTCCTTATGCTCTACCAGTAAGTGAAACCATATGATAAATGACTCTCTCTTCTTGACTTATTTCACTCAGCAAAAACTCCTCCAGTCCCATCCATGTTGATGCAAAAGTTGAGTATTCATCCTTTCTGATGGAGGTACAATATTCCATTGTTTATGTGGACCACATCTTCTTTATCCATTCATCTGATGAAGGGCATCTTGGCTCTTTGCACAGTTTTGTGATTGTGGCCATTGCTGCTATGAGCATTGGGGTACAGATGGCCCTTCATTTCACTACATCTGTATCTTTGGGGTTAATACCCAGTACTGCAATTGCAGGGTCATAGAGTTGCTCCATTTTTAATTTCTTAAGGAATCTCCTCACTGTTTTCTAAAGTGACTACACCAACTTGCATTCCCACCAAGAGAGTAACAGGGTTTCCCTTGCCCCACGTCCCCTCCAACACTTGTTTACTGTCTTGTTAATTTTGGCCATTCTAACTGGTGTTATGTGGTATCTCAATGTGGTTTTGATGTGAATCTCCCTGATTACTAATGATGATGTACATTTTTCATGTGCCTGTCAGCCATTTGTATGTCTTCTTTAGAGAAGTGTCTGTTCATGTCTTCTGCCATTTTTTGACATGATTATCTGTTTCATGTGTTGAGTTTGAGGAGTTTTTTTATATATCTTGGATATCAGCCCTTTGCCTATAGTGTCATTTGTGAATATCTTCTGCCATTCCGTAGGTTGTCTCTTTGTTTTATTGACTGTTTCTTTTAGTTTGCAAAGCTTTTGATCTTGATATAGTCACAAAAGTTCATTTTCGCTTCTGTTTCCTTTGCCTTTGGAGACATGTTTTGAAAGAATTTGCTGTGGCTGACGTTGAAGAGGTTACTGCCTATGTTCTCCTCTAGGATTTTTTTTTTTTTTTTTTTTTTTTTTTTTTTTTTTTTGTATGGAACCAGAAGAGACCCTGAGTTGCTAAGGAAATGTTGAAAAGGTAACACAAAACTGGGGGCATCGCGTTGCCTGATTTCAAGCCTTACTACAAAGCAGTGATCACCAGACACTATGGTATTGGCACAAAGCCAGATGCATAGACTAGTGGAACAGAGTAGAAAGCCAAGATATGAACCCTCAATTCTATGGTCAAATAATCCTCAACAATCAGGAAAAAAAGACAGTCTCTTCAATAAATGGTGTTGGGAAAATTCTACAGCTATATGTAAAAGAATGAGGCTTGACCTTTCTCTTACACCATACACAAAGATAAACTTGAAATGGATAAAGGACCTCAAAGTTTTTTTTTTTTTTTAACTTGACTTGATTTTAACATAAGAGAAATTTTTTGAGACTATCGTGCCTCACAAAACCACATCAAAACCAGCTAATCAGGTCTAGAAAATAAACAGACTCAATCGCCACTGTCTGTATTATTGCCACTGACACACTTTGGACACTGATGTGACAAAGGCTACTATTCTATGCCTTTGACTCAACTGTGTAGACTTCAAGTCTCCAGCTGATCCAGCCTGATGGAGGCAGGAGTTAGAAATATTGTCCTTCTTCAGGGCACCTGGGTGGCTCAGTGGGTTAAGCCGCTGCCTTCGGCTCAGGTCATGATCTCAGGGTCCTGGGATCGAGTCCCGCATGGGGCTCTCTGCTCAGCAGGGAGTCTGCTTCCTCCTCTCTCTCTCTCTGCCTGCCTCTCTGCCTACTTGTGATCTCTCTCTGTCAAATAAATAAATAAAATCTTTAAAAAAAAAATATTGTCCTTCTTTTCACATGTTGTAGGAAGTGAACCTAAGTAAGGAAGATTTCCCAAAATGCAGAAAAAGTGTAGCCTTCACATGTACAAGCATTGGGTATACATTTTTAATACACTGGGAGTTGGAACACACTACACTTTTGGTTCTTTTCAATGCTCATTATTTGGCATGCTATAGTTCTCTCCTCTAAAAAATGATGGCTGCAGAAGGGCTATTATTTTATGGTCACACATAATTTGCATTATATCAGTATATCATAGGAATAAAAATTAAAATATTTTACTATAGAGTATGGAAACTTCACCTCTAGTTATCAAACTATTTCTCTAAGACAATAAGACATAAAAAAATCATCACCAGAAGTAAGAATTCCTCTTAGTATTCTCTGACTGACTCCATTGCAGAATAGGCAGGAGTTCCAGAGATTATATCATTTCTTATATGAGAGAATAAATCTCTGCCCACTCTGATCCTGTGTTTTGACTCTTATTTTTAATGTGATAGTAACAAAGTAAATACCAATGGTTATAATTCAGGATATTAAGACAATTCTCATTGGTATAGGTAAGGACAAATCATATCACCAAGAATACTAGCAAGTGGTATCAATAGGATGGAAATTTAAGGAGATTGAAAATATTATGAAACTGTCCCTATTGAAATTCCAATGACATCACAATTTTTGAAATGGTGAACAACAATCAGAAAGTTCAGATATACGTATCACAAGTGCTATTAAAAATATTAATCTAAATTGGGAAAACTATTTAAAATTTAATAGAAGAAATAGCAAACAGGTATTGGCATATTTGAATAGACAACCCTAGAAACTAATATATTTCAAGTTAAACATTATATCAAAGTTAAAGGCACATAATATGCTACATGAAATAGTTTCAATAAATATGACAAAGGATTAATATTCTTAATGCATAGACAATGCTTACAAATTTGGTAGCCTTTTAAGATCTCAAAATATTGATGGGTCAAGACATAAATAGACTCAAGAAAAAAGATACATAAATAGTTGTTACAAATATAAACATGTATCCACATTACCCAATATTTTTATAATAAAATAAATCCAATTAAAAATATTTCACCTTGGAAATGTCAATTTTAAATGTTAATATGCAGTATTCAAAGACTACAGTAATGAAAGGGCACTTTTATTCACTCTCAGAGAAGTGCAGATTATAAGAAGCTTTTGGAAAGGCAATATGGTTTTAGATATCAAAACAATAATATGCATAAACTTGAATTCAGTAATTTGAATTACAAGGGTTTAATTTAAGTCACTGTATAAAAAATACTGTTTATCTCTGCTTTATACCTTTAGTGAAAAAACAAAATGAAATGCCTAACAAGAAATAAGTGCAACAAACTATAATTAGATGAACTATTTTAACTATTAACAATATTTATGAAGCAGTTGGGGTGCCTGGGTGGCTCAGTGGGTTAAAGCCTCTGCCTTTGGCTCAGGTCATGATCTCAGGGTCCTGGGATCCAGGCCCGCATCAGGCTCTCTGCTCAGCAGGGAGCCTGCTTCCACTCTCTCTCTCTCTGCCTGCCTCTCTGCCTGCTTGTGATCTCTCTGTGAAATAAATAAATAAAATCTTAAAAAAAAATACTTTAGTCCATTAAAAAAAATTATGAAGCAGTTTTATCCCCCCCAAAATAATCACTCCATCATTACCACAAGAAAAATCCCCCAAAATTCTAGAAATAACCCCCCTCCCAATGGAAATGAAAAAGGTCTTTGAATAACTCATTGGTAGACTGGGCACAACTGAAGAATCAGGAAGCTTGAGAGAGGTCAATAGTCACTTTCCAGAGTTAAACACAAAGAGAAAAAAAAATGACCAAAAAACAAAATAAAACACAGCATCCAAAAACTGCAGGGCAATTTCAGATGATGTAACATATGAAAACAAGAGTAGCAAAAAGAATAGAATTAGCAAGAGAAATATTGGAAGTGATATTGACCATTAACTGCAATTTTAGGACAACAAACCACAGAGCTAGGAAGTTCAGAAAACAGCAAAACAAGACAAAAGCTAAAAACCAAAATTATTAGCATATTTACATTTTAGAAAATCAAAGACAGGGAAAATCTTGTAAAAAGCAGGAGGATAAGAATAGGAATTAAAACAAAAGAAATGTTCATCTGAAACCATAATAGCAAGATATGTTGACTGAAATAGGTGTTAAAATCCTCATCATGGTGACAGCATTGATTCATCAAGCAGATTGGTAAAGATATAGTTGACCTGAACAGTACCACAATCAACTTGATCTCATTAACATTTATTAAATACTTAATTGAATAGCAAAATACACATTCTCCTTGAGAAACATCGATGTTTACAAAGATATACCACTCCTGAGCTATAAAACATGGCTTAAGGTGTTTCACATATTTAAAAAATAGAAATCATATAAAGTACATTCTCAGATCAAAATGAAGTTATGTTGGAAATCAATAATAGAAAACATAGCTGAAAAAGTCTCTAGTTACTTGAAAATTAAACAACACACTTATAAATAAAATGTAGGGAGAAAAAATCTCAAAAGAAATAAAAAATACTTTGAACTAAATGAAAATGAAACTACAAGTTAGCAAATGTGTGGGATGCTATGAAAGCAGTACCTAGAAGGAAAGTTGTAGCATTAAATAAATATCAGGAAACAAGAATTATCTAAAAAGCAAACTTAAGCTTCCACCTTGGGTAAGCTTTTAGGAGACTAGAAGAATTAAGTCAGAAAAATTAATCAGAAGAAATCAAGTCTAAAGCAAGCAGAAGAAAATAATACAAATCAATAAAATTAAAAACAAGAAATCAATAAAGGATATCAACAAAATCAAAAACTAGTCTCGAAAAAGGTAAAATTGATAAACATCAAGGCAGTTTACCCAAGAAAGAGAGGAGACACAACTTAACCAATAGCAATGAAAGAGATCATCACTGCTGATCTCACTGTTCTTAAGTAATAATAAATTCTACAAATAAATAATAATTTATAATAAATACTACAAGAAGCTCTGCCTATCACTTTGGTAAATTAGACATAAAGTGTCAATTCCTTCAAAGATACAAACCACCAAAACTTACACAAGTAGAAATATGTAACCTGAATTTCCCCATATCTATTAAAAAAATGGAATCAATACTTAATAACCTTATAAGAGAGAAACCACAGAGCCCAGAGAGTTTTGATGCTAGACTATACCAAACATTTCAGGAAGAAATGATATCCACTGTCCACAATCTGTTTCAGAAAATAGAAGCTGAGAAAACACACCTTAACTAATTCTATGAGGCCAGTATTATCCTAGTACCGTTACCCTAGTACCTAGTACTATTAAACGGTATCCAACCATTACAGAAAAAAAAAAAAAATTCTATCTCTATGGACCTAAATATAAAAATCCTCAATAATACATTAGCATACGGAATCCAACAGTGCATAAAAAAATTATACAGCATAACCAACCACATCAATAGTATTAAAAATAAAAACCATATGATCACATACACTACTCCCCCAAGGAAATGGAACATACATCTTCAGACCTTAAATGGTGGCTCCACAAAGTGATTTCCTTCCCAAGAGTACAGTTTGGAAAGGGAAGAAAAGGGAATAACTTTACAGTGGAAAAACTTGATAAACACCATTGAGGTGATCAAGGTTAACATCAACGATTGTAAGTCATGTTGATAGTATGTATCCTTATACAATAGGATGAAAATGGGTCCTCCAATCACATTACCCAGTCTAATAATAAGAGAAACATCAGGCAGCCTTCAATTCACGGACGTTCTACAAAATGCCTGACCGCCTGACCGGTACTCCTTATACTATCAAGTCATCAAAAACTCTGAGAAACTCAAGAGTCTCAGTTTCTCAAGCCTCTGAGAAACTCATAACTGAAAGTATCCTGAGGAATCATGATGACTAAGTATAATGCAGTATCCCAGAAGGAATACTGAAACAGAGAAAGTATAGCAAGAGAAAATTAAATAAATCTGAAGAAAGTATGGATATTAGTTAATCAGTGTATATCAATAGTGTTTCCTTAATTGTAATAAATACACCATTCTAATATAAGATATTAATAGTAGGGTAAACTGGTTACCAGTTCTATGGGAACTATGTGCTACTTTATAGTAATTTGGCAAATCTAAAACTTTCCTAACACATAAGGATTATTTTAAAATGCAAAATAATTAGAAGAAAATCTACTATAATATTAATAGTGTTGTTTGTTTTGGAAAGATTGTTGCATAACGGGTGATATTTAGTATCTATCTAAACTTTTCACAGTTTCAAATAATAATAAGAAAACATGTCATATTAAAATATATCAATAAAGGTTGATACTTCAGCTTTGAATGTCTGAAATTGCAGAATATCACACCCCAGCATATTTTCTCAGTTTCTGTAATGAGGTCAATGTCAGGAAAAAATAAAAGAGAGAGAAAAAGAAAAAGAAAGCAAAAACCTAAAGAAACAAACTCTGCTCATGCCAAGTATTACCTTGGCAATATTCTAAATTAATAATTAAATATATTTTAAAATTTATAAACATTTGATAGTTTAGAAATGTTCCGTTTCTGTGAAAGTAATTATTATGCTTATTTGAACAAATATTTTTCTTGATAAATTAAATGAAAGTTTATTTTTGAAATGGAAACTAAGACCCTCTCACTTTAATCTACTTAATATAAAACAGTATTAAACAGGTGAAGTATTCTAACAATTGCTGAAGACTAGAAATGCACAGTCAGACGTTTTTGCATTATACTTTTTGCATTATACTGCAAAGAACAAGGTACTCCTATCATTGACTTTTCCCTAGGAAAGGGTTTTCAGAGACTACAGAATCAAAATTTAACAGGTTGTTTAGCTAAAAGGCAGTGCTTGAATTAGTATGAATAGAAAAAATTAAGTCTGAGCAGTAGTATATGTTTTATGGTCATTATAAATCAAAGATTTGTTTGATTAAATTATTTCATGCTTTTTTTTTTTCTTCTTCATCTTTGGGATACAGTATTTGGGATGTTTTCTGTCTGCATTGGTAAATGAAAGTTTAGAAAGAGTGGTCCTAAGTGAAATCCTATCACTCATAAGGTGATATATTAGCTAGCTATTAATTTTGTAATTCTGTACAAACTTACATTATGCCAGAATTTTAGGGAGAAAAATGAATATTATGTTGCATGGACAACAACCAATTCGGATTATTTTAAATGCCTAAATAAATGACTCATGTCTCTTTGGACTACAACTGCCTGTCCAATAACAGATTAGGTAAGACAGTGTTGAACTTTGTCCTTTCTATGAACCAAAGAATTCAAATGCACTCAGAAACAACATTGATTCATATACTAAGCGAACAGAAGAAATAAGTGATTATAATGTGAGTTGTGTTTTCCTAAAGTTAAAAGGAAGTAAAAATGGTATTTGATATTTGTGAGAAAGCTACTCAAAAATAATGCAAATGTTAAAGATATTGAAACATATATTATTTATTTTTTATTTATTCATTTTTTTAAAGATTTTATTTATTTGACAGAGAGAGAGAAATCACAAGTAGGCAGAGAGGCAAGCAGAGAGAGAGAGAGAAGGGAGGAAGCAGCCTCCCTGTGGAGCAGAGAGCCTGATGCGGGGCTTGATCCCAGCACCCTGGGATCATGACCTGAGCCACCCAGATGCCATAACATATATTATTTAGAAGCAAAGAAAGAATAACTCATTTTCACAAAAACTGTATGAGAAATATTTCAAGGTACAAAAATTATAATGATTTTGAGGGTCCCTGGGTCAGCTATGGACCTTATTATGGTGGTAGATGAAAGTGAAGTTCAACTCTTCCAGGGGTTGACTCTTTGACATGCCCTATGTGCCCTAATCTGACCTGGGCCACAAGTCTTTTGTTTCTTACATTATTCATTTTCCTCTCACATTACTTATCATTTTTTTCCTGCTCTCTTAATGACTTTTAAGCTTGAAACTTTAGAAATTCACAATGACAGTTAAATGTTTAATCAAACACTTTGCCTTTAAGACTGCATTTTTTTCATCTTTCAAACTTTCCAAGATGAAAGCAATATTAAAATATATGTATATTTTTTATTTCAATAGAAAGTCAATGGAGCAATTTATAGTTAAGGTCATTTTAGTATATAGAAGTATGACGTCCCCTTTTTCAAAAGTCTTCAATTTCTATATTCTACTAGTTTAATGCAAAGAACACTTGAAAGTTTCTAAAACCATGGGAAACTTTCTGGTTTTATTAGTGGAGTTGATATCTATTTTTTTAATTTTAAAATCAGTTTTATTAATATAAAAATTGTATATAATAAAACATAAGCATTTAAGCATATGAATTTCTGTAAAGTTTTACTCTTTATTATATATTGATTTTTACATCCTGGAAACTTATTATTCCTAACTGTTCTAATAAATTTTGTAGAATTTTTGTCATGTGCAGGACAATTTTAATTCATCCTGTCCAATCTGTATACCTGTTATTTTCTGTTTGTGTGTTTATATTGCTCTGATAGGACCAATGCAATGTTGAACATAAATGGGCATAATTGGCTCCCTTTCAACTTACAAATCTTACCAGGAAAATTTTCATTAAGAATGATGTTAGCTATATTATTTTTATTGAGGAAATTCCTTTTGTTCCAACTTTGCTGAGTTTTTATCATGAATGGTGTGAAATTTTTTCAAGTACTTATCGTTATAACAATTAAGTTAATCATGTTGAGGTGGGCAATCAGGACAATAAGACAGACCGAAGTATTAGTCAAATCTTTATTCATCTACTGTGACAGTAAAAGCAAGAGGTTAAAAGCTCTGTCTTTATTTTTTTTTTAAGTTTTTATTTATTTATTTGACAGAGATCATAACTAGGCAGAGAGGCAAGCAGAGAAAGAGGGGGAAGCAGACTGAGCAGAGAGCCGGATGTGGGGCTCGATCCCAGGATGCAGGGCTCGATCCCAGGATCCTGAGATCATGACCTGAGCCGAAGGCAGAGGCTTAGCCCACTGAGCCACCCAGGTGCCCCAAGCTCTCTCTTTCTAATATTCCATTTTCCCCTATAGAATGGCCCTAGGCAAGGGTCTGATGGATGCAGCACAGAAAGGGGCAACAGTCTCACTGCTAAGGAGAGAGCTGAATAAGAGTTTCTTGCCTTCTTAAGGACCTCGGGCTGAGGGTTGGGAGACAAGGCAGAGGTAGAATTTGAAAGGTGGAGAAAAGAACCTCAGCCAAGGCCCATAAAACAGAGCCCTACAAATAAGATCTGGGGTTTGGAATGCAGATATACCTGTGAAGAAAGCTGCCTGCTTGCAGGTGGGGATGGAGAGAAAATTTCCTTCAGAAAATTTCAGAGTATGTTTGTGCAGTAACTGTGAAAGGAGAGCAGCTGTCCCTATGGAGACTGTCAGGCAAAACCTTGGAATTGCCTATAATTGGACCCAAAGATCGCACAGAAGATTTTGGTGAGGAGTCAGACTCCTCAATCACAGGTTTTTTTTTTCTCCTCCCTATTCTCTTGCTAAAAACAATGCTTTAAGATTTCTCTTTTTTTTTCCCCTTAATATATGCATTTTGACTTTAGAGTCTCCTCCAGGGCACCACATTGTCTGCAAATCATACTAGCTATACTTTCTATTTATTAGTTACTAATGAGTTTTTACATTATGCATCTTCATTTTTTTTTCCTTTCCTTTTCTTTTTTTTTCCCCACAGACTTGCTGCATCTTTACATTTCATATTTTGCCTTCAAATAATATGCCACTTCAAATAATAGAGTCCAAGTAAAAACAAAAATGAAAGTAGGAATCTGTGACATATATTTTTTTCAAAGCACCTACCTTTTTTTTTTTTTTTTTTTTTCCTGAGAGGAGGACACTATTTAGCTGGTATGGTGTCCACGACAATAGGATAAATTAAATGCGGAGGTTCAAAAGTTCTATTATAGTAACTGATATGAATATATGAAGGAGATATTCAGGAAGTTACCACATGCCCAACTGAGTTTGGAGCTTTCACATTGATATTGGTACCAGTATGAAAGTTTGTATAATTTACTCCAGAAGCACTCAACAGCCTGAGTAATAAGTGGAGAAATATGGGTTGAAGTTGAGTAGGACTAATGTAGCAGGAAAAACAGCTTAAGGATTGGTAATGACAACCATTAATTGAAATGAAGCATCCATCATGTTTCCTAAACTGGATAAGAGAGGACATGAATTGATGGAGAGGGTGAAGGATTAGGACAGAAGGAAGATCCATATGAGTCTTACATTTTATTTTCATTCTAGGATAAGTGTGAAATGAGAAGAAAATTTACCAAGAAGAGAAACAGAAACATTCAAGTGGGTGGGGAGAAAGAGAAGGAGCGTGAGGAAGGTTTCAGATGTAGCAGAATTTAATAGTGATATAAAATCTCTATTATTCCTTTTTTTTTTAACATATATAAATGTTGGGTTAGAAATCTACTTAGCTCCAGATCCAATTTGTACCATTCTTCACAGTACTTTTTATCTGAAAAGGCTAACATGTATGGAATTTTATAATCAGTGGACTTCCTGGAACTCAAGCTTTTATCTAGATTTGGACATTGAGAGGCACTAGCATGAGGTCAGAAGACAAGAAGAAATTTCAAGGTAATTATTCCTTTTGATCCCTTTTGCCAAGCCACAGCTCCTCCCAGGATATCTTTTCTATCCATCTTCTGTCTATAGGCTCCAATATTTATTCCCTTTCTTTATCCCTTTAGAAATGGGGTAGCAGCAGTTTCAGCTACTTCATTATTCCCCATTAGTTTCCCCAAATGCTACTTATACCTTGTAAATCATCTTACTAAATTCACACTGAACTTCCCAGTTTGAGTATGCTGTCTGTTTCCAGTGGGACCCAGACTAAAACACGTGCACACATATAACATGGGAATGACACAATGTGATGTCAAATTTCCTTCTGGTATTGACCTTCCTCCCTAAAATTCATTTTAGATAGAGATGATTGTATATGGGCTTTAGGGTTACAAATAGGGGGAGTCTTCAGCAAATATGGATCTCATGAGACCACAGGATAGATTTAGGAAAACAATTCTCTAAATAGGAAGCTTTTATAACAACATTAAGTAAATAGATCCACGCATTATTTTTTAAGGCTGCTATAACATGATACCACAAACTGGGTAGCTTAAACTACAGAAATTTATCAGCTCACAGGTCTCGAGTCCACAGAGGTCTGAGATCAAGGTGTCACCAGACTGGTTCCTTCTGAGGGCTACGAGGAAGAATTTGTTCCAGGCCTCTCCCCTGGCTTCTGGTAGTTTGTTGGCAATATTTGTCTTGTAGATGCATTATGCTTAGTCCCTGCCTTTATCTTCACATGGCGTTCTCCCTGTCTGTGCATGTTCATATCCGAGTTTACCCTTTTTATAAGGAAGACAGTCCTCTGGAATAGGGGCCTAACCTGCTCCAGTATAGCTTTATGTTAACCTGTTACATCTGCAGTAATCCCATTTCCAAATAAGGTTACATTTCCAAATAAGGTACTAGAGGTTAGGACTTCAACTTGTGAATTTAGAGAGTGGAACACAATTCAGCCCATAAAAAGTACTCAATGAATAATGTGTCAGGTTACATGCCAAGGGCCTCAGTTGGACCCAGTCTGTGAGCCTTAATATATTTCTCATAATGACTAATCTATTTTCTGTACTCGTCGTAGCCAAGGATGGAGGTTGACCACAAGTGTCTCATGAGTGAATCCAGAAGCTTACCTCTAAAGTTTAGGGACTGTAAATTGGAGTATTTAAACCTAAGTGAAAGCTCTTTTCTGTTGGATGAGCTCTGTGATCCTTTTTTCCTTTTTCTTTTCTTTCATTTTTTTTTTAAGATTTTACTTAATTATTTACTCATGTATTCATTTAGAGAAAGCATGTGTTACAAGTAGTGGGAGGGGCAGGGAGAGAGAATCTCAAGCAGACTCCCCACTGAGCACAGAGCCTGACGCAGGGCCTGATCTCAGGACTCTGAGATCATGACATGAGCCAAAACCAAGAGTCAGACACTCATCCCATTGAGCCACCCAGGTGCCCCTCTCCCTTTCTTTTAAGAGCACTTGTGGTGAAGAATTGAGTGTGTATGATTTCTCTCTCACCCCCCTCCTCTCCAATTCTTCCATTTCACTTCCTATTTCTTTCCATATGTTCTTGGAGAGCCCAGGAACATAGCAGAACTTTTTAATGTGAATTTCGAGTCAAAGAGCTTACCAGTCAGCAAGAAGTCAGACCACAGGTGGCAAATTTCCCAGGTCTAAGTTGTAACCATGTGTCTTTTTTTCCAATAAGGAAAATAGACCCTCACTATAAGTCATAGCTTATGTAGTTTACACGGAAATATCAAGGGCTTTGAAAGTACACCATGCTTAATACAAAAATGTGTATTTTGCCATGTATAATAACTAATAGAAAATAAGAAAGTAGAGTGATTAAATATAACTTATTCTAGTTTTCATGCTAAAAATAATATATCCTAAAGACCATAGATAGTTTTCTTCTTAGTAGGTGGAAAGGAAGGTCAAGAGATGCAAAGAAAACTATATAATATAAAATGTGATATTTTTAGCACTTAATCAGTCCTATTGTTTTTGAAAATTTCTTGCACTCATCATATGAAGGAGGCATGAGTGATAAGAAGAAAGGATATCTCAAGCTTGAAGAAACAGCAGAACATGGGAATTAGGTTTGGGGTGCAAACCATGAAATAAGTTTCAGAACAGGCATAGAATAATTGCAACTAAAATATACCCTAAAGAATAAAGATGCAATAATAAAAGCAATTTTAATTTGTGGCCTTATTTGAAGCTTCAATACACCTTAAATCTCCTAGCACCAGAGTAAAAAATGGTGGTAGGGAAGTACAGAGAAAGAGATTCTTAAAAGTGCAGGTTTAGCTCCTAAGGATATGGTATGAGGACCCATGAATAGGAGCTTCCAGGAGTTTCACACACCTGTTGTGTATGTGTGGAGCAAGTGTGTATTCATATAAAATATATTTTTTAAGTTCTAGTCTAATTGTGTTTTGCAGGACTGATGAGGAATTGGTAAGAGGGATTGATATTGCAGGATTGATAAGGATTGATAAGAGGGAGAAAATGTAATTTAGAACATCTACCTATAACAGTTGACATATAGTAAGGGATTAGAAATAGAAGTCAATTTTTTTTTAAGATTTTATTTATTTATTTGACAGACAGAGATCACAAGTAGGCAGAGAGGCAGGCAGAGAGAGGTGCGGAGAAGCAGGTTCCGTGCTGAGCAGAGAGCATGATGCAGGCCTCAATCCCAGGACCCTGAGATCGTGACCGGAGCCAAAGGCAGAGGCTTAACCCACTGAGCCACCCAGGAACCCCTAGAAGTCAATTTCTGATATTGGTTTCATTAGAATTTCATTTTGATTATACAAGTTTCTCCTTTATAATTAAAAGTTTGAGAAACGTAAAATCACATCAAAGGAATAAAAACAGGATGAAAGAGAAGATTGTTCCGAAGACATCCTTAAATCTCGGAAAAGACAATGTGACTGTTGTGTTTTTGTTGTTGCTGTGTGTGTGTGTTGTGAGTTCTAGGAAACCAGATGTATATATTATCAGGGGAGAAAGGTGAGGTTGAACAGAGGATAACTTATATGAGAGCATTTTTATTTTTATTGTCGGGAATGGATGGAAGTTCCTGGGATGGAACTTCAAAAATAGTACCTGTCCCCTCAGGAAATTTCTCTTTAGAGATGCTTTGAAGGAAATCTGTATTTTAAGGATTTTTTTTCCATGTTTGGCTAAAGAAATGCAGAAGTCTCCAGAAGAAAGTGAAAGGCAGTGGAACTTCACTGGTCAACTGAAACTCCATTCGATCAGGTTTTTTCCTTTTATTGTGATTACAACCCATATAAATTGAAAACCCAGTTTTGGTCAGCATTGCATATAGACAATCACTATTGATAGTGCTGAAAAGTAATCATTTTTTTTCTTTTTAAAGTTTTTTATTCAATTCCCAGTTTTATTCCATTAGCATACAGTGTACTATTAGTTTCAGGTGTATAGTGATTCATCACTTTCATACGATGTCCAGTGCTCATCACAAGTACCCTCCTTAACACCATCACCTATTTAACCCATCCCCCCACCCACTTCCCCTCTAGTACGCCCCCTCCCCCGATTGTGCTCTACAGTTAAGAGTCTGTTTTCTGGTTTGCCTCTCTCTCTCTTTCTCTCTCTTTTTTTTCCACCTATGTCTGTCTGTTTTGCATCTTAAATTCAGCTTCTGCTCAACAAAAAAACCAATCAATTAAAATTAAATGGCAACTTTGGAAAGGGAGAAGGTATTTACAAATGGATTATCTGACAAAGGGATAGTATCCAAATTACATAAAACTGAACACCCATAAACCAAATAGTCCAGTTAAAAAATGGACAGAAATCATGAGTAGACATTTTTCCAAAGAAGACATCAAATAGCTAACAGACATATGACAAGGTGCTCAACATCACTCATCATTTTAGGGGCATACAAATCAAAACAATAATGAGATATCATCTCACACCAATCAAAATGACTAAAATTAACAGAAGAAACAACAGGTGTTGGTGAAGATGCAGAAAAAGGGGAACCCTCTTAACACTGTTGGTGGGAATGCAAACTGGTGGAGACACTCTGGAAAACAGTATGAAGTTTCCTCAAAAAGTTAAAAATAGAATTACCCTACCATCCAACAAATGCACTACTAGGTATTTATCCAAAGGATACAAAAATACTGATTCAAAGAGATAAATGCACCCTGATGTTTATAGCAGCATTATCAACAATAGCTTAATTATGGAAAAAGTAATCTTTAAAAGGAATTCTGAACTCTTATCTCTACAAAAATATCAAGTAAATCTAATTAATTATTTACTCATACATTTTTACAACTCCTTTTCTTTCTTTGTCCTAAATTACACAGTTCTGCAAAATATCTTACTCTTCAAGTCCCCAATATTTTCCTCTTTCTCACCCCAATCTTTGTAGCATTTCTCCTGCATCCATTCCCTTCTATCCTACTCCTTTGGATCTCTCAGCTTTCTTGAATACACTAACTTCTCTGCTTTCTCTTATTAAATTTTTTCTGCTTTCCCCACACCAAAATTTTTCACAGAAATTGAGTCTTGAAAGATTTCCTTACTCCAAATTCTCTTGTCCCATATCACTGTGCTAATCCCTCTTCCACCTTACAAAAATCAAAGGGAAAAAACAAAAACAAAAACAAAAAAACAAAAACACCTAATTTCTAATTTATCACCCCTATGACTCAGATAAAGATCACACACTTTAAGAATTACTTCCTTTAGTATGGGTAAATGTCATACTAATGATTGTATATTCAAGACAGGAAGCACTTTAGATATTTCAGAAAGGAAGTTTTTTTGGGGGGGGGTGCAGGGTGTGTGTGAAGCCTTTTTATCATCATCTATTTATCAATTTGTTATCTGTTTATTTGGTAATGGGGACTTAAGGATCTGTAAAACCATTAGGAGGGCTAAAGGAAAAAGTGCTAAGTAGGTCATCACTAGCTTTGAGTTCTTGCTTTTAGATATCCAAGAACTAGGATCTTACAATGACTAAAAAGGCCCATGTTCTATAATCCCTGCTCTCTTCTGCACAGAAGCAGGTTATTTGTAGAGAATGAACCAGAGATTGATGAGGGCTTTTCTATTTAGGGAAGCTTACTTTCCAGCCTTCTCTGTTGAAGAAACAAAACATGGCCTCTGTGTCCTTTCTGCTCTCTACTTCTCTTGGGGGTGTCTACCATTAAGGGAATCTAGCTCAGATCCCTACAAGCAAGGATCCTAGGAAAATGTATTTCCAGGATTCCATTGTTTGTATTATAAAGTACAGAAGATATAAGTTGGGAAGAGTCATTAAGACTCTGGTGGAACCCACGATGTCATCACTTCCTACTTTGTCTTCTTTCTTAAAAAAAAACTTTTTCTTTTATCCAATTAAATAGCCAAAGAGAATAAATGATCACAAAATACCCCTTAAGTCTAGGGATAAATGACAGATATTTTTAGACTTGCTTAATTTCAGAAAATTTACTTCTCATACACTTATCTTTATGAGCATTGAGTAATATATGAAAGTGTTAAATCATTAGATTGTACATCTGAAACTAAAGTAATGCTGTGTGTTAACTATACTAAATTAAAAAAACAAAAACAAAAACAAAAACAAACAAAAAATAAAACAAATTTCCCATGGCTACTTTCTCAAGAAACTACAGAATAGGGGCACTTGGGTGGCTCAGTGGGTTAAAGCCTCTGCCTTCGGCTCAGGTCATGATCTCAGGGTCCTAGGATTGAGCCCCACATCTGGCTCTCTGCTCAGCAAGGAGCCTGCTTCTTCTTCTCTCTCTGCCTGCCTCTCTGCCTACTTGTGGCCGCCCCCCTCTGTCAAATAAATAAAAAATATGTTAAAAAAAAAAAAAAAAGAAACTACAGAATTAAGATCTCATCAAAGAGAGATTACGCAAAGACGTGGAATCCAGGAAAGAATATATCTATTACAGAACTGAAAAGAAGATAATTTTTAGGATGGTGGTAGAGGGATATCTCAAGAAATACATATTTAGCAGTGTCTCAAAGAACCAGTCCATATTAAAGCTGGAGGAAGATACAGTCCAGAAATGTTGTTTTCAAGAAAACCCCACCCCCTGATAAATCACATGAAGTGTTAGACGATAGAGCAAGGTGTTTTAGAGTACTTTTTTTTTTTTTTTTGGTTCTTTTAAGGAGAATGAATGATGGATAAGCATCTAAATGAGGCAAAAATGAGGGCTGAAAAGTGGGAGATGTACAGGAAGGAAATGTATTCATAGAATGACATGTCTCTCAATTGTGAACAATACTATGAATTATTATGCATTTTATAATAATGAAAATATGTAACACAAATTTAGCCCTAGACTTTGATATAAATACATTTGGAGAAGGCCTTAACAGATGACTAATGCGGATAGAGTTGATGAGAGTGCCAAATCATCATTTTATGTGTTAGGAAATCAGTAGGTAACATGTGCAATTAAAAAGTCAATACATTGTATTATAACTATGTGATTTTTAAACATAGTCACAAATAGTTCCTCAAATAATTAGAAATGTGTTTTTCTCCGTGAGTCAGGATAGGAAGTTGGAGAGTAATAGCTGGGCACTGCTGATTTTTGTGTCTTTATATTATTTCTAGTACAATGAATCTAAACAATAAAAATATATTTTTAAATCAAGGGAAACAAGATAAATACAATTTTTAAAAGTTGTCTAGTATTTTATCATAAGCTAAAAATAACATTTAGATCTTGTGACCAAATAAATAATTAAAAATAAATTATATCAAAGGAAAATCTCTACTTGTCTTAAATCAGACAGTGGGGAGAAAGATAAAGAATGTGAAAGAATAAAGACCAGGTTGCATTTGTGCAAATGAATGTGATACCACTAGCACTTACTTTTGACAGCACATATGCAGCTAAAAATACATGCATACATCTAAAGATGCTAAGTATTTCTACCACCATATGCATATGTAACATATTCACATCAAAGTTAATTGATGTGTTAGCATTCTAAAAATAAGTACCAGATTTTACAAAATTCATCTACCTTATGTATTCCCGACTTCTAGGCTTCAAGGCCTGATTGTGCCATTTATCCCTTTAAGCAATTCCTACTTGGAGGAATATGCTATTTGTTTTGGCAATTAACCGCATAAATAGATTAAACAGCATTCACTCAGAACTTCTCAGCTTTGTGCACAAACCTTCTCATAGAACAATGTTCCTCAGAATTTATTCTTCAGAAAATATAATACCACAAGTGTTCTTTATTTTTTTTTTAAGATTTTATTTATTTATTTGACAGAGAGAGAGAGAGAGATCACAAGTAGGCAGAGAGGCAGGCAGAAAGAGAGAGAGAGGGAGGCAAGCTCCCCACTGAGCAGAGAACCCCACGATGCAGGGCTCAATCCCAGGATCCTGAGATCATGACCTGAGCTTAAGGCCAAGGCTTAACCCACTGAGCCACCCAGGCATCCCCACAAGTGCTCTTTAAAAAATGAGTAGTCTTATGAAAAATAATTTGGGGGAACAACACACATGACACTTTCATCTTGAATACTGACCATAAGGGCCTTAATGTGCCCTTCAATTTGACTAAATTTTAGGCAGGTTTCTTCCTGAGTATAGGCCTTTCACCTCCCTTTTCTCAGAGTGTTTACTATAGAAAATATGCAATTATCAGTCTTTCTTTTCTCCTTTGAGATTTAAATTTCTGTCTCTTTCTAGTTTTACAACCCAGTAATGTATTTCCTAATCATCTGGGAGTCATCCCTAAGAAATAAAATCACCAAGAAATGTAGAGTCCTTACTTCCAAGTTCCTGTGGCGGATGAGGGTCTAACTTGGATAAGTACTATTAGCAAACACAGATGGCCCAATCACATAGCCCAGTTTCCCACCATAAAGTCATCTGATCGTTTTTCCACTGCTTGCTGTGGTGCTCAAAACTCTGACCTTTTATTTCAAGTTGAGTTCAGTCTCTTTCTCCAGTTCCAAGTCTTAAATAAAGTCCCCTTGCCTGTTTCACACCATCAGGGGACAATATTCAGGGAGTAATATTTAAAAGTACATTACATATGAAATGTTTTGAGAGATACTGCAGAAGGAAACCTAGTTGAAGTTCTTTCATTTGATGTTCCCAGTTTGTGTCATAATGAAAACTTTCATTATATGTCAATGTACATTTCACTAAAGCAGAAATTCTCAAAGTGTGATCCAAATATCAGTAACACCAGCAACTCCTAGGAACATCTTAGAAATATGATTTTCAGTGGCGCCTGGTTGGCTCAATGAATTAAAGCCTCTGCCTTTGACTCATATAATATATATATATATATATATATATATATATATATATATATATATAATTTTGAGACCCCCCCAAGAGCTTTTGAATCAGAAACTCTGGGACCCAGCCACCTGTGAGGTAACAAATCTGTCAGGTGATTCTGATGTGTGAATGTCAAACCATTACTTTTTGGGGGGAAATGGTTACGTATTTTTTTTTTTATTTTTTATTCAAATTTTATTTAGTATACAGTAAAACATTAGTTTCAGGTCTATAGTAGAGTGATTGAACACTTCCATCCCTGTGCTCATCACAAGTGCAGGCCTTAATCTTCATCAACTATTTAACCCAGGCCCCACCCACCAAACCATTACTCCTCATTATACCTACACTGAGAAATTCAATCCTAGGAAACTGCACTAGAGAAACAAAAACCAGCTAAGAAAGGACATTCCTTTATTAATTTATCTATTGCATTTTAATTGTTGAAATTAATATGCTTTTTTTATCCTAAAATTTGAATGAAAGTACGAACAGATGTATTTACCTTATGGCAAAAGGTTTAGTCTGGGTTTCCTCTCTCTCTGTCCTCTATCATGCACACTTGTATCCTGCTCCACACAATGTATGTTTTTATACTATCATTATTCTAAAACAAATATAAAAATTTTATGATCAAGAATCTGGAGCAAGGTGGGGCACCTGGGTGGCTCAGTGGATTAAAGCCTCTGCCTTTCGGCTCAGGTCATGATCTCAGGGTCCTGGGATCGAGTCCCACATCTGGCTCTCTGCTCAGCAGGAAGCCTGCTTCCTCCTCTCTCTCTCTCCTTGCCTCTCTGCCTACTTGTGATCTTTCTCTGTCAAATAAATAAAATCTTTAAAAAAAAAAAAAAAAAGGAATCTGGAGCAGGGTGCCTGAGTGGCTCAGTCAGTGAAGGCTGGTACTCGTGATTTCCCTCAGGTCAGGATCTCAAGGTCCTGGGATCCAGCCTAGTATCTGCCTCCCTGTTCAGCAGGGAGCCTGCTGGGGATTCTCTCTCCCTCTGCCCTTCCCCCTACTCTCATGCTCTTTCTCATGCTCTTTCTCTCTATCTCTGTCTCTCTAAAATAGATAAATAAATCTCAAAAAAAAAAAAAAAGAGAGAGAGAGAGAGAATGAGAATCTGGAGCTTATTTGCACTCACTGTTGTCAGTGCTGGGAAATCTTTCTCTTGTCATCTTTTCTGATTTCCTATGAAAATGCAAAGCATTCCTCCAACATACACTGCCTTCTCTCTTCTTTAAACTCGCATAAAGGATTCTCTTTAAAACCACATACTTTACATTTCTAGGTTAGCTTGGATCATTGCTTATCTTTGTATACCCCTTTCAGTTTCAATTTAATCAGGTTTTATGAATTCTGAATTATCTGTGTTTTGCAGTCCCCTTCATCTACCACCAATCACTGAAGACTCATGGAATTTGGCCCGTTTTGTTTTGTTTTGGTTTGTTTTTCAGGTTGATATTAAAGAAACTTGTGCTCTTGGGTTGCACTCATATTGCTAACTGCTTTTTCTAAACCAAATATTATTTCTTGTGATTGATGCATTTCTTTCCAAATGCAAACATAAATTTTCTACATGTTATGTTCAGAAGTAACATGGAATTTGTAGGGAAGCAGAACTCTGAGTTAGAGGTGGTATCCCTTAAAGAGGGCTCATCTTAATTATTTTTATTTTGTGTTGGCTATGGAGAAATGGCACTAACTACTCATCTGACACAAGACTGATTTTCTGCTTCCCTTACAAACAAGATCCATTCCCTAGCCACATTTTTTTTTAAGATTTTATTTATTTATTTGATAGAGAGAGATCAGAAGTAGGCAGAGAGGCAGGCAGATAGAAAGCCTGATGTGGGGCTCAATCCCAGGACCCTGAGATCATGACCTGAGTCGAAGGTAGAGGCTTAACCCACTGAGCCACCCAGGCAATACCCCCCGCCCCCGCCACATTTTTAACAAATGTCTCCAGACTTAATATTCTTAACATTGACACTGGAAAAGTGAGGAATGAGGAAGTGGGACACTATAGTGCTTACATACCAAAGCACACATAATGATCACTGTCATGAAGAGAGATAAAGTCCACCTTTTATAATGACATTTGTGAATATTTATATGTACATACTAAACTAGAGCGATTCCTCCAGGTATGTGTTATCAATATTCAAAGACATGGGTGTATGTCTTTGTGTTTGCATTAATGCTGGCTCTTTATTTGCATTGTCTCATCATTATATCTGCTGGAATCCACAGACTTTTCAGCTAGTTTTGTTAGAGCATTTTCTTTTGTCAATTTGTCACTACATTACATGTGAGAATCATAGCAAATATAACTACCATTATATGAAATTTGAATTTTTTTTCCCCATTGGAAAAGATTGTTAGCTGAAAAAGGATACTCATTCCCATCTTTCCAGAAAAGATAAATGAGAAGAAATGAATGTCAGCGGCTCATGGTTTTGAGTTTTGTTGTTGTTGTTTTGTTTTGTTTTGTTTTTGTTTTTCAGGGTTTCCCCCCCAGATTCTTTTCCTAGAAAAAATGAAGTAAACGAGTGAACCATTTATCAGAAATGGCTTTGGGAAAATTTTATTCTGAGGTGGGAAGTGTCTCTAAGAGAAACATTAGAATTCCTGCTGGACATGGACTCTGCCTACAGAAAAATCTTGGAAGTTAGAAGCTGAAGATGCTATTTGTAAACATTAAACTGGCTCATATTTTGTCAAAAGTATCTTCTCTGCTTTTTTATTTCCTTTGTGTTTTGAAAGTGTGCTGTGCACCAGTTTTAAAACTATTGGGGACCCCAGTTAGGTTAATAAATGGGTAGAATCAAGGATGTTGATGTCCCTGAGACAGCAATTGGCAATGACTGTGCTGACAAACACTTTTGTGTCCTCTCTAAATTCTCTGTAATACCATTTACTGTTCTATTAGTCACATAACTGCATGGAGGAAAAACCTTCTCAGTTTTTAATTGCGCTTGTTTACTGTAAATTACTCTTATGAAAATATTCCCATGTATTTGCCTGTGCAACTGTGCATGTAATTGCATTTTGGCAAGAGTACAGAAATACATCCTTTCTGAAAATGAAGGCTAAGGGGCGCTTTTACAAAAGATGACATTTTCAGCTTGACTTTTAGTTGAAATTTCTTTTGTACACATAAAACTGACAAGTTGACAGTCTTGTCATCTGAACTTCTCCAGCTACAAGATCGGTACAAAACAGATGCTTCTAGATTTTTTCTGACATTGAACCTTTTTTGGACATTCCCTTTTTAAGGCTAAAGAGAGATCTCTTGTAAACCCCTCACACCCAGCTATAGGCATGCTCGTGTATTTCTCAAAGCCCATCAGCTGAGTCATATGCAAATATATTCCAAAAAATGCTGCTGCTGCTATTGTAACATGGAGATGAATTGGAGGTTTTGCTGGAATAATGGTAGAAAGCTGAGCTGAAGGATTGCTGCCTGTATCTACTTATCCACAACCTATCAAAAGGTGGCAACCCAAGCAATCAGCTCACTCATGAGTAGATGACAGCTGTCTAGAGTTTCTAGCCATCATTACTAAAAGGAATATTTCCAAAGTAAAAAAGTAACTTTGATAAATGTATACTCACCACAATAGCACAGAAAAATTATCATTTTATAGTTATGATACTATAAATACGCCATACAATTTATTTCTCAGAATAAAAAGTGCTTTTTATGGGGCACCTGGATGGCTCTGGGTTAAGCCTCTGCCTTTGGCTCAGGTCATGGTCTCAGGGTCCTGGGATCGAGGCCCACATTGGGCTCTCTGCTCATCGGGGAGCCTGCTTCCCTCTCTCTCTCTGTCTGCCTCTCTGCCTACTTGTGATCTCTCTCTCTCTGTCAAATAAATAAATAAAACCTTAAAAAAAAAAAAAGAGTAAGAAGTACTTTTTATGTGTGTTCTGGGGCTTCAAATGCTCTTTGTTTTTCCAGGTAGAGATCATGAGGGATTTTACAAGTTTAGGCCAATGATTTGGCAGTGATAAATGAAATACTAGTGAAAAGAGAAAAATGGGAAAATTCATGGTGTTTCTCTTTTTGGGCCGTAACCTTAATTCTGCTTTTGACATTGTTGACCTTTCTTTCTAAAATCTAATCCTAAATTACCTTGCCAGATTTTTCTGCTACAACATTCTGATATAGCCAAATATATTGTAACTATAGCTGATGAGGGAGCAGGAGGCTGGCTGAGGATGGAGCAGGGGCTGGTGCCTTGCACCCCCTCTCCACCCACTCCCCTTGGTAATATGTGTGACATTTCACAGGCACCCCTGACTGCCCTACAAGAAGAGCAAATGGTTATCTTGCAGAGATCACAGTCCTGCAAGGCAGGAGTCTCTCTTGGTTTACAAATGTCCTTGAGATTTACAACAAAGAAGTTGCCTTATCAATAGCCCAATTTCCAAAAATATATAACTCAGTTCCTCAAGCCCTAACGTCACCCTCCCCTCCATAAAAAACCGAAGGAGATGGAGGTCGAAGGAAAAGTAAATAAAGTTAAATTTCTTTTAAGACCTAAATCTCACTAACAAGGACGTTTGATAGCAGGAATGTAACATTCCACCAGGAGACTCCCAATTGTCTTTATGTTAGTGCCTCATTAGAGGGAAAGTGGCCTTGGCTTGATAGTAACCAGGCCTTCAATATCCTGACAGTCTTCTTTACCCCAATAGCCCTTCTGAACACCCCTTTGTCCTCACCTACCCAACTCCTGTGTATATAACCAGCCACTCCTCACAGGCCTGGGGCAGCAGCATCTCCGTCTGCCCATGGGTCCTGTCCCCGTGCTTTAATAAACCACCATTTTGCACCAAAGATGTCTTAAGAATTCTTTCTTTAGTCGTCAGCTCCGAACCTCACCCCACCGAACCTGACTTAGGTTCAGGAACTTCATCATAGCCTTATTGTAGATGTCTATTTATCCTCTGTGGCTTTATTTTTTCTGTTCTGTCATTGTAGAAGTCCTACTCATTGCAAGGAAGTGGGCCATCGCTGTCCCAGAGAACTCCTGTTGGATGACTCTTTCTCCATTCTCTGATTCCATTTGTACCTGACAGAGTAGCCATCCACACTTCTTAGTAAAGTGTTTTATAATAGGCTTACTGACAGTGAAATTATTATTATAGTTATTATTATTATTATATATAGGTATTAGCTAACTATTAGGAGGAATTCTCCTATCTGATGAAAACTCCTGGTCACCAATTATTACTATCAAAGAGGAATTAAAACAAAGTCTATACATGCTGATGGTAGGAAAAACAAACAAACAAACAACAACAACAACAACAAAGGCAGTAGGGAGAAAAGATAGATGACTACTGGTTTAGCATCTAGAATACTGGCACCATTGTTGAGTTTAAGGGATTCCCGCAACTAGGACAGTAGCTATAAAATGAGAGGATCTGTTTCATAATCCAAAAGAGATATTATTCAAATGCACACATTTTCCTTCTTGAAAATATATTTGAATATTGAGAAAAAGAACATTGGAGGTGGGAGGAATAAATGTTTGTATCTTGGCAAATATCCCCAGATGATTTAGAAATACCCTTATTTTTTCATCCCACAGGTTGAGAAACAATAGCATAAGGGTATTATGTAAGAGCCAAGGATTGAGGAGATACAAGCTTTATTTACCCCCAAGACTATAAACATGATAATGGTAGCAGGTTTGCATAAACTAACCTTTGTAATTCCGGGGCTTAGTACAGTGCATGTCAGATAGTACTTGCATAATAAATGTGTTGTTTAAAAGACAAAACAGCTCTAGTTTCACAAGAGTTTCACAATAGGGAAAATATAACTGCAGAGTTTTGCAGTTAGATATATTTGGGAAATGTTGAAATAAATTAAGGTTGGCAAACTCTTCCTCAACATTTTCCCAGAAATGTAAACATTTTTTGTAAGTTTTTGTAAGTTTTCATGAATGCATGTGTTTTCCAAACTTATGTAAACAAAGGATCCTATCCCTGCATTTATCCAACAGCTCTAATGGAGCTCTGATTTCACGGAATAAACTATTAGCAACACTGAATTAATTACTGAGAATAAAAAGCACAGGTTGTTGATTAAAAAGAGTCAAGTAATAGGTCATCTTTGCTATGCTTTAATATTATTTCTCTGAAATTTTACCTTTATTAATTACCATTCTATGTTTAAAAATATAGTTCAGCTGTTTTAAAAAATAAAACTGAATATAGGATTTTCAGATTATTCTTTGGTTAATGAATATCCAACCATCTTTATCCAACCATCACTGTAGAAATGAAGATGTTCTGTACCCAAGATTCAATTTTACATTCTGAAAACACAAGGCAATTCAGTGAGATAGCTCATGCAACTAGAACATAAATCTCACCTCACCAACAGTGTGTCTTCATATATTCTACTTGGTAGCACATTTATATCTATCCTTTGAACTTATATTTCAAAATTCTCTTATGAAGAGGATCATTGACATAAGGCTAGTAACTTTGGCACTTTGTTTCATGTAAGTCAACTTTAAAAACATTAAAAAGTATGAGATATTCCTGTCAATTATCCTAAGTAGAATACTGCTTCCAGTATCCAGAATACTGCTTCCAGGTCTGCTTTCAGATTGAATCATTGACTCCATTAAATTACTAAAAAAAAAGATGCCATTTAATCTGCAAAGAGGAGAAAAAACAGTGATAGAGATTTTAATATCTTGCCAGAAATTTTAATAATTTTCTATAGAAATGAACCATTGTTTTGTACTCTTAGAAACCTTTTATTTAAAAAATTAGGTCAAAAATCGGATCCACAATAAATATCTCTGAATGACATATATACTTTATTTGACCTTATGTATTTTGAAAATCATTATGAATTCACAGATGTTTAATGAAAAAGATTAAATACAGAAAAGTAAAGAATAGCCTAACAAAACCTCTTGTACTGTTCACTTCACCAACTACAATCACCTCAAATATTATAAACCATCTTACTACTGAATTATTTTGAAGAAAACCCCAAGCATGATATTATTTCTTCCATAAATATATATATATTTTTTTTTCCATAAATATATTTTTTAAAGATTTTATTTACATATTTATTTGACAGAAAGAGAGAGACAGCAAGAGAGGGAACACAAGCAGGGGGTGTGGGAGAGGGAGAAGCAGGCTTCCCACTGAGCAGGGAGCCCCATGTGGGGCTAGATCTCAGGACCCTGGGATTATGACCTGAGCTAAAGGCAGATGCCCAATGACTGAGCCACCCAGGGACCCCGACTTTTCCATAAATATTTTAGTAAATTTCATAGTCTCACACAATGTATGTGCTGCAATAAATGCAATCATTATTTTATCCCAATTTTATTATTTTTGTTTATATTTCAATTTTAATGACATCCCCTCACCCTCCACTGATTCTAGTTTCCTAAAATGGCTCCTCTCTAGTTTCTCCCAGGATATGCTTTTTCTTATCAGAATGGCATTTCTGCATTGCCCTTGTCTTTTTAAATTAAGTCATGTTATTATTACATTTAGCAGAAATTCCTCTAAGCTTCTGGGAAATGGAAAATAGTTACCATCTTTGCTGGAAGTCTGGCCTAAGGGATGTATAGGAACCTCCACTTACCCTTTTTTGTTAAAAATTCAGATGCTAGTACTTAAAAATGATTCAATTTCCATTATTCATTATAATTTTGAAAATTGTTTGAAATAAATCAATAAATAAGTTTGAAAAAACCTCTGAATTCTCTTTGGAGGCAGAAATTACATCAAGTTTTTAATGTGGTAGTTGACCATTTTCTCTGCCCTTTCTAGTATATATTTCACATAACCACGAATGATAAAGAAAAGCTTTTCTTTACAAATAAATGCCATCTGATAAATATAGAGTGAAAGACTTTTTTAAAATTCACCACTACTGTTCTTACTAAATAATGTATTCAAGCTAACAACACTATATTAAAAATTGATTAGGGATTGAATATTTACAGTGGCCAAACTGTCATCAGGGGTAATATAAAGCTTTGTAATGGAGGAATTAGACTATAACCACTTGAACACCCAAATTAATTTTTTCCAACTAATAGAAAGATAAATAAGACATATGTGTATACTAATGGGATATAATTTGTAATGCACAGCTTTATCGTTAGTGTATTCTTGCCGAACATTTAAATCTAATTTAGTCTTGTCCATAGATCTAAATTTTTCATTGTAAAGGACGGAAAACAGTACGGAGGTTCCTTAAGACATTAAAAAAAAAAAAAAAAAAGAGTTGCCTTACGACCCAGCAATTGTACTACTAGGTATTTACTCCGAAGAAAAGAAGGGGCACATGAACCCCAATATTCATAACAGTAATGTCCACAATAGCCAAACTGTGAAAGGAGCCGAGATGTCCTTCAACAGATGAATGGATAAAGATATAGTTCGCATATCCCATAGAATATTGCTCAGTCATTCAGAAAAGATGACTACCTACCATTTGCATCGTCATGGATGGAACTGGAGGAGATTATGCTATGTGAAGTAAGTGGAGCAGAGAAAGACAGTTATCACATGATTTCACGCATATGTAGAACATAAGGAATAGCACCGAAGACCATAGGGGAAGGGAGGGAAGTCTGAATGGGGAGAAATCAGAGAGGGAAATAAACCATGAGAGACTGGACTCTGGGAAACAAACTGAGGGTTAGAGAAGGGAGGAGCGTGTGGGGATGGGATAACTGAGTGATGGGTAATAAGAAGGGCATTGGGTTGTGATGAGCATTGGGTATCATACACAACTAGTGAATCATTGATCACTAGATCAAAAACTAATGATTACTATCTATGTAAGCTAACTGAACATAATAATAAAAAATAAAAATAAAAGAAGTATGAAAGATAGAGGGATATGTAAAAGATACTAACAGGACTCATTAGATACATCCAAAAAGGAAATGGACTGTTTTCTCTGAACAAACTCATGACATAAAACATAAAG
This sequence comes from Mustela nivalis, assembly GCF_964662115.1. Classification (NCBI taxonomy): domain Eukaryota; kingdom Metazoa; phylum Chordata; class Mammalia; order Carnivora; family Mustelidae; genus Mustela; species Mustela nivalis. The sequence goes on from NC_139021.1 coordinate 128,039,319, forward strand.
GGATGAGAGTGGTGTCTTCGTTTAAAAGAGATTTAAAAGATAGTATTTCAACAACTTACTGTGGAAGGACATTTCAGGGACAGCTTCTGAACTGAATTTAGATATTAAGGGACTGTTGTAATTTAGGGATATGATGATATAGCAGTTATGGGGGGAAAAGTGCTGATATATTTGTAGGACATAACAAAGTAACAATGAAATTACATATATACTTTAGAATTCTTCATAAAAAACATAAAGCAAAAATGATGAAATTTATATCAACATGATGGACATGGATGGTATTATGCTAAGCAGAACAAGTCAGACAGAGAAAGATAAATGCCATATAATTTCACTTAATAGGGGGAATCTAAGCAAACAGAAAACAAACAAACACACTCAAAGATACAGAGAACAGATTGGTGGTGTCCAGAGGTTGGGGGAGAGTGGAATAAGGGGTCAAAAGATTGACTTTCAGTTATAAAATAGCCAAGTCCAAGGAATGTAATGTGCAGCATTGTGACTATAGTTAAGAACACTGTGCTGAATAGATGAAAGTTGTTAAGAGAGAAAATTTTAGAAGTTCTCATCACAAGAAAAAAAAATTGTAACTATGTATGTGATGGATGTTAACTAGATTTATTGTGGTAATGATTTCACAATATATACAAATACCAAATCATTATGTTGTGCACTGAAACTAATAAATATCATGTCAAAAATCTGAAAAATAAATATTATATGTAATATATACTCGTGTTTTTACATGGCGAAATTATAATTTCTAAATCTTGTTGCTATTATATAGGAGTTTATTTTCTTTTCCTTCAATTTTAGGGAAGTTTGAAATTTTCTTAATAAATGGTTTTAAAAACAGGAGCACTTTTATATTCCCCTCTTTCTTTAAGACAATAGTTCTCAATCATGTCTGCATATTAGATGTCCTGGGAAACTTTAGAACTAGCTTTACACAAGTTTCATCCGAGATCAAATAAATCGTAGTAATAGAGTATGGGGCTTGGATTTTTTCTCAAAATCATCAGATGAGTCTAATGTGTATCAAGGGTAGAGAATGACAGCTCTAGGATATGAAAATGGAAATTTCTTAATAGAGTATAGGAAAGAGTAGGTTGGGAGATCATTTATTTATTTATTTATTTTTAAGATTTTTTTATTTATTCATTTGTCAGAGAGAGAGCGCGAGCGAAAGCGAGCACAGGCAGACAGAGTGGAAGGCAGAGTCAGAGGGAGAAGCAGGCTCCCTGCGGAGCAAGGAGCCCGATGTGGGACTCGATCCCAGGACGCTGGGATCATGACCTGAGCCGAAGGCAGCTGCTTAACCAACTGAGCCACCCAGGCGTCCCAGGAGATCATTTAGATATCCATTTTTTGCTTGCTCCTCCTAAAATAGGCAGATAGCCAAGAAGCACAAAAAGTTATTCCAGATTCTATGTAGCACATTAGCCTCCATTTGCTATGGGATGTGTTGTTGGGGAAAGGAGAATGCACAGAGAGTGGAAGCTGGTATTATTCTACAGTATCATGTTTCAGGAAAGGCTGTAAGCTCCCAAGTGTAACCAAAACTTCACTTCCTGATTATTCTCTCCAAGTCCCACACTACTGGATATCCAAATTAATAGCTCTAGCCAATTTGTTTCATTTCTCTGAGAATGTAGATTCAACTAGAATTCAATTAGATTTCAACCATTGTAATGGTCAAGTGTTTGTAGAATCACAACTGTGTGGTTACAGCAACAAAGTTTAGTAGGGGAGTTGAACGTATAAAGAGATAATTTTCAAGAAACGTGTGATAAGTGTGGGAATGAAAGGCCATTCAGGACAATAGGGCCCTCTATGAATTCCAAGCATAAAGTGTTTTAATAGAGGTTTCACAACCATTGAAAGGAAGACATGAGGGTCAAGTCACTTGCCATTAATAGTTTGAGCTCATAATGTGAAAAACAATTTAGTCTGTCAGAAAACTTCAGCTTCCACGTTCCATATTTATGATTCTCACCCAGGCTTCACATGAAAATCATCTCAAAGACTCAAGTAGGTAATTCTCAAGGGATGTCTTTGGATGGCTCCCACTATGTCAAGTTGTAGTACCAATTCATATACTTCTCACGAAGCACACCTAAAATACAGAAATCTCACATCTGTTCTGCAAATGCTCTCAAGAATCATGGGCTTCCTTTCTATTTCAGTTTCTAAATATCAAGTGAGTTCCTCTCACAGACCAGCTTTAACTTGGAACCATTGAAGAGGATTGTGGATATTATAGTCTTTGCCTCCTTTACAGTGTACTAGGGAATTTAGAAAGGATTAATGATATCAAAGTTACAAGAGATAATCCAGTGTATAGTGCTAAAAGGTTGATATTATGGGTGTTACAAGAGCATGAAAATAAATGGCCAGATACATTTAAGATTTCCTGATAGCACATCACAAAACAATCTAGAAAGAAAAGCAAATAAAAAAACTGGAGATAATTAAAGTAGGAAAATGACATGGACGAAGTAGAAGTACTGGTCTGTAAGAACAGCATATTTTTCATTTTTATTTTTAGTATGTTATTAATATATAATTTTCATAAGGCAAAATCCCCATATCTAAAGTGTAATTTTGGTAATTTTATAGGTATAACCATCGTCCAGTTCAACATAACAAATATTTCCATTACCCCGGCAGTTGCCCCATGTCTCCTTTAAGCCAATCCACTCTTCAAGAGGCAACTGCTCTTCCAATTCTTATTATAGATACATTTTGCTTGGTCTTTGAATTTTTATAAATGATATCAAATATATGATATTTGTATGTGATTTTACTCAACATTCTGCTTTCATTTTTTTTAAGATTTTATTTATTTTTTATTTATTTGGCAGACAGAGATCACAAGTAGGCAGAGAGGCAGGCAGAGAGAGAGAGAGGAGGAAGCAGGCTCTCTGCTAAGCAGAGAGCCTGATTCGGGGCTCGAACCCAAGATGCTGGGATCATGACCTGAGCTGAAGGCAGAGGCTTTAACCCACTGAGCCACCCAAGCGCCCCATGCTTTCATGTTTCTGTGTAGAGCTGAATTTATCTTTTATTTTATGCCATTATTCCATGGGATAATGGAATGGTATTCCACTTCATGCCAAAAATACGTTTACTGTGCCGAAAGCTTTTATTTTGAAAGGAGTATTTTAGGGGCACCTGGGTGGCTCAGTTGGTTGAGCATTTGTCTTTGGCTCAGGTCATGATACCAGGGTCCTGGGATTGAGCCCTGCCATCAGGCTGCTTGCTCAGCCCGGAGGCTGCTTCTCCCTCTGCCTGCCACTCCCCTTGCTTGTGCTCACTCTCTCTCTCTCTCTGTAATGAATGAATGAAATCTCCCAAAAAAAAAAAAAAAAAAAAAAAGAAAGGATTATTTTATGTATCTATTTAGATGATGATATATTTTTTCTCTTTTGTTAAAGTGATGAATTATTTTGGTTGACTCTAGGATGTTTGGAAAAAAATTTGATCCTTTGGGATTCCTTTCAGATTTCTAACCTAGGCAAGGCCATAGCATTGTTAAATCTCAGGTTCCTTATTCCCCACTACAGAGGCAAGACCGTTCTGTGTGCTCTACCAGTGCCATAATTCATGAGGTTTTCCAGTCCAGCCGGTAAGAACAATCACATTTCCCAGCCCTGCATGAATGCAGATACTTTTGAGTGGTTCTTTCCTTAGTCTCAAGTAGTTTCCTCACACAAATGCACTGATCAGGACTAAGCTGAATTCTCAAGGGAGATCCTCTACACTTTGCTAGCATTCTTTTTTCTGTGCAGATCTCCCCTCTCTGCTACTCTGTCTTGTGATTTCTAGCTGGGTTGATATTCAGAGACTCTCAGTTTTCTCTTTTCAGCTCAGGAAAATTGTCATGTCCCACCTGGATTCTCCTTCACTGCAATGATTCCTAAAGATTCTTGTAAATCGTACCACATTTGTTTCCCAGGATTCACTATTCTTCATTGTCTGATATCCAGCATCTTGAAAATAATTTCATATACTTTATCCAGTTTTTGCAGTTTTAGGCAGGAAGGTAAATCTGAACACCATCACTCCATTTCGGTCAGAAGTAAAAGTCATTCCCAAGAAAATTTTGTTTCATGGACAATTACCCTTGAAGCAGCACTGGTTTAGCAACATGGGATTAAATTATTTTTATAGGCCCAATTGTTCTATCTGAGCCTAATGTATTTGTACAACAATTTTCTTATAAATACTTATTGTTTTCAGTTTAAATCATTATACATAAAGTATAGTAGACAATTAATTAATGTATATGATACATCTTGACAAAGTAAAAATAATTATTTATTTGATAAATCTTGAGATTGGAAAGTAGGAGGGACATAGAGAAAAGTAATGAGAGTTCTTTTTTTTACACAGAAAATCAAGAAAGATTCTTTAAAATATTTGGAACTAGATAAAGAGATTCTGAGTTTTTAATTTAAATATATTAATATGGTCAGTACGTGGAATTTATACACACAGTGTTTAAAAGCATACAATCTTAAGTCAGAAAGACAGAAATTAGATATTACTATTTCATTATTGCAATTTGGCCAACTTATGTGCTCTGTATTATCATTTCCTTAAAGGAGAAATTTGTTAATTATCTACACTGATGGGGTTTTTTAAAGTATTAAATTAAGTAATATATATAAATTATCTTATATATCTGATTGAATACAATTTTCAATGAAAATGGTAATTTCATGTGATTCAACCATATATATATATATATATATATATATATATATATATATCTGTGTGTGTGTGTGTGTGTGTATATATATATATATATGTTTTTGTGGTCAAGTGTATAAGGAATGCTGCTTTTATTGGGGATAATTTGTATATATTGCTTAAACATATAAACATCTTAAACATATAAATATCTTATACATAAAAAGAGAGTCATGTTCATTAGAGATCTGGTACCATTGCCAGAAGAATAAAAAAAGAAAAAGCTTCAGAGGTAGTTGGCTCATGCATATGGATATGGGTCTGGACTGAGGGAGAGTTTGATTGATTGTGTTTAACCAATTTTATACTAACTAATAATAGAAATCACAATATAAGGAGAATAATAGCCTGTATGGACTCTTTACCCATTATCAAAGTCTATTTTTGAACTAACAATTTTTTTTTTTTAAGATTTTGTTTATTTGACAGAGAGAGATCACAAGCAGTCAGAGAGAAAGACAGACAGAAGAAGGGAAGCAGGCTCTCCGCCGAGCAGAGAGCCTGATGCAGGGCTCATTCCCAGGACTCCGGGACCATGACCCGAGTGGAAGGTAGAGGTCCCAACACACTGAGCCACCCAGGGGCCCTGAAAATATGTTTTATGTGATATTTCTTAAACGTATAATTTTTTTTTTAAAGATTTTATTTATTTATTTGACACAGAGAGATCACAAGCAGGCAGAGAGGCAGGCAGAGAGAGAGGAGGAAGCAGGCTCCCTGCTGAGCAGAGAGCCCTATGCAGGGCTCGATCCCAGGACCCTGGGATCATGACCTGAGCCGAAGGCAGAGGCTTTAACCCACTGAGCCACCCAGGCGCCCCTAATTTTTTCTTTTATCAACTGTCCTAGAATATCTTTTCTCTTCCAGAATAAATCTACCTAGTAATTTGATATTTATATTTTTAAATCAGTAATTACACAAGATATTCATCACCAATATGTTAAGTGATATATCTGTGTTAAAACAGACATACACAAAAAACCAACCAAACAAACAAATAAACAAACAAACAAAAAAACATATGAATTATACCATTAAAACAATTAAAATATATAGAAAAGAAAATATCCTAGAATCAAATAGCATACATTTTCAAAGTGGGGCAACTATAAAAGACTGATTACACCCAGGTCAAGAAGGACGTGAAATTTAAATGGCTACGATAAATGAAACCCATCTGGGCCAAAACAAGAGCCAGATGTCCCATCTCCTTTGAGCCTAAGATGTTCCAGAGTTTCGCTTACGGTTGAAAAATGTGTCTGTATGCCAAAGCAGATGCAGAGGAGACATAAAGATTTTAGAAAGCAATTAGTTAAAATGGAATATTTGATTTTTATATTCTACAGAAGTTTTTTTTTTTTTTTTTCCACCTGGTCTACAATCTCTTCAAACGTTGCAGAATTCCTTGAAATGACAAATAAGACGGTATTTGTCTTTACTTCTTAAATTAGACACCAAGAAATCCATCTTTTTTGAAATTCGAATATGCAGTAAAAAGATGTACCAAAATCTAGTTTTCCATAGGCTTCCACTTCCCTCCTGCGGTGGGGTTCTCCCTTCCCCCTTCCTGCTGCCCCTCCTATTCCACTTGGAGCCCTTCTCAGTTATTTTACTCACCGAATTGGAATAATAATAGTTTCTTTATAAATCAAACTTACAACTCTCTAAGGGAAATATCAAACACTTGTACAGAATACGTACTTAACAAATGTTAGCTTCTCTGAATGTTCACTCTTTTCCTAAGCTTTTACCAATAGTGTGCATCCAAATAATCACTGTGCCGAGCCCCTTTCCATCTTAGAAGGGACAGCTCTTCTCTCACAAGCACATCTCTTAGCTATTCTAGAATTCAAAGTTTTCAGTGGAATTATCTGAGGCTCTCTCACAGCCATCTTTCAGCTATGCTGTTTTGTTTCAAACAGTAGATCTTATGTCAGCTCTTAATTCACTTAAAATTTTGACCTATCATTGGGGCAACATATAAAAACCCGCTCTACCTGAAAGATACATACTAGACATTTTATGCAAATTTGAATTTGCTCTATCTAGTTAAGTAACATATTGAACTGTATTGAACATCTACCCCCCAACCCCAGAGTAGAATAAATACACTAAAAAAGAACAAGAGCCACAATAGCAACAGCATCATTTACTGGTAAAGGCTATCCACTATTCTTTAAATCTTCCCTACATCATATAGAATAATGCCTCCTCTGTATCTTCATGTATATATGTCAGTTATATGAAATCAGAGAACCATTTATTGTTGGTGTCTTTAAAAGCTCAGATTGCCCCCCATTTAATTTCCTTTTATTATAAAACGGCTTGACACAATTTATGGAATATGATTTGATTTCTGTGGCAATCCTATAATTCTTATGTGTTCATCATCACAAATATACACTGTATTTTTATTCCCAAGTAGAAGCTGTGTTTCTATTTCTATTCTATTTCTATCTATTATGGAGATCTTCATAAGAACATCTTAATTATTTTTTCTTAACCTCCTCCAAAGCTCAAGATTGGGCTGCTTGCTTATAACTGCCAGTGTCTCTAATGAGAGTGTTTAAGCTTTGATTCTTTCTTCTTTAGTACATGGATAATTGATATAATAAACTATAATAGCTCCAATTATATAAATACATGTTTAGAGACTTTTGGGAATGCATATTTTTGACACAATACACTCTAATAGCTCCTTCAAAGCTGTTAGAATCCATTGTTTCACGATCTAGTTGAGGGTGTTTCCTAACACATACATTTTCAACTCTTCAGCATTCATAATAATGACAGAAATGTATCATAAAATTTATTTTTTGTTCCAGTTGTAGCTTATAATAAAAATAATTTATGTCCTAGCTGCATATTACTAATTTGTGGTTTCTCATTTGTAGTTCTTAAAAATGTTTGTGTATGTACACAAGGACTGAAATACCAGCAAACAAAATAAAACTAGGTGATCATTTATAACTCTAGGGTGAGTATCAAGCACATTTTTATATATTATCATTTAGCAGTCTGGCTTAAGAGTGGTTTAATCAAAGGCATATGGCTTTTAATTTAAGCTAAATTTAAGTACAATTACTTTTAAATATTTGTATAGTATCTGGCTGTTATACTGTTAAGATGATTATGTAATTTACATTAGTTATGTAAAATACAAGCTATGATATAAAAAGCATACATGAAATGAAAGTTGCGTTTGGATACACCTACGAAGCAATCAAATTCCAGATTGACATTAGAACTTGTCATTGGGGGCCGCCTGGGAGGCTCAGTGGTTAAAGCCTCTACCTTCAGCTCAGGTCATGATCCCAGGGTCCTGGGATCGAGCCTCGCATAGGTCTCTCTGCTCAGCAGGGAAACTGCCTCCTCTTCTCTCTCTCTGCCTGCCTCTCTGCCTACTTGTGATCTGACTGTCAAATAAATAAAAATCTTTAAAAAAAATTAAAAAAGAAAAAAAGAATTTGTCATTGGAAGGACACTTGGGTTGCTCAGTTGGTTAAACCACTGCCTTCAGCTCAGGTCATGATCCCAGAGTCCTGGGATCGAGTCCCACGTCTGGCTCCTTGCTGAGCAAGGAGCTTGCTTCTTGCTTCTCTCCCTCTCTCTCTCTCTCTCTGTCTCTGACAAATAAGTAAGTAACATCTAAAAAAAAAAAAAAAAAAAAAAAAAAAAAAAAAAGGAAAAGGGAAATATCTATTTGGGTCTTTAAAAAAAAAAAAAAGTTGTCATTGGAGTACCCTCACCTAGTGCTTAAATAACTTTGTCACCTTAGTTCACACCAACATAGGTCTGAGATACTAACCCATATCACATATGGATCATATTCTTTATTGTAAAGATTCATTTATTTATTTGAGAGGGAGAAAGAGAGAGAGGGAGGAGGAGAGGGGCAGGGGGAGAAGAAAAGAGAGCAGCAGACTCCATCCCAGGACCGTCAGAGAATGACCTGCGCCAAAATCAAGAGCCTGCCCCTTTAACTGACTCAGCCACCCAGGCATCTGGTATTTTATTCTTGAACATGCCTAATCATTTGGTTAATAGTCAGAGATTCGCATTATCTAAGAAATACACTGTTCATTATTGCCCTGACATTTCTTTCTTTCTTTTTTTTTTTTAAGATTTTATTTATTTATTTGTCATAGAGAGAGAAGCAAGAGCAAGCACAGGCAGACAGAGGCAGAGGGAGAAGCAGGCTCCTTGCTTGGCAGGGAGCCCGATGTGGGACTCGATCCCAGGGCGCTGGGATCATGACCTGAGCCAAAGGCAGCTGCTTAACCAACTGAGCCACCCAGGCGTCCCGCCCTGACATTTCATATCCTAGCATGCCAATGTGTCTCCCTCCTTCCTGGCATAAGGTTTTCACCTACTTCCTAAAGATTTTTAAATTGTCTTATTACTTCCTCAGTTATATTCTCTGCCTTCACTTCCCACCACCTCTACAATGTCTTACCATTTGAGAACCAAAAATGGCTATTATGCTATACATGTCCTCCACCACATGCAATTTATTTAGTATAAACTCTGTTTGACCTGAAAGTCAAAATTGATTTATAAAGTCTCAATGATATTTAAAGTTAAATATGTATTTATTTAACTATAAACCTCAGAATTTCCCCTAACTGTAGTTCTGAAGAAGGCTTCTGAAATTGACAAAACTGAATTTTAATCCCAGCTCCTTGACAGAGAAGTTAACTTTCCTACACATAATAATCCTAAAATTTAGTTTGAATCTGTAAAATGGAGATGATAATACCTATTAAAGTGTGATGTGGTAAGAATTCATTGAAACCTTTTAAGAAACAGGTAGCTCTATGTTTCCATGTCTGGGAAAACAACCTTCAATTCCCTGTATATTTCATTTAACTTTGATACGTAGATACAGCATTTCAAGCAATACTGCTACATTTCTATATGCAAATCTTGTGTTTGTTTGCTCGTTTGTTAAAGGATGCCAAAACATATCACATGAACTCTCTTTTCATGAGAGTGCATGCTTTATAGCAGCAGCAGGTTTTTCTATTCCTCCCCAGAGAATCTCAGACAACTTTCTTCCCTTGAACAACAAATAGCTGATAGTTAGAGTTAGCTTCATGACAAGGCCTTCTTGATAAAAATCTCTCATTTAGAGAGATATGGAATTTAGAGCTATATGGAATTTTGGCTCCATAGTCTCAAAAAACATAATACAGTATTTTGTCATTCCAGCACTGCTCTTTAGTTTCATGCCTTGAAGAGTAAGTAGGGCTCTTACACATACAGCCCTGGACTCATTTAGCCTGTAAGAAAAACTCAGAAAACTGGAAGAGATATAAAAGATCTGGGTCACATACAAATTGTCATAAGCAGATTTTGAACTGCTTATACCCCAGTTAGTGCCTTTTATTCACCATATAATTTGACTTCACTGAAAACAAAGTGGAGTTTGGACACAATGTATCAGGCAATTATACCATGTGGAAAAATAAAAGCATAACAGCAATATCACAAAGGATGGGGGAGGAAGTGGAAATATTCTGTTATAAGGTACTCTATGATGCATGAAGTGAAATAGCATTCTCTGATGATGGAATTTTATTGTTTAAAAATGCATATAGTAGGGGCATCTGGATGGCTCCATGGGTTAAGCCTCTGCCTTTGGCTCAGGTCATGATCTCAGGGTCCTGGGATGGAGCTCTGCATCATCTGGGTCTCTGCTCAACAAGGAGACTGCTGTCCCTTCCTCCTCTGCCTGCCTCTCTGCCTACTTGTGATCTCTCTCTCTCTCTCCCCCCACTCCCATCAAATAAATAAATAAATAAAACCTTTTAAAATAAATAAATAAATAAATAGAATGCATATGGTAAACTCTAGAGCAACCACTTTGTTTTTGAAGAGAATATAATTGATATGCTAAGAGAGAAGATGAAATGGAATCACATATAATACTCAATTAAACCAGAGAAAGCAGGAAAAGAAGCTTCTGGCAGCAACTAGAAAACAGTTACAGACATAGTTAATATTAATTCAAATATAGTAATAATAATCTAAATGTGAATAGCCCAAATATGTCAATTAAAAGAGAAATTTTCTCACAATACATTTTTTAAAAAGGCCCAAATATGTGTTGTCTACAAGAAACTTAATTTAAATATAAAGTCTCTGATAACATAAAAGTAAAGGATTGGCAAAAGATACATCATGCTAACTGTAATCAAAAGCTAGTGGAATACCTATATTAAGTTTAGACAAAGTTAATTCAGAATAGGTAAAATTATAATAGATAAAGAGGGATACCACTTAAAGGGCTCAATCCTCAAAGAAATACAAAAATCCATAACATATATGCATCTAAAAACAGTAAAAATACATGAGGCAAAAACTGATAGAACTCCAAGGAGAAGCAAACAAATCTACTATTGTTAATTATTAGATCAAATAGGCAGCAATTCAACAAGCGTAAACTTGACCTTACCAGGAATGACAATAAAATTTATATAATTGTTGGGGTGCCTGGGTGACTCAGTGGGTTAAGGCCTCTGCCTTCAGCTTGGGTCATGATCTCAGGGTCCTGGGCCTGCTTGGCAGGGAGCCTGCCTCTCTTTTTGCCTGCCTCTCTGCCTTCTTGTGATCATTCTCTTTCAAATAAATGAATAAAATCTTTAAAAAAATTTATGTAATTGTTGTGTATAGAATTCTCAAACCAACTAAAACAAAACATACATTCTTCTATAGCTTCCATGAAACATTCACCAAGATAGACCATATTCTGGGCCATAAAAAAACATTTACAAATTGAAAAGAATAGACATAATACAAAGTAGATTCTCAGAATACAGTGGTATCAATAACAGAAATATAAGGAAAATCCCCAAATATTTTGAAAATAAACAACACTTGAGTAAACCAAACCTATGGATAAAAGTAGTCTCCAGAGAGTTAACCAACTAAAATTACAATATGAATAATTGAAATTGGTGATATAAATTAAGAGGAGAAAGCAAAAAGAAATTTATAGTATTAAATGCACATATCAAAAATTAAAAAAAAATCTAAAATAAATAACCAAATTTCTATATTAGAAAGTTAGAGAAAAAGAGTAAATGAACTTAAATGAAAAAATAAAATAAAAGGAAACATATTAAAAACTAGAACAGAAATCAGTGAAATCTACAAATCTACAAGAGGCCTGAGTAGTTCATTCCTTAAGCTTCTGTGTTCAGCTCAGGTCATGATCCCAGGGTCCTGGGATTAAGCCCTGCATGGAGCTGGGCATCAGGGTTTTTGCTCAGCCTGAAGCCTACTTCTCCCTCTCCCACTCCTCCCTGATTGTGTCTCTGGCTGTGTCTCTTTCTGGCTGTGTCTCTCTCTGTCAAATGAATAAATAGAATCTTTAAAAAAAAAAAAAAGAAAAAGAGGAAAACAACAGAATCAGTGAAACCTGGTTATTTGAAAAGATCAACAAAATCGATCAACTTTTAGGTAGGCTGACCAAGAAAAAAGAGGGTAGAAAAAAATTACTAATATCATAAATGAAAGAATGGATATTTTAATGTTGTTTTACAATGGACTGTATGAGAATAAGAAATACTATGAACATTGTAATGCCCACAGATTTGATAATGTACATGAAATGAGCTAATTGGAACACACAAACTCTCAAAATAGTTTATAACCTCCAAAAAGAAATTATCGAGGCCTTATAGCATTCATTACTGATGAATTCTTCCAAACAATGAAGGAAGACATGATACCGATTCTCAACAATTTCTTCCAGAAAATAGAAACAGAGGCAACACTTTCTAATTCATTATAAAATGAATTAAGCTGAATTAATAATGAAATATAAAATATAAAATGAATGAAGCCAACATAACCCTATACCAAAACCAGATAAAGATATTACAAGAAAAGAAAATTAGAAACTGTAATATTTATCTGTGAATGTTAATGGAAGCTTTATTCATAATTATGGAAAACTGGAAGCAACAGATGCATACTAGCCAAAACAAACTACAGATTCAATTCACTCCCTTTCAAAATTCCAATGGCATTTTTCACAGAAATAGAAAAAGCGATCCTAAAATCACAAAGGACCTCAAATAGCCAATTCAATCTTATAAAAAAAGAACAAAAGTGGAGGCATTACAATTCCCAATTTCAAAGTATATTCCAAAGCCACACCAGTATGATGCTGGCATAAATTTTGACATATCAAGTATAATTGAGGATCCAAAAATAAACCTTTGCATATTTAGTCAAATTCTATTTGACAAGGGAGACAAGAATTCTCGGTGGGGAAAAGATAGTCTTTTGAAAATAACTGGTAACTACCTACAGAAGAAAGAAACTGGACCTCTACCTTACAGCACACACAAAAATGAACTCAAAAGAAATTGAAGAGTTGAATGTAGGACCAAAAACTGTAAAACTCCTAAAAGAAAACATAGGGGATAAATTCTTGCACATTGGTCTTGGCAATGATTTTTGGAATTGACACCAAAAGAAAAAACAACAAGAGCAAAAATAAACCAATGTGAATACATCAAACTGGAAAGTGTCTACACAGCACAATGAAGGCAACATATGGAATGGGAGTAATTATGTGCAAGTGATATATCTGATAAGGAGTTAATATACAAAAATATACAAAAAACTCATAAAAAAAAGTTCATACCAATGGACAGAGGAACTAAATAGACATTTTCCAAAGAATACACCTAAATGGCCAACAGATACATGAGAAAGTGTTTTACATCATTAATCATCCAGGAAATGCAAATCAAAACCATGATGAAGTATTACCTTACACCTCCTAGAATGGCTATCATCAAAAACACAGGTGATAACAAGTGTTGGCAAAGAAGTAGAGAAAAGGAAATTCTTGTGCACTATTGGTGAGTATACATTTGTGTAGGCATGTTGGAAAATATCCTCAAACAATTAAAAGTGGAACTACCATAAGATTCAGTGATCCCATTTCTGGGCATCTATCCAAAGAAAATGAAAACAGTATCCCAAAGAGATATCTGCACTCCCATATTCATTGCAACATTTTCACAATAACTAGGATATAGAAACCTAAATATCTGTCAAAGGTAAATAGATAAATAATATATTTACATATTTTCTGAAATAGAATATTATTCAAGGAAAGGAAGAAATACTGCCATTTGTGACAACATGGATGAAACTTGAGGGCATTATGTTAAGTGAAATAAGCCAGACTGAAGACAAATATTGTGTAGTATCACCTATATGTGGAATCTAATAAAGCCAAACTCATAGAGACTAGAATGGTGGTTACCAGGCACTGGGAACTGAAGGAGCAGAATGGCAGATCTGAAAGTACAAACAAAAGTATTAGATAAGGGGCACCTGGGTGGCTCAGTGGATTGAGCCGCTGCCTTCGGCTCGGGTCATGGTCTTGGGGTCCTGGGATGGAGTCCCTCATCGGGCTCTCTGCTCAGCAGGGAGTCTGCTTCCCTTCCTCTCTCTCTGCCTGCCTCTTGCCTACTTGTGATCTCTATCTGTCAAATAAATAAATCTCTCTCTGTCAAATAAATAAATAAAATCTTAAAAAAAAGTATTAGATAAATAAGTTCTGGGGATCTATGGTGATTATAGTTAATAATTCTGTATTATATATTTGAGTGTTGGTAAGAGAATAAATCTTGTATGTTCTCATCACAAAAAAGAAATGGTAATTATGTGGCATGGTGGAGACATCAGCTGATTCTTGCTCTAGTGGTAATCATTTTACAATATGTAAGTGCATCAAACAATACATTGAACACCTTAAACTTACATATTGTTACATGTCAGTTGTATCAATAAAGCTGACAAGAAAGAATTTTGAGAACTAAAAAAAAAAAAAAAAATGATGTGGGAGATAAAGGAGAAGGACATGTCAAGAAATGGCATGTAGGTTCCTATCCTCTTGAAGAACTGACATCTGTTCCACGGAATACATTTTAAGGCAATGGAGCTGAGATGAATCATGGTTCTCTTATACCTAGTTAATATTCTGTTCATAATATTTTAATATTGATTTTGTAAACCACTACATATTAGGGCCTTGGATTTGACATGCATATCTTCCAATAATTCTCAAATTACCAGGTATAATTTCTCAGAGGAGAAGGGAGTTGGGGGAAATTGGAAGGGGAGGTGAACCATGAGAGACTATGGACTCTGAAAAACAATCTGAGGGTTTTGAAGGGGTGGGGGATGGGAGGTTGGGGTACTAGGTGGTGGGTATTATAAAGGGCACGAATTGCATGGAGCACTGGGTGTGGTGAAAAATAATGAATACTGTTATGCTGAAAATAAAAAATAAATTTAAAAAAAAAAAAAAAAATACAATAAGAAAAATCAATTTAAACTTTTAAACAGAAATGTAAAGATGCTCCTTTAGTTCCTGATGAACAATAATGCAGAATATAAAGCCACATTAATATGAAGACACTAGTCAGTGACTAAGTAAGCTCTCATTGTTTTCTCCATACACATGATTCATATCTGCACCTAAATAAAATGACAAAAGCTACCTCCAGTTAAGCATTTCCAGTTTTCATTTGCATAGTCAGAAATACAAACATTTAATTATCTAATCCAAATAGCCTTTGTAGGGGCATCTGGGTTAAAGCCTCTGCCTTTGGTTCAGGTCATGATCCCAGGGTCCTGGGATTGAGCCCCGCATTGGGATCTCTGCTCCACAGAGAGACTGCTTCCCCCTTTCTCTCCCTTCCTGCCTCTCTGCCTACTTGTGATCTCTGTCAAATAAATAAAGAAAACATAAATAAATAAACAACAACAACAACAAAAAAAAAACAAATAGCCTTTGTAGCAGTTAACATTTTAGAAAGTTATGGGAAGCTAAATATTCCAGTTAGATTATACTGAAGTTGATTACGATTCAAATAGTCCTGGTTGTTTCAGAAGTTATGAGGAAGATTCAAACCCTCAAATTAGGCCAAGAAGATCATCACCTTCTGAATGCTTGTTCACGTGGTTAACGAAACTGCGAGAGTGAAACTGCAGATGAGTGGGGGCTGAGCTCTATGACTGTATATTGGTTTAGCAGGCTCAGGAATTAACTCGGGTGGAATTTGAACCTGGCCCTTGTACGCAGAGGGAAAGGAGAGACTGGAGAAAGACGCGGGAGGTAGCGGGTTTAACAGCAAGGGAACTGATAAAGGAGGCTTGGCTCCTCTCTCAGGACAGAGAATTCCATCCTTGCCTGCCAGAATCTTACGAATTTACAGAGAGGCCTTAACCGGGTTCAATTGTATACAGAAATGGTTGCAGCGACCTACTGTGCGCTCAGAGCTGCGTCGGTTTAGTGGCTCCTAGTGTGGAGACAGACTGTAAATTCCAAGCGTGGGAGAAGTGAGGAGCCTCAAAGCCTGGGTCCTGCTCTCCAGCCAACCAGTGTCACGTTCTCTCTATGGTCTCTTCTCATACGCACCTTCCAGTAAAATCAAGATCATTGCAGAGAATAAGGAAGGGGGAAGATCTGTGAAGTTTGAGCAGATTACCTTCCAAAGAACTCCGATCACCCACGAAATCAGCCTGAGATCAGAATTATACATGTCTGGATCTCTACCAGAGCAGAAGACACCAGTGCAGGTAAAGCGGAGTGGGAAAGTTAGACTGATATCGGAAGATAAACAAAAGGGGCAGGGAGCCACCAGAGGCGACCCATTGGAAAGTAATATCCCAATATGAGAGTGCCCTGTGCCTGGGGACCAGCATTAACTCAGGAGTCTGGTAGAAAGCACTCAAAAAGAGCAAAGGATCACTTGGGGGAAATTGTGGGAATCGCAAGACCCAGGACAGCCATCCCTGGCGCAGAGCCAGAGAGTGCCGCAGAGAAACCAAGTCTTGGTCCCTGAACCACCAACGCACCTGAGAGTGCGTGGTGCCCAGCTCCCTTTTTTGCAGTCCCCATGCGAGTGCCCTGCCCTGACATCAGAGTCTGAGTTGTGCCCCACGCCCTCCCCTGAGAGAGGTGCACACAAGGGCCAGCCGGGTGCTCTCCGACCGGAAAGACCAGGCACTCCCAGCCTGGGCCAGCGGGAAAAATCTCAGTGTGCGATAGATGCTTGGAACTTCTCTGGCGGTCTGCAGCTGCCCAGAGAGCCGCCACTGCTGTGGTTTGGGGTACAAGCAAAAAATCCTGAGTCCCCAGGGACCGCAACTGGGAACCTGCTCTGTCAGCGACCAAGGCGGGATTTATTTGGGCTCTGCAGCCAGACTGAGGCTTCTCTCTGAGAGGGAGGTCAGGGTGCAGTCTGCTTTCCTCTAAACCTACAAAAACCATCAAAAGCGGTCAATGCGAGAGAGAAAAACAAAAGTGAACAAATATAAAAACCTCCAGAGAACAAAAGCCTGAAAAAAACAGTTTCCTCAGAGCCCACCCCCTTGAGGGGGGCAGGAGGACTTAACTCAGAGAACATCATTGACTGAAAACCCATGTGGCAGGCCCCTCCCCCAGAAAAGCAACCAGGAAAGGAAAAAAAAAAAAAAAAAAGAGGACAAGAGAACAACCACCACTACTTCATAGGACAATTTTTATTATTAATTTGATCCCACTATTCTGGCTCATTTTTTATATAGATAACTTTTTATTATTATATAGATAATTTTTAACCTATTTACCATCACAGTGAGATATGTCCAGTACATCAAATTCCATAATAACCTTCTAACCTGAACTTTTTGATACATACACCTGTGTTTTCCTTTTGCATTTCTTTTTTTTTAATTTCTTTTTTTTTAAGATTTTATTTATTTATTTGACAGAGAGAAATCACAAGTAGATGGAGAGGCAGGCAGAGAGAGAGAGAGAGGGAAGCAGGCTCCCTGCTGAGCAGAGAGCCCAATGCGGGACTCGATCCCAGGACCCTGAGATCATGACCTGAGCCGAAGGCAGCGGCTTAACCCACTGAGCCACCCAGGCGCCCTAAATTTCTTTTTTTTTTTTTTAATTTTAGTTTAGTTTAGTTTATTCCTTTTTTAAATTTTTATTTTCTAATATTCATATACAGTTAAACTTCAAGGTAATCCCCTTTCCCCAATCAATGCTACCCCTATAGGTAAACCAATTCCTAATCACCCTTTATCTTAGGAAAGTTGAGTCCTTTAACAAAGATACCAAGATACATCCAGGAAGAATCAAAACAACCTTCCTCACTCACACTGAAAATTTACAACCCCTCTCCCATCTTTTTATTCCACCAGTATTTCTGTGTTTTGTGTTTGTCCTGATAGTATATAAATCTTACACTTGGGGTTCTTTTTGACGAGGTTCTTCCTTTATTTGCATATATGTATATGCAAATATATATATATATATATTTTTTTTTTCTCTTCTAATATACTTTTATCAGTCTTTTTGTTTGTCTGTGTCTGTTTGTATACTTCATAAATCTTACCTTGGGGCCCATTTGGGTTGAACCTTCTCTTTTATCTCACCTTTCATTCCTGTCTCCCTCCCTCTCTCTTTTTTTCTTTTCCTTTTCTTTTTCCTCTCATTTGGGTGGGGAACCCTGATTGCTCAGAAGCGTTCCAGGGTGCACCTTTACTGCACCACAGTTGATACATCCAGCTACACCTGTTCAGCCATCTCTCACCAAAATGACTAGGAGGAGGAATGCCCAACAGAAGAAAAATACAGAGGATGAACCTTCTGCAACAGAGCTAACAGCCATCAACATAGACAATATGTTGGAAAGAGAATTCAGGCTAACAATTATCCAAGCAATAACTAGGTTGGAGAAAGCCATGGGTGACCAAACGGAATTGATTAGGGCCGAACTGAAAACAACCAGAGATCATGTTTTTAATATTAGGGAAGAGCTGAAAGCTAACAGGGATGAGCTTCACAATGCTCTCAATGAGTTCCAATCTAATCTAAATTCTCTCAACGCTAGAGTAACTGAGACAGAAGATAGAATTAGTGATCTGGAGGACAAACAGATAGAAAGAAAGGATCAGGAGGAAGCCTGGAACACACAGCTTAGAAGCTATGAAAACAGAATCAGGGAAATAAATGATACCATGAAACATTCCAACATCAGAATTATTGGAATCCCTGAAGGTGAGGAGAAAGAAAGAAGTATAGAAGATATAGTGGAACAAGTTCTTCATGAAAATTTTCTGAAACTCGTTAATGGAACCAGCGTTCATGTACTAGAGGCCGAAAGGTTTCCCCCCAAGATTATAGATTCTCAAAAGTCCTCGAGGCACCTAATAGTAAGAATGAAGAATTATAATTGTAGGCATAACCTCTTTAAAGCAGCTAGGACAAAGAAGATCCTTACATACAGAGGAAAGCCCATCAGAATAACGTCAGACCTGTCCACAGAGACCTGGCAAGCCAGAAAGGGCTGGCAAGATATATTCAGGGCACTGAATGAGAAGAACATGCAGCCAAGAATACTTTATCCAGCAAGACTGACATTCAAAATGGATGAAGAGATAGAGTTTCCAAGACTGGCAAGGCTTAAAAGACTATGCAACCACCAAGCCGATACTGCAGGAAATATTAAGGGGGCTTCTTTAAAGGAGGAAAAAGCCCAAGAATAGCATTGAACAGAAATATAGAGACAATCTACAGAGAGAAAGACTTCAAAGGTAACACGACGTCAATAAAAACATATCTATCAATAGTCACCTTCAATGTGAATGGCCTAAATGTGTCCATAAATTGGCACAGGGTTGCAGACTGGATAAAACGACAGGACCCATCCATATGTTGTCTACAAGAGACCCATTTTGAACCTAAAGATACACCCAGACTGAAAGTGAAGGGATGGAGAAGCATCTTTCATGCCAATGGGCCTCAAAAGAAGGCTGGGGTAGCAATTCTCATATCAGACAAATTAGATTTTAAACTAAAGACTGTAGTCAGAGATACAGAAGGACACTACACCATTCTTAAAGGGACTATCCACCAAGATGATCTAACAATTATAAATATCTATGCCCCCAATATGGGAACAGCCAATTACATAAGAAAACTGTTAATCAAGATAAAGAGTCATATTGATATGAATACACTAATCATTGGAGATCTTAACATGCCTCTCTCAGAAATAGACAGATCATTGAAACAGAAAATCAATAAAGAAACAAGAGCATTGAATGACACATTGGACCAGATGGACCTCATAGAGAACATCCATACAGAATGTTCATACAGAACATTCCACCCTAAAACAACAGAATACTCATTCTTCTCAAGTGCACATGGAACTTTCTCCAGAATATACCACATACTGGGTCACAAATCAGGACTCAACTGATACCAAAAGACTGAGATTATTCCCTGCACATTCTCAGTTCACAATGCTTTGAAACTGGAGCTCAATCACAAGGAAAAGTTCCGAAGGAACTCAAACACGTGGAAGCTAAAAACCACCTTGCTTAAGAATATTTGGATCAACCAGGAGATCAAAGAAGAACTGAAACAATTCATGGAAACCAATGAGAATGAAGACACATCGATCCAAAACCTATGGGATACAGCAAAGGCGGTCCTCAGGGGGAAATACATAGCCATCCAAGCCTCCCTCAAAAAAAATGAAAAATCCAGAACACAGAAGCTGTATCTACACCTTAAAGAACTGGAGAATCAACAGCAAATCAAACCAACTCCACACATAAGAAGGGAAATAATTAAGATTAGAGCTGAGATCGATGAGGTAGAAACCAGAGATACAGTAGAATGTATCCATGAAACTAGAAGCTGGTTTTTTGAAAGAATCAATAAGATCTATAAACCATTGGCAACACCAGCCCAAAAGAAAAAAGAGAAAGCTCAAATACATAAAATTATGAATGAAAATGGAGAGATCACGATGAACACCAAGGAAGTAGAAACAATCATCAGAAGTTATTATCAACAGTTATATGCCAATAAGCTAAGCAACCTAGATGAAATAGATGCATTCCTGGAAAACTATAAACTCCCAAATTGAACCAGGAAGAAATTGACAACCTTAATAAACCAATATCTAGTAACGAGATTGAATTGGTGATCAAAAACCTCCCAAAGAACAAGAGCCCAGGACCTGATGGATTCCCTGGGGAATTCTACCAAACTTTCAAAGAAAAAATAACACCTATTCTCCTGAAGCTGTTTCAAAAAATTGAAGCAGAAGGAAAACTTCCTGACTCTTTCTATGCAGCCAGCATTACCCTGATCCCCAAACCAGACAAAGACCCTACCAAAAAGGAGAATTTCAGACCAATATCACTGATGAATATGTATGCTAAGATTCTCAACAAGATCCTAGCTAACAGGATCCAACAGCACATTAAAAAGATTATCCACCATGACCAGGTGGGATTCATCCCTGGGCTACAGGGATGGTTCAACATTTGCAAATCAATCAATGTGATAGAACAAATTAATAAGAGAAGAGAGAAGAACCACATGGTCCTCTCAATTGATGCAGAAAAAGCATTTGACAAAATCCAGCATCCGTTCCTGATTAAAATGCTTCAAAGTATAGGGATAGAGGGAACATTCCTGAACTTCATAAAATCTATCTATGAAAGACCCACAGCAAATATCATCCTCAATGGGAAAAAGCTTGTGTCCTTCCCGTTGAGATCAGGAACACGACAAGGATGCCCACTCTCACCACTCTTGTTCAACATAGTATTAGAAGTCCTAGCAACAGCAATAAGACAACAAAGAGAAGTAAATGGTATCCAAATTGGTAATGAAGAAGTCAAACTCTCTCTCTTTGCAGATGACATGATTTTTTATATGGAAAACCGAAAAGACTCCATCCCCAAACTACTAAAACTCATACAACAATTCAGCAATGTGGCAGGATACAAAGCCAATGTACAGAAATCAGTGGCTTTCTTATACACTAATAATGAAAATACAGAAAGGGAAATTAGAGAATCGATTCCATTTACTATAGCACCAAGAACCATAAGATACCTGGGAATAAACCTAACCAAAGAGGTAAAGGATCTGTACTTGAGGAACTACAGAACACTCATGAAAGAAATTGAAGAAGGCACAAAAAGATGGAAGACCATTCCATGCTCTTGGATCGGAAGAATAAACATTATTAAAATGTCTATACTGCCTAGAGCAATCTATACTTTTAATGCCATTCTGATCAAAATTCCACTGGTATTCTTCAAAAAACTGGAGCAAATAATCCTAAAATTTGTATGAAATCAGAAGAGACCCTGAATCGCTAAGGAAATGTTGAAAAACAAAAATAAAACGAGGGGCATCACGTTACCTGATTTCAAGCTTTACTACAAAGCTCTGATCACCAAGACAGCATGGTACTGACATAGAAACAGACACATAGGCCAGTGGAACAGAGTAGAGAGCCCAGATATGGACCCTCAACTTTATGGTCAAATAATCTTCGACAAAACAGGAAAAAATATACACTGGAAAAAAGACAGTCTCTTCAATAAATGGTGCTGGGAAAACTGGGCAGCTATATGTAGAAGAATGAAACTCGACCATTCTCTTACACCGTACATAAAGATAAACTCAAAATGGGTAAAAGACCTCAATGTGAGACAGGAATCCATCAGAATCCTAGAGGAGAACATAGGCAGTAATCTCTTCGATATCAGCCACAGCAACTTCTTTCAAGATATGTCTCCAAAGGCAAAGGAAACAAAAGCAAAGATGAACTTTTGGGACTTCATCAAGATCAAAAGCTTCTGCACAGCTAAGGAAACAGTCAAGAAAACAAAGAGACAACCCACAGAATGGGAGAAGAGATTTGCAAATGACAGTACAGACAAAAAGTTGATATCCAGGATTTTTAATGAACTCCTCAAACTCCAACACACACAAAACAGACAATCATATAAAAAAATGGGCAGAAATATAGACAGACACTTCTCCAATGAAGACATACAAATGGCTATCAGACACATGAAAAAATGTTCATCATCACTAACCATCAGGGAGATTAAAATTAAAACTACATCGAGATATCACCTTACACCAGTTAGAATGGCCAAAATTAGCAAGACAGGAAACAACATGTGTTGGAGGGGATGTGGAGAAAGGGGAACCCTCTTCCACTGTTGGTGGGAATGCAAGTTGGTGCAGCATCTTTGGAGGAGAGTGTGGAGATTCCTCAAGAAATTAAAAATAGAGCTTCCCTATGACCCTGCCATTGCACTCCTGGGTATTTATCCCAAAGATACAGATGGAGTGAAAAGAAGGGCCATCTGTACCCCAATGTTTATAGCAGCAATGGCCATAGTCACCAAACTGTGGAAAGAACCAAGATGCCCTTCAATGGACGAATGGATAAGGAAAATGTGGTCCATATACACTGTGGAGTATTATGCCTCCATCAGAAATGATGAATACCCAACTTTTGTAGCAACATGGACAGGACTGGAAGAGATTATGCTGAGTGAAATAAGTCAAGCAGAGAGAGTCAATTATTCTATGGTTTCACTTACTTGTGGAGCATAGCAAATAGCATGGAGGACATGGGGAGATAGAGAGGAGACGGGAGTTGGGGGAAATTGGAAGGGGAGGTGAACCATGAGAGACTATGGATTCTGAAAAACAATCTGAGGGTTTTGAAGGGGTGGGGGGTGGGAGGTTGGGGTACCAGGTGGTGGGTATTGGAGAGGGCACAGATTGCATGGAGCACTGGGTGTGGTGCAAAAATAATGAATACTGTCATGCTGAAAATAAAAAATAAATTTAAAAAATAAATAAATAAATAAAAGATTTAAAAAAATAAATAAACCCTTAAATTATGTGAACTATTATGGCATCACTCTATAATTTGAGGGGATGTCCCACAATCCAATTTAAGTGTCAATTTATCTTCTTTCGATGAAAAATACAATAGCATTTTAAGAAAATATATTAACCAGGTTTTTAGTCTCTTAAAAGCCAAGCGACTTCATTTTATGACATTGACTCTTCCTTCAATCTGTAAAGATATTTCTTCAGTGTAAATATCAGCAGCTGAGAAGTCAACTCCAGTATTTATTCTCTCTATGACAATTTGTGTTAGTGATTATGAAAGGGTTAGAGTGGGCAAAAACATTATGTTGGATCTTGAACAGATATTTTTAATTCTACCATGTACTTTCTCTATAAGAAATGTCTTGAGTAATTCATGCCACTTGCCTGGAGGCAAGCATATCTCAGTCCCAGCAAATGGAGCCCTGAATGAATTAGCCCAATTCCATTATGTTAAGCCTGGGAAATGCTGCCTTTAACCATTGAAAGATTTATAATTTATTAAAGCCTTATGATGATACAATTCAGTCCCTTGAAATGGAACTGAGCTTGATTAATTAAATAGGGAAAATATGCCTTTCTTGCAGTTAAAAAGAGAAAACATATTCTTCGGGTTGCCTAAATTTCTGGTATGTTTGTGGGTGGAAAGGGATAAAACATTGAGTATTCCAGTGACAAAGGACATTTTCAGGAATATTTTTATATAGTCAACTGGACATGGAAAATATTTCAATAGTGAAAATGTAATAAAAAGTATAACATGTCCATGTACAAAGGAATGAGACTTTGAGAAGAATTGTATACTGTAAAATAATAGTTTCTACCACTCATCTACTGGAATCTCTGATAAATGTTATTCTCCCTGTGACTCAAGTACTTAATATTTCATATTCTACATTTAGGAAGGAGCAGAGGGAATCCAAAGGAAGATGAAGACTGAGAAAAGGAGAGAGACTTGACAAGAAATTTTGGGTGCTCCTACCCTCATTAAGTGGACTTTTGCTGGTTTTAGACTTGTCTGTCAGTTCCAGAACCACAACTGGACAAGGTTCAAACCTCAGAAACATCAGAAAATTACATATGTCACAATTTACAAGTCACAAGTCCCAATTACCTGATTGCTCTTGAAGTACATATTAATGCATAAAATGGTTCTAGAGTTGAAGTAGCTTTGTGCCCATGGAGCGATAAAGCTCAGAGACAATCTGAGGGTCTAGAAATGTTTCTTAGAGCCTAGTTCTTTACTCTCTACATTTAGCATAGAGCTTTCTCTCTCTGTTACATTCTAGTGTTGTGATTGAGAGCCAATATTTTATGTTGCTGAAAAGGGATAGAAAAACACAAAAAGCGAAACTGTAAGAACAAACAGAAGTCAGATTCTGACCATCTCATCTAACCCTCCAGTTTATTATCTGTACTATCTTTGTTTGATATCTCCACCTCGTAATGCTCACTTTCTCCCACCCTTTCTCACACACACATATACCATACACATACATACCCCTACACACACCACACATGCAGAAACCCCAAAAAGATTGGTCTCCTTTGAGCTATACAAAATCCTTTTCAGAAATAAGCATTCAGCAGAAGATAAACAGTCATAAAATAATAAAGATGTAAGAAGAATAATATGAATTCCTGTCATTTCCTTGTCATGACCTTAAGAGAGTCATGAGTCACTTAATTTCTGGGTTTATTTTTTTCTTCTCTAAAATACAAATGAACTATAAACTATAAACTTGTACAAATTTGATCCAAAGACACCTCCATATTTTTCATACCCTTTTCCCTTGTAATGTGTTTTCCCTAAAGATGACTGATTTACACAATTATAAGGAAATTTAGTCATGATTTTTTTAATCTAGCCATCAAATTTGAGCTTGCATTTTTCCATAGCTTAAAAAAATATGTCCAATTCACTTTTCTTATGTTGCAAAAAGTACATCAAATATCCAGCTTTGTCAACATGAACACACATTAAGAATACAGCCAAATTGGAGATCACTCTTCATTGTGTCAGAGTGAGTGCACACAGATCCTGTCCCTAGAAGGCCCAAATACTTGCCAGAAGTAAATTGCCATAAGTTGTGTGCTCATTTACTCTAAACTCATGTGATGACTTTAAAATAATGAAATAAATGAAGCATTTAATTTAAATGATACTTCATCTGTTAATGGTATTTGCGCCAATTTTCAATAGCTTTTGGTAGTGTTAATGTAATTTGATTTCTGAGCAATTAAGCAGGGAATTTAGTAGTGGCAAAATGATTAATTAGAAGCTTTGGGCAATGGGCCAAAAAAGTTAACTTTTCCTTCTTTTGTAATTTCCTTTCAAAGCATTGCAGTGTCATACATTTATAAAATTTAAGGCATGGAATAGATCTTAGAGGTTAGTTATAAAAACCAGCTGCCAATCCGATGCATAAATCAGGTAGGACTACATTTTCCCTAGAAAGTAGTTGCCTAAAAGTTACTATAATATACATTATCTTTCAAGAAAAAGTCGCCTAGGTAGCTCAGTTGGTTGGGTGACTGCCTTCAGCTCGGGTCTTGATCCTGGAGTCCTGGGTTCGAGTCCCACATTGGGCTCCCTGCTTGGAGGGGAGTCTGCTTCTCCCTCTGACCCTCCCCCTTCTCACACTCTCTCTCTCAAATAAATAAATAAAATCTTAAAAAAAAGAAAAAGAAAAAGAAAATATTTTCCATTGTTGAATGGCCTGACCTTTAAAAACAAACAAACTACTTACAGTATCACTTAAAATGTTGCAGAAACTCTCCCTGATGCTAGAATTACAAAGTTGTTTTAGAAAAATTTTCTGCCTCCAGAGAACTTACAGTTCACTAAGAAATTTAACAGGTAAAACAAATAATCATGATTCAGTATGCTGAGTGTTTGGAGGACATAGTAAGAGTACAGAGTAGGATAGTTAACAAAGCTTCAGAGTTGAATAAAGGCAACTTCTAAAAGCTAATGCCTGATTTGAATCTTGATGAAAGGATGAATGCCTATAACAATCTAGCTGGATATTTGCAACAGACAGTTGGGTATATAGGCTGAAGTGAAAAGGGTTGCAGATACATATCTGGGAGTCATTAGCACACAATTGTAACTCAAATCATAAAAAGAGACTGAAATTGTCCAATGAATGTACA
The DNA here is from genome assembly GCF_964662115.1 of Mustela nivalis. Taxonomy (NCBI): domain Eukaryota; kingdom Metazoa; phylum Chordata; class Mammalia; order Carnivora; family Mustelidae; genus Mustela; species Mustela nivalis. The sequence continues at coordinate 128,065,990 of NC_139021.1, forward strand.
GAGAATGAACAGAATAGACCAAGAATGAGAACTCTGAAAGAAGCCTCTGAAAGAGAACATATGGTCAGTGGTGATTTACCCAAAGCTATGTAAATAGAAATAAATATTCAGTGTGGTATCAATCAGGGTCCCTGAATGTTACTCTGAAATTTTCCAAAAACAGACCATCAATTTCATGGAATTAATCCAGAGGCCATTCCAGGTACAAATGAGTTGCTTATCAAAAAACCAAACCAAACAAACAAAAAAACCTAGATTAATTCTAGTTTAAAATTAAACTCCAAAAGCAAAATGAGGGAAAAAAGCCCAAATTATACAGTAAAAGGGTTTGTCGTTGAAAGCATAAAGTAACAAAACAGGTAGAGAGGGATGAGCTCAAAAGTATATCATTAGCATGGTGACTATAGTTAATAGTACTGCACGGTACACTTGAGATTTGCTGAGTAAATGTTACGTGTTCTCATCGCAACAACAACAAAAGAACAACAAAACAACAAAAATATCAACAATGTGAGGTGATGGAGGAATTCATTAACTTGATTGTAATAATCATTTCACAGTGTATGTATGTATCAAATCATCAGATTGTACACCTTAAAAATTGTTTTTATATAATTTTTTAAAGATTTTATTTATTTATTTGACAGACAGATCACAAGCAGGCAGAGAGGCAGGCAGAGAGAGAAGGGTAAGCAGGCTCCCCACCAAGCAGGGAGCCTGATGCGGGGCTCCATCCTAGGACCCCAGGACGATGACCCAAGCTGAAGGCAGAGGCTTAACCCACTGAGCCATCCAGGTGCCCCTGGTTTTATATAATTTATTGACCATTTTAAGTGCATGACTGGGCTATAGACTAAGCCCTAAAAAAGTTAGTTTTTCTTTTTTGTAATGCAAGTGCCTGATTAAATTTTGACTGGTGAGGTACCCACTTCAAGAGGCATCAGCTTTGAAGATGACAATTGAGTAAACAAGACTAGATAAAGAGCCAGACTGTGTTCTCTTTCTCCCAACAGCTTTACTCTGTGGCCCAGGTGTGCCATATAATTTCTAGGACCTGTAAATAACAAGCCTAGTCTCTTTCAAATTTTCCTGTTCCTTATTGCTGAGAGTGCCTTGTAATCATAAGAACCACAAGGGCCCGTCAATCCTCAACATTAGCTATCAATAGGCTGAGACCACAAAACACTCGGGCCTCTAAAGACATTACTAGAAAAGGAACTAACTATATAGTAGTTATAGCTAGACCTAGTTTTAAAAACTCACCCACTCTGCCTGGGTGGCTCAGTGGGTTAAGTCTCTGCCTTCAGCTCAGGTCATGATCTCAGGGTCCTGGGAGCGAGCCCCACATTGGGTTCTCTGCTCAGCGGGGAGCCTGCCTCCCCTTCTCTCTGTCTGCCTCTCTACCTACTTGTGATCTCTCTCTGTCAAATAAATAAATAAAATCTTTAAAAACAAAACCTCACCAACCCTGACCTCAGGATAAGATCTCCTTTTCTAAAGAAAGCACTTTTGACCTTTTTGTGTTGCAACATTCTAATTTGCAACTAAAACTTCCATTCTGAACAGGTTAAAATTTCGATGATACTGGTCAATATTTGAGATTCACCTTTTCCATTAATCTGTGTTCTGAGCCCTGTACTGTTATTCAGTAATTGCATTGCAGAATTTCTCCTAGAGAGGGAACTCTGTTTGTTTACAGAAATTCTTCAACAGGCGATTAAGACAAAGATACCGTAACTGCCTGACTGACAAGAGAGCTACCGGTGAAGCATCAGAGAACGTGGTTGATACAGAAGTACCGTGATGTGCTTTGGCTTAATGACTTGCTTGGTTTTCTTCTTGTGGGGGAGGTGTAGTGTTGAGGAGATTAGAAAAGATGACAGAAAAAGACAGATAACAGTGGGTCTATGATGGAATATGACATGGGCTTGCTGTGGAAAGATGAAGAGGGCCACAACTGCGTACAATGCAGATAAGGAATATTTCAGAAAGTAGGAATTTCTAATAAACAGTTTTAATATTTCTTTTCTGTGTAATATGTGTTATAAATCCCATGCAACCATTGTGTGATTGACTTATTTTCAGAGGCTCATGAAAGTGAAAAGGTTAAGCTTTTATGTCTTGTTAGACATGGCACAGGGAGGTGGGTGGGAGGAATTCACATGCTCAGAGGAAGACTAATAAGATTTGGTGGGAAAACTATAATTTAGGGACTGAGAGTCTGGCTACCACTTGGTATGACATGGGCCTGGGGAATAGGTGAAAGTTTAAAGTTAACTTGATTTTACCAATAGTTGATAACTGCTAATATATCCTTTTATAAACAAAGACAGAGCTCAGAGGTAGATCACAATATAAAGAAAAGTATCTGATGTTACTAGTTTGGTTTAAATATAGATTTCTATTATGGGCAAGAAACCAAAAAATTGCTGAGTTTTGACTGGTTGAACACCCTTGAAGTCTGATTGATCCATGACAAAGGATACACATTAAACTGATGGGAGGCAGCAATAACCTATTTTACAGAAAAGAATGGTTGTGCCAGTTATATATTTTACAAAATATAATTTATATTTTCTAGATTTGTTTTGCTTGAAAGGAACATTTAGCAATTTTGAATTCAATGCATTCCATAATTAAATTCTTCCAAGAAAAATGTCGTTAAGTGGCTGAAAATGTTTATTTAGATTTTGTAGATTATAAAACTTATATTGTGAAAATTTAGCAGAAGCACGTTTATTGTCAAATTCTTGTCCTCTTAGTAGACCAAGAACACACTGGTTACAGTCTAGTGTTAGGCTGATGATCTATGAAAATTCCTAGTATAATTTAAGCCCTGGTCTGTAATTTACCTTTCATAGAGCCCAACTGCTTTTATATTTTGCATTATTTTTAGAATGGTAATTTAGCAGTTATTTTCTTTGTCCTTTTAGGTTGGTGTTATCCAAAGTCCCAACATTTCTCAAATATTTTAAAGAGAAGTAGTGAAAGTATTTCTTATTATTACTGTTTTCATTAGTATTTCTATTTCCAAGAAGCATATGATGTTAAGCTCTGTCCATAGAGCTTACTTAACGGGACCAAGAGTAAAAACCAACATTTTTTTCCCCCCAAGGATTCCTTGATCAAGAAGAAGCCATTTAACGTGCACCCAAATGTTTATAGCAGCAATGTCCACAATAGCCAAACTATGGAAAGAACCTAGATGTGCATCAACAGATGAATGGATAAAGAATATATGGTATATATACACAATGGAATACTATGCAGCCATCAAAAGAAATGAAATCTTGCCATTTGTGATGACGTGGATGGAACTAGAGGGTATTATGTTTAGCGAAATAAGTCAATCGGAGAAAGACAACTAGCATATGATCTCTCTGATATGAGGAAGTGGAGGAGCAACATAGGGGATTTGGGGAGTAGAAAAAGAATAAATGAAACAAGATGGGATCAGGAGGGAGACAAACCATAAGAAAATCTTAATGACACAAAATAAACTGAGGGTGGCTGGGGGAAAGAGGGTAGGGAGAGGGTGGTGGGGTTATGGACATTGGGGAGGGTATGTGCTATGGTGAGTGCTGTGAAGTGTATAAACCTGGCAATTCACAGACCTGTACCCCTGGGGCTAATAATACATTATATGTTTATAAAAAAATAAAAAATAATGATAAAAAAGAAAGAAAAAAAAGAAAGAAATGAAATCTTGCCATTTACAATGATATGGATGGAACTAGATGGTATAAGTCAATCGGAGAAAGACAACTATCATGTGATCTCCCTGATATGTGGAAGTGGAGATGCAATGTAGGGGTTTGGGGGGTAGGAAAAGAATAAATGAAACAAGATGGGATCAGGAGGGAGACAAACCATAAGTGACTCTTAATCTCACAAAACAAACTGAGGGTTGCCGGGGGGAGGGTGATAGGGAGAGGACGGTGGGGTTATGGACATTGGGGAGGGTATGTGTTATGGTGAGTGCTGTGAAGTGTGTAAAACTGGAGATTCACAGACCTGTACCCCTGGGGCTAATAATACATTTTATGTTTATAAAATATTTAAAAGAAAGGATGCCATTTAAAGGACTAAATAACTTGACTGCAAAACAATTCATCTGAACAAACAGTTTGCTCATCCAGGAAACAACTTACTTTTCACAGTACAGTTTACTTATGCAGACTCATTTAGGTCCACCGTTTGCTGTGTCAACCAATCCTTAACTATTATTTTACAAATGTTGCCCAGTTGTGATGTTGTTCCCCCTTTAAAGTCCCTTAAACCATTTAAGCCCAGATATAAAACCCTGTATGCATCATTTTCTGGACCTTCTAAGGCAATCAGACTGTTAAATTAGTATTCTTCTTTATGGCAGTAAGTCTAACAGAGCTCAGTTTGATTGATCAATAGTTTTCTGGTAGTCTTTTTGGAAGATGACAGTCATCAAACCTTAACAAGTAGTTAATATCTCTGTGTCTGTTACATTATTTGTGAACAGTAATCCTAGTATGGTTTTTGTGATGATTACATAAAGTAATTTAAGTAGCATACTAATGACATTTCCAAGAATATAGTGAATGCTCACTAAATGTTTATTATTATTAATCAAAAGCATTAAGAAAGTTTCCATTGTTATTAGAAGTATATGTAGACAAAACAATTTGATTTTATGATGAAAATGTTGTTTTCTCCATGGAAAAATATGTTAAATACAAATAGTATTAAAGTATTTCTTAACTTCTTTTAATCTGATTATTTAAACCAGGTGTGGAGGTTTGATATTTTATTTATTGGGCACCAAGTGCAGTTTCCTCAGGTGACAGATTAAAAAAAGAGTAAAATACTAAAGAATATACTCTTTACCATCCCTCATGTGTGATACCTCAGAGAGAGGAGTGTAAGTATTTTTTGGAGAGAAATAAACTGGTGGGCATAAGAGAAGATGAATCTGGTTGGAGGTCATAATATCTAGAGCATCAAAGAACAGAGTGACAGAGTAAGTGATATTTGGGGAAATAAATTTCTCTCTCCCTGGTAAAATTCATCTATAAAATTAACTCAGTACTATCTTTTTATTGAACTTTAAAATATGGTCAACATGTTTTTATTCCTACATTAAAAGTGTTTTTACTCACAGGTTTAGTGAACAAAGCTGATACAACAATAAAGCTTCCATAAACACGTGAGAGTCCATCTAAATTTGATTAACTTAAACCCAAAAGCCATTATTTTACTTCAAAAGGTATTTTCACACTTGTCCAAGTCAAAGCCTTCTTCAGATGTTGAGAAAAAGCACCTCAGGAAATTTGCTAAGCAAAAAGCTTCTTACCTGCAAATTCAAATTCAAAATAGAAAAAAATGGTTCATAAAATTCTTATGCTGACCAATAGAGCAAACTTTATTAAACATTCCATAGTTACACTCATCAATTTATTACCAAATATGCCATAAAAAAATCCGAGACCCTTGGTTTTCTTTTATTTAAAACTTTTATTGTGAGTAACATGAGAAACTTTGCAAAGCCCTATAAAACAAGTTTCTGTGGTTTTCAATGGAAATTAAATTTTTGTCTTTCTGTGATGAGAATTGTTCGTATTTTCTGAAACTCTCACTTCTACTATTTTATAAATCCCATTTTTTAACTGCCTAAGAATTGAGCAGTGCCTTCACTGGCAACATAGACATATCTTCAGGGGACAAACTTTTTTCTACCCTCGGTCTTCTTATTCTTATTTATTTATTTTTAAAAATGCCCATAGTTGGTATAATCAACTGTTTTCTTTGGGCCATATTTTGAAAAATAACACAAGCCTTCTTTCTTTCATAATGTTTTATAAGACTAAATATAAAGTTCTTGAAGAATAAAGCCACATTAATTACGTTTTTGCATAATCAGGTCATCCCACTCATTAATCCAGTGTTTATCAAACTCTGGGTTGTGACATCACTATACCTGGCATAAAACAAATAATAATTAGATAAATTATATCATCAGAAGCAAATGGATCAGACAGAGCAAGATTAACAAATATTTAGATGATTATCAGTTGTAAACTCTCATCTGCATCCAAGAGAATACTAGAGCCAAATTTTATATAATCCCCTTCTAGGAATTATCCCAATGCCAATTAAAAAAACATTCAAGTGAGAGCTGGACAGCAGAACAGAAGTCATTGTTTGCTGACAACAATTCAGGCAGATTAACTCATAGGCAGAAATTGAGGTGTTAAGTATCATCTCCTTCAAGGATGTAGACAATTAAAATGTGTGACCCTGGTGGCCTTAACCCCTCTTGCATGCCCAGAGCTTCACATTATCTCTAGACTGGTGAAACTAAATTTGCCAGCTTCATTTTGTCATGAACTTGAGAATGTCTCTGGCATCTTCCTCCAAAGTCCCGAGACTCATTGTGACTTCCATGGAAACATCAATGAGTATTTCTAGAAGCTTTGTTCTTTTAGAAGTTTTTAGAAGAACACCAGTGAGTTCTTTTAGAAGCTTTGTTTTGTTTTGGTCTTTATTTTATAGCACTCCCAAAGGTATGTGCAAACTGAACATTCTAATTCTTCTGCTGAAAACCCTCCAATAGCTTTCTAGTCATTTTTTATAATATAGAGCTAAAGCTTTACCTAACCTGCAACATGATCAGACCCATCCTATTCCCAACACTTTCTACTCTGCATCCACTGGCCTTCTCTAATTTCTCTAATACTCCATGTTCTTTCTCCACCTTGAAGCGCTCAGACTGTTGTTTTTTTAGCTCATTTTTGCCATCATTATTCAGAACCCAGGTAATACTATTTTTTTAGATAAATCCCAGATCAAATAAAGTTGCCAAAGTTAAAGTTTCTCAGGAAACCCTATAAATCACCTCCATGGCACCTTCCACAATTACAGTTAAAAACCAATTTCATAATTATGCAGAAGCTTTGTTGTCTTGCCTACTTCTACATCCCCAGTGTCTATTACAGTGATGAACCAAATCAGACCCTCAATAAACATTTAAGTGAACATAAGAAGAAATAAAGGCCCACATAGGAATTTTACCATGTGTAAAAGATTCAAATTAATTCCTTAGAAAAATCACAATGTTTATATATTAAGAAACTTTCAAGCAGGTAATGAATGGCCAATACTATTTTCATATTACTAGGGTTAACTCAATAATATTCATAGGATACCCCAAAGTCTCTCCACCATGCTTTTGCGTTCTTCTACTCTAGAATTGTCTTGGAGTTAGAAGTGAAAGTCTTTGTGGAGGATGTCCTTCCTGGATATAATGACAAAAATCTCAAGAGCAAAGAAAGAACCTTTCTGGTTTTATCTTTTTCTTATACATCATTTCTCCTCACTGGCGTGCACACGTCATGCTTATAAGCCCAGTTGCCATTTTGCAAATTGATGATAAAATTAACATCCAGAAGAAGTTGGAACAGGAAGATAGAAGCCTAGTTCTCTTCCTTTATTAGCCACAGTGGAACCACAGATTGCCTACTTCTGAACTCCTTTTTGTTTTGTGTGTTTGTTTGTCTTTTAGATTTTATTTATTTATTTGACAGACAGAGATCACAAGTAGGCAGAGAGGCAGGCAGAGAGAGAGGGGGAAGCAGGCTCCCTGCTGAGCAGAGACCACAATGCGGAGCTTGATCCCAGGACCCTGAGATCATGACCAGAGCCTAAGGCAGAGACTTTAACCCACTGAGCCACCCAGGTGCTCCCTGAACTCCTTTTCGTATTATTCAAATAAACCCCATAGTGATGTAAGTCACTGCTGTACAGTTTTCTATTACTTCTATCAGAAAACAATCCTAAATGATAAAGCTTTGTATTTTAACCTGGCCACATTCCAAGAAACACCAGAAGATATGAGTGAAAAATATGTGATATATTTAGATGAATAAATGTAAATATGCCTCTGTTTTAATGGAAACATAAATATAATTGTCATAATTCCATAAACAATATAGAAATTAAGTAAATATAATTGCATTTGGCCATGAAACATTGGCAGAAGAGTTAGCATATGAATTAAGCTCAACCTTAAGGAGTTATATATGAAAGCAAGCAATTGTCATGGAACAAATAGTTCTTAACTTTTTCATAAATATTAGTGATTTTTTTGCTACCAGCCATCAGATTACAAGAAAATTTATTAAAAAGGCCTGAAAACATTAACCAAGTCCTCATGAAGGCCTGAGGCAAGCTCCAGAAATCCCCAGGCAGAATTAAAAAAAAAAAATAGAAAAGTAACTTTTAAAAGCTTACATCAAATACGCCTCGTTGGTGTAAAGCAGTTGAAGAAAACATTTATTAAGTTTAGAATTTAAGTTTACAATTTCTTTTCATTGATGGCTTCTTTTAACATTCAGAGTGGAAAAGTTGATGCTATTTCTGTAATAACAAAGTGTTTTATGGCTAATTCTGCCAGAAAAAATAAATCATAAATCCTCCTAACCTTATATAAAACATCTAAAGTCTTGAGAAGAAATAGGTGAAGAAGTTAAAATAGTGCATAAAAATGATTCCTTTTATTTTCTACAAGCAAGTTTTCATTAAACATAATTTACAACACTTCAACTGGGCTTATCACACTTCAACTGGGCTTAACTTCAACTTAGCCTCACAGGTTCAGGACCTCTGATGGTGAATGAGTTTTAGAATGAAATTACACTGGGGGAAAAAAAATAAGCTTAAGTAAAGTATAGAAAGATACTTTGAAGTAAAAATGAATATAAACATGCTAATAATTTCAGTCACTCTGTTGGCAAATCTCTGCTCTCTGATGTCAAACTTCTGTCATCCTTTATTTTTAGTTTCTTAAAATGTTTTCTAAATTCAATGAATGATTCAGAGATATCTATTCATTTAACTTTTATATCTTAACATTAATTTTAAATATTTTCAGGCTTCAAAAACATTGTAAAAATTATGCTAATTATCCCCATTTTCCTGTCACTTAGATTCCCTATATGTTAACTTCTTATATAATGAGTGTACAAGTATCTAAACAAGAACATAAAATTGATAAATTTTATTAAGTAAACTACAGAGGTTTTTCAGATTTTACAAAGTGCTTCACAAATATTCTTTGCTGGTCCAGGATCTAATTGCAGATCCCACATGGTATTCAGTTGTTATGTCCTTTCAGTCTCCCCCAGTCTGTGGAAGTTGCTTGGTCTTTGTTCACCTTTCATGACATGGACACTTTGAAGAATACTGTTCAATTATTTTATAGAATATCTCACACTTTGTGTTTGATTTTTCATCATAACTATATTCAGGTAATGTGTTGTAGGAAGAATGTCACAGAGTGAAGGTCTGATTTGTTACTTTCTTCACATCAGGAGGCATTTGACATCAATATGGATTATTATTGGTGATGCTAACTTTAATAATTTTGTTAAAGTGGTGTGTGCCAGGTTTCTCCACTGTATAGTTACTATTTTTTCTTCTGTTAGTAATAAATACATTATGGGAAGATATTTTGAGATTTTGCAAATATATTGTTTCTCATCACATTTTGCTCACTAATTTTAGATTACACTGATGATTCTTGTTTGAAACAATTATTAGTGTACTGTTTTCCAAAGATGCTTTTCTTTTTTTCACATTCCTTCTTTATTTATTAAACAGAAATTTTACTATAAAAATAATCTTCTTTTAATTCAACTGTTTATGTTCTAAGAGTTCTGTGGGCATTTACTTTGTTCTATTTATGTTTTATTGTTAAACTCAGATTTGGCCATGGGAAGTGCCTTCAGGTTATTGCCTGTTTACATACCACCATCATTTTTTGAGCATGTTTCACTTTCTGTTACCGCAAGCCATTTTCCCTGTCCCAGTTGTCAGTAATATTATAGTAGTTAATAGTGTTTAGGAAGATCTGGGCACTAGATATCTACATCACCACTGGCGTATGTTTTGCTTCCAGGACCTCTGAGCACATAAACATATGTCTAAATCTATTTATTTTTCTATCTGCCTATAGTTTTTTCTTCAAATATTTTATTTAAATTCTAGTTAGTTAACATATAGTATAATGTTGGTTTCAGGAGTAGACTAGTGATTCATCACTTACATATAACACCCAGAGCATATAATGCTCATCACAAGTGACTTCCTTAATACCCATCACCCATTTAGCTCATCCCCCACCCACCTCCCCTCCACCAACTCTCAGTTTGTTCTCTATAGTTAGAGTCTCCAATAGTTTTCATCCCTCTCTGCTTTTTTTTTCCTATTCCCCTAAATTCATCTGTTTTGTTTCTTAAATTCCACATAAGGGTGAAATCATAGGTAATTTGTCTTTCACTGACGTACTCTGCTTAGCATAATATACTCTAGCTCTATCCACATCATGGCCAAAGGCCAGATTTCATTCTTTTTTTATTTAATTTTTTATTTCTTTTCAGCGTAATGATATTCATTGTTTTTGCACCACACCCAGTGTTCCATGTAATCCGTGCCCTCTCTAATACCCACCACCTGGTTCCCTCAACCTCCTACCCCCACCCCTTCAAAACCCTCAGGTTGTTTTTCAGAGTCCATAGTCTCTCATGGTTCACCTTCCCTTCCAATTTCACTCAACTCCCGTCTCCTCTCCATCTCCCCTTGTTCTCCATGCTATTTGTTATGCCCCACAAATAAGTGAAATCATATGATAATTGACTCTCTCTGCTTGACTTATTTCGCTTAGCATAATCTCTTCCAGTCCCTTCCATGTTGCTACAAAAATTGGGTATTCATCCTTTCTGATGGAAGCATAATACTCCATAATGTATGTGGACCACATCTTCCTTATCCATTCATCCGTTGAAGGGCATCTTGGTTCTTTCCACAGTCTGATGACCGTGGCCATTGCTGCTATAAACATTGGGGTACAGATGGCCCTTCTTTTCATTCCATCTCTATCTTTGGGGTAATACTCAGGAGTGCAATGGCAGGGCCATAGGGAAGCTCTATTTTTAATTTCTTTTAAAGATTTTATTTATTTATTTGTCAGAGAGAGAGCGAATGAGAGCAAGCACAGGCAGACAGAGTGGCAGGCAGAGTCAGAGGGAGAAGCAGGCTCCCTGCGGAGCAAGGAGCCCGATGTGGGACTCGATCCCATGATGCTGGGATGATGACCTGAGCTGAAGGCAGCTGCTTAACCAACTGAGCCACCCAGGTGTCCCTATTTTTAATTTCTTGAGGAATCTCCACACTGTTTTCCAAAGTGGCTTTACCAACTTGCATTCCCACCAACAGTGTAAGAGGGTTCCCCTTTCTCCATATTCTCTCCAACACATGTTGTTTCCTGTCTTGCTAATTTTGGCCATTCTAACTGGTGTAAGGTGGTATCTCAATGTGGGTTTATTTTTTTATTTTTTTTTATTTTTTATAAACATATATTTTTATCCCCAGGGGTACAGTGCTTTTATTCACAGCACTCACCAAAGCACATACCCTCCCCATTTTGAATCTCCCTGATGGCTAGTGATGATGAACATTTTTTCATGTGTCTGATAGCCATTTGTATGTCTTCATTGGAGAAGTGTCCGTCTATATCTTCTGCCCATTTTTTTTATATGATTGTCTGTTTTGTGTGTGTTGAGTTTGAGGTGTTCATTATAGATCCTGGATATCAACCTTTTGCCTGTACTGTCATTTGCAAATATCTTCTCCCATTCTGTGGGTTGCCTCTTTGTTTTCTTGACTGTTTCCTTGGCTGTGCAGAAGCTTTTGATCTTGATGAAGTCCCAAAAGTTTATTTTCACTTTTGTTTCCTTTGCCTTTGAGGACAGATTTCATTCTTTCTGATGAATAAATAATATTCCTGTGTGTGTGTGTGTGTGTGTGTGTGTGTACTTTCATGCATACTTTTTGGATATTTGGAGTTTTATATGGTTCCATACAAATTTTATGCTTGTTTGTTCTAGCTCTGTGAAAAAATGCTGGTGGCATTTTGAGAGGGATTGCATTAAATGTGTAGATTGCTTTGGGTAGTACACATTTTAACAATATTTATTCTTTCAATCCATGAGTATAGAATATTTTTCCATTTCTTTGTGTCTTCTTCAATTTCTTTCATAAGTGTTCTATAGTTTTTAGAGTACAGATCTTTTATCTCTTTGGTTGGGTTTGTTCTTAGGTATCTTATGGTTTTTGGTAAATGGGATCTATTCCCTTATTTCTATTTCTGCTGCTTCACTATTAGTGTATAGAAATGCAACAGATTCTGTACATTGATTTTATATCCTGCAACTTTTCCGAATCCCTGTATCAGTTCTAGCAATATTTTGGTAGAGTCTTTATAATTTTCAGCATGGAGTATCATGACTTCTTCTTTAACGATTTGGATTCCTTTTACTTCTTTTTGTTGTCTGATTGCTGAGGCTAGGACTTCCAGTAGTATGTGGAATAATGATGGCTGGAGTGCACATCCCTGTGTTCTACCTAACTGTAAATGGAAAGCTCTGTTTTTCCCATTGAGGATGATATTAGCTGTGTGTTTTCATAAATACTGCCTATGCCTTTCTATCTCTTCAGGCTGATACTTATGATATAATCCAACTCCACATGGTTCATTCTTACCTTTCTTTTCCTATTTATAACTCCCTTACTGAAAATAAGAAACCTGACTTTCACGACCTTCAAGATGTTTCTTATCTGACTTTCACGACCTTCAAGATGTTTCTTATTTACTCAATCATAAAATATACTTTATATGAAAACTTCTGAAATTATTAATCTACATAGCCTGTGAAAAACATGTTCATCAAATGGAGTACAGTATTTTTGTATAACTCTGTTTGTGTTTAGCTTTCCAGTATATGGTTAAAATGTTATTTTCAAAGTTAGTTTCAAAGGTAAGTTATTTTGGGGCACCTGGGTGGCTCAGTGGGTTAAGCTTCTGCCTTTGGCCCAGGTCATGATCTCAGGGTTCTGGGCTCTCTGCTCAGCAGGGAGCCTGCTTCCCCCCCGTCTCTCTGCCTGCCTCTCTGATATTTGTGATCTCTCTCTCTGTCAAATAAATAAATTTTTTTTAAAAAAGTTATTTTCTTTCCAGCCTTCTTCAGTGTGATTATGTCATGCATTTGTAGTACAATTAGGTTTTTTGTATATAGAATTTAGGAAAAGAGAGAGAAATCAGAACAGAAGAAATTTTTTAAAAATATACTGATTGAGAATTATTGTAAGTAATGCTGCTATAAGCACTGGGTATATATCCTTTTGAATTCATATATTTTTAAATTCTTTGGATAAATACTTAATGGTGTGATACTTAGTAGTGCAGTTTTGTATTCTTTGGGTAAATACGTAGTAATGCAAAAATAGGGTAGTGCTCTTTTTAACTTTTGGAGGAACTTCCATACTATTTTCAGAATAGCTGCACCAGTTTGTGTTTCCAGCAACAGTGTAAGAGGGTTCCCCTTCCCCCACATATCGTCAACACCTTGTTTCTTGTGTTGTTGATTTTAGCCATTCTGATGGGATATTGATATCTCATGGTGGTTTTGATTTGTTTTTACCTGATGATGAGTGGCAGTGAACATCTTTTCATATGTCTACTACAGTGGTTTTTTTTTTATATTTTATTTATTTATTTGACACACAGAGAGAGATCACAAGTAGGCAGAGCAGCAGGCAGAGAGAGAGGGAGAAGCAGGCTCCCTGCAGAGCAGAGAGCCTGATGCGGGGCTCGATCCCAGGACCCTGAGACCATGACCCGAGCCAAAGGCAGTGGCTTAACCCACTGAGCCACCCAGGTGCCCCTACTACAGTGTTTTTAAATAGAAGATCTTGTTTTGTTGAGGTGGTTTTAATTTTTTCCCTGGGAGAATCTTTCTAATTTATGATTCTGAATGTAATTTTTAAGTTATTGGTTTGTGTTCAGATTCCCTATAATATTCTATATCATGGAACTTGCTGATGTTTTCTTTGTGACCTAATGCATGATCAATTTTCATAAGTGTTCTGTGGACACATAAGAAAAAGGTTTTGTCTCAGTATGTTACAACATATAACATTTATCTATTAGCCATCTACTCTAAATTCCACATTTGTTTTAGCTTTGGGTCTACACATATATGTTAAAATTTTACTATCAGTCCTTTTGTTAAAGGTTGGATCAAGCTCATCCTCTAATAGTTTATTTAAAAGATATTCAGGGATACAGAATTCCCCAGTTCTTTTAAATTATAACCATCTTTCCAAAGCTTTAATTAAGTGATTTAACTCTTCCGAAATTCTTACAATAGTACCAGACACAAAGGTAAGTGCTTCATTGATAGGCACTTTCAAGTACTATTACACTGAAACTTTCTGGGACAGGTTGGGAAGTATTTGGTAGATAAATGGGGATCAGGCAAGCATCCAGCAGCCCCTAATATTCATGACTCTCCATTAAAGTTGAGTTAGTGATCCTTCTTGGACCTAAAACCAGCGTCTAAACATCCTACATCCCCTTGGAATGAAAAATGATTGGGTCAATAGCCTAAACACCTGTCTTATTTATCACCACTAGTAAATGTGGAGAAAGAAGAGATGGTAGATACATCAAACTAACTCTGTCTACTGACCATTAGGAGAGGGAAGTGCAAGTGTTTATTGAGCTTAGATGCAGGGTAATTCAAGGGACATGAAGCAAAAACATGAACTATGTGTAAGCTTTTATTTCTTAACCCCATCAACCAGAGAAGCAAGGGCTCCTGGCCCTCAGACTTTCACAAATCAGATCAGCCACCCTTCCTCCTCAGAAGAGAAGTGAAAAGAATGTATATTGCATTCAATACTCTCCTTTTCTGAGAAACCTTATTGAGAACTTGCTGTATACTTCATTATACTTAGCATTTAATATACATCATCTCCCTCTTATTTCTCACAATAAGCCTATATGTTAAAAATGATTAGAATGGATATTGCAGATGAGAAAACAAAAATGTGGTGAAAGGAGCTAAAAATTAATCTATAGCAGAACTTCTCAAAACTGAAAATATTAGAATCACCCTGAAGGCTTATTAAAGTACAGATTGTTGGCCTCAAGCCTCCAACTTTTGTTTCTGTGGGTTTGAAGTGGGGGCCCAAGAATTTGCCTTTCTAAGAAGTTCCAGGGTGATGTTGTTACAGTAGTTTTGACAATCACACGTTGAGTTACCGCTGCTCTGTAGAAACATGAGGGTAAAGTGAGAATACCCCTTCTCCAGATGCCACATTCTCCATGATTTTTTGTTTGTCTCTTATCAGCCAACCATGGTGTTAATTTGAATGCTGGGTTTCAATGAGCCCATTTCTGTAGTTTCTAACAATGCTCCTTGGGATTTCTCTGCGGTCATTGGTAGGTAATTTAGGTGATGCCATGAGGAAGATGCAACTTCTGTCAAGTCATATTGCATCACAGGTCAGTTATTCACTGCCTTTTCTATTAGGTGCATCATTTTATACCACCCATGGTGTTCAGTGTAACCCCCCAGAGATTATGTAATGAGCTCAATTATGCAATGAACAAAAACTCAAACTTGAACACTATCTTGCTTATAGTATTTACTTTCCACAGAAATGTGAAAGTTATGAAAAGGAAAATATGTTTTTTTAAATTATAACATTTTATGAAAGTTGTAAAATTAAAGTTATAAAAGAATACTCTCTTAAAGTTCAAAGAGAGTAAAAGCCAAATATTTTTCCTATTCATTTATGTTTGTTTGTTTCTTCAATCTTAGCCAAAGATATTTCAACAGAAGGAGGCTGAGTTCCTTATTTTGTTTTTCTTGATTTTTTCCAGTAGAATGAATATGGGTTCTCTGAATGCTCCAAATTTGAATAATTCCAATTCCAATTTAATCATGGCATGTCTTCCTTTTCCATAAAGTCTGTTAAAGGATTTAACACTGAAAGAGAATAAAATAAGGATTATTATGTAGATATAAGATGTTAAAGATTTTATTTTATTCCTATTATTAAAGAGAAACTTAAGGGACAAACATATGAAGAAGAAAAAGGAGATGAATCTTAATTAGGTTTGCAAACCAGGCAGGGCAACCCAACTCCATTGGTCTGCCCATCCTTAAAGCACAGAAGGGAGGTAGTATTTTTAAGCTTAAAACCAGTGTGTGTGTGTTGGGGTTGGTGGGATTCAGTTTGTGTGGGTTGCTTAGCATTTGGTTGACCTCTTTACTCAGTAACCAATAGTGGTTAGTACCCCAACAGTGGTTGTTGCAAGATGGAGTCAGAGTTGTCAACCCTTCCCTGGTTCCTTTTCTTTTTCAATATTACTAAGAGAACCAGGAAGCTATGACAAGTAGTTCAAAGGAGAATACAAAGAACAAACATGTTTATAGATCAGAAAAGTTGAAATAAACTTACAAATGGATGCAATGCTGGCTTTTCTGGAGCAGGGAGTAAGTTGTCTCTCCACCAGTTGAAATTCTTTTGCAAACAAGCAAAACCTATCTTGCACTGCTGTCTGTGATTTACAGAATCGAAAACAGCTCAAAGCCATTTAATGGCTAAAATGGATAACCCAGAAAACTATGTTCCAACAATGCATATTCTTCCATTGGAGACACCCAATAATCTTTTTACTTATTCCAAATTCCCTTAAAACTCTAAGGATCAATAATATATCAATATGATCATCACATATCTAGACACATATCTATAAAATTTTGAAGTCACACACTTAATTTTGCAGGCACACCAAAGTCATTCGGTGCAAAACAATTTTCCTTAAATCCAATATAGAGTATAATACTAATCTCCAATATCTGCAAATCACGGATTTGAAAATAAGCTAGAAAGGAAAAACTGCTAAAGTAAAGAGATTTTATTTTCATTTTCAGCCATTTCACATCAAGAAGTTAATTGGGGTACTAAGCTTCCCCTATAATGCTGGAGGAGGGAATTCTCTGTTAGTATGTATCTTCTTTTCTCAGAGGGCAACATTTGAAATCTTTTTCATCTTGCAAAATTTAGACCTATACTATGGTAACACCCAACTCTTGCAGCCTCCCTATCTTTTGAGCCTCCCTATCCCTTTATTTTACATCCCACATATTTAAAGCCATTTAACTAACATTTGCCTTTGAGTCTTAAATATCTGACATCTCTATATTCAGCCTTTGTCTTCATTCCTCCCTCCGAGTAGCATATTATTTATAACATTTATAATGCTGGAAACAAAGTTTATTGTCAAACAATTTGTAAAGACCTACCCTACCCTTCTGCATGCCCAGTATGAAGTAATCTTAATGAATTTTTAATTACTTGCTTCTGTATTTCAGGATTTTTCTTTTCTTTTTTGTAGTTGTTTTATTTTGCTTTGTTTTTAAGGCATGGGTTATTTTTGTCTCAATTGCAGTACCTCTGCAAAAGATTGCCAAATCAAAACACCTGGCCATGCTGCCTTAAAGTATGCCATTATAAGACAAGGTATCTGGAACAGGTCAACATCCCACAGATTTTTCTGTCCTTCTGTTACTGAATTTTTTTTACCAAAGCATGCTTTCTTACACATCTTTTTCTCAAATAAGTAGCTATAATTCTAATGCTTTATTTACCTTTTCTCCTCTAGTTATCATAAATAAGTCCAACCATATGTTTATGATTTTTAAACTATTTGTTATTTTGGTCCTTTCCTTCCCCACCTTTTTCACACTCTTCACTGGACCCAGAGACCCTCCTTCCTCTTGATTTCAGGTTCACCCTCCACCTTCTATTTTGTCCTCCAGATTCTGTCTTGCAGAGTCTCTTATAGCCAAAAACAAAACAATGAGTTTTGAATCTTTCAAAAGCATACAGCATTCAAGTAAATTCTGTTTGCCTTTCTTGTGAATATTTGATTTGTATTTCTTTTGCCATGTCCTTATTCTTTTATTTGGAATCATTTATATTTATCAGGCCATCCCCTTATAATCAATCTATGACTTTAAAACAATTTTAATAATGATAAAAGTGTTACACATTGGTTTTCCAGGTCGTCATTCAAATTTGTCAAATGCTGAACCTTCTTATAGCTAATTTAATCTTTAAACAGTCGTTTATCAATTGCTTTTATAACTGATTCCTGATTAATAGCTTAAAGAGGACTTCTTTATATCGATTTAGTGGTCTCAGCTCCTCTGAAAGCATTAAGCAATTTGGCATTTGGGATTGCTTCTTATGTTTCCTTAGTATTTTTTAAAAATTATTTTTTATTAACATATAATGTATTATTTGCCCCAGGGGTACAGGTCTGTGAATCATCAGGCTTACACATTTCACAGCACTTACTATAGCACATACCCTCCCCAATGTCCATAACCCAACTACCCTGTCCCTGTTTCATTAGTTTTGTTTGTTTGTTAGTTCTAGTGACCATCCTAGATTATGACTCAATGATCTCCTATTCTTCTTTAGTTTAATCTACAGAATAGACCTTCCTTTCCTTTTCTATAGATAGACGATAGATAGACTGAATGATTGATAGGCAAAACAGATAGACTGGTATTTAAGATTCCAATCCTTCTCAAGATAAAATTACTTTATTCTATCAGGCAAACCATATGCCTTCACTTCTCTTCTTTACATATTCCTATTTGGAATGCAAGATCATTTTGGACTACAACTTATAAACGTAGTCTTCATTGAATAAACTAGGCAAAACTTGGCACCTAGATAATCCAGGCTTAAGTTCGTTCTTTCTTTCTTTCTTTCTTTTTTTCTTAAATTTTATTTTATTTTTCTTTCCCAGGTTAGAACATTTAATTTAATTAACACAAAACACCATTTTTTTTTTCCTGGTAAGCTATAGGTACTGACAAACACCAGGCTGAAGAGAATTTCATATGACAAGTGCTATGTTTAGTGCTGTGAATTGTGTAAGACTGAAGATTCACAGACCTGTACCACTGAAACAGATAATACTTTATATGTTAATTTAAGATCCAGATGTTGTGAAAAAAAGGGCCATCTGTACCCCAATGTTTATAGCAGCAATGGCCACAGTTGCCAAACTATGGAAAGAACCAAGATGCCCTTCAACGGACGAATGGATAAGGAAAATGTGGTCCATATACACTATGGAGTATTATGCCTCCATCAGAAAGGATGTGCACCCAACTTTTGTAGCAACATGGACGGGATTGGAAGAGATTATGCTGAGTGAAATAAGTCAAGCAGAGAGAGTCAATTATCATATGGTTTCACTTATTTGTGGATCATAACAAATATCATGGAGGACAAAGAGTGTTAGAGAGAAGAAGGGAGTTGGGGTAAATTGGAAGGGGAGGTGAATCATGAGAGACTATGGACTCTGAAAAACAATCTGAGGGGTTTGAAGTGGCAGGGGGGGTGGGAGGTTGGGGTACCAGGTGGTGGGTATTATAGAGAGCACGTATTGCATGGAGCACTGGGTATGGTGAAAAAATAATGAATACTATTAGGTTGAAAATCAATAAATTAATAAAAAAAATTTAAAAAAGTTAACTCAAGTTACAGTCTACAGAATTAGCCTACAATTACTCAACAACCAATACCTGTTTTTTTTTAATTAATTTTTTATTTTTTATAAACATATATTTTTATCCCCAGGGGTACAGGTCTGTGAATCACCAGGTTTACACACTTCACAGCACTCACCAAAGCACATGCCCTACCCAATGTCCGTAATCCCACCCCCTTCTCCCAAACCCCCTCCCCCCAGCAACCCTCAGTTTGTTTTGTGAGATTAAGAGTCACTCATGGTTTGTCTCCCTCCCAATCCCATCTTGTTTCATTGATTCTTCTCGTACCCACTTAAGCCCCCATGTTGCATCACCACTTCCTCATATCAGGGAGATCATATGATAGTTGTCTTTCTCTGCTTGACTTATTTCGCTAAGCATGATACGCTCTAGTTCCATCCATGTTGTCGCAAATGGCAAGATTTCATTTCTTTTGATGGCTGCATAGTATTCCATTATGTATATATACCACATCGTCTTGATCCATTCATCTGTTGATGGACATCTAGGTTCTTTCCATAGTTTGGCTATTGTGGACATGCTGCTATAAACATTCGGGTGCATGTGCCCCTTTGGATCACTACGTTTGTATCTTTAGGGTAAATACCCAATAGTGCAATTGCTGGGTCATAGGGCAGTTCTATTTTCAACATTTTGAGGAACCTCCATGCTGTTTTCCAGAGTGGCTGCACCAGCTTGCATTCCCACCAACAGTGGAGTAGGGTTCCCCTTTCTCCGCATCCTCGCCAGCATCTGTCATTTCCTGATTGTTGATTTTAGCCATTCTGACTGGTGTGAGGTGATATCGCATTGTGGTTTTGATTTGTATTTCCCTGATGCCGAGTGATATGGAGCACTTTTTCATGTGTCTGTTGGCCATCTGGATGTCTTCTTTGCAGAAATGTCTGTTCATGTCCTCTGCCCATTTCTTGATTGGATTATGTGTTCTTTGGGTGTTGAGTTTGCTAAGTTCTTTATAGATTCTGGACACTAGTCCTTTATCTGATATGTCGTTTGCAAATATCTTCTCCCATTCTGTCAGTTGTCTTTTGATTTTGTTAACTGCTTCCTTTGCTGTGCAAAAGCTTTTGATCTTGATGAAATCCCAATAGTTCATTTTTTCCCTTGCTTCCCTTGCCTTTTGCGTTGTTCCTAGGAAGATGTTGCTGCGGCAGAGGTCGAAGAGGTTGCTGCGTGTGTTCTCCTCAAGGATTTTGATGGATTCCTTTCTCACATTGAGGTCCTTCATCCATTTTGAGTCTATTTTTGTGTGTGGTGTAAGGAAATGGTCTAATTTCATTTTTCTACATGTGGCTGTCCAATTTTCCCAGCACCATTTATTGAAGAGGCTGTCTTTTTTCCATTGGGCATTCTTTCCTGCTTTTTTGAAGATTAGTTGACCATAGATTTGAGGGTCTATTTCTGGGCTCTCTATTCTGTTCCATTGATCTATGTGTCTGTTTTTGTGCCAGTACCATGCTGTCTTGATGATGACAGCTTTGTAATAGAGCTTGAAGTCCGGAATTGTGATGCCACCAACGTTGGCTTTCTTTTTCAATATCCCTTTGGCTATTCGAGGTCTTTTCTGGTTCCATATAAATTTTAGCATTATTTGTTCCATTTCTTTGAAAAAGATGGATGGTACTTTGATAGGAATTGCATTAAATGTGTAGATTGCTTTAGGTAGCATAGACATTTTCACAATATTTATTCTTCCAATCCAGGAGCATGGAACATTTTTCCATTTCTTTGTGTCTTCCTCAATTTCTTTCATGAGTACTTTATAGTTTTCTGAGTATAGATTCTGTGTCTCTTTGGTTAGGTTTATTCCTAGGTATCTTATGGTTTTGGATGCAATTGTTAATGGGATTGACTCCTTAATATCTCTTTCTTCTCTCTTGCTGTTGGTGTAGAAATATGCAACTGTTTTCTGTGCATTGATTTTATATCCTGACACTTTACTGAATTCCTGTATAAGTTCTAGCAGTTTTGGAGTGGAGTCTTTTGGGTTTTCCACATATAGTATCATATCATCTGCGAAGAGTGATAATTTGACTTCTTCTTTGCTGATTTGGATGCCTTTAATTTCCTTTTGTTGTCTGATTGCTGAGGCTAGGACCTCTAGTACTATGTTGAATAGCAGTGGTGATAATGGACATCCCTGCTGTGTTCCTGACCTTAGCGGAAAAGCTTTCAGTTTTTCTCCATTGAGAATGATATTTGCGGTGGGTTTTTCATAGATGGCTTTGATGATCTTGAGGTATGTGCCCTCTATCCCTACACTTTGAAGAGTTTTGATCAGGAAGGGATGCTGTACTTTGTCAAATGCTTTTTCAGCATCTATTGAGAGTATCATATGGTTCTTGTTCTTTCTTTTATTGATGTGTTGTATCACATTGACTGATTTGCGGATGTTGAACCAACCTTGCAGCCCTGGAATAAATCCCACTTGGTCGTGGTGAATAATCTTTTTAATGTACTATTGAATCCTATTGGCTAGTATTTTGTTGAGTATTTTCGCATCTGTGTTCATCAAAGATATCGGTCTATAGCTCTCTTTTTTGGTGGGATCCTTGTCTGGTTTGGCGATCAAGGTGATGCTGGCCTCATAAAATGAGTTTGGAAGTTTTCCTTCCATTTCTATTTTTTGGAACAGTTTCAGGAGAATAGGAATTAGTTCTTCTTTAAATGTTTGGTAGGGGGCGCCTGGGTGGCTCAGTGGGTTAAGCCACTGCCTTCGGCTCAGGTCATGATCTCAGAGTCCTGGGATCGAGTCCCGCATCGGGCTCTCTGCTCAGCCCTCAGCAGGGAGCCTGCTTCCTCCTCTCTCTCTCTGTCTGCCTCTCTGCCTACTTGTGATCTCTCTCTGTCAAATAAATAAAATCTTTAAAAAAAAAAAAATTTAAATGTTTGGTAGAATTCCCCCGGGAAGCCGTCTGGCCCTGGGCTTTTGTTTGTTTGGAGATTTTTAATGACTGTTTCAATCTCCTTACTGGTTATGCGTCTGTTCAGGCTTTCTACTTCTTCCTGGTTCAGTTGTGGTAGTTTATATGTTTCTAGGAATGCATCCATTCCTTCCAGATTGTCAAATTTATTGGCGTAGAGTTGCTCATAGTATGTTCTTATAATAGTTTGTATTTCTTTGGTGTTAGTTGTGATCTCTCCTCTTTCATTCATGATTTTATTTATTTTGGTCCTTTCTTTTTTCTTTTTGATAAGTCGGGCCAGGGGTTTATCAATTTTATTAATTCTTTCAAAGAACCAGCTCCTAGTTTCGTTGATTTGTTCTATTGTTTTTTTGGTTTCTATTTCATTGATTTCTGCTCTGATATGATTTCTCTTCTCCTGCTGGGCTTAGGGTTTCTTTCTTGTTCTTTCTCCAGCTCCTTTAGGTGTAGGGTTAGGTTGTGTACCTGAGACCTTTCTTGTTTCTTGAGAAAGGCTTGTACCGCTATATATTTTCCTCTCAGGATTGCCTTTGTTGTGTCCCACAGATTTTGAACCTTTGTATTTTCATTATCATTTGTTTCCATGATTTTTTTCAATTCTTCTTTAATTTCCCGGTTGACCCATTTATTCTTTAGAAGGATACTGTTTAGTCTCTATGCATTTGGGTTCTTTCCAAACTTCCTTTTGTGGTTTAGTTCTAGCTTTAGAGCATTGTGGTCTGAAAATATGCAGGGAATGATCCCAATCTTTTGATACCAGTTGAGTCCTGATTTAGGACCAATACCTCCTTTTTTAAATATTAGTTACCATGCAGTACATCATTAGTGTTTGATGTAGTGATCAATGATTCATTGTTTCCATGTAACACCCAGTGCTCATTATAACATGTATGCTCCTTAATACCCATCACCTGACAACCTCATTCCACCACCCTCTCCCTTCTGAAACCCTCTGTTTATCTCCCAGATTTTATTTTTCTAAAACTACTTTGTATTTTTACTCTATATCAGTCTAAGAAAATGATATATTTCCATATAATAAGAATCCTCATTCATCTCTATCCACTTATTAGTGAGGTTTACTATTTTAGTATAATTAGCCTATAGCCCAGGTCTCTGAATTATGCAACTATAATCAGACATTATGAAAAACAGAATACAATTTAGACTGTGTACATATGATTGAGAATAATTATTGGCATTTTGGAGAATGCATAATAAAAGAAGAGAATACAAAACAAATAAAACAAATCTCTCTAGTCAGCTAGGCTAAAGTACCTAATAGTGATGTTCTTTTGAGTTAAGTCTTACCTGAGAATTAACAAAAATATTTCCTGAAAATCTAGCATCTAGAACATCCAGACCTAGAGTAACATCTGTGGTCACAGTGTAAAACGTTGTATTTCTTGCTTGGCCTAAGTCTGCTGACACCAGTTATATCAGTTGTATGCAAAACTTGATTCCATATACAGGGTCTGTGCTTATTTATAAAGATTTCTTGCCAATCCCTCAATATTTGCACTGGTGGGGGAGTTATAAGCATCAGCCTAATACTATTTCCTTGCTTTGGTTGACAACCAATGAAGAATGAAACCAAAGCACTGAGCCTGGAATGGATATAAATTGGGGATCAATGTGTTACTTTTACTAACTAGGCAGACAACCATCCAATAGCTCTCTTCTTTGAAAGAACAAAGCCATTTGAGAATTGATGAATTCAGCTTGGATCAATGATCAAAGTGGGGGACCGGTTACTATCTCTTCACATTTAGGACTTGATGACTATGGGTGGAAAGCACTGAGTCTTACAGCTGATAACACTGAAGATTTTGACATAATTGCTGCCAGAAGAGGGAGAGATGGAGACACACTGCATTCTTAATAGAACAACCCACAACTCTTAGACTAAATGTCAGATGCTCAATAATGAGAATATATCTCTAATCTCCCTGTGAGAAGGGTATGTTAATTAGGCAGAAAGAGAGGTAAAGTGTTTATTCCAATAACCTGTTCTTGTGAAGAAAAAAAGAAAATCACATTCCAAAGGAAATATAAGGATGACTTAGAAGTGTTCTAGTGCTTTCTAATTTTTAGATACAAAGGCCAATGGACTAAGAGACATCTTTTTTTTTAATTTATTTTTATTTATTTTAAGCATAAAAGTATTCATTATCTTTTCACCACACCCAGTGCTCCATGCAATCCATGCCCTCTATAATACCTACCACCTGGTACCCCAACCTCCCACCCCCCCCTCACTTCAAACCCCTCAGATTGTTTTTTAGAGTCCATAGTCTCTAATGGTTCTTTAGAGAAGTAAAAAAAAAAAAATCAATATTATTTTCAAAAACTATATAGAGTAAAAGGATATAATCAAAATATATTAATGTAATATAAAGGGAATAGAAAGAAAGAGGATGAAAGCAAAGCTATGAAATTACATGCAAACAAGAAAAAAAAATTGGAAGCAAAATTGAGTATGGAAACCAAATGACAGAGATTAAAGAGTGAAGGCAGAAAGCACATTCCTCACTTTTTAAAAAAGATTTTATTTATTTATTTGACAGACAGAGATCACAAGTAGGCAGAGAGGCAGGCAGAGGTGGGGAGGGAAGCTGGCTCCCCGCTGAGCAAAGAGCCCTACTCGGGACTCAATCCCAGGACCCTGAGATCATGACCCTAGCCAAAGGCAGAGGCTCAACCCACTGAGCCACCCAGGCGCCCACATTCCTCATTAAAACGTTTGATAGAACAACAGAGTAAGTGACCTGAAGACTTGTATATGATGGGACTAAATTGCACATGGCTGCAAAAACAGAAGGATCAATCAAGTAAAGAATAAGGGAGTAAGACTGCCTAGAGAAAGGAAGAAACAAGTACTCAGAAGAAGTTTCTTGGTTTGTTCTTGAGGACTTACCCAATCAAAAGTCTTTGTGGTTCCCCAGGTGCTTTTTGGTGCTGAAAATTATAGCAGTTTATTGTGCAAATGAAGAGACCAAGAAGGGATGGTGGATGGGTTCAGGAGACACAGTAAGCTTTAGAGGGGATGGAGGAAGCCCTCCAGACACTGAAGGAAATGATGAAAAGACAGATATAGAGCTGTGATTCTCAATCTTTTGTGCACATGAGAATGATCTGGAGATGTTAAAAACTCTGATACTCAAGTCACACTGTTACCCAACTACTGAGAGTGGGAACAGGAATCAATGATTTTTGTGGAGCATAACAAATAACATGGAGGACATGGGGAGATGGAGAGGAGAAGGGAGTTGAGGGAAATTGGAAGGGAAGGTGAACCATGAAAGACTATGGACTCTGAAAAACAACCTGAGGGTTTTGAAGGGGCAGGGGTGGGAGGTTGTGGGTGGCAGGTGGTGGGTATTAAGGAGGGCACGTATTGCATGGAGCACTAGGTGTGGTGCAAAAACAATGAATACAGTTATGCTGAAAAGAAATTTAAAAAAATAATAATAAAGTTACAAAGTGATTGCAATAAGCAACCAAGATTGATAACCACTAACATAGGGGACATTTTCCAGACATGTTCTATGGAACACTAGTTCTGAAGTATGCCACTTAAAGTAGTTTAGACTTTCAAGAATAATATTACTTTTCATGAAACAAACTTATGTGGTGATAGTATGTCTTCATACATAAAGTGAGTTTCCTTTTTTAAAAAAATATTTTATTTATTTATTTGACAGAGGGATAGAGGAATTACAAGTAAGCAGAGCTGCAGGCAGAGGGAAGGGGAGAAGCAGCCTCTCAGATGAGCAGGGAGCCCGATGTGGGGCTCAATCCCAGGACCCTGGAATAATGACCTGAGCCAAAGGCAGCCGCTTAACCAACTGAACCACCCAGGAACTCCTAAAGTGGGTTTCTAAGGAGATAAACTTGGCCAATGTCACACACTTTACCATTAATTAGGGATCAGAAATAGAACTTTAAGATATGAATAATTTCAAGTGATGCTTGAAATTTTTAGGCTTAAAACAAGAGTTTCACTTAATTAAATACATATGTATATAGAGAGGTAGAATTTCCAATAAAACAAAATTGTGAGGTCTGATTACTATTCAATTGTTAGGTAATAAATAAGGGAGTGATGTTTGCTGTATTTTTAAACTTTGGCTCTTAAAGAATTTTAGGGGCATAGAATCAATGATTTGTTAAAAAGATACAGATTTCTGCTATACTTATTTTATGCAGTGTGAAATGACACAGGGATATTCAAAACAAGTCTCCCTAGCTTCACTGATAGTGCTTTCATGCTACTCTGTATTTATAACCTGTTTAAATGTTGGAAGTCTAGGAAAGCAATTCAGTGATTATATTTCTTGAAGTTTTAATACTAAAACCAAAATTGAGATAGCACATGCACTTGTGATTTATTCACTAGGCTTTTGCCAATAAGATATCAAAGCTATTTCTTTGGTCATGAAATTCTATACCCCTAAAACAAATTTACCAGGCTGAGAAATATACTAAATAACCTCCTTAGTGCAATTTTCATGGATACTTCATCCAAGTATTGTTCATTAACAGCAGTTCTTAAAGATTAAAGGATTAAAGGATATTTTCAATAATGTGATAAGCACTCCCTTAAATGTTTTATTTGGCAAGGGAGAGGTGGGGACAGGGGAGTTAGACTTTTATACTTATTCAAATATTGGATTTTCATCATGTATTGAGTGCCCATTTTTAAAGACTTAAGGGAAAATAAAATACATCAACATCATCTTAAACACTGTTTGCTCTCTGGTAAGTTGATAACTAACTCACTCATGTCAGTTGCTTCAGGGTTTCTTAAAGACAATTTTTATCATGCTGTAGAAGCTAGGTAAGAATTATTGCACTTTCCAGCAGAACATAAGGGCAAGGGTCCCATTTAACTTCTTTTTACTGTAAAGCTTAAATTACACTATGGGTAACATTAGTTTTTTTAAAAAAGATTTATTTATTTATTTTTGAGAGGGAGTGTGCCAGCGAAGAGAGAGGCAGAGGGAAAGAAGTAGACTCCCCACTGAGCTCAAAGCCTGAGGCAGGACTAGATCTCATGACGCTCAGACCATGATATGAATCAAAACCAAGAGTCAGTGGCTTAGCCAACTGGGCCACCCAGCTGCCCCCACTGGTTAATCCCTTGGTTAATGAATTAAGCTATATATATGAAAATAATTTGCAACCTATTGTGTACTACTCAAATGCAAGCATTTTAAAAAGCTTTATAAAGATGGCATTTTGATGTTTCCTACTTGCTATAAATCTTGGTCATTGAAAAATAAAGAGATGGGGTAAATTTGGAAAACGTTATATCATGAAGTTAATATATTACTATTCCCAAGTGTCCTGGGGCCTCCAACAGTAATATAAGTTTAAAAAAAAAAATTCTGTGGAACACACCAAGTAGATGACAGATGGTAGCAGATTTTTTTGACCCATGATCATAGTAATAATATCACTGCAAGACTTTTTGCTATCTTTTTGTTTACCTCTGGGGCTCATTTCAGTTCAATGTTACCAAATTCTCATAAAGGACACAAAGCATTCATCTATGAATAAGTAATTATTATTTTTAAAGATTTTATTTGTTTATTTGACACAGAGAGAAAGATCACAAGTAGTCAGAGAGGTAGGCAAAGAGGTGGGGGGCGGAAAGCAGGCTCCCTGCTGAGCAGAAAGCCTGATACGGGGCTCTATCCCAGGACCCTGAGATCATGACTTGAGGTGAAGGCAGAAGCTTAACCCACTGAGCCACCCAGGTACCCCTGTGAATAAGTAATTCTTAAAAATACCACCTTATACTTGTTAGAATGGCAAAAATTAACAAAGCAGGAAACAATAAATGTTGGTGAGGATGTGGAGAAATGGGAACCCTCTTACATTGTTGGTGGGAATGCAAGCTTGTACAGACACTCTGGAAAACAGTATGAATTTCCTCAAGAAGTTTAAAATAGTGCTACCCTATGACCCAGCAATTGCACTACTTGGTATTTACCCTAAAGATACAGACAGAGCGAAAAGAAGGGCCATATGCACCCCAAGGTTCATAGCAATAGTGTCTACAATAGCCAAACTGTGGGAGGAACCAAGATACACTTCAACAGATGTTGATAAAGATGTGATACATATATACAATGGAATATTATTCAGCCATCAGAAAGGGTGAATACCCACCATTTTCACTGACATGGATGGAACTGGAGGGGATTATGCTAAGTGAAATAAGTCAAGCAGAGAAAGACAATTATCATATGGTTTCACTCACATGTGGAACATAAGGAATAGCATGGAGGACCATAGAGGAAGGGAGGGAAAACAGAAGGGGGAGAAATCAGAGAAGGAGATGAACCACGAGAGACTGTGGACTCTGGGAAACAAACTGAGGGTTTCAGAGGGTAGGAGTGTGGGGGGATGAGGTAACTGGGTGATGGGTATTAAGGAGGGCATGTGTGATGATGAGCACTGGGTGTTATACACAACTAATGAATCATTGAACACTATAACAAAAACTAATGATAAACTATATAGTGGCTAACTGAACATAATAAATTTTAAAAATAATGTTTACATGTAAAAAAAAATTCATTTGGGAACTTTTCACATATAGAGAGCCACAACTGGCCAAAATTAACATAAGAGTAAAAACAAAGTCCCTTCTGCAGTTTTTCATAGTCAACTTTATGTTTCTAACTAATAACAATTTTGTAAATTTTTATTACAGGCAAGATCAGAAGAGTTTCTTCCTTTAGACTATTTTTAACAAAACTCTTTGTAGAATTTTGCAGTTGAATTAATTTCTACATGTGACAGTCCTTTCACACTCTATGCAAGTGCCATTTTATTAAATTATGTGGATTTATAGAATTTGGTGCCAGCCTAAACATTTCAACCACAACCTCCTCCTGAGGAAACATGGACAAAAATTGAAAATCTTTTGGGTTTTTTTTTTTGCTTCTACTGCAGTAATTTTGAAAACTTGTATGAAAGTGTGGACAAAGGGAAAAACAGGTTATCCGTATGTGGTAATTTGTGCCTACGACCTCTTGGCAGATAGGGAGCCCTCTGGCCTCATGAAATACAGGAGTGGCCTGGAAAAGTTTAAGTAGTTGTGGCATAAAATTATGTCTTTTCATTCATCATGATCTGTAAACAAGGGTGATAGAGAGCAGAGTTTTGTAGTCATTCACAGGAAATGCCAGGGCTGCTAAGAGCAAAAACCAAGCCCTGAGGGAGGAGAGAACTTCAGAGAGTTCAGGATTTCCCCATCCAACAGGTCAGGGCTCTGCCTAGAGTCTAAATTTTATAAAGATGGGTTCTTAACCTACTCAAGAGTTAGCGTGGATATGAAGGCCTTGGTATTGGCTGATAGGACTTGCTAATTTTGCCCCATTACATTAACTTTTTCTTTAAAGTCATTAATCAATTTTTATTTTAGAAGAGTTTTGGATTTACAGAGAAGTTGCAAGAATACTGCTCAGAGCTCCCAAATACCTGAGCTCAGTAATGAATGAGAAATTTGGTTGCTTTGCATCCTAGTCAGCAATTGGGTATTGTCAAAGTCTTGAATTTTTTTTTTTCTGTATTGATTTAATGAGAAGTAATACTTCACATTTGTACATGACTGTATAGTTTACGTAGCATTTGCACCTACATCATTTTGTTTGGCCCTTACAGCAATCTTGTGAAATGACAGGGAGGCTGACTTGCTTCACGTTAAAGAATCAGTAAGTAGAGGAACCCAGGACTTCAACCCAGATCAGATTCAGTCCAATCCTCAGCATTTACATGTATGGTTTTGAGCAATAATTGATATTCATAAATAATATTCTTTTGTTACTTTTAGGAGTCTGATGCTCTACGGACTGAGCTAGCCAGGCTCTTTTATTACTTTTAAAAATACTCTTTTATTCTTATTTTTTTACATAAAAGATGTTTCATTTTTCTTAACTTCCAGGATAGTTAACTTGCAATGTTGTATTCATTTCAGTTGTACAGCATAGTGATTCAATGCTTCCATACATCATCCTGTGGTCTTCACAGCAGGTGCACTCCACAATCCCCATCACCAGAGTCACCCCTCCCCACACCCACCTCGTCTTTAGTAACCATCAGTTTGTTATCTATAGTTAAATGTCTGTTTCTTGGTTTGTCTTTCTTTCCCCTCCCCACCTTTGGTCATTTGTTTTGTTTCTTAAATTCCACATATGAGTGAAATTATGTTATTTGCCTTTCACTGACTGACTGACTTCGCTTAGTGTTAGACTCTTT
This sequence comes from Mustela nivalis, assembly GCF_964662115.1. Taxonomy (NCBI): domain Eukaryota; kingdom Metazoa; phylum Chordata; class Mammalia; order Carnivora; family Mustelidae; genus Mustela; species Mustela nivalis. The sequence continues at coordinate 128,096,663 of NC_139021.1, forward strand.
AGCTCCATCCATGTTATTGCAAATGGCAAGATTTCATTCTTTTTATGGCTGAACAATATCCCATTGTCTGTATATACCACTTCCTTATCTGTTTATCTATTGATGGACACCTGGGCTGCTTCCATAATCTGACTACTGGAAATAATGCTACAGTAAATATAAGAATGCAGTATTCCTTTGAGTTAATGTTTTTTTTATTCTTGGGTATATACCTATTAGTGGGATTACTGGATCATAGGGTAGTTCTGCATTTGACTTTTTCAGGAACCTCCATACTCTTTTCCACAGCGGCTACAGAAGTTTGCATTCCCACCAATTGTACAAGAGGGTTCCTTTTTCTCCACATCCTGATCAGCATTTGTTATTTCTTATAGTTTGATTTTACTCTTTCTGACAGATGTGAGGTAGTTTTATAATTTGATTTGCATTCCCCTGATGATGAGTGAAGTTGAGCATCTTTTCATGTGTCTGTTGACCATCCATATGTCTTCTTTGGAGAAATTTCTGTTCATGTCTTCTGCCCATTTTTCAATTGGATTGTTTTTTAGGTGTTGAGTTACCTAATTACTTTACACAGTTTGGTAATAACCCTTTACTGGATAAGTCATTTGCAAATATCTTTTTCCATTCAACAGATTGTATTTTAGTTCTGTTGATTACTTCCTTCCCCTATGCAGAAGCCTTTTATTTTTATGAAGTCCCAATAGTTTATTTTTGCTTTTGTTTCCCTTGCCTCAAGAGATATATCATTTAAGAAGTCACTATGGCCGATGTCAAAGACATTACTTCATGTGCTCTCTTCTAGGAATTTTATGGTATCAGGTCTCATATCTATATCATTAATCCATCTTGAGTTTATATTTGTGTATGGGGTGAGAAAGTGGCCCAGTTTTGTTCTTTTGCATGTAGCTGACCAATTTTCCCAACATCATTTGTTGAAGAGACTGTCCTTCCCCACTGGATAATCTTTCCTGCCTTGTTGAAAATTACTTGACCATATCAGTGTGGGTTTTTTTTCTGGGCTTTCTATTCTCAGCCACGGTCTATGTATCATAGTACCTTCCTGTGTTAGTACCATCCTGCTTTGATTACCATAGCTTTGCAATATTACTTTAGGTCTGAATTGTGATGCCTATAGTTTTATTTTTCTTCTTCAAAATTGTTTTATCATGTTTTGATGGGGGTGCATTAAATCTGTAGATTGCTTTGTATAATATAGACATTTTAATATTTGTTCTTCCAATTTGTGAGCATGGAATGTTTATCCATTTTCTTGTGTCCTTTGCAATTTCTTTCATCATTGTTTTATAGTTTTTAAGTTCAAAGTATTGGATTATAAAGTTTTAGTGTTTGTAGCTGTATTCATTGTTGTTTTAATTTGCATATCCATAGTAACAAATTATAGTGAACATCTTTTCATATGATCATTTGCTTCTCTGTATATATTCTTTACTGAAGTATTCATTCAGATCATTTGCTCATTTATTAATTAGGTTATTTGTTTTCTTACAGTTGAATATTGAGTTTTTTGTACTTCTGAATACAGCTCCTTTATTAAATATGTATTTTGAAGACACTTTCATTTTGTGGCTTGTATTTTCACTTTCTTAACAATTTCTTTAAAAGTAAACCTTTTGGGGGGCCTGGATGGCTCAGTGGGTTAAAGCCTCTGCCTTCAGCTCAGGTCATGATCCCAGGGTCTTGGGATCGAGCCCCTCATCGGGCTCTCTGCTCTGCGGGGGCCTCCTTCCTCCTCTCTCTCTCTCTGCCTGCCTCTCTGCCTACTTGTGATTTCTGTCTGTCAAATAAATAAATAAATAATCTTAAAAAAATAAATAAAAATAAACATTTTTCTTTAAATGGAAATAAAATGTAAAGTTTAATATTTAAATTTAAAGTGAAACATTGTGTGCCAGATTTACTAAAAAATAGTTTTCCCTTTCATCAGTAGACAGTCACCGTATTAATGAATTAAAAAATAATGAAGTACAATTTGTCATATTTTTTTTTCTTTTATGGATCATACTTTTGGGTCTATACTAGCAACTCATCTGCAAACCCAAGTTCATGCATATTTTCTTCTATATTTTCTTAGAGAAGTTCTACACTTTTACATTTTACATTTGGGTCTCTGATTCATTTTGAGTCAAATTTTGCATAAGGCGTGAGGTCTCTTGTTTTGCATATGGAAGTCTAAGCTCATCTTTTTTCTGTTGAACAGTTTCTGTGCCATTATTAATGATTAGTTAACTATATTTATTTGTAAGTCTCTTTTGAGCTCTTTATTCTGTTCCATTGATCAATAGGTCTATTTTGGTATAATATAGTGCAATATATATATTGCAATGTAATTGCAATATTCCAATATAATGCAGTCTTGGTTACAATGCATTTAAGATTAATTTTGTTTTTGTTGTTGTTGTTTAATTAAAGTACAATTGACACATAATATTACATTAGTTTCTAATGTACAAAATAGTGATCCAAGTCTATATGTCATGCTATGCTCACCACAAGTATAGCTACCATGTGTCACCATACAATACTGTTGTAATATCATTGATATGTTCCTCATGCTGCAATTTACCATGTAATTATGTAAACCTTAACTGGTAGCTTGTATCTCCCACTCCCCTTCACCCATTTTGCCCATCCCTTCTCCCCCTGCCCCTCTGATGACCGTCACTTTTTTCTCTGTTATATATGGGTCTGTTTCTGCTTTTTGGTTGTTTGTTCACTTGTTTTGCTTTTTAGATTCCATATGTAAGTGAAATCATAGAGTATTTGTCTTTCTCTGCCTGACTCATTTTATCTAACATAATACCCTCTAGGTTCATTCATGCAGTCACAAATGTCAAGGTCTCATTCTTTTTGATGGCTGAGTAATATTCTGTTGTATATATATAACATATTCTTTATCTATTCACCTATCAATAACTACTTGGGTTGCTTTCATACCTTGGCTGTTGCAAATGCTGCAATTAACATAGGAGTGCATATATCTTTTTAAATTAGTATTATTGTTTTATTTGGGTAACCTACTGAATCATATGGCATTTTTACTTTCGGCTTATTGTGGACAGTCCATAGTGTTTTCCACAGTGGCTGTACAAATTTAAATTCCCACCAACAGTGTATAAAAGTTCCTTTGTCTCCACACCCTAGATAATACTTATTTCTTGTCTTTTTTTTTATTCTAGCCATTCTGACAAGTGATAGTTCATTGTGGTTTTAATTTGCATTTCGATGATGATTAGGGCTGTTGGGTATCTTTCCATGTATTTCTTTGCCATCTCTATGTTTTCTTTGGCATAATGTCTGTTCATGTCTTCTCTCCATTTTTAATTGGATATTTGGGGGTTTTTTGGTGTTGAGCGGTATACATTCTTTACATATTTTGGATATTAACTCCTTATCAGATATATAATTTACAAATATCTTCTTTCATTCAGTAGGTTACCTTTTCATTTTGTTGGTTGTTTCTTTTGCTATGTTTAAGATAAACTTGGAAATCAGGTTTTAAGGATTAGTGTGATGGCCTCCAAGTTCTTTACACACTGGAGCTGAAGCCAGAAGCTTCATCACCTTACCTTTTGTATTATCTTCACCTTGATATCTAACATATGTCCACACTAAAAGGAAATACGATTCTATTCTACCTTTTTCTGACATTTTCTATTTTTTTGTGATTTCTAATTTATGATGTCATTTTATAGGACCTTTAATCATCCTTGTATCTATCACAGTAAGTAAGGTAGAACTAAGCAGTATATCCTTGTTTATCTATTGAATTTATGAAGACATAGATAAGGAGCTGCTTACTTGGGTTCATTACAGGTGGAATGTAGTAGAAGCAAGTCATTCTTTCAGAAGACTGAAATCCCGACATTTCAGAACTGGGAGAAGAAGAATTAATTATCAAAATTCTTGTAATCCATTCTGTCATATCAAATAAATTCTAATTCTCATTTTAAAAATAAACATGAGCTAAGTCAAAATTCCCAAATCCCCTACAATAAGCAAGTACCACTACTTTATAGTCACAGCCCACACATAATCATTTGTATTTTTGTTAAGTTTATTTTGTGGTTACAACACCAAGTGAAACATAATTGGGTAAGTTAAATATTTAGGAAGCCCAGGGAGATAATCACCATTGGTTTATGCTGGCAAAAATTCATTCATTATTTAAACTATGTACTCTTTCCTATTCTGAATTGCTGTGGATTGTTCTCTGGTGTCTAGATGTGGATTGCTGGCTAAAATATTGAGGCTTAAATTCAGATCTTGGCAATGTTTGTAAAGAAAATTGAATCTACATCACATTAGTAAGTTCAAGCCCACAACTGCCTGAATATTAAAGCTTTTGTATGGAATTAGGGAATAAGGAATCTTGTTTACAATTCTAATTTATCATGTAATTGCTTTGGCCAGTGCAGGAGTTCTTTTCAATTAGTGCTTTACCCAGAACAGTAAGCCCTCAATACATTGGAGTAAATGGTAGCATTTGACAATTTCTTTTATTATTTCGCTCTAGCTCAGTATATAAGCCAGTGCACCTCTGTAACATAACTTCCAAACATATGAAGGAGACACCTGCTAGTTCAGAAATACCTTATGTCAGAGTATAAAGTTCAAGGTGAAAGCTCCAGCTCTTGTTACCATCATCTGTTCCATGGAAAACTCTATGTAAGCTCTGGTCCTAATCTTCCACATATTTACACTCAAATTAGAATATAAGACTTATTATTGAAGAAAAAATATATAGAAAAACTAGTACACTGAACCCAATGGTGCAAAAATTTTGGAGACCATAGTATCATTATCTAGAGCTTTGTGGTTTAAATCAATGACAGACACAGTATAAACTTCCAAAAGAAATTTTAGTTTAGAAAGTAAATTTTATTTGAGTCTTCATGAATTATATATGAAAACATTATTTTAAAATATAGTACTAAGGAATTTTAAAACTGCCCTATCTGCCACCTGTTCCTATTGCATCCTCCCTTAACCACAAGGGCTCAGAGATAATTGTTGCTGTAGGAGGAGGACAAAGAGAAAGAATCAAAATTCAACATGGCATTTTCAAGATAAGCTTCAGGGACCCATTTCGGAGACTAAAACTGAAAACCAAGGCTTACTTGGAAGAAATTTCATTATTATGTTCTTATGTTGTTGTTGTTGTTGTTGTTGTTGTTTTATGTATCAAAAGACAAAGTCTCAAAGAAAAAAAATGTTTATTGGTTAGCAGTGGACTGAGTAGATGCAGAGAGATGAAGAACAAGTCCCAGGAAAGCATTGTCATTGTCCTGATTTGGGGAAATGAAAACGATCCAAAGGACATGAAGAAGTAGAATATAGAGAAGTAGAGAGTACCCGTGAAACACCCAGTCTGCCTGAGTGAATGTCATTAATGCCCACCATCAGGGACATGCATGAGAGCCAAGCTACTTCCCTAGAATAATCTGTCATCATTGAGAGGCTTAGAAGTTTTCTCTGTGAAAGAACTCCACCATCTAACATTCTCCTTGCTGTTGAAAGAATGCATCCATACACAGCTGTTGTGACTATTTGATCATCCAGATTGAATAAACTCCCTGTAGTCAAAATTGTGTAAACCTTCTGAACTCTTGTGTGACACTTTCCTTTAAACACAAAACAAACTGAGGGTTGCTGGGGGGAGGGGGTTTGGGAGAAGGGGGTGGGATTATGGACATTGGGGAGGGTATGTGCTTTGGTGAGTGCTGTGAAGTGTGTAAACCTGGTGATTCACAGACCTGTACCCCTGGGGATAAAAATATATGTTTATAAAAAATAAAAAATTTAAAAAAAAGTAATAATACCATTAAAAAAATAAAATAAACAGATTAAACTGTATGGGAGATACTCAAAGGGAGTAATTGTGGTTAAAAAGAAAAAGTATAGTCTGTCATCTCTGCAGCTCTGCATTGTCACTTGTCAGTTATGTTCATTATTCTTGATAAACTTTATTTTTCTTATTTGGGCTGAATTAGTTAGAATCACCCCATCCCAAGATGCAACAAGGATTGAAAATCATCCCAGTAGGTAGTTATACAACTTTTATCTGTCTTAAGAATGTCATAGGCTGAGAAAAGTTGAATAACTCTATTCCTTCGTTTAAAATTTAGAAACAGATAAGGGCCTGGGAGTTCCAGTAGTTACCATGTTAATATAATGGAACCAATAACATGATCATATAAGTGTTGTAAAGAATAAATTAAAATTATTTTCTTAATAACCTAGCACAGTGTTTGGCACACAGTCAATATCAATTAATGCTGGATAAGAATACCACATCTCTCATTCCCCAAAAAAGAGATGGAAGTGAAATAAATTAAAGGGGTAGAAGAAATCTACTAATAGTTCAATCAAAAGTCCACTGTAGGGGTGCCTGGGTTGCTTAGTGGGTTGGGCCTCTGCCTTTGGCTCAGGTCATGATCTCAGGGTCCTGGGATCGAGCCCCGCGTCGGGCTCTCCTCAGCGGAGAGCCTGCTTCCCCCTCCCTCTCGGCCTGCTTGTGATCTCTCTCTCTCTCTCAAATAAATAAATTAAAAAAAAAAAAAAAGGCCACTGCAAAAGAAAAAGAGAATAAGAGTCAAAAACATCTTCCCTCCTTAACACAATTGACCTACCAGCAATGCAGTCAGAATCTTCATTTGGGTCTTCTTCATAATCTGCACTAATCCCTGCGCCAAACAAACTGGGTTGCTAGGTATTAACCGTGAAGACAGTTGAAACAAATGAATTGTGTGAGCCAGGATTTATTGGTTTTATGTGTTTAAGGATCAGCTGCTTTCCCAGAGAGCAAGCCATCACCAAATAAAGGATGTGACTTTTTAAGTGGATTTCATCTAAGAAGTGCCACGTCCCTGATGGCACATCATAAACAGGTGGCACTCATTTTCCATTACCCTTCAGAAGTCACCAAAAACATCATAACATTTCAATTGAACTGCAGTTGAGAATAAATGTCCATTTTATTATCTCCGTAAGCATTATTGAATGAGCAAGGAGAGGGGAATTTAACTGTCTGCTCTTTTCTTTTTATAGCTCTTGACAGAAGTAGAACTCCAACTAACTGATGGACAGTGGCACAAAGGGGCACTAAAGTTGTATTAGGGATGTTTGCATCTTATTATTCAGGCTTCATCTCGAACAGATGTCCCAGAATCTTGAAAGGAGAGTTAGAGATTTACAAAGCAGAATGACAGTGCAGCATCCCAGGTAAAGAAAGATCTGGGAGGAACAAAAGTCAACTCAAGTGTTAGCTCTGATTATCAAACATACTGGCTAAAGTTGTATCTTTATCACAGGGATTGTTGTATAAATTCATGGATAATTTACATCATTTAAAAGAAACTTAAAGGGGCGCCTGGGTGGCTCAGTGGGTTAAAGCCTCTGCTTTCAGCTCAGGTCATGATCCCAGGGTCCTGGGATCGAGCCCCGCATCCGGCTCTCTGCTCAGCGGGGAGCCTGCTTCCTTCTCTCTCTCTCTGCCTGCCTCTCTGCCTGTCATCTCTGTCAAATAAATAAATAAAATCTTAAAAAAAAAAAAGAAACTTAAATTATGTGGCCATCTTTAGCCTATTGTAGGGATAACAGATGACTTTGCCAGAGTCGTCCAAAATCTGATGATGGAATGGAGGGGTTGATAATGGTAATGAGGGTAATTTGGGGAAAATCCAACAATTATTTTGCTTATCTTCAGACCCCAATAATCACTTTGTGTTCATGAAAGAAAGAGAGAGAGAGAGAGGGAAGGAGGAAGGAGGAAGGAAGAAAGGTAGGAAGGAAGGAAGGAAACTCTGGCATCTGGCTACCCTCCTCACTCTGAGAGGTTATGCTCAGTTCTGGACCTTGTACCATAAACAGATTGATTGAATTTGAAAAAGGCTGGGGCCCAGCTTAAAATATTTTGAGTTCACCTTAGAGGAAGAACTTCTGAACAATTATAATCCTAAACATTTATTGTGTTCTATTACTATTGAGGTCTGTCACCTCTGTGGGCTCTGAATTATCACTTATTAGTTAAAATCACTGCTCAGGATAAGATTCAGTTTTCTTATCTATATGTTGTAGATTAAAAATAATAAATGCTTCTATTGTGTTTGCTTTTATAAGGTGACTTATTTACAAAAAGCATTTAGTACACCGACGGGCATGTTTAGTTACTATTATTACTATAACTAGTTATTATAAAAATTATATGTTTCTATAAAACATGACTTCTGAACAACCAGGAATATTTCTTCTGATATTAGAGTCCTACCTAAAGATAGTCAATCGTTTTTTAATTTTGTGTTGTCCCTGTTGGTATTTTAAAGATTAATATGCTAATTCTATTTTTGCTAAGGTTCTTAAGAGTCCATGGTCTTTCCAATATGGTTAGGATTTTTTATAGTTGCAACATTGCAACTATAGTCTGTGATTTAGTAAAACCTCCAAGAATATCTAAGGTACCTTAGATATTTGTCTCTGTTGTGTGGTAGCAGTGTTTTCCTTTTTTATGCCCAGAATTGGGAGGTGCAGAGAAAAACAAACAAACAAACAAACAAACAACAACAACAACAACAAAAAACAATGCAAAACAAAAAAGTACCTCTTTTATTTAAGGAGAAAGAAAAGAAAAGTCACCCTAGTCAGTACACTGGGCTGAAAATAGATATGATCAGAAATGGAGTTTTGTAAGTTACTCCTTTCAAGGCAGGCTACCATGTACTATCAAATCAACTTTAATTTATCGAGGAAGGTCTGAAGCCAGTTGGGAGAGATGACACCCCAAAACTTCATATATAATGCTAAATGAAGCAAATCTTCTGGGTATCCTAACTGCCTTCTTTCCCTCTTCTATCTTTTTTTTTTTTAAAGATTTTATTTTTTAAAGATTTTATTTATTTATCAGAGAGAGAAAGGGGGAGAGAGTGAGCACAGGCAGACAGAATGGCAGGCAGAGGCAGAGGGAGAAGCAGGATCCCTGCCGAGCAAGGAGCCTGATGTAGGACTCGATCCCAGGACGCTGGGATCATGACCTGAGCCGAAGGCAGCTGCTTAACCAACTGAGCCACCCAGGCGTCCCTTCCCTCTTCTATCTTAAAGGGTCATGCAATCCCTCTCCACAAGAACAGGAGTAATGGTAGGAAGAGGAGTTTTCAGGACTGAGGAGACACCCCCCCCCAAAAAAAAACTTTAAATGTCATTAGTCATGAAAATTTAGCATTATACAGCCAGAAAACACTGTTTATAAGACCTGAGTGATAGCTAAGAAACTTCATTCACTTTGTTTGGATGGCATATTATTATTGTTTTTTTTTGCAGTATCTCCAGTTTTGAATGGATGCAAAACATCCCATTTCCATTCTAAAGTGTTTAGTAGTGATTTGAAAGGTGTTCAAACTTACACAAAAGTAAAAAATTGTTTCCTCTCTTCATCTCATTTCCTTCTTTTTCTTTCTTTTACCCACCCACATATTTCATGTATTTTCCAACTCTGAAAATCTAACTCAATTTCTTTCTTTCTTTTTTTTTTTAAATTTTTATTGTGGTAAGACACAACGAGGTAAGGGTAAGACACATGAGATCTACCTACTTAAATTTTAATTATACAACACATTATTGCTAACTGGAGTCATGATGCAAGAAAGCATATCTCCAGAAATTATTCCTCTTGCAGAACTGTTTTTTTTTTTTCTCCAGAAATTTTATATCTGTTGAATAACATCCCTGTCTTGTACCTGTCTTCTCTCCTTAGAGGAAAATCTTTCAGTGTTTCACTATTGACTATGATGTTACCTGTAGGCTTGTCATATGTAGCCTTTATCATGTTGGGTACATCTCTTCCTTATCTAGTTTGTTGAGTTTTTATCATGAAAATATATTTAAATATTTTCAAATGCTTTCTCTGCATCTATTCAGTTGATCATGTGAATTTTATCCTTTATTAATGTGGTGTACTACACTAATTGGTTTGTATATATTAAAACCATCCTTGAATCCCAAGTTTTATCCCACAGGTAATGTGCCTGTGCATTTGAAGAAACAGTTGCTGCTCTGAGTCCTTACAGACTGTGATCAATAAGGAAAAACTTTTGCCAAGCACTTATCTGATTCTGGGAGCCTCTCTGAAAACTTTTCTATGGATGTGCATGTTCCTCTCCTCTCCCTTCTTCTTGTATGCTTTTTCCCAATGTCACAGAATCATACTGGCCATAGTAAACCATCTGTTCTTTTCCCCAGGGACCACACAATGGATGAACACTCAACACCTCTCTGTCCCTCCTGATGGACAAGTCTCAGGGTTGAGGGGACTTCTCTCAACACCAGAGAACCATGTTAGCTTCTGAAAGCCACCTACCTCTTTTTTCCTGGGATAGTTCACTGAAATTCTAGAATTTTGTGTGAAATCTACCTTTCTCTCTCTCTCTTTTTAGAAGGAGACATCTCAAAATCATGTACCTTCTTCCAACTTTGCAGTGCTATGTCACTACTGAAATCTGCCAACCCCATTTTTTTGTTCTTGGTTATCTCTGGGTGTCATAAATACCATTTCCCTCAGCATTCTGTGTGAGATGAGACAGTAGCAGGTATATCTGGTGGCACACCAAGATTAGATGCACACTTCAATCTTTCCTCCCCCTAGAGAGAAATAGTGGGCACAGGGATCTCTTAGTGTCGATCCATGCTGGCTTGGGTATGGGCTGATACCAGTAAAATGAAATTGCTCTTCACATCCATTTCAATGTGGCTATTCTCAGGTTTGTGCTCCTCTAGTCACTGCAACCTTGTAGCTGGATTCTGGATTTTTGATAACGGCATTTTGATGAGTATAGTGTTATTAAATGAGTGCTTCTCTGGGGGGATGAGGGCTAGGACTTCCTATTCTGCCACCTCACTGATGTCACAACCTCCAATCTAACTCCTTGTCTGCTCTTCAAATAAGGGCAGAGTCAGGGAGATATCTGTAGTGAGATATTGATCATAAAATAAATTTATTTTATGACATTATGCCATCAAATGTGGTTTTGATAGATGTTCATTTTAATCTGCTTTAAATCTGTTGATAGCCTCTACTCCAGGCTTTTGACAAACACTAATTGAAATTCACTCCAATCATTAGGACAAAAAGTATTCTTCCTCCCAAAGCTCAGCTTTGAGGTAGAGTAACATCTCTGAAAACACAATCACCATATATCCCTGGTGAGTGAAAAAACTCACTCACTTTCTTATAATTCCATCTCAATTACATGAATGCATACAAATTTTTAAGTGTCCCCTCTGAAAATACCAGAACTTTGAACCTGGGAAGGTCACATTGCCACCATATTTTCCAGGTCTTATTGGTTATTTTAATTATCAGAGTATGGTGATATAAGTGGTGTTGTACAATTACAATGATTCTTCGATCATAAAGATTGAACCCACATGTTTGGAAATACATAAATTGAAATCTAAGGATAGTAAACATCAATATGGAAGAAAAAGTCATGAGTTCGTAAGACCCTAAATGTTCTTACATTTTCTGGTCTTCAAGATATAAGAGTTTAATCTTTGAGTTTCTGTATAAGACATTCCCACCCTATCCCAATTAAGCACTGACAAACACTGTTATGGACCAGTGGTTTCCTAGAATATCTGAGATGCTTCAGTCCAGCACATGGTGAGGAAATGGGATTTTAGTTTCTATTGTGCTGGAATCAGCAGACAAATCAATCCCATCTGTTTGTACAGAAGCCGGCTATATCTATTATTGAACAGTATACTCAGTGATTTTACTGAGGATGGTATTTTAAAAAAGAAAAAAAAAGATGCTAAAGAAAAAGTATGTTTTTGGAAATGAAATCTATTTTTTTTTGTTTTTTATATGAATTTAATCACCAAATTTCATTTTCTCAATTCTATTATGAAAATCCATTCTGGGGGGGAAAGAAAAGAAGAAAATCCATTCTTAACAGACCCAAATAACTGGGAAATTAAAGTATGACCATAACCAGTTTTAAAAATTTATTTGGTTCAGATTTTAAATATTTTAATTACTTGATATGTTTAAAAAACTGTGCAATAAAATTTCTTATAAGATAGACCTCTCTGCCCAAACTATATTTAAAAGGCTAATTCCTTCACCCACTCAACTGTCTATTCCTGCACTCCAAATGCACTCCTACCAACCTCTGCCCCACACCCACTTCATTCTCACTCTGTCAAATTTGTAAAGCAGACTCTCTTCTGAACTGACAAATATTAGGATTATAGTTTATTCCATAAAGATTAGTTTGCTCTTCAGTATACGTAGAACTTCGCATATTTATTTTTCTACGAAGTAGGTATTTCTGTAAGTCTTCAAATAATGTCTGTCTCATTTTTGTGTGTGTGTCCCGAGATGGTATCATTATTGGTTCTACCTTTCTGGAAGTCAAGCTATACATTTATACTCTGGAAGAAAAAAAAAATCATAAAAAGTAAACTGTTAGCAGAACACTGAGTGCCAGTTCTTACCCTGGCTGAGCTTCTCTATCCTCAACCCCTGTGGTTCAGCACTGTCTGAGAATAGCTAAATCCTGATGGAGTTTTTGGCTTTTGTCATTGCCACATTTGCAAGTGTTCTGTGTTTCTAAGAATTTACTTCCTTTCCCTCCCTTCCCATACTTAATGCAGTCAAAATGTTCATAATGTATCCATATGCTTTTGAGAAATGTAAGTTCACCATTTAATATTAGTAGTAGTTGGTGAGGTTGTAAGTGTTGGTCTAGTTGGAAAGACATACATAGAAACAGGTATTTTCAACCTATGAAAAGTAAGTTGAGGTTCTATAGGTTACAAAAGAAGCACTTTTGCTAGTTGTTACTGTTTTGAGGATAACCAAGAGGACCTTAATATTCCCCTCAATTTGACAAAACTTCAGACAACTTCCTTTTCCATTATAAGCCCCTGACTTTCTTTCTATTATCATATTGTCTTTAGAAAAATAGCACCCCCTCCTCTAAAAAAAGAAAGAAAATAGCACTCTTTCTCCCTGTCTCCTGGAAGGGGTGGGAGCCTGACTTAGATCAACAGCAATTAGCCAGCACAGATGGCCTAATCATATTGACTAACCTCTGCCACATTAAAAAAAATCTGTATATGTGTGTTTTAGTTGTTTAAAATAATATAAGTATGAAATTATTGGTATGGAAGGACTTGGAAAAAAAATCCGTTCTCACTATCAAACCAACCTATATATATACACACACATATACAGATTTTTTTTAATGTAGACAACCCATTAAGAAATTTTACATCTCACTTTATAGGCCTTACAAAAATGCATTTCTTCAGCCCCCACATCTCAATTTGTAATACATCCCTTTGCTCTGGCCCTTTTTAAATAGAACAAAGTGTAAATATTAAATATTCCAAGGGTTGTTCATACTGGTCTTTTCCTGGGGGACAAACTTCTGGGACATGACTGCAAAAAGCAGTCTTAAACAATTTACTCCTTAGATTTGAACTCTCTGCCTCGAGGAATCTCTGTTTTGATTCTTCCCTCCAATACCCTACCAGCCCTAGGAGACTATTGCTGTCCCTTTCTCTCTTTTCCCAAATGAACCAAAAGCTAAATGTTCTTTTTTTCTCATCAAATGAAAGACATTTTGTATTGGACATGTTTCATGGAAAGCAAAAGGAAAACTGATGAGAACAACAAAAAGTTAAACAGGAAATAGTCATTAATGTTTGTATTTTTTAACATTTATAAAGCATGTAAAATTTAATTGCTCTCATTGAAGGTAAATAATCGATAACTCTTCCTCATTTTTGGTCTTCCTCTTGTCTATTCATATGGTCCATAGAATCTTCCATTAAACTGTGGATCTCAGAGAAATGCAAATTAAAAACTATTGACCTAGAAGATTGGGGTCACAGTGGTTATCAAACAGCCTGATGCCTGAAATCATTGGACATCATTTGAAAATGAAAATTCTGATATAGGGAATCCATAGACCATTATGAGAATTGAAGAGTGGACCAGATCTTAACTGCCAGGGAAAGTCATGAGAATTCTTATCTTAAAATTTCGAGGCTCAATTTATCCCTCTCAAGGGAAAACATTCAAAGTTAAAATTGACTAAGGGAAAGTAGACAGCTGCAAAAATCACTAATTAGTTAAATTAGGCTCTTCAAATGGTTAGCAAGTTCATCTTCAAGTCTGCTAAATAGTGCCTATTTCTTATTTTGAGATTCAGAGATCTTACAGTACTGTCTTTTCTAACATTAAAAGAATTACTTTGGAAATATAATTAAGACATCTAACAAAGAACAAGAATCCTTTTTCTTCCCCCAGCCTCCTTTTTTGGCTTTTTAAACAAATGTTGTTGACAGTTGGCTTGCCATCTGTTCCAGCAGGACAAAGTGTAAAAGTTTATGATATTTTTCAATGGAAGCAGTTGATTATAGATAACATTATTTTCAGAAAATATGTCTGTTAATGTCTCATTAAAACATTAACCAACAAAGCAGTTGATCTGAAAAGAAACCTCAAGAATAGAGCTGGCACATTAGCTCCCAAGGTATTCACAATTTTGTTTTTCATGTTAAAGCTACTTCAACTTCAAAACATGTGATTGGGCAAAGGGAAGGGGTAGTGGACTGGCAGGTATCTCTAACTTTCCAGTCCTAAAATTCTGACTGCATAGGCTAAGGCCTAGCAGGCTATTATTATTATATGTAATATTATTTTAAAAAGTGGAATAATGAAACTGGCAAACTGTTATTGGAGAAGTTTTTTGGTCAACAAAAGAGAAAATGAAAAGCATGTTGCAATTCCATCTTTCAGTGATTGGTAGTAGGCATTATTTATTTTGAATAATGTGGAAAATTTGTGTATTGAATCCACAGTAATCTACTTCCCTGATCTGTTTTTTTGTTTTGTTTTGGTTTGGTTTTGGTTTTTTGTTTGTTTGTTTGTTTGTTTTTTCATTTGTAAAATGGGAATCACCACATTCACCATACCATTCTTGGCACATAGTGCCCTCATTCTTCCATCAGGAGAGAACCCAGTGAATCAGCCTTACTCATCTTTCCAGTAGATGCTAAGAAATGTGCTCATAGCTCCAGTCCATCTACATGATGTCAGGAAGTCCACAAAGTCATGTGGTGGGACTCCGGTTAGGGGGCAAATCATGTGAAGGTGAAATTTACTTAAATGCATCCCAGTGGAACAGACACAGAAGACTTTTAACAGATATTAGTACTCAGCCCACCCTATCCATTTATTTGCATAACTAACTATTAACCCCTCCATTTTTAGTTGTTTAAAATAATATAAGTATGAAATTATTGGTATGGAAGGACTTGGAAAAAAAATCCGTTCTCACTATCAAACCAACCTAGACTGATGCATTTGTCCAATTTTTCACATCTTTATATAACTTTCCCCATAACAATTTTCTCTCTCACATAGATAAATTTTAAAACCATGGTCTCATTTTAGGGTAAAAATGTGATTCTTCTCATTCTGTTATCAGTGCTATTCTTCGTACCTGATATCAGTGCAGACGGTGGACAATTTTCATTGCAGGGCACCAAGCAAGATTCAAAGTGGATTCCTTACCCTTAGTTAATCATAAAATAAGTATTTCTCTTCCTTTAGGTGTCCTCTGGCCATCAGGGATTGTGCCAAAGGAGACCACACCCCTGAGAGCCACTGCTTTCTTTCTGGGAATTCTCTACTTGAATGAAGAACATTAGTATTTTGCCCTCCAAGTTGCTTGCTTATCTCCCGAATGAACAAACTCAATTCCTTTCATCTTTCCTATCAGGCTTTCTTTTCCATGCCTTTGTTATTTTCCTTTTGTGTGAGCTGTCCAGAAATAATCTATGATTGAACAAAGCTAAATGTTATAAACGTATAATTAATATAACCAACCTATTTCTCAATAGTATATGGAGAAAAATAATTTTAAAGTGTTCTCTTCCCTTTTGTGATGTCCAAACTCAGAAAATATTGTATTTTTATACAGTAATACTATTTTCCCTAATTAAAAATAATACTTATGTTGTGAATCTCCTGTAATGGATATTGTTCAAGGCAGAGCAAGGTTGTTTAACTTCTGTTCCTGTTGACCTTCTGTGTATGGTTTATTTACTCAACAAATACAAATCAGAGACACTTAGTCTTCATTAAAGCTGGTTAGCTCAACAAAAGTAATAATAATTAAAAAGAAATCTGATAACAATAGAAGTGAGGAAAAGAAATCAAAATTTATTACTCTGTTAATGTCCTAACACTTCCTAATGAAGACAAAGTAACCTCTTCCTGCCCAACCAAAGGTCAATGTTAACGTGAATCTCCTTTATTTATATATGTTCTTGGTACCTATAAAGACCTTGAGAGTCCTGAAGGAATACCTTGTGTGTTATTATATCAAGTCTAATGACACTTTAAATCTTACTTCTAATGCCATGTAACCAAAATATAATGTGAGGATGGACTTAAAATTGTTTTTTACTCAGTCTCCACCAATATAGACCTGCTGCTCTTATATCGTTATAACTCAGTTCCAACATAATACCCTGATCTACCTCAAATACCTTAAATACCTCTGAAATTGTTTAGACCTGAAGAACATACACAAACATTGAACAATGCCCTCTAAAAACAGGAAAAAGACATAGAACAAGTGAGTGGGACAGAGAGGAGTAGTGGCTGTGTCTCATTAAAAGGAAACTTCTAATATTTAGTTTAAATACTTCAATATTGTTTAAATTCTTTTACAGTAATACTGCATCAATGCATCATTTTGTGCAATTTAAAAATAATGTGAGCTGATACTTTTGAAAAACATTAACAATTTTTAATGGCTCATAAACAAAAAATAAAAATCCCCAAATCTGGATTAAGATTTTTACTTAAACACAACATCCATTAATCCTAGATACTTGCATTTTTTCTTATTTTCTAGTATACCTTTATGTAAGTTGAAAATTAACAGAAAAAATTATTTTGGATGTACCTGCATTTCCCAAAATGTCCAACATTAAGGGTCACATTACTGGAAGTAGTAGGAAAAAAAATCAATATATATATTAATTTTATATATATATAAATTTGGCATATACATATATAATGATATGATCACCAAAAATTGATCACCAAAAACTAAATAACAAAAGCCCTGGCCACATCATCTGATTATTTGCATTAGCAGCTGGCTTAATTTCAAGATTGAGTCTGTCAATTTCACATTTTTCTCTCTCAGGCCATATAGCTCTCTTTCCTTTTACTTTTTTTCCCTTTCTTTTCTTTTCTTTCTTTCTTTTTTTTTTTTTTTTAAGGAAATATTATTACTGGATACTTTAAAATGCTGCCTAATAAAAATATATATTTTTTTAATTTTTACTATTTCCACACCATTTAACTGAGAGGAATGCCAATATGCCATTAAAACAATAAACGAATCACCGCCTTTAACTCCGAATACTCCCTGCCACAAAACTCACTCAGCAGGTGCTCCATAGAACACTGATGACATCCAATGGCCAAATAAATGATTTACAGGGGTTTAGCTGCTTGGTAGCAGGACCTTCCCTCCAGTGGGATAGCTCTTGGCACCACCCACCTGTGGTATCTTCTCCATATGAAGATCAAGTACATACAATCTTCCTCTATGGAGACAGGCATGGAGAAACCAGAAGGAAACAATGGAAAATGAAAACAGCAATCTCCTTTGAGTTATCTTGCAAAGCCAATCCCTGAAGGAGAAGGTTCTTTAGGAAAGCCCCTTGGGGAATCTCATTTATACAGATGTATCTATGCTTCAGTTATTATTGGTTTGAATGCTTCTCTAGATGATAATTTTTTTTTTTTAATCCAAGGATCTCATGCTTCAGGTTAAAAATGTTTTTTAAGAAATTTAACATAATACTGTAATAAATCCCAAAGACTATTATAAAAGACCCATTTCTTGTGCTGGTTGAATTCTGTTCCCTGATTTTGTTACAGTTCCATCATTTCTACTAACTCTGATAAAGCTATTGCCAACTTCCCGAATGACTGTTATTATATCAATTTCTTCTTGGTTCACAGCAGGCTTCATTGCCATTATCTCAAAGGTGGCTTGTGACAAGAATGAAGAATGAATCAAGAGTGAATCAAGAATGAAGAAAGAGGAATGGTTTGGGTAGTTCCTTTATGCCTGTTCTGTGACTGTTCTCTGTGCTTTACCCTCACACTGTTGCTTACACTGATCCTTAAGACTGAACTCATACCATTTAACTTCCACCAGATAATTACATTCATACCATAAGCCATAATTCAATATTTTAATATAGTCTTCTTGAATCAATCTATTTGAAATTACGTATCTTTTTCTAGGGTGAAGGACAGCTTTCTCACTTTGAACTAGTCTCTGTGACATTGTACAGAGATTGGTACTTGGAGGATAGACAAATGGATAAGTAGATGTTAGAGAGATAGAGACAGAGAGAGGCAGAATAAGATATCAATTTCTAGCTCAGTTTGAAGAGTTTTGAGAACAGGAACCAGATACTATCCATGCCAGAGTCTTCTACAGTAATATCTGAGTACCTGATTTTCAGCAGGTACTCAAGTCATGTTTCTTTAATTCATATCTTCATATTATTATATAGACCTTTCTAATCTCAATACTCATTTTCTACTCTATCAGCAAAATTAACATATTCATTAATTTCTTCCTGTTTTTAACACTTTTTAAATCAACTTTTAGGGTACCACAATTTCATTTTCCATTTTTTCCCCTGGCCATCATTTATATTATTATTTGGTTTCTGTGTATCTCTACAACTTCCAAAGATGAGGGACTGAAGCTTTGATGCTCTCTACCGACATTCACTTCTTTGGGAATCTCATCGCCGAATGGTATTAAACTCCATCTCTGTTCTGATGAATATCAAAATTATATTTCTAGGCCAAGCCTTACTTCAAAGCCAGATAGTTCTAATCTGAACCCTTGATATTCACCTTGAATTATTTTTCTTCTATTACCATTTTGAGAATAGTTACTGGTATTTTTACCTTCCAGATGCTCAGGCCAGAAACCTTGATCCTTGCCTTTTACGCTTCATTCATGATACACATTGTCATGTCCTGTCAGCCCACCTTTTTTCACACCTTGTCCAAACTCCATAATGTTTAATGTGGATTATTGAAATAGAAATCCAAATTGTCTTTCTGCTTCTGCTCTTGTCTCCAATCAGTCTATTCTCAGTATAATAGTCGGAGAGATCCTTTAAAATATAAGCCAGATTGGATCAATCTTCAGGTCGGAATGCTTCAGTGAATTATCTTAATCAAGATAAAAGCCAGAGCCCTACAAGGCCCTGTACAGTCTAATTTCCTAAACCCCATCTCATTCAGCTTCTCTCATTTTCTTCCCCTCAACCTTATCGGCTTCCATTCCAAGCAGCTCCTACCTCAGGGCCTTTGCATTGCCTTTTCATCTTCCTAGAATTCTCTTCTTCCAGAATTCCTTTGTGTCTCCTTTTCCAGATATTACCATTTGAAGTATTTGTTATTATCTGTCTCTCCCTGATAGCCAGAGAAATCTGTGTTGTTGTTTTTAATGAAAAACAGTAACGATTACCCTTAACATTACAATAGCACACCACAAACAGAAGGCACTTAATACATATTTCTTTCATGAAAGAACTAATGAAGAAGTGATTCAAACCACAAAACTGTTCAGCTTTCCCTTGTGTTTCGAATAGCAGATTAGAATGAAGAGCCATGATATGCACTCTTCTCAAGGCATGCTCAAAACAGCTACTTTGAAACAGAGAATGGATGCATCTAACTGTAATTTAAAATTAAGCATCCTTGGGGCACCTGGGTGGCTCAGTGGGTTAAGCCTCTGCCTTCAGCTTAGGTCAGGGTCTCAGAGTCCTGGGATCCAGCCCCGTATCAGGCTCTCTGCTCAGCAGGGAGCCTTCTTCCCCCTGTCTCTCTGCCTGCTGCTCTGCCTACTTGTGATCTCTCTCTCTCTCTCTCTGTCAAATAATTAAATAAAATCTTTAAAAATAAATAAATGAAATTATATTAAGCATTCTTTCCAAAATCTAGGCCAAGTTAATCTATAGCTGATAGATTAAATCCGTAATGGGTTATGCAATTATATAATTGATACTGTATAAATCCATAGTGTCTTACATGAGACATATTCCTTTATATTTTGTCATAGGAAAAATGTGATTATAAAGGTTATATATAGCCATTTTTCTTTGAGGAATGAAATAGGAGGAAAGTAACAAAACATTTGAGGATATAGACTAATATATTATCAGAAGTTATTTCTGAGTAGTAGAGTCATTTTCTTTTCTTTTTTTTTTTTTTAAGATTTTATTTATTTGTTCATTTGACAGAGAGAGATCACAAGTAGGCAGAGGCAAGCAGAGAGGCATGGGGGAAGCAGGTTCCCCACCGAGCAGAAAGCCTGATGCGGGGCTCGATCCCAGGACCCTGGGACCATGATCTGAGATGATGGCAGAGGCTTTAACCCACTGAGCGAGCCACCCAGGCACCCTGAGTCATTTTCTTTTTCTAAATTTTTTTCGTTGTTCATAAATCTTGGAAATGATCTATGTTCAACAGAAAAAAGGCAGAGAAAGCAAAAGCTTAAGACTGAAAACATTTATGGCTTTCTCAGGTCTGGACTACTTTTTCCCTTATTTAAAGAATGTTGAAGGGCATGGCTGGTTGAACAGGGCTTTATTCTTGAAATAAACTGAAAAGATACTATGTTTTAATTTTTTCTTCATTTGGAATTCATGTTGGACTTCACTTAATACATTTTCTTATACTTTCTGCTTTCAGTGGAAGGGGTTAGAAGTTAACACAATTTTTTAGGCATCCGAGAGTTAAGAAATTCACCCCTTATCTCTGTCTACTTCACTGCTATAGAAATGGCTGTTTTTCTTGTCAGTTCCATAAATCCCTCCCTCAAATAACCAAACAAATAAATAAATGTTCTGCTCCCCCCCAAAAAAAGAAAGAAAACAAAACAAAACAGAACACGAATAAAGTCACTAATAACTTTCTGAGAGCTACTTTAAAAAAAAAAAAAAAACTTCATACTTGTCAAGGTAAAACCTGACTATACCACAAAAATAATTCATCTCTAAATAATATTTGAGAAGCTGCTTGTTTGAACAGCAATAAAGGAAACAACTACTGTCTGCTCCTTTCAAATGAATAGATTTGTTTACAACTCATTTTTCATTTTAAAACAATGTGAGAGTCTACTTAAGATTTTACCCCTTATATTTAATTAACTAGTGAGATGTCATATTAACTAATGAATATTTTCTGGGTGCTATATTTTTCCCCTTTTCATCATTTTTCTGTAAAATTTATTTTTTCTCCCTCTCCATACTTAACTTTTTCCCTTTTGCCCTCACAATTTTAACATTTTCTTTTCATGTCAATAAGTCATTTTAAAGTACTTTTTTATTTTTTAAGTTTATTGACCACACATTTGTTTTTCTTGAGAAATGAAGCACTTTGCTATTCATCACTTGAATCTGTTTGACTGATTAGGCTGTAAATAAGGTAAAATATCAGAAGCTTAAAACAAAGAATCCTTTCTTGTATGTAAAGAGAGAGAGAGACTGACTATCATTGTACTACAAATTATTTTCAATATCCAAGCTGGTGGAGATGGAGCAGCCCTTATCTGGAACATGGTTTGGCTTAGATTAGAAGGGACATAGTAAAACACAGATTAATTGTTAAAGTTTTTGCCTGAAAATGACACACATCATTGGAGCTCACACTGCATTAGCAAAGTCAAAAGTTTACTTTCAAGTTCAAGAAGATGGGGATATATAATACGTGTACAGAAAAAAAAAATATTTCATATGTATGTATGTATTTATTTATTTAAGATTTTTTTAAATTTTTATTTATTGACAGACAAAGATCTCAGGTAGGCAGAGAGGTAGGCAGAGAGAGAAGAGGAAGCAGGCTCCCTGGCTGAGCAGAGAGCCTGATGTGGGGGCTCGATCCCAGGATCCCGGGATCATGACCTGAGCCGAAGGCAGAGGCTTTAACCCACTGAGCCACCCAGGCGCCCCTCATATGTATTTAGATTGTACAAAGTATATATCTTATATATATCATATATGCTATCTCATATATATCATAGATATTCTACTGATAAGCCCATCTCAGTATATTTTTCAAAGCCAGAATTTTTAATGTAGATAGCAGCATATATTTGAGCACTAAAATAAACAAAACAGAAGAGAAGTTGGGGTTCAAATCCTCATGTTGGTCTGTACTAGCCGTGGTCTTAGTCAAAATGTAGTCTAAGAACCCCTGTAAATTAGAGATAACAGTCTTAGTGTAAAGATCAAATAAGATAATCTGTGGAGGATCTGTCATGCTATCTACCATATGGTAAGTGCTCAACAAACATTGGTCAGTCAACTATTCTCCACAGAGCCTTGGGTTAAAGGCTATAAGGAAAGTCGGTACGAAGATTTTCATGTTGTTCTAACATTTAATATCCCGCACTCCACAGGAGACAATGCTTGGCAAAGAATCAAAAAGTATAGGGGCACCTGGGTGGCTCAGTCAGTTAAGTACCTAACTGTTGATTTCAGCTCAGGTCATGATCTCATAGGTCATAAGAGTGAGCCTCACAGCAGGCTCTGTGCTTAGCAGGGAGTCTCTTTCTCTTCTTCTCACTCTCTCTCTCTGCCCTTCTGTACTCTCTCTTGCTCTCTCTCTAAATTAAATTTTAAAAATCTTAAGGAAAAAAAAGGAAACAAAAAGACCATAAAAATCAGAGGTAAGTTGTACAGTCTGTTGTACTGATAAACAATACAATCTGTTCTGGAATCTGACAAGATCAAAATGTATCCTTTGACTGTATCTTGTTTTCTCCCAACCAAGTTGCTGAAGATACACTATTTGGTGAATAATCTTAGGGAGCAAGTCCTACAGGGTATATACTCCCTGGACTTTCACTACCATTTCTTCCAAGTAAATCTGCATCTCCTCCTAGCCTCCCTTTTTTCTTTCCTTTGAATCCCTTCTGGAAGGAAAACTAGAAAGCAGGCCCTTTATAGGTAATTTAAGTTAAAAAGGATTAGGAGTCACAAAAGGTCTACAAGAGGGTCCAGATTCAAATATGATGATAGATGTTAGCATCATCCTTTGGCAAAACAACAGAAAGTAATGGATAGCTAAGGCTAAGGGTTGGTTGACCTTTCTAAAGGCATTCCGATATAGATTGTTTTAAAATGCAAGTAAAATATAAATGAAGGCAGATAGCTTCCATGTAGACTATGACCTACATCTCGAGTTTCTTATCTTCTGTGCCTCATCTTGCCTCTGTGAAAGCAGAGAGAGGATGGAAGTCCGAAGGTGAAGGGCTTCTGGCTTGGACTTAAGCAACCTTAAATTTCTTCTATCATTCATATAGAAATTGCACAAAATATTATTTGAAAAAGAATCCTGTGGCTAAAAAGGGAGTCTAGATTATGAAGCTCTCTTATGCCGGCGTTCAAGACTCTCATCTGATTTACTGTAAGTGAAGACTACATTTTCCTTTTCCCGAAGTGCTGCCACAGGTACTCTTTCATATTACTGTCCCAAGAATCCAGAGAGGAAGGAATACCACTTTGGTATTTATGATCGAGAATATGGCTACTTAGAATTTTCATTCAATAGAATAAAACTTTATCATCTATTTTGAAAGATAAAAGGGAGGTTGGAATGTTCTTCACAGTCAGTGTTTTTACTAAGTCTCTAATGGCCCATTCTTCCCGGAAAAGAAGAGATTCAGGAAAGGAAAAACGGAATGTGAAATCGAAGTGTTTGGGGAATGTGGGTTCTCCCTGAGGTCTCAGCCATCATCATTCTCCGGATTAGTAAGACCCGTTGGAATTATTTTCTCACTATCATCTTGTAATTCACAACTTCAGCATGATCTAGTAAATAGAGGTGTTTCCATGGCTTCTGCTTCCCATACTTCTTATCCACACATCTGAGAATTATGGGCACTGATATTAAAAGATCAAATGATAGATGAATTGCCTTTTCTCTTACATCTTGATGTAATGAAAAAAAAAAGTCTCTTGAATTGGCTATTTCATTCTCAATTGCACCAATTATTTAAACGTGTCATTTATCTACAGACCCTGAAGCTATGTCAGTGCAGCTGGAACTTAATTTAATCCATTTACTTATTTGTTCAATTAACATTCAGTGAACACTTAAAATGTTCTGCCTTTACTGCAGGTGTTCTGAAGTAGTGGGGGAATTGGGACTTCCCAACCAATCCTGGCAAGTATGGACAACATAAGCAGTAAACATTGGAAAATGGGTAGTGCAAAAATATCGTTGCCACCTGCAGTAATTTAATCTCCAACACTGTTTTTGAGATTCACAGAGAGGTTTTGCTCTTAAGAAATGCATCCTTTGAAGGGTGCCTGGGTGGCTCAGTGGGTTAAAGCCTCTGCCTTCAGCTCAGGTCATGATCCCAGGGTCCAAGGATCGAGCCCCACATCGGGCTCTCTGCTCAGTGGGGAGCCTGTTTCCTCCTCTCTCTCTGCCTGCCTCTCTGCCTACTTGTGATTTCTGTCTGTCAAATAAATAAATAAAATCTTTAAAAAAAATGCATCCTTTGGAAATATGGAAATATGTATATATATATACATACATATATATAATGTATGCATATATACACACACATATATTTTTTAATATAATTTTTTATTTTTTATAAACATATATTTTTATCCCCAGGGGTACAGGTCTGTGAATCACCAGGTTTACACACTTCACAGCACTCACCAAAACACATACCCTACCCAATGTCCATAATACCACCCCCTTCTCCCAAACCCCCTCCCCCCAGCAACCCTCAGTTTGTTTTGTGAGATTAAGAGTCACTTATGGTTTGTCTCCCTCCCAATCCCATCTTCTTTCATTTATTCTTCTCATACCCACTTAAGCCCCCATGTTGCATCACCACTTCCTCATATCAGGGAGTTGTCTTTCTCTGCTTGACTTATTTCGCTAAGCATGATACGCTCTAGTTCCATCCATGTTGTCGCAAATGGCAAGATTTCATTTCTTTTGATGGCTGCATAGTATTCCATTGTGTATATATACCACATCTTCTTGATCCACTCATCTGTTGATGGACATCTAGGTTCTTTCCATAGTTTGGCTATTGTGGACATTGCTGCTATAAACATTCGAGTACACGTGCCCCTTTGGATCACTACGTTTGTATCTTTAGGGTAAATACCCAATAGTGCAATTGCTGGGTCATAGGGCAGTTCTATTTTCAACATTTTGAGGAACCTCCATGCTGTTTTCCAGAGAGGTTGCACCAGCTTGCATTCCCACCAACAGTGTAGGAGGGTTCCCCTTTCTCCGCATCCTTGCCAGCATCTGTCATTTCCTGACTTGTTGATTTTAGCCATTCTGACTGGTGTGAGGTGATATCTCATTGTGGTTTTGCTTTGTATTTCCCTGATGCCGAGTGATATGGAGCACTTTTTCATGTGTCTGTTGGCCATCTGGATGTCTTCTTTGCAGAAATGTCTGTTCATGTCCTCTGCCCATTTCTTGATTGGATTATGTGTTCTTTGGGTGTTGAGTTTGCTAAGTTCTTTATAGATTCTGGACACTAGTCCTTTATCTGATATGTCGTTTGCAAATATCTTCTCCCATTCTGTCAGTTGTCTTTTGATTTTGTTAACTGTTTCCTTTGCTGTGCAAAAGCTTTTGATCTTGATGAAATCCCAATAGTTCATTTTTGCCCTTGCTTCCCTTGCCTTTTGAGTTGTTCCTAGGAAGATGTTGCTGCGGCTGAGGTCGAAGAGTTTGCTGCCTGTGTTCTTCTCAAGGATTTTGATGGATTCCTTTCGCACATTGAGGTCCTTCATCCATTTTGAGTCTATTTTTGTACACACACATATATATATACTAGTTTATGTAAACTTATTTCAGCATTAAAGAGTTAAAATATATATAATGGAATCTTATCACTGTGACATCACTAGTCATAATCATAAGTGGTAAGTTTGTTATCTCTCTTAGCCTCAATTTTCTCACCATCTGGTAGACCAAGTTGAGTTGCTTTATGGGATTTTTGTGAGGAATAGGATAAAGTATATAAAACATGCAGCACAATGCCTGGTGTGGAAGAACTATTCAGGAATCGGTGTAGGGACAATGAGGACAATGACAATGATGATGATGACAATGCAGTGTGATGATGAGGATGATAACAATGTTACCTGTTATCACATTTCTTTTAAGTGAACATAAAGACAACTTAGCAGTGGAGGAAACAGAGGAGTGAGATATCAAATATTCACTGATAACAAGATAATTTTGCTTTTCAGTTTCTTGTCAAAGGTCACCTATAACTTGGACTCCAGTTTAGAGGTGTTTTTATTATATAGTATTGAATTATATGCAAAGGGATATCAATCACAATAACTTTGGAAGCCTTGTTGAGAGATGTACAACTCTACCCAAGCAAGATGAGATCTTAATAAAGCCGAAGAGGATGAAATAGGTATATGCAGGATACACACACACACACACCATATATAGATATTTTTCAATCATGCAGCTCTTCATTGCATGGTTACTGTGAACCAGGAACTGCCGTAAATATTTTGTGTGCATAATTGCAATTAATCTTTATACATTTTTTTTTTTTCCACAGAGGAACTGGAAATCGTGTTTCTAGCCCACTTGAGAGAGCTAGAGAGCCCTTGTTCAGAGATGAGCAGAGTTGGTGGTACAGACAGGACAGAGGCTTGAACAGAGGAAGGACTCCAAAACAGAGGCTGAGGACCATCTCACACAACTTGTACCCAAGGAATTGTGTCTGCTGCTCAGTTTGAATGATTTCTGCCATAATCCACAAAATGAGTAGCACAAATCCCATGTACTTTATTCATTCATAAATATGCAATTTAAGGACTTTGTTTCCCTTCAGATGATGTCAGGCTTGCATGTGGGAGGAAAGCCCTGGGGTGGTGGAAGGGCTCTGAGCAGTGGCCAAGCTGCCTTGAGGAGACTTGAGGGAACTGCCTCTTGTCCTGTTTGCCCTTGAAGGAACTATGAGCACAGGGAATGTGTGGTCCCTAGTTCATCTTCTCCACCATGGTCACCTGGGACCTGACTACTTCTCTGACTTCCTACCCTTCTAGGTCTACTCTCATGTTCTCCACCAACTTGCTACCAGAATACTGTGTGCTGGGTTTGCTGTCCCACAGGAGTTCTGTACAGACTATTGACTCTGCTTATGACACTCTTCCATCCCACTGCACCTGGTGAACTCCTGTGAACTCCTCTGATTTCAGCCTACGTCTCACTTCCTCAGACCAGCCTTTTCAGATTTTCTCCAATGAGGCCAAAGCCCTTAATTTTGGGGCTCATGACACCCATGGGCTTTTCCTTTTGGCAATTATCAAATATACAAATATATACTTTTACAGAAGTCTGTTTTGTGTGTTTTAATCTTGAAGTTTGTAAACTGTATATCTAATAATCATAGTTAAATTTTACGTTGCCCTTACCATGTGCCAAATGTCATTCAGAGTATTTTATGTACATTAATTCGTTCAATATTCACAATAATCCTGTGTGGTTGGTTCTATCTTATTTCATTAAATCTAATTACAAAACACATCCTTATTTTGTTAATTGAACTCTGAAATGTCACTTCTGTTTTACAAATGAGTGTTTTGAGATAATGAGTGTTTAAGCAACTTGTTCACAAAGGCTGTGCTGAAAGTAACAGAAGCAGGACGCAGGCCAGGCAGAGTGATCCCAGAGCCTGGGGTCCTGATCATGCTGCCATCTTGCCGCCCAAAAAGAATCACATATTGGGGCTTTTTCTGATTCAGCCATCCCCAGAAATCTCAGAGGACATGAAAAGCCAGAGGGTAAATATCGTGTCATTCACTTCACCATCACTACTTGGCAGGAAAATTAAATTGCCTATATAGTAAAATATTTTATACTTTATTAAAATAATCACATATTGAAATAGTAGGATGCAAATGTATCCAAGCGTTAGGAAGCACATAATACTTGTGATGCCTTGTGTTTGGTGCTTTATCGTTTATTTCAAAAACAGTTTTAAAATTCCTACATCTATAATTTCACCCAGGAGTTTGTTTATATCATACAGGATAATTGCAATTGATTTCCTTAAATCACGTAGCCTTAGCACCTTAGCCTGACATCAAGATCTTGATATTGAGATTGTGATCAAACCCACTCTTGTCTTTCTGAGCTCCATCCTGTGGCAATTCTGTTCACTTCTTTTTGGTTGGTTGATCCCCACATGTGGCATGCTCATTCCCACCTCTGTGATTTGGCTCATGCTTGTCTCCCTGGAACATTATCTTTCTTTAAACTGATAAACCCTGCTCTTCTATTAGGACCTCTACAATGCCCACCCTAGTATCATCACTTGAATCTTGAAACTTGCATGTTTTCCTGCACCCAGTGTGGGATTGCCAAGAACAGCAATTCTGTTTCATTTCCTCTATTTACTTTAATTAGCTTGATGATCCCAAATCTTGATTCCAAAACATGTATGCGTTTTTCTATCACTGATAAATATATATATAATAGTTCCTCAAGAAATATTTTTGGGCTGTTTAATAAACAAATGAATGAAAACCATCCACTGGCTTTTTCTCCTCAGTGACTTTCCTATATCTAAGGCAGTGGTGATGGTTTTGGAAGATTGACTGGGAGAATGAGGAATTTTCAAATCCTGTCCCTGACACTCATTACTGTCTCTGTAAGCAAATATTGAGAATTAACAAACTCTCGGAATTTCGGATTAGATAGTTCAGAGAGCATCTGAGTCACAGATGTGACTGCATTCATCGTTTGAAATACACTTATTTGTGAATTTGCTTGTTTCTTCTAAAAATATCAGGTAAGCTATTCCTATATCAATCACTGTGCCAGGATCAGAGGTACATAAGTGAGCATGGTGTATTCATTGTTCCAAAGATTTTAGACAATAATAGACCTAAAGAACGCAAACATTTTTCTGGTACATTAGGGTCTTGAAATTTAGTACTCCGAGCAATAAGCCTCAGAGCGACTAGGGGGACAATGGATTATTAGCTTAGTGCATGGCGGATGCAATGAGTATTTAATGGAGGAATGAAAACATTCAGAACCCAACTGTGGATCCCCAGCACTATCACCGAGGTTTCCTCTGAAACCAAATAAAACAACAAGAATCCTTTTCTCGTTCTCTGCCCACAACTGCTTTGGATTCATGCTACAGAGGACACACCAACAAGTGAGGATTTTAGGTCTGCATTCAGGACAACCCACTTTTGTCCCTTGGGATTTTTATTATAAAGGATGACCTGTAATCTTTGCCCGCACACCTAAAGTCTGTCACCAACAACAACTAGAGAGAATTATGAGCAGACAGGAAAGATGGCAGGAGAGAAGGGGTTCCATACACTTCTCTGTGGAATGGAGAGGAGCAGATCAGGCTTCCAGACTCTAATGGGATCCACAGGGACTACATGCAATTTGGTATAAATCCAGGTGTATATACCTCAAGGAACCTCTCCACCTCTCCCACAACAAGGGATTCAGACAGGATAGGAAGCCAGCATTCCTTGACAATGAAGGACAACAGTAGCTTTTCCCTCACAAGCGACAGGATATTGGACATGCAATGACTGGAAGTTAAATCTCTGAGTTACTGCTCCTGCATGAAATGTTTAATAGTGTTGCCCAGGAAATGTCAGGACATCAGCTCAGCCTCCAGGCAGGTACAGACTCTTCTTGCCAAGAGTGCTTTTAGTTCTACTTCCACCCCCAGAGTGAGCATGACAAACAGATCAAGGTGGAGAAAGTGCTGCTGTCAGAGCAAATATGGGCTCCTGCGGCCCAGGAGGGACTGACCCAGAAAGGCAACCTCATGCTGGCATTTTCATTAACAAAGAGGAGGCCAGTGTCTGGCACAACTGAATGAGGGGAACTAAGTGATAAAGACTCTACACTTGCAGACTGCATCTTGAGAAAGCACAGGAACAGACTGAGACTTAGCAATAAGCATTCCGAAATCATAGGGCCCTGAAGGAAGGAAATGATGTCTCAGAGGAGGGAGAACAACAGTGTGCAGGTCCTGGAAGTTAGCCAGACACTTTCCCTCCAGGATTCAAACTGAAAATGGATTATCAGCAGTGTAGAGATGAGGAAGCCGAGATGGATGTGCAGAAACTACTGATATTCAGATGCAGAAACATTGGTAGAGCCAATGATATTCTACGCTGAATGAAGGAGGATGTGTTCAGACAGTCTCAGAAAAATTATTGGTCATTTTCATAAAATCCTAAGCTAGAGAACCATTCTTCAATTACAAAGACATGACTATTAAGGTCAAAAGCCAAATGTCCGTGTTGAGCAAAAAAGCCCATTTTAAACCCCAAACCTAATTCTATCAGATATGGTGCATGTTACTTGTGCATATGCAGCAGTCTGTAAAAGTAGCTACCCTCGCTCCAAACTGTAACATGTATAACTAAAGGAGAGTAGGAATGAAAATGATACCTAGAAGCCCATGGTTGGATGACGCTGCAATTCTTTCACCCTCTTCTGCCCCATCTAAGACACAAACCAAGAAAGATGAATGCCAAGTGCCTAACAAATTTTTATTGCTTTAACAAACTTTGAATTTTCCATTGAGTATACTATTAATAAACTACAGAATGACATGAGTTGAAATTTAAAATACCATTTCTAATAATGTTACATAATTTCAAAACAAACCCAAAGTCATGTGAGTGAACTTATTCCAGTGAGAACAAAATGAAAGAAAAATTTCATTGATTCAGTGAAGACAAAAGGCATGCAGAATCTCAAACAAGGAGGATTTGGGCTTCTATGTCAATGTCATGAGGATATTAAAGAGCTTTTTCTATTCTTGGGTAAATAATTCATTTGTATTGATTGGTGAAATTGACTTTAAGGATAAATATGCATCTGCAAGATCCACATGTGCTTTTGTCGAAGTTTATCTATATCCAAACCATAAAACTGCTTCAAATTGACCATTACCATAGTGGTTTCTTCAACCCCACTCTGCCTTCTGCACAGCAGGGTAAGATGTATAAGCGAGATGGTTTGAAACATCTCAAAGCCACTAAACTTAAACTCTCAAGTTATTGCTGCAATAAGCATGATTATTATTTTTGCTTACTTTTATTTCACTTCAGATTATCTTAGTCTATGTCTACCCTTCATCCTGAATTATAATGTGCATCTTACCTTCAGAAATGCAACTGAGTTTAAATTGCCAAAGTTGCTGCTTGTGAAAACATGAGGTAAAGTAAGAGGGTTTTTTGTTTTTGTTTTTGTTTGTTTGTTTTTGTTTTTGGCCAAGTCATGATCAAACTAAAATATAATAAAAATGGAAAACTTGGAGTACCTGGAGATCTTTTGTGAAATTTTAATTCATATTTAATCACCCATTTCCCCAAGAAAATTTTAAGTCCCAACCATTAGGTACTAAATTGGGCATAATATATGTCTACTTCTGATTTCAGGGATTTGTTAGTCACAGCCCTGGAGGAAAAACCATTATGCTACCATTTAGGTCCAATGACATTTTCTTTGGAGGGATTGTAGCAGACAAGGAAAAATTTCCAAACTAGTAAGAAGCATAGCTTAACCCTACAAGACAGTTTGTGAAATTCTCATATTTGTAAATCCATGGACATATTGTATACCAACACAGAAAAACACAGATAAGCCTAAGATTTAGCAAGCGATAGAACACTATCTCTCACAGTGTTTTTAAAATCAGTTTTATGTTTAAAGTCTCAGGAAGAAGGAAAGTTCTGTTTAACTGAAAGCATGGACTAAACATTTAGACTTACTCTTCTGCTTTATTAATAAACACCCCAGTCCAAATTTGATATTAGAAGCCTGGGTTAAGAGGACCTGTCTCTCTAAGCTAGACTCTTGGTGAATACCACAGAGAGGCTCAGATAATTCACAAAGATCATAAACTGACGGATGGTACTGATGAGGGTTGATTTGGTGCTAATACACAGATATCTGAGTAGGAAAAAAGTTATCTGTAGTCTTTGGATTATTGATGTAATTACTGAAAGGGGGCTTTTAAATGTTTAAAGAGATGCTACGTACCTTCAAGATCAAATAACCAGATCTAAAAATAAGCATTCCTCTTGAAAATGCAAAGGAAAGAAAACTTTAGAACTAGAAAACATCTCATTTGTAAGGAAAGCACAGGGACCACTCTGCTACTACCATTTAAGTGACTTTTATAAATGTCCTCCATTGAAGAGAATGTTAGAGATGATTGCTAGAAATCTGAGTCTTTTTCTTTTCTTTTTTTTTTTTTTTTTTAAAGATTTTATTTATTTATTTGAGAGAGAGACAGTGAAAGAGAGCATGAGTGAGGAGAAGGTCAGAGGGAGAAGCAGACTCCCCATGGAGCTGGAAGCCCGATGCGGGACTCGATCCCCGGACTCCGGGATCATGACCTGAGCCGAAGGCAGTCGTCCAACCAACTGAGCCACCCAGGCGTCCCGCATCTGAGTCTTTTTCAAAGAGAAATTTTTTCCTGAGAGTTTTTCTTACAGTTGGGAACAAGTATCATCATGACAACCAGGAATCCAATAGTGAAGATCCCAGATAAACACATTCTTGATTTGAAGAAATACCTGTGGCTTCACTTTAAGAAAGATCAGAAATTCCCTTAACTCCCCACAGCAACATGGGCAAGAAGAGTCAAGCCTTCAGTTGTCTGTAGGAAGTTTAAAGGACTAAATTTGCCTACAGACCAGGCACATACATACCATATACATTTGTTACCTCCATGAAGAAGGAAACATACATTTTCTATAGTTTGGGTCAGCGTGGAATACAAAGAACCTTTACCTTATTTCAATAATCCTTAGCCAATGATCTCCTGGGATCCATAACTTAAACACACAGGCACACATTAACAGTGAAATAGGAAAGAAATGTTTCCGA
Organism: Mustela nivalis; assembly: GCF_964662115.1. Taxonomy (NCBI): domain Eukaryota; kingdom Metazoa; phylum Chordata; class Mammalia; order Carnivora; family Mustelidae; genus Mustela; species Mustela nivalis. Next base: position 128,129,715 of record NC_139021.1, read on the forward strand.
GAAATGTTTTTCAACAATCAATGATGAAGGGGAGTTAAAAGAGGCATCTGGATTAAAGAGGTCTCCTCTTTAATAGTAAGAGTAATTTGTCAAGGGTTTTCATCTTATTTCAGGATGAAATATTTCTCATATAAAATTTTCATTCCTCATATCTCTGACATACTAATTCAGATTATTAGAAGTAAGAATATGTACCTACTTAACTTATGTTTTGGCCTTTTATTTGCTTTAAATAGTAGATTTACAGATTGATAATAATTTTTGTTTTAAGTTTCCATCTTTTTGCTGTTACATAAGAAGCAGCCAGCACTTGAAATGTGTATTTCATTTTAAACTGAAAAACCCAATTCCTTTTTTCAGGAAGTCTAGATGCTATGATGGCTAAAGTTTAGACTCTAGAGTGCAACAAAAGAAATTTTAAAACCAATGAATTTTTGCAGAAGATTCTTACCCTGTTTTAGCCTCAGTTTCCTTGTCTATGGAATGAATGGAGGTAAAAATGTTTATCCCTTAGGATTATTAGGAGAATTAGATAAAGTAATAACATTTAACATGGAGTTGGTACATGGGATAAAGACCACTGTTTTGTTGCCTGGTATATTCTACGAACCTAGAACAGTGCCTGGAAGGTCACGGTTGCTCAACAGATATTTGTTAAATACATTGTGTGATTATCCTAAGGAGCTCTGACATTGGGAAGAATTTCACCCATCAGCAGCCTAGAATTTCCATTTCTCATCTTGCAAACAATATCACTACATCATCCCCAAAAGTTCTATAGCTCATTCTCCTACCTCTGACATGACTTCACCCAAACCACCAAAGACCAGTATTTTATCCTTAAAAATATTCCTGAGGAGGCGGCTGCTGAATCCTCAGAGAATCAAAAACTCTTCCTCCCTTTGGTTATACGTTATCTGCTTCTGCGACTATTCTTTTTCCTTCCCGTACCTCTGTCACTTTCTTACTCATGTCCCTTTAGAACTGTTCTGTATATGCTGCTTTTCTCTCAACAACACGTCAAACTCATTTTGAAAGACAGTCCCTGTGATTTGTTCCCATAAAACCAATGGGGACTTTTGGATGCAATAAGCCAGCCTGCAGGCACGAAACATCTCATCCTAAGTTCTACACCGAGGCCAGCCCTACAAACCAGCTATTGCCATAGACAGGATTCTGGTAAGGTTGGGTTCCATTTGGAAATGATTCTCTCAAATAGTATTATCTTCTTTCAAAGTGTTCAGGAATAAAGCCTATCTATGCTGGGAGGGGAAAAAATTCACATGTAAAATGATGACTGTTGTAGACTATTCTTTCTTTTGCTTTAAAGGAAAAATCTCTTGTTCATGTGAATTGGTTAAAAATTGTAAAGAAAGGACACTTGCGTGGCTCAGTTGATTGAGCAGCTGCCTTCGGCTAGGGTCATGGAGTCCGGGGGATTGAGTCCCACATCAGGCTCCCTGCTTGGCGGTGGGGTGCAGGGGGGGAGGGGAATCTGCTTCTCCCTCTGACCTTTTGACCTCCCCCTTCTCTTGCTTGCTCTCTCTCATTCTCTCTCTCAAATAAATAAATAAATAAAATCTTTTTTAAAATAATGGCAAAAATATTTGAAACTTAAATTCCCTTCTATTCTAGGATGGTTCTACAGCCTTGATTAAGACATCTTTAGTTACATGCACCTAGTTTTTATAATTACCACATTTTCTTGCCTAATACAAGTGGCCAAAATGAAAACTTTATATGTAGATGCCTCTGTCATTAACCCTTTTTTCTTTGGTAGTAACATGCAAAATACTAATTTTAGAGATACCAAAATGGAGAGAGAGTTATGACAAAAATTGTTATAGGATTTTCATCTGATTAATTGTTGTTTCCTGATATATGATATAAAAATGAAAATGAAATAAAAATAGAAATTTCTCAGGTTGCAGAAATTTTCCTACTTTGCTGGAATTTTTGTGATAATATTCAAATTATAATCTTTTACCTGGATGGACCTAGACTTTCTGATCAAGTCAAACAGAAATATTTCTGACTATCCAAACACAAAAATGGCTATTCGATTCCGAAATATGCAATAGGCAGTCTGCCTTGGCCAAAGGCGGATTGACAAAACAAAGTACAAATTTCATCCAACTTGATATTCTGGTGCCTACTTTGCTGACCTAAAGAATTACTTACAATGGTACTGCAACAGGATAGCAATTCTGTAATGAATTTACTGGAGAATGGTAAATATCACCAAGAAAAGTCTCAGATCTCATTCTACTCATTCTGCCAATCTACAGAAATCTGTATCCATGGGAACCTCAATCCCTATCAAGAACTGTGCACTTGATACCAAAAAGGGTAAGAATGTTTCCTGTAACAGGAAAAAAAAAAAAGAAAGAAAAGAAAGAATGCTGCTGGAAATTAAAATGATAATTTTAATACTATAGAATATATTAATTTCTAGGTAGGGGTAGCCTACAGAGATGATAGATGGGAGAGGGATATTTTTGGTGCACTGACCAAGAGGGAAGGATATTAACTGGACACAACTGGGATGAGTAGCTCTGACTGCATCAGTCTGGGAGAGAAATGTCAGCAGTTAACAGGATGATCCTTAACCCAGAGATGGGTGATGAAAAGACCACCTTGAAAGTGAAAGGGTAGAAAGCCACTGAAAATATTCTCTCTGGTGTCAGACATTAGTTTTTTCATCCACTCATTATTGAAGGTGAAGAGCACTAATTATTGAGTCTGAGGCTCAAGTTGGGCATTTATCTCCATGTTCATAATTTTATCCTTCTGAAGTCTAACTTGAAAACTGAACTCCTTTGAAGCTGATAAGTGTGCCAGAATGCAGACTGAAAAAGTGAAATGTTCTGCGTAACTATGGAGTCCTTAACCCTTACAAGGAAGGCATTGGATGGGGGACGTATGTTATGTGGATATTGATAAATGAAGAGATTTCCAAAAGTCAGAGGGCATAATTAAGAATATTATATTTTCTAATATTCATTATTTTCACTCATGTCCTAAGACAAACAGAAAGGGGATCATTAGAAATTAAGGGTTTGGGGATGCCTGGGTGACTCAGTCAGTTAAGCCATTACCTCTGGCCCAGGCCATGTTCCCAGGGTCCTAGGATCAAGTCCCACATCAGGCTTCTTGCTTAGCAGGGAGCCTGCTTCTGTCTCTGGCTCTTCCTGCCACTCTGCCTGCTTGTGCTTTCTCTCTGTCTCTCTGGCAAATAAATAAATAAATAAATAAAATATAAAAGAAAAAGAAAATAAATTTAGGGTTTGAATTCTTTTCCTGACTCATTCATTGAGTTGTACTCAGAAACTCCATAAGCAACACATATTTTAATCCAATGATTCCTACCTGTGATAAGGAAAAGAGAAATATTAATATTTCTCATTCTTCTTGTTTGATTAAAAAAGACCTTCCAGTTTTTTCTAATTAAAAAAATCTTTACTGGATTATGATTTCATGGATATTTTTTAAGTTATCATTCTTATTTCAGCCTGTTGTTTGGCTACAATGCTGGTGACTAAGACTAGAACTATCCTTGTAGGTGGTATAAACCCTCTCCTCCCTCTCAAGGATTCTTTTTTCTCTACATAAATTAGCATAAATTGACTTTGCTAAAAAAAAAAAGAATCTTGATTAGCAGGTAAAAGCAAATGTATCATCAGAAGAAGGACCAATCTTTTTGATGCGGTTTCAAGATGTGCATGGATGGGCCACAAATCCGTCACTCTCCTTTAGAAGTGTCTGCTGTTCCCCCACAGAAGAAGGGTTTAAATATAAATATACATAGTACATTCACATTTCCTGATTAGGTTCATTTAACTATGCTTTATAGCACAAACATCTGTTATTGTATTTGCTGCTAGTTTTTCTCATGCATAAGCCCTTATTAGTGGGCTTGAATCAAAGTAAGTCTCGAAATGATGCCCACTGAGAAATTCACTCAGGTGGACAGATATCATTCTCAGCTCTATGCATCTTATTCTTATCACATATTTGATTACTACACAGTGGACTATACTCCTGGGGGAACATTCTCCAAGTTGTATTTTTTTTTTTAAGATTTTATTTATTTGACAGACAGAGATAACAAACAGGCAGAGAGGCAGGCAGAGAGAGACGGGGAGGCAGACTCCCAGCAAAGCAGAGAGCCTGATGCGGGGCTTGATCCCAGGACCCTGGGATCATGACCCAAGCTGAAGGCAGAGGCTTTAACCCACTGAGCCACCCAGGCACCCCTCCAAGTTGTATATATATATATATATATTTAAGATTTTATTTATTTATTTGACGAAAGGAGAGAGATCACAAGTAGGCAGAGAGACAGGCAGAGAGAGAGGGGGAAGCAGGATCCCTGCTGAGCAGAGACTCCCCCCCCCATGTGGGGCTTGATCCCAGGACCCTGGGATCATGACCCAAGCTGAAAGCAGAGGCTTTAACCCTCTGAGCCACCCAGGTGCCCCCAAGTTGTATTTTTAATTAAGTTTTTTTTTTTAACTTACAGTTATTTGCTTTGAGCTATTCTGGAAATCTACCTACTTTGAAGAAGAGACCTTGTTTATAGCTCATTTTGAGTAAAGGATCATTTTTTTAAGATAAAGAGATTATTTGGTAATTGTATAATTTTTCAAGGTATATCTGTTCTTTTGGCATCAGTCCTGCATTCTGAACTCCAGCCTGTGGAAAGCTAACATAGGATCAAATAGACATTAGTTTTTCTAAATGAGACTTATGATTCTTGAGCTTGTGCCTTTGGGAACTAAGATATACAGCTAGTCGTTTAGTGATTTTTTAAAGTCTATTTTCTCAACTAAATTATAAATTCACACTTTTATCTGAGATAAGTATGGTCATAGATGTCACTCTTGTAATATCCACTCTTGGAAGAAAATCACAGTAGCATTTCAACAAAAGGAACTCCCTTTTTTGTTTTTTATTCTCTAGATAGTTCTGGAAAATAGAAATATCTGGATTCCCTAATTCCTTTCTGCTCTACTTTCTCTTTTAGGGAGTGGACTGTGTCCTGAATAATGACTGTGTGCCAGTGCTGAGTGGAAGGCAAGGAAGACCTATGGCTTTCACCTCCTAGGAAGTTTATATGCTGAGCCAAGGCAACTCAGCTTTTTGGAAGAATAAAATAATTCATTACAATAAAAAGTTAGCACTTTCCACATAATTGATAATTATCTATTAAATAAATCCTTTCCCCATACAATTTTGCTTAAAGTACCATCCATACATTATCATATTCTTAACTTGAAGCTTTCTTATGTTTCACACATTCTTTTACCCAAACCGGTCCTCCTGGTATCAACTGATATTGAATGTTTGAATTTTACTTCATCATACTAAGATGGCATAGTTGTTGAGATAACTCATTAATGCAATGTTGTATGAAGTGAAGTTACAATTACAATATAATTTCGATAAAGTAGAATAGGGAATGCATGTTCGTAATCTCGTGTGAGAAAAAATGAAACTTAACTCTTCCAAAGAGGGAAGGGCAAGTCAGGGAAAGAGAAAGAAAGAGAGAGAGAGAGAGAGAGAAAGGATGAGGAAGGGATGGGCAATGCACTAGACCCTAAGATTATCATGAAGTCCTTCATGAACTTAATTAAGTATGAGCGCAGTGACTGGAGTTATAAAATGACCCCAATGACTTTTATTTTAAATGTTATTAAAATCACTCCAGCTCCATTCCCATTAACTCTACTTCCTAGTTCAATGATACATTTCATGCAGTTATATTTTACGCAACACCAAAAGGTTTTTCAAACTGGCCTCTTCCTTTTAATTACAATTACAAGCTAATACAAATAGATTTTTAGAGTCACACAGTACTCCTTCTACTTCTGTTATCATAACTTACTCAAGAATATAGTTAGGTGTTCCATTTCCCCAATGGGTCATAACTCTTCCTTCCATATATGGTATCTGATGGACTCATTTAAACCTAACCCTCAATATACAAAACTGCTCAATACTATGGAGACCTGAAAGTACATTTGTGGCATCAAAACTCACAGTAATCTTTATAATGTTAAAAAAAAATGCGTCATTAATCATCAAGGCTGAACTTGACTGCTGAGCTTAGTTAGTTTCTGATGTTAACCTAATCAATTGGCAATAGATACAGATATCTCGAGATTGAAAAAAAAATTATCTCTAGATATCAAGAGAATCACACGTGTCTGTCAGGTTAGGCCAGGTAAAGAAAATATAGAGATTAAATGGGAAAATACTTTAAGAAGTCTTCCACTTTCATTGAAAACCAAGTCAAGAGCTCATGTCAATGTTTTAATTCAAAATGATAAGGTGAGTGTACTTAAGCTTTTACAGAAGACTAGGACTCATTTGAGTCTCCAGTGTTCATTTGGTAGCAAATGTAAGATGCTGCCTGTGACAGGAAAAGCTGGATGACACCTAAAATGTTCATTCATTCAGCAAGCATGTATTGTGTACTTACTAGGTGCTGGCCAGACAGAGATGACAATGACATGATCCCAAATATATGTTGCCTCCAATGTTTCATGTTAATTGTGCATTAAATTCTAAAAGTTAGTGAACTTACAGAATTAATTAAGTGTAAAATTAAAACACTGTGTTTCACCAGGACTTTATAATATAGGCACTAGTATAGAATTGTGGGTTTAGTAGACATGCCGTCCTCTAAATTCACTCATGACTTGCACTGGGTGGATTTTTTTCTTTGCTGAGCCTCGTCTGACAGCTGCACAAGTCTCCTCTGGCTTCTCTCTTTTAATCAAGGGCTTTTTTGCAGGAGCCTTCATTCTCCACATCACAACTGGGTGCCGGGGCCCAGCAGGACTCTGAATTCGGATGATCTTCGTTGAGGCAATGTAAGACATTTTCACTGTTTGCACCACAGCATTCATTAAATTTTTGGCTGCTTGGATCAGGGAGGTGACGCTGTCCAACTGAAGGAGGAAAAAAGACCTATTATTCAAGAATGCAATCAGAAATTTAAAGAGATTTAATGTTATAGAAACTGAAATGTTCCACTTTGTTTTCACCCCAGAAATGAGTTAATCCCTATTTTATGTATCTGTGTAAATTATCTACATTAATCCATCCGCCTAAATTTATCGTTTATTTATCTGATATATAAATATATTCATATTCTCTTTTTTAAAAAAATAGAGTAATATTTATTATTTTTGATATGAATATATAGTAGGATTATATAACCAAAGCCTGATGAAGCCTAACGGTTACTATGATGAGATATTTTAAAAAGATTAATTTCCATCCTTGGTTTTCAATTAAATGGATGCTATAACTTCTATATAATATTGTAAGGTCCAGATCTAGATGGTCACTGTTTTCTTTGTAATAAATCTCCCTATATGCAAAGGTAATTCTGAGCCCTTTTTATAAAAGATGGTAATCCTCAAGAAAAGCAATTATATGTGTAATTTGCTTTATAAAAACAGCAACTGAAAACCTTCCTTCTAGGAAATTTATAGTTTCAGAACATTATTAATGTTCTTCTACAGCACATACAGGTGTACACATGCATGTATACCATTAACGTCCATTAACCAAATTTTCCCAAATATTTTCACCGAAAAGTGTCTTTTAAAACACAGAACTTTCAAACCTATCATGCAGTGTATTAAAGTAGATAAAGCCAAGTCTTTTCAATCAAATAAAGTTGAGTTTAAATTCCAGACCTGCCTTAGAATTTCGGCAAATCATTTAACCACTTTCATCCTAGTTTCTTAAAATATTTAGTAGAAAAAATACTAATTAATGTTAAATAATGTGTGTCAAGGACCTAGTATAGTGATTGCCAAATAGCTGATTGTTATCAAATACATTTCCTTTGTTTCTTAGGAAGACTGACAAATGTCTAATTATAAAGATGCACTAATGAAAGTACTAAAACAAATGGTTTCCCACATGATTTTGTTTTTAATTGTTGTCTTCTGGATTGTTCACAAAAATAATCTCAGGGAGAAATGGAGTGATATTCCTAGAATTTTGCAAAACACTGTAGAGCTAAGCTGAGTTGGCTCATTTTTTACAACTAATGCTTCTGCCATTATTTTAGTTTGGCAGATTGTCATCCCCAGCCAACTCACACAGGAAGCTGTGCCTCCACTGTCACCTCTCTGTGATGTGTGCTGTCAGGGCTGAGACTCAAACACTGGCTCTGTGTTGCTAAAATCCATCAGCAGCTGCGTGGCCTGAGTACTCTACCTTTGCAGCTCAAGGAGTCTCATCTCACATACAGAATAAATGAGCGAAGGAAAGTAGTAAGCTGAGGTTATGTGCCTGGGGCAGTGGTCTAGCTGGCTGCTTCCTAGGAAGAGAATTTAATTAGCTCCATTATATGCCAAGCTTGAAATTCTTGAAAAGGTAACACCAAAAAATATGTAAATGGAAAGGCAGTAGTACTAGGCAACTATACCTCTTCAAGTCGTTTTACTTACTGAAGCCAGAAATGTAAAAATCTGTGTGTGTGGCAGGAATGACAAATACTCTGCAAACATTAAACAGGATTTCATGAAACACTGACACGTATTTCAGAGGATACTTAGAGCTTCTGAATCTGTACACAGCTTTAAAGAACAAAACTAGACTTTGAATAGAATAAAGCACTTCATTATTAATGTTCTTCTATGGACAGATTAGAGGCTGAAATCTGTCCTTTAATAATTAACAATTTTTATTCAAAACCCCTGGGAGCCAGTTAAGATTCTGAAAGTAGTTCCTAATCTCACCATAAGGAGAAGAAAATTTTTCTAAATGATGAATTAACATGAATAGTATTGAGGACCCTTGGAAGATTTCCCTCTCAAACATGAATATATCTGATTTACTCCAAGGGCTCTGTGCTAACATCAAGACTTTCTTTCATAGAACATTCTAGAGACCTGCTATCATTCAGAATTTGATTAGTGGCTTTGGCTTCTCTAGCTTCTTGTCTTCTTACATGCATGTCTCCTCTTTTTGACTTTGTAATCTTATCTACATGCCTTAAAATGTAGATACTGGGGGTGCCTGGGTGGCTCAGTGGGTTAAGCCGCTGCCTTCAGCTCAGGTCATGATCTCAGGGTCCTGGGATCGAGTACCGCATCAGGCTCTCTGCTCTGCGGGGAGCCTGCTTCCTCCTCTCCCTCTCTCTGCCTGCCTGTCTGCCTGCTGTGATCTCTGTCTGTCAAATAAATAAATAAAATCTTAAAAAAAAAATGTAGATACTGGTTTGTCTTCTTTCTTCATTGAATCAACAAAGCCCTATCTGTGCCATTGTGATCTCTTACGCCACCTCTGACAAAGCCTTTTATTTTAAAATTCTAAATGGTTGTAGTAAACTTCTCCTCTGGGTAACCCAGAAAAACCATAGGACCAATTATGCCCCTGGGAGAGTGTGAAGACTAGTTTTGTAGACAAATTAGGACAATTGCTACAAGAATGCTGCCATTTCATGAGGAAAGCTTGTCAGGCATTCTATACGGATCTTTGAAGTCTAAGAGCTGTGTGTGCTAAGATGCATCACTCTGCTATTAGCCCAATCACTGGCCTCACAAGCAAGGTACAGAGACAAGCCTAACAAATTGTAGGATATCCTGTTCAAGGTCAAGCAGTGGTGCAAGCCTACTCATGGAAAATAACTGCACGATTTCCTTGTCTGCAAAATTTTTTTTATAAGTCCTCTTATCCAGGTCCACTTTGATAAAAAATTCTTCCAGGGAAGCATTCAATAGAACTTTCTTTGTGAAAACAAAGTCAAATTTGAGCTAGACAGTGCATCACTTTAGAGTTTCCGTGTTCAAACTATTGAACAAAGTTTTCTGAATTTCACAAATGCATCGTGAGAGACAAGAATGTTATTATACTCTAAAGGCTTAGTACAGGAAACCAACCAGACTATAAAACTCAGGTCCAAAAATTCTCATACCATCATGAATCACTTTCATTAACTGAATATTCTTTTAGGCGAATGCAACTTAAAATGTGTACCATAGAAGGAGCAACTTTCCCCTAACATCTGGTAACTTTCCTCTGTGACCTAGATGAAGTGTTCTTGGTCAGAGTATCAACCAAGATCAAAAATGGCTTCTAAGACCTCAAACCTCTTAAGGATTATATGTATATATGTGCATTCAAGTTTTCTAGCCACCCCCTTTTCCATAATAATGGACAAAGTTTTAAATAACTCTTAAAAGAAAATTTTGACCTAAAAGAAAGGGTTCTGATTGAAATTGGAAGTCTGTTCTCTTTCAACAGTAAATAGGAAAATAGCCACTCTTCCTATGCTGGTGACTTGTTCTTATTCTCACAACTCTGGTGTAGCTTTAAAATAACTGTGCTTGGGGCACCTGGGTGGCTCAGTGGGTTAAAGCCTCTGCCTTCGGCTCAGGTCATGATCCCAGGGTCCTGGGATCTAGCCCTGCATCCAGCTCTCTGCTCAGTGGGGAGCCTGCTTCCCCCTCTCTCTCTGCCTGTTTCTCCACCTACTTGTGATCTCTGTCTGTCAAATAAATAAATAAAATCTTTTAAAAAATTGTGCTTAGTGGTCTACTAATGTTACAGTAAATTTCTCAATATTGTCTATGTCTAAACATAAATTAGTGAGCTCTGCCTCACTTTTTTGAAAATCTAAATAAATAGAGGACGACCATTTGGTAAATTGGCTCTTACCCTAACTGTAAGATATATCTTGCAAACATTCCAAATTATGACAATCTAAATAGAGTCCTATTTTATAGGAATCTTAGTTTAGTTTATTTTAGTGTCTTTGCTGTGCTTTGTAGTATGTATTCTGTGATTCCAGGCTACAGTACAAATTTGTCCAATTCTAAAAACGTTCTCAGACAAAAGGTTCAATCCTACTTAGAGATATGTCTATAATGTTTTGCTATGGAAAAGCAGTAGTTCAAAAGCAATAAAGATATTTTCTTTTTCCTCATAAAATATCAACTTTTTGTCCATATGTGACCACTATACACAAAAAGTATGGATTTTTTTTACAAAACCCAGTGTTAAATACCTGTAATGTAGTCCTCCATAACTACAAGGCGGAACTCCTGCTGGTAAACCCTTCTCAAAATCCTACTGTGATACCGATAGCCAAGAGTAATAAAAAGATGAGGTAATTATTCCTTCTTTTAATTTTCTAAGTTTCTCATCTACATTATGTCAGACACCAGAATGCCTTGTACTATACTATTCTAACTCTCCATATTATCAGATATGTATTTTATATGAGGATGCTCAGGAAGTGAAACTCACTCCCATTGATGTGGATCTCATCCCCTTGCACCTGGGCTATCACCTGGGGAAATCATCCTCCCCAACCCCTGTGTGAGCTGCCATGAAAGCTACTGCTACTGGAACTCCTGTGGAGGGAAAAACCTGTTGTTGCCTGAAAAGATGTATTTCTTTTCCTAAAACGTCCTGGGTAAAATGGTGCCAAGTGTAGACAATGAAATTCTTGTGAGTCTCAATGTTTACCTAAGCTTAAAGACCCCTTGTTGATGTTGCACCTGCACAACACAGTACTTGAAAGGCAAATGTGTGGAGTTTGGCTCCAATTATAATAATAACTTATAACAATTGATAATATCTATTGTGTGCTTCCTGTGTATTGGCCCTGTTTTAAGTAGTTGACATATATTTACTCACAGTAACCCTATGCGGTAAGTACTACTACTATCCATTTTATGGATGAGGAAACAAAGGAATTGGAAGGTTTGGTAGCTTGCTCAAGGCAATACAGCTGTTAAATGGTAGAGCTGGAATCTGAGCCAAGGCAGTCTTGTGCAAGTACCTGGTGCTCTTACCCATTATATACCCTGCTTTTCAGTAAGATGTCACTTTCAATGAGTGTTTATTTTCAGGTATGAGTAGTTGGAGAACTTGCAGTAACATTAATATAATGTCTAAAATTAAAAATTAACTACCTAATAATGGATTTGGGGAAGGTTATAGAATTTTTGTAATGTATACTAGTACTAAAAAAAAGGAAGTTATCTTACTTGCCAAGGTATTTTGTTAGGATGGTGATTTGATAATGTTTATATTCCATCACTTTTTAAAGAGATTTTTTTTTTTAAATAGCAAATAGAAACTGTCATTCTTATAAGCTCCAAACAACTTAAAAACCTTTAGATTAATACTATTTTATAACAAAACTTTTAATTTTAAAATGTAGATCTTAATAAGACAAAGAAAAAAAAATAAACAAACCGTATTATAGATTCTAGGACATAGAACTGCATAACATTATTTCATCTTTAAGATGTGTCATAATTTAAATACAACCCAAATTTTCTCTGATTCTCAAACAAAATTAATTTGTTTACTTTGGCTTACAATAGAAACTAGTATTGGGAAAGAACTGATACAGCTCAATACCCCAAAAGCAAATAATCTAATTTAAAAATGGCCAGAAGATATGAACAGACATTTCTCCAAAGATATACAGATGGCCAACAGACAATGAAAAGATGCTCAACATCATTTATCAACAGGACAATCAAAACTACAATGAGCTATCACCTTACACTTGTCAGAACGGCTAAAAGCAGCAACATAAGAAACAAGTATTAGTGAGGATGTGGAGAAAAAGGAACCCTCTTACATTGTTGGTGGTAATACAAACTGGTGCAGTCACTGTAGAAAAGAGTATGGAGTTTCCTCAAAAAAGTAAAACTATCCTATGATCCAGGTATCACACTACTGGGTAATTACCCCCAAAATACAAAAAAACGCTAATTCAAAGGGATACCTGCCTCTCTATGTTTATTGCAGCCTTATTTAGAATCGCCAAGATATGGAAGTAGCCCAAGTATCCACTGAGAGATGAGTGGATAAAGAAGATGTGATATGTATGTGTACACACACACACACACACACACACACACGCACACAAATATTATTTGGCCATAAAAAGGAATGAAATGTTGACATTTGCAACAACATGGATGGAACTAAAGAGTATAATGTTGGGTGAAATAATTCAGTCCAAGAAAGAAATATACCATATGATTTCACTCATGTGTGGAACTTAAGAACAAAACAAATAAATAAAGGAAAAAAGAAAGAGAGAGACAAACTAAGAAACAGACTCTTAACTGTAGAAAACAAGCTGATGGTTACCAGAGGAGAGACAGATGGGGGATGTGGGAAATAGAGGATGGGAATTAAAGAGTAAACTTACCATGATGTTTTAAAAATGATAAAAAAAAGAAGAAAGAGAGAAAGAAAGAAAGAAAGAAAGGAAGGAAGGAAGGAAGGAAGGAAGGAAGGAAGGAAGGAAGGAAGAAAGAAAGAAAGAAAGAAAGAAAGAAAAAAAGAAAGAAAGAAAGAAAGAAACCAGGGTTTGGTTCCCTATCCAAGCATTATCTATTTAATGCTTAATTAATTTTTTCCATTAAATTATTTAGAAATAAGTTAACATAGGTAACATGAAAGGACTCTGTGTCTGTGTGTTGGTAGACAACAACAGCATAAATATTTCTTAAAAAACTTTCAGATTTTTATAGTCTTTCTAACTTACAGGTGTCATTTTCATCTGTAGATTGACCTAACAGAAGTAGCTGCTCACCACTGGAAATGCTTAAATATATATTTGTCAGCAAAAATCCATCATCTAATTCAATATGTTTCTATTATCAATTCTGAACCTCTCTTGAGGAGCTGATTTTATCCCAATACTTGGTTAACATATTCTTTTGTTTCTGAACAGGTTTTTAGAAGAATGGCCGGTATTGAAAGCATTTTCCCTTTTCAGATGCATTAAAAAATGTTAAACAGCCAGGCTGGCTTAACGAGAAAATCAAATTAGAGACTTTGTTAAGGCTAGTCAAAATGGAGTTACATATCCAAATTGAAATTGTCAAGCTTATAATTAAATTGAGAAGGTGGCCCCACTTTAAATATGAAGAGTTTTTCCAAAGGACCACTGGTAGGATTCACATAGTAAATTCATCTCTTGCCAACTCTCCATTAGAACATGACAACAGAAAAGGAAAACTTAAGTAGAAAGGGGGGAAAATCAATGCATGGAATAACTAAAGAAATTTAACACCACTGAGACAGCCAGACACAAAATGAAATATGACATTTATTCATTTGTAATATTGCCCTGTCAAAAAGAATTTTCAAGGCTAATTTTTTTCTGAAGCACATACTCTAGGCTGAAAATATTTTGCATCATCTTAAAAGGAAATAATCACAAACAGAATAACACCAGTTCAGGTGGCTACGCAGAATGCCTTTTCGTTCTGTTTGAAAAGACCTGTTCTAAAACCATGGTGGGTACCATTAATGAGTTCTCCTTAGCTATCTTTTAACCATGTTGACTTAAAGGTGAACACTTCACTGAAGAACTAATTTTCTATAACCATTAAAGCCCAGGCACTAGTTACACAAATTCAGAAAAATTAGTATATTCTTTCCTGAGTAGTAGAGCTTGCAGGCAGGGGCAGGGTTTGGCAAGCCTGTCTCAACATCCATGTTCCAATCTGTGGTTTCTCTTCTCTCCAACATCAGACAGGGCACTGAGGTCTATCCTCTCCATAGACATCTATTGTCTGTATTCATCATGACATCTTGATGATGGCTGTGAGACCTCTGGACTGAGTGCAAAGGAGCACCAGCATTAGTCTTATACCCTACACTCATCCCTTGCATGAGAAACGCAAGGAAAAAGTAGGTTCTGTGAAGCTAAAAATCCAAATGGCATAGTTTTCCAATCCATGCAGGGATTTCCAGTGCATAGATCCCTACTGTTTTTCAGATCTCTTTTGATCATCTGCCTACCATTTTAACCCCTCTATTAGTAACAGCCAACAGTCCTTGTTTCATTTGCCTCTGCTACAAACATTTAGTAAAAGAGAACTGCTTATGGCCCTAGCGCTGATCATCAGTGACTTTCTCCCACCTTTAGAGAATTCCTTCACTGGGTAAATTGGTTTCCAATTAAATGGACAGACGCCAGCCCAAAGCTGACAGACAGTGCTGTGTTGTGTCTTCAGCTAGCTGTTACTGCACTCACCCCACCCAAACACTCTTTCAAATTTCTACTTTCATCACATTTCTAGCACTTCGTATTCTCACCTGTTCTGCAGAATATTTCACCTAAAATAAATATAAAACAAAAAAGCAAGGAAATAAACAATAGCAACAACAAATTAGAAACAAAAATAGAAGCGGCAAAATGAACCCCACTTAATCTAACATTTATTCTTAGCCAGTTCCACTAAAATGAAAGTGCTATCTCTTGTTCTGTCTATAATCAGGGCTACGAACTGAGCTCTAGGTTTTATTTTCCCTGCCTTCTTGGGGACTGTGCACAATTAGTAATTCTTTTATACTACTGCATCTTTATGATATTCCTTTTTATTGACATTTTCATGTAATATTTGAATGTTCATAAAATCCTACTTTAAAACACAACCAGATTTGTTAAAAGGTTTGCTATATTCCCTGACAGTATTTTCCTCAGTTCTCAAGCAATTTCTTATTTTCACATATGTAATTTTTCTTTTTTCTAATAGACATTGATATCATGTATTATTAAATATATAATATATATTTAATATTATGCATAATTAAATGTATTGTGTATTACATGGATTATATAGTATATGTGTAAATGTACTTATATATAACATTGATATTGACATATGTATTAAAAATGATATAGTGCATAATTAATATATATAACATAAATATATGTAAATATAAAACTTTACATTTAAATATAAAATATGTAATATTCAACATTATCTAATATAACATGTATATTGAATTATTTAACATTCATATTAAATAATTCAATATATAATCTTAAGCATCTAGTTTCTTTCAATCAAATTTCATTTATGAGATCACCTAATTCTCATTCTGAAAAAACATCCCCAATGTAAAAAAATCATAGTTTATTTACCATTCTACTGTTGATGGACTTTAAAGTGCTTTAGGGCTATTATGAATAGCAATTTATGAATATTCTGTTACATGTATTTTGGTGAACAAATACATGAAATTTTATTGTGTATGTACCTGAAAGTGCAATCCAGAGTCATAAAAATGCACATATTCCATTTTATTGGCTATTTCCACATAAAAATTGGAAGTGATCCTGAAAATTTATACTTCTACCAGCAAAAAATGATAGTTCCAATTGCTGCATATCTTCACCAACACTTTTTCTTCATAATTTTCACTTTAACAATTTTGGCAGGTTTATAGTCGAGATTTTAAGTGGCATTTCATTGGTAACTAATGAAGCTGAATATATTCTCTTATGTTTATCCTGCATCTCAAGATAGTGCAAAATTCACTTAATTCTTCTTACACATTTTTCTGGATTGTTTTTGGATTTTCCTGTATTCAAGCATGTAATCTATGAATAATAACAATTCTGTTTCTTTTTTATTAGTTTTGTCTTTTTTATCTTTTGCATTATTGCACTAAGTAGAACTATCAGTGCAGAAGTGGTGATACCAGGCATTTTTCATGTATCTTCTACGTCAGAGAGAATGTTTTTCATATTTTATCATTTATTTCTTAGTTACCTCATGGACAACGTATTTATTTTTATTACTTTTTAAAATTTTCTAGAAAGGGAGGATTTCTTTTGTTGTTGTTGTTGTTGTTGTTATTGATTCCTACCCTAAAATACTACTATAAATGGAGAACAAACTGAATGGCTTCAAAAATTTGGTATTTGTTTAGGCTTTCTTTATGACGCAACATATGGTTAAATTTGGTATATGTCAAGTACACAAGAAAGGAATGTGAATCGTAGTATTGTTAAATCAATGTTGTATTATGCCAGCTAACTTCCACTAGCCTCTTATCAACCAAACCCAGAATTCCTATCTTAGCTATCAGGTAGCCACTGATCTGCTTTATATCACTATAGATTAGATGTAAATTTTCTAGGGTTGCATATAAGTGGACATCTAGATTATGTCCATTTTTCGTTTTGTATCTTTCAGCATTATTTATATTTACCATATTACCATACTATATGTACTAGTAGTTTATTCTCTTTATTGTTGAGGAGTTTTAAATTTTATACATATACCACAACTTTCAATCCATTAACCTGTTGACTTGCACAACTACTTCACAGCATAAGTTTTTATTTCTCTGGGAAAATATCTAGAAATAAAACTGCTGTGTTGTATTTTAAGTGTATGTTTAACTTAAGAAATAAAACTGTTCACCAAAGTTATTTTCTTATTTTAAATTTCCACCAGCAATGATATGAGAGCTACAATTCTCAATGCCCTTGGCCATATTTGATATTTTCTATCTATATTTTTCACACTCTAATCAGTATAAAGTACAATGTCATGTGTAATCTAGTTGCTTTTCTCTGATTATTAATTATATTGAGGATATGTTAGTGTACTTAAATGAACATTCACATATCTTCTTTAATGAAATATCTGTTAAATATTTTGCCTCATGTTTGGACTATCTTTCTATTCAGTTTTAGTGTTATTTATATATTCTGTATACAAGTGCTTTGTCAAATATTCATATTACAAATATTTTCTCGCAGCTTGTTATTTTTCTTTCCCTTTCTTAACGGTCTTTCAAAAAGCTCAAGTTTTAAAATGTGATGTAGTGGAATTTATCAACTTATTTTATTCTTTATTTAATGATTTTCCTTTCTCACTGAAAATTTTTTGGCTACCAAATGAGTTTACCAAAACTTTCTTTTATTTTTTTTTCTTTTATGTTTTCTTCTAGATGTTCAGAGTTTTAGATTTATATTTAAGTTTATGGCCAACTTTGTATTGGTTTTTGTTTGTGGAGTAATATACAGCACTGTTCTTTCTTTTTGTACAGATATCCAATTGTTCAAGCACCATTTAGTGAAAATGTTTTTATTTTCTTTTTAAGTTATCTTAAAACCACTGTCAAAGTTAAATAAAGCATATATATATATATATATATATATATATATATATATATATATTCTGTCTATTTCTGGACTTTCAATTAGTTTCCATATCTATGTTTATACCAGTACCATACTATTTTGAATACTGTAGTTTTATATTTTTTTAAAAAATACATGTTTTACTTATTTATTTGAGACGAAGGGAGAGAATGTGGGCATGAACTTGGAAGCAGGGAGAGGAGCAGAGGGGGAGGGAAAGGGCCAAGCAGAGTCTAGGCTGAGCATAGAGCCCTATGTGGGGCTTAATCTCAGGATACTGAGATCGTGACCAGAGCCACTCAACCAACTGAACCACCCAGGCGTCCCTATTATTAAGTTTTGAAGTAAAATACATGCAATTTAAATGTGTTCTTTTTAACAATTGTTTCAACTATCTCAGGTATTTGGATTTCTACATAACTTATAGAATCAGCTTGATAAATTCTACAAAAATGCCTGTGGGAATATTGATTTCTATTATGTTTAATATATTGATTAATCTAGATAGAAATGACAAAAATATTGATTCTCCTTCTATGAACATAATATAGCTTTCCATTTTTCAATGTTTAGTTTCTCTCAACAAGAGTTTATAATTTTTAGTTTAAACATCTTGTATATATGATGATGAATCTCCCTTCATATTTTGCTTTTGATGTTACTATAAAATTTATTTTGAAAATGTTACTGTATTTTTTATTGCTGATACATAGAAATACATTTGAATCCTAGATTATTGGTTTTGTTTTGATTTTGATTTGGTTACATTTTTGGTTTTTTTTCTTGCAACATTTCTGCTGTTCACAAATTTTCTCCAGGAAGAAATTCTGGATGAAGTTATTTCACATAATTTTTCCTTTTCTCAGGACTTTCAGTCTTCTAACACTTACTGTCCAGTATTTAAAAATCGTAGAGATATATATTTCATTCAACATTATGGTTGTTCACGGTAGAAAGGAAAAGCCAGATTTATTTATTTATTTTTATAGAGAGAGAAACCAGGAGCACATGAGCGAGAGGGTGAGGGGCAAAGGGGGAGAGAGAGAGAGAATCTCATGCAGACTCCCTGCTGAGCATGAGTCTGATGTGCAGCTCAATCTGGCAATTCTGAGTTCATGACCTGAAAAGAAATCAGGAGTTGGGTGCTCAACTGAATGAATCACCCAGGCACTCCTATCTATATTTAAATATGTCTCTTTTTCAAGTATTGCATGATGTTCTCTTTATTCCAGTTTGGACATTTTAGTCCTTTCCTGTTCTTTCATTTACCTGTTATGTAATATAATTACAAAGTCAGGTTATGTTTACAACTATTTTACTATTCATATTTTGTTTGACATATTTATGTACTATCTATCTTCATCTCTCTTGTTTCTTTTGGGCTAATGAAATATTTTATATTCTTCCATTTTCTTTTTCTAGTACCTCCTCAGTTATAGATTCATTTTAACTACTTTTGTTTTGGTTAGTCTAAAGATTAAACCATTCTTTGATTTACTAAGGTTTAGTATAAAGTATTACTTTGGAGCTCCTGGGTGGCTCAGTTTGTTAAGTGTCTGACTCCTGTTTTGGCTCAGGTCATGATTTCTGGGTTGTGGGATTGAGCCCTGCACTGGGCTCCACACTGAGCTGGGAGTCTGCTTGGGGACTCTTGCAGTCTCACTCACCATCGCCCCGTGCTCACACACTCTGTTCTCTCTCTAAAATAAATAAATAAATCTTTTAAAAATACATGCATAAAGATTATTTTTATCATTCTTCTGTAATACTATAATATGGAAAATTCTAATTCTTATTCATATCAATTTTACAATATAGTTATAATGAATTTTACTTCTAAACAGATTTTAAATCCAATAGAGCAATTATAGTATTTTTTTGTACTGCCAGATTTTTAAAAATTTTCTCACATATGTATATTTTCCCTTACATTTCCATGTTTCCATTTTAGAAGATTTTCTTTCTATATAAAAATCTATCCTTAGTATTTCTTTTTCAAATGGACTGATAGTGAGAAATACCATCAGTTTTTTTTTTTTTTTAAAGAATCTTTACTTCAGTTTTATTTCTGAAGTGTATTATTCTTAGTTATAGAATTCTAGCCTGGCACTTATATTCTTTCACCTTAAAGAGATCATTCCATTTTCTTCAAGATTCCATCATTTCTTTTGAGAAGGCTGTTAATAAGTTTTCACAAATTTCCTTTGAAGAAAGAGCAGGTCTTTCCTCTCTGGTTGCCTTTAAGATATTAACTGACTTCTTTTTCATCAGTGGTTTGACTGTGATGTACCTAGTTGCCAGATTTTTTTTTTTTTTTCCTTTTACATCTCTGGTTGTCATGAATTCATGAGTTAATCTGCTCAGTAAGGGGAAATTCTAAGCTATGATTTCCTTGAATATTGGTTTTGTTTCCTTTTTTCTTCTTTTTCTTTAGAGGATCCAAATACAGCCATGATAAATATGTTGTGCTTATTCTAAATGTCTCTTATCTGGCTTTCTAGTTGTTTGTGGTGGAGCCATTGGTTTTTCCTAAGCCACCACATTCCATCCAGAAATGAGTTTTCTCATTTTAGCATGAATTTTAGTCTTTATGTTTCATGAGTTCTTAATCAAAACTGCTGAATAGTTTATCCTTGTTAAAAAATTTCTTCCTGGGGCACCCAGGTGGCTCCGTGGGTTAAGCCACTGCCTTCAGTTCAGGTCATGGTTTCAGGGTGCTGGGATCGAGCTCCATGTCAGGCTCTCTGCTAGGTGGAGAGCCTGCTTCCCCTTCTGTCTCTGCCTGCTTCTCTGCCTACTTGTGATCTCTCTCTGTCAGATAAATAAATAAAATCTTAAAAAAACAAACAAACTTTCTTCCTAGTTTCATCTAGTTTATCCATTTACCATTCAGTTTGCACAATGTAGAACTTTCCTGTGCAGGATGTTTTTCCCAGATGTTCCTTAAGTATCTGGGTTTTAAACTCTCCCCTCACTGTTCCCTCTCAGTCTAAGTCCACTCATGAACTTCCAAGGCTACAATTATGATTTAATTTGCTTATAATTATGAATATGATTCTCAAAATTCATTATCTTAGCTCTTAAGGAAATATTAACCCGTCAACTACATAAGCAAAAACTACAAATCACCCTTGACTCATCATCGTCCTTCACCAATCACCTCTATTCAGTTAACAAAGCCCTCAATCCAATCCAATTATCTTTCCTTCTCTACCATCACCACCCTAGTTATCTTCTTTAACTTGCACGACTGCAATATGTTTCTGGGCTCTATCTCTGCATTTTTTTTCCTCTCAGATTCATTTCCCACAATAAGGCAAACATTACCTAATCTCTAAAAACAAATCCATTTGTTTTACAATACACTGCTGGGTTTGCATTGGATTTTAAAATTTATCTTTTTTCTAAACTTTTTGTTATAAGTTACAAAGCCTTCGGTAATCTTCTCTCATTTTGCTTACTCAACTTTATTTTTTGCTTTTATATTATGTGGCCCAGTCATAAAATGAAACTAAACTAGACTAAAATATTTTTATTTCCAAATATGCCACACATTTTTTTTCTCACCTCCAATCCTGTTCATAAGCCATCCCATTTGTTGAGAAATAACTTCTCCTTACATCAGAGGACTCCCTTTCCCTAATTAGGTCTCACATTAATATTATTTTATCAGGGAATCAATTCAATGATACCTAGAATAAGCTGGATCATCTTTTTATATGTTGTTATAGCAGTCCATTTTCATCTAACATTAGAGTCATCATAAGGCAAAAAGATCCACATGTTACCTTTCAGTGTAATTATAATAAAAATATATTTCAGAGTTGGTTGTTAAAATTAAGTGTGATAACATTTATAATGTGCTAAGGTAGGGTTTTACACATCACATAAACATACATATGCACAAAATGAAGCCATGTCTTATATAAGTTTTTAAGGTGAACTGGCAAATAATACATTATACAATTCAGAGATTTTGATGAAACAAAACCTAAGAACAGCAGAAGAACATTTCTTGACCATGAAAGGTGGAGGGACAAGTACCGTGACTCCCAACACACACACACACACACACCACCACCACCACCACCACACCATATTTCTCAAATCAGCATGAGACTAGCTCTGTTTATCATGGTCCTTTAGTGAAAATATTGGTCAGGGTCCAGTGAGGAAAATAGAAACGATTCCAGGTATTTCAAACACAGAATGTAATACAGGAACTTGATCATTGCCAGGTAATTCTCAACTTAGTAGCAGCAGCATGAACTGTTTTCATTCCTGGCATGAAAGGATATTAAAAAGATGAGACCGTGAAAGTAGCTAAACACCAAAAGTAGATGATTGTTTATCAATAGTCTACCAATTCTCTCCCATTGGTTAAACTGAGCTAGAAATGAGCAGTCAAAAAATCTTTGGCAGAGAAAGGTTCTGAAAGCAATAGTAGTCATGACTAGCAAAATGAGATTTTATGTCTTCTCAATCTCAATATGCCATTGTTTCATTCATAAAATTTCATTGTACTTACTTTAACATTTCTGTGAGTATAACATGTACTTTATTTTATTAATTTTTTAAAATATTTTATTTATTTGACAGACAGAGATCACAAGCAGGCAGAGAGAGAGAGAGGGAAGCAGGCTCCCTGCTAAGCAGAGAGCCCGATGTGGGGCTCAATCCCAGGACCCTGAGATCATGACATGAGCCAAAGGCAGAAGCTTTAACCCACTGAGCCACCCAGGTGCCCCTAACGTAGTGTTTTTGTTTTTTTGTTTTTTTGGTTTTTTTTAAAGACAGAGATCACAAGTAGGCAGAGAAGCAGGCAGAGAGAGATGGGAGAAGCAGGCTCCCTGCTGTGCAGAGAGCCCGATGTGGGGCTCGATCCCAGGACCCTGAGATCATGACCTGAGCTGAAGACAGAAGCTTAACCCACTGAGCCACCCAGGCACCCCCCTAATGTGTATTTTAAAAGGAAGTTCATACGTCTGTGCTCTCATTCAATCAAAGAAATATTTACCAAAGTCAAGTAGTTATTTTCCCTACCTCTGTCAATAAAATAAAACATAGGAGAGTGATGGCTTGTTTAACTCTCAATGCTTTTGCATACATAAAATCTGTAATATCCTGTCAAACATGCCTATGCTTCTCTAGAAAAATTCTGGTATTTTGTTAGGAAAATAGAGACTGCAGGAGTAAAAAGGGTACATAAATAAACTTTAAATCATCACTTATATACATTAGGTTACACACTATTTATATATAGAATGTGGTTTTCTGATTTTAAGTAAAATGTCAGCTTCCCTATTGTTTTGTTGAAGTACATCTGAAATCCTGCCTCATATTGCAATTTATTTTGTAACCCAGCTTTTCCAGACTCTTTGAAGATTTGATCATGGTTTAACATGACTCTATGAAACAAAGTATTGGCTTCTATTTTTTAATTAAAACAATTTCATAATTATCTAGGAAGTAAGAGCTATAATGGAAATATGACTAGCTTTAGACAATAGCTATAACAAAATCTATGAGAAAGTGGCCAGTTTTCTGGACTCCTGTGTATCTTTTTAATATGTTTTCCATAGTCTCATTTAACTAGTACATCTAGGTAGTACTCCAGCCCCATGCTTGCTATGGCCTACAGAAACTACAATTATGTACTGTGTTAGTGGTCTAAATCTAGGATAAGAAGCAGCAGTATTAACTCATATGATTATTGCTTCATCCACACACTAGAAGGAAAGGGCAGCAGGTAACAAGACAAAGCAGTGCTTCAGAAATTATTCCAGGAGAAGCCTAGAGCAACAAAATGCTGTTGTCTCAGATGCGAGGTATGGAATATGTCAGGTGTAAAAAATATACCTTGAGGAAAACAAAGTGTCTTTAAAACAACTGTCTTCTATTTGTTTAAGACTCACAAACTTTGTATCTGAGAGAATATCAGAGACTGGGAAAGTGTCGACAATGGGGAAATACTAAAAAGTTCTCATCTTGAATTTAGTCTCTTTTCAAATCAGAAATCGCTCTCATCCTGCCTAAAGTATCTTATAAAGCACAAAACAATCTTCCAGAGTCTTTCCCTAGATAAGCACAGCTGTTTCCTCGTTGAGGGGATGAGATTCAAACACATTTCAGAGCAGCTGCTTGTTGCCCTCCCAGCTGCTTAGAATATGGGAAACTTTGCTGGCAGCAAGACCCAAACCAAAGCAATAGGCATCCAAACTATCCCCTGGGCACTGGAATTAAGCAGGCAATAGAAGGATGAAGCCCTGTGTGTTTTTTTAATCACTGTGATCTAAGCCTCTGTGTGAGTTTAAAGAATAAAGCCCACATTGCAAGGGTGGTTCAATATTCTCAAATCAGTTAATGTGATACATCACATCAGTAAAAGAAAGGATAAGAACTATATGCTCATTTCAATAGATGTAGAGAAAACATTTGACAAAGTACAACACCCATTCATGATTAAAACCTTCAACAAAGAAGGTTTAGAGGGAACATACCTCAACATAATAAAGGCCTTATTTGAAAAACCCATAGCAGACTTCATACTCAATGGGAAAAAAAAAACTGAGAGCTTTTCCCCTAAGGTAAGGAACTAGACAAGGATGTTCACTCTCACCACTTTTAGTCAACATAGTACTGGAAATCCTAGTCACAGCAACCAGACAACAAAAAAGAAATAAAAGAATCCAAATTGGTCAGAAGTGAAACTTCCACTATTTTCAGATGACATGATACTTTATCTAGAAAACTCAAGACTTCACCAAAAAATTGCTAGAACTGATACACAAATTCAATGAAGCCACAGGATTAAAAAACAATGTACAGAAATCTATTACATTCTGTACACTGATCATGAAGCAGCAGAAAGAGAAATTAAGAAAACAATCTCATTTATAATTGTAACAAATATAAGACACCTAGGAATAAACTTGATCAAAGAGATGAAAAACCTGTACTCTGAAAACTATAAAACATGGATGGAAAAAATTGAAGATGACACATGTGTTAATGGAAAGATATTCCATGCTCATGGATTATAAAAACAAATATTATTAAAATGTATATACTATCTAAAGCTATCTACACACATAATGCAACACCTATCAAAACAAACAAACAAACAAACAAACAGCATTTTTCACAGAACTGGAACAAAGAATCCTAAAATTTGTATGGAACTGCAAAAGATCATGAATAGCCAAATCAAGTTTGAAAAAGAGAAGGAAAGCTAGAGGCATCGAAATTCCAGACTTCAAGTTATATTACAAAGCTGTAGTAATCAAAGCCATATGGTACTGGCACAGAAACAGATACACAGATAAATAGAGCAGAATAGAAAATTCAGAAATGAATCCACAACTATATGGTCAATTAATCTTCAAAAAAGCAGGGGCACCTGGTATCAACAGATGAATGGATCAAGAAGATGTGGTATATATACACAATGGAATACTATGCAGCCATCAAAAGAAATGAAATCTTGCCATTTGCGACAATATGGATGGAACTAGAGCGTATCATGCTTAGCGAAATAAGTCAAGCAGAGAAAGACAACTATCATATGATCTCCCTGATATGAGGAAGTGGTGATGCAACATGGGGGCTTAAGTGGGTAGGAGAAGAATAAATGAAACAAGATGGGATTGGGAGGGAGACAAACCATAAGTGACTCTTAATCTCACAAAACAAACTGAGGGTTGCTGGGGGGAGGGGGTTTGGGAGAAGGGGGTGGGATTATGGACATTGGGGAGGGTATGTGCTTTGGTGAGTGCTGTGAAGTGTGTAAACCTGGTGATTCACAGACCTGTACCCCTGGGGATAAAAATATATGTTTATTAAAATAAAAAATTAATAAAAAAATTTAAAAAAAAGTCTCTTCAACAAATAGTATTGGAAAACTGGTCAGCAACATCCAAAAGAATGAACAGGATAACCTTTTTATACCATACAGAGAAAGATCTAAATGTCGGACCTGAAACCATAAAAATCCTAGAAGAGAACACAAGCAGTAACTTCTTTGATGTCAGCTGTAGCAACTTCTTTCTAGATATGACTCTTGAGGCAAGGGAAATAAAAGCAAAAGTAAATTATTAGGGTTACATCAAAATAAAAAATTTCTGCAGTTAAAGGAACAACAAAACTAAAACACAACATATGGAATGGGAGAGGATATTTGCAGATGACATATCCAATAAAGGATTAGTATTCAAAGTATAAAAAGAACTTATAAGACTCTATCCAAAAAACAAATAATCCAATTAAAAAATGGGCAGAAGACATGATGGGCATTTCTCCAAAACCATATCCATATGGCCACCGACACAGAAAAAAGAGGTTCATTATCACTTATCATCAGGAAAATGAAAATCAAAACTACAATGAGATATTACCTTACACATGTCTGTATGGCTAATGTCAACAACACAAGAAACAAGTTTGGCTCTGGAGATAAACTACATGAATCCAAACAAATATTTCCCTAGTCTCAGTTTTCTCCTCTGTAAAATAGAAAAGCCACATCTACCTCATAGGATTGCCATGAAGATAAAGTACATGTATGGAACAAGCTACTGTATATATGCTGATTCACTATCATTATGAAGATTATCAAGATTTTGAAAACAAGAACTTCCCTCTCCCATTGGTTATTGCAAAAAGTAAAAGAATGAGGAAAGATGAAGTTATTAATAATGCTCCCCATTTTGTAAATTTATGTCAAACCCACACACTTAAAATATTATCTAAAACCTTCATAACAATTCTGTGAGATAGGTATCATTTCTCCCATTTATCAGATAATTTAGCTAAGAACTATGACTCAGAGAAATTCAGTGTCTTGTGTGTGGTCACACAGGCAGAAAGAGGTAAAGTTGGGATCAAAGCCAAATATATGTAACTCCTAATCCTCTGTGTTTTTGTTTTTTGTTTTTTGTTTTAATCATCTTGTGCTAACTCTCAAAATAGGAAATGTTTTAGAATTTAGTCCAATGTCTTTTCTCATTTGGGGCTGAGATCTTACAACCTATTCTTTTTACTTTACCTCAAATATTTTGCAGTGAGATATCTCTTCTCTTTAGTCAGGGAGCCTTTTGGTTTTTATCCTGACCACATAACTCTGATAATAATCTCCACTCAGTTACTCTGAATGGCATTCCCCGGAATAACTCTTGTCCTTCAGAAATGAGTGCCAGATGTGAGTACACAATAACTTTCCTACTGAATCTTAATTGTACCTTTTCAGGATAAAGATTGGCTTTTGTGACAAAAACTATTTGAATTTACAGGTAAATCTCTGTATTTATAGACACTTGTTTTTGAGTGTTTATTACATACCTAATCATCAATGAACTGAGTGTTATGGGGTGAATGTGTATGTGTGTATGCATATGTGTGTGTGTTGCCCACTTGAGATGCCATGCATTTACTTTTCTTTTTTCTCTTTAATCTCACCATTCAGTTTTGAACATTCATAGATCCAAGAAATGCAGCGCTGTAATAATAAAACATAGTGGCTATGAAAAAGAAGAGGGTTATCCTCTAGATCAAAGCTTTTAACCTAGAGGTCTAGACACACTGTTGCATTTCAATTACTTGTGACATGTGTCACAGGGTCCATAATTTTCTGGTAATAATAATAGTTCAAATACTGAAATTGGAGAATGATTTACTGTTTTTCCACAAATTAGAGTGGCATCAGGGTTATCTCTCTAATTATATCCTTTCATTCACTTGCATTTTGATATACTTCCTGAAGTGAGGAAGAAGGGGAGAGTTAAAACTAGGTTCCTAGTAATCAAGCTATTATCCCACTTTATCAATACAGTGTTCAGTGAAGTGGCCCTTCTCTTGGGAAATATGTTCTGCATTTGAAATTTGTGTTACTGCAGAAAAAAAAAAAAAGGAAAAGGAAAAAGTCTGAGATATTCTCCTTTAGGAACTGAAACTATGCTTTGGTTCATTTTCCATAGTGATTTCTGTGCTCATAGTCATTTTCCCCTTTTTCCTTGACAACTAAATACTATATTTATTTAGGCAGAAATATGACCAAACTTGAAGGATAAATCATGATTGGTCTATCATCCTTAATAAATGATTGGTCTATGGGTGTTTCATATGACTTAGTCTTCACTGACAGGATAAGGGAAAGTCAGCAGACTTTCTAGGATGATTCTGGAAAAGATTCTTTATATAATTAAAGATCATGTCATAAAAAAGGGAAATATCATTCTTTACTTCTTAAAAGTAGTTGTGCAAAAACTTGAAATTTGGCTTCTGTATCTATATTGAAATTTTGAGAGAGAGAGAGAGAACTCAACAAATACAGATGATGACAGAGGGGAATATGGAAAGAACTCAAGTTAAATAACATTATGAAACCTTGGAACAACCATTATCTGGACTTCTAATTATGGTTGAAATCATTGATAATAAATTGTGTTACTTGGCATTAACAGCCTTCTTCTTTTCACATCTTATTGTCAATTTTCTATTCCCATTCTAAAATAGTTCAGATGAAGATGATGTCATCAGTCTCATAGCTGGTGTTCCACGTTCCAACCATCTTGGAAACTTTGGTTGCAGTTATTTTTCTTCAGTGCTTTTTGTTTGAGAACATAAGACTGTCCTTACTATAAGTCTCATACTATAGGCACTAAGCTTTGCACTGACTTCTTAATTTCCCAGATCATATCTTTATGTAAACATGACCACTACTTTTGCTATTGCTCACCTACACTTACTTCATCCTGCCCCTGCACTTTGAATCCTAAACTATTTTACCTGTGGAACCACACCATACTCAATCAATTCATTTCTATTTCTACCTATAAAATCCAGGTTTTAATGCAAAATAATATATCATTTCAATGAAAACTGTGACTATATAGATGACCAAATCAACAAGTTATGCATATATTGTTCAACGATATTCTGAGAAAGAAACAAAAACATGGGCAGAGAAGTCACTAAAATAGGAGAGGTTAACATTCTGGAAGAATGGAAAGAGGTCAAGAGAAAAATGTTGATTGAGGCACAAAGGCAAGCTCCCTTAAGAGTGAAAGATCTTAGATACTCAGAATTTTCACATTTGGTAAACACTGATTAGGTCCCAGGAGAAGATAAGTAGTCATTCATTTTCAGGAACTCTGGTTTTTTAGAGCAGACACTGGGCCCCAGCACTGCAGAACTAAAGATGTCACCACTGAATAGAACCAGGACATCACTGAGAGAAAAGAGATGGCCAACTGGAGAAGGAGCAATGGCCAGAGAGATACTTGGTTTTGAACATATATGAATACACCTTCTTACACTCCCACAAGCAACTGAAGTTACAAAGTTGTAAAAGAGTGAAATTTATTTCTCTCACTATAAATATGGGTTATTAAGGCCTAGGAAATTTGGGGCTGTGACACTCATCCTTTGTTTTAAAGAGGTACATTTGAATATATCAAAATCCTAGAGGAGAACATAGGCAATAATCTCTTCAACATTGGTCACAGCAACTTGTTTCTAAACATGTCTCCAAAGGCAAAGAAAACAAAAGTGAAAATGAACTTTTGGGACTTCAGGATCAAAAGCTTCTGCACAGCAAAAGAAACAGTCAACAAAACAAAGAGGTAACTCACAGAATGGAAGAAGATATTTTCAGATGATACTACAAAGGGCTGATATCCAAGATCTATAAAGAACTCCTCAAACTCAACACTCAAGAAAACCAGATAGTCATGTCAAAAAGTGGGCAGAAGATATGAACAGACACTTCTCCAAAGAAGATATACAAATGGTTAACAGACACATGAAAAAAGTGTTCATCATCATTAGCCATCAGGGAGATTCAAATCAAAACCACATTGAGATACCACCTTGCATGAGTTAGAGTGGCCAAAATTAATAAGACAGTAAATAACAAGTGTTGGGAGAGGATGTGGAGAAAGGGGAACCCTCTTACACTGTTGGTGGGAATGCAAGTTGGTGCAGCCATTTTGGAAAACAGCATGGATATTCCTTAAGAAATTAAAAATGGGGATGCCTGGGTGGCTCAGTTGGTTAAGCAGCTGCCTTCAGCTCAGGTCATGATCCCAGCATCCTGGGATTGAGTCCCACATCGGGCTCCTTGCTCGCCAGGGAGCCTGCTTCTTCCTCTGTCTCTGTCTGTGAGTGCATGCGCTCTCTTTCTCTCTCTCTCTGACAAATAAATAAATAATTAATAATAAAAAAAAAGAAATTAAAAATGGAGATACCCTATGACCCTGCATTTGCACTACTGGGCATTTACCCCAAAGATACAGATGTAGTGAAAAGAAGGGCGATGTGTACTCCAATGTTCATAGCAGCAATGGCCACAATACCCAGACTGTGCAAAGAGCCAAGACGCCCTTCAAACAGATGAATGGATAAAGAAGATATGGTCCATACATACAATGGAATATTACATCTCCATCAGAAAGGATGAATGCCCAACTTTTGCATCAACATGGATGGGACTGGAGGAGTTTATGCTGAGTGAAATAAGTCAAGCACAGGGAGTCAATTAACATATGGTTTCACTTACTGGTGGAGCATAAGGAATAACATGAAGGACATTGGGAGAAGGAAAGGAGAAATGAATTGGGGGAAATTGGAGGGGGAGATGAAACATGAGAGACTGCAGACTCTGAGAAACAAACAGGTTTTGGAGAGGAGAGGGATGGGGGATAGGTGAGTCTGGTGATGGGTATTAAGGAGAACATGTACTGCATGGAGCACTGGGTGTGGTGCATAAGCAATGAATCTTGGAACACTGAAAAAATAAAATTTTTAAAAAAGGTATCTTTGAATATATCTTCAATTCTTCAGGAAATATGGTATTCAAACAAGGAATAAAGAATTTATTTTGCAAGGAGATGAGAAAATACACTTTGTTAGTCTCCCTTTACTTTCAGGATTCTCAGGAATGAATCTATTGATTCCATGGAGATAATTTGTCCTGACTCACATTTATATTTTCTTTATTTCATTGTTCTGTTTACAATTGTATCAGGTTTCTGAATTTTTCTCCTTTAAGATATCTGGTAATTATGTCTGATTTGGGGGTTTAGCATGAATTAAGCAGAAGTAACAAGGTAACCTGTACCAGAACTTTGGCAAATTGAAAATGCTTGGAGTTTTGTTGTTGTTGTCGTTATTGTTGTTTGTTTTATAGAATTCTTATTCAAAATCTTATTGCATGTAAGGAAAGTATCTCTTAACAATGGTACAGATAATGCAGCTTGAGTAAAAATTAGCTGATTCTAATATTTCATAGTTTCTTATTTATTTTGTCCTTTCATTTATCAAGATGATTTGGTATAACTTGGGTTTGTGGGCAACGTCCATTTCAATTTATGGAAAAGCTCTTACACTGTATATAGAAGTTTAATAGTTTATCCAGTGGATAAACTATTATTGGTAGTGATACAAACAAGTTATAGCTCAGCCTTCATGAATGCATATTTTATTGGAACTGACAAAGAGATAAGGTGTGCTATGGAATAGTCAAGAATTTAGGTAATGAACTTTTATAATAACATAGAAAGTAAAGTATCAATCCTGCTTATGTGCCTAGATAGCTCATAAATCTTAGCTAGCCCCAGACTTTACAATTTATTGTCCAAATGTTCATTTACCAGGAAAGACAAATGATTATTTCCAACTGTCTTATGGCAATAGTAAAACTTCTTTAGAAACTTTATAACTGGATCTAGAAGGGAGACTATTCTGGTTATTCAAATCTAGATTCAATCATACCTAAATATTGGTTACTACTCTCAACTTACTTAAATTTGCTGTTAATATCTGGGATTAGTATGTTACAGTACAGGCATGTACCACATATTTCTAAACATTTTGATCAAATAAATTTATATTTATTTACAGTATTTATACAAAGTATAAAAACAAACATTCATGAAACAATAAAGTAGTTTAACACTATGAAACGGTCTACATGTAGGTATTCCTGATGCCATCAAGCTATCTGAAATTCCCTACTATTCTCATTTGGGTCAGTAGAAGTCTACATCATTTCTTGGACATACTTGTGATTTCTACTAACACTTATACACTGAAGCATTCCACATCTCTTATGTTCAGCCTTGAGATCTTTTTTGGATTCCATTATCATACTTCCAATTACCTCTTTGATATTTACACATGGATAAATGTAACTTATACCTAAATTCCCCTATTCTCCCTAGGTAGATCAGCATAATGGTTAGCAGTGATTAAAACCATAGCTTTTAGAAGCAAATCACCTGTTTTCAAAATTTGTATTTACCACTTATTAACAGATTTATTTATCTGTGTGTCTTAATTTTCTCAACTGAAAAACAAGCATAATAATTGTATCTAATAAAGTTCACATGACAAAAAAGCTACACATTATATACATATATTAAACACTTGAAAGAGTGCTTGGCACATAGTGTACACTATACAGAAATGTTTAACATTATCATGACTCCAAAATGTGCCTACTCTACTCATGGTCACCAAAAGGTATTCGTTCTTTCTCCTAAATCTCTCTTAAATTGAAACTCCCTTCTTAGACTTTACATGCACTTCATTAATTCAAGTCCTTTTATGTGAACCATTGAAATAAGTTCTCATTTGTCACCCGAAGTTGTTACCCTTTCTTTAATGGACCTTCCAGCTGAAGACTGAATTGTCTTCCTAAAACATTCTTCTGATAATAACTTTGCTGTTCGACAAACTAATGTAGCAAAAACAAAAACAAAAACAAAAAACATAGAATAAAGTCATGAGTGTCAAGCTTATCTTATACTCAAATAACTTTGTCAAACTTACTTTTCTGCAGTTCCCTTCTCATAGCATAAATTCAAAAGAATGTCCAATGCCTTTGTAAATGTTGGTCTCTATCCCAAGAACTTTTCTTGAATTGATACTTATTCTTCAAGGCTCAGTGAGATTATCTCAGTAAATATCCAGTAAAATGGTCACGATTTTCTCTATTCCATTCATCCCTTTTTGGTAGAGAGGATCACTAATTTCTTTCTGCTCCCTATTTGCACTTAACCCCAGAAACTGCAATTTACCTGCCTTGGTCTTCACTGAGAAAACAGACATATAAAAATGAAGGATAAACTGAACTTTAATTTTATTTGGTTGTTCTCTCATATATAAGTGGTAATTACACTTTTTAAAAGATCCTAGAAAGATGACTGTCCTTTTCTTTGATGCCATGGATCCAATAAATCATGACACTTTGTAAGCACGTTTGCCATGCTACAATAACCAAAATAAGGAGTAGAAGAGAAATGCCAATTTAATCAAAGCAGGTTCAGATTTACTGTCCTATATTAAAAGGGAGCACATTTATGGATGCTTTTGATGTTGCTTTAATAGAAAACAAGAACATTTAGAAGAAGGGAAGCTGCTGATTAAATTCTCTATCAAGGATTCTTAAAAGATGTTTAGGGTAAACAATAGCTGTGAGCAGTCTCAGTAAGAAAACTGTAATTGAGGTACACAGTTATACCTGGGATGAGTTTGAAAAATGAGTAAGTCCCTAAATTTGGTTGAGTGTTATATTCCAGAGCATTTGACTCCATTAAAATCAGAATCTGAATGTTCTGTTCCATTTCCTAACTTTGATACTTAAACATGCTTCATAAACCACCTGAAAGCAAAGCATATGAGTAAGTCTGCTGTTAAACCAATGGCATTAGGGAAAGAATACATAATTACTTCTGCTCTCCTCAGAAGAATTTGGTTCTGTCTTCTATGTCAGAGAGACAATACAGAACATAACTAATGTCATGAATCAACTTGTCACATCTATAACCTTGACACTGTTTATTGGAACTAAAGTAGGACATAAGATGATTGGATATTGGTAAAGACTTGACAAAAGGAAGTTTGATTTATAACACTTCTCAACTATGAATTTTCCAGAGATTTTCATCTAATGTTCTTCCTGGATCCCCGCCCTGAATTTATTTAACCTTTGTGAGAATGTCCAATCTGTCCATACCTTTTAGATCTTCTTCACCCCAGATCCTGGAACCAATTCTATATAGACATGGGAGCTGATAAGGCATCACTACCAGGTAACTCTGGTTTGGCATTGAATCTCCTTCCCTGCCAGTGTGTTACTAACTTGGCCCCTTATATTCCTTATTATTGTGCTCTGACTTCTGAACTTAGAGATCAGAAGCCAACATAGCACAGTAGAAAGAACTTTTTAACCACAAATCAAGAGACTAAATATTCAATGTTAACTTTGACTATGGAATAATTTTATGCTAGTTTATTCTCTTAGTTTGATTTCTCTGATAAAATCTTTTCTTGAAGTTTATGGGTTAGAATGAATGATTTGTAAGATCTCATCCAACTCAATAATGCTGAATCTTAATTATTATCTTTACTTCTAGGTTTTCCAACAGATACTTGAAAATCATGCCAAATTGTAACAGTGATTAGATTCCCTTTCTTAAATTCTGTTCTCCTATATTTACTTCCTTGACAGATGTAGATTATCTACCTACCCACATGTTATGGACTAAATTATGTCCCCTGAAAATTCATTTGTTGAAGTTCTAACCCACAATGTGACTGTATGTATCAATCGGATCTTAGTATC
This sequence comes from Mustela nivalis, assembly GCF_964662115.1. Lineage (NCBI taxonomy): Eukaryota > Metazoa > Chordata > Mammalia > Carnivora > Mustelidae > Mustela > Mustela nivalis. Next base: position 128,164,289 of record NC_139021.1, read on the forward strand.
TTTAGTAATGAAGACTAAATGCAAGAGTTCTGGTTCTAGATGGGAACAGAGGAGATTCCTGAATTTACGTCCTCCATGGACACACCTGAATCTATTGATACACATGAAGCAATTTCCTCTGAAAGAAATCCCGGAAACAGCTGAGCAACTCCTACACATCTGATAAATGAGAAAATACCCATGGCAAAATGGGAAGGAAAGGGTAAGACACATTCTTACCATAAATCCCACCCCAGGCACAGAGACATACCTCAAGAGAGAACTCATAACTCATACCTTCTCCTTGAGGAATGAAGATTTGGGATCTAATATCTAGCACCCCAACTTTTATAAGATCTACCCGAGAGATGGTATGCCAAAACATCTAGCTCTAAAAGCCAATGTGGCTTGCATTCATGAGACCCATAAGACTATAGCAAATAAAAAGCTCTTAATGGGTTTTGGAGGACTTTCTGTGACTATCCCCCCTGGGGCTCAGTGCAGGGGGAGCAGACAGGAATCCCTATATCCTAGTCTTTCTATGAAAGAACACTACGTACATACTTCAAAAATTGCTGCCTGAGGATCAAGCTTCTAATTTAGTGCACATCTAGAGTCTTACTGCAATTCTCTCCAGGGTCTCGGGAGGCAACCAGTGCCATCTCCACATTCTTCACCTGGCCCACTGTAGTCACTGGGGTCCCCTGGAGGGAGCTTACGCACATGTCTGACACCTCAGTATTTGCAGCTGCCATCCAGAGGAGGGATTCCTTGATTGCCTGCATCTGATGAACTGTGGAGTTTGTGTTCACTAACCAAAAAAACAAACAAAAAAAAGTTTTTAACTAGTTCTCCTCCAAGCTCAGTGCAGAGGTAGCAGACAGAAATGCCCATCCCTCAGTCATTTCCTGAAGGAGGCTTAAATGCATATAATAAAAGCTGTTGCCTGAGAGTTAGTCTAATTTAGAATGAATCTAAGGGCTTAAAACAAATTCCCCAGAGACCAGGGATGCAAGCAAACACCATCTCTACATTCTGCCTGTAACCCACAAAATTATTACCAATATCTCCCTGGATGGAGCTTGTGCACATATCTGGCAGTGAGGTTTTCACAGCTACCATTCAGGGGACACATCCCTGAATCACCAGGATCTAAAAGCCAGCAGGTTTGTGTTCCCCAGTCCCACAGGAACGAAGCAGAAAAAGAAACAGTTCTTAACTGGCTGTTTCCCCCCCAACTTCCCCAGGACTCCTTACAGAGGGAGTAGACAGAAATGATAATTTTCCAGTCTTTCCATGAAAGAGGCCTATTTGTGTAATTTAAACCTGCTGTCTAAGGGTCTGGCTTCTGCTGTTTTGCATGTAAGTGCAGACTGTGATCCTTTCATGTGGGACATTGATAGGTATAGGTACTGATGAAAGAGCAAAAGGTAAACTGGGGGCAATGCACAGGCTAACACCCTTCAGCCCCTCAACCTCCAGAGGGTGGGTTATGTGTGACATTCCTCAAGCATTCTTGGCTACCCACAAAAAAAAGGGAAAAACAAATTGTTAACTGATGGGGTCACAGACAAGCAGTGCATGAGTCTCCATCTTAATGATTTACCAAAGGGGGAAAAAAAAAGCAATCTCCAGAAACCCAATTTCTAATTTCCTGAAGCCCTGGCATTACCCTCTCCTCTATAAGAGAGAAAATCTTATATGATCAGCCATTCTTCACAACCTCAGTGCAGCTCTTTCTATCCATGAATCCTGTCCCCATACTTTAATAAAAATACCCTTTTTGCATCGAAATCATCTCAAGAATTCTTTCTGGGCCATTGGTTCCAGATTCCATCACTCCAAACCACATCAGTACAACCTCAAGTACTAGGATCCACAAAGAACAAACAAGCTGGTTTAAACAAACAAAAAGGCTTTAGAGAAAACTAAAAGCTCAGACTGATTGGTAGATAAGGGTCATCTACATGAGACCATGTTTTGAGAATGAGGCATTGTCTATTTCATCTAATGCACAGAAAGCAGCACAGGGAGTCAGGGAAATGAAGAAATAGATAAATACATTCCAAAGAAAAGAATAAGATAATACTAATGGAGGTAATGAAATGGAGCTAATGAGAATTCAGACTACAGATCATAAATATGCCCACCAAGGTCAGGAAAACAATACATGAATAAAGTGAAAATATTAAAAAGAGTAAATAAAATGAAGTACCAAGCAGAAATCACAGAGATGAAGAATATAATATTGAACTACAAAATTCAATACAGGAGTTCAACAGCAGACTAGATCAAGAGAAAGACAGGAACAGGAAACCTGAAGATAAAGGAGTGGAATTTATTCAATAGGAGGGGGGAAAGAAAAAAAAATATTAAATATAAAGTGAGAAATTTATAAGACACCAAAAGACAGAACAATATTCACACTATAGGAGTCCCAGAAACTGAAGAAGAGAAAAAGGGGTAAAAGCTTATTTGAAGAAATAATGGCTAAAAACTTTTCTAACTGGGAGGAAAAGGGGCCACAAATATCCAGATCCAAGAATTCTAGAGAGTTCCAAAAAAGATGAATTTAAATGGACCCACACTGAGACATATTATAATTATATTGTCAATAGTTATAAGAGAAAATCTTAAGTGAAATAAGAGGAAAAAAAAACTTGATAATACAAGACTATCAGCTTATTTTTCAGTAGAAACTTTACAGGTTTAGAAAGAAGTGGAATAATGTATTCAAAGTGAATAAAAAGAAAAAAAAAAACAAGAAAACAAACAAACAAAAACCCTGCCAACCAAGAATACTTTACTTAACAACGTTGTCCTTCAGAATTGAAGGAGAGATAAGAGTTTTCAGCAAGCAATCTGAAAGGGTTCACCACCACTAGACTGGGCTTAAAATAAATGTTAAAAAAAAAAAAAAACTTTTTCAAGCTGTAATAAAGGATGCTAATTAGTTAAGAATAAATCATATGAAAGTATAAATCTCACTGGTAAGGTAAATATATAGTTTATATTCAGAATACTCTCTTCTCCTGATAGCGGTGGGTAAATCATTTCTACATCTAGGCTGATGGTTAAAAGACAAAAATACATGAACTAACTGTAAATACAATAATTGGCTAATGAATACAAAAAGTTACAGAAAATTGTGACATTGAAAACATAAAATGTCAGGGTAAGGACAAAAATGTAATTGAAACACAAATATTACCAGTTTAAAAATACTGTTATACAGAATGGCAATAAGTACATACTTATCAATAATTATTTTGAATGTAATAGACTAAATGCTTTGATCAAAAGACATAGGATGACTGAGTGGATCAAAAAAGCAAGATCCATCTATATGCTGCTTATAAGAGACTCACTTCAGACTTAATGACATATGCAAATTGAAAGTGAAGGGATGGAAAACAGTTCCTATGAAAATGGAAGCTGGGGTTAGCAATACTTATACTGGACAGAATAGACATTAAAATGCAAACTGTAATAAGAGACAAAGAAAATGCTACTTAATGATTAAGAGAACAATCCAAAAGGTAGATATGAAAATTGTAAGTATTTATGCACTCAACATGGGAAATCCTAAATACATAATACAACTATTAATAGACATAAAGGAAAAAAATCAGTATAATACAATGATAGTATTAAGGGACTTGAACACTAAGGTTACATGAATAGATAAATCATCCAGACAGAAAATCAACAAGGAAAGAACTGTTTTGAATGACATTCTGGTTGTAACAGATATACTCAGAACATTCCATTAAAAAAAAAAAAAAAAAAAAAACCGGGGTGCCTGGGTGGCTCAGTGGATTAAGTTTCTGCCTTCGGCTCAGGTCATGGTCTCAGGATCCTGGGATCGAGCCCCACATAGGGCTCTCTGCTCAGCAGGAGCCTGTTTCCCCTTCTCTCTCTCTGCCTGCTTCTCTGCCTACTTGTGATTTCTGTCTGTCAAATAAATAAATAAAATCTTTAAAAAAAAAAAAACCCAAAACAAACAAACACACAAAAAACCACATTCTTTTAAAATGCAAATGGGACATTCTCTAGAATAAGTCACATGTTAAGCCACAAAACAAATCGCAATAAATTCAAAAAGATTGAAATCGTTTATCATTTTAGGCCACAACAGTATGAAACAAGAAATTGAACATAAGAACATATTTGGAAAGAAAACAAATACCTGAAGGCTAAATAATATGCTAGTAAACAATGAATGGGTCAACCAAGAAATCAAATAGAAGATCAAAATGAAACCTACAGGGGCACCTGTGTGGCTCAGTGGGTTAAAGCCTCTGCCTTCTGCTCAGGTCATGATCCCAGGCTCCTGGGATGGAGCCCCGCATCGGGCTATCTGTTCAGCAGGGAGCCTGCTTCCCCTCCTCTCTCTCTGCCTGCCTCTGCCTACTTGTGATCTCTGTCAAATAAGTAAATAAAACCTTAAAAAAAAAAAAAATGAAACCTACATTTTTTTCTTCCTCAGCTATTCTGGCTGTTACTTCCAGTATTGTGTTGAATAAGAGTAGCAAGAGCGGGCTTTCTTTCCTTTTTTTTTTTTTTTTTTAAAGATTTTATTTATTTATTTGACAGAGGGAGATCACAAGTAGACAGAGAGGCAGGCAGCAGAGAGAGAGAGAGAGAGAGAAGCAGGCCCTCTGCTGAGCAGAGAGCCCGATGCGGGACTCGATCCCAGGACCCCGAGATCATGACCTGAGCCGAAAGCAGCGGCTTAACCCACTGAGCCACCCAGGCGCCCCTCTTTCCTTTTCCTAATCTTACCAGAAGGTGCTGAATTTTTATCATCGAGTATATTGTTAGCTATGGACATGGCATATACCTATTATATTGAGGTATATTTGCAGAATACCCAGTTTGTTGAAAGTTTTTATCATGAATGGATTTTTTTTTATTTTTTTGAAATGATGATATAAATTTTATCCTTTGTTTTGTTAATGTGGTATATCACATTGATGGATAACCAGATATTAATCCATCCCTGAATCCCTGGAAGAAATCTCACTTCATTATGGTGTGTGATCCTTTCAGTGTACTGAATTTCAATGTTGATTTGGCTTGCAATATTTTGGTTGAGGAGTTTTGCATCTATGCTCAACAGTAATACTGGTCTGTAATTTTATTGTGTCATTGTCTGTTTTTGGTATCAGGGAACTGTTGCTTTCATAATGTATATGTTTCCTCCTCTTTTATTTTTGGAATAGACTGGGAAGGAGTGTTATTAATGCTTCTTTAAATGTTTGTTAAAATTGACCAGTGAAGCCATCCAGTCCTGGACTTTTCTGTGTTAGGAAATTTTGATTACTGAGAGAGAGAAGCAGGCCCTCTGCTGAGCAGAGATCAATCTCTGGTTCAATCTCCTTACTAATAATAATTGTGTTGTGAAAGTCCAGACGGACTGCATGATTAAAAATAGAATACATTCTTCTTGCAATTCCAAACCAAAAGATATTTGAAAAGTTTATTCAATATTATTTCATAATAATAAGGAATTTGGCAGGTAGATATTGAGAGGGAGTATTATTATATTTGATAAGATCTAGCCCCACATTAGTCTAAACATTAATGATCTATACAATATGGACACTTAAAGCTCTCAACCTTACCCCAAAATATATAAATATAATAATAATAATATATGTATATTAAATATAATGTATACATTATATATTATATTATTTAAAATATATTATTTTACTATGTGTTTTATATTTATGGCCAATATATACTATGGTGGTATTATGGATTTTGTTAGGCAACCTATACTGCCCCTCTTACAACATTTCATCGAGAAGAGATTAGATGAGACTTGGCACAAATGGAATAGTATTGAAATATTTATTCACAAAAATATGTGAGCATATTTTGCTTAGAGACCTTGGTTGTACACACACGGGTATTTGGCAAAAACAGAATTTAGACGCATAGGCTTCTATCCCTGTAGGAAAACACAATTTATCTGATTTAAAAATCATAGTCTATGTATTTTAATTTTATTTACAGCAAAGAACTGGCATTACCAGACTCTCAGTCAAATTTTGGGATTATAACCTATTCATAAATCAGTTTATGAAACTTGGAATGTTTTTCACAAAAGAAAGCAGTATTATACAAAGTAGTACTCAGTTTTCTCTATGAAAGCTTTTTTGTTTTACTCATTTTATACATAAATTATTTAAATTATGGTGATCATGAACCCCAAATAATAATTAGCATGTATAGATTCATTACCATACCAAAAGTATTACATCCATTAATACATCTTTTTCTCTGAACCAAACAAATTCTATAGAATATGTCAAATTGAAATATCCATTTTATAGATGAGGAAAAGGAGGTTAGTTATCTCATCCAAGATCACAAATCTAGTAAAAAAAAAAAAAATTTAGCTAATACGTCCACCATTTTTTTTTTTTCATTTGATTCTTTTTTTTTTTTTTTTTAAGATTTATTTATTTGACAGAGAGAAATCACAAGTAGACAGAGAGGCAGCCAGAGAGAGAGAGAGAGAGGGAAGCAAGCTCCCTGCCGAGCAGAGAGCTCGATGCGGGACCCGATCCCAGGACCCTGAGATCATGACCTGAGCCGAAGGCAGCGGCTTAATCCACTGAGCCACCCAGGCGCCCCCGTCCACCATTTAAATATACAATAAATAGTACTTATTATGTGCTAAGCAGAAATTCACCTATATTTAAATAATTTACATCACTCCCCCTTCATTTTGTATTAAATATCTTTATTAAATCGATTCTAGTCTTTCCCTCAAAAATGTGACTGTGGTTTGCTCCACCTGCTTAAACCTTAATCAAACACACTATGAAATGTTCTAAAGATGTTTCTCACTTGCAAGAATGGAGATAATGGGTAAAGTGGCATTTTGAAAAAGCTCAACCCTTGTTTATATCTTATTTCAAGATTTCGTGTTTCTGGATCACTCCATTTTAACATGGAATTTTTTTCATATAAATTCCTGCCCCAGAACACTTGGCACCTACTTTTTCTTTTACAGAAAGAAAAACATATTTAGCATAGGTGAATCTTTAAAAGGGTTAAAGGACATTTTGCCTTGATTTCCGAGAACTCAGTACTTATCTGTTCAATCGCCATTAAAACAAACTGATCTTAAAATTATTAAACTAAAATTAGGGCAGAATGTGGGAGAGGCTCTCTGGTGGTATGAAGGGCAGTGGGGATGCATTAGAGTTTCAGAATGATAGCAAGATTACTCCAAGAAAGCAAGATTCCAAGAAGGGTTGCAATAGAAGTATCCATTCAAATTTGTTTTTCCTTCCTTGCTTCTTTCCTTTCTCCAGTATGCCTTCTGATCTTACAGGGAACGTCTTACAGGGAAAAGTGAGAGAATACAAACTGAAAAGATATTTATGATAGAGGAATTTGTAACATAAAATTTTCATTTACTTAAGGGATATTTGGGTTTCAGAGACAGAGAAATGTATTGGTTAGGAGTGCAAGCTTTGGAATTGAAAGACCTTGATTTGAAGCTTAGTTTCCCCATACACTAGCTATGTCATCTCAGAGACCAGTTACTTAATTTTGCCTCAGGTTTTAATTTGCAAAACTGGACAATAACAGGGATATTTTAAAATTATTTTGAAGATTCAATGAAACAATACATGTAAAGAATTTAAAATATTGTCCCACACATACATAGCATGTCCCAGGAAGAGTTAATTACTGCCCTTATTGTTGTTATTGTAAATAGCAATGCTATTTTTAAATATGCATTATTTTAAATGCTAAAGTAAAAGTTTCACACAGAGATCTGACTGAATCACAAATGTACATATACTCAAATTATATATATATTCAAATATATACTCAAAAACAGACAAATATTACTGATTGTATACTCCAATGAGAAATAATACTGTATTCTGAAATGATACTGGAAAAAAAATATCTCAAATGATCTTACATCAAACCCACTTGCTGTATGCGGCTAGCAAGTTGCACGGTTGGGTGACTAAGTGCACCTTTCTACGAGGATTTCCATTTATACTGCCTTATGGATCCACAGATAGAACAATATGGGAGCCACGTAGGTGTAGGCATCATGGACAGCTCCCTATTTTTTTTTTTTTATTCAATTTCTTTATAGAGCAGAAACCCCTTTGAAAAATATTTGGGTTAAATTTCTGCTCTAAAAGAGCTGAGTTCTCTTCTTGACTTCATCTTGCAATAGCTATGGGAACATGGATAAATCACGAAACTTGTATGAGACACAGGTCCATCATTTATAAATAGAAGCAATGATACTCACTAGGTAGATAGAGAAGATGATGTATCTAAAATATAGCACTTCAAGTATCTTGAATAACAAGTCAAATAACAAAATACCTTACATACCAAAATAGCAAGCTATTCATGTATTATTATATCAAAACTTTAAATTAAAAAATCAAGCACAGGGGCGCCTGGGTGGCTCAGTGGGTTAAGCCGCTGCCTTTGGCTCAGGTCATGATCTCAGGGTCCTGGGATCGAGCCCCATATCAGGCTCTCTGCTCAGCAGGGAGCCTGCTTCCCTCTCTCTCTCTCTCTCTGCCTGCCTCTCTGCCTACTTGTTATCTCTGTCTGTCAAATAAACAAATAAAATCTTTAAAAAAAAAAAATCAAGCACAAATCTACCTTTGAAAAACCAAATGTTTGTAGGGGTGGCTGGATGGCTCTGTTGGTTGAGCACCTGTCTATTGATTTGCCTCAGGTGATGGTCTCAAGGTCATGGGATTGAGCCCGACCTTGAGCTCTATGTTAAGCCCGATCCTGGTCTCTGCCCTTAGCATGAAGTCTGCTTCAGATTCTCTTTCTCTGCCCTGGCCCTCTGTTCTCTCTCTCTCAAATAAATAAATGAACTTAAAAAACAAACAACGAAACACTAATGCTTGTATGTATATACACATGTATTTTTATATTCAGGCAAATGTTCTTGGTATATTCCCAGAAATCACTGCTAAAACAGAACCTTTTTCACCCTAGAAGCCCTTTAAAGTCTGAAATTTTGTCAAGAATAAAAGCCAAGTCCTCTTGTATGAACTAGTAGACCATCCTCAGCTTTCACATCACTTTTCTCAGTGCAGACCACAAATAGCCCAAATATGTACACTGACCCCTCCAGAGTGGAAACAAAAAGGAGTTCTTCACCTTCCCCTTTCTTTTCTGCTCATTCCCGGGCACTTGACACCATCAGGCAAAACTGTGCCATTGATAGTACTGCACCTGGTCTGGCTGGGCTCCCAGGTGGAGAAGCAGATGTATAATGGACTATCTGAAAATGCTCCATGAAAGAAACGATTCAACAAACAAAATTAGTGTGACAAGGCCAAGGATTTCTCTTCCTTCTGTTCCACCCTAATTTATCATCCAGAAAAAGGAATTGCCAGGTAAACTGTGGAAGAGCACAATTAAGAGGAGGCACAAAATGAAGGAGTTGTGCAGTGGCATCCCCTGGATATTGCTCAGGAAGAGAGAATGCAGACTAAGGCATTCAGCTCATATGTCCATGCATATGGAGCCATTTAGCTAGTGTATGGAATGCTTCAGGTTGTCCCAGGGATATAGACAAGCAACTAAATATTGACTCAGCAGGAGCTCAAAGGAGAGGTCTAATTAAATTAAATGGTACAAAGGGGAGGCTTGTTTCATAGACTCCAGTAATTGCTTAAGACACAAAGGAGACCAAATAAAGGTCAAAAAAGTATAGTAATAACCAAGCAGATGTTTGTAGTGTGATGGAGGGAAAGCATAAGCATGGAATGACCAAAGGTTCAAAGGCCATTGTTAGCCCAGTTATGAAGAATGATTGGATGTTGCCATGACCATAGACAATTAGTGGTGTCTTTTAAGTAGCTGACACTGATGTATGCATCAGCATGCTGGTTTTTTATTTTACTTTATGTGTAGAAATGCCTCAGGGTAATGCCCTATCCTTGGACAAACTTTACTGAGATCTCATGGAGGATATTTGTAATACTCTTGAGCTCTAAAAAATGCTATGTTTCAAGTTCCACTTCAGAAAGGAGTGAGTATGAAGTACCCTGTGGATGATTCCATTGTACCCATGGTTGGCTATTTCAGAATACAATGTGGGGAATATGGGATAGCATGTATGTGAACAGAAAGGCAGATTTAAAAAGGACTCTAGTTTCATCTCTGTGAGCTCAAAGCCCTAAAACTAAATGTTGGGGGTGGTAGAGCCCCTCGTAGGTGAGAGGGAGATAGAGGTTGGAGGTGGAGGAGAAGAAGGAGCAAGAGACAGATCTTCCTTGTACTTAAGTTCCCTGAGCTTTAACTTCTCATTTATAAAATAAGAAATTTATAAATCAAACTTTCTTGAAGCATTGTTGTGTACATAAAATAATTAATGCATAACACGGATTTAAAATGTCTGGTTAAGAGTTTGATAAATGTTAACTGTCACCATTGTTACCATTACTCTTATTACAATTATCACAGAGGAAGAATAAAACCTTGTCCTGGAAAAGTGCCTCATCTTCTCCAAGTGTGAGATATGAACCCTGAATCTGCTCAAATGTCCAATTTACCCAAGCTTCTGTGCTCTTCTGCTGGGCAGCTTGGCATGGATGTATATGCTTTAGGGTCAGAGGACTGGGTTTCAGATCTTGCTCTGACTCTCAATAGCTTTGTGATCTTGGAGAAATTGCTCAATCTCTTTAAGTTTCAGTTTCCATATCTATAAAACAGTGATAATACCAACTATCTCATGCAGCTTCGTTTTGGTAAGGATTATGAAAGCAAGTGAATTTCAAATATTTAGTTCAGTACCTAGATTAATAAGCAGCAAACACACACGTACACCACTCTTTACTCCTTTAACTCCAAATAGAACCTAATTTTTTAGCTTAATGAAATGTAATCATATCACCAATTCTCTCGATCTCTTGTTAGTCTGTTTGTCTCCATCTCTCTCACTCTTATTCAGACACACACATACACACATACACACACATGTGCATACACATACAAACTTGCAAACAAAATATGTCCACAATAGCCAAACTATGGAAAGAACCTAGATGTCCATTCTTTTTTTAAAAGATTTTATTTATTTATTTAACAGAGAGAAAGAGAGATCACAAGTAGCCAGAAAGGCAGGCAGAGCGGGAGGGGGAGGCTCTGCTGAGCAGAGAGCCCCATGCAGGGCTCAATACCAGGACCCTGATATCATGACTCTAATGCAGAGGCCCAACCCACTGAACTACCCAGGCGCCCCTATACTTACACCATCCTTTAACCCAAATAGGTCTTTCTTGATTTATTATTAAATATTATCGTGCATGTTAGGGTAATTTACATTTTTAGCTTTATTTCATAGAGCTTTTCTCCTCTCCACCTAACCAAATTCTTCCAATTCTTTATTATGTAGCTCAAATTTTCTCTGAAATTCTTCTGACGACCCAAATTAGAGTATTTTATTTGCTACAGATCTTTGGAATTTATTGCCAAACACATTTAGTTTACTAATTTTGTACTGCTCTTAAACATTTTGGTAACATATTTGACTATTGCTCTCCACCCAGCATCTTAAAATCCCATGCCATCAGAAATGTTAATCTTGCCAGAATGAGTCCTCTGAATTTGGGGTAGCTGAATTCTGCTCTATATTGTAACTGAGATTCTGAACATGTGATATTTGCATAAAAGCTCTAATGTTGGGTAAAAACATCTCTCCCAAACTTTCTTCAAATCCAAGAGTTAAAAGACTCCATTTGCATTGGCAACAAGGAAATTAAAGTCCAAGGAAGTTAATGTATCCATCTGAAGATCTCTTACTTTGTGCAAAATACTGTTAAGGATAGCCTAAACCTTATTTGTGCAATCCTTCCAACACTCATCTACCATGTGTGAACCAAACCCTAATACTGGCACAGAAGCAAAGATAATTGTTCATCCTCAAAGCCCAAGCCAAGTGTTACTGCTTAAAACAGCAATGGACAATAAGCTATTTTATGATACACAAAGGTATTACCTACTGTAAGGAGAACATTTTCCTAGCTTCTTCCTTTAAGCTTAATTTGAAATAAACTTAGAACAATTAGATGAAACATATTAATGAATACTATCACTTTAGGGTAGCATTAACATTATTCCAAATTAGCTAATACTATTACTGCTACTAGCTAATATTTAATGAGTGCCTGCTAAATGCTAGACAGTACTCTAAGCATCTTACATGCAGTAGTTTATTCCCGTCTTCTAAGGTATTTATTAGCTAGTGAGCAAGGCTTCTAACCTTCCCTTTTCTAGTACCGGAATAATGGAGGCCTCACAGTGAGACTCTAGAGTACATAAACCTTGATTCTGAGCAAGGAAAGAAAAGTTCCCTTCCAACTCATATCAAACCTAAATGTGAGCAGAAAGTAAGAACTTTGTTGTTTTAAGTCATTAAAAATGAAAGCTGTTTGTTATGACAGTAGAGCCTAACCTGAGTAATTCAGTGTTGTTGCCCAGAAAAATCTTCCTAAAATGTTTTTTTTTTTAATTAAATTCTTTTTCATGCTATGTGATACAGAACCTGAGGCTAGACTAAAAATGATTTGTCTTTGTGCATAAGAGGAATAGATTTGTATTTCACATTTGGTTGAATGCATAAGTGAAAACTTTCATGAAAGAATATCAATTTTGCCATTAGCAACAAGAAATAATACCACATGTGTGTGCGTACACATATATATGCAGTACTTGCTCATATGTTCACAGTATAAGTGATATCTAAAGAGTGGTTATCCCTTTTGAAATAACACAAAGGTTTATTGCACAAGTCAACCATGAATTGCCTGTCCCAAAATATCTATTATTGCAAAGAGATGACTTAATACACTCATTTCCTTAGAGTTTTCAATTGTTATTTTTTGTGATCAGCAGAAAAGAGCATTTCTAAATCATATTTTCACAGCTCTCTCCTGCAAAACCTTCAATAAATTAAAATTTAATGTTTTAGTTTTAGGTGTTATTGAGAGTCAATGTAAGAAATGGCCATTTGAGCATCTCTGTCTTTATAGACCCTTAGGTTAGGACATCATTATGGTACCAAGTGCTACTGAGAAATGCATATACTATCATCAAACAACATCTATATGATATAGTAAATTCTTAATTTCCAGTTAACTTCTTGATTTCTTTTTTTTTTTTATATTTTATTTATTCATTTGACAGAGAGAGAGAGCAAGAGTGAGCACAAGCAGGGGGAGCACCAGAAGGAGAGCAAGAAGCAGGCTTTCCCCGGAGCAGGGAGTCTGATGTGGGACTTAATCCCAGGACCCTGGAATCATGACCTGAGTGGAAGGCAGATGCTTAACCAGTTGAGCCACCCAGACACCTCACTTCTTAACTTTGTAATCCTCAACTGGATTAACTAATTTAACCTAAGACTTAGTAACACCCATTTCTTTGTTCTTAATTTAAAAAAAAATCGTCAAAGCCTGTTTTTATTTTTAGTTTCTGGTTCTTATGTTTATCTTGATTTGTGAAAATGCTGCAGTTTTTCAAGAGCATGGGTATACAAAGTCTATTTGTAAATTAACATTTTCTATAATAATTTTTTTGCTGTCTTTCTTTCCCAACTGAATTCCTTGAAAGTAAGGACCTGACCTGTTCACTCATTTCTATATTGTTGTATCAGGGCAGCAAACTGAAGATAGGTATATGTTAGTGTGGAATAACAAAGAACTCTGAAACTAGAACCTATACTCATATTTCCACTCCCTCACTTAATAACCATATGACATTTGGCAAGTTATATTCATTTATTAGCTTTAGTTTTCTTATCAACAAAATGCCGCAAGTTTACTTTAGCATTATAAAAAGGATAAAATAAAATTTATGAATGTCAGTAAGAGTGTTGCAATCACCAAATTAAGCAAATTGTCCTATCACCCCTTTTCCATCCACAAAGAAATGACAGTAAAGAACACAATGATAACGATCATTTGTCTCTTGAGGAGATATCTACAAAGAGCCTGAGAGAAATATTTGAATGTCGTTTACTGAAGGACTGTTCTCAAGAGAAGGGCAGGGAAGTGAGAAGCATAGGATGGGTAAAGGTACAGTTAAATAACATCATTAGTCTCAGCCAAAGATCGGCTATGGCCTTGTCTCAAATGGACTCTTGTCTCTATGGACTGTGAAACTGCCCAGCAGAATCGGTTCCATCTTGAGGCAAGGAGTCCAGACTTTTGTATCCTCCTCTTCTAGGGCATGTGGGTGTAGAGGTGCATAATCACGCAAGGTGAAGACAAGTATCTAGGGAAGGGAGCAGCTAAGGGGATGTGAACAGCCCACACTTGCAGTAGCTGGAAAATGGATGAATTACCAGGAAAGGGGATCCTGTAGGAAGGAATAACAACATCTGTAACAGCATAATTAGTTTTCCCTTAATTCTTATCTTTCATAATCCAATAATTCTCAATCATCTTTGATTGGTGGTGGTGTCTGGAGACATTTATGGTTTTCACAGCTGAGCTGGGGAAGGGCACGGGCACTGACATCCAGTAGGTAGTCTATGCTACATATTTACAATGCACAGTATAGCATCCCACAACAAATAATTATCCAGCCCCATTCCCAAATACTAATACTGCCAAAGATGTGAAGATATGAAGTAAACAAAAATATAGATGTCAATACATAATATTTATTATTGACAGTTATTGATCTGCTATTAATATCATTCAGACTTTACTAATCAAAAGGGGGAAAATGTGAATTGTTTTGATTTTGTTAAGGAAAACACACACACACATTTCCCACAAACACATCATCATAGGAAAATTTATCTTGTGAATATAACTAGTATTACTTCATAATCTGCAGCAAACACAAATTCAGCATGACCCATGGGCTGAAAGGACTACTTTTGCAGATGACATCCCACACTGCCTTGAGCCTTTTTATCACATCTGCTTTCAGTTCTTCCTTATTAACACCTTTGAATAAAGGCAATTTAACACCAGCACTTTGTTGTCCCAGGATCTTTAGCTCCTTGATTTTTGCTTCTCTCCCCTTTTCTTCTGTATTTTTTTACCCTGTCTATCAACTGAACCCATGAACATCAGGATGTTTGTATCCAGCTCTGCTCTTTTCCTTCAGCTGTACTCTCCCTAATGGGGAATTAGCTACCAACCCACAGCTACCAAATACATCCTGCTCACTTTCATGGCCCACCTTTCCACTTCTGTGAAGTTCTGCGGTTCATGTTGTTCAGCATCCAATAGAATTAATTAATGCCCTTTCTTCTTTTCTAAGGATTGAAAACAATTAAACCAACTCTTTTTTCCTAAAACAGAAAAAGTTTTTTTTTTCCATTAAGTTTTAAATTCTTCAAATATTTTCCTTTTTAAAATATGGAACTATTTGACATGTAGATAAGAGTATGGTGATTATTAGAAGGAGTAAATTTAACGGTAGAGACTCTCATATCACATGTATATTTTTCTTCCATTATTACCTCCATTTCTTTCCTTCTCAAACTTTGTGTGTGCACATGCCACATCCAGTTATTTTGTCCTCTCCATCTCTTAATTGCCCAAAGAGGATCTAATTTCACAAAACAAGTCACTGTTTTTCTGTGAGAGGTACCACAGCAGCCTTGGTAAGGCCATATCAAATCAATCCTATAATTCTGGACAATATATCATATTGATATATGTCTCACTTTCTTCTAGGCCTAAAATTAATAGGGAACTCCTAAAGCATCTGATCTCATTCTCACTAATGCACATCACTGAAACAAAATTCTAGAAAGACCTTTTTATTTATTTATTTGACAGACAGAGGTCACAAGTAGGCAGAGAGGCAGGCAGAGAGAGAGGGGAGGAAGCAGGCTCCCCACTGAGCAGAGAGCCAAATGCGGGGCTCCATCCCAGGACCCTGGGATCATGACCTGAGCCAAAGGCAGGGGCTTAACCCACTGAGCCATCCAGGTGTCCCTAGAAAGATCCTTTTAAAGCAAATCAAAATACAACAACTTGCTATGTCATGTTGTAATTTGCCAACTGGTGCTTAAGGGAAAATTTTGGATAGGAACTATAAAGGAAAAGGGACAGCAAAGATCAAGGATTCCAGACAAAATGGTGTAATAGGAATCTGATATCTGATATTCTGATATCATTATTTAGAAAGTTTGGAATCTATTGAAGACTTGAAACTTCTAAAGAAAAGCTTGGGAAGTACATTTTGGTTAATATCTTGTCAATCTCAGCTTTTAGCTCAATAGCACTATCCATCCCCCACCCTTCAGCTTCTTGGGAGGCTGCTGTGCATTTGTTCTTGGAGCAACTTGTAAAAGCCAGAATAAGGAAAAAGAGCCCTGTCCTCCAGATACCAGGAATCTGTGCGCTGATTGCTGCTTCTCATCACAGAAGTGCTGACAAACAGAGAGAGGTCACTGTTATTGCAACATCCCCGCTTATTTTTGCAAGTACTTCCTGTTCTGGTTATAGTGACTTCCTGGTCTGGCACCTTTATTCACCCCCCTTCATCTCCCTCTTTTTTTTTTTTTTTTTTTTTTAATTTTCCTTTTAGAAGCCAGGCATTGAAAAATTAGGACATTTAAAAGCAAACACATATACAGGAAAATTTAGAAAGTCACTGAATATACCCAGTGGAAGACACAGGCTCAAAAAAGACCTGAGAAGACTTTTTTAGTTTTCTCTTCAGGCTGATCCTTGGCACAAGGATAGCCTATAATAATTCAAACATAAAACAACCCCCCCACACACACACAAAACAAACAAATAACAACAACAACAACAAAACCAAGCAAACAAACAAGCTAGCAAATTTTCAGGAAGAAGGAGAATCTGATTTCAAGAGTTACCAGTTTATGAGATTCAAATGACCGGTTTTCAACAAAAAAGTGTATACCATACAAAGAAAAAAAATATGTTCCATTCAAAGAAAATATATACACAGATATAGATATGTAGAATATATATATATAGATAGATAGGTAGATAGAAATATCAATAGAAATTATCCCTGGGAAAGGCATAATGGCATATCTACTAGACAACAATTTTAAAAAACTGTATTAAAGATGCTCAAAAAACTAAAGGAAAATATGAAGAGAGTCAAGAAAATAAAATATGAACAAATTGTAAATATCAATAAAGAGAAAACCTAAAAAAAATCAAAAAGAAAGTCTGGGGTTGAAAAGTACAAAAACAAAAAGGAATAATTCACTAAAAAGATTAAAATTCCAATTTGAGCAGGCAGAAGAAAGAATCAGTAGACTTGAAGATAAGACAGAAAAAGGAGTAAGTCTGAGGAATAGGTAGAAAAATTACTGAAGAAAAATGAACAGAGCCTGAAGCACTTGGGGCATATCATCAAACCCACCAACACATCCATTGTGAGAGTCCACAAAAAGAGAGGCAAAGGGGCAGGAAGAATATTTGAAGAAATAATGGCTGAAAACTTCCTAAATTTAATGAAAACCCTGACATTAATATCCAAAAAACTTAATAAACTCCATGTAGGATGAACTAAAAAGGACTCAAATGAAGACACATCATAATCAAACTGTTGAAAGCCAAAGACAAAAAGAATTTTGAAGTCAACAAGAGGGAAGCAACTTGTCACTTAAAAGGGATCCTCAATCAGTAATCAGTAGCTTTCTCTTCAGAAATTGTGAAGGCCAGAGGATAGTGAGATGATATATTCAAGGTGTAAAAGCAAAACTATCCATCAAGAACACTATACCCAGTGAAACTGTCCTTCAGAAGTGAATGAGAAATTAAGATTTCCAGTTAAACGAAACCTGAGAGAGTTAATTACCACTAGACCTGCCATGAAATAAATGCTAAAGGAGTCCTATGGGGTATAATGAGAAGACACTAGACAGTAACTCAAAATTGTAGGAAGAAATAAAGATATGAGTAAAGGCAAATACAGATAATTATAAAATCTAGTATTATTGTAACAGTGGTATGCAACTCCCTATTTTGTTTCTACATGACTTAAGAAGCTAATACATTAAAAAAATTATTAATCTAAGAAACAATGATTAATTGAATTTTGCTTTTAACTCCACATTTTATATTCTACATAATTTTAAATACTAATATATTAAAACTTTTATTTATTTATGTTTTTTGGACACACAGTGTATGAAGACATATTTTTGTGACCTTGACAACTAAAAGAGGTGGAGGATAGAGCTGTTAAAGAAAAAGAATTTTTGTATGTTATTGAAGTTAAGCTAGCATAAATTTAAGTTAGAATGTTATAACTTTAAGATGATAAATGTACTCCCCATGGTAATCACAAAGAAAATAGCTAAAGAATATACACAAGAGAAAATGAGAAAGAGAAGTGCACATTCACTATAAAGAATACAATCATCAATTATGAAAGAAAACATGGAACTCATTTAATCCCAAACCTTAGTTTTATAAATAGATGAAAAAACAGATTCAAAAAAATTGATGCCTACATTATATCATGGGTCTTCTAATGTGGACTCTGGTAGTTTTCCTACTACCTCATGTTAATTTCTCATCTTAAAGCTAAAGGCTGTGTTCTAGTCAGGCTTTCTTAACAATCTGGGTTTGTGGGACCCCTCAGTGGCTCAGTAGGTTAAGCATCTGCTTTCAGTTCTGGTCACGATCTCAGGGTCCTGGGATGGAGCTCCTCCTCAGGGTTCCCTGTCACTGGAGAGTCTGCTTCTCTTTTCCTCTGCCTCTCCCTTCCTTGTGTTCTTTCTCACTAGCTCTCTCAAGTAAATTAATAAAATCTTAAAATAAAAATAAATAAAAAAGAACCTGGGATCACTAAATCACCAATATTATCAGTTACTACTGCTTTCTGGTCAATGTTTTCCTGTATCTTTCTATTAGAACCATTCCTTACGTCTTGACATCTGTAGCAACAATCCTGGCTCAGTGTACCAATACTACCTCCTGAGATTTTGCTGTTAAATTCCCTAGAAGTCCATGGGGCTTACTTTCAGTAGTAATAAAGAACATGAGAGTTAGATTCTGGTCCTGGCTTTGCCATTAGATATCTTAGGGCAAGTCATTGAAAGTCCCTGACCTAATGGAGCGATTCGGTGAATCAGTCCATTATGCATCTGACTCTTAATTTCAGCTCAGGTCATGATATCAGGGTCCTGAGACTGAACTCTATGACAGGCTCCATGTCCAGTGGGAAGTCTGCTTCAGGATTTCTCTCCCTCTCCCTCTCCCTCTGCCCCTACCCCACCTCTTGCATTCACTTTCCCAGTTGGGGGTCGGGGGTAGTTGGTGGGAAGAAGAAAAAGAAGAAAAAAAAAGAAAAGAAAAGAAAAGAAAAGTCCCTGGCCTATTTGTTTATAAAATTACTTTGAGTTAGATCGTTATAACACAAATAGATTATTTTCAAGTTCCCTGCACTGGCTATTACACCTTGGAAATAATCTATCCATGTTACAATTTTCTCAAGAAAATCTAATCCATTGTGACATCAGATTACCTAGACACCAAGAGAGTTTCTTAGTCTACTTCACTACAATGCAATATAAAAGAAAACAATATCTCTATGCTAATGCTTGTTTTTAAAATATATTCTTTGAACTATTAAGGTTTATTGTTCCACTTGCCTCCTACCTAGCATTAATAAAACAAGCAAACAAAAAACACTTCAGAGAAGAAATTTATTGGCAAAGCATCTTCTTTCTCCTTTTTACTTTTTCTCATTCTTCTCTCTATTCTTCTCCCCTTCTTCTTCATTTCTTGCATCTCTCCCCATTCCATAATATGTCTCCCAGTCCTTTTTTAAAATCTCTAAAATACTTCAGTTAATTTTCCAAATCTTCTTTTACTTTTCCCAATTTTCTTGATGACTACCAATGATTGCAGTAGGTTGAGAAAGCTCATTAACTAATTCCCTTAATGTCTTAACGTGGCAAGCACATTAACCTACTAAGTCATTCTGTATATACTCAATTGCCTGAGTTCTGTAGGCCCTGGTGGCTCTTTTGGTCAATAGCTGTATTGTTGCTTTTCTCTATCATTCCTAATTGAATGCACACTGCCCCTTGATTTCTGCTACAGCTGAATTGCAGTCGCTTGGCAAATTCTCAATCTTGCTGATCTTTCCCCTCAGACTGATTAGTTTTATTTATTTATCCAATTTTTAAAATTGTGGCTTTGGCACACCTGCCTCAGGGTAAGAGAGCACAATTAAACACATTAAAGGAAACACACAAAATGTGGCCATTACATAATTAATCAGTTTTAAGTAGCATACAAAAATTGTTGGCCTAAAAGCATAACATTTGGGGAAAGGGTAGTTTTAAGAATTTAAAACCATTTTAATTTTTTATTTTTTTCTCCTAAATTTTATTTTCAATAGATACAGTCTAGAATATAAAAATATATATTTCTTTATGGTGAGACTCCTTTCATAAAATACAATAACTTCCCTACCTGCTACCATGCATAAGGACACAAGAGGAACAACTGATAGAAAATTTATGGAGCTGCCCTTAAGTAACCCAGGTACATTTTAATCTTCTTAGAGTTATATGTTTACTCTATCACTAAATTAGTACATTAATACGTCAGGGTGGCTATGGAAACTAATCAGCAACAGCACATTTAATTATATAGTTTTGTTATGATTTGCTATCATTTTTTAAATTAAATGTTTATATACTCCCTTTTCTTTGAGAGAGGATAGCCATTGAAGGCCAAGTTGGTTTCATTTTCTTGTGACTGAAAGATAAACTGAAGCTGACTCAGGCTCCATGATCCAGGCAATGCTCTGGAGCTCAGCTCTGGTGAGCTAGCATACACTATCTCTGATTACTGTATCAAATCACTACTGTTAATTTATTTTCTCTTCCAAGCAATATTGAAAAGTATTTAAAGATATGAACATCTTTACTTTTTTCTTTTGTTAAAGTAAAACTGTGGATAGAGCACTCAAATCAGTTTTAACAGAAAACTATTCCCATTTTATCAAAATATGGGATCCATCAACAGGAAGGTCTTTCTATCCCTCTATATCTAAATGTGTTTATATCTGCACTAATCTTTATCCTTCAGGTCTATCCCTCTGTATCTAAATGTGTTTATATCTGCACTAATCTTTATCCTTCAGGAGAAGAGTTCTTTCTTTCTTTCTTTCTTTCTTTTTAATTTCTTTTTTTTTTTCTTAAGATTTTATTTATTTATTTGACAGAGAGAGAGATCATAAGTAGATAGAGAGACAGGCAGAGAGAGAGGGGGAAGCAGGATCCCTGCTGAGCAGAGAGCTTAACATGGGGCTTGATCCCAGGACCCTGGGTTCATGACCTGAGCTGAAGGCAGAGGCATTAACCCACTGAGCCACCCAGGTGCCCCGAGTTCTTTCTTTCCAAATCTAATCTTTCTTCCTATTTTCCTAATTTCATTCCCTCTTCCCTGTTTAAGATTTTATTCTATCCACCATGGTCTTAATTTTTTTATAGATCTGTTCTTTCTGGCTTTCTTAGTCTTTACCTAAACATTTACTCAATTACTTCCATTTTAAAAAGTACATAAATAAAAATGTAAGCCAGAAGATGTAGGAGGAGGATGAGAAAGAAGGAGGAGAAGGTGGAGGAGAAAGAAGGAGGAGAAAGAGGAGGAGGAGGAGGGGGAGGGGAAGGGGGAAGAGGAGAGGGGGAGGGGGAGGAGGAGGAGGGAGAGCAGGAGAGGGGGAGGATGGGAGAAGGGGAGGAGTGAAGAGGGTGAGTGGGAAGAAGGAGATTCCAGTAATCCCATCTGCCCCTCAAGTCTCTCTCTTTCTTTCAGCCTCCCACCTTCCCTCCCTTCTTCCCCCCAGGTCTCTCTCTCTCTTCCTGCTTCCTTTCAACTACAGACTGCTGGAAAATTTATTCTTTCCTTTTTTTTTTTTTTTTTCTGTCACTGCATACTCAGTATTTGTCCCACTATGACCTAATTTTTGTCTTTACCATGTTACTGATACTGTTTTGGAAAAGATATAAAGACACTTTATCAGTTCAAAATCCAATATACATATTAAGGCTAAGTCAACCTGAATTCTCTGCATTATTTATGATCTTTGGATACTATACCCTCAATCATTCGACAATACTCAAGGATCTTATGGTCTAGAGGAGAATATATATCAAATGGCAGATAATTATAATGAATGTGAGTACTACTGTGATTTTTATAAATGTAGAAGCAAATCATAGAAACTGATAGTTGCTACCCAATATCCACTCTCCAATATCCACTCCAATATCTACTCTCCCTTTACAAAGAAAGAAACTGATTTAATTGGGTGAAATCAATGTGCTCAGATTAAAACACCTACAAACAGACAACTTTTATATCTGCAGCATTTCTTGCAGTTACATAGAGACAGATGATTAAATTCTGGCCAATAATATGTAAGTGAAAATATCTGAAGCGAACTTTAAAAATATAAGGAATGTTCACTTCTGCAATTCTTCATTCTTACTGTCTGGAATATAAAAGCCACAGCTAGAGCTATAATAGCCATAGTTTGACCTTGATAAGAATGAAAGTCAGAAGCCAAGAATAATAAAGCAGGAAGACTAAAGTGACGGATTCTCCGATAACTCTGCAAAGCTTCCATAACAGTCCTGGATTGCCCATTCTCAGACAGTTTTTATGGAGAGAGTAAACCCTGTTTGTTGTTTTTTTTTAAACTGCCACAGTCAAGTCTCTGTATTTGACAGAAGCACATTAAAATCACTGTGTGTAAGAAAAAGAGGAAGGGAAGAAGGAAGGAAGGGAGGGAGGGAGGGAGGAAGAAGGAAAGAAAGATTGATTCCGGGCCCCTGTCTCAGTTATTTTTTTTTTTTCTTATTCAACATACTTTTATTGGATTGGTTCCATCTATTTTGTTTGCATACCTCTCTCCTGAGTTCCAGAAATCTATACACAGCTTCTCCCAGAACTTTTTCTTTGAATGACACTTAGTCACGAAACTCAACAGGTAAAATCCAAATGAGTATATTTCTTTTCCTTTCTTTCTCTCTTTTCCTTTCCCCCCACCAAAACTAGTTTTATTAGTGCAATGACACAGAGAAAGCACAATACCATTTGACATGACATCATTTTATAGATGAGCACCAGTGTAAAGTTAGATAGCTTCCCCAATAATTCTTATTACCAATAGCTGCTTAATCTCATCCTAAAGTAAAGCATTCTTTCCACAACATGCTGAATGCTCACTGGGCCTTATCATAGAAGGCTTTTCTAAATGGACCTCCTTCTTCTGGGGGGAAAGACATTTCATCTGAAAACCTACAAAGCAGTCTGTGCTTTTCTGACAGTAACCCATACACTGGTCTCAATCTCTCCAGCAGTCAGGGCACCAGATCTCCTGACCAGCCATGCACAGACCACCCCAGATATCTGTCCAACAGCGCATTCCTGGAAAGGGCCTGCACTCCAAAAAAAAAAAAAAAAAAACCCACAGGACCCAGGGAGGGGAACTGCTCCAGGATGGAGAGCCTAAAAGAAATGGAAACTAAAGTCTTCATCAGGAGTGCCCAGGGTGACCTTGGATCGGCCTGCAGACCCTTTGGCTCTTCTTTCCTGGTGGCCGAGTGACAGGCTGCTCCTGTACTATGCAGGCTGCAGCCCTGAGAACCCATAGGTTTTGCGCCCCGTCGGCTTCTGTCTGATCCCTGCAGTCCCCAAACAAGGAGCAGCACATCAGCTACCTCCTCCTGGCATAGGGGTGCTTTCATTGGGAAGGAGGGATTGCCCCAACAGCCTATACTTTCTGTTTCAGACTGGGTCTCAGCATTTCGAGGCCCAACTCCAGCTGCCCCACGCATCACACCAATTCTGGGGCCAACTGGTCCACCTGAGCCTCTGCGCTTAGAAGGGCATCCTCCAAAGCCCCGCTTTTCAGAGGACTTCCGACGGCATTGGTCGCTGAAGCTTTGTTCCGGGTTTTCTTCTTTTGCTTCTTAGGGGCAGTGTGGCTTTTATTCTCTTTGGCTATTTTTAAAAAATCATTCCTAAATACTCCTCTGTCCTCCAGTCCCTTGTCTTTCCATCTATCACCGCCCTATCAAAAGGAGTCAATTTCCAAATACCTAGATCTGTTTACGTCCATCTCGAATTTAAAATTTTTCAATTACTCTCAGTCGCCTGCAGGGTAAAGTTAAAATGTTATAAATGACGCTTTCTGAACAGCCCCTCTTTCCTTAGCAGCTTCTCTTCTCTCCCCCCACCCCAATCCACACACCAGCAGTACCAAGAACAATTACTTCCAATCACATCTGACTGCTTGCTATATCCATGGAATGCCTTTCCCTATTTATATATTTTTATTTCAGTTGTGCCATCCACCTTGAATCCTTGTCCTCTCCTTCTCCAAGAGTAGACATTTGTTTTTTATTTATTCATCAAGGCTTAGATTACAGCCAAGTCAGTCATAGAGCTTTCTCTCGCCCACCTGCTATGTCAGGGCAGTTAATTATCCTCTCACCTCTTACTAAGTTTTTGTGCATACTGGTATGACACAGTCGATCACATGGTTTTAGAGTCATTTGTGTATATTCGGGTATAGTTTATGTATTAATTTTACATGTACTTGATCATCCTAAAGGAAGCATCATGTATGCGCTTCAGCATCCCCCAGATGTTCTCTAACACCTGACACACAGATGCTCAAATCATAGTTGGGGTTTTGGACTAGTTAACTACACTTCGGTTTCCTTCTAAATAAAACACGCTACTTCAGATAAGTGCTTGCAGACAGATGTAAGAATGACTAGAAAATAATTTTAATTGAATGCTCTGTTATGAGAATGATCTTCAAATTCTTTTATGCTAGGAATTCATCTTCTTTTCCTAAGTCGTAACACCCCAGACCCTGAAAGCACTCTTCCTACTTCTTTTTAATCAAATATATTTTCTACGAGTAATGCTTCAGGAATCCGATTCTGGAATGCAAACTTCACTTAGTGAGCTTTGGATAATCTATAGTTTGGAATAACAAATTTTTGTAATTTTTAATGAGTTTCCTTGCTTTAGAATCATGCTTGTAATTTTTCAAAAGACCTCAGAGAAGAGGGATGACTTAGATTAGAGCTTCTTCTCAATTTAAAAAGGAAAGATGACAAGACAAGAACGCAGGGTCACTGAGAGATTAAAGCAAGTGTTCTTTGGCACATGTAAATAAATGTATTTAAAAAGCTTTTCAAGATCTACCTGCAAGCAGATGGCTGTAAGGTATATAAAAGGAAGCATTAGATATTCGCTTTATTCAGATTTATCTTTTCTAAAGGGAAATTGTGGGGAAAATGATGACAAAATAGTTTTGGATTTGCAATGTTATTCCTTATTTTATATAATGACTCAGCTTTTAAATTGTAAATCATGGCTTATAAACTTGTGCTTAATCTATCTGAAAATATGGGTAAATTCGTGAATTTGAATCATCATACCAAACAGGAAATACAAATTTGTACATCTGGAGGAAATTATATTTTGGAAGAACAATTAACAGTAGCATATTTTAACAGTATATTTTTTGTGAAAGTTTATCTTCAACAACTTGCAAAAATAGTAAATAATAGGAAAATAAAATTCATATGAATTTGGGCTTTAGAATGATGGTGGATGTGTGACTGCATGAAATAGACAAATGTAAACAGAAGATAGATTTAGGTTTATAAATAAATAATCTTTTACACATTTTAAAGGAGTATAATGTTGAATGAGAAAAGGAAGACAATGTCTAATAATTCAAAGTAAAGATACACTATTTCAAAGTGTGTATATATGTATATACATGTTGTGTGCATATATGCACTTATATGCAAGTATGTATTTATATACCCACACAGATTTCTGTGTATATGGCTTGGGACTGCTTAAAATGCATTTTTTGAAAAGTGCCAGGGCACCGATATTGCACAGGTTGTGTTGGTTTGTGTTTCCTGTTTTTTCAAGATTGTAATGTCAAGGAAACAAAATATTTTTATCTCTAATACTTATTAGACATCATTTCCACATTATTTACTTTTGATCAGTGCTCTTCAGTTTCATCATAGATTCAAGGTTGTCCACATGAATAACAAAGACATAAGCCTCTGAAGGTTAAGCCCGTTCTGAAATGTACTAGTGTGACCTTGGGGAAGTTTTCAACTTTTCTGAATGTCGTTTTTTTCCCCCAGTGTTAGTGAAAATAAAACAAGCAGATCAACAATCTCTCTGGCATGTTATTGTGAGGATCAAATGAAATAAAATATAGGCAAGAGCTAGATTGTCAATAGAATTAGTTCCCTACCTTCTACTCTCGATGGTAACCTTTTGCTTTTGTTTTTGCAATTACATTCTTTTAAAGCACGTTAGTTCACTGAGGGAAAAGTCGAATGTCAGGCTATAGAAGTCCTAGAAATTACAAATTTATAAGTATGCTGTTATCATTTGTCCTCATGAATATAAGTTCCTAGAATGTTCATGATGTTTCACTTTAACTTAAATTTATAATCTCGGTCAAGGACCTTCTCAAAGTCACTGATAACTGAATCCATTATAGATATCAAATATTATTTTATTACCATGTTTGCTCTAGAGGAATGATCTACTGTTATTAAAAGATGAGTAGAAAAGTTAGACATTATTTCTACCATGATCATTTTATAGTGGTTTGAAACTCAGGGTCACCGAAGAATTGATGAAAATTTTTCCAGACCACCTATGTACTCCACTTCTACAATTACATACAGAAATAACACTTTTCAAGGCCTGAATTTCTATGTTATAGAAAAGGATGATGGGAAAATGAATATAAATTACTAGTAATGAAGCCATTTTCTTCATTGATTTGCAAAGATTTGTAAATCCATAGGCATATATTTCATAAAAATTATAAAATTCAATTCAGAGATCCATCTGCCCCCTTTTTGAAGTCAGAAAACCATGTTCTAAATTAATATCTATTTCTTATCCAAGTGGCCTACAAATCCTGATTCATTCTAAAATCTGTGGAGTAAAGACAAGTTGTACTGACATAACATTTCTTTAGATTGAATCTTTGCTAATTTAATTTCATGCAATTTAATACACTCCAACTCAGTTTATTCTAACCTACATAGACCTAAAAGATTTGGTGAGGTAAGGAGGGGTGTCACTGCTTTGTTCCAAAAATCCTTTACATGTGATGGTGTAAATGGCAGGCAGTACTCACAGCAGACATGATGAGCTCTCCTCCCAGATTCTGGATCTCAGCTTTAACTTGACTGCAGATTTTCAGTTGGTGAGAGTAAAACTTAATCTGTTCCAGATAGGCCAACAAATCTTGTTTGCATGATGGATCTGGACACTAAATGGGCATAAAAGATAAAAGTGGAAGTAACAGTAGTAAGTATATCAAAGTGCTTTAATACAACATTGGAGGTACATTATAAGGGAGCAACTTTATTGTCATGGAGCCCCATTTCTCAGCCCAGTCCCAGATAGATTCTGATATATTTCCAACATTAGAAGATTTTATTCATGCCTCAACCTTAATGACTTCAGCACAGATGATAGAAATAGTCAAGGAATTTTCAGACAGGAAAAGTTACATAAAATAATTGCCTTAAATTTATGAAAAGGTTAGAAGTTTTCAGACTGTATTTTTAGGTGAATCTAAATAAATATTTGAAAGGCAATTATTTCCTTCACTTAAAGTTGCTATTAGAATACTTCTTCGGGGGCACCTGGTGGCTCTGATGGTTGGGCATCTGCCTTTGGCTCAGGTCATGGTCTTCCTGTCCTAGGATCAAGCTCTGTGTAGCTGTGCTCAGTGGGGAGTCTGCTTGAGATTCTCTTCTTCTCCTTCTACCCTTCCTATTGCTCAACTGAGCTCTCTCTTTCTTAAATAAATAAGTGAATCTTAAAAAAGAAAAAAGAAGAAAAAAAAACTTTTTTTTTAACATGTTTTTTTATTTTTTTATTTTTTATAAACATATATTTTTATCCCCAGGGGTACAGGTCTGTGAATCACCAGGTTTACACACTTCACAGCACTCACCAAAGCACATACCCTCCCCAATGTCCATAATCCCACCCCCTTCTCCCAAACCCCCTCCCCCCAGCAACCCTCAGTTTGTTTTGTGAGATTAAGAGTCACTTATGGTTTGTCTCCCTCCCAATCCCATCTTGTTTCATTTATTCTTCTCCTACCCACTTAAGCCTCCATGTTGCATCACCACTTCCTCATATCAGGGAGATCATATGATAGTTGTCTTTCTCTGCTTGACTTATTTCGCTAAGCATGATACGCTCTAGTTCCATCCATGTTGTTGCAAATGTCAAGATTTCATTTCTTTTGAAGGCTGCATAGTATTCCATTGTGTATATATACCACATCTTCTTGATCCATTCATCTGTTGATGGACATCTAGGTTCTTTCCATAGTTTGGCTATTGTGGACATTGCTGCTATAAACATTCGGGTGCACGTGCCCCTTTGGATCACTACATTTTTATCTTTAGGGTAAATACCCAATAGTGCAATTGCTGGGTCATAGGGCAGTTCTATTTTCAACATTTTGAGGAACCTCCATGCTGTTTTCCAGAGTGGCTGCACCAGCTTGCATTCCCACCAACAGTGTAGGAGGGTTCCCCTTTCTCCGCATCCTCGCCAGCATCTGTCATTTCCTGACTTGTTGATTTTAGCCATTCTGACTGGTGTGAGGTGATATCTCATTGTGGTTTTGATTTGTATTTCCCTGATGCCGAGTGATATGGAGCACTTTTTCATGTGTCTGTTGGCCATCTGGATGTCTTCTTTGCAGAAATGTCTGTTCATGTCCTCTGCCCATTTCTTGATTGGATTATTTGTTCTTTGGGTGTTGAGTTTGCTAAGTTCTTTATAGATTCTGGACACTAGTCCTTTATCTGATATGTCGTTTGCAAATATCATCTCCCATTCTGTCAGTTGTCTTTTGATTTTGTTAACTGTTTCCTTTGCTGTGCAAAAGCTTTTGATCTTGATGAAAACCCAATAGTTCATTTTTTCCCTTGCTTCCCTTGCCTTTTGCGTTGTTCCTAGGAAGATGTTGCTGCGGCAGAGGTCAAGAGGTTGCTGCCTGTGTTCTCCTCGAGTATTTTGATGGATTCCTTTCGCACATTGAGGTCCTTCATCCATTTTGAGTCTATTTTTGTGTGTGGTGTAAGGAAATGGTCCAATTTCATTTTTCTGCATGTGGCTGTCCAATTTTCCCAGCACCATTTATTGAAGAGGCTGTCTTTTTTCCATTGGACATTCTTTCCTGCATCAGGACTCAACCGGTATCAAAAGATTGGGATCATTCCCTGCATATTTTCAGACCACAATGCTCTAAAGCTAGAACTCAACCACAAAAGAAAGTTTGGAAAGAACCCAAATACATGGAGACTAAACAGTATCCTTCTAAAGAATGAATGGGTCAACCGGGAAATTAAAGAAGAATTGAAAAAAATCATGGAAACAAATGATAATGAAAATACAACGGTTCAAAATCTGTGGGACACAACAAAGGCAGTCCTGAGAGGAAAATATATAGTGGTACAAGCCTTTCTCAAGAAACAAGAAAGGTCTCAGGTACACAACCTAACCCTACACCTAAAGGAGCTGGAGAAAGAACAAGAAAGAAACCCTAAGCCCAGCAGGAGAAGAGAAATCATAAAGATCAGAGCAGAAATCAATGAAATAGAAACCAAAAAAACAATAGAACAAATCAACGAAACTAGGAGCTGGTTCTTTGAAAGAATTAATAAAATTGATAAACCCCTGGCCCGACTTATCAAAAAGAAAAGAGAAAGGACCCAAATAAATAAAATCATGAATGAAAGAGGAGAGATCACAACTAACACCA
Source organism: Mustela nivalis (assembly GCF_964662115.1). Lineage (NCBI taxonomy): Eukaryota > Metazoa > Chordata > Mammalia > Carnivora > Mustelidae > Mustela > Mustela nivalis. The sequence continues at coordinate 128,194,130 of NC_139021.1, forward strand.
AAGAAATACAAACTATTATAAGAACATACTATGAGCAACTCTACGGCAATAAATTTGACAATCTGGAAGAAATGGAGGCATTCCTAGAAACATATAAACTACCACAACTGAACCAGGAAGAAATAGAAAGCCTGAACAGACCCATAACCAGTAAGGAGATTGAAACAGTCACTAAAAATCTCCAAACAAACAAAAGCCCAGGGCCAGATGGCTTCCCGGGGGAATTCTACCAAACATTTAAAGAAGAACTAATTCCTATTCTCCTGAAACTGTTCCAAAAAATAGAAATGGAAGGAAAACTTCCAAACTCATTTTATGAGGCCAGCATCACCTTGATCCCAAAACCAGACAAGGATCCCACCAAAAAAGAGAGCTATAGACCGATATCCTTGATGAACACAGATGCGAAAATATTCAACAAAATACTAGCCAATAGGATTCAACAGTACATTAAAAAGATTATTCACCACGACCAAGTGGGATTTATTCCAGGGCTGCAAGGTTGGTTCAACATCCGCAAATCAGTCAATGTGATACAACACATCAATAAAAGAAAGAACAAGAACCATATGATACTCTCAATAGATGCTGAAAAGCATTTGACAAAGTACAGCATCCCTTCCTGATCAAAACTCTTCAAAGTGTAGGGATAGAGGGCACATACCTCAATATCATCAAAGCCATCTATGAAAAGCCCACCGCAAATATCATTCTCAATGGAAAAAAAAAAACTTTTAAAAGAACACTGCTTGGGACTGTTAGGCAAATCAAGTGGTAGAACATGATAACACACATTGGTTATTATTTCCCAGTTTATTAAGATGAGATGTTGACCAGGACATCTGGTTAGCATTTTACTGCATAGATTTTTTTTTTTTTAAGTTTTTTTTAACCACTGGGACACTCACTACAGAAAAGCAGATGGCACGTCAGCCTAGGTGGTTTTCTTACATTAAACCAGCCTTCACTCTTCTAGCAAGATGCTTGGTACCAACACAGAATACATCATTTCACAATGAGAGTAGAAGCAAAAAAATATTTATTACCTTTCAGTCTGAATTTTAAGAGTGAATTAGCAAAATGAATAATTTTAACGATCTTTATTCCATAAGTTTCACAATTTGTGTGTGTGTGTGTGTGCCCGTACTGGAGTATAAACTTTATTTAAGGCACATTTAAAATGGCTTTGCAATTAAAGACAGCAGTTTAAATTCTGCTATGCTGGCAAAGTTTGTTAATAAAAAGTATTAGGTGTCATTGTGAATTTCTAGAACAGAAATTTCAAGCAATCAGAAATAGCAAAGGGCTCGAGTCCATGACCTTTCCCTTCCCTTAGCGTTCATTTCTCCGCTTCTACTCCAGCTCAGACGCTGTCTCATTTCATCATCCTCGGGATCATAGATGACCAAATGAGTCCATCTTTTTCTGCAGTTTTCATGTCTTCTTTTTCTATTCTTTCATCTTTCAACACGATGTGCCTCAGAACAAAAGCCCTCCCACACCTTTATAATCTCATCTCTCTTCCTGTTCATGACCCTGAGTTCTAAAATTTTTTCAGCATTGCCTCATTGACATTCTCAGATTTTGTTCTTGGACATCTTTTGATTCTCACCCTCTTCTTGCACCATAGTACACACTGTTATGGCTTCAAGTATCACAAAATGCAAATAACTAAATCTTTGTCACCCAGCCCTGTTTTCAGAAGATACACATGGATTTGCCCAGTCCATCATTTGTCTCATCACTTCATACTCCACACACACATTCTTCAACTATCTCATAACCCACTTTGCCTACTCTAAACCCATTTTCCCCCTCTATTAACCATCTCAGTGAGGAATGCTGTCTTTCTCTCTCCCATCTATTAAATTTGGCCAGTCATTAATTTGGGATGATTCAACTCCTTGAATCTCAGCACACTTGGAACATTTTTCCTCTTTGCTATGCCCAATCACTGCTGCTCATTAGCATACTCAGCTATAAAAAAAGAATGAGATTTTGCCATTTCCAACAACACGGATGGGCCTAAAGGGTATCACACTAAGTGGAATAAGTCTGACAGAGAAAGACAAATACCATATGATTTCACCTATATGTGCAGTTGAAAAACTAACCAAACAACCAAACAAACAAAAGCAGAAACTGTTCTGTAAATACAGAGATCAAACTGATATCTGCCAGAGGGAAAGGAGTAGGGAATGGACAAAATGAGTGAAGGGGAGTGGGAGATACAAGCTTCCAATGATGGCATAAGAGGAAAACAAAAGTACAAACATAGGGAATATAGTGAATGGTATTGTAATAGCATTGTATGGTGATGGTAGCTACACTTGTAGTGAGTACAGCATAACAAATTCAGTTCTCAAATCTCTAGGTTTACATCTGAAATTAACATAACACTGTGTATCAACTATACTTCAAAGAAGACACAAATAGATAATATATATTTAGTATCTATCCTTATTTAATTCCCGAGAAACTGCTATGCATTTATTTTTATAAGATTTATTAATCTGGAGGAGAAATCTAGCTATCAATATCTGCTCAAAATAAATTTCAGGTAGATAATAGCATCAAAATACAAATATTGTTTCAAGTTGCATCTAGAATATATTCTTAAGGGACATATTAGAATGATATAAGAAATGCTTCAGAAGTTTCTTTTTTGCATACTTTAAAACTGGGGGTTTTGCGGGGGATACAGGTTGGGAGGGTAGGTGAGCCTGGTGGGGGTGGGTATTAAGGAAGGCATATATTACATGGAGTACTGGGTGTGGTGCATGAACAATGAATCTTGGAACACTGAAAAAATAATGATTTTTAAAGAATACATTTTTGACTCTCATAACATCAGCAGGGAAATAATTCAAATGAGGCTAGACACTGACAACATTTTGTTAAAATAAAAATATAAATTATATTTTTCAGTTGTTTTGTTCAAAGTTAAATGCATTGTGTACAGTTTGGCTTGTGGTACTTTATCTTGTGTTTTAAATGCTGTCCTATCTTGAATTAGCATTGGCTTTCATTATATTTTACACTAAAATTTCATTTTAATTGTGTTCAGTTATGATTAGGTGGGAGTACCCAGCAGATGCTGTATATATCTTTTCTTCAGAAAAATTACAGTGAAGGAATATTATAGGCCTCAGACACACCACTCAGAGGTAAGAAAGACTACTTTTGTCCTCGTGTAAAACACCTTAGCAGATATTCATTTTATTTCAGTTACTCTTCATCACTTTCCTTTTTGAGATATACAGCTTCTCTAAGTAATTGAGATCTATGTATGTTTCCTACCTTGTGAAGTGTTATTCAATTCATCTAATTTAGAAGATCTACTTCATATAATGAATTACAGTGGAGGGTTGAGGAATAGAAAGAGATGCATACTGAGAGTCCGGAATCTTGGATTTGTAAGAAGAGTGCTTCTCTAACATATCATTCTCTTTATTCATAGGTAGAATGTTTAAGAATTGTGATAGCTAACGACATCTTCTCTGTTAGGAATATACTGCCTAATAGAGACAGAATTTGTGCTAGAATTCTACAGAACTTAAGCAATATGTCTTGAATGGCATAAAGGACCTACCATACCATGTCAAGACAATTCTAAAGCCCCAAATATGCTGGCTGATTGGGACAAGTGAGTTTATATTAAAGTTCTGAATGTTAAAATAGTTAATTAGGGTACAGCCAGAGTAGTAAATTATATTTGATTACACACAATAAACATACGTTCAGGGAAGCAAGACAGGAAGAAGGGTGAAAAAACTGAATGAAGAAAGAAAAAAGGAAAAAAGAAAGTCCAAGTAGATAGAATTAGGAAGCTCAATTAATGTAATTTCTCTTCATTCTCTCTGCATAAGAATTTTAACCTGAAATGTTAGAGAATAAAACTAAATTTAACACTATATATAGATCTGGATATCTTAAGTCCGGTGGGTGGAATTGAAAAGTGGTTGATGTTTGATCTTCTCACACTCTAGTAGTAAAAGACTAGGAAGAATCACAAAAATTGTTAAATTTTTTTTGAATTAATTAGGTTGTTCAAAATAGAAAGCAACCAATGTTCCAGCAGATACTTTTTGTAATACACAGACACTGACAATTGTCTTACTTTTATTATTCAATTGCATTCCACAATAAATTTCAGATATTATTTGCTATCTAATTATTTTTAGAAATTTTAATCTATCAAATATCAGAAGCACAGTCATAGACAATCTCCCCAGATGATCTCTATAATAAGAGTCAGCTTCATAATTATCATTTTTGATTCTTCAGAACCCTATTTGTTCAGAACAAAAGTGATTTGAAACTACTCTCCTATATGAAGTGGAAAGAGCCAAAGAGGATCATCTATAATTTTTCCTTGTTCAATGACTGTTTCTTTAACCTTCTTTTAAAATGTGAAAGCTGTGGAAGCAAGACAATACATTTACTTTCTTCCATGTGATTTGGATCAAGCTAAAAACAACAATATAATGTAATAAAGCTACATTATAAAAGTACCTATAGTGAGGTGAATCTGATGCAATTTAAAAAGGTCAACATAAGAAAAAAAAATTCCAAGTGACCCAATTTTTTGAACTTTGAAAGCTGCATTCTAAGAGAAACAGAAGCACATTGACAGGAAATATTAAATATTTTAAAAGTTACCAGCACACATAAATCTGTCTAATGCATTATGGTTTCACTTATTCTACTTGGTCTCTCTCATAAAAGTAAATGCAAAAAATTCTATAATCAGAAAACTATCAGTGGATTTGTGTTTCAATCACCTATTTATACTCTATATACTATTTATATTATATATACTATATACTAAAAAGATTAATAAAATGCTTATAATGCTTAAAATAGCAAGATACTTAAAATATACATATGTATATTCAAGAAATATTTTAAAATGTTTGTCTCTGTCAGTATTCTTGTTTGTTTTCCCCATATCTAGAAATATCTAATAATACACTTTAAAGGTGATCATGTTTCAAAAACCAGAGAATAAAAAAAGTACATAATAAAAAGCAGCCCAATAAAGTTTCCCTCAAAGTATATAAGCAAGAAATGATGTAGAATAGTTGCAAAATCAAAAAGAAAAGTGCTTTTTTTCCCAAAGGAAAATAAATATATATTATGAAGGTGAATACTATAAAAACATACAATACTATACCTTAGTTTAAAACATTAAGTATATTTCTCAATACATTAACTAAAGTCACTGACAGATTCTTCAATTAATGTTGAGCTAAAGGTAATTAATAATGTAGCTGTTGCTCAAAAAATTGTAACAAAGACAAGAAAAATCTGAAAAAAGTGAGTAATGTATAGAATTGTTAAACAATTATATTGTGCACCTGAAACTAATATAATCCTGCATGTTAATTATACTTAAATTAAAATATAAAAAAATAAAATTTTAAAATAATTTAAAATTAAGAAACATAGCAAAAAAGAGAACAAACCGTTGGTTGTCACAGGGAAGAGAGTGGGGGGATGGGTCAAATAGAGGAAGGGAGTTAAGAGGTACGAGTTTCCAGTTATAGAATAAATAAGTCACAGGGATGAGAAGTACAACATAGGGAATACAGCTAATAATATTGTAACAACCTTGTCCGGAGACAGATGACAACTACACTCATAGCGTAAGCATTTTGTAATGTATATAATTGTTGAATCACTATGTTGTACACCTGAGATGAATATAATATTGTATGTCAACTACAATTAAAAATGTTAAAAAGATGAAACAAAAAAGGAAAGGAAGGAACCCAAGTGCTTAGAAACTTTAGCATTTGCCTCCATAAGGAATATATGCTTTCTGCATTTTGTATCTTCACTTTAGTATTCTACTATCACTATTTGTCTTAGAATTTTATACAGAATTCCAGAATATATTGTCAACATTAAAATCCTAACATAATAGAATACTGGAAGATACTGATTTCTGAAAAGCAAAATAAGAAATCTAAGGTATTAAGAAAAAAAAAAAAACTAACATTGAGTCTTAGAGCCCATTAAAGTAATCTGAGTTTATTTAAAACTCAAAAAGTTGGTATTTTAAATAATTTTAATATATCTTTGAAGCTCAAAAATCTAAGGAATATGGGGAGTTAGAGAGGAGAAGGGAGTTGGGGGAAATTGGAAGGGGAGGTGAACCATGAGAGACTATGGACTCTGAAAAACAATCTGAGGGTTTTGAAGGGGTGGGGGGTGGGAGGTTGGGGTACTAGGTGGTGGGTATTATAAAGGGCACGAATTGCATGGAGCACTGGGTGTGGTGAAAAATAATGAATACTGTTATGCTGAAAATAAAAAATAAATTTAAAAAAAAAATCTAAGGAATAATAAAGCATTAAATAATAATAATAATAATAATAATGCCTTAAGAAATAATTAAGCTGCCTTAGAATGATTGTCCACTACCCATTAATTATGCAGTAAGATTTTTAAATAATAATTTAGGAAAAACCAATACAATCACATAAAAATCCAACTTTGTTTTACAATCAGTGGCAGATGGCAGAGAGCAAGTAGCACAGACTTTCATCATGTCCATTTGTAGAGAACTCACCTGGTTAGCAATCTGCCGAGCAAGGACATCCATCCTTGATCCTGATTCTGATATCATTTTAGCTGCATAGATCACATCAGTTGTATGCTTTAGTGGTCCTTTGCCCCTTAAAGTAAAAGAATACCTGTAAATTGTAGGGTCTTACTCTAAGATACAAGTACACACATGCACGCAGACACACACACACATGAGATTTGCTCCTCTGAATACTGGCCATTCGCTTTATATACTTCAGTTTTGGAGAGAAACCAATTAGACACCGGTATTAAATAAAAATTGGAAAAAAATAAAAAGGGAAGTCCCATCGTGTTGAGATTCAGGAAATAATGACAAGAGGTGAACTCCATTTGATCTTCATTCCCAGGTATTTTTAATAGTAGATATCTCAGATTGAAGGTCTTTTCCTAATTCTAAGAGGCAACATGAGATTTTGGATGCTTTATATATGTTAAACATTGCCTTTTCATCACCAAGTCTACTTTTTAAATCTTTATCTTTATAATTCTTTTTTAAAAGACATTATTTATTTGAGAGAGAAAACAACAACAACAACGAGCACAAGCAGGGGGCGATGCAGAGGGAGAGAGAAAGAGAGAAGCAGACTCCCAACTGAACAGGGAGCCCAACACATGACCCTTCCATCATGACCTGAGCCAAAGGCAAATGCTTAAGCAATTGAGCCACCCAGGCGCCCCTATAATCTTTTTTTTTTTTTTAAACCATCTTTCAGTCGATTGCATTTTGTTTTTGCCACATTGTATCTTCTCCACAGTTAATTCATTGTAGTATCATAGTAACACTGAGTATGAGTCCCACTATCTTGGACTGTTTCCAAAAACAGACCACTTCTTACTGTTTTGTGCAAGTTAAGCAAGATAAACAGCCACTCTGTGTCTATTTCCTTGGTGGTAATAGGAGCACACACTGCATGGAGTTATTCTGAGGATTACATGAGCTAATGTCTAAAAAGTGCTCAGAACATGGCTTTAAAAAACAAGTATTCAGTAACACAAGTTCTTATTGCTTTCATTGTTACTTTAATTTTAGTTCCAAAGGCCACAGAATAAAACCTGGGATCATTTATGGATTCTACAAGGTAGGTAAGAAGAAAGAAGTGTACTTCTTACACTTTTGTGGGATCACATAAGGAGATATTCTTTTCTATCTTCTCTTTCCTCAAAAATAAATGATTACCTGAATATATGGAGCTTGCATACACCTCAAGCTCTCCTTTCCCTATCTCCAGTTCCTTACTCTCTTCTGTCAACACACTGACTGTTCCAATTTGGTGTCTGTTCCTTGTCATGGCACAAAATGAGACCCTGAAGGAATCACTCACAAAAGTAAGTGCTGTGATGCTTTGAAAGAAGCAGAGTGAGGGAGGGAGGCTCTGGGGAAGATTAAGCCCGTCAGTGTGAGAAAAGGAAGATTCTGAGAGGCCAAAATACAGTGCCATTAGAAGAGAAGAGGAATGTAAACAATCTCTATCCTTGTCTTATTTATACCTTGGACGGGTCTTGAGAGTAGATGCCCTCATGTGAAATCTAAATAAGATTTATTGTTAGAGGAAAATCTCTCCTCACAAAGAAGACTGTCCCTGGCTAGTAATAAAAGATGAAGAGGATTCATGCAAAGGTAAATGACAATAGTATTCCATACTTAGAAACCCGGACACCAAAATGCTTGTGCCCTGTATGCCAAAACAGCCCTTCTGTTGCATTTTTCTCGTGATGCCTCTCAAATTCATTATGAGAAAGTTTTCCTGAAAAAAATGGAACTGCATGTTTTACACAATGAAAACCTGGCCTCAGTATATGCTTATTACCATACTTCTCTTCGAAACTGCTGATATATGTCGCTGTGTAATTTTTTTAAAAATTGGCATTAATTATGACAATGTTTAAGTTGCTCTTATCAAATTTACTTAATGCACCAGGCAGAACTAGATGTTATGGACATGGTTATCTTCAAGAAAGGCAACGCGTTTCATTTTTTCCATGCATCTCTAGAGAAAGTTGAGCTTAAATAAAGCTGTCTAAGCTTGAAAGGCAATGTATCAATTTTCCAGGTCTTAAACAATGGCCAAAGGTTGTTTCTAGGGAGAGCAGGGAACACTCCTATAGCTTAAACAAGGAACAAAGAATTACATCTAAAGAATACAGCTAATGTACACTTTACCATCAAATTAATATATTTCTCCATATAAAAACCCTAGACTGATGAAAGGGAAATTAGCTTTAAATTCATATGTTGTTATGAGACCACTATCTTAGACACGTGTAGAACTTAAAAGTAATACGTTATGACAGACCACAATTATTCTCTTCTTCATGTTCCTAATTAAATGTATTGTCTGGCAAGCTTCCTACTGAGTGCCAAACAAAATACACATTTTACAAATGATTCCATATCATGCCAAGCTTGCAGAGGAAGCCGCAATTACTGAAACTATGATAAATTTTTAACATTCCAGCCTGAGACGTGCTATGTAATGAAGGCTTTTTAAATTGGGAAACACATTCAAAGGTTGTTTGCTGTCTTCATTTCCATAATGGGTTCTCAGGATCTCCTGTCAGCAAATTTTGTCTTCAATCATTGAGTTTGGATCCGACACAGAAAGATACCCAGAGGAGGATGGGATAAACTTCAGAAATATTTTAAAGAAACTGGATACCAGAAACCTTTGATAAATAGTGGTTGCAATAATAATCTATTTCCTCCAAAAAGAGAGCAGATCTAGCTCTGGAGTAGGGAGTCTTGCAACTAATCATTAACTATGAGCTAGAAGGTATAATGGCAAAGGTTGCAACAACCCAGCAATGTTCAGGCCATGGAAAAATTTTTTAGGCAAGTGAAAGTGGTACCTTTGAAACTTAATTTATTGGTGCAACATAGACCTTTCCACTATTTTTGATGCTGCCCCAGCCTTGACTCTTATTCCTCCCACATCCTCACCCTGTTTCTGGCATCCACCTCTCCTTTCTTTCTCTTTTGATCAGCACAAGAAATGAGATGATACAGCTGGTCAGTAATAGCTCAGTTAGGTAGGGATCTGGTTTAAAAAGATAAAATAAATAGTTTTAGAAACTTATTTTGTCTTTTCAGAGGAAGAGAATATGTTTGAAAACATTTGGCATTTTTTGCCACTTATTAAAAACAAAACAAAAAATCTTCATTATATGTTTTACACTTTGTAACCCCTAAATTTTTGATAACATAATATTACACCCTTTTCAAGACCAAAACCTATCTCTTCAATCCTCTTCTCTTTGACATTTATATAAAGTAAGTCCCATGATGTTTTCGTTCACTTAGTAGATAAATACAATGTTAGTATAAATTTTGTTTCATAACAATAACTAATATATTTAGCATTTTCTATGTGCTAGACATTATTCCATATGCAAACTTATTTGATCATTATAATAACACTATACATTTATAATTATTATAATTATCCTTGTCTTGCAGATGAGGAAACTGAAGGAGAGAGATGGTAAATATATCTTTTATTAAATAACACAGGTGATAACTATTAGAGATGGTATTTGACATCAGGCAATCTGGCCACAGAATCTGCCTTTAATGACTATCTTATACTTCTTTCAATACAACACATTAAGGCAAGATTATAATATTAATTTCAATTATTAACTAGATTTGTCATAATAACTTCACTTTTTAAATTGTCATATAATGTATTATTCGTCCCCAGGGTACAGGACTGTGAATCATCAGTCTTACATAATTCACAGCACTCACCAGAGCGTATACCTTCCTCAATATCCACCATCCAGCCACCCATCCCTCCCCAATCTGCATCACCCCCAGCAGCCCTCAGTTTGTTTCCTGAGATTAAGAGTCTCTTATGGTTTGTCTCCCTCCCCAATATCATCTTGTTTCATTTTTGTCTCCCTCCCCGATATCATCTTGTTTCATTTTACCCTTCCTTCCCCTCCATGAACCCCTGCTCTACCTCTCCTCTGAAATTTCTCATATCAAAGAGGTCATATGATAATTGTATTTCTCTGACAGATTTTGCTTAGCTTAATATTCTCTAGTTCCATCCACATCATTGCAAATGGCAAGAGAACCTGAATGTCCACCAAGAGATGAATGGATAAAGAAGATGGGGTTTATATATATAATAGAGTCAATTATTAACACCTGAAACTAATGTTATATGTCAGTTATACCTGAATAAAATATAATAAAATAAACATAGGAAAAATATTGTAAAGATCTTCTTGGACATTGATGACAGTTACCATGAATGCAGAAGAGAGCAAAGAGGAGGGTTAGATCTAGGTGCTGGGTGGTTAAGAGGTTCACCAATAGCCATTTTCTCATGCACAATAGCCTTAAGAATTACAACCTAAATCTATCTCCTAGACCCAACAAAATAATGATATGTTACATTACATAGACATTTAAAGTACCTTATAGTCTTGGGATTTCTTTCTCGAGATACTATTACTTTTTCTCTGTTACTCATCTCAGTACCCTTCCTTCCTTCCTCTTCTGCTTTCTTGGATTCTTAACATCAAACTCAAACTCAGCCATTACATAAGCCATGCTAGAGGGGAGACTGGATTTGGATGATTATTTATAATACAAGATATAGAACTTCCATCTAAAAATCTTAACTTTAGACAGAGTTGTTTTATTTTATTCTAAAACTCAAATCTGATGTTACTATTGCAACTCTATTGAGTAGAGTGAAACGAATATGGACTCAGTAAATACATTTTGCCTGCATCCCAGTTCTGCTACTTATTAGCTATGTAGCCTTGGGTAAATAACAGTTGGTCTGAACTTATTTTCTCTTCTTTAAAATGACTGTGATACTTGCCACATGGTAAGGATTCACAAAATCATGTAATTTCTACAATATCTGGCACATATTAGTTGCTCAGCAAATGGTACTTTTTTCTGCATCCCTTTATCAATAACAGTATTTTATAAAAAAAAATTCTGCTTGCCTTTTTTATTTAAAAATTACAGTACTTGCCAAACAATGTGAACAGACTTGATTCAATTGAGTCCTTTCTTTTTTTTTTTTTTTTTTTTATACCTGATGACAACATAACTCTGTATAACCTTGTTCATAATATCCTTTCATTAGGTTATAAAATATATACACTCTCATACACTGGGTGTTCAGAGTCATTGTTGTTGTTCAGAGTTGTCCTTTAATTCCTTTTAAAGAGTTTATTTATATTTAGTGACATCTTTTTGGTGGTATAAACCTCCTAATATAAGTGATTTAGCTCTACAAGAGTACCATCAGAATTCTCTTACTTGTAATCCTGAAATTAGATACAAAAGAAAAAAAAAGTAATTATCAGGAAGCAACCAAAAATGATGAGATAAAGAGAGGTACCAGACTCAAGCAAGGACACCCTGTTCTCCTACTACTCAAACATGTAATTTTAATTAGGCAACTCTCTCCCTCTGGATGTTACTTTCTCTTGTAAAATGTTATTTTCAAATTTTGAAGACTCTGTAAAAGTCATTGGAAAATCAGTAAGTGAGTAATCTGCTAACATCATCCTGAGCAATTAGTATCCTAAGGAACCTTTGGGATTCAAGTCAGGAAAAGGGGTTGGTTGCCCCATGAAAGAAGGTAAACATTGTCTGAGAGTTATATACATTTTTTTTTTTCATTTCTGCTCCTCTGGTTCCAAATTATTCAGGGTAGTCTAACTGCTGTAACATCAAAATATCTTAGTGGTTTAACCCAATGGAATGTATTCCTATCTCACATCAAAATAAGGGCAGATGATACAACACATAGCCAGTGAAGCACCTGTCTTCCAGCTCCAAGATAAGCTTCTCTCTAAGGCTATGCTGGACCACAGTACCCACACATCTGACTTGAGAAAATAAATCAGAATCTCACAGGAAATTTGAAGAATCAGGGTAAGAATTGGAACACATCACTCCAATCCATATTCCAGAATCCAGAAACATAGACTCATGTAGCTACAAAGAAGGCTGGGATACATATTCTATTTGGATACAGGAACAAAAGAAAAGGGTTTTACAGCATTTCCTAAGTACATATTTCCAGAGATGTTAAAATCCTATATTTTGTTTTTAGCAACTAAAGTCTGTGTTCCTGTGAAGGGTATTTTGGATGTCACCAAACACTTCAGAAAATTGGGAAAGAACCAAGGCTCTTCACCAATACAGCTGAAGTTATGAGACATGTACTTTGCCTGGGCAGAACACCAATTCTCTTTTTTGCTTTGAAATGATCACATTGTGGATAGTCTATTATTAAAGTTAAAACCTATGTAAGTATTATTTTCTGCATGGTGTTGATGGGTCTTTCATGCTCAATCTTGTATTTATTTATGAAACAAGGGCAGGGTTTATTTCAGAGATTTTTGGGGGGATCAACCCAGAGAAAATACTTCACGTTATTGTTATTGTTATAATTATTGCTGTTGCTGCTGTTATTGTAATTGTATATATGGGGCATGCATATAGGAGGTAGGAACTCCCTTCTTTAAACCTAAAAACTGGCTTTCTAAAAAATGCATATATGTATATGTATATATACATATACGTAGACCATAAATCTTTTCTGTTCTTCAGCCCTCAATTTCCCCAATTTGATACAATTTGTTAGCATTGTATCAAATCTTAAACAGACTATAACATTTAGAGAAGGATTTCATGATGTCTCCTTAAGGGCCCCAAACCCTAAATACCGAGAGGAAGCAGAAGTAGAATTAAAATGGAGTATTTCCTTAGCAAAGTTTGTTTTTAACTTGTAGGCAAAGAAGAGACCAGCTAACCAGATGTTTTTGTTTTTGTCTTTCATAACACAGACAACCTTCCCCAGTTCTTCCTAAGTGTGAAGATTTCACTACTTTTTGTATAATTTTATACTGAAAGCATACATAATTTAAAAAAAGTTTTTGTGAACTTACTTTACTGTGTTCCAGGAACTGTTAAAATGCTCAACTTTCTCACTCAATTCTCACACCCAGCGCTGTGCATCACCCACAAATTTAAGAGTAGCCATCATATCACAGATACTCCCAGAATTATGCAGAAGACAAGTTATGCTGCCTTACATGTTCCTAGAACCTATTATCTGTTTCAAGAATCTATTATGTTCTGTTCTAGAATCTATTATATTTTCCCTATAAATAAGAAAACAGGAGCATAAAAGCTCAAAGTTTCTTAACTTTTCTTCAAGGTGTATGAATATTGGTTGGTCTAAATTTAAAAGCAAGGAGTTTAAGTCATTACTACCTTCAGAGCCAATTAAAAAGAGATCATGTAGGGGTGCCTGGGTGGCTCAGCGGGTTAAGCCGCTGCCTTTGGCTCAGGTCATGATCTCAGGGTCCTGGGATCGAGTCCCGCATCAGGCTCTCTGCTCAGCAGGGAGCCTGCTTTCCCCTCCCCCTCTGCCTGCCTCTCTGCCTGCTTGTGATCTCTGTCAAATAAATAAATAAAATCTTAAAAAAAAAAGAGAGAGAGAGCAATCATGTATGTGGAAATATCATCATAGGTTTTCTGTCAGTACACCTCTTGAAGCACTGAAATTCGATGGATAGCTCTGAGTCAGTGGAATGTTTCATACATCGTAAGGAAGTACACAAGAACAAGATTCCTAGGCACCATTCTGTACAGGGTTCTATTAAAGCATCATATTCTGTCTATCTGACCAGTTCCAAAAGTTATGAAATAACTAACCTCTCCTTTGATTAAATTTCTTTTATCAGCAACTTGACCTTTCTCTCTTTCTCTCTCTCTCTCTCTCTCATTCTATTTGGGACTGAAAGCAGATCTAAGGGAAAAAAAGAAAAGAAGAGAAGAGGTGAGGGGAGGAGAGGAGAGGAGAGGAGAGGAGGAAAGGGAAGGGAAGGGAAGGGAAGGGAAGGGAAGGGAAGGGAAGGGAAGAGAAGAGAAGAGAAGAGAAGAGAAGAGAAGAGAAGAGAAGAGAAGAGAAGAGAAGAGAAGAGAAGAGAAGAGAAGGGAAGAGAAGGTTACAATTGTGTTCTTCTCTCCCAGCTGCACTTTTGACTTTCGATTCAGAGAGAGATGTAGCTACTGGTAGGAGTCCATGATTGACCACCAGAAGCTTTTCTAGAACCAAAAATGAAGACATTAATGTTCATTTGAGGATTCTAAAACTGGCAAAAATTGTTGTGTGTAGGTAGAAGTTTTTTTCTAGGGACCTCATCCCCAATTATGACCAGTTAAATAAACTGCTTTCATATCACATCTAAAGATCATAGACATCTGAGAAACACTTCTGCTCTCATCTGTTCTTCTGAAGGTAAGGACATTCTCATGCTGACCTAAAGGGAAAACTAGAGTCGGGAGCTGCATTGATTCTGATTCTCACTGCTCCCTCTGTCTCCAGAACTGCAATCCTATCTTGTATCAGTTGTTCTGCTAATCTTTCTTCACAGAGTCCTTGTATTAGTTTCCTATTTCTACTATAACAAATTATCCCAAAGTGGTGTCTTAGGACATCAGAAATCTATTATTTTACAGTTCTGGAGGTCAGAAGTCCAAAATAAATTCATTTCACGAGGCTAAATCAAGGTGCCTATAGGCTGGTTCCTTCTGGATGGAGTCTGTGAGGGGGAATCCATTCCCTTGCCTTTTTCAGCTTCAAGGGGCCACCGGTGTCATTTGGCTTGTAGCTACTTCCTCCAGCTCCTAAGCAACAATAAAGGTAATTGCAAATCTGTCATCACATTAGTGGCTTTCTCCTTTCTGACTTCCTGCTCCTTCTTGTAAAGGCCTCTGTGATTACTTCAAACACACCGTGATAATACAGGATTATTTTCCCACTTCAATATCACCAATATAATTGCAATTACAAAGTTTCTTCTGTGGGATGCCTGGGAAGTACAGTCAGTTAAGTCTACGAATCTTGGTCTTGAGCTCAGGGTCATGAGATCAAGTCCCACATTGGTCTCCCAACGGAGTCTGCATGAGAGTCTCTCGCTCCCTCTTCCTCTCCCCCTCCTCCCACACTCTTTCTCTCCTCCTCTCTCTAAAGTAAATAAATAAATCTTTAAAAATAAACAACAACAACAACAACACAAATTCTCTTTTTCCATAGAAGGTGACATTCATAGGTTCACAGGATTCGTGGGATGAGGAGGTAGACATCTTGGAGAGCTATTATTGTTTATCACAGTCCTCATGAGTTACTACCAAGGAGTCTGACTTGGGTCCTATGAAGGAGTTACTGGTTTTTCTGGACATAGATCAAATCAGCTGAACAAATTGATGGTGCTGTGGTGGATGCTTCTCCAGCTTGCTACATTTCTGTTTTGGGGGGCTTTTTGTTTGTTTCTCTGTTTGTTTTTCACATGATCTATATTATTCTAACTGCCAGTAAAAGTGTCCAGTTCTTGGTTCCTAATGGTTTGCTAGCTGTATGTTCTTTTACTTACAATTCATATCAAAGAGTGAGGCCTGGGGAAATTTGGAAATCTGGAAAAAGCAGAGTTACCTAGAGAGAATTCATGGGCTTGGTGGTGCTCTCCTTCCCCCTCCCCCATACACTACACATTAATTTTAGCATGCTTTTCTTTCCTCCCAGGGCTACACAGGAAACACACACAATCAGTGAAAGCACATCAGACTCTAGCCTGGGGTGAGAGGAGGCAAAGCATCCTCTCTGGGGTGAGTGGGAAAAGTTTTTCAGGTGATTATTAATGTTGTCACTTTTTCTTTGGGACCTACAGGCTTTGAAAACTCTGGAACATATTTTCATAAGACAATGAGAAATTATAAACATATAAACATGGAGTGCCTGGGTGGCTCAGTGGGTTAAGGCCTCTGCCTTTGGCTCGGGTCATGATCCCAGGGTCCTGGGATCGAGCCCCACATTGGGCTCTCTGCTCAGCAGGGAGCTTACTTCCCTTCCTCTCTCTCTGCCTGCTTCTCTGCCTACTTGTGATCTCTGTCTGTCAAATAAATAAATAAAATCTCAAAACAACAACAACAACAAAACATATAAACATATGACATTGAGAAACTCTATCCACTGCATACTGAAAGGGGTCATTTAGGGAGAATATTACAGTTAAAGTCTTTTAAGAGGCGTCTTGCAAATTATTGGTTATTGAAACTGAATTAAGGGATAAACTTCACACTGGTGGCTCTCCAGGCTCATAAGGGTAGTGAGCATTGACAAGGAAGCCCATTTATATCCAACCCTGTGCATGGGAAAGTAACCCCTTTGGCATCCTCTCCCCAAAAAAGATTTTAAGTCATTATTCTTCAATACCCTATCAGGACATAATGGGAAATCCGTACTCAGCACCAACATTTGAAAACAGGTCTTTCCTGGCCTTCCACACATTACTTCTCTGAGTGTGCACATTAATCAAAGCCAATGTACTGTAAATACAATCACACTCTCTCTGTGGGAGTACCTCTTTTTCCTGTTGGCTTTGGCCTCAGCATTAATCATGTATATGATCTCTTACAGAGCATGGGCATTTTTTCCAGCTTCCCCTTAAACCACTGTGATATACTCCCTGCTCCTGCTCCTGCTCCTTTAATATCAGACCAAATTTTATGGGTTTAGAAAATAATCACTTTCAATTTATGAAAATAATATAATTTAGCATTTGACTTCCTTAAGCCTACAGACCAGCTCACTTCCCATTCTAGTCATAGCCCTCTGTTATCCTAAGGTCCTGCTGAAGAAACATAGTGGGTGAAAGGGTCACTAACTTAGTCAAGACCTACCCACGTGACACAGAGGAGGTTCCAGGCTCAGGTTTGCCACCAGCATCTGGCCTTCTTACTGCTTCTGAGATAACAGAAACTGCCAGTCGATCTTTGGCAAGGCCTCCCTTCCTTCCCTTCCTAGTTGGAGATAGCTATCGTTTATTAAATTTTAAGATATTACAAAGCCCACCATTTTCATATGGCTTAATTCCGATTGAGTGTGACGATACACAGTTATAGGCAACTGGTTTTCTTGTTAATGTGCCACAATTGCTGCTCTCCATTGATTTGTATGCTTTATTGAATTTATTGTATTGTGCAGTGACCCAAAGCTGATTTCTTTAAAGTAAAAGGTATGGTTTTAAAATATGAATGGAATAACCTGCTCTAGTTTCAGACACACATTATTTTCTTACTTCCTCCCTCTGTCAGGCCTAATACCCCATTATTTATCTAATGCTGTGTGAGACAACATACTTAACGGTTCCTCGATTAAGAGATGTTAAATCAGTATCATTGTAAAACTGCACGATGCAGCATCATGCCCAGCTGTGTGGCCCACCCTCTTGTCTGTGTGTGCCCGCTTGGCCCTAAAAATCTCTTGCCTTGAAATAAAATAGACGCATGCCATACTTAGTTATTTAGACCTGCTTTTATATTGGAGGGCTCAGTCTGGAAGGTCACACGTCGATATCAGACTGAACTATATTAAAAGGACCATAACCCAGTTTCTAACTGTGTGCTTAATGATTTATTTCTTATTAAACCAAAATTACAATAGAAAGGAACAGAAAAGAAAGTCGGGGCTTAGGTTTTCTTTTTTTTCTTCCTCCCCGCCTTTTTTTTTTTTTTTTTTTTTTAATGTTCTAGACTTCTTTTGTTCTTTGTTAGGCAAGGGTGCTTTGGGGCCCTCTCAGCAGTGCCTTGGGTCAAGGTGTCAGTT
This sequence comes from Mustela nivalis, assembly GCF_964662115.1. NCBI lineage: Eukaryota > Metazoa > Chordata > Mammalia > Carnivora > Mustelidae > Mustela > Mustela nivalis. The sequence continues at coordinate 128,212,372 of NC_139021.1, forward strand.
TGCATGGGACCACAGATCTCCTCCTCCCTTCTCTATGGGGGGTCTATTTCATTCAGGGCCTGCCTGTTCTTTTTCTGAAAATAGGCCTCAAAGGTTTCCCGAAATTCTTTTGAAAACTTTAATGATGGCATGCAAGCATATTGAACTTGACTGAGATAGCTGTCTTTCTCTCCTGCCTAGCGCTCTTCCCTAAACCTCCATGTTTTTTTTTTTTTTTTTTTTTTACTATTCCTTGAAATATGAGATACTGGGTCTCAAATTAAGAGGAAGGTGGTATATTTGAGGAGAAAATAATGGGAAACCAGAACATCAACAGCCATGTGATAAGATGGTTATTCTGAATAAAATCCAAATTTATTACTCTCAAGAGGAAGCTCAGAGAATTCATTTCTATGGCTTTACAGACTAGGGCTGAATAACTTTTTCCCCCAATGGGGAAAAAAATGACATTTTCCCAGAGGCTAAAATCATTAAAACAGTGACTATTTCATGGGATCGGTTCCAAGAAAGTTAATATGCTTGTGCCAAGAGCTAGCATTCTTAAGACATCCCCTCTTAACATTGAAATTTTGATGTTTTGAACAGAAAAACATTCATAGTTTTAGCCAAAAAGTTGCTTTGGGGCCTTTATTCAGCTTGCTCTGTCGAGCATAGCATGAGATAACATATTTTACCTTCAGCCCGTCTCTCTATACATATTTACTTACAGTACATGTGTGCTAATAAATTATGCCTATTATAAAAGATTATGGACATTGGGGAGGGTATGTGCTTTGGTGAGTGCTGTGAAGTGTGTAAACCTGGTGATTCACAGACCTGTACCCCTGGGGATAAAAATATATGTTTATAAATAATAAAAAATTTAAAAAAAGAAAAAAAATACATAGACATATAAATTTTAAAGAGATCAATCAAAACTGAAGAAACTACTTTAAATATCTTGCTAATGATAATGGCATTAAAAACAACCTCAAGAAACAATATACCCTGAAGGAGAAATTTAACATGAGTTTTAGAGAATATAAATCCATTCTTCAAGCAGTCTTCATGACAATTAATTTTATTGGCCCAGTTTCTGTCAATTTTTATGAGTTCTTCATTGATTTTAGCTTTGGAATGTGACTAACCAATATCTCCTCCTAGAAAGAAAGAGAATTTTCAACTCTGACACCTTTTTCTTTGTTTAGAAATATTTCCCTTTTAATTATCCTCTATCCACGTTTCTTTTTCTAAAAATTAAAAAAAACAGATCCAGAATAATGAAAGTTAGCTTAGTTGAAACTAATTATTATACTGGAATATAATTCATAAATCCAGTTAACCAGGCACACATTAACTCTGATATGTGGAAAGTTATTGAACAAGTGAAGGTACCATAATCAATCCTTCTAGACTCTTGTCTGCAATAAGCAGTAGACTATCAGCATTAGTCATATACGAAATACTGGTAAGAATACAACTCTTAATGTTTTTGATTACAAACATAAATAAAATTTCAAATGTTTCCTTTCCACTCTCCAACTGAATAGCTAACAACCCCACTTTAGAAAGTACCATTTAAACACATAGCTCAATGTTCTCTTTTCCAGAAAGTCTTTCCAGTTGCCTAAAGCAGGAAATACATATTTAGTCCCCCTGAACATTTCTGCCATCTTACTGTACCTCTCTTGAGACTGTCGTCCATTCCTGCCTTAGAGTTATGTATATGCATGTCTCAGCTCTTGAACTAAGACTCTAAGTTTATTGGGAAATGGTCCATCGATAATTCATACTTAGGTTTCCCAGAACATTTGGAGGCAGGGAATGCAGAAGGAGACAAGCCATGAACTTACATATAGTTCTTTCAAAAATAAATATTTCAAGAGATAAGTTAATCAATTCCCTTATCCCAGTTGCAAAGAAAAGAATACAAAACCATGAAGTTTATTTTGTATTCTTGCCTCTATTAAGTAAACCAAATAATAGATTGCCAGAGGCATGAAAAAGAACTATTAATAAAAGTATATTTATTTAAAAGGTTCAAAATAAATATCAAATTCACAGTGGATAATCACCTAAATAAGCAACTGAAAGGAGGCAATGGATGATTATCCTGAGACACTATTTTATTCTAAAATTTTTCCATAAGAACATAGTTTTATTATTCCTAACTTTATTGGGTATAAGAGAAGAAAGCATTATATAAGTTAAAGAACAACCAAAAACAGTTTATTCCTGTAAGCACAGATTGTTATAGTAAAGACAACAGGAATTATTTTTAGGTGCCTTTTTAGAGCAGCAAAGAACTAAAGGTGAAAGGTGACTTCAAATTGAAAACCAGAAAACATTAGAAATAAGAAAAAAAATCCAAGGAACAAAAGGACAACTTATTTTTAAACATAGCTGCTATTTCTAGAAACATGGCAAATACTTGAAGGGCTGGGAATTATAGGTTCTGCTCTGTCTTCTGAGAGTTAAGTAAGCTTGGGCATCCTTTCTGGTGCTGCACATACTCAGATAGCTCCCAAGGATCACCAAAGTGAGATTAACAATTTCATTTTCTTTTCAAAGGTTATGTTCCCATCATTAAGCCATGCACATGATAACTAACCAGGCCAGACTGGTAGAATTGCAGAGGCGACTGCTGAGCCAAGTTGAATAAACATAAAGAGCAGTCAAATCATGTGCACTGTAGTTTATATAAGGATTCTGAAGACATACCCCGCTACGAGATGGGGACCTCCTGCCACAATATGGCTCTTGGAATCAAAATTCCATATCAACCACATGAGAAAGATTCTTCATAACCATGCACATATATTTTTGTTGCAGTTTTTATCTTAACAATGAACAAGTACATAATGTATTGTCCCTGGCAATGGGACTTACCCATTTCCACGGAATGACAATTCGTCTTGGCTAACGTTGTGTTGGATTGAAACATACATCTCTACCTCATCTCTGGCCTCACACAGCCTATTTCTTGGAAATGGATGAAGCCCCAGTTTAGGGATCTTAACCTACCGGTCACCACGGGTGCCACTCTCAAATCCCTATCAAATATAATCATTTCCTCTCTTGGTTCTACCTCCTCTTCTCTGTTTCCCTCCTGCTCATACCCTCTCTGCGCAATCTCACCTTGTATGTTTTATCTTCTTCTCTTTTTGTTGTATTCTCTTTTATTCTTTGCCTGTTCCCTTTTCCTTCCTTCCCCCATTCTGCTGCTAATTAAAACTGGGCATATCTGTTGGGCTTACTTGTGGATAAAACAGATTATAGACTTTGGGTTTCACAGATGTTTTAATATTACCCATAACAGTAAGTTTGAACTGTATGATACTTTACACACTAAAAAGCACTTTCCAATAGATTACTGATTTTGATATGTACTGATTTTGATATACTAACAAACCCACAGTATAAGAATGACAGATTATCAGTCCCAAATACAAAAAAAAAAAAAAAAAAAAAAAAAGAAAAGAAAAGAAAAGAAAAAGGAAAAATACTGATGCTTCATGTAAGCTAATGGCTTAATCACCTTTAAACATTCAGGAATTGGCAGAGCAGAGGGTCAGTCAAACCTAGAACCTTTAATTCTCACCCTATGGTAATACTACCCAGATTGTAGTTTCTTTATTCCTTTTTTGGGTCCCAAAACAAAAACATAGCCCATCTTTCTCCTATCTTCAATCACAAAAGATTCCAGTTTTTAGGACTCTTTAGGAAAAGCTACTTTACTTCCAAGAAGTGTGTTAATTAACTCACTCCTTTAAATGATAGCTATTGATTATTGGTGATGTGTGAGGTACTTTGCTAGGCAATATGATAAACAGAAACATCAATAAAGCAGGACCCTTAATCTCTGTAACACAAAATGGATGGAGATGTCACTCCTATAGAAAGACCGTTTGGGCAAAGAATGTTTTCCCTATTACATCATAAGCTGTTAGATGCAAAAGTAGAAAAATAGTTCATCCAGTCATCTATTTATTCATTAATTTATTCATTAAAAATAATTATTGTGAATTTTAACTATAGACCAGGGTTTTTTCCTAGGCATTTCTATCCTTGAAGTTTGAAAACTATAGGGATATATATATATACATATATGGTAAGATATATATGGCAAATATATGTTTATGGTAAATACATATATATGGTAAAATTGAGAGGCAAATCTGTAAAATAAATAATAAGACAGTTTCAGATGTTAATAATAGCAAAATGAAATGAAACAGTACTGTGATAAAATACTTGGTTGGGACAGAGAATATTAGTTGAAGGACAAAATAATTAGTGTCTGTACCAAGTTTGGAATTGACAGGAGAAACCATATAATAATAATAGTTGAATGTGAATAAGAAAAAATATAGGTCTTACAACTTAGAGTCCAGCTAGAGTTATAAAAGTGATCCAAGAGTATTCCCAAAGGAACTAATTTTTCCCTTGCATAAGTACTATAAACCATACATAGTGATATTAAAGGATGAAAGTAAGTAAAATGAAACAAGTGAATGAAAAATAGCTAATCAGAGTGGACATGAATCATGATACTTTATAATCACAAATGTCTTTGAACCAGAGAATTATAGAAACTGATAGTTGAACAGGAACTTGATGGCCAATTAGCGTAGGTCCCCTCAACTGTAGAAATAATTTATCCAACCTCCATGACTAATAGTTGTGGAATTTCTAATGGCATATTTCCACACTGGGGGCTGATAACCCTATGGGATAGGTTTCTTTTTGTTAGATGGACAGCTTTAACTGCTAGCTATTTCTTTAAACTGAAGAAAGTACTCCCGAATTCCTCACAGTGGTTCTAGCTCTGCCCTTTAGAGCAACACAGAAAGCATCTCCTGTGAGAATGAAAGGTTAGATTCAGGAATTTGGCATGTTTGTTAAGATGGCATTGTATTTTCTGAAAAATACATTCTAGAATATTGAGAAAGAAAAAGGACATTTAAAAAGTTAACACAATGAACAAGCAAAGAGGAAGAAGGAAAGAAAAAAACAAACAAACATAAAAAACCTTTGTATTAAAGTAGCAACTAATAAGCTTGCTTTATTGGATCCAAACAAGGGAGGAAGAAAAGAGACAAGGAGAAAACACCTGATGCTACAGTCAAGATTTAGTCACATGGGAAAGTTCATGTGACCCAGTGTTCTTAGAGAAACTCCCTGGCTCTACAGAAAGAAGACAGCATAAAAGGTGGAGAGAAGGGGCGCCTGGGTGGCTCAGTGGGTTAAAGCCTCTGCCTTTGGCTCAGGTCATGATCCTGGGGTCTTAGGATTGAGCCCCGCATCAGGCTCTCTGCTCAGCCAGGGAGCCTGCTTCCTCCTCTCTCTCTGCCTGCCTCTCTGCCTACTTGTGATCTTTGTCTGTCAAATAAATAAAAATAAAATCTTTAAAAAAGAAAAAAAAAAGGTTGAAAGAACAATGTGAACCCTCTCATGTAATCTCAGCAATAAGCAAAGTTGATAGAGGGGGAAATTTTGAAAGACTTAGAGCCAAGTTTCTATTAAAAAATCTAAAGTGGCAGAATTGAGACTGCTCAACATAGGCTGTGGAAGACTCGGTAGCTTCATGGAAAGGTAGTGAGAGAGAAGAGAGGGGAAGAAGGGAGAGAAACACTGCCATTTGTATTTCAACCTTCAGTTTGAACTGAATTTATCCTAAGATGATATTTGAGCTTCAATGCAGAATTAAGTGTTTAATTATCTAACCATGATTATGAATAAAAATAAATCAGTTAATGGAAACAGGTATACATTTCAGGGTTCTAAGCAATTCTGAAATATTCAGTATGGTTAATTTACCATCACCTGAAAATATACATATGACTCAGCATTCTGTAAAACAAAGTCTTGTCTCCCTATGACAACTTTCAGGCTGTCATTCTTGTCACCCCTATCATTGCCCCCTCAGCTATTTATTTGAAGCACTATCCTTGGATTTTCCTAGTACTCCATTTATAACAAGTTTCTATCAAAACTGATGCCTGTACCTGTAGGTTGAACTAGAAGTCAGTTTGCTGCCATTTGGGGGACTGGAGTGAGGAAACCACAACAGAAACAGTTACTACTTCTTTAAAATGGGTTAGACTTCAATCAAATTCCTATGGAGATAGATGAATACTTAACCTGCATATGATGCTGGGATTTCTTGAGACAAGAAATAGTTATATTTAACTAGTACATCATTAACTGATACATACTCCCTTAAATTGATACTTGCCTAAATATCATATAAGTGTGCATAAGAAATTTCCCATGTTTGGAGTTGTACTGAGAAAAGTAAGCACATTTGTGTAATAAAATACCCCTCTCAGCTCAGTTCATAATTATTTTTGGTTTTATACATGCATTTGTTTCTTTGATAATACATATTGCTTACTTATTACATTTATTCAAATATAAATATTTCTTTACACATGATATTTATCTATATTGCTTTCATGGAATGTGCTTCTAGGGAAAAAGAATGTACTAGTTTCAATAGCTTACTACATTATAGAAACCATTGTATTGAGTGGACCAGTGTTCAACAAATACATAAAACTTTGTCAAAAATTATATATTCATGAGTGACTTATATATGTGATTATCAACTAAAATTACATGCTCTCAATGACCACAAATTTAAAATAATTGATCCTAAATACACACACACACACACACACACACATATAGATATATATATAAATACAAACAGACACCCACACACACCACATCTGTAATGTACTTTAAACTGATAATTTCAGATATTTCGGCAATACACTTTGATTTCAGAGATCTTTCAATAATTTAAAATAAAAAATGCTTTTTTATTGAGCAAAATTATTTTAGCAGTTGAGTTTTAGTAAAACAAATAGAATAATGAAATTTAATTTAGGCATCACATTGTGGAGGAATATGACCAAAAGCTTTAAATTTACATTTTGGGTCAGCTATGCTTCTAGAACATCTGTTATGCTATTACGACAGGTGTTTATTAATATGGATGTCTAATCAAATCTCTTGGTTGCTAATAGCTTGGCAATTCAACATCTAAATATTGTCAAAATCCTTGATTATACGTTGAACACTGTGGATAATTGATTCAAGGCTGTTTCCCTTGACTAGATTAAAAAATTAAAACCTGTTCTGTGTACTTTCCTTGAGAATCTCAATATTTTTCTGAGACTTCTAAAATGCTTTAGTAATGAGAACTCATAAAGGGATAAAATCCTTTTATAAGCCAAGATGTGTCTTGATTCAAATTTCTTTGGGTCCTTTATTTTTCAAATACAAATGAAATTATTTTTAATGCTCTGGGCTGGGAGTGAGTTCACAGAGAATGATCAGCAACAAAGTAATACATTTATATGAATAAATACACAGACACAGACACACACACACACATACAGAGGTCTACAAAAAACCATTTGGGGTACATGCAAGCTCAGATTTTATAATTAAATTTGCTTAAAATTATTTAAGAAGTTCTGAGTAGTAGGAGTCAACAAGAAGCAATTTGGTAGCCTTCAGCATTTTGGTTGAATAACTTCAATGGATGGCATTTACATCTTAGACCCTGAGTTGGAATTTCTTTTTAAATAAATGAGGGCATGACACACATCTGAAGGAAATTTCTGTGGTAATAGTATTAAATGGAAATATTTGAAGGTCTGAAACTTAATAATTATAGATTCTGAAAGTTTAGAATTTCTTTCCTTCTGGCAAACTTTATTTCTGTCATTTCTATGACAACGTTTGCCTTTTTATATATAGTAGTTGAATATGTGTTTTTGGTCCAATATCACCACTGTCCAATAGGACTTTCTGCAATTATGGACATGTTCTCTATGCTCTCCAGTATGGTAATCTAGAATGATGTGTCTGTTGAGCATTTGAAATATATCTTGTGTAACTAGTATAAGACCCTGCATTTTTAATTATATTAATTTCAATATACATAGCCACATTTGTCTAAAAGCTACTGTCTGGGATGGTACAGGTATAAATTATATGCTTATAGGACTTTAATAAAATTTGCTCATTGGAGTTTAGAATAATGATAAATTACATAGATATTTGTGTTAGAATTTCTTGATTTTTTTAATCTATCAAAAGGAAAATAATATTAGCATCTAATAAACTAGTTATCTTCTAAACATTGTTTGCAGTGGTAGAAATAAAGCCACAATAACAATGAACAAATTTCATTAGACTGTGAATATATTCACAATTTTATCCCATATAACTTAGATCAGGACAGGCTATGGCATAAAAGCCCATGTTCAACCTACCACCAGTTTTTATAAATACAACTTTATTGAGCCACAGCCACACCCATCCATTTAAGTATTGTCTATGAGTACTTGGGTCCTATCATAGCAAAGTCCAATAGTTAGGACTGAGACCATGTAGCCTGCAGAGCACAAAATATTTATTATCTGACCCTTTCTGGAAAATGTTTGCCAACCCCTGATGTAGATGAATGGTTGTGTGAAAAATGTTAATATAAAGGCTCTCTTATGGAGATATACACTTTTCTCAGTTCATTTACTATATATAAGATACAGTAGATTATATATATTTTGTTAATATGGAATTCATTATACATAATATAATCTCAACAGTTATATATAAATATATGCATGTATGTACTTAAATATAATTAAATATTCAATAAACAAAACCCTATGTGTGTTCATCCAGTTCTGTGGTAAATTTGATGCACAATAATTTATATCATCTGCTTTCTAATTTAAGTAAAATGAATGAGCTAATATGTCTCTGTCTGGAATTTTGGTGATCAGAGAATATTTGAGTTAGAGTGGAGTATAAAAGTACATTCCAAGCTCATTTTAAAGGTAATGGTCTGAAAATTGTGCGATGTCTAAGGACACCCAAAGATAATAACAGCTAATCAATATTCAGTATAAAAACAGATTTTTGAAATATCTACCCAATTAGGTCTATGTACTATGCAGAATTCGGAAACATAGTACCTTAGGAGCTCCAGATATAGTCTGGGACGGAAAGCCTGTGAGATGTCACTGTGGTTGTTCTATATGACATATGCCTTTGTCTTAACCCAGCAGGGAGGACAGACTTCAAATGAGATCCCCACCTTGGTTTCTGTGGTGTATATATTCCATGCCATCAGCTGATATTAGGACATAGAGAAGAATGGCATGTACAAAGGGACACTTATGGTCTATCATTTAATGCTAGAAACAACAAATGACCCATCTATCCCAGAGAATACACTCTAACTGCTCAATTCAAGCTCTTAGAATACAGGCTTCATTTTACTCATAGTAATTTTAAGTTGTTCTGAAGACTTACTCTAAGATAGAAATAACCCCATTGGATTACATTATAATTGCCTAAAAAACAACTGTAATATCATTTGGATTTGTTTAAAGAATTTAATTCATAGTTAATAAAAATCCTTACATTAAAATTTACTTTGTGACCTCAGTAGAATATGTACTTATTTTTCTGTCTTGATATAAGAAATGTAGAAATGCATCATAAAACAGATATGCTGCTTCTCAAAGATAATCTGAAATATTATTTGGTATAAGTTTCAAGGTAAAATAGAACACCACTACATTCATAAGGAACTTTAATTAAAACTACCTTATAGGTTTTTGAAATGTGTCAAAGAAAATAGTCACAATTCCAATTACTGTGTAATGACAGAAACAAATATTTCAAACTCTGCATTGGAGAGTCTTTCACCTTTACCAGAGTAATCCTCACTTACCAGATGCTTAAATAAAAATTAATGCCTCAGCTTAGGTCTTTTTATCTCTTTCCTGTCAGTTTAACAGCATAAGTATTGGGTTATAATAATATATACGTATATATACACATATAATAATATATACATATATAATAATATATACATATATATTACATATATACATATTACATATGTAATAATAATACATACATATATCAGGTATATGATTAAAGTGTTCAATACAATCTGAACTGTATAGGTGCCTGAACCGCATTTTCATTTTTCAGCAATGTGTATGGACTTAGAACTTTGACCAGTTTGTGGAATGCAGAAGTATTCAAAAAAGAGCCTATCAGTCATTTCAATTGCATTACATTGTACAACTGAGAATACTTATAATATGCTTCTTTGCACTTTTCTGAACCACTGTACTTACGTCACTGTGGTGCCTTTTCTGTCCTCTGAAATCCATCAGGTGGGGATAAAGATGACAAAAACTAAAACAAAACCAAGCTTGTCTCCATATTTTATTGTTCCAAAGTTAGCTGTGACCAGAGCTAAATTGTGAATGTTCTTAATGGCAACTAGAATGGTGAACACTTTTGGGAAGTTCTTCCATTTACTTTGCCCAGACCCATCAGAGGAATCAGTATCTATGAAATCTATTGAATTATAAAATGTAATTCTAAAACAATAAATTCTGAAAGTCAAAATTACTCCCTGAACCATGGACTGCAGAATGGATATTGAATTAGCAGGCATGAACACAACTTTAATCTTCTTGCACATCTCCATCAGAATGCTTGGATGACCAGGAGAATTGGCAATGAACAGTAATATTTTGAAAGGAATCTCTTTTTTCTGAGCAGTAGTCTCAACAGTGGACTTAAAATATGTTGTAAACAGATATGTCCTCATCCAGGCTTTGTTGTTCCATTTATAGAACATAGGGAGTGTAGATTTAGCAAAATTCTTAAGGGCTGTAGGACTTTTGGAATGGTGAATGAGTATTGGCTTCAACTTAAAGTCACCAGATGCATTCATCCCTAACAAGAGAGTCAGCCCTTTGAAGCTTTGAGTTAGACACATTCTTCTTATTAAGGTCTTAGATGGCACCTTCTTACAATAGAGGACTGTTTCATTTACATTGAAAATCTGTTGTTAGTGTAGCTACTTGCATTTATTATTTTAGTGAGATCTTCTGGGTAACTTTGAGCAGCTTCTACATCAGCACTTGCTGCTTCCTTCACCTTGTGCTTGCATGTTATGGAGATGGCCTCTTTCCTTAAACCTCATAAACCACTTCTACTAGCATCAAACTTTGCTTCATCAGCCTCCTCACCTCTCTCAGCCTTCATAGAATTGAAGAGAATTAGGATCTTTCTTTAGATTAGGCTTTAGTTTAAGGGAATGTGGTGGCTGGTTTGATCTTCTATCCAAACCACTAAAACTTTCTCTGCATTGCCAAGAAAGCTGTTTTGCTTTCTTATCATTCATGTGTTCACTAGTATACCACTTTTAATTTCCTTCATCAGCTTGTTTCTTGCATTCACAACTTGGTTAACTATTTAGCACAAGAGGCCATCTTTTGGCCTTTCTCAGCCTTCAACATTTTTTCTCACTTAAGATTAATCATTTCTAGCTATTGATTGAGAGTAAGAGATGTGTGACTCTTCATTTCACTTACAAATGTACATACTTAGAGGCTATGGTAGGGCTATTGGTTGGCCTAATTTCGATATTTTTGTGTCTCAGGGAATAGAGAGGCCCAAGAAGAGGAAGAGGGAGATGGGAGAATGGCTGGTCAATGGAGCAGTCAGAACACACAATTATCCATTTAGTCTACTGTCTCATATGGGCAGCATTTGTGCACCCCCCAAAAATTATAACAGTAACATAAAATATCACTGATCACAGATCACCATAACAAATATAATAATACTTAAAAAGTTTGAAATAATAAAGTAGATATAATATATTTCTAATGTATATTTTATATATATATATATATGAATATTATTCAGCCATCAAAAAGAATGAAATCTTGCCATTGGCAGAATGATGTGGATGGAGCTAGATATATTATGCTAAGCGAAGTAAATCAGAGAAAGATAAATACCATATGATTTAACGCATATATGGAATTTAAGAAACAGAACAGATGAACAAAGGGGATGGGAGAAAAATTTTTAAAAGAGAGGGAAGCTAACCGTAAGAGACTATTAACAATAGAGAACAGAGGGTTGATGGAGGGAAGCGGGTGGGGATGGGCTAGATGGGTGAGGGGCATTAAGGAGGGCACTTGTGATGAGCACTGGGTGTTATATCCAAGTAATGAATCAGTAAATTCTACACCTGAAAACAATTTTACCATAAATGTTAGCTGACTAGAATTCATTAATGGGCTGCTTTGAATGAATTCTCTCAACAACTAATTTTCTCCCAAAGATGTACATTAATTATTCTCATATCTCATATGTCCTTGTTTATCTTTCTAGAATTTTAAGTATATGAAAGCACATATGCTTAGGATATACAATATTTTGTATCATCTTACCTCCATGACTGTAAAGAGGATGATCCATTCTACAGAGATTTTTCAGCTACATTTCAGAAACAAGTATGATGTGATCTAATATCTGTTATTATAAAACTAATTACCAAAAACACATAGACCCATGATCATAGGGCTCAAGTGTTTACCTAATTTTGTATGGGGAGATAAAGTCAATTAAAATACATATACATACATTTGCAGTAATTGATAAAGAATGAGTGAGGAACTGTTCACCATATAAAATAAGCTATTCTGAATCAGCTTTAGTATTTTTATTCACTGCTTTTTAGTTCTGTTTTATTCAATAAAGCACTACACAAGTTAACTTGTTTTTGGAGATTGCACACAAACCATCACATGTAAGTCTGGCTATTATTCAGGGGAACAATGTGGAAGCTTTCAATTTTTTTTTTCTAATATATCTTTAGTATTGTTTTGAAAGAAAATAATCAGTCACCCACAGATGAACATTCAGATTTCTTAATGAGCACAATTCTGACATCTATTTTACCAAAGCCATTCTTTATGGGCACCCACAACTCATGTAGAACAATTATATTGCAATATGCTTTACTTATTACATAATCAACACTTCTGTTTTGTGTGAAATGTCACATTAAATCTAAAACTCTGAAGTGCAATGGCCTTTAGAGAGATATCCACCATTTCTCAGATCATTCACCCTAGAAGGAATACTGAATTTTTAAAAAACAGGCATTTATCCTCTCTATCAATAAAATGAAAGAATTGTAGAAGATAATTTTATGGGACCTTCTAGCTCTTAGACCTTATACTTTTATGCCTTTTTCTCTTTCAATAAAAAATTCTTCTAATTTAAATGGACTACAACTTTGGTTTTAAAATACAAAAGTATATTTTGTATTATATTTTAGTATAGTTGTAGTATATTTGGTATTTCTATAGCATATTTTTATATTAAATATTTTGATTTTTATAAAATAATGAAATATATTTTGTAGGTAATCATATTTGTACTAATAGTGGGAAATATTTATTTTCTATATTGTTATAAAGGAAATGTTTTTTCACTTTCTGCTATCTGAAACCATTTAGGAAGACAGCCACACAGATGATCAACCATATGGCATTAATAAATGTATAACAAGACAGACATGGAACACTTTATATTTTAACCAAACTGCTAAACTAACTCATGAAAATGTCATACATTACCTATTTAGCTGAGAGTTTTATTACAGAGAAATTATGTCATAATTAACAATTAACATAGGACCAACCATTCTATTTTATGATTACTTCTCAAATGAATTAAGGAAGATGGATTATCTTTCATTCACAATTACAGCTCCATGCAATTATATATATGGGAATATATAAATATGTATAATCAAATAAAAATGACTCAATCAGTTATATGACTAACATTTACATGGATGGTACAATGGGGAATAAAGTCACTATAATTAATTTTTTTTAAAGATTTTATTTATTTGTTTGACAGACAGAGATCACAAGTAGGCAGAGAGGCAGGCAGAGAGAGAGAGGAGGAATCAGGCTCCCCGCAGAGCAGAGAGCCCAATGTGAGGCTCGATCCCAGGACCCTGGGATCATGACCAGAGCCGAAGGCAGAGGCTCCAACCCACTGAGCCACCCAGGCACCCACTATAATTAATTTTAGGTAGATCAATAATTTTCAAAATATTGTCCACTGAGCTACCTCAGTGTCCAAAGTTATGGAGACTATAAGTGGGGAACGAAAAAGGATGCCAAACTCGAAGGCCCCACCCTTCCCATTACAACATCCCCTAGGTCACCTTCTTTTGTTTGTATGATGTAGTTATAGCTATGGTTTTGATTTTTTAAAAGATCCTGATGCGTTAGAAAATATTTTTAAATTCTGTTAGTGCAATACTTTATAAGTTGATATAAATAAACACAGGGCCACAGGAAAAAAGCTAAGGAGAAATGGACATTTGAGGAAAAGAAACAGGCTCAATAAATACATTTGGAAATTTGTTAGTATAATTTGATATTACTATATCTCCTATATCTGTAAAATGAATAAGGTGAGATAGAAGTGTTGATTATTTTGTTACATGTCTGCCTGGAAATGGAAACATCTTAGCATAATTAGTCCATTAGTCCTTTAGTGTTTCCTCCATTCAATCCCTGCAGAATTATAATAAATGCTCTATTACATTTGCTATATATCTGAAACCAACTTATTGTCCTCAGAGGAATTACAACAGAAATAGATTGAACTAACCAATCCTACTGGATTTTTTTTTTCTTTCTTTTTTTTTTTTTTAAAGATTCTATTTATTTATTCATTCGACAGAGAGAAATCACAAGTAGACGGAGAGGCAGGCAGAGAGAGAGAGAGGGAAGCAGGCTCCCCGCCGAGCAGAGAGCCCGATGCGGGACTCGATCCTAGGACCCCAAGATCACGACCGGAGCCGAAGGCAGCGGCCCAACCCACTGAGCCACCCAGGCGTCCCCTCCTACTGGATTTTTAAGCATTCAAAACTTAATAAAGACAAAACATGTACTTCAAAACTGTTCTTTCCTCCCTCACAAGGTAGTTGAATATGATGATTTTATATTATTTCCATTGCATTAATGAAAATGGCAAATTAAACTAAAACAAACAACCACCACTATTATTTTAAAGCTGATAAGACAGGGGTGCCTGGGTGGCTCAGTCCTTAAGCATCTGCCTTTAGTTTAGGTCATGATCCTAGCATCTTGGGATTGAGCCCCTCATGGAGCCCCACATCAGGCTCCCTGCTCTGTTTCTCCCTCCCCAGTTCCCCCGGTGCTTATATTCCCTCTCTCGCTCTGTCATAAATATACAAAAATCTTTAAAAAATAATAAAAGCTTATAAGACCAATTTTATTTGGAAGAAAGGCATTTGCTGCATACATCTAGCCCAGAAGGCTAAATGCAAAATTGCAGGCATATAGACTTGAGCTGGAAGAAAATAGAGAAAGAAAAGGAGAGAGGGGCAGGCACACTCTAGTTATTGAATTGTTTTGGGAAAAGGCACCCAGTTGGACCAGAACAGAGAATTCCCATAGCAGAGTGTTGGACAAAGAAATAGGAGGGCAGGTAAGGACCAGACCTGGAAATTCTGCAATGCTGACATGTTTAGGACAACTTTACTCTTGACACTCTTCAACCCAACTGAACATGTGTGCAGAGGCAAGAAACTGTGGCAAATATTTAAGCACCGTTAATTTCTCTTCCACTGTAGACAATAAACTCTCTGATGCTCAAAGAACACAGGCTGGTTGCAAGGGTGTTCCTCCTGTAGAAGGATTTTTCATATGTTCTCAGTGGTGTGATCCTCAAGCCTGAACATTTCAGAATGATCTGCATTTTACTTACAGTTGATCACTGACTCCTTGACCCCCTGCCGTACCACAAACCACTAATAAATGTTTCCTGTTTCTGTCCATTGAATCTTCACTTTCTTAAATATTTTTATATATGTGATTTTTTTCTATTTGTCATGGACATTACTTAAAGATGGGAAGTCTGGTCTACAGATTTTTTTACATACCCCCAAATGCCTCACATATAGATTGTGAATGCGCAAACACAGTCAATAATTAGACCGATTATCTCAAACCTACTGAAAGAATTTAAGAGGCTGAATTGATCTGCTCTCCTGGTAGTGATGGAAAATCAGTGTTACTAAGAAAAAAAAAATGTGACTTAATTTCTCATAAGAGGATTGCCAAACGGGAGGAAATTGTAACAATTATCTACAGGCATTTGTGTTTGACATTATTCTGTGTGATTTAAAATGTGAATTATTGCCTTTAGTATTCATAATAGTACTTTGAAAAGAATTTACATTAAAACTAACTTGAGGTATTTGTAAATAGCAATATGTTGAAAATAAGCAGTGAACTTTGGCAGCAGTTCTTACTCACTGATTCATTCATATTTGCATTATTTATAAGATGTTAATTGGATTGTACTCTAGAAGAGTCTCTAAATATGGTACTGCACAAAAGCTCTAATTTTGTGAAAACTGAACAACAAACAGTTATAGAACTATAGAACTATCAGATTGTGAAGTCTATTTGATAAGCTACAATATTAATGAACAGAATTAAGAATGAAAAATAATACTAAATAGAACTAAAATACTTTCTTTTTAGTTTGAAAGAATGCATCAATGAAGTATTTATTTTTCAAAATAATCTGGAAATTCTATATAAAGTATCTTTGTTACGTTTTTCTGCTGGATGATATCCTTTATAAAAATACAGAATGGAAGAACTTGGGTGGCTCAGTTGGTTAAGTATCAAACTCTTGAAGTATGTTCAGGTCATGTTCTCAGGTCGTGAGATTGAGGTTTGTCAGGCTCCATGTTCAGCGGGGAGTCTGCTTCTCTCCCTCTTTCTCTCTCTCTTTCTGCCCTTCCCCTCACTTGTGCTCACAGCTCACACATTTTATCTCTCTCTCTCTATCTCAAGTAAATAAATCTCAAAAAAATAAATAAATAAAGGTTTAGAGTGGATTTTTAATCTTAAACTTCCCTGGACCAGCTAGTAACATGTTCAGCCTTCATCTGCTAGGTTCTTCTCACTTTCATACTACTCCCTCCCCCACCACACGCACAGAGAAATATATAGCAGTAGCTTTGAATAAAAGTCATATTTCAAAAATGAATAATGTATGCAATTATCCTCAACCAATGTGTGTAGTACAAGATTGAGAAGGACTTGGTTTTGCTTTGATGAAAGACAGTTGTTCTCATGATTCCCTTCATTTTTCTCAGTATTAACATTTACCAAGAAAAGTACTCATTGCTCTATGACCTGAGTTGCATTAAAGATTACATGCCATGATTACTTTAGAGAGAAAGGAAAAAGGGGACTGTGTTTGTCCTACAAAACCTGCTTAGCATCAGCATGGCACCCAGAGACAGGCATTCGACATTGTATTACACCACACACACACACACACACACACACACACTCTTACACACACACACATACACACCCCACAACTAAGCAAATATCCTTCCTTACCTTATATAACCACTCCTCACCACACCGCTTGTATACTAACCATATGGGTTCTCTTACCCTTATGTACACCTTTATGTTCTTATTTCCATCACTTAGCTTTTCTGTTTCCTTAGCCTATAGTCTCTTGTCTAGCTAGTGAATTCCAATTCATTCTCTGGTATCTAATGTGTAATTTTCACCCCTACTCTAAAAAAAATATATGGACCTCCTCAAAATAATGAGTTCCTCCCTCATTCTCCCATAGAACTTAGTGTAAAACTTTGAAATTAAACTATATCCAGATATTTTGTTATTGTTGTGAAGAATAGAGTTGTTTCTTTGCTGTAATTTTCTATAATTTGAATTTGACCACCTAAGGCCGGGTCAAAGTTTTTAACCATCTCTAGGACTTAAAGCAGGCTTATCATGAACCAGGTGCTCAATAAATATTTTAAGAAAGTCTTTTGTCAACCACTTACTTTCTATGTTTGCTTAAAATTCTAACCTAGTAAAACAATGCTTAAACAAATACTAAAAATGGTCGCCAGGAGCTGATTTACTTTTTTTTTTTTTTTTTTTTTTTTTACATTTCAACAGAAGAAGCAGTCACAATGTTGCATTTAAAAATATTTTTAGCAAATATAAAAAGCTTTAGAACTTGGTACTTTATCTGGTCACATACATATCTCATGTGTTTAAAGTGGCAAAGAGAGGACAATATTTGAAACAGGATGTTGATTCATATTGACATCAGTCAATTTTAACTTAGTCACCTGGCTTCTCCATTTCTAGTATTTAAAAAAAAAAAAGATTTAGGTGATGTATGCTGCTCTCTTATTACAGAAAAATAGATATCAGTCAAATTAAGCATGCCTTCATACAATGTTACAACAAATTCTCCTTTAAAAATACCAGAACATGTGTGTAGTGTGTAATGTGTGTAATGTGTGTAGTGATAGAATGTTGTTTGGATAAATAGATCTGAGTTTTCCCTAGATATATCATCACTTTGCCTCCTGAAGCTTTTTTCAGTCTCATTTTCTCACCTGTAAAGTGAGAAGATAGACTACAGGAACTTTCAGGCCTTTTAAACACTTGAAATACAACCGTTGATGAATAAGATAATTTATACAATAACTGAATTGCTGAATCACTGTTGCAGTTCTTCAACAAGCCCTCTTTCAGGAAAAAAAAAAAAACAAGTATTTATATAATCAGGAAAATCTGCAGACACTACAAGTGCCTTGCTTCATGACGTTATACTTGTAACAGGTTTATGGCAACTCTTCAAAAACATCTCTTCTCACAAATGGAAGAGAGTTGAATTGCTTTTCTTTAGCACAATTTGGTTTGGTAAGAACAAAAGGCATTGCCTCCTTTAATCATCTGAGAAACTGACAGATAACAAGTTATTAAAAAACAAAAAAAGGTAAAACTTTGCCCAGAGTCATTAAGACTATTTCCCCAACTGACCAATGGTACGAAAATGCCCATGCTTTGGTGTATGAGCCTATGAACAAAATGACAGCACCTTCGGTAAAGATGGCCTATACCAACGTAGAGTTTAGAAAGTCTACATATTACATTACGCTTTCATTGACAAATTGAAAGGAAAAAAAAAATCATCAAACTCTATTTCCCAGGCAACGGATTAGGTCGACACTAAACTATTTGATAATATGAACAACGGCCAAATTAAGAAGCGAAACACATGTTTTCAGAGATGAGTGACAGATTTGAGAAGCTAATTAAACACAAATTTCAGTAATGAAACTGATCTATGACTAGCCTGAGATAGACCTAGAAAAGTTTCATGAATAAATAAAATTAGCACAACTTAAATGGCTCAAGAATCTGTGTTATATAGATAGCAGAACACCATGCCCTCTGTGGTCAGCATCTGATTTGATAATCCACCATGGCTTGAGAAAAAAAGCTGCTGATTTTCTGTGGATCACCATTTTTAAACCAAACACCCAGGAATATTCCTAAATTAACAGCATCCTCTCTCACGTTTTAAAATGTTGAAGCCAGCAATGACAGCTTTCTATCTAGTTGAATGCTCTGGTTAACAGTGACTAATTAAGATACTGGCTTCTTCAAGAAAGCCTTTCATTTTAAAATGAAAATGCTGCCAATATCCATGACGTTACACCCTCTGTTTTTGTTTGTCCGCTATTGCAAACAGCACAGGCAGCCCAACGTGGACTGGAGAAGTTAACTCAGTTGGGTAAATCACTGGGTTAATGAAGACAAGGTCACAGATTTTATCCCCATACAGCTCAGTTAATTTGGCAGAGAAAAACCTCACTGCCAAGCTCCAGCTGTTATTTCAGTAAGCCCAATTGTAAATGCGTAGTGTGGATCACAGTGGATCAAAACAACCCACCCATCCAGTCTCCTGAAAAACAACTCCAAAGGCCCATGGTTCGAATTAGCAATTGAGTATTTTATTTAAATGGCACTGTTTCTTTTTTTCAAATGTTGCTTAGCTCTGAATAATGATGGAAGATATAAATTCAGAAAAATTTGTTTTAAATCATTGAATGTGTTTTTGCCCATGATCTACTGTCGTTTTCACATTTATGGTTTGTCCACCTGTAACAAAGGAATAATTCATACCTCCTAAGCAGCAGCATTCAACTTGCAGCAGGCAGAAATGGTGATTTCCAAGGGTATAATTATGTAAAATTGAGTACATTTTCTGAGCCTCAGATTTAGAGGAGGATTTTCAGCAATAGAATATATCAAGCCACGATAATAAGAGGCATTTTGCTACCTTAAGCATTATGAGTAGGAGACATCCTGTTTCATAAAAGAATCATGATTCAAAAATGAGTCTGTGTTGTACATTGGTAAATCAGCTGTAAAAAAGATTCTGTATGACCATGCCAAATGTTAGAAACAATGCATATGCCAGACAGTTGTGCATGTGCACATACACACACACTTTTGGCTTAAAAATCAAAATGTGAGTCGCATTGTCTAATGTTAGTTTGTTTTATACCTCTCCAGGAGCCTCCTATTTTGAATTTGGGAGACTTGAGCATTAAAGATCTTTAGAAAAAACACTGGAGGGACGCCTGGGTGGCTCAGTTGGTTGGACTGCCGCCTTCGGCTCAGGTCATGATCCTGGAGTCCCGGGATCGAGTCCTACATCAGGCTTCCAGCTCCACGGGGAGTCTGCTTCTCTCTCTGACCTTCTCCTCGCTCATGCTCTCTCTCACTGTCTTTCTCTCAAATAACTAAATAAAAAATCTTAAAAAAAAAAAGAAAGAAAAAACATTGGAATAAAATCTTACTTTAAAGGAAGTTAACAATAATGGAACTTCTGATTTCTTGCTCTATCAGTGAACTTCTGTGTAATCCTATTTATATGTACTTTAAATGAAAGACTGTGGTATCTGCTTTATGTGGGAGAAAATAAGAACAAAAAGTTCATTCAACATGCAATTCTTTATAATAATCCCCATATGTAATCTTCTATGTTCTTACAAGGCTTTTCATAATAACTTTTATTTTGGTGAAGGTATTTAATCAATACTTTCACTGAACATGGTTCTGTTATTCTTCAATTTTGTGCCTTGTATATCTAGTTAGTCTTGACTGCTTTCTAAAGAACAGAAAAGGAAAGGAACACACACTTTAAAATTCTATCAAAACAAAGTAAGAAAGCAGAATCATTAGACTCATCAGTAATATCTGCATAAGGACAAAAGTCAAAAAGACTTTTTAAAATAAAACATGAAAGTCTCTCATTGAAAAAATTTAATCTTCTGCTAGACCCTGTTTGACTGAAAAAATACTTTCCCCACTATCTTAGTGCTGAACACCAAACTCTGTCTAGAGTTTCCCCATTTTCATATTACTGTCACTTTCATTTTTCATTTATTGACAAATTTCACAACTATATTTCCTTACTACCTGCAGCCCATTGCCATGTCCTTGAAATAGGCAGAGTGACATTTTTCTAGGGACTCAACTGTCTCAGTGTTAATACTTTGCTAAGGGCCAAAGACAATCCTAGCCTGATCCCTTCTCCCTGATCCTGTAAATCTACTTTTGTTGGGTCGGTGGCTCTGAGAATGCAGGAGGAACAATAGAAATGACCGCCGAGGGCGCCATCTTCCAGCCTCCCCCCCCCCCCCCCCGCTTCCTCAACCCTTGACTCTCCCCAGGTCATGTCTCCACAGGTAACCTGATACCTATGCAGGAAACAGAAGTATCAGAACTCCCCACCCCATAACCTCCGATCACCAAACACCCTACCATATATGGATGTGAGTGAGCCCATGCCCTGCCTTGGCCCGATAAAAGACCCCCACCGACTCCCTCCCAGTGCGACTTCCCCTGACCCTGCTTTCCAGAGTTGCTGAACCTCACCCAAGGGTGCCCACCTCCTCCTGGCGTGACTTCCCTGGTTCTCCTTCTCCTGGGCCCTGAAACTTCGCCAGAGAGTGCCTTTAATAAATCTTGCCTTGCGCCTACCTCGCCTGGTGTCATGTTTATCTTGCCTATAAAACCTTACAACTTTAATGTATAAAAACTCCTTTGGAAATTTCCTTTATCTCTAATCCCCCCCCCCTCCATGCATATGGACATCTGAAGGGTCTCATGACTAAGGTTTTATTAGATGGTAAGAAATGACCTTTTTGCAACAATACATAGAGTGCTCAAGGTCCTGGAAACCTTGCTTCCAAAATTCTTTAGAGACTCACGCTATCCCTAAGCCCCCTCCCAAATTGAAAATATATAATGGGCCATTCATGATGACCATTGCAGCTCTTTCTGCCCAGGGATCCTGTCTCCATGCTTTAATAAAATCACTTTTGTGTACCAAAGATGTCTCAAGAATTCTTTCTTGGCTGTTGACTTTGAACCCTAATAACATCTTTTCTACATCAGTACTATATGAAAATGGAAGTTCTAAATGGTAACTGTACAGTTCTGACAATAATTCTGACTCTTTATAGCACTTCTATGGGTTTTCTTCTTTCCATTTATTTTAGTTTTATTTTGTTATTTCAAATGCTGACATACAACAAACAAGGAAAAAAACTGAGTCAAACAAACAGGTAACCAAGTCCAGGAATTTTGAAGACTATCCTAACTACTCCTTGTGAACTGTGATTTTATTTCACAACTTGTGATGGAGAAAACAATTGCAGTGTGAAAATCAGAATTTGCCTTTGTTATTGCTGTATCTTGTAGGGGCCCAGGACCAGCTAGGATAGACCTCTTTGGGATAAAGAGTATTTTGAGGAAAAGATAATCAAAACTCAGCAGATGCAGGAAAAACACTAGGCCTCTTCCCCACTGCCTAAATTTATACTGAAAAGTAGACTGTACCAGGAAGAGAGCTATTAACAGAGACTCCCCTTTACCTAAGAAGCTTATCTGCATAGTAAGGCCACCTTTGTTTTTCCAAACATCTCCTTTCACCCTCCTGCTAATGAGCTTTTCCTGCTTTGGGTCCTCAGGCTCTACCCCTCTCCTTAGCTCAAATAGGCTTTCTGTTGTCCCACTGTCTTTGGAATTTCTTGGTGGTGTGGATTCCCCGGAAATAGGCCTATTAAATTCAATTTTCTCCTGTTAATCTGTCTCATGCCAAGTTGTTTCTAAATCTAGTTTAGAAGGATGCTGGGGCAGAGGAAGTTCTTCCTCCCCAACAACTCTTATGGTTATGCGACCTTGGGCAAATTATTTCTATTTTTTGAATTTCAATTTCCAAATTTGCAAATAGAAAATAACAACTATCTAGAATAACATACGTAACACATATAAATAATTACACATACTGGTGGATCAAAATTGCTAGCTGTTTTTAGTAATTATTTCATTAAGGTGAATGTATTAATATCAGCATTTTATGTATCTTTGTGTTCACTATGATCAAAATGGTACAATCAATAACAACAATGACAATAATAACAACAGTAACAAAAATGTATCTCATTTACACTATGCTCCCTCCTGAAAGAAGACCTTTGAACAAGTTATACCCAGAATATGCTCTCAACTGTTTTTACCTTATTAACTCCTACTTATTACTCAATCTCCTCATACTTGTCGCTTCCTTAGGGAAATCTCAACCTCACCAAGACAAGTATCTTGTTATGTTTTTAAAGGAAAATAAGAACACTTAACACTTATGCAATGTTGTATTTCCTTATGGATCATAGTCAAAGAAGTCTCAGCTTAGGATCACATACACAGGCTCCAGACTTAGCAGCACCAGTTAGAGCAAACAATGAAGCTGAAATTGTTTATACATAGTCAATTCTACTCCAGCTCCAACAGGCTGACTCACAGGAGACTGACAGGCAAACATTTCTCTCTCAAGCTAAAAAGTGAAAACTTTTTTCTAAAGAAATGTAAAAAGAATATCCTAAGAGTACTCTAATTTCTAACAACAAATGTTGGCCTCTCAAAATAGTGTCTAGAGTCATCCAGCTTAAAGGCTAGACTCATCACATTTATTCATTATCAAGTAAGAGAGAGACAAGTCCCACCTACATGCATAACTGTGAAGTATTCTTTTTTTTTTTTAACTTATTTTAAAATACAAACAGAGATCCAAGAATTACCATATATTTATGGACACTCTTCAGCATGGAAAATAAATCACAGGAGGGAAATGACCATTGAGGAGGCACATGTTATTCATGAACAAAATATATAAATAAATAGGATCAATCCAAATGAAACTCTCCATATAAATATTGTTAAAAGATTTATGAAGACAGTGTATCCATAAGAAAAGTGTAGGATGGTATGAAGAAAATGAAACCATCCAAAGAGCAAGAAAGAAATTTTGAAACTAGAAAGTTCTCTTAAAATAATTTCAGTGAAAGGGGCACCTGGTTGACTCACTTGGAAAATGTGACTCTTGATCTCAGAGTTGTGAGTTTGAACCCCCTATTGGGTGTAGAGATCATTTGAATATAAAATCTTAAAAAAAAAATAATTTCAATGGAAGAATTAGAAGATAAAGTCAAAAGAGGTGGAACTTTTGAGACAAAAACTAAGATATGGAGAATCCATGCAGAAGATCTAACATTCAACTATTAAGAGCTTCAGAAAGATATTAAATAGAAAAGTGATGGAGATGTCAACAAAATAAAAGACAAAGTTCTCAGAATAGGAAGGCACACTAACTTTTTCATAGATTCCTCTGGCTTCTAGTTGGTCTCTGTGTTTCTATTCTTGCTTCTTACATGCCCTCCTCCCACCCAAAACAGGAGTGATCCTTTTAAAATGTAATACAGAGCAGTAAACATTATTACTCAAAATCCTGCCCCTATTACATTCAGAGTAAAAGCTATAGTTCTCACTTGATATGTCTTCCACCTCCCTTCACATCCCTGATTTCATCTTATGGTACTTATTCCAGGCTCAAATGTCAAGCATGTTCCCCAGCTAGGACTTTCTCTAATCATGACTTTTGCTTTAAACTTGCATTCCCTGGAAATCTACATACTTAACTTCCCATCTCCTTCAACTCTTGCCCAAGTGAGGCCTATCTTGATCACACTATTTAAAACTGTAACTTCAACCCAGCAATATTTCCAACTGGTCTTCCTCAACTCTATCTATGTTTTCATTTCTCCATAGCTTTCTAAAATATGATCCAATTTACTTATTGTATCTACTCTTTGTCTATCTCTATTCAATGGGATATATGCTCCATGAGCCCTAGCACCTTTGTAAATTTGATTCATTTATTGTGTTACAAGAGCCCAGAACAGTGCCTAACACATAGAAGATGGCCTGCAACTACTGAATGAATAAATTAATAAATTAATGAATAAATGAATGAAGGAAGGAAGGACTCCTCCACTGGATGTTACAAGAGTTAAAATTCTGGCATCATAAAGAAAAAAACACAATCTCAGCATACACCCTTTGTGAAGAACTATGTTTATAACTCAAATAATATAAATAATATTTGGTTTTCTCAAAATATAGAAACAATCAATAGATAAACCATGAATAATATAGTTATAAAGTAAAGAACAAGGTGTACTTGGAAGTTTTGGTAGGTAAAAGGAGTCAGAAAAGGTGGACAAGGGTAGGATAGTTACAATGTCCTCATACAAACTGGGAGCGCAGAACTGGGACTTCATCAAGATAAAAAGCTTCTGTACAGCAAAGGAAACAATCAACAAAACTAAAGGGCAGCCTACCATATAGTAGTATATATTTGCCAATTACATATCTGAGAAAGGGTTAGAATCCAAAATCTACAAAGAATTGATTAAATTCAACCCAAAAGAAAACAAACCAAAAAACAAAAAATACAGTTAATAACTGGGCAGAAGTCATGAATAGATATTTATCCAAAGAAGACCTACAGGTGGCTAACGGGCACATGAAAAGTTGTTCAATATCACTCATCATCAGGGAAATACAAATCAAAACCACAATGAGATACCACTTCCCACCTGTCAGAATGTCTAAAATTAACAACGCAGGAAACAACAGATGTTGGTAAGCATGCACAGAAAGGACAACTCCCTTACACTGTTGATGCAAATGCATACTGGAGCAGCCATTCTGGAAAACATATGGATTTTCCTCAAAAAGTTAAAAATAGAACTACACTATCATCCAGCAATTGCACTACTAGGCATTTACCATAAGGATATAAAAATACAGATTTGAAAAGGTACAGGCACCTGATGTTTATAGCAGCATTATCAATAGTAGTCAAAGTATGGGAAGAGCCCACATGTCAATTGACTGATGAATGGATAAAGAGGAAGTAGTCTATATATAGAATGGAATACTACTCAATCATCAAAAATAATGAAATCTTGCCATTTGTAATGACACAGATAAAGTAAAAGCGTCTTCTGTTCAGTGAAATGTTAGTCAGAGAAGACAAATACCATATGATTTCACTCATATGTGGAATTTAAGGAACAAAACAGATGAATATAGGGGAAGGGGGAAAAAGAGAGGGAAACAAATTAAAAGAGACTCTTAACTATAGAGAATAGAGAACAAACTGAGAGTTGATGGAGAGGAGATGGGTGATAGGTATTAAGGAAGGTGATTGTGATGAGCATTGGTTGATAAATGTAAGTGATAAATTACTATATTCTATTCCTGAAACCAATATTATTCTATATGTTAACTAACTAGAATTTAAATAAAAATTTGGGGAAAGAAACACAGTGTATTGGGAATCCAGATAAATCCAGTTCTCCTTAGGGAAATCTGATGATTGATGAATAAAATGGTTACTAGAGTATGATTTTTGATAGAGGTGGTCAATGACAGAATTGGGGAAAAAACACCAAACTGGTGTATATTTATGAGGGGGTCCAAACACAATAATCATGGCTAATAAATTATAAAATAACAGTATAATCATTGAGTGAATTATCATTTAGTGAATAATCATTTAATGAAATGTATGTAACTAAGAGAAAAGCTAAATATAAAAGTAACTAAAATGGTCATATCTTGGAATTTAGGTTAGGAGAGGGAGAGTGTCAGTGGGATAGGAGATTTTTTAATGTGCTCTTATATACTATAGATTTTTCTTTAGGGCACAGTATTTCTTTGATAAACTATTTTTCAAGTATTAGAAAAGAAAATAAAAGCAGCTTGAGAAATGCATATTAATAATTACTAACCAGTAAATAGTTTTCCTTTTGTATGTGAAACATGTCCTCTCAATGATTTTATTATATAGGTATTTTTCAAATAAAATACAACAAATCATAACTATAAAACAAAGAAAAATAAATAAAAGTAAGGTTAAAATGAGTGTACCTGGTATTAACCATTCATCTTGATGCCAAGCCCAGCATAATAGGTTTGAATAATAATTTTTCCCACAGTTCTTTTCTTTAAAAGATTAATTTATTCATTTCTGAGTGAGAGAGAGAGAGAGAGAGAAGGAGGAGGGGCAGAGTGAGAGGGAAAGAGAATCTCAAGTAGACTCCATACTGGGTATGGAGCCCAATGCGGGGCTCAATCTCACCACCCCAATCATGAGATCAGGAGATCATGACTTGAGCTGAAACCAAGAGTGGGCCACTTAACCAATTGAGCCACCCAGGTGCCCCTTTCCCATTGTTCAAAGGTTGAAGCCATAGTCTACTTAAGAAAGAACAATGGAGGACATGGTGAAAATCAGAACTTTGCTGATATACATTAATTTGCATAGCTCTTCACTTATTAATTCATACACCAGATGTATATTGTACATCTGTTATTTTCTAAGCACCGTTTAACATTTTATGAGGTAAAACTCATTTTTAAGTATTTTAATTTGTTTTCATCTATAATCGTAGCTCAGAAATTTGACAGGCAGTAGTCACTACATGCAATTGTTTACTTAATGAAGTAGCAACATAAACATATAATTAATAGTATGTTACTTTTACATATTAAGTTATAAAGTATATTCATATATACATACATATGTGTGTGTTTGTGTGTGTATATATATATATATATATATATTTTTTTTTTGCTTTACAACAACCCCATGTAGAAGACAGTTTCCTAATTTACAGATGAGAAAATAGGGTTAGAGGAGGAACTTGCCAAGATCACATTATTTTTTTAAAGATTTCACTTATTTATGAGAGAAAGAGAATATGAGCAAGATAAAGAGAGAGAGCTCAATCAGGGGTTGGGGAGGAGGGGCAAAGGCAGAAGCAGACTCCTGGCTGAGCAGGTTGTCCACTGCAGAGTTCTCCATCCCAGGACCCTGGGATCACAACCCCAACTGAAGGCAGATGCTTAAAGGACTGAAAAAGCCAGGAACACCTTTGTTTTGTTTTTTTCAAATAGCCTCCATGTCCAGAGTAGAGCCCAGCATGAGGTTGAAATCATGACCCTGAGATCAAGATCTGACCTGAGATTAAGAGTCTGATACTTCAGGGCACCTGGGTGGCTCAGTGGGTTAAAGCTCTGCCTTCGGCTCAGGTCGTGATCCCAGGGTCCTGGGATCGAGCCCCGCATCGGGCTCTCTGCTCAGCAGGGAGCCTGCTTCCCTCTCTCTTTCTGACTGCCTCTCTGCCTACTTGTGATCTCTGTCAAGTAAATAAATAAAATCTTTAAAATAAAAAAAAAAAGGAGTCTGATACTTAACCCATCGAGCCACCCATGCACCCCTAAGATCACCTGTTTGAATGAGGAAAAAAAGTAAATACCCAAATTCATTGCACTTTTTGCCATATTTCACATGTTTTTACTTTATATTAAGGCTTAGGTTAGATATGTTTGTCTCATTCTTCTGGCTCCTCTAAAAATTTAGATCAAGCGTTCCTCTCTGGAAGTTACACTGATTCCATTCAAGCAGCAGTGACTCCTTCTTTACCTTCTTACCTTAAACTTTGTATGCATGTATGTGCATGTGTGTATGCATGCATAGCATTTATCTTGTTGCTTCAATGTGCTTGCATATTTGGGGCCTAGGACTGCCCTGTAATACCTGCCAGCTTCTACATTCCTTCATGGATCTGTACTCATTATGCAGGCTTAGACTAGAAGAACTTTGGATTCTGATCCTGACTGACTAAAACCATAAGGCTGGATTTCTTTATATAACTTCAAAGCCAACCAGATGACTTTTTTCTCTACCTCTGAATGTCATGTAAAAAATACGTATACCAAGAATCATAGAAGTACATGATCTTTTTGCTTCTACCTCCTTCTCTTCAATATGCTGGTAAAGGCAAGGGGCAGACAGGAGTCAAACTGGCTGGAGTTAAATCCCGTCACCAGTATTTACAGCTGTGAGGACTTGGGTTATTAATATATTCCTTCCATGCCTTCATGGCTTCATCTGTAATATAATGACATACCTCATAGGATTCTTTTGAAGGTTAAGTGAGTTAATTAAATAATTCAGAACGGAGTTTGAAACACAATGGCACTTAATGAATTATTACTAGCTATTTTTATCTTCTTCACAGGTGATCTGGATTATCAAATTAGATGGTACATGCAAAATGATTTGAAAGTACTGTTACTATTTCATTTCCTCATTTGTGTATTTATGGTGAACAACTAATAAAATTTACAAGCATAAAAAGTGGGAAAGACTTAATATTAATCCAAGCACCACCAAAAAAGGAAAAAAAAATCTAAATGCTATCCAGGAGGGACCGACTAGTATTGTA
Source organism: Mustela nivalis (assembly GCF_964662115.1). Taxonomy (NCBI): domain Eukaryota; kingdom Metazoa; phylum Chordata; class Mammalia; order Carnivora; family Mustelidae; genus Mustela; species Mustela nivalis. The sequence continues at coordinate 128,241,800 of NC_139021.1, forward strand.
AGGTTCTCAATTCACTTCTTCTCAATTCACTTATCATCCATCTCCAGGTCATGCTACAGTAGAATTCTGACAAAGGAAAACAAAAGGACGCCTTTACTGTTGGTCTTCTGGGCCTCAAAACCTCCCTGGTCACACCCTCTATCTCCAGCTCAATTCCTCTCAATTTCCACCTAACTTCAGCAGCAGCAGTAACTGTGCTCAGTAATGGGAAAGTAACACGTGTCTCTAGATCATTTGAATAGCTAGCTTCTGGTCCTTAGCTTCATTTTCATAATCTCAGCTGAACATTATTTTGACCACTGACTAGTTTTACATCATTTATAAAACTCTAATTTATGCACTGTGAGTATGCCAGAGAACTCCTTTAATAGCCACTTACTTTCATTTCCTGTAGCCTAGACATTATTCACCTGCATGAGAAGGGATCTGTTTTTGCCAATTTAAAAAAAAAAAAAAAAAAAAAAAGATCATGAAAAGAAAACAGATACCACCCATATGTAAAACCCTGAACTGAGAGTTAAGAAGACAAAATGAATTGTATAAATCACAAACTGTCCTGCTTTCCCCGATCATTCAATTATATTTTAAAATCAATTTTATTATCTTAAATCAGTCATTTTCCTGAGACATCTTAGACTCAAATTTATGCCCTACTCCCAACAAGTGGATAATATTTTGGACATTCATTTTTATATTTGAATCTCAGGGCTGTTTCATAACCAATTTCTTCTTTTTTTCCTTGTAGATTTCCATCTTTCAAATGTTGTTTACTTTTTGTATCCTGTATGTTTTTGCATACAGGATACAAAAAGGGAAATTTGTATTTGAAAATAAGCAGGGGGAATAATTAGGATAGATGGAAAGCGAGTGTATTTCAGAGGAGTCTATAAAACAGAAAAGGGTTAAGGTGGAGAATGTAAGGAACATTTCAGAAAAGTGAGTAAACAGACATGGAGTTCTCTAAATACCCTTCCTTTTCCCCTCTGTCCTCCACCAAGGAGGACATCTCTACCAAGAGGACATCTCTACCAAGAGTTATCTCTACCAAGATACCCCTCTAGGATCTTGGTAGCCACTAAGAATTTGGAATAATCCAAGGGCAAGGCAAAAGCTTATAGTACTATGGAAGAAGCATAAAATTTATAAATAATAAAAAAACAAATGAACAAACAAAAAAAAGCTCGAAGGAAATAGGTTACTATCCCACATGGGAGAGAGAGAGAATAGTAGTGGTAGAAGGAGTATAAACAGTATTTTCCATCCTCTCCATGTAATAAACATATTAGATTTGTATTTTTTTTTAAAGATTTTACTTATTTATTTGAGAGACAGAGATCACAAGTAGGCAGAGAGGCAGGCAGAGAGAGAGAGTGAGGGGGAAGGAAGCAGGCTCCCTATTAAACAGAAAGCCCCATGCGGGGCTTGATCCGAGGACCATGGGATCATGACCTGAGCCGAAGGCAGAGGCTTAACCCACTGAGCCACCCAGGTGCCCCTAGATTTGTAAAATTTTTGACTAACATTTAAATCTTCTTTAAATGAGGTATTTGGAGATAAGTTTATATTACACATATTTCTTCATCTGTTTATGTTTCTATTGCCAGCATCAGAAAGTAGCAACCATGTGTCCATTGTCTTATATTCCCAGAGTCAAACACAGGGCCTGGATTATCACAAGAATACTATAAATAATTATGTGGTTGGGGTTAGGTTTGGAATAGAGATGAAGGACGGGTAAGACTGTCTCTTGTGCATATAAACTGATGGCTTTCTAAAATCTGAAAACCAAATTTTCTAAGGAGAAATCAAAGTTTATCTGGTATCCAAATGCAAACAGCAAAATGTCATATATTTTTCTATAATCTTTGATTATATACACAATCACACACTCATCCCCCACATACCCTTCAGTGTCCCACACACATACATATTCGTAACTTAAAAAATAATTCAAATCTTATAAATGAATAAAGATTACAGAGGCAAAAATAAATGTCTCTTTCACCCCAATCTGATCCCTGGTTCTCTATAAGAACACATCCGAAGATTTTTTTTAGACAAACAAGCATGCAGGTGCATATCTAGTATTAACACAAAGGATAGTCACAGACTACACGAGGAGTTTGTGTCCATTATCACTTTCTCCACATGAAGATGAAGAATAAGAAACCTGCATTTCAAGCTGGTACTTTTCATTCAGTTTGCAGCAGAATAAACTAGGAAGCTTAAATATTCTCAATTGCTACAACCTGATATTTAGACTCAATAAGCCTACAGAGGGGCAAAAATTATGTGTGTTAAAAAAAAAAAAAATCTCCCCAGGGAGTGCCTGGGTGGCTCAGTGGGGTAAGCCTCTGCCTTTGGCTCAGGTCAGGATCTCAGGGTCCTGGGATCGAGCCCAACATCAGGCTCTCTGCTCACCAGGGAGCCTGCTTCCTTCTCTCTCTCTCTTGCTCTCTCTGCCTGCCTCTCTGCCTACTTGTGATCTGTCTGTCAAATACATGAATAATATCTTAAAAAAAAAAATCTCCCCAGGTATTTCTGATTACAGTTTGAGAACAACCACCCTCGTTAACTCCTGGGTTTACTTTTGTTCAGACTGTCCACATATACATGGCTGAATTCATTTAGTTTAGGAAAGAAATTATTTGACCAGGTCTTTATTTCTGAGATAGTATAGAGATGCATAGGATTTATAGAGTAGTTCCAAACTTTAACACAATCAGAAAAATCTAGATCTTTACAGAAAAATGCTGTGTGACAAATTCACTTTTCTAGAGTATTAGGCCCTTTGGGTTTGAGAATAAATCTGGTTAAAAGAATAAACACCGGTTAATGTAAACAACACTTGGATTAATTCTGATCAATTTCTCACTTGCAGACCAAGATTTTAGGCTGTGAAGTACAATTTGACAGGTGCCTTCTATTAGTTTATGAGGTTAGGCCATTGCCAAGGTCCTCACAGGAATCACAATTCAATGCATTTTCTCTTCCTTATTCACCTACTGAACAGGTAAATACTCAATTCTTATAATGTACATCATGTTAAACATAAACTTTAAATCTAAACATAATTTTAATAGTAATGAGAATGAAGAACAAAGATTACATTTAAACAAGGAGCCTCACCAGCGCACACCACCTAGAAATATAAAGCATGATGAAATGATACCTTCTCATGACAAAGTGGATTCAGCTACGTTGAGGGGCACAGGATCACAGTGCTGTGTTCTGCCTCCTGCGTGTGTTCACCCATCATTAGAAACGAACACGAGTGCTGTGCAGGGAAGGCCTTTGTTATCCTCAGACTCCCCTGTGTTGTTACTGCTACCAGAAAAGTGATTTCTCTGATTTTCAGCTGGGCTGGGAGAACACAGAAGCCTTTCTTTTATACCAACCATTTGCGCATTGCTTCTAAAATAACATCTGTGTCTGTAATACAACTCTACAGGAACACACAAAAAAGTGTGCAATAAATGGGAAGAGATTATTGGGTTGAATCTGGGAATCCCTAATAATGGCCTCAAGCCTATTTGTAACACATGCATAAAACATGATATCCAAAATAGTATGAGTATATGAAACGTATGGTTTTATGGGTGAATTCTAAACCAATCAATTTGCTTCCTCTTATTTGAAGGTGTTCCTTCTGCGGGGGTGGGGAGGGCTGGGACCACAACTTTCTGTGTAGGAGAGAAGCTGAACAGTACGCGGTACTGGGACAGAGTAAGAGGTTGACAATGCATCTGATAAGGATCCTCCTCTTTAAACTTGTTCCTGTTTGCAAAGGCAGTGACTTCCTGGTTGTGCTACCTGGGCCTAGAGGAGGTGTCAGTAGCCTGACTGCTAGACTCGGATGTGAGGCTGCCTCATTGAAAACATTCTGAGCATTTAAATACCTCTGTCCCTGGTATATACATTTGAGGAGAGGCTTTTTCAGGGCTCTTACCTGAAAATTGTGGCTAATATCACCTGCTCAGTCAATTTCAGAGGATTCTTATGAGGATTAAATTAACTCATGGATGGCTGAGAGCTTTAAAAATTATAGTGCACTTAAAAAAAAACGCAAGTTATCAATATTGTTGGAAGACCTGTTAAGGGGGGAGAACAAAAGATGAACCAGTTCCTCTGCAGTGTTCCTTCTCTCAGCTTTTGCCATCAGTGTCCATCTAATCACTAAGTGTAGATTCCAAGAATCATCCTCCCCCTCATTCCCTCTATTCAAATGGCAATTCAATGCTGCCAATGTTTGCATCAAAATAATTCTTAAGCCTGTTCTCTCTGTGCTTCCTCCTTGCAATTCTGATGCAGATTCTCATAAAAAAGCCTTCAACTAAGACCCAGAACTCCTTTCTTGTAACCCTCAAACCTATCCCTAAATACATCCAAGAACATATGGTCCATATGATTATCTGATGTGAACATTTCCTGCTTCAAAGGCTTCCAAAGTTTCTGTTCATGTTCATATTTCTCTGCGTGGCATATTCTTCCCTTTACAGTGAGCCCATTTCCCCCAGCTCCCTTTGCACATTCTCTGCAACCATTTACACAAAGTGCTTACATGTCTCTGTACCACAAATTATATTTCATGTCTCTGAGTCTATTTCTAACCACCCTCTCTAGGTAGAGAGGTCTTCTCACCCCTCTTGAGGGAAGTACTCTTCCCCACTCAAGAGGGGAAATACTTAGTTGAGTACTTCCCTTAAGACTTAGCTGTGGTAATACATCATCTGGAAAATATTGCTGTTGCCACTCTCCCCCAAGCCATAGCACCATTCTCTAGGGATTCTGTAAAACCCTGTGTCTGTATCTCTGCACTTTCTAACATTTTTAAGAATTGGCTGATATATGTGTCTGTTTCTTCTAGAAGGGAGACTTCTTGAAGGCAAGGTCTGTGTCATACTATCTTTAGGTCTCTGTGTTGCAGACATATTGTGAACCTCAATAAATACTTACCAGGTGTGAACCAAGAAAGCTGTGGGAAAAGGGATGATAAGGAAATCATTATAGAAATGTAAGGAAAAAGGGATGGCATAGAGAAGGTATAAGAAATCCCCTGTAAAAGGGAGGTAAAAAAATGAAAGGGGAAAAGTGAAGGTGCAGAATCATTGGTGAAATATTGATAAAGATGGTCATACAGAAGATATAAATGTTGACGGAGAAATAGGAGAAGGGTAGAAAAATAAAGAGAATGGGTGAATGGAAAATAAGACTATCATAGGACAAGATAAGAGAAGCAGACTATGGAAAGAAAAGGACAAAATTGACAAATATAACCCAATATATTGAGGGTAGAGAAGTAGAAGGAAAGAAAGCAACTTATGTTGACAAGTACTTACCATGGAAAATAGCAAACATAAAGTAGCCATCTGGATAGCAGAAAAAAATAAAGAGAGCCCAGAATAATCAAAGGAAGACAAATAATTTAATGACAATACTAAGTAAAGGACAGTTAAGACAAAAAACAAAAACAAACAAAAACAAGCACAAAGAACAAGCAAAACCCCACAGACAAGATGGAGTAAGACATTATGCTTTGGAGATTGTCTTTTAGTAAACCCCACATCAGCAATTCCCCTAGCAATGCAGTGATTAAGAGAGTAAAGCTACTGTAAAGCTACTCATGTCCTTTTTTGAGGTTAATTTTTCTGTGTTCCTATATAAAGTCAGTTTTGTTCTTATTAAGAGCAATTGTGATTCAGTATCTGCCCTAAGTTACAACAAATGAACCAGATTTGAAATATAAAATGTTTATTTCTATGGGTGCACTGGAAAAGACTACCAGTTCCTACCGGCATCTTAAAGTTGCTTCATTATACAAGGAGAAAACTGGAAGAAAAGCACCACGGGCAGATGTCCTGCCTGCTGTCAGAGTAGGTGACATTTATGTGATGTGAATCACCTTGACATCTCTTGGTATTCCATTACAAATCTGAGAGATTGTGTTTTCACTTGTGGATTGCAATTGCCTCAGGTACCCAGATACCATCCATGTTCTTCAGCAGAGGTCAGCCAATACTCATTGTTAAACACCAGTCAAACACACGATGGCCAGCTGGCAAATTGACCCTCTTGCAATGCTTGAATCTGCCCTTTCTAATCTAATATTTTGTAGGAGGTAGACCTCAAGGGATATCATGATGTTAGTTATGGTGTGCCTACAAATGTAATCGGATGGAGTACTTTTTTTTTTTTTTTAACGTAGAGTTTCACTGATTTATGATCACATTTTTTAATTGAGAAAAATCAAGAGCATACAAACCCAATTTTATACTCGTCTAAAACAACATCCTTAAGTACTTTCCTATTTGGAAATATACTAGAAATGCCTACTCGATGAGCTTGTATTGCATTTCTGGCAAAAATATAACTTATTCCTCTTTCTATAAGATCTGTATCCCCTAAACTGTATTTTATCCTTTGAATTCCTTTTAATATTATTGAACAATAAATTTATATCTGTGATGACTGATCCGTGCCATTTTATGGCCAAAATATTTTAAACCTGTCTGCCATTAGGTGTTGACTATAAATTTTTTTAATTCACCCACCATGCATCATGTGGGTGTGTCCCATGTTCTCTTAGTTTAGGTCTTGTGGGATTCTGTAAGGATTTAAAATACCACACTAAGTCTCTCCTAAGTCTTTTCCACATTATTTTTTAAGAAATTGAAGTCATTTGAAAATAACAGTCACTCTTTATTGTGTCCTTACTCTGCATCAGGCATTTTTTATATGCATTATTCATAGAATTTTCACACCAAACATATCAGGTAGGTTTTGCTTTCTTCATTTTAATGACAAGAAAGAAAGAAAGAAAGAAAGAAAGAAAGAAAGAAAGAAAGAAAGAAAGAAATTGAAATCAGACAAGTTCTGTGTCCACACCACAAAAAAACATCTAGTGACAAAGTCAGGATTTAACGCTTATGTGTTAGATTCCAAAACCAATATTGCTAAACACCAGACAAAAAAAAAAAAAAAAAAAAAAAAAAAAAAAAATATATATATATATATATATATATAATTAATTTATTTATTTATTTTTATTTTGGTATCTCTAGTGAAACTTACTGAAATTTCTTTCTAATAATATAAGATGTTCTAGTCTCTACTTAAAAATAAAAGAAAATATAAAAGAAAATAATAAAATAAAATAAAAAAGAAACCTTTCATTGCTCAAACTCTGAGGCTATTATTTCTCTCTACTGCAAATAAGGGTATTGTGGTACAGATTTAAAGTTAAATCTCCATTCCTGTTTTTGTTATATGTAAGAACTACTGAAAGTATGGGTATATGTTCTTCTAGACCACTACTCTCCAATCTAGGGGAAAAAGTAAGAAAACAGTGAGGGAATTACAGCTCTATTTTCCATAAAGACATGGCAAGTTGGGTCTTCAGGGATTCCCTGGGATACCTATAAAATATTCCTATTCCTAGGGAATTAAAATATCATAAAATTATATTTTATCACATTTCTATAAGAAGAATAGACAATGTACAAGAACATTTCAATAATTTATGAAAGAATAGCAGACTAAATGAATATTTGATATTATATTTTAAATTTTTAAATAGATTCTAATATCCAGACTATAGTCTCCTTTTCTTCTTTTTTTCAGACAGCCTACCTTGAAAACTCATTGACTCTTACAGCTTAAGCAGTTACCTCTCTGAGAATAATTCCCAGATTTGGATCTGTACCTAATAATACCTTGAACTCTAGTTCCTTTATTCCAATAGGAAATTAGATACTTCTGCTTGCATGTTTTATCTGAAATCCAAAATATATGTACTTGGACTCAATATCCTCAAAATTACCTTATTCCTAAATTCACACTCCAGTAGAAAAAAAAATGGCACAAGTATTTTCCTTTATTTTTCATATACAACCCATGAGAGTCATCTTAAAACATTTGACCTCCTCAGGTTTTTATAAGGTGAAGTTCCAATTCGAAGCCCTTTATGATATTCTCCCGACTCATACCAGTACTCTCTCCAGCTACTTTCCTTCTAATCATGTGCTACATTTCATGTTCCTTCTCTGGGATGCTTTACTTCCTCTTCACCTGGGAAACTCCCACTCATTCTTCAAGATTTGAATTCAAGTAGTTTCTTTTCTGTGAAGTCTTTATTAATTCTCAGCACATAGCTGGTCACTTCCTGGGTTCCTAATTCTTACATTTATTCCTTCCCTAATTTCTACAAGTCCTTGAGTGTAGATATTGAATCAAAATCTAGATTTTGTTTTTTATCTGGAGAACAGAACCCAGTGTATTATAGGTGCTCACTAAATATTTTTAAATACATGCATAAATAAATGAGTACGTGAATGAACAAATAATTCAATGACTCTGACTTCTCTTACTATCTTCTTGGCCTTTATATATCACTGCACTTTGTTTTGCCTTCAAACTATGTACTTGGAAAAGAATCCCCAGGTAGCTTTGGTATCTGTTTAAACAGAAATGTCAAGACTTCCATGAAATATCCTACATGAATTAATTCAGCTTCTTTTTTCAATGCCATGATATGTTAGTGAACTTTAAAAACACTGTGTGGGTCCCAAATAGTTTACAATAAATTATTCTCAAAACAAGTTTGAATAAGTTCCCTATATATGTGGATAAATTAGGGTAAAGAAAAATGACTTCTACTGTTCAAAGAGTAAAATAATATACTTAATATTTTTATTCTTACAAATAATTTGTTTTCATTTCTATTTCTTTTTTTCTTGCATGATATCAATTATATCAGATTGGAAATTTGATGGAACCTTTTCTTGAAATTTTAAGTTTTCCCTGTAGGAAATAAGGAAATATTATTTGAAGACAATGATGGAATTTGAGGGGGTTCAGAATGTTTTCCCAAGGAAACCTTAAATTCATCTCTCCCTTCTAAAGCATTTAAACGCCAAAAATATCTAATTTAAAACTTTGTTTTGGCTTCTACAATAACGGGATTGTTATGGCTCTTTCTTTTCTTTTTTCTTTTATTTGTTTTTCTTTTGCTATTATACACAATAAAAATTTGAATCCAATAAAGCTCCATGACTTAGAATCTGTGACATAAATTCTATGTTTATGATAAAAATAGAATCTAACAAAATAAACATTAAAATCTGAAAGCCCTGAGTAACTTTCCATGGAGAAAATAAAATTAAATAGCCATTCTGCCATTGTATGAACAAAAGAAGACAGTCTCACATTTTAAAAATCATGTTAATTACAGTATTAGTGATAATTAATATTTATATAGTTGTACCTGAATGATCAGTGCCCCTGCTGGAAAGACAAGCCAGAAGTGACCTGGTTAATGAGTCTGTGACAGATAAGGTAGGGGCACTGAGATAAACTCCCACTCACAATCACAGAATATGGTCACAAAAACAAATATCAAACACTGCTTTCAAGGTAAGTATGCATTCCAAGTGAGGGCTGGAACCTGTAGAGGCAAGCATCTGTAACCAAGTTAGAGAACCCCAAAACACAGAGAAAAGTAAGCGAATTTAACTAGCGAGAGGATCCCTCTTACCTCAAATTAAGAATGACTTAAGCAACTACATACGAGAATAACAAGAATTTAGTATCTCTCTGAGGCTCCCTCCCTCCATAAATCTTCTGGTACAAAAACACCACCTGATCATAAGAAAAGAATGGATGAAACTCCAAATCTGAAAGCCCAAGCAAAGGATGAAAGACAATGGTTGGTGTCATGAGGGCACAAAGAGACAGATCAAGATTTTCATAGGACACTGGTTATCATACAGGCCAACTGGTCTAAGTTATCTAAGAAAAGAAAAATAAAATGACAACAGATGGGAAAATGGAGGATTTGAGATGAGAGAACATGACAAGGTTGAGAGTAAGGCATTAAAAGTTTTAGAAAAGAGGGAATTAGACATAGGAATGAGAATTTAAGACATCAAATGTGTGAGGGGGAAATCCTATTTATAGAATATATTCATCAAAGTACTGTAAAAGAGCAAATAAACTCCAAGCTGCACTAATTAAGAGCTCTTTAAACACAGCAGGAATAAGACTGATAAAATTAGTTATATTCACAGAGGTCTATTGAAATGTTTCACTGCTTTTCTTTTTTTTTTTTTTTAAACCAGTTACTTTTATTTTTTGTTTCTTTGTACTTAGTATTTTTTTTTTATTTTTATTTATTTATATGACAGACAGAGATCACAAGTAGGCAGAGAGGCAGGCAGAGAGAGAGAGAGAGAGAGAGAGGGAAGCAGGCTTCCTGCGGAGCAGGGAGCCCGATGCGGGGCTCGATCCCAGGACCCTAAGATCATGACCCGAGGCGAAGGCAGCAGCCCAAACCACTGAGCCACCCAGGCGCCCCTGTACTTAGTATTTTTTAATTTAAATTCAATTAATTAATATGTAATATATTATTGGTTTCAGAGGTACAGGTCTGTGATTCATCAGTCTTATATTACAACTAGTGCTCATTCTATCACATGCTCTCCTTAATGACCATTACCCAGTTACCCGATCCCCCCCACCTCTCCCCTCCAGCAACCCTCAGTTTATTTCCTGTGATTAAAATCAGTTTTAAACTCATTGGACCATTGGTTTAGGATGAAGATTATCACATATTGCTTCTGTTTTCTATAAAAATAAATATTTTGATTTTAAATATAAAATCAATTTAAATATAAAATCAATTCACCATCCCAAAGATATTATTATCAGTTACATTTCTGAGAGACTGAACGTACAAATGGACAATGGCCAGACTAAATATGATAATAGAGCTTTGACCCAGGAACTGCAGCAACTAGGTCAGGAAACAAAACCACAGGCTCTGCTCAACTGACCAAGAATGGTCAAGCCTTTGACAATAACAGCTGGTTTACTCGTATATGCCTTACTTTAAATTCAGTAACAATTAGAGAAAGCAAAAAATGTTCCCCAAACCCATAGTATATGATGCCCTGCTTTTAGTTAGCCTGCCTCTTTCTTATGTCAACAGTCTCCAATCAGAGCTGCCTAAAGGTTTTTTGGTTGTTGTTTTGTTTCGTTTTCCATTTTAAATCTTTCCATCTTCTCTGTCTGCCTTTGAGTCTCTGCCAAAAGTAAGTGATGGTAGCTCCTTTGTTATAGCCTTTGTATGTTCTCATTTGAGTAGTTTTTATTTATGCCCACATTTCTAATAGTTTAATCTCCTGTGCTTAAGAAAATGCATAATTTAATTACATCCGCCTGTAATCTCTGCAGATTCATACAACACAGTACTGTTTTGCCACTTGGAAATTGACATAGCTGTCTCATAAATTCACCTCAGCCAGACATTGAAATGCTAAATTTCAGGGAAGAGTATCTGTGCTCTCACTCTCGGTTGATTTTAATGAACAATTACTAAGATGTTACATAAGCTGAATTTTTACCCATTACTTATCATGTCAAAATATATGTAAATTTTTATCATGTAAAAAATAACTGGCATACAGAATCATTCTATTTATGTTAAAGCATTTCTCCTCAGCATTAGTGAATAATGATTCCAGTGATTTAAGACTCGACAAAATAAAATAAACTTCATTTTTACAAGGAGAATATTCATGGAAAAGACAAAGATTATGCCTTAAAATTGCTCTCACATGCTACCCAACAAGATCAAAAAAAGTGAGCCATTATCATAGAGTACAGAAAAATAACCCTTCCTCCCTGATATAATATTTATTTCAAATATAACATGAATGTCTTCTTAAAGTTATTAATTTGCCAGAATGTTCTTTTAAATCTTAATGCTCCATGTGTTTCACATTTTCAATTATTTGCTAGATATTTATGTGTATATTTAATACGTATGAGAAAAAGTCAGGAGTCTTATCAAGTAAAACAAAAATTACATTTCTCTGTCTTTATAGTTTAAATCATATCACATAATACTGCTTTTAAAAGGAAAAATGTAAAGCTTATTAATATTTCTTATTCTTTTTGCTGCGTGGGCTAAAACATTTAAACTGTTATTGTTGTAAACGTATTATATTAGAATATAAATCTTTTACCTCAGAAAGCAAAATAAACCGTATGCAAAGAAATTCCATATTTAACAAGAATGTGTGAGACATAGAACACATGAATTTTTATTCATTCCAACTATACTTCTAGAAAAGCTTTAATTCTGAAGCCCTAGCTGAATAAGAAGCAAGGTGAGTTTTTAATCCTTCTCTCTGCTCATTTTCTATTCCTCTTCTCAGAAATGTATTTTAAAGAAAAGGAAGGTGAGGCAAAAACTTTTCTTGAAAACAAGCCTGTGTCCAGTGGGAAGTATGTGAAGAACGAAGAACAAATATACCTCCAATCCCAGATCTAGTAATTCATCTGCCATCACTCTGTAGCTGTGACATCCAAGGACTCCTCTTCCTTAGATAAATACAACATTATTTCTACATGAGTACTTATGAGTTTGACAGACAGAGATCACAAGCAGGCAGAGAGGCAGGCAGAGAGAAAGGGGGAAGCAGGCTCCCTGCTGAGCAGAGAGCCCGATGCGGGGCTAGATCCCAGGATTCTGGGATCATGACTTGAGCCCATGACCCTGGGATCATGACCTGAGCTGAAGGCAGAGGCTTTAACTCACTGAACTACCCAGGCATCCCAATTGGATGGTTTCCAAAGTACCTCCTCCCATTGCCCAATTATTCCTTGGACATTCTGAACATAAGGAAACCTGAGGGTTCAGTGCCTCAGTGCCCTTTGGATCCATACACTCCTCTGTTTTAGGTTAACTCTTGAATGCAACAGGTCATGCTTAAAATGGATAGAGTAGCAAGATGCCTTACGAAAACTGTTCCATTTGTAGGCTTAGCTAATGGACTGAATCCACATTCTCAGAACATCCTAGGAATGTTATAGAAATATAAAATCAGAAGAATTGCTGGTTGTAGTATTACATAATACTACAACCCAAGATAAATAAATACACAACACAAGATAAATACAACACAAGATAAATAACTCATTTCCAACCCTTTTGGAACATGCAGCATGTGCATGTACATTTTGGGTAACTAATTAAAATGAAACAAAAAGTTGTATTTTTCCCATGTTTATCATACATAGAGTTGGGCTTAAAACACTAATTAAAATTTTTCAAATTGCAGTATTTTAGGGACATTTGATTAACCATGTGATTATCCACATTTGGCCCATCACCAGAAAAGTGGTATTTATTAACAAATAGGTTACCTAAATTTGTAAATAATCAAAGTACCTTGTTAGTGTTTATAAGCACTTTTTTTTTTTCTTACTGATAAATGTAAGTCTTCAAAATTTCAGAAGGAAGTTATCAGGAAAAAAGATCTTGGCCTCATTTTGATAAAGGATATCAGCATACATGATTTGACATACAAATAAACACATTTTTTTGCAACCTTTTCTCTCCAAAGTTTTCTTCATGACATCATTCTCATAAACACAGAACTGGGCCATTAATGCAACTAAAAATGCAGACAATCTGACAATGAAAGACCTTCCCGTCTTTCTGTTTTCTGGTCCACAGCCCAACAGAGGTCTTCATTCGACATGTGTGATAGTCTCTCCTATGGCTGGGCAGAAGTAGCCCAGGTGAGAAAAACTTCCATATCTTTACTTTCCCTATTTTTATCTCAACTCTTAGCAAGATTCTGGAGTCTCTCAGAGCTGACTTTCTGCTGCCACCATGTCTACTCCTATTTTCATTCTTTTAGATGTTTTTCTTTGACCTTTCTGCTCTGCTGCCCATTTTCCTATTCTCCTCATCTCTTCTCCCATTGTGTCTTGTGCTGTTCTAGTTCAAAATCTTCCATTGTAGATTTTGGTATATCATTCATACCAAAGTCAGTGCCTGATATTCAGTAGATATTCCACAAATGAACCAGCAAAAATTTTACAAAAGCCTATAAATCTTGTCAAAATAATATATATTTTAAAAAAGAAATTGACATCATGTTGTATCTTAAAATATATAGTTGATGAGGATAGATAGAGCTTCTGGTATGTTTCTGAATAAATAAATTCGTGCTTAGGGGCACCTGGGCATCTCAGTTGCTTAAGAGTTCCACTCTTGATTTCAGCGCAGGTCATGATCTCAGGGTCTTGAGAGCCAGTCCTGCATTGGGCTCATGCTGGGGTTGGGGCCTGCTTAAGATTCTCTCTCCCTCTCCTTCTCCTTCTGCCCCTCTCCCCCACTTGCACACCCTTTCTCTATCTAAAAATAATAATGATGATGATAATAATAATAGTACTTAAATCAGCATTACCATTATCTAGGTATTTTTAATTCTTCAACTTTATTAATACTGACATTAAAGTTGATACATAGCATAATTTGGGGGCAAATATGAATATGATTTTTTTCTTATTTAAGGGGGAGTTATCATTTTTTATCATTTTCCTCACAGTTTTTCAGCAGTGGGGGCACCTGGGTGGCTCAGTTAAGCCTCTGCCTTCTGCTCAGGTCGTGATCTCAGGGTCCTGGGATTGAGCCCGCACTGGGCTCTCTGCTTGTCAGAGAGCCTGTTTCCCCCTCTCTCTCTGCCTGCTTCTCTGCCTACTTGTGATCTCTCTCTCTCTATCAAATAAATAAATAAATAAAATCTTTACAAAAATAATTTTTCAGCAATGATTAAAAGATACATCTTAAGTGATCACACAAGGTACAATTAAATATCTAGAAAGTTTTACCTAGAGCCTAGCTCCTGTTCAGATGAGGAGAAAAAAAATTAGATGTTCTCAAGTGTTACATAAACCATGAAATGTTGGAACTGTTTAGGTTCAGTCAAGATACTGCTTAGAGAGAATTTACCTAAGGTGAGAAAAGGAAAAGAGAGCACAATTTATGAAGAAAACATTAATGAATAATCTAAACTTCAAAATACCATAAAGAGAAAACTTTCACAACCCTAATAAATTTCAGTGGGTTTCTGGACTAAGATGACAGGTTGTCACATATATAAAATTTTTCTTCTTTTCCAAGTCCCACTAACACTATAGATGCATTTTATTTTCTTTTAAAGATCTAAACATTCTAGGATAGAAAGAACAGAACTGGACAAGAGACAATAGCAAGAACTATTAGGAAACTAGAAAGCAGATGCCAACTGGTAAACAATATAGTCAGCCTGAGAAAGCCAGAATCCAAGCCAGCAGTGGGAAAACTAATGACCAAACGGATCTAAACAGAAAGGTTCATGTGTGACTGGAACTGGGGAGAAAGGGAGGGACTGAAAAAGGCATTTTGTTCTCCTCACCTACTCCACACCACTGAACATCAGCTTCTCCCTTACCTCCAGAAAATTCTGGAGATTAATTCTCTGGAAAGGGTAAACCAAACAGTCTTTTACTGGAGGTCTTTAGACTTCTTTTGGGGTGGACTGCCTTTTACTGATGACAAGGGTATTGAATGAATGTTTGAATACTTTATAGTAAACGGAAAGACTTCCAACCCTTTTACCCTTTGCCCCTCTGCCCCCAGAACACATACCTTCCAGCAGGAGTTCAGAAGATGTTTCCCTGGGCAACTAATCATTACAAGGGGAAGACTTACTTCCCTCTAGTAAGTCTTAAGTCCTTCTAAGTCTGATTCTAGAAAGTATCTAATTCTTAAGAAAAGGGGTGCTGAATTTTAGAAGATTCCATAGGCTCATTGTAATAATCCAAAATTCATTGTAAGACTATGTGGATGGTCCTTCACAAAGGAAAAGTCATGTTTAAAAAACTAACCATGGGGCGCCTGGGTGGCTCAGTGGCTTAAGCCTCTGCCTTCAGCTCAGGTCATGATCTCAGGGTTCGGGGATTGAGTCCCACATCGGGCTCTCTGCTAGGCAGGGAGCCTACTTCCTCCTCTCTCTCTCTCTGCCTGCCTCTCTACCTATTTGTGATCTCTGTCTGTCAAATAAATAAAATTTAAAAAATCTTAAAAAAAAAAAAAAACTAACCATGATTTTTTTCTGCTTTTCTGACCTTCCTGCTTGGGAATGAAGGCATCAAAATGTTAGTGACAGAGATGCTTCATTTCATTTGCAACTGTTCACAGACATCCAGAGTATAACCTCCATATCTCCAAAAAAGGCTAGAAGAAGTACTAAATGGTCAGTATGCTGAAGGGCTTGTGCCAAGACTCAGAAATGGCTACATCAGGTTTTACAGGAGTATTTTTTACCATTTCCTGATACAGTACTTTCTACCAATTTACCAAGTTTCTATCAGCCTTTACCAGAATTTCCAAAGCCTGTCTAATCAAATGGGTCTCCCAATGGTAGTTAGACCCCCATGGATTGAGTCTTTGCAAGTGGCATCCAAAAGTGCTGTCATTCTTCCAAAATATATTAGATTTCTTTTCCTTCTGTCATGTTACCATCATGATTCCAATTCTTGAATAGTTCCCCATTTCCTACTTCTTAGAACAACAACAACAACAACAATCACAACCACCACCACAACAAAAACTCCTGTCCATTTTCTAAGGCTTTTTTATAAGCTGCCACTTTCCTCATGCTCATCTTAACATCTTGTTGGGTTTATATAGTTTTGTTAGAGCTCCCAAATGGATCTGACTCATTCTCACCTTCTAGCCTCCACCTTCGTGTGTTTTCTCACTTATATAATCTCCTTCCACAATCTAATCCCCGTGTTTCATTCAATTCTAATATAAACTTCACCTGTTCATACTTTGTTTCTCTGCTTACTCTATTCCCCAATGATAACCTCGTCTTCTGAAATCCTAATGATTTATAGCTAGAAGAATACAATGCATCATGCAATTGTTATTTCCAGTTGGTCTGTTTGTTTTCCCTATGAGGAAAGGACTGGGTCTTGTTCTGTGTTTAGCACATGGGTAAAGACTTGCAAAACAATGAGTAGGTACATAGATTATGAAGTTGGATTGACTTCAAAATCAATTTCATTTGTGTATCCTTGAGCAACCTATCTGACCTCTCCAAGTCTCAGTTTCTTTAATAATGAAATGGAGAATGTAACAATCAAGCTGTACTGAAGATAAAAATGAGAGAATATACATATTTATCATAGTGAAGTACACAGTAAGCATTCATCAATGTTTACCATTATTATGGCTCTTACTGATAGTAAAATAGTAGTTGAGGAAAATTAGAATATTTAGTGACACTTCAGAAAAGATAATGTATATTTTTTATAATTATTTTTAAAAATGGTGGTGGGTACTAGAGAGGGCATGGATTGCATGGAGCACTGGGTGTGGTGGAAAAACAATGAATACTGTTACGCTGAAAAGAAATAAAATATATATATATATATATGTATTTATATATATATATATATATATATATATATATAAATGACCATTTAAACTCTGTGTGGGAGACAAAGTACTATTCTATCAAATATCGACTGCTTATTGGTAAACACAGTCCTGCCAATTACGACCCCCATCCTCACATGTTCTCTTATAAAGAAGCTAAAACAACTGCAGTGAAGGAAATGTGACATGGGTGGAACTAAGGAATAACTTATATATAAAACTGCTAAATTTGGGGTGCCTGGGTGGCTCAGTGGGTTAAGCCTCTGCCTTTAGCTCAGGTCATGGTCTCAGGGTCCAGGGATGGAGCCCCACATCCTGGATCTTTGCTCAGCAGGGAGTCTGCTTCCCCCTCTCCCTCTGCCTGCCTCTCTGCCTACTTGTGATCTCTCTCTCTGTCAAATAAATAAATAAAATCTTTAAAACTGCTAAATTTAAGTTTCAGAAAAAGCACTGTAGTGTCTGAAAAAAACCTCTTAAAACAGAACTGGGAGTTAAAAAAAAAAAAAGAGTGAAAAACAAGGTTGTATCCATTTAAAAACAATTGGAGATATATCACAGTCTGTATGAACTGAAATTAAACTGAATCTGGATTCAATTCAAGCGCAAAAGATTATCGGAGTCCAACATTCAATTTTGCTCCTCTTCCTTTACTGCAGTTTGAACACATATTATTCCTGTTCTGTGGATGCCTTTGGCAGTGACACCTACAGATTGTGAGAAAGTTGGGCTGTTTAGCTTTTGCAAAACATGAAATGTGTCTATTTCCCAATGAGTTACCACACTGTGGAGTTGTGAATCCTTTTCTAACACCCCAGCTACAGATTACAAAATCCTCAAAGTCACTGAACATCCTTTCTAAAGACAGTATTCAGCATTCTTTTCTAAGTTGATTCTAAATATGTAGCTTTGGGAGGGTAATTGAGGCAGAGCAGGAGAAACTGCCCTGAAATCTGTATTTTCATCACTTGTTGGCGACACGTCCTTACCTTTCCACCTTTTGTTCTTTTTTTGACCTCATTCCCCTCACTTCCCAGTCTGGGCCCAGTGAGTTGTTCTAATAGTTTCAATTCTCCCATTTCCTTGAATCCTGCTGCAAACTCCTTTCCATCCTAGGAATTCAGATAAATCCAATTTTCTAGTTTTCTCAGAACATGTGAAAGGAGAATATATTCACTCTGTTCCTAATGAATATTTTGGGTTTCAAACCAGGTGATGAACCATAAATGAGTTAATGAATGATCATCTTAGGTGACTACTTTTTATAATCTAGATCTCTTTCTGTGTCTTTATCCAAGCTCTCACTCGACATTGGCCTTTTTATGCTTTCTCATATCCCACAGTTGACATTGCCCCATAAATAGAAGTCATTAGGCATTTACTTCATCAAATTTCCTCTCTTTGTTCATACATTTTCTTTCACTGTTTTTTTTTTTTTAGTTTTATTTTCATTTTTTAAAGTATCAGTTTCACCGCAGTTAACATACACTACTATAGGGGCAACCTGGGTGGCTTAGTAGGTTAAAAATCCCACTCATGGAATCTTCTTGTCCATCTCCCTCTCTTTCCTCTCCTCTCCCAACTCAAGTGCAACTTCTCTTGGGTGCGTGCTTTCTCTCTCTCTCTCTCTCATTATATATATATATATATATATATATATATAATGTTATAATGTTATATTGTTATATAATATATATATAATGTTATATTAATATATATATATTAAAAAACATAATATTATATTAGTTTCAAGAAAATAATACAGTAATTCAACATTTCCATACATTAATTAGGGCTTATCACATTCCTTCTCTTTTAGAGAGAGTTCTCCTCCTCCTTTCCATGGTTCCTTGAAAAAACGTTCCTATAGACCTCTATGTAAAAATGATAGAGGCACCTGGGTAGCTCAGTCAGTTGAACGTCTGACTCTTGATTTAAGCTCAGGTCATGATCTCAGGATCATGAGACTGAGCCACACTTTGGGCTCCACACTCAGTGCAGAGTCTGCCTGTCCCTCTACCTCTGCTCGTTCCCTCACCCAAATAAAAAAAAAATCTTCCAAAATAAATAAATAATAAATAAATAAATGTGATAGATTTATTTTTACATCTGTACATATGGTATTGTTGTACTTAACTTTTTTTTTAACTACTAAACTTACTACAGTTACATATTACAAATACTAATGTATTTATTATGATTCTAATGTGTTTCTAGTTTTTATTTGC
The DNA here is from genome assembly GCF_964662115.1 of Mustela nivalis. Classification (NCBI taxonomy): domain Eukaryota; kingdom Metazoa; phylum Chordata; class Mammalia; order Carnivora; family Mustelidae; genus Mustela; species Mustela nivalis. The sequence goes on from NC_139021.1 coordinate 128,261,303, forward strand.
ACTCCCCATTTTCTTTTCTAATTTTATTCTCAGTTTCTGATTTCTAACATCACTACATTACTTGCATCTACTGATACTTGAATTTTGTTTCAGAGCTTCCTCAGAAATTAAAAAAGACATTATATGCATTCTTTAGGTAGCAAGTATAATGTTAATTATATTAATGTTAATGTTCTCAGTTCTCCCTGCATCTAAAAATAGACAATTTAACTCTGATCTCCAACAATTACATGGTCCCTGTGCAAGGGGTCACTTCAAATAGTCTTTTCTACTGTCATTGTTGTTTTTCTGCTAATGCTTATTTGAATAAACCAACAGATTTTTCTGATCTCTTTGTTCATAATTGGTTTTTGAATCTTAATTTTTTTACTTTTGAGGTAGCATTTCTGAATATGTAATTTGAAATCCATCAGTTAAATAGGTCATATACTTGGGGTCCCTATTTCTTAAACATAACCTTGATTAACTCAAACTCTTGTTGCTCTTTCAAACTGGTCCATGGAATTATTTCTTGTTTCCTTTTAGAGGCACAGCTTAGTGCCACAAGAGAGGCACTCTTGGCTTTTGCAAGAATCTCACTTCCAGCTCCCCTGACTATATGTTTCCTCTTAATCTCACATGGGTATTAAAAATTTAAATCTTTAGTGTCCAACACTTAAGATCTATATAAGGTTAAGGAAAAAATGAAAAGTGTGGATTTCCCTGTCAGAATGACTAAAATGAAAAACACAAGAAATAACAAGTATTTTGGCAAGGTGGTAGAGAAAAAGGAAGCCTCATGCACCACTGCTAAGAATGCAAGCTGGTATACCCACTATGGAAAACAGTATGGAGGTTCCTTAAAAAATTAAAAATAGAGAGGCACCTGGGTGGATCAGTCAGTCAAATCAGTGTCCAACTCTGGGTTTGCATCAGGTCATGATGTCATGGCTCCTGGGATTGAGCCAGGCAACAGGCTCTTCACTCAGTGGGGAGTTTGAGGATTCTCTCCCTCTGCCCATCCCCCCACTCTCTCTCTCTCTCAAATAAATAAATCCTAAAAAAAAAATTAAAAATAGGATTGCCATATGATCCAGTAACTTCACTATTGCGTATTTACCCAAAGAGAACAAAAATATTAATTGGAAAAGATAATATGCACCACTATGTTTACTGTAGCATTACTTACAATAACTAGATATGGAGACAAGCCACATCTGTCCACAGATGAATGGATGAAGAAGATGTGGTATATATACACATACACACACAATGGAATATTACTCTGCCATAAAAAATAAAATCTGTGCAGCAACAAAATGGGTGGATTTAGAGGGTATAATGCTAAGTGAAATAGGTCAGTCAGAGAATGACAAATAGCACATGATTTCATGCATATGTGGAATTGAAGAGACAAAACAAATGAACCAAGTAAATAAAGAGGAAAACAAAAACACAGACTCTTAAATATAGAAAATAAGCTATAGAGAATTCCCAGAGGGGAGATGGGTGGGGGAATGGATAAAAAAGGTGAAGAGGATTAAGAATGCACTTATTGCACTGAGTTATGTACAGAATTGCTGAATAATTATATTGTACACCTGAAACCAGTATAGCACTATATGTTAATTATACTTTAAAAATAAATTTAAAAAATGGAAAAGAACATTTCAAGAGCTTAAACTTATGTTTACTCCATTGTTGATATTTGGGTTTTTTTTTTTTTTTTAAGATTTTATTTATTTATTTGAGAGAGAGAGAGATCACAAGTAGGCAGAGAGACAGGCAGAGAGAGAGAGGAGGAAGCAGGCTTCCCGCTGAGCAGAGAGCCCGATGCGGGACTCGATCCCAGGACCCCGAAATGATGACCTGAGCTGAAGGCAGCGGCTTAACCCACTGAGCCACCCAGGCGCCCAATATTTGGGTTTTTGTTTGTTTATTCTTGGTTTCTGAATTCAAGTGTAATTTCTTTTTTTTCTTTTTATTAGTTAATTTAAATTATTTTTTAAATTTTCCTAATTCATTCAACCAGTATGTATTATGTATTGTTATATATATTGTCATATATATTATATATTGTCATATATACATACATGTACACATACTACAGCATATATAACTATATACAACTATTTTGTATATATATGGTTTAGGCTGTTATAAATTCTGGGTATAAAACAATTAAGTCAGATTTCATATTTTCATACATTTTATAGTCTATTAGGGATATAGAGGAAGGGAATATATAAATAAATGGCCTAGATAATCCAGGATGTGATAACTGCTAAAAAGAAAGTTAACAGTATCTTGTAATATGAAGAGACAGGTTGGGAAGAAGGCTACATTGGATGGTCAAGAAGGTGTCTATGATGGAACATTCCAGCTAAGACATGAAAGAAGAGGGCGCCTGGGTGGCTCAGTGAGTTAGGTCCTGGGATCGAGTCCTGCATCGGGCTCTCTGTTCAGCAGGGAGCCTGCTTCCCTTCCTCTCTCTCTGCCTGCCTCTCCATCTACTTGTGATTTCTCTCTGTCAAATAAATAAATAAAATCTTAAAAAAAAAAAAAAAGACAAGAAAGAAGAGTCATTTAAAGTCATGAAGGCTTACCCCCATATCTGTTTTTGCTTGTTTCTTCCTTTCTTTCTTTTTCTTTCTTTCCCTGTTTCTCAGTGCATATGCTCAACCACTTTATCTCATTTTTTTGGTTATAGCTTTTTATTCCCCTTCTACAATCACTTTCTATCTCTTCACATTTCTATCTCTTCCTCTCTCCCTTGAGATATTTTAAAGTCTTGTCTTGATTGTGCTTCCTTTAAGATACTATGCTATTTTTATTTTCTTTTAATTTTTTAAAAGATTTTATTTATTTGATAAAAAGAGAGAGAGGTAGGGAACACAAGCAGGGGGAATGGGAGAGGGAGAAGAAAGCTTCCCACTGAGCAGGGAGCCTGATGCAGGACTCGATCCCAGGACCCCAGGATCATGACCTGAGCTGAAGGCAGACACTTAATGACTGAGCCACCCAGGCACCCCTATGTTATTTTTATTTTATCAGCTAGTCTCCCATGACCTCTTTTAACAACTGTTTTTTCTTTCACCATTTAGTGAAGCTACACAAAGTACCCACAAATGGAGAACTGACAAAATTACACTATCTTTTCAATCTTCATTTTTGTAAAGATTTTATTTATTTGAGAAAGGGAAAGAGAGCACAATGGGTGGGAGGGGCAGAGGGAGGGGCAGAGGGAGAAGACTTCCTGTGAGCAAGAAGCCCCACCCCATGGTGACTGATCCCATGACTCTAGGATCATGACCTGAACAGAAAGCAGATACTTAACTGACTGAGCCACCCAGATGCCCCTTCAATCTTCATTTTAATTAAAATTTCTTCAAGTAAGACAACTTATTGATCACTCACTGACACTCCCTTAACTATGGCCCAGAATCCTTCTCATGTTACAAATGTTCTTATAATCACTTGAGTGATCTGTTTTTATGGAATTCTATTTCCTCTGCCCACCTCTTGGAATTTTGCTTCTTGTGACTTTGTCCTTGTTTATCCTTCTACTTCTACATTCTGTCCATAAATATAGTTATATACCCTCTAAATATTTACACTACAGAATTAAGATTTCTCATTACCCTACTTATCAACTGATATTAAAACAGCTCTTAGGGGCGCCTGGGTGGCTCAGTGGGTTAAACCCTCTGCCTTTGGCTCAGGTCATGATCCCAGCGTCCTGGGATTGAGCCCGCATCGGGCTCTCTGCTCAGCAGGGAGCCTGCTTCCCCGTCTCTCTCTGCCTGAGACAATCCTTACCTCCACAAAGAAAATAAAAACAAAAACAAAAAAAATCCTTACCTCCACAAAGAAAAGGCAGGTACTTTTAACCTTGTATGCTCATTTCTTGTGATTATCTCCATACCTTAAGCAAAATACTTTCTTTCCTAAGTTATAATTTATTGACTTTTCCCTCATCATTTCCTGAGTTTGAGGAATTTGTATATTTTCATTGTTTATATTTACAGTCCCTGATAAGATTGATAAGGATTGTTTTTTATAAATTGTTGTAATTTAGTTGGTTTCACTTTGCTCTCTCTTCTCCCTCATACACACACACACACACACACACACACACACACACACACACATACAGTGGATGTGATTTATAATATGTGTATTTTTTGTATATAAGGAAAATACATGTATGTGTAGTATTTTTGTGTCAAATTCCTAGGTATATGGTAATACCTTTCAATACATACATTTAGGTTTAGTCTTACCTATGAAAATATTTTCAGGAAGCCTGGGTGGCTCAGTTGGTTAAGCAACTACCTTTGGCTCAGGTCATGATTCTGGAGTCCCAGGATCGAGCCCTGCATGGGGCTCCCTGCTCAGTAGAGAGTCTGCTTTTCCCTCTGACCCCTCCCCTTTCATGCTCTCTCTCTCATTCTCTCTCTCGCAAATGAATAAATAAAATCTTAAAAAAAGAAAATATTTTTAATTTATACTTTTAAATACTAGTTGTTTTATTATTTCTTAAATTATTCTTCAAAGGGTCCAAGGATAAGTATACTGGAGCTTCTTTGCCTCCTTGTTATTTCAAGGTCATTTTCCCTCTTTCCTTATTTCTTTATTTTTATCTCATAACTGTCTCTTAGTTAATCTCCTGCTTGATTTTAATGACTCTTATGGAATTTTTATTTGAATCCATTTCCCTCTGGATAATTCATAATTTGTCATTTTTGAATTTTTTTTATTCTTTAATTTTGATGAACTTGTTACATTCCTCAATCCCTTTTTTGTTTATTTTTCATTCCTCTTGGTTTTTTTTATTTTGAATACCTATTTTAAATATACATCTCCAACTTTTTATTATTTGAATATAGTTGACACAAAATTAGCTTTAGGTATATAACATAGTAACTCAACTTCTCTATACATTTCGCTATGCTAACTTAGCTATCATCCATTACCATTCAACACTATTACAATACCATTGACTATATTTCCTATGCTATGCCTTTCATTCCCATGACTTATTCATTCCATAATTGAAGCTTGTATCTCCTACTCCCTTTTACCTATTTTTACTATCTCTCTACTCCCTTTCCTCTGGCAATCAACAGTTTGTTTTCTATATTTATAAGTCTGATTTTGATTTTTGTTTATTTACTTATTTATTTTGGTTTTTAGATTCCACATATGAGTAAAATCATATGGTATCTGTCTTTCTCAATCTATTTTACATAGCAAAAATACCATCTAGGTCCATCCATGTTGTTGAAAATGGCATCTTCTTCTTCTTGTTTTTTTTTTTTTTTTTTTTTTTTTTGTGTAATCTTCCATTGTGTATATATACCACATCTTATCTATTCACCTATACAGGGACACTTGGGTTGCCTCCTATCTTGGCTATTGTAAACAATTCTGTAGTAAACATTGGGGTCCATATATCTTTTTGGATTAGTGTTTTCATTTTCTCTGGGTAAAAACCAGTAGTGAAATTATTGGATCATATGGTATTTTTGAAATTTATTTCAATTTGATGTGTTGCATTGCAGTTTTATTTTTCTGTTTTGTATTTGTTTTTAGACATAAGGGTCTCATTAGCTGAATTGTCTTAATTAACCTCTTTTTTCTTCCAGCTTTATAGAGGCATAATTGAAAAATACAACTGTAATATATTTAAAGTGTACAGGATGGGGATTTGAAATATGTTTATATAGTGAAATGATTATCACAACCAAGTTAATTAATACATCCATCAGTTTACATAGTTACTTTTTTTGTGTGTGCATAAAAGTGCTTAAGATTTACTCTCAGCCAATTTCAAGTATACAATACAGTATCTTAACAATAGTCACCAGACTGTATATTAAATACTCAAAGCTTATTCATCTTATAACTGAAAGTGTGTGCTCTTTTACCAACATCACCCCATTTCTTCTATCCCTCATTTTCCACCATTCTACTCTGTTTCTATGATTTTGATTTCTTTTTAAGATTCCACATAGGGGTGCTTGGGTGGCTCAGTGGGTTAGGCCTCTGCCTTCAGCTCAGGTCATGATCTCGGGGTCCTAGGATCGAGTTCTGCTTCGGGCTCACTCCTGGGCAAGGGGCCTGCTTCCTCCTCTCTCTCTCTCTCTCTCTCTCTCTGCCTGCTTACTTGTGGTCTCTCTCTGTCAAATAAATAAAATCTTAAAAAAAAAAAAAGATTCCACATAAAAAATATTTTACCATATTTTACATAAATATGTATAAAATATACATATTTATATATAATGATATATAATGTGTGTATATATATATATATATATATATATATAACACATTTTCTTTACTCATACTTCTTTTGAGAGACACCAACATTGTTTCCATACCTTGGCTATTATAAACAATGTTGCAATAAACATTCATCGCCATACCCTCCTTATAACAAACGTATCACAAAACTTTGTCCACTTTTATAAATCTAAAAGTTACTTTATTTTAAATTATTTTAGGTTAAATAATATTTACAGATTTATGGATCATATTTTTATGGAGAGAAATTTGTGAATTATCTGCTTATGTCTTTTGTCCATTCTAGGATATTTGGTTTTTTTAATCTTTATAATGTCTTTCTGTATTCTTTATACATAAATGGCATCATGTTTTTGTTATTTTTTGTTACAAATGTTTACCCAATTATCCATTTATATTTTGATATTATTTAGAACATTCTATTGATCTACAGAACTTTTTTTTAAAATTTTTTATTTTTTATAAACATATATTTTTATCCCCAGGGGTGCAGGTCTGTGAATCACCAGGTTTACACACTTCACAGCACTCACCAAAGCACATACCCTCCCCAATGTCCATAATCCCACCCCCTTCTCCCAAACCCCCTCCCCCCAGCAACCCTCAGTTTGTTTTGTGAGATTAAGAGTCACTATGGTTTGTCTCCCTCCCAATCCCATCTTGTTTCATTTATTCTTCTCCTACCCACTTAAGCCCCCATGTTGCATCACCACTTCCTCATATCAGGGAGATCATATGATAGTTGTCTTTCTCTGCTTGACAATGTAGTTAAACTTAATAATCCTTTTTTGTAAATTCTTCCTTTTTAGCTAGAGCTTAGAAAGCCTTTCTCAATCTTTTTTTTTTTTTAAGATTTGTTTATTTATTTATTTATTTGACAGACAGAGATCACAAGTTGGCAGAGAGGCAGGCAAAGAGAGAGGAGAAAGCAGGCTCCCGGCGAAGCAGAGAGCCCGATGCAGGGCTTGATCCCAGGATCCTGGGATCATTACGTGAGCGGAAGGCAGAGGCTTTAACTCACTGAGCCACCCAGGCGCCCCGCCTTTCTCAATCTTAATATCAGTAAAAGATTTGTGTACATTTTTCCATCTGTTATGATTTTAAACTTACATTTATTCTCGATCTAAAATTTATATCTGTGTATAATGTATGGTGATATAAATGAATGTTTTTCTAAGTCTACCAGGTCTGCTTCAGAATATTCTTCTGCTCTATGGCTTTTAAAATGATACCAACACTAAATTACCTTAATTATTGTAGTTTTGTATATTTTAGTAACTGGTAGGGCAAGAACTATATTATTTTACTGCTCTTTGGCTAGCTCATTAAAATAATATTTTGAAGCTATAATAAACATTTTATTGCTTTTGGAATTTACACATAATGTATGATTCTTTCATGTATATCATTAAGTCACTGTGATTTAAATATATATTTGGTTGATATCTTGCTAGAAATAGATAACATTGAATCTTGATGACACACAAGTCATTACAACTGAAGTTATATAGCTATGGAAAATAAATACTCAGATGCTTCACTGAAATCAGTGTGACTTACCAATTTCTTTGTAAAATAATACACCAATATGAAACACAGAAAAGATTCCTAAGGTGACAGGGTATAAAGGAGATTTCTAAAATAATTTTTGGCCATTTATGAGAAACGTTCCCATATTTATTTACCAAAACCTCTAGAACTACACACCTACAGCTTTCTAATTCTATATTATTTGTGTTTTTCCCACCATTTAGTTTTTAGCACCTGCCTCTTAGAGAAACTTAGGTTTCACTACTGTGACAAATGTTTCTACCAATTATAAATGTTACGCATCATTTTCCACATAATTACCTTGTGAAGTCTGTCATCTCCATCATAATCATACACATCTTCTTGGCCAGAACAATGATATCATTGCTGGTATCATCCCAAATCTCAATCTCAGCATCCAGTTTACTCTTTACTTTCTTGAAATCAGCAACTTGCTCAGCAATCTTTTCCTTTTCTGCCTCAGGCAATTGAGTCATCTTAGCCTAAAACAGGTGATATAGATTTATAATCATTCCACTATACCAAAAAGCATTTTAGGAACAAGTGGTCATTATAGGATATTCTTAAACTTGTTCATTGAGAAACAGAGACATAATTTTTTAAAAATCATAGAATCAAAGTTTCTAGGCTTAATTTTTCCTATGAAAAAAATCTATTAAACGATAAATGTTTGCTCTAGAACTACAATGTTAAATTTAAGAATAACAATAATTTAGTATCTGACATGTTTAATTCTTCTCCTTAATATAAATGTGAGACTTCTTAAAATTCTAATGCAATATAATTTTAAATTAATTCAGGCTTAATACATTAAAAAAGCATATACCTTATTTAATTGTACCAATAATATTTTTTAAAAGGTAGAAGTATAACAAAACTATCTGGAAATGTCTACTGGCATTATAATGTCTGTTTATACATGTATGTATATACATTCAGACAGATCCTTACACAAACACTGCATATATGTTGGGTAAACAATAATAATATGCATTTATAAATCATATGTATTAGATAAGCACATGTTTAAAATCATAAGGATGTATATGGGTATTTTGTACATATAAATACATTCAAGTGTGTATGTGTATACAAACTATTTAAGGGAAGAGTAAAAATATTATGGGCAGGGTTTATTAAAGCAGCCTTCACTAATTAGCATCCTGAGTTTTGAGGTTCTCTTCTCCCATGCCTAGCTAACTTGCTGGGTTGGCTTAGTATTATTCTTTGGATATGTCACATTTTTAACAGCGTGTAACTTGCATTTTCCACTTGGAATCTGAAATGTGGGAAGGATAGAAAACCATCTAAACCATCATATTCGCAGCATTAGCACCTGGGACCTATAACTTTTTGTCAAATGAAGAATCTTTTTTTTTTTTTTTTCAAAATTTTATTTATTTATTTGACAGACAGAGACCACAAGTAGGCAGAGAGGCAGAGAGAAAGGGGGAAGCAGGTTCCCTGCTGAGCAGAGAGCCTGATGCAGGGCTCAATCCCAGGACCCTGAGATCATCACCTGAGCCGGAGGCAGAGGCTTAACCCTCTGAGCCACCCAGGTGCCCCTCAAATGAAGAATCTTGAAGTAAAAGTGATTTGATAGCATCAATGTCACAAAATTTTAGGCAACAGCCTGTGCAATCATATTCTTAAAAAAAAAAAAAACTATATACATTCTGATAGGATGAGTACATGGGCCTTAGAGGGAGTAGTTAAAATGATAAATCATTTAAGTAAATTTTACTTATTATTCACACCAAATATGTGATACCTACAATGCCTATGTACTTTCAGATGCTAGTCTCTAGGACAACCATATATTAGCGAATAAGGAAAATCACCTCAAAAAGCTTTGAATTATTCCGGACACTAAGCCCAAAGTAGTTGAAATACACTTTATTTATTTAATCAATAGTGTACAAGAGCAAAAAAGCTTAAATATATGAATGAAGGAATTATAAGCATGATCAGCGGAAAATCCAACCAAAAAAATAAAAATTAAAGAACCAATATCAAGTTTCTGTCATTTATTGTCTATTTACTATAAGACTAACTCAGGGTTTAAAATAACTTGGTGTCTGTGAAATCTCAGCATAAATTATCCATGCTTCAGTTTTAACCCAGTAATGAAAACAAACAATGAAGCTTTCCAAATCGAAGCTTCCTTTAAATTTTTTTAGCATAATGTTTGACACATGACGAATGTTCAATAAATGAAAACTATTTCCTATTCAGTAAAAAAATTATGAAATATATTCCCTATCTAGTAGTTAACATTTTTCATTTTTTGCATTATTTTATTTGAAGAATTAAAATAAACTATGAGAATGGGCTTTTAACTGATGAGCTATACAGGTGTCTCTTCCTTAGAATCTGAATCATTTGTAGTTTCCTTTCTCAGGCAATGTGGCCTACTAAAAGAAAAGCAACTTTTACTACTGCTGGCATATAGCAAGGCACATGAGTGGAGACACAGCTCCCTTATGTCTGAAATCAATAGTATGCAAATACATTAAGTAAATTGTAAGCTACTAACCCATTAAAGTAGCTCAAAAATTGACATGCATTTTCTCCATCTTGACTACTGGTCATTACCATTCTCTCCATTTTCATTAAAAAAAAAATGTTTAAACTTGTCAATAATAATAGATGTAGGTAGATTCAACTGGGACCCCTTTTTATGGTCTCTGTCTCAGAGGTAATAAATCCATGAATTGGGATCTAATAAATAATTTTGAAGTATACAGTGGAATATCATGGAAAATGGTTTACCATCCTCATTAAAAAAAAAAAAATGGCTATTGAAGAGGTGTGGTTAAGTGTATTTTAAGTTCTGTTCCTTAGAATCCTACTGATTTCCAATATGACCTTAAGGAAGTCCCTTAACCTTCCTGTCTAAGTTTCTCCAGACATGAAATGACAGTAATTGCAGCTGCTATCCACCTGCCATGCAGGGACCAGAGTAGATTATTGGATAGCACTGAGGCTGACCCTGTCACGCACAGGAGTCTCATCGGTTGCACTCGATTTCCTTAATAACATCTCAACTCACATGGTGAATTATAATTACCAGATGTTTACTTCTGGCAAGTTAAGGACCAAAAGTTGGGCCATAGTTTATAAAATTGAAAGTTCTAGTAAACTCTCACTCTCCCACAGGAGGAACAACAACATCAAAAAACCATTAAATGACTGACATCTTTCCTGAAGATTTTGAGTGCTTCTGTGAATGATTTATTCTATTAATCAAAATAAGACTTAGGAGAACACTTCCTCTTCAGAAATTCTGAACAAAAATTCTTTATTGGTTAATTGCATGCAGGATAAGGAAAGAAACAAAGCTTAACACAAATCAGGTAAGTGGAATTTCTGATGTTATTGCTGGCTGGCAATATGTCTCAGCTTCTGCACGAATCTGTAGAGTAGAACTGTGATATAAGTAGCTATCAGAGGCTTTTGGAATCACTGCCATCCCAGTGAGATTATATTTTGTGTCAACTGACTTTTGGAATTTTCTGCCAAGACAAGAATAGCTAACACTTAGATATGCCAGACACTCTTCCAGGCACCTTACATATATTTAACTTCACTCTTCATCACAGCTTTATGAGGTAACTATACTATTATCCTAATTTTAGTATATTATGAAACTGAGTGTGCCGAAGGTTAAGTTATGAACTCAAGATCATAGTGTTAGTAAATGGTAGAGCCAGTATGGAAGCTTAGAAATTCTGGCTCTACTGTTCTTGTCCTTTTACGACACCAACAAACATGAGCAACATTGCCCACAATATAACAAAATATTCCCAGTCAACTCGATGCTATTTCTGTCACCTTCTCCTTTTGAATCCGATTATTCTCCAGTCTAGTCACATATATTCTAGAATCTGTTTCCTCATCTGTAAACTAGAGACAATGATATTCACCTCACAGGTTGTCTTAGAGATCAAACGAATGAATGTGTATGAAGCACTTTTTATTCTACTTAGTTGTCTTTAAATGCCCGCTGTTAACTTACACTAACAGACTCAGTTCTTCATTCTCTACAGTGATCCTCAGAATTCTATTTCTAATGCTATCTTCCTTTTTAAAAAAATTTGTATTTTTCCATTACCATATTAAGCATTTTCAAGTATCTGTATTTCCCCCATCTATAGCTATATCTGTATCTACACACACACGCTTATATATGATATGACAATATATAATTTATAATTTCAGCTCTAAATCAGGGCTTAGCAGAATTTTTCTGTAAAAGGCAAGACAGTAAATAATGTATGTTTTTTAGGCCATACCATAGCACTCCCTTGCAATACTCAATTCTGCTGTTGTCGTAATAATGCAAGAGCAGCCCTATACCATGCAAACCAATAAGTGTGGTTGTATCCCAAAAAATTTACATGGGCATTGAAACTTCAGTTTCATATAATGTTCATGTGTCCTAAATATTATACTGATTACATCTATTGTGATTTTTTTTTCAACCACTTAACAATGTAAAAACCATTCCTAGCTCACAGGTTATACAAAAATAGTTGACGGGTCAGATTTGACTGTAGTTTGCCAACATTTGCCCAGTCCTTTATCTTCTTGATTTCTGTGTTTCTCCGTAGTACTGCCTGCCACCCAGTCTTGCATCCCTTTTAAAAAAAAAATTTCCCTTTCTTTATGTATCCCATTCTGTCTGGCAGACAAAAAGTTGGTCCATTTCATCTCCAGTATTTTTATCACAACCATGTCCTAGTCTGTTTCCCAGGTCAGTTTTGTCTTTCATTTTCAATCCTTTTGTCTTGTTATCACTTGATCCAATCTATCTGATTTTCATAGAATTGTGTAACTCTTCAGCTAAAGACAAGAGCTTCTAAGTCTCCTTACTGAATAAAGAATATTAATTCCTCCAATACCATCCTTCAGTTTCTTTAACTAAAGTAGAAAATGTATATAGAAAAATGCCCAAGTCATAAAGGTACATCTGAAACTATTTTCATAAACTGAATGCATCCTTGTACCTAGCACCCAAATCAAAAAAAAAAAAAAAAAAAGGTTTGCCAGCACTCCTGGAAGCCTCCATGGGACCTATTTAAGTTACTCTCTCCCAAGAACCATCACTCTCTTGATTTCAAAAACCTATAGATTTTCCTGTTTTTGAATCTTATAAAAATGAAATGATGGTATATGTGATCTTGTACCTGGATTTTTATGTCCAATATTTGTATATTTGAAATACATATATAGGGGCGCCTGGGTGGCTCAGTGGGTTAAGCCGCTGCCTTCGGCTCAGGTCATGATCTCAGGGTCCTGGGATCGAGTCCCACATCGGGCTCTCTGCTCAGCAGGGAGCCTGCTTCCCTTCCTCTCTCTGCCTGCCTCTCTGCCTACTTGTGATCTCTCTCTCTGTCAAATAAATAAATAAAATCTTTTTAAAAAAATACATATATAGTGTTGCATGGTGTTATGCTTATTCTCCTTGCTCTGTACACAAAGAATTCCACTGGGCAAATGTACATCATCTACTGATGTGCTTCTATTAATAATCTTTTGGGAAGTATTCCATTTCTGCCTGTTATGAAGTGAATATTCTCTTATTTTTCTTTTGGTGGACATATTCATGTACTTTTCTTGAGTATATATCAAGTAAAATTACTGGGCCTCAGAGATGAACATAAACTTTGCCCATAATCACTTTTCAATGACATTTTATCTTCCTTTCATACCCTGCACCCTCAAGCTAAACAATTTGCTGTTGCCGGTGAATATATTGAGATATTACCCATTAATGATTTTGCTGATCTTTCCTCTCCCCATCTTTTTTGGTCCAAACTTAATTCTATTTTCAAGCCAAATGTATGTAGTCCATCCTCTCTTTTCCTCCAGCTGTATATAATTATTCTTTTAAAAGTTTCAGAATGTGTGTGTTATCAGTTCTCAAGATATTCATATTAGTCTCTCTTATGGTCTAATTATTTGTAAATATGTATATCTTATTTTACTCACTAGAAGAAAGGTCTTTGAAAGCAGAACCACCTTTCAGAATAATAATAGTGGTCTCTCTCTCCCTCATGTACATACCTACGTATACGTTTATTTGTATTTTATTGGTCTCCTTACCCTAGAATGTAAGTTTCCTGAAAGTAGGACATGTATATGATAAATGTTTATAGTTGTTAATAGAAATAGGAAGTAAAGAACAGGCTTGTGGAAATAAAATTGTATAGCATCGATCTGACATTTACTTTGCCATTTACATCTATATACTTTTCAAGCTTCTATCTCTCCAAGGTAGAAATTAATTTCTCATCTACATTTTTTCTTGTCCACTCTCAAACTTGGGTCCTCATTATTTTTCTATGACTGTATTAACAGCACAATTGATCTTACCTTCTTCCCATCTGCTTTTTATTTCATTATGCTCATTACTACTACTAAAAATATGAATATGATTATGTTATTTCTTTTTTTTTTTTTTTTAAAGATTTTATTTATTTATTTGAAAGACGGAGATCACAAGTAGGTAGAGAGAGAGAGAGAGAGGGACGCAGGCTTCCTGCGGAGCAGGGAGCCCGATGCGGGGCTCGATCCCAGGACCCTGAGATCATGACCCGAGCCAAAGGCAGCAGCCCAAACCACTGAGCCACCCAGGCGCCCCTGATTATGTTATTTCTTAAACATTTTCTATGACTTTCATTTTCTCTTTAAAAAGACGAAAAGAAAGGGAAAAAGGTGTTATGATAAGAAAAATGCACAAAAAGTTGTCACACAAGCTTCTGTCCAAGCTCTTACTCTGCCAAGTACTAGCTTTGTAGCAAGTAACTGAACCATCCTCAACCTCAATTTTATCATTTGTTAAAATGATGATAAACTTATTACAGGTTTTCTGACAATTAGAATTATGTCTTTAAGTAATGATGCCTGGAATATATTAGAGACTTAGTAAATGGTACTTATAATTGATGTACATAAATGCCTTCACTTTAGCCTCCAAAACTTTCACAACACTGTGGAGGACAGTTGAACCTCTGCTTTCGGCTTGTTGAACCTCTGCTTTCGGCTCAGGGACCTGGCATCCAGCCCCACATCAGGCTTTCTGCTCGGCAGGGAGCCTGCTTCCCCCCTCTCTCTTCCTGGCTCTCTGCCTACTTGTGATCTCTATCTGTCAAACAAATAAATAAAATTAAAAAAAAAATTCACCTTGCTATCTCACAGAGTTTAGGCAGTAACCAAGTAAATTATATAGATAAATATATGCCATAAGCAACAAACATATAGAAATATAAAGCCATTATTATTCTCTTATTCTCAGAAGCACCAGAATCCAAATCACTTGTTTTGCAGATAAGGAAACTGAGTCCCAGGAAAGAAAAAATGACTTGAAAAATATTATCCAACTGCTTAGTGGCAAATTTGATCTTTTTTCTTTTTTTTTTTTGATTAATTAATTTGTTTTTTTAAATAAACATATAATGTATTTTTATCCCCAGGGGTACAGGTCTGTGAATCGCCAGGTTTACACACTTCACAGCACTCACCATAGCACATACCTTCCCCCAATGTCCATAGCCCCACCCCCCTCTCTCTCCCCCCCTCCCCCAGCAACCCTGTTTGTTTTGTGAGATTAAAAGTCATTTATGGTTTGTCTCCCTCCCAATCCCATCTTGTTCCATTTATTCTTTTCCTACCCCCAAACGCCCCATGTTGCATCTCCACTTCCTCATATCGGGGAGATCATACGATAGTTGTCTTTCTACTATTGACTTATTTCGCTAAGCATGATACCCTCTAGTTCCATTCACGTCTCACAAATGGCAAGATTTCATTTCTTTTGATGACTGCATAGTATTCCATTATATATATATACCACCACGTCTTTATCCATTCATCTGTTTAGGACATCTAGGTTCTTTCCATAGTTTGGCTATTGTGGACATTGCTGCTATAAACATTTGGGTGCATGTGCCCCTTCAGATCACTACGCTTGTATCTTTAGGGTAAATACCCAGTAGTGTAATTGCTGGGTCATAGGGTAGTTCTATTTTCAACTTTTTGAGGAACCCCCATGCCTTTTTCCAGAGTGGTTGCACCAGCTTGCATTCCCACCAACAGTGTAGGAGGGTTCCCCTTTCTCTGCATCCTCGCCAGAATCTGTCATTTACTGACTTGTTAATTTTAGCCATTCTGACTGGTGTGAGGTGGTATCTCATTGTGGCTTTGATTTGTATTTCTCTGATGCCGAGTGATGTGGAGCATTTTTCATCTGGATGTCTTCTTTGCAGAAATGTCTGTTCATGTCCTCTTTCCATTTCTGGATTGGATTCTTTGTTCTTTGGGTATTGAGTTTTTGCTAAGCTCTTTATAGATTTTGAATACTAGCCCTTTATCTGATATATCATTTGCAAATATCTTCTCCATTCTGTCAGTTGTCTTTTGGTTTTGTTAACTGTTTCCTTTGCTGTGCAAAAGCTTTTGATCTTGATGAAATCCCAATAGTTCATTTTTTCCCTTGCTTCCCTTGCCTTTGGTGATGTTCCCAGGAAGAAGTTGCTGCAGCTGAGGTCAAAGAGGTTGTTGCCTGTATCCTCCTCAAGGATTTTGATGGATTCCTTTCTCACACTGAGGTCCTTCATCCATTTTGAGTCTATTTTTATGTGTGGTGTAAGGAAATTGTCCAATTTTCCCAACACCATTTATTGAAGAGAGGCTGTCTTTTTTTCATTGGACATTCTTTCCTGCTTTGTCGAAGATTAGTTGAGGGTCTGTTTCTGGGCTCTCTATTCTGTTTCATTGATCTATCTGTCTGTTTTTGTGCCAGTACCATACTGTCTTGATGATGACAGCTTTGTAATAGATCTTGAAGTCTAGAATTGTGATGCCACCAACTTTGGCTTTCTTTATCAATATTCCTTTGGCTATTTGAGGTCTTTTCTGGTTTCATGCAAATTTTAGGATTATTTGTTCCATTTATTTGAAAAAAATGGGTAGGGTTTTGATAGGTATTGCATTAAATGTGTAGATTGCTTTAGGTAGCATAGACATTTTCACAATATTTATTCTTCCAATCTTGGAGCATGGAACATTTTTCCATTTCTATCTTCTTCAAATTCTTTCATGAGTACTTTATAGTTTCCTGAGTACAGATTCTTTGCCTCTTTGGTTAGGTTTACTCCTAGATATCTTCTGGTTTGGGGTGCAACTGTAAATGGGATTGACTCCTTAATTTCTCTTTCTTCAGTCTTGTTTTTAATGTAGAGAAATGCAACTGATTTCTGTGCATTCATTTTATATCCTGACATGTTACTGAATTCCTGTACAGGTTCTACCAGTTTTGGAGTGGAGTCTTTTGGGTTTTCCACATATAGTATCATATCATCTGCAAAGATTAATAGTTTGATTTCTTTTTTTTTTTTTTAAGATTTTATTTATTTATTTGACAGAGAGAAATTACAAGTACACTGAGAGGCAGGCAGAGAGAGAGAGAGAAGGAAGCAGGCTCCCTGCTGAGCAGAGAGCCCGATGCGGGACTCGATCCCAGGACCCTGAGATCATGACCTGAGCCGAAGGTAGCGGCTTAACCCACTGAGCCACCCAGGTGCCCCGACAGTTTGATTTCTTATGTGCCGATCTGGATGCCTTTAATTTCTTTTTGTTGTCTGATTGCTTAGGCTAGGACTTCTAGTACTATGTTGAATAGCAGTGGTGATAATGGACATCCCTGCCGTGTTCCTGACCTTAGGGGAAAAGCTTTCAGTTTTTCTCTATTGAGAATGATATTTGTGGTGGGTTTTTCATGGACAGCTTTGATAATATTGAGGTATGTGCCCTCTATCTATCCCTACACTTTGAAGAGTTTTGATCAGGAAGGGTCAAATGCTTTTTCAGCATCTATTGAGAGTATCATATGGTTCTTGTTCTTTCTTTTATTAATTTATTGTATTACATTGATTGATTTGCAGATGTTGAACCAAACTTTGCAGCCCTGGAATAGATCCCATTTGGTCGTGGTGAATAATCTTTTTAATGTACAGTTGGATCCTATTGGCTAGTATTTTGATAAGAATTTTTGCATCTGTGTTCATCAAGGATATTGGTCTGTAATTCTCTTTTTTGATGGGATTCTTGTCTGGTTTTGGGATCAAGGTGATGCTGTCCTCATAAAATGAGTTAGGAAGTTTTCCTTCCATTTCTATTTTTTAGAACAGTTTCAGGAGAATAGGTGTTAATTCTTCTTTAAATATTTGGTAGAATTACCCCGGGAAGCCATCTGGCCCTGGGCTTTTGTTTGTTTAGAGATTTTTGATGACTGTTTCAATCCCCTTACTGGTTATAGGTCTGTTAAGGTTTTCTATTTCTTCCTGGTTCAGTTGTGGTAGTTTATATGTCTCTAGAAATGCATCCATTTCTTCCAGATTGTCAAATTTGTTGGCATAAAGTTGTTCATAGTATGTTCTTATAATTGTCTGTATTTCTTTGATGTTAGTTGTGATTTCTCCTCTTTCATTCATGATTTTATTTATTTGGGTTCTTTCTCTTTTCTTTTTGATAAGTGTGGCCAGGGGTTTATCAATCTTATCAATTCTTTCAAAGAACCAACTCCTATTTTTGTTGATTTGTTCTACTGTTTTTTTGGTTTCTATTTCATTGATTTATGCTCTGATCTTTATGATTTCTCTTCTCCTGCTGGATTTAGGCTTTCTTTGTTGTTCTTTCTCTAGCTCCTTTAGGTGTAGGGTTAGGTTGTGTATTTGAGACCTTTTTTGTTTCTTGAGAAAGGCTTGTACCGCTATATATTTTCCTTACAGAACTGCCTTTGCTGTGTCCCATAGATTTTGAACTGTTGTGTTTTCATTATCATTTGTTTCCATGAATTTTTTCAATTCTTCTTTAAATTCTTAGTTGATCCACTCATTCTTTAGAAGGATGCTGTTTAGTCTACATGTATTTGTGTTCTTTCCAAATTTCCTCTTGTGACTGAGTTCTAGCTTCAGATCATTGTGGTCTGAAAATATGCAGGGAATGATCCCAATCTTTTGATACTGGTTGAGACCTGATTTGTGACCCAGGATGTGATCTATTCTGGAGAATGTTCCATGTGCAGTAGATAAGAATGTGTATTCTGTTGCTTTGGGATGAAATGTTCTGAATATATCTGTGATGTCCATCTGGTCCAGTGTGTCATTTAAGGCCTTTATTTCCTTGTTGATCTTTTGCTTGGATGATCTGTCCATTTCAGTGAGGTGAGTGTTAAAGTTCCCTACTAATATTGTATTATTGTCGATGTAATTCTTTGATTTTGTTATTAATTGGTTTATATAGTTGTCTGCTCCCATGTTAGGGGCATAGATATTTAAAATTGTTAGATCTTGTTGGACATACCCTTTGAGTATGATGTAGTGTCCTTCCTCATCTTTTGTTATAGTCTTTGGCTTAAAGTCTAATTGATCTAAGGATTGCCACCCCAGCCTTCTTCTGATGTCCATTAGCATGGTAAATTGTTTTCCACCACCTCACTTTAAATCTGGAAGTGTCTTCATGTCTAAAATGAGTTTCTTGTAGGCAGCATACTGATGGGTTTTGGTTTTTTATCCATTCTGATACCCTGGGTCTTTTGATTGGGATATTTAGCCCATTAACATTCAGGGTAACTATTGAGAGATATGAGTTTAGTACCATTGTATTGCCTGTAAGGTGACTGTTACTGTATATTGCCTGTTCTTTCTGATTTACTACTTTTAGGGTCTCTCTTTGCTAAGAGGACCCCTTTCAATATTTCCTGTAGAACTGGTTTGGTGTTTGCAAATTCTTTCAGTTTTTGTTTGTCCTAGAAGCTTTTTATCTCTCCTTTTATTTTCATTGATAGCCTAGTTGGATACAGTTATTTTTGGCTGCATGTTTTTCTACTTTAGTGCTCTGAATATATCATGCCAGTTCTTTCTGGCCTGCCAGGTCTCTGTGGATAAGTCCTCTGCCAATCTAATATTTTTACCATTGTATGTTACAGACTTCTTTTCCCGGGCTGCTTTCAGGATTTTCTCTTTGTCACTGAGACTTGTAAATTTTACTATTAGGTAAATTTGAGGGGGGGTTCTCTGTATCTCCTGGGTTTTGATGCTTGTTCCCTTTGCCATATTAGGGAAATTCTCTATAATAATTCTCTCCAATATGCCTTTTGCTCCCATCTCTCTTTTTTCATCTGGAATCCCAATTATTCTAATATTGTTTTGTATTATGGTATCACTTATCTCTCAAATTCTCCCCTCCTGGTCCAATATTTGTTTGTCTCTCTTTTGCTCAGCTTCTTTATTCTCTGTCATTTGGTCCTCTATATCACTAATTCTTTCTTCTGCCTCATTTATCCTAGCAGTAAGAGCCTCCATTTTTTATTACGCCTCATTAATAGCTTTTTAAATTTCAACTTGGTTAGATTTTAGTTCTTTTATTTCTCCAGAAAGGGCTTTTATCTCTCCAGAGATAAAATCTAATATCTTCCATGCCTTTTTCTAGCCTGGCTAGATCCTTGAGAATTGTCATTCTGAACTCTAGATCTGACATATTACCAAAGTCAGTATTGATTAGGTCCCTAGCCTTTGGTATTGTCTCCTGTTCTTTTTTTTTGTGGTGAGTTTTTCCACCTTGTCATTTTGTCCAGATAAGAATATCTGAAGGAGCAAATAAAATACTAAAAGGGTGGCAAAAATCCCAGGAAAATGCACTTTAACCAAATCAGAAGAGACCCCAAATCATGGAGAGGAAAAAGAGGATAAAAAGTCAGAAAAAAAATTTAAAAAAAGAAAAGAAATTTTGAAAAATATATAAAAAAGGAAAAATATATATATTAGACTGTTGACTAGCACAAGGTCACCCACTTAATTTTGGGAGAATTTTGGTCTCTTAGAAGAAACTACCTCCCCAAAATTTAAAGAATGAAAAACATATATAAGGGTAAACACAATGAAGAAATGGAATATGCCTATAAAGATGATTTTTTTTTTAATTTATAAAAAAGGAGTTGATAAAGTAAGTTGGTTGGAGAATAAAGAAAAAGTGGAGAGATTTTGCTCAGGCTGGAGACTAGAATAAACCCAGAGCTAGATTTAGGGTATATTTTGATCTATTAGAAGAAGTTGTACCCCAAATTTTTTAGAAGAAAAAACCCTATGTGTATACAAAAAATAAAGTTAGACACAATGAAGAATAAAATATGACTGTAATAAAGGTTCAAAAAAGATTATTTTTTTTAATGAAAGGTATTATTAAGATAGACTAGTTAAAAAACGTTAAAAGAGGAAAGGGTAAAAGTTAAAAAAAATAGAAGAAGAAAAAAAATTAAATTAAAAAATTTAAATTAACTGCAAGACTAAAGAATCATGGGCAGAAAGCCATGAATTCCATGCTTTGCTTTCTCCTCTTCTGGAATTCCACTGTTCTTCTTGGTAAGTGAACTTAGTCCTGGCTGGATTTCTTGCTGTTCTTCTGGGGGAGGGGCCTGTTGTAGTGATTCTCAAGTGTCTTTGCCCCAGGTGGAATCGCACCGCCCCTTACCAGTGGCCAGGCTAAGTAATCCACTCAGGTTCGCTTTCGGGAGCTTTTGTTCCCTGAACGCTTTCCATAGAGTTCCGGAGGACAGGAATGAAAATGTCAGCCGCCCATTCTCTGGCCCAGAGGACCCGAGAGCTCAAGGCCCCGCTCCTCAGTGCGCCCTCAGAGAAAAGCGCTCAATCACTCCTGTCTCCCTGGCCTCTGGCTGTGCTCTGAGCTCACTGAGCCTGTGACCAGTTCAAGGTAACCCCCAGCTGAGAGCTCACTCCTCGGCTCTGTCTCTGTAGCTGGCTTCCCCACTCTAATACCTGCAAGCTCTGCAACACTCAGACACCCCCGATCCTTCTATGACCCTGCGGGACCTGGGGCAACAATGACCCCACGTGGGCTTCACCCCGGTTTAGCCTCTGGAGTGATGTCCCTCAGTGGAGCAGAATTTTAAAAGTCCTGATTTTGTGCTCCGTTGCTCCGCTGCTTGCCGGGAGCTGGCCCCTCTTCCCCCGGTCTATCTTCCTGTAGCTTTGGATTCACTTCTCTGCTGTCCTACCTTTCAGAAAGTGGTCGATTTTCTGTTTCTAGAATTGTTGCTCTTCTTCTCTTCAGTCTCTTGTTGGATTTGTAGGTGTTTGCAATGGATTGATAAGCTATTTAACTGATATCCTGCTACCTGATGCAGTCTCAGCCTGCCACTTCTCTGCCATCTTGACTCCCCTCCAGATTGGTCTTTAAATCCATGTGTTGTCTTTTTTACCTCCAGAGTTCATCAAATTTAGTAGTCGCATTTATGTGCATTTGTGTGTGTGTGTGTGTTTTAATAAGCCCAAAGGCATTTGGGAAATGATGTGTTTTAATATACAAGAAATATAAATAGTATAACATTTTGCTGGAATTTAGAAAATCTGAACTACTGCTGGCAGAAATACAACTTCATTAAAATTTAGAGAACAAATTCATGAAAAATTTATGCATTGATATTTTCAGCATACTGAATTGTGATTTCAAACATATTCCTGAGAATTCATTAAGAAAAGTCTTATATCATATTTTAAAATGATTTTTAGGGACTGGAATTGCATTTTGCTTTAAGGACTAATACACATTTTTACATTTTTATATACAGTCCTTTAAGTCAAATTTACAAATGTATTAGCTTTAAAAAGCTCTCAGTTTCCTCATCTGTGGAAAAAGAACACTCTTGAAACCTCATGAGTTACACCAACAGATCCCTCAGGTGTAAAACTATCTCATTTTATTATGAAACTGTATAGGCTTTGGTGCTGGATCAGAACAGTTAACTATTATATTATCAGACTTACTTAATTGATTATGTTCTAAAGATAATAAGAACAGAGATGATTAACACTATTTATGCTTCCCCTGGGCCAGTCACTTTGCTAAATACTTTGGAAAAGTTATCCTAATTTTATAATACTAGCTAAGATAGATATCATTACTATCCACTTTTAACAATGATAGCTATCAGGCCTAGAGGGAACACATGTCTGTCTCCTGTAAATGAAACCCTCCCCAATGTTTTCTTTCTTTCTTTTTTTTTTTTTTTTCTTTCATCATATCTCCCCTTTTATGGTTTCATTTGTAAGGCAGTTTTTAGTACTAGGATTAATTCTAATTTGAAAAAAAAAAAAGTAATTTTTATTTGTGAACCCAATGTGTGTCCTTGTTCTAGGAAAATATAAATGCTGTTTTGGAAACCAACTGGAGAAATCTGAATATAAACTGGGTATTAGACAACATAAGGAAGTGACTGTTAATTTTCTTCAGATGTTGCAAATTACCTTGAAGTAGTTCAGGAAAAAAAAAAAAATGCAATATGGCTCTGTCAGTATGCTAAACCTGCTAAGTCTAGGGGGTGCCTGAGTGGCTCTGCAGGTTAGGCATCTGACTCTTGGTTTCAGCTCAGGTCATGATCTCATGGGTTTTGGAATCAAGCCCCATGACAAGCTCTACCTTGGGCTCTGCATTCAGCGAGGAGTCAATTGGAATATGGATGTATGTTTTAGTAGTATATTTAAGTTCTTCGGTGTATTTAATTTTTTCAAAAGAAAAAACAATGAGAAAACAAATATTTTCTATGTTCTAGCTTTGTGGTGGCATTAGAGATTTGGGAACTCATACAGTCTGTCATCCTAAAATGACATTCTATCTGTCACATCTCCAACCAGTGGTGCTTCTGCTTCTCCTTGGATATACCTGAAGGTTCAATGCTAGGTTCTTCAGAACCAAGAGATAAAGTAGTCCAGGCAAATTTTACCAGTAAAAACCAAAACAATGAATGAGCTTCATGACCTGCAACACTAATCCTCATGTAGATGAGGTGTCTTTAGGCCATAGGAAACAACTTCACTCAAGATCGTTGTGTGTAGTGGGGCGCCTGGGTGGCTCAATGAGTTAAGCCTCTGCCTTCTGCTCAGGTCATGATCCCAGCGGCCTGGGATCCAGTCCCGCATCGGGCTCTCTGCTCAGCAGGGAGCCTGCTTCCTCCTCTCCTCTCTCTGCCTGCCTCTCTGCCTACTTGTGATCTCTCTCTGTCAAATAAATAAATAAATAATCTTAAAAAAAATAATAAAAAAAAAAACCTGACATGAGGGGTACCTGGGTGGTTCAGTTGGTTAAGCGTCAGGTTAATCATCATCATCACATCATGATCCCAGGGTCCTGGGATTGAGTTCCACACTGGGCTCCTTGCTCACAGGGGAGCCTGCTTCTCCCTCTCCTCCCTACTTGTGTGTTCTTTTTATCTCTCTTTCTCTCAATTAAATAAATAACAATCTTAAAAAAAAAAAAAAAAGCAACCCTGACATGAATATCCCAATCATTTTGATAGATGTGACCCTAGCATGGCCATGTATTTCTTACAATACATATATTAGCTATAGGTTTAACACCAAGCCTTTAAAATCTTTCCTCTGATTTATTTCTCACCAAGGCAGGTGGATTATTATAAGTTATCTTCCAAAACAGATAATCTCAAAGGAAAGAACATACTTTAACAAGCTTATATGAATATTCTGATTTAAATAGTACTGTGTGTGTGTGTATATATATATATATATATATATATATATTTTTTTTTTTTTTAATTTCAATGTTACAAGGACTTAAACGAATCTAAATTCAATTGCATTGTGTTTTCATTAGATTATCATTCCAGGTTTGTAAAATACTTTTGTCTTACAGTGCTGCCAAGAATAACAATAGAGAAATCCTCATGTTTCAAAACTACATAGCTATGTAAAACAAAAAAAACAATTTAATAAGTAAATATTGTAAAAGCTGTGAGAAATAGGTTCTAGAAGCCCATTCATTTTATTCACAAGAGTGCCCTTAGGATGTGACTCAGTGCCTAGTCATTATTACACAGTATAAGTTTAGTTACCTGAATTCCACGCCCCTGTTTACAGTAAACTGGAAAGGGACAAAAGATGTGCCAGTCTGACCCCAGGGATGAGAAAGAAAATTTATCAAGGAAGAGACAGAAAGCCCAGATAACTAGGGGCTTTTCAGTTTATGAATAAGCTTCTCTGCTCACATCTCAACACCTCTATCCTATTACTGCATTACAGCATAGTACAATAGTGTTTGGTCATAATATAGGCAACAAGTCACCTACAACATCATCACTCAGTATTTACTGATTTTCTACTGCATTGTAGGTTTATATGGCACTGTTCCTGCTCTCAAAGAAGCTTAAAATCTCCCAGTGCAGAAAATATCAAGTTATATTTATTACATTTTGATTGGTAAGTTAGTATACATGGGATACAATTTGAAAACCAAGTCCAGTAATTTTTTTAAGTGCAAAAATGTACATTTTGATCTAAAATAGGTTGTTCTGTAGAAGTTCTAGGAAGTCAACTGTCTTAATATGATTCTCATATATCTTTGATGGTGTGACATTTAGTGTTCATTTATATCTAATTAAAATATTTTGGGGACCTGGGTGGCTCAGTGCGTTAAGCCGCTGCCTTCGGCTCAGGTCATGGTCTCAGGGTCCTGGGATCGAGTCCCACATTGGGCTCTCTGCTCGGCGGGGAGCCTGCTTCCCTTCCTCTCTCTCTCTGCCTGCCTCTCTGTCTACTTGTGATCTCTCTCTGTCAAATAAATAAATAAAAATCTTTAAAAAAATATTTTGGGGATGCCTTGGTGGCTCAGTGGGTTAAAGTCTCTGCCTTTGGCTCAGGTCATGATCCCAGGGTCCTGGGATTGAGCCCCACATTGGGCTCTCTGCTTCCTCCTCTCTCTCTGCCTGCCTCTCTGCCTACTTATGATCTCTGTCTGTCAAATGAATGGATAAAACCTTAAAAAAATAAAATATTTTGTTAAAGATAAAATCTTGATTAGGTATATGAATAGTATACCACTAAAATAGGCATAATTTGAAAAATAATTCTTCATCTTTACTTTTTTTTGTTTAGTTTCATCTTAATTTTAATTTTGTAATAAATATAATTTTATAAAATTTATGTATAACTGAATATAAACAACAGGTTTCTCTTACCATAATTTATGTGGATTTGAAAATTTCATTGTATCTTTCTAACAACATTTTTCTTGACAAAGTAACAATCTGAGGAGTACAATATAGAATTTCAAATATTCATGACATTCGGTTGTCTTATATTATGTTTATATATATATATCTATAATATATATATATATATCTACATTATTTTGATTTAATATAGTACCATGACTAGTAATCTACATCAATAGACTAATAATAACTGTCATCACATATATATGACAAAGAAGATTGAAAAAGCTATTCTCATTAGATTATTGTTAGTTGAATATGGATTATGTAATCCCTAAAGAAAAGAGTTATAATTTTGTATAATATATACGCTATCACTTGCTAGGTATTTTTAAAAATATATATTTTTCCACAAATATTATTTCCACAATATCCACAAATATATTTTTTTAAGATTTTATTTATTTATCAGAGAGAGAGAGATGGAGAGAGAGAGAGCACAGGCAGACAGAATGACAGGCAGAGGCAGAGGGAGAAGCAGACTCCCTGCCGAGCAAGTAGCCCGAAGCGGGACTCGATCCCAGGACGCTGGGATCATGACCTGAGCCGAAGGCAGCTGCTTAACCAACTGAGCCACCCCGGCGTCCCTATCCACAAATATTTTTTGTGATTATATTACCAGGTAATTGTCTGTGTTTCTGCTCATTTGTGATCTAAGATCCACAGTTAAGTTTACATATTCTGAAATTTAAATAAAATTGAGTCAAACTCCTTATCATACATCCATGAAAATACCAAATTCCCTCCTGCTCTATATATTTCTAAGGGCTTATATTTCCATAGACCTTCGTTCCTCTCTGCATTTTTGCCCTCCTTGATCAATTGCTTTTAGTTGAGATTAATTTTCTATGACTGTTCCCTTCTCACTCTATTGTAGTGATTCGACATTTTTAAACTCTTTAGAAAACATCCACTTACATAATTTGTGTGTATGGAAAATTTTGCAAAAGTGTTTAGGGGTGACATAGTAACTTTACAAAAGCAGGAATGAAAATAACTCAAAATTATATTTATCTGGTTTTCATCTGATGATGTAGAAAATTAGAGAAAGCATTGCCCCTACATTGAAGACAATAGCAAGTCACAAAATCCTAAAGTTCATGCCTTTTTTTTTTTAACCCATCAGAGGTGTCAATAAAAAACTGCATTGGACAAGTTAAACACATAAGATAATTTTTTATACAAGACTACTATATAGGAGAGAGAGTTTGAACTCAACTCTGCTGCAATAAAAGGCAAGAGACTTCTTTTTTTTTTTTAGATTTTATTTACTTATTTGACAGAGATCACAAGTAGGCAGAGAGGCAGGCAGAGAGAGAGAGGGGGGGGGGAAGCAGGCCCCCTGCTGAGCAGAGAGCCCGATATGGGGCTCGATCCCAGGACCTTGGGATTATGACCAGAGCCGAAGGCAGAGGCTTTAACCCACTGAGCCATCCAGGCGCCCCGGCAAGAGACTTCTTAAGTACTGAGGTGTGTTAGCAGAAAAGTACTGGGTGACATTAAGGGGGAGGTTGGTTAATGTGATTAAGTCTTCTGTGTGTGTTAATAGTGCTCATTAATAGAAACAGGTAGATAGAAGCACTGGCTTTCTTGATTATTACACTTCAAAGGGGTGGTTCCTGGGTCCTTGAGAATATTCCTGGGTTGTAAACCTGGCAAGAGGCTAGGAGGATATTTGCATCTCCAAGGGGGACAGAAAGAATTTAAAACTGCAAGTTTGCTGAAGGAAATGCTCTAAGAAAAGAGAACTCAATGATCTGTAATTAGGAAGAAATCTACCTAAATTTTACTCAAGATACCAGAAATGTTAAGGTCATCTTCCTCAGAAGTTAAAACACAACCCACTAACCTGAAGTCTAGGGAAAGAAAAGATACTTGCTGAAAGAAATGCTATGCAAATCTTGCTTCTCTTGGACAGACGCCATTGGGTATTGATAAGGTTAATTCAGCTAAAGAGTTGATACATTGGTTGAGCTTGGATCATCTTATGATGTCAAAAAGTAAGCAATTTCTTGAAAAACAAAAACAAAAATTATAAAACCAAAACAAACAGTGAGGACATGTTAAAAAGAAATAGTAACAAATACAAAAGTTGTGGCAATTTGGTCAACAAAACAGGATTAAAATCCACGGACTACAATAATTATCCAGGACTCCATAATGGTAGAAATAAATAACTGAAAAAATGTAATGTGAAAGAAGAGATGGCTCCTCCTTATATTTCTATATATATATGTGTGTGTGTGTGTGTGTGTATACATATATATAATAAATATGTATATATATAATATTAGCAACAATGTTACAGATGAAAAATGGCAGTTAGACACACAGTAATATGGTCTTGGTAGAGAGGTATCTATTATTATTGGCTCATTATTGCATCCTCATTATTGCTTACCCTCTATGTTGTGGAAATCATTTTAGGATCTATTACTGACCATCCAGGCACTCAACTGGACATTGCTGTATCCAAATATAACCATAGGTGACCAAGTCTCAGAGAGAAAAGATTTTTCTATTCCAACTCCCTGAGAACCCATTTCTCCAATTGATTGACGTTAGGAGTGAGTCTTTAGAATAGAAAAATGTACTTTCCAAATGTCTCCTTACAGGCTCCAAAAGTGTGCCTGGTCCAAATGTTACATAAACACTGCACAACTATAGACTATTCCCACATGAATAGATCTTCTATTACAGTGGTGTTAGTTTTAGATCCTCCTGTAGTCTGCAATGTCTTGAAATTTACCAGAAACTGGTAAATGATTTCTAAAATTCTAAATTGCCTATAAAAATGCAGGCATACTTAGAAAGTAAATAAATGTAATTGGCTGCAAGGGTAGTGCCTATAGTAGATGTTTCCTAAGTAAACACTTTTCTCATTAGAATTTTTGGAATTAAGAAAGAAAGATCATTCTTAGAAAAAGAATTCCAACTCATCTTGATCAGTTGAATATGTTTTATTTATATATACACTGCATATTTCTATTTTCTCTAAGCCTTCTTAAGCTAAAGATTAATTTCATAAATCTCCAAATGAATTCTGAACTGTTTTCCCAGAAACAGGACCCTGAATGTTAACTCACTGGAATGTAAATAAAAATTGAGAGAGAAAAAAATAAATAAATAAAAATAAAATATTTCAGACAATTTGTAAGATGCAAATTTCAAATGCATGCTTCAGAGTTATTTATCTATCATCCATCTATCTACTTACATGTATTTATTTAAGATGATGTATAACAATCCAGCTAAGCTTCTTGGGGATCTTACAGGACCGAATACTGGAGCAATAATTAGGAATTGGTCCCGAGAGGCTAAGACCTTCTGAATGTTCCCTACAAGATTAAGAATCATCAAGAATTCTTCCAACTTCCAATTCTTTATAAAATGATAAAGTCTTCTGTGGGAATTTACAAAGTGAGGCAACATGGGAAAAATCAACACGGAAGAACTTAGAAGAGAATCTTTCAAGCTAGTTCCTCTTTCCAAGAATGAGCCTATATATTTCACAAGAATGTACACATAAGTTTAAAAAGATTTGCCACACAAGAATGAAATGAGATATTCACCTCCAAAGTTTGACATTGCATTTTTATTAACTATTATTAATAAAATGATTGTTAGGGATAAATAAATCACTGGGGAAAATAAATGAGAAATAAGTGTATGGATAAAATGGTAGGTAGAAAAAAGTGCTACCTGATAGAGAAGAACTGAGATGGACTTCTCTCATTCACTTGCTGGCCTACTTTGAACAAGTCATTTAGACTCATCACTTCAGTGTAACATACTGAGAATTGGTGTATGTTGGTATAATTTAACTAGTTATCATCCAGTCATCTGGACCATAGAAATTTTCAAAGTGCATTTCATCTACACCTGGAATAGATTAAAGCTTATCAGTATAATGAGTTAATAGTGTGGTATTTTGAATAGTTTTTCTCCTTATTTATGACATAACTTTACTGTCTGCATTTTCTTGTTTTATTTTTTAAAAAAACTTTATGATAAAGGAAACACAGAAGAGTGTTCCCAGAGAGTCACAATGTTTGTATATTATTCTGGTGATTCAAACAGTTCACAAAGAATTCAAGTTCAAGTGTTAAAAACACAGCTCATTTTTATATATTTAACTTCATCATAATGCCTAAAGTATTCATAATTCTCCAAACAAATATCATTCTGAAATCTGCTAAATTACCTTGTCAGATCTCAGTTAAAGGACTCTTCTCTCCATATGCAATGCAGGCAAGTTCTTTTTATGCAGTTCCAAAGAAATTATTTTACGTGGGTATTTACATTAAAATCTGGTACCCTGACTGCCTGAAATTCAAAATGTGTAAAAAGTTCCTTTGCTGCTGCACTCATGAAAACCAGTGTTACCAGAAACACCTATCGCACATCAGCAGCAATAACAATCCACTTAATGTGTATAAATTAAATCTATATGGTCAGAACATTTACCGAAATTAAATAAACAGAACGTAATTCCTCCTGTCTTCTGAATGTGAATTTAGAGAGGCAAACATCTGGATTAGAAAGGCACTTAGCAGAATAGACGGATTTTCCGTGTAAAATTTCATTCATGAACCAGAAATGAGGCTCTCTGCTCCAGAGGCAGCATCTGACACATAAGCCTAACTTAGTACCGAGGATATAGATAAAGCTGTGCTTATGGAGGAACACAGACAGATAATAAAATTATGTCCTCAATGAGTGAAGCTTTGCAAGGTAAAACTCCAGGGTGTTTGCAGGAACCTTTCAGGAAGATATATACTACTTCTACTGCAGCCACAATACAAACAGCTCACAAAGAAAATCTATAGTAATTAGAAACATTTTCAAAGTAAAAGATGAGATAGAATGTTCTTTGCCAAAGGTACTTAAGGAGGGGATTGCATAGGCCCACAAAATTAAAAAAAAAAAAAAAGTGAGGAATGAACATATGTTGCAAATTATTCTATTTTACCAAACAAGGTCATAAAAACACAAATACACACCCCACACATTCAAAACAAAACAAAACAAAACAAAAAAAAGGTTGAGGGAAAAACTTCAAACACACAAAAAAAACTTTAACACATACCAGCTGCTATCACTATCATTTTTTTTTTTTTTTAAAGAAGAGTATTTTAACATAAAAATAATTAGGAAGGGCCCATAATGGCAAAGGACAAACTTTCCCAAGAAAGACTGGCTGGTACTGTGACTGGTTTCATCTCACCCCTACCCTTTCAGCCCCACCTCATTGTTTGACAATCTCTTGGGATGTTTTGATTGTCACAGCTGGGGTGAAGGTGCTATTGGCTTCAACTTCGTAGAAGCCAGAGACGCTGCTAATCATCCTACAGGACAAGCTCCCCACAACAAGGAAGGATCTGATCCAAAATGTCAATAGTACAAACCAGACTAATGTTTTGCCAAAGGGTCAGTGGATACTGACTCAGATTGATCCTCATGTGCTATCCAGATTATGGAGCCAGTGATATGGCTGGAGTGGGCAATTAGACAGACATGAGCTAGAGGCAAAGGTAGTGATAAATAGGAGCCTGAGGGCACAACATCTTAACTTTGGGGCTTTTACTGTCCTGGCCTTAGGCTTCCAACACCCTGGGGCTAACATACCCAAGAGCCACAGATACAGAACAGGTACTCTCCTCTTCAACCTCTGTCCCATGGTAACCTATAGCTTCATTGTAAGATATTTACATTGTGGTTTTAGATGTTCTCACCACCATCCTCCCCTCACCTCCATGGGGGAAGGTGGCCATGAAAGTTCCAGAAAGAACCTTGTAGGATTCAAAACTACTCCTTCCAGTGGCAGGAGGATTCTGTTAGATGACTGGAAACCACTCAGTCAGAGACTACCCTAGCTATGACCCCTAACCTACACAAACATAAAAAGACAAGACCCACAGCCCCCACCTCAACTCCTGTGTAGATGTCACCTTCAGGCCTGCCTGTTCTACCATCTTGAGAGTGTACTGTCCTTAATAAACTGCTTTGTGCTTGCTACCTTCTCTGGCTGTTTTTATTCAAGTACAGATCCTCTCAGATGACTCTTTCCTGGGGAATCCAAGAACCAAGACCATTCATAGAAGGTAGACTCTCCAACCCATAACAGTATCTGCTGTGTTAGTCTGTCTTTCAACCTGTATTTTGTTTTCAATTATTCTTAATAATAATTCAGCAACAGACCTGCAGTGGTGAAGTTCTTCACTATCAGTTAGAACCAGACTGAAAAAAATTGGTCACTAACTGTAGTTCTAGTACTTTGATACAGATTCTATGTGCTTATTGGTTAGTGGAATGAATTTATAACTATGGTTTTCTCTAGATAGTGAAGTTGTAAGTAGCTATTTTTTTTTCCTAAAAATTATTTGGACCATGTGGGTACATAAAATTATGCATAAACTGTAAATGGCATGGTGAACTTTTTTTTGTCTGTGTACTTTCATACATATAGTACGTGTGTATTTATAGGATATTGTTTTATATATCAAAGATTTGAAAGTGCTATTTCAATGGTTATCTCTGAATACTAGATATATATGTGACTATTCTACAAATTTATATTGTGTATATATATTTTTATATCTATTTATATATTATAAAATGTATATTATATATATATTTATATATTATAAAAGAGATCATATAATATACATTATTCTGTTATTTCTTATTTTTCAAACTCAATATAAAGCATTTTGATATCCATACAATATAGCTTCATCACAATTTTAAATCTTTTATTTCATTGTATGGATCCAGTCTCATCTACTTATAAGTTTTCAATGATTATCAGGTAATTTCTATTTAGATAGATGATAGATAGATAGATATACATGTTTGTATGTCTATATGCATATATTTTTGTGTATTGAGAAGGCAGTGATAGATACTTTTCTATATCTCTACAAATGTGTCTGGGGGAAAAATTCTAGAAGACAAAGAGGAAGACTTTTATAAAGGCCTTCAATGCATAATTTTTTATTTCCTTTCAGAAAGTTTACCCTAATTAATATCCCCCAAACTGTGTATAAGTGTCCATTTACCAAAAAACTTTCCTGATGATGGATATCAACAATCTTTCATTTTTGTAAACATGTTAAAAGATAGAATTTCAGCACTTTTGAGTTACACTTCCATACTCTCTGATGAGACAGAGCAGCTCTGTACGGTCGTGTGCACGTCCGTTTTGTGACTATCCTCTTCAGGTCCCACACCCATTTTTCTGTTGGTGGGAGGGAAGGTGAGGGAAATGGAGACATTTAAATTCTTAGTGATTAGCGAAAATCTATTTATATATAAACGCTTTCTTATATAAATTGTGATCATTAGCTCTCCAAATTGATGTCTTGTAACAATTTTTCAGACTCGATCTTGTGCTTTGTTTGTTTGGTTTGATTGATTTTTTTTTCCCATTCTCAGGAGTAAAGTTTGCCTGCCTTTTTCTTTGTTTTTCTGTCTTTGGTATCATAGAGTGTCCTTTAGTATCACAAGGTTGTAAAAATAAATATTTATTCTTTTTATCTAGTACAGATTGTGTTCGTTGTGTTCTTCAGTTCGTTGCACACTATCACTCCTGATAAATAGAGGCTCCCCTACCTCAAAATAACCTCCCTTCCCTTCCTCCTTTCTTCTTCCCTTCCCTTTTCCTTCCTTCCTTCCCCTTTTATTTACCACTCCCCATGCTTGTTTCTCTATTCCTTCCCTGCAAAGGAAAACATACTTTTTCTTAACCTTGACTTAGAGGGCTCATACTTAATTCACTGCACAATATGGGAATCCCTTATGATTATACATTAATGCATTTTATAAACACTATACTTGAATAAAGCTGACCATGTGTTAGGAACCTATTACGTTTCTATCACGGTACTAGATCTTTTACATACATTTTTTCCAATTACAATACTTCAAGGTATGAATTATCTAAATCAATATATAAGGTATAATAATATCAGAGAAATAAAATTACTAAAATTCATCTAGTCATTCCAATAAAAGGAGTCAAGATTTACCCCAGCAACAAGGACTCTAAAACCAGGGCACTTTTTTTTTTTTTAACCTATTGGTGCCTCTTATAAAAATAGAAGCAAATAGTTCTGCATATTTTCAGAAACTATATTCTGGAAATGGTATCCCTGTTTTCCATCACACCATTTTACATAATCTTAAATTATTATTTTTAAAAATTTTTAAAGTAGTTTCCATGCTCAGCTTGGGGCTTGAACTCACAACCCTGAGATCAAGAGTCATAAGCTCTACTAACTAAGCCAGCCAGGAGCTCCCTCATTTTACATAATTTTAAGAAATTTTAGTAACAGTAGTTCTTAATGTCATTTCACAGAATAACACTAACCTAATGTTGCATTCATGGCTACACAATTGTAAGCAAATGGATGTGGACATCAGCTGTGATAACAATCTAGATTCTACTTCCATACAGCTCAATTTCAAATTGAAGTTTCTTTCCTTTTTTTTTGATTCTGTTTGTTTGACAGACAGAGATCACAAGCAACCAGAGAGGCAGGCAGAGAGAGAAAGCAGGGAAGCAGGCTCCTCGCTGAGCCGAGAGCCCGACACAGAGCTCAATTCCAGGACCCTGGGATCATGACCTGAGCCAAAGACAGACACTTAACAACTGAGCCACCCAGACACCCCATATCTAGCACTTTTGCCAGGACTTTGCAGACTGATTTGGTTCAAGCAGTCCTACTGAAAGAAAGCCTGGTCTGTAGGAAGGGTGGTTATGCTGTACAGGGGAAGAGCAGGAGGACAAGCAGGTCCTTGAGGTAGGCACATCTTGGTCAGTCTCAGATCTGTTACTTCACATGATGGGATAGTGGGTACTTATGTAAAAATTGTGTTTCTTTTTCTATATCTTAGAAGTGGGGATATACCTCAGAGTGGTTGTGGAGAAATTTTAAAATGTAAAGTGCTTGCTACATACTAAGCATTTGGTAAATAATCCTTAGGTTATTCCTGCTGCTACTATTATTACCATCATCAGCAAAGTAGGCAACAGTGATATGACAGGGCATATCCAGATATGCTATGGATAAAAGACATAACTTTTGAAAATAAATTTGGATTTTTTTAAACTAGGCATCTATTTTCTTGTCATACTGACTCCTCCATGGAAGGCTGTGCTAATTCCAGCCTCCCCAAAAGTTTACTTTGGATGCAAACTCTATGATCATAGTCTCTCACATCACATTTGCCCAATTTCAAGTATACAATTCCTTCTTGATTTAATAGGCTATAGAAAATCACATGCTTATTCAAAGACGCAAATCTACAACACAGGACAGCGGGATAGATACGCAATTTTAGTACAACAGGAAATTGGAAGAGTTAAAAAAATTGCCATTATCAAACTCAATTTTACTAATTTGTGAAACTTTAAAGTTCCATCAGAAAACCAAAGATTAATGCTATTCACAGATTTTAAAAGTGTTTTTTAAAAAGGTAAATATGTCTTATTATTAATTTTAGAGGACTTTTATTTCTTTTAAAGTTCTAACCTTCAAGTCAGATGAAACTGTAAAGCACTTGGTTGCTACCTAGGTACTTCATTACCTACCTAGGATCTCTTTTGCACCCTGGATTTTGCTAGAAAAGAGGTTTGGACACCTCATCTCTAGTTAAGCTTAAGAGAAAGAAAGGAGATCAAAAATCTATCACTTTTAATTTCAAGGATGGGCTGATGGTAGCTGGAGAGAGAGGGATAAAAATTTTCTAATTTGTTGCTTTGGAAGTACACAGTTTATATAAAAGACCCTGAACTGATGAAGAAACATTTGAGTGTCTTCCCTTAACTACACAGCCCAGACAGACAGTCGCTGTATATTCTCAAGTCATAGACTTCTAGAACTTACTCAAATTTCCTACTTGAGCAGTGCACTTGCCTTTATTAGTGTGGAATGTGATATTTTATCAGCCAGGTCATAATGTCTTCACATTTCTATTCTGCGGACCACATATTCCTTGTATATATGATCCAGGACCATGAATTTTACAAGCAAGTGTTTCCTGGACATTTCTTGGATACAGGTGACTCTTAGCTCCCTGGCAACAGCAAGGTATTGATTTTTTTTTTTTTTTTTGGTAATATTATGCTTTTTTGTATCTCTCTTAACATTCAACACACCCAGTGTCCCTTATAGCCTGATATCACTCCTGTTGTAATGTTCAACCCAAGGAAACAACACAGAGTTTCTTTCACTCTCAGCTATAGCTTAAAAATGGATCAGTGCAGGAACCTTACTAAAAGGCCACCATCCACAAATAAACCCACGGAAAAAAATCCTATTCGAAAGGTTTTACACGTAGGAGAAAATTTATTTGGCTCAGCCAATCATATTGGCTGTCCAGAAATTGTTCTGGAGAATGTGAAGAGGGCTAATCAGAAAAGTGAATGTTGCCTACCTGAGGAACTAACAGAAAGCTTATAAATGTGAATCCATTCATAAGGGATGATGATTATGGCAATGATAACAGTATTCGTGGTGATGAACACCATGATGGTGGTCACTTGTTTTATCACTTAACTGTGTGTTGTTTCTTACTAGTATTAACTCATAAGCTTCATAATAATCGTTTTAAAAAATAAGCAAACTGAGGGACACCTGGGTAGCTCAGGTAGTTAAACTTCTGTCTTCTGCTCAGGTCATGATCTCAGGCACCTGGGATTAAGTCCCACATCAGGCTTTTTGCTCAGTGGGGAGCCCGCTTCTCCCTTTGCCTGTCACTTGCTCTGCTTGTGCTCTCTCGACCTCTCTGACAAATAAATAAATAAAATCTATTTAAAAAATAAGCAAACAGATTGGCTGCACCAGCTTGCATTCCCACCAACAGCAAGGTAGGAGAAGAATAAATGACACAAGATGGGATTGGGAGGGAGACAAACCATAAGTGACTCTTAATCTCACAAAACAAACTGAGGGTTGCTGGGGGGAGGGGGTTTGGGAGAAGGGGGGTGGGGTTATGGACATTGGGGAGGGTATGTGCTATGGTGAGTGCTGTGAAGTGTGTAAACCTGGCGATTCACAGACCTGTACCCCTGGGGATAAAAATATATGTTTATGAAAAATAAAAAATTAAAAACAAAAACAAAACAAAAAGAATAAGCAAACATACATAGGAGTTAAGTCACTTGCTGAATGTCAACAGCTATAAGTGTCAGAATCAAAATTCAGACGTGGGAGTTTGATTCAAAAAATTGTGCTCTCTTTCTTTCCATTATCTTAGAATCAGAAAGAGAGAAACATGTCCAGGTATGACTTAGTTTTTTAAGACTTTTTTTTTTTTGAAGTAAGCTCTACACCCAACGTGGGGCTCAAACTTACAACCCCAAGATTAAGAGTCACATGCTCTACTGACTGAGCCAACCAGGAGCCCCCAAGTATGACTTTTTAAAGTATTTTTTTCTCTAGGCCCATCCATGTTGTTGAAATTGGGAAGGTTTTATTCTTTTTTATGGCTGAATAATATTCCATTGATACATACCATATCTTCTTTATTCATTCATCTATAGATGTACATTTGGGTTACTTCCATATCTTGGCTATTATAAATAATACTGCAATAAATAAAAGGGTGCATACAATGCTAAGTGAAGTAAGTCAGTCAGAGAAAGGCAAATAGCATATGAATTCATTCATGAATGAATGTGTAAGAAAGAAAAAAAATGAATAAACCAAAGAAAAAGACAGACAAAACAACAGACTCTTAAGTACAGAGAACAAATTGATGGTTGCCAGAGGGCAGGTGGTAATGTGAAATAGATAAAAGGAATTAAGAGTCCCCTTATTTTGATGAGCTCTGAGAAATGTATAGAACCACTGAATCATTATTTTGTACATTTGAAACTAATAAAACACTGTATGTTATATGTTGTATACATACACTGTATTATGCTAATTACACTTGAATAAAAATTTTAAAATAAATTAAAAATGAAAAAATATTAAAAAGCCTTATTCTTTAAAAGTACATGAGCTTTGGGGCGCCTGGGTGGCTCAGTGGGTTAAGCCGCTGCCTTCGGCTCAGGTCATGATCTCAGGGTCCTGGGATCGAGTCCCGCGTTGGGCTCTCTGCTCAGCGGAGAGCCTGCTTCCTCCTCTCTCTCTCTCTGCCTGCCTCTCTGCCTACTTGTGATCTCTCTCTGTTAAATAAATAAATAAAATCTTTAAAAAAAAAAAAAAAGTACATGAGCTTTATAGAGCTGATAACTCCAATCTGAGGGAAATTTTTATGTTCTATATCCATTCATATTTACATGGGATTTTAGCCAAGTCTTAGATATATATAGTATTACAGCCCATGCAACTCATAATAAGAAATACATGTTCACATTTCTAAAAATTAAACATACATTAAAAAATCACTCACTGATTAAAAATACGCATATATAGAAACCGAGATTTAGACTGTGGTACTTTCAGTATACGAGGTAATTTTTAGAATATCAAAGGATTTTTTTTAAAACAATATTTTTTGAGCTCCTTTTTCCTACTACCTTAGCCATTACTTGATACACATTGTCCTTAACAGGAAAAGAAGTAAGCATGTGTTTCATATCTCACTGGAGACTAATCATTCAAAATTACTTAATCTATATATGTTATGTTTTCAACATTATAAGAAATAGAAATTTTTCAATGAGAATAATTCAGAGAATGGGAAAAAAGGGCAGTGCTTGGAAGCCAGATGTCCATCATAAACACCTCTAAACTGAACAAGGCAAAAAATCATTTAAACTCTTTAGCCTCAGAAAAATTTTCTAAATGACTATTGACTGGGCAATTCCTTGCTAAAACATTATTTTCAAAAAATTATAATTACCCTACTTATTTGTAGGCAAGTTATTTATTGGTTAGATATGAATGTTATATCTAAAACAACTCCCCTCCCCCCAAATTTTCTGTGCATATTCCTTTTCCCAACGCACATTTATGGTCAACATGATTCATTCATTTATGTACTCAGTAAATATATCTGCCCAATGCTGTTTTAGTATGAGGAATACATCAAAGGGGAAAAAACAGATAAAAATCGTTGCCTTCATTGAATTCACTATCCAGTAGATGACAAAACAAACAAACATGTAGTATGTCAGACAGTGAAAGGAAGTACTATGGAGAAAAAAAAAGGGAAGTGAAGAGGTTTATATGTGGGTTGGGATTGGTAGTGTAGTTTTTGTGTTTTTGTTTTGTTTTGTTTTGTTTTTCTTTTAGGATTTTATTTATTTACTTGAGAGAGAGGGTATGAGAAAGAACATAAGTGGGCAGGGCAGAGGGAGAGGGAAAAGTAGACACCCTATTGAGCAAAGAGCCCCACAGTGGGGTCTGAGCTGAAGGCAGATGCCTAACCAACTGAGCAATCCAGGTGTCCCTGGTGTTGTAGTTTTAAAGAGAAAAATTAGTGGTGACTTTCCAACAAAAGCTGATATTCGAAAGAACAAGTGTGTCAGAAAAAAGAAGATTTCAGGGGGATGAGGTCTGAAATTAGGAAGAAACAAGATTTAAAGCTAAAATATCAATTTCTTTGAAAGAAAAAGATATTCAATGTAAATTTAGAAAGTTATAAAATTATAATATAAAGCTATGCATCTGAGGTGAGCTCCACTCTAGTTTATAAATTTCAAAGCTTCCTACCTGACATTTTCTTTGGTTGTCTAATAGACTTTTTAGACAATACATATCTAAAATTAATTTCTAATTTCTACAATATCCAATCTCCTCAATTCAGTCTCCCCCATATTAACATAAATGGCAAGTCCCCATTCCCAGTTCTCAAATCAAAAACCAAGTGTTGTCCTCTGACTCTTTTCTCTCTCTCATACTCAATATATAAGTCTTTAGCACATTCAGTTAAGTCATCATCCCATATGTGCTTTATCAATAGCTCTCAACTTCTCCATTTCTAAAACCTTTGGGTTCAGCCTCCATGATTTCTCACCTGTGTAATAGAAGAGCAATGACTTTCTAAATTCCTGCTTCCTCCTGTACCACTTCTCAGACTATTTTCAACACAGCATTCAGAATGACCCCTTTAAAGTAGAAGTCGTCTCATGTCACTCTCTGGTTTAAAGTCCTCTGATAACTTCCCATCCAAATAGCTTACAATGGTTTATGTTCCCTACAAGATCAGCCCTCCTTTTCAGCTTCAAATTTCCTCTTGCCTCACTAACACTTGCCTCTGAGGCTTTTCTACTTGCTATTTCCTCTGCTGTGAATTCATCGACAAGTAGAATATATTCTATTTAAAGCTTGGAGAAAGCTTCATTTCGCTAACAAGCAAGTGAATCATATATAAATATCACAATATATCACTTAAATTCGTGCTCCAGTGGCCTTATAAATAACATCATACATAAATTTTTGGGTTATCCAACAATGTTAAAAAAATAGGTTATATACATTTGTAAATGCCAAGGTTCTATTCTATAATTAAAGAATAAAGAGATTTAGCCTTAAATTACAGCAACTGAAATTACTATAAAAAGATATAATACTGGATATACTTATTTATTTATTTGTTTGTTTGTTTATTTATTTTTAAAGTAAGCTCTATGCCCAATATGGGGCTTGAACTCAGGACCCTGAGATGAGGAATTTCATGTTCTACCAACTGAGTCAGCCAAGTGTTCCAATACTGGGTATACTTACTTTCTCCTCTTACTCTAAAATATATAACCTTAGTGGTGACAAGAACAATATATTGGGTAGAACTGTAATAAAATAGATACCTTTTAAGTATTTTTTATCAGAATTTTTATTTGAGATTATTTTTAAAGAAAAATAAGATAACTGAATGAGAACAAAGAGACAAATATAGCAGGTATTTAAGATTAGTTACTAGACACTAATTTTAACTCAGAATTTCCCAGAAACCAAAGCAAGGTGGAAATGTATATATTGCAATATAATTCCATTGATAAATGAGAGTATGTTTAGATATTTGGTAACAGTGTTTCCCAGATTGAAATCTCAAGAAGTGTTTATGAAAAGAACTCTAATATAAGAATTTTGGGATAAATAATGTGCAATGTTTTAAATGTTAGTTTGCTCCAATTTTTATACACTGACCTCTACAATCAATGGAATGACCCTAAATTTCAATTTGAGTGAAGAATTTGAATTAAAAAGAGGTGACACTATTCAGCTACACTACTTCAGAGTGGATAGAGCATGGTGACCTTAGCATGTAAAAATCTGAAAGGAATGAATAAACGCCTTTCAACAGTCTCTCAGCAGAAGTTTTTGTATCATTAAATCAAAGAGGCTGTGCAAAGAAAACATCATGGAAATAAAGGGAGTTGGGCTCATCTTGAAGAACTTTTGTGTTTGGAGGGAATAAAAAAAACAAAAGGAGGCAATTCAGACATGAGAAAGATCATGGATACAGCCTCAGGGATAGCCCTACTGTTCAGGAACACAAGAATCAATTCAACAAATAAAAAGCAGTTTTTGAATCTGTATACTTTATACAGCCAGGAATAAGGGGCCATTGCAAAGGACTTTGCCAAAAGAAACAGAACAATTAATATTTATATTAGCAGGGACTGGGTAGTAGAGAGCCACTGAAAATTTCAGAGTTGTGACCTAGCAATTTATAGTAAGGTTTATCTAGCACAAGTAGGTACAACTGTTGAAAGGAAGAAAGAGCAAGAAAGAAATTAATGTAACCCCCTAGGTTCAATATATTGAGGAACAGTACACTTTTGAGACAAGATGTCTTAAAAAAGGAAGGTTCTCCTCATCGTCTCTCATATATCTCTACCAGGCAGTGGGTAATAAGCACTAAAAGAGAGAAAATTCATGTTGTCTGCACCAATGAAGTTTAGTGAGGTTTAATGAGAGGAGAAGAAATGCCCTTATGGGGTCCCTGGGTGGCTCAGTTGGTTAAGTGACTGCCTTCAGCTCAGATCATGATCCCGGAGCCCTGGGATCAAGTCCCACATGAGGCTCCCAGCTCCATGGGAAGTCTGCTTCTCCCTCCGACCTCCCCTCTCATGTGCTTTCACTCTCTCAAATAAATAAATAAAATCTTAAAAAAAAAAAAAAAAAAAGAAAAGAAAGAAAGAAAAAAAGAAATGCCCTTGTGTAAGAAATTATGCATGCACAGTGAATGTCATGATATGGGAATCTCCACGTGCTACATTCAGATCCAGGCCTGAATGTTGGAAGGAAACTACACTCCAGTCTGTAACAGTGAAGTTGAGGCTAATCTGGAATCCTAATGATGAGCAGGTATTCTTGGTGAAGAGGAGGATGGTGAGGTGAGGGACTTGTGTGCCTCAGAGGAAGAGCCTGGTGCTTATAGGAAGGGAGACATCTGTACAATGGAAAGTGTGAAATAAGAGGCAGAAGAGAGAAGCAGGAAACAGAACCCGGTTCACTTACACAGGGCATTGAGGGACCAGATTTCATGCCAAGGACAAGGGAGACACTGAGACCTTGAGGAGATTTTATGCATAGTGACAGATGACAGATTTGCACTTTTGAAATACCATCTTAAGTTCAAGTGAGAGAATTAAGGTTTACTAAAGGCAGGAGACAATTTAGGAGTCTGCTAAAAAAAAAATCTAGGTGAGAAATGATAGGACCTGACCTAAGATAGTAACCAAGATGGCCTTAATGTTCCCCTCAGCTTGATTAAATTTTAGAAAGGCTTCTTTCTGACTCTAGGTCCCTGACCTTTTCTTTTTTTATAGTATATAGTTTACAAAAGTTGTTGTAAATTCTTTGCCCCTTTAAGATGTAAGCATTTCTAAATATTTCTCAACAGCTTTACAAACAAGGACTGTCTTTCTCAAGAACTAAGAAGCTGTCCCTTTGACATACCATCATCAAAGAACATAAAGCCTCTACCTCCTAGGCTCAGTGGGAGGGCGGGAACCTAAATTTAGCAGCATCTTGCTCCAAGTTATAAAAGTACCTCCTGTCATGAAGATAGAGAAATTTCACTTTTCCTTTGGGCAAAGCCAATTAGTGAAAACAGAGAGCATACAATCTCCCTTATCCCATCTCTGAAAAATTTTCAGCCCTTTGTTCTAAGAGAGTCAAATGCAAAGTTCTGGTCTCTTACCCCTAGTGCAATAGCCTTGAATAAATGCTTCCTTTCCTGTTCAACTTTGTCC
This sequence comes from Mustela nivalis, assembly GCF_964662115.1. Lineage (NCBI taxonomy): Eukaryota > Metazoa > Chordata > Mammalia > Carnivora > Mustelidae > Mustela > Mustela nivalis. The sequence continues at coordinate 128,304,382 of NC_139021.1, forward strand.
AGTGCAACATTTTCTTTCAAGGTAGTGATAATGGAGGTGGTGAAAAAATAGAAAAGTTCAGAAAATATTTAGAAGATAGTAAAGGGGCGCCTGGGTGGCTCAGTCCTTAAGCGTCTGCCTTCTGCTCGGGTCATGGTCTCGGGTTCCTGGGATCAAGCCCTGCATCGGGCTCTCTGCTCGGTGGGAAGCCTGCTTCTCCCTCTCCCACTCCCCCTGCTTGTGTTCCCTCTCTCACTGTGTCTCTCTCTGTCAAATAAATAAACAAAATCTTTAAAAAAAAAAAAAAAAAAAAAAGAAGATAGTAAAGCTGGAACATGTTGCATGCCTAGCTGTGGAGGGAAGTAAAAAATCATTCCCAGGTTCAGATGGGTTCTATGAAATGTACAGAATTGTTATCAGGAATATACAGTAGATTTGTAGGGTAAGGCGATGCATTCAGGCTTGGAAACAGCAAGTGTCACAAGACATGTGAGGAGAGGAAACTTGCAAACCTGCCAGTATAAGTAGTCAGAGCTCACGACACAGGACGTGGCTACATTCGCTTGTCTATGCAAGACATCTGAAATCTTGGATGTATGAGAGTGTTCAGGGAAACTGGGTAGAATTGGAGGACTAGAGAGCTTAGATCAGAGCTCCCGTGAAACCCTGACGCTTGAGAAGTAAACAGAGGAAGAGGAAACCATGAAGCACTGAGAACGATCAGCCAGAAAGATAGGAACGCAGAGTTATTGCCAAGTACACAACAGAAATTAAAGACACTGCTAAGAGAAAATGCATTGCCTAGTATAACGCTGCTTGAATGATGTAACTTCATCAGCTTGTGCACACTGCGTTTGTCGGAGTAACCTAAACCAAATTATATCATGAGAAAGGTAATGAGGTCATGTCTTACCATATTTTGCATGTTAATTCAGTATAAATTCGAGTTCCTGAGAGTGCCTTCTGATAATAAATAGGGCCTATTAAGATGTTTCTAATTTTTAAAACAAGCTATCCATTCATGGCATTTTTTCTGTCTTCATGGTGGAGAATATCCAGCTGATTCAGCATTATAAAAAGCCACAAGAAGGATGTTCTCCCAATTACCAACATGATGTTAGAGTGTGCATGGCTATTTCTTTTTTACCCCAAGAAACATCTCCCGTATTTTAACATTTGACATGCTCCCATTCATTTGCTGCTGTTGACGTTTTGAGGTTGTGTCCAGTAACCTAGGCAACTGTTCTTATTTCTGCCCCAATTTACTTCTATGTATAGAACTTACACAGATTCAATGGACTCAAAGATATTCCCTAAAGCAGAACAGACTTACAAAATATATACTCTTAAGGGAAGATAATATTAAAAATATGAGAAATCTTAATCACCAAAGACTACATATTACAATTTCTTGAATTTTGGATCATCAGTAAGTATGACAAATAATATACCTTTAAAAAGGTGGTGTAATTTTATCATACTGAAGGATGATCTGACTATAATCAAAATGATCAATTTCTAAGTTTTTTGTCTTTTTTTTTATGTTATGTCCACTAAACTGAATTTTAGCATTTAGAGATCACAATTTCAAATACTCTCAAATGAAAATCTTGGTCAGTACTGACCTCGATCAGTAATGTTAAATGAGTTCCCTCTTTCATTCCTCATCTACAGGATGCTATCATCAGAGTTTAAATTGTGTGAGACTGAACAAAATCGTCTCTTTAGTTTTGAGACCTATTGACTTTCAAGCTATATTGGCAGAAGGAAGAACCATTAGAACATAAGTTCTTCTTAGGAATAGAAAAATAAAAGGAAATTTTATTTTTTTTAAAATTTTAATTCCAGTATAGTTAAATACAGTGTTATATACTACTTTCAGGTGTTCAATATAATGATTCAACAATTCTATACATTACTCAGTGCACATAATGATGACATACTTTTAATACCCTTTACCTATTTCACCCATCCCCCACTGACCTTCCCTGTGGTAACCCTCAGTTTGTTCTCTATAGTTAAGAGTCTGGGTTTTGTTTTGTTTTAGGTTCGCTTCTTTTAATTTTTTCATTAATCTTGTTTCTGAAATTCTACATATAAGTGAAATCATATGGTATTTGTCTTTCTCTGACTGACTTATTTCACTTAGCATTCTTTCTCTAGATACCTTAGATCCATCCACATTGTAATTATAAGATTTCCCTCAATACAAGGTGACTTCAAATGACTGCTTGAAAAACTGATTCTAACATGCAGCCTATAAAAGTCAGGATGAGTGACTTTTTCTTCTTCTTCTTTTTTTTTTTTTTTTTCCGAGTATGTACCGTAAACTTTGGAAATTAAGCCCTGTGTAACTTGATGAAGGTAAGTGAAGACTGAGAGAAATAGAAACTAATGGATCATCACAATACAAACATTCCACAAAGAAGAAAAACTCCCAGGGCAGGGCCAGGCATCCAATAAAGAAATTACAAATTTGACAATTACTAGGTCAAATTTTCCGTTTTATCTCACTATCAAGAGTTGGTTTTTATGATCACTATTTCAGTTCTACATTATATATGTGGATAAGATATATATATATATATATATATATATATATATATATATATATATATATAAAGTGCCAGCATCATTAAAAATCACATTAATGTCATCTTCCTTCTAATCTCTTGCAGCTGTTTCTGATAAGCTGCCCTCCGGTGGGGGGTGGGGTACTGCTTCAAAAGACTTCATAATAGAATTTCCAGCATGTCAAAATGCTTAGCACCAAAAAACAAAAAACCAAAGGAATCTCATTCTAGAAGACTGAGACCTGTATTTACAAATCTTCTTGAGCTACTCAAAAGGAAGTCAAAGTATAACACCAACACACAATTCTACACTTGTTACGAAATTCATTTTTTTTATATAAAAATCAAAATTGAGGGCACCTGGGTGGCTCAGTCAGTTTAGCATCTGCCTCAGCTTGGGTCATGATCCCAGGGTGCGGGGATGGAGTCTGGCATTGGGCTCCCTGTTCTGTGGGGAGCCTGCTGCTCCCTCTGCCCCTCCCACTGCCCGTGCTCGCTCTCAATCTCTCTCACAAAAATAAGTCAAATGATCTCACAAAAATAAATAAGTAAATATAAATAATAGATAATAAATAATAATAAATAAAAATAATAGATAACAGATCTCACAAAAAATAAATAAGTAAAATCTTTGAAAAAAAATCAAAATTGATTGAAGACTTCACATATGCCAAGAACTGAACTGGAACTTTTCATTTATCTCATCTTCAAGAATGACTATAAAATAGATACAATTACTAATATGATCATCACAATTTTACAGATTAGAAAACAGTTTCAAATATACACTAACTTTTCGGAGATCATACGGCTAGTACTAGGTGGAAACCAGATTTGAATCAAGGCTTATCTAACTCCCAAGTTTATACATCTCTACGTTACAAGCCAATACTAGCAAAGGCAAATCACTTGCTCACCCATTCCACTCACAAAACTCTCTTTCAATCTTGTTTTGTTGTCGTTGTCTTTAAGTTCATGCTCAGCATGGGGCCCCACATGGGGCTTGAACTCACAACCCTGGGATCAAGTCAGATAGTTTACGGACTGGACCACCCAGGTGCCCATATTCTCCTAAAACCCCAGGTAGGCATGAAAAACATACTTTGAGCCACCACTCTGAGGATACTTTATTTCCTGAAAGTCTCTTGTTCCTGCTGCTCCTCCTGCAGACAATAAATAATTGAGACAATAAATAAATGAGGGAGGAAATCTAGGAATTGGAATGTTCCCTCTATTGAAGTATCACAGAGACTAACTGGATAAGAGACTGAGGAGTAACTGCCTCACTTCTCCAGATTCTGTGCTTGGAGGTCCGGTATTGTCCTATAATGTCTGCCACTATCTGACTCTACCTGATTAATATTCGACTTCATCAAGGTAAAATGATCCACTTCATCAAGGTAAAGGTAAAGGGAAGAGACTGACAAGGTCTGGGCATCATTATGTAGTTTTTAAATTGTAAACAATAAAATGATTTTGTTATTGATGGACGATTGTAGCATTGAGGCATTTTGAAACTTGTGAGGCTTAAACAAGTCTGATACTTAAGGTTTATGGTCTTCAGTTTCAGGAATCATTTTTCTAGTAGATAAATGATAATACCAACTCCATAATACTGGCTGTAACAATAGGAGGGTAATGAGATCTTAAGGAATGGTGAGATTCTAACCCAGCTTACAAGTGTGTTACACTGGACAGAGTGTGGTTCATGCCAGAAGACCTGGGATTTGGTTCCAGTCTACATGATTTGCATAAAGTACTGAAATCCTTTGAATTAAATTCCCTAGTTAGTATAATCAAGGGAAAAAGAAAAATTCCACAGCTTTTGTTAAGTAAGACACCAATTTGGAAATATTCTGTAAGCTATAAAGTGTTAAATGATAACTGGCACTGTTCTGTTTAAATAGAAAATATGAATTAGCATGTATTTAGTATAATCTTTTAGAAAGCTTTTAGGACTTACCAAAAAGTCTTATTGCCAGTAGGTTTAGAAATTTGATGATCTTAACAGGAATCTATTTTCATGTCTCTTTCAAATTTGAGTTTTTCAGATAAAAGATTTCTATTTTATCCTTGCTAAGAGCATGATCAGAATAAACAATAACATCTTTAAAGAATGTTCTGTAAATCTATAACAAAATCACACTCCTGTATCACTGTGGAATGCCTGATTACTGGATATAACCACAGTATTGGTCTAGTGAGTATTCATGTTTAATAATTAAGATAATCACTAATTTCCAGTGCTGTTCCTCTGCTACTTCATAAGGCATGCACTGTTGGTCTTTTAGTATTTCGCTCTGATTGACTGTGGACTCTAAATCATTATTTGTTGGTTATAGACCTTTACAATGCCCAGTGGCATTTGCTACTGATGACAGCTATAACAGATGATGTTGAGCCAAAGCTACTGGGAGTGAAATGCAAAAAATAAAATGATAATAAATAACTGTCACTCCATGACTAAACAGTGCCTGAAATTAGTTCTATGGCATGTTCCATATAGCAGAGTCTGCCTAAGCCAAGAACCAAAAAGGCACTTAGCAGCAAACAAAAAGGAACCCAAACACATGTCTTGTTCAGAGACCAGAAATTCCTCATTGAGCATGGTATGAGTATTCAAAAAATTCTCAACAGATTCCATTTCAAAATCTTATGGGATCTTCTCAACCTGATGGTATCTGGGAAATGTGTCAAAGAATAGACGGAGCCCAATGGATGGAAACTTCGGGAATGCTGGATAGAACACAGTGATAAAGTCTCAAATGGATATGAGACTGAACATGGAAAGATAAGCATAGAGGTACAATGATAGAGAATATGGGGTCTGTTAGGGGTGCCAGATGCCTGAGAGAAATCATAAAACCTGTCAACATGAACATTTTGCTCAGGTGGTTTGGGCGGGGGACAGTCTGAGCTGTCCTGCCACGAGCCCCGATTCTGTAGGAATAAACTCACAGATCAGGTCTTCAGTAAGAGGTTGCTATTTGAGTTAAATTGTCCACGCTGTATAATAATTACTCTTTAAATTTTAAAAGAAAATTTGTATCCTTCCTCCAGTTCTCAGACCACTATAGCATCCTTTCATTCCACTGATGGTGAATCAAGATTATTGTGGTGGTGGTGGCTTGTTTGCTTGTTAGTAAAAGATTCATTCCACTAATTCTATATTTTGAGTGAGTTGACATGTGGTAATCACCCAGGTTCTTTGTCTGAAAACATAACCCACTTACTAGACAAGTTATATAAATCTGCGCCTCAGTGATCTTATTAGTAAAACCAGGATAATGTATCAGTATATCAAAGTTAATGTGATAATTAATTATTTTATGTACTGTGACTATCTTTTCTTCTTTTCCCTCAAAAGCAGAGCCTAAGAATGGGAAGTAGCTGATGCTGGGATGAAATCTTCAGGAACAGAACTAGAAGCTTGGGAAGACTGGATCAGGAAAGAAAAAAACAAAAAACAAAAAACAAACAAACAAACAAAAACAAACCAAAAAAAAAAAAAAAAAAAAAAAGGAGAACAAATCCAAAGGTATATTATCAAACTGTTCACTGTGGTGTGAGGTGTGCCTGATCCCCCTGGGAATCCTTTGGAGACCTTGGCAAAATGCAAAATGGTTCATCCAGGGAAAATACGAGTATTCATTGAGGTTGCTCTGTGGAGTGTTAATGTTTCACATAGGATTGTGTATGTATTAGAATATCTGATCAGCTTCCTGAGGGATTCTACACAGCAATTTCAGAGAAGCCTCAAGGCAGGAAGTGAAGAAAATCTAAACTACTTGGAATTTATGCAGGGAGATTTACTAAAGCACAGAGTGGCCAGGTTGAATATAACGTTGCTCCCAGTAGATTTGATGGTTAGGGATCTATCTTGCCAAGAGACTGTAGTGAGGTTATTGCCCAGGGGCATTCCAGATGAACTGGCCTGTCAGGGAACTGTGCACAGTGGAACACAAATCCAGAATACAGAGCAGCTCCAGGGTGATTTCTACATGGTTAGAAACAGCAGCTTCTATGAAAGATTCTTAAGATCCAGGGCTATCGAGATCATCAACTTCTTAACCTACAATAGTCAGGTTGCCATCTAGCTAGCTGGCCTGTAACCTCAGCCAAGAACAAAAACACAATCAAAATAGTAGTAATAAGAAGCTTATTTTCTTAGCATATGAATTTTAAGGTTTATAAAATACTTTCATTTACATTAGCTTAAAGTTATCAAGAATGCTTGAGAAGGTATGATAATATTTTTCTCATTTTCTTTTTTTTAAGATTTTATTTATTTATTTGACAGACTGAGATCACATAAAGGCAGAGAGACAGGTGGGGAGTGGGAAGCAGGCTCCCTGCTGGGCAGAGAGCCTGATGCAGGGCTCCATCCTAGGACCTTGGGATCATGACCTGAGCAGAAGGCAGAGGCTTAACCCACTGAGCCACCCAGGTACCCCTATTTTTCTCATTTTTCAATGAAGAAATTTGAAGTTTCTAAGATTTAAGGTCTTTATTGTCTACATGTGATGATCCAGAATGAGAACTATGGTATGTTTATCCTAATCCCAGCATCCTACTAAGGCTACCTTTATTTTAACAAAATTTGCCCTTATTAATTACCTTTTAAGTCCTGACAGCTACCCTCCACCTCCAGTGGCTCAGCCACAGTGAAGTGAATCACTCACTCACTTACCTGAAAGCATGAGCAAACTATGTTATTAGCAAAATTTATTTCCAATTCCATTGCCATTTGGAAAAATTTCCTTCTCAACAAAGATGCCTACTAGATTAGAAGGAAACTTCTTTCAGATGCCGGGTGCCCCCAGACAGTTCCCAACATGAAGTGGCTTCTGGAAGGCTGGGAATTAACTCAATAACCAGCATGGAATGCAAGCTCAAGAAAACCACCATTTCTAATAAAACACAGGAGTTGTGACTAACATATATCAGTTCTAAGTAATCTGAATATTTTAACACGTGGAACTTTCTTAAATTTATCTTTTCCTATCCATCTCCAAATATAATGTCACTGAATTTAAATAATTAATAGTAGTAATAAGTGATGATAATTATACTATCCCTAAGACAACTACAAAGAATAACTCATGATTATTGAGAACTTACTATGAGCTAAGCAGTGTGTTAAGTGCTCTACTAATTAACTGAGTTATCCCCACAATAGTTCACATATAGAAGTACTTGAAGTATCTTCACTTTACAAATCAGGGAACCAAGTCAGAGAAAGACTGAATGAATTTTTTATGTGACACAGAAAAGGAATGGCTAATTCAGATGTGTTCTAGTCTTAGCCACTATGCTATATCACCTGACTTTCAGACCCAAGTTCTGTAGTTGGTCTGCAGTTGCATACTGTCGTTGACTAGCAAGCCAAACTTTCACAGATTTCCAAGTACTGGGTATAAGTAAAGTGAAATACAATGCCACAGAATAATTCAGAAGTCGATTATCATCATTGGAGGCATGTGTGTGAGTGTGTGTGTGTGTGTGTGTGTGTGTCTGTGTTGAGGGTAAGAGAAGGTGGCATTGCAGAAAGGAAGAAACGTATAGGGGTAGTTTCTCAGAAATACACTTTTTCTAGAATTTAGAGTTCTATAAATCTAAAATACTATAACTTCTTTGTTTCTCTTTTCTACTTTTAACAAATGTGTACACATTTCAATTCCTTATTCCCATGACTGGTATAGAGATTAGACGGGGTATGGAGTAATTTACTACCTGGCCAGAAATGGTGTCACTGTGAGTTTTCAATGTCAAGGAAGCAATTCCCCTCGTGCTACAGCCCATGCATTCTGGGGTTCATTCTCCTGGGCTTTGCGAAACTGGCTCCAGATCCTGGAGTCCCTCCTATGAGAGGCTGCCTGATTGACAACAAGAGGGCACAGCCTACAGCTCTCCTCCCAGGGAGCTGACTTACCCTGTCAGTTTTCCCTTCGGTCTGAACGCTGGTGTGACTGCGCACCTCATGTTCCTCTTCCAAGTCAGAAACATCCTCCAGTTCCTCTGGGGTCTATAAAAAGAAAGCAAAGCATTGCCGGTGAGAATGCAAAATGGAAAACAGTCTGGCAGTACCTCAGAAAGAAAGCACAGAGCTACCAATATGACCCAGAAGTTCTACTCCTAGGCATATACCCAAGAGAAACGAAAATAAGTGTCCACACAAAAAGTTGTAAAAAGAAATGTTCTTAGCCTTGCCAATCGTAATAGCCAAAAAGTGGAAACGGCTGAGGCATGCATCTACTGAGGAATAAGCAAAATTATATGGAATAGACTATTATTTGGCTAGGAAGAGCAATGGATGCTGCAATACATGCTGCGACACAGGTGAACCTTGAAGATTTTGGGGTAAGTGAAAAGTCAGTCACACAAGTCCGCATGTTGTGTGAGTCAATTTGTACGAAATGTCTGCAATAGGCAAGTCTGTAGAGACAGAAATTTGACCCGGGGTTCCTAAAGGAGGGGGAAGGAGGGAGGGGGCAATGACGACTTCTGCGCATGCGTCTCTCTCTGGGATGCTCGCAAGGTCCTGGAATTAGATAGTGGTAATGACCGCAAGATCATGTGTGTATACTAAAATAACCCAGTTTTACACTTTAAGATGGTGAATGTTAGGTATATGAATTATATCCCAATAAATTCTGAAAGAAAAAGAAAGCAAAATAAGCAGGAAAGTTTTTCTCTGGGTGAAGAGCGATTTGGCTAATCCATGATGTGGTCATCACATACCAAGGTGTTCACATGTGATAAATGGATGGTGTAATTCTAATTAAAACTATATGACATGGAAATGGTACCAAAATTACTAAGCATTTAAATTTTCTAGGAAATTAAAGAATAGATATTTTAACTTCAGTGTCTAAATAGCTAATCTACTTCCATTTCCTTTTTTTTTTTTTTTTTTTCAATTTCAGCTTAAACATCTTGTATCTGGGTGGTGTCGGGCTCCAGAAGACCTGGCCAAACCTTCCTTCCCTGACCCCTCCACTTCCACTGTGCTGATGGTGATCATACCGAATTGCACACTGCTGCTGAATCAGGCAGCCAGTTGTTGTTTACCCTGTGATGTAAGGACTTGGTCTCCTGGGCTTACTGTCGTATCACTACAATGAAATCTCTCCATGTTTTTGAATCGCTGAAGCAAAATTATCAGCGATAGCTGAAAAGAACGTTGGATATGAGCAAAACAAAAGATATCAAAGGCAATAGCACACACTCATTCTCACCGTATCTCTACTGTGCTTCCATTTTCCATATTTCAAACTAATTTTTTTGTGTTATGCTGTAGTATCCAATCTTAATCTTAAATATCTAATCTAATCTCACTTAATCTCTTCTCCTTAATTCCACTGGGGCAATAATTTAAAGATATCTGTCATTATTGCAAATCCAAGTAAAAGTACTTAACAAGAATTAATTCGATACTTGTTTTCATTTAAATGATGTGTGATTCATGTAATACAGAGTCTTGGTAAGAAATCCAGAAATCAAACAGATTTCGTGAAAAGCTACTGGATGTGAAGTGGGAGATCTCTTCTTTACACCTGGCTGTTAAAGACTATTCAGGGACAGGGGATGCCTCCTCAGTCTGGCCCTGGTTTCCCTTAAACCTTGCTTTGCACACAGGTCCTTTGTTTATTTTCAGGGCTGTGGAGAGTTTACCTTCCCTTGGGACCACTCCAGAGATGGGAACTTGCCATAATTAGCTAACATTGTGGAGCAAACTACCTATTTCCTACTACTAATGGCCTTAGATTTGTTCCCATCTCACGATTCTTTAACCTGCATTTTCTTTGCTTTCTAAGACTTGCACTTAGCATCACCAACTCTCTCCATTTATTTCAACTGACTCCTATTGGCTATTAATAGCCCCTCTTGCCAAGGTCTCTGATGTGCTCGAGTAACTGTTGTGTATCTTTATCTCTGCATGCAGCTCCTTTTTGCAGGAACTGTGTGCAGTTATGCTCACTGGGCAATTTATTCTTTTCTCTTAGGTATTAATACCATAAGTTTACCACTGTGGAATTTCTACACAATCACATGTTTTATTATTAGCTGTTTTTGTGTATTCTTCCCACCTTATTTGAGAAAGGGTCTTTGCAATTTCCTTCCTGGATACATCATCAGCCCCTGAAACACCCAAATAAATTCAGTTGATCAGATTTCTTTTCTTAGGTCTTATTTTGCAACTGATGGCTGCCTGGTGCTACTACTGTGATCTGTTCCTTATAAATGTCTGCTGTTAATTTCTTGGATTATACTCTCCCGTGAAGTGACATATAACTTCATCATTGATTCCGACATTTTATTCAACTCAAAATAAAGTGATTTAACAGAAACTAAGAACAACTGCTGCTGTCAGAAGTCACAAGTACCATTTTTGTTGGTGATACCACAGGAAGAGATAAGCCTACAATTTACACCCACATATTTCTGTGTTGGGTTTTTTCCTTTTCTTTTTTTCTTTAACATAGGACTGACCTCTTCTTTTCAGGAACAAAATCAGTGGGGGAGTGTTCAAAACATTTGCTGGCAGCATTTTGTATTCTGTCAGGCAAGCAGTTAGCTAGTATTGCAAAAATAAAAAGTTGAATATACAATGTTATTATACAATGTTACTGGTTAAGTGGAAACTAAGACAAAAAGAGGAGCATTCTAATCACTTTTGAGGTGATACATTAACACCTGCAGGTCTCAAGACAAATAATAATAGAGCAAACATTGTAAAAGGGAGAAGGAAACTGGGGTTACCCTATATTACACACTCTGAAAGATAGCTTGCTTCTATGCATCCGGTAACTTTGGAAGGTGCAAGCATCTGGAATGTGTATGTGTGTGTGTGTGTGTGTGTGTGTGTTAATCAAGTTTCATTCTAGGGAAGGCGAGGCCAACTACCTTAAGACGGTGTCATGCAGTAGAATGACCCAATAATGTTGAGTAATACAGACCTAAATTTGAATTCTGGCTCTCCAATTAGTGATTGTGGGGCTTTGGTATTTTGTGTACCATTTTAAATGCTGGTTTCCTCAGAACAAAATTTTAGATAATAATACCTAACCCTGAAGTGTGTTGCTAGGCTCAGTTGAACTAAGACGCGTTAAGTAGGGATTGCTTAGCCCATAGACAGCTGGAACTCAGGAAAAGTTTGGTTCTTTCTTTCTACTGCTTTTTCACCTCTTCCACTCTTCTATCCCTCATCCCATCAAAACCCTTTATATTTTTGGATAAAACATTTGTAGTAATTTGGATACTTTCATTTTACTCCGAATTTGTTATTCTGGTTTGTTCTGATGCTTACTAGCTGATTCTAGTTACATTCACCCCATTCTGAGTATCTAATGTCCTATGCTACACAGGGATTAATATAATGCCATACATACTGCTTTCTCCTAAAGTCCAAGTAAAGATCTTTTTTGATATAATTTTATTCATTATATAAGAGTAAAATTATTCCTTAAGCTGGGCCCAGCAAAGATTCACTTTCACATATATTCTTACTGATGATGGAAATGACTTCCCCTCTCCAAGATAGGCTGTCCTTAAACCAAACCAAGATTTTTTTCCCCCCCTGGAATGAGGGTTAATAAAGTCAGTCATTACTCATTTATTTCTCGTATCAGAATTCAGATACACTATTTCATGCCTTTCTATTTAATTCTTATTTGTTGTGAAGCCTTCCTTAGGCAGCTCAGAGTGATTTGAAATTAACTTAATTCCCTCACCTGGTAAAATGGCAAACATATTACCTAATTCTTAGGATTATTGTGAGGATCAAATAAGATGATGAACTGGACCATTATTTAGTGAATAGAAAGTACTGAAGTTTAATACTGTTTATGATTATTAAAAATTATTATTATTAATTTTATTATAAGGCCCCATTTTATTTTTGCAAGAGAGGCCAGAAAAGGTATAGAACTTGGAAATACTCAGGCTGAGATTTTCATATAGAAACTGGAGCCACAATAAACTATAGTGGCACATTAAACTTCAGGGTCACCATAAATTGGTGGTTTTAATGCATATATATACTTACTGAGATAAAAATGACTGCATTTATATATATATCTTTTATCTCCCAAGGCACTTAATGCTCTCTACGGACTTTATCTCCCTAATTCTTTCAGCATTCCTAGTCAGACAGTCTGCAGTATACTTAAAAATTCACAGGCACAGACTTTATAATTATTTAATATTAAAATATATAAAAAAGAATTTTGTAGTCTCTTAATAGAAAAATGAAGGAAAGGAAAAGAGAAAATTAAGAAAGGAAATTAAAAAAGGAAAGAAAAAAGAAAAAAGTAGTCTAGGAACAGGAGTCATACTTGACATTTTCCTCTCAAATTAAGATTGAATTCTAAATCCTACATATGACTTAGTCGTAAATCATATTTCTCTGAGTATCCATCCCTAGCTCACTATGGTCAAGTAATTGTTCCAGAGGTGTCGGGAACAGTCTTGACACTCTGGGAATCTATTAGGAAGGGGGCTATGGGGCATCTTCTTCTGAACCAGGCAGTGGGAATAGCATGCTGAGTCAGGCCCTCCCAGCTGAACTGATAGCACACGACGATTTTGGAATGTCAAAGTGGAAAGTCTATAATTCAAATACATTTTTATAAGAGGTTTAGATATATTAATAATATATTATTAATTATATACTATTATTATTACTATATTGTTAATACTAATAATTTCAAATTCTAGAAAAGTAATAATTGCCTTTTTTTTTTTTTTGCTGGAAACACACACAGGCACCTTTTCTATTCCTCAAACATGGCCCACTCATCAGCCCATTCCTCATCAGGCTCTTGGGCTCTTTGTATCTACTGTTCTCTTGCCTGGTGAGTTCCTGGAGCTCTTACATGGCTGGATCCTCACCATGGGAGTCCAGTAGGCCTATCTGCCGCCCTATCCAGTCATCCCCTCAGTCTACCTAAAAATAATCCCTCCCCTTACTTCATTTATTTATTACATCACATACACATTATTTATTACATAATAAATCACATTTATGTATTACATTTATTTATTACATCAATCACATTATTTCTTTCTTTAGCTCTCGAAAGCTGATCTTAATTCTGATCATAACCTGAAATTATATTTTTTCTTTTCTTTTGAGAGGGAATATGTTTTAGTCTTATCCCATTAGAACATAACTTCCATGAGGATAAGGAGATTGTCTGTCTTTTTTATTACTCCGAGCACCTTAAAACAAAATATACTATGCTTTCAGTAAAAAGATCCCAACTGAATAAAGGAATAAATGATTTAATGACACATAAGCTTTGGTATCAATGTCAGAAGAATGTCATGGAACATTATTAAGCTATAGATTAATGCTTAGTTTTTTCCGACTTCTGCCTTCAGTAAGTGTTGATTTAATGATTCCTTGCTTAAGGGAAGGTTTGAGGCAAAGATTCCTCGATTGCATTTTTAAAAAAATAAAGATTATGGAAGTTAAGAGAGAGTTCTTGCATAAACTCAAGATTCTCAGATTTGGAAGTCTAGAAAAATGTCTGAGTATCCCTCTGAAAGTTCAGGATGGACATAAAAGAATCAGAGAAAACACCATCTTCTAAACTCAGACCTGAGTTTCACATATTCCCATAAAGTATTTTGGAAACAGCAAGTAGGAAACCTGAAGGAGCTACATGTGCTAGGACAATGGGTATCTGAGTGGTAAACAATTTGGGACAATGAAAAGTAATTGATGGGTCATTCTGACTCAGAACGACCCATTCAGAATGGGTCATTCTGGAAAGAGTCTCAGTCTCCAAACTTGGCACTAGGGACATCTTGCTGTAAATAATTCTGGTTGCAAGAGACCAACTTGCATATTGTGGGATGTTTAGCACTATCCCTAGTCTCTACCCACTACATGCAGTAGGAAGCCTCCCAAGTTGTGACAATCAAAAGTATCTCCAGACATTTCCAAATGCCCCCTCTAGGGGTATCATCCCTGTTTGAGAACTACTGATCTAGAACTTTGGTTCACCTGGTGCAACACAAGTGATAGAGGTAAAGAGAAGTTTGTCTTCTCTTTAAATGACTATGTTTAAATTCCCCATGAACAAAGATAAAACCAGATTAACTTAGGGGGGAAAAAAAAGTCATTTTTTTCTTCTACATCTGAGTTTGTAAACTGAAATTCATACCCCCGCATAGCACCATTATGGTTACCAGACAGAAGAGGGCACTGTTTGTTCATTTTAGTCCTAAACAAATACCTGCAGGACTATCTCAGAAGATTTATGAAAATAAAATCACAAACTTGGTCGCCGTTGTACTGTCAGCATTTAATGAGCTGCTTTCATTCTGCGGTACTTCTTTCAACTTTTATTAATAATGAAGAAATGATTACCTAAAGATATGCACTGATAATCCAAGTCTGATCACTAATAAAGAGGTTAAAAAAAATCAAATTAAGTCATCTCAACTAACGTATTTGAGTGTCTATTTTTTATGCATAGAAACAAGCTATTATTCTAGATTCTAAGGATCTTGAGACAAATAAAACATAATCCTTCTCCTCAAGAGAAAGAAAGGGTAAGGATATTAAATGGAAATAAAAGATATTCCCTAGAGTTATATGGTTTGAGACTGAGAATGAATGATGAGACAGAGAAATTTCCTTAGAAATGTCAGGCAGAAGGCAGGAAGGAGTGTAAAGTACCTCAGATTAACCTGGGGACACACTTCTTGTATTATCAGAAAGTTGGTGGGGTTGTGCTATTGTGGTAGATTAATGAATTTGAAGTTAGGACACCTGGGTCTTTATTCTAACTTTGTCACCAATTAGTTGTATGTTGTTAGAAAAATGTCATAATTTTTCTAGGCTTCAATTTTTTCATCTTCACAATTGGGAGGGGAAGTAAGTAAAACTTGATGTTTTCTGTTAAGTCCCTCAAATTTTAAGATTTTATGAGTTCATGCTTAAACTGAAAGAATAATATTAATGTGGAAGAAATGATTCCTCAGTACTAGGAAATCTCAATACTAGAAGAGATCTGATAAATCCATTGATTTCAGTTAAACAAATTCACTCCCGTTCATCATATTGATTAGAGATATAGTTCATTCCCTGAACAAAGGTATCTTCACGCTCAGATAAGGAATGAGAAGGTAGCTAGTATTATTCTGTTTTATAACTCTAGTCCCTAACACAATGCTGGCAAAAAGTAGATACACAATAAATATGATTTTTAATGAATTCATACAAGGAAGAAAAAAGAGAAGGAAATAAAGAATAATGTGAATAAAGACATATATCTCTATTTGCCACATTAGATCATGGGTGGATTTTCTTTTTATAATCTTTCAAAAAACTTTCAAAACTGCCTCTGTGTACCATTATCATCCCTCTATGTTCCAAAAGCCATTTCCTCTTTCCCAACATGCTAAGAATATAACACCATATAAATTATTCTATATGGTGAAATGAAAAATCCTGGATGAGTATTATATGCCTTAAAGGCTACAACAGTTGAAACATAGTTTGACACAGCTAAGTTGCAGAATATATATATATAATATATATACACTTAAGTAAGAGGAAAGAATACATCTACAATGTATAAGAGCGTATCATTAAACATGTAGTCAAAGAGCACAACTTGGGCAGATAAATCCTGAACATACAGAATACTGCTGACAGAGGAGACACAATCTCAGTTTTTCATGTATTTTCTATGAAATAAGTCTCTTTATTAGTTTGCTACTTAAAAACCTATCCAGGCCAGCAAACAATCAAATAGTGGATCATACAAAGGGCCTTGTAGTTGAATCTGGATTATGATGATTATCATAAGGGGTGATCATTACAATCTTTTAAGTTTATATAAGGCCTTTTTAAGGACTCAAGTAGTGATAGAATCACACAGTGTCAAGTGTATTTTAGCCTTAACTTTTCTTTCTATCAGGAAGCTTGTGGCAGTCGTGCCTCTGTTCCGAAGACACAAATGAGGCTAATAACTGTAGAAAAGCACACAGCAAATCAGCAAGAGGGTCATAAATGAAAGTGACATCATCAATATCCTGGTACTTATTCAACCACCAAATGAGCTGGTGATCCAGCTCCAATTCCCAGGACTACATGTCTAATTCGTGGAAACTGTCATAAGCAGTATTCCAGTTGACATTTAAATAAAGATATGAAAGACTAATGAAGCCATAAAGAATAGGGTTTGAATGAAAACATATTTTTGGAAATTTCAAGTATGAGAAACACCCTGGATTAAGATCAGGATCCCTGACATTCTTCTTTTTTGGAAACAGAAAGGTGAGGTAATCATTTTTAATCAAGGTCTTAATATTATTCATTAAAAACACTCTGCTGGGTTATTCCACCTTCCTTTTCTCGTTCAATCTTACCAATAAACCTGAAGAGGCAAATGCTACCATTTTAATGTCATAGTTGAGGAAACCGAGCCCTGGAGTTAACAAAACCCATCCAATGTTGCACAGTTAATAAACCGCTACCTCAGAGTAGGTTCTATGCTTGTTTTATGAGACAGCTCTGTAGTCACAAATGCATGGTTAATGTGGGAACTGAGTAGTTAAAATTTACAAGTCTAGAAAAAAAGCTTCAAACAGCACAAATATACTGCTTATAGAGCAAGGCAGGCCAGGTACTTTGGGGTTGTGATCAGCAACACATCAGTAGATTGGTCCTTAATCTCCTCCTTCCCCCTGCAGGATATAATTTCTAGACCTCAGTAAACTTGGCATCTGAAGTAAATGGATGGTTCAGCCTTTCTTCATTGCCCCACTGCCACCTACCTTGAACCATATATTGTATTTAGAAACTCAACTAAAAGAAATACTGCTTATTTCTTGGGATGGTGCTCTGGCTTCAAGTTATACCAAACTTGAGATGAATTCAATTTTGGTCCCTAGCATGAGCAAAAGGGTGCTGATAAATTTGAAGGGAAAAAAAAAAAAAAAAAGCTTCTGAGCCATCCCTCCCCCTCCCTCTCCCCCCTCCCCCCTCCTCCTTCTTCTTCCCCTTCTCCTCCTCCTCCTCCTTCTTCTTCTTCTCCAAATTCTATGTGAATTAAGCTATTCAGATCAGCAAAACTATGAAAGGTTTTGGACAGAGCTCTGAGTTTATATCCTAATTCCAAATCATGAGCAGAAAACCCAAGGTAAGTATCTTACCGAAGTTCTTATATTGAGGCAAAAACTGTGATAGAGCAACTTATAAAGACTGAGAATCTGGTTCTAGGTCAAATGCTCCCTTTGATAGCTTGTGACCTTGAACAAATACTTCACTTGATGAGAACCCAACTTCTTTTGAAGTTAATGAGAAGGACTGAACTACATGATTTTAAAAATCCCATTCAAGGGGTGCCTGGGTGGCTCAGTGGGGTAAAGTCTCTGTCTTTGGCTCAGGTCAAGATCCCAGGGTCCCAGGGGATCGAGCCCCGTGTTGGGCTCTCTGCTCAGCTGGGAGCCTGCTTCTTCCTCTCTCTCTCTCTCCCTGCCTCCCTCTCTGCCTACTTGTGATTTCTGTAAAAAAAAAAAAAAAAAAAGGAATCCCATTCAATTCTATTGTTCACTCTACAAGTCTATTGCAGGTTTGTTTACAATGAACATTGAAACAAAATGATTTTTTTTTTTTAATGTGAAGTAGCAGGATGCCCTTTTGAAATGCTGCATGCAACTTTAAATCACAAGTTCCTTTCGACTTGTAACCTCTCAGGAGGTTTAACACAACTTTTTAAACTGGTTTTATCTAGGACTACATAGGATGATGTTTCTTCACAGGCACTAACTGATGATCCCATAGAGAATTAAGCCAGAACAATTACTCTCACTGCTCTGTAGATGGGAGGTGTGCTGTTGTTGGAAACAATACAATAATAATAGCAAGAGGACTTGTGGAGGTGATGGTAATGATAGTGGTGGCAGCAGGAATTGTGGGGTAGTAGTAGCAGCCACAGCAGATGACTAATAACCACACTTGACCTTCAACTTTTAGTATAAACACTGCTACCATGGAAACCAGACAAATTTTACTGTATTCTCACCTTTCCATCAAACTCTATGCCAAATAGACTCTCTGTATGTGAATTTGTGTTCTTACCTTTAGAAGAGACAGCTGACAAGAGGTTATCTAACTGAAAACTTATTCATTTTTCTGTTTCTAAAAGCTTTTCTACAGTGCCTGGATAGCTCAGTTAGTTAAGCAACTGCCATCGGCTCAGGTCATGATCCAGGGGTCCTGAGTTCGAGTCCAACATCAGGCTCCCCTTGTGTTGCAGGGAGCCTGCTTCTCCTTTTCCCTCTGCCTGACACTCCCCCCGCTTGTGCTCTGTGTGTGTGTGTGTGTGTGTCAAATAAATAAATGACATCTTTAAAAAAAATGCTTACAAAAATTAAAATAACAATTTCAGAGGGGCACCTGGCTGGCTCAGTGGGTTGTGTCCAACTCTTGATTTTGGCTCAGGTCATGATTTCAGGGTTGTGAGACTGAGCCTCACCTTGGGCTCTGCACTCAGCACAGAGTGTGCTTAAGATTCTCTCTCAGCATCTGCCCCCCACCTTCCTCTACTACCACTCTCGCTCATGTGCATGCTCTCTCTCCCTCTCAAAATAAATAAATAATTAAAAGGGTTTCAGAGAATATCTAATGGCAAAGAAAATGCACTCGATACACCTTTAACTTAATGTATACATGCATATATATTCTAATTATATAAAACATTACATATATACCAGACAGAGAGTTGTGTAGTATTTTACACTTTTTCTTCTTCATACTGTTTTATTAAAAAAATTTAACAATAAATTATTACCTTTATCATCAGGAGGAAAAAGCAAGCAATGAGTTATAAGAAAGTCTGCTTCAGGTTGAATGTGCCATTTCAAGGACATGTCAGGAAAAAAAAAAAAAGAGCAAGATTGCAAAACTCACTGCAGGGAGAACTGGCCTTGTCACTTTGCAATAGGTCTGTCAATGGGGCATGATACTTGAAGCTGATGTGGACACAGACAAAAGCTTTCAATAAGGGGGAGGAAAATTGAAGCATATGTTTTCATTATCAGAGTAAACACTACAGAAGACTGTGATAGCAGATGCAGAGAAATATCCCATACCTGGTCTCCATGCTAAGTCCCCATTTTCCATGGTGTCCTTTTTAGCTCTGTGGATATGTAGGAGCTCTTATTTCATTATTTCATGTATCACATTTTCAGTGTCCTGGAAACTGGTTTTACAAAGCGTTCCTCAACAGAGATTTTGAGGGGGAAGGAAAGCTGTGGTTTGATTTCCCAGTGGGGATATATATTTTTTAACCTACAGCAAATCTTTTACTTCCAGAAATTGTTAAGGCAGCCAGGTGTAATATCAATGGTCCTAACCAAATTCATCTATCTAGATTTGCAAAGTAATCTCAGGCATGGTAATAAAGCAAAAAACAGCCTGCTGTGTTCCAGCCACGGATATTATGTAAGGCGATGGTGTCCAGACCTGACACTTCTATTTCACTGAACTAAAAAATGGAAAAATATGAACGAAGTTGCACATTACTGAGGAGATGTTGCTCAGGAAGACAGTAATTCAGATCTATATTAGAGTTTTGTACATATTATTCAGGGTTATTGGATTGAAGTTTGCTTTATGGGACATAAGAATTCCCTGCACGACTAGAAAAAGGTAGCTTAAGTTGGCAGCTTATATATAAAGTAGAATACTAGAATGCAACAAAACAAATATTTGGACAACCCCTAAGGAAGAATTATACTCTCTCTATAAAGGGATTTTTAAGTCCCCAAACTAAAAGGCCTATTTATAGAAGCAAGTGAGTACATCATTGTTGAAGATGTCGTCCGATGTAAGTGACTGTGAAACTACCTCATGGTAAATGCACCGTGCTGTTTCTGCACAGACCTGCCCTGATCAATGGAATTAGGATGTGCAGTAGAAGCAAAACGAGTAAGGAAATTAGATTGAAAAAATGTCCATGTGTTCCTCAACACGTTCAGCATATACATACCATAGAACCCAGTCACTTAACTCCTAAATATTTAATGCAAAGAAATGAAAACATATTTACACAAAGACTTGCATACAAATAAATGTAACACCTAGTTTTGTAATAGCCAACTAGTGGATACAGCTCAGATATTCATCAGGGGGCTAATATAACCAACCATATGCCCATTCAGTATGATATTATTCAATGATGAAAAAGAATAGAATATTGATACAAGTAACAACATTTATGGATATCAAAATAATTTTGATTAGCGAAAGAAGTCAAATAAGAGTACTTACAGTGTAATTCTATTTACACAACCTTATAAAAATTACAAAGCAACCTATAGGAACAGAAGTCAAATAGCTGGTCATTTGGGTCTGGGGGAGTTAATGATTAGATTACAGTTTTAGATTTTGAATTATATGTCCCTTATCATGATTGTGGTGATAGTTTCTGGTCTATATATTTTAGTCCATAAAACATACCAAATTGTATGCTTTAATATGCACAGTTTTTTAGATTCAACTTCACATCCATTGTGCCGTCAAAATTTGCATTTATTTATTGAAATGCCTATGTAGACATATATTACACAAAGGAGCATTTGTTTGCTTAGCCCAAGACTGTACTTATAAGTGGGACTATGCAACATGAAGTTATTTCAGATGAGTTCATGAAAGCAGGAATACTGTAAGTTGTGTTTAATCAATTAATCTTTAAACTATTTTTTTACTATTTAATAAAATATATTTCAACTCAAAGTGAGAGGCCATGCATTTAATAAAAAATGTTCAATTTTTGTTATAAATATTAATTTTAAATGTGAAACTGTTACCAAAAATGAGCTTCAGTTAAGGGCTCTAATCCATGGGTCATCACACCAAGGGTGCTCAGAAGTAAGAAAGAGTACATGTTTAGTAAGAATAATGCCAACTGCGGGATTTTCTGTTTGTACATGAATATGAATATCAAAAAACCACTGATGAGAATGACAATATATTCCAGCAGCAATATGATTTTTCTGTCGCTTAACTCTGTTTATAAAATATCAAACCAAGCCTTAAACTTTTTTTTTTTACTTCATTCAAGGCAATGTTTTTCAAAAAACTTGGTAGTAGTTAAATGAAATTATAGGATGCCAATACTAACAATATTATCAATAATACAACAAGGTAATATGAAACTTTTAGACTAAATCATAAAGTTATGAGGATGTGCATGTGTATGTGTGTATATGGTTTGAAGCACAGAGAGTCAGCACCTTATTCCACCAGGAAGTAATTCTACTCAGGCTGACCGTCTAACCATCATAGCTTAGGTATCACCACGCTTATACTCTGGAGAACTTAATCCTTGACATGTAAGCAGAAGTTGACCCATGCTATTTCAGAAAGGTATCGTCAAACATCTGTTTAAATATGCAGAATTAAAGATAATTATATACCTACACTTCCTATTGTATATGACTAATGTGACTATATGTTTAGTTCATATTAAAATAAAACAGAGTAAAAAAATAAAATAGTAATTACAAATGTTCACTGCAATAAATACAGAAGGCATCTACTGTATTTTATCTGCTTTAATGATGTGTCACTTTGTCTTTTTTCCAGGTAACCTTCCTTCCATTAGTACTTCCTTCTGGATTTATCTAGAAGTAGTCTTAGATGTCATCAGATGCAAACCA
Organism: Mustela nivalis; assembly: GCF_964662115.1. NCBI lineage: Eukaryota > Metazoa > Chordata > Mammalia > Carnivora > Mustelidae > Mustela > Mustela nivalis. Next base: position 128,326,620 of record NC_139021.1, read on the forward strand.
TGCATGTTGTTTTTGAAAACCACTCAGGCTATCTTAGGTGAATAGTATTAATTTGTCATCTATTTATTAGACTGAAGTGACATAATAAATAAAACTAACAATAAAATATACTATATATAAACAAATAATTTTTTTTTAGAGCCTGACCAAAAAAAAAAAAATCCTAAGCACTCTTCAGTTGAACTATTGTCTTTTTATTTTTCAACTCTCACCTTTTATTATCTTTCTATTTTAAATAGTTTAGTATGCCAATTATTTCCTTTTCCAATATTTTCCTGTCTTAAAAATTCCTTTTCCCTACAGATCTCATTGCCTGACCAGAGACCAGAAGTAAGATATGGTCTCTAGAAAGGAGACACTGTTCTAAAATTAGTTTCACGACAGGAGAGATTTGGAAACCAAATCCCTGCTATCAGTGGGTCAGGGTGAAGTAGTATGCCATGTTTTATCTAAGAGAATTAGCTTTGGTTTAATTAATCTCAATGACTCTGGGCTGTGTATGTATGTGTGGGTATGTGTGATGCTATTCTTTTAAAACTTGAAGGTATCAAACATTGCTTTTTATTAATATTCAAAAAGAGAACATTTTCAAATTGAGTTTACATTCAGAAGATATTCTGGATTACTAACTAGGTATGAAATGTAGTATGTTCAAATGTTATGGGACTTTCACTGTCATCAGTCATAGGAGGGCATCATCTTTATGAAGCTAATGCAACATAGTTTAAGTTCTGTGTACTGAGTTTTAATCAAAATTACATGAAAATTGAAATATATTATTCACATTCTCCTATCAAGATACATCTTTATTTGCTCAGTGGAAAACTTTTTGGTTTATACAAAATGTCCTGTTTGATTTGTTTTGCTAGACTCCATGAGCTATCCTGTATTATTTTACCACTAATATTTACAAATTGCTTTAACTACATACTGAATTGAACAGTACAACCAGTGCACCTCGAGATTTTCCAGGATCTTGTAAACAATTTTTTCTTTATTCTTCATGTCACTTAAGCATCTTTTGACCCTACCAAGGAATTAGACTGTCAAAATACCATTTTTATTTCAGACCTCAACTCTGGACTCTTTGTATAATGGAAGAAAAATAACTCACATATTATAAATCGAACTTAATAAGGAGTAAGTTCAGTGTTTGGGGTCAAAAAGTCAGGATAACTAGCTTTTGCTTCTTGGTTTTTCTTCATTCATTCACTTTTTATTTAATAAGTATTCATTAAAATGCCATATAATGTGGTAGTTGCTAATTATAGATGACCAATAAAGAACTGATATTGTATCAAACAGGTTTTCCCATGCAATTGGATAATATCACTTATTCTCTGACTATGAAAAGGTTATTTGGTGTTGGTTTCATGTACCATAAAATAAAAATAGCTATCCTTGTCTTCTTCATGTTTTACATTTTACTCCTTCTTCATCAAGATTTTATTATGGTTAACTCAGTTGATAGATGTGGATTTAACTTTGCATATACATAATATAAGGCACACTTTTTTATATGAAGTTAGCTTTATAAAGTCTCTTTCTCAGTTCAGGGCACATAGTAGTTTCTCACTAAAAAATTCTCTTTTTTTTCCCCCTCTCTTTCCTAAGATTGAAGTATAGGAGATAAATTAAGACCATGCACAATAGAATGAAAAGCATACTGAATTCTAATTCTGATACACCACAGATTAGTTATGTGGCATTGAGAAATATATTAAACTTTAATTTTGATAACCTTTATTATAAGGTTGCTATAAAAAGAGAGAGAGAACAAGCACTCACATGAACACCAGGCATCATGTCATTCTACCTAATGTAAAGAAATACTACCTACTATGTCTAATTAATAACATTCTTGGAATGACTAAATAAAGAATACTAGACCAAGTGATTCCATCACTTACTGACTAGGAATGTTGATTATGTTACTTTAAACTTCTAAAGTCTAGATTCCTCAACCTGTATAACGGAATTATTTCATTATATCTGAAAGGACTGTAAGGTCTCAATGAGTAAGATATATGAAAAATATAAAGGTATGTTATGAATATCAATTGGGGGACAGCTGTAAATATAATTAAGAAATCATTAAGTAGGATCATACTTTTACTTACATTTTCTTTTGTTAGATAATTGAAAACACCCAGACGAATCAACTTTCAAAGAAGCTAAGTTGGACTGAGAGAAAGTGTGAAATAATTTTTAAAACCTGAAAGCTTCTTCTTTTAAAAAGCCATATGGAAGGAAAAAAAGAAAGTCAGAAGAGAGAGCAAGAGGGCAGCAGAGATCTGAAAGGAGGTGAGAAATGGTTCAAAATAGGAGGAATTGCAAATGTTTGTAGTTACCTTAATCGAATGGAACTATAGAACAGAAGCTGCGAAAATAACCCAGATGAGAAGGCCAGTGGCTTTCTGCATTTTGTGTTTCTCTCTATGGAGTACATTTCCACATAAAAACTCACTCAAATATCCTATATACATAATGTGACTGGAGATATCGTTCAACTGAGGCTAGAGAACCAGATGTTCTACCCATTAAAGGCCTCTCTGACCAACAGAGAGGCCCATAATTTATTTTTTTGGAAGATTCAGTAAAATACAATAGTTCAAGAAGTAGAGGTCAACAGTTAAAATTATGTCAGGTTTCTTAAGTAAATAGATCTTTATTTGTCTTTGGCCTAATTTTGCTAATTCTTAGTTAAACAGTGGAAACTAAAAATCAAAAATTTTATTCCTTATAAATCTCTACACTCATTCAAAACAGTGCTAGCTATAGCTAGATAGAGGGCCTAGCTATAGCTAGATAGAGGGCCTTCTTCCTTTCATACAACCCTCTATGACTTAAAAACAAAACCGAAAAATACCTCTCCAAAGTTCTTTGCTCTGTGTGTGTGTATGTGTGTGTTTGAAGATTTTGCTTATTCATTTGAGAGAGAGAAAAAAAGAGCACAAGCTGGGGGGAAGGGCAGAGAGAGAGGAAAAAGTAGACGCCCCACTGAAGGAGTCCCACGTGGGACTCAATCCTAGGATCCTGGTATTATGATCGAGCAGAAGGCAGTCACTTAACAGAGCCACCCAGGTGCCCCATGAATTTGCAATTTTGTTATTTATTTTTATTATTTTTTTAAAAGATCTTATATATTTATTTGACAGAGAGACAGCAAGAGAGGGAACACAAGCAGGGGGAGTGGGAGAGGGAGAACACTTCCTGCTGAACAGGGAGCAGGATGCAGGGCTCCATCCCAGGACCCCAGGATCACAAGCTGAGCGGAAGGCCAATGCTTAACTGCCTGAGCCACACAGGTGCCCTGCAAATTTGCATTTTTGAAGACATGTTTGTAACTTTAGTTCTAGATCCAGAATAATTATTTTAGTTGCTATTTATTGAATAAGCGCTATCTATGGTTTGGGAAACTGATAGTTCACTTTACCTGTATTATCTCACTTCATGCTCCAAACCACATTATGCATAACAATCTTTATTTTACAAGTAATATCATCAATTTTAAAGAAGGAATACCTTTGACCAATGGTATAATGGTTGCTATAATCTATAATGGCTGAAGAAAAGCTATTTCTTCATGTGGACCAATTTCCATGTGGTCAAATCTTTGTATTTTGTTAAGTCAGAGAAAACAATAGTGCATTTATTTATGATAATTCTTTATGTAATTTGTCCATTTGATGATCAAAAGCCCTATTTTCAGAACTGATGGACAATGATTAGACGTCTGGATCTTTATGCATTACTCTCTCTGAATGGAAGCAATTTAATCTTCATTTTTTTCCACAATTTCAAATTCCTGCTCTAAGGGACCAGGGAAGCCAAAGGTCTCCCAGGCTTTCTGGTCAGATTGTTTGTCTCTGCCCTGTATGATTTTTCTCCTGCTGACCGAATAAAGGAAACACTAAAATCTGACAGATTAGCAATGAAATCTCTTGCACCTTTTCTTGAGATTCATCTCAGATTTATGGCTGCACACTTAGAGATACCATGATGCAGAAATGTTGGGAAGAAATAAAACTGTATTTTCCCCTTTCTGACTTTAGTGGAGTACAATTTCCATTTATTCACAATGTATTTCCTCACACAATAAGTTCTTCACGCAGAAGCCTATAAATCTGGAAATATTTATAGGCAAGACTACCCCGATGCCATTTATACCTTGCTGGCATTTTGTTCCAGCTCCTGAGAGCCACTCATATCTCATATGAATGGCTTACAATATGTATGGACTTAGATTTTCCTGTTAAATGAAAGGTTCTTCTTCGATTACAGTACTCTTAGCTTGATTTATCATTAATAACATAAATTTGCTAATGAGTTGAAAGAAAATCTTTGCATGAGCACTCAGAGTTTCCCAACTCTAGGCTTACAGGCTTTATAAGGCACCTTTAAATTTGGGGAGTGAGAGGTCTCCCTCCTTTCCTATCTATTTCCATGAAAATATTCAATATATGTAAATTATAGTATTTTTCATATTACAACAGAGAAGCACAGTTGCTCTTCTCAGTGTGGGCACATGTTTGTCAAGCAAAGGACATGGGCATGGCAAACATTACACAGCTCTAGGTGGGTCTCAGAGGCATCAGAGCCCAGTCTTGAATCATCTTTGAGAATGTTTAGATCAGAGTAGGATGGAATATCTTGGGTTAAACTCCAGGAAAGGGGCTCTTTCCTAGTAATTTAGTAAAGGACCAGGAGAGTCAGTGGAAAAACTTACACAGGAGTTTTGTGGTTCCAAAAAGAGCCTTACTAATGCAATGTTTGGATCTTGTAATTGCATGCTAAATAACAATGCTTAAAGCAACTGTAGACCTTCAAAAGAAGGTGAAGTTGTGAGCAGTCACTCCTTCTGTGTGCAGGATACAAACCAGTATTCCAGCTAACTCATTGCCTGGTAACACAGAGAGATACCACAGAAGTTCCTGCTCTGCGGGGAGTCTGCTTCCTCCTCTCTCTCACTGCCTGCCTCTCTGCCTACTTGTGATCTCTGTCTGTGAAATAAATAAATAAAATCTTAAAAAAAAAAAAAAAGAAAATATGTCAGATATTGGAGGAGTTTTTCTGAAACTGGATTTAGGGAGTCACACACAAAAAACGTCATTTATAGTCACCCGTTCCCATTCAAGTACTGCCTAGAAGTTGACAGAATGATGTATCTTAAGACAGATGTTTCCTTTTAGAGACCATGGATGTCCTAATCATTAAAGCTGATATAATCAATATAATCCAGATATAATCAACTGTTTTTATTTTTTTTTAATTTTATTTATTTTTTTAAAGATTTTATTTATTTATTGGACAGAGAGAAAGAGATCACAAGCAGGCAGAGAGGCAGGGGGAAGTAGGCTCCCCGCTGAGCAGAGAGCCTGATACGGGGCTTGATCCCAAGACCCTGAAATCCCATGACACGAACCGAAGGCAGTGGCTTAACCCACTGAGCCACCCAGGTGCCCCTAATCAACTGTTTTTAATGTGATTCTATTTTCATTGAATAATCTTCTGATAATTTGGCTTTCTATGTGATTTTCCTATGATTAGAAAACATACAGGTGAAACGTGAATTGTTAAGCCTCCTTAAGTTACATTTCTTATTATAAATTAAAATATACAATCATGGTTTATATCCTTTACTTCTTTTTTTTATATTCTTTATTTTCCAAGAAATTTAATTATCATGACTCAGTATTCCTTAGCTAAAGCAATGTCTAATAATGGATGAACAAAGATGATTTATTTTTCTGAATGTACAAAATTCTGCCTCTTGAAAAAATTTCAACCACACAACCTCCTTTTTGAAAATGTTGTGAAATTGTCCTGTGATTTCTTTCAGATATATATATAAACTACAGTATAGGAAATAAGTTATTTTTTAATAATACAGTATAATGAACATCTTATTGCCTAGGTACTTACCTCTCCCTAGCAAAGCCTATCAGGGCTTACTTAGAATTGTGCTTGATTTAACAAACATCATACATACAATCTAACAGCCCCTGAATGGTTATAAGTTTATTAGACTATTGAGAAGTGTGGAGGAAAAATATATATTTCTTATAGATTACATACAATTATTGGTAGCATTATCTCCATATTACAGGATCCCAAGAAACTGAAAATCAAGAGTGTATCCCATCTTATTTTTCTAAGAACTGGCAGAGTTAGTTTTGAGGCAGGATTTATACAAGATCTTTCTGACTCCAACATCGAACTCTTTTTATGACACTAAATAGTAAGGCAACAACCATAAAATGATACATTTCAAAGACATTTTGAGGATTACGGATCTGACAACAATGTGTTGTTTTTTTGTACTGTTTTCCCCACTCAGTTATAATTCTATAGATACTACTGACAGGAATTGTTTAGGGAAAAAAAAAAGAATAATATAAAAATAATAAAGGAGGGGCGCCTGGGTGGCTCAGCGGGTTAAAGCCTCTGCCTTCGGCTCAGGTCATGATCCCAGAGTTCTGGGATCGAGCCCCGCATCGGGCTTTCTGCTCAGCGGGGAGCCTGCTTCCTGCTCTCTCTCTCTCTCTCTGCCTGCCTCTCCACCTGCTTGTGATTTCTGTCAAGTAAATAAATAAAAATCTTAAAAAAAATAGTAAAGGAAACTAGTATATATAAATAAAAGGGAAAAGTTAGATTTTTTTTCTTTTTTTAAGATGGTGAAGCCATCTTGCAATCTTAACACAGAAAGTCAAATGAAGCAATAAAACTATCTATAGATAGTTTTAGTATATAGAAGGAAAAGGGAAAGTTAAATTTTTTTTCTTTTTTTTAAGATGGTGAAGCCATCTTGCAATCTTAACACAGAAAGTCAAATGAAGCAATAAAACTATCTAAATTTCTGGTAATGTAATATACTATATTTTATACTTATATTTAAACATAAATGCTCATTTTCCCCTCCTAGAATACATCACCAACAGTGTTACAGAGCTCAGTGTTAAAAATATAAGTCCTTTAGCAGACGTATGCTATCCCAAAAACTAGTATATGTATGCATTATTGGTTGAAATTTGCTTACAGTATCAAAAACTATGGAGTTATTTTAGTATTTCTCAAACTTGATATTAACATTTGAAGCATTAACTGTTGAAATACAAGGGAAGGTATACATTTTTTCATCAAAAACACTTTTAAGATTTTGTTCAGAGAGCTAACTGGTCTATATATATGTAAACATATATATCTATGTATCATCCAAATCCATATAATTGTTGTTGGTGATAAGTAGGCTCTACACCCAATGTGGGGCTTAGACTCATGACCTAGAGATCAAGAGTCACATGCTCTACAGATTGAGCCAGCCAGACGTCTCTGACATGTCCATATTTTTGTTTGCTTGTTTATTTGTTTTTGGAAAGTTGAAATAGGCCCCAGGGGAAAAAAAAATTGCAGCACTGATAAAACTGTCGCCTTTTGATTTGGTAGTCAAATATATCATCCCTCTGTCTATTAAGCACAGTAGTTCTGTCACAAATCTTGTTTCTACTTATAATTAATTAAGCAAAACTAAAATGTTTAAAGCTACTACAAATCAAATTCAATTTAAATGCCTACAATAACTTAAAGATAAATGGAATGGCTTCCTTATGCTTCATTACTTCCCTTAATTCCTTTTAAAACACTTCCATAGGAAAAGTTCTAGGATAGGAAAGGAAAGGTTGACCACTGGGATCCCAAAAACTACCAAACAAATAACTTAACCCCCAGGTGGTTCCAGAACCTGGTCCTTCCATTTACTCATTTCCTTTGTCACCTCAACATTTTGATGTGAATTTTTAAAATACATATGGTACAATTGTTACTGTCTGATTTATCTTGAACTTTAAACCATATGTCAGTTCTAATGTAGAAATGTAATCTTGATTTAGGTGTCTAATTTAAAAGATGGTTAAATTGTAAATTAATTACAGTATGTTCCTAGATTGTACCGGTTTACCCCAACATTTGGATGCATATAAAATAATTCTTTACCCTGATAAATATCCTATTTTTAAGGCAATTTATTTTTGTTATTTCATGATTTCACTGCTTTTTACTGCATTATGACTTCTTAAAATACAACTTCCATAAAAGTTCTTTTTCCATTTTGCCCATAGAGCTTAGGCAAAGGAAAATTTATTACAACAAGGCCACACAATTTTTAAAAATTAAGATCATATCACACTTATGTTTATGGCTTATTTCCATGGTTATGCAAGAAAATATTTCTCCATCAATTATACAACTTATATAAGATTTATTTATTTCTTAATTTCATATTTTTGTTCTTTTATCAAGCTAAACAAAACAGAATACAATCCTGAATTCTGAAGATATTGGAATTTATTTTTTCCTTTAGCCTAGAATATCATGAAAAAGAAAATATGCTGCTCGCTTGTTGGCTTTTAATTTAATTATTTAATAATCAAATAACTTAGCAACTGAAAACTACAGTGAACAATATACACAGGGAAGTCTCACTACTACTACTGACACATTCCTACTCTCCCTCACATGCATACTTTAGTGAATTTTATTGCTTAGTTTATTTTTCTAGTGTTTCTTTTAGGAAATGCAAGAAAATGTATATATGTAGAATTTCCCCACTTCTTGACCAGAAAGTAGCTATACACACTGGTTTCTTTCTTGCTTTTTAAACTTACTAATATATCCTTGTGAACAACACATACAGTCCTTACGTATTATCTTCGTTTATAAAGAAAAACCTCTCTACTACTCAGTATGTACTGGTCATTAACAGGAATAAAACGATAGCTTTTTAGGTTCCTATCTGTAGTGTGTCCATTAGCTGTACAAAATCTAACATCTGTAGCTGAATTATTTCATCCATGTTGTTACAAACATCAAAACTGCATCCTTTTTTACAGTTGAGTAATATTCCATTGTACACATATACCACATATTCTTTATCCATTCATCTGTAGATGGAAAGTTGGGTCACTTCCGTATCTTGGCTATTATAAATACTGTTTCAACAAGATAAAGAGTAATAATTTCACTCATATGTGGAATTTAAGAAACAACAAAATTAACAAAGAAAAAAGAGACAACAAAACAATAGATTGTTAAATATAGAGAACAAACTGGTGGTTGCCACAGGGGAGGTGGGTGAGGCGATGGGTGAATTAGGTGAAGATAATGAAAGGTACATTAATCACAATGAGCACTGAGTAATGTATAGAATTGTTGAATTGGGGTATCTGTGTGGCACAGTCAATTAAGTGACTGACTCTTGGTTTGGTTCAGGTTGTGATCTCAGGGTCATGATCTCAGGGTAGTGAAATTGAGCTTCCCATCAGGCTCTGCACTTAGCACAAAGTCTGCTTAAGTTCCTCTCGAGTTCTGCCCCTCTCCCCAGCACTCTTTTTCTAAAATAAATAAATAAATCTATTTTTTTAAAAATTAAAAAAATTGTAGAATCATTATGTTGTAACATCTAAAACTAATACAACACTATGTTAATTATACTTGAATTTTAAAAAATCTAACATCTGTAACTTCTGTTCTACAGCTCTAGCACTTGGCTTCTCCTTCAAAGCCATTTTCACACAAAGACAAGGAGGAATATAGATTAGCACCACACTGTGTAAAGCTAAATAAGGGTGGAATTGGGAAAGCCCACAGATATGGAAGCAACAGAGCGGACATGACCCTGAAGCTGCCATTATGTCACAGGGAGGTCTGCTTTGGCTGGGTGGGCATAGTTGCCTTGCATACACCACTAAAATGGCTCCAGGAAAGAAACCCTGTTCCTGAAATGTCTCTATATACTATTTACAGAGCTTTCAAATCACTGAAAATAGGTACTTCTTGGTGGAGGAAATGGTCTGGTCTTGCAGAAAGATGTAACCCCCGGATCTCAGTGGCTCTTATTTTAATAATTTCACTCATATGTGGAATTTCAGTAATTCAGTATTTGTTAAATTTCAGTAATCAGCAGGTTTTTTTTTTTTTCATTGTGCTAACTCAGATCTCCTGAGCCAGTTTTTTTTTTTTAAGATTAATTGAAATATTTTTTTTTAATTTATTTATTTGACAGAGAGAGATCACAAGTAGGCAGAGAGGCAGGCAGAGAGAGAGGGGGAAGCAGGCTCCCCGTCGAGTAGAGAGCCCGATGCCGGCTCAATCCCAGGACCCTGGGATCATGACCTGAGCCGAAGGCAGAGGTTTAACCCACTGAGCCACCTAGGCGCCTCTCCTGAACCAGTTTTAATAGTTGCTGAACTATAAAAAGGGGGGATGGAATGAGTCTTCACAGCCATCTGAGTTAATCTCTCTTCATGAAGTGTTTTTCTTTTTTCATAAGCATTGCTGCTTAATCATAGAGATGTCAAGAAATGGGGAGTCAAAATGACACATGGATGCTGCATTATCAGCTAAGTTCCCTCACTAAGTAGCTCTTTCTTGTATCTCAACATTAAGGGATTCCAATGTTAGTCTTAGTAAAATTCAATATACTGGCCCTTCCAGGTCATCTGCAAATACTTGAAGTCAGTTAAACCAGGAGAAGCGATAGTTTCTATTGAATAAAATGAAGAAGTAGAAGTCCAAAATAATAAAAGGAATTAGGCTCACTTTAGAAGAATATCATATCTGATTTACACTGAATAATAAGTACTCCAATTGAAAGGAAGGACACCAAAGTTTCATGTAGGTGTTTATTTAGTCTATTTCACTCTCCTAACACCTCTTAGAAACTAATGGAATATTAGCTGTAATATAGTCATGGAGAAAATTATAGACACCAGGAAAAGACAAAGAGCACACAGTTAATAGATCACATTAAAATTGTTTTTAACCAGTGCATAGAAAAATATTGGTGCTTAGGAAATGGATGGAGGCAGAAGCAGTAAAGGATAGTATTCTGGAATTAATGTCACAGCTTTTCCTATAAAATTCACAGATTTTGACACAATGGAAAGTCAATAAGCTCTGCTCTTTTTCTAAGAATATAAGCCCTCTTCTAAAGAGAGTTATTATTGGAAGTTAGAATGTTGCTGTTGCGTTGCTTTGTGTTTTAATTATTATTCAGTTTGCATCTTGTTAATATTTGTTAATATTGTTAATATTTGGTATGGGAAAAAGTGCCATTACCAGAAATGAGTTTATACCACTAACCTTAAAAATAGAAAGGATAGGAGCACCTGGGTGGCATAGTTAAGCATCTGACTTTTGATTTTGGCTCAGGTCATGATCTCAGGGTTGTGAGATCAAGCCCTGCGTCAAGCTCCACACGCGGTATGAAGTCTGCTGGAAATTCCCTTTGCCCTTTGCCCCACCCCCTCCTTTCTCTCTCTCTTTCTCTCTCAAACAAATAAATAAATCTTTAAAGAAATAGAAAGGAATAGTTCTCACCTAAATATTAAGAAATTGTATCTATAATATTGCACTAGGAATATTATGATTCAAGGATGATCATTTTACAAAATATAATTAAAGATACTATTCATTAAAAACTTACATTATTAGATTTTTTAAAGTACAACTAGATTTTATGTTCTTTGTAAAACAAGTGATATTTTACAAACTTGAAGAGTTACTATTTTTACCACTTGTCCTCTTCCCAGCTGAAGTAATCAGAATGTAACATAGCTTTCTCATTTTATCCAGGTGTCTTATGTACATGTAATAGCACATCTCTCTCTGTAGGAAACAGATTTAGCTCTCATTCTTTCTAAAGTTTACATTATGGTCCATACAATGATGGTACCGTGGTATTTCAGACTCAGCCTCCTGAAGGATATTCAGATTTTCAGTTTCATTTTGTTACTTTGCTGATTTATTTAAATCTAGAAAAAAAATCTTTCAATGTTAGTTTTTATTTTTATAAAGTACGTTCAAAAATGAAATTCTCGGGGCGCCTGGGTGCCTCAGATGGTTAGGCATCTGCCTTCGGCTTGGGTCATGATCCCATGGTCCTGGGATCAAGCTCCGCATCTGGCTCCCAGCTCGGGGTGGGGGGTCTGCTTCTTCCTCTCTCTCCCTATTGTCCCCCCTGCTAGTGCTCTCTCGATCTCCCTGTCAGATAAATAAATAAAATCTTAAAAAAAAAAAAAGAAATTCTTAATGAATCCAACAATATGTTAAAAAAGGTCACTCAACATGCTCAAGTGGGATTTATTCCCAGGATGTAGGTGGTTCAATATTTGTAAATCAATTAACATGATACATCACATCAATAAGAGAAAGGATAAAAACCATATGATCATTTCAATAGATGCAGAAAACGCACTTGAAAAAGTACAATATCTGCTCATGATAAAAAGCCTCAACGAAATAGGTTTGGAGAAACATATCTCAACAAGTAAAGGTCATATATGAAAAACTCACAGTTAACATCATCCTTAATGGGAAAAAACTGAGAGCTTTTCCCTAAGGTCAGGAAGAAGATAAGAATATCTACTCTCACCATTCAACATAGTACTACCAATTCTAGCCATAACAATCATACAAGAAAACAGAGTTAAAGATGCATTCAAATTGGTAAAGAAGAAGTAAAATTTTCACTATTTGCAGATGATATTTTAGTATATATAGAAATCCTAAAGACTCCACCAAAAAACTACTAAAGCTGATAAATGAATTCAGTAAAGTAGCAGCATAAAAATCAATGTAGAGGGGGCGCCTGGGTGGCTCAGTGGTTTAAAGCCTCTGCCTTTGGGTCATGGTCTCAGGGTCCTAGGATCGAGTCCCACATAGGGCTCTCTGCTCTGCGGGGAGCCTGCTTCCTCCTTTCTCTCTGCTTGCCTCTCCACCTACTTGTAATCTCTGTCTCTCAAATAAATAAAAAAAAATCTTAAAAAAATTAATATAGAGAAATATGTTGCATTTCTATACACTAATAATGAAGAAGGAGAAGAAGAAATTATGAGAACCGTCTCATTTACAACTGCACCAGAAAGAGTAATAAACCTAACCATACATGTGAAAGACCTATACTTAGAAAGAAATTAAGGGGATGCCTGGGTGGCTCAGTGGGTTAAGCCACTGCTTTCAGCTCAGGTCATGATCCCGGGGTCCTGGGATCGAGGGGAGCCTGCCTCTCTCTCCACCTCTGCCTGCCTTTCTGCCTGCTTGTGTGCTTTCTCTCTCTCTGTTTGACAAAAAAAAAAAAAAAAAAAAAAAAAAAAAAAAAAAATTAAAAATTAAAAAAATTTAAAAAAACAGAAAGAAATTAAGGATGATACAAATACATGGAAAGATATTCCATGTGTATGGATTGAAAAAAAAATATTGTTAAAATGTCCATACTACCCAAAGCAATCTACCCGCTTAATGTAATCCCTATCAAAATACCAACAACAGTTTTCACAGAACCTGAACAAATTATCCTTAAAATTTTTGTGGAACCGCAGAAGACTCTGAATAGCCAATGAAATCTTGAAATAGAAAAACAAAACTAGAGGTATCATAATTCCAGATTTCAAGTTATATTGCAAAGCTATAGTAATCAAAAACAGTATGGTGCTGGCACAAAAATAGAGGTATGTCTCCTGAAACAATAAAAACAAAATAAAAAATAAACTACTGGGACTACATAAAAATAAAAGCTTTAAGGAAACAATCAACAAAAATTTGCACAACTCAAAGCTTAAAAAACAATAGTCAAATTAAAGTGCTCACAAAAGACAAGAGCAGATATTTCTCCAAAGACATACAAATGACCAAAAGACACATGAACAAATATTCACCAGCATTGATTAATCAGGAAAATGCAAATCAAAACTACAATGAGATATCATCTCAAACCTATTAGAATGGCTAAAATAGAAAACATAAGAAACAACAGATTTTGACAAAGATGTGGATAAAAAGGAATTCTCATGTACTGTTGGTAGGAATGCAAACTGGTGCAGCCACTGTGGAAAACAGTGTGGAGGATCCTCAAAAAGCTAAAAATAGAACTACCCTATGATCCAGTAATAACACTACTCGGTATTTACTCCAAAAATACAAAAATACTAAGGCAAGAATTCATTCTCCCCTATGAATGAATTATTCATATTGCAGCAATAATTATTCATTATTGCAGCATTATTTACAAGTGTCCATTGACAGATGAATTGATAAAGAAGGTATGGTCTATCTGTACAATACAACATTATTCAATTAAAAAAAGAATAAAATCTTGCTATTTGCAACAACATGTATGTACCTAGAGAGTAAGCCAAATAAGCCAGTCAGAGGAAGAAAAAAACATATGATTTCAGTCATATGTGGAATTTAAGAAACAAAACAAATGAACAAAGGGGGAAAAAAAGAGAGACAAACCAAGAAACAGACTCCTAACTATAGAGAACAAACTGATGGTTACCAGAAGGGAGGTGGGAGGAAGGATGGATGAAATAGGTGAAGGGGATTAAGAGTACAGTCATCATGATAAGCACTGAGTAATGTATAAAATTGGTGTATCAGTGCATTGTACACCTGAAACTAAAATATAACACTGTTATGTTGATTGTATTGGAATAAAAAATAAAAATAAACATTTTTAAAAAGTGGAATTCTGAGTTGAATTTTAATTTAAATAAAAAATGCTGGTTTATTTTCAATAAAAATCTATATTTACATACAGTCAGTAACAGGATACTATCACTTTCTCCCCATTTCTGTTCAACTAAGTCGTGATACAATGCAATCCATTCTTGTTTTATTCATAATCCCTGATCATAAATGAAGTGCCACATCATAACTTTATCCCAAAGTTTTTCCTACCTATAATAAACTAATTTTCTAATGAGTTGCTTATTTTTCTTATTCTTTTTAAGAGCTCTTCATTTATTAAGGATATTAATGCCTTCTCATTTTTTCTAGACAAGATTTTGTCCTCTGTTTATGGCACATTTTGTGGCCTATACTTTTTATTTATATTTTTGTAATAATCAAACACATCTAATTTTCCCTGTTTATTATTTTCCTTAGTTAAGAGAGGCTCCCAACAATAACATTACACAAATAGTACCTCCTTGTTTTACATATAAACTAAAAATTAATCCAAAAAGTGAAAAATTAATAGCCTTGAACAACATGAGGGTTAGGGCACTGAAAATCCATATATAACTTTTGACTCCCCCAAAACTTAACTACTAATAGCCTTTTGCTGACCAGAAGGTTTAGTGATAACATAAACAGTTGATTAACACATCTTCTGTATGTTATATGTATTATATACTGTATTTTTACAATGAAGTAAACTAGAAAAAACATTATTAAGAAAATCATAAAGAAGAAAAAATACATTCACAGTATTGTACTGTATTTATTGAAAAAAAATCCATATATAAGTGGACCTGCACAGTTTAAATTCATGTTGTTCAAGGGCTGACTATATATGTAAATGCACTTTTAGATTTTTAAACCATTTAAAAATTATGTTTTAATATGATGAAAAGTAACTCTCAGTTTTGTTCTTGTTTTCTTTGTAAATATCCAGTTAGGCTAGCCACATTTATTATTAACTAGTCACTTTATCTACTAAATTAAATCAAATTATTTTTGGAATTATTATATAATCATATGTTTCCCTCCTTTAATTGGTTTTATAAAGTATGCTACTAGTTTTTCCTAATATACAACCATCCTCACACTTTTGAAATAAAGTATATTAGATGACTAATAATATTCTTATCTCAATGTTAAATATAGTTTACTTTTACTTTATTTATAATGTTGGCATCTTTAGTAATAAGGGAAACTGGTTTATAGTTTTCATTTTTATACATCTTTCACCAGATATTAAGTTTATTTATAAAATAAAATGAATTGATTATTTTCTATTCTCATAGTCCTGCACTTTATAATCTATTTTACCTAATGTTAAAAACCACAAAAATATCACAGCCTTTTATTTATAATGGTAAATCTTTAATATGTTTTTCAAACTTTGAGAGTTTTTTCCTCTTCTTCATACTTTTTTATATTTTTGAATGAATATTGAATAATATTATTTTTATAACCTTTTAACTCATACTGTAGTTTATTTTGGCTTTCTTCTGTTTACCTTAATAATGTTTTCAAAATTACATCTCTACTAAACTTTAAAAAAAATAATTTATTTCCATTCATCTTTGTTATCTCAGTCTTCCTAATTCCTTTATTATGATTGTATATTTTTATTTCTAATCTAATTTCTTATGATATAAGCTTATTTTTTATACTTTTAATGAGGTATAATGTCATCCCACAAAACTCACCAACATAAGTGTACAACAATTTCAAGTAAATTCATGGGGTTGTACAACCATCACAGCAATCTCATTCTGGAACATTTGCATCACTTCCCAAATTCCATGAAAACCATTTGGAATTAATCCCAACTCCCAATTCCAGATCCAGTTAAATATTGCTTTGTTTTCTCTCCATATAAATTTGTCTTCTAAATGTTTCATAAAAATGGAATCCTACAGCATGTAGTATTTGCTATCTGATTTCTTTCATTTAGCATGTTTTTGAGGTTCATCCATGTTTCAACCTGTATCAGAATTCTATTCCCTTAATTGCTGAATAATATTTCATTGATTGAATGTAGTACGTTTGTTTATCCATTCACCAATTAACAGATATTTGATTTGTTCTCAATTGTTATGGATATTGCTGCCATGTACGTTTATATATAAGCCTTGGTGTTGGCATATGTTTTCATTTCTCTGGTATTCATACCAAGATATGGAATTGCTGAGTTTATGGTTTATGCTGATGTTTACATTTTTAAGTAACTGTGAACTTATTATTCAAAGTAGCTCTATCATTTTAAATTCCCAACAGTAATGTATGAAGTCCAGTTTCTCTACTTCCTCCCCACACGTTTGGCATTGTCTGTATTTTACCTATAACCATTTAAGTAAGTGAGTCATGATATCTCATTATGATTTTAATTTGCATTTTTCTAGTGACTAATGTTGTTGAGCACCCTTTCATGTGCTTCTCATTGGTATATTTGTTGGTAAAATATCCATTAAAGTATTTGACTATTTTCTTATATTGGACTGTTGGTCTTTTTGTTATTTAATTATGATTTCTTTTTTTCTTTTTCCCCCCAGGTGCAATTCCTTTAACAGATATGCAATGTGAAAACATTTTCTCCAAAACTTTGGCTTGCCTTTTCATTTTTAAAAATTATGTCCCCCAGAGCATAAAAGTTTTCCATTTTAATGAAAATCAACTTATCTTCCATTTTCTTTTATGGTTTACACTTTTGGTATATTGTCTAAGAAATCTTTGCCTAACAGAACATTTTGAAAAATTTTTCCTCTGCTTTCTTTTAAGTTTTATAATTTTAGCTCTTATATTTAGGCCTACAATCTATTTTGAATTCATTTTTACACAAGAAGTAAAGTAAGGGCCTCATTTATTTATTTGCATATGTACATACAATTATCTTAGTGCCACTGTTTAAAACAAATCTCTCCCACCATTACATAATCTTGCTCTCTTTCTCAAAAATAATTAAACATAATTGTGTGGGTATATATCTGGATTATCAATTCTGTTCCATTGATCCATGTGCCTATCCTTACACCAATACCACACTACTTCAATACTGTAGCTTTATAGTAAGTTTTTTATTATTTTTATTAACATATAATGAGTGAAAAAATTATTTTTTTTTTGTTTCTTTTTTTTTTTATTTTTTATAAACATATATTTTTATCCCCAGGGGTACAGGTCTGTGAAACACCAGGTTTACACACTTCACAGCACTCACCAAATCACATACCCTCCCCAATGTCCAAAATCCCACCCCCTTCTCCCAATCCCCCTCCCCCCAGAAACCCTCAGTTTGTTTTGTGAGATTAAGAGTCACTTATGGTTTGTCTCCCTCCCAATCCCATCTTGTTTCATTTATTCTTCTTCTACCCACTTAAGCCTCCATGTTGCATCACCACTTCCTCATATCAGGGAGATCATATGATAGTTGTCTTTCTCTGCTTGACTTATTTCGCTAAGCATGATACGCTCTAGTTCCATCCATGCTGTCGCAAATGGCAAGATTTCATTTCTTTTGATGGCTGCATAGTATTCCATTGTGTATATATACCACATCTTCTTGATCCATTCATCTGTTGATGGACATCTAGGTTCTTTCCATAGTTTGGCTATTGTGGACATTGCTGCTATAAACATTCGGGTGCATGTGTCCCTTTGGATCACTACATTTGTATCTTTAGGGTAAATACCCAATAGTGCAATTGTTGGGTCATAGGGAAGTTCTATTTTCAACATTTTGAGGAACCTCCATGCTGTTTTCCAGAGTGGCTGCACCAGCTTGCATTCCCACCAACAGTGTAGGAGGGTTCCCCTTTCTCCGCATCCTCGCCAGCATCTGTCATTTCCTGACTTGTTGATTTTAGCCAATCTGACTGTTGTGAGGTGATATCTCATTGTGGTTTTGATTTGTATTTCCCTGATGCCGAGTGATATGGAGCACTTTTTCATGTGTCTGTTGGCCATCTGGATGTCTTCTTTGCAGAAATGTCTGTTCATGTCCTCTGCCCATTTCTTGATTGGATTATTTGTTCTTTGGGTGTTGAGTTTGCTAAGTTCTTTATAGATTCTGGACACTAGTCCTTTATCTGATATGTCGTTTGCAAATATCTTCTCCCATTCTGTCAGTTGTCTTTTGATTTTGTTAACTGTTTCCTTTGCTGTGCAAAAGCTTTTGATCTTGATGAAATCCCAATAGTTCATTTTTGCCCTTGCTTCCCTTGCCTTTTGCGTTGTTCCTAGGAAGATGTTGCTGCGGCAGAGGTCGAAGAGGTCGCTGCCTGTGTTCTCCTCAAGGATTTTGATGGATTCCTTTCGCACATTGAGGTCCTTCATCCATTTTGAGTCTATTTTTGTGTGTGGTGTAAGGAAATGGTCCAATTTCATTTTTCTGCATGTGGCTGTCCAATTTTCCCAGCTCCATTTATTGAAGAGGCTGTCTTTTTTCCATTGGACATTCTTTCCTGCTTTGTCAAAGATTAGGTGACCACAGATTTGAGGGTCTATTTCTGGGCTCTCTATTCTGTTCCATTGATCTATGTGTCTGTTTTTGTGCCAGTACCATGCTGTCTTGATGATGACAGCTTTGTAATAGAGCTTGAAGTCCGGAATTGTGATGCCACCAACGTTGGCTTTCTTTTTCAATATCCCTTTGGCTATTCGAGGTCTTTTCTGGTTCCATATAAATTTTAGCATTATTTGTTCCATTTCTTTGAAAAAGATGGATGGTAATTTGATAGGAATTGCATTAAATGTGTAGATTGCTTTAGGTAGCATAGACATTTTCACAATATTTATTCTTCCAATCCAGGAGCATGGAACATTTTTCCATTTCTTTGTGTCTTCCTCAATTTCTTTCATGAGTACTTTATAGTTTTCTGAGTATAGATTCTGTGTCTCTTTGGTTAGGTTTATTCCTAGGTATCTTATGGTTTTGGATGCAATTGTAAATGGGATTGACTCCTTAATTTCTCTTTCTTCTGTCTTGCTGTTGGTGTAGAGAAATGCAACTGATTTCTGTGCATTGATTTTATATCCTGACACTTTACTGAATTCCTGTATAAGTTCTAGCAGTTTTGGAGTGGAGTCTTTTGGGTTTTCCACATATAGTATCATATCATCTGTGAAGAGTGATAATTTGACTTCTTCTTTGCTTATTTGGATGCCTTTAATTTCCTTATGTTGTCTGATTGCTGAGGCTAGGACCTGTAGTACTATGTTGAATAGCAGTGGTGATAATGGACATCCCTGCCGTGTTCCTGACCTTAGCGGAAAAGCTTTCAGTTTTTCTCCATTGAGAATGATATTTGCGGTGGGTTTTTCATAGATGGCTTTGATGATATTGAGGTATGTGCCCTCTATCCCTACACTTTGAAGAGTTTTGATCAGGAAGGGATGCTGTACTTTGTCAAATGCTTTTTCAGCATCTATTGAGAGTATCATATGGTTCTTGTTCTTTCTTTTATTGATGTGTTGTATCACATTGACTGATTTGCGGATGTTGAACCAACCTTGCAGCCCTGGAATAAATCCCACTTGGTCGTGGTGAATAATCTTTTTAATGTACTGTTGAATCCTATTGGCTAGTATTTTGTTGAGTATTTTCGCATCTGTGTTCATCAAGGATATCGGTCTATAGCTCTCTTTTTTGGTGGGATCCTTGTCTGGTTTGGGATCAAGGTGATGCTGGCCTCATAAAATGAGTTTGGAAGTTTTCCTTCCATTTCTATTTTTTGGAACAGTTTCAGGAGAATAGGAATTAGTTCTTCTTTAAATGTTTGGTAGAATTCCCCCGGGAAGCCGTCTGGCCCTGGGCTTTTGTTTGTTTGGAGATTTTTAATGACTGTTTCAATCTCCTTACTGGTTATGGGTCTGTTCAGGCTTTCTATTTCTTCCTGGTTCAGTTGTGGTAGTTTATATGTTTCTAGGAATGCATCCATTTCTTCCAGATTGTCAAATTTATTGCCATAGAGTTGCTCATAGTATGTTCTTATAATAGTTTGTATTTCTTTGGTGTTAGTTGTGATCTCTCCTCTTTCATTCATGATTTTATTTATTTGGGCCCTTTCTCTTTTCTTTTTGATAAGTCTGGCCAGGGGTTTATCAATTTTATTAATTCTTTCAAAGAACCAGCTCCTAGTTTCGTTGATTTGTTCTATTGTTTTTTTGGTTTCTATTTCATTGATTTCTGCTCTGATCTTTATGATTTCTCTTCTCCTGCTGGGCTTAGGGTTTCTTTCTTGTTCTTTCTCCAGCTCCTTTAGGTGTAGGGTTAGGTTGTGTACCTGAGACCTTTCTTGTTTCTTGAGAAAGGCTTGAACCGCTATATATTTTCCTCTCAGGACTGCCTTTGTTGTGTCCCACAGATTTTGAACCGTTGTATTTTCATTATCATTTGTTTCCATGATTTTTTTCAATTCTTCTTTAATTTCCCGGTTGACCCATTCATTCTTTAGAAGGATACTGTTTAGTCTCCATGTATTTGGGTTCTTTCCAAACTTCCTTTTGTGGTTGAGTTCTAGCTTTAGAGCATTGTGGTCTGAAAATATGCAGGGAATGATCCCAATCTTTTGATACCGGTTGAGTCCTGATTTAGGACCGAGGATGTGATCTATTCTGGAGAATGTTCCATGTGCACTAGAGAAGAATGTGTATTCTGTTGCTTTGGGATGAAATATTCTGAATATATCTGTGATGTCCATCTGGTCCAGTGTGTCGTTTAAGGCCTTTATTTCCTTGCTGATCTTTTGCTTGGTTGACCTGTCCATTTCAGTGAGGGGAGTGTTAAAGTCCCCTACTATTATTGTATTATTGTTGATGTGTTTCTTTGATTTTTTAAAGATTTATTTATTTTTAGAGAGAGAGAGAAGTATGTGGATTAGAGGGGCAGGGGAGGAGAATCTCAAGTAGACTCTGCTGGTGTGGAGCTACACATAGGGCTCAATCTCACCACCCCAAGATCATGACCTGACCTGTAATCAAGAGATAGATGCTCAAGCAACTGAACCACCCAGAGGTCCCTCAATTTTTCTTATTCTTAACCATTAGATACCATATTTAAGAGTTTTAACTCTTTTCAATAATTTATAAATATATTTTGTTTGGTTATTTTTTCAATTACTGTTAATTTTCAAAGTGTCTTACTTAACATTTTTATGCATTGTTTCATATACCAGTGCACTGTGAAAATTGCCAATGTACACGTAAATTGCTTTGTTATGAGTCTTAATATAAATTATCATTTTAATTATTTAAATTACTGTTAACTCTACCAATATATTTATGTTATCACATGTATTATAAAGACATGTTTATATTGTATCAAAAATGGCATAGAACTTTTCCTAATACATGATGATTTGTTGAGAAATTTTTAGTCTAAGATAAAAATATTCCATTATTTGTTCTTTGTCTAATTAAGATATTTGCATTTCTCTTCTGATTTAATAAACTCTTTAAATGCAGATAAAAAATGCATTCATTTATTCAACAGGTATTTGTTATTCCTTTACTAGATGTTAATAATTGTTTTAAGAACTGGTAACATAAAAGCAAATATGGCATCTTCTCATGCATAAATATGTACTCAATTTAGTGGCAGAATTAGATAAGAAGAGAAGTAATTGTAATTTAGAATGGCAAACAGTTGAATTAGTATTTAGATAAACTACTGTGAAGACAATGCAGAGGGAGAGATTACATCTAATTCAGGCAAAGTGTGATAGGAGAATTGACATGTATGAAGAAGGTTTTCAAGAGAAGGTCACATGTGACATGGTTTTGGGGACTTTCCAAACTGAGAAAGAAGGGGAAATATTTTGGCAAAAAACCTGAAAATTATAGTATGTGACAATGCCAGTGTTAGAACACACATGGAATATTTATAAAATTTTGAGGATAGTTATTTCTGATGCTCTTCAGGTTGTTACATGTATTTGGTAAAATGAAATTCAAAAAGACAAAAGTTAAAAGTTTCATAACAAATAAATTAACTGTGCTCACATAGCAGGAAGAATTTGATTATTTACTGACTCTGGATTTCTAGATTATACTGAAGATAGATGAATCTGCTATAAATATCTAATAAAAAGAAATACTCTTCTTTCTGTTCCTCAATCACTAAAGGATAATAACTCAAGGGGCACAGGCTTATCCTTAGAGAAGGATGATGTCAGGCACCTTCCTAATAACTTTAAATATTTCAACATATAAATTTTGAATAGAGCCATACCATAATTAAAAGTATTACTCAATATATACACATACACACATACATACCATAATTAAAGTATTACTCAATATATACACATACACACATACACACACACACACACACACACACACGTAATTTCTTTTTTAAAATTAGGTCATCATAAGCCATATCTTAATCATATATTTAACATGAATTGATAATCATCTGGAACATATAAACTGAATTCTTCTAAACACAATTTATGTGACATTTCCATCACAGAATTTGAGAAGTCCTAGAAATCACTACTTCTGGTAATTCTAATTGCCCAGAAAATGGAAGTCATATTGTATCTACATGTTGCTTGTTTATATAACCATGACAAATTATTTTTACATAATTGGCATAAAATCATTTCACTCCTGTGGGAATAAGAAAAAAAAATTCCATTCAAATACATTCTACCAAATGACAGAAATATTAAGATAGCAGAAAATTTCTTCAAGGCACTTAATTATGAATAACCAGAATGCTAGCCATGAAGTCAGTACATACTCCATTTAAAAGTATTTGGAAAAATACTAGAAAATAGAGGCATAGTCACTGGTAACAGAGATATTAACTGTAAATTAAAA
Source organism: Mustela nivalis (assembly GCF_964662115.1). Lineage (NCBI taxonomy): Eukaryota > Metazoa > Chordata > Mammalia > Carnivora > Mustelidae > Mustela > Mustela nivalis. The sequence continues at coordinate 128,349,951 of NC_139021.1, forward strand.
ACTATGAAAAAGAAGTAAATAACCAATACACCTTATTGGTTAAATTGCATTTCCCAAATCAGAAAATACAGATATATATGGGGAGATCAAAAGTAAAATAACGAAAGTTTAAAATGTTTTAATACCAAGACATAATTCTACTTGTATTTTAACAATACAAAGAAAAATACCAGCGAACAGAGGTATTCTGCAACCATTGTACCAGAATGAGTTACAGACATTAATCAAAGTTTAATGATTCTTAAAAATAATTTTAAGGTATATAATAGAGTGCAAAATTTTTTAAACCTAAGATTTTTGGTAATTTTCGACATGCTATACAAAGTACACTTTATGACTCCCAAGAGCATTTTCAAAATTAAAAAATTTATATATTCTGCTTGTTTTCTGAAAATGGCAAATGTTGTGTATTATCATGAGTTACAACTTAAAATGTTCCAAGTTTCCAAAGAATTCTTTTGAAATTTTTTTATCCTTTCTCATTTGTGTAAGCAATCAAATTCACTGAGCTCACTGAATCTGTAAATGATCTGCAGTAAATCATCCGCAAATTTGCATTTTGATCTATTATTTCTTCAAAATTTTTATCTGACTCATTCTCATCTTGAACTCCAATTACATATATGTTAAACATTTTTATATTGTTTCACAGATACTAAAACTGCTGGTATTTTAAAAATACTTTTTCTCTCTCTTCTTCACATTGATCTATCTTCAACTTAAGTGATTATTTCCTTATAATTGTCATCTGTGGTGGGTTGGACTTTTAGAAGCTTATTCTACCATACCAGCAGTGAAACTTTCAGTAATTAGTATGAAGAGCCCACAGTCTCTATCCTCATCCATAAAGTCAGTGTCCATCTAGTATTTTAAAACAAAACTCCAAGTATTTAGCAGACAACAAAGAATGTGTCTGGCACCTATTGATGTCATCATTATCCAAGACTTACCTTTCTTGTCTGCAAACATGTCCAGCCTCAATTAATTTCTGACTGTTATTTAATTTTTTGTTCTACTTTTTCATTTAGAATTCAGAAAATTCCTTAGGACTCTTTGTTTTGTTAACTTTTTTTTTTTTTTTTTGGTTTTTTTGATTTGTCTTTTTTTGTTTTTTAAATCTTACCCCTGACTCTCAGGTCCCCTGTCAAGGGCTTTACTCTAAACTTATTCAATCAGCTCTCTTTATTCTGAATTACTACAATAGTATATACCTAATACTAGCCCTCTCCCATATTACTGCTAGCACATTCACAAAAAAGTAAGTGTGAAAAATTGACTTCTGCTTCAAGGGCTGTTTGTTTTAGTGGTCCCCTTTTTATATTTATTTTCTAGAGTTGGTTTTTACATTAGCTGTGGATCCTAATGGCAAGCAAATATCAATGGCAATATTTTGCCATTTATCAGAAGCTACTCCCAGAGACAGTGACTCCCACTAAATTACCAGCAAAGGGAGGTGATAACATCTCATTATTACAAACTCCTTGCAGTAGTTTTGGTCAATAATCTGCCTCTCTCAATACCTTTTGAAAATTTTCTAGTGTATCTTTTTTCTGTGAACAGTTTGTATAGATTTAAATGTTATGAAAATGCCATATTAGTTTCTCAGAATTACATCTAGGAAACAATATAGCAAGATAGCCTGTTTAATTTCTTAGTATAATTATGGTACTAAGCAGTCATTTCAAAGAATAAATGCAGATTCTCTAGAACAGGGCTTGACAAACATATTAGACAAAGAGCAAGATAGTAAATATTTTAGGCTTTGTTGGCCATATAAGTTCCTCCACAACTACTCAGTTTGGCCACTGTAGGACAAAAGTAGTCAATAAAGCTTTATTTACAAAAATAGATGGTCACCAAATTTTGCCTATAGGCTATGGGTTGTCAGTCTTTCCTCTACAGTTATAATACCAAATAAATACAACTTATATCTGAATTTCTCCAATACTCTGTTAGTATTCCTTAAAATAAGAACCAGGTTTATAAACTTATACCTCAAAAACTCCCATATATTTTAGCAGGGACTTCCTAGGTATTGATTTAAGAATCCATTATTTTTTCTCATTCATTCCATTAATGAAGTGATTAGAACATGTGGAAAAAATATGTACTGCTAATTATCTGTTGTACTACCCAACTGAGCATTAAGATATCTGTTAAACTTGTCCCACAAAATTAAATAAACCAAATTTCACATTGTATTTTTAAAGTGGCATCATGTTATAGAAGTTATATCTTAATGAGGAAATAAAGACAAACTAAGAAAAAACAAACTAACCAGTGGAATAAAGTCTGGAAACAGACATACATATGTTCTTGTGTGTCTATGCTTTCCCACCAAAATAATACTGCGGTGCTACAGGGAAAGGGTTGTCATTTTAATAAACTGAATGGAATCAGCTGGATATCTTTTGGGAAAAAAAAATATATGGTATGGTCTGAAGTATACCCAAAAGTCAATTTAATAGAAAACAGTTATCTAAATGTGAAATAGAAAATAATAAAAATTTGAAGATCAAATATAGGAGAATATTTTTATGACTTGGAACAAATAAAAGTCCATTTTACAAATAAAAAGTTGACACGTTGAATTATATAAGAATTTAAAACTTCTATTTATCAAAAGACATTGTTAATAGAGGAAAATATGAATGCATCATGTGTGAAAAATTTGCAATGGGCTCATGTTCAGAATATATGGAGAACTGTAACAAATCAGTAAGGAAAGAGCAAATAATAGAAAAAATGGGCAAAAGATTGAAAATTTATTTCACATGAGATATCCAAATGACCAAAGGAATATATTTTAAGAAGGAATCAAGGTTATTAGTTATCAAAGTGTAAATTAAAATCATCAGATATAATCACACACTCACAAGAATGGCTAAGATTAAAAAAGAAGATAAAACATCCAGTATTATGATAAATAACAATAGTGAGAGTGCACATCCTGTCTTGTTACTGACTATAGAGGAAAAGCTCTGTTTTTCCCCAATAAGAAAAGTATTAACTGTGGGTTTTTCATATATGGGTGTTATTATGCTGAGATATGTTTCCTCTAAACCTACTTTATTGAGGGTTTCTATCATGAACAGATATTGTACTTTGCCAAATGTATCTTCTGCATCTATTGAAATTATCATATGGGATGATATCATATTTTATCCCTTCTTTTATTGATGTGGTATATCCCACTTATTGATTTGTGAATACTGAACCACGCTTGCAACTCCAGAATAAATCCCACTTGATCACAGTGAATGATTTTTTTAATGTATTGTTGGATTTGGTTTGCTAGAATTTTATTGAGAATTTTCCATTCACGTTTATTAGGGATATTGGCCTGTAGTTCTTTTTTTCAGTGGAGTCTTTATCTGGTTTTGGTATCAGAGTAATACTGGCCTCATAGAATGAATTTGTAAGTTTCCCTTCCTTTTCTATGTTTTGGAATAGTTTAAGTATAGGTATTAACTCTTCTTTAAATGTTTGATAGATTTCACTTGTGAAGCCATCTGGTCCTGGACTTTTTTTGGTTGGAAGTTTTCCGGTTACTGATTCAATACTTTGTTGGTTATCAGTCTCTTCAAGTTTTCTATTTCTTCCTGTTTCAGTTTTGATAGTAGTTTATATGTTTGTAGAAATTTATCCATTTCTTCCAGGTTGTCCAATTTGTTGGCATATCACTTTTCATAATATTCTCTTAAATTGTTCTTAATTTCTGTGGTGTTGGTTGTTATTTCTCCATTCTCATGTATGGTTTTACTTATTTTGATCCTTTCTGTTTTCTTTTTGATAAGTCTGGCTAGGAGTTTATCAACTTTTTAAAATTTTTCTATTTTTTTCAAAGAACAAGCTCCCAGTTTCACTGACCTGTTTTTTTTGTGTTTTAGGGGTTTTTGTTTGTTTTTGTTTTTGTTTTTTGTTTGTTTTCTTTCGTTTTTTAGTTTCTATTTACCAATGTACTGGAGGCCCTAGCCATAGTAATCAAACAACAAAAAGAATTAAGAGGCAACAAAATCAGCAAGGAAGAAGTAAAACATTCACTATCTGAAGAGGACATTATACTATATGTAAAAAACCCGAAGCACTCCACCAAAAAACTGCTGGAGCTGATAAACTCAGTAAAGTTGCAGGATACAAAATCAGCATGTAGAAGTCTGTTCCATTTCTATACACCATTAATGAAGCAGTAGAAAGTGAAATCAAGGAATCAGTCCATTTTACAATTGCACCAAGAACAATAACATACCTAAGAATGAACCTAACCAAAGAGGTGAAAGACCTGGACTCTGAAAACTGTAAAACACTGATGAAAGAAATTGAAAATGACACAAAGAAATGGAAAAACAGTCCATGCTCATGGGGTGCAAGAAAAAATATTTTTAGGGCACGTGGGTAGCTCAGTTGGTTAAGTGACTGCCTTTGGTTCAGATCATGATCCTGGAGTCCCGGGATGGAGTCCCCCCACCTCAGGCTCCTTGCTCAGCAGGGAGTCTGCTTCTCCCTCTGACCCTCTCTCCTTATGTTCTCTGTCTCTCACTCTCTTTCTCTCTCTCTCAAATAAATAAATAAATAAATAAAATCTTTTTTAAAAACTTAAAATGTCTATGCTACCCAAAGCAATCTACATTTAATGCATTCCCTATCAGAATACTATTATATTCAACAGCACTTCTCACACAGCTAGAAAAATAAAATTCTAAAATTTGTATAAAAAAAAAAGCTAAAGCAATCCTGAAAAAGAAAAGCAAAGTTTGAGGCATCATAATTCTGGACTTCAAGTTGTATTACAAAACCATAGTGACCAAAGCAGTATGGCACTGATACAAAAATACATGCATAGATCAATAGAACAAAATTAAAAAAAACTAGAAATGATCCCATAACTATATGGTCAATTAATCTTTGACAAAGCAAGAAAGAATATCCAATGGGAAAAAAGACAGCTTTTTCAACAAATGGTGTTGAATGGGAAATTGGAAAACTGGGCAGCAATATGCAGAAAAATGAAACTTTATTACACCATACACAAAAATAAATCCAAAATGGATTAAACACCGAAAAGTGAGATTTGAAACAATAAAAGTCCTAGAGAACCATGCAGTTACCTCTTTGACATTGCCATAGCAACTTCTCACTAGATATGACTCTTAAAGCAAGGGAAACGAAAGCCAAAATAAACTATTAAAATAAACACATCTGCACAGCAAAAGAAATGATCAACAAAATTAAAAGACAACCTATGGAATGTGGAAGATATTTGTAAATGACATATATGATAAAGGGTTAATATCCAAAATATATAAAGAATGTACATAACTCCATATCCCAAAAAATAAATAAAATGAATAATTCAATTTTTAAAAAGATGAGAATATATGAACAGACATTTCTCCAAAGAAGACAAACCAATGGCTAACAGACACATGGAAAGATGCTCAATATCATTTATCTTCAGGGAAATACAAATCAAAATTAAAGTATTATCTCACACCTGTCAGAATAGCTAAAATTAACAACATAGGAAACAATGATGTGGGAAGGATTTAGAGAATGAAGAATCCTCTTACACTGTTGGTGGGAATGCAAAGTAGAGCAGTCATTGTGGAAAACAGATCGGAAGTTCCTCAAAAAGTTAAAAATAAGGCTACTTTACAACCCAGCAGTTGCACCACTAGGTATCTACCCAAATAATGCAAAAATACTGATCCAAAGGGATATATGTGCCCTGATGTTTATAGCAGCATTATAAAAATAGACAGATTATGGGATGATCCCATATGTCCATCAACTAATGAATGGATAAAGACATTGTGTTTTGTATATATATGTGCACACACACACACACGTGTGTATATATACATACATATAATGAATTATATACATGTATGTGTATGTAATTCATTATATGTATGTGTGTATATGTATGTATTTATGTATATGTGTTTATACATACATACATATAATGGATTACATACATGCATGTGTATGTAATCCATTATATGTATGTGTGTATAAACACATACATACATATAATGGATTATTATTCAGACATCAAAAATAATGAAACCTTGCCCTTTGCAATGACATAGCTGGAGCTAGAATAAGCAAAACTACTCAGTCAGAAAAAGACAAATAATATATTATTTCACTCATATGTGAAATTTAAGAAACAAAACAGATGAACATGGGGAAGGGGGAAAAAGAAGGGAGACAAACCACAAGAGTCTCTTAACTACAGAAAGCAAACTGAGGGTGATGGAAGAGAAGTGAGTTGGGGGATAGGCTAAAAGGTTGGTGAATATTAAGTGTTGAGCACAAGGTATTACATGTAAGTGATGAATCACAAAATTTTATTCCTGAAACCAAATCATACTACATGTTAACTGATTAACATTTTAATAAAAACTTGAAACAAAATTAAGAAAATAAAAATCTATAATGAGATAGCACCCCACAGTTGTCAGAATGGCTGAAATCAACAATATAAGAAATAGCAGGTATTGGCAAGGATATGGCAAAGGGGAACCCTCTTATACTGGGAATGCAAACTGATGCAGTCATTGTGGAAAAGAATATGGAGTTTCCTCAAAAAGTTAGAAATAGAACTACCCAGGGTGCCTGGCTGGCTCAGTTTGTGGAGCATGTGACTCTTGATCTCAGGGTTGTGAGTTCAAGTCTCACATCAAGCATGGAGACTACTTTAAAAAAAAATAGAATTACCCTATGATCCAGCAACTGCACTACCAGGTATTTTTCCAAAGAATGCAAAAATACTAATTCAAAGAGATACATGAACCTGAGTTTATAACAGCATTATCTACAATAGCCAAATTATGGAAATAGCCCGTGTTCATTAAGTGATGAATGGATAAAGAAGAAGTGATCTATATATACAGTGGAATCTTACTCAGCCATGAAAACAGAGTGAAATCTTACCAACTACAAAGATATGGATGGAGCTAGAGAGTATTATGCTAAAGAAGTAAGTCAATCAGAGAATGACAAATATTATATGATTTCATTCATATGTAGAACTTTAGAACAAAACAAATGGGAAAGGAGAAATAAAAAGAGGGGGAAGTGAACTAAAAAACCAGACTCTTAACTATAGAGAACAAACTGATGGTTACCAGAGAGGGGGTAGGTGGGGTGAGGGGTGAAACAGGTGCTGGGTATTTAGGAGGGCACTTGTGATGAGTTCTGGGGATTGCATGGAAGTGCTGAATCACTGTATTGCACACCTGAAACTAATATAATACTATTCGTTAACTAACTGGAATTTAAATAAAACTTTAAAAAAGGAAGAATATGGAATTCAAGTAGTAGGGTGGCTTGGTAGCTCAGTAGGTTAAGCAACTGACTCTTGTTTTAGTTAATATCAGGTCATGATCTCAGGCTCATTAGATCAAGTCCTGCATAGGGCTCTGCAGGGAACATGTACCCTGCTTAAGCTTTCCTCCCCTCCTCTCCTCCTCCCCTCCTTCCTCCCCTTGCTTTCTCTTCCTCTCTCTAAAAAGGAAAGGAAGGAAGGAAGAAAGGAAGAAAGGCAGGAAGGAAGGAAGGAAGGAAGGCAGGCAGGAGGAAGAAAATTCCAGTGGTAGTGAAGCTCTGGAGTAACTGGCACTAATATTCCATTGATTGTCATGTAAATTGATAGAAACTCTTTGGAAAATATTGACAGTCAGTGTGAAAGCTGAACATATACATCCTTTTGATCCAGCCAATCCAACTTTCTGTGTGTGCATGTGTGCATGTCCAACAGAAATACACACATATGATCACCCAAAGACCTGTATTAGAGTGTTTATGAAAGAACTACTTATAGTAATCTAAAATCTAAAATTATCCAAGCCTTCATTTTGGGTTTCATGGATAAATAAATAGTGGTATGTTTATATAATGTCATACAATGCCATAATAAGAATGGTCAATCTATAGCCAAACAATGATAAGAATGAATCTCACTTAAGTTTGAGCAAAAGAAGCTATAGCACAAGAGTATACACACACACACACACACACACACACACACAATTATGTAGCTATTTCCACTTTAAGTGCTTAAAGATGTCTCTTTTGCTTTACTTGGAGACTTAACCAAATGGTATTTACAAGCCTATTATAAACAGATTGATAAAATGGTGTTTGCTAATATCCTATATACAGTGTTCTTCTGCCCATGTTTGTTTATACATAGGCCAAACTTGGACATAGATATTAAACTCAGATGTTCCTTCTGTATGTCACCAATGACTACCACTTACAAATTGAACACTATCAAAGGAAAGCTATGGTCTCATAAATATCAGTTTTCCTCCAAATCACAATGTTTACACTACATAGTTATTTAGACTAAATAGTTTGCTTATAGAACAATTCAGAAAACAAATAAATTGATTTGTAATTTCTAGTAGACATATGGTTTCTAAGGGTGAACAGGTAAGTTCTGGCAGTGAAATGTCTGAAACCCACGTATTAGAAGATGGATTGGTTGACCTATGGAGCACCTTTTTGAAGTATTTAGGTCTCAGGAGAATGATCATGTCTATAAAACAGCAGTTATCATGGGAGAAACAATGCCATAAAAAGAAGAAATAAAACAACTTGAAAACGCTGAAGGACTTTTTTTTCCCCCCTCCTGGAAACATCCTATTAAGTTCTTATGGATTAGAAAAAAACATAACCAAAACTAGGAAGTTAAAAGGGAGATATACATACAGCATTTATATTGAAATTCAGATATACAGTTCATTGAATATTTGTCTAAAGAAAAGTGAAAATACAATTCTTTTACCCTTTTGTGTAAAAATACTTTTTCAATAATGAAATGAAATGCCACCCTTCAAGACAGTCTTCATAATCAGGGGCAATGAAATGTTTGTAAATAGCTCTGATGGCATATACACACACACACACACACACACACAATTTTCAATTGTTGATCCCATGAAAGCTACTGAAGCTAAAAGAGAAAATCTTATTTTTAAGATAAATGCTACTTCTTAGCTGATATGCTATTGAAATATCTTATGTTCATCTTCAGGGTAACAACACATAAGTGCTTATTTTATTCATATACTTAGAGAGATAGATGAATATAACTTCAGGGCCAGGCACTATTCTTTTGCAAGTATTTACTTGTTTAACCCTTATGGCAGCACTATGAGATTGTTGCTGTTGTTACGCATGACCATTACAATTTTACAGATCTATGCATATGAATCTACAATTATCTCAAAACTGAAAGGTTACTTTAAAATATTTACTGAATGCCCAGTATGTCCTAAGTACCATTACAGGTGTTATGAAAGAACAATAAACAGCAACAAAACAGTAGCCTCTCTTCAGAAAGTTTGAAGTCGAGTTAAAGAAACAGACAAAAATAAAGAAACATGATTATGTAATATGTCAAGGGTGAAAATGAAGGAAAAAAAATAGTAGTGAGCATAAAAAAAGATGGAGGAAGTGCTATTTATATATGACCTTTAGGGATGCTATCTTCCAGACGGTGGTATTTAAGCAGAGATATAAAGCCGCACAGGTTTCTAGAGAAAGTAAAGGAAAGCTAATCTAAAGGCCTTGAGTTAGGAGTGGTCCCAGCATGGTTCAATGAATATTAAGTCGATGGGCCATTGTGTCTGGAGTATGGATAGTGCGGTAACATAGTAAGATTTTGAGTTAGTAGTATGCCAGATCATATAGGTCTATAGATCATGATAAAAACTTTCCATTTTATTTTAAGTGTGTGTTGGAGGAGAGGGATAATATGTGATTTAGCACAGAGTACTGATGTGCTCCATCTTACCTACTGCAAGGTTATTATGGCGGTTATGTTGAGAACAGCCATATGGCTGTTATGTTGATGGTAGGGAGAGCAAGTAGGAAGTGGGAAGGCTATCATTCACCATTTTTTTTTTTTTAAATAAGAGCTATTGTAGTGGACATATTCTGCTCTCTATCCTACATCCGTACCTTTGGGGAACTACTTTCTGCCATGTTATGTTGAGGAAAGTATAAATCATAGGCGGCCAACGTATCCTATTCTTCCAGCAAAAATGACTGGTTCCTGAATAGGATAGTATCTAAGAAAAGCCAGTTAGAGTTTCTTCTTGAAAGTGGATACATGGACAGTGGTTTTCCAAAGGTCTCTCTCTTTCTCTAAGAGTCATGCCTATAAGGACCAAAGAACAACAGTGCAGAGAAAGCCTATCTGAGAATTAAGTTAAAATATATACAAATTGAGCTAGAAAAAATAAATTCTTTTTTAAATATTATTTTAATTTATTTGAAAGAGAGAGCACAAGCAGGAGAGCAGCAGGCAGAGGGGAGGGAGAAGCAGGGTCGGTCCCCACTGAGCAGAGAGCACAATGTGGGGCTCAATGCCAGGATCCTGGAATCATGACCTGAGCCAAAGGCAGACACTTAACTCACTGAACCAACCAGTAATGAAAAAGAAATTCCTTATAAATATGTTTAAACTCTGGAACAAATGATAGAATGGATAAAAATTTGGTTGTGTTCTATTTAAAATTCAAGTCTTTATCCTAGAGTAATGATTTTAGCCACAACATCAGATTTGTCACATGGAAGCAAAACTCTGCATTTATGCATTCACTTTCCCACCCTGCTCCTGTTTCTATGAAATTGCATTATTTTGCAGAGAGACAAATGTGATTTGCCACCTTTGTGTAAGTAGTCTGTGGATCATATTCAATTCATAGATAGTTTCTAATTTATTGTTCAAAAAAGGAAAGAAAGAAAAAGGGGAAAATATCTGTTCCTATATTAGTCAAGATCATATACAGAATCTAATACTCCAAATTAAAAATATGTGCTAAATATTTAAATGGTATTGGGTCATGATCATTTTTTAAAAAATATTTTATTTATTTATTTTACAGAGAGAGAGAGAGATCACAAGTAGGCAGAGAGGCAGGCAGAGAGAGAGGGGGGAAGCAGGCTCCCTGCTGAGCAGAGAGCCCCATGTGGGGCTCGATCCCAGGACCCTGAGACCACGACCCGAGCTGAAGACAGAGGCTTAACCCACTGAGCCACCCAGGTGCCCTGGGTCATGATCATTTTTAAGAACCCAAAGAGCCACAATCCCAGTCTTCCCCAAAATCTTTCATATAGGATAGAAGAAACGTAGTAAAATATATGTCACTTATTTATGAATGGAAGGCACTACAGAAAATGTTTTTATATGAATTATCTCATTTGAACCTGAAACAAACCTTAAAGGAAGTAATTTCTTTATTTTATGAGAAAATAGAAGTTCAGAGACATTAAGGTCAAATATATTGTAAGTAATATAAGTAGAATCCAGTCCCAGTTCAGATCTTTCTCATCTCTGTGTTGTATACAAAGCATTTGATAATCTTGCATATCCATAATGTGAGAGGCATGATCAAAACATAAAATAAGTCATGAACTCCTGAAATCATCACATGATACATCTTTATATTAATAACTATAGTAACATAGTAATATAATCATTAGATTAATAACTCCACTAATAAAGTAATACATTCATTATCTTACTAATTCTATCATTATATTAATATTATATTAATAATATATAATACAGTTTATAACTATAAAGGAAAATGAAGTTAACAGATGATTAGAATGCAAGGCTAAATAAAGGTTAGCAAGATCAGGGTTAGTTCTGTGGAAGAAAAAGAATATGGATTGTGTCCTAAAAGATACGTGAAATGTGGATATGTGTGGATGAGTTAATGTAGTGGTAGGACATTTTGGGAAGCTTGGGTTTGGTTCCTGTGATTGGATCCTTGCAAAAAATGGATTTGCTATGATCTTCAGGGACACAATGGAGGATAAGGGAGTATTAAAGAAAAAGGGGCAGCATCACACTTTTAAGGAAATTTTGAAAGTCAGAACTTAGATCTGAGGGAATGTCATTTGCTTATATAAACTGAAGTATTGAAGCATGCAATATGTCTTGTCACAGATAAGATGGTCACATGTGTCTTCTAGGGGGAAAAAATGGAAAACGCAGTGAATCCAGAGAATGGCACACAAGACTGGGTCATAAGCAAAACAGAATACAGATTAAGTTTGCCAAAGTTTTTATCTCTACCTTAAAGAGGAAAATTCTAATTTCCTGCCAAAAATTATTGTAAAGAGTTTAGTTAAGAAAAAAATTGTTTCGTATGTTGGATTACTAAAGGTTTAAACAACAATTATAATTGTAATATTTGAATTATAAGAATTTGAATAATATAAATTCTATGGGAATTGGATTTAAAGAAATAGAATAGTTTGTAAATGTGACCAAAATTTTAACCTCCTTGTGAGATTTTATCTTTGCATATGCCATAGAGATCATGGAGTTTAGAACAATCAAGTACAAAGGAATGGTTTTAAAAGACTTGTTGGATAGGACTTTAATAGACTAAAAAATTATGTTAAATCAAAATCATTGGAAATAAGAATGTTTATAATATTATTTTAGTTTAGTTCTTGGTAAGACAGGAGAACTGAGATGTCAAGAGCAAATAGATCTTCTTTATCACTTTTGTTAGTCTGGGTCCTCTGAAAAACAGACACTTAAACAGGATCAAATACAAGGACTTATTAGGAAAAATGTCTGAGTAAAAATCAGGAGAAAGTTGGAAATGGCTGAAAAAGTAGTGAGACCATGGTATAAGTATGTCTCTGAGTGAGAAACAGAAGAAAGGAAGGATGTTAAAATGCCCTAAACGGATATGCAGTTTAAGAAAAATGAAGTAAAGTCATGGGGAAGAATCAAGCCAAAGATAGACATCAGGGATATTGGGTGTCCAGGAATGGGTGTGCCTTAGCATTTCAGGTGCACATGGCATGGGCACTGGCAAGGCACACTTCATGGCACTCATCGATATAGTTTCATCATGGATGCAGGAATGCATTTCATAGCACAGCTGCTGGAACCCTTGATTACTTTCCCTCCCTATAGTTGGAGGTCCACAAGGAGTACCTCTATGAGTCACGTGGCCACCTTCCTTAAGGCTGGTCATGAGTCTCATGTGAAATACAAAGTTTCTGGGCATTTTCTTTTTTTATGAACAATATGTAATTGAGAGCTGTGTACTCTATTGGAGTTTAGTAATTTGATCACTTTGTGATTTCTCATACTTTTTCACAAATGGAGACTCCCTATTCCACACTATCAAAATCACATTTTGAAAAACATTTAGAGACACAGCTTTAAGTGGGGAAACACTACTTCTCATTGGCCACTGCATTATCCATCCATTCATTTATTTAATCTACCCACTTATTTAAAAATAAAAAACAAAACAAAAACACACATAGTGTAGCCCCTGTCTTACTTCCCACCTTCATCTTCTGCACTATGTCCATTGCATACTATATTGTTCGGTAAGCTTTTTCTATTTATTGAACAAGGTAAGTACTTTTCAACCTCAGAATATTAGTCCCTATGGTCTCCTTTGCCTGGAATGTTCTTCCCCTCAATTTCCACATGACAGCTTCCTTCATACCATTCAGACTTTAGTGCAAGTACCACGTCATTGAGGCTTTTGCTGATAATTTCATCTGAATTAGCACCTTGTCGTGTACCAATAACTCTTCTGTTATTAGTTTCATTTAATTTATTGTACTTAGCATCCACTGCAATAATCTTGTTTTGCTGTTCTCCAGTCTTTGTAGATTTGTCTCCAGTCCTTGTAGATTTGTCCCGTAAAATCATATGACTAAAGTCCTCCACTATATCATTAATATCCGGAATGCAGCTTGATCCCTAAAACTCAATAAATATTTGCTGAATAAACAACTGACAAAGTAATATGTGTGTGTGTGTGTGTGTGTGTGTGTGTGTATACACTTGTTGGATAGGACTTTAATAGACTAAAAAATTATGTTAAATCAAAATAATTGGAAATAAGAATGTTTATAATATTATTTTAGTTAATTCTTGGTAAGACAGGAGTCAGTATAACTGACTAGCAGAGTAAGAAAAGTGATAAAACAGATCTATTTGCTCTTGACATCTCAGTTCTCCTGTCTTACCAAGAATTAACTAAAATAATATTATAAACATTCTTATTTCCAATTATTTTGATTTAACATAATTTTTTAGTCTATTAAAGTCCTCTCCAACAAGTGTATACACACACACACACACACACACACACACATATATGACTTTGTCAGTTGACAAAGTAAGACTTTGTCAGTATATATATGTATATACACACACATACACATATATATATGGTGCTACAGTGGGTCTGAAGATTTAAAGGTATGACTACTTCTCTCACGGAGATTATAGTCTAAGTCAGAAATTACTCTTCCCCTTCCTAACACTCATCCCTTTTTCCTACAACTGCTTCAGACACTCATCCTCACAGACCAGTTCATTAACTTCTTTTTGTGGTGGAATAGCTCTAAACAACATAAACTTTAGAATAGTAGAAACTTGACATTCAATAAGTGTACTTCTGTAGAATTTTACTTTCACAAGTTTGTGAATAATAAAACATTAGGTTTCTGGCCAAATATGCTTCCAAAATAAGGGAGTTATTATGAAGAGTCTAACAGATAAAGCCCTCATAGAGTTTAGAGTTTAAGAGGATAGGGAGACATACACAATAAGCAAAGAAATAAATACCATACACAGAAATAGGCTCTTGGAAGACAGAGGGTGGAAGACTTAATATGAAAGGCTTTGTCTTGTTATGCAGGTTAGGAAAGATGTTCTTGAGGAAGTGATGTTTGCCCTGTGATTTGGAAAATAAGGAGGAGTTAACAGGTGCAACTGAAGTGTACTTAATTAGGAAGGGGCGGCAGCAAGAGCTTTCTAGGAGAGGAAACAGCAAGTGTGAAAAGCTCGAAAGAAATGTAAAGGAAAATGAGGCCAAATGAATCAACAGGGATCATAGTATGTCAGTCCCACTAAGCCATGCTAAGATTTTTTTTTTTAAACAAAAAGAAACAAACAAAAAGCTTTAACAAGGGGAGGAGTCAAGATGGCGGAGAAGTAGCAAGCTGAGACTGCTTCAGCTAGCCGGAGATCAGCTAGATAGCTTATCTAAAGATTGCAAACACCTGAAAATCCATCGGCAGATCAAAGAGAAGAAGAACAGCAATTCTGGAAACAGAAAAACAACCACTTTCTGAAAGGTAGGACCGGCGGAGAAGTGAATCCAAAGCGACGGGAAGATAGACCCCGGGGGGAGGGGCCGGCTCCCGGCAAGCGGCGGAGCAACCACGCACAAAATCAGGACTTTTAAAAGTTTGTTCCGCTGAGGGACATCGCTCCAGAGGCTAAACCAGGGCGAAGCCCACACGGGGTCAGCGTGGCCTCAGGTCCCGCAGGGTCACAGAAGGATCGGGGGTGTCTGAGTGTCACAGAGCTTGTTGGTATTGGAGCGGGAAAGCCGGCTACAGAGACAGAGCCGACAGTAAGCTCACAGCTCGGTGTTACCTTGAACCGGTCGCAGGCTCGGTGAGCTCGGAGCGCGGCCGGAGGTCAGGCAGACGGGAATAACTGTGCACTGTTCTCTGAGGGCGCACTGAGGAGTGGGGCCCTGGGCTCTCGGCTCCTCCAGGCCGGAGACCAGGAGGCTGCCATTTGTATTCCCGTACTCCGGAACTCTACGGAAAGCGCTCAGGGAACAAAAGCTCCTGAAAGCAAACCCAAGCGGATTACTCACCCCGGCCCCTGCTAAGGGCGGTGCAATTCCGCCTGGGGCAAAGACACTTGAGAATCACTATAACAGGCCCCTCCCCCAGAAGATCACCAAGAAATCCACCGGAGACCAAGTTCACCTACCAAGGAGTGCGGTTTCAATACCAAGGAGAGCAGCAGAATTCCAGAGGAGGAGAAAGCCAAGCACGGAACTCATGGCTTTTTTCCTGTGATTTTTTTTTAGTCTTGCAGTTAATTTAATTTTTTCTTTTTCATTTTTTTTTTTTTCTTCTCGACTTCGGGTAAAATTTTTTTTTTTTTTTAACTGTTACCTTTTTCTTTTTTAACGATTTTTTACTAGATTATCTAATATATATATTTTTTCTTTTTTACATTTTTCTCAGGTGTTTTCTTTTTTAAAAAAATTCTTTTCTTTTCTTTTCTTTTTTTTTCTTTTCTTTTTCTTTTTTTTTTTTTTTCCTTTCTTCCTTTTTGAACCTCTTTTTATCCCCTTTCTCCCCACTCACGATTTTGGATCTCTTCTAATTTGGTTAAAGCATATTTTCCTGGGGTTGTTGCCACCCTTTTAGTATTTTACTTGCCCCTTCATTTACTCTTATCTGGCCAAAATGACAAGACGTACAAATTCAACACAAAAAAAAGAACAAGAGGCAGTATCGAAGGCTAGGGACCTAATCAATACAGACATCGGTAATATGTCAGATCTAGAGTTCAGAATGACAATTCTCAAGGTTCTAGCCGGGCTCGAAAAAGGCATGGAAGATATTAGAGAAACCCTCTCGAGAGATATAAAAGCCCTTTCTGGAGAAATAAAAGAACTAAAATCTAACCAAGTTGAAATCAAAAAAGCTATTAATGAGGTACAGTCAAAAATGGAGGCTCTAACTGCTAGGATAAATGAGGCAGAAGAAAGAATTAGTGATATAGAAGACCAAATGACAGAGAATAAAGAAGCTGAGCAAAAGAGGGACAAAGAGCTACTGGACCACGAGGGGAGAATTCGAGAGATAAGTGACACCATAAGACGAAACAACATTAGAATAATTGGGATTCCAGAAGAAGAAGAAAGAGAGAGGGGAGCAGAAGGTATACTGGAGAGAATTATTGGGGAGAATTTCCCCAATATGGCAAAGGGAACGAGCATCAAAATTCAGGAGGTTCAGAGAACGCCCCTCAAAATCAATAAGAATAGGCCCACACCCCGTCACCTAATAGTAAAATTTACAAGTCTCAGTGACAAAGAGAAAATCCTGAAAGCAGCCCGGGAAAAGAAGTCTGTAACATACAATGGTAAAAATATTAGATTGGCAGCTGACATATCCACAGAGACCTGGCAGGCCAGAAAGAGCTGGCATGATATTTTCAGAGCACTAAACGAGAAAAACATGCAGCCAAGAATACTATATCCAGCTAGGCTATCATTGAAAATAGAAGGAGAGATTAAAAGCTTCCAGGACAAACAAAAACTGAAAGAATTTTCAAATACCAAACCAGCTCTACAGGAAATATTGAAAGGGGTCCTCTAAGCAAAGAGAGAAGCTACAAGGGGTAGATCAGAAAGGAACAGACAATCTACAGTAACAGTCACCTTACAGGCAATACAATGGCCCTAAATTCATATCTCTCAATAGTTACCCTGAATGTTAATGGGCTAAACGCCCCTGTCAAAAGACACAGGGTATCAGAATGGATAAAAAAACAAAACCCATCTATATGTTGCCTCCAAGAAACTCATTTTAAGCCCGAAGACACCTCCAGATTTAAAGTGAGGGAGTGGAAAAGAATTTACCATGCTAATGGACATCAGAAGAAAGCAGGAGTGGCAATCCTTATATCAGATAAATTAGATTTTAAGCCAAAGACTATAATAAGAGATGAGGAAGGACACTATATCATACTCAAAGAGTCTGTCCAACAAGAAGATTTAACAATTTTAAATATCTATGCCCCCAACGTGGGAGCAGCCAACTATATAAACCAATTAATAACAAAATCAAAGAAACACATCAACAATAATACAATAATAGTAGGGGACTTTAACACTCCCCTCACTGAAATGGACAGGTCATCCAAGCAAAAGATCAGCAAGGAAATAAAGGCCTTAAACGACACACTGGACCAGATGGACATCACAGATATATTCAGAATATTTCATCCCAAAGCAACAGAATACACATTCTTCTCTAGTGCACATGGAACATTCTCCAGAATAGATCACATCCTTGGTCCTAAATCAGGACTCAACCGGTATCAAAGATTGGGATCATTCCCTGCATATTTTCAGACCACAATGCTCTAAAGCTAGAACTCAACCACAAAAGGAAGTTTGGAAAGAACCCAAATACATGGAGACTAAACAGTATCCTTCTAAAGAATGAAAGGGTCAACCGGGAAATTAAAGAAGAATTGAAAAAAATCATGGAAACAAATGATAATGAAAATACAACGGTTCAAAATCTGTGGGACACAACAAAGGCAGTCCTGAGAGGAAAATATATAGCGGTTCAAGCCTTTCTCAAGAAACAAGAAAGATCTCAGGTACACAACATAACACTACACCTAAAGGAGCTGGAGAAAGAACAAGAAAGAAACCCTAAGCCCAGAAGGAGAAGAGAAATCTTAAAGATCAGAGCAGAAATCAATGAAATAGAAACCAAAAAAACAATAGAACAAATCAACAAAACTAGGAGCTGGTTCTTTGAAAGAATTAATAAAATTGATAAAGCCCTGGCCCGACTTATCAAAAAGAAAAGAGAAAGGACCCAAATAAATAAAATCATGAATGAAAGAGGAGAGATCACAACTAACACCAAAGAAATACAAACTATTATAAGAACATACTATGAGCAACTCTATGGCTATAAATTTGACAATCTGGAAGAAATGGATGCATTCCTAGAAACATATAAACTACCACAACTGAACCAGGAAGAAATAGAAAGCCTGAACAGACCCATAACCAGTAAGGAGATTGAAACAGTCATTAAAAATCTCCAAACAAACAAAAGCCCAGGGCCAGACGGCTTCCCGGGGGAATTCTACCAAACATTTAAAGAAGAACTAATTCCTATTCTCCTGAAACTGTTCCAAAAAATAGAAATGGAAGGAAAACTTCCAAACTCATTTTATGAGGCCAGCATCACCTTGATCCCAAACCAGACAAGGATCCCACCAAAAAAGAGAGCTATAGACCGATATCCTTGATGAACACAGATGCGAAAATACTCAACAAAATACTAGCCAATAGGATTCAACAGTACATTAAAAAGATTATTCACCACGACCAAGTGGGATTTATTCCAGGGCTGCAAGGTTGGTTCAACATCCGCAAATCAGTCAATGTGATACAACACATCAATAAAAGAAAGAACAAGAACCATATGATACTCTCAATAGATGCTGAAAAAGCATTTGACAAAGTACAGCATCCCTTCCTGATCAAAACTCTTCAAAGTGTAGGGATAGAGGGCATATACCTCAATATCATCAAAGCCATCTATGAAAAACCCACCGCAAATATCATTCTCAATGGAGAAAAACTGAAAGCTTTTCCGCTAAGGTCAGGAACACGGCAGGGATGTCCATTATCACCACTGCTATTCAACATAG
The DNA here is from genome assembly GCF_964662115.1 of Mustela nivalis. Classification (NCBI taxonomy): domain Eukaryota; kingdom Metazoa; phylum Chordata; class Mammalia; order Carnivora; family Mustelidae; genus Mustela; species Mustela nivalis. Next base: position 128,369,242 of record NC_139021.1, read on the forward strand.
TACTACAGGTCCTAGTCTCAGCAATCAGACAACATAAGGAAATTAAAGGCATCCAAATAAGCAAAGAAGAAGTCAAATTATCACTCTTCACAGATGATATGATACTATATGTGGAAAACCCAAAAGACTCCACTCCAAAACTGCTAGAACTTATACAGGAATTCAGTAAAGTGTCAGGATATAAAATCAATGCACAGAAATCAGTTGCATTTCTCTACACCAACAGCAAGACAGAAGAAAGAGATATTAAGGAGTCAATCCCATTTACAATTGCATCCAAAACCATAAGATACCTAGGAATAAACCTAACCAAAGAGACACAGAATCTATACTCACAAAACTATAAAGTACTCATGTAAGAAATTGAGGAAGACACAAAGAAATGGAAAAATGTTCCATGCTCCTGGACTGGAAGAATAAATATTGTGAAAATGTCTATACTACCTAAAGCAATCTACACATTTAATGCAATTCCTATCAAAGTACCATCCATCTTTTTCAAAGAAATGGAACAAATAATGCTAAAATTTATATGGAACCAGAAAAGACCTCGAATAGCCAAAGGGATATTGAAAAAGAAAGCCAACGTTGGTGGCATCACAATTCCGGACTTCAAGCTCTATTACAAAGCTGTCATCATCAAGACAGCATGGTACTGGCACAAAAACAGACACATAGATCAATGGAACAGAATAGAGAGCCCAGAAATAGACCCTCAAATCTATGGTCAACTCATCTTCGACAAAGCAGGAAAGAATGTCCAATGGAAAAAAGACAGCCTCTTCAATAAATGGTGCTGGGAAAATTGGACAGCCACATGCAGAAAAATGAAATTGGACCATTTCCTTACACCACACACAAAAATAGACTCAAAATGGATGAAGGACCTCAATGTGCGAAAGGAATCCATCAAAATCCTTGAGAAGAACACAGGCAGCAACCTCTTCGACCTCTGCCGCAGCAACATCTTCCTAGGAACAACGCAAAAGGCAAGGGAAGCAAGGGCAAAAATGAACTATTGGGATTTCATCAAGATCAAAAGCTTTTGCACAGCAAAGGAAACAGTTAACAAAATCAAAAGACAACTGACAGAATGGGAGAAGGTATTTGCAAACGACATATCAGATAAAGGACTAGTGTCCAGAATCTATAAAGAACTTAGCAAACTCAACACCCAAAGAACAAATAATCCAATCAAGAAATGGGCAGAGGACATGAACAGACATTTCTGCAAAGAAGACATCCAGGTGGCCAACAGACACATGAAAAAGTGCTCCATATCACTCGGCATCAGGGAAATACAAATCAAAACCACAATGCGATATCACCTCACACCAGTCAGAATGGCTAAAATCAACAAGTCAGGAAATGACAGATGCTGGCGAGGATGTGGAGAAAGGGGAACCCTCCTACACTGTTGGTGGGAATGCAAGCTGGTGCAGCCACTCTGGAAAACAGCATGGAGGTTCCTCAGAATGTTGAAAATAGAACTGCCCTATGACCCAGCAATTGCACTATTGGGTATTTACCCTAAAGATTCAAATGTAGTGATCCAAAGGGGCACATGCACCCGAATGTTTATAGCAGCAATGTCCACAATGGACACTATGGAAAGAACCTAGATGTCCATCAACAGATGAATGGATCAAGAAGATGTGGTATATATACACAATGGAATACTATGCAGCCATCAAAAGAAATGAAATCTTGCCATTTGCGACAACATGGATGGAACTTGAGCGTATCATGCTTAGCGAAATAAGTCAAGCAGAGAAAGACAACTATCATATGATCTCCCTGATATGAGGAAGTGGTGATGCAACATGGAGGCTTAAGTGGGTAGGAGAAGTTAAATGAAACAAGATGGGATCGGGAGGGAGACAAACCATAAGTGACTCTTAATCTCACAAAACAAACTGAGGGTTGCTGGGCGAGGGGGGTTGGGAGTAGGGGGGTGGGGTTATGGACATTGGGGAGGGTATGTGCTTTGGTGAGTGCTGTGAAGTGTGTAAACCTGGTGAGTCACAGACCTGTACCCCTGGGGATAAAAATATATGTTTATAAAAAATAAAAAATTAAAAAAAAAAAGCTTTAACAAAAATGGCATAAATTAAATGCACACTCTTTTTTTTCTTTTTTTAAAAGATTTTATTTTTTTTTATTTGTCAGAGAGAGATCACAAGTAGGCAGAGAGAGAGGGGGAAGCAGGCCCCCGCTGAGCAGAGAGCCTGATGCAGGACTCGATCCCAGGACCCTGAGATCATGACCTGAGCCGAAGGCAGAGGCTTTAACCCCCTGAACCACCCAGGTGCCCCAAATGCACACTTTTTAAAGGCCTTCAGCATGCCCTCTCTATGCTATTCAGATTAGAAATGTTTCTGGGAAAACTGCCCTTTGGTTAGGCTTATGCAGGCTTGGGTTGGTCTCATATAGAAGAAAACTAGTAGTATAGTCTTTAATGATTGAATCAGCTGAAAGTTGGAGCCATGATTTTGCAGGTGGTATGATGGAGAATGGCAAGCCCTGAATATAATGAAAATTTAATTACATACTTAATACAATTAAACCATGAAATCATGAGGGAACATAAAAATTAAAAATATATAATCTATGCTGCTGGGTAGCTATAAACATTTTCACATTAGAGACCTAACTTCTATTATTAGTGTCAATATCTATATCATGCTCTAATATTTCATAAGGATTCTACTAATGAAATTAGGAACATAATCAGGTGGCAAAGAGTAAGAACGCTCCCTTATTAATAAAATACATTGGCAGTGTTTGCTCTCTTTTCCATAGCAGAGGAGGATTTGTTTGTCCTTCATTGGCCTAAATTACATGCATCCCTTCTGAGATGGAGAGCTAATTTATATGATTAATGTTATATGCTTCTTGAAAGTTTGAAGATATGACCAAACAGGGGATAGAAGCAAAGCACACAATTTCCCTTTGCCTTAATTGTGAAATAAATTATTAAAAATACAATTGGAGTCCCTATATTTGGTACAGAAAAACATTTATGTAATGATCACTTCATTAATTTAGCAAAGTCTTTGCCTTTCTGCCATAAATGTATAATTCCAAAACCTAACTCAATATTTGGCTCAATTAACCCTCTTGCTGTCAGTTATGGCACTTTTAGACCTTGACTGGTTGAACATGTTTCACTTTATCCCATATAATTTTTTCCTAATTTGGGCATTAATGAATGCTCTTGCTTTTATTTTATATTTAATTATAAAACATACAAAACAGATATATATATATAAATAAATATATTTATTAATAAATAAATTTAAAATTAAAGATATAAATATAATTATTTATAACAATATAAAATATATATATGCATGTGTACATACATATACACACATATACATACATATGCACACATATGCCTTTTCCCTTTAATATTTAACATTTTGTGGTATTCTGTTATAACTCTTTAATACTGATGACCAGTATTTGAGACAAAAATCCCAAGTATTTTTAATTCACCATATCCATGTTAAAACAAAAATATTTCATTGGGAAAAAAGGACTCATTTAATCAAATCATTAACTTGAGGGAAGTTCACACAATCAAGAGGAAGGAAAAGACAACGTATCTCGTATTAGACCAGCCCTAGAACTTTGAACTGCACATGATTTTTCTCACATCCATATCTAACCATGAAGTAATAAAGGACTTTAATTGGATAACTTGTTCAAAACAAACATACAAACAAGCAAACAACAACACCAATTTGGTACCTAATTTAAAGAAGACATAATAGTTGTCTTGGGAGAGGTAAAGATAAATCAGTTCTAAGATAATGCACAATTTAAAGAAGAGTAAAAACATACACATGGTCAATGTGTATCCTCTGTGATAGGGATGCTGAGAAAGAATACATGAAAGACTATGGAAATTCAGGGATGGTTTGGCAGGCACTTCTTGTGAGAAATAATGAGAATTTTATGAAAAAGCATAACATCTTTTCACATGTATCCTAATAAATTAGAAGGGTTAATATAAAAGCACTACGCATTTAAACACTTACCATGGTAACTGAATTGTAGAACTTTGAGGAAACACCTACAAAGGCATTCAGAAAAAATAGAGGGTAGAAGCAGATAGAGTGGGGATTTGAAAGAAACCAAGACAACATAGATACTGAAGTCAATTGATAAGAGTTCAGTGGAAAAGGAGATGGCTGGCAATGTCACACAGTCAAGGTATCAACAAAAGTTCAAATGGAAGATATATTATTTAATGTGGTAACAAAGAATATTGAGTGGTCTTTAAGAATGTTTCAGGTACATGGAGCAGAAGCTGTAATGGAATGGCTTAGACATTTGGAGATATTGGGTATATATTCAATATTCAAATAACATAATCATAGCTATTACTAATTCATTCATTCAATATTTATTGAGCATCTACTGTGTTCCAAACACTCTTATATAAGAGTTGATGATTCAACAAGGAACTGAAACTGAGGCACAAAGGTAACTGTAACTAACTTGCTTATGTGGTAAGGATTCCAGGATTGGCAGCCAGGCATTCTGACTCCAGAATCTAACTCCTGACCACAATAAAATACTGCCCTGCTTCTTCTGTACCAGGTGATACCTGGTACCACTAAGTGCTTTATGTACGTTATTCTATTCAATACTCACCAAAGCCCTGTGACATATTATTATGATACCAAATGTTTAAATAAGTAAATTAAGATTTATCCAGGTTGTATGACTTTCCAAAGGCTATACAGCTAGAGAAATACGGAGCCAGAATTTTATTTCAAAAAGAAGTGTGATTCTAGGGGCTCTTGGGTGGCTTAGTGGGTTGGGGCCTCTCCCTTCAGCTCAGGTCATGATCCCAGGGTCCTGAGATCCAGCCCCACATTGAGCTCTCTGCTCCGCAGGGAGCCTGCTTCCTCCTGTCTGCCTGCCTCTCTGCCTAGTTGTGATTTCTCTCTGTCAAATAAATAAAATATTAAAGAAAATAGAAGAAGTGTGATTCCAGAGCCTGAGTTCTAATTCATCACACTTGACTGCACAGATCTAGTATCCGGAGACATTTTGGAGAGATATTGAAAAATAAAACTAGTACAGTAAAACTACTACTACTTTCTATAGATAAAACTACTATCCGTATTTCAGCATATTTCCTTATAATATTATTGTGCACTTTAACATATTTGAAAATATTAAATACAATTTTAGAACATATCTCTTTGCCATTAAATCATTGACATATTTGCATCTGTTTAAAGACTCTTGGTAAACACAATTACTGGCCAAAAGCTTATTGCAGGGTTACATAAAAACTTATTTAATCTCTCTCAAAATATTAGACATCTAATTTGTAACTTTTGATAGTTATAAACAATGTGGTAAATCATATAACTTATTGCAAATTTTTAAAACCTTTTCTATATATTGGCTAATTGTTCTACAGAGGGTTTAAAGCAATTATAATCAAAAGCAAGATGTAAGATTACTCATTTCACTGTATCTTCATCAGCACTGTATATTATTATTACTATTTTTTAAGGTCATTCTTAATTTTGTAGGAAATAAATAATATTTCACCTAGAATGAAAGTTGCATGAAAGGACTTCTTCCTAGTTATTGTACTGATACATTTATTGAGAATAGTTGATAAATATTTGTTGATTCAATTAAGTCTCTTTTTAAATATGGATACAGCTTTTAAAATTCTTGATAATTAAAAAGACACAGTCATAGGAGTCATTCATGTGTTTGACTACCATGCAAAAAGAGACAAACAACCAAGGGACACATACAGACCTGAAGAAACAACATCCATCAAAATGAGTTCACAGAAGCAGATCCGCCTTCACGGAGATCGAGATTTGCTAAAAAGGACTCTGAAACTATGATGTTTTTAAGTAACATGATTAGGGGACCACCAGGGCGGAATACACTAGCAATAAGCCCTGACAGAACCCAGCCCTATCCTGGAGGGTTAGCATCTGTTGTTCTTGTCAGGTAGCAGTTCTCAGTGGATCCCTCACATTTCTGCACATCTTGCCTGTTAGACACCCATTGTCCTTTGTTCCAGATTATCTTTTCAAGGATGTCAATATATCAAACTACCTTCGGAGATAGAGATAGTGTGTCCCTCCAGAGTAAAGGGCATTTTTCTTATAGCCTTAAACAATAGAATAATGTCTCCTTGTAAAACATAAGGTAGGCTCATTTACTGTTCAGTATAATAAAAATAATGTCCCCCTCCAGAGCAAAGAATATGCATGTTTACTCTCATAAAAGAGCCTAGTTTTCTAAGTTCAAGTTTCCTCTCCTGTATCACAAAGTACTCCATGTGGAGCAGGTACTTTCTAGCCCTCTATGTGTTCTCCTATAGGAAATGATGCTTGGGTATGCAGTGTATATACAAGTGGATACTTCGGCTGCTGCTATTGCTGTAACTAACAAAATAATCTTTATCTCTGACTTAGTAGGCCTAAATAATTTTCAGTATCCATGAAATTGTGGTAACTACATTGCTAGGTTGCAATTAAGATGAAATCCTAGAAATTTCAGAATTCCTGACAGCTGGGAGTTTCAACATTTTCTCCCTTGGTTTGGGACAAAGCCTAGTTGCAGTTCTATCTCATGGCTAACTAGCAGCAATTTTCACCTCATCAGTGCTCATGATCAAGGAAGCATGAGTCTTAATCTTGTCATGATAGAAGAGAGGCTCAGTCTAAGAGTTGCGTTTAACCAGAAGTGGTGGGCTTAGCCATGGGCTATAGCCACTGGAGCAGGAAGGCAGGAGGCAAGGATCTGTTTCAGACAAGTTAAACCCTCAATGCCAGTAGTAATAGAAGATTTTATTTTCAGGATTACAAATAAGTAAGATTTTAGTAAATAAATGAGCAGGATCCAGTGAGGGACCAATGATTACAGATGCTAGAAAAAGTGGTGAAATTAAACAGTCCTATAGTAGGGAATAGTGATTTGTGTGGGAAAAGATATAAATATATAATTTATAAATAAATACGGTAAAGTTAGTATAAATAAAACAAGATACACTTTTTCTTTGGAATTATAAGGGAAAGGAGAAAATTGGTGATGAAACACAATGTTTGATATGAAGAAAGGAAAGCTGTTAGGGCTCACACTGGGATTGGTTTGAGTATAAACAAAGAAATAAGGTAGAGGGAGAACGTGGAAGGGGGACTTACATGTAACTAAAATAACTGAATCCTTATTGAGAGTAGAGCAATCAATCATATTGATAGAGAACCAATTTAATCAATATGCAATGAAAAAGAAGATTGGGCGGAGTGAAAGAGAACGTGGCTGATATGAATACAATGTGGATCCATGTACTTTTTTACAGATCTCTCTATAAGATACCACTGACATTAAAAAGTAGTCCCCCGGGGGCGCCTGGGTGGCTCAGGGGGTTAAGTCTCTGCCTTCGGCTCAGATCAGGATCTCGAGGCCTTGGTATGGAGCCCCGCATCAGGCTCTCTGCTCAGCGGGGAACCTGCTACCCCCTCTTTCTCTGCCTCTCTGCCTACTTGTGGTCTCTGTCAAATAAATAAATAAAATCTTAAAAAAAAAAAAAAAAAAGTAGTCCCCCGGCTTTCAGATTGGACTTTGAGCTCTTTGAGGGTGAGAACACTGTCATGATAGCTTATTATGTAATGACTGATAAATAAACAAGCTATTATCAAGATTAAGGTTTATAGATGCAAAACACCAGCACTGCATCTGGCACACGACAGGCATTCAGTAGAAGTTCAGTGGAATTATATTTTACTTTTATAATGTTAACTATCATTATGCACTTATATGGTGCTCTGGATGTTTGAAAGTGCATTCGTATATATTTTTTCCTTTGCTCTTCAATGCAGTCCTAACAGAAAACATGAACTCTGTTACATACTCATTTAACACATGAAAAATTCAAGCTGTGAATTTAAGTGATTTAGTTAAAGTTGCGCAAACAAGCAGCGGCTGTGCTTGGCCTAGAACACGGAGTCAAATAGAACACATGTAAGTGTTAATCAGAGTACCATCGCCTCAGAGATTGAGAAACGAAAGATTTCATTTTTACTGAGAGCTTGCTCTGTGCCAGTTTCTGCTCCCTGTGCTTAGATGCTATCTTATTTCACTCCCACAATGACCCTTGTGAGAGCTATTATCCCAGCCCTGCAGAACACACGCGCGCGCGTGCACACACACACACACTTCTTAGCTGAGGCTCTGAGAGGTTAAGTGACTTAAACAGATCCATGTGTCTTCTAGAACATAATACTTGCAGTGTGAGTTCTTTTCTTCTATAACTAAGGCAGTGGAATAAGCAGAATAACATGGGAAAGATAGAAAATACGAGAATGAGCAACTTCCATTAAAAGATTGCACCGAGGAAAATAAGGCCCACGAATGCACTGTAGGAATATTCACTTAGAAAACAGGTTATCATCAGACACTGAATAGGTAGAGATGTATGGACCATAGTGTGGCTACCTCCAAAAAAGGGCGAAGAATGGGTTCTGGGACCACGAGCATAGATAACAAAGAGGAGCTTGGGATATCTGCTGGAGACATCTACTGTCAACAGAAGGGAGGTGTTCTGAATGAAAGGGATTTGGCTATGTCAAAATTCTTCTGAACTGACCAGTCCTGTGGAAGGCGATGTGATATCTGTTGGTTTATCTTTCTGCCAATCTCTAACTTATGTCTCAGGTGTTGACTTTTACTTATTTTTTTAAATTTTTTTTAAGATTTTTTAATTTATTTATTTGACAGACAGATCACAAGTAGGCAGAGAGGCAGGCAGAGAGAGAGGAGGAAGCAGGCTCTCTGCTGAGCAGAGAGCCCGATCTGGGGCTGGATCTCAGGACCCTGGGATCATGACCCCAGCCGAAGACGGAGGCTTTAATCCACTGAGCCAATCAGGTGCCCCTCAGGTGTTGACTTTTAACTGATGGTAACACTCAAGATTCATTAACAATAATCGCTTAAAGAAGTAAAAACATTCTGTTATTCAGAAATTGCTTATGAAAGTGCCTAATAAGAAGAGGATTATTATGGGGACGCCTGGGTGGCTCAGTTGGTTAAGCAGCTGCCTTCGGCTCAGGTCATGATCCCAGCGTCCTGGGATCGAGTCCCACATCAGGCTCCTTGCTCGGCAGGGAGCCTGCTTCTCCCTCTGCCTCTGTCTCCCATTCTGTCTGCCTGTGGTCGCTCTCTCTCTCTCTCTGATAAATAAATAAAATCTTAAAAAAAAAAAAAAGAAGAGGATTATTATGATTTAAACCTATGATGATATGGACCCCAAGAGAGAGTAGACTTTCAAAATTATCTATCCTGATAACTCTATAATCGTCTAAAAAAAGCGAGGAGCTCAAGAATTGTTTGGAGTTCTATTTCGCTTTTCTAATTAGATGAGTTCTTTATCACAATTAGCTGGAGATTAATCACAAAATGTGAACAGTTTTATTTTCTGAACTTCAGGAAACTTAATTGATAATAAGCATTATAATTGTGAAGAAATCTGCAGAGATGTCTCTTTGTGGCTACAACACTGTCTTTCCAACAAGTTCAGTAGCTTTGTGTGCCTGCCTGTGTGTGAGTGTGAAAAGGTATGTATGCAATAGGATAAAGAAGAAAGGAGATGCTTTTTTTTTTAAGATTTTATTTTTTTATTTGATAGAGATCACAAGTAGGCTGAGAGGCAGGCAGAGCGGGGGTGGGATGTGGGGGGAAGCAGGCTCCCTGCTGAGCAGAGAGCCCTATGGGGGGCTCCATCCCAGCACCCTGGGATGATGACCTGAGCTGAAGGCAGAGGCTTTAACCCACTGAGCCACCCAGGCATCCCAAGAAAAGAGATTCTTAAGGGAATATGAGAGATAATGATCTTAAAGACAAGAAAAAATATTTCTTTTGGAAATAATCATTCAGATACAAAAATGGAGGCTTATATAAACCATGTTCTGACCTATGTATATGAAATATTTTTAAATCACTGATGTCTTCAAAAACTGCAAATAGTTTCTTAGGGAAAAAAAAAGAGGTGTTCTTATTTAAAAAGAACTCTTGAACTTAGAGAACTGAGCATAGGAGAGATCAGACAGTAACTTTTAATTCTCTAAAAGTTTTAAATCCATATAAAACTCACAATGCAGAATAAATATGCACCCACGCACAACCTAAATCTAACCAGTAACTGTTTAAAATCTGAATGTCTCTGTGAAGTGTACCAGAAAACTAAAGGTTTTTAACTTTTCCCAACCTTTTATTGTCATTGAGATACAAACATATTAAAAATCAATCTGTTTATATAAACTGAAAGACAGTAAATCAATGCAGAATTTTCCAAATCTCCTTAACTATTTTAAGGTTAGGAACAAAACAAACAAACAAAAAAAACAAAAATAGCAATTTTTAAAATTAAGGAAGAACAAATTTGACTCATTAGGTTCAAAAATAAGTAGAAGCATCCTTCTTAAATCCACCTAAAAACTCGAACTTAAAAAAAAAATTGGTTCATTATTTTTAAGAATAACACTGAATTTTTGGAGGGATTTATTTTCCAAAGAGGGAAATATCAAATTTGGGAAGAAAAGAAGCCATTATAATTTCTCTTTTTAAATTCTAGCCAAATGACAAAAGAAATTATTCCTTTAACTTCAAAATGGGCTTTGCAATATATTGCTCTTGCTAAACTGCAGATTGTTATTCTTATTACAAACCGTAGCAATTATTCTATGCTGAAAACATTAACATACCAAAAAAAAATTTTATATTAATTTAAATTATTTCTACTGACTACCTACACACATATTTTAAGTACCCCATGATTCATCAAAGATCTAGTTGGAGCTAGGTCATTTCAGTCAGAAGAATCTTTGAAAGATAATTCATGGTCTATGCATAGCATAGAGATTTCAACTATTTCTAAAATAAGTATAAAAGTATTTTCTATTACTAATTTCTTTTTAAAATGTACTAAATTCACTTGCTGATAAAATTTTAAGTCAGGCAGATGTCAATGAAGAAAGTTTGTGTCTAACTAACCCTCATGTTTAGTTATATAATACTAGAAGTATTGATACAAAGACTCTACAATTTTATTTTGTGAACCTCTTCGCATTTGTACTTAACTTTGAATCCTTTTCTTTAAACGTATCTTTTCTAGTTATGCATGTAAATACAATACTAGAAAAACTAAATATAAAACAGCATCCTTTTGTACAATAAAAAATAATTTTCAAGACTTTCACTTCTGGGAAGATGGAGTAGGCACACTTTTTTCTCTTTTCCTCCTCTTAAGTACAGCATACAACTAAAAGCCTTGGAATGAATGTACATATGTTTTGTATATTCTGAAAGTTCTAAAGAAAAAGAAAAATGTATATAATATTTGCAAACTGCATAAATAACAAAGGGCTATATCCAGAATATATAAAGAACTCTCAAAATCTAAAAATGAAAACAAAGAATCCAGTTAGTAAATGGAAAAAAGACATGAGCTTTCACTATAGAATATACAGGTGACAAACACAAAAATATGCTTGCCATCTCCAGCCATATTGGAATTGCAAAGTAAAACCACAGTAAATTGCCACTACATACCTATAAGAATGGCTAAAATAAATAATAGTAACAATACCAAAGGCTGGTGATGACATAGAGAAACTGGATCACTCATACATTATTAATAGGCATGTAAAATGATACAGCCACTTTGAAAAATAGTTGCTTTCTTTAAAAAACTAAACATGCATCTGCTACATGATCCAGCAGTTGAATTCCTTGGAGTTTATCACAGAGAAATCAAAAGTTATACTCACACAACAAGCCTACATGTGAATACTTATAGCAGCTTATTTCATAACAGCACCACATTAGAAACACCCACATGGACGCTAATGGGTGAATTGTTCAACAAACTGTGTTACATCCATGCCATGGAATCTCACCACAAAGAAAGGACTGAACTTCTGAGGGACGCAAGAATCTGGATGAATCTCCAGAGCAATTAATCTGAGTGAAAAGAGCCAATCGTGGAAAGGTTACATACTACATGATTTCATTTATATAATATTCTTCGAATGGCAAAATTATAGAAATAGGGGACAGATTAGCATGTGCCCCTAGTGAAGGGGAGGATAGGAGTGCGAAGGAAATATGTGTGGCCACAAAAGGTGGCAAGAGGGGTCTTTGTGATGATGGAAATGTTCTGTATTTTGATTGTATCAATGTCGACATCCCAGTTTTGATATTGTACTATAGTTTTATAAGAGGTCACCACTGGATGAAACTGGTAAAGGGTCTATGGGTTGCACCATATTATTTCTTAACAAAAGCATGTGAATTTACAGTAATTTTCTATACACTGTTCAATCTAAAATTAATAAATGAAAAGATATTCATGAAGTCAAAAAAGGGATTTGTAGAATGGGGACATTTAAAAAATGTTTTCATTTGTATTTTTGTTCGGGAACTTACTGCTTTGGTAATAAAGAAGAGGAAATACAATGCTCTTGTAATCTAAACTTTCACATGTAAACATATCCTGCTGTTCACGTCATTGTAATGCTCAAGTATGAAAGTAAACTTTTAAATCTATGCTCTATTATTACAAATGCAACCTGTTCTGAGTATTTTATGGCAAGGGTACAAGCTTCTAATTTGAATAAAAGGATGAGGTGGTTGTAAAAGTGCTGGCCTCACATTTTTTTTTTCTATCCTAGGTGCCCTTAGATTCATTAGCATTTACCAAAAATTAAATTTTCTGTCTGAGCTTAAGAGTGTTATTCTAAATCTTAGAGATTCTGACTTAATGGCTTGATAGTATGGTTTAAAGCTGCCAGTTAGGTAAAGTGGCATCATACCACTTTTGCTTAGCTGAAAGGGTATGTGTGTGCACACGCATATACACGAGCTTCTAGTTTTGAGAAAACTGTTGGCCTATTTTCAAAAGCCAGAAATGAGTGAAGCTCAGTGCTCACTATAAGAAACCAAGAGGCTCTTTAAGTGATGATGATGGGAGTTTCAATGAACACAAAAAACGAAATAGAAGGAAACTGGATCAAGATAATTCTATTCTAGAATGCAAAAGGCAAGAGAAAATCAAGAAATTAGAGGTCAGTATCATTGAGGAAGGAATGACTTTGTAGCTCTAACTGATTCTGCAGTCTCCTTGAGAGACTGTGCTTCCTTTGGAAACAGAAAGGTATAGAATAAAAGCGGGAAATACATATCAGACACAGACCAAAAGTTATCCTCAAAGTTATCCTATATTGTATAGGATATATATGTATATATGTGTAAGGTAATTAAATTCTGGAAACTTGAAGCAAAAATCTTCTAAGTTATCTCCCTGTAGTCCTCTAAAAAAATAATAACATAAAAAAATAACCTTTGCCATATGTCCTGGGAAACCCATCTTTTCATCTACAATATGAAAGTGCTTATTTGTCTTAACTTAAAAGACTACTCTAAAAAGGAATGTAAGTTTGTAAATCATTAAAATCTTATGTGATTGTAAAAATATTACATAAACTTCATTATCATGCCCCCCTAAAATGATGGAAAGGACTCAGGGTGAGAAGCTAGGCTAAGCTTGCACTAAAATACTGCTCTACTGCTGAATTAAAGATACTTAGGGAATTTACTTTGTGCCTAAATTCTGTTTAGTGATAGGTCTGCCATCTAGTGGCCACTTAAATAAATACAAGTTGTCATCATAAATTAAAAATTTCCTGTGAAAATATTAGGTCATCAAAATGGACTATATCCGATCCAAGTGTAAACAGACAAATTTGACTTGTGGTAAGGAAATTTTTGTCAAGGATTTCATTAAAGATAATTATGCTGATTCAAATCCTGTGAGTACTTGTAAAAGCAAACTGAAAACATTTTTTTTACCTTTATATTGACTTCAAAATAAGTTATTTTCATACTTTCACTGAGTTTAAAAGAAACTGCTGCATTAAATTAACTATTTTTCACCTAATTATTTCTTATTTTAAAAACATGTTTATCTTTTCTACTTCTTAATTTAAATGATGAAATAAAATTTTCCTCAGTACTTCGATTTGTGCTATCTGCCAACTTATCAAAAAATCAAGTTCTTAGATAAAACATAAACACAGTTTCAGGATTTGAACTCCAAAACACATAAATATATTCCTCACCTTCAAGAGATATAAGAACTATCTGGACTTTTACAAAATTGCTCTTGTTTTTATTTATTTGTTAAGGTAAGTGGCAAGCACTGCTAGGTCCTCCATGCTCATTCTCCTGGCATAAATGTGCCCAGTGTTATGTACGCCCCCCATTTCTTTCCAAAGTATTAATCTGATGAATTATATTGTTAAAATCCCCAATATTTTGAAAAGGCTTATTCTTGTCACTAACAATAACATCTTCATAGTGCTTAAGAAGTATACTGAATACACTTTGTATTTATAAGCCAAATTCATCAGACAAATGTACAATATTCACATTCCAATGTTATAATTGTTATCTTAATTGTTTGTTTTCTTGACTGGTATGCCCACACAAATTATAGTCCTTTGACATTCCAATCAGTTACAGTAAAGCTATTCAAATAAATAATATTTTAAAATCCAATAACCATTAGCTTTTCATTATTGTTACATCCAGTTAATTTCATTTAGGATTATTATTGCTGGAGATAACAAGTTAGCATCATTTTATTCAAACTGAAAATAAAGATAATTTTAAAATTGCTAATATTGTGGAAAGATGTCCTATGATAATCCACAATACCATATTGACATCCTAATAAGTATCTTCAAAATACAGGCAATATAATGAAGCAATATGCCCAAACTGCTTAATCCTTGATTTTGTGAGATCCACATTTATTTTGAAATCATAAGTATAACCTTCTGCAGTCAAGTATGGGAACCTCAGAGTAATGAATACGATCCAAATTAAGGTATGAATGTTCATACAGTTTCTGTAAATATAATTATTGTTAAGTAGAATTATCTCACATGATTCCTGAGACTAATTCTGCCAAGACTCAGTCTACTTTAGAATATAGCACCTCAGTGTGCGGACTCTACTTTTTCTACTCAATCTATGTGCTTTTCTAACAACATAAGCAAACTCCCAGGATCTGATGTCAAAAAAGAAGAAGAGGAGAAGGAAGGAGGGAGGAGGAGGAGGGGGAGGAGAAGATGAAGGAGGAAGTGTAACGGGAGAAAAGGAAGGATGATTTTACAAAAGGAATAGTTTCAGACTTTTAAATGAAAACAAACTGTCCATATTCATGGTATACAAGAGTTAGTCACAAGATTAAAACTGTGGTGTCTAATAATCACAAATCCATTATTTGGGACACCTGGGTGGCTCAGTGGGTTAAACCTCTGCCTTCAGCTCAGGTCATGATCTCAGGGTCCTGGGATCAAGCCCTGCATTGGGCTCTCTGCGCTGCAGGGAGCCTGTTTTCCCCTCTCTCTGCCTGCCTCTCTGCCTACTTGCGATCTCTCTCACTCTAGTCAAATTAAAAAAAAAAAAATCATTATTTACTACTTTATTATGTATCAGAAACATATCCTGGACCAGTTCATGAAGGGGAGTATAACATTAGATGATCACCTTTAAAAAAAAAAAGAAAAAAAAAAGACTACCATGTGGTTGGAGTGCTGGGGTGGCTCAGTGGGTGAAACGTCTGCCCCTGGCTCAGGTCATGATCCCGGCGTCCTGGAATTAAAGCCTATATCAGGTTCCCAGCTCAGCAGAGTCTGTTTCTGCCTCTCTTCCATACTTGTGCTCTCTCTCACTATTTTTCTCTCTCTCTTTCAAGTTAATTAATTAACTAATTAAATAATAATAATAATAAACTTATCACGTGGTAAGATGAGCCCTTAGCTCCAAAAACCTCCCCAGAAGAGTCCTCAGAACCACTGCTGGCTTTTGCAGCAATTTAAGGGAAAAAAAAAAAAAACACCACAAAAAGGTATTTATTTTCTAGAAGATAAGATGTATACCATATTTCATAGAGAACAAAACACATTGAGGTGAGAGAGAAATTCCATCAATATAATTCTTTTGACAGTCCATCCCCTAGTCCAGGGTTTGAATATTCCAACCCTAGGGTCAAATCCAACTCATCACCTGTTTTTGTGAATATTTACCTACCATGCCCATTTGTTTACATATCGTGTAAACAATTACACTTTATAATGATAAAAGGGTCATTTCATCAAGAAGATACAACATCTACCAACATCTATGCTTATGGTCCACTGAGAAATGGCCCACCCAAAGACATCTATGTTCTGTTCTAAAGAATCTGTGAATACGGCAAAAGAGGTGTCTCTCCAGATGTGATTAATTTATGAAACTTGAGAGGAAGATTTTCCTATTATGTAGATTGATATAGAGCCAGCCTTACATTCCAAGAATAAGTCTCATTTGGTCAAGGTTTATAGTTTTAATGTTGTTAAACTTAGTTTATTAATATTTTGTTGAAGATTTTGTTGTGTATATTTACAAGAGATTCTTTCTTTATTTATTTTTTTCCTTTCTTGGATGTCTTTTTTTATGCCTTGGCTTTATCTAACTAAATGGGAAGTGTCACCCTTCCCCCTTTTATTTTTTGAAATAGTTTGTGAAGAATTGATATTAATTATTCTTCAAATATTTGGTAGAATTCACCCATGAATCCCTCTAGTCCTAGGCATTTCTTATGGGAAGATTTTTGATTACAAACTTAATCTCTTGTTACAGGACTACTCAAATTTCTATTTTTTCTTTGAGTCAAGAAAAATTAAGAAATAAAATTATCTCTATTTACAAATGTCATAATCTTGTATGTAGAAAACCCTGAAGAATACACACACTATTAGAGCTAATAAACAAGTACACAAGTTTTCAGGGTATAAGATCAATATATTTAGAATTTTATTTCTATACATGAGCAATGAATAATCTAAAATGAAATTAGAAAGCAATTCCATTCAAATAGTACCCCAAAGAATAAATCTTTTTGAATAAACAATAAAATAATTATAAGACGTGTACATTCAAAACTACAAAACATGGAAAGAAATTAAAGACCTAAATAAATGGGAAAACATCCTATAGTCATGGATTAGAAGATTTAAAATTATTGAGATATCACTATTCCCCAAATTATTGTACAAATTCAATAAAATTCTTACCAATGTTGCATTTGCAACACTGGCAAGTTTATCTTAAAACTCATACAGGAGAGGCGCCTGGGTGGCTCAGTGGGTTAAGCCACTGCCTTCGGCTCAGGTCATGATCTCAGGGTCCTGGGATCGAGCCCCACATCGGGCTCTCTGCTCAGCAGGGAGCCTGCTTCCCTTCCTCTCTCTCTGCCTGCCTCTCTGCCTACTTGTGATCTCTATCTGTCAAATAAATAAATAAAATCTTAAAAAAAAAAAAAAAACACCTCATACAGGAGCACCTCACTGGCTCTGTTGCTAGAGTGCATGATTCTGAATCTTAGGATCATGAATTCAAGTCTCACTTTGGGTATGGAGCCTACTTAAAAAAAATAAATAAATCATACAGAAATCCAGCAGACCTAGAATCACTAAAACAATCTTGAAAAAGAACAAAGCTGGAGTACTTACAATTAATGATTTTTGAAATTTACTATACAATTATGGTTCTCAAAACCGTGTGGTATGGGCATAAATATAAGTGTGTATGCATCTCTCTCAGTGGAAGAGGACTGAGAGTTCAGAAATAAGTCACTATATTTATAATCACTTCAGCTTGAATAAATGTGCCAAGACATTTCAATGAAGAAAGAACAGGCATCCTGAAAAACTGCACTTGGACAAGCAAATTTCTACATACAAACAATTACAATTAGATCTCTTCCTCACATCATGAAAAATTAATTTAAAATGCCTTAAAGAGGGCGCCTGGGTGGCTCAGTGGGTGAAGCCGCTGCCTTCGGCTCAGGTCATGATCTCAGGGTCCTGGGATCGAGTTCCGAATCGGGCTCTCTGCTTAGCAGGGAGCCTGCTTCCTCCTCTCTCTCTCTCTACCTGCCTCTCTGCCTACTTGTGATCTCTCTCTGTCAAATAAATAAATAAAATCTTAAAAAAAATTTTTTAAAAATGCCTTAAAGACCTAAATGTAATAGTTAAAGCAATAACTTCTAGGAGGAAAAAAGTGTAAATACCACAAATTTGAATCTGGGAATGGTTTCTTAAATGTGACACCAAAAGGAAAACAACAAAAGAATGCATATACTGGATTGCATTGGATTAAACAATTGAGCTTCAAAGGATACTATTAATAAAGTGAAATGCAAAGCTACAGTGTGGTAAAAAATATTTGTGAAACACAAATCTGATGTTATATATCTAGAATATATAAGGAATTATTACAACACAATAATAAAAATACAAATAATTTAAGAAATAGACATAGGATTTAAATAGACATTTCTCCAAAGAAAATAATAGGAGGGACAATAAACCCATCAAAATATGATCAATGTTCTTAGCCAGTCGGGAAATGCACAACAAAACCACAATGAGATATCACTTTACAACTACAAAGATGGTTATAATTAAAACAACAAACACTAGAAAGTGTTGGAGAATGTTGAGAAATTATAGCCTCCATATCTTACTTGTGTTCATGTAATAGTGTAGTGCCATGGAAAACAGTTTAGCAGATCCTCAAAAAAATTAAACATGGAGGTTTCATAAGACTAGCAATTTTTCTTCTAGGTATGCACTCAAGGGAACTGAAAACAAGTCTACACAAAAACGTGTACACATATTTTTATAGCAGTATTATTGATAATAGCTAAAAAGTTGAAACATCCCAAACATCTATCAATTGATGAATGGATACTAAAGGTAGTATATTGATACAATGGAATATTATTAAGCTATACAAAGGAATGAAGTGCTATCACATGCTACAATGTGGATGAACTTTGAAAGCATTCTGCTAAGTGAAAGGCCACTTATTGTAGGAGTCCATTTACATGAAATGTACAGAAGAGAAAAACCCATGGAGACAGAAAGTAGATAAGGGGTTGCCAGGGATGAGAGAAGAGAGGACAATTGTGAATAACTGATAATGTATGTGGAGTTTTGTTTTGAGGTCAATGAAAATATTCTAGAATTAGATAATGTTGATGGATGAACAACTGTGAATATAATAAAAATAATTTAATTGTATTCTTTAAAACTGAATTTTATAGTATCATTATATTAATTTTTGAAAGTTAAAAAATAATTTGGTGGGATCATTAAAAAGTATTGATCATAGATATCTTTATACATTTTGAATATAAAAACAAATATAAAAAAGTTACCATAAAAACAGAAGACAAGTTTCTTATGGGAACATCTTTGGAAGTTTCATATAAATTCAATATTTTACATATTTCCTATTGCCTCATATTTTGTTTTTCCTTATTATGATTATATAATTTAAAACAAGGATTGGCAAAGCAAAGCCTTTGGAGTGAATCTGGCCTGTGGCCTGCTGTTGTAAGCAGTTTATTGGAACACAGGAATACCCATACTAGCTATGGCTGATTTTTTAATACAATAAATATTGAGTAGTTGCAAAAGAGACAGCATTCCTCAAAGAGTTGAAACTCTTTACTCCTTCTTAAAAAAAAAAAAAAATGATGCCCCATTATCAATAAGCATCTCTGTACTCAGACTTTTGTTTGAAATAAAATTCTCCAGTAAAAGAAATCAGGGTGCCTTGAAAAACAAGGTGTTTTTAGGAATGTGGCAGAAACATAAAATGATCCTGGAGCATCTTCTACTGAGAAAATGTAAGGTTGTGCTCCATAAATAAATAGATGGTCATATATAGAAATAGATATACATAATAGATAAATAGATAGATAAATAGTTGATAGATAGGAGACAGATCACAAAGAAACATGAAAAATAATGAGGATACATCAGATAGACACAGAAGCAAACTAAGAGTCCCATCTAGTCTAAAATGAAAAATTTAAACATTAAAATAAATAAAGTAGGGGCGCCTGGGTGGCTCAGTGGGTTAAGCCTCTGCCTTCAGCTCAGGTCCTGATCTCAGGGTCCTGGGATCGAGCCCTGCATCGGGCTCTCGGCTCAGCAGGGAGTCTGCTTCCCTCTCTCTCTCTCTCTGCCTGCCTCTCTGCCTACTTATGATCTCAGTCTGTCAAATAAATAAATAAAATCTAAAAAAAAAAAAAAAGTAAAATTGGATTGTATAACCCAAAGTATACATATTTATAAAATGTATGAATCTCTGCTAATATAAATTAATAGAGGAGGAAAACCAATCTTCCATCCAGAAACATTACAAATAATTTATGTCAATACTCAGTGCTCAAGGAGGTGAAACATAACCCCCCACACACACTCCTTAACTGTAGGTTGCACATAGTAACTTCATTCCCAAAAGTACAGTGTGGAGAGGTGGGAGAGTAATTTTATGGGAGAATCCTGATAAACACAGTCGTGGTCAGGTGGTCAGGGTTCTCACCAACAGTGATAAGTCATATTAACAGTACATACTCTTGATATGATGTGATATTATTTACCCCCATGGTCTTCCTCCTCAAAACACGTACCCTCCATCTAATCATGAGAAAACATTTGTCAAATTCTGGTTAAAGGTCATTCAATAAAATGCTTGACAAGTACTACCAGGAAAACTAAAAAGGAAAACTACCAGGAAAATCAAAAACAAAGAAGGAAAGTCTAAGAAACTGTCAGAGCCAAGAAGAGCTTAAGGAGACATGACTAGTAAATGTAATGTGATATCCTAGATGTGACCCTGGGACAGAAAAATGACATAAAGAAAGAAAGAAAATCTGAATGAAGAATGGACTTTTATTAGTAATCATGCTGTAATAACGATTCTTTAACTGTCTAGAAAGGTATCATACTAATGAAAGATATCAATAATAGGGGAAAGTGGGTTGTGGGTATATGAGACCTCTTGGCACTATCTACCTAAATTTCTGAAAATAATTTTCTGTAAATCTAAATTGATTATATATATTTTAAAAAGCTATTTTTAAAAATTTGTCAACATCTGGTATAAACAGGCAATCTCATTCTTTTTCACTTTAGACATGTTTTTGCTCTCATCTTTCTCACCCTTGATAGTAATCCCCTCTTTTATATTCTTTGTTTTTGTTTTGTTTTGTTTTGAGAGGGAAAGAGAGCATGAGAGAGCAGGGTTTGGGAAGTGGACAGAAGGAGAGAGAGAGAGGGAGAGAATCTCAAGTACCCCCATGCCCAGCACGGAGCTCAATGTGTGCCTTGATCCTCAAGACCCCGAGATCATGACCTGAACTGAAATCAAGAGTCAAATGTTGAACTGACTGAGCTACCCAGGCACCCCTAGTCTTGAACATATAAAACATACTGATTTTATGTCCTTCATTGGATAATTCCAATATTTGAGGTCTTTACCAATCTGATTCTCTTTACGTTGTTTTTCTTTAGTCACTCAGAATTTAATTGCCTTGTGTGTTTTGTACTTTACCTACATAAATTCTTTTTAAAAAGGTAGGTAGAAAATTTGTTCTTTCAGAAGGATCTGCATTTTCTTCTATCAGGAGACACTATCAACATGGAACTGTCTTCCAAGTACTAACAATTTAAGCTACAAAACAAAGAATCAAGCAAACAAACATTCAGCTGAAGCCATGGTGTTTCTACATATTTTGGGGACAGATTGTGTCTGACTCTTCAACATGTTCTAAGGCTCTCAACAGGAAATTTACTTTGATGATGCCTATGGGGGAAAAGAGTGGGCTCAAGTGGATTTACTTCTAGTTCACCCTTACTTAGTGCTTAGTGCTTTGGTATATACATATGTCTGTGATCAGCTGTGAGACTGGTCAACTTGGGCAAGCCCAATGCTTGGTCTTCTATCCCTGAACTAAAAATTGGTGTTCATTAGGTTTGGCAGATGTAGTTATAGCCGAGTACACTTTTTTGAGTTTATCCTACCACCTAAAATTAGGACTCAGGAAATTACTTATATTCTGAATTGTTGGTAGATTTATTCTAAAAGTTTTTTTCTATTTCCACTCATATGGTGAATTATCCTAAGAGTTCATCTCAGTGTCCAGTCTGTCACACTATCTGATACAAAAGTTCATCAATACATCTTGAGCTAAATTAATTGTTGTATTGGTGATTCTTAATAAACAAGGTATATGCATTTATAACCATCTGCAAATATATTATAAACTCTCTAATCTGTTATGTTAATAGCAGTTTAATAGGTAATAAAAATGGTTAAAATAAGGGCATAAATTTTCAAACATAACTGTACATTTATTTGGAAAACCTTAGACTTAGCAATGAAAATGCTTATTTTAGTACAGAAATACTAATGGAACCCCACTCTTCATTCTTGACTATGAAACATCAGTAGTACATAGTGCAGTATTTCCATTCCTGTTTCTTTAAAGGAAAGATGGATTTCTTTTAATCGGTGAAAAATAAATGAGGGTACATGCTTATAGTATTTTAATTCTTTTTGCCTGGTATTTTGTTGTTTTCTCACTTCATCAAATACTATGCAATCATTCTACAGGTTTTCTTTATAGAGTCTTTCCAAATAATTCAATTAGTTTAAAACAATCATTATTATTTTTCTATTCTTTCACTATTTAACAAAACATATTTCTAAATTATAATAACTAAACTCAATAGGCATAAGTAGTTTTAGGAACAAATACTGTTCATTCTTAGCAGACACATGATTCCACTGGCAGAAACTGAAGTGTGTGTCAAATGAAGAGTGGTCTTTGGGGTCTGGGAGTACATTAATAGTGGCTGCTGCATCCTGGGGACATCTACCTGGAGATTTTAGAGACTGAGTGGACCACATCATTAATTTATTTATAAAGGTGACTTGGGATAGATTTTTTTTTTTTTTTGCACTATATATAATCTCATGTCACAGAGTCTATGGTACAGATCTTGTCCAGCGGTATATTTCTCTTTATCAACCCTCATTATAAACACCTCTCTTAGTCAATGTCCCTCAGACATGCCTTACAAGGATTGTCTGATGAGTCATTTTCCTGGTTATGCACACCTAGCACCTGAGCTAAGTTTCCTTTCTCCATCTGCGAAACCCGAGTTCTATTCTGTTATTTCTTTCCTCATCTCTAATGCTTGTTTTGTTTCTAGTGTAATACCTCTCATTTACTTTCTACATCTTCTAATCCTGTAGTCTCTTTCATAACATTTAGAAGGGCTTTGAGCAAGATGACACATTCAGGTAACTGGCCATGGTCATATCTCTCTGTGGTCTCAGAACAAGGAGGATCAAGTGAATAAAGTTAAGCCTTCCCAAAGACCCTGTTTACCAGCTGGAAGATGGTTCTTCAAAGATAAGGGTCCTTCACTAACAGAGTCTGGGTGTAAACATCAATGATTCCATAGTAGAAGATCTTCAGAATGTCTATCCCATAAGGTCCCTGGCAATTGTATTCATGGGGTAATTGTATTCCTTAAGGATCTCTGGCAATTATATTCCTGTACTTCTGCACATTTGATTCCTGAGGCAATTGTATTCCTGTATTCCGTGTTCACTGATACATTTTCAATTTATTCATTTTATATTGAAAATATATGAGATTTCTAGATCAAACCTAGAGTTATACCTTTTGGGATAATGTGATAGAAGCCAAAAGGACAAGCCTACTCATGCAAAAGGGGATTCTGTCACTGTCCTGTCACTATTCCTGAGAGAGGGAGAAAAACCTTCTTCTTCTTCTTCTTCTTCTTCTTCTTCTTCTTCTTCTTCTTCTTCTTCTTTCTTCTTCTTCTCCTTCTCCTTCTCCTTCTCCTTCTCCTTCTCCTTCTCCTTCTCCTTCTCCTTCTCCTTCTCATTCTCCTTCTCCTTCTCCTTCTCCTTCTCCTTCTTCTTCTTCTTCTTCTTCTTCTTCTTCTTCTTCTTCTTCTTCTTCTTCTTCTTCTTCTTTTTTAATTTATTTGACAGACAGAGATCACAAGTAGGCAAAGAGAGGGAGTGGAGGAAGCAGGCTCCCTGCTGAGCAGAGAGCCAGATGCAGGGCTGGATTCCAGTGTTCTGGGATCATGACCTGAGCTCAAGGCAGAGGATTTAACCCACTGAGCCACACAGGTGCCCCATAAACAAACTTTCTTAGAGAAGTTCTTGATCAGTGGATCCTCATACTTTGGAATGGAAATAAATGTTACCAGACAAAAGGTAAGGCAATCATCTGTAGGTTTACAACCTTTGAAAAGTCCTCCTGGTCCTAAATTTCATTCCTTTTTGAAATGTAAAACATGTAAATATAAATACACACCTGGGGCATCTTTCTCTAACTTACTATTCTTTCACTTGGAAGGTTTGTTCATTAGTATAATTAGCAGATTTCTTTGTTCAGAAAACCCAAAGAATGCAGAAACAGAAAAACCTATTCTCTATAGTTCCACAGTTATACTTCATATATCACCGGAAATCTCTGCTGTGCAATGCTACTGAAGTGTTCGCCCTGCCTCATGTTAGTATCTCAATGCAAGCTGTAGGGCCTTTTCCTCCCACTCATACACCACCCATGCATTTCTCTATTCCTGATTTAGAGTAGATGACTAGATTCTGAGATATTAATGCATGCATTCCTCATCTTGGATCTGTGCCCCATTTTCTGCCTACTGATGGATTCTCCATCTGAATTCTAAAGATCCCAGAATGGTCACTTTCTCATATGACCTTCCTAGCAGCAAAGTGCCCACGGATGGATAAGTTTCCTCTGGAGGCAATCAGAGGCACATTTTCTTTCTTCAGACTTATTTTAGAACATAAAAATATCCAATTATTTTTGAGGTCTTAAGCACTTCACAGTTCTATCAGGAATCCCAGTTACACCACTCGATCATCAAGAAGTCTGTCTCTTCATTCTGAAATCTTTCCAAGACTCATACAATTTAGTCCCTCAGTAAATTAAAGACATCTTCTCTTAGCTTTTTGTTTAATTAATATTATATCCTTCTAACTCTGCCAACTAAATACCTTCAACTACATCATGATTTTTGAGAAAGGATTTTCCATATTTTAGAAATATCTCCACCTTTCCCAAAAGAAATATACCCTATACACACATGCATACACATATACTCTCAGTAATTAAATATTGCCTATAGATTGGCTTTTTATAGACAAAACAGTTTACAGTGAAGAAAGGTGTTTCATGCCTTATTTACACATCCAGCAAATATTTTGGTGCTACCGAGTAGAAGGATTCTTGAGGAAGATCATCCTAAATTTTAGACCATGTTTAGATATCCCAGTCATTTTAGGTTGATAACAAACCTTGAGGAAAGCTGATAACTCCACAAATTCATTATACTTTCAGTAGTTTGAAAGAAGCAAACTTAAGTATAGGGACCACATGCAAATGAATTAAAAACTCTCCCCCCCCCCCAGTATTAAAATAAACACTCACATGCTTTACAGAACCAACAAAAACCCTAAATGATTAAACACTTGCCTTGGGTACTAGCTTCATTTTCCTTGTACCTTAACCTCTTGCCAAACTAGCCTGCCTTTATTTCCTCAAAGATAATACTTTCTCCTAGCTTAAGAGTTTTTGCAATTTTTCTGTCCCTTGCCTAAAACATTTTTTACATCTTCCAGCTTTCATATGTAAGTTTCTTTGCATTAAGTTGACTTACAATTGTGTTTCATTCACTTCAAATGATTAACTCTGATTCAAATTATACTGTTTGTGTGATTATTTGATTGATTTTATTCCCTCCACAAGACAGTCATTTCCTGAGAACAAAGACCGTCTGTTTCTTGTCCCGTACTGCATCTCCACTGTATTGTATAAAGTCTTATAAAAACTAGTTCTTCAATAAATTTTTGTAAATAAAATGGGTGAATAAATCAGAGAGGAATTTCCTCTATTTATTGGCAGTAATGAAAACCACGACCATTTACCAGGTCTAATGGGAGTAAATAGACTGAGAAGAGGGTCTAGGAAAAATACTTTAAGGAACTCAATATATAATGGCTGAGCAGAGCAGGATGCTATGGCAAAGGATTCCGAAAAGGAGTAGACAGAGTGGTTGAGTAAAAACTGTAAGACTGTGGTGTCACAGAAACAAGGGAAGAGTCTATTTCAAGAGGGATAGAGTGGCTATGGAAAGAACAGATAAGCGAAATGTCTGTCTATCTATCTATCTATCTATCTATCTATCTATGTAGGTATACTCCTTGCCAAATCCTATATATATAGATATAGATATAGATACATATACATATATCTATACATATATATATAGGATTTGGCAAGGAGGTCACTAGTGGTCATGATAAAGGTTGATACGATGGTTTTGATGAGAAAGGAAGTCATATGACATTAACAAACCTCAGGGCCAATGCTGAACTACATAATCTGAAGGAATTATCATCTTAGGAATTGCTTCTAAAAGTATTGCTGTATTCTCTAAAATCAAATGTGAATCTAATAGAAGTTTCTCAATTACATATTAGTAATTAATTCAGTTATCCTTATTTCTTAGTGTTCTGCTTCACTTATCTCAGCGTGACAGCACAAGTCACAACAGATTTCTTCCCCCAAAGCATGGCAACATATACTGGGCTATCCTCTATTTGTTAATAATCCATCTCATAGCTCTTGTGGGTGCATAATATTCACCGAAATCAATAAGAATTATGGGCACAGAAGTGCTTCAAGGCTGACTCTGTAGTACTCAAGGATATATTGCCCATACATAGCCAAATAGCACTTGGATAGTCTGTGAATATAATTATAATAAAACCCATTATGTCTTTTCTTTCAGGGAGAGAATGTAAAAAATGATGAAAATTTAAATATGGCATATTCTGGAAACAGTGTGCTATGGAACAGCCACAGGGATTTTCAAAACTTGATAATCTAAATATAGACAACTGTTTTAATGCAGGAGCAATTTATTAAGGAGCAGTATTGGACTGCAGATACAACCTGGGAGACACTTTTTAAATAGCTGAGTTAACATTTTTCTTAGTAAAGTATTCTAAGAAGCTAGTTCTGATTAAGTTTCTCACTAAACGTATGATGAACCAAAATGGATAGATTTAAAATACAAACTAATTTCTGATTGAATGAAATGTACATTTGTTGAGAATTTGAAACAAACACATGAGAAAGGATAACGTCCACTCTGTTTCTTTTCTCAGGTTTACAAGTGTGTACATCCTACTCTCTGTCTTTCTGCAATGGTCCCAGTGACATGACTCTGCAGAGCACCTCATTATTCACCAAGAGAAGCCTATTTACACTAGACCAACACTGGAAGGACCAGGTTAAGTAAATTTATGTTGAAAATCAGGCTCTACTCTGCCTTATCCCCACTACTGAGGTGAAGAGAATACCTGCATATATTTTATATGTTATTCAAGTAACTCAAAGGTATGTGCTTTGTTGTAGGAGAAAAATTAATTTAATTTGCTGTATGAAGTACTACCAAAGACCTTTCTCTAAATGGTGTTACTGCACATGCACTTTAAAAATGACATTAAAGCACTTAGGTAGACTCCTTTGTATCAAGATTTATTTTAGATAGAACATCTCTAACAAAACTAGAAGGATCTCTATCATATTGGCCACTGATAAATAAAGCCTATAGATTTCACTGCAACTAGATATCACTAAGAATTAAAGAACAGAACAAGAGTTTTCCAGTATCATTTTTTTCAGATGACCCTTTATTTCCTCTATAGATAAACACTGCTGAAAACAGGTTCATTAAGACTTTTCCATCAGCCAAAAATATCTAAAATGTAATCTTTGAGCTGTTGTGTCATACACTACCAGTGATCCAAAGAAGGAGGAGGAGGGGGGGGAGGAGGAGGAGGAGGAGGAGGGGAAAGACATTCTTACGTTTAGGTAAGATTGTGAGTCCTTGATGACCTCATTGAGGACATAAATAATATTATTAAGAAGAACGTTACTACAGGTGAATTTATTTGTAATGCCGTGATCAAATCATTTTGGAAGGTATGTGTACAATCTTGTTACCGTGTTTCTCTTATCAAGAGAATACATTTATTCAATGCCAGTAATATACCAGGTGCTGCAGCAGAAGTAAACCAGATGGTCCAAGAATTTCCACATGGGAGAGCAAACTTGGGCAAGTCTTTGAATGCACTTTATTTAAATCCTTCCTAATTTGCCACAAAAAACTGTCAACTGGAGTACATCACTGTGAAAAGGCATAGTAAAATTAATAGAACATTATCAATATCTCCTCTAATTTTTATTGCTTGTGCTGCCTTGGGCAAAAGATTTATATTTTTAATAGTGAGATGAACATATATACAGAATGTTAACAGATTCTGAAAAAAGCAAAATCCTGCTGGGTGAACTCATGTTAGCTATGGCCACAGTAAGGAAGTATAAATTAAGGTCTTCAAACCATTGTCATTAGTGTGTAAAAATATTTATCCACAACTATTGCCAATCTCCATACACACACAGACACACTTAGCCACAGAGCATTGTCAGCAAAGATATTTGTGATAGTGAAAGCATTCTAAATCCTTCAAAGGAGAAAATTATTAAAAGGAAATCATATAATATTTATACAACAGAGTTCTATGTAGTTTTTAAAAGAATGGGGTTTATATTCAGGTTGCATATGGGAAAGGATACACATAATAAATCATTTAATGGCTGAAAGAAAGAATGACAGTTTAAGAAAATGGAGCAGGGGTAGAAGTTCTAAAGTCTATGCAGGCCAACCAGATAACATTAGTGAGAGAAGTAGGTGTCCAAGTCCAGATTCCCAAGAAAAGAGGATATGAAGCAAAGCTGAGATATTGAGACTTCAATTGCAAGGCAGGAAGCTTAGGGGGGAAGAAGAGCCATGGAAAATCAAGAGAGGCCAGGCAAAGTCAAGGTGGCATTTTACCAAGCTGGCTATGGCTTTGTGAAAATACCCAGTTGGTTGCTTGGCCAAAGGAGACATTTTCAGGGAGCCATATGGAATGACCCGGTCTCTACCTCACAGGAGGGAAAGGAGAGGGATATATGTGTTAATTCCTTGAGATCTTCTACCCTTCACTGATTCACATTTGCATTAACCACAGGAATTAGGTCCCTAGCTTCCAGGTGGCATCACCTGGCCCCCTGGATGATGCCTGAGGAAAACCACATCCCATGCCCTGTCAAAGGATACTTTACATAAGAAAAGAAGTAGTAGAAAGAGCCAGAGACTCTATATCCAATAATTTAAGCAGGATTTTCCAAAGGAGTTGTGACTCCTGCCACATCGGCAGAAGCAACAAAGCTATTATAGCTCATTTCAGAGGTAGCCAAGCCCCAAAGCAAAGTAAGTATCTGAGGCAGATTCAGCTGCTGTGGTGGGAGCATCACTGGAATCCTCCATGAGCTAGAGACCAAGGGCCAAGTAAACAAAGAAGTTGAGTGAATCAGAGCAGGCTCATAAATTGGATCTGTTATGTAGTTGGTAGAGCAAATTACAACTGACACTTATCCCCAATGATGGAAATGTAGTAAGGAATAGTAGAAAACCTGGGAGAATGCAAGATGGCCATGCAGCTACCCAACACTTAGAAAACTGTTACCAAATGAGGATGTTGGCCCAATGTATAAAGGCTGCATTAACTGGTAATTTAAATCAACACATAGAAAAGACATAAGACTTCTATTCTTCCTGGTCTCCAGAAGTCCAATGATAACCATGAGGGATGGCTTAAGGAGAAATTCTTGAAAATTTTCACAAATAATCTTTAGTGACATTTTGATATCTGGGAATTATGAAAAAAAAAAAAAAAAGCCTAGTAATGACTTGCATTTTTGTGGGATGTTTTTCCTCTGAAATCAAATACCACCTTCTTATAAACCTCCTGACTTAAGATTAAAAAAAAAAAAAAAAAGCTCTGTTTATCATCAACTTGAGAGGGTAAGAATTTGGTTCACAGATGTCTGTAAAAAGTAACATATGAGAGAACTATACAAAGGAAACAACTCTAAGTAGGTAAATGGGAATTTAAAAAAATCAGTAAGAGATTGGTTTTGTTTTGATTTTGATATTGATTTTTGGTAGGAGGTTAAAAACAGTGTTGAGAAAAAACTCTCCATCTTTAGAATCCCTTAGAGCTACACTAAATCTGTTTCTAATTCCTAAGCCTTTCTAAGGATTGGGAAAACAAATTTTACTAGCTCATTGTTTGCTTCCCTCTTTAAGGATAATTAAATTTCAGTTCTATTCTATTTGGTAAGGAACTGCTCAATAATTTTTCAATATTCTCATAATTTTTGGCATTTCTAATCTGAGACAACTTATTTCCCCAAATTCAGTTCTTTTGTATTATAATCTATCACCTATGATTAGAAGCAGGGCAGTCTCTATTTTAGGCAAATTCTCTCATGGAAGATTATAAGAGGGATGACTTCCTGACTTATTTGGTGAGTCAGTATAACTTGGGTAGCAAAACCAGACAGGAAGAGAACAAGGAAATAAAATCATAGATGAATATTACACAGGTACACAACAAAACTATTAAATAAAACCTTACTAGCAAATTGAATCTGCCAGATTGTAAATATAACACTCATAGGAATGTGAGATTGTTCAACATCAGATAATTGAACAAAAACTTTACCATATTCATATATTAAGGAAAATATATCTTCTCAATAGTAGTCAATAAAATTCAATATTAATAATAAATACCTTAGTAAATATGAAATAAAAGGACACCTTCTTAAACTAATGAAAATTATCCACTTAAAAACTTATATAGCATATATACATACATAGAAAATATATACATTATAAACATTGTATGAGGTCTTTAATCCCCTGCTTATTGTCTTCAGCACTTTAGTGAGAACAAATGTTGCTGGGTCTTATTCTTCCTTCTGAGGATTTTGAAGAAACATGTTTTCATTCATCTGGGCTTCTAGATAATCACTATGATAGAGATTATTTTTTCAACGGCTCTGTGAGTAAGTGTTAGTAGCCTACACTGGAGGATCAAATCTTCTTTTTATCCTGCCCAACACAAAATTTTCTTTTTTATTTATTTTTTTTAAAGATTTTATTTATTTATTTGACAGAGAGAGATCACAAGTAGGCATAGAGGCAGGCAGAGAGAGAGAGGAGGAAGCAGGCTCCCCGCTGAGCAGAGAGCCCGATGCAAGGCTCGATCCCAGGACCCTGAGATCATGACCTGAGCCGAAGGCAGCGGCTTAACCCACTGAGCCACCCAGGCGCCCCAAAATTTTCTTTTTTAACCAAAGGGCTATTTCCATCATGTGAATAATGCTCCTTGCTGCCAACTTGACTCCCTACTTTCTTTTCTGGCCTGATTTTTAAAGTTGGCACAGTATCCTTGGCCTCCCTCCTTTGAAGAATCTGAATTGAAAGGTGATCCTAGCTACTCTTATCAAATCATTTAGCAGAAAGCTAGTCTAAGTAAAGTACCAGTTTTAAATGAAAATTCATTATATTAAAAACATCATATTGTGTGGTGCCTGGGTGACTGAATTGGTTCAGTATCTGTCTTGAACCCAGGTTGTGGTTCCAGGGTCTGGAATGGGGCCCCACATTGGGCTCTTGGCTCAGTGGGGAGCCTTCTTCCCCTCTATCTCTGCCTGCCACTCCCCCTTAGAGCACTCTCTCTCTCTGTCAAATAAATACATAAAATTTTTAAAATTAAAATAAATCATAATGCAATATACTAAATTGTTCTTAACCTAATATCAAGAAATGCTAACTATCCAAATAAATATATCTCTCTTCTGGAAGCTGACTCAATTGTTGTTTGTTTTTTTAACCTCACAAAGGGAGTCCTATTTTGTATAATGATGTCCACACTGAAACATTTTAATGGGTCAAAAAAAAAAAAAAAAAGTCAGTGCCATATAGTGTCTCCTACTTCAAGATGAAATATCACCACAAATTATCTCAATGCACTTTGATCAGTTTATTTATTTATTAATTCATTCATTCATTTATTTGGGAGAGATGGTGAGTGAGAGTCGGTGGGGGGGCGGGTGCAGAGGAAGAAGAAGAGAATTTCCAGCAGACTCCCTGCTGAATGCAGAGTCCCTTGAGGGGCCTAATCCCTTGACCCTGAGATCATGACCAGGGCTGAAACCAAGGGTGGAAAGCTTAATCCACTGAGCCACCCAGGTGTCCCTAATTAGTTTACTTTTTAACTATATACTCATGGATTCCACATGGACAAGAAGTGGGACTCAGATAAAATAAATTATCAACATACTTTCTACCATATAATTCAAACATTCCACTTCTGCGTACATATCAAAAAGACCTGAAATTGGGGGATGCCTGGGTGGCTCAGTCAGTTAAGCTGCTGCCTTCGGCTCAGGTCATGATCCTAGGGTCCTGGGATCAAATCCCACTTTGAGCTCCTTGCTCAGAGGGGAGCCTGCTTCTCTATTTGCCTCTGCCTGTCATTCTGCCTGCTTGTCTCTCTCTCTCTCTCTCTCTCTGACAAATAAATAAATAAATAAAATCTTAAAAAAAAAAGAACTAAAATTGGGATCTAAAAGGAATACCTTCACTCTAATGTTCCTTGCAACACTATTCCCAACAACCGAGATATGTAAACAATCTAAATGTCTATCAATGGGTGAATAGATAAATAAAATGTGGATATAACATATAATGTAATATCACTTGCCTTAAAAAAATAAAAAACAAACCTTGGTATATGTGACAGGATGAGGGAACCTGGAAGATAGTCACAGAAGAACAAATACTACATTATTTGACTCATATGACACATCTAGAAGAGAGAAACTCACAGAAGCAGAGAGTAGAACAGTCATTGCCAAGGACTGAGGAGGGGGGAAAATGTGGTTTTTACTCAATGGATATATACTTTGTTATTCCAAATGGATAATTTATGGAGATCTGCTATAAAACACAGTGCTTATAGTTAATAATCCTATACTGTACATTTAAAAATCTGTTAAGAAGATAGATCACATGTTAGGTGTTCTTATCAAAATAATTAAAAAAAATTCTTTCCACAAAGTTTTAATGACCAAGACCCACTCAGAAACACATGTATTCACCCATATACCACCTCCTCCCCAACACACATGTACTCATCTTGTCTCACAGAGGGTCAAGGCAGAACTGAATACCCAATAGATTGAGGGTGGTTTCCAGGAAGAAGAAAACATGTTGTAGAGGCAGGCTTCAGAATCACTGGGACAATGTTTTACATCAAACCCAGGGGGGATGGTAGAAAGGCAAGGGTAAAATCAGAAGTAAGGGAATCTATAACCAAGGTCAATGGAATGAAGTGAAAGGTTTCTGAAGCATGAACAAAAGTAAAATAACCTGGAGTGATTACCTGACTACCAGTTCTTACAAGGGTTATATAAGTTTTGAGATAGGAATGGAGTTATTAAATGCACTGAAGCAGTTTGAGTAAATACTGGCTAGTTTTTGAAATGATGATTTAAACCCTATGATGAAGTTCAGTATAAAATATGGATGAGAGTATCACAATCACTGGACTTCTCTTCAAAATTGCATTGCAACTGTGTCCAATAAAATTTTCTTCGTGTAATTTCTAATTTATGACCATGGGCAGTCCTTTTATATTTCTGTTCAATCCTCCTATTTCTGAACTATGCACACAAATCACATCCCTGCGCTTATAGTACTTTACTGAAATCTTGTTGTATTAAACATTACTCAGCATATAAAATCTAACTTAATAGCTGAGGTTTAGGCAGCATTTTGCTGTAAGGGAAAATTGCTTTACGTTGCAGTTTGTAGAAAATATTCTACCTATAATGATTAAAAGCTCCAAATCACCCTATCTTCCTCATGACTCCAGCATTTAGATTGGAATTTTTCTTATTATCCATTGTTACTGACACATTTGAAACCAGTGTTGCTAGCTCATATGACACCCTGAAACTCAGTTCCTTTAGCTCATTTACTATAGTGACTGACTTCTAACACCGAAATTATCACCCAGTGTTTCTCTGTCTTCAAAATTTAGACCCTTTTTAGGTGATATCAATTCCATTCTCATTAAACTATTAAACTTTCATGTCATCCAAGTCAAACTCTGTACATCACTTTTTTCTGTTAGCATTTGCTTCTCTAGCTTACTTCTGACTATACTTTATTCACTACACAGACTAAGATTCAGCTTAGTTCTGTCACCACTACCTTCCCTAACAGCCTGTCTTCCAAAGGTTCTTTCCCTCCTCTGCCACCATCACCTATCTGATCTTCCCAGGGCTACCAGTTCTTAATCATAAATCATTCTTACCACCTTTTTAAACATTTTGTTCATTCATTTGGGAGACAGAGCATGAGCCTACTGGGTGGGGAGTGACAGGTAGAAGAAGCAGGCTCCCTGCTGAGTAAGGAGCCTGATGCAGGACTTGATCCTAGGATCCTGGGATCATGACCTGAGCTGAAGGCAGATGCTTAACTGACAGCCACCCAGGCATCCCCCTTTTTTTCAGTTTTAATATTTTTGGAAAAAGCTAGAAGAACTGCCCTGTTGTAACTTCTGATACCTAATTTCAACTGGGCTTTCATTCATAATTGGCATTCCTTTGTTTATTTTGTATTGGTGTTCTTGGGAATTCCCTATAAGGCCTATTTTCTATCTCCTCTTTTCCATAAGCCAAAGCTGTGTTTTATTTCCTCTAAGCTGATGTTATGGAAGACTTAAGCTATATGGTGTTACTTATTTCATCTATTCTCTCCATTTTTAAAAATGATTATCACTGTAATATCCTTATTCCTTTCCACTGAATGAACATGTGTATTCCACTTTTTTTTTAATTAATTTTTTATTTTTTATAAACATATATACTTTTATCCCCAGGGGTACAGGTGTGTGAATTGGTGAGTGTATTCCACTTTTTTAAGTTTGTTTTGTTTTGTTTTGTTTCTCCCCCCTAGGTTGTTATAGATCCACTGCTATCTCAACCCTCTTGGTCATTTAAACTTCTTTGATGGTTTACCCTTACTTTTAATCAAAGAAATCTATGGCCCCTACTTAAAAACTTCAAACAAATCATTGTTTAATGTTTAAATGATTCTCTCTTCTTTTTGGATTTCAAACTTCCAAAATCGCCTGTATTCCATATTACCAGACAATCTCTCCTTAATCCCACTCACGTAAATTTAAATGTCCAGCAGTTTATGTGATCAAACTTTTCTAATTTCCAGTTAAAACTTTGGTATGCTTCAGTCTTCTTTGACTTTTTGAATCATATGTCTTTCTATATTTCTTTCTTTCATTTTTTGGATTTTGTTTTGTTTTCCTTAGAACGCTTATATACCACACCTTTGTTTCTTAATCTCATCTTCTGTAAGCACTCCTCAAGGTTCAAATCTTGATCTTCCTGGTAAAAACTTAAGGTCTTTGAAGGTGGTATAAATTAATTAGCAAAAAATCTTATACTAAAAGTATGTTGGATTTTCTCAAAAGGATCATATTTAGCAAGGTTCTTTCCCTTCAGTGAAGGCTTCTTTTGCACTTTATTAACAAGAGACATAACTATGAAAGAAAACCCCCTTTATGGGCCTTTAATGCTGAGGTCCAGGCTATAGCTCCTGAGAAATATTCAAAATTACAAGCAAAAGTTTGGAGTTTGGGTGAATATCAACCTTACAGACTTTCTTCTAATGGAGAGTCCAAAAAAAAACAGCATTATCACTACACATTTTGCAAGGTCAATAAGTTCCCTGAGAACAGAGAAAAGAATCACTATGGCATTAATTGAATGAGTAAAGTATTTAAGTCAATGCCAAATAAATAAATAAAGGCAAAAATGAATTTTGAGTGTAAAATCAGTAAAGCATAAATATCAACAATAATAAATAATGCTTCAAATGCCATTATCTTTCAGAAGGTACTATAAAATACACTAGTATAGTATTTTATAGGAGATAATATAAAAATGTTTCTGAATGGTGACAAGCCCATGCTTGTTGAAATGAGCTTCCTGGGTTTTCAAGAAGACATGGGTAACGCAGGGAGTGGTCCCACTTCTATGGAAACAAAACAATAATCATGGGAATAGCATAGAATAATCTTAGTGGATTAAAAAAAAAAAAAAAGAGGTATGAGAGACATAACCACGAAGCAGACACAATCTCAAAGGTTAAAACATCACCAAAGAATGATGCTCTGGCTTTGAACAATCTCCTTTGGAATTAATTTTTCCCCAAGGAGAAGAAGAAGAAAAAAAAAACTCTAGTGACTAAAATTACTTTAATTTTATTAACCACCTAAAAAATTATGAACAGCAGGGGTTTCTAGGCAAAAATAATATGCCCAGTTAAATCTGAATTTCAGATAGCCCACAAATTTATTATATTCTTTTTTATTAGATTCTTAATATAACTATTCATTATTTACCTGAAATTCAAATTTAAATTGATGTCTTCTATTATTATTTGTTAAATCTAGTTTCCCTAGAAAAACCTAACTGGTGAATGTTACTTGTGTTGATATTTAACTACTGCTGGTCTAACTCTCCAACCATCAAGTCTGTAAGTTCTAGTAGGGACCATAATCTTTCATATTTACTATTATTATCTTCAGCATCTAAAACTCCAAATTCTAAGACAAAATTTGAAGGTTTTAAAGGTAGGAAGGTAGGGCTAGGATCAATTTCACAGAATCACTTCCATTATTGTTTTCTAACAAAGTTACTAAGCATTAATAGAAAACAAAAACCATCATCACAACCTGAAAGGTCAGTAAGAACTCCTTCACAAAGAATAGGAGCTTGTAAAAATAATTACTTTAAATGAAAGAATGAAAATGAACCACTCATTGTTTTCTCTCTCTCCACTTCTTGGTTATGCCAAACAGCAGTCAAGTTTTTATCCTTGGTTGACAATACTATGTGGGAGCTGATAAAAGCAATCAAGCCATTTGAATTTCTTATTCAGACTCTCTCTTTTCTCCCTCCTCTCTCATTAGACAAAATAATAACCCAATTGCACTGATAAATCACAAAATTTTAGAACAGGAAGGGATGGAAAATATCAACCGTAACTCCTTTATTTTACAGATCAAAGGACTAGAGCTCTCATAACTGTGAGTTCTTTCTGGATCAAAACCATTTACTAGTTCTGTGTTATAAACTTTCCAAAGGCTTGGTATGGTATAAATGTGCTTCAAGATTCTGCCTCAGGCTTCCCCCCCAGATGTGTATCTCATCACAATACTGAATACTGTCTCTTGGCACCTATTACAATACCCATAGGTGACCACTTTCTCCCTTGCATTCTCATCTGTTTATGTATGTATTATCAGTTTAAACATCTGTCTTCTCCTATTAGTTTGAATTGTGTGATGTAAGGACCATAACTTGCTCCTGCTGGAATTACTAATGCCTATTCAAGTGCCAGGGTACACAGTAGAAGCCCAAGAAGCTTTTGACAAATGAGGAAATACACATAATTAATGGCACAAACAATATCAAAGTTTAAGTACCGTATTTTTTTTAACCTATAGGACTGAACTAAAAACCTGTCAAAATTAATGTAAAAGTGGCAATAAATTTTGATATGAAATTTATCATAAAATTGTGTCAGCAATCTCTCAATCTAACAGACGTGCTGAGACGCCTGCTCTAAAACATAAACAAAATTTTCTATTTTACACTTTCCTGTCCACTAGTCAAATTTGATTTTCCTTCAGGCATAGTTTGAACATGTGGAATATTTCTTATTCCATTGTGTATAATTTCTTTACTCCTACATTTTGCAATTTTTTATCACACACACATATACACATATATGCACACTATTTTACTAAAAATGTGGATGAAGCATATTTTGGAACCTAAACGTTTTCAAACCATCACATTGCTTCTATAATTAAACACACTGTAAATTCTCAATTCCTAATTTAAGAGTGAATTTCTAGACTATAACTGAAGTGAAAACTAAGACTTGCTTTGTATGCAAGGTATAAAAAGCAAAAAAAATATTTATACTCAACATGTAAATCAGAAATTAGTATATGGTCAGATGGTAACTAGGCTTATTGTGGTGGCTATTTCATAATGTATATAAATATCAAATCACTATGGTGCATACTTGAAGCTAATATAATATTGTATGTCTACAATTCTATAATATAAATAAATAAAAATAAAGCCAAAAAGCTACTGAAGGGCAGAGAAGAAGAAGAAGAAGAAGAAGCAGAAAAAGAAGGAGAAGAAATGGCATGGGTTATAATATGATTTTCTCTTATAAATGCAATATAAACAAAATTTTCGAGTGACAAGGATAT
Source organism: Mustela nivalis (assembly GCF_964662115.1). Lineage (NCBI taxonomy): Eukaryota > Metazoa > Chordata > Mammalia > Carnivora > Mustelidae > Mustela > Mustela nivalis. Next base: position 128,407,558 of record NC_139021.1, read on the forward strand.
GTTAATTGATACATAATGGCATCATCATTTTCAAATTTTCTCATTTCATTTAGATTCAGGTGACAAATAGATACAAAATAATACAGTTATCTACATGACCCGTCTTTATATGTGGATGGATTATTTATACATGTATTAACAGACCTTTTGTGAATTAACATTGAAGATAAAATATTATATAAAAATTGATGATTCTTTTTATATAAATAAGAGGTTATCTTTTATTTGCTATGTGTCAAGTACTATGTGCAAATTATGAAGATAAGCAAGCACACTGTTAATTTAAACCTCAATAATCTCCAGAAAAATCAGTAATATTATTATCCCCAAGTTTGATTTAAAAAATAAAATGAAGAAATATAAATTCAATGGATATACTCAACTATTAAAAAAATGACTTTGGTGGGGGGCACCTGGATGGCTCAGTCAGTCAGGTGTCACACTCTTGATTTCCACTCAGGTCATGATCTGAGGGTTGTGAGATTGAGCCCACATCAGGCTCCATGCTTATCGTGGAGTCTGCTCAAGATTCTCTCTCTCCCTCTCCCTTTTCCCTTCAGCCTGCTCATTTCCTCTTTCACTCTCCCTCCAAGAAACAAATAAATAAATAAATAAATCTTAAAAAAACAAAAAGGACTTTGGTTACATAAGTATTACTTAGAAAAATGGTGGTCACCTTATATTTGATTCCACACAAATTTAGTCAATTCACTAGGTGTAATCTCAGTTGTTCATTTTGGTCAACACGCTTAGGGAAGATTTAATCCATTCTTCCTTTGGCCAATTATAGATGCCATGTACATGATTTAATAAAATAACAAAGAAATATAACAACAATTTAGTAAATATTCCTGAGATGTCATCTCATAGCTATTAGCTATTAGATATAATTTTAAACAAACATTTTGAAAATCACTGTATCAAAGTAAGTGATTTTCTTTTGGAAATCATGTATAAATGCCTATAAAATAAATGAATGAATGAAAATGACCTAATTTTCTGGGATATCTATGAAATAAATTTTCAAGTGATGACATTACCCATCTAGTCATTAATTTGAGTATTTAAAACAGAGTTATATTTTCTGGAAAATTATTTTAGATGACTCAAAGACTCAAAAAATGTAAAGCTACCGATGTCTCAACATGCAAATAAAGAATGCAAACAAATGTGTTTGATGAAATCTGAGCAAAGGCCAAGTAATAGTTCTTAATTAATATATTTCATTTAATTTTCATTTTAAACATGCATATCTAAATTTGAATATTAAGTACTTTGCAAATATTTGACTATTTTATCTATACTTTGAAAGTTGTTTTTTTTTTTTAATGATTTTGTTTATTTATTTGACAGAGAGAGAGAGAGAGAAAACAAGTAGGGAGCCCGATGCAGGGCTGGACCTCATCACCTGGGGATCATGACCCAAGCTGAAGTCAGATGCTTAACCTACTGAGCCACCCAGATGTCTCTACACACTGAAAGGTTTTATAGTTAAATTGGCCAATTAAAAAATTCTCCCCTTTGTAAAATAAAGGATTGGCTTATATTATGGGGTATTTCTATTAGGGGCATATATCTCAACATAACCTCTGCTGTTCAAGTAATAAAAGAATCAGAATAACCAACAGCTGCCAACATGCACAGTCTGGACTTTTAAATACTGTCTACTTAAAATATATATCTACTTTACTACATCTAAATTTTTTAACATAATCCACAAAATAAAATTATAAGTTTGTGGTTTTAATATTTTTTAAATTCAAGTGTAATTAACATACACTGTTATCTTAGTCTTGGGTATACAATATAAAGATTCAATGATTCTTTACATTACTCAGTCCTCATCAGGATAAATATATTTTTAATCCCCTTTTTCTATTTCACTCATCCCCCCAACCCCTCCCATCTGGCCGTCACCAGTTTGTTGTCTGTATTTAAGAGTCTGTGTTTTTATTTGCCCCCCTTTCTTTTCTTTTCTTGGTTTGTTCATTTGTTTTTGTTTTTTCTTAAATTCCACATATGAGTGAAATCATATTATACTTGTCTTTGTGTGACTTATTTCACTTAGCATTATATTTTCTGGGTCCAACCATGTTGTTACAAATGGGAAGATTTCATTCTTTTCTGACTAATATTTCATTATATATATATATATACATATATATGTATATATATATATATATATAGTCTTTACCTATTCATCTATAAATGGACACTTGAATTGTTTCCATATTTTGACTATGTAAAAAATGTTTCAGTCTTTTCAAATTAGTGTTTTCATTTTCTATGGGTAAATACCCAGCAGTGGAATTACTGAATCTTATGGTAGTTTTATTTTTAATAAAATAAAATTATTATTATTATTTTTACTGTTTTCCATAGTGGCTGCATCCATTTGCTTTCCCACCAATAGTACACGACGGTTCCCTTTTCTTCGCATGTTGGCCAACACTCATTATTTTTTTTGTCTTTTTTATTCTAGCCATTCTGACAGGTGTATAGTGATATTTCATTGCAGTTGTGATTTGTATTTTCCTGTTGCTTAGTGATGTTAAGCATCTTTTCACGTGTCTGTTGGCCATTCATATGTTTTCTTTAGAAAAGCATTTATTCAGGTTCTCTGACCATTTTTAAAATTCAGATTATCTGGGTGTCTTTTGCTGTTGAAATCTTTAATACTTCTTAAAGGCAGCCTCTTGGAAAATGAAAGGATGTGTATGTATATTCAGCTGACACATACTTTCTCAGAACTCAGTATATTTTGGTGAGTGCAAATAAGTAACATCTAACCACAACTCACCTTAAAGGAAAAAGGAATATAAGACTAGACAAGGAAGAAAATAAGCTTCCCTAATATATAATTTATAATGCTATTATTAATATATATTGTTTTAAAAGGTATATATTTTGATCTTTAAAGGTCATGCTGTGATTTTATGACAATTCTGAAATTATATTATATTATATTTCATGGGAAAAAAAATGTATCTAGGCACTCTGAGGAGGAACTATTTTACTGTATGGGGTTGGTATACTTTTGTATAATATGCAACCAAAGAGAGCAGTTCCTTTTTCCCAGGGAAGATTATTGAAAATAGACAATGTATTATTCCCCCATGTCCAAGATATCTCGATAGGCATGAAATAAGCTAGAGAATCTTTTCCAAAATGTTATGCATCCCTTAACCACACATATTGCTCTCATGTTAGTTTTTTTTTTTTAAAGCTCTTTTGTTTGAAACTCTTTTTTTTTTTAATTTCTTTTCAGTGTAACAGAATTCAATGTTTTTGCACCACACCCAGTGCTCCATGCAATCTGTGCCCTCCAGAATACCCACCACCTGGCTTCCTCAACCTCCCATCCCCCGCCTCTTCAAAACCCTCAGGTTGTCCAATTTCCCTCAACTCCCTTCTCCTCTCCATCTCCCCATGTCCTCCATGTTATTTGTTATGCTCCTCAAATAAGTGAAACCATATGATGATTGACCCTCTCTGCTTGACTTATTTCACCCAGCATTATCTCTTCCAGTCCTGTCCATGTTGCTACAGAAGTTGAGTATTCATCCTTCCTGATGGAGACATAATACTCCATACTGTATTCTCATGTTAGTTTTACCTTCAAAATAAGGCCATCTTTCGGACATGGCATCGATTTATCTATTTTGTCAAAAGCAATGTTTAAAATTGATGCCTTTTACCTCATGAAACTAACCATGGCAAGAAGTGAGAAATGGAGTAGGCAAGATGTTTACTGAATATACTGATTTATTTAGCTCTATTTTTTTAATTTTTTTTGAAGATTTTATTTATTTATTTGACAGACAGAGATCACAAGTAGGCAGAGAGGTAGGCAGAGAGAGAGAGAGGGAAGCAGACTCCCTGATGAGCAGAAAGCCCAATGCATGGCTCGATCCCAGGACCCTGGGACCATGACCTGAGCTGAAGGCAGAGGCTTTAATCCACTGAGCCACCCAGGTGCCCCATAACTGCAAGTATCTTAATTGCTTTTTGAAATACATGAATTCAGATGTTTTTTAAAATGAGGGCTGGTGGTGATCATCTAGCTCTTACCATACTATTGTGCTCATTTGGATTGAAATGGTGTTGCAATGCCCAAATCACTATTTTTAAAGTAATTTTCTACCTGATGTATTTGTTCACATTAATAAAAAATTATTTTGCCGTAGTCATTTATAGCCGCTGAAACAGCAAAATGCAAGCTAGTCTAAGATGATCTAATTTGTACTTGCCACCACAATATTTCTTCCGGGCATAATCAGCTACTCTGTCAGCATCAGTGAACCTCCTCTCTGTATGTTTAATGAGAAAATGTGGAGAAAGAATATCAAAAAATATTTTTATCAGGGCTCAATTTTCCATCCCACTTATAGTTTCAAGATTCCTAGGCAGTAGATGAGGCTCAGGCAAAGGTGAAAAGCAGCTAATGATTTTGGTTTCTCATTTCTGGAGTAAGAACTAGGTAGATAGATGGAGAGGGAAATTGTATAGGATTTAGTAATTCTGTAGTTATTCAAACACAGGGAAGAAAAAAGAATTTTAAACCCGCCAATGCCTTTCCCTTTACATATTCACAGGAAATAGATTACAAAGACAAAATATACCTGCAAATGATATTGAATTTTATGAGCATTCCTAGACTGATAATATCCTAGAACAATATAGCAAAGCTTAGCTAAATCATTATATAATTGTCACTAAATAATAATAATTAAAATAAATAGCATTTATAGAGTACTGTACAGTTTCCAAATTGCTTAGATACATACATCATTCTGTATTTATATCATCCTTAGCAAACACATTAAAAACCAAAGTTCTCCAGGATGTTTTAAGGAAAAAAAATGTTTAATCAAATCAATTTGGAAATTTGTACTTGAAGGAATTTAAAAAGGTGAGATGCATATAAAAAGACTATACATTACTAGAAAATAGAGTCAGTTTATATTGAAAAGTAACTTCTTTCTTTCTGTATTTTGTTCATGTGTATTGTTTTGTTTAACTATGTGATGAAATACCACTACTTGCCTCGCATACACCCCACATACTTCACATTTCCACATAAGCACCATTGTTCCTATATTACGAGAATTCTCCTCTCCCAGGCACAGAGGTATCAATGCCCAGGGCATACAAGACTAGGTGGCTTGAGGTGGCTTGAGTTCCCTGCATTTCAATGCTACCTGGGCCCCCACCAAGACCACCCGGAGAATATTCAGTGGAAAGCTACTATGCTTTCTATGCAAATGTATATTTTTGAAAGTTCTCCAACCCCATCTTCACCTTCTCAGGAGGTGGCAATATTTAAATTGCAGTTTAAAGGTCTGTATATGTCAATGAGTAAAATATTGTTGCAGTTAAAGTAATAACATAATTTCTGGTATGTCTTACATATTTATGCATTCAGTTAATAAGTAAAGACCCTACTTTATCCCAGGCACTGTTCTATGGTTCGGGGATATGTATATGGAGGGAAAAAAACTGTTACTGAGGGGAAAGACAAAAAATGTAATGGATGGGGACCCCTTGGTGGCTCAGTTAAGTGTTCTGCCTTTGGCTCAGGTCATGATCCGAGGATTCTGGGATCAACCCCCACATCAGGATCCCTGCTCAGTGGGGAGCCTACTTCTCCCTCTGCCTCTGCCCCTGCTCATGTTCTCTCTCTCTCTCTCTCTCAAATAAATAAATATTTTTAAAACTATAATGAATGAGAAAATGTCTGATATTTTATAAGGAAAGAAATGTTATAAATTGCAACAAGGTAAGAAGAATGAGCAGAATTTTAAATAAGGAGATTAAAGTACATCTTATCAATAAGGTACATTTGGAAGAGAGGTGATGGGGAGGAGGGAGAGGTGCATGCATACCTCTGGGATAAAAAGATGCAATTCAAAGAGAACTGGTATTTCCAAAGCCCTGCAGTGTGATCATACTTGGCATGTTCAAGAACTATAAAAAAGGTCAGTGTGGAGAAGTGGGCGGATAGAAGGTAGAAGATACAGACATTATAGGTGTCTTACAAGACAATATGTTTTAAAAGGCATGAGAAAAACAGAAGAGTCAGAGATAAGCCCATTTTCCATATCTCCATATTTTATAGTAATAAGTTAGGTTCTGTTTACAGATTGGGACTATAGTAAGCCATGTGGACTCAGGAGAACGACTATGTGTTTTTCATGCTTGGTTGAAATACGTATATGTTACGGCAAACATCTATGCATTTTCTGTATGATATAATAAACATTTCAGTCTATACTCTAACCAACTTTTATATGAGAGTAAGAGAGACAAAACAGAGAGAGAAAGAGAGGGAGAGAGAAATGTAAAACAAAAATATGTAGTAGCTAAGAATGCTTTTCTCTAACTTTGTGCCCTTTTCTGGCTCTTGAATCTTGAAAACACAGTCAAATACATTACTTAATATAGATCTGTAAGAAAATTCATGTAGCATATAACATCTAAGGCGTGTTAAGTTAATTTTTAATTGATTGCTTAAAGTAATAGCATTGTACAAACCAGCTGGAGTAAAATGAGAATAAATATGAGAAAGGATCTTCAGGCACTGAAAAACAACTGTGCCATGTATGGGTAGAAAAAGCTTAGGTATGCTAGGAAGCATGAAAAATGTAACTGCTTTAGGAGAAAAATAATCATGATCCTTTAGTAACTTTCTATAATTCAGTAAAGCAAACAAGATAATAAAAACATCAGATTCATAATTTTAACTTAGTGAAATAATCAAGCCTCAACTGGGTCAAAGGTTCTTGCATTACAAATAAAGGGGTACAAATTTTTTATTCTGATAAGAAAAAAAAATCTCTAGTTAATACACGATTTCTTAGGCTCAGCAATAAAAAAGAATTTCTATAGAGGACTGCCAATTTCACAATTTCAAGGAAAAGCTACTGAGTGGATATGAATATTTCTTTTAATCAATGCTTAAAATTTTATCTTTAGCTTAAATGTATATATTTTGGTACACTTATTTTCACAGATTTACATTTCCTTTAAAACTGCACGAACTACAACAACATAATATGGTTTTTTTTATAATGCAGATAGGATATCAGTGTGTCCTGTACATATATAAAACTATAATAAGCAGATGGGGTAACAAAAACAAACAAACAAAAAACAACATAACTGAATAAGGTTCACAAAACAATTCACACAGAGTTTATTTATAAAATGTGTTGAAAACATGATCTCACTGAAAATGATAGAATTATAATATCTGTCTAGAACCCAAGCCACTTGGTAAATGCAGGAAGCCACGTTCCTGGGTGGGTTACTCCCAAGAAAATGTTCTCAGATGTTAACATTGTCGAAAGAACACTTCCCATAAACAAGAGAGCTCTCTGGGGGCATCTACAGGACTAAGTGGTAACTTTCAGGGAAGCAACGGTTTGGGAACTTTCGGTCATGCTGTATCATTAATGAATTGCCTGATTTATAACCAATGTAAATTTGGAGCTGGATCCCTTCCCAGAATGCTCCCAAGCAGCAGCAACACCATCGACACAGAAAAAGACAGCAGTTTGAGGAATTAAAAAAATTGAAGTTTTGGCCAAGGCATGAAGATATAATGGATCCTGAGTTCCAAATGGAGAGCCAGACCTCATGGAGAATATAAAAAGTGAAACAGTAAAAATGAATAATGTAACACTTCAACCTTCGCCACACCAAAGCTCCAAGGGCTCCAGATATGGGGACAGCAGACATGGGCAGCATCTGTGAAGGGATTTAGGGAGAGGGTGTGCAGTGAGTAGTCCCTCCCACACCAAAAGGGAAGAATGGGAAGGTGAAACTGGAGTAATCAAGGGCTAGCTACAGCATTCAATGCTGCATGGTTGTGAAGGTTTCAATTTAGTATTTGCATAAATGTATTCATTAATGTTTAGCTTTCTCTCAGGAAAATATCATTAGAACAAGAATGACAGATTATTTTTTGTCCTATGTTGTATAAATTGCTCCATACAGCCAATAAGTGTATCATTTATCACAATCCCTTTGCAAATTTTCATTCAAATAGTTTTAAGAATATATATATACACATATGTATATGTACATATATATATTTTCTAATTAATTAATTATTATTTTTTTAATTTTTATTTATTTTTTTTTGAGGAACCTGGGTGGCTCAATTGGTTACATCACTATCTTTGGCTCAGGTTATGATCCTGGAGTCCTGGGATCAAGCCCCATATCAGGCTCCCTGCTTCTCCCTCTGACCATCCCCCGCTTCTCATGCTCTCTCTCAAATAAATAAATAAAATCTTCTAAAAAAAAAAAAAAGAAATTTTTTTTTCTGTTAGGGAGTTTCTACTTATAACTTTATAGAATATTTAGATTACCTTTAGATGGACAAAAAAAATACTAATTTAATATTAGGTATCCTCATATCTGTAGATGAAGGAAAGTGATCCTCATAAATTGTAATGCCCCACATAGTATTCCAAATGTCTTTAGTTGCTTTGGTGTATTTGATACAGACTACAGATTTTAAAAATTAAAAAGAAAATAGTAATTTATTCATATATCATACCAGCTAAGATAAATTAAGAAGCTATATTATTTATATGCCAGGGAAATTTTGTAATATTGTACTAGTACTTAAAATAGATATAAGATGATTTCCAGAATAATTTCATTATTATCTTATAATTGAGTATGAGCTAAGCTGATGAGAAGAAATATTGAAACCATCTTGTAAACATTAGTAATATTAACCCACCTTGGCCTCCTAAATCACTTTCGAACTCACTCATCACAGACCATGAACTAATTTAAAACTCCCAAACTTTTTAATTCAGAGCATTTCCAAGTGCCTACGGCTGTAAGACGCATTTCAGGAAGAAAGAAGTGACGAAATGCCCAATTCACAATAATGGGTTTAATATGTAAGAAATGGCAGTCTACTGCTTTGCAAAGCACATTTTCTGCTTTGGCCCTTGGACATATTTACCCAAATTTCTTAGGGGGATTTTTTTTTTCCTTCCTTAGAATTGCTTCATGAAAGTAGAATTCAAGAAATTATTTTAAGAGTCATTTAAAATGGGAAATCAGCAGAAAGTGGGCTTTTGGTTGATAGCAGCCAAAAACATTGTAAGGAGCATTGGAGGCGTGTAATTTTGAAAGGATTGTGTTTCTATGCATTGTATTCAGTAGTCTACATGAGCAAAAGCAATAAGAAAAAAAGATTTAGCAGACTCTATTGCCTGCGATGCTGGCAGTCTGCCAAACTCACAGAGGTAGCAGCTATTCCACCTCATTGTCTACAGAGTTAACATTACCCTTCCTCTGCTAAATAAAAGAAAACGTGCCCATTGAAATCTGCAGCATGAAGTCACACCCACTTAAGTTGTGCTTGCTTTTCCTTCACACAAAATATTTGTGTATCTGCTAGCAGGAGGTTAAATCCTTACCTAGCATATAAATTGAAGAAAATACCATGTTAATTGCTGACATGACAATAAAGACATAAAATCTTAGTTAAGTGTATTTTATTATATTGTTTGCATCTGACAGTAAATTGATATAGTTGCATTAAATCTACTTTTGCTGCATTTATACATGTATGAAGAGAGAGAGGTGGGGTGGGGGGTGGGAGCATGCGGCCCGGAGAGTTTAGGACAATGTATTCTTCATTGTTTTAAGAAATAAGGGTTGCTTCCTATCTTTTATTGTCCCTTATAATACAAGTGTTTGGTTAGGCTAGTTTCTAATTTTCTATCACATCACTTATCATTTAGGTGTTTCAGGAAAGAGAGAAAGAGAATACATATCATCCAATTAGTGGATTTTCTGAACATAAAGTGAGGAGAAAAGAGTGAGACATATTAAAAGAGACATATTGTCTGTTTGGAACAAGAAATCTATTTGTTTGAGGAACTGAGCAATGTCCTAAAAAGGAACTCATTCTCTGTGAAATAGAAGTGATATGCATAATCTGTCCAAAAATGCAGGTGGGTTGCCCAAGGGGAGAGGAGATTCTCAGTATATAGTGTGATGATTTCCCTTGAAGTAGCCCGCCTGATTCCCTATAGACTTGTGACTCATGAGTGAATCTTCAAAAAAAGGGACACGTTATGTTGTTGTGGAATGTAATTCAATACTTGAAAGGAACAGAAGGAAAGAAGGCTCTCTTTCCAATGTGGCTTCAGTATCCACTGGAATCTGATGTGCACAGAGTGATGAGCAAGAAATGATGGAGGGGCGCCTGGGTGGTTCAGTGGGTAAAAGCCTCTGCCTTCAGCTCAGGTCATGATCCCAGGGTTCTGGGATCGAGCCCCGCATTGGGCTCTCTGCTCAGCAGAGAGCTGAGGTTAAAGCCTCTGCTCTGCTCCTCTCTCTCTGCCTGCCTCTCTGCCTACCTGTGATCTCTGTCTGTCAAATAAATAAATAAAATAAAAAAAAAAAGAAAAGAAAAGAAAAGAAATGATGGAGTAAAGGAACTGACAGGAGGAGAGAGTACTCAGAAAATTTAGCATGACTTCAGCATGGCTGAATGGATGGCGACCATCATGAGCCAGTGCAAAACAGAGAACGTTCATGAATGACTGTGAGGGGAAACAGCAGCAGAGGAAAATACAGGTGCTGGTATATTGAGTTACTGTTTATTCAATGTTTAAGCCAATATAGGCAATGCATTATGTCCTTCACAAGCTTTATTTCATTTGATCCCCATAGTAAGTCTTTAAATTAGTTATTATAATCCCCATTTTGCACATGAGGCAGGTGATTACTTAAGAGCAGATATTTTAGGGGCACCTGGGTGGCTCAGTGGGTTAAGCCTCTGCCTTCAGCTCATGATCACAGGGTCATGATCTCAGGGTCCTGGGATTGAGCCCCACAGTGGGCTCTCTACTCAGCAGGGAGTCTGCTTCCCCTTCTCTCTCTGCCTGCTTCTCTTCCTACTTGTGATCTCTGTCTGTCAAATAAATATATAAAATCTTTTAAAAAAGGAGCAGATATTTTAAAATGTATCATCATCCTTTCATACTTGAAAACATGCAATGATTCCATCTCTAAGGGCTGAGGAAATGGAAGTGTTGGATTGTAGATCATTATTAGAAGAAAAAGCAGGAAGTGATGACATTAATAAGAAGTTATAAGTAGAACAATATATATATGGTAACTCTTTATACACACTCCTAAAGTGGTAGCAAAGAGAGACTGTTAGTTGTATTTCAAGAAAGACACGGTCCAGCTGCAGTGGAGCTCTATCTACCCAGAGTTTCTGATGCTGCTCTTGATTCCCTGCTGTCCACTCTCAAATGAGAAATAAGTGGGTCAGGAAGCTGCACCACAGCCATGGCTTTTAAAGGTCCGGGAAGGACACCTGTGCAACCAGACGTGGTCATTCACTGAATTAGAATGACTCCAGCAGCAGCAAGGTAAAATTTCCAGAGAAGTTATGCCCTAATTTGATGAGAGGGAATAGGGAAAGAATCTCCAAGAGAAAGGACCAGACCAGATGCCCCCAAAACTCTGAGAATCACTATAGGAAAAACTTCTTGTAGTGAAGATTCTAAGACTTGGCATCATTGTGAGGATCCACAAATGACTCATTGACTTGCACTGTCCCTCAGAGATTGGCAAGCAGATTATTTCCATCCCTATTGAGCCAGGAGTGGAGGTTGAAGTCACCACTGCTGATACTTAAATCAACCTTTTTAATAAATTTATTATCAGTTGCTTAAAGAAAAAATAGATTCGAGATGAAAATATAATGATACTAAATAAGATCATCGATATTTGAATAACATAAGAGCAGGGACCAACAGTTTAGATAAGTATCAGCAAAGACTTACGTCATGACTACACCCAAGAAGGAAAATCAATGTTTCAATAATGCCACCCCCAGATTATGGAGACCTGTGATGAGCACTGGGTGTTGTATGTAAGTGATGAATCACTAAAAGCTACTCCTGAAACCAATATTGCACTATATGTTAACTAACTAGGATTTAAATAAAATTTGAAACAAATGAACAAACAAAAAGAATGCTACCCTTTGGTAAGAATAACACAAGCTGTAAGTTACGGATTGACAATTAAATTCTGGAAGGACTTCACTCTCCGTTCTGCCCTTCCCACAAGATCCCTTCACCCTTTTTTTGGTACAGATTTGAAAAGTAAGAATAATGCAAGGAAAGGTAAAATCTTAAGTCTCCTGTACTTTCACATTCAGGTGTTTTCTTTCTAGCCTCTGTGTACAATTTCTGTCATCACAAATTATCCTAACAAATTAACGGGAATCCTCTAAACTAATAAAAAATGGTTAAGCAATTTATCCATAGTTAGTAGGTAACAGAGGTGGGATTTGAAAACTGTCTGATTTGAAGAGCCATGCCTTAATTTTTAACCTTTTATTTTGAAATACTTGTATATTTACAGGAAGTACAGAGCAATGCCATGTACCCTTTACCCCTTACCCCTCAATGATTACATTACACACAACTACAGTATAATATCAACATGAGGGAACTACCATTGGTGAAAAGTATGTATGTGTTTTCATGTTATTTTATCCCATGTGTAGATTCATGTAATCACCACTACAACCAAGAGACAGCACTATTCCATACCACAGAAATTTCCTTCAGACTACCCTTTCAGAGTTGCACCCACTCTTTCTTCTTGACTGTCTCTAAATTCTGGCAACCGTTAATCTGTTCTTCATTCTGTATTTTTATTTCAAGAATCCTGTAAAAGTGGAATCATATAGAATGCAGTTTGTTGAGATTGACTTTTTTTTTCACTCAGGATAATGCCCTGAGGTTTATTCAAATTGTTGCACCTATTAATATTTTGTTCTTTTTTATGGGCAAGTACTTTTCCACGGTACGGCTAAATCACAGTTTGCTTAAGTAATCACATGAATATTTTGATCATTTCACTTTTTTTTTTTTTTAAAGATTTTATTTATTTATTTGACAGAGAGAGTTCACAGTAGACAGAGAGGCAGGCAGAGAGAGAGAGAGAAGCAGGCTCCCTGTTGAGCAGAGATCCCAATGCGGGACTCGATCCCAGGATCCTGAGATCATGACCTGAGCCGAAGGCAGCGGCTTAACCCACTGAGCCACCCAGGCGCCCAATCATTTCACTTTTTGAATATAGCAAAAAATCTTCTGTGAAAAATTAAGTATTTATTTTTGTGTAGACTTTAATTATCATTTCTCTGAAATTAATTTCCAGAATGTAATTGCAGGATTATAAGTGTATATTCAGCTTTTTTTTTTCTTTTTTCCAAGAAATTGTCATTTTTTTCCAGGATAGAGAGCCATGTTTTAGCCACTCGATTTTAGTGCTTCCTAAATTTAAACAAGCCACATCCATCATAGCTGTGGTATCCAGCCTCTAATGTGGTCTCCAGTGATCCTTGCCTCCTCCTGGAATTTACAACCTGGTGTGATCCCCCATGGCTAAAAGATTATGACAGAAGTAATGGTATATACTTCCAAGATTATTTTTTTTTCTTCTTTCTCTCTTCTCTCTGTCTCATTCTCTCATCATTTGTTCTAGAAAAAGCCATGTTGTGATAAGCCCTATGAGAGAAGCCCAGTGGTTAAGAACTGAATCTCCTTCCAAAACCACAGAGGAGAACTTAGGAGTGAATTCTTCAGTCCCATTTAGGTCTCCAAAAATGATAAACCTGCCCAATACCTTGACTGTAACCTTATCTGATATCCTAAACCAAACTTAACCAGCTTAGGAATCCAAGATTCCTAACACATACACACACACACACACACACACACACATACACACACACACACACGTGAAATTATAACTATTGTTTTAAAAAGCTGTTTTTGTGTGCTTCATCATGCAACCATAAATAGCAAATAAATATTTCTATATAATAGGTATAATGCTACAGTAATAAGAACTTTAAAGTAGGTATGCCATGTTGCGTGAGCTGAAAAAACTTCAGGGATTTTGAGAGTAGGTTATACAGAACTGTAGCTTCTCTTTTGTGTTCCTTTCTCTCTCTTTCTTACCACTTGCAGTGGGAAAAGACATGTTGTGAGCAGCCCATATGGCAAAGGACTTAATCCTACTGTCAACAGCAACATGAGCAATCATAGAACCATATTCCTGAATCCCAATCAAGTCTTCATATACTCTAACTCTGGCCAATGCACTGACTAAAACCTAATGACACAACCTAAACCAAAACCATCCAGCTAAATAATTGCAGCATTCCTGTCTTACAGAAACTGTGAGATGATAAATGTACTTTCAAGCCATTAAGATATGGGGTTGTATGCTATACAATAATAGAAACTACAATGTATAGTTACTCATAAGACTTAAGAATAAAGATATCCACAAATAGAGAAGCATGGATAAGATTTACCAGATGCAGAAAAAATTTGGGAAAATTTCTATAAAATCGTTCACATTTTAAAACTAGACGTCCATGATATTGTCTTAGAAAGACATAACTAGATTGTGGTTATAATTTGGAGAATACATCTTTAACACACTGCAGTTTACCCTCTTTGAGTAAAACAAAAATGGTCATTAGTTTGTTTCTTGCACTGTTCAGGAGAGCAAACATCCTGACCAGGTAGTGTGAATTGACTTGGCCAATGTTTCTCCCTATTGAGGGTAACATAAAATCGATGATGCTATGTCATCCAGTCAACTCTGGCTCTGATCGCACATTCACCAAGCCACCTTCTAATTATAAACTGGCTTAGTACACAAATTTCCTAGAGGAAGAGCAGTTCACTAGCTAATTGTTATCATTTCTAAGCTACTTCCCTTCTGTGACCAAAATAATAAATAAATATTCAATTTAACTGTTTTCAGTTTAAGTGTTTTGTGGCCATGTTAGCAAAAACCAGCTAGCATAATCCTGATCAGTTTCTGCATGCCCTGAAAAAATAAGTTTGTTAATCTTTAAGTCCAAAGAACATGATAACTACACTCATCTTAACAATTAGTGAGCTTGCCTCTGATCTCCATAAGATCATCTCTGACTTATCTCATTCTACATTCAATACTACTATTTCTTTTTTAGATTTTTTTAAATTTTTATTTATTTGACAGACAGAGATCACAAGTAGGCAGAGAGGCAGGCAGAGAGAGAGAGCGGGAAGCAGGCTTGCCGCTGAGCAGAGAGCCCGCTGCGGGGCTGGATCCCAGGACTCTGGGATCACGACCTGAACGGAAGGCAGAGGCTTCAACCCACTGAGCCACCCAGGTGCCCCTCAATACTGCTATTTTTAAATTTCACCATGTCACTTATCTAACCAAACAGCACTTACTAGTAGCTTTCAGGAAAATTATGAAAATAAGTCCATTGCATTTTTTACAAAACAGCTGAGTGAATGAATGACGGGTCAGATAAATTTGTGAATCCCAAGTTCAAAGGAGACATTTTGAATGTATTAACAAGGCAGCATAACAAGCCAGTGAGAATGGTGTGGGCACCTTATGGCATAATGTTTTGTGTGGTATATGCTTCAGTTTTGTCAGCCAAGCACAATTTTACAAAGACCTTGTATTTAGAATCACAATGCTTGAAAGCAATCATTCTGCATTTAGGGATTTGCCTTAAGAGAGACAGAAGGCGGGAGGCTTTTGGGTTGAGTACAAATTACAGAAGAAAAAGAAAGCCTTGCATCTTTTATGACCTAGATTACTGTCCAATCAGTGGGTCATTGGACCTTTATCATTTTAACTAAAATTGGTTCACTTTAATGACATAAAATATGTTGATTTGAGCTATTCTTTTCAGAGTCTTGAAAATTTTGCTAGAAAGTAGTAGTCTCCACCTTCCTCATGGTACCTTTCGATTCTGTTTACTCTTTTTCTTTTTGCCTGATTCCTGTTTTCTTTGACTTTTACGTCTATATGACTTTTTCTTTTTATTCGTTCTCCTTAGTAATTTTATGAAGATGACACTCCATCTGGACCAGTATATACCAGGAGTCATAACAACTCTGTCCCTCATAAAGTTAGAAAGAACCCTTGCTCATTCAAAATGTCTATCCATTCCCTGCATTGTTAGATGTATATCTGGATCTTAGTTTCAATATATTTTAATTCAAACCCTGTCATTTGACAATGAGTCCAAAATGATCCTCTTACCTTTTTGGTCATTTTTAAATTTTTATTTATGTGTTTATTCATTTATTAAAAAATTAAAAATTACTGAGTCCTTACTGTGTATTAAAGAAGTTAGATTTAAAGTACGAAAGGGAGGAAGGGAGAGAGAGAGAAAGAGGAAGAGAGAAAGAAATGAATCCTACTCTTAAAGATCTTACAATCTAACAGAAGGGCATGAAAACAAATGAGTATACTAAAATGCTAGTGTTCATATAGTGGTAAATATTCCAAAATAAAATTCATTACTTTCTAAATGGATATTCTTTTCTAGACCAAGTTCATCTGATCAAATATCCTTATTTTTAAAGTTACCTGGTAATAACTGTCCTAACTTTATTATATTTTTTGATTTGCTGTATTTCAGCTGTATATAATTAGATATTTGGGTTATCAGTCCTACTTTCAACTCTGAGATACAAAAAAAAAAAAAAAAATCCTTCATAAAATACCTGTAATTCCCTTAAGCTGACCTTTAGAACATTCCTAAAAATGTATCCTTGGCTCACAATTTTTTGTTTGTAATGTTTTTAGAGATTAAGAAAAATCAATATGACCCAGGTAAAATAAGTAAGGAGTAAATATCTGAAGAATAATACCAAGTAGCAGAAAGGAAGTTAGTATTTTTTATATATAAAATATTGTGTTATTTATGAAAGTAAGTATATATCCATATCATTTTATAGAAACTATTGTGCAAAATATATAATAGAATTTATATTTCTTTGGGTTTTAGAAAACAAATGCATTTCTTTCTCTTTCCATAACTATATTTCTATAACTATATTAATAGTTCAACAACCAAAGGTATGATAATTCATAACTTGGGATTAAAAAACCTTGGATCAAACCTTAGGATTAAAAAAAAAGACTGTCACTAACCTCATAACACTTCACTCAAGTTTTACCATCAAATGGTTTATAAGAATAGGTTCTGTTTTTCAGAGGGATTTTTAGATTTTAGGATTGCCAAAAAACAATTGTAAATCTTTATTTAATCTAATTTACAGGTGAAGAAACTGAGGTTTATAAATATAAATTACCCATCCTGATGATTATTGGCCAGACATAAATGACCAAGATTATCACATTAATATTTAGTAGGAGGTATTCAGTTCAACAAAGATTTACTCAGTAGATATTCAGACTTAAACCTGCCATAACTCATAGCATAGTCCATGCTTTTCCCATTACCCCAAGTAATGTTAATTAGTGCAAAATACTTTCTCCACAAGGTTTGGTATTCATAAATGACATATAGCATTTTTTCTGCTTGCCATGATAATAATGTGTATTGTAACAATTTTATTCTAAAATACTTGCTTTTAAGTTAGGAATTTCCAATTTTTCTTCCCACAAAGTGGGCACAGAGGAGAGTCAGACACTGATGGCAATTCTCACCTGCCCTGTTATGCTTTAGCATAATTAAGAAAAGGATACAATAAAAGACTTTACCTAAAGGTAACTGATATGTTTTCACAAAAGTCCTAAAATATCTAACTTCAAAAGAGAAGACATGGTGCTCCTAAAATATAAGCTAACTATACTATGATAGCAATTAAATGCTTCTATACACTGAAATTTATAGTCCTAATGGTTTTTCCAAAGCAATGTACATTTAGTTCTTAACCGTGATTTTATTTTCTGAATCTAACTTCAATTCAAAAAGTCTTTCCATGTAGAAAATTTCATAATGGACAAAACTCACAAGATTTACTGGATCATCAAATACTTTTCTTCATTTATGATGAAGTCATTTGAAATGTCCTAATAGTCAGTAGCCATGCCTCTAAAACATTTTAGGGGGTGAGGGGATTCTCCCAAAATAGGAACGTTTAAGAATTTAACCTGACACAAGAGTTTGACTTCTTGGCTCCTGATTTTAATGCTATTTCCCCGCATTATACAGTGAGATATATTTATACAATATAATTAGTGGGTTTTGTCACCATTCATTTCAGAGTAAAGGGCAAACAAAATGAAATGTCTGGAATGGGTGTATATGTTAAATTAATAAAGTTACTTTATTTTATCCTCCCCTTCTACTAGAGAAGCTCACTGCAAAACTACAGTAAATAAGCTAGCTCTTATTATCCAATTATCCACAAATATGTGTATGATTTAGCTCTATTTGTAAGAATTCCAACAATGAGAAAGTTAAGAGTTTCACAATTATCTGACAAAGCCCCCATTCTCTCTCTACTCCTCCTTACTCTCAGATTTCAAAAGACTAAATTAGCACTACTGAATAAATTATCTTAATGCTACACTACTGTTTCTAAGTACATACAAACAGAAAATACGATTTCCCATTCTAAACAGAGAAGAGGGATCCAGGGAGATCAAAAGAAATACAGCCTGCAATGTGTGCTAATCACTGGACCATTTGAGGTTTTCAGAGTTACATCCTAATGAGAATGATGACTTCCCCAAGGTTCCGATGATATACCAGTCCTGGCCAACACTTTGATTTTAGCCTAGTGAGACTGTGAACAGAGAATCTAGCTAATTTGTACTCAGACTACCATCCCATGAAAATGGCAGGATAATAAATGTGTTTTGTTTTAAACTCTTAATCTTGACATAATTTGTTATGCAGCAATAGACAATGAATACAATTTATCATGCTTATTCATTAGAAGATTCAGTTTTGTAAAGATGTCGATTCTCAAGTCAGTCCAGAAACAGATTGGCATGTATACAGTCACTTGATTTTTGACAAAGTTGACCTTGAATTGAAGTGGAAAAGATGGTTGATTTAATAATTGGTGTTAACAGATCTATGGGAGAGCCACATGGGAAAAAATGTATCTTGACCTTTATCTTACAACATAGTTAAGTCAATTCCAGGAAAGCTGTACATCTAAATATAAAAAGAAAAACAATAAAGTTCTATGCAATATCATGACATTGAAGTTTGGCAATTACTTCTTTTTTTTTATTTTTTAGAAGATTTTATTTATTTATTTGACAGAGAAAGATCACAAGTAGGCAGAGAGGCAAGCAGAGAGAGAGAGGGGGAAGCAGGCTCCCCACTGAGCAGAGAGCCCGATGCAGGACTCGATCCCAGGACCCTGAGATCATGACCCGAGCCGAAGGCAGCGGCTTAACCCACTGAGCCACCCAGGTGTCCCTTGGCAATTACTTCTTATACAAGAAAAAAATCACTAACCATAAAGGAAAAGTCCAGTTGTTATAATTCAATTTTATTAAAATAAAAATTAGTTCTCTCAAATAATCAAGTGAAAAGCAAGTCACTGAGTAAAAGAAGATAACCATAATACATTTTATCTCGCCAATGAAAAGCATCTAGAATGTATAATAATCTTATATCAATGAAAAAAATCATACTACTCATTTAAAAAATAGGTAAAAGCTTTATAGGTATTTCACAAAATTGGTAAATCATATGGTCAATAAATATTTGAAAAACGTCTCAAAATCCACATCCTTCAGGAAATGTCTATTAAAATACAGTACCACTCTGGAAAACAGCATGGAGGTTCCTCAAAATGTTGAAAATAGAACTGCCCTATGACCCAGCAACTGCACTATTGGGTATTTACCCTAAAGATACAAATGTAGTGATCCAAAGGGGCACATGCACCCGAATGTTTATAGCAGCAATGTCCACAATAGCCAAACTCTGGAAAGAACCTAGATGTCCATCAACAGATGAATGGATCAAGAAGATGTGGTATATATACACAATGGAATACTATGCAGCCATCAAAAGAAATCAAATCTTGCCATTTGCAACAACATGGATGGAACTAGAGCGTATCATGCTTAGCGAAATAAGTCAAGCAGAGAAAGACAACTATCATATGATCTCCCTGATATGAGGAAGTGGTGATGCAACATGGAGGTTTAAGTGGGTAGAAGAAGAATAAATGAAACAAGATGGGATTGGGAGGGAGACAAACCATAAGTGACTCTTAATCTCACAAAACAAACTGAGGGTTGCTGGGGAGAGGGGGTTTGGGAGAAGGGGGTGGGATTATGGACATTGGGGAGGGTATGTGCTTTGGTGAGTGCTGTGAAGTGTGTAAACCTGGTGATTCACAGACCTGTACCCCTGGGGATAAAAATATACGTTTATAAAAAATAAAAAATTAAAAAAAATACAGTACCACTAACATCCACTAGAATGGCTAAAATGGAAATGAGTAAAGAAATTGCATTTTGTAAGAATAAATACACAATTGTTAGGATCAAGCAATGACTTGCATAGCATAGTTGGCATATGTTATTAGTCTATCTTCTCTAGATGGAATACTAACTATTGGATATAAGATATACCTTTCTTTACAATTTGAAGGCAATATTAGCCTCACAGTCAACATTTGTTTCATAATTTTCTCAAAATATAATTTTGTTGAGATAAATAACAGATTTTTGTGACATCAAAAAAGGTATGAATATGTAGTATTCCAAATGTAACAGTGACCTACAGTACTTGTAATCCAGGAGTTGCCTGATAGGGCCATCTAGGATTCTTCTTTTTAAAAAATGTTTTATATTTATTTTTCTGATTGTGAGGAATTCATATTTTATACCAGTGAGGGAACATTGTCACAAAATGCTAGTGGGATGGTTTCATCATTCAAGCTCTAGGTCCAGGGTCTCTGCAACCAAAGGGGGTTTACAAAGTTGTTTGGTTAGTCTATATAACTAGCCAAAGAAAGATCACCTTCATAGTGTGAAATATAAAGCTAAAACAGCATGAGCCAGCTGGTTTAGAAAGCAGTAATAACTGAGGTTTGGGGAAGAAAAGCCTAAACTGGGGGAAGAGGGAACAGAGATTGGAGAATGATATATATAATCCGGTCCCTTTTTGGAATACCAAATGATTTAAAAACATATTTGCATATTAGAAAGAAAATGTCTGAAAGAATATATAGTAGTTATCTCTGGATAATAAGACAACTAACGCTTTTGTTCTTTTCTGTTTCTATTCTGTCTAATGTTCCTATTATAAATATGCATTTTAATTGCACATTTTTAAAAGATTGTTTATTTTAAGACACCATAAATGAAGCATTCATTTTTTCCCCTGTGAAAAATAGTTCAATAGAGGTCAGTATTACATTGGTGAGTAAGATAAATATGGTTTGTATACAGGAGGAGCTTATAGTTTAATAGAAATGATGCAGAATCAACAAAAAATCTAATAATACATAGTAAGGGCAATGGTAAGTTAGATACAGAATTTTATGAGAGTATTATCAAAGGAAACTGATAGAGTAAGAGCTAACCTATAATTATAAGAAATTCTTTAAAATGGCAATTTTCATTAATCATATTTCACTATTCTAAAATATAAAGTATACTTATATTCTTTTTTTTTTTTTTGATGCAACATGGGGGCTTAAGTGGGTAGGAGAAGAATAAATGAAACAAGATGGGATTGGGAGGGAGACAAACCATAAGTGACTCTTAATCTCACAAAACAAACTGAGGGTTGCTGGGGGGAGGGGGTTTGGGAGAAGGGGGTGGGATTATGGACATTGGGGAGGGTATGTGCTTTGGTGAGTGCTGTGAAGTGTGTAAACCTGGTGATTCACAGACCTGTACCCCTGGGGATAAAAATATATGTTTATAAAAAATAAAAAATTAAAAAAAAAGTATACTTATATTCTATTTCAACTTTTATTCCCTTAACCCTGGGGATAAAACAGCTAAGGTATGATCTGCTCCATCCTTAATCTCCCCACCCTGGAGTATTTTACTATTAAAATCAGTGGCCTGACTGTTCATGTTAGAAAAGGCCTAATCTGTGGCACCTGGGTGGCCTATTAGGTTAAGTATCTACCTTCTGCTCAGATCATGATTTGGAGTCCTGGGATGGAACCCCGAGTCAGGCTCCCTGCTCAGTGAAGAGCCTGCTTCTCCCTCTGCCCCTCACTCTTCTAGGACTGTCTCAAATAAATAAAAGCTTTAAAAAACTTTTTTTTTTTTTTTTTTTTTTAATGAAAAGGCCTAATCCTACAATTTCTACTTCATAGTCTCTTTTGGTTCAAAAATGATGTTGATAAAGCCTAATAGATTTAACAACTCTCAATAACAACATTATCATCAGAAACAAAAGTACTTTATCATCATTTAGAAAATAAGGCAATTACCACATCACTAGTAGCATTCTAGTTTACTCAGAAATATTCTTTGAAGAGAATATGTTTCATATTTGCTTTTCATCAAATATTTTAAGTATTTTCTTTATGAATTTCAAGTGGCACTGATGCTGGTTTATTTGTTTTTTGTGTTCATATTCTCTTCAACTATGTGCACTCTTGGGGGCAAGACATGACATTGTAGCACACGTTGTTAAAGTATCTCTTTCACTGCTAAACTGTGCAGTTTTCTTGACACAAAATCCTATGTAGACCTTTGTACAATATGCTCAGTTTAAATTCCCCTGTCTGCTATTCCAAGAAAAAAAGGCAATAAATACTAAGCCAGGAACAATGATAATAAAGTATGGCCAATTCAGGACACCTGGGTGGCTCAGTCAGTTGGGCATCTGCCTTCTGCTAGGGTCATGATCTTGGAGTCCCAGGAGTGAGCTCCTCCCCCACCTCCCTGCTCAGCAGGGAGTCTTTCTCTCACTCACTCTCTCTTGACTAAATAAATAAAATCTAATATGTATAGATATATAGATATAGATATAGATATCTATATATATCTCCAATTTAGCATATATATGTGTATTTTGGAATATACATAGATCCCTAAATTTTAACAAATACATTATCAATAACTATAATGTGTTTAAAATAAACTAAAATAATTAAATTTTGAAGAGCTTATGATTTTTGAGCGAATATCAGTTTCAACTGAGCAGCACCATACTGAAAATGGCTGGGAGTCCCCCACTGACAAGAGCTAGAAGAAAGGCTTCTATAAGGCGGACATAGAAGCAAAGCATAGAAATTAGTTCCCTGGCTATAGCTTAAACAGTTGCCTTATTTGAGAAAGCCTACTTGGCTGTTTGTGATTGGTTGTTCTTGCATTTTGCTTTCTTAACCTTGAGGCATTTACAGGAATTGACTGGCTTAGGTGTCAGTTTGGTTGCCAAGGCATTATAACCACCCAGGTCTAATGGCTTCCTTGTTTAATTACTTTAACATATGTGACTTGTATATCTGTATTCTTACCATAATGGTAAACTTACACATATATTTTTGCATTCAAAGCTGCTTAGTAGGAAAGTCTGGGTTGTAATTTCCCTTTTCTCCCTTTCTGTTCTCTTAGGAAATTCCAAGATTCTAAAAGTCAGTGTCTGTGGAAATGAATCATTAACATTTCAAATGAAGTATCAAAATCAGTATATGCAAATCATAATTCCCATATCCACATGAACTTATGCAAGTGGCCCATTTGCAATTACCACACGTGACTTTATTGTTTATAAAACAGAGATATCTTAACTTTAATCATTGCATCATCCATATGTGTTTTCATCTTTGGCCTTTTGAATACACACTAGCCAGGCAAGACAAATAATACTCTTTATAACACCTAGAGATCCCTGTAAGATCCAAATAGATAGCCTACTGGGTTACCAGATGCACTGTAGTACTACAATATTAAAGGAACAGATGCTCTTTGTTAACCTCATTCTCTAACAAAAAATAAGCAAAGTTTTAAAAATAGAAATTGGGAAGGAATCTTGGAAACTTAATCTTCAAATATCAGGAAGTTTGAAAGATATAATTGAAAGTGTTGGCTAAGATCATAAAGCTAAAGATGAAGGGAATCCTTTGATAACAAAGAGAACAGACATCAGGAACCAAATGATGATGTTAAGCAAATAAACATAATGCATCGTGGTAAATATGGCATATGTAACAAAGAACAGGGAAAAAAGTTCCCGAGGCAATCTCAAAAATGTTTTTGTTTTTGTTTTTGTTTTAGTAAAGAACAAAGCTTGTTACTATATAACCTTTGTCAAACTGACTTTAAAAAAAAGAAAAGAAACTGTTCAATTCAGTCAGGGCAAAAATACCTAATTTTGAGGAAACAGCACTCTAAGGATTTCAAATACAAAGAGACAAAAACAATGTTTTACAGGTAGTGATCCATGCATTGTCTTGCAAGTAAGAATGAGAAATGAAGGGGGCGCCTGGGTGGCTCAGTGGGTTTGAGGCCTTGGCCTTCAGCTCGGGTCGTGATCTCAGGATCTTGGGATCAAGCCCTGCATTGGGCTCTCTGCTCAGTGGGGAGCTTGCTTCCTTCTCTCTCTCTCTCTCTCTCTGCCTGCCTCTCTGTCTACTTGTGATCTCTGTCAAATAAATGAATAAAATCTTTAAAAAAAATGAGAAATGAAGAAAACTAAGGAGCTCTTTGAAACTCATATTGTACCAGGTAAATCACAAACAAAAAGACCAAAACCTTAAATTGTCTTTGTCTTCTTAAAAAGATTAAAAAATAAAAGACATGCACACACATAAAGGACTGCATGTAAAACGGGTCAGTGGATTGCTTCACTCTTAATTTTTTGGTTGTGACTGTGCACTGCAGCTATGCGAGTCATCACGGTTGAAGGTTATATGAGATCTCCCTGCATAATTTCTTACAACTGCATGTGAATTCCCAAGTATCTCAGACTAAAAGTTTAAAAAATAAAATAAAGGCAAATAAAGAATGACCTGTGTAATCATATCGGAGTCATTGTGAAAATTAATTACTCTAAGAAATTTAACCTTGTAAAGAAATGAAAGAAAATTAATCTGATAAATTTCCTTTAAATGGTCTTATACCCTTTATTTAGGGATGTCATTAAGACCCTGGCCTAATTTAACAGGAGAGTATTTAAAATTGATGAGCTAAGAGAATAATCAAAGGCCCAGAAGTGGACAGTGTATGAGTATTTTAAGAGACCTTCAAAGAGTAACTTAGTAAATTAAAAAAAAAAAAAAAGAGTAATCATATGGCTAAAAGTTAAAACACAAACAAACAAAAAATCAAGAATGAAAATACCAGGAGTTTGGGAGTTTCTTAAAATGTTAAACATATGCCCTTGCATTTACCCAACACCTTTGCAATTCCACTATTAAGAATGGAAATTTACAAAGGAGAAATAGAAATTCCAAATTAATATCAATAAGAATGTCTGTGGTTTCCTCACTCACAGTAGCCCATAAAATAAGAAAAACCTTAATGTGTTTAATAGGAGAATGGATAAAATGTGGCTTATTAATATAATGGAATATTACTCATCAATAAAAAGGAGTGTACTACTGACTTGAGCAACAATATGGATGAGACTAAAAATATTATGCTAAGCAAAAGAAGACAGACACAAAAATAAATAATTCCTGATATATAAAATTCATCATAAAGTAAATTTATTAGAACTAATTCCTTTGGATTTTTGCTTAGCTTGTTTATGAGAAAATAATGAACAATTACCCTCAAATTTTCAATTGCCTTTAGGATTCCCTATTGTCAAAATCCATACTAATTTCAAATGTCTTTTATTGACTTTTTAATCAAGGTTTATTTTCAAAAAGCTGTCAAGTGATCACCAAAATGAATTTTCTCTAATCCAGTTTGATGCTATTGACATTGCATTCTTTTCTATCTACACAGCACACAAAAATATTATTATTTCCACAGACTGTTCAACGCTAGAACTCTTATACCTAAAAGGATTATTGTCTTTAAAATTACTAGTTGAATTGTAAAATTTCTCTGTTTAGTTCTAGAACTTTTACACACCATATTCTCACTGTTCATAACAATGGCATAGTAAAGAGCCTTGTTAGTACAGAAGTATAGGACACCAGAACAAAACTAGCTCATAATCTGAGAATCAAAATATCCTTAGGGGCACAACAGTGACATAACAGTGAATTAAAATTGGCAGGTGCAAAGTCTCCAGCACATCCAGATAATGTTGCAGCTCTAATAAACTTGCTGTTTTACCATTATTTTACCAGCAGGTGGTAAAATTGCTCCCTAATTCAATATTCTACAGTGACTCAACTACACTCTATCTATGCTTCTATTGTTTCTTCTTCTCTTGCCATTATAAACTCCACATTCTTTCAAAATTTATTTCTGCTTACTCAGAGCTTTTTTTGTCTAATAAGGTCACCTCACTACTTTTATCTTTGTGTTTCTGGCTTCTGTGATGCTCCTCATTATTGCTATTTCTATGTGGCCTTTTTTATATAAACCACAAAAGAGAATCCAACTGAATTGGCCAATTACAACATATGGCAAATAATAGCAGTACTGAAGAGTATAGACCTTTCATATTGGTATCCTTATAAATTATTGATCATTCTACATGGGTGACTTTGGAAGAATCCCTTCTCCAATAATCCATGGCTAGATTTGCAGCCGTGTAGAACTAAAAACACAGTAATGCATGTGTTAGGAATCCCTCAGAAGGAAACTGTGAAAATGCCAGGCACACAGAGGCTCTCTGGAAAGATGCTTATAGCCAGAGGTCAACTTGCATGGTGTACCCCAATATATTCATTTATTAGTGTCTCTTTCAGGGACATCTCTTTCATTCCATGGATCTGTGTTCATATTGGTGAAGCAGTACCATATGATTAAAACAATACCTTTGAAATTCTTTAAATATCTGGCTATTGAAAATGCCCCTTCATATTCTTCATTTTCTAAATCTTAACCATTGGGTGGATTTGTTTTATTAGGGACAAATTTTAGAATAATTTTCTCAGTTTCAAAAAAACCCTCTTCCTTGAAAATTAAGTTGGAGCTGCATTTTTTTTATAGGTTATTCAAGGGTAAATTGGCATCTAAAATATTTATTCATTCCACCAAATCACTTTAGTGGACTAAAATCCATTGAACCAAACACTTCTAATCCAAAAAATTCCAGTAGTTCCATATTGGCAAAATGAAATTAAACAAGAAAATACCAACTGTAGTATGGCTCAGCAGCTACATAAGAAATGTTTTGTGATACTTCAGTAAATGAAAATGACTTGAGAATATAGGAATGATACTAAGTCCTCTAATAAGATAGCTCAGAAATTTAAAATATAAACATTGCTTGAAAAATAATAAAATAACTATTTTGTAAGCTGTTACTATGTTCCAGAGTTCCAAGAGCTTAACATGTATGGAACATTTAGTCCTCAGTGGGGGATTCATTAATCTCACTTATCAAATGAGGAGATATTCGTAAGAGATTAAGCAACTTGCCTAATGTAACACTGCTATTAAGTGGTGGAAAAAATGAACTCCAAGTTCTCCAAGTTTGATCTAAAAGCTGTATTCTTAAGTATTATGCTTGATCTATCTGTGAAATATAAAAAGTATCAATTTGGGGTGCCTGGCTAACTCAGTTGGTAGAACTGATGATTCTTGATCTCAGGGACAGTGAGTTTGAGCCCCACTGGATGTAGAGTTTACTTTAAAAAAAAAAAAAGCAATAATTTAATTTAGAAAAAATCATTTATTTGTGATATATATTAACTTTCACACATGTTTAAAAAAACTTTAAAAAGAATGTAAGTTTTGTGAAAGCAAAAATCCGTACATATTATCACTACACTATCTATATTTCCCAAATCTTTATGTGATTATCAAATAAAGTATTAAAACCAGCCTATTAATTTGAGAACATATTTTGAAGTGTATTTGCCTCAGGCATCAAAATACTTTTAAAAATTAATCAGTTCTTAATTAAAATCATCACTCTTGTCATTTTCATTTTAATATTCCTATCTAATTCTTAATTTCAGAAAAAGTCATTCATTCTCTTATTCCTTCAAAAAAAAGTTACTTATGATCTGCTATGTGCCAAGCATCATGATGCCATAGTAATGAAAGGAGACTTGGAACTATAATCTTGGTTTTCCTTAGAGGTTAGATTCTAACAGAAAGCATGACAAATAGTTGTAATAACTGCTATTATTGGCAGGTATGAGGTGATATGTGACTATACTGGGATACCTAAGTCATAAGTTGGGTTGAGAAAATCCTTCCATAAGGAAGTAACATCCAAACAGACATCAAGGATGAGTAAAAATTATTATAGAGAAAGGGTAGTGGGGCCAGACAGAATGAAAAAAATGATTGAATGTCCAGAGGTGGTATGACTCGTGAATAATTTGAAAAGGGACTGTCAGAGGACAATGGCCACGTTGCTGGCTCCAGAGTTCAGGCAAATGTTAATATTTCCTTCAATTTTCATTTTTAAACCATTTTCATTACCTATGCTCTCCATTTAACCTGAGAACAACCTTTTGGTTGATACAAAGGTATTTTCTAGCTTAAAATACATGGTTTTCCTGAAGTATCAGCTGAAGGGAAGGTGATTAGTGGAAAGCACATAGAATTAATTTCTTTTTACCATTATTTATAATCAATTTTAGGACACACATCTAATTCTACTATCTAAAGTACAATATGTCTTCTTTCAATCTAGACCGCTATCCGAATTCAGGTCTATGTCATATTATCCCCTCTGCTACCTAATGTAGAAATTGCTCACTGGCTATCTTGACAGGAGCAATCCATCATCATTGCAGCTGAACAATTTTGATCTTGTGAAACCCTCATTACCCTCAAGAGCAAAGTGCACATAAATAGTCGGTATAATGGCCAAACAGAGGCAGAAGGACAATGCATTTCTGCACAAGGCACTGCAGCTCTCTCTCTCATTCCGTTATCCTCCCTCTTGTTTTCTAATCCATTTAGCAGGTTTTGCTCCTATGTTCTGAGATATAAAGTTCGGTTGGACCACACGACAAGGGTGTGTACGGTCACAAGAACCCCTTTCTGACAGTTCTAGCTCCTTGTACCTCCACTGCCCAGTTATGAACTTAGACGTGAAAGAGCCAGTGAGGACTCAGAAGCCATAAAGTATCCTGTTGGGGGATACCTTCCTGACATGGTGACAGAGTTCACCAG
Organism: Mustela nivalis; assembly: GCF_964662115.1. Classification (NCBI taxonomy): domain Eukaryota; kingdom Metazoa; phylum Chordata; class Mammalia; order Carnivora; family Mustelidae; genus Mustela; species Mustela nivalis. The sequence goes on from NC_139021.1 coordinate 128,436,601, forward strand.
GACTCTAGCTCAGCAGGGGGCAGGCTCCTCCACCTGGTTAAACTGGATCCACCACAGCGCTAGGCAGGGAAGTTTTTCCTTGACTGGAGTTTTGCATCCAAAGCCCTGCTATCTCTGTGTCTGTCTCTCTGCCTCTTTTGTTTTTTGGATGGAACACTAAAGTACTCATCCAGGAAGAGGCTGGAGAGCCTCAAATGCCTACTCATTTTTCCCATATGGTCTAGGCAAGCCTGGTCGCGCGGACATCCTTTGTTACTCTGACCCTCCAAGACAGACAAAACCACTAAATACACCTCATGGGGCGGGAGGCTGGCTGGGAAGTGGGTGGGGGAGTGGAAGGGTGGAGGGTGGTGAGGGTAGGTGTGTAGAGAGGTCTAGCTTTTCTCTAGACTCTCTTAAATCTATTCATTATTGATAAATTTTATATCTCTTCTCTAAAATTGGACTTTTGCTTTTTTTTTTTTTAAGATTTTATTTATTTATTTTGACAAAGAGATCACAAGTAGGCAGAGAGGCAGGCATAAAGAGAGAGGAAGCAGGCTTCCTGCTGAGCAGAGAGCCTGATGCAGGACTCAATCCCAGGATCCTGAGATGATGACCTGAGCGGAAGGCAGAAGCTTAACACACTAGCCACCCAGGTGCAACTGGACTTTTGCTTTTTAAAAAATTTTTTCTACTTACCTCTCAAAAGCTCTGCTCTTGCAAATTAATAGCTTTAACTTCAAAACAATTATCTCTTAAAGAGGGATATGAATTCAAATTTGCAAATAGGAGGACCAAATGAGGCTTGACTGTAAGGCAAGTCCGTATTTGCATATAATAGTAAAAGGATTCTGAGAAAATAAAAAAGTTCTATGTTAGAGTCCAGTCCTGTCCCATTTTTGACTCCAAGTCTCAGTGTTAGGGCCAACTTGCAAAATCAATGCAGATGGAAGAATTGACCTGCAGGTAGAAATTTTAGTGAGAGGAGCAGCTTTTCAGCCTTAACTTGTTTATTTAGCTTTGAAGTACTCTCTTTACCTACTCAAATTTCTTCAAGCTCTAAAAAAGCAGAGTTTTAAGTAGGGAACAGAGAATAGGTAAATGACAGGAAGTTTATATTTAGAAAACCTTTGTGAAACAATGTGCAATACCTAGCAAACCATTTATAACTGAATTTAATTATGCTTTCTAAATTTTTAAGGATAGTTCCGAAACACTAAAATTAATCTCTCACGCCTCAAAATCCAGAAACTCTGGATACAACACTAAGATCACTTTTACCTCAGTGAGTCCTAAAGGCAGTGTGGGTAGCACAGTAGCCCAGACTTTGGAACCAGATAGAAATGCTTGATGGTGAATCCTGCTGGACACTGTCTATCTGAGTGACTTATGGAGAGTAATTTTAAATGATTTGTTTCCTTTTCTGCCAATAAGATGGTTATTTGAATCCCTTCCTCAAGGGTTTCTTTAAGGGTGAAATGAGAGAATGTATGTAAAGTTCCTGCCAGGTAACAATCTCTCAACAAAACTTTCTCCCCTCAGGCTAGATTTCTTTATCAGCAGCTCAAGGATATAGCTTTTACCTCTACTTGATCTTCTCAGGTTCTGTTGGGAATTTTATTTTAAACTGAAGGGCATTTTCTCTTTACTTCACTTCTTAAGCAAATTCAATACATTTAAATTATTTCCCTTGATCTTCCTACCTCATCTTCTCTTCCAGAGAAGTTAATTTGACCTTAACCCTCAAGCTACTTGTCACTTGTTCTTTTCTTCAGTCCTTATATTAATGTATTCCTGTTCTTAGCCAATGATTTCAAATATAATTCTTTAAGTGATTTTAAAGATATATATGTATTTAATTAATAGAATATGTTCTACTAAACACATATTACAATTGCTTTTGATTAATGCAATGTATTTATTTAGCTTTTGTTTGTTTGCGTCTGTGGTTTTGGTAACATCAAAAGTGCACTGAATTTGGGGTCAGGAGATCAGTGACTTTAACACTAACTGGCTGTATGCACTTAGGCAATATATCTCTTCACCTCTCTAGAACCCAAAGCCTTCTGAAGATTTTGAGCTATGTGATTTTTTTTTTTTTTTCTCAACTCAGCTCTATCATTTCAGGATATAACTTTGGTAGCAATGCAATGCTCCACTATTGACATTATATTGGCTTTCCATAGTTTTCAACCCATGACCTTAAATGACTATTTGCTTCCACTTTTCCCTGTGTTTTCTCTCTGGATGCCATTCCCCCTTTCTTCTCTTTCATACTTTTTGCACCTATAGGAAAATCTTATAAGACAGAGATGTGTCACCAATAGTTTTATGGGTTCATGGTAACTTTTTTGAGGGGCTGAAACTAAGAGAACCTAATGTATAACATTGCATAATTATAAAAATCAAATCAAGCTTCCTAACAGTGGGTATAGAATGGTCTTATTTTTGGTAAAACAAACAAAGAAACAAATACATAGACAATCTAGTATATATGTTAGAATTTGCGTAGAGAATACTCTGAAAGGATACAAATGAAAGTGCGAAAAGCAATTAGCAGTGGAAGAAAACTGTGCAACAGAGGAGTAGGAATAGTCAGGGTTTAAATGTTTACCATTTAAACTGTACTGTTTAATTTGTTATCACAAGCATGCATTATTTTTATAATAAAAATGCTATCAGTGACTAGTATTCGTTTTTATTTACATATGTTTTTACTTTTTTTTTTTAAAGATTTTATTTATTTATTTGACAGAGAGAGATCACAAGTAGGCAGAGAGGCAGGCAGAGAGAGAGAGAGGAGGAAGCAGGCTGAGCAGAGAGCCCGATGCGGGACTCGATCCCAGGACCCTGAGATAATGAACTGAGCCGAAGGCAGCGGCTTAACCCACTGAGCCACCCAGGTGCCCCTCATATGTTTTTACAAAGTGGTTTTGTAGTTGACTATAAATTGGGTATAAAGTTTTTAACAAGATAGTGACTCAAGGTAGAGGAATGTTACACAGGAAATTGCCAGTGGGTGAGTCTGTTTTCAGCTCTGGCCCAAGCAGGAAGGGATGCTTTCTTCTGAAAGTGATTTGAGACTGCTGCTCTCATTGCCTCTATGGCAAGAAAACTAATTAGGGTAATTAAAATATAGTTGGAAGAGGAAACACAGGTAGAACTAAATCTTTACATTACAGAAAGTACTGAGAGCTAGGAAAAAGTCAACCCTGGAGTTAACAGAATAGAAGATGGTGGTAGGATTTGCAGAACTTATTGGAACAAAGCTCATCTTTCCAAAGAAATCGATAAGTAAAGATTTCACGTAAAGACAATTCTTTTAGAAGTACACAAAGACTAATGACTCTGCAGATATTCATAGGGACACAGGGAAAAATAAGCCTTCCAACCAAAGATAACATGATTAAATAGAAAGCACTGTAAGAATTAAAAAAAAAAAAAAAAGACAAAAAAAGTGGGCTAAAATCAAGACTACAGTCATCATCAACTCAAGTTCTTTTTTTTTTTTTTAAGATTTATTTATTTATTTATTTATTTGACAGAGAGATCACAAGTAGACAGAGAGGCAGGCAGAGAGAGAGAGAGAGAGAGAAGCAGGCTCCCTGCTGAGCAGAGAGCCCGACATGGGACTCGATCCCAGGACCCCGAGATCACGACCTGAGCTAAAGGCAGCGGCTTAACCCACTGAGCCACCCAGGTGCCCTCAAGTTCTTTTTTAAAATCAACTCAAGTTCTTATCAAAATCATATATATATATATATATATATATATATATATATATATATATATACATATACATATATAGTATTTACAATTGTATGACTTTATACCTACATAAAGTATAAAGAGTTCACTTTCAGTGTGTGGGCTCAGTCATTTTCAGGATATCAGGTTTATTTTGTTGTTGTTCCTCCATGATGTTGTGAGGACATCATAGAATGTCCTAAGAACTCTAAAGGGAAAAGAGAACTGTTTAATCTTTCTCTCAGAACACTACGTATTTCAAAAATTCTAATATCTCTCTTTCTGTTCCAAATTCTCTATGTGTATCTAAGCTCTGTGGAAGTGCGCTTGTCCCAACAGGCTGTCATTTTCTCAACCTATAATTGCAGTATTTAGCTCCTTTTGCCTGCTGCAGTCTTAGTCATCTGTTTCAGGAAAACTTGACACCAATGCCCTGCATATCTAAAGATACATTACCTATTTGATCATCTGTGTCCCTAAATACAATGAAATATCTTCTTATCTTACCAGTTCTCTATGTAACATTCTACACAGTTGAAAAATTGTTGCCTTGGCTTCTGACTCAGCACTCTTCATTTTCCTCTCATTTTTCCTGTCAGTTCTTGTCAGTCTCCTTTGCTATCTACTCCTCCTCAGCTTGAATTTTAAATGTGTTTGTTCCTATATAATTTTTTTTTCTTTTCTAATATACCTTCTCCAAAGGTGAGTATATTCTATGCCAAGGAAAATCAAATTTCTATGATACAGCAAATTTATGTGCTAAGCTCCAAAATCGTATACCCAATAACCTGTATATCTATAAAATAAGCAAATTTAGTATCTAATGAGCACACTAAAATGGAATTAAGCTTCTACCCCAAACTGGTTTCTCCAAGTCTCCACTAGCTCATCAAGTCACACATCCATACAATGGCCCAAAATAAGACACCAAGAGGCAAATTTGTTGCACCAGTTTCTTTCAATTCCACATTTATTCCCAGCAAATTCAATAAATTTTTATCTTCAAAATAAATTTCAAATCTGTTTACCTCTTCTACCAACTCTCTAGTTCAGCACTGTCCAATATAAATATAATGCAGGCAGCATATGCAATTTTAACTTTACTAATTCAATAGTAATTAATACATGTTAAGTATATATTTTGGATATATTTGGTTAAAATATATAACATCAATTTGCCAAATATAAATATAAAATTAGATGAGATATTCTTTTTTCCTTGTTGAGTCTTCAAAATTTATTGTGGGTTTTATACTTATGTAGCACATCTCAGTTCATACTAGCCAAATGTCAGGAGTTCAATAGCCACATGTAACTATTGCACTGAACAGTGTAGAACTAAGCTACGTGGATATCATCACTTACCTGAGAAGACTATTACAAATTCCTATGTGATATTCTCACTTCCCCTCTTGCCAGCTCCACCCCCAACAATGTATTTCCCATGGACTAGTACGACCTAAAAACAGAATTCTCTGCTCTGTGTTAAACAATAATGGGGCTGGAGAGACTTTCTTACTTTTGTGTCTCTAATACTAAGATCTCCTCTGGGAATTTTTCCCCAACTATATTTAAAATGTTGTCCTCTCTTATGCCAGTTTTCTCTTCATTACAAGATCCTGCTTACTTCCTTTATATCATTCATCAAAACTGCCTTGTCTATAATCTTTAATTGTTCACTTTATGTCTCTCTCCACTAGAATATAAACTCCAAGTGAATAAAGATCTTGCCTATCTTATGTATCTCTATATGCCTAAATGTTTCAACAAAAACTTATCAAAATAAATGAACCCAAATAATTCAATGAATAGCTTAAAAAATGAGAGAAGGAAAAAAAGGAAGAAAGGACCCCCCCAAAAATACATGATTATAATCAAGACAAGTGTGATTATCCCTTCCTACACATTAGGACACTGTAAAACGGTATGTTTAAGGTAGGAAATCAGGACTCCACAGCTACTAGATAATGTAAGTAAGACAAAGATCAAGGTCTTACGATTTCTCATCCAGTGCTCATCACAGCATCACACACTGTCTTTCAACCTGCTCTGACTGATGTGATTCTTTTGAAGCTAACGTGTAAAGCTTCAGATTTAATAATGAAACAAGGCATTTGAAGGAGAAAATGATTCTCTGTGCATTAATTGGTGAGTTCATATCTTTTTTGCATTTACATCTCCCACTTGCATTTTGATTAGCAATTTCTTCCGTCAATTTAACACCAAAATCCTCTGTAATCAGTGGCATGTTATTTTCTGGAACAGGCTCAATGAGTCCCTGAAGCTGGCAAGACAGCACTTCAATCCCTTCACCTTGGCTGCTCTAGTGGTGAGCATGCCTGACTGTCAGTCTGATTTCCTAAATCTCCTACGAGGGAGTTAGGCAGTTAGAAATACTGTTGGCATATGCTTGGCTTTAGCTCATTTCAAATATAAATGCTGGCTGGTTCCAAACACAAGCCTCACTTATTTTCTATTATTATTATTATTATTATTATTATTAATCTTTACTAATCTTCCAACATCCCTTTTGAAGAGGTTTCATGTCCTAAGGAAGAGCAATTCCTGAAAATTACACTTGATCAATTTATTTAGTGAGGCATAAATAGTAAATAAGCTTTTGATTAAAATTCCTACTCTCCTTTAATAGTAAATATATTGTAAGGGATTGTTTTTTGTCTACACAATCACTGATTTCTACTTTCTCTCTTGCTAAAAGAAGCTCAATTTTCAAATATTAGGAAGCGTGTGGTGCATGACGGTGGCAGGGGAGGAGGAGGAGGATACCCCCATCCAAACCCAATGGAATGAATCCTGAATATTCTATGCCAAGCCTAGTAATTCTGTTCTTCCTGACATTTGTCAAGGTTATGTATCTTTGACATGGAATAAAATATATTAATAATCTGGATTCTTTTTATTTTCCCAGTCTTTTCCCACTCATACCCTGGAGTCCAGGCACTCTGACCTAATTACTATTTTCTAAACATGCTTTTACTTCTATTCCCTTGAAAATGTCCTAAATCACTATTCCAACTATACAACTCCTATCCATGCAACAAAGCCAACTCAAATGTCACCAAATGATTATATCTTTGCATAATTTTCTTCATGACAGAATTAAAAACTCTTAATTACCAATGATGATTCTATATACTTCATTATAGTACTTACTGCTATAAATTCTTATCATTGGCTCACAAATCTCTTTATTCCACAAGAATGCTAGTTAATTAAGAACAGGGATCATGCTTCAATCATGTTTGTGTTCTTAAAACTTAGCAGACAGACGGGACTCGAATATCTTCCCAAAGGTTGACTGAGGAGACTATATAAGAGGTAGAAAATTATTACTTAACGTGGTGACTTCTTCATTCTTTGCCATCCAGATTCACAACTTTATATTCAAAACTTTTATTCTATCCTGTACTTTCTAGATATTATTATTTCAGAGGAATTTTTTTAGAGGTATCAGAAGGACTTTATGTAGCTTAACATCTTAAATACACAGTGAATAAGCTATAGAACATATTAAAATGTGGTAATTTAAAATACTGTTATTCTATTATAAAATATTATATTCTATTAACTAGAATATATTACTAATGAGAATGCTTCAAAACTTTTTATTAAACAAATGATTAACTGCAATGTTTTAGCAATATTTCCATTAGTTTGTTTTCCTACTTAAAAGCAGTAAGCTGTTCAAGCCAACTTATAGTAACAAAGTTAATCAGTAAAAATTATTAGTAGTAATAATGGTGTCAATGATAAGAGTATTATAATAACTGGAGCACATTACACTTTCCAAAGATGGACTTGATATTATTTCCCAACACAGATGCTCCTTTTGACCTTTACACTTCTTCCACTGAAAGATGAAGTTCATGACACCTCCTCTTGAATTGGGAAGGATTTTGACTTGTTTGTAAATAATAAATTGTGACAAAAATGACAGTGCATGATTTTGGAAATTAAGTTAGAAAAAGAAATACTGTATGTATTTTGTTAGCACCTATCCATGGATTCTTGAAATGCCATGAAAAATAAATACATAAATAAATAAATAAATACCTGGAGGCTGTCATGCTATGAGAAAGCCAAACCACATGAAAGCTAATGCAGTTTTCCTTAGTCTTTCAGTACTGAGTTCAGACATCAGATATGCAAGTGATCAAGCCTATGCCCTTTCTGAATTCTTGACCCATAGAACTTGGACATAACATAGCAGTTGCTGTTTTATGCCACTAAATTTAAGATAACTTGTTGCATAGCAGTAATAACTAGAACAAAAATTTTGACATGGATGGGTGCATGGGTGGTTCAGTCAGTTAACTATCTGACTTCAGCTGAGGTCATGATCCCAGGGTCCTGGGATGGAGCCCCATATTGGGCTCCCTGCTCAGCAGAGCGTGCTTCTCCTGCTCCTTCTCCTGCTCCCCCCTGCTTGTACTCATTCTCTCTCTCTGTGTGTCAGATAAATAAAGTCTTAAGAAAAAAAAAAGCGTTTAATGAGGAATGGTTAGGTATTCACTAATCTCATTTATTCTGATTAGACATAAAGGAAAAAGACATTTACCTTTTCCTTTTTTAGTTTACATGGGTCTCATTTGAGTATTGGCCAACAGTATGTAGATAGAAGTATGCCATATTGAGGTTTGGTCATCAAACTTCCTGTTCAATCATCCACTGTCTCTTCCCTTTCTCCAGTGACAGTGGAAGCCATATTATAAAGATGGCAGTGACAAAAGACTGAAGAATCCTGAATCACTGAGTCATTACCTGGTAGAAACTTATCCAGGAAAACTGGCTAACATCAGAACAATGTATAAATGATAAATAAACTATCAATGAAATAATCTACTGGGATTTGTGGGATTTTGTTAGAGCAAATAGAATTTGTTATTTTGACCAATACACATAACAAATTTTTTGTGTGTTACTACACTGTAATATTAATGCAAATTCATTGAGCATTTACAATGTGCTGGAAAACTTTGCTTGGTGTTGTGCTTGTGTTATCCCATTTAAACTAAGATCAACGATAACACTAGGCCAATATGTTTTTTTTTTTTTTTCTTATTTTACAAATGCAAATCCAAAGTTGAGAAAGAATCTGATTTACTCAGGGTCACAAATGTATTCCAAAGAAGGGGAATTTCCTTGAAGATGGAGCACTGTGAGGAAAACCTGAAATAAGGTTGTTTTCCCGGAGTTAAATTTGCAAAATCCATAGGAAAAGATAAGCTTATATAAATGTATTGTTGATATAAAATATGTTAAGAAGGTAGTCTAAATTTATTCCTAGACCACTAATTTTGGTTATAATAGAAGATATGCAAAAATTACTGATTTTATTTTCATTTTTTTTTTTAGTAATTAGACCACTATGGACTCATTACAATGTATTTTATAGCTATTTTTAAAGGTTAGAAATAATTTTTGTTATAGAATCTTCCTATATTTTATGACTTTAATTAAATTTCTGATTTCTTTTCCAAACAGTGCAATATAAGACAACATAAAACATATTTTAAATTATTAAATTTGTGGATAACTTTGTCACTTTTCAGAGCCTCCAACAATGAGGGTCTGATAATGGAAGATAATGTGCATAAAATACATTTCAGCAAGCTCCACAAACTCCTTTCTCAATGATCTTTCTTCCACAGCCCAACAGCTAATGCATACAATCAAGAAATCTCATGGAGCTATTCTACAACTATTATCATCTTAAAAAAGGAATCTTATCACCTGAACAAGGTAACATGAAGGGCTTTTATTTTTTATTTTTTAAAGACTTTATTTATTGATAGAGAGCATGAGCAGGGGGAGCAGGAAGAGGGAGAAGCAGGCTCCCCACTAAACAATGAGCCTGATGTAGGACTCTATCCTAGGACTGAAAGATCATGACCTTAGCCAAAGGCAGATGCTTAACTGATTGAGCCACCCAGGTGGCCCACATGAAAGCCTTCTAAAAAAAGCTATATACTCAGTTTTGTAGAAGTGTGTACTGAGAGAAATATCATTGATAAAGACATCTATACCCATTGTGACCAGATAATACAATACATAGTAGAATCCTTGGTACTTTCAAAACAATCTCAAAATGAAGATCAAGCAAATTTTAATTCTTTGTGAAAGTATTTATCAAAGTTAGTTTTTTAATTGTCTGTCACTTTTTATAATATAAAATATAACAAAGTAATTTTTTTCTTGCCATTAATTCCTTGAGGTCCACTGATTATGTTTCAAACAAGTGACAGATTTGACAACTAAATCAATCACTGTATTTAACTGTAAAAATGTCTGGGATCTTATTATTTTAAAGGTCTAAAAAGCACTTCTTTTATAGAGCCTACATTCTTGTATGAAGAGACAGACAGTAGATAAATAAGCAGGAAGTATGTAATATGTCATTTGTTATGATAAACACTCTGTAAACACAAACTTGGGTAAGAAGACAGAGAGTGGCTGAAGTGAGAGATGCTATTTCTACATATGGATCTATATAAGATCTGTACAGGAAGATATAAAAGTCATGATGGAGCAGACCTGAACAAGTCTGCTGTGCAAATTCTCAGAGAAAACATATGGTTAGAAAGGACAGTAAATGGAAAAATACCAGAAATGTAGGCTTGTCTGGCAAATACAAGGAACAGACAGAAGGGTTATATGTCTGAATCGGAGGGAGCAGAGAGGAGCATTATAGGGTAGATATTCTTCAACAAACTGCCCAAAAAGTAATTTGGGAGATTTATGTGTTTATACCTGGCCCATCAACAAAGAGAATTCAATGGAGTAGAAGGGCTCCTGTTGAGTAAAAACACTGGGCCATTTCTCCTCTTGAGATAAAGGGAAATGTTCTGAACCAGGTGCCCTAAGACCACAGTTTCCAGCCTGTTACTTCCCCTTATCAGAGTGTTACCCCAAGTGCCTTTCTCATTTATGGACCTTTTGTTACCAGACTCCAGAATATTTCTCCCTTTGAATCTATATAATTTACCAAAAATGTACTGAATATATACCGGATACTGGAAATATAAAATTCTCAGTATCTCTCTTTCTATTAGGTATGCTAAGGTATATTTCCTAAATCATCATTTTATAAATGTGTTTTTCAGATTCTTTTCTCTAGAGCTCTAGCATTCTCTTGAACTCTCCAAAAGTTACTTTTGAAATGTAGGTAAATAGCCAGACATCTTATCTGAGGTAAACAATCAGCCCAATTGTAAGAGTTTTTAGGACTGAAGCAAAACATAACATTATAAAAACATTATTAGATTTAATACCTTATATAAATTTACTAACTTCATTACTAATTCAAATTCATTTATAATTAATAAAAATCACTTGGTGATAAGTATATCAAAAATAAACAACAGAAAAATTCCTTATGATTTGACAACTAAACATCTTCTCCACATTATTCTTCTATTCACAGGGCTAGCTATTTCCCAGGAAGGTGTCTTCAAAGAGGGATGCCGGACTCCTTATTTTGCTTTATAAAGATTTTATTTATTTGACAGATAGAGATCACAAGTAGGCAGAGAGGCAGGCAGAGAGAGAGAGAGAGAGAGGAGGAAGCAGGCTCTTCGAGGAGCAGAGAGCCGGGTGCGGGGCTCGATCCCAGGACCCTGGGATCATGACATGAGCAGAAGGTAGAGGCTTTAACCCACTGAGCCACCCAGGGGTCCCCAAACTCCTTATATTCAGCTATCTGGAGTCAAAGGCTCCAAGCAGCACTTGCATAGAGTTCTCTGAGCACAAGATTAGTCTGCCTCTGAGTCCCTCTCAACCATAGGCTTTCTTGCCAGTATGGTGGTTTTGACTCTTTGGTGAAAGAACACTTCCCAGAATTACTTCAAGTGGAACATCTTTCAGCATGAGCAACAGAGATTACTGGCTAGAGCTGCTTCGAGGCTTAACCAGCATGTTTCTCAATGAGCACTGTTTCTCACTCTAGTCACTCCTGTTCCCTTACTCAGAAGTCTCCTCAGATGGTATATCCATGAAGAAGGCCATTAAGCATGCTGAGCTCATAAAAGTTCATCTCTTGCTGACCAGTGCTAGCAGGGAGTTCTGCTTTTTCTTACCTTAAACTCTGTTTTCAAAGGAAACAGCAAGAGCCTCACTACAGAATTCTTTGCCACTAATATTTGATTTAAATTTGCATACAAATCTAAATTCACTTTGCTACAGATCTTTTATTAAGTTATTTTAGAAAGCCCCCTGGTAACTGGCTTCTTTACAAACTGGTTCTGCTATTATAAAATGGTCATATCCCTTCCAAAAAGGACAGAGTGTTTTAACTGGGATTCTCTGGCAAGACTCCTGTGAGAGTGAGGACTGGATGACTAAGATGAATTCAGGAAATCTGCTTAATACTGAAAAAATGAAAAGGTGTAGTCTCTGTACATTAAATAAATTTGAAATGGTGCCTGAATAGATTCTCCACAGTCAACAAAGGATTCACCGAGCATGAAGAGAGGAAGCTAACATTTGATAGCAGTTAGGCCTATGGAGACAAAGTGTTCCCTGGGGTTGGAAAAATGGGCTTGATAAGGAAATGTGATCATTAGTGCCTCAACACTGTGGGCATCACCCAGTGGGTGAAGATGCACCACAGGACCTCAAGCAGTATAATCAGGGCCTCGAAACTAGATGGACATGACACTTTATCAACCAAATTGGACACTTTTGAGAGTAAGGGGGGTAATAATCCAAATGTGCCCTAAGGAAAATAAGGCATATAGTCTTCCTAAATCCCTGCACGTCAAACACAGTTAGTAAGCACTTATTTTATGAAAATTCATTTGCAATCCAATAACCTTTGGAAAAATTTTTATTACTATAACATAAAGAAAAGAGAAAGTAAGGGTGCCTGCGTGGCTAAGTCAGTTAAGCATCAGTTAAGCAGACTCTTGGTTTCAGCTCAGGACAGGGTCTCATGGATCATGTTCTCAGCAGGGAGTCTCTCCCTCCCCACACCCCCGACTCATGTGCATACATGCACTTTCTCTCTTTCTCTCTCTCTCAAATAAATAAATTAATTAAAAATTTTGAAAAAAGAAAACAAAAATGAAATGAAGTTGATGAATTTTAACATCCCATAAACCTCAAAAATTGAATTTCAAAATGTATGATAATCAAAGGTCAAGCTAAAATTTAATTTTACCTGTTAAACAAATGATGCAAAATACCAAGAGGAATGGAAAAACTCCTTACAGCCTTTGGAGAATCCTAGTAACTAAAGCACTCTTTGCAAAGTAACAGGGCATGAATATAAAATTTGCAAATAATAAAGCACAGACAGTTTAATCTACAAAAGAAAACGTAAAAAAAAATTAGAGCACCTGGAAGAATGAAAACCACATGAGTAAAAAAAAGGGTGGAGGAAACCACCAGGGATCCTGCAGTGGGAATAATAAGGATTAGCAGAAATTGTATGGGGCAGTCACATGACTCAAGGATTTTGAAGAAAAGACAATTCTAACATTCAAGTATGTTGGATGATTGGATTTACACAGGAAAACTAATAAAAGGGCAACTGGATCCTTGGAAAACCCAGTCTAGATTTTAATAGAAAGCCAAAACAGATTATCTAAGACAAAGGTCAGTAAAATATCTCTGGAATGAGCCAAGCAGTAACTGTTTTGGGCCTTGTGAGCCATATGGTTTCTATAGCCATGACTCAACCTTCCCCTAATTGTGTGAAGAGGTATCTGTCGGTGTGGCTATATGAAATTTGAATTTCATATAACTTTCACATATCAAATAATATTATTTTTTTTAAGATTTTATTTATTTATTTGACAGAGAGAGAGAGACAGGGAGAGAGGGAACACAAGCAGGGGGAGTGGGAGAAGGAGAAGCAGGCTCCCTGCTGAGCAGGAGCCCTATGCGGGGCCTGATCCCAGGTCCCTGGGATTATGACCTGAGCTGAAGGCAGACGCTTAATGACCGAGTCACACAGGCGCTACCCCCAAAATATTATTCTCTCAAATTTTTCCAACTACTTAAAAATGTTAAAATCTGGGACGCGTGGGTGGCTCAGTTGGTTAAACAGCTGCCTTCAGCTCAGGTCATGATCCCAGCGTCTTGGGATCGAGTCCCACATCGGGCTCCTTGCTCCGCAGGGAGCCTGCTTCTCCCTCTGACTCTGCCTTCCACTCTGTCTGCCTATGCTCGCTCTCGCTCGCTCTCTCTCTGACAAATAAATAAATAAAATCTTAAAAAAAAAATGTTAAAATCTTTCTTAGTCCACAGGCCACATGAAATAAGATGGTCAACCAGATGTGGCCCAAAGGCCATAAATTTGCCACCCCCTGATCTAATACACAGTAATTTATAAACATGAGAAATAAAAACTAACAAAAGAGGATCCATACCTTAGTAATATCTGGTAGGTAGCCAGTAATAAGGTAGAAAGGAATTTATTTTATTATAATATTCTAAATGTCTGCATTTTCAGTAGTTTAGGCAGGTCTTTTCAGTTAGTTCTAATTAATACATTTGATAGGACTTTGTCTAAATAAAATTACCTGATTTCTGAGGTGTTGACTACTGGGTAAAATATCTTTTATTTTTTAAATCAACTTTATCCATGTAGTTTGCCTGCCATTTTAAGTGTATAGTTTGGTAAGTTTTGACAAATGAGTATACCCAAGTAACTACCTTGGATTATACCTTGGATTATAGGTTTTCATAAAAGAATCTAGTGGGAATTTATTTAGGACAGCTTTAAATCTGTAAATCGATCTGAGGATTCTTGACACCATAATAATATTGAGTCTCCCAGTCAAGAATATGCTAAATCACTTCAAATTTGTGTTTCTCTTAATAATATTTCATAATTTCCAGAGTATAAATCTTGTATAGGTTTGCTTAATTTATCAATAAATTTATTTTGTTATATTTAATGCTGTGATATACTGTACTTTTTAAAATATATATTTTCTAGTTGTTGGTTGTGATATAACAGAAATATATATATTGAGTTTCATTGTATTTCTCTATTACATATTTATCAGTTCATTAATTTTGCCTTTATCCTTTTTTCACCTGTTCCTTTTTCCTAAATTCACTTACCAGTTCTACTAGGGTGGGTTTTTGGGGTTGTTGTTGTTATTTATTTATTTATTTATATTTAGGATTTTTCAGTGTGGCCAATTATATAATTTGCAAATATAGAGTTTTACTTTTTCCTTATAATCCGTATACTTTTTATTTTGTTTCTTGATTTACTGTACTGGCTAGAAATTATACAACAGTCATTTCACTGGAGTATGGAAATTCTCACTTTGTTCCCAATCTGAGGGAAAAACATTTTGTCCTTCATTTCTAAGCGCAATGATACCTGAGGGCACCGTTAAGCATCTGCTTCAGCTCAGGTCATGATCCCAGGATCCTGGGATTGAGTCCTGCATTGCATTCCCTGCTCAGCAAGGAGCCTGCTTCTCCCTCTCCCTCTGCCTGCTGCTCCTCTTGCATGTGTGCTATTTTCTCTCTCACTCTCTCTCTGGCAAATAAATAAACAAAATCTTTAAAAAAAAATGCAGTGATGACTGAGAGCAGTAATTAAATAGTATGCTTCCATTTCCCTCTACAGTAAAGAAACTGCTATCATGTAAAGTAACAGGCCAAATGATAACACATAAAACTGATACTTGACCACGTACTGATTTTACACATTATTCTTCTCACTGTTTCATTTCTGAACTTAATTCAGTAGAATTCTAGTTGTACAAGATAACACTTTACACTAGTTAGTACTGACACCCTCAGAGTCTTTTCCTCCTATATTTTGATTATGAAACGTCAGAGAAACAAACAGCAGCTTATTCAGAAGACATATAAAGCAAAATAATTTTCTGAGGTCAGCAGAAAAGAAGTTATGGAGAACAATAAAAGATGTTCAAAGAAATCATGTTACTGGAAGTAATCTAAATTAAGAAAATTATAAATAATTCCAGTGAAAGCTATCTATAAATTCCTGCAGGTATAGTATAATCAGAAAAAAAAATAAAATGAAATAAAAAAAAAAAAAAAGGTTTTTCAGAGCACCTGGGTGGCTCAGTCAGTTAATCCTTAGCCTCTTGATTTTGGTTCAGGTCATAATCTCAGGGTCATGAGATCAAGCCCCTCACTGGGCTCCACACTGAGCTGGAGTTTCCTCAAGATTCCTTCTCTCCCTCTGCCTCTACCCACTTCCCCCACTCTCACTCTTACACTCTCTCTAAATAATTAATTAATTATTAATTTTTTAAAAAGAAAAAATGTTTCTCTGGCTATATATGCTGAAATTGTATATTGAACTCTGTTTCAATTCTAGAAGTATGTAAGATTCATGTAGAAATGTTTCGTGTAAACTGGGCCATGTAAATGTTTACTTTATTTTCCTTTGTTTCTTCAAAAACTAACTTCCATCAAGTAACATATCCAAAACATGTTCTTCTTCCCTAAAACATAAAATTAGACAACTAACAGAGAAAATCTGCTAGTGGTAGTCCTGAAAATATTCACATTTGGTTTGGAAAATATGTTTTTGATAAGTTACATATTAAAATTCACACACAAAAAATATATGAAGCCCACATTCTGAATACCTGTTAAAAGGCTGACTTTTTGCTGAATCTTTTCTTCTTTTTGAGGATATTTCACTGCTGGCCACCCATGTTTCTCACAATTCAATTATGTTGCCCTTTTTAATATCTATTTCTGGTTAAGCACATTTCCCAAAAAGATGAACTATCATGTCCTTGCACATTTTAAGAAGTTAATAAAAATAACATATAGAATTATATGCCAGCTTAAAGTAATATAGTCTCAAAGGCACAATTTGTATTAAATAATCTATAATCCAGATACTCAATAAACATGTTTCCTTTTATATAAAACAAAATCTTGAGAAAAATATAATTTCTTGTTTAGAACTTCATCTCTTAAGGCACTTTTTGGGCTTTGGTTTCATGTTGACCAGCAGACACATTTCTATAACTTCTATAAGTAATATTCTTCAAAATATAAAGAAAATAATAAGCAGCTTCAGTAGTACTAGCACTATTCATAATGGCAATAGAAATAGTAGCTATCATCTTATAAATGACTACTTTTACTTAGTACTTCATTTCTATTAGCTCATTTTGTCAGCATAATAACTTTTTGAAGTAGGTTTAATACAAAGGAGGAAACAGGGTTAGTGAGATATGTGACTTGGTTTAACATAAACTATTATGTAGACTCAATAATTGCAAAATTTATAAATAGATACTAAACACCAAAAAATAATAAATATTCAATACTCCCCTCTCTCTAAGGTTAAGAATGAGATTCTATAACTTCTTTGTCCACAAACTGAATCCAGTGGAAAGAATAATATTAAATGTCAAAGCATTTTTTCTTAGAAATTTTAAAAATCTGAACAATTGCTAACATAATTATTCACCAAAATAAATATTAAAGGTAGATAAAATCATATTTCTATAAAACTATTTACAAAATTTCAGGCACTGATCTTAAATTAGTATTTTATTGTTTCAAGGAAACAGAACATTCATGAAAATTCAGACATAAGACAGGATTCTGAAACAGTCACACTCTGAAGAGCATAACTAGCCCTCCTTGAATGTGCATAATTATAAGCATATTGCCTTGATCTTGACACTCTTTAGATTCTTTAAAGAAAGCATCAAGTGTTTTGCAGTTCCTAGATTGCAATATTGGTCAGCATTAGATTTGACATTACAAACAGCAGATTATACCAGATCAATTGTATTATCTTCTATGATAAAAGAACAGTCCTCAAAGGAAAAAAAAAATGATAGAATTTCATTTACTGAACCTGAGTTAGATTTCTATTTTCAACATATAATCTGATTAGCAGCTAAGTACAAAGGTTTATGAATCATCCTCCAAAGAATCCTTATAGAAGTTCTATGGAGGTTTCCCTAGAAGCTGTTTTAGAAACTGGACATGCAGGCACATGGGCCCCTGGAATTTCCTTCATGGTTTCAAGTACAGCAGCTCTTTTTTGTATGTTTTATTTATTTATTTATCTATCTATTTATTTATTTATGCTGGCCATAAAGTGTGTTTAAAGAAGAATAGCTCGGGACACCTGGGTGGCTCAGTTGGTTAAGCAGCTGCCTTCAGCTCAGGTCATGATCCCAGCGTCCTGGGATTGAGTCCCACATCGGGCTCCTTGCTCAGCAGGGAGCCTGCTTCTCCCTCTGCCTCTGCTTGCCATTCTGTCTGTCTGTGCTTGCTCTCTCCCCCTCTCTCTCTCTGATAAATAAATAAAATCTTAAAAATAAGAAAAAAATAAAGAAGAATAGCTCTACCTCAAAATTCAGAAAACATTCTTACAAGCCATACACCTACCAGTATATTTTCAGTTGGATGGAACATCAGCTTCTAAGGTCTCTTAAGACTAAAGTCCTTAACTGGAGCTATCTAGCAGAGATTACAAAGCAGATAAAGAACAAGTATAATTCAATATTTTGTTTAGTAATCTAGAGGAAGAAACTGAGATTATAATTTCATGTTTCTAATTAATGCTAATTTAGATACAGTCACAACCAAGTGGCTAACAGACACATAAAAAAATGTTCAACATCACTAGCCATCAGGGAAATACAAATCAAAACCACAATGATATATCACCTTACTCCAGTTAGAATGGCCAAAATTAACAAGACAGGAAACAACAAGTGTTGGCGAGGTTGTGGAGATAGGGGAACCCTCTTACACTGTTGGCGGAAATGTAAACTAGTGAATGTCACTCTGGACAGAGTGACTTCCAATCACTCTGGAAAACAGCATGGATGTTCCAAAAGATGTTAAAAATAGAGCTACTCTATGACTCAGCAATTGTGCTACTACGTATTTACGAAGATACAGATGTAGTAAAAAGAAGGGGGCACATGCACCCCAATGTTCATAGCAGCAATGTCTACAATAGCCAAATTGCAGAAGGAACCAAGATGCCCTTCAACAGATGAATGAATAAAGAAGATGTGTTTCATATATATAATGGAATATTATTAAGTCATCAGAAAGGATGAGTACCCACCATCTTCATTGACATAGACAGACCTGGAGAGGATTATGTTAAGGGAAATAAGCCAAGCAGAGAAAGAAAATTATATGGTTTCAGTCATATGTAGAACATAAGGAATAGAGCAGAGGACCACAGAGGAGGGGAGGGAAAACTGAATGAAGAAATCAGAGAGGAATACAAACCACAAGGGATTCTGGACTCTGGGAAACAAACTGAAGGTTACAGAAGGGAGGGGAGTAGTGCAATGGAGTAACCGGGTGATGGGTATTAAGAAGGGCACATGTTGGGATGAGCACTGGGTATTATAGGTAACTAATGAATCATGAACACTACTTCAAAAACATGATATATTACATGCTGGCTAATTGAACATAATAAAATAAATGAATAAATAAATAAAAGCAACCTGATAAATTGTATGAAAAAATCACTTAGAAATATAATAAAGTTAATATGATAAGGCTTTATGGCCAAGAGCAAATCTATCAAATCAAAATGGAGAATATATGGCAACAGCAGGGTGAAAATAAAAATAAAAGGAATTCATTGTCTATCCAACAATCTTGCTGTTTAAGAGGGAAAAAATAAGTTCATAGCAGTTGGCTGTGTTATTGGCAATAACATAAGAACAAGTTTTCCACTTTATTTGATTTTGGACAGGTCCTAATTAGAGTATGCTTTTTGATAGTCTCATTTGAGAATTTTGTTGAAAAGTTAAATAAGGACTAGTAAAGAACACAAAATACTAAATTATTCCTATGAGGAAAAGTTAAAAGAAATTAAAGTATGTACCTTGAAGAAGAGATGACTATAGGGAAATATTACAGCACTCTAAGGCTATTAAATAATTATAATAAATTTCTCTCTTGCCCTACAGAGGATTGTTGGATATGAGAGATATATAGAAATAATGGCAAGATAATTTGATTTGCTATAAGTAAGCTATTTTGATAGTAAGGAAACTTTTAAATACTAAATGTATGTACAAATGGAACAAACTACAAGACTTTTTTCATCCATAGATAGCTTTTTCAGGGAAAAAAGAAAAAAAAAGCATTTTCTACTCTGGTTCACCTAGGCTATATTTCACTGGTTTAATCTTATCACATATCTACCCAGGGATACTGGAAATGCAGGTGTTTTACTCTGGAAAGTCTATTTCCTGAAATTCATGTGTCTTCACTCGATGTTTCTCTCCTGGTTCTACCTATCTTCTCAGTTTTGCTAGTCCACTCACTAGTCCACATGGGTAAGGTTTAAAATCCTTTTTAGAGTAAGAAAATATTTGAAAAAATATTTTGCAGCTCAGATATAATACTCGTCCAGTGCCACAGCACTCAATCCCATATGAACAAATACTTCCTGGATGTTTGCAAATACATACATGAAGTTTCTCTTTCATGTATTATTGGCTTCCTTTCAGGTTTTGCCATGCTCTGAAATGCTAGATCCTATATTTTGACACCTTTAACTTTTCTTTTAGAATTTCTTTCATAAGCATCCATTGGCCCTGCCAGTGTCTTTAACTTTCATTGGCACTTTTCCTTATAAGATCCCCAAATGACTCAATTTTTATGTACTGCTCTGTGTACCTTAACTATGACATTTAAGCCCATCAGATATGATTGGTGCTCTGACCATATATCCTCAGAACTTACAGTTCCATCTTTATAGTTTCACTAGCAGTTAAATGTAGAGACTTTCAAATTAAACTCTATTCATACTTAACAAATTACACTCACCATTCCTACTGAATCTTCTTACTGCAAGCACCTGCCACTCTCCCTAAGGGTTGCTTTTTTTGGTTACAAGAGTTTGACTGACCCACACAGGAGGCTTTAGTAACACCTCTGAGGCAGAGTAGTCTTTAATCAAGGATGAATAGGTAGATAAATTGGGTTTTGTTCACCTCAGGTAAGGTAATTATGAGGTGTATTCTATAGTATCACCTAGACTTCCCAGCAGGATTAAGTCCTAGCTTCCAGTAGTAATGCATGATAACATCTTACTGGTTTACTTCCCCTCCCTGCCTCACTTTTACTGTCTTAATTTTTCCTAAATAGACTACTAGTCCCCCTAAATAGACTAATGGTAACACAAATCCTTACCTCAAGATCTGCCTTCAGGTGAAGCTATTCTAAGATAAAATATCACCATATCTTTTCATGGGCATTTTTCAGAAAACTTCCACTGTTTTTCAAATAAAATTTGAATAAACCCCCCACATTAATATTTGAGTTAAAAGAAATAACCCTGGGGTCTGTGTTTGCAGTATGCCCACAATAAATGTCTCACTTTCACCCTTAAGAAGGCTGCATATATTCCCCCAAACAGACAATTCACAGACTGGGGCAGTTCAAGTGTTTGTTGTTCCTGTCAGCTCCAAGTGCAATTTCTTAAAGAACAGTCAGTCTGTGAGTCTCTAATCCAGTATGAGAGGGTTTGACCATAGAAACACCCTACTTTAGACATACTTTCTTACTGATTTCAATACAGTGATGAGAAAGATGTTTTCCTTTCCATTTAAGAAAAGAAATCAAATTATTTTATATATTTTCCTTTGGCTCCTGATCATGCTATGTGACACCTCAGTGAATTCTGCACACAAGGAATCCTATCATTTCTGCACACACAGCAGTTAAATGTGCTCATTTGCATAAGTTATAACCAAATATGTAAGTGAAAGTGTTGTTTGTGACAGTAGATTTCACTTCAGGGATACATATGAATTTCTAAAGTTCTAATAGATTTCAGAATTGACATTATGAAATAGAAATAAAATATTTCTTGCAATCATTCCAAGTATTCCAGATGGTGAGGAGCATTGTGATAATTCAATGGAAAGCAAAGCAAACTTACCCGAATCATCATGACCGAACATCTGATATCATGAATTGTATCATAGATCTTCTTTGAGATGTCCACAAATTGATCATCATCAAATACATCCAAAGAGTTTTTATTTAAGGCTTCTAAGGCAACATCCACTTGTGTTACAAACTCAGGTATTGCTGTTAAAATTAATAAGAAAGAAAAGATTGTCCCATTTGTATTTTCTGATTTCTGGAGTTTCATAAAAATATGAGATATATTTTAAATAAATATTTGGTTAACAGGATTTTAACAATTTTTTTCATGTAAAAAAACAAAAAAATTTTGGCAGGCAATTTTGGATCTCTGAAAAGTGAAGGGAAACAAAGTCAATAAAATATATATTTTATAGAAATGTTTCATAAGATTATCTTTCTCCTTCATGTCACTTTCATTTCCGCTAAGGCTAGAACCATATAATCATTTCTCATCTTATTCAATATAAGCCCCAAAAAATTACCAAAAAGAACTGGTGTGTTAACAATTGAATTAATTGTGTTAACAATTAAACATAAAGATATTTTAAAAAAGAAAGCATTTGAGTTACTAAATATAAGAAATTTAATGAAAGGTAACAACTCTATCTCAGAGATATGACAGAAGCATCATGAACTGTCTTTCATTAAGATGTTTTCCCTAACATCAAAGAGATTAGTGGAGAAAAGGGGTTCCAAGATAGAGGTGTAGGAAGACTCTAAATTCATTTCCTATCATGGACACACCAAATCTGTAGCTATATGTGGAGTAATTCCCACTGAAAAAGAACTGAAAGCTAGCTAAACAGCTCTTTCCACAGCAAGGGATAAAAGAAGTACATCAAGACAGGTAGGAAAGGCAGAGATGCATTCTCCCCCAAATCCTACCCACACAATAGGGAGGAAATTTCATGGGTCCAGAGCTTCTCCCTAAGGAATGAGGAGTTTGGGCTTCGTGTCAGGATCCTAACCTTTAGGATCTGCACCAGAGAGATGAAGCCCCCGAAACATCTTGCTCTAGAAACCAATGGTGCTCATATTTGGGGATCCCAGAGAATTGTAGAATATCAAATACTACTTTTGAGAGCTAGCACATAGATTCACTCATCCCAGGACACAGCACAAAGGCTGACGTTTGAGAGGTGCTGAAAGATGAGTGAATGAGATTTATTTGCTAATCTTATAACATTTGCCGGAAGCAAAGGAACAGGGTGGGATGTTCTTTGGAGGTGGAGGTGCTGATAATACCATATTTATATTCTCCTTCTAACTTGCTAGCCCAGGTGGGTGTGGGTAAACACAGCCTCACTAAAGTCAAGTGTGTGCCCACCCAGGCACTCTTCTCAGACATTGCTAAACCTGCAGACGTAAACTGTCCCCAGAATATTTTCCTGGCCTCACTAAAGCCATGGGCTTTGCATCCTTCTTTGGCCTCACCAAAGTTTATAGATACCTCCAGAAAGGAGCTTATACACTCATCTCAACACCAGTTATTACAACCATCAATCAGGGGACACTCTAGATCCCCTAGACTGGAAGTCACTGGGTATACAACTGTGATCCCAAGGACTATATATATTTACATACATTAAATGCTGCTGCCTAAAGACTTGGCTTCTAAGCAGCTGAAACTAGATGCTGACTGAGATCACTCTCTTTGTTACATTGACAGGTATTGTCACATCCTCAATAGTTGTAATCTATCAAGAATAAATAAGCCAAAACAAAACCACCACTACCAACAAAGCCAGGTTACTTACACAATCACAAAGATTCAAAAGACAGCCAAAGCCTGGGCAACGTTGAGCTCCTACACAAAGCTACTCCTTCAATACTGAGATAAGTCAGTGTTTCATATATTACTTAGAAACAAACACAAAGGGTGAAGGAAAGTGGGGAAATGGAAGAATATGTTCTAAACAAACAAACAAAACAAAACAAAACAAAACAAAAAACTCAGAAAAAGACCTTAATGGAACAGAGATAAGTTATCTATCTGATAAAGAGTTCAAAGTAATGATCATAAAGATGCTCACCAAATTCATAAAGATAAAGAAGAATTAATGAATATGGTAAAAACTTCCAAAAGACATAGAAAATGTAAGAATGTATCAAACAGTGATCAGAGAGCTGAAAAATGTAGTAATTGTACTGAAAGAATATAACAGAAGAATTCAGCAGTAGATTAGAAAAAGGACAAGAGTAGATCACTAGTCTGAAAGATGGGGCAGTAGAACTCACCTAAAGAATGCAGAAACAAACAAACAAACAAATAAATGAAAATACCTTAAGAGACCTATGAGACAACATCAAACAGAATAATATTTGCATTACAGAGGTCCCAGAAGGAAAAGAAAGAGAAAAGGAAAGAAAATGAGTTTGAAGAAATAATGTCTAAAAACTTACAGTCTTAGGGAAGGAAAGAGATATCCAGGTCCAGGAAACACAAAGATTTCTGAAGAAGATAAATCCAAAGGTATCAACACCAAGATACATAATAAGTAAAATGTCAGAAGTTAAAGATTAAGAAAGAATCTTAAAAACAGCAAGAGAAAAACAACTTGTTATATGCAAGGGAATCCCCATATGACTATCAACTGTTTGTTTTGTTTTGTTTTGTTTTGTTTTCAGCAGAAACATTACAGTCCAGAAGGAAATGGAATTATATATTCAAAGTGCTGAAAGGAACAAAACTTCTCACCAAGAATATTCTACCCAGCAAGGCTATCATTCAGAATTGATGAATAGATAAAAGAGTTTTCCAGGTGGGCAAAAGCTAAAGGATTCACCAACATCAAACCAGCATTATAAGAAATGTTAAAGGGACTTCATGAAAAGAAGAAAAAGAAAGAAAAGGAAAGAAAAGAAAAGTCACTAATTAATAAAAAAATGTATGAAAGTAAAAATCTCACTGGAAAAAGTAAATATATAGTAAAGGTAGTAAATCAACCACTTATAAAGCTAGTGTGAAAGTTAAAAGACAAAAGTATTAAAATTAATCACACAGTAATTAAAGGGATTACAAAACTTTAAAAATGTAAAATACAACATCAAAAACATAATGTGTTGGTGGGGGAAATAAAAATACAGAAGTTTAAAATGCATTCAACTTTCTTTTTTTTTTTAAACATATTTCATTTATTTATTTAATAGAGAGATCACAAGTAGGCAGAGAGGCAGGCAGAGAGAGTGGGAGGAGGAAGTAGGCTCCCTTTGAGCAGAGAGCCTGATGTGGGACTCGATCCCAGGACCCTGAGATCATGACCTGAGCCAAAGGCAGAGGCTTACCCCACTGAGCCACCCAGGTGCCCTAAAATGCATTCAACTCTCAATCAATTTAAAATATGTGAACCTTATAGTAACCGCAGAGCAGAAACCTATATTAGCTACATTAAAGAAAAAGATTAAGGAATGTAAGCCAAACAAAAAAGAAAGTCCTCAAACCACAAGGGAAGAGAACAAGAGAAGAAAGGAATGGAGAGGAACTACAAAAACAGCCATAAAACAATTAACCACATGGCAATAAGTACATAGTTGTGAATAACTACTTTAAATGGTAATAAAGTAAATTCCCCAGTCAAACAGTGGCTAAATAGATAAAAAAAGCAATACACCTGTATGTGACCTACGAGACACCAAATACAAACTAAAGGAGGAACAGAGTAAAAGTGAAGAGATGGAAAAAGCATTCCATGCAGATAGAAACAAAAAGAAAGCTGATGTAGCTGTACTTTTATCAGACAAAACAGACTTCAAAACAAGGAGTGTAGCAGAAGACAAAAAAAAAAAAAAGTTACATTAAGACGAAGTAGGCACCTGGGTGGCTCAGTGGGTTAAGCCTCTGACTTTGGCTCAGGTCATGATCTCAGGGTCCTGGGATCAAGCACCACTGCAGGCTCTCTGCTCAATGGGGAGCCTGCTTCCTCTTTCTCTGCTTGACTCTCTGCCTACTTGTGACCTCTCTTTCTCTCTGTCAAATAAATAAATAAAAACTTAAAAAATAAAAAAAAAAGACAAGACAATCCAACAAGAGGATATAACATTTGTAAATATTTATGCACCAACATAGGAACATCTAAAAATATAAAGCAAATATAAACAAACTAAAGGAGAAACATTGACAGCAATTCATTAATGTTAGGGACTTTAATAGCCCCACTTACATCAATAGACAAATCATCCAGACCAAAAAATCTATTAAAAAAAAAAAAACCTTTAAAATACACATTAGACCAGGTGACCTAATAGATGTATACAGAACATTCCATCCAGTGGTAGGACATATATATTCTTCTGGTGTGCACATGGAATTATGGATCACATGATAGGCAACAAAACAGGTTTCAATAAAATTAAGAAGAATTAGGGGAGAGGAACAAGATGATGGAGGAGCAGGAGATCAAAATATCATCAGATCCCAGGAGTTCAGCTAGTTATCAAACCATTCTGAACACCTATAAACTCAACAGGAGATAGAAGAGAAGAAGAGCAGCAATTCTAGGGAGAGAAAATTGACCACTTTCCAGAAAATAGAATTTGCAGAGAAGTGAATCTGAGGTGACAGGAAGATAGAACATGGGGGGACGGGGTGGCTCCTGGCAAGTAAGAGAGTGGCAGAGCACAAAATAGGAACTTTTAGAAGTCTGCTCCACTGAGGGATGTCACTCCAGAGGCTAAGCAAGGAGTGGAGCCCTTGCAGGGATGATGTGGTCTCAGGACCCACAGGGATACAAAAAGATAAGGGGTGCCTGAGTGTGGCAGAGCTGCCAGGTATCAGGGAGGGGAAGCTAGCTACAGAGCCAAGAAGTGGGTCATCAGCTCGGGGTTACCTTAAACCATGATTCAAGGCACAATGAATGGGGCCCCTGCTTTTTTGAGCAGGGACCCCACAAGTGGCAGATCCAGAATGACTCCCCTTTTTCTCCTCCAGGAGGTATGGCACAGGAGCACAGGGCAGGAATCTGCTGGGTTTGGAGACTCCAAATGGACTATGCATGAGAGAAATGCTGGGTCATAGGCTAGGTGAGCACAGAGTGTGGCTGGAGACCAGAGAGATGGGACAGATTGACTGCCTTTCTCTGAGGGTGCACTGTGGAGTGCGGCACCGAGCTCTCAGCTCCTCCCAAGGAGATGGGAGGCAGCCATTTTCATTCTCCTCCAAAGCTATATAGAAAGCATTCACAGAACAAAAGCTCCCAAGAGCAAAACCAAGCAGATTACATAGCCTGGCCCCTGGCTAGGGTGATGCAATTCTGCCTGGCAAAAGCATCTGAGAATCATGGCAAGGGGCCTTTCCCCTGGAAGATTAACAACAACATCCAGCCAAGATCAAGTTCATCAATCAATGAGAACTGCAGAATTCCAGAGCTAGGGGAAAGCAACACATAGGATTCATGGCTTTTGTCCCTTTAGTATTTCAAAGTTAAATTTTTTTAATTCTATTTTTTTCTTATTCTATTTTTAAAATTTTTCCTCTTTCCTATTTTAACATTTTTAACTATTTTACCTTATCAATACCTTTTAAAAATTCTTTTTAGGGGCGCCCGGGTGGCTCAGTTGGTTAAGTGGCTGCCTTTGGCTCAGGTCATGATTCCAGGGTCCTGGGATAGAGCCCCACATCGGACTCCCTGCTCAGCAGAGAGCCTGCTTCTCTCTCTCCCCCTCTCCCTGCCACTCTGCTTACTTGTACTCTCTCTCTAGCTCTCTGTCAAATAAACAAATAAAATATTTTTAAAAAATTAAAAAAAATCTTTTCATCCTTATATTTTATCCCTTCGTTGTTTTCAACCTTTTTTTATACATATAGGTTTTTTTTCTTTAAAATTTTGGGATAGAATTTATTCTAATAGATCAAAATATAACCTAATATAAAAATAAATCTAGCACATGGCTTTGTTCTAGTCTCCAGCCTGATCACATTCTTTACTCTTTTTTTCTCTTTTTTCAACCAACTTCTTATCTTATCAATTCCATTTTTAGAATCCTTTTTAATTTTTATCTTCACAGTCATATCTCATCCCTTCATCATGTTTACCCTTACTTGTGTGTGTGTGTGTGTGTGTGTGTGTGTGTATATCTTTTTCTTTCTTTCTTTAAAATTTTGCAAGTAGTTTTTTATAACAGTCCAAAATACACCCAAAATTGAGTTTGTGGCTCTGTTCTATTCACCAGTCTAATATATATATATTTTTTCTTTTCTTCACCCCCCCCCCCCATTTCCTTCTCTTCTTGTGTTTGGGCTTCTTCTGATTTGTTTAGTGTATATTTTTCTGGGGTCATTGATACCTTATTAGCATTTTTTTTTTCTCATTCATCTATTCTTATCTGGATAAAATGACAGGGTAGAAAAACTTACCACAAAAAAGAACAAGAGGCAGTACTGATGGCTAGAGACCTAATCAATATGGACATTAGTAATATCTCAAACTTAGAGTTCAGAATGAAAACTCTCAAGGTGTTACCTGGGCTTGAAAAAGGCATGGAAGATATTAGAGAAATCCTGTCTGGAGAAATAAAAGTCATTTCTGGAGAAATAAAAGAACTAAAATCTAACCAAGCTGAAATCAAAAAAAGCTATTAATGAGGTACCATCAAAATTGGAGGCTCTTACTGCTAGGATAAATGAGGCAGAAGAGAGAATTAGTGATATAGAAGACCAACTGACAAGAATTAAGAAGCTGAGCAAAAGAGAGACAAAAAACTACTAGACCATGAGGGGACAATTCGAGAAATAAGTGATACCATAAGATTAAACAATATTAGAATAACTGAGATCCCAGAAGAAGAGAAAAGAGAGAGATGGGCAGGAGGCATACTGGAGCAAATTATACTAGAGAATTCCCTAATTAGGCAAAGGGAACAAGCATCAAAATTCAGGAGGCACAGAGAACCCCATTCAAAGTTAACAAAAATAAGTCCACACCCCATATCTAAAAGTAAAACTTGCAAGTCTTAGTGACAAAGAGAAAATCCTGAAAGCACCTTGGGAAGAAATGGTAGAAATATTAGACAGGCAGCAGACTTATCCACAGAGACCTGGCAGGCCAGAAAGGACTGGCATGATATATTCAGAGCATTAACAAGAAAAATATGCAGCCAAGAATACTGTATCCAGCTAGACTGTCACTGAAAATAGGAGAGATTAAAAGCTCCCAAGACAAACAAAAACTAAAAGAATTTGCAAATACCAAACCATCCCTAGAGGAAATATTAAAAGGAGTCTTCTAAGCAAAGAGAGAGCCTAAAAGTAGTAGACCAGAAAGGAACAGAAACAATATACAATAACAGTCCCCTTACAGGTGATGCAATGGCACTAAATATTTTTCAATAGTAACCCTGAATGTAAATGGGATAAATGCCCCAATCAAAAGACACAGGATATCAGAATGGATTAAAAAAAAAAAAAGACCCATTGATATGCTGTCTATAAGAAATTCATTCTCCAGATTTAAAGTGAGGGGGTGGAAAACAATTTACCATGCTAAAGGACAACAAAAGAAAACTGGGTGGCAATCCTTATATCAGATACATTAGATTTTAAGCCAAAGACTATAACAAGAGATGGGAAACTATATTATATCATATTTAAAGGGTCTGTCCAACAAGAACATCTAAAAAATTTAAATATCTATGCCCGTAATATGGGAGCAGTCAATGATATAAACCAATTAATAATAAAATCAAAGAAACACATCACAATAATACAATAATAGTAGGAGACTTTAACACTCCCCCTTATTGAAATGGAAAGATCATCTAAGCAAAAGATCAACAAAGAAATAAAGGCTTTAAATGACACACTAGACAAGATGGACATCATGGATATATTTAGAACATTCTATCCCAAAATAACAGAATAAACATTCGTTTCGAGTGCACATGGAACATTCTCCAGAATAGATCACATCCTGGGTCACAAATCAGGTCTTAACTGGTACCAAAAGATTTGGATCATTCTCTGTAAATTTTCAGACCACAATAATCTGAAAGTAGAACTCAATCACAAGAGGAAAGTTGGAAAGAGCTCGAATACAGGGAGGCTAAAGAGCATCCTACTAAACAATAAATGCATCAACCATAAGATTAAAGAAGAGTTTTAAAAAATCATGGAAACAAATTAAAATGAAAATACAACTGTTCAAAAGCTTTAGGACACAGCAAAGGTGGTCCTGAGAGGAAACTCAAGAAACAAGAAAGGTCTCAAGTATATAACTTAACCCTACACCTGAAAGAGCTGGAGAAAGAAAAGCAAAGAAAGCCTAAACCCAGCAAGAGACGAGAAATAATAAAGATCAGAGCAGAAATAAATGAAATAGAAACCAAAACAACAGTAGAACAAATCAACAAAACTAGGAGCTGGTTCTTTGAAAGAATTAATAAGATTGATAAACCCCTGGCCAGAGTTATCAAAAAGAAAAGAGAAAGGACCCAAATTAATAAAATCATGAATGAAAGAGGAAAGATCACAACCAACATAAAATACAAACAATTTTATGAACATATTATGAGCAACCATAGGCAAACAAATTTGACAATCTGGAAGAAATGGATGCATTTCTAGAAATATATAAACTATCAAAACTGAACCAGGAAGAAATTGAAAACCAGAGCAGACCCATGACCAGTAAGGAGATTGAAGCAATCAACAAAAATCTCCCAAAAAACAGGAGCCCAGGGCCAGACAGCTTCCCAGGGGAATTCTATCAAACATTTAAAGAAGAATTAATAACTATTCTCCTGAAACTGTTCCAAAAAATAGAAATGAAAGGAAAACTTCCAAACTCATTTTATGAGGCCAGTATTATCTTGAGTCCAAAACCAGACAAAGACACCATCAAAAAGGAGAATTGTGGACCAATAATACCCTTGATGAACAAGGATGCAAAAATCTCACCAAATTAGCCAATAAGATTCAACACTACATTAAAAGGATTATTCACCATGACCAAGAGGGATTTATTCCTAGGCTGCAAGGTTCATTCAACATCTGAAAATCAAGCAATGTGATGCAATACATTAATAAAAAAAGAACAAGAACCATATAATACTCTCAATGGATGCTGAAAAAGCATTTGACAAAGTACAGCATCCTTTCTTGATCAAAACTCTTCACAGATCAGCATAGAAGGTACATACCTCAGTATCATCAAAGCCATTTATGAAATCCTACAGCAAATCATTATTAATGGGGACAAACTGAGAGCTTTTCCTCTAAGGTCAGGAACACGGCAGGGATGTCCACTATTATCACTGCTATTCAACATAGTACTAGAAGTCCTAGCCTCAGCAATCAGACAACAAAAAGAAATATAAATCACCCAAATCAGCAAAGAAAAAGTCAAACTCTAATTATTTGCAGATGATATGATACTTTCAGTGAAAAATCCAAAAGATTGCACTCCAAAACTGCTAGAACTCATACAGGAATTCAGTAGAGTGTCAGGATATAAAATCAATACTCAGAAATCAGTTCCATTTCTATACACCAAAAGCAAGACAGAAGAAAGAGAAATTGAGGAGTTGATCCCATTTACAATTGCACTCAAAATCATAGATACCTAGGAATAAACCAAACCAAAGAGGCAAAGAATCTGTACTCATTAAACTATAAAGTACTCATGAAAGAAATTGAGGAAGACACAAAGAAATGGAAAAACGTTCAATGCTCATGGAATGGAAGAACAAATATTGTGAAAATGTTTATGCTACCTAAAGCAATCTACACATTTAATGCAATCTCTATCAAAATACTTTTTTTTTCCAAAGAAATGGAACAAATAATCCTAAAATTTATATGGAACCAGAGAAGACCCTGAATAGCAAGGGGAATGTTGAAAAAGAAAGCCATAGTTGGTGGCATCACAATTCTAGACTTCAAGCTCTGTTACAAAGCTGTAATCAAGATAGTATGGTACTGGCATCAAAACAGGCATATAGATCAATGGAAGAGAAGAGAAAGCCCATAAATGGACGCTCAACTCTATGGTCAATTAATCTTTGACAAAGCAGGAGAGAAAGTAGAATGGAAAAAAGACCATCTCTTAACAAATGGTGTTGGGAAAATTGGACAGCCACATGCAGAAGAATGAAACTGGACCATTTCTGTACACCAAACACAAAAATACACTCAAAATGGAACAAAGACCTCAATGTGAGAGAGGAATCCATCAAAATCCTTGAGGAGAACATGGGCAGCAACCTCTTCCACCTCAGCTGCAGCAACTTTTTCCTAGAAACATCACCAAAGCCAAGGGAAGCAAGGGCAGAAATGAACTATTGGGACTTCATCAAGATCAAAATCTTTTGCACAGCAAAGGAAACAGTTAATAAAACCAAAAGTCAACTGACAGAATGGGAGAAGATATTCTAAATCACCTTTCAGATAAAGAGCTAGTATCCAAAATCTATAAAGAACTTATCAAACTCAACACAAAAAGAATAAATAATCCAATCTAGAAATAGGAAGAAGCCATGAACAGACATTTCTGCAAAGAAAACATCCAAGTGGCCAACAGACACAGGACAAAGTGTTCCACATTACCCAGCATCAGAGAAATACAAATCAAAACCACAATAAGATAATACCTCACACCAGTCAGAATGGCTAAAATAACAAGTCAGGAAACAACAGACGTTGGTGAGGATACAGAGAAAGGGAAACCCTCCTACATTGTTAGTGGGAATGCATGCTGGTGCAGCCACTCTGGAAAACAGTATGGAGGTTCCTCATAAAGTTAAAGATAGAGCTACCTTATGACCCAGAATATCCCACTACTTGGTATTTACCATAAAGATACAAATGTAGTGATTGGAAGGGCCAATGTCCACAATAGCCAAACTATGGAAAGAACCTAGATGTCCATCAACTGATGAATGGATAAAGAAGATGGAAAGACTATATATATATAACGGAATACTATGCAGTTATACAAAGAAATGAAATCTTTGGATAATCTTGCAATTTGTAATTACGTGGATAGAACTGAAGGGTATTAAGCTAAGCGAAATAAGTCAATCAGAGAAGGACAATTATTATATGATCTCTCTGATATGAGGAATTTGAGAGGTAGGGCAGGGGGTCATGGGGGGTAGGAAGGGAAAAAAAAACACAAGAGGGGATCAGGAGGGAGACAAACCATAAGGGACTCTAAAACTCATGAAACAAACTGAGGGTTGCTGGGGGGTGCGGGGGTAGGTATAGGCTGCCTGGGTAATGGACTTTGGGGAGGTTATGTGCTGTGGTGAGTGCTATGAAATGTGTAAGCATGATGATTCATAGACCTGTACCCCTGGGGCAAATAATACATTATATGTTAATCAAAAAGAAAATGTAAGAAGAATGAAATCATGTCAATCATCTTTTCTGACATCATGATATGAAACTAGAAATCAATTATAAGAGGAAAACTAGAAAAATCATAAATATATAGATATTAACCAACATGCTAAAAAAAACAACTAATGAATTAATGAAGAAATCAAAGGAAAATTGAACACAATACATTGAGTTTATGAAATAGAAAAGAAATCCAAAATCTATGGGACACATCACATTAATAAAAATCATTATCATCTCCACTGATACACAAAAAGATTTTGAAAAAAATCAGCATTTATTTATCATAAAACCTTCCACAAAATGGGTATAGACAGAACATATATCAACATAATAAAGGCCAGGTATGAAAACCTTATACTCAATAACAAAAACATCATACATCATACTCAATGACGAAAAGCTGAAGATCAACAAAAAGACATGGATGCCTACTCTCAGCACTTTTACTAGACATATTATTCAAAATCCTAGCACAATAATCAGACAAGAAAGAAAAGGCACCCAAAATAGTAAGGAAGAAGTAAACTGTCACCCTTTGTGGATGGCATGATGTCATACATAGAATATCCTATTCTCCACCAAAAATTGTTAAAAACAAATAAATGAATTCTGTCACATTGTAGGACACAAAATCAAGGATACAAAGCCAATACACAAAAATCTGTTGCATTTCTACATATTAATAATGAACTATCAGAAAGAAAAATTCAGAAAACAATCCCATTTATAATTGCACTACAAAGAATAAAATACCTAGGAATAAATTTAACCAGACACATGAAAGATTTGTATGCTGAAAACTACAAGACACTGATGAAAGAAATTTAAGATGACACAAATAAATGGAAATATAATCCAAACTCATGGATTATAAAAATTAGTATTTTTAAATGCCTATATTTCCCAAAGCAATCCATAGATACATGAAATTCCTATCAAAATTTTAGTGACATTTTTCATGAACTAGAACAAAGAATTCTAAAATTAGAAACCACAAAATATCCTTAATGGCCAAATGATCTTGAGAAAAAAAGAATAAAGTTGGGACGCCTGGGTGGCTCAGTTGGTTAAGCAGCTGCCTTCGGCTCTGGTCGTGATCCCAGTGTCCTGGGATCGAGTCCCACATCTGGCTCGTTGCTCTGCAGGGAGCCTGCTTCTCCCTCTGCCTCTGCTGCCACTCTGTCTGTCTGTGTTCACTTGCTCGTGCTCTCTCCCTCTCTCTCTCTCTCTCTCTCTGGCAATAAATAAATAAAATCTTAAAAAAAAAAAAAAAGAATAAAGCTGAGGGTTTCATAGTCCATGACTTCAAACTTCAAACTACATAGTTTGATTATAACTACACAGTTATAATCATCAATGTAATAACCTATTTAGCCAGAGCACTTCCATATGGTTAAATAATAATTTATTATTATTTTGTAAACCTGCCCCTGCCCCCCTTCCCCCAGGGGAATTACTTAAAAACAAGTCCCTGAAACCAGTCCTGGGTAACAAAGCCCCAAAACAAGGGTGGGTCAGGCCAGGTGGAGACATCTGATCAGTGTGTGTGTGGGGGTGTATACTGTCTCCCTAGTTACCAAGGTGTAACTTTGGGCACCTTTTGGGCACCAATTCTGACCAAGGTGATAGGCTGGTTCAAATATCTACTAGGGTAAATTGTAATTCAATTGGTCACTTATGTGTGACCTAACATGATTGTGCAGCTTTCTCTGTGTGTTATAATTTCATTGGCCACCTGTGCATGGCCAGGCCCAACCACATGGCCTTTGCCCTTAAAAGCTAGTCTCTGAAGTAGAGAGAGGTCACCCTCTCTGTAAGAGGCGTGGCCCCAAACTTTCAGTCTGATTCTTGATGCTTGGCGTGGAATAAAGCTTTGCTTGACCTTCGCTTTGTATCAGTCTCGCTCCTTTAATCACGGACCCATTATTGGGGGACCTAACAATGAAAGCAGTACAGTACTGGCCTAAAACAGACACACAGATCAATGGAACAGAACAGAGAGCCCAGAAATAAACTCACACATACATGGCCAATTAATTTACAACAAAGCCAAGAATACAAAATGGGAAGATGACAATTTTTTAATAAATGGTTCTGGGAAAACTGGACAGCTATATGCAAAAGAATGGAACTAGACCACTCTCTTACACCATATAAAAGTTTATTCAAAATGGATTCAAGATTTGAATGTAAGGCCTGAAACCATAAAACTCCCAAACAAAATATAAGCAGAACAGAAGTCATCAGAATTCCCTAAAATGGAGGTAGAGTAGGAGGACCCTAGGCTTATCTTGTCCCACAAACATAACTAGATAACCATCAAGCCATCATAAATAACCCAGAAATTTGCCTGAAGACTGATGGAAAAAAAATTCCACAACTAAAGGGAGAGAAGAGACCACATTGAAGAAGGTAGAAGTAGAAGTATGGAGACATGGTTCAGGGGAAAAATGGATTATGGCTGCTGCAGAGGGTAGGGAGTCCTGGTCCCATGGAGAAGGGTGAAAGAGAGAGGAACACAGGGAAACACACAAGGAGAATGTTTCCCTAAAGCCACTGGCTTGGAAAAGCAGAAGGGTTGAATTTCTTAGGTTCTTGTAGTCACGAAGGCTTCAAGTCTAAAGTTTTAATGGTCAGCAGGCTTGGCTGGGATAGAGACCTGAGAGTACTCCCCTACTCCTGGAGAAAAGGCAGGCAAACAATCCCAGGTCAGAGAGTAAGGAAACAGTGATTTGAAGAATGCTTGGAGCACACAGTGGGGAGATTATTCACTCAAGAGTGTCTGGGAGTGGGAGCATTCACAGAGATACCTTTCTGGGAACAGGGGTGTTGGCCAGTGCCATTTTCCTCCCCCACCTGTCAGCATTAACACAGAGCTACCAACAGGAGGCAGAGCAGTGCCAGCACTGGCTGCCTGACTTGGGACTGCTCTTCTCAGTCAAGCTTACCTCAGTCTCAAGGCGGTGGGCCCTCTCTCAGAAGACCAGCGCAACTTCCTGCCTACACCATGTCCCCCAAATGGAATTCTGCAGGGTCTCAGTTCTGATGGAGTTGGTATCAGGTATTATTTCACAAACAGACCTCAATGCTCCAGACCATGGGCGCTACATGACCACTTCTTCAGAGGGCTATTACTAGTAGGAGACATAACTGGCTTTTCTTTCTTTCTTTTTTTTTTTTTTTTTTTAAGATTTTATTTATTTATTTGACAGAGAGAAATCACAAGTAGACGGAGAGGCAGGCTTTTGGAAAGAGAGAGAGAAGGAAGCAGGCTCCCTGCCCAGCAGAGAGCCCGATGCGGGACTCGATCCCAGGAGCCTGAGATCATGACCTGAGCCGAAGGCAGCGGCTTAACCCACTGAGCCACCCAGGCGCCCCATAACTGGCTTTTCTAACACAGAGAAGAAGGCAGGTTCTTAGAAAAAATGCCAAGATGGAGGACTTTATCCCAAATGAAAGAACAAGATAAAACTGGGTATCTAAGTGAAAGAGATAGAAGTTAGAAGCCTGATGGAGAATTCAAAGTCTTAAGGATGTAAGGATGCTCACTGGGCTTGAGGAAAGAATAGAAGACATCAGTGAGATCCTTACAACAGAGATTTGAAAAGTTAAAAAAAAAAAAAAGAATCAGAGAAGAAGAATGCAATAAACAAGATTGGAAACAGGCTTGATGCAAAGAGCAGCAGGCTGGAAAAAGCAGAGGAATGAATTAGTGACATAGAAAAGAAATCATGAAAAATAATGAAGCTGAGAAAAAGAGAGAAAGAAGAATTATGTAACATGAGAACAGACTTAGGGAACTCTGTGACTCCATCAAACATAATAACATTCACATTATAGGAGTCCCACAAGAAGGGAAAGTAACAGGGACAGAAAGTTTATTTGAGGAAATTATAGCTGAAATTATAACTCCTTAATCTGGGAAAGGAAAGAGACATCCAAATCCAGGAGGCATTGAGAACTCACATCAAAATCAACAAAAGCAGACTAACACCAGAACATATTGTGATGAAATTTGCAAAATACAGTGATAAAGAAAAAAAAAAATCTTAAAAGCAGCAAGAAAAAAGAAGTCCTTAAATTACAAGGAAAGACCCATAAAGGTAGCTGGAGATTTCTCAACAGAAATTTAGCAAGCTAGAAGAGAGTGGCATGATATATTCAAAGTGCTAAATGTGAAAAATCTGCACCCAAAAATACCCTATCCAGCAAGGCAATCATTCAGAACAAGAGAGATTAAGACTATCCCAGACAAACAAAAACTGAAGGAGTTCAGACCACTAAAACAGCCCTGTAAGAAAAATTAAAGGGACTGAGTGCAAAGAAGAGACCAAAAGTGACAAAGAGAAGAAAGGGACAGAGAAAATCTCTAGAAACATTGACAAAACAAGTAGATAAATGGTATAAGCACATATCTATCAATAACTATGTATGTAAATGACTAAATGTTGTATGTAATTTTTTTTTACATTTTATTTTATCTTTTTTTTTTTTTTTTACATTTTACATTTTGTATGTAAATGGACTAAATGCTCCAATCAAAAGACATGCAGTGTCAGAATGGATTAAAAATCCAAGACCCAGCAGACAGCCTTTCTTCTGCTGTCCTGCGTGCCACTCCCTTGCCATGTATTCAATAAACTTCTATCTCCTTAAACAAAAACAAAAACAAGGCACATCTATATGCTGCTTATCAAAGATTCATTTTGGACCAAAAGAAATCTGTGAATTGAAAGTGAAGGAGCGGAGCAATATTTATCATGAAAATGGATGTCAAAAAAAGAAAAGAAAAGAAAAAAGAAACAAGAAAGAATAGCAATACCTACATTGGACTAACTAGACCTTTTTGTTCTTGCATTGTTTATATACTGCTTTGGTAACCAGGTAGCACTGACCTCATAGAATGACCTTAAATATGTTCCCTCTATTCCACTACTGCAAGATTTTGATGAAGATGGTCATTAATTACTTTTTTAAAGATTTTATTTATTTATTTATTTGTTTGACAGGCAGAGATCACAAGTAGGCAGAGAGGCAGGCAGAGAGAAAGGGAAGCAAGTGCCCTGCTGAACAGAGAGCTCAATGCAGGGCTCCATCCCAGGACCCTGGGATCATGACCTGAGCCGAAGGCAGAATCTTAATCCACTGAGCCACCCAGGCACCCCTAATTATTTAAATTATTAGTAGAATTCACCAATGAGATATGGTTTTGGGATTTTCTGTCCTGGGAGAGTTTTTTATTCCAAATTCAACTTTTATTCTTGTTATTGGTCCAAGAAGATTTCCTATTTCTTAGACTCAGGTTTTGGGATTCAATATTAGTAATGTAAAATTTGAGGAATTATCTTTTTTCCTTTTTTTCTAAGTTGACCTGATTTGTTAGTATATAATTGTTTATAGTATTGTTGTCACACTATATATTTCTGTGTTTTTCTATTGTATTGCTTTCTCTTCCAACTCTCATTTTGGTTTTTGAGTTTTCCCTCTCTTTTTTCCCCCCTTGGTTAATGTAGTTAAAGCATTGCAAATGTTTATATTTTTGGAAAAACTGGTCATTACTCTCAATGTTATGCTATTCTTTATCCTGGTTTCAATTTGTTTCTGACTTCTCTCAGTTCTTTTCATCCTCTACTAAATTTCACCTAATTTTTCTTCTTTTTCTAGTTACTTGTGGTGTAATGTTATTTGAACTCTTTTTTCTTAAGACTTTATGGCATAAATTTCACTCTAATATCCACTTTTACTGTATCACATAGGTTTTAGAATATTGTGTTTTCTTTTTTCTTTTGTTTGGGTAATATCTCATTTGCCTTTCAATTTATTTGGCCCAGTGCTTGTGCAGTAGTGTGTTATCTAATATTTACATACTAAATATTTAATATTTACCAAAAAAAAGAAAGAAAACATAGACAGTAAGCTCCTTGAAAATGGGTTTGCCATTGAGTTCTTGAATCTGACTCAAAAAGCAAA
This sequence comes from Mustela nivalis, assembly GCF_964662115.1. Taxonomy (NCBI): domain Eukaryota; kingdom Metazoa; phylum Chordata; class Mammalia; order Carnivora; family Mustelidae; genus Mustela; species Mustela nivalis. The sequence continues at coordinate 128,475,545 of NC_139021.1, forward strand.
ACCAACAAAAGAAAAAATAAACAAGTAGGACTATGTAAAACTACAAAGCTTCTGCATAGCAAAAGGAATCAACAAAATGAAAAAGGAATCTACTAAATTAGAGAAAATATTTGCAAATGATATATCTGATAAGGGATTAATATCCAAACAATATGAAAAGCTCATGCAACTCAACACCCCCCAAAACAAAACTTTATTTAAAAATGGGCATTTACCTAAAGAAAATGAGAACACTAATTTGAAAAGATATATGCACCCTTATGTTCATTGCAGTATTAGTTACAATAGCTAAGATATGAAAGCAACTTAATTGTCCACTGATAGATGATGGATAAAGAAAATGTGAAATGTGAAAATGAATTATTACTCAGACATAAAAAAAAAATGAAACATTGTCATTCCTAACAACATAGACAGGGCTGGAGAGTATTATGCTAAGTGAATGAGTAAGAGAAAGACAAATGCTTTACAATTTCACTTACGTGTGGAAAACAAAACACATGAATGAACAAAGCAAAATAAAACCCATAGATACAGAGAACGGATTGCTGGTTATCAGAGGGGAAGGTGATTGATGGGTGGGTGAAAAGGGTGAAGGTCAATTGTATTATGATTAATGGTAACTAGACATTTTAGTGTATACAAATATTATATTATTATGTTGTATATCTGAAACTAATATATACCAAATTTACCTCAGTAATAAAACAAATAAACAAAAACAGTATGATACTGGCATAAAAACAAACATCTAGAGCAATGGAATGGACCAGAGAACCAGAAATCTATGCATCTCCACTTAACTGATCTTTGACAAAGGTGTCAAAAACACTCAATGAGGCATGGGTACTCTCGTCAACAAATGGTGCTGAGATAACTGGATGTCCAAAAGCAAAAAGATGGAATTGGACCCTATCTCACAATTCATGTTGATTTTTGCACACAAAAATCAACATGAATTAAAAATTTTAAGACCTGAAAATATAAAATTATTAGAAGAAAACAGGGAAACAACTCCCTGACATTGGTCTTGGCAGTGGTTTTGGATATAACACTAAAACATGGGTAACAAAAGTGAAAATAGACATGTGAGATTGCATTAAACTAAAACAAAACAGAATAAAACTACACAGACAGGAAACAATCAGCAAGGTGGAAAGAACCTGTGGTATGGGGGAAAATATTTGCAGACCATACATCTGATAAAGTGTTTATATCCAAAGTATATAAAAAATTTATACAACCCAAATGTAAGAAATTAATACAAGCTGAATAACATTTTTTCCAGGGAAAACATTCAGATAGCTGACAGGCATATGAAAATGTGCTCAACATCATTAAGTATCAGGAAAATACAAATCATACATCTCATACTTGTTAGTATGTTTAATGTAAAAAAGACAGAAGATAACCAGACATAACCAGCCTGGGTGGCTCAGTGGGTTAAAGCCTCTGCCTTTGGCTCAGGTTATGATCCCAGGGTCCTGGTATCAAGCCCCGCATTGGGCTCTCTGCTCAGCAGGGAGCCTGCTTCCTCCTCTCTCCCTGCCTGCCTCTCTGCCTACTTGTGATCTCTGTCAAAATAAAAAAAAATAAAAAATAAAAAAATAAAGAAAAAGAAATTTGTTGAAAGTAGATCTTTTGTGTTCTCACTACCAAAAAGAAAAGAAAAATGTAGCCATGTGAGGTGACACTAACCAGTGTTAGTGAGGATGAAGAGAAAAGGAAACTCACATTGTTAGAAAAATGCCCATTGATATAGCCACTATGGAAAATAGTATGCAAATAAATACAGCATAATCACACTCATATGTAGAATTTAAGTTGAATCCACAGAAGCAAAGAGTAGAATGGTGGTTGTCAATGGCTGGGAAGTAGGGGAAATGAAGAGATGTTGGCCAAAGGGTACAAGTTTCAGTTATGCAGGATGAATAAGTTCCAGTGTATGGTATAATAACTACAGTTATTATTATGACAATATATAGTAGTATTAGAAATAGAAATTTGCGAGGCGCCTGGGTGGCTCAGTGGGTTAAAGCCTCTGCCTTTGGCTCAGGTTATGATCCCAGGGTCCTGGTATCAAGCCCCGCATTGGGCTCTCTGCTCGGCAGGGAGCCTGCTTCCTCCTCTCTCCCTGCCTGCCTCTCTGCCTACTTGTGATCTCTGTCAAATTAAAAAAAATAAAAAATAAAAAAATAAAGAAAAAGAAATTTGTTGAAAGTAGATCTTTTGTGTTCTCACTACCAAAAAGAAAAGAAAAATGTAGCCATGTGAGGTGACACTAACCAGTGTTAGTGAGGATGAAGAGAAAAGGAAACTCACATTGTTAGAAAAATGCCCATTGATATAGCCACTATGGAAAATAGTATGCAAATAAATACAGCATAATCACACTCATATGTAGAATTTAAGTTGAATCCACAGAAGCAAAGAGTAGAATGGTGGTTGTCAATGGCTGGGAAGTAGGGGAAATGAAGAGATGTTGGCCAAAGGGTACAAGTTTCAGTTATGCAGGATGAATAAGTTCCAGTGTATGGTATAATAACTACAGTTATTATTATGACAATATATAGTAGTATTAGAAATAGAAATTTGCGAGGCGCCTGGGTGGCTCAGTGGGTTAAAGCCTCTGCCTTTGGCTCAGGTTATGATCCCAGGGTCCTGGTATCAAGCCCCGCATTGGGCTCTCTGCTCGGCAGGGAGCCTGCTTCCTCCTCTCTCCCTGCCTGCCTCTCTGCCTACTTGTGATCTCTGTCAAATTAAAAAAAATAAAAAATAAAAAAATAAAGAAAAAGAAATTTGTTGAAAGTAGATCTTTTGTGTTCTCACTACCAAAAAGAAAAGAAAAATGTAGCCATGTGAGGTGACATATATGTTATTTATCTTGATTGTGGTAATCTTTTCACAATTATATGTATATCAAAACATTGTGCTGTACTCTGAAACATATATAATTATATATATGTATATATATAAAATAACATATAAATTTTTATTTCTAAGGCCAGCAAAATTTAAAAAACACACAAAAATAAAGAAATAATAATTTTACATGCAAAATGTTTCTAAAATAACACAACATTGAATGAGTCTAAGGATGATGCATCTATCCAGAAAGTCAATCCAAGGATGGCCTTTTTTTTTCTTTTTATAAGATTTCAAGACACTCTCAAAAATTTCTCTAAGTTTACTTTTAAGGTTAACAATAGTAATCATTAACTCTTCACTATATTCAAGACACTTTTCTAAATGTCAGCTGTGATTTAAAGCCTAAAACAACCCCTTTATTAACCTGTTAAAACTTCGTTGAATAGTTTAGACAAAGAAGAGTCAGGAATCTTGTCCCCGGTAATTGTGCTAATATATAGCAGGATAGAGATTTGCACGCATACTGCTGGTATGTAGAATCTATACTTCTACCTACTCTACTGTATTATATTGAGGAAGCCTCTGCCCATGTGACTACTGTTTTGAGAGTGAAGATGTAGAACATCTCTATCATCACAGAAACTTCTTTTGGATAATTATTTTTTTTTAGAGTTATTTGTTTTTTAGGGAGAAAGTGGGGGGGAGCGGTGAAGGAAGAAAGGGAGAGACACTTCAGCACACTGCGTGTGGGCTCGATGTCATGACCCTGAGACACTACATGAGCTGAAATCAAGTAGTCAGTAGCTTAACCAACTGCGCCACCCAGGCGTCCTTGCATAGTAATATTCTATAGTGAGATTCCATCACACTACTGTTTCACATTCAGTGAATGGGATATCAAAGACAATGAGAAAGCTAGCTCACACTACTTGGCCTAAGAAAAAAGGGCCCAAACCATAGTTCCCATTTATATGGATGTGAATCCCAAAGTACATCTCTAATCTAGATATTTTTCCTGAATTCTAGAACTCTGTATCCAACTGCCCACTGAAAAATTCTATCTGAGGCTTTCATAACACTTCAAATTCATCCTGCAAGAACACCCACTAAAGAGTTTTTTCCCATCTACCAAACAAATGTGCTGCAATAGTACCTGAATACTCCCTATCAAAACTTTCAATCTGTTACTACAATCTCTATAATAGTGAAACTGCTACCATCATCTTCCTGTGCAGATCCTGGCTAAAAAAGACAAACATAAAATCATGTAAAGGTCTAGTTTTCACTGTCATGTAAGATAATGTGAGAAAGATCTGGGATATTTCAAGAAAAATACAACACAGCCTTTTCATTATTGCTACATGATTACATTTTAACTCCTCTAAAGGTCTTTTGCTAATAAACTAATATTAGCTCCAATTAAAACAAAATCTTTCAGAAGCAAATGTTTAATTTCTGAAGTACAGATGGAAACTACTACTTTTTCACTCTAACAGCATAAACGAACTATTCAAAGCTGACATGTAATACATTTCTCATTTCATTAGCTTAAACATCAGCTGTGGGTGTGCTTTACTCATACTATGGACATATGGTTGCTTGGATCAGACTAGAAGTGATTTTTTTTAATGCTTTCAAGAAAATACAAAGTGAGCATAATTAAGTAGCCAGTTAATGGTAATTTAGAAGGAACAACAAATTGACAAACCTGCCCTGAATCCATAATCTACCTAAGTTTCAAGAAAGTGAGCTGTACACATTATATACCATGATGTTATACAATGATTGATCCAAAAAGGAGGGGAGTACCTTAAACAAATTCCCTCTAATCAATGGACATGCCAGGTGGTATAAACTGTTCTGAACTCTAGCGCATAGATTTATTAAACAAAGGTGGCCTTTGGTTCAATACATTCTAAGCTTCAAAACTTAAAGTATCTTGTCTATTTTACACTGCCAAATTCTAAACCAGTTCTGACCTCTTTCGAGATGTGTACTTTCCCCATTCACTTTACTCACAATATACAGAATAATAGCTAACATTTATTGAGTGCTTACTTATCTTGGCACTGTGCTAAGTATTTTATAAGCATTGTCTCATGGAATACAGCAGGCCTGTAAGACAGGAACTATTGCTATCCTGATTTTACTGATGAGGAAACTGAGATCATACAGGTAATAAATGGGAGTTGGCAACTGAGACTGCAGAGCTTGCTCTCTAAACCCCAATACTGCACTGTTTCCTTTTGATAAGTAAAATCCCTGAGGTTTCTGCATTTCAGTGTTCCTGAAAGAATGAATGCTAGTTTTCTGGCAATAAGTATAACAAATTTGAAGAGCTGGCTTTGCCTGGGCCTTGAGTCTCTCACCGGTAGTAACCCAGGAATATCTCATTTCTTCTTAAACCTTGCTAAAATTATTATGTGCATTTGAAAGTAGGTGAGGATACATAATTATAGAAAAAAATAGGTCAGAAAAGAATTCAGACTCATTACAGGTAATGACTTAAAATTGTGTCACCAAGTTATGTTTTCTATCATTTGTAAAACTCAGATTAAAATATTTCTAATTATATCATTATCTTTCCAAGTTACTAATGGTAGAGGAATTTGGCTTTGAGAGTTCACATAACATTATGTCATCATTTCTTTATGCTAAATAATTGAGAAGGAATTAATAATAGCAGAAAGTACAATAAAACATACACATAACTTCTATAAATGCCTCATAGTCTTCATTTCTTTTATTTGTTGAAAAAACATTGATTATTGTAGTTCATGTTTCCTTGATATTTAGGAATCCAATGTTATATATCAAAAATGTGCTTTGTTCCTCACAAATTATATAGCATAAAGTTCAATGATTGATGAGAATTTTGCCATTTTCACATGAGAAAATTCAGGATTAGAGTTGACTGAGTGCTTTATGACACACCACACATTTAACAAGACCTCACTATTCCACTCTAAATATACCTTTCAAATACCTGAAATATGTCCAAAAAATAAAAAATAAATTAAATAAAGACAAAAGCCTTTGTTATAGTTTCATGACACTGACAATTGTTTCCCCTTCTGGCAGAGATTTTTTTCTACATATGAAACTCTGGATCACTTTATTATCCAGCAGAGCCAGCTTCTGATACCTCTAGAGACTTAGAGACTTAGTTCCTTTCCCTGGACCTAAAATTTTAAGAAATTTGATGTATTTAAATTATATATTAATATTAAGAAATAATGTACCTAGATTTAAATGCTTTAGAAACTAGTCAATGATTACTTAATATAAAAATTTACCTCTTTCATAATTCATATCATTTTCAAATTGGTTTATACCACAATAACTGGTTAAATAAATACAATCATTTAAATATTTAAAGTTAGACATGACTCAAAGAATGTTCTGTGATGACCCTTGCTTGCTTATGTACCACTTTATTTTAATGGAATTTAAAAAAAGAAAAGCCCTCTTTAAAAGTTCTTTTGTGGGGGACATTAATTTTCTTTGTATTTTTCAATACACATTTTCAAATATTTATTAATATAATTTCCTACTTCTCAAAAATCCATCAATCTAAATTCTTACCAGCTGTGATAGCCAGCCCGCAACATGACCCCCCCCGTGATCCCAGCCTCCTGGTATTCATGTCTTTCTGTACTTTTTGCTACACTGTACCAGATCTGTGTATCCCATAGAATGTAGCATTAAGTGATGGTGTGTTGCTTCTTAGAGTATGTTAAAAAATACATTAAGGATTCCATCCTAGTCATTCTCTTTCTCACCTATTGTATGCTCTTGGAACTTCAGCTATTATGTTGTAAACAGCCCTATAAAGAGGCCCACAAAGCAGTGAACTGACACTGTTAGCCAACCACTAGCAAGCTTATGAGGCCTCAGGTCAAGAGCCATATGAGTGAGCTTAGAAGAGGATCTTCTAGAAGATTTATAGCAATACATCCTACCAAGAAACAAGAAAAACCTCAAATAAACCATCTAACCTTACTAGAAGCCAGGAAAAAAGAACAAACAAAACCCAAAACTGGTTGAAGGTAGGAAATAATAAAGATCAGCGAATAAATGAAATAGAGACTACATTTTTTAAAAAATTAAAAGAATAAAATGAAGAGTTGCTTCTATAAACAATTATATGTCAACAAATTATACAATCTAGAAGTGGGTAAATTCCTAGAAACATACAATCTTCTAAAACTGAATCAAGAAGAAATAGAAAATGTGAATGGACAGATTATTAGAAATGATATGAATAAGTAATCAGAAAACTCCCAACAAATGACAGGCTAGGACTAGATGGTTTCAGAGATGAATTATATGAAGCATTTAAAGGACAGTTAAACTGAAGGGAAACGAATGTTTCCAAAGTCCATGTAAAGGCTAACATTACCAATACCAAACAAGGTAACACACAAAAAAAGAACATTAGAGGCCAATACCTGTGATTAACATGGATGCAAAAAACCTCAAAAATTTTTAGCAAACTGAATTTAATGATATACTAAAAGGATCATACCATGATCAATTAGAATTTAGTCCAAGGATGTAAGCATGATTCAACATCCACAAATCAAGTGACACACCACATTAACAAAATGAAGGATGAAATTCATGTAATCATCTCAATAGATACAGAAAAGTACTTCACAAATCCAAAATCCATTTGTGGTTGAAAACTGTCAACAAAGTGGATACACAAGGAACATATCATAATATAGTAACAGTGATATATGACAAACTTTCAGGTAACATTACACTCAAAGGTAAAAAGCTAGAAGCTTTTCTTCCAAGATTAGAAATAAAACAAGGATGTCCACTCTTAGCACTTTTATTCAATATAGTGTTAGAAGTCATAGCCAGAACAATTAGACAAGGATGAGAAATTAAAGGCATCCAAATTGGTAAGGAAGAAGCAAAACTCACTCTTTGCAGATGACACAATACCATACATATAGAAAACCCTAAAGGTGCCACCAAAAATAAGTCTTAAAGTTTATTAGCTTTCAGTAAAGCTATGTGATACAAAATCAATACACAAAAATCTGTTGCATTTCTACACATTAATAATGAACTATCAGAAATAAAAATTTAGAAAACAATCCAATTTATAATTGAACCATATTAATTAGTAAATAAAAAATCTAAGAATAAATGTAACCAAGGAGGTGAAAGACTTGTACATTGAAAACTACAAGATACTGATGAAAGAAATTTCATGTGACACAAATAAATGGAAAGATATCCCATGCTCATGAATTGTAAGAATTAACATTATTAAAATGTCCATTCTACCCAGAGTAATCTACAGATTCAATGTAATCCCTATCAAAATTTCAATGACATTTTTTACAGAACTAGAACAAAGCATTTTAAAATTTGTATAGAATCATAAACCTCCCCAAATATCCAAAGCAATCTTAGGAGAACAAAGCTGGAGGTATCATGCTCCCTGATTTCAAACTATACTACAAAGTAATAGTGAAAGAGTATGGTACTGCCACAAAAACAGACCCATAGATCAATAAGACAAAATAGAGAGCCCAGAAATAAACCTATGCTTATATGGTCAATAAATTTATAATGAAAAGGCAAAAATATACATTGAGGAAAGACAGTCTCTTCAATTAAAGCTGTTGGAAAAACTGCAGAGTTACATGCAAAAGAATGGAACTAGACCACTTTCTTATACCATACACAAAGATACACTCAAAATCGATTAGAGACCTAAATGTGAGACCTAAAATCACAAAATTCCTAAAGGAAAATAGACAGTAAACTCTTGGACATCTATCTGTCTTAGCAATTTTTTTTTTAATCTTTCTCCTCAGGCAAGAATAACAAAACAAAATTAAATGGGATTATGTCATACTAAAAAGCTTTTGTATAATGAAGAAAACCATCATTAAAATGAAAAAGCAACCTACTGAATGGAAGATCTTTACAAATGATATATCCAATTAGGTGTTAGTATCCAAAATACATAAAGAGCTCATACATTTTAACTCCAAACAAACAAACAAACAAACAATCTGACTTAAAAATAGATAGAGGACCTGAACAGACATTTTCCCAAAGAAGACATATAGAGGGCCAACGGATAAATAAAAAGATGCTCAGCATCACTGATCATCAGGGAGATGCAAATCGAAATCACAATGAGATATTACCTCACAGCTGTCAGAATGGCTAACAACAAAATAAAACACCAAAAAATAATGAATATTAGTGAGAATGTAGAGAAAAAGGAACACTGTTAGTGGAAATGTAAATCAATGCAGCTCTATAAAAAGTAAAATGGAAGCTCCTCAAAAAATTAAAAACAGGTCTACCATATGATCCATCATTTCCACTTCTGGATACATATTTAAAAAAATGAAAACAGTAATTCTAAAAGATATAGTCACCCTTATGTTCACTGTAATATTATTTACAACAGCAGCCAAGATATGAAACCAACCTAACTGCCCATCAATAGATGAATAGTTAAAGAAGATGTAGTACATACATACAATGAAATATTACTCAGACATAACAAAGAATAAAATCTTGCAATGTGCAAAACATGTATGGACCTAGAGAGTATAATGTTAAGTGAAATAAGTCAGGCAGAGAAAGACAATTACCATATGCTTCCTTTATATATGAAATCTAAAAAAATTAAAAATAAATTAAAAAAAAAGAAAGCAGACTCATATATACAAAGAACAAATTGGTAGTTAACAGAGGGCAGTAGGGGAGGGAAATGGATACAATAGGTGAAGACGATTGAGAGGTACAAACATCCACTTATAACAGGCATGCAAAGTACAGCATAGGGAATATAGTCTTTAATGTAATAACTTTATGTGATGATGGAATGTAACTAGATGTCATGTGATCAATTCATAATGTACATAAATGTCAAATTGCTATGTTGTACACATGAAACTAATATTATATTGTATGCCAACTATACGTCAATTAAATAAAAAAATGGATCTTCTAGTTTCACTCAAACCTTCAGATAACTTCCGCCTCAGATGAAATCTTACTGTAATGTTATGAGAGACTCTGTACCAGAATACTCAGCTAAAAGTTACTTATGGATTTCTAACTCTCAGAATATGTGTAATAATGAATGTTCACTATTCTAATTTGCTAAAATTTAGAGTAATTTGTTTCACAATGGGTACTACTCACTAAGAAAGTTCTAAGAGAATACATTAGTTTTGGTTGATGTAAATGGAATTATATTGTATATATAATTTTACTCAGTATTAAATTTATACAATTTGCCTCCCAAGATTACATGTGGTTTTAGGTTATTTGTTCTTATTTATTTTTTATTTTTTTATTATTTTATTATGTTCAATTACCCAACATATAGTACCTCATTAGTTTTTGATGTAGTGTTCAATGATTCATTAATCTTCTTATTATATAATATCTCATTATACAAATATACCATAATTTATTTATCTATTCTATGGTTAATGGACATTTGGATACTATTTTGGCACTATCATATATAAGGGTACTATGAACACCTTAGTACATGTTTTTTGGTACTAGAAATATATGTACATATTTTCAGGGAATATGCCTGTCAGTGTAAATTTCTGGGTCACTATATATATATATATATATATATATATATATATGACATGTTACTAGACACTGATAGTTTCCAAAGTGGTTGGGACAAATTTTACTCCTATCAACAATGTCTGGGAGTTCTAGTTGATCTATGACCTAACATTTGGCATATTCCTTCTTTTACATTTTAGTCTTCCCACATCCCTTTTAATATCTCTATCAGGTATACAGATATACTGGCTAAGCTTCCAGATTAATTTCATCTTGAGTTTGAACTATTAAAATTTCTTCTTTCAGAATCACCTACCAACCTATCTATCACTCCAGATTATCTTTTAATCTCCTCAGTTTCTACCATCAAGAAAAACACAAGAGGGAAAGAAAAAAAAAGGGGGTGGGGAGAGCTCCAAGTTCTGTAGCTCTAGCAAAACAAAGTCCAGAGTGTAGGTGGTATATTGGGCCATAGGAGTATCACCGGTGGTGTTCGGGTGTTCCTTCATACATTGCTGGAAATTTCCTGGGTGAGAACAAAAAGAGATGATCCCAGCTCTCCAAACTCTCTTTCCACCTATGATTATATGGCTGAGTAGAGCCCTTTCCCCGACCCTGTTGACCTTGTAACGTGTGTGTGTGTGTGTTTAAGATTTTATTTATTTGAGAGAGAGAGAGATAGTGAGACAGAGCAGGAATGGGGAGGAATGGGAGAAGCAGGCTCCCTGCTAAGCAGGGAGCCAGATGTGATACACCAACCTCAGGACCCTGGGATCATGACCTGAGCTGAAGGCAGACCCTTAACCAATTGAGCCATCCAGATGTCCCTTCCTGGAAACTTTGTACCCATTCTTCAGATTCAATTTTGATATTAGTTCTTTGAGAAACTTTCCCTGATTACCATCCCAACCCATACCACCAGCTGCATTAGGTTATCTTGTCTCTTGGACATGCCAGCACATCAGATATACATTTGTGACATATCCTATGTCTCTAAATATATGTGTTTTCCTCTACTCAGCTACTTCCAAAAACCTTCCACAGAACCCTTAAGAAGAGAAACTCTGGGCTCCTGGGTGGCTTAGTCAGTTAAGCCTCCAAACCTTCATTTCCATTCAGGTCATGATATCACGCATTGTGGGATCAAGCACTGACCAGGGCTCCTTGCTTAGCAGGGAAGTCTGCTGGGGAGTCTGGCCCTCCTTCTCCCACTGCCCCTCCCCCTGCTCTCACTCTCTCTCCCTCTCTAATAAATAAATACATCTAAACATACACACACAGAGACACACACACAGAAGATCTGCCAAGTCACTATTGTTTCTTTAGGAAAGTACTAGGTACCATAGTCATAATTCAAACTCAGGAACTCAGTCTGTATCGAATTACTAGTACTTGGATTCAAGGATAACCTTTCTGAAACATACTCTCAAACATTATAGAACAATGAGGATAAAGAGAAGAACTATATCTTTAAGAGAGATAACTTCATTATTTAAGTATTAAATTCAGATTGGTAATAGATTTTCATGAGCAACACTGGATAATGAAGGGGGAAAAGAGATGAAGCAATATACTCAAATTATAAGAAGAATTTATTTTAAAGATTTATTTATTTATTTGACAGAGAGAGCACAAGCAGGGGGAGCAACAGAGAGAGAGGGAGAAGCTGGTTCCCCACTGAGCAGGGAGTCCAATGTGGGGCTCCGTATCAAGACCCTGGGATCATGACCTGAGCCAAAGGCAGACACAACTGACTAAGCCACCCAGGCACCCCAAGGAGAAATTATTTTAAACTTGAAATTAAATACTCTGCCAATTCATTAATTAAGTAAACCATGGGATAAAAATTATTTTAAGCATGAACAAAATGTTTGATTTCCATGAACTCTTCAATAGGAAGATTACCTGTCAACATAGCAAAATAAAAGGGGAATCCCAAAGAGCAAGCCAGGACAGCTGAGGAAGTAGCTGTTAGAAAATCAGTGTAATAAATACTCCAAGAATATGTATGTTTGTTGTGACAGTGAGACAGTAAGTAAACATGTAGGTATTTACGGGAGCCAGGGTTCTCATTATGAAATAATGAAGGTACTCCTAAGGGATAGGGATAAGACAAAGGAGAATTCTATGGGATGAGATTGCATGGGAGATGTCATCATAAACTTGATCAAATATAGCAATACAGTCAATATTTTACCATTTGTCTAAAAATGAAGGGAAAATCAGAAAACTACATCTCAATCTGCTTATTTTCACACACATTATTAAAAAGACTCACATGAAGAATTGCTAAAAAAAATAAGGAAACATTATTTACAAGGGGTAAGAATAAGGTAAATGGGACAGTAGAAGAAGTTGTTACGTGTATTTTTAACTTTTGTAAGCATGTTAAGAGTCTACAATTTCAAAAAATAAAATTGACAACAATGACATGGGTATGGGAAGGAAACAGACAACCAAATGCAAATAACAAATGAACAAATGATATTTTTTCCTGAATTTTCAAGTTGTGTACCATTGCATTACTTCCATTGACTACTTTCTAAAACTGTGCTGTCCAATACAGTAGCTACTAGCAATATACTGCTATTCAACTTTATATTACAGTAAAACAAAATAAATACAATTAAAATTCACTTCCTCAATCACTCTAGCTTACTACATGTACTACATTTTAGACAGTGTAGATGTAGCCCATCATTGAAAAATCTTTTGCTGAATAGCACTGCTCCAAATATTTGCAAATCATTTATTTGTTGCACCTGCCCTCTCTGGGACACTGGTTTAAATGCTTGAAGAGTGAAATGAGTATCATCTCTGGTTTTTCTGTGTGTATTTCAACAATGTAAGTTATCACCTTAAAAAAATTAAAAAAAAAAACAAACCTCTGTCATACCCAGATAGGTCATGGCTATAGCAAAATTATATATCAGATTCTATCCACTGATACCATTTTCAGCTTTGCTAGACACTATATGTCCATCTTGGTATAAATCTAGGTAATTACATAAACAAGAAATATATTTTTTACTTGTGCTTTTAGAAATTATAGATGATTTTTTATATTAATTGTGCTAATCCTATGAAGGTCATGGAATTCCACATCTACTGAAATATATGTTAAGAATGACTAGAATTTCAGTTCCAACTTGTTACTTTGACTTTAACAGAATTTTAGTTACTTTTAGTGAGTTACATTGCTACAGATTGTAGAATAAATTTCATTGATAGTAATGATTTTACTTTCCCTATAGTAGTTGAATATCACATGGTTCATAAAAGTTTCCTATGTTCAGGTGTACAAGACTAAGATTTTTAAAAATTAATTAATTTACTTATTTGAGATAGAAGAGCAAGAGAAAGCATGAGCAGGGAGAGAGCAGAGGGAGAGGGTAAAGCAGTATCGCAGCTGGCCAGAGAGCCTTACTTGGGGCTCAATCCTAGGACCCTGGGAACATGACCTGAGCTGAAGGCAGATGCTCAAGCAAATGAGCTACCCAGGCACCCCCAAGATTAAGATGTTTAAAGAACAAATTCATCTTTTGGTATAATATTCATTTATCTTAAATCTTACTATTATACTTAATATCTGAAAGATGTCACAGTGCCCCCACTTAATTTGGTTTAAACATATATTTAATTCATGCAATAGATATTTCTCCAGAATAGAAATTGATTACGAACATCTTGAGTGAGAGAGCCTGCTGTATTGAATTAGTCCTTTTACTAATATTTGTTGAAAGTATAAAGGAAAATCATACTTTAAAAGCAGTAGGAAGCTCACCATTTAAGGCAACTGAAGTGACTTCTTTCATAAATTTCATCCCCTATTATCTTTTTTTTTGGTAAAATTATATTTATGTACATTAGTTCACAAACACTATTTTAAATAAGCCTACCAGAGTACATAGGATTTATATGCTTAAAAATTGTTAAATAGTTATAGGATTCCAGAAAACCTCTTTATCAGTGTAAGCCAGAATTATGAAAAGTCAGCTAAATAATCTTTTCTAAAGCAGCTACATTTCTTTTGTAAAATGAAGAAATTGCTCTAGTTCTAGCATAGACATTCTCTGGATTCATAGATCTACTAACAATCATGTATCCTATTCACTTTCTCTGGGTATATTTGGTTATAAGTAGAAAGACACTTGAAAAAAATTAATGAATGGATAGGAGGATGAGTAGATGGATGGATGGGGGATGGGTAGATGAAAAACAGGTTGGGTCATTGGAAGTAAAGTTGGATGGATAGATACATGGATGTCAGAATGTGTGACTGGATGGAAGGAAAGATTTATTTTTATAACTTTTCAACTTCAAAAAAATTCAAAGAAGCTTTAAAATGAGATAAGGGTACAGTAAGTTTTTAAAACTTTAAACAAGGTCAATTTATTAGGAACATAAAAAATTAGGGAATAAAAGCATAATAATAAAAAATTCTAGAGTTAAGGTACAGCAATTAAGTATAAAACCGATCTCTTGCATTCCAAACAAAAATGAAACAAAGAGTTATGTGGTTCATAGTAGCTATTAAAAAGAAGACTGAGTTCCTAGAAATTTTTGTTGGCGGCAACCTAAAAAGACTTTTCCTCCTAGTCACTGTATACTAAGGCGAATGAGTGCATCACTTAGTTATTTGTAGTTTTCATTATTAAATAACATAATGAACAATGGCCTTCACAAATAGTATTACAAAAGGGTGCAAAAACATCCTTCATAAAACTATTTTATATAATATCAGCATTATCTTCAGAAAGTTAAAATGCTAGAATTTTGGTTTGCATTTTTTTTTTTTGGTTTTCTGATATAATACGGAAATAGGACTTAGAAAATTTTGATTTTAGAGAGAAATTTAATGGATAAATGAGTGAATAATATCAGCATGACTTTTGACAGCAATGAATCAAAAGTATTTGAAATTGATTCTCAACAGTAAGTTAGTTCTTGAAGAATGGGCATTCAGGATTATCAGGCAAAAGAACTTCCATTTGTTTTAGATACTAAGTGTTGGCTGGAAAGATTGATGTTTTCTTGAGAAAGTGAAAGTGACTTGTATTCTTGCTGTAGAAAGCCTCAGATATCTAAGTTCCACGATATGATGATCTATCTGAAAGAGGGCACTACAATATTTGATACAAAATATAATTGTTCTAGGAAAAAGGAGCCAACAAATATTTACTGATTATTTACTAAGTACCAATAACTTTACCAGTGTTTCACACCTGTTGGAGGAAGTAACATTAGGCAGTAATACGGCTAGATTTGTAGTCAAACTACCTAGTTGGAGGTCACTTTCTTCTTTGCATTTTATATATATTGTGTTCTCTAGAGCTGTGCAAAGCTGTAGTAGCTCTGAGAAAATAGTATACTCTTTCCTCAGTAAACTTTACTATAAAGTAATGAGTGTTTTTTTAATTTTACCTTAGACCAGAATCACCTGGAGGGTCCATTAAAACACAGACAGCTGGTTGCCACCTACAGAGTTCCTGGTTCAGTAGGTCTGATATAGAGCAGAATTTGAATTTTAACAAGTTCCCAAATGATGTTAATGCTACTGGTGCAAGGATCACACTTTGAGAATCACATGTAGTAGATACAATTGCTTGGCTCTCTGACACTTATTATCAACATCCTTGCTAGAAAAATAGAAAAACTGAAAAATAAATAAATAAATTGGGGCAGCTGGCTGGCTCAGTCTGTAAAGCATGCAACTCTTGAGCTGAGAGTTATAAATTGGAGCTCCACATTGGGTGTAAAGTTTACTTAGAAGTAAAATCTTTATGTCTTCCTCAATTTCTTTCATGAGGAAGACACAAAGAAATGGAAAAATGTTCCATGCTCCTGGATTGGAAGAATAAATATTGTGAAAATGTCTATGCTACCTAAAGCAATCTACACATTTAATGCAATTCCTATCAAAGTACCATCCATCTTTTTCAAAGAAATGGAACAAATAATGCTAAAATTTATATGGAACCAGAAAAGACCTCGAATAGCCAAAGGGATATTGAAAAAGAAAGCCAACGTTGGTGGTATCACAATTCCGGACTTCAAGCTCTATTACAAAGCTGTCATCATCAAGACCCAGCATGGTACTGGCACAAAAACAGACACATAGATAAATGGAACAGAAGAGAGAGCCCAGAAATAGACCCTCAACTCTATGGTCAACTAATCTTCGACAAAGCAGGAAAAAATGTCCAATGGAAAAAAGACAGCCTCTTCAATAAATGATGCTGGGAAAATTGGACAGCCACATGCAGAAAAATGAAATTGGACCATTTCCTTACACCACACACAAAAATAGACTCAAAATGGATGAAGGACCTCAATGTGCGAAAGGAATCCATCAAAATTCTTGAGGAGAACACAGGCAGCAACCTCTTCGACCTCAGCCACAGCAACATCTTCCTAGGAACAACGCCAAAGGCAAGGGAAGCAAGGGAAAAAATGAACTATTGGGATTTCATCAAGATCAAAAGCTTTTGCACAGCAAAGGAAACAGTTAACAAAATCAAAAGACAGCTGACAGAATGGGAGAAGATATTTGCAAATGACATATCAGATAAAGGACTAGTGTCCAGAATCTATAAAGAACTTAGCAAACTCAACACCCAAAGAACAAATAATCCAATCAAGAAATGGGCAGAGGACATGAACAGACATTTCTGCAAAGAAGACATCCAGATGGCCAACAGACACATGAAAAAGTGCTCCATATCACTCGGCATCAGGGAAATACATATCACCTCACACCAGTCAGAATGGCTAAAATCAACAAGTCAGGAAATGACAGATGCTGGCGAGGATGCGGAGAAAGGGGAACCCTCCTACACTGTTGGTGGGAATGCAAGCTGGTGCAGCCACTCTGGAAAACAGCATGGAGGTTCCTCAAAATGTTGAAAATAGAACTGCCCTATGACCCAGCAATTGCACTACTGGGTATTTACCCTAAAGATACAAACGTAGTGATCCAAAGGGGCACGTGCACCCGAATGTTTATAGCAGCAATGTCCACAATAGCCAAACTATGGAAAGAACCTAGATGTCCATCAACAGATGAATGGATCAGGAAGATGTGGTATATATACACAATGGAATACTATGCAGCCATCAAAAGAAATGAAATCTTGCCATTTGCGACAACATGGATGGAACTAGAGCGTATCATGCTTAGCGAAATAAGTCAAGCAGAGAAAGACAACTATCATATGATCTCCCTGATATGAGGAAGTGGTGATGCAACATGGAGGCTTAAGTGGGTAGGAGATGGATAAATGAAACAAGATGGGATTGGGAGGGAGACAAACCATAAGTGACTCTTTATCTCACAAAACAAACTGAGGGTTGCTGGGGGGAGGGGGTTTGGGAGAAGGGGGTGGGATTATGGACATTGGGGAGGGTATGTGCTTTGGTGAGTGCTGTGAAGTGTGTAAACCTGGTGATTCACACACCTGTACCCCTGGGGATAAAAATATATGTTTATAAAAAATAAAAAATTAATTAAAAAAAAAAGTAAAATCTTTTAAAAAATGAATTTATTCAGGTATCCAAATAGCAAGAAAGTGACTTAGTTTTTAAACTCAGAGGTAAATTCTAATTATTATCCAATCATTTCCCATGTCATTTATTGGTTTAGATAGCCCCTTATACCCCATTCTGGTCAATGGGAATTAGGGAAGTGTACTGGGGGTAGGTTTTTATACACCTTGGGCTTTTTGTTTGTTTTGTTTTTCTCGGTATTCTGCTTTTTTATTTTAGAGCTTCCATATAAGAGAGATCATACGGTATATGTCTTTCTCTGCCTTATTTCACTTTCGCTTAATGGGTCCTTCTTTTTTGTTATGAAAGTCAGGACTTCATTATTTTTTTTAGATAAATAGATGGTTGATTGACTAATTGATCAGAGAGAGAGAGAGTGAGAGAGACAGAGAGCACACAAGCAGAGGGAGCAGCAGCCAAAGGGAGAAGCAGGTTCCCCACTGAGCAAGAAGCCCAATGCAGAATTCTATCCCAGGGCCCTGGGATCATGTCCAGAGCTGAAGGCGGATGCTTAACTGACTGAGCTGATATATATATATATATATATATATATATATATATATATATGTGTGTGTGTGTTCTGGTTGCATATCTTGGCTACTGTAAATAGTGATGCAATGAACATAGAGGTATTTATATCTTTTTGAATCAGTGTTTTCATTTTCTTTGGATAAATACCTAGAAACGGAATAGCTGGATCATATGATAATTCCGTTTTTAATTTTTTGAGGAATATCCATACAGTTTTCCATAGTGGCTACACAAATTTACATGACCACCAATAGTGTATGAAGTTTCCCTCTAACCCATATCCTCTCCAACACTAGTAATTTCTTATATTTTTGATAGTAGCCAGTCTAAAGGTGGAGGTGATATCTCGTTGTGGTTTTAACTTGCATTTCCCTAATTATGAGTTATGTTGAGCATCTTTTCATGTACCCATTGGCCATCTGTATGTCTTCTTTGGAAAAATGGCTATTCACATCTTCTGCCCATTTTTAAAAAATCATATATATATATATTTTACTTTTAAGATGTGTGAGCCCTTTATATACAGGTGACACTTCAACAACATGGGGTTTAGGGGTGCCAATCCCACATAGTCAAAAATCTGCATTTTAATTTTCCCAAAACTTAACTACTAATAGCCTACCATTGACCAGAAGCCTTACTCATAACATAGTTGATGAACACATATTTTGTATGTTATATATATTATGTGCTGTCAATAATAGATATATTTTACAATAAAGTAAGTTAGAAAAGGGAAAAAGTCATTAAGAAAACAATAAGGAAGAAAAATACATTTATAATACTGTACCATATTTATTGAAAAAAATATGTGTATAAGTGAACCCACACATTTCAAATCCATGTTGTTCACAGGTCAACTGTATTTTGGATATAAGCCCCTTATCATATATTTGATTTGCAAATATTTTCCCCCAGTCAATAAGATACTTTTTCATTTTATAATGGCTTCCTTTGCTGTGCAGAAACTTTTTAGTTTGATGTAGTTTCATTTGTTAATTTTTGTTTTCATTGCTTTGCTTTCGTTGAGATTTTAAAAAGTCATCACCAAAACCCATGTCAAGGAGCTTACCCCTGATGACTTCAGGTCTTACATTCAAGTCTTTAATCTGTTTTGAATAAGTTTTTGTGAATGGTATAGGATAAGGAGCGTATATCATTCTTTTGCTTATGGCTGTCCAGTTTTCCCACTGCCAGTTATTGAAGAGAAATTCCCCATTGTATATTCTTCCCTCCTTTGTCATAAATAAATTAACCATATATGCATGAATTTCTTCCTGGGTTTGCTATTCTGTTCCATTCATCTATGTGTCTGTTTTTATGCTAATACTGTATTATATTAATGACCAAAGCTCTGTAGTACAGCCTGAAATCAGCTAGTGTGATGGCTACAGCTTTGTCCTTCTTTCTCAAGATTGCTTTGGCTGTTCAGGGTGTTTGGGGGTTCTGTACAAATTTTAGGATTATTTGTTTTAGGCTGAATTTGATAGGGATTTCATTGAGTCTGTAAATTGCTTTGAGTAGTATGGACATTTTAACAATATTGATTCTTCAAGTTCCCAAGCATAGAGTATCTTTGCATTTATTTGTATCATCTTCAATTTCTTTCATTAATATCTTCTATTTTTCAATATCCATTTTTTTTTTACTTCTTTGGTTAAATTTGTTGCTAGGGTAACTTATTCTTTTTGATGCAATTTTAAACAAAACTGTTTTCTTAATTTCTCCTTCTGATAGTTTGTTATTAGCACATTAGAAATGCAACAGACTTTGTATATTGATTTTGTTGAATTTATTGGTTTAACTATTTTTGGTGGAGTCTTTATGATTTTCTGTATGTAGTATCGTGCCCTCTGCAAGTACTGACAGTTCTGCTTCTCTCCGATTTGGATTCCTTTTATTTCTTGTCCTTGTCGATTATTATGGGTAGGACTTCCAATACTACATTGAATAAAAGTGACAGAAGTGGGTATCCTTGTTTTGTTCCTGAATTTAGAGGAAAATCTTTCAGCTCTTCACCATTCAGTATGTTTCCTGAGGGTATCTTATATATGGCCTTATTATGTTGAAATACATTCCTTCTGTATCTGCTGTGTTGAAAGTTTTTAACATAAGTGGATGTTAAGTTTTGCCAAATGCTTTTTCTGTATCAATTGAAATGATCATGTATTTTTTTTAATCTTTATTTTGTTAATGTAGTATATCACACTGACTGATTCGAAGAGGTTGGACCATGTTTGCATCCTTGGAATAAATTCCTCTTGATCATGATATATAGACCTTTTAAAGTATTGTTGACTTTGGTTTGCTAATACTTTTTTGAGAATTTTTCCATCTCTGTTCACCAGGGATGTTGGCCTATAATTTTTTTTCTTGTGATGTCTTTGTCTGGTTTTGGCATTAGGGTAATGTCAGACTCATAAAATATGTTTGGAAGAGTTCTCTCCTCTTCTATTTTGGAAGAATTTGATAAGAATTGGCATGAATTCCTCCTTGCATATTTGGTAGAATTCACCAGTGTAGCCATTTGGTCCTGGACTTTTGTTTCTTGGGAGGTGTTTGATAAGTGGTTCATTTTCCTTACTAGTAATCAATCTGTTCATACTTTCTGTTTCATCATGATTCTATCTTGATAGGTTATTTATTTTTAGGAATTTATCCATTTCCTCTAGGTTGCCCAATTTGTTCGCATACAACTATTCATCATTTCTTATGATTCTTTATATTTCTGTAGTATCAGTTGTAACATCTCTTTCATTTCTGATTTTATTTATTTGAGTCCATATTTTTTCCTGCTGAGTCTAGCTAAAGGCTTTTCCACATTACTTATCTTTTCAAAGAACTTGATTTCACTGATCTCCTCTATTGTCTTTTTAATCTGCACTTCTTTTATTTCTTCTCTAATTGTTATTTCCTTTGTTATTTTCTTTCTTCTAACTAACTTTAGGCTTCATTTATTCTTTTTTCTAGTTTCTTAATGTATAAGGAACCTCAAAGTTTCTTCCAACTTTAGGTTGTTTGAGATTTTTCTTGTTTCTTGAGGTAGGCATTTATTGCAATGAACTTCTTAAAAACTATTTTTGTTGCTGTGCAAAAGCTTTTGATCTTGATGAAATCCCAATAGTTCATTTTTTCCCTTGCTTCCCTTGCCTTTTGTGTTGTTCCTAGGAAGATGTTGCTGCGGCTGAGGTCGAAGAGGTTGCTGCCTGTGTTCTCCTCAAGAATTTTGATGGATTCCTTTCGCACATTGAGGTCCTTCATCCATTTTGAGTCTATTTTTTGTGTGTGGTGTAAGGAAATGATCCAATTTCATTTTTCTGCATGTGGCTGTCCAATTTTCCCAGCACCATTTATTGAAGAGGCTGTCTTTTTTCCATTGGACATTCTTTCCTGCTTTGTCGAAGATTAGTTGACCATAGAGTTGAGGGTCTATTTCTGGGCTCTCTCTTCTGTTCCATTGATCTATGTGTCTGTTTTTGTGCCAGTACCATGCGAAATAAGTCAAGCAGAGAAAGACAACTATCATATGATCTCCCTGATATGAAGAAGTGGTGATGCAACATGGGGGCTTAAGTGGGTAGGAGAAGAATAAATGAAACAAGATGGGATTGGGAGGGAGACAAACCATAAGTGACTCTTAATTTCACAAAACAAACTGAGGGTTGCTGGGGGGAGGGGGTTTAGGAGAAGGGGGTGGGATTATGGACATTGGGGAGGGTATGTGCTTTGGTGAGTGCTGTGAAGTGTGTAAACCTGGTGATTCACAGACCTGTACTCCTGGGGATAAAAATATATGTTTATAAAAAATAAAAAAATTAAAAAAAAACAAAAAAACAAAAACCTATTTTTGTTGCTTTTCACTAACTTTGGTATGTTGTATTTCCATTTTTATTGTCTCAAGATATTTTTAATATCTCTTTTGATTTCTTCTTTGGTCCATTGTTTGTTCAGTAACATGTTATTTAATCTTTACATCTTTATGAATTTTCCTCTTTTTTTTTTTTTTTTACAGATAACAGAAATTCAGGGAGGCTTTTATGACTTTCCCCTTTTCTTCCATCTACATCTCAGACTAATCTCTGCTAATATGTTTCATATACTATTAGTTGTTATCTCATCTTATATTCTAAACAGATAAGGTACTTAGAAGATATATGACCATAAATTGTGTGTGTGTGTATGCATCCTGAGCATCTGTTATCATCAGCTTCTTTAACCAAATTTACTTCTCCCTCTTCCCATATACCTTCTACCCTCAATATTCAGTCAGTCATTTAGCCTGCAGATTTAGCCTCCCAAATGCTTTTGGCATATAGCAGCTGCTCAGTAATTGTGCATTGGGTGAACATAATTTTCTAACTCAAGGTCTTTTAATTCAATAATCCTACCTCTATGCATTTTTAGACTTCTTAGCAAGTTACTTCATAATTTGCCTAATTTTGAGACAAGAACTCACAATGAATTTGTTTTAAAATAATGTACCTATTTACTTTACCATTAGTTAAAAGGATTACTAAATCAGATCATGAACGTTTAATTTGGGTCTCTCCCTGTGGAAAAGCTGACTCTTCAAATCCGTTCTATTCCTATTCACTAAAGCTCTGCTATACAAGACTTGGCTTTGCCTCTACAGCACACACAAAATACATTTAGTGAATTACTGATGGACAAAACTCTGAAGTTAAGCAATAAATTAGGATAAAACCAGAAATCCCCAAAGCTAACAAGAATTCTGTGAGCCAGCAAAAATGCTCTGAAAACCTACCATTTAAGGCAAGAAAAGCCTTTTACATATTATTTCACTATTTCTACCTCTGAAGTTCTCCAAGAGTCATCAGAAGTCTCCCAGAAAAAGTAAAGACAGAAAATATGTTTAAGCATTTATTGTTGTTTTTATTCTTACTAAGTCTTAGATTTATCTGTTTGTTTCCCCTCACAGGACTTTATCACTGTGCCTATGTGCCCATTGTCCTCAAGATTCCCAGAAAGGTCTAGTGAACTCTTAGACTACCTTCTTCTATACTTGCACACATTGATTTTTATCTATCACGGGAAAAATAACTTCAAGAGATATGTATTTAACTATATATGTAATTAAATTTATTTGATGAGAACAGCTATTTCAGTGAGATTAAATATTTATGACTAAAACTGAATAAATAGTAAAAGATTTCCCCCAAATATTTCTAAAGACCAAGCTTTATCCTTCATATTTTTAAAGCCAATCTTTAAAAAGTTAACAATCTGGGGTGGTAACAGTTATAAAACTACATGGTCAGCATGAATGTTTTTGTCATGTATTATATTGCAATTTCAATAAATTATTTGTTATAGATTATATGGAAAACAAGTCAGAAAAAGGCAACTGCCATAAGAGAAGCATACAAAACTCAAGAGAATGGTTAGAGGTGGTGAAATCATATCCAATTATAGAAAAGGTGACATGGAAAACATTAGGCGTTATGGAACACCTAAAAAAATATAGATAAACATAAAGAGGCAAGTTGGAGAAGCAGCGTATTATACAAGCAGTAGAGCATGAGAAACTTCTGGTTGTAATTAAGAAATTAGAAATAATAGAGTTTACACTGTAATAACTATCAACGTAGTATGGTAAAAGGGCTAACAGTGTCAGATTATATCAGGCTGTGATTTAAATTCCAAGCCCAAGAATTTGTTCTTACCTGGGTAAATACTAGTAGACTTTGGAAATTTTGCATAAGATTCTGATATGACTAGTGGTGAGAAGGAAAATCATTTTATACCTTACCTGGGACAAAATTTCCTGTGCAATGCATTGCATTACTTTTTCTGAGACTGATCAACATTCCTGATGAAATAACCAGTGTAATTTTCTGATAGACATTCATGAGACTACAGTCTCTTCAAGGATGTTATACTCGCTTCAGCTAACCATCAAACTGAGAGCCAGATGAATTTTTGATATGGTTGTATACAATCTAGTAATTTTTGTCATTTTCCCCCATGAACCATCTCTATCAAGATATATCTGAATTTGCTTTTTCCAAAGCTTCTTCCCTTGCAGCATATTTGAAATACAATTTTATCATCTGGTCAAAATTAGTCTGAGAATATATTCTAAAGTTTTTTTTTTAAGTTTTTTTTTTTTTAAGATTTTATTTATTTGTCAGAGAGAGAGCGCGAGCGAAAGTGAGCACAGGCAGACAGAGTGGAAGGCAGAGTCAGAGGGAGAAGCAGGCTCCCTGCGGAGCAAGGAGCCCGATGTGGGACTCGATCCCAGGACGCTGGGACCATGACCTGAGCCGAAGGCAGCTGCTTAACCAACTGAGCCACCCAGGCGTCCCAGTCTGAGAATATATTCTAACAGTGGTTTTCAACCATGTTCCCATGAGAGTATCTCTCAGAGCACTGTGTGTGAGCAAAGAGGTAAGGTAAGGAGAAACCTAACAGGACTAGGTGAGAGTGCCCACCCTCAATCTCTCCTCTGAAGAAAACAACTCTGTTTTATAAATTTAGGTTCCATTTCATTTGAATAAAACTTTGTCATACTAAAAAAAAAAATAGTTTGGAAATAATTTCCTTAAGTAATTAATGCCAAATTGGTCTATAAAATTGTACTGTATAGTATAGTTACTGTTATTATACTTATAGTTAAGTTATATTTAAGTAACTATAGTTATAGTTATAGTTACTTATAGTACTGTATAGTTGGTGGGAAGACAAGTTAGGACACTGTTAGAGCAAGCTAGAAGAAAAGTCCATAAATACTTGAATGAGGATGTTGACAGTGATAATGGAAAGGTTGAGACATTTGATACTGAGATAGAAATACCAAGTTGAGGGGCACCTGGGTGGCTCAGTGGTTTAAAGCCTCTTCCTTCGGCTCGGGTCATGATCTCAGGGTCCTGGGATCGAGCCCCAAATCCGGCTCTCTGCTCTCCAGGGAGCCTGCTTCCTCCTCTCTCTCTCCCTGCCTGCCTCTCTGCCTACTTATGATCTCTGTCTGTCAAATAAATAAATTAAATCTTTAAAAAAAAAAAAAAAGAAAGAAAGAAATACCAAGTTGTACTACGGACTAGATGCAGGTAGAATCCTGCATCTAGTCATCCAAGATGACTAAGGTATTGATCCAAGATGTCTGGAAGAAATAGAGGAATTATTGTCAGTAATAAAGAAACCAGGAAGGAAGGGGGTCTCAGAAAAAGGATAATAAGTCTCATGTTGAATTTGAGATGACATTCAAGTCTAGCTACCTACCAATGAGTCAGGGAGGATTCTTAGATAACAGAGACAGGGAGGAAGGGAAGAGGGACAGGAAAAGGGAAGGAGAGAAAGAAAAAGGAAGAAAAAGAGAGAGCTCTAACAAGCATTTGCATAGAGATGGCCTTTGGAACTATGGCAGTAGGCCAAAACACAGAACCTTGAAGATGCATTTTGGAGAAAATAGTTAGAAGTGGAATTAGCCAGGGACACCTGGATGGCTCAGTTGGTTAATCATCTGACTCTTGATTTTGGCTCAGGTTATGATCTGAGGGTCCTGTGATGAAGCCGCACATTGGTCTCCATGCTCAGCATGGAGTCTGCTTGAGTTTTTCTCCCTCTGCTCCTCTAACCACCACCACCCTCCCGCCCCCCACCCTGGGTTAGCCAAAGTGTCAGAGATCAAGCAGAAGAAGAATCATGAGAACATACAATTTAAAAATGTACATTAAGATATGTATGCTATGATGTCATCCTAATTTTCTTATAGTTTCAAAGAGGAACTTGGTAGTCAGTCCTTAAGTGTATCTCTGCTGATAGTATTTTACAAACTTTTGAGACAGAAGAAGCTTTCATTCTTTTGGTGATTACTTGTTCATACTGCAGTGATATCTACTATATATAAAAAATGGAAATCAAAATGACTGTTTAATTATAAGATATAAATGTTTTTTTGACACTGTTGTCTTACTATTCATTATTATAGAGGCTTATCAATGCAACACTGCCTTTTTTTTTTTCCTTTCAGTACTCATTAATGAATCTGTGTTTACCTAATGCATCGTAGGAGCAAGGTTCTACTCACGCAGTCTAATAGGTTAAAAAATGCATAACCATTGGCTCAGTAATTTCCTTATGGGCAATGGTAGTAAAACCCAATTTCCAACAAGGAAAGCTGAGTAAAAGGGATTCTATCTCCATTTGGAATGGGGCTTACTGCATTTCACTGATAAGAGGATGGGGGAAATGTCACCAGAATTGAAAGGCTGTGATTGCAGAACATGGGAGGTGATTGCATGTATAGGGTTCTGGGAGAGAGGGAATGCATGCAGAGACCATTTATAACAAGGCCATGTCAGCAATAGTCACCAAGACAAGACAGAAGCTAGGATATACTATCAGCCAGAAGGATTCAAAACAGACTCAGCTGGCCCAAAGGGTACAAGGCCACAAATGTCAAGCTCTTCTCTCAGTGACTGCTGCTGTCAGCTACAAAATGGCTCTCTCCTGGCAAGGACAGTGGGTCACATATCTCAGTTATTGCGCAGGAAATAACCTGTCATCACATCATCTCTGAACACAAAGGACAAGATAATTGTCCTAAGTTGTGTCAGGCAAAAAATTCCAGTCATCTGAAGCCGTGGTAATAGGGAACGTGATACACTCTTATTAATATGATCTCTCACTGTCTCTTGCTTTAGTAAGAAACATTTTGGAGATAGCAGTAACATTTTGTAGTTTTATGTTGTTTCTTCAAAATCTTTCTTAATGTAGGGGATTTATTTCTAACTCTTCTAGTTAATAATTAGGTAAGAAATATCTATGTTGAATGATTAGCCATAATCAACACTGTTTTTTTAAAATTCACTTTCTGTTTTGTATTTTCAACAAAAATGAAATAAACGCAGACTTATTTCCCAAGTCCATTAAGAGTATATTTGGTTTATGTGGTAGGGAAATTAGTCCATGATTAAAACAGATTTTAAAAGATTTATAAAAAGAGGCAAGTAGATGAAATTGCCCTGTCAGGATATTTCATGACTTTTATGGAACAAAGGTAAAACTGTATGATTTCTATTCTACTTTCTCAGCTGTTATTCAAATTGATTATAACCATAAAGGAATTTCATATTCTGATTCATCACCATGTTCAATGGTTATGAAGTCTTCTAAACACAAACATGAAATTCTGCTTCCTCTTCCTAGTGCTAGATTCACACAGCAAGGTCTCTTTAAAGATGGTCATCACATTTTGTTTCTCCCAAAATGTGCTTTTTAAATAGCTAAAGTTGGAATAAAAATTTTAAAAAAAGAAAAAAGAAACTAAATAATGCCTGTTGATTGATTCTGGAAACAAGAGGGAATTGTATAATGTTTATAATTCAAAGGAGGATTATCTGCATGAATTTCAAGAAGATCTTACTTCCCTAAATGTTGTGACATTTTAGAAAATGTTGGTTAAGTGTCATGCTTTCCCCCCCAGCTTCAAAAAGTCAAAATCAAGAGGTTTTGAAAGCTTGATTAGCAAGTACAAATAACAAATAGAAAAGCAGAACTACTTGAGCAAAATCAAAAAGTTAGATGTGTTAAATTGAAACCAGAGAAAGAACCAGGCATGTAGTTCTTGCGCCACTGAAAATCCATGACCAAAATGTTAATGACTGTCTTTTTTTTTTTTTTTCTTGTCTCTTTTCTTTTGGAAAGTGATACTCCCAATTATGTTTGTTCTGAACAAGACGTGTTATATCATTTCAGCTAACTGAAAGCATTAATGAAACATAATGTGCCAGCAGATAGATTCTGTGAATTTATGTGTGAACTTATAGGAGAAAGGAAAGTATGGCAGGAGATGTGGGGATGGAGGGAATCTAGTCCTGTATATAAACTAGAGAAGAAAATAGGATTATTCCTTATACTTTCCTCATTCAAATAGAAAAAAAAAATAATTTCTGGGAAATGATGGTAACATAAACTTAAATAGAAACATCCTGAAAAGGATATTCAGAATGCATTTATTCAAATATTTTAAAGAAGGGATTTTACATAACAAAAGGAAATTTCACATCTGTATCAAAACTACCCTATCTCTTGTCCCCTCCACTTAGAGAACCATTCCATTTTCCTACAATCTCTCCTCCAATGTCTTTTACTCCGTATTTGTAAAGTGTCTGAAATATGACCAGCCTCACAGCAGAATGCATTAAGCTGCTAGAAAACATTATCCAGATGAAAGTGGCTTTATTTTTTCATTATTCTGTTACATTAGTCATCATACAGTATATCATTAGTTTTTGATGTAGTGTTCCAAGATTCATTGTCTATGTATAACACCCAGTGCTCCATGCAGTATATCCCCTGGCTTGAGAAAGAAGTGTTTCTTATTGTTCTATATAATCATTACAGAGTTGGACAATCAGTGAAGGTTCGGCAACTCAGCAGCATCAACAAGGACCTAAGTTCCTCTTCTGTGCTCACTCTGCAGGCCTCAGTGTATTGGCTCTTGTCCTCAGGCTTGTGACTGCATGACTACAAGATGGCTACTGTAGCTCGTCTTCATGTCTGCCTATAACAAATTATAGGAAGGAGGGGCCAGGCAGTAGAGCTGTTTCCTTATGGGAGGGAAAAATCCCAGGAGCCTATCTCTATGTTTTATTATCAAGAAATGGGTGGTATAGCCATTACTAACAGCAAGGAAAGGAAGGATACCAAATATCTGGTATTTTCCAGTTAACGAATATAGGTTGGGCCTGTTGTTGACATAGGGGTCCAGAACAGTAGTGCTCCTTTGAACTTCCTCTGAAGGTTACATATTTAAAATACTTTAAAAATAATATTTATCAAGAAATAGGCAATGCAAGAGCAAGATAATATTTGGATAACATAATACCAGTCAATAATGGTAGCCATCTGATATGGCAGTAAAAAACAGGGATTTAGACAACAAAAATGACATTTATTTTCATGTGTTTACTATCTTCAAGATGAGATTCAATGTGAGAGTAAAAATTCAAAGCTCTATAATTTCATGAGCTAAGATTAATGAAATATATGAGGAAAACTATACGAATTCTTATTTTTAAGATGTATCCACTAAGACCTTTTAGAAATTCCAAAGGATCTTAGAAGCATAAAATGGGTGAGGCAAGCAATTCAACAGCATTATTTAGAACCAGTGTTGTTTGCTTCCTGTACTAATTATTTCACCAAATGAATAGTAAGTCTCCTGAAGTACCATTATTTCAATATCTATTGCTAGGGTAGAACGCTCTATTGTTAACAGCTGCAAGGGACGTAAAGTTCAGAGGTTACAACCATATTCGGTATAGGCATTGCTCTAAAATCTGACTTCACTCTTGCAAAATTCCCCAAGATCAACATGCCTTGTTCCCTTGAAACATTTCACCATTTCGTGATGATAGGTTTTAGGGAAAAGAGAAACATAGGATGAGTTTCAAAAACAAAAACAAAAACAAAAACAAAAACAAAAACAAAAACAAAACTACTTGGTTCAACAAGAGTCCCAGGTTTATGTGGTACAGACACCATGGTTTTTACCTAGCCTCCTGTTAGGTGTACTAGAAGATCAGGACAATCTCCAGAGTAAAAAATACTGAACAATTAAGAATATATAAATAAAAAATATATATATACACCTAGAAATAACATAGTAAAATAAGAAATGAGGAAAATAAAAATATGACCATTAGAATACCACACTAATAATTGTTACTGATGAATATTAAAATCAATGGACAAAAATTAAGAGAAATGGAATATTTTATGACCTCAAAATATAACCCCCAAAATATTTATTATATAGCCTAATGAAAATTTTTTGATACTCCTTGTCTAGGAAGTGAAGCTTTATTCCACTTCCCTTGAGTATGAGCTGAATTTGGTAATTCATTTCGAATGAGAGAACAGAGAGAAGGAAAACTACTAATTTTATTTTTTAAAGATTTTATGGGATTATGGACATTGGGGAGGGTATGTGCTTTGGTGAGTGCTGTGAAGTGTGTAAACCTGGTGATTCACAGACCTGTACCCCTGGGGATAAAAATATATGTTTATAAAAAATAAAAAGTTAAAAAAAAAAAGATTTTATGTATTTATTTGACAGAGAGAGAGAGACAGCGAGAGAGTGAACACAAGCCAGGGAGAGGGAGAAGCAGGCTTCCACCTGAGCGGGGAGCCTAATGCAGGGCTCAAAAACAGGATCCTGGGATCGTGATCTGAGCTGGAAAGCAGATGCTTAATGACTGAGCCACCCAGGCATCCCAAAAGGTATAGTTGAGAAACATGATGGATTTCATAGTTGAGAAACATGATGGATACTACATTAACCAAGTGATTGAGGTCAACATCATCAGTTGTGTCATGGTGATATTAAAAGGTGCTAAATTAAGAGATAATGAAGGAACTTCATTTGTGTGGCATTCTTCCCAAACCCTATTATCCCAGACTAATCATAAAAACTTTAGACAAACCCGAATTGAGAATCATTTGACAAAATACCTGACCAGTGAGGGCTCTTTAAAACTAACAAATGTGTATTTTAGAAAATAAGAAAGACAAAAACTCAATAATCTAAGCTTCCACCTTAGGAAACTATAAAAAGAACAAATTAAATTCAAATTAGAATAAAATAACTAATTAAAAAAATAGAGCAGAAATCAATGATATTGAAAACACAAAATTATTAAAGAAAGCCAATGAAATCAAAAGCTGCTTCTTTGAAAGATCAGTAAAACCAATCATGTTATAACCAGGCTAACTAAGGAAAAGAGAGAAGAAACAATTAATAATATCAGAAATTAAAAAAGGGGACATCATAACTGATCTCATGAACATTAAAAGGATAATAAAGGAATATTATGAGCAACCTTATGGTCACAAACTTAATAACCTAGATAAAATGAACTAATTCCTTAAAACATACAACATGCCAAAACTTGCACAAGAAGAAATATATAATCTTAATAGGTCTGCATCTATTAAATAAATTGGATCAATAATTAATAACTTTCCAAAACACAAAGAACCAGGCCCAGATGAATCTACTGGTGAATTCAACTAAACATTTAAGAAGAAAAGTAAACCAATTCTTTACAAGGTCTTGCAGAAGATAGAAGTGGAAGTACTACTCCTTAATCTAACCTGTAAGACCAGGATTACTCTATTATCCAAACCAGACAAAGACATTGCTAGAAAGAAAAACTACAGATGAATATCTCTCATGAGCATAGATACGAAAAACCCCAATAAAATTTTAGCAAAACAAATCCAGTAGTATATAAAAAGAATTACACACCACAACCAAGTGAGATTAATTCCTGGTATGCAAAGGAGTTTCAACATTCAAAAATCACTTAATCATCAGTCACATCAATAGGCTGAAATAAGAACTCATATAATCATGTCAGTAGATGCAAAAAATAAATACATAAATAAAATAAACTAGGTGTTTTATCATTAAAATAAGAAACATGGCAAAGATATCTGCTCTCACTACTCTTACTCATTACCATACTAGAAGTCCTAGCTAACACAATAAGACAAGGAAAGGAAATATAAGGTATATAGAACAGGAAGGAAAAAACAAAATTTTGTTTGCAGGTGACATGATTGTCTAAGCAGAAAGTACCAAGAAGTAACAAAAAACTTTTGGAATTAAGTTATTACTGGAAGGTTGCAGGGTATAAGGTTGATATACAAAAGTCAATTGGTGTCTTATATACCAACAATGAACAGTAGGAATATGCTTTTATGTGCATGCTCTCTCTTTTACTCTCTCTAGCTATTTCAAATAAAATCTTAAGAAAAGAAAAAAAAGAAAGAAAAACTGGTGATATCTGAATAAGGTATATCATTGAGTGAGTAACACTGCACCAATATTAACTTCTTAGTTTTGACAAATGTACTATGGTAATATAAGATTTTAACTTTAGGAAGAGATGGTGGAAGGGAACTGTATTATGGGAACTGTATTATCTGTAATATAACTGAATATCTTCTGTAAATATAAAATTATTTTGATGTAAAAACCTTTTTAAAATTCCAGACCAGTTGTCACTCATGTACAAACATACTAAATTTCTAATAAGATAATAGCAAACCAAAATCTACCATTACATAAAAAAGATAGGGTTGCTGGGGGGAGGGGGTTTGGGAGAAGGGGGTGGGATTATGGACATTGGGGAGGGTATGTGCTTTGGTGAGTGCTGTGAAGTGTGTAAACCTGGTGATTCACAGACCTGTACCCCTGGGGATAAAAATATATGTTTATTAAAAAAATAAAAAAATTAAAATACACACACACAAAAAAAAGATATATGCCGGCCCAAGTTAGATCCATTTCAGGAAGACTGTTTTTTGTAAGATTGTTTTATTTCAGATTTTTTTTTTTTTAATTTGTCAGAGAGAGAGAGCGAGCGAGCACAGGCAGACAGAGTGGCAGGCAGAGGCAGAGGGAGAAGCAGGCTCCCCGCCAAGCAAGGAGCCCGATGTGGGACTCCATCCCAGGACGCTGGAATCATGACCTGAGCTGAAGGCAGCTGCTTAACCAACTGAGCCACCCAGGTGTCCCTGTAAGATTGTTTTAACATTAGAAAATTAATTCACCTCATTAACAGATTAAAGGGGAAATTACATATAATCTTCTCAACAGATACAGATATCAATAATAATTCAAACAATCTTCTATCAAACTAGGAATAGAAGGAAAGATCTTTAGTTTCAGATGGAACACCCACAAAAATCTATAGCAAACATATTCAATTGTGAAATGTTAGAAAGCATAATTCTGAAATACATTAAAAAATAAGTATATATACTGACACCACTTTATTATCACCTATAAATAGTCCACAATGCAAGAAAAATAAAATTAAAAGCATAAATATTAGAATAGAAACAAAATAAATGCAACAGATTGGTAGAAAAAAAGGTGAAGAGTAAACAGTAAATTCTGGAAGGCAGCTGTGCTCACCACTATACCACCAATGCTAAATAGTATATCCTGTAAAAAATAATAGATCTGGAAACTCTCCTTGTAAGTCAAGATATTTTAAAATTAGAATAAGATGCATGGAAAAAGAATAGAAATGGACATATAGACTACTAGAACAAAACCAAAGATTGATTCACAAACTATGAATTTATGTAAACTTGATATATTGTAGATATGGCTGTGCACATTGAAAGGAAGAACTTTTTAAAACAAGAGTTCTGGTACAATTGTTTATGCATATAGAGAGAACAAAAATAAAATCCTTATCTCACAATATAAAAAAACAAATTTATTAATATGTTAAGTAAAAAAGGCAAATCTTAAAAACTTTCAGAGAACAAATATTTTTAAGCCCTCAGTAAAGGGAAAAAACATAGAACTGCAGACCTGAACTTTTCTTCATCAATAAGGTCATAAAGAGAATGAAAAGATAAATCTAAACTAGGAAAAGATAAAATAAATAAAACTAATAAAACAATCCAATAGAAAAAAAAATAAGTCAATGTCAGACAGATATTTCACAGAAAAGGAAAAAGAGATTGTTGACAAACATGGGGAAAAAAAAGAAGCTTAATCTCATAGGGAATCAGAAAAAGCAAATTGGAAGGATATTCTTAAATATTTCACATATATAGACTGCCCAACATTCAAAATACAAGTTTATAGGAGTTGTCAAACATCTGAACTCCATCTCACTGCTTGTTGGTAGTTAAAATGGAAAAATCTCTTAGAAAACAATTTGATATTGGCTCTTAAATCAGCACAGTCACATAACCTATGGACCCATCCTTCATTCTTAAATATGTACCCTAGAAAACTTTTGCATCAGATACACCAGAATTAATACGTTCATGGCAGCTTTATGCAAAATAGAAAAGAGAAAGAAAGAAAGAGAACAAAAGAGAAAGAAATGTCCCTATAATCCATATGTTCCTCAGCGGTAGAATAAATACATTTTATATTTTAATATAATGGATTAATGAAGGTATTCATGTTTAAAACAAAACGTGAAAAAAGTTGCAAAAGATATGAAAAATTCGTTTTTAAATATTTTATTTATTTGAGAGAAAGAGAGAGTATGTGTGTGTGTGTGTGTGAGAGAGAGAGAGAGAGAGCACATGAGCAGAGGGAAGGAGCAAAAGGAGAGGGAGAAACAGACTCCCCACCAAGCAGGGAACCCAACACACTGGGTTCAATCCCAGGACGCTGAGATCATGACCTGAGCCAATGGCAGAGGTTTAATGGACTCAGCCACTCAGGTGCCCCTAAAAAACAAAGTTTGATCCTAAAATAAAGTAATACTGGTGCATCCTCACATATTCACCACACACTAAGTATTACATTATTATATTAAGTGAGTACAATTATAGGAAGAAGGAAGGAAATGATCAGTACAAAATTCAGGACAGTGATTAGATGAGCAGACTATAGAAGGTCATACAATAAGAGTTAAGTACAGATATTCACTGGATTTACTATTAGAATTATTTTGAAATATATATATTATTTATATATACACTTTAGTGTTTAATTACATATTTTTCAATAGTAAGTAACAGCCAAAAAAAATCAATTGTTCACCCTTTCTGTGTTTCCCAATTCTCTTCCTTCTACTTCTACCTGATCCCTGCCTGTTTTGGCAGCCTGACCGTCACCTCCTGCCCAGTATCTGAGCCCTGGCTTAAGATAACTAAATTAGTTTCTCTTGCTTGCATCCAGGTATCTTGACTGAAACACAACATAAAAATATTATTTCCAGCTTAGAATGACAAGTATCATCTACCTCGGTATTTAAGCAGTTTTGTTTTTATTAATTTTAGCTCATACATGTTATCAATTTCCAAGTACTTTTGTAGGTTTCTGTAAAAGAATGTGTACAAAATAGCACTGATAATAACGGACTCAACAGGGGCTTCTGGGTGGTTCAGTCTGTTAAGTGTCTGCCTTTGGCTCAGGACATGATCCCAGGGTCCTGAGATGGAGCCTTGCATAGGGCTCCTTGCTCAGTGGGGAGTCTGCTTCTTCCCCTGCCCCCTCCCTGCTCCTGCACTTGGCGTCTCTCTCTCATCCTCTCAAATAAGTAAATAAAAGCTTAAAAAATATATAATAGATTTAATATATAAAGAAACATGGGAAAAACAACGAAAAGAAGAAAAAACATGGCGAAGCAAACTGTCAACCTTGTTTTCTCAAATGGACTACACATTTAGCCAATTATCTTTAATAAACCTTTAATCCCACTTTGTGTATCTTCCAGCATCCTATATTAAATCAGTGAATGTAAGTTAAAACTCCTTTAAACAAAATGGAGCTGTCACAGAGAGTCAACTGAAAAAAAAAAAAAAATCATCTATGACTTTAAATTCTGATGGAGACTTTTATTTCCCTACAGCTACCATAGCTGAAGTCTTTCAGTTCACAAAGTAGAAAGTTTAAGTTTGCCTGGTAGGTCTCAAGGTCCAAGTAGGTTAAAAGATTCACCTGAGGATATAAAGTAGTCAGTGACAATTCTGACACTGATGCCACAAATTCAGAGAGAATTGTCTTCTTCTTTAAAAGGGACAAGTTACATAAAACACCTGGCAACAGTGACAAACACATCATACTTAATAATAAAGGTGAATTCTCTCTCTGATCCCCTCCATTTTGCTGCATTTATCAGTTCCACACAGCTGACTGTTTTGAGCTATAGAACTCAGGTCTCAGCAAGAATGTTAAATTGACGGAATCCAAAGTCACGCAGCAGTTCTTCCTACCCTGACCCAACTGAATGTATTTTTACCAATATGTCCCTTGTCAATTATTATTACATTTTAGATTATCACATGATTTCAAACCCCAAATTAAAGAAGACTATCTAGAAGAGTAGGAAAAAAACAAACAAAAAACCAAAAAACCCTCCAGATTTGAAGCAATACATAAGAAGTGTCCAGATAATTAACTGATTTTTTTTTTTCCCAGCTTCCATCTGGTATCGTGCATAGTGGACAGACCACAAAACTGGCCATCAGCCACAAAACTGGCCATCAGCCAACTGGATTTTGTTTTCTGTGGTTTGACCTTCAGCAAATCATGTAACTTCCCTGAATCTCAGCCTCCTTATCTGAAAGCAGAAATAGTTTAACCAGATATTCAGTAAGGTCCCTTCCTATTCTGAGTCCTCTCATTTTTTTTTTTAACTGCCATGAATTTACAGTATCTTCTGGATACTGCCAATACAAAAAGCCAAATGACAGCGTTAGGCACTGATGTGTCTCAATAATGCACTTCAGGCTGCAGCACAGAAGGGCTGAGTGAATCAGTGCTGATGCCAGAATTAGAATTTACAGTGGCACCTAATCTATTGTTTTTCTACCTAGCCACACTACCTCATAGAGACTCTGTTAATAATAAAACAAGATTTAAAGGGCAAAACTCCACAATTTCATACTGGCATATGCAAGGGTAAAGTGGAAAAGGCTTCTATAAAATCACCCGACCGTAATGACCATCTAGTATTTTCACCACTGCAGAAATAAAAAATGTGTACTTGTCTGCTCTTATCTGACCAGATAGCAATATTTGGTCCAAAGATGATAGTGGAGCTAACAAAAAATTAGAGACTAGTTACCCACATGCCTGCATACAAAACTCTGCATACAAAGGTACATTTGAATAGCCTTTCACTGATAAAAGGACAACTAGACTTCTAAAGGTTTATAGCAGCTTCATAGGCAAGGAACTTGGTACTGAAGGGACTTCAGAAATGACCTTAAAACTCAGGACTGAAAGGAACCACTCATTGAAATAGTGGTTTCCCAAATTCCCAGACTCCAGATCACTAAACACATTTTTCTAGTCATGGCTATTTTACATATGATTTTTACATGCTCATAAAGAAGCACACATTGAAGTACACACTTTTATGATGGAAAAATTCAAAACCCGAAATTAGTTTCCTTTATTATTATACTCTCAAAAATTGTACATATTACTTACTTGTTTATGTGAAATAGTAAATAGAGGTATACTGGAGCTTAAAAAATTAGGCTCCAAATAAAAAAACAAGTATTAGTCCATGGTTTTACAAATGCTTTTATTGTTGATATTGTAACATCATCTTAAGATATATAAGCAACTCCAATCATCTCCAAAACTTATTTATTCTGAGAGATAACACTCGATATCTTAAATCCCGATGTTACTTTCCCATTAGCTGTTTTTTTCTTACACTGACAAAAGCCTATTTTAATTTGATTTAGAGTAAAAATAAATGAAGTCTATTTTTGATTCCCATTTGCAAACTGTGACACATTATGAAGTTCATAAAAAGCACAGGCACTGTAATTTATTGGTCTGAAGACCTGAGTTTCATTTTTACTTTATTTCCTGAGATTCATTTTGTGACATTGCCTGGAGCATATTCTTTGCAAACATACAAATAGATAACATTAGCTTCCTAAATAAGGTTTACAAGCTGAGACTGGACTTCCTTGTCAAATGTGGAAAGAAATGCAGGCTCCTGCTCAACTCCATTAAGCAGCCACAGTCCACTGGGTTCAGTGTTCTCTGTGACAGCCACTAGCGCTGGAAACACACCTGAAACAGGGCGTGACAGGGTCACTGAGCTATCTCGCTAATTTGCAGGACTGAAGTCTCTTCTGAGCAAGGTTTCAGATGAAGCACGTGCTTAAATCATATCTTTGTTTATGCTGTAGGTGGCAGGATTTTTATGCTTTTACATCTTGCTGTATAACCCTGTAATTTCTTGCAAATGAAAAACCAGGGAGTTTCATCCATCAGATACTCATGTTTTATGAAAACATTGACATGGTACAAGAGAAAATAGTCAGACCCTGAAGGTGGGTCCTTTGGTTCTTGTTATTGTTTAGAATCTAAAGTACAGGGGCGCCTGGGTGGCTCAGTGGGTTAAGCCACTGCCTTCAGCTCAGGTCGTGATCTCAGGGTCCGGGATCGAGCCCGGCATCGGGCTCTCTGCTCAGCAGGGAGCCTGCTTCCTCCTCTCTCTCTCTCTCTCTGTCTGCCTCTCTGCCTGTGTGTGCTCTCTCTCTGTCAAATAAATAAATAAAATCTTAAAAAAAAAATCTAAAATACATTATTTGATCTGATCATACTTTATATAGGTTTTAATTTTTTTCTCCTTACTCTGCAATTTCAATCTTTTCTAAATTTTAAAAATTGTTCAGTAAATGAAAGGAACAATTACTGAAACTCTTAAGGGCAGAATTTGCTACTCTTTAAAGTTTGAAAATGGTTATATCTGTACCAAATCAGTTATTCAAAGACTATTGATTTAGGTATATTTTTTCCTAAAATAGCATATAATTTTATCATTAATAATTGAAAAAATAGCAATTAAAAACACAAAACAAAAATTTACCAAATCTTTTTAAGCTGAATCTGTAAATCTTAAAATCCTTATTTAGACCTCTAATAGTGTAAAATACTGCCTTTTAATTTTTGTGATATTTACATATATTTATGTATATTTAAAATCATCAATTGTTTTCATTCTGTATCAAAACATCTTTATCATCTGTGTTTTTAAAAGCAAATTATGTCAGTGAAGAAAATTCTCTTGGCTAGCCCTTGGAAAGACTAATTTGCTTATATTTTAAACACCCATACAAATTCATGTTTTATTATGTATTTCAAAGCTCTAAAACAAAATCGATTGAGGCAACTTGAAGTCCATCAAAATGTTTTGGCTTCTTAATTTGAAGTCAACTTATGTTCTTCCCTAACAATTGTTACTTATTCTATTCATAAAAAATAGAAGATAATCTAAAAGTTAACTCAAAAGGCCTAATATTCTATTTTAGTCCCATTATCCTTGGCACACAGTCTCAACTAATCTAAGGGAAATCTTTGTACAAATCCCTACATTTGCCAAGGGTAAGATGGCTATCACTCACATCTGCTTCAGAAGAATCACAAAATACCTACTTTTTACAAATATGCACACATAAGCATTTTAAAGGGAAATTTTAGCTTTTATTTTGGCCTGAGTTTAAGAATATATCTGAATAAAAGACAGAGAGAGAGACTAGAACTACATTCTGTTCTCATTTGAAATTCTTTATGACTTTCCACCAAAAGTTTGCCCCAGTATTTGAAATACATAAGTATGTGAGCATGACAGTACCACACACATGCACATAGACCATACTAATAATACTTTTTATTTCTAGAGCTCCAAGATTCTGTCAGCAGAGCTAGATTCCAACCTTAAATAGATGGGAAAATTTAGAACAAACAAACAAATCTCCTAACATATTCTCAATAGACTGCAGATTTTCTTAGAAAGAATAACATTTTCATTTTTTCTCTTGTGCATATCGTTATCTTAAATCTTTGATGATGTTCACCATGTTCTAGGTTACAAAATACTTACTAGTAAGTTCACAGTAATTCTATAATTTAGGTGAAGGGATATCATTCCCATTTAATGGATCAAAAGAAATCTGAGGCTTGCAGAGGTTGATTTGCTAACATAGCAACTGAAATATGGTCATTTATTTACTTACTTATTTACTTGTTTATTTACTTTTTTAGAGAGTGAGAGCACGAGCAGGAGAGGCAGAAGGACAGGGAGAGAGAAGACAGACTGTAGAGAGAGCGTAGGGCTCACCTGTGCCCAATCGCAAGACTCTGAGATCATGATCAGAGCCAAAAATCAAGAGCTGGATGCCCAACTAACTGAACCACCCAGGTACCCCTGAAATCAGGTCTTAAATTTTAAATTTAGTTTAGTACCCCCCTTACTTCCATTACTATATCCTAAACTAGTTTTATAGACTGCTTTTCTTTAGGCAATAATGGGTGATAATTTCTCTGGAGAACTGGGTATATTCTATCACTTGTGTCTTTAAAATTTGACATGTTTTCCCTGGAGATCTATGCTGTGGTAATTTCAGTTTCTAAAATGTCCCATCATGTGTTCATCATGTCTTCGCCTACCATGGCCTGAAGAGAGCAAACAAAAATTAAACACTTATGCCCAATTATTTCAGGCCATATTCAAGTTAGACAATAATATCAGTTTATGTTTAACTTAACTCTGTCGGGAAAAGCGTTAACTGACTTTTTCGTGTGTTGTTGTCCCCAATGCAATATTGTTCTATATTGTATCATAATAAGGTACGGTATAACCCAGAATCAGTATCAAATAACTACATGTCCATCTTATGCAGAATATTTTATGCACAGATACACAAAGAAGGCTGATGCCTTACAGATTTTGTAGAGCAGAGAACTAGTCCCTGACTGAGAGCTTAAATGCAGAATAGCTAAAATCAAAATTTTCCTGGTTAAAAGAAAGGCAAACATTGGAGTTTGTTGCTCTTTTTGTCATTTTAGGTTATAAGCATTTTTCCTCTGTGGCAAGTTACACTGTCTCAGAGCAGCATGGGGAGAATCATGTCCAGGTGTAAGGCACCAATGAACAGCTGAGCTTCTAAAGCCTTTGTGGCTAAACCCCTCAACGTTGGGATACAGCAGTCAGTCCAGGAAACCGAGGATGAAACCATCTGTAGCTGTCAGGTGCTTTGGCTAAAGCACACATACAAAGCACAAAGCATGTGGCAGTGATCCCAAAGACCACAAGAATAAAAATGCCGAACACTAGCATAGTGATTTCTTTCACTTTGTACAGTGACAGAACCTTGACCTGAAAACTGTGGCAAATTCTGCCATGTGTCTGATGTTTATTCAATCTGCAATGGTGACATACTCCTGTGGATTAGGCAGGAGTATCAGTATTAGATCCAGGAAGACAACCATGAATGAGAATTCAACATGGGCCCCAGTATGCATGGAATTCTAGGAGAAATAACAAGGAAATATCAACCTTTCCCCTTGTTCCCCAATAGTTAACCCCGTGAGGAACTTGGGAATCTGAGTTTTAACCTCTCCAAAACCACTTGTCCTTGTTTAAATGTACAGAAAGAGTTTTCAAAGCCATGTTCTATTTATTAAATTTTTGGTACAGGTTTTGCTACTTGAGCCACAGAAGTTGAAGCATAGCTGAAT
The DNA here is from genome assembly GCF_964662115.1 of Mustela nivalis. Taxonomy (NCBI): domain Eukaryota; kingdom Metazoa; phylum Chordata; class Mammalia; order Carnivora; family Mustelidae; genus Mustela; species Mustela nivalis. The sequence continues at coordinate 128,517,069 of NC_139021.1, forward strand.
AGATTTTAATGTTTTAATTATGTAAAACTTAAAACTAAACAAAGCTGCTACACATCACTATTAGGGGCATGCCTTAAAAAAAAAAAAAAAAGAAAGAAAAGGAAAGAAAATGGGGCATGCCTAAGAGCTTTTGTATATATAATAATTAGCTATATATAGGTTATTTTAATAATGGCCATAATTATAATTATTTTCATCTAATTAATTCAAATGGATTTTTCTCTTTTCTTAATTCTCTAGTATCTATAAAGTGTCTGATTAATATCCAGGATACACTCTCCTGATTGATTTGCTTGCATGATTACTCTCCTTTCACACCTCTTGGCCCCATTCAGTAAAAGACTAGGGTCTTACTCCAAAAATTTCCTACATGTTGCCATATACTTAGGCCTAGAGTAATATATATCTCTCCTGCCTAAAAAAAACCTTTCTCAGATTTTTTTTTTAAAGATTTACCCAATCATTTGAGAGAGAGAGAGAGAGAGAGAGAGAGAGAGAAGGAAGGGGCAGAGGGAGAGAATCCCCAAGTTTACTCCTACTGAGGGTAGAGCCCCACAAGGGGATTCATCTCAGGACCTTGAGATTCTGACCTGAGCTGAAAACAAGAGTCCTATGCTCAACCGACTGAGCCACATAGGCACCCCACAACTTTCTCAGAAATTTTTGAACTATATTTTTAAAGGCATCATGATTCCCATTCAAATCTAGAAATCTGTGTGTGTGTGTGTACATGTGTGTGCACACATTAAGCATAAATATGGTAGTGGTGATGAACATGACGGCTGTTGCTAAGAACTGAAGCGTAAAAACCTCAGAAACTCTGAGGCTTCGGGTTGCAGATTCTTTAAATGGCCAAGAGTTGCTTGACACATCAAGGAAGGAATAAGAATCAATGTCACAGATGGGAAGAGGTGAAGAGGGAGCTCAGATATGTTATCTCCTGAAGTTCCTAGACATAGGTCTTCACCATAATGGACTTTTAGATAAAATCAAACAAATTTTAAGTTTATCATTATCTAATGAAGGAAGGGAGAGGGGAAAAAGAGTGTCAATTGAGAAAAGACAAAATGTACCTTCTACTTGCCCTATTTGAAATAGTAAAATCTGACATTTATAAAGCTCTTACAATGGGCTGGCCAATGTCGTAAGATTGCATGGAATATTCTATCTAATTCAGATGAAGAGTCTGTGATATGAGGATCATTGTCTCCAAAGCTTAGAGGAGATAAAATCCAGGCTCAAGTTTAGACAGCTAGTACATGACAGGTCTGCCTGATTTTTCAGCCTAAGGTTTTCTCCTGTTTCATGAGGCTTTGAGGAAGATTAAATAAGAGTTTCCAATGAACTTAGAATAAATCCCAAACTCCTCACCTCCCTCACCAACATCATCTTCCTTTTATTCAAGTGTGCTGTAATGACGTTGATCTTACTTTCTAAAACTTGGAGATAAAATCCTTCAGCCTCAAGATCTTGGCTATTGGTCTCTGGCTAGAATGCTCTCTTTGTGACTTCTCTTAAGTCTCAGCTCAAATGTCATCAACTCTGAGAGGCCCTCTCTGACCAGCCTACCTAAAGCCCCTATAAGACTCCACATGAGTAATGACTTACTCACTTGATTACTTATTTATTATTTATCTCTTTTGCAAGGCTTGGTCATGAGAGCAGGTACATCTATATCTCCAGACCCTATCATAATATTGACATGAAGCTACTCAGTATATAGTTGAATGAATAAAACAAAATGCCTGATTCAAAGTCTCACATAACTCTTAGTCATTACATATTAATCCACTCCATTATTAATCACTATAAGAAAGCAAATAGAGGTTAGCCAAATAATGAATCATCAAATATTTCTCCTGTCTACAATATGTGATTTGTTAAAATGAGAGGACATGTGAACCGTCTCATCTTTCTAGCCCCAGACTTCAGACCTAAAGGAAAATTGAAGCAAAAATAAGTACATACATATATACATATATAAATAGGTTTGCCAGTCTTTGCGGGCTACACAGACTCCACAGTCCCTTTGGGTACCTCTGCTCAGTCATAGTTTACATGTTGTAATCCCTCCTAGAGGTGCACAGGTAACATGAGCAAGTGTAGTTGGCCCAGAGAGAGTTAAGCACAGGACCATATATGCTTCCAATGTAAGGGACGGCTTCACTTACAGCCGATTGCTGGCTGCTGATGCCATGGCTGAATGGGGCCCGGGGTTGACAAATACTGGTGTTTGTTTGTTTGTTTTTAAGGGAGGCCAAAAATTAGATTTTATGCAAGATCTCTTTTTTATCTGTTTATTTGAGAGACAGAGAGAGAACACAAGCAAGGGGAGAGGCAGAGAAAGAGGGAGAAGCAGACTCCCTGCTAAGCAGGGAGCCAAAAGGGAATGAAGGGCTCCATCCCAGGACCCTGAGATCATGACCTGAGCTGAAGGCAGATGCTTAACCAACTGTAACTGACTGAGCCACCCAGGCACCCCTGAAAATTTTTCTAATTCTAGGTCATAAAAATTAAATCTAAAAATTTTAAATATGTAATAAAATATGGAGCTACTCTCTCACCAACCACCACTTTTGCTGATCATTATTATCTGATACCATTTTCTCTTCCTTTTCTATCCTCAAGAGACCTTGAACTGTAGAGGGGAAAACTAAATTCAAATGCACTTGGATCAAGAACTTGATTTCCTCCAGTTACAGTCTTTAATAAGTTTCTCAACTTCCATGAGCTTCAATTTCTTATAAAAATTAGATATTATTGATTAAATTGATTATTTGTTTCTTCTAGAGAATAAAATCTCATAATGATTATACTATACTGAAAAAAAGCAATTAATTTAGCTTTTAAATTATCTTTTTCAAGAATAAAAGCAATATTCATACATAAATTCCAAGCCAATTTTGGCAGTTCTTGGATAAAAATAAGAATAAAAAAACTATAAAAGTCCCACTAAAAAATATAATCAAGCATCTGTTCTTGCTATTGATTATAGATCTCTATGCAAAAATTGAGTTCTCACAAAAAAAGGGAAGAAAAGTAACAGTTCTTACAGAGAATCTTACAGTCAGTTGAGTGTTACTTTTTCACTTTTTTCAAGGACTGTACTATCATCTCATGAAGATAAGAAAAGAATTAAAGAACAATAAATGAAAGAAAATGGGATTGGGAGGGAGACAAACCATAAGTGACTCTTAATCTCACAAAACAAACTGAGGGTTGCTGGGGGGAGGGGGTTTGAGAGAAGGGGGTGGGATTATGGACATTGGGGAGGGTATGTGCTTTGGTGAGTGCTGTGAAGTGTGTAAACCTGGTGATTCACAGACCTGTACCCCTGGGGATAAAAATATATGTTTATAAAAAATAAAAAATTATATAAAAAAAAAAGTGAAAAAAAAAAAAAAGAAAAGAATTAAAGAAGGAAAAGGTCAGAATTTTCAAATGTAATCACCAGCACACTATGATGATTTATTGATCAATTTTATTGAAAACAACACACACTGCTTTTATTTTTCATAGGAAAGAAGTAATTTCTGTCTACAAATAATTTTTTATTTACTACAATATTTTTAATTGCAATATAGTAATGCATGTTTTTCTTTTTTCTTTTTTTTATTTCCCTCTACAAATAATTTTTAAGTAAAGCTGAATGTATGAAGTTTTCAGGAATCCCAATTTTAACATCATAGCTTTTTTTTTCTTTTTAAGATTTTATTTATTTATTTGAGAGAGAGAATGAGAGGGAAGAGCAGAGGGAGGGGGAGAAGCAGACTTCTCACTAAGCAGGGAGCCTGACCCGGGTCTCCACCAGGACCCTGAGATCATGACCTGAGCCAAAGGCAGACACTTAACTGACTGAGCCACCCAGGTACTGCAAACATTACAACTTCTGATGACTGTTTAGAGTGTATCCTCTATGCTGTTTCCATTTCATTATTAATAATAGCTACTTGATATATTGGGTGCAAAACAAAGGTCAGAACTACACAAGGGATTTTGTCTACCTTACCTCTAACTTCCACAACAACCATGCAATAGGTCTTATTCTTGTTTAATGGACAGAGATAATTTCAAGGAGTGGAATGACAAGTATTAAAAGCATCTGAATTTGAAGCAAGCCAGAGCTCAGTGGCTCCAAATGTCCTATTTCCCTCCAGGGTATATGTATATATGTGTGGATACATATATACATATGTGTACATATGTGTGCACATGTGTATGTGTATTTAAGTGTTGTGGTTTGAAAGTTGATAATAAATTCATGTTTATGTATATCTTGTTAATTATTCCTGGTATTTCAGATATATATCACAAATCTTACTACCTGCCAGATTAGTACTCTGGTCTGATGTTATAGAAAAGGGTGAGGCTGATAAAAGACAACTTGTAAAGAATTTCTTGTTAACTTACATTCTGACCTACAGAGAAAATTATTCTGTAATGATTTGCCCTCAATACAAAGGTTATAATTTCATTCTTCTAAGTACTAGGAAAGCTAAAGCCCATATTCCCAACATGATAAAATCTAACACATAAAGGGAAACAAATGATATCCTTAAGTCAGTCTTCGGAAAGATTTGAAAGTCAGTGACCCTTTTGTTCCCCTCATCTTAACATCACAACCTATTTAAACTTAAAAACTCAGTTCAGATTCCCATTATCCTGTCAACATAAACCATCTTAAAAAGATTGCATACAAGTTTACCTTGTTGTCTGGATTGCCAAAGTCTATGATTTCTCATGAACTGGGGACTACAGAATAAACCTAATTACAGATAACCTTTACTTTAAAAAGATTAAATAGAAGAGTGATTAATGATCTTAAAAGTGGAGATGAGATAGATACAAAATGCACATATTATCAAAAGCAGAACAGTTTTGCATTAATCTCAAAATAGAAATTTTATCAATATAGCCCAGTGATCAGTTTGACAACAAAATAGAATTCACACACTAAATTTCTGATATAGAAAGAACATGTTAAATACATAGAAATAAAAAGAAAATGGTGCTTTTAAGGAGTACTGAGTAGTTTAATATATAATGTCCAGTGCATGCCTTTAAATACCTTAAAATTTTCCTCAAAATAAATCTATGGTTAATCAAGTTTTGCCATTTCTACTTAATCTTCAGTTTATCTGAAGTTGTTCATCATAAAATTTTTATAGAAATACATGTAAGCATTGCTAAATTCCCTTTTGTCAAATTAGTTTGGTTTAATGTCAATGACATAAACAGTCTAGAAATGGATTGTGATTTATTTCTAATATGACTTGTAAGAAAGGACATTTGAATTTTCCATTTGCTAAAGGTATGAAAATGATCTCCAAAAGCTCCCAACAATGTTCATCAAATAATGCAATTTAGAGTAGTATGTAATCACACTCATTAATATGTTCTTCTATTTCAGAAAGGTTGAGATTCATTAAGTAAGTACATATTAGGAACTATACAGACCATACACTAAAAAAAATGTAATAGAGGTTGTAAGCCTTGTAGAATATAGTTGGAAATACTTGGAAAGTTTTAATCTCACCTCAGACTCTTCTCTGCATGGAGGCCCTAATTTCTTTTTATCATAAAGCATCTTTTTCATCTGACCCAGTGGCAATTGGGGCTTTACCTTGCCCTTTGTCCTTGGAACCAAGTCACCTATGAATAGTTACTAGAATCAGCTGACTAAGGTCATTTGCAGATGCAGTTGCTGAGTTAAGAAAATAACAATTACACACACACACACACACACACACACACACACACACACATATTTGGGGAAGTGATATTTTCTTCTAAAAATAATGCATGTAAGACATACTTAGAGGTCAATATGATCTCTATACCTATGTGTGTGTCTTTAAGTTCAGTGCTGCTATCTTTCTTTATATTCTGCCCTTATGATCATTTGAGACCAATTACTCTGGTCTCTCATTTAAGTTTGATTTCTCCCAGCTCTCTTGTGCCCTCTGATCTTTCTCCCTGATCTCCATATGCCACGTACTTTTTCTCATATGTCATTGCTCAACCTATTCCCTACATTCGAACTTTGTTGTTTTTTTTTTTCATGTTTCTAGCTCATCACTATTTTCTAAAACTAGCTTACATGCATCCTCCTCTAAAAATGTTTCCATGCTTAGATGGAAGTAATGCCATCCTCTCAGAGAGGTTCCAAGGCTTAGCATGCATCTGAATGCTGTTTGGAGCTTCTTATAATGCAGTTATCAGCCTCCATACCCAGGTATTTGGTAAAATGATTCTGATGCATGCAATACCATAACATATTTTGAAAACAAAGCACTCGCTTAAAAAGGCTCTGAGCCCCAATGGTATTTTGACCTCATATCACTGCATCTTCAAGGAAGAACTATTTTTCTTAATTCAATATCCTCTCTTCAAAGCTTATGATCCCTACGTTTTCAGGTTACTCCTAATAAAAAGAAAAGTGGTAGGAAATGTTTAAGAAATTGCGTTCTTTGTTTGATTTTTTTTTGTTTCTTAAATTCCACATATGAGTGAAGTTATATGGTGTTTGTCTTTCTCTGGTTGACTTTTTTCACTTTGCATTATACCTGCTAGGTCCATCCACATTGTTTCAAATGACAAGATTTCAATCTTGAGACACCTGGGTGGCTCAGTCAGTTTAAGCAGCTGCCTTCAGCTTAGGTCATAATTCTGGGGGTACTGGGATCAAGTCCCACATTGACTTCTCTGTTTAGTGGGGAGTCTGCTTCTCCCTCTGCCTCTCCCCTTGCTTGTGCTCACTCTCTATTTCTCTCTCTCTGATAAATAATTAAATAAAATCTTTTTAAAAAAAGATTTTGTTCTTTTATATGGTGGAGTAATATTCCATTATATATGTAGACCACATCTTCTTTATCCATTCATCTATGGATGGATACTTGGGCTGTTTCCATTCTTGGCTATTGAATATAAAGCTGCAATAAACATAGGGGTGCATATATCTTTTCCAATTAGTGTTTTTGTTTTCTTTGGGTAAATATCCAGTACTAGAATAACTGGATCAAATGGTAGATTTTATTTTTTATTTTATTTTACTTCTTTTTAAGAACCTCCACACTCTTTTCCAGAGTGGTTGCCCAATTTGTATTCCTACCAACAATGCATGAGAATTCCTTTTTCTCTACATCCTCACCAACACTTGTTGTTTCTTGTGTTTTGGGTTTTTTTTTTTTTTTTTTTTTGGGTTGGTTGGTTTGTTTGCTTTTATTTTAGCCATTTTGACAGGTGTAAAGTGATATCTTATTGTGGTTTTAATTTGTACTTCCCTGACAATGAGTGATGTTGAGTACCTTCTCATGTGTTTGTTGGCCACCTATATGTCTTCTTTGGAAAAATGTCAAAACACAAAGGTATCACAGCATTCTTATACTGATATTCTAATGCCATCAACCAGCTACCTCCATTATTATTATTATTTTTTGTCATGAAAGAAAATAAGCCACTACATTGTTTAAGTTACTTTGGAAGAATGCCAGTTACTAGCACTCAAATGCAATTTCTAACTGAAACTTCTGACTTTCTTCCATTCCTTACTCCTACACTTCAGGGAAGAGAGTACGTATCTATTTGTAAGACTGAGAAAATGACGAATACACACCTTACCTAATTTTTCTTCTCCCTTGGTGAGAGTAGATAGAGGTTCAGCCTGTGACTGCAGCTGGGTGGGTGAATTTAAGTCTTAGAGAAACCCGTTAAGAAGGCCATTAGGAGTCAAGCTGATTCATAGGATTCATTGCATTCTCCAATCCAGCTGCCAATAATAAAGCTGACATTTTGACCTATCATCAAACCTACATTTTACCTATATCATGGGATTTTTGTGAGCTTTGATGCAGCACTGAAGATAAATCTGGCACTCAATATATAAGTATTAACTACCATAATTATGATCATCTTTATCATCATCATCATTATGAAGATCTTTTTTACTGGTCATAGCCATCTGGCTTTAGATTCTCACTTTAATTCCTCCAATTCTCTCTCTAGTCGTGATCTTTGACTTTGTTTTATGCTGTACCATTTATGCCCTGTTTTTTCTTGACTACTTGATTCTAATTCTAATTCTAATTCTTCCTGCTTCTAGCCTGTTGGCATATTGCTCCTTTTGATATATTTCTTGGCTTCAAATAATGCTGAATTAACATATGGTAAAGTGACTAGGTACCACTTTTAACAAAATGGCATTCCACCAATGTAAATTGAATGTGAATCTTATAAATCCTTTTCTTTGTCAGTTCCTGGCTCCTTGGGCTATCTCCGTTGCCATTGGCTACCAGTTGCCCATGGAAGAGGAGATATTCACAGGTTTACTCTCTGCATATCACTAAGACTTTAGTGTAGGTTTTGATCTCCTCTTCCTTCCCCTAGCCTGAGAATTTCTGTTCCTGACATTAAAAAAAAAAAAAAAAATTAGATATAATATTTCATGTCTTCTAATACACCTGTAAAAATACTTTTGAACTTGTGATTTAACAGATAATTCTAACACCATAGAAGTGGGAAAATATTGTTAATGTGGGCAAAAAAAGAAAGAACAGAAAGAGGAATAATATAAAATGAAGCTTCTCATATATACTGGTATGTTTAGATAAAGTGACCGAAAAATAAAAAAATTCCTCTGCAAAGAAGTGAGCTAATATAACCATTTTCAAAACATTTGGACTCTTAAGTTCATATTTACATTATTGTTATGGCATCAATAATGTAATTAAGCAATGGTTTTGTCTTCCAGAAAAAGGCCATCACAAGCCCTGGCTAGACTCTCTTCTTCCTGGCAACAGGGGTCCTGTTCACCTATACAAAAATTCAAATAGTGCACCTTGGCCTTGTGGGGGCCAAACTCCAAACTCTGAATCAATAATTTTTAATTATTTTAGACCATATTTGTTGAAGATATTAAAATAAAATTCATATTTTGAAAAAAATTAGTAACTCTATTTTAGAAGAGTTTTCTGCAAAAGATAATTCAGGAAAAGTCAAGCTTCTTTTGGGGTCAGGATTTTACCATTTATTAAGTAACTAGACAAAATAACAGTTAGAGATAGATGCATGTCTTAGTAGATTGCTAATGTTTAAAGGTTGGTGGTGGAAGAGGACTGGATTTGCTAATAATCCTACAAACTAAATTCTTATAGTGTAAAGTAAAATCAGAAAATGAAAACTGATATAAAATTCAGCCTGTGTTGGAGTCATTGAATTCATTATCAATAATTCTATTTATTGTTTAGTCTTAATGTTTTCTTGTGCTGTAAATATATAGTTACTTGCATATAGGTTCTTTACAACTTGTAGTGAATTCTCTTTTATAAGAACTACTTAAATGCCATGAATTTAAATTTCAAAATACTATTTTCTCCATGATCAAAAATATAACACATTTCTACAGTCTCAGAGTATTTTTACCTTATTAAAGTACTTTACATGCACAATAAACTTTTAAAAATTTACATTTTAACATATGCCCATTGCTACCAAAAAGCCCCAGATAACACCCTTTGATTATGCTGAACCAACAGAAATGTGCATAGCTATAAGTGTTCCCTAGTGCCCAAGCTGTGATATATGACCTTGCACTCTTGTACAAAATTGAATAATTCAGGAGTAGACACCTGATCCTTAGATTATTCCTTTCAAGGATTTACATTTGAAATAGAGAGAAGCAAACTAAATGTCCATGATGAAGTGGATACTGTCGACGGAATTGCATAAAAAGGAAGGCTCATGTATCCCTAGTTATTCACTTGTTTTTTTTATTCTGCATATCTCTGAATATAAAGATAAAATCCTTTAACATTATTATACTAGACTGTGAAAAAAAAATATCTGGCTATTGCTAAGGAGAAATAGAATGTCTTTCCAGTTTGGTTACTGAACAAATATCCTTGAAAAGATATAGTTCAGGATCAAAGTTCAGTTGGAGGAAGTAAGGTAGCTAGAATTTGTAAGACACTATATCTAAGAAATTGCCACATGGACCTCCTTTAGTCTTTTGCTGAGTCCTAATTTTTAAATGAAGAGAAGAAACACTATAAGACCTTGTAAAGAACAATTCTCAAGCAAAAAAGAAATCCTGGAAAAAGAACATCTAAGAGGGAGTTATACAAGATCATGGAAAAAGTACCTCAGTTCTGAATCCTCCAGAAAGGACCTTAGAAAGGACCCTCTGATCTTTGAATATTCATAATGACATATTGCCACCTCCATTTTAGTTTCAACCTGAGGAAAATAGACTTTTGCCAAAATATAAAGACCGGGTTAAAGAGAAATTATACTGGACACTTGTCAAAAATGGCAAGACAGATTTTATTTGAGCTACTGCAGTAAAGGACAGAGACCTTAATACAAAACTGAACACAACTTCACTGAAACAAAAAACTGAAGAGTTTTTTTTTTTAAATGCCTACATATAACTTTAACTCTTTTTTTAAATTAATTAATTTATTTTCAAAAAAACAGTATTCATTATTTTTTCACCACACCCAGTGCTCCATGCAATCTGTGCCCTCTATAATACCCACCACCTGGTACCCCAACCTCCCACGCCCCCAGCCACTTCAAACCCCTCAGATTGTTTTTCAGAGTCCATCGTCTCTCATGATTCAAATCCCCTTCCAATTTACCCCAACTCCCTTCTCCTTTCTAACACCCGTCCTCCATGATATTTGTTATGCTCCACAAATAAGTGAAACCATGTGATAATTGACTCTCTCTGCTTGACTTATTTCACTCAGCATAATCTCTTCCAGTCCTGTCCATGTTGCTAGCCCTCAGGGAGATTCAAATTAAAACCACATTGAGAGGGACGCCTGGGTGGCTCAGTTGGTTGAGCAGCTGCCTTTGGCACAGGTCATGATCCCAGCGTCCTGGGATCGAGTCCCACATCGGGCTCCTTGCTCGGCAGGGAGTCTGCTTCTCCCTCTGCGTCTGCCTGTGTTCACTCTCTCTCCCTCTCTCTCTCTCTGACAAATAAATAAAATCTTAAAAAAAAAAAAAAAAAAAAGGAAAACCACATTGAGATATCACCTTACACCAGTTAGAATGGCCAAAAGTAACAATACAGGAAACAACATGTGTTGGAGAGGATGTGGAGAAAGGGGAACCCTCTTACACTGTTGGTGGGAATGCAAGTTGGTGCAGCCTCTTTGGAGAACAGTGTGGAGATTCCTCAAGAAATTAAAAATAGATCTTCCCGGTAAGGAGTCAAGATGGCGGAGAAGTAGCAGGCTGAGACTACTTCAGCTAGCCGGAGATCAGCTAGATAGCTTATCTAAAGATTGCAAACACCTGAAAATCCATCAGCTGATCGAAGAGAAGAAGAACAGCAATTCTGGAAACATAAAAACAACCACTTTCTGAAAGGTAGGACCGGCAGAGAAGTGAATCCAAAGCGACGGGGAAGATAGACCCCGGGGGGAGGGGCCGGCTCCCAGCAAGCAGTGGAGCAACAGAGCACAAAATCAGGACTTTTAAAAGTCTGTTCTGCTGAGGGACATCGCTCCAGAGGCTAAAGCGGGGCAAAGCCCACGCAGGGTCAGCGTGGCCTCAGGTCCCGCAGGGTTACAGAAGGATCGGGGGTGTCTGAGTGTCGCAGAGCTTGCGGGTATTGGAATGGGAAAGCCGGCTACAGAGACAGAGCCGACAGTAAGCTCACAGCTCGGTGTTACCTTTAACCGGCTGCAGGCTCAGAGAGCTCGGAGCGTGGCCGGAGGTCGGGCAGACGGGAGTAACTGGGCACTGTTCTCTGAGGGCGCACTGAGTAGGGGGCCCTGGGCTCTTGGCTCCTCCCGACCAGAGACCAGGAGGCTGCCATTTGTATTCCCGTCCTCCGGAACTCTACGGAAAGCCCTCAGGGAACAAAAGCTACTGAAAGCAAACCCGAGCGGATTACTCACCCGCCCCTGGTAGGGGCAGTGCAATTCCGCCTGGGGCAAAGACACTTGAGAATCACTACAACAGGCCCCTCCCCCAGAAGATCAACAAGAAATCCAGCCGAGACCAAGTTCACCTACCAAGGAGTGCTGTTTCAATACCAAGGAGAGCAGCAGAATTCCAGAGGAGGAGATAGCAAATCACAGAACTCATGGCTTTTTCCCTGTGATTTTTCTTAGTCTTGCAATTAATTTAATTTTTTTCTTTTTCATTTTTTGTTTTTTTTTTTTTCTCACCTTCTGGTAAAATATTTTTTTTAACTTTTACCTTTTACTTTTTTAACGTTTTTTAACTAGTTTATCTAATATATGTTTTTTTCTTTTTTATATTTTTCTTATTTGTTTTCTTTTTTAAATTCTTTTCTTTTTTTTTCTTTCTTCATTTTTGAACCTCTATTTATCCCCTTTCTCCCCCCTCACGATTTGGGATCTCTTCTAATTTGGTTAAAGCATAATTTCCTGGGGTTGCTGCCACCCTTTTAGTATTTTACTTGCTCCTTCATATACTCTTATCTGGACAAAATGACAAGACGGAAAAATTCAACACAAAAAAAAGAACAAGAGGCAGTACCGAAGGCTAGGGACCTAATCAATACAGACATTGGTAAAGTGTCAGATCTAGAGTTCAGAATGACAATTCTCAAGGTTCTAGCCGGGCTCAAAAAAGGCATGGAAGATATTGGAGAAATCCTCTCGAGAGATATAAAAGCCCTTTCTGGAGAAATAAAAGAACTAAAATCTAACCAAGTTGAAATCAAAAAAGCTATTAATGAGGTGCAATAAAAAATGGAGGCTCTCACTGCTGGGATAAATGAGGCAGAAGAAAGAATTAGTGATATAGAAGACCAAATGACAGAGAATAAAGAAGCTGAGCAAAAGAGGGACAAACAGCTACTGGACCACGAGGGGAGAATTCAAGAAATAAGTGACACAATAAGACGAAACAACATTAGAATAATTGGGATTCCAGAAGAAGAAGAAAGAGAGAGGGGAGCAGAAGGTATACTGGAGAGAATTATTGGGGAGAATTTCCCCAATATGGCAAAGGGAACGAGCATCAAAATTCAGGAGGTTCAGAGAACGACCCTCAAAATCAGTAAGAATAGGCCCACCCCCCGTCACCTAATAGTAAAATTTACAAGTCTCAGTGACAAAGAGAAAATCCTGAAAGCAGCCCGGGAAAAGAAGTCTGTAACATACAATGGTAAAAATATTAGATTGGCAGCTGACTTATCCACAGAGACCTGGCAGGCCAGAAAGAGCTGGCATGATATTTTCAGAGCACTAAACGAGAAAAACATGCAGCCAACAATACTATATCCAGCTAGGCTATCATTGAAAATAGAAGGAGAGATTAAAAGATTCCAGGACAAACAAAAACTGAAAGAATTTGCAAACACCAAACCAGCTCTACAGGAAATATTGAAAGGGGTCTTCTAAGCAAAGAGAGAGCCTACAAGTGGTAGATCAGAAAGGAACAGAGACGATATACAGTAACAGTCACCTTACAGTCAATACAATGGCACTAAATTCATATCTCTCAATAGTTACCCTGAATGTGAATGGGCTAAATGCCCCTGTCAAAAGACAAAGGGTATCTGAATGGATAAAAAAACAAAACCCATTTATATGTTGCCTCCAAGAAACTCATTTTAAGCCCGAAGACACCTCCAGATTTAAAGTGAGGGAGTGGAAAAGAATTTACCATGCTAATGGACATCAGAAGAAAGCAGGAGTGGCAATCCTTAGATCAATTAGATTTTAAGCCAAAGACTATAATAAGAGATGAGGAAGGACACTATATCATACTCAAAGGGTCTGTCCAACAAGAAGATTTAACAATTTTAAATATCTATGCCCCCAACGTGGGAGCAGCCAACTATATAAACCAATTACTAACAAAATCAAAGAAACACATCAACAATAATACAATAATAGTAGGGGACTTTAACACTCCCCTCACTGAAATGGACAGATCATCCAAGCAAAAGATCTACAAGGAAATAAAGGCCTTAAACGACACCCTGGACCAGATGGACATCACAGATATATTCAGAACATTTCATCCCAAAGCAACAGAATACACATTCTTCTCTAGTGCACATGGAACATTCTCCAGAATAGATCACATCCTCGGTCCTAAATCAGGACTCAACCGGTATCAAACGATTGGGATCATTCCCTGCATATTTTCAGACCATAATGCTCTAAAGCTAGAACTCAACCACAAAAGGAAGTTTGTAAAGAACCCAAATACATGGAGACTAAACAGCATCCTTCTAAAGAATGAATGGGTCAACCGGGAAATTAAAGAAGAATTGAAAAAAATCATGGAAACAAATGATAATGAAAATACAACGGTTCAAAATCTGTGGGACACAACAAAGGCAGTCCTGAGAGGAAAATATATAGCGGTACAAGCCTTTCTCAAGAAACAAGAAAGGTCTCAGGTATACAACCTAACCCTACACCTAAAGCACTGGAGAAAGAACAAGAAAGAAACCCTAAGCCCAGCAGGAGAAGAGAAATCATAAAGATCAGAGCAGAAATCAATGAAATAGAAACCAAAAACAATAGAACAAATCAACGAAAGTAGGAGCTGGATCTTTGAAAGAATTAATAAAATTGATAAACCCCTGGCCCGACTTATCAAAAAGAAAAGAGAAAGGACTCAAATAAATAAAATAATGAATGAAAGAGGAGAGATCACAACTAACACCAAAGAAATACAAACTATTATAAGAACATACTATGAGCAACTCTACGCCAATAAATTTGACAATCTGGAAGAAATGGATGCATTCCTAGAAACATATAAACTACCACAACTGAACCAGGAAGAAATAGAAAGCCTGAACAGACCCATAACCAGTAAGGAGATTGAAACAGTCATTAAAAATCTCCAAACAAACAAAAGCCCAGGACCAGACGGCTTCCCAGGGGAATTCTACTAAACATTTAAAGAAGAACTAATTCATATTCTCCTGAAACTGTTCCAAAAAATAGAAATGGAAGGAAAACTTCCAAACTCATTGTATGAGGCCAGCATCACCTTGATCCCAAAACCAGACAAGGATCCCATCAAAAAAGAGAGCTATAGACCAATATCCTTGATGAACACAGATGCGAAAATACTCAACAAAATACTACCCAATAGGATTCAACAGTACATTAAAAGGATTATTCACCACGACCAAGTGGGATTTATTCCAGGGCTGCAAGGTTGGTTCAACATCCACAAATCAGTCAATGTGATACAACACATCAATAAAAGAAAGAACAAGAACCATATGATACTCTCAATAGATGCTGAAAAAGCATTTGACAAAGTACAGCATCCCTTCCTGATCAAAACTCTTCAAAGTGTAGGGATAGAGGGCACATACCTCAATATCATCAAAGCCATCTATGAAAAACCCACCGCAAATATCATTCTCAATGGAGAAAACCTGAAAGCTTTTCTGCTAAGGTCAGGAACACGGCAAGGATGTCCATTAACACAACTGCTATTCAACATAGTACTAGAAGTCCTAGCCTCAGTAATCAGACAACAAAAGGAATTTAAAGGCATCCAAATCGGCGAAGAAGAAGTCAAATTATCACTCTTTGCAGATGATATGATACTATATGTGGAAAACCCAAAAGACTCCACTCCAAAACTGCTAGAGGTTGTACAGGAATTCAGTAAAGTGTCAGGATATAAAATCAATGCACAGAAATCAGTTGCATTTCTCTACCCCAACAGCAAGACAGAAGAAAGAGAAATTAAGCAGTCAATCCCATTTACAATTGCACCCAAAACTATAAGATACCTAGTAATAAACCTAACCAAAGAGACACAGAATCTATACTCAGAAAACTATAAAATACTCATGAAAGAAATTGAGGAAGATACAAAGAAATGGAAAAATGTTCCATGCTCCTGGATTGGAAGAATAAATATTGTGAGAATGTCTATGCTACCTAAAGCAATCTACACATTTAATGCAATTCCTATCAAAGTACCATCCATCTTTTTCAAAGAAATGGAACAAATAATGCTAAAATTTATATGGAACCAGAAAAGACCTCGAATAGCCAAAGGGATATTGAAAAAGAAAGCCAACGTTGGTGGCATCACAATTCCGGACTTCAAGCTCTATTACAAAGCTGTCATCATCAAGACAGCATGGTACTGGCACAAAAACAGACACATAGATCAATGGAATAGAATAGAGAGCCCAGAAATAGACCCTCAACTCTATGGCCAACTAATCTTCGACAAAGCAGGAAAGAATGTCCAATGGAAAAAAGACAGCCTCTTCAATAAATGGTGCTGGGAAAATTGGACAGCCAAATGCAGAAAAATGAAATTGGACCATTTCCTTACACCACACACAAAAATAGACTCAAAATGGATGAAGGACCTCAGTGTGAGAAAGGAATCCATCAAAATCCTTGAGGAGAACACAGGCAGCAACCTCTTCGACCTCAGCCGCAGCAACATCTTCCTAGGAACAACGGCAAAGGCAAGGGAAGCAATGGCAAAAATGAACTATTGGGATTTCATCAAGATCAAAAGCTTTTGCACAGCAAAGGAACCAGTTAACAAAATCAAAAGACAGCTGACAGAATGGGAGAAGATATTTGCAAATGACATATCAGATAAAGGACTATTGTCCAGAATGTATAAAGAACTTAGCAAACTCAACACCCTAAGAACAAATAATCCAATCAAGAAATGGGCAGAGGACATGAACAGACATTTCTGCAAAGAAGACATCCAGATGGCCATAGACACATGAAAAAGTGCTCCATATCACTCGGCATCAGGGAAATACAAATCAAAACCACAATGAGATATCACCTCACACCAGTCAGAATGGCTAAAATCAACAAGTCAGGAAATGACAGATGCTGGCGAGGATGCGGAGAAAGGGGAACCCTACTCCACTGTTGGTGGGAATGCAAGCTGGTGCAGCCACTCTGGAAAACAGCATGGAGGTTCCTCAAAATGTTGAAAATAGAACTGCCTTATGACCCAGCAATT
Source organism: Mustela nivalis (assembly GCF_964662115.1). Classification (NCBI taxonomy): domain Eukaryota; kingdom Metazoa; phylum Chordata; class Mammalia; order Carnivora; family Mustelidae; genus Mustela; species Mustela nivalis. The sequence continues at coordinate 128,534,043 of NC_139021.1, forward strand.
GCACTATTGGGTATTTACCCTAAAGATACAAACGTAGTGATCTAAAGGGGCACGTGCACCCGAATGTTTATAGCAGCAATGTCCACAATAGCCAAACTATGGAAAGAACCTAGATGTCCATCAACAGATGAATGGATCAGGAAGATGTGGTATATATACACAATGGAATACTATGCAGCCATCAAAAGAAATGAAATCTTGCCATTTGCGACAACATGGATGGAACTAGAGCGTATCATGCTTAGCGAAATAAGTCAAGCAGAGAAAGACAACTATCATATGATCTCCCTGATATGAGGAAGTGGTGATGCAACATGGAGGCTTAAGTGGGTAGGAGATGGATAAATGAAACAAGATGGGATTGGGAGGGTGACAAACCATAAGTGACTCTTAATCTCACAAAACAAACTTAGGGTTGCTGGGGGGAGGGGGTTTGGGAGAAGGGGGTGGGATTATGGACATTGGGGAGGGTATGTGCTTTGGTGAGTGCTGTGAAGTGTGTAAACCTGGTGATTCACAGACCTGTACCCCTGGGGATAAAAATATATGTTTATAAAAAATAAAAAATTTAAAAATAAAAATAGATCTTCCCTATGACCCTACCATTGCACTCCTGGGTATTTACCCCAAAGATACAGATGTAGTGATAAGAAGGGCCATCTGTACCCCAATGTTTATAGCAGCAATGGCCACAGTTGCCAAACTATGGAAAGAACCAAGATGCCCTTCAACGGACGAATGGATAAGGAAGGTGTGGTCCATATATACTATGGAGTAATATGCCTCCATCAGAAAGGACTGGAGAGTTTTTAAGTGCTGGGCTGAGGTAGTGGAAAAGCACCAGAGTATATTAGTCAGTGTGATTGAGCCATCTGTGTTTGCTAATTAGTGTCGATTAAAGAGGTCCTTACCTTCCCTCAGAGGGAGATAGGGGTGCTAGCTTTTTTGATGACTATATTTCAAAGGGATGGTTCCTAGATCTTTGAAAAAGGCATTCCTATGCTGTAAAACTGGCTGGAGGCTGGGAGGAAATTTACATCTCAAAGGACAGAAAAACAATTTACAATGGAAAGTTTTCCAAAGTAAATATTCTAAGAAGAGGGGAGTCCAGGACAAGAAGAAACCGGCCACAAGTTTCATCAAACTGATGGGAATGTTAAGATGTTTGAAGTTGTTTTCATTGAATGGCTTATTGCTCTAGATGCACCACTCCCTAGGATTTTATGAGAGAACAGGAAGGTGCTTTGCAAAAGTCAAGTCTCTTCAGAGTACCAATCTGGCAGAAACTCTCAAAAGCCTCTCTCCTATCTGATCATTTCCATCCCCTAACGTCCAAACATTCACATTGTTCTTCCAGGACAACGCATCTTAATACCCTTAACGGAGCCCAGATTTGAACAAAGAAGTTAATTGGGTTGTAGGTACCTGGTCACTCCTGCTTTCATTCTGCAGCAGCATAGAAGCCTCTGAGGTAAGATACCACGCTAGTAATTTCCTTTTAATGTTTTGAAATGTATTTTTAATGATAGAGGAGTTAAAAATATAATTCCAACATAAGCGCAAAATACAAACTAATGTCTCAAAAAGTTAAATTGCCACATTCAGTATCCATTCCCTACATTCAAATCACTTATATTTAATTGTCAAGTGTTACATAAGAGTCTTTTTAATTTGCTACCTCTATGTCTGTTATGTGGACAAAATGATACAAGAAGACGTAGCGATATGGGAAGCCATCAATTAACCTGATGATGCTGTTGGTCATCAGTGTGCTTCTGTTAGTATATCATGATTCCTTTCATTTGTTTGTTTGTTTGTTTCCAGTCATTGCTTTCCAGTGTTGAGGAGCCAATAGAATTCTATGTATGTATGCTGTCAGCCACAAGAATGTATCACAATTCTTAAACCGGATTTAGAGATTTAAAACGAACTAATGTAGAATTGAGCAAAATCCCTAGCTGACCCAATCACATACTGGAGACATGGGAATAATTGTATTTCTGAAAATATTCTCTAAGAAATACAGAGCTATCACAATTCTACAAACCAAATATTGGAGGTACTTTCTGGACCTGGTCACAAGGAGGAGAAACCCAATCATGTAAGTCTTACTCAGTTATTGAGAGAGGTCAAATCTGGCAGAAGAATAGTACCTGGGTTTGTAGGACATTGTATAGGAAAGGAGGAAGCTATACAGAGAAAGTTCTATAAGTCTCCAGAGAAGTCCCTTTGACTCACTCTTTGGGGACCAAACAAACAACCAAACCAAAAAACAGGAATAGGCATACTAAAGTCAAGATTAGAAACATACTTAAAATAATAAGAAATAACTGTAAGTCCCTTTGCTACATGTATTTTGTGATTTTTGTTTTGTTTTGTTTTGAGTATTAACAGTTTTGCTTTCTGTATTTTATTGGATCAAAGAAAAAGAAACATTAAAAGTGCAATGAGCAACTTCTGTTTATAAAACTTGAATGTACTGGGTGTGATGAAAAAATAATGAATACTGTTATGCTGAAAATAAATAAATTTAATTAAAAAAATAAAAAATAAAACTTGAATGACACAAATGATTTTGTTATCTCAAAGAATACAAATAAATAAAGATGAGTTATTGTTTTGCAGAAAAAAAATAATGGTTTTATTTGAACTGTCTTTAATGAAGACAATAAAGGATTATCCTGAAGAAAATTCTCACCTGCTCAGTATCTACCCTGCAAGCACATCCAATTCATTAAGGTTCAGATTAAGTCATAAGGAATAGTCGACCTCTGGACTCTGAGATGTTTAGCCATAAGAACTACCAAAAGGGGTCCAAATGGAGTCCTGATACTAAAGATCATTAAGCCTAGGACTGAGGACCATCTTTTTGAGATACCTATATGTTCATATTTTTTAAATAAGAAAACTGAGTAGTTGAAGTGCTGAGAGCAAAAGGGCAAGGCAATGTCTCTTATTGAAGATTTTCAGATTGCTGAATTAAAATGCTTGTTTCAGTGGAGCAGAGGGATTTAACAGCCAAAATCACAATCAACTATCCGTGAAATGAGACACCCTTTTAAAAATGGCTGGAAGGAAACGCCAATTCCTCCATTTTAAATGCCTACATTGTTTAAAGTAATTGATTCAAACTTTGGAAAACTAACTCAGAATTTTGTAAAATGAACAACCTTAATCCAAATAATCTAAATATGGAGTGGCCTTTATATTTTAAAAAGTAATACTGAGATGTGAACGACTACGTTGCGATTCAGAGTGCTTCACTAGGCAATATAGAATGATTTAAAAGACTCTTTTGACATTTAGAAGAGAATGTTTCAAATAGCAGAAAAGATAATATGAAAGAAACTGATAACTGTGTTACCTGCTGTACTTCACTATACTCTCACAATGTTCCCATCATTCCTTATGCACATTCTTCATCTAGATAACCAACAGAAGTTTCTCTTAAGGCAAATGTCTAGCTTGACATTTGGCACAGGTGATACTTACAAACGCCTTACAGCTTGGCCTCCATCTATGGGACTGATATAAAAGGCAAATTCATACTAAAGTGTGTACTAAGTAACACATTAAGTATTCTTTTCAGAAGTTAGATTCATGGAAAATACAGAGATATAAGGCATGAGTCATACAGGCTATGAAGTTAATGTAAGTAATTCAAATGATGCTTCAGTTATAGGAACACAGGACATTGAAGGATAGACACTATAAATCATCACTATAATTAAAGATTACCTATAACAGTCATTAATTGATATTTATTATGTTAATACAGATTTATAAATTCTTACTTATGTATGCACCCTAAATTTATATGTGGGGGGATGCTAGCTCCTTGTTACAAATACTTTCGTATTTTTTCATAGTCTCTACTATCTTTCCTATTTACTAAAAAATGAAAAAACATTTCCTTTTAATGTTGGTTCATTCAATGAATAAGTTTATAAAATAAACTTATTTTCAATATATGTTTTTACTTTTTTCTATACGAGAACACAAAATCAGCATAGAGCTCTTTAGATTTTCATTCCATCATAGTTACTTATATGTGCAAATACATAGAAAAGTTTAGTCACACAGTTAGGCAGCTAATTGTGTTGAAAATACAATTGCATGCTCACAATGATAATCATGCCCCTAGGGTGTACACTTCTGTTTCAGAGCTATTTTTAGGCCCTCAGGAACTTCAGCCACCTCTTGACTCTTGGAAAACAATGTCAAAATCCAGCTAACTAGATGTGACCTAGCATTTATTTCATAGCCAAAAAACTAAATTTGATCTCAAAGTAATGGTAAGAAAGTAAAAGTTTAAAAGCTGGCAACTGTGAACATGACAAATAGGAAGGTTCCTGCCATCAATTTTCTATGTATACAGTGAATAATTATATTACATATGGAATTGATATTCTTCACAGTAGGAAAATAATCATTTATTGCAACCCTTAACTTGATAGGAACATTTTCTTTCTATTTTCATTGTTGGTAAAAAAAAAAAAAAAAAAAAAAAAAAAAAATATATATATATATATATATATATATATATATATATTTGGCAAGGAAAGATCCTGAGATTATAGTTTTTATCTAGTACCCATGATAAAGTAGATACATTAAAGTGTTAAGAATTTAAGAATGTTCTCCAGGGAGAAAAAGTAAATCCTGAAATTTCTCTATACATATGGCATATTATTTCTTCACTATTCTAGTTCAAATTTTTCATTCTAGAATCAATTCTCTTGTCCATTTTCCCTTCAAAATATCCTCTCTAATCTTATGCAAGACTTTAAAAATTCTCAAGTGGACTCAAACTCTGCATTATTTTTTAAAAATTTCCTTTGTGCATACTGATGTTTAGAAAGAGAAGTTAAAAAAGTATCAAGATTAACTTTTTAAACCAAAATTAACCAAAAACTTTATCAAGAATAATTTTATGTATTTTACATTTTTCTGCACCAATTGATAAATGCAATGGTTTTCTTTCATTTTATTTTGCTATCTTGTACTATAAGATTTTCTGTTTGTAAGTACTTCAGAACATATCAATGTTTCATAATTTTGGTCTGTTATCCTTTTTTTTGGTTTGTTTGTTACTATCATTTATTTTACGGAAGAGCTGCATCGTCATTTGCTTAGGAAAGAAGTTTTAAAAATATGGAAAATAAGATTATTTCCAATAAGAGAATTTAAATGACAGGAATCTAAGACCTCCTTTTCAGCTAGCCATTCTCCAGTAGTGGTACTACACCACATCAATGGCATTTCGAGTGTAATTTCTGTCAGAACATAGGTATCTGAGGGATGAGGATCAATAATGATATCAATTATTTATTTATGGGCCTACTAGGGATCAGGCAGTGTGCTGAGTGCTTTCCAAGCATTATATTTACTCCTTATAAGGAAGCTGCAAGGCAAGCATTATTATTCCCATTGTATAAATTAAAAGCAAAGGCTTAGAACATTTTTCCAAGTTACAAAACTAATAAGTGGTAGAAGTAATATTCCAACTTAAGGATTCACTGTCTTTAATTATCCCTAAATAAAGTGGTATCAAGTGACACTTGAGACAGGAGACCTGAGCATAGGGAAGTGTACCTAATATAGTGTCATGGTACTTTCCTTGACATTTTAAAGGATTCTGAATCCATGTGAATCCAAACTTTTTAGTCACTAAAATCATGATCATGATGATGATGATCATCATCATCATCTCATGTTTTGTTTATAATCATTGCAGTTCAGATTTATTCTTCATAGAGAATTCCTTCTTTATGATTACAGGATTCCTTTTCTGGAAGGTCATGGTCCATTTTGTTAAGTATATAATAGAATATAATATGGGATGGGGCACTTGGGTGGCTCAGTCAGTTGAGATTTAGACATTTCACTTTGCCTCAGGTCATGATCTCCAAGTAGTGTGGCTGAGCCCTGCATGGGGCTCCATGTCAGGCTTCCTGCTCAGCACGGAGTCTTGTTTCTCTCTCTCTCTCTCTCTGCCCCTCCCCTACTTGCACACATAATCTCTCTCTCTCAAGTAAATAAATTAATCTTTTTTTAAAAGTATATGCTATGGAATAGTGCTCTGTGTAAGCCACTAGTCTTTACCGCTCCCTGTAGAGAACCTAAATATTTCTCATATTTCAGGAAATAAAATCATAAAAAAATCTAGAAAAGAACTATCATATGTCAGGATGTAATGAAAGAATGAATGAGCAAATGAATGAATGAATTGAATATCCCTCAAACCCAAATGGATGAAAACAATTTAATTTTTTTCTGAAGGAAGAGAGTTAATATCAAGCACACTTGGGATGTTTCTAGTGTTCTCAAATTCAAACTGAATTTTTAAGAAATTTTATTCACTTTATATAACATCCTATGAGTCATTAAACGCAAATAATTTGACTGTACATTAAATTACTAAATTACTTGGACTTGTAATATACAAGCTATTCCTCATGCCAGTTTTCATTAGAAACTCTCATACCATATTTTGTAATTTAGCCATTATCATCAAATAGATATTGCATGGCTGGTTAAATGGGGCATGATTCCAAGCACACATACACACAAATAAAAATATAGAACAACCACTTCATTGGTAGCTTGCAAAAAATTGAAGATAAGTGAATACATACAGTCCTTATTCTTATCCAATTTTTGAGTATCCAAAATTTAGCCATCCTTTGTCTAGCTATTTGATAATAACTTTGGAAGTCTTCTTTATGTAAAAAGAACTGCAAGAAGTTAAAAATCTATGAAACCATCTCTAATTTCCAGGTGTTGTTTTATAGTTCAAGACAATCCTCATTAACATCCCCACAGTTATGTGCCAGTTGCCCTAAATAGTCTTCCTTAACACAATTTTTTTGAATATTATCTACTCATAAAATTCCCTGCTTTCAAAAATTTCAGGTTTCTTTTCCAATAATAGAGTTTATTCAAAAGTAAGTCCCAAATCATTCACACTGCACAAAGTACTCCATATAAACAGGGTCTAGTTAACTGAGTTGGAAAACTCCATTATGTCACTGACACCAATGGTTCTCAAAATATGGTCCATGGCTTTAGGGACAGGTGTGGTCCCTGGAACCCATTAAGGCATCTGCAAGGTCAAACTATTCTCATAATAATACTTTTATTTGCCTTTTTTGCTCTTATTCTTTCATGAGTTTCCTTGGATTTTTTCCAGAGGCTACATGAAGTGATAACACAACAGATTCAATGCATAAGCAGATATCAAGCTGTCTTCTATTGAGTGCAACATTAAATAGATTCACAAAATGTAAGATAATGCCATGCTTTTCACCAGATAACTTATCCTGAAAATATAGTTATTTTCCATAAAATGTTATTTACTGGAATTATGTTTAATTAGTTATTTCAAAAATAAATATTTTTAAAGTTTCTCAACACATTAATTTCTAATATAGTAACTGTCAATAAATATAATGCATATAGCAAAGGATCTTTGGAGTTTTCAATAATTCTTAAGAATAAATAGTTCTAAGTCCAAAAAGTTTGAGAATTGCTGCTTTTAAGCATCTATCAAAAAAGATAAATACTAATAAACTTATGAATGAGACAGCAACTATCATTCATTGAGTTTGTTCAATCAGCTAGCCATTTTATATACATTACATAATTTAATCTTCTAAAGAACTATAAGCCAGATACTGCTTTTCTCTTTTTATGGGACAAAAATCTACAACTCAGGGTGGTCAGGAGCTTTACCCCGAGGTAATTAGAGGAACCACTGGGCTTTGAAACATGTCTAACTAAATTTGAACTTCAAGTTTTAATTGTAATACTACTCAGCTTCAAGAAAGACTCAAATACTTGTTATATGAACACATGAAAATATCAAAGTCACAAGTCACTAGAAAAATGCAAATTAAAATCCCAAGAAGATACCATTTTATATCCACTATAAGGGCCATAATAAATAAGCCAGGGAATAAGAAATATTAATAAGTGTGTGAAGAAACAAAGAACTCTTATATATTGCTGGTGGGAATGTAAAAGACTTTGTAAAACAGTCTACTAGTCCCTCAAGCGGTTGTACATAGGAGTTACCATATGATCCATTTATTCTATTCCTAGGTATATATTCAAAACAAATGAAGCATATATCCATGCAAAACCTTCTAAACAAATGTTGATAATAGCATTATTCATAATAGCCCCAGTATAGAAACAACCCCAAATGTTCATCAACTGATGAATAATTAATAAAATGTATTATAGTCACACAATGAAATGTTATGCATCCATAAAAAAGAATGAAGATCTGATAGATGTTACAACATGGATAAGCCTCAGAAATATTGTGCTAAATGAGTTGGTTAAGCGTCTTACTCTTGGTTTCAGCTCGGGTCAGGATCTCAGAGTCATGAGATGAAGCCCTACATCTGGCTGATCGGGAAGGCTACTTAAAACTCTCTCCTCTCCCTCTGCCCTTGCTCTCTCAAAAACTAAATTAACTAATTAAACTAAAAAAAATTATGCTAGATGAAATAAGCCATTCACAAAGGACCACATACAATATGATTCCACCTACATGAAAGGTTCTGAAAGGTAAATTTAAAGAGACTGAAAAAAGAAAAAAAAATAGGTAAGTGATTTCCTGGGGCTAGGGGTAGAAGTAAGGAACAACAGTAAGTAGGTACGAAGAATTTTACTGTGGTAATGAAAGTACCCTAAGATTGATTCAGGGTGATAGTTGCACTATTCAGTAAATATACTAAACATCACTGGATTGTATACTTTGAATGCTAAATTTTATGATATATACAATATGTTTCAATAAAGCTGCTTAAAAAATGTCATATGGGCTTATTGACATCTGATAAAAAAGGTCTCTCACTACCAAGTACTGAAAATATTTATAATAGTTAAAGAAATATAACCTATGCATTCAGTGATAATAGGAAAAAGCAGCAAATATAGTGATTGAAAGCTTTACAAATAAAGTGATTAGGGAGAAAACACAAAAATAAGGTCAACACAAAACAAAGATGGGAATAAAAACTTAAATAGAAATGAGTATGATAATGATGAGGCAAAAACCAGAGAGCCAAGCTGATACTGTTACTTCAAAATTCTATGGGCACTTGGATAGCTTGGTCAGTTAAATGGCTGCCTTTGGCTTAGGTAATGATCCCAGGGTCCTCAGATCAAGCCCCATATTGAGCTCCTTGCTTGATGGTCAGCCTGCTTCTCCCTCTCCACTGCTTGTGCTCTCTCTCTCTAATAAATAAGTAAAATCTTCTGAAGGTGGGGTACATGGGTGGCACAGTCTGTTGAGCCTTGGATCATGATCTTAGCCTTGGGTCATGATCTGAGGTTCCTGAGAATGAGCCTTGTGTCAGGCTCCCCACTCAGCAGAGAGTCTGCTCGAGATTCTCTTTCTTTCCTGCTGCCTGTCCCCACTCCTCATGTGCATCTTCTCTTTTTCCCTTAAATGAATAAATAAATATTTAAAGGAATTTCTGAAGGCAGATTGGTACTGAGCAGATTAGAACAACTTTTGTCCAAAGCATTGTGAAAATAAATACATTGAGACTCCAAAATTTTCATTTCCTTTGACCCAGGGATTCTTGCTATGGGAATTTATCATGAAGAAATTATCTTAGATATAGGAAAATGAAAAAAAAATGTTTTGCACAAAATAATTAAAATAGAAATCTTTGTCATTATTTGTTATGATGGAAAAATTGAAAATTACCTACAGTTGTTAAGAAGAATAATTTAAGTAAATTACTGTGCCCACATATGCATTATTATGTAATAATTAAATGGATGTTACCAATGCAATTGTATTAAAGGAAAATACTTATGCCAGAATGTTTAATATCAAAAGCAAAATACAGAATTATACACAGGATGGCCTTAGGTAGAGCAACATAGAAAAAGACTGAAAATTAATATCCCAAAATATATATTTTAAACTTTTAAAACATAAAACTAATTTTTTTTCCTGAGTTCTGAAGGATAAGGGATTAACTATTGTTTTCCTTTTAAAAATTTTTGAGGGAATTCCTAGAATTGTTTAAATTTGCATGTGTTAAATTTATGATGAAGATTGTTTACTTGAATAGTTTTAAAGATATACTGTTAATTTATACATCCATTGAATCGACCCGAACAGAATAAGAATCTTAATTTAAGTTTCTGCTTTTATGTTGGTCTGGAAATATAGGAGTGATTCAAGAAAAAATAATTAAAAAGAAGAAAAAGGAGAAGGAAAAGAAATCCTAGAAACTTAAGAGAAGATACTATTTTGTAGAGACCTAAGGAATCAGGGTCATTTAGTTTAGACAGGTAAGTGTAAGTTGGTATTTCATTGCCTGCAAACATATATAGATGGAAACCCAAGGCAAAACAATGCCAGGCCTCAGTTATTGTAAGATGTATGAAAACAAGATTGAGAGGTAGTGACACTTTAGATAAGGACTAAATTACTTCATGGAAAAGTTTATTACATTTTGGAAGAGACAACTAAAGGACTTAAAGAAATCACTATTCAAAAAGGTTCCTTGACTGTCTCAGTTAACTTACTTTGTTTTAAATTAGGGAGAGAGGGCCTTTGCATAGAGGTGTCAGTGAGTCTTTGGAATCAAATGACATGACTGTGTACCCTGATGTTTTTACTTACATTTACTAATGTTCAGTTTCTTGATCTGATATTATTGGTATATACCTTTACCAACAGAAATTATGACTTTTGTTAAGACAATTAAATGAGCTAACACATGAAACACATACATTCCTAAACACAGTGAGTCACACATGTTAATTGGTTCTTTAAAATTAACCTGTTATTGAGAGCAATTGACTCACAGAAGACTCAGCGAGAAATAAGAAGTAAAACATAAACTTAATTTAGTTAACTATTAAAAAGCAAGTTTGTAAAGATCACATTTATTTCAAAGCAAACAATAGAAAAAATGGCACTGGTATGATTAATATTTAAATCAAACTTGAATTTCTATATCATAAACTTAAAATTGCTATGTCTTAGAAATATTTTGTAGAATCAGTAGGGATCTCAGATTAATGAATTTAGATTTCTTCCTTTGACAAAATAAAAAAATATATATATTGGGAAAGAGAAAGAAGGAAAAGCTGAAATAGAAAGATAGCTGAATAGTAAAGGAAACATAAATAAACCCAGTCAGGATACACTATCATGTCCTGCATGGTTTCTCAACTCCCAAATTGCTTTTACCTCTACAGATGGTATCATAGACACCTTCCTGTTTATGGAAAGTCCAGTCTGGCCTTAGGTTAATTCTAGTTACTAGACTTCTGGTTTACCCATGAGAACATGAGAACTTTCTACTCTATTTTAGTAACCTGAATTCTTCATTGCTAGAGTTCTTTGGTGGATCTCCTCATTACACTGGTCTTTTGCTGGATCTGTCTTAGAATTCTGTCCTTACCTTTGAAATATAGCCCAATAACCAGAGCCTTGCAGACTTCCCTCCTGCTATTGCCATTTGACTTCATAGTTATACTGCATGTACCAATAATGCCAATGATTGTGCACACCTGTTACATATGCATAGTATAGTGTAGGGTTATATTTTGGGGTCTTGGATGACGCTAACTGCTTGCATAAATTACCATATATTATTGACACTACATACATGTTCAAGAAACTCAACTTCCCTTGCCTGATTGTTTTTCTTGACTTATAATATTGGTTGTTATACTGTTTTTCCAAACCCAAATACTGATAGCACCTAAAAGGTCATATCCAGTATATAAAGTTTCAACTCCACTAGGGCATTTTTCCATTGTGTATAGCAATTCCATTTTGTTCAGTTCCAGAGTTAAAACTGAGATTCAGAGAGGCCAAGGAGACATAAGTCCTTCAGGTGATTACGCTCTAATTTTTCCAGAAAATTATGCTATTTTTTCTATAGCATATTTTTAATAGAATATTAGGGTAATGCTAACTGGAATCACCTTAGGAAATATGTCTTTGTGAGCAAAATGGAATCCTGATATCTTTATAAGGACAAGCAGAGAAAACAGTAAATGCTATTGAGTATGAGTTCTGAGTCCTTTCTGAGTACTACCTGTTTTCATGGTGATTGTCAGGGATACTTTTCTGAGACAAACATGCTCATTGATGAGTTAAAGGTAGATGAAAAAAGATGATAAAACCAGTTTCCATTTAGGAAACTATAAACACCTCAGCAACCATCTAATTCCTTATGCCCTCATTCCAGTAAATTATGAGCTATCAAAACTGCACATGTTCTGAAAGTTTACTAAATGCAAATAAAGTCATCTAGTTGCCATGCTGTAACTTGAGATAATAAGGGACTTAAAAAATAAATTCAGTGGAAGCAAAACCTGATATCTTTGGATGTCAGAGGCTATTTTGACTAAGCTCATTTCAAATTAAAACATCAGCAAAATTAAGCTATTAAAGCTCCAAATAAAAAAAGTATTGTTAGTTCTAGGAAGAAATAGGACTAATTGGATACTTATATGCCTCCTAGGCTGTACATCTTAAATGTGTGGCTCATCAGTACTTATTACTAAAGTTGGCAGAAATAATGGACTTAGCAAATTGCATTTCTAGACTTCTCTTTATGCAAAGTGTTTGAGGTCATCTTCCTATTTGAGTCTCAAAATAAAGTCTAAGAAAACAGATGTAAACACACAGACATTAAAATGCATCATTACGTTTGCTGTTACCTTTTCATACTTATTTTTGCAATGATGCATGGTAAATGAGTCTCATAAATTAAAATTCCAATAGGAAATTAACATTTTCTATAGCCTACTTAAGCATATGGAATTGGGTGACTTCATTGGAAAAAAAAATACCAATAATATACAGACTCTTAAAGACAAGTTGAAGGAGATTGAGGATGGCTGCTGAGCCTCGAGGGCTGTTCAGGGCATAGTTTCCCATCACCGGCATTATGTTCAGAAAGGGAAAAATATGTGGAAATTGAATGGTAAGTCTTCAGAAACCATACCGAGATAATTAGTATTCCTGTTACCTTCATGAAGAGACATAATTGTGTGTGTGTGTGTGTGTGATCTATAATGTGCATATTACTTCAAAATAATGAGTTTGCAGTATGAAAAAGGCTTATATCACATGGAAGATCACATGGACTTCAAAAAGAGAACTGAGATTCTAATTCACCTCTATCTGATTCTTAGGTATATGTAGTAGTTCTAGGTCCTAGATTACACTACATTCTTGCAATGAATATTAGTAGTCTAACTGTGCTATGTAGTAAATGATGTTCCGCAAAGTTTCTGGACTAAATCAGTGAAATGCGCTGTTTTTGAAGGTTGGCTTCACGTCTTCATCATTGTTTTCCCAGAGCTCAGAAAAATGGCTGGCATAGATTAATCACTTAATAAAGAAAGTAATTGAATAAATAATTGAGCAAATGAAAAATGCATTCATTTAGAAATGAATTATAAATTCATTATAAATACTAGAATTCAAAATAAGATATTTTAAATCTATGAAATCTCTGGATGGTTCAAATCCATAATTAATGTAGAAATGAGAGAAAAGAGGGGAAATTTTTCTATGTAAAAAAATATTATCTTCCACAGATTCAATAGAATTTTAGAGAACAATGTCATACAAAATGTAAGAAATATCAGTTTCTTACTATGATTGTCAGTAAAGAAGAGCTTCTCCTAATTAATAGTTTAAAACATCTACATGCAATAAAAGAAATGAAATCTATATTACAAATATTGGTCATATAATTTATTAATTCTTTGATTTATTCACTAAGAGAAATGGACTATTTGAGGTACTGTTATGATACAAACTACATCACAGGATCTTTCTTCTTTCTTCTTCAATATTTTAGATTTAGTCTTCAATATTCAGTCATATCTAAAAGATATTATATTTGCTGAATTTGTTTGTTTAGTGACAATTGAATCCAAAGAATTATTTGGATTATTTGTTGATTGAAAACTGTGTGCAAATGCACCAAAGATCTTTCCACAGTATTACTTTAATCACCCAACAAATCTACCATGAGGTCACCATTTTGTACACATGAATATTAAGTTTCAGAAAGCTTAAGCACTTTGCCTAAAGAGACAAAAACAGTCAGTGACAGAGTTGTAAGTCAAGAAAAGCTCTTGTGATTTTCAAATGCAGTAATTTTCATTCTGCCATAATACTTCCACTAATTGATTTTTGTGTGTATTTGTATGTTTCAAATTTAAAAAGTTAAAAAAACAAAAATCCTCCCATTATTTAATTACTTACATAAACCTAAGTTCACACACCCCTACTCTACAATCTTTAACATTGTCTCTCCATGGTTCCAAATCCAAACAGCCTCTTTTTAAAAAGTGTATAATTTCGGGGCGCCTGGGTGGCTCAGTGGGTTAAGGCGCTGCCTTCGGTTCAGGTCATGATCTCAGGGTCCTGGGATCAAGTCCCACATCAGGCTCTCTGCTCAGCAGGGAGCCTGCTTCCCCCTCTCTCTCTGCCCACCTCTCCATCTACTTGTGATCTCTCTCTGTCAAATAAATAAATAAAATCTTTTAAAAAAGTGTATAATTTCTGTAGAAGGAAATATCCTTCAGACAAATTGACCAATGATGCTGGCAACAGACAGAAGGCATGAGGTTTGAAAGCCAGTGGGTATGACCACAGGCTTCTCGGATTCTATCCCTCCTGGTTCTAGTATTCCAGCATTATCCAAATATAAACATGAATGCTTTCTTGCCCACAAGTATCAAGCAAACATGTTTCTTTTATGGAAACTTGAAAGAGTGAAGAAATTCTAGTCCTACACTAACTATACTTAATTTAATAATAGATGTTTTAGGAAGTATATTAATGGTAAGCCACAGGTAAATTTCAAAATAGAGGAGAATGATGGAGTTGAAGAAGAGCAGACAAAGGGGTTAGGATTTTTAGTAACTTTAAGAACATATATGGTGCATAGTCTTTATATTTTCAGGCATAGAATTTTTGTTGGAATTCTCAACCACAAGTGCTTCTGTTGAGATAATATTGTCACTAAATAATAATATGTGATGGGAACAAAAGCAAAATGCCAGAAGACACAATAAAGGCTAGGATGTTGTTTAGAGACAATTTGGCCTGCTGCAGCAGAATTTGTGAATGGCTTCTACAAAATCTACGCTATCATAAAAACACCAAATCTACATTGCCTCTGAAAAATATTAACCAAAAGTATCAAAGATAAAAATGCTTATTTATATGTTGGCTGATGACTGAGGTTAAATCAGGAAGTATGAATGGCTGATAGACTCTTTTATGTCATTATTCTTACCATTTCTGAGAGGAAATATTATATTATATTATATTATATTATATTATATTATATTATATTATTATTAATAGTTTGAAACCATTTCCAAGCTGTTAAGAGGAAGTCTTTCCCCTTTAAATAAATATGAGAAATACCTATTTTTCAGAAGAAATGTACTCAAAAAAGCTGGAAACTTGGGAATTTGGTATTACCTAAAAAAAAAAAAAAAGGTGTGATTTTACTTTGTTAAGTAGCATCTGGTTGAGTTTTTCATGAAGGTGTAAGACTAAATTTTTTGGAAGTCCCCTATATAATGACAAGCTGTGTATAAAGAAAAAAGAAGTAAGCAGAAGGAAGCTTCTGAATCATA
Organism: Mustela nivalis; assembly: GCF_964662115.1. Classification (NCBI taxonomy): domain Eukaryota; kingdom Metazoa; phylum Chordata; class Mammalia; order Carnivora; family Mustelidae; genus Mustela; species Mustela nivalis. The sequence goes on from NC_139021.1 coordinate 128,549,706, forward strand.
CTAAAACATCCAGCATCTAAACTAAAATGCTAACAGATGCATTAAAACTATAACCTCTTTTCCTCATATTAGAAAATATGTACAAAACATCCTCCAATTTGTTGCAATGTAGCCAATTAAATGGCATAATAAGTATATTTAAGTATATTTGTAATAATTATTACTAGGTAGCTTGTCTCATGATAGAAGTTTTGAATGCCTGTAACAACTGAATCAGAGACTTTTGCTTGTAACTTTATGATAGACAATTTGAATTACTAGATTACTACAAAATAATTTTCATAAAATACTGTTTTTACCATATTTCTCAGATATAAATAAGAAAAAAGATAAATTGAGGAAGGATAAAAGGAAGAGTTGCAGCTAACTATGGAAGAAGGCAAGATTGCCTTTGTGGGTACTTGTCCATATTAGCATTGCAACTTGACTTCTAGAATTAGGTAAGAGAAAAATGAAGATGATGAAACTAAAATCTTCATTATGTATACCTAAGACTCTGGAATGGGGCTAATGTGGTCTGAGATCTGCAGAAGCAAGTATCATAATTGTCAGTATGTCTTGCAGTAGGTGAATTGATTAATAGACTATGATACATCCAGGCAATGGAATATTAGTTACATATATGACATTCTGGAAAGGGCAAAACTATGGAGACAGTAAAAGGTCTGTGGCTGCTCAGGGTTAGGAGAAAGGGTAGAACAAATTAGCAGAGTACAGAAGATTTTTATGGTAGTGAAACTACTCTGTATGTTGTAATGGTGGGTCATGTTCTTACACATTTGTCCAAATCCATAAAACATACAACACCAAAGGTGAATCCCAATGCAAACTATAAACTTTGGGTGCTCATGATGGCCAATGCAGATCTATCAATTGCAATAAATCTATTTCTCTGGTGAGGGATATTGATAATGGAGGAAGTTATGCATGTGTCAGGTCAGGAAGTAATGGAAAAATCTCTGTACCATCTCAGAGTTGCTGTGAAACTAAAACTGTTCTTAAAAACAACAACAGCAGCAGCAGCAGCAATCAGTGAGTTGGGAAAATGATATGAAGAAATTATCTGTTTTACAGTACATGAAAAAGTATGAAATATTATGGAAACTTGAGGTTAAAAATATGGTGGATAACATGAGAACATCTTCATGTATAAAATCAAATTCTCAAAAGGAAAGAATGGAAAAGCAAGAATGGAAAACATTAAAAGTTTGAGTAGAGAATAACTAGGAATTTTCTGAAACTCATTAAAAATATCATTTCACAGATAAGAAAAATATATACCAAGTAGTAAATAAAATAAAAATAAAAACATAATTAAGAATATCATACTGAAACTGTAATACGACAAAGACAAAAAAAAAATCTTAAAAGCACCAAGAGCACCTAAAAATTAAAAAGAACTAGTCTGGGAGCAAACTTAGAATGGAATACTGACTATTAAGTCTTTGCCTCCTCCACCTATTCTTTCCTCAGTGCTTTACTGCTAACATGAAGACATAATAACTCCATTTTAGGTAAAATGTGCTGGTAGAATTAATTACTCAATCAACCAATCAATTAATCTATATGTTTTTTTTTTTCTTTAGTCAGCCCTAGAACAATAGTTAAAAGAACAGGCTTTGAAGAACAGACTTGTATTTCAACATTGATCCTATCTCTTAATTAACTATTTATTAGCATACATTTAAGCAAGTCACATAATCCCAGTGAACTTCAGTTTCTTCAAGTATAAAAGGTATATTATTCTATGATAGCATTTTTGTGGGGCTTTTCCCTGGACATAGAAAACAAAATACATGGGACGTCTCAGGTGGACCCATATTAAATTATCTTATGCATTAAATAGTTGAGTATCAGTTGTTTTATTTAGGCTAACTTAATACTGAAATGGTAAATCTGGTTTTGATTAAAGAATCAGGTTTACTTTTAAGTTGGTATACAATACAATACTAGTAATCTACTAATACTACAATACTACTAATCAAGTTTACTTTTAAGTTGGTATACAATACAGTACTATTTTTTATTTATTTATTTTTTTTAGTAAGCTCTATGCCCAATGTGGAGCTTGAACTCATGATCCCTAGATCAAGAATTGTGGGCTCTGAAGCTAAGCTAGTCAGTTGCCTTATGACAAGTTTCTTTTTTGCTTTTGGGGTTTTTTTTAAAGATTTATTTATTTATTTGAGAGACATAGAGGGAGAGAGAGAGAGCATCAATGGGAGGGACTGAGGAAAAAGGTCAGTGGGAAAGGGAGAGGGAATCTTAAGTAGACCCCATGCTGAACGTGGAGCTTGACTCGGGGCACAATTCCATGACCCTGAGATCAAGACCTGAGCCAAAACCAAGAGTAGGGTGCTTAACTGACTACACCATCTGGGCATGACTAAACAAACTATTTTTTAAAAGGAAAATAAAAGCTACTTTAGAATTAACCTTGCCTTGTACCCTATTAAAGTCTGTAGGGAGTTACTCTATGCATTACACATGTTTACTTTTTAATGATGTGATAAAATTGACTAGAATCAGATTTTATTAGAACGTACCCTAAGTCTAATTATGTAACTACTTTTAAAATTAGGTCATGTATAGACTTCTCAAACAACAAAAACAATGGGGCTACTGCTCTACAGATTTCATAAGGTTTAGGCATGCAGTTCATTGAAATCTATCAAGTATTTCATTGGTACATCAGACAGACTGTTCAGGTGGCCACCATGATACTCTTGATACACCATCTTGAGTTTGAGCATGAATTGTGGACTTGTTTCTAACTAACTAATATGGCAAAATGGGTGGAATGGGGTTGATTATGTGTACATGATTATGCAATTATATTATATAAGATTATAGTCTTGATGAGTCTTTCTTCCTTGCTGGCTGAGAGAAGACAAATAACTGTCTTGGAGAATTCCATATAGCAAGAACTGTTGGTAATGTCTAGGTGTTAAGAGCAACCTTTGGTAGATGGCCCAGAAGATGAAACTGAAGCCCTCAGTCCTACAGCCATGAGGAACTGAATTCTGCCAACAGGCTGAATGAGCTTGAAAGAGAATCTTTCCTTAGTCATATCTCAGATAAGGCCACAGTCCTGTCTGACAGCTTGACTTCTGCTTTGTAAGATTCTAAGAAGTGGATCCAGCTAAGCTTTGTCTGGATTTCTGACCCACAAAAACTATAGAATATTGAATGTATATTGTTTGAAGCTAATAACTCTGTAGTCATACTGTTACTCAGCAACAGACAACTTATATATCTAGAGAGAGAAAAGAAATCACACAGGGGCTTGTGATAGAAAAGGTAGGTTATTCTTTTGAGAACCATTCACAAATTCCAGAACTGCACTAACTTCTGTTTTGGAATAGTTGCAATCTTAAGAAAATTGCATTGTCAAAATGATCTTTAAAGAAATCTTTTCCATAGAAACCATTTCTACTTTGACAATGGTCAAATGAGGAGGCCCTGAGTGGACAATTACTCATATTTTTCAACTCCCCAGGATGCCATGTTCCTCTACCACAACAATGTACGACACTGGTGGTTTGGCATTGTAAGATTCAGTGTAGAATTACTCTGTTTTTAGTGTAAACTGCCCTAGCTAGCAGACATAAATTGGTGTTTTGTCAAGAGCATTCTGTCCAGGTAACTGCAATATCCCTTTTGTGTGTGTGAAATAGTTCAAAGTGATTTAATTGGCTCTGCAGTAAGTATTCTTAGCTGCTCCCCTAAAAGACCCATAGGGTTGTACGTGGGGTCAAGAACCATGGAAGAAAGATTTAGGGCAGAGACAAAAAGGAGGCTGTGGTCTTTCTCCTGTTATTGCTCAAGCAAATAATTGAAGCATTCAATTTTCTCTGAGAAAGAGAGAAACTTTGATTATACTTTTTAGCTTTTGTCCACAAACAAAATGCAAAGCTTAAAAATGTGCTTTCTTGGTTCTGTGGGTGGCTCAGTTATTAAGCATCTGCCTTTGGCTCAGATCATGACCCCAGGGTCTTGAGATCGAGCTCCACATTAGGCTCCCGGCTCTGGAGGGAGCCTGTTTCTCCCTCTTCTTGTATTCCCTCTCTCTCTGTCTCCCTCTGTGTCAAATAAATAAAATCTTTTTTTTTTTTTTTTAATGTGCTTTCTTTCCCATCAAGGAATTGAGTGTTGAACAAATTTACCTGAATGAGGACAAGAAAGATAATTCCTGCCTCTTTGTCATGAATAGAGAACAACTCAAAAAGCAGCTCTAGGCAAAAGGGGAAGGAAGGAAGGAAGGAAGTGAGAGATTTTCACCCTTATTGAAAAAGGATGGGAAATGGAAAGAAACTACTGACAAACAAATGCGTGGTAGAGAAATTGCTGAGGAGTCAATTGGAAAATATTTATTTTTCCCTCATTTCACGGCAACAGATGAAAGAATCAATGCCATCTCAAGAGATTTCAATGGGTGATTGGCTTATTTACATATTAAACAAAAGTTGGAGGATTGTGTTTGGTCTTTGAGTATCCTAAATTTAACAGTATTTACATGTTTCTTCTTTTGAGATTTTACTTAGTGTACTCTACAAGAAAACAAAGCCCATCTATCCACAGAAGGACTCCTCAAGACCCTGTGGGAAAGATTTCGGAGTTTCATTAAAGACAAAACTGCCTGGATAACAACCCTTTGATAACTCAATAGTAAATAGCCATTCTTTAGTGATTACTCAAGTAAACATGAATTAATATACTGTGCCAAATTCTTTGTAAAAAATCATTATTTTCTATGAAAATAAAAAAAAAATTTGATTTTGTACAAAGGACCAACAATGCATTTCCCATTTGTAACAGAAATCTTCTACAAATAAGGGCACATATCTGAAAATTAATCCTCTTGAGGATGTGATAATCACAACCACTCCAATATCAGTTCTTATTTATGGAGAATTTACTGTGTTCCACGTGCCCTGCTATCTCATTTAATATGTACAAGTTATAACAATCCATGAGTTTGGTACTCTTATTTTCCTTGATTTTTCAGAAGAGGAAAGTGAGTCTGGGGGAAGTTACGTAACTTGCCCAAGGTGGCAGAACAGCATGAAGTGAAGTTGAGATTTGAATCAGCAATCCGATTTCTGAGTGCTTACTGTTAAATAACAACTACTTTTCAGGAAATATCTATGAGTCAATGTTGCAAACACAGAAATCTTGTTTTAAATTCAGCCAAGACCTTTTAAGAAGATGGGTGCTTGGTAAGATTCATACCTTCTCTGTAATCAAAAGCTATAAAATTCAAAAATCTAAGTTAGATTTATGGTATGCCATAGGTAGATGGTTGACAGTCTGAATACATTGTAGATAATTACCAAAACAAACAAACAAACAAACAAACACACAAAATCTGTATGCTGCCATATTTAGTAAATGGTAGCTCTGGTGTGGGGATGTCAAGACAATTTTTCAGCCAGGTGAGATGTATAAGGTGATGTTTCCTAAATATGTGTATGAAATCCTCTTACTTTCATCATCTTGTATTTCCTTTCAGTAAGTTCATAATCTATGTTCTTAATATCTTAAATACCTGTCATACACTGTTTTGTACCCCCCCAAAAAAGGTGTGAAAAGCTAAATAATTTTATTACACAAATAATACAAATTCAATTCAACTTAGCAAACATTTTTTTTTGTATTTTAATTTTTTATTTTTTTTATAAACATATATTTTTATCCCCAGGGGTACAGGTCTGTGAATCACCAGGTTTACACACTTCACAGCACTCACCAAAGCACATACCCTCCCCAATGTCCATAATCCCACCCCCTTCTCCCAAACCCCCTCCCCCCAGCAACCCTCAGTTTGTTTTGTGAGATTAAGAGTCACTTATGGTTTGTTTCCCTCCCAATCCCATCTTGTTTCATTTATCAACTTAGCAAACATTTAGTGGTTTCCTATTATATGCAATTCAATATATAAGTTCAATATGGAATCAAATGTCAATATTACTAAGAGGTAACAATAGATATCATCACTGTCATTTTCATATAAGTATCATGAAGGAAGAATGGAATGCTGTAATAGAAAACAAGAATAAGATATGGAGGATTTCAAGTTGACTTAGTTAAAGATTCCTAGAGCAGATGCCACTTGGTTGAGTTTTTAAACCTGAGTATAATATAAGTATGCAAGAGAGAAAGTGACAAATATAAGGGATATTCCATTATACTTAGTAGGCAACAAGGTTCTAATAGGACCAGAATGAAGGTTCAGGCATATATAGCTTGAGATCTTAGGACCTATCCTCTAATAATACCTAATTTCATAGACCGATCTATAACATGGAGCCCATTAATAAAGAGGGAACATACATAGTGAATAATTGTGGTCAAAGCATAGAAAAAATATGTACAGAAAATTGGTAAACATCCCACTAAACCAAATCTGAAAGGAAGATAGAGGTACTCAAGCATGAAAATTCATAATGAAGGAAGAAGACTCGCACTAGGGAGTAAACACAGCAAATAGGGTGTAAAAGATGGAGGAAAACAGTAGTTTTCAGTATTGCATTGCAGTGGGGACTTCCACTCATCCACACCCATTTGTCTGAAAACAGTGTATACTTTGGAATGAAAAGGACTGTATAACAAAATGTATCATTCTATGTGGCTATGCAGCCTGTCATGAATTTCCCCTAATTGAGACAGAAGAGAATCTCACTCTCAAGTTTCACTGGACTTGTTACAACTGTGAGGATGGGGATGAATTTTTAAGTAAAAAGCCAGTTGCATAAAGATGTTTATAGTATGATACTCCTTTATAAATCTCAAAAATATATTAGTTAAACAACATATTGTTATGGGCTATGTTCATATCCCACAAAACCTACAGAAGCACAGGGGCTTCTATAATATAGAGAAAGTTCTATTTCTTAAGCTGAGCTATAGGTAAATGGGTGCTTATTTTTTTAATTATTATTATTACATTTTTATATTTTATTATGAATAAATATTGTTATTTTAAAAAATCAGTTATAGTTTTAAAAATTATTGCATTTGCTTCTGTATTTTTGTATCTTGATTTATGTCCCTTAGTAATATACCCTGAGACACCTGGGTGGTTCAGTTGGCTGAGCTTCCAACTCTTCGTTTCAGCTCAGGTCATGATCTTAGGATCCTATCATTGAGCCCCATGGAGGGGCTCAACGGTTAGTGGCATCTCAGCACCATGCATGGGGCTCCATACTCAGTGTGAAGTCTGTTTTGGATTCTCTCTCTCTTTCCCTCTTTCTCTGCCTCTCCCTCAGACTTGCACATGGGTGTCTGTACACGTGCTCTCTTTCTAAAATAAATAAAGTCTTTAAAAAATTATATACTCTGAATATTTCTCAGTATCACTAAAAGTTCCTTGATAAAAGTATTTTTAATGTTTGGAAAAAGTTCTATTTTAAGGTGAAGGACAGATATTGTTTGGTACTTTCCTAATTGTCACTGCTATGGTATCAGAGTCATTTCTGTTATAAAACTAGTGACTGTCTTAGGGCTCACAAAAATGGGTACAATTGCAAATTCATAAGTTCAAATACATATATTTTTTTTTTTAAGATTTTATTTATTTGTCAGAGAGCGAGCGAGAGCAAGCACAGGCAGACAGAGTGGAAGGCAGAGTCAGACGGAGAAGCAGGCTCCCCGCGGAGCAAGGAGCCTGATGTGGGACTCGATCCCAGGACGCTGGGATCATGACCTGAGCCGAAGGCAGCTGTTTAACCAACTGAGCCACCCAGGCGTCCCCAAATACATATTTTTAATATACTATATTCACAAGTATTCCTTTGCCTGTTGGTTGCACAATTCACTGTGTTGAAGCAGACATCTGTTGATATGCACAAAAATAAAATATTGTTGTCTTGTTTTTGTCTTTTTCATACCCAGAGAATCTTGTGGTAGCTTTTGCCTGAGGGAGAACTGCAGAGAAATGAGCTGGTGCATTTTTCTACCAAGAAGAAATGAACATGGAATTGAAGTTATCCACATAAATTAGGACAGACAGCTGGTCAGTCTGTCCACTCATCCTGCTAGGGGAGCAACCAAGCAAGAGTAAGATATCCTATTTGTTTCACTTTGTTTTCCTCTAGATTTTAGAGATTGATACAGAAAAAAAAAAAAAAATCAGGGAGGAGGATCTGGAGGTGAGTCAACACAGAGACAGTTTCTGTAACAAGGGACAAGGATCACTGACTTGAAATCTGAGGAGATGAAAATTGGTTTTAAAGCAATATTTTAGGAAGCTTTTGTTTTGTTTTGCTATGAGACTGAGAAGAGGGAAGAGAAATAAAAAGAAAAGTGAAAGGCATAGAAATGTGAATAGTGAGAAAAATAATCATCCATTTATCTATATGGGAGTCTCTATGACATTAGTAAATATACTGTGAACGTTTAAAAAATAAAAATCCCTTGGTAATCAGTATCAAGAAAGAAACTGTGGCACTGGCTTCTGACACAAGACTACAGAGATATCAAGCCCTGTTTTCTTCTATTTTATAAAGCACACTCTTCTAAACTACCTTAAAATATCAAAAATGAGTCCAAAGGTCTTTGAAAATCTGAATTACAGCAATTCTTTCAACTTGAGTTTGAGAATAGGTCAGCTGAATTTTAAATATTTGCAAGAATATAGTTAGAGGTAATTAAATTGGGAGTCTGTATTTCATGGTAAGTCCATCATTGAAAATTCCCTCCTCTGTTACCATCCTCTTCACTCTGGTAACTTTCTCAGTTTATTTGGAATTACCTTTATATTTCATGTGCTCTGGGAAGACATTCTGCACCTTATTCCTTTAAGACTTAATTGCCCCTCAGTATGAATTGTTGTTGCAGGTTGGTTATCTCTCCTCTCCAAATTAGCTGTGTGATCTTAATGCCATACGCTTAAAGGACATATGCTTTTTCTTAGTGGCATCTCAGCACCCAGCATAGTGCTACAAGCACAAGAGGACTCATAAATATTTGTTGAATGAAGAAGCACGGCAGCAGAAAATGTGGTGTAATTCAAAGCATAATTGATGGTAATCACTCCCAATATGGAACTACCAAAAAGTCAGCCAGTCTCAGACATTTACAGCTAATATCCTTTTGAATGAATTATCAAATAGACAGCCATGCCCAGGCATGAGCATATACTGGATAGGTTCGGTTCTGAAGTGGAGTTTATCATCAAACAGACCTGAAAGCCATGATAAAGCAAATTCAGCTGAGTGGCCTATAAATTTAAAAAATGAATGTAACAACTAATTGTCCATACATTATCGAAGACCCAGTATGTAAGAAACTCATTTTAGGGTAGTCATTGGCTACTGTGTTTTTTTTGCCAGTTTTGGTACCACACCTGTTTTATGGTAGAAAGCCATAATTTCTTGGATCCACCATTTATCTGGGTCACACTGAAAAAGTTACTAAATCAAATTCTTAGATTTTTTAAATTTAAAATGAAAATAATATCATGCTATAGGTCTGGTACCTGTTTTAAATATGATGACAAATGTAAATCACCTAGAACTACTTTTGATACACTGTAAACCCTGTGAATGCTATCTCTCTCTTAATCTCCAGAACAAAATAGCATCAGTGTGTGCATGCATGTGCATGTGCAAACATACACACACACACACACACACACACACACACACACAGTAGAACAGAGTATCATTTTTTCTTTTTGGATGTTGGGACTTTTAATATATTCTAGCTGTAACTTTTAGGTAGGTTACTTGATATGCAAAAATTCTTTCCTGATCTATGGTTTGTGATTTCATTCCCTTAAGAGTGGGTCTTTCATAGAGACAATTTTTTTGTTTTTTACTTCTGATGAAATCCAAATTATCATTTTTTTTTGGTATGTCACATTTTGATGTAGCTAACTAATGTCATAAGAGTTATCCTTTGTTTTAAGAGTTTTATCATTTTAATTTTTCTATTTTACTTTAAGTCTATCATCAAATTTGAGTTAATTTTTGTAAATGATATAAGGTATAGACCAATTGTTCCAGCACCATTATTTGTTGAATTTCTTCAGTGAATTGTCTTTATGCTTTGGTCAAGAATCACTTGATTTCTGGATTCTCCAAACTGTCCCACTGACCTCTGTACTTACTGTTTTGCAAATGCCTCTCTTAATCACTCGAGTTTTATAGTATGTCTCAAAATCAGGTAAGATGGATCCTCCAACTTTGTTCTTTTTCAAATAATTTTAGCTAGTCTGGTTTCTTTGCTTTCCCATATACATTTTATAATCAGCTTGTCTATAGCTTGGAAAAAGTCCACTAGGTTTTTGACTAGCTTTGTAATATATGTATAAATTAATTTGAGGAGAATTGTTATCTTAACTATATTGAGTCTACTCATAATTGAACATGATATGTTGTTCCATTTATTTGGGTCTTCTTTGATTTCCATGATCAGCATTTTGTAATTTGCTGCACATAGATGCAGCACATATTTCTCTAGATTTATTCCCAAGTATTTCATTTTCAAATTGATGATAACTGATATTCTTTTATAATTTTGGTTCCCAGTTGTCCTTTGCTACTATATAACCATACCGTTGATCTTTGCAGATTTACCTTGTTCCTCTGGCCTTACTGAAGTCACTTATCTTTAGTGAACTAGTTCTATGATCCTTTTGTGTGTGCGTGTGAATGTCTTAAAATTCATAATCATGTTACCTGCTTATGGAAACTTTTTACTTTTTTCCTTTCCAATATATATACTTCTTCTTTCTTTCTCTTGCCTTATTGCACTGTTGAGGACTCGATGCAATGTGTAAGAAAAATAGTGAAGGAAATATCTTTGTCTTGTTTCTGATGTTAGGAAGAAAGCATTCATTCTTCTACAGTTAAGTATGATGTTAGCCATAGGTTTTATGGTAGATGCCCTTTATCCAGTTAGGGAAGTTCCCCACCCTTATTCCCACTATTCCCACTATAGAGAATTTTTATCTGCAATTAAATTTGAACTTTGTTGAAAACCTTTACTTCATCTTTGATATGATATGATTTTTTCTTCTTTAGTCTATTAATATTATAGATTACAATGTTTGATTTTCAAATGTTGAGCTAGCCTTGCCTCTCTGCAATAAACTGTACTTGGTCATATGGTTATTATTCTTTTTAGATACTGGTGAGTTAGATTTCTTAATATGTTGTGGATTTTCACATCTATTTTCATTAGAGATATTGGTCTGTAATTTTGTTTTGTGATTTCCTTATTTAATTTCACTATTGGGGTATTGTTGGGCTAATAACATGAGTTGGGATGTGTTCCATCCTTTTTTTTTTATTTTCTAGAAATGTAATTAATGTTATTTCTTAATTAAATGTTAGGGATACTTCACAAGGCCTGGAGTTTTATTTGTTGGAAGTTTTAAACTACAAATTAAATTTCTTTAATGGATACAGTGTACTCAGAACATCCTTTCCTTTTTCACTTTTTTTCAACAGCTTTATTAAGATATAGCTGACATACCATATAATTCACCCATGTAAAGGGTACAATTCAAATGTTTGGGGTAATTTCACAGAGCTATGCATCTATCACCACAGTTAATTTTAAAACATCTTTATAATCCCCAAAAGAAAAGTGTATCTCCTATTGATCGCTCCCAAATCTCCCCATTCTCCTTACATAACCACTAATCTACTTTTTGTGCCTATATATTTATCTATTGTCTCATATGAAATAACACTGAATACTAATGGAATCACAAGGTCTATAGTGTTTGACTGGTTTCTTTCACTTAGCATAGTTTTCAAGGTTCATCCTTATTGTAGCATGTAATAGTACTTCATTTTCTTTACAGCTGAATTATATCTCATTGCATGCACATATTATGTTTTATTTAAGATTTTTATTTATTTATTTGGGAGAGAGAGAGAGAGAGAGCATGAGCAGGGGGAGGGGCAGAGGGAGAAGCAGGCTTCTGGCTGATCAGGGAACCAAATGCCAGGCTCAACCCTAGGACTCTGAGATCATGACCTGAGCCAAAGGCTGAACTGACTAAGCCACCCAGGCACTCCGCATGTCACATTTTATTTATCATTTTATCAACTGGAAAATATTGGGCTGTTTCCACTTTTAAGCTATTATGATTAATGTTGATATGAGTATTCATGTATGAGTTTTTGTACAAACAAGTTTTCATGTCTCTTGGATATGTACTTAAGAATGGAATTGCTGGACCATATGGTAAATAACATGTTTCACTGCTTTTAAATTGACTATTTTCCAAAGTTGCCTTACCATTTTACATTCCCATAGTGTATGAGGATTCCAATTCCTTCTCATCCTTTTCAGCACTTGTTATGATCTGCTCAATGACATTTAAATGTTTGCATCCTTCAAGGATTCAAGGTCCATTTCATCTAGTTCATCAAATTTATGTGCACATAGTTGTTTGTAGTATTTTATTATTACTATTTTAATGTCTGTGGTTTGTGTTCCCTTCCATTCCTGATATTAGTAATTTGCGTTTTGTCTTTTCCCTTGGTCAGTTTCCAGAAGCACTGCCGCCTCACAGAGGACTGAAAGAATGAACAGGGTTTCATCCCCTACCCTTACTCCCACATGTCTATCCTTTGGCCTGAGAAAATGGACTTCTCTTGGAGCTTGTCTGTTCCTGGGGCAAACTTCCCAGATTCAGATTGTCCACGAGTCTAAGCCAGGAAATATGGAAGAAAAAAAAGAATTCAGAGAACTTACCATTGTATGAGGTCCTTCTTTAAGTTCTGGTTTCCTCTCAAGTCTACTATTACTTTTGAGAGTTTGCCCATGATTTGTTTTATTTATTACTTCCAAGGTTGTGGTTGTCATCAGTACAAGAGATAGGGAGAGATATACTTACTCCATTAAAAACTGGGACAAGTGTCATCAGCTCTCCAGTCTTACCTATAACTTATTGTCAGCATAAACTCCCTGTTTTATCATGGAAATGTACTTAATTTTCTACTTACTTTTCCCTAAGGGCACAATACTCTAAGGATGATTTTGAAACATTACAAGATGCTGAAGTATCTTCTCAATCAAAAGATAATTAAATTATGTTCAGTATAATTCTGTCTCTAATTACATTGTAATGTAATACAATTATTTTGACATCCTTTTCAGCAAGAGTGTACTTACCCCTTTAATTTAAATAATGTTGAGCCTCATATTTTTGTCCCTATTTCCTCCATGTGGTCTTCTCTGACATATAAAACCTATAGTACTTTCATTATTCTCTATTTTTTAATATTATGCATTTAGCCCCCCTTAATGTATTCTTAATTTGTATCATAAAATAATCCTGCTTTTTAATTCAATCATAGTTAAACACCTGGAAGATTTGGATCGTGTTCTAATTTTCAGCACTTAGCTTAATGCTATATACTCCTAGTAAGTAAATACCAAATAAGTTTTGACTGAAAAACACAAGAAAAAGAAGCTTAATATTTGATTATATTCTGACCCCAAAATGGCAGAGAAGATAATATTTTATCTCTATACTTATTTGCTAAAAACTTGAATACAAATTTGCAGGCTCTTTACAGATAATGCTGGTAAATAAGAGGTAGTAAAACAAGAGCAGAAGAGGTAAAGTTGCACTTACTTTCATGGATTGAAGTCTAATGTTTTCTCTTTCATTATTATGGATGGAGATGGAATACATGGAAGGGTTTTGGTTAAAGATAAAATTTTTAAATTGATTAAACTCTATTTTTATAGTAATGAATTAAAAAAAAACTGGTGATATCCAAATTAGGCCTCATAATTATCTGAGAAGATCGGGGATTAATGGTCTCCTGTAACTGTGTCATAGAGCTCATAAATAAGTTAGTGCTTATTTAGCTCCAGAGTAGTTTTGTCAATTTCCTATAATTTGAGTATCATGAAGTATGCACCATCAAGAACAAGATATTGTACATCTCTGTTGCATTTTGCATTATGCTTTCCTCTTCATTATCCCCCAAAGCATTTATGCTTCTAAAAGAAAGGAGGAATTTTGTCTTATTTATTTTTTTCTCCATTCATCACCTGATAGGTGTACTGTTTGTGCATCACTGTGGCACAAAGAAATGTTAAGAGATTTCCTAGTTCTGATCTAATCATATGCCATTGTGCTCTCATTTTAATGTACATTAGCATTATCATCTTATGTCATGGTCAGCATTTTTTTTTAATTTTTTATTTTTTATAAACATATATTTTTATCCCCAGGGGTACAGGTCTGTGAATCACCAGGTTTACACACTTCACAGCACTCACCAAAGCACATACCCTCCCTAATGTCCATAATCCCACCCCCTTCTCCCAACCCCCTTCCCCCCAGCAACCCTCAGTTTGTTTTGTGAGATTAAGAGTCACTTATGGTTTGTCTCCCTCCCAATTTTTAAAGACTTTTGGAACACTATGCTGATATGTGAAAACCCTTTTTGCTATTTTTCTTTAAAGTCTTAGTTTCTCATTCCTTTCATCATATAGTTTTATACTTGTCACTATCTACAGACAAGAAATAGGGGTTTCCTTCTCCTGCCTGTGTAAGAGGAAGCTCCAAGCAGAAGGTTTCTTGCTCATCTCCTATGTCTTTGTTACAGGAAGGACAGCACTTCTAAGTGCAGTCTTCTCCCATTTTCCTGTGGGAGATGGATGTTCCTAATAACTGAAAAGAACATCCAGGAGAGTATTTGATATGAAAACCAAGTAACAAAATTATCATAAAGTTTGATTTAAAATATGGGATTATCCAAGATCAAATGATACTGAATTTTTTAAACTGCTATGTACTTTCCTAGAAGGACAAAGAAAAGCTTTCTAGGTTAGATTCTAAGATACATTTTAAACTATGCATTCTTCTTAACATGAGGGTCTTCGTTTATATCATTTATTTGTATAATCTTCTATCTTTTTTCCCTTCCTTTAATAAAGTTCTAAATGGCATCTTATCATTGTATCAGGTACACACATTCGAGTAAGAGTTTATTAGCCCTTGATAGGTCAGAAGAGATATGTGTGATAACATGCAGCTTTCACAAAAAGTTAGAAACCACTGGTTTGTTCAAATCAGCATGTGCCAGGAAGCATCTCAGAGATACATGAAGTTATTGAAAGCTAATTTGATCACTTGTACGTTTTAAAGAGTCCCTCCAAATATCTTTGCTATGACAGTTGTGTGAAATATTTATTTAAAAATAAAAACTGTATAGGTTTGATATAAAGAGATGCTCTCAAACTTGCTTTTCACATTTAAAAATATAAAACTGGCATTAAAATGACTCGACATATTTACTGCTTGTCCTTGATCCCTTTTTGATTCTCTAAAAGAATTACTGCTTCTAAAAAGAAAAAAAAAATCTTTAAATGAATGCCGTCACTACAATCTCAGATGGATCGGATGATTTGGACTTTCTCTGCTTTTCTTCTCGTATAAAATGCATGTGTCTTGTATTATTGTGTTCCTTAAGCGTATGTAATAGCAGTATGTTTCAAAAATAGAATAAGGTTGAGCTGCTAAGGATCTGGCAAAAAATATCCTTTGCTCTTTCTTGTGCTATTGTAACTTCAATTTTTAAAATGTTTTTCTCTTCAAAATGATCTTAATTTGAAGAAAAGACACACTGATAAACCTGAATCATAAAAATAATATTTTGGGAAGTGAAAGCAATGTTGAAGATAAAATTATCAGAATCA
Organism: Mustela nivalis; assembly: GCF_964662115.1. Taxonomy (NCBI): domain Eukaryota; kingdom Metazoa; phylum Chordata; class Mammalia; order Carnivora; family Mustelidae; genus Mustela; species Mustela nivalis. Next base: position 128,565,384 of record NC_139021.1, read on the forward strand.
GGATTTATGTAGGATTTTGAGAATTTGAAATCAGGTAGATAGTAAATCTAGCAGCACATATCAAGTCTAGAATATAGAAAAATTATGCAGATTTAAAAATAATAAGTTAAGTGATGTGCATTAACACTGTAGGTGTTAGCAGTTGAGGAGATGGGGTCCATATAGTTTTAAGAGACTTTTACAATTATATTTTGGGAAACCTAAGTCAAGAACTTTGGATTTTCATATTTTCTCTGTAATACTTTCTTCATCCAATCATCGCACATAAAGTAACATTTAGAGTAACATTTGTGAACTTGTGTCCAATGTCTCTCAAACTATAAAAACATCTAGCATGAACTACTCATGGAGAGGACTGCTTTTTTCATATTATTCTGCTCTGTCAATCAATTGAATTTATTATGGGTCCTCAGTGAGCTGTGTATTCATTATTTATTCATCTATTTAACATAAATTTACTGAGTGTTTATCGTGTGCCAGGTCCTTTGCTAGTCTCCAAAATTAGATGTTAAAGCAGAAAGTAGGGGGGGTTGAGAGATACAGACATTCAAAAACATATAGTCTGGTTAGTTACATGGGGAAAAAAAAAATTGAGCATATCCAGAACATAAAACATTTAGAAGTTACGGTGAACAATCTGTAAAATGGCCCAATGACCTTGCATCCTGATTTTTTATACCCTGTCTTCAAGTGACTTAGTAATCATCGAATTTAGTAGCTCCCTTCTAACAAATTGAATATAGCAAAATGGATAGTATACCACCTCAGAAATTAGGTTATACAAGAAGGCTACTTTCCACCCTAGCTTCTGTCTTTCTCTCATTCTCTCCCTTGTTTGGATTGCTCACTCTGAGCGAAGCCAGGTGCCTTATTGTGAGAACACTCAGGCAGCATAGGAAGAGGCCCACATAGCAGGAAACTGAAGTCTCCTGCCAACAGCCATGTGGATGAGCTTGGAAAGAGATCCTCCAGCCCTGGTTGAGACTCGGATGAGGGCAACCCTGGCCAACAGCTGAACTGCAACGTCATGAGAGCCCCGGAGCCAGAACCAAGGAGGGAAGCTGCTTCCAGATTCCTGACTCCCAGAAATGGTGAGACAGTAAATGTTTGTTGTCTTAATTTGCTAAATGTTAGGGTAATTTTTTTTTTTAATGCAGCAATAGATAACTAATATGGAGAGGGTAAGGTTTGCTATGGTTCAGTTTTTAAGGAGGCAGGGTAATGAAATGGTAAATTGGTGGACAGACGGCAGTACTGGAGGAAGCAAACCTTGAAAGGCTGAGTCAGTACTGATGAGAAAGGCCTGTCCATTCACTATTGAGATATATTGTATAAGTCAGTTATTCCAAATAAAATAAAAGTTTAGCCACTAAGGTTTCAGCGCTTGAAAAGACCTCAGAAAAAAAAGGATGATCCACCAATTCAGGGTCCTTAATGTCAAATCATGAATGCTTATTGAGGACTTTCAAAAAAGAAAAGAAAATCTACTAACAGCAAAACCTAATTGTCTTATTCTGTGTGATTATATTAGGTGTGTGAGTGTGAGTATGTGTGTATTGTCTTTTTATTAGTATTTTCAAATACATTTTAGGGGGAGATAAATCAGTTATGATGCAATAATCACCCAAGGTTGTATATTAAAAGAGTTTGGAAAATTCTATAGAACATCCTCACATAAACCTTATTCAAGAATTCAGCAAAGCAGGAGATCTGGAGATTTGTAGGCACATCTACACAAGGTCCTTTCTTAGTCGCACAGAATGTACTTCATTTTCTGGGTTATGAACCATCAAGATGTATGCAAGGAAGTGTGGGTTTGGGAGAGTTCAGACCAAAGATTCCAGTATAGTCTTTAATGTCCCCTGGTCATATAGCCAAGCTGAGCAATGTTACTAGTAAACAAGTACAAGGCCATCAGTTGTGTAAGCCAACGCCAACAACACACTCTAAATTACTAGCTAGTCCATCATCTTTGTCATAGTCATCAGTCAGTACCAGACTTCCAAACACCCCTGAAAATGCCCCAGTCATGCTGTAAGATAATTTTATTTTACGCTATGACTAGTAAGCACAAAATAATTATTTTACATATAATATAGCATATGTACTTGTGCATAGAGATACTATAATATTAAATATAGTAAGTGATACAATAAAATATATTTACATATACTATATTGTTATCACTGGATATAAACACGTGTATGTGTGTATATGTGTGCATGTAATTTATGCCTACATATACAGATATAAATTCATAATAGACATAGAAGATGATATTTACATGTAAGAAGTCTGGTTTCTTGACAATGATAAAAGACAGGACAAATATAAATAATAAACACATATAAATAGTTAAATATAAGCTAATAACAATGCAATCAGATCAAGTTTTAAAGTTTTAAAATTCTATAGTTAGGTTTATGATATTCTAACCTGCTGTGTGGGATTTCTATACTAATATGTTTTAGCGAAGATAGTGAATTATTTTCCTCATCATGTGACTGATTGAATAATTATCAGAATCTTTTTTGTCTTGCAGTCTGTTGACTTTCTGTTCTATTTTGGATCAGTTACTTTCTAGACCTACTAGGGATCTGCCATCTTGTCATTTTATCCATTACATTCCTGAGTTAGATTCACAATTTCAGTTTTCCATCTCTTACTCATCCTGTTTTTTCCTCATGCTTGAATGTCTTTTCAAAAAGAAATTGAGCAACTTAGAAATTCTAGGTTCATACGCATAACAAAAAGCTTTTTATTTTGCCACATGCTTTGGAAGTATGTAGTATTCTAAATTCAGATTAATTTGCTCACTGAATGTGAAGCCATCGCTTCATTGTTTTCCAGAATCCAGTGTTGCTGCTCAGTCAACGTCAGGCAAGATGGAACCTTAATCTCTTTGATGATCTCTGTTTGTGCATATTCTGGATTGAGGGGTTTGCTGCTCTCTTTCTTCTATCTGCATGTATCCCTTCTATCTACTGGGTTCGTTTTTTTCCTGATGAGCTCACACACATGCATTCGTTACTATGGGTTTATTCTCTGTGCCCCTTTACTGTCATTTATAAAGGGCTGTTGAACTAAGGTGGAATAGATATACTATCTGCCTTCTTGCTAACTTTTCAAACAGATTAAAAAAATGGGGGAACACATTGAATCCTTGGTCTCAAAATTATTTGATTATAATTATGAAGATGGGATGATTTTTTTTTTAAGATTTTATTTGTTTATTTGAGAGAGAGGGAGTCAGAAAGAGTGAGAGAAACAGCATGAGCAGGGGCCTGGGGAGCGGGGGCAGAGAGAGCAGCAGATTCCCCGCAGAGCAGGGAGCCTGATACAGGACTCCATCCCAGGACTCTAGGATCATGACCTGAGCAGATGCTTAACTGAATGAGCCACCCAGGTGCCTCAGGATAAATACATTAATAAACACAAATAATAAGAAGTACTTGGTATAAAGAAGAATAAAGTAGGAGAGATGGTAAGAGAAGTATAATATTTTAACTTACTGTTTCTCCCTTCAAGTTTGTTTGTGTGTGTGTTTTTCTGTTATCGATACTCTTAATTCCTCTTTCTAGTTACATAGGAATTTTAACGAAGTGGTGAAAGAATGCACATAGGCTTTTTTGGATTATTATAACCTACAATCAACATAGACTTTAGAATATCTGGAATCTTAAAGAAATACTGCCAGCAGTGTTTATAATAAATGATATCTTTAAAAACCCCTACATCAGCAGAGAAATTTTATAATATAAATTGTTCACTTAACTTTAACTGCTATAGATTTTGGCAGACAGTAAAAGTAAATGGTGGATGATCACCAGAATATATTACATTTTCCAAGATAACTCTGTGTTACTAATACATTTTAGAAGAAACTTTTTCCAATGTCCTCAGCCTTCTGTGTGGGCTTATTAAGCAGTAATATTTTCTTCTGTAATTGATGAAAGAGGAAGTTTCAAATTACCAATAGCTTGAAAATTTAACTTGGGATATTAATGTATGTCAGCAGAAATCAGCACAGGTATCTGGTGCGAAAGAATTTCCAGCTGCCTAAAATGTCTTTGTTTTTTTTCTTGAACTATCGCTATCCTCACTAACTTGATTAATGGACCACGGACCCATGTTTATTCCAGTGATCTGCTCCCGGTCTTGTTTACCCAACTGTAGCTGTCACTGAAAATACCCTTTCTTCCTTCAGTCAAATCATCTCTTCTGCCTCCACTGAAAATCCTGAGATATAGAATATGTTTATAGTTTCTCCCAAGTTTACAGTTTGTACCAAGAGGTGAAATAATCTTTAACTCACCCAATCATGATAAACAACTTGTTGACTTCACTGAAGAAAGTAGTCACATCTATTAGCAAAGCTTATAGATAGCCCTGTCATTCGAAGACGTGGGCCTGATAATTTTTCTCTTTACAATGATAGGGTTTTTTTATCCTTTGCTTTGATAGCCACAAAGTTTAATAATACAAATGCAATACTGCCTTCTTCTGCCAACAGCTATAGATGCTGCTTACCTTAGAAATGCTTAAATCTTCACTCGCTACACATATTCTTTTCTGGAAATGTGGCAATATCATCATGTCCATTGCGACCGTGCCCACATAACCAGGACTACATTTAAAGAATCCCAGGGAAAAAACTGATACGAAAGACAGTTGGAAAAGAGGCTGGAGATGAAATAGCTAAAACTATTGCCAACCAAGCTCTCCTATCTGCACCAATTACTTAACACCTAGGAAAGGCAATCTGTTTTATACATTCATATGGTTAATGCTCACTTCAAAGCCAGGGGAAAGAAAATCTGAGAGACATACCACCTCAGTTTATTTTCTAGTCTCAGTGACCTTGAATCTCAAATTTAGTTTTACAGATGATTATATAAAACTTTTACCAGCTCACATCAGTAAATACATAACCAGACTTTCCAGGGCATTTACAAAGATCTCTAAAAAAAGTAAAATTAACTATCTTTACAACTGAGGGCTATTAATACATGTAATAGATATTTGTAGCAACTACAGGGAGTTATTTCATTAGTTTCATAAATCTGACTTTGAAGCTGGAGTAGAAGGAAGGAGACTCCTGACAGATACTTGTCTAGCTTTTTAAAAAAGGGGCTCCTGGGTGGCTCAGTGGGTTAAAGCCTCTGCCTTCGGCACAGGTCATGATCCTGGCACCCTGGGATCGGGCTCTCTGCTCAGCAGGGAGCCTGCTTCCTCCTCTCTCTCTGCCTTCTTGTGATCTCTGTCAGATAAATAAAATCTTAAAAAAAAAAAAAACAAACCTTTATAGATTAAAAACAAAACAAAAACATATACTATGCTACAGTTTGCAAAACATTTACAGTAATTCTCCTATAAGGAGACTTAATTATCTGATTACCCATTAGATAACAACCTAGCTCAGAGCTTCCTGTGTTATGACATTGGTGTGTTTTAGTGGGTTATTTATGTGTTAAGGTATTCATCCCTGTAGCTCTCAGGATTACTGGACAGGACCTAACACTGCCTCTGGCTCCAGAGCCTCTAATTCCCTCTGGCCTTAAATTGCCACTACTGTTTCCCAGTGGCTATGTACACTCTATGATTTTAGAAGACACCGGTTTGTACTCTTACAAAAATTGTTTAGTACTTAGTAGATCTTAAAATAAATGAAGTTGGGGCATGTGGGTGGCTCAGTTGTTAAATGTCTGCCTTCAGCTCAGGGTCCTGGGATCCTGGGGATCCCAGGGTCCTCAGATCGAGTCCTGAATCCGGGTCCCTGCTCGGTGGGGAGCCTGCTTCTCCCTCTGCCCCTCCCCCTGCTTGTATTCTGTCTCTCTCTGTAAGTAAATAAATAAAATCTTTAAAAAATAAACTAAATAAAATAAATGAAGTCAAACTCCCCATCCTTTTGGATTTAAAATAAAAACATATATTTTGATACAGTTTCACTGTACATGCAAACAGTAACAGGATACAATCCATTATTGTTTTCTTGCCATTGTTTTTAAAGAACAAAGGAAGAATCATTGAAGGATAAATGTTTTCATCACTTTTCCCCCAGACTTCACAGATTCCTGTACATGCACCATGGCCTCTCTCTTGGCAGCAGAATCACATTCACATGAGATTTCCTGCTAAGGCGCATCCGCCCTGGAACGTACTTAGATGTGAAGTGCTATCATCATACCTCATTTAATACATCTACTAGGAATAAAGCGTGCTTTTATACTTGTCTTTAAATTTCATAAACCAACAATAAGATTGGGTTTGGCAACAAGATGCTGAAAGGCAGCGCTCCTAACTGGGTGATTACAGCAGCGATTCTGTTGTCCTGACACAGCTGATGACTGACATTAATTTGGTAAAGTCAATCCTCAATTTCCCTTCTTTGGGTCCTTTTGCTCCGTTGTTGATGTTCCTCCTCTCCTGCTCTGTAACACCCCCACATCCCTTTGCTCACAGACTCCAAAGCCTGTTCTCTTGCCAGGGCATTGCCTGTATGAGGGTCTTGGTGTGAGAACAAGCACTCTCTCCACAGAAGCTCAAACCCAGGACTTGCCAACTCCGCCTCCCCCATACCAACAGCAAGGTGTGGACAAATGATTTAAACTCTTCTGAGGGAGTACGATGCATCTGCTCGGGAAGCTGAATTCAGGGCAAGTGAGACAAAAGCAGAAGGGTTTTTTTTTTAGGTTTTTATTCCATTGATGGAAATACCTGGAATGTGGTGACAAAGGAATGTACCATCTGGAGGGTCCAGTGTTTTAATGTTAGAGGCCAAAAATGGCATTAAATGTTCAGAGAGAGCTGGAAGGGCACCTCAAATGATAACTCTCTGGGATGACTGACTGGATTCCAATAGGTAGCATCCCTTGTAGTCTTACTTCCTGTGTTTGTCTGTTTTTCTACTTGAGTTAGCCGTAGATTCTGCTGTTTGTAATCCAGAGCTGAAACTGGAACTTTCCACCTTATCTTCTTACATAGGAGTTATTGTACCATTTATCCCTATCTACCACATAATGGCCCATACAATAAATCTAAACTAGTCTTTTTACTGAAAGTAGGTGAAAATAAGATGAGAAAGAAAGGTGTGACATATTCCTCTTTCCAGACACTGTCTTCCTTGGCTGGAGAACATTCCATGTTCATAGGAGTTTTAGACTTAAAGAAGGTACAAGACTTCTAGAACCTCTTTGCTCTCATGAATATCTACTCAGCAGGTCCACTCTCTCTGCTTCTTTTTCCTTTTAGGCCTTTCCTATCCATACTTCACGGAATATCAGCCTCAAAGTTACACAGTTTACATGGTCCAGAAATAAGAATATTTTAGGCCCTTTTTATGATTTTCTGAAATCCACTTTAAAGCACTCTATATTATTTCCTCTTTTGGTAATAAAATTTCTGTCATATCAAAATGTATTATTTTTATTAATAAAGTTATTACCAGCAGTATTTTTTGTTTTGTTTTGTCTTGTTATTTATTCAATGAACTTTTCTCAGGATCTAACCTTACCTTAGCTAAAAGGTCAAAATACCCCAAAGATACAGATGTCGTGAAAAGAAGGGCCATCTGTACCCCAATGTTTATAGCAGCAATGGCCACGGTCGCCAAACTATGGAAAGAACCAAGATGCCCTTCAACGGACGAATGGATAAGGAAGATGTGGTCCATATACACTATGGAGTATTATGCCTCCATCAGAAAGGATGAATACCCAACTTCTGTAGCAACATGGACGGGACTGGAAGAGATTATGCTGAGTGAAATAAGTCAAGCAGAGAGAGTCAATTATCGTATGGTTTCACTTATTTGTGGAGCATAACAAATATCATGGAGGACAAGGGGTGTTAGAGAGGAGTAGGGAGTTGGGGTAAATTGGAAGGGGAGGTGAATCATGAGAGACTATGGACTCTAAAAAACAATCTGAGAGGTTTGAAGTGGCGGGGGTGTAGGAGGTTGGGGTACGAGGTGGTGGGTATTAGAGAGGGCACGGATTGCATGGAGCACTGGGTGTGGTAAAAAAATAATGAATACTATTTTTCTGAAAATAAATAAATAAATTTAATAAAAAAAATCATTTGCATCCCCACTATATACAGATTTGTTTCTTTTTTCCTGACAGATTTATATTTCCAATTAATTAAAATGGCAAGATAAAGAAGTATCCTCCACCCACTAACTACATATGGATCCTATTTAAATCCAGTTCTCTTTAGTCAGAAAACAGGTTTTCCAGTCAGAAATTCTAGTAGCTGCTTTCTTTAACTCACAATGCTGGCCCAGGATCCCTATATCCTGCAGCCGCAGAAGTACATCCAAAGCCAGGGATCTCCCTCTACTGTAAAGAGGCTGGGTTGTCATTTAACTTCTGATTTTGGCATCACCAACATGAAGACACTTATTTATCCAGGTTAGCCAAGTGATCTGCAGATAGAAGCTTCCTGTTAATATTCTCTGACTGTGGGATGCCTGGGTGGCTCAGTCCGTTAAACGGCTGCCTTCAGCTCAGGTCATGATGCCAGGGACCTGGGATTGAGTCCCACGTGGGGCTCCTTGCTCCGCAGGGAGCCTGCTTCTCTCTCTGCCTCTGCCTGCCACTCTGTCTGCCTATACTCTATCTCTCTGACAAATAAATATATAAAATCTTAAAAAAAAAAAAAAATTCTCTGACTGTGTTAAAGGGTGTCAGTACCTAACTGGGGTTCCTGTCTCAAACTGCTACTGGGGGAGGGAAGTTCACCAGCAACAGTTTCTGAATTTGAAGGCATGGTTGCTAATCCTTACAGGGATTGGCTAGAACCAATAGTGAAATTAGGTTCAGTGGGCTCTTTCACCAGATGCCATTCGAGGATGGTTCTTACAAGTAATAGAATATATAAAAGTCATGATCTCTTGTTCAAAAGCTTGTTAAAGACCTTTTAAACATCTGACCCCAAGTTTTCCAGAAGTCACTAATATCTCACTCTGGAGAGTAATGAATCACTTCCCTGACCTTTTCTCTGCCCCAGCCTTTTACAGAGTCTACTGTTTTTGAGTTTTGTTTTGTTTTGTTTTGTCTTTTCCTGAACTGGAACGATAACTTGTTCTCTTGCTTAACTGTATTAGAATGCGTCACAGTACAATATTGTAGTGAATTTTAAATTTATAGTGGTAAAAGGACTTGGGCACCTCTAGATGGATAAAATGCTACTGGAAAATATAAAAATAAAGTATGATGTCTGCCTTTAAATATGTTACAATCTAGTCAGGGAAACTTGTTATGTAAATGACTGATTATGACACAAGGAAAAGTGAAATAAGCATTAACTAAAAGACAGGCTCATCCAGGGTAACACAGATAATGGAGCAATTACTTCTGCCTGAAGGGGAATCAGCAACTCCCATGAAAAGGTGGTGGCATTTGAGAAAATGTTGGACAATAAGTATAATTTTAGAGGGATAGTAGAGAACAAAAGACTCTTCACTGCTGGAATAGAATTAGTACAGGCATATAGACACAATTCAAGAGTCATTTTGCTGTTTTGTTTTATTTTAAGCCAGCGCACTCAAGAAGAGATGCAAAGAAAAATAAATAAATGCAAGACATACAAGTTTCCTTTTCTTCTATAACTTACATTCTATTTGAAGGAAAATCATTTCCAAGTAAGTATATATGAGTTCATCAATAGCATATAGTTGTCCGGAAGGATTCAACTGAGTGGCAAGTCCTTTAAAATCTACAGTACATGAAGTCAGAAAGAATTCACTATTGCCAGAGGGAGTAAAGAAAGATTCCTAGAACACATGCGATATGAGCTATTTCTTGAAAGATGGATAAAATATGAAAATAAAATGTGAAATGACAAACTTCGTTGAATAGAAAGTGCCTTTGGCCCACCAATAGGAAAAAACACAAACATACACACACACACACACAGAAATGCATATCTAGGTCCACTCAAATGCCTACAAAGCTCAGACAGATAAATTAAGTGAGTGAAGCAGTCTAGGTATATAATGAAAGGCAGTGTAAGATACTATGACCCAGGCTTAAAGCAAAGGAAGACATCACTAAGCTCCAGGCAAACTCTGCCCTAGTATTGCCAGACTTTCCCATTTTTCAGGATAAGCCATTAATCTGGGTTAAATGTGTGTGTGTGTGTGTGTGTGTGTGTGTGTGTGTGTGTGTGTGATATGTATAAAATAAGGAACTAATTCTTAAAATAAAATTATGTTGGTCAAAACTCTGCTGGACATGCAAAAATTCTTTTGTATCATATTGAGTAACATCTAGTATATGGACCACTAATTTTCAAACTCTGCTGGTTTGTGGAGTGCAAAAAGTGCCAAAACTAAAACCTTTGTATTTTGTTTTAGGATTATTTAAGGTTATAGACCAGAGATGCAACATAAGAAAAGTAAGTAAGCATGTTTTAATCTGGCTACAAAATGTAGGATATTTATATGTAAAAAAATATATATTAAATGAAAGGGACTTGATAGGAGTTGCTGCTATCAAAATTTTTAAAATTATTTTTAGATAAAATCCATTTTAAAAGTCTATTGTTTAAATTGGTCACAAGAAAAATTTACAGAGAAGTTTTGGAAATATTTGTTGGTTCAAGATTATTTTCAACTATCTCATGTGTCTTCAAGAAGAAAAATTGCAACCGTATGGCCCTTCTCCATTCTCTTAGGGGGAGGATTCTGGGTCCACGTTCTCCAGTTTGGGCCTGATGAAGTACTTGATGAATTGCCTTTTATTTGCCTTTACTACAAGTCGCCAGCAGTGAACGCTGCCTCTTGGTCAGGTTCATGTATGTGCCTGCTCTCTTTTGGTATGTGAGCCTGGCTGACATTGAAACCAGGAGGAGTTTGGTGGTTTGCAACAGATGCTTTGGGGCCTGCTAATTTCTGAATTTGATGAGTCCATAAATCACATACCAAAAAAAACACTAAAAACACTATTATCAGTCCCTTCTTTGTTTAGGTTTCTCCCCAGCCTACTATGAAAAAACTCAAGTTGGTGTTAAGAATATAACTTCTAAGTCTTCACATTAAAGTTGAGAAAGTTTGTTATTTAAGAGAAAAAAGCTAATATATTTCCTCTCCCCTATTGGGAATTCCTGACAGATAAAGAAGCTTCAAAACAGGAAAAAATTGGGCAGAATATCACATGGAGATTACAAAATCATGCTTCTGTTGAGTGAAATGTAGCATTCCAGATGTTGCCTACATTTCACTTAAAACCAACTGCTAAGGTTTATGAACAATGCAAATCCCTAAAATGTAGCAGGGCAGCTCTGCTTCCTAATGCTGAGAAAACACTTAGAAGATCATCAAATCTTGAAAATGTGCTAATGAGCCACAAAGTCTGATTAAAATCAAAGGTGCAATGTTCCAAAAACACTCTGTGATTTAGATAAGCATGGCTTAGGTTTCATCATTGATTACAGTACTTTAAGGCAAATTTTGCAGTGATAAGGAAGTCTCAGTAATAAAAACAATTCACAATAGCTTCTTATTAAGTTATTTTCAGGAAGCAGGGTCAAGACCTGAGAACTGTATAAGAGAAAAGAAAAACAGCCCACATAGACCATTCACTTGCTAAAATGTGAACTATTAAGGCTTCATGACACAAAACATGACATTTCCAATTACTTAATTTGATGATTATTTATAAATAATAAATCCGAGTTATGAGCAGATATAAACAAAGATGAACATCTTCTGTTATTTAATTATGGAGGCCAGAATAGTTGGAAGTATTTTTCACAGACAATATCTCTGTGGGAGGGAAAATGTTCACATATTTCAACTTTGGTTAAGATCAAACCGATCTAATTAGCATTTTCATCTAGTTTATTGCTCAGAATTCCCTTTAGTGGGGTATGCCTTTGATAAATTTCAAGAAAAACTGGAGAAAAGTTTGGAATTAGACATATAAAAGAAAAATGAAAATCCCTTCCCATAGATAAACCATAAAATTATCTGAAAAACTAAAATGACAAAATTGGAAAGTCATAAATTTAATTACATTAATAATGAGACAGAATAACCCAGAATCATTCTATATTTATTATATTGGGGCACAGGACATAATTTACCTGGAGAATTTTAATTACAGTTACATACAACTAATTAGAGGAAAATAGACTTCTCTTTATCTTCTGAATGAATGAATTTTGTAGCCATACTGGTTAGTTACTGTGTAAGATCATTATATATCATAAAGCTATTGACAAACTTGTAATTAAATGTGTAAATAACTTTGACTTATTTTTATTTTCTTATTTCAGATTACAAGAATTGATTGTGAACAGGGTTCCACAACACACTTTACGTCCTGGACAATTTAGAATTTCATTTCTACTTCTTTGCTTGTAGCAGATATAAACTCTATCCTATGGAATCTAAACCTATAAGCCTGGTACCTCATAGACATTATAACCATAAAAGTGTGTTCACAAGATATTACTAATATGAGTACAGAACTGAGACAGTGGCAAGATATATGTAAAATCCCGGTAGACTAGACTGATTCAGTTCCCTGCAGGAAATTTTCATTTGGCTAAAAAGAGAACCCCTGATGCATTCTTCTTTTACTTACAATTCCATTCTCAGAAAGTAGGAAAAAAAAATCAGATAACTCTGTACTTGATTTGAACAAGGAAATACCAGTTAAATTTGGTTTGTGAAGGAGATGCATAACTCCCATAACACAACTGTCTCCATTAAGCAAGTAAATATATTGCTATACCTTGTTACATGGTATGTGGTACGTGCCACATGGGATATACCGTGTGCTCTATTTGTGACATCAGTGGCTTTGGAATTGTTACAGAAATATAACATCAAGACTTACAGATGCACCTCCTCCATCTTCCCTTAGCATATCTTTAATGTTTCACTCTTTTAGAAATATTTTTTTAAAGAGATCATGAGAAAACTACATGCCAACACTCATCAATGATTTTCTGTATCAAGATGTTAGGAAAACAGCAACATTAATCATCAATTCAGAGAACATCAAACTCAGAGAACGATCTTGCTCAGCTTACCTTGAGGTATACCTCTTCAGGACTAGTCCCATGTGAAGGTTTATTTGACTGTTGATATGTTTCTCTTACTCATTTAGTTTTAAGAAGAGGCCTTTTCCTGTCCCCTCAGAATTACCCGTCCTCATTCCTGCTACTATTTTCATGAAACAATGTACATATTGTCCAAATTTTATATGCCCTATCCATAACCTAAGGAACAATTCTCCAGATAGAATCAATGACCTACCTATGGAATTACTAATATTTTAGTAATCATGGGTACACCATCCTCCTAGTGTTAAAAGGTAATTACTAAGAAAACTTCATCTTGGGGATTTCACAGAGCACAATGTGTTTTCATAGGAAAAGGTTTTGCCATGATGACTTCTAAAAATAATTGATTGCCCTCTTTCAAATTATATCCACTTTTTTTCTAAATCCATTGAATTCATATGCTTCTGTAAGCTTCAAGGAGAAATATCAATAGCATTAAAGATAAGAATGCATTTTAAAGAGTGATTCAAAATAAGCATTTACTGGCTGATATAGAAATTATTAACCTGGGTGCTGCAACCAAAACAAAATCATGATTCTATATTTCTTAAGTAATCAGAGAAGATTATGTAAAAGAACAAAATGCTGTTTTACAAACAGACTGTGAAGGAAGGCACAGAGCATTTCTCTGGAAATGTAGGATAAGTTTGCTGTTTAAGAAATGTAAACAGAAGCCCGGGGGTACTAAAGATACAGCTAAAAGGGGATTTGGAAAGTACTACATACTATCACATCTGGCCTAATTATCTATCTTAATAGTTCTGGCATTAATAAACATTCACAAGTGGCTAAGGCCTGTGGGTAATTCATATAACACATGTATTTATAAGACTTATTTTTCCCAATGAAAATATTTACTTCTAGACATAAATTTCAAATCATATAACCAAAAGATGCCAGGACCTATCAGATGGGAGAGCAATCCATTTCAAAACAAGCAACACAGGCAGAGATCTGCTTGCCATGTGTATGACTGGTAGCTACATGGAAGAAAGTATCAGGAACAGTGGAGCTGTTATTGGGGACTGAGACTTACCAGTAGTTGTCAGGAAGTTAACGTTTCTCATCACACCTTCAGTGTAAGCTCCTGGCTCATAACTGTCCATTTCACCTGTGACAATGTGAGCAACTCTTGCTGCCCGTCCTCTGATAGCACCTGCAGCACGGTCTAAATTATCAACATCCTGGTCTCTCAATGCTATGATACACTTGTTGACATCTTCAAGGATATGGCTCTCTGAAAGAAAACAGATCCAATTAGTATAGTATATTATAATTCATGTTAACTTCTGACTTCAGATGTGGTACTCATTGGGAATAAAGGACACACTGACAAAGAAAAAAAAAAGATGATTTTGCTTTTATCTCTTTAATAGAAAAATTTGTGAAGTATAGAATTTTATGTTTATCTGCAGTTTTATAGATTATATATTATTTTATTTTATTTTATTTTTTAAAGATTTTATTTATTTATTTGACAGAGAGAGATCACAAGATCACAAGTAGGCAGAGAGGCAGGCAGAGAGAGAGAGAGGAGGAAGCAGGCTCCCTGCTGAGCAGAGAGCCCGATGCGGGACTCGATCCCAGGACCCTGAGATCATGACCTGAGCCGAAGGCAGCGGCTTAACCCACTGAACCACCCAGGCACCCCGATTATATATTATTTTAGATTTTAGTTCCAACTGACTTGATTTTAGATTTAAGTGGCATATGGGTGCAAATTGAAAATTTTTAGATTAAAAATAAAACATATAATGACGGAACACTTAATTCTGTTAAAAGCAACACTGTACAGATTATAAAACACTTTAAAAATGTCAGTTATCCTAAATATATAGAAAAATAAAACTATGGAGCTCTAATTCAACTAATGTTCATTGGTGTATAACAGAATTTAAGTTATAGTGGAGGCTTCCCCATACAACAAGCAATTCTCTGGATACCCAATGAATGTTCTATGATTTAATTCTGATACTACCTACCCAGGAATAGCATCAGATCCCACAAGTTAAGGAGTCATTCCTGTAAGACTGTCCTCTACCCCACATTAGAAACAGTTGCAAGTCCAGGTTATTACTTGTACTTCTAATTCCACTGGCTATAGATCAGCTCCCATGACCTCCTCATTGGGTTTGATTAATTTGCTAGAGTGGCTCACGGAACTCAGAGAACATTTTACTTGTTAGATTTAACTTTTATAATTCAGGACAGCCAGATGAAAGGGATGTATAAAGCAAATTACGCGGGAAGGGTAAGGAGCTTCCATGCCTTCTCCAGGTACGCCATTTTCCACACATCTCCAAATAGTCTCAACTTGGCAGCTCTCTAAGCCCTGTCTTTTTTGTTTTTTAGAAAGGCTTCATTACATATGCATGATTTATTAAATCACCGGCCTTTGGCAAATGATTCAACCACCAGTCCTTCTTCCTTCCCGGAGGCCAGAAGATGGGACTGATAGTTCCAAAGTTCCAACCTTCTAACCACATGGTCAATTACCTTGGCAATCAGCCCCCAGTGGGGCATGGGGTGAGGTGGATGATATAAATGTCACCTCATTAACATAAAAAATACTTTTATCGCTCTCATCATTTGGAAAATTCTAAAAGTTTTGAGTTCTGTACCAGAAATGGGACAACTGTTTGTACCAGAAATGGGAAAAACACCAAATATATATTTCTTACAATAGATCACAGTATTACATTTGCCAATTTTCTTTGGTCTGCTTGATTAACTCGTAGTATAATTTAAAAACTCTAGTCAAATAAATGTTCCTTCCTCAGGAAATCCATGCTGACCTACAGTAAGACAAATTTGGTTCCATATAGTTTGGGATTCCCATTAAATGGCTTATATGTTTTCATTACAGCTTCTTCCCATGTTTTAATAAAGTACTAATCAAACAGTCTCTCTATTAGACAATGAAATATATAAAAGCATAAAAATGTTATTTTATTGCTGAGGTATCATATCTAGTCTCTAGTACAATACATAGCACCTATTAGACCAAGAAGAATGTTTGTTGAATGAATGAAGTCCTCTGGTAACACACCTAGGACCAGTAAATTATTTTGTCTAAATCCTAAATCATGGTTCATGAACATAGGTAGATACATATCTTTACTTAAATTTAGTCAGTTTAACCCATCTCAAGAACAATCAGGTCATTCGCATGAAAAGGATTAAATGCTGAAAACCTTCATTATAAATTCACTAGTTTTAACCTAATCGGTAGCATTCAGTTATGAATATGCTATTAAGGCCTATAATAAATCCAAACATGGTCCCATCTCAATAGAAAATGCATGTGTATCATCACCATCATATTTATAGAACTGAAAATACAAGTTTCAATGTAAACGGTATAAAATCATCAGTTTTTTTTTTAAAGACTATAGATGTGCACTTTAACAACACAGTTAAGAAGCTGTTATTGTTCAAGTATGTTGGTAAGTTTTTTTAAAACTAATACTACTGATACATATGTATATATGTATGTATATGTATACACACATAATAAATGTGTAATCTGTATTCACTAAATTATGCACTAAAATATTCACTAAAGGTGGTTAATTTGGGATTACAGAGCTGTTTTGGCTCAGTCCTATAGAAGTGAATAAATAGGGGAAAATGGTGTTTATTCTTAGAAGAATAATTATCTAAGAAACTGTAATTTCTGTTTAATTAAAGGTGAAATCATAGCTGGCATAAATTATTTTTTCCTAGTAAATTTTGCACAAGAAATAATATATATACAAAGAATATTCCCTAAGAATGAATTGAATGTTCCCTTGTTTGTAGAACAATGATATACACAGTATCAAATTATTTTATTATTTAAAGCATAGATTTAAAATATAGCAAGGGTTTTTCTGGCTCTTTTTTGCTGGCTTTATGAGAGTTTGTGTAATTATTGCTTTAGAATGAGCCTCATAGGGGCGCCTGGGTGGCTCAGTGGGTTAGGCCGCTGCCTTCGGCCCAGGTCATGATCTCAGGGTCCTGGGATCGAGTCCCACGTCGGGCTCTCTGCTCAGCAGGGAGCCAGCTTCCCTCTCTCTCTCTCTCTCTGCCTGCCTCTCCATCTACTTGTGATCTCTGTCTGTCAAATAAATAAATAAAATCTTTAAAAAAAAAAAAAAAAGAATGAGCCTCATAATAAGAAGTCATACTATTAATCACATTGAAGAATTATAGAGGGGAGGTCAGAGATGGAAATGAAAGTCCTACATGAACGTATACAACATGTAAGAAATAAGTGAAATAAGTGAAGAGAAACATGTAACCAGACTTTGCCCGAAGTTATATTAGAGAATGTTGAGTTATATTATTATATATTAGAGAATGTCTCAGTTATATTGAGAATGTTGAGATGATGACTAAATGATCTTTTGAATTACTAAGATTAAATATAGCACAAAAGCATTAAGAAAGGTTTGCAAAATTTCCATTATTGTGACACTTTCCCATTACCCTGAATGTTTCACAAGATGCCAGAAATTATTTGCATGAAATTCTAAACATAGAATGCCAGAAAAAGAAAATAAGAATGCTGGGCACCTCCCACATATGCACAATAACTAAACATTAAACTCTTTTCTTAAAAACAATGATTTCTTTGCTATTCCTATTTCAGGTGAATTTAAGTAGCTAGAAAGGCCTTCAGGATAGCTTGAGTTTTTATGTCCAGCTATATAACCTTCAGCCTCTAGGACAGAAATTAAACGCCAAATACCTTGTGCAAAACTTCTTACTGATGTATCTCTGAAGCTTTTGCTAATGAAACAGGATTATATGTTAGACGTAGCAGAGCTCATTAGGAGCTCTGCCTTCATTTTATTTACCTATTTTTTAACTGTAGATGCACTTGAACTAAAAAATTACCTCATTTTTAAAATGAGGTTTAAGATAAAGAAAATGCTATTATAGAACAAGTACATTCAGAATACTACATTTTTTGTAGAATTGATTGAAGTTTTGTCTTTGTTTCAGAATTCCAGTTGAACATTTGATGTGAGGTGAGGAGTGGAATGTTCTGGTGTTAAGGCAAGTCCTGGAGCACATTATTTTTAGAACAGAGAATTGCTGAAGTACTAACAATTTCTATCAATCATTTTATGGCTATCTGGTGATGCAAAGGGTGACTTCTATTATGTTGGAAAACAGTAATAAACAAAGCAATAAAGGAACGGATCTTAAACAAAAAGATAATTCATGTGTTGCAAATTTCTCTGGGTAACTCCATCTCCAGTCACTGTGGCATCACACAAGAAGATTTTAAAGTGCATTTAAATTTTTTCTAGCTTTTTTTCCTTAATTCTTCAGTTTTCCACAATTAAAGCCAGACTTCGCCTTAGAGAAAGTAGAAAATGCACAAAAAAAATCCAGAAAGAACAAAAAGTTAATTTATTGACTTTTGACTTCCAAAAGAGAATTTTAAAATCCATAGCCCAAAGAAAATACTGGAAGTAGAAGCACATTTTATTTGCAAAAAGCAGACGTTGTTGAGAGGTAAAAAGTCTGTTTTCTTTTCATTCCCAAAGCTGGGCTTTGAATATATCAGTGACAAAGCCTGAAGAAGTAGAAGCTTTATGTTACAATCTTTTGAGTGGGGAATACTATACCATCAATTGTTTTCTCCCCTGATATATGTGTACCTAAAACACAATTCTAAGGGGAAAAAAAAAAAAGATTTTTTTTTCCTAAAAAGACTGAGTTATAAGCCAAAAGAGGTTAAATTTCTTAAACTGGCAACGGCAAGATTAGCTATTCACAGTATATGAGCTCAGAGCGTTAAGCTAAGTTTAATTATAAGAAAATAAATTTCCATTTTTGCACACCTGGACCTATAACTATAAATTTAAAATTCATTACATAGGCAACTACACAAATGTTCAACAAATAAAAACAAACACAGCAATTTTTCTTTCTCTTTTACCAAAAAACGTGAAACCAAAAGCAAATGGAATACACCACTTAAGTTACTTTTTTGTTTATGTATCTAAGGTGGTTAAAATTTCTATTTGGCAAGAATTTGATCATGAAGACTGGTCTCCAAATTAACTGATACGCTGAATAAAGATGTAGGCAGGCACAGGTACTATTTTGAGAATAAAGAGCATGTACAGAGCTAAAAAGAAAACATTTTAAAATTCCTCATCCCTTTTCTTCTTTTTTTAATTTAAATTCAATTAGCCAACATATAGTACATCATTAGTTTCAGATGTAGAGTTCAATAATTCTCCTCATTCCTTTTCTACAGCCTAAAAACCTTTCATCTGTCTCTTCTCCTGAACGTCAGTAGTACTTTAAGTTAGATGATGAGGTGATATAAAAGATAAATAAGGTACAATCTCTGTCTACAAAGACTACACAAGTTAGTAATAAGAAACATTTTCTTTCATCATCCTTTACTCTTCCAAAAATACAGATGCCACAATTATCATCATTTTATCATTCTAATGAAGTTTCTTTGAACTTAAAAAAAAAAAAAAAACCCAACTCTCTAGTATTTATGCACATGCAATTCTATAGAAATCAAAACCACAAAAGAAAGTCACTGAAACCTTCAAATTTCTTTCAGTATGTCTTAAGTAGGTCTTAGAATTTATTAAAAAGTTTATCAGAAGCTTGGAAATAGGCAAAAGTACTATCGCATGCCCTTGCAGTGTCCTGCTGGGCAGAAATTATGAATAAGGTCTAAGATCTAATCTCCCCAAGGGTGTATATCTTTGTTCCACTTGCTATTTACTATTGGTTAGGATATTTTACAACTCAATCAGAGAGGATGCTCATTTGTTTCAAAACTGACAGCCATATAAATAATTCTTGTCACATAGTAATGCAACTTAATTATTATCTGGTAGACAGAGAAATAATTTTTGTAGTAAAGATATTCCTGAAGGTTACATTTTATTGCTTTGTAGTACATTAGTAAATTGTGTATCTAAATTAGTAATTTTATTTAATCACTCTTTCTTCATCCAATTCTCCCCAAAACAAGACTTATCATGATATAGAATTTTTGACACAAACTCACTTTAAATTTGTAAAAATCTTGCTTTCAACTTTGGAAAATTATTATTTGACTGTGTGCTTTGGCTTGGAAGGTACTAATTTTGTTTCAAGTATTTTTTTCCTGTTTAGGGGTAAAAATAATATAAAGCAAAAGTTACATGTTAAATCATAGACCTATAATTTAAATGCAAGACGATTAAGCTCCTAGTAGAAAATCCAGGTAACCAAGGATTTGGCAATGCTTTTTTTTAAATACAACACTGAAAGTATAAATGATGAAAGGAAAAATTGATAAGTTGGAATTCATAAAAATTAAAAACTTCTGCTCTGCAAGAGACACTCTTTTTTTTTTATAAAGATTTTATTAATTTGACAGAGAGAAATCACAAGTAGACGGAGAGGCAGCCTGAGAGAGAGAGAGAAGGAAGCAGGCTCTCTGCTGAGCAGAGAGCCCAATGCGGGACTCCATTCCAGGACCCTGAGATCATGACCTGAGTCGAAGGCAGTGGCTTAACCCACTGAGCCACCCAGGTGCCCACAAGAGACACTCTTAAGAGGATAAAAAGACAAGTCACAGATGGAGAAAAATATTTGCAAAATGCATATCTAATAAAGGAAGGTCTATATCCAAAATTTATAAGGAATTCTTAAAACTCAACAATAAAAAAAAAAAAAACTCAGTTAATGAGGAAAAGATCTGTGCAAACATCTCAGAGAAGATCCACAAATGACAAAAAACCAATGCAAATCACCAGGAAATTGCAAATTAAAGCCAGTGAGATGCCACAATACATCTACAGAATGGCCAATTCCAGAACACCAGAAATACCATGTGATGACTATGGGGTAACAGAAATCTCATTCATTGCTGGTGGGACTGCATAATATATATTAACTTTGGAAAACAGTTCGGAAGCTTCTTATAAACTGAACATATTCTTACCATACTACCCAGCAATTGTGCTCCTTATTATTTACACAAAGGAGTTAAAACTTACATTCCCACAAAACCTTCACATGCGTGTCATAGCAGTTTTATTTTTTTTTATTTTTTATTTTTTTTAAAGATTTTATTTATTTATTTGACAGAGAGAGATCACAAGTAAGTGGAGAGGAAGGCAGAGAGAGAGAAGAGGAAGCAGACTCCCCGCTGAGCAGAGAGCCCAATGCGGGACTCGATCCCAGGACCCTGAGATCATGACCTGAGCCGAAGGCAGCGGCTTAACCCACTGAGCCACCCAGGCGCCCATCAGTTTTAATTATCATTACCAAAATTTGGAAGCAACCAAAATGTCCTTCAATAGATGAATAGAAAAACAAACTTATGACCTCTAGACAATGAGCAATTTAGCAAAAAATGAAATGAGCTATCAAGCTGAAGTAGGAAAGCTGAAGGGGCTCCATTTTACAAAGGTCCTGTCTCTGCTGTTTTTCTGCTAAGCCTCATTAACTCCTGTTCCATAGTTTACCTCTGAATAATGCCAAAATATTTGTATTCCCACTTGAAGGGGGAAGAAAGAATGTTAATCATTCTGAGTTTTGTCCTAGTCCCCAAACACCTAATAACATCCAAGAAGAACCAAATCCCAAACATGTTTCAAGACATTACTTTCAAAAAAACCTTGGATGACACTGGCATCAATATCCATACCTTTGCTGACTTATAGAATAATGCTTATTGTTCACCTGACAGTTGCCTTTGATTGGACCCTACCCTGGATTACTGGAGGAACATGTACCCTAGACCCTTTTCTAATATAAGCCCCTAGCCCCAGGCAATGATGAGACTCCTTCTCCTTTTCTTCCCAGACACTCTGTCTGCTATTTAGGCTATTCAATACATTTTGTTTTCACTTTCTCTGGCTCACATTTGATTTCTACCCTGTGTGAAGGCAAGGACCCTCTTGGGTGGTTCTGTGGGATCGTCTCGTGGATCCTCAGATCTACCTGCTTGCATCAATGCCGCACACACACACACACAGGAAATTTGCATACGTATTGCTAATGAAAGAAGCCAGTGTGAAAAGGCTACATACTGTATAATTCCAATTATATGACATTCTGGAAAAGGCAAAACTTTGGACACAATAAAAATAAAAGATCATGGTTGCTAGAGATTCTGGAGTAAGGATAGTGGGATAGATGAAGCAGAAGAGATGCTCAGTGTAATGAAACTATCTTTTATGATAATTTCATGGTGAAAAAATATCAATATACATTCATTAAAAACCATAGAATTTACAACAAATAATGTAAACTATAGAATTAAGTTAATGAATCAATATTGGTTCATCAATTGTACCTACAAAAGAGATCCTTCAAATATCTGGTATTCAGTGTTAATATTCATTTTAGACATTTAATAAAATTATTTAGCTTCTAAATTGTGAAAGAACTTATAATATTTAATCCTACATAGTCAATAACATTTATTATCTACAGATGTCTACAATTAATAAGGTAGTAATTTTGAACATACTTCAGTTTTTCCCAGAATATAACTAAGAAAAAGCTTGGTTCTTTCCTCAACTCTCTTAGCTTTCATACAGTAATATCTGTATCAGTTTGTTTGAGTTTGTTTTTTTTTTAATAATTTGGGATTAACTGTTGTTCACTAAGAACTGTGCTAACCAGCATATGTGTCTTACTTTATTAAATTCTTATAATAATGCTGAGATATGTATGTTACATTTCAGCATTAAAGATGAAGAAATAGAGACTTTGAACTGATAAGTATCTTTCCAAAACTCATAGTTACTATAACTAAGCCATAACCCAAAATCATGTTTATCCCATCTGAAAAGAACCCAAATACATGGAGACTAAATAGCATCCTTCTAAAGAATGAATGGGTCAACCGGGAAATTAAAGAAGAATTGAAAAAAATCATGGAAACAAATGATAATGAAAATACAACGGTTCAAAATCTGTGGGACACAACAATGGCAGTCCTGAGAGGAAAATATATAGCGGTACAAGCCTTTCTCAAGAAACAAGAAAGGTCTCAGGTACACAACCTAACCCTACACCTAAAGGAGCTGGAGAAAGAACAAGAAAGAAACCCTCAGCCCAGCAGGAGAAGAGAAATCATAAAGATCAGAGCAGAAATCAATGAAATAGAAACCAAAAAAACAATAGAACAAATCAACGAAAGTAGGAGCTGGTTCTTTGCTAAGGTCCTATAAATGCTAAGGTCTCATCTGGGGCTTTAAAATATAGTGATTCCATAATTACATCAATTAGCTATTCCAAATGTATAATGGGAAGAGGATATTACAGGTTAAATATTTTCTATATTTATAAAAATGATGCCAAAAGATTGTTTATAATATTATATAGATGAATGCATTGTAATTTTTCACATTAATTTTAATTGAACATGAGATATCATCTATGTATATTTTAGAAAGATAGTTTTAATTCTGCACATCTCACATGGATAGTGCTCTAGTAATGTTAATATTCTGGCTCTGTATAGAGCTATCATACCTAGAGGGAACCTAAAGCATCTAGAGACATCACCAGAGAAGATGGCCGTAGAAGAAGCAATTAACAAATGAAGTTCAATTCCACAGCTATTTCGCTATTCTGATGTAGAAGAAAACGTTTATGTTATTGCATCGTATGCTGCTCTAATTTTGATGAAATAAACTAATAGAAAAAAATGAACCAAACTTTAGGCATTCTTACTCAACCCATATTTTTCTGGAATGACTCCTCTTAGATGGAGCTTTTTCATGTTAATTGTCCCAGTCTTCCTCTCCCATAGACTAAGAACCTATTAACATCTAATATCAAAGCACTGGGTTTAAAAAAAAAAAAAATCCAAGATAGCTTTGAGAATATTACCAGACTGAACATCAGGACTGTCAGCAGGAACAGACAGTAGTGAGCAATTCTCCCATATTATGCAATAAAACCATTCAATTCCTGCACACTGGATGCCAAAGTTAGTTGCCTCTGTTGCTGAACACTCTTGTAAAAATCAGTCAGTATTCATTTGGGTGCTATTCCTTGTTTATAGTTCAAAATACAGAACAACTTGGGTATCCAATTATGAAATTTGTAATTTGGGGCATCAAGATTAAAAAAAAAAAATCCTGGCACTATTTTAAATCACTTCCTTGAGTATATCATACACACAGTAGAACAGAAACTCCAAAATAAAGGACATAAAATGACAAATGTAAAGATAAAATTAGGAACAAATGAATTATTAAGTTGGCAAACTTCCTTCCTTCCTTCTTTCTCTCTCTCCCTTTCTTCCATTCTTCCTTCCTCCCTTCCTTTCCTTCCTTGCTTCCTTTCAAACATTAAGTATAAAGTTCAATTGTCTCAATTACTTTCTAAAATACAACATTTCTCCACACTGTAAAGGCTAACAATTAAAAAGAACAACATTATTATTGCATATATATGCCATAGGGAAGTTACTTCCATAGTCAATGAATTTATTTAAACCCAGTCACAATGTCTTTTTTTTTAAAGATTTTATTTATTTATATGACAGATAGAGATCACAAGCAGGCAGAGAGGCAGGCAGAGAGAGAGGAGGAAGCAGGCTCCCTGCTGAGCAGAGAGCCCGATGTGAGGCTCGATCCCAGGACCCTGAGATCATGACCTGAGCTGAAGGCAGAGGCTTTAACCCACTGAACCACCCAAGCGCCCCAGTCACAATGTCTTTTTGTTGAAATTTATATTTTTCTTATATGTTGGTCTCAGATGCACAAAAATTTGCATTCTATCTCCATGAGATAAATTCTCTTTCTCAATCTCATTAGTAATTGTATTTAGAAACCTATTAAAATCTGAAGTTTGCCATACATATGACCAAAAAACCCAGGGGTTAAAAGTAAATCCGAAGTGGGGTTTCTGATCCCCAAATTAGTGTCACTGACAAAATAGTCTGAATTATCATGATTCTTTTACGATAATATGTAAAACCCCTCAAAAATACAAGTAATTGGACAGCAAATTATAAGTATTAATAAAAGGTGAAAGGTAAAAAGACACTGCTTAAAATATATAGGTGCCATCCTTTCAGAGAATTCCATATACTTCATCTTAACATGAATTTCTAGAATTGTGCTTATTCATTTATTTACCTTCCCATGGGGTTTCTCCATGAAGTTCTGACAAAGCTCTAGGAGATTCGCAAATGGATCCAGCTCATAGCCATCCTATAACCTCTGAGTTATATCCCCAGCATCAGTCATTTTTTCTCTCTAGTTCTCTCTCACTGTCTTATGTATTTATAGACTGTTAATTGATTTTCTAATTTAACTCTGAAAACATACACTGGACCCAAAATCTTACTGGATAAACATGGGTTTATTCATAGATTAAAAGAAGGATATTAAAAATCTCCTTTGTTATATTTAAACATTTTTTTTCTTCTACGTAGGATGAAATTAGGCAGAGATAATTAATGATGCAGTTTATTACACTCTATTTAAAGTGTATTGAAATCACTAAGTGAAATTGTCATGAATTAGAATTTCAAGAGAATGATTATAAAGGTTTTCACCTTAGTTACAAGTTGGGTATTCACATGAAAATGAAATTTAATGCTGATGACATGCGTTAACACCTCGTAAAAAAAACCCAGGCATGAGACTGCTGTGGTAGAACCACCTAATTAAAAGGTAAAACAGCCTTCTTTTCTTTTTCTGTGACAGGTATAGAAATATTTGTGAGTGATTCAGCAATGGCAAGTAACAAATCACTGAAATAGTTATTGGGTATTTTAGATAAATAAATTCAATCTTCAGTCTATGCAGTGGACAGGTGGAGTTAGGTCAGGAAACAAGAATCACAAAATTATGGCTCTCAAATTGTTTTACTAGTAAACAAAGATGCTCTCCTACACATATGTAGGCTTATAGATTTATGTCATAATTACATTTAAACACAGCTACTGATTAAAACAACCACTACCAATGAGTCTATTTTATAATGCAAACTACCATTGGTGAACATAAATAATTTTATTTAATGGAATGTCATAAAACAATTTAAAAGCTTATAAAATATTTACATTGGCATAAAAGGACAGCTAAGAGAAAATTTTAAGAGGAAACATTGGGATATATATCTATTAAAATAGAAAACTTGTTTAAAAATCATATATATGTATTTGTTCATTTACAATATACTATATAATTATATTCCTTTCCAGAAAGTCTGGAAAAAAACTTTTTTTTCTAAAACTCCTATTGTAATTTTAATAGACAATGGCATTATGAATAAGTTTCATTTTTTTCCAAAACATTTAGTTATTTTCTATAAAATAATACTGTATGTAGTAATATATAAGTATTACCAAGTTAAAGATCACTATTTCAGATTGTAGTCTATTTTTAATTAACAATGTCATTAAGGTATGAACCTTAATAGGCAAAACTTGGAAAACTACACACACCACCATTTGTTAGCAACTATATCTTGTTCAAGTAAATACAGAGCTGATACCCCCAAATAAATCTTAACACTCTTAATTATTCCAGGATTATTTTTCCTCTTTGTCTTTCTACTTGCAAACTAGTAGCAATTGTAAAATATTTTTAAAAATTCATTTATTCAGTGAGTATTTGTAGACTTCCTATCACTATTTTGTCAAGATATAGAAGATGACAAGATAAATAAGTCACTATCTTTACTTTAAAAGAACTCACAGTCTAATGACAGAAATAAGCAAATAAATAAATGACTATAAGAAATATATGATACATCCTCTAATGTACACGGATAAGAGTGCCTAGACTATTTCTTTTTCCTGCAATGTGCTTCCTCTGGCTTTGCATATCATTGCATTATATACCATGGATTGCTCCATTAAGATCAGATTGATCACAGTAAGTATGTCTCAGTCTTCGTGAAATACTTTTTCAAAGTTCCCAGTGTATTTACAAGTTCTTTGATGATGGTGAAATTAGGTGTAGAATAATTCTCCCATCAAAATGTTAAGTATACATTCAACAGTCCCTAATGTCTCCAATTATGAGAAGTTGTAGACAAGTAACTGGCATATTGTGGGAGTCATTGTTAGTGACTTCTGTATAAAAAATGAATTTCTCAACATTTCTTTTATCACAGAATGCATTTATATGTATTATTTTATTAGATGGCCTATTTATTGTTTACATCTTTTGTTTTTCTTTGCACATTTTAACTGTTTCTAGTTGCTTCTTTTATGAATTGCAAAACACAATTCATGTCCTTTTTGTATGGATATCTCGGTTTAGCCTAGTTTCAATTCAGGAAAAGAGGCATGAAAATTTTTTAAATTTCCTACTGAAAGGTTTTTTACCAAATTAGTTCTTTTATTTCCCCAATTCTGTGCTCAAGAATGAGTTTTCACCTCATTTAGAAACTTTCAAGGTGAAAATTTGCACAGATAGCAATCATATGTTCAGCAATTACAATGATTGCCTGGGACCAATGCAATCTATCTACAAGATACTGTAGTTAAAAGAAATGTTTGCCAAGATTCAAACATGATGAAAGCCAGTAGCATATAGAACAAACATCCATATAATAAGTAGCACAGTAGGGGAAGCTAGTGGAAGCATGGTAATGAGGCCAATGATAATAAAATCAGGAAGAAAGGTAACATGACAACAAAAACTCTGATAGTAATAAGAGGTAAGCTGTTATAAAGACTAATAAAAGTGTGAAACAAAATATGTTTTGGTTTTTTGATGTTAAATCCAACTAAAAAGCAGGGAAATATAATCTTTGTTCAAGATCTTAAATAAAGTTCTAAGATATTTTTGTTTAACAGACAAAAAAAAAAAGGGGGGAAGAGCCTGTTTGGCCTACACAACTTATCCTCTTTTTAGTTCTAAACCTCCATTGTCAGACCATCTAATCAAACCATCTTGAACAAATTCAGTGTTATTATCTCAGTAACCTTGCCTGGAAGGCCGTTCCTCGCATTTAAGCATCTCTGCATGAAAAACAGATTCACAACATCTGGTCTGATTTCGTTTCCCTTAATTTTCATTTTGTTGCCTTTTCCATTTTATTTCCTTTTCCAGTCATGTTTGTTGAGCTGCAAATAGTAATTTTCATTCATATTGTGATCTTTATTTCATTGTCTATTTTCAGGGTTAGTGGTTTACCTTGTTGCTTCTGGTTAGCTGTAAAATAATAATTTAAAGGACAATAATTAACTTTGTTCTCGTCATACAATTTTGGAAAATTAGCATAAACTTTATTTTCTTATGGCATTATCCATATCCTGAGTTAAAATTGGCCATGACTATTCTCTCAATGCTATGTACCTATGGGTTCTGACTCAGTTTTCTTTCCTGCATCTGGTTGACTTGTATCTTCTACTTTAGTATGTATTCAATATTTGATATTTTTAAAAAGAAAATGATCATTTAGAATGATATTATTTCAATACAAAAAAATACCAGAGGAGGTATAAAATATTGTAATTCAAATGATAAACACAAAGCTTGACTCTGACAGTAAAGTGCAAGTATTTCCAAACATGCAGTACCTCACATTCCAACATAATTTTGGCATATGGTATGTGTGTGAAAAAGTAAGGTTGTCACACAATATTATAAAATAACATCAAAGGATTTCCTCACACTTAATTTTTGCATCAAAACTTAGACATAAAATTTTTAAAATGTGATCTGTTATCAAGGAATATCAAGAGAAATTGCAGAATTTCTTTGTTCATTATCCTGCTATACCACAGACCTATGCCATCATCTGAAGAAAACTGTTGCATGAGCCCTAAAATTATCACACTTTCAATGAATGAGGTCATGATTTAATGGTGCAGCTTTATTCATAATTTACTTATATGACTGTGTACTTTCAGTCCTTCAAGTATTTTATTTTTATCTGATCTATGTCATAATTTTCTTTCAGTTACCAAGAAAGAACACATTTCTCTTGATATTAATAATGTCACTTCTCTGCTCCAGCCAACCTAGGTTTATACCATTTGTTTATAAAGTGCTTACATCAAAATTATCTCTTTACTAAAACAGCAAACTTTGAACATGAATGCCTAAACAACAATAATTTACAACAGATCTAAAAATAATTGAGATCCTGAAGACATGCAGATATGCACATTCCCATAGACATACATATATACGTTTGTATCGCTTATTAGATTTAACACTTATGAGGGAAAACATCTTGATAAGGAAAATGTGAGAAATAGAAAAGGGTAATACAAATAAACCAATCATAAGTTTCACAATAATTATTATTAATATCCCACAGATTTGTCTGTTTGTTTTCCAGAAACTCAGGGGAAAGAAAAAATAAAACCTGTTAGACCATTAGGTAATTAGTAATTTTTATTATTTCTTCTTCAAATAACTTACATACTCTGTTTACTAACTTCTTTTGCCTCAATGGATAATTTTGCAGGTTGTGTTCTGTGTGTGTGTGTGTGTGTGTGTGTGTGTGTATTGGCAGATCTACTTTCAACTCTCTCCCATTGCCATTCTTGTAACTGCATGCCATTGAGTCTATAAGAATCTGAGCACAAGGGGCGCCTGGGTGGCTCAGTGGGTTAAGCCGCTGCCTTCGGCTCAGGTCATGATTTCAGGGTCCTGGGATCGAGTCCTGCATCTGGCTCTCTGCTCAGCAGGGAGCCTGCTTCCTCCTCTCTCTCTGCCTGCCTCTCTGCCTACTTGTGATCTCTCTCTGTCAAATAAATAAAAAAATAAAAATCTTTAAAAAAAAAAAAAGAATCTGAGCACAAAATGCAAAATCTTTGGAAATTTTATCCCTTTTTTCCTAGGTTTACTAAAGACATTTATTTTCTTTCTTTCTTTCTTTCTTTCTTTCTTTCTTTCTTTCTTTCTTTCCATATTTAAGTATGCAAATAATATTATGCAGCATTTCTCTTTCTCTTCTTGGCTTATTTCACTCAGCATTATTTTCTCCACATTCATACATGTTGTCACAAATGGCAGGATTTCCTTCTTTCTTATAGCTGAATAATAATAATGACATATATGTAGCACATTTTCTTTATCCATTCATCTGCTGTAAAGCACTTCTGTTGTTTCCATACCTTGGCTATCATGAACAATGCTCAATGAACATGGGAGTACAGCTATCTCCTCAAAATTCTGATTTCATCTCCTTTGGATATATACCCAGAAGTGGGATTTCTGAATCATATAGTAGTCCTATCTTTATTTTTTTGAGGAATCTCCATGAGGTTTTCTATAATGGTTGTGCAGATTTATATTCTGGCCAACAGTGTGCAACAATTCACTTTCCTCCACATCCCTGTCCACATTAGTTACCACTTGCTGTTTTTGTTTTTGTTTTTTTTTTATGATAGTCATTCTAACAGGTTTGAGATACAATTTCACTGTGATTTTGATCTGTATTTCTCTAATGATTAGTGATGTTGATAACCTTTTCATGTATCTGTTAGCCATTTGTATCTCTTTTTTTGAGAAATATCTATTCAGGTCTTTTGCCCATTTTTAAATCTGGTTATTGGTTTTCTTGCTCATGAGTCATTTATATTCCTTATATATTTTAAATATTAATTCCTTCTTTTATCAAATGCATGGTTTTCAAATATTTTTTACCATTCCATAGTTGTCTCTTTACCCTGTTGATCATTTACTTGGCTGTGAAGGTTTTTTTTTTTTTTTTTTTTTTTTTTTAAGATTTTATTTATTTATCAGAAAGAGAGAGAGAGAGAGAGCATGGGCAGGGAGAAGGATGAGAAGGAGAGGAAGAAGCTGATTCCCCACTGAGCCGGGAGTCTTATGTAGACTCAATCCCAGGACTCTGGGATCATGACATGAGAAAAAGGCAGATGCTTATGATTATTGAGAGTTCAGGGAATGTTTTCCAAATGTATTCATCTTCCTGACTCCCAAATGAGGACTGTCTTCCTCTTTTAAGGATTGAGTTTTAGAATAGGCAAAAGTCAGGGGCACCTAGGTGGCTCAGTGGGTTAAAGCCTCTGCCTTGGGCTCAGGTCATGATCCCAGGATCCTGGGATGGAGCCCTGCATTGGGCTCCCAGCGCAGCAGGGAGCCTGCTTCCCCTTCTCTCTCTGCCTGCCTCTCTGCCTACTTGTGATCTGTCTGTCAAATAAATAAATAAAATCTTTAAGAATAGGCAGAAGTCATAACCCATTGGTGTGATGGAGAGGTAATGAATGAGTCTTTGGTTTTTTTTCATTTTTCCACTTTAAAACACCTCAACTAGGTAAGAAAAAGAAATAAAAGACACCTAAATAGGAAGTGAGGCAGTAAACTCACTATTTGTGAACAACATGATTTTATTCATAGAAATTCCCTAAAAATCCCACCAAAAAAAAAATGTTAGAACTAACAAATGAATTTAGTAAAGTTGCAGGATACAAAATCAATATATAAAAATATGCTGCATTTTTATATACTAACAACAACCTATCAGAAAGAGGAATTAAGAACAATCCCATTTATAATTCATTTGCATCAAAAATAATAAAATATCTAGGAATAACTTTAACCAAGGTGGTGAAAGACCTGTACACTGAATGCAATGAGATACGATAAAAGAAACTGAAGGTGACAGAAATAAATTAAAAGATATCCTTTGCTCATGGGTTGGAAAAATTAATATTGTTAAGATGTCTATGCAACCCAAACCAATCTACAGATTCAATGCAAACCCTATAAAAATGCCAATTATAATTTTCACTGAAGTAGAACAAATAATCCTAATATTTGTATGAAACCTCCAAAGATCCCACAAATAGCTAAAACAATCTTGCAAAAGAAGAACGAAACAAGAACTGGAGGCATCATTTCCCGGATTTCAAACTCTATTACAAAACTATAATAATCAAAGCAGTATAGCATTGGTATAAAAACAGATATGGACAGACAATAGAACCAACAGCCCAGAAATAAACCCATTCATATGTGGTCAATTAACTTATGATAAAGAAGCCAAAAATAAACAATCAAGAATGGACAGTGTCTTCAATAAATGGTGGTGAGAAAACTGGACATCCACATGTAGAAAAATGAAAGAGGATCACTATTTCACCTTACAGAAAATTAATCAAAATGGATTTAAAAACTTGAACATAAGACCAGAAATAATTAAAATCTGAGACAAAAACATAGACGATAAGCTCCTTGACATGGCTATTGGCAACATTTTTTTAGATGGGATTCCAAAGACAATGGCAACAAAAGCATAAAAAAACAAATGAGATTATATCAATTAAAAAGCTTCTGGACAGGGAAGAAAGTCATTTGCAAATAAAAAGACAACATACTGTACAGGAGAAGATACTTGCATATCACATATCTAATAAGGAGTTAATATCAAAAATATGAAAAGAACAAATAACAAACCAATAATCCCATTAAAAATATGAAAAGAAATTTAAAAAATTATTAAAAAAATACAAAGAGAATCTGAATGGACATCCTTTCAAATAAAGCACACAGATGGACAATAGCCATATGGAAAAGTGCTCACCATCACTAATTATCTGGGAAATGCAAATCAAAACCACAATGAAACAATTATCTCACACATGTCAGAATGGCTATTATCAAAAAGACAAGAAATCACAAGTGTTAGCTAATATGTGAAGGAAAGGGAACTCTCATGCATTGTTGGTGGGGATATAAACTGATGCAGGCGTTATGGAACATTGTATATGGAGGTCCACCGAAAAACTATGAATATAACTACCATATGATCTAGCAATTCCACTTCTCAGTGTTTTTTTAGAGAAAATGAAAATATCAATTTGAAAATTTTACACACCCAACCCTGTGTTTATTGAAGCATTATTCATTATATGCAAGATATAGAAACAACCTACGTGCCCACTAGCAAATGAATGGATAAGGAAGATGTGAGATATATTTATATACACACACTAAATACTATTCATGGGGGGGAAATAAGAATGACACATTGCCATTTGTGATAACATGGATGGAACTTGAGGTTATTATGCAAAGTGATCTAGTCTGACAGAAAAACACCATGTATTTTCACTTATATGTGTAACCTAAAAAGGAAAACAATGCACAAACAAAACAAAACAGAACAGAACTAATAGATGCAGAGAACAGACTGGTGGTTGCAAGAGGGAGGGAGGTTGTGCGGTGGCCAAAATGTGTGAAAGGAGTCAAGGGGTACAAACTTCCAGTTATAAAATAAGTCTTGAGGTGTAACATACAGCCTGTTGACATCAGTCAATAATATCATATTATATATCATATAGCTTCATATTCTGATGGGGGAAACTAGATTTATTGTGGGGATTATTTTGCAGTGTATATAAATATCAAATCATTATGCTGTACACCTGAAACTGATAGAATGTTATATTTCAATTATTCCTCAATTTTAAAAAAAGAGCTTTTGCTCTAAACCACTTCATGCTGCCACTCTAGTATAATTATGTCATAATGAATAATGATATACGTGTTTTCTATGATTATTCAGTGAAACAATCATACATCTTTCTCACAGCAGAAGTAGATTGCTTTTTGCTTTCTTAAGGTTTAAAAGCTTTCTGAATAAAATATTCTTTCAGAAGATTTTATTTATTTAGAACTCATTAAATTGCTCTGTTTTGTTAAACAACTACGAATTTACCCTTTGGAGGACCACTGTGATAGTAAAAATGCCTATCGTCTGACTTTCCAAGAATATCAAACACCAGCTAACAAATTTATGTGATCGTGGAAAACACCCAATTACTTTCTGCAAAATGCTTTCTTAAAAGTTCATGTATTCTAATCATATAGGAAATTTAAACAACCGTGCTTAAAAGAAAGAAAGCAGGAAAGGAAGATTTGAATCATTCATCATTTTTATTATGTACTCTCAACTCTACCCAAACCACATCTAAAAAACATATTTCAGTGGCATTTACTACTACTTCACTGCTCCACTTATAAAGCAGCTTATGCACATACCAAATGGATGGACCTACTTATGTACAATATCATGTACTATAGGCAGAACACTTAGCATCAATTATAAGGATAGTTAAGGAAACAGAATAATGTTTTTTAGATCACTCCTAATATTTGAATATTCCTTTTTTTCTTTTAACATTTGAATATTCCTTTTCTCTTTTAATTTTTTTTATTATCTATGACTTTGATACTAGGCATATATCTATTTGAAGCTAAAAGATCACTCTAGCAACTTGCTAATATTCGAGTGTTTTTATTCATTCTTTGCAGTTCCATTCTAACACTTCCAAATTACTTTCTAAATCTCCATTTTGGGGGCACATGGGTGGATCAGTCAGTGTCTGCCTTCAGCTCAAGGCGTGATCCCCGGGTCCTGGGATAGAGCTCTGGCACGGGGCTCCCTGCTCAGCGGGAGGCCTGCTTCTCCATCTCACATTCCCCTTGCTTGTGTTCTCTCTCTCACTAACACTCTCTCTATGTCAAATAAATAAAATCTTTAAAAAAAAAGCACTCCATTTTGTATATATTTCTCATTTTATGAATGGTGGCCTTTTTTCTCCCTCAAATATAAAATTATAGTTCATTCAAACTGTTCTTTCTCTTGATAATGTATATGTCATCATTCATTCATAAAATAGAAGCTCCTCCATGCACAGCCAGGAAGGGACCCCAGATCATTCTCACTGGCACAAGGAGCAGTGAAAAACTATAAAGGGGACAAAGATTCTCCTTAGAGCCTTTTTTTTTTTTTTTTTAAATCTCACTTTCTAACATCTCTTCTTCCAAACCCCAAATTTTAATTGTTCTTAAGCTAGCCAAAGTATACCACCTAGGCCTGCCATAAAGATCTTCTTGATTTATAAATATTCCTTCAACTCCTCATTTACTCTTTCAATAATGCACTTACTCTTTAGTAAAAATAGCCTTGGCAATCAACGTTTGGATTACAGAAATTCAAGCTAAAATGTCAATGACTGTAATTCAAATATCTAATGAGTACATTAAACATTTTAAAAGAACAGTGTAGTGGCCGAGCTGAAAATGAATGTATAACTCACATACTGAAATAGGGAGATATTTTTCAATCAGAGAGTTCTCCTTGCTATTCCTTATCTATTGAGTAGTCCACAGTACATGTATCTCACTCACTCTCTTGAATATCAGAAGAATAAACACTGCCAATGGACTCTTGACCCAAAGAGGAAATAAAATATACAAAATAACCTCAAAATGCATTGGCATTTCTCTTTTGCAAATGGGCATACTATTGCAAAACAAAATTATGACATTTCTGAAGTTTTCATGTCAACCTAATTAATGATTATATAAAATATATTTCCATTGGCATTTTTGGGGGGGGTATTCTAGATATCTCTTATGTATCAAACAGTTAACTTGTACATCTATATGATTATCTATATAGTTAGTCTTGTATGTCCACTCTGCCAGAATGGGATTCTAACTCTGACACTCAGTCTTTGGGGGGAGACCATCTCAAGTATTGCTAGTTTGCCCTGTGGCTTCCCTCTGTTTCTTATATTACCTGCACCTTAGTTCTCCATCACTAGGTTAACCTGTTTTCTAGAATAACCACTTATAGTCACTGTCAGGACATTCTTGTCACAGATCATTTGCCCATATTTACATTTGGTGACTATTTCTACCATCTTCAGATTCTGATGTGGCACTACTTGCAGCTGTTTCCAAGATCCCTTCTCATCCTGATGTTGGCCTTAAAGTGCCTGTGTTTCCCAAGGTTTACTCAGCCAGTAAATACTGAAGACCAGCCGGACTCCTAAAGACAATTGAGCCTTCTTATTCTTACATAAATAGGAGTATGGAGGTCAGACAGGTGAGGTGAATAACTTAAGACAGCATGGCTTGTAACTGGTGGACTGAGATTCGAATACCAGTCTCATGACTCCCAGAATTTGGACTCCTTTCACTACACAATTTTGGATGATCGAAGATAGCCGGATGCCATGCCATCTTCAACTAGGAGCGTGCAAGGGGGTGAAAATAAATGACATGTTGACTTCTATGAGTTTGGAGTAAAAAAAAAAAAAAAGAGTTTAATTTGGATTCCCTGGTTCATGCCGTATGTGACCCTAAGTAAATATTTAGCTTCCCTCAACTTTTATCTTCCTCTTGTTGATTTGCAAATAACTATGCCATATTTGCAATAATGTTTGAAAATCTAAAAAGTTGTACTTATATGCCTAAAATTTTTGTCTGGTGTGAAGTTAGCTTTCGGTCAATAATAGGTATCCTCTGTCCCTAAAGCCTTTCCCACATCTTGAATAAAATCATTGGTTCTTAAAATACAGACCAAAATATTAGGTATATTTATATATAACAAGTTTTCTAAATGTTTATTGTGATAAAACTGTTGAATATAGTTCACAAATAGATTCTGATTTTTTGTTTTTATTTTATCATGTTCTTCCTTTTGGCATATCAAAAGTCTAATGTTTGCCAGTAAATTAAATTTGTATCATTACTTATATAATTATTTTTAAAAACTATTTCCTACACAGTGATTATAAATTTGATCATTATTCTGCAATGATTTTTACATGAAAACAGAATTCACAACTTCATTTAACAAAAATATGAAAGACTTATCACTAGTTTAGAATAATTCTGGTATTTGAGACAGAAGGCTGTCCATAAAAGACCAAGTTCATAACCCAGGAAAGTCAACAATAACAACAAGACCTCAGGAAGAGGATAAGTACGATAATTTCAGATAGTAATAAATATACTGTGAAGAAAATAAAGGAAGGTAAATAGAGACAGATACAGTGGAGGTGTAATTTTAGAAAGCATATCTTAGACTGATTTTTTTTAACAGTTTTTTTTTTTTTAAGATTTTATTCATTTGACAGACAGAGATCACAAGTAGGCAGAGAGGCAGGCAGAGAGAGAGGGGGGAGGAAGCAGGCCCCCTGCTGAGCAGAAAGTCCCATGCAGGGCTCAATCCCAAGACCCTGGGATCATGACCTGAGCCCAAGCAGAGGCTTTAAACCAGTGAGCCACCCAGGCGCCCCTCTTAGACTGATTCTTGGAAGCAAATTCTTACATGAAGAACTACATGAAGATTGTTGAAGAACTTTCCCAAGAAGACATACCTAGGAGGAAATGAGGAAGGCAGTACTCTCCACAAGGAGAAGCTGACTCACTGAGTTCTCAAAAGATACAGAGAGAAGCTCTGGAGCCTCTAAGCCTCTTTTTTTTTTTTTTTTTTCCCCCTACAGTAAAACTTGTTAAAAAGCAAAAAATGATGGGATGAAAAAGTGCTAAGAAAAATACAAACCCAACAAGAGGATGTAATATTTGCAAATATTTATGCACCCAATACAGGAGTACCTAAATATAAAACAAATATTAACAGACTGAAAGAGAGAAATTTTCAGCAGTGCAATAATTGTAAGGGACTTTAATAACCCCACTTTCATCAATGGAGAGATTATCCAGACAGAAAATCAATGACGAAGCATTGGCCTTACATGACATATCAGACCAAGATGGACCTAATAAACATATACAGAATATTCGACCCAAAAGCAAAAGAATACATATTTTTCTCAAGTGCATGTGGAACATTCTCTAGTATAGATAATACGTTAGGAATATAACAAGTCTCAATAAATTTAAGAAGACTGAAATTACATCAAGCATCTTTTCCAAGCATAATGACATGAAACTAGAAATCAATTCCAAGAGAAGAATATAGTAAAAGGTTAATGTCTATAGAGTTTATATATATTACCAAAAAAAAAAAAAAACCAACAGATAAAGCTGAGAGTGCTGGGGGAGGAAGAGGAGTCAAGATGGCGGAGAAGTAGCAGGCTGAGACTACTTCAGCTAGCCGGAGATCAACTAGATAGCTTATCTAAAGATTGCAAACACCTGAAAATCCATCAGCATATCAAAGAGAAGAAGAACAGCAATTCTGGAAACAGAAAAACAACCACTTTCTGAAAGGTAGGACCGGCAGAGAAGTGAATCCAAAGCGATGGGAAGATAGACCCCGGGGGGAGGGGCCGGCTCCCGGCAAGCGGCGGAGCAACAGAGCACAAAATCAGGACTTTTAAAAGTCTGTTCTGCTGAGGGACATTGCTCCAGAGGCTAAACCGGGGTGAAGCCCACGCGGGCTCAGCGTGGCCTCAGGTCTTGCAGGGTCACAGAAGGATCGGGGGTGTCTGAGTGTCGCAGAGCTTGTGGGTATTGGAACGGGAAAGCTGGCTACAGAGACAGACTGACAGTAAGCTCACAGCTCGGGGTTACCTTGAACCGGTTGCAGGCTCAGTGAGCTGGGAGCACGGCCGGAGGTCAGGCAGACGGGAGTAACTGGGCGCTGTTCTCTGAGGGCTCACTGAGGAGTGGGGCCCTGGGCTCTCAGCATCTCCGGGCCGGAGACCAGGAGGCCGCCATTTGTATTCCCGTCCTCCGGAACTCTACAGAAGCGCTCAGGGAACAAAAGCTCCTGAAAGCAAACCCGAGTGGATTACTCACCCCAGCCCCTGGTAAGGGCGGTACAATTCCGCCTGGGGCAAAGACACTTGAGAATCACTACAACAGGCCCCTCCCTCAGAAGATCAAGAAGAAATCCAGCCAAGACCAAGTTCACCTACCAAGGAGTGCTGTTTCAATACCAAGGAGAGCAGCAGAATTCCAGAGGAGGAGAAAGCAAAGCACAGAACTCATGGCTTTTTCCTTGTGCTTTTTTTAGTCTTGCAGTTAATTTAATTTTTTTCTTTTTCATTTTTGTTTTTTTTTTCTCGCCTTCTGGTAAAATTTTTTTTTAAGTTTTACCTTTTTCTTTTTTAACGTTTTGTAACTAGTTTATATATATATATATATATATATATATATATTCTTTTTTATATTTTTCTTATTTGTTTTCTTTTTTAATTCTTTTCTTTTTTTTTTCTTTCTTCCTTTTTGAACCTCTTTTTATCCCCTTTCTCCCCCCTCACGATTTGGGATCTCTTCTAATTTGGTTAAAGCATAATTTCCTGGGGTTGTTGCCACCCTTTTAGTATTTTACTTGCTCCTTCATATACTCTTATCTGGACAAAATGACAAGACAGAAAAATTCAACACAAAAAAAAGAACAAGAGGCAGTACTGAAGGCTACAGACCTAATCAATACAGAAATTGGTAATATGTCAGATCTAGAGGTCAGAATGACAATTCTCAAGGTTCTAGCCGG
Organism: Mustela nivalis; assembly: GCF_964662115.1. Taxonomy (NCBI): domain Eukaryota; kingdom Metazoa; phylum Chordata; class Mammalia; order Carnivora; family Mustelidae; genus Mustela; species Mustela nivalis. The sequence continues at coordinate 128,604,642 of NC_139021.1, forward strand.
GCTCGAAAAAGGCATGGAAGATATGAGAGAAACCCTCTCGAGAGATATAAAAGCCCTTTCTGGAGAAATAAAAGAACTAAAATCTAACCAAGTTGATTTCTAGTTTCATGTCATTATGCTTGGAAAAGATGCTTGATGTAATTTCAGTCTTCTTAAATTTATTGAGACTTGTTATATTCCTAACGCAATAAAAAATGGAGGCTCTCACTGCTGGGATAAATGAGGCAGAAGAAAGAATTAGTGATATAGAAGACCAAATGACAGAGAATAAAGAAGCTGAGCAAAAGAGGGACAAACAGCTACTGGACCACGAGGGGAGAATTCAAGAAATAAGTGACACAATAAGATGAAACAACATTAGAATAATTGGGATTCCAGAAGAAGAAGAAAGAGAGGGGAGCAGAAGGTATACTGGAGAGAATTATTGGGGAGAATTTCCCCAATATGGCAAAGAGAACGAATATCAAAATTCAGGAGGTTCAGAGAACGACCCTCAAAATCAGTAAGAATAGGCCCACAGCCCGTCACCTAATAGTAAAATTTACAAGTCTCAGTGACAAAGAGAAAATCCTGAAAGCAGCCCGGGAAAAGAAGTCTGTAACATACAATGGTAAAAATATTAGATAGGCAGCTGACTTATCCACAGAGACCTGGCAGGCCAGAAAGAGCTGGCATGATATTTTCAGAGCACTAAACGAGAAAAACATGCAGCCAACAATACTATATCCAGCTAGGCTATCATTGAAAATAGGAGAGATAAAAGCTTCCAGGACAAACAAAAACTGAAAGAATTTGCAAACACCAAACCAGCTCTACAGGAAATATTGAAAGGGGTCTTGGGGCGCCTGGGTGGCTCAGTGGTTTGGGCTGCTGCCTTTGGCTTGGGTCATGATCTCAGGGTCCTGGGATCGAGCCCCGCATCGGGCTCCCTGCTCTGCAGGAAGCCTGCTTCCCTCTCTCTCTCTCTCTGCCTGCCTCTCTGCCTACTTGTGATCTCTGTCTTTCAAATAAATAAATAAAATTTAAAAAAAAAAAAAAAAAACAGAAAGGGGTCTTCTAAGCAAAGAGAGAGCCTACAAGTGGTAGATCAGAAAGGAACAGAGACCATATACAGTAACAGTCACCATACAGGCAATACAATGGCACTAAATTCATATCTCTCAATAGTTACCCTGAATGTGAATGGGCTAAATGCCCCTGTCAAAAGACACAGGGTATAAGAATGAATAAAAAAGCAAAACCCATCTACATGTTGCCTCCAAGAAACTCATTTTAAGCCCGAAGACACCTCCAGATTTAAAGTGAGGGGGTGGAAAAGAATTTACCATGCTAATGGACATCAGAAGAAAGCAGGAGTGGCAATCCTTATATAAGATCAATTAGATTTTAAGCCAAAGACTATAATAAGCGATGAGGAAGGACACTATATCATACTCAAAGGGTCTGTCCAACAAGAAGATTTAACAATTTTAAATATCTATGCCCCCAATGTGGGAGCAGCCAACTATATAAACCAATTAATAACAAAATCAAAGAAACATGTAAACAATAATACAATAATAGTAGGGGACTTTAACACTCCCCTCACTGAAATGGACAGATCATCCAAGCAAAAGATCAGCAAGGAAATAAAGGCCTTAGACGACACACTGGACCAGATGGACATCACAGATATATTCCTAAATCAGGACTCAACCGGTATCAAAAGATTGGGATCATTCCCTGCATATTTTCAGACCACAATGCTCTAAAGCCAGAACTCAACCACAAAAGGAAGTTTGGAAAGAACCCAAATACATGGAGACTAAACAGCATCCTTCTAAAGAATGAATGGGTCAACCGGGAAATTAAAGAAGAATTGAAAAAAATCATGGAAACAAATGATAATGAAAATACAACGGTTCAAAATCTGTGGGACACAAAAAAGGCAGTCCTGAGAGGAAAATATATAGCGGTACAAGCCTTTCTCAAGAAACAAGAAAGGTCTCAGGTACACAACCTAACCCTACACCTAAAGGAGCTGGAGAAAGAACAAGAAAGAAACCCTAAGCCTAGCAGGAGAAGAGAAATCATAAAGATCAGAGCAGAAATCAATGAAATAGAAACCAAAAGAACAATAGAACAAATCAACAAAACTAGGAGCTGGTTCCTTGAAAGAATTAATAAAATTGATAAACCCCTGGCGCGACTTATCAAAAAGAAAAGAGAAAGGACCCAAATAAATAAAATCATGAATGAAAGAAGAGAGATCACACTAACACCAAAGAAATACAAACTATTATAAGAACATACTATGAGCAACTCTATGGCAATAAATTTGACAATCTGGAAGAAATGGATGCATTCCTAGAAACATATAAACTACCACAACTGAACCAGGAAGAAATAGAAAGCCTGAACAGACCCATAACCAGTAAGGAGATTAAAACAGCATTAAAAATCTCCAAACAAACAAAAGCCCAGGGCCAGACGGCTTCCCAGGGGAATTCTACCAAACATTTAAAGAAGAACTAATTCCTATTCTCCTGAAACTGTTCCAAAAAATAGAAATGGAAGGAAAACTTCCAAACTCATTTTATGTGGCCATCATCACCTTGATCCCAAAACCAGACAAGGATCCCATCAAAAAAGAGAGCTATAGACCAATATCCTTGAAGAACACAGATGCGAAAATACTCAACAAAATACTAGCCAATAGGAATCAACAGTACATTAAAAGGATTATTCACGACGACCAAGTGGGATTTATTCCAGGGCTGCAAGGTTGGTTCAACATCCGCAAATCAGTCAATGTGATACAACACATCAATAAAAGAAAGAACAAGAACCATATGATGCTCTCAATAGATGCTGAAAAAGCATTTGACAAAGTACAGCATCCCTTCCTGATCAAAACTCTTCAAAGTGTAGGGATAGAGGGCACATACCTCAATATCATCAAAGCCATCTATGAAAAACCCACCGCAAATATTCTCAATGGAGAAAAACTGAAAGCTTTTCCGTTAAGGTCAGGAACACGGCAGGGATGTCCATTATCACCACTGCTATTCAACATAGTATTAGAGGTCCTAGCCTCAGCAATCAGACAACAAAAGGAAATTAAAGGCATCCAAATCGGCAAAGAAGAAGTCAAATTATCACTCTTTGCAGATGATATGATACTATATGTGGAAAACCCAAAAGACTGCACTCCAAAACTGCTAGAATTTGTACAAGAATTCAGTAAAGTGTCAGGATATAAAATCAATGCACAGAAATCAGTTGCATTTCTCTACACCAACAGCAAGACAGAAGAAAGAGAAATTAAGGAGTCAATCCCATTTACAATTGCACCCAAAACCATAAGATACCCAGGAATAAACCTAACCAAAGAGACACAGAATCTATACTCAGAAAACTATAAAATACTCATAAAAAAATTGAGGAAGACACAAAGAAATGGAAAAATGTTCCATGCTCCTGGATTGGAAGAATAAATATTGTGAAAATGTCTATGCTACCTAAAGCAATCTACACATTTAATGCAATTCCTATCAAAGTACCATCCATCCTTTTCAAAGAAATGGAACAAATAATTCTAAAATTTATATGGAACCAGAAAAGACCTCGAATAGCCAAAGGGATATTGAAAAAGAAAGCCAACGTTGGTGGCATCACAATTCCGGACTTCAAGCTCTATTACAAAGCTGTCATCATCAAGACAGCATGGTACTGGCACAAAAACAGACAACAGACACATAGATCAATGGAACAGAATAGAGAGCCCAGAAATAGACCCTCAACTCTACAGTCAACTAATCTTCAACAAAGCAGGAAAGAATGTCCAATGGAAAAAAGACAGCCTCTTCAATAAATGGTGCTGGGAAAATTGGACAGCCACATGCAGAAAAATGAAATTGGACCATTTCCTTACACCACACACAAAAATAGACTCAAAATGGATGAAGGACCTCAGTGTGCGAAAGGAATCCATCATAATCCTTGAGGAGAACACAGGCAGCAACCTCTTCGACCTCAGTCGCAGCAACATCTTCCTAGAAACCACGCCAAAGGCAAGGGAAGCAAGGGCAAAAATGAACTATTGGGATTTCATCAAGATCAAAAGCTTTTGCACAGCAAAGGAAACAGTTAACAAAATCAAAAGACAGCTGACAGAATGGGAGAAGATATTTGCAAATGACATATCAGATAAAGGAGCAGAATCTATAAAGAACTTAGCAAACTCAATACCCAAAGAACAAATAATCCAATCAAGAAATGGGCAGAGGACATGAACAGACATTTCTGCAAAGAAGACATCCAGATGGCCAACAGACACATGAAAAAGTGCTCCATATCACTCGGCATCAGGGAAATACAAATCAAAACCACAATGAGATATCACCTCACACCAGTCAGAATGGCTAAAATCAACAAGTCAGGAAATGACAGATGCTGGCGAGGATGCGGAGAAAGGGGAACCCTCCTCCACTGTTGGTGGGAATGCAAGCTGGTGCAGCCACTCTGGAAAACAGCATGGAGGTTCCTCAAAATGTTGAAAATAGAACTGCCCTATGACCCAGCAATTGCACTACTGGGTATTTACCCTAAAGATACAAACGTAGTGATCCAAAGGGGCACGTGCACCCGAATGTTTATAGCAGCAATGTCCACAATAGCCAAACTATGGAAAGAACCTAGATGTCCATCAATAGATGAATGGATCACGAAGATGTGGTATATATACACAATGGAATACTATGCAGCCATCAAAAGAAATGAAATCTTGTCATTTGAGACAACATGGATGGAACTAGAGCGTATCATGCTTAGCGAAATAAGTCAAGCAGAGAAAGACAACTATCATATATCTCTCTGATATGAGGAAGTGGTGATGCAACATGGGGGCTTAAGTGGGTACGAGAAGAATAAATGACACAAGATGGGATTGGGAGGGAGACAAACCATAAGTGACTCTTAATCTCACAAAACAAACTGAGGGTTGCTGGGGGAGGGGGTTTGGGGGAAGGGGGTGGGATTATGGACATTGGGGAGGGTATGAGCTTTGGTGAGTGCTGTGAAGTGTGTAAACCTGGTGATTCACAGACCTGTACCCCTGGGGATAAAAATATATGTTTATAAAAAATAAAAAATTAAAAAAATATAAAATAAAATAAAAAAATAAACCGGCAAAAAAATCCTAAGACCCGGGACGCCTGGGTGGCTCAGTTGGTTAAGCAGCTGCCTTCGGCTCAGGTCATAATCCCAGCGTCCTGGGATCGAGTCCCACATCGGGCTCCTTGCTCCGCAGGGAGCCTGCTTCTCCCTCTGACTCTGCCTTCCACTCTGTCTGCCTGTGCTCGCTCTCGCTCGCTCTCTCTCTGACAAATAAATAAATAAAATCTTTAAAAAAAAAAAAAATCCTAAGACCCATATGGACAATTGGGTAGAGCGTTGCAAAGCTAATCTGCCCACTAAGAATAAACAGAGTAAATAAACATTTAAAATATTTAAATTATTTATTAAAATATTTAAATGTTTAAAACATTTTTAAACATTTAAATATTTAAATTAAATAAAACATTTGAAATATTTAAATCTAAGAATTTCCCCAAATTGAGTCAAAGAGGTAATATCTTCCTTTATTGTTCATGGAACACTATTTGGTAAAATTTGAGAAAAAGAATTCCATTACTAAATAGTTTAAGAAATGCTGAGGTTAATGAAAATTTAAGTAGGTATAATAATTCTAGGATTTCTTGAAGTGTTGAAAATTTTAATTTTAAATATACAAAAGAGAGAATTAATATTCATTTTAAATATACAAAAGAGAGAATGGTATATACAGTTTCCCAAACTTACATCATTACCTTTTTCAGTCATTAACTCATGAGACTAGCATTACAAGGAACATAACAAATACATCAAGAAAATATTTATTAGCACTTCAGAGCAGTAGGTCACACAAGTTTTAAGAATATGATAAAGTTTAGGGGTCTCAGGGCACCTGAGGGGCTCAGTGGGTTAAACCTCGGCCTTCAGCTCAGGTCATGATCTCAGGGTCCTAGGGTTGAGCCACATGGGACTCTCTGCTCAGCAGGGAGTCTGTTTCCCCTCTCTCTCTGCCTGCCTCTCTGCTTACTTGTGATCTCTGTGCATCAAATAAATAAATAAAATCTTTCAAAAAAAAAAGTTTAGGGGTTTTCTCTCTTGAAAATGAGTGTGCTCGCACACACACACACACACAGTGTACACTTTCATACAGTTACACAAAACTTGAGGCTTCTCCATAGAGCCTAGGTTACAAACCTCTATCCTCCATTCTTGCTACTAATGTCTGCTCTATTCCCCATCACCACAAGCATCACTTGAGGCCTCATCCCAGGCTTCCTGAGTCAGAATATGCATTTTAAAAAGATTTCCTGGTGATACATGTCAAATTTAAGTTTGAAAAGCCTTGCTCTAGAAGAAGGTCATATAGTTAATTTCAACACTCCGTAAAAAGAAAAATGGTTTCATTTTTCTAGAGAATTCCAATAATTTCAAACATCCTTCTGAGTTTTCCCTAAATTTTCACACTAACTCAAATCAGCTTTAATCATAGCTGGGAATTGGCTCTTTTAATAGTTTGTCACTTTTAGACAACAACATAAAATGGTGTTAGCCATTAATTATTTGGCTGGTGCAAGCTATAGAGCTTGAAAAGGCATCCTCTTGTATCTGAATGCCACTAATGCATGATTTACAAAGGCATAGACATGTAATCTCAGGAGTCTTTATATTTCCTTAAAAGATTAAACAGCCATGTAAATCCATTATCTAGAAGGTTAGACAGAAATGTCAGTGCCTGGGTGTCCCATAATGGAGAGTGCTGACTCATAATAACAGAACACAAGGTCTTTCCTTGAGAGATTTATGTCTGATTGCAATTTTCCATGTCCAGATACCCATAATCAGCAATAGGTGCCACTTTATCTGCAGAAGTAGAATTTTAAAATATGAAAGGGAAGATATAAAAAAGAAAGATATAAAAAAGATGTTCCCCATGCATTACATCTTTGCAGCTAAGTCCTGCTGTTTGATGTAATCAGTGTATCCCATCTTTCCTTTAAGCTCTACTTTTTAGGAGCAAAACTAGTAATTTTTTTTTTCCTACATTTGTTCCACTTTTTTTGTTGTTGTTCATTGGTGAAATCGGACAATTATTAAAGCATTTAAATATGCACCTATTTTCAAAACAAACAGTGCTCTGGTCAGGCAATTTAGTTCAAAAATAGATTTTAAAATTCCTAAGAGCTTTGTGATAAATATGATGTGGATATGAGGAAAAAAATGAGTTCAGAAATGCAAAGCTTGAAATGAACCCTGCTGATTCCAATTCTTTGTAGAAGTAAGTGGGGCATGGATTGTATTTTTTTCAAAATGGAATTTCTAGAGATAGCCATTTCTGGGGCCCTGACTTTTTGTACTCTATAAATGAACTATTCAGTGTTGATACTTGCCAACTGATCTTTAAAGGTGACCATTACACATATACATTATTTTATAGTGACGGTTTTAGTTATAGCCAATGACTTTCAGCAGCTGTTTTTTCTTTTTTCTTTTTTTTCTTTCTTTTTTCTTTTTTCTCTTAATGTTGCATACAAATTGTTCAAAGTCAAACTGATAAGAACATTTGAAAATGCTTCTTAACATTCCCCTATTAACTTTTGGTATTTTATTTCTTACAGATAACTCATTGCATCTATTTTCTATCATTTGATATCTTTTTTCCTAATTCTACTTCAGTTTCTCTGCACCTTTTGCAATAGAAGAGTGTATATGATATATATTCTCAAATTACAGCCTGATCTGTTCTTAAGGAGGAGTATTAATATTCTTTCTTTCAAGTAGGCTTGTTTCGTATACAATGTTGATAATTCTTAATTTTTTTTTCAAAAACAGGAAGCTGTTCCTCTGTTATTTATAGGACATTTTGCAGTGAATTGTGTCTACTACTTTTTTTCTGATCTGTATCTGTAGGTGGATTGGTTCTAGAGAAACACTGTTTATTATCTCACCATTGTACTTATCTCTTTGTTGTTTTTCAAGTCACTTAATCTAGCCACAGAACTGCTATTGTAGTCTCAGAAAGATGAATACCTTCACAAAAAGCAAGCAAGCAAGCAAGCAAGCAAGCAAGAGAAAGTGGTCTGCAGGAGTTTTAATCCCTTCAACAGTCTTATCAACCACATTCTACCCCTAGTGGTATTTTTAATAGCCTCTGTCCATTCTCTTCTAAATGGAAATTCTAGAGCTACCAGGTTTTCAATTACTATGTTTCTATTTAAGAACAATAATCCTACTTGATCATTTTTTAATGTAATGCCATTTTAAATTTGCTTTAATTTGTAAGGATTTCATAATGTATATATATTTATATGTGAAATTGGCTTACATTTTTTCTCTATTCCTGACTGCTATGGACATTAAAATTACACTAATAGATGCAATCATGTGGCTTTACACCTTTATTTGGTCTTGAAACAATTTGTAAAAGATGAGAATACAGTTGACCCTTGAACAATATGGTGGTTAGGTATGCTGACCCCCTACATAGTTGAAAATCCACATATAACTTTTGACTCCCCAAAGACTTAACTACTAATAGCCTACTGATAACTGGAAGCCTTATCAATAACATAATCAATGCATATTTTGTATCTTATATGTATTAAATACTGTATTCTTTCAATAAAGTAAGCTAGAGAAAAAATGTTTAGAAAATCATAAGGAAGAGAAAATACATTTATAGTATTGTCTTCTGTTTATGGAGGAAAAAAGTCCACTTATATGTGGACCCACACAGTTCAAACTCATGCTGTTCAAGGGCCAACTGTAATCTCTTCCTTGAATGTTTGGTAGAATTTGCTTGGGAAAAACAAAACAAAACACATGTATATCTTACATGTTATGCTTTCCCAGAGCCAAAGGTGGAGGAGTTAATTTATTTGCCACCTTACTCAGGTTTTTTTTATTTTACTGAGGTCTGTCTTAGTAATATAATTACTACTAATAATAATTTATTACTAATTACTAAATTAGTAAAAATAAATCTTCTTTCCTGAAAATTGCTCATTTCATCTAAATTTCTCAATATTTTGAAATTCCATTCCTTAATTTTTTTCATGTTATTTTTATTTTTTTATTATTTTTTTAAGATTTTATTTATTTATTTGACAGACAGAGACCACAAGTAGGCAGAGAGGCAGGCACAGAGTGAGAGAGGAGGAAGCAGGCTCCCCGCTGAGCAGAGAGCCAGATGCTGGGCTCGATCCCAGGACCCTGGGATCATGACCTGAGCCAAAGGCAGAGGCTTAACCACTGAGCCACCCAGGTGCCCCTCATGTTATTTTTAAATGATATTATGCTCCACTCTATAGTTTGATCTCCTTTCAGAGTTAAATATTGTCTGTGCCCTCTAAAAAACAAAATTTTATTCTTGCTTGCAAGAGTTCTGTTTCATTTATTAAACTTTTAAAGAGCCAGCATTAAAATCTCCAAATCTTTGTATTCCTATTAACCTAGACTATATTTTTATAATCTACATTTATCCATCTACATTATATTTTTCTTTCTTCTACTTTTTCCAGATTAACTCTGTTGTTCTTTACCTTAGCTTCTAGAAATAGATGCTTCTATAATTTTCCCACGTTTAAAAATATTTTAAATAAATGATCTAAACATTATAACTTTCATTTTTATTACATAGATTTAGATATTTTCCATAAGTTATGACATGGATTGTCTTTCAGCTCTATATATTTCTTATGTTCCGTTATGAATTCTTCTTTAACCCATTATTTAGGACTGCATTTCTTTCTTTCTTTTTTTTTTTTTTAATTTATTTAACAGACAGAGATCACAAGTAGGTGGAGAGGCAGGCAGAGAGAGCGGGGGAAGCAGGCTCCCTGCTCAGCAGAGAGCCGATGAGGGGCTCGATCCCAGGACCCTGGGACCATGACCTGAGCCGAAGGCAGAGGCTTAACCCACTGAGCCACCCAGGCGCCCCACATTTCTTTATTTAAAAATATATTTTTCTGCATTTTTACTGCTATCCAATTTAATCATATTGTGTTGAGATAATATGGTTTCTAGTGGACCGATTTCTTGAAATTAGACTTCTTTATTATAAATAGATGGTCAATTCTCATAACATTCTGTGTGTATTTGAACAGCAAATATATTCTCTGTTTTATACAGAGATATTGATTAAGGCTTTGAAATGACTTATTTAAATGACATATATCTACTTTTAATTTTTGGCAGTTTGAGATTTCAGTTTCTGATAGCCATATATTGAAATAGCCCATCATGAGTCTGAACTTGTGTGTTTTTCCTAATGATTTGGTTTACTTTGTCTATTCTGGATGTTGTCTAAAAATTATTGTGTGTTAATTTTTTTTATAGATTGTGTTTTTGACACAATGTATTGTTCTTTTAAAAAAATCCCTATTCATGTTTTCCTCTCAAATTCTTTTGTCTAATATTGATATTTAAGACACACACAAGCCTTTAGTATTTCCTTGGTATGTATATAGCACCTCTATATTTAATTTTCAATACCCTTTCTGTGTCTTTTTAAAGGCATTTTCCTTATAAAAGTATCAGTTTTTAATCAAATGTAATGATTTTAGCCTTTTATGAGGAAACTAATCAATTTACATTTATTGATTTTTGAAAACATTTGAATTGATTTGTACTGTCTTTGTTTTTCTGCTTTTTTTCTTTTTTTTTAAGATTGTATTTATTTGACAGAGAGCAAGAGAGAGAGAACACAAATAGGGGGAGGGGCAGATGGAGAATCAGACTCCCTATTGATCAGGGAGCCCAAAACAGGGCTCATTCCCAGGACCCCAGCATCATAACCTGAGCTGAAGGCAGATCCTTAACTGACTGAGCCACCCAAGTGCCCCACTTAGTTTGCTTTTTATACCTGTTTTTGTTGTTTGCTTTGTGTGTTTTTTATCTCATTTTCTGCTTTATTAGACTAATTGTCATGTGTTCTTTCTGATGTTTTTCCTTCTACTAGTTGTGTAGCTCTCTCAAATGTATTTCTATTCTTTTAATGTTTACCTTTATATTTTTAGCATACAACTATAAAGACACATACCCACACATAAATGCATAATTTCTGCCAGACATTATAGAGTTAAATAATTTCTATCTACATCCCATATATGTCAAGAACATTAACTTAAATTATTCATTGAGATCCCTCCTATCTTCTAATCTCTGTTTTCTAAAATCTCAGTTTCACCTGTTTTTTCTATAATTTTAAAATTTTATTGGTGGAGCCTGGGTTAAATCCTCTACCTTCAGGTCAGGTCATGATCCCAGGGTCCTGGGATTGAGCCCCTCATCAGACTGTCTGCTCAGCAGGGAGCCTGCTTCCCCCTCTCTCTCTGCCTGCCTCTCTGCCTACTTGTGATCTGCCAAATAAATAAATAAAATCTTTAAAATTTTTTATTAAAGTATACTATGTATAAATACAGTATGCATCTCATGGCTGTAGAGCTCTATGAATTTTCACAAACCAGACACACACATGACCAGCACCTAGATTATGAAACAGAACATTACCAGCTCCCAGAAAACCCTCTTGTGTTCACCTCCAAACCACTACTACTCTTCCAAAGAAGACCACATCCAGACTTCTAGAAGCATAGAATATTTTTGTTTGCTTGTTTAAGAACTATAGATCAATGAAATCATCTACTATGCTTTTTTTCACTTAATATCATGTGTCTGAAAAGAACCTACTTTTGTAAGTGATATTCCATTCATCCTCAATGGTCTGTAATACATCCCATTGTATAAATATATTACAGTTTATTTTTTCATTCTCCTGTTGATGGATATTTCCTATGTAGGCCTACATATGATCATTTCCATATTTATTCCATTCCAACTTTGGCTGTTACATCTTTTGGTGATCATATATACACACTTCTGTTTGGTATATAACTAGAAATGGAACTTCTGGGTCATAGGGTACTCATATATTCAGCTACAAATACCGCTAAAGGTTTTTTTATTTTCCCCCACTTTAGTCTGTTTTTAAAAAAATAAATATATGGGCTTATTTAAAGTTAGCAATTAATATTTATAATACATTAAAACTTGTTCTTGTTGTATTTTCTTACTGAAGAACATAATAAACATCTATCGCTTGTAACTTTTCTCAGTGTTTAAATATTTGAATGTGTTTCTATTTGCTTTCACTCTTTTGGGGCAATTTAGCTACATATAAAATTCTAGGCAAACAGTTAATTTCACATAAAATGTTTGAGCCATTATTCCTTTTAGCCTATTGTCTACTGTCAATCTTTTTTTTTTCCCCAATCAATGATCTATTTTCCTTTCCAAGTGGCTTTTAGAATTGTCTCTTATCATTAAATTCTTTGGTTTTTCCATGATGTGACCAGCTAAAGAATGTGTTTATTTATCCTATTTAGCCTTTAGCATTCACTTTAAAAAAATAATAATATTTATTTATTTACTTACTTACTTACTTTTAGAGAGAGAGAGCGTGCACAGAGCAGTGGGGGAGGGGCAAAGGAAGAGGGAGAGAATCTCAAGCTGACTCCCCGCTGTGCATGGAGCCTGTAATAGGGCTCGATCCCATGACCCCAAGACCACAACCCAAGCAGAAACCAAGATTTGGATCCTCAACTTGACTGAGCCACACATATGTCCCTAGCATGCACTTTTAAACTGAAAGATCATTCCACTTCTCAATTCTACAAAATTCTATTATCATGTCTTGCTTTATATGTATGTTTTACTTTGGCGACTCATTTGAGATGTTCCAGAATTTTTCAGTCTTTTGTCTACATCTTTTAATTTACCTCTTATGTTACATTTCTTTTCTGAATTCTTCAGCTTTATCAAGTCACAAATACTTTCTATGATAGTGTCTAATTTAAATTCCGTTTATATTAATTATTTTCTTATAAGTTTTAATTTTATTCTCTCAGAACTCCCTTGTCCATTCAGCTTTTTTCAGACCAATGGGATTTAAAAGCTGTAGCTCTTGCCCTTAGATTTATGCAGTGTTACTTTGCTCCAATTTCCCCTCATAACTAGAAAAATTTTGAATCATGGATGTGAAAAGAAGTCAATGAAATGGAAAGAAGTAAAAACTGCAGTTAAAAATAAATAAGTAGGGCGCCTGGGTGGCTCAGTAGGTTAAGCCGCTGCCTTCGGCTCAGGTCATGATCTCAGAGTCCTGGGATCGAGTCCCGCATCGGGCTCTCTGCTCAGCAGGGAGCCTGCTTCCTCCTCTCTCTCTGTCTCTGCCTGCCTCTCTGCCTACTTGTGATCTCTCTCTGTCAAATAAATAAATAAATAAATAAATCTTTATAAATAAATAAATAAATAAATAAATAAATAAATAAATCCTGGACTTAATCCTGCTCTTGGCTTGAATTCTCTCTCACCAATGTATAAATGGTTTGTTCTGATATACAAATATATTAATATTTATTTTGATTATATCCATGCTATATATCTTCTCTTTTTAATCCTTTATTGTATTTTCAATATGAACTTGCAATACTCTCTTGGCTCATGTTCCTTTCATTGTATTTGTGCTTTCCACTAGCCTTTCCTTGAACTCCTTTGGGACCTATGCTGTATTATTCATTTTCATATTGCCAATATCTAAATACTGCAAACTTACAGAGTAGGCAATCAATAATGATATTTTGATTGAATCAATGAATTTTTAGCAATATATACAATCTGTTTGTCTAACCAGAGGAAACATACACTCTTTTCTATTGGTGATATGGAAGTCTCAAGGGAATTGCACTATTTTTACTACCATAAATAAAGGTAAAGTAACAATAAATGCTTTCCAAAGGAGTTTCACAGAAGGAAAATCTTCTAAATCCTCTTTGGCTGATTAAGCTTCTCTTCTAACATATTCTTAGGTAAATAGTGAATGACATGAATAATTGTATTTTATTTAAATGTAAATTGTTATTTCAAAAAAGACTTTTTTTTTCCCCTTGAGATTAAAAATTCATTATACCTCTAAGATCACATCTCTGGAATTAGAAAATAACATGAGACCAATTTCAGAGATCACATAATTCCTTTCATCTATACATTTTATTTTCTAAGTACTGCCATAAATTCTCAGCTATGCGACTTAGGAAAACACAACAAATATTAGATTCCATAGAATAGTTCCTAACAATTTCACTTAAGACACAGTATCATGTTAGATAAGCAGTATTTGTGGAAAACATTCTAATTATATATGCATTTTTAGTGTAAATAGTGTGCCACATTCTACATGCAGTTTCTTGGAGTACAGATAGATGTTTCCTATGGGTTCTATGAGTTTCCTTCTGCTGTTAGTATTGTATTTTGCTTGATAACTTCACAGGCTTTTTTTTTTTTTTTTTTGAGAGAGAGAGAGAGCACTCATGACTCTATCTCATAACCCTGAGATCATGACCTGAGCTGAAATTAAAAGTCTGACATTTAACTGACTGAGCCACCCATGTTCCCTTTCATAGGCATCTTTATAAAGAAACCAAAGCATTGCTTTAATAATATAAATTAATTTAATGACTAGATATCTAATTCAAAGAGAATATAATAAAAATAATGGTAACATTTATATAGACCTTTCCATATGCCCAGAAATGTTTTAAGCACTTAGTTAATCTGTTTAATGCTACCAAGAGCCTTATGGTATAGACACTATTATTGTTCTCATTTTGTAAGTGAGGAAACTGAAACCCAGGAAGTTTAGACAGATAACAAGCAGTAGAACCAGGATTCCAAGACAGGCAGTGCTACACCAGAGACACAGGAGGTCATACACCAGAACCTTCTGGACTGCTGTTTACCTTTAATGCATTTGTTCCATGAGGACCAATTCAAATACAACAACTGGAAAATGACAAGTTCTGATACAGTATTTCAATTATTTATAAACTCAAAGACTCACATGAAATATATGACTTACCACCTAAATAAAGACAAAGATTCTCAAATTGCATCTGGATAACAAAGTCCTGCATAATATAGTTAGTGGGAAGCTTACAATCAGTCAAAACTCTGTCAGTTACAACTTGATAAAATACGATAAATCCCTTCCCTTCTCTGAGTCTTAATTCCTTCATGGGAACATAGGACTAATGCTCCTACTCTAATTTGTTATTTTGAAATTAAATGAGATTGTATTTTATTTAAATTTAAATTGTTATTTCAAAAAATTGTTATTTCAGAAAAGTGTTTTATAAATTAAAAAAATATGTAACTTGTTAGAACACAGAAATCTTTCTAAAACCTCATGCAATTTAGGATATTCTTAATAATGAGACTGTAACAAATGAACCAAACTGTGTTAAGGGACTTAAGATATAACTTGAATTCATGGGGAAATAGTATCTAATATATATTATTCCGGTGAACACACTATACCTTATTGTAATATGTCTACTTATTTCTTACCCTCCCCTCCTAGACCATGACGTCCTAATGATATAAATTGAGTATTACGAAAGTAGTGCAGAGTATTAAAGATGACTTCTACCCACAAATCAATAAGCCAACCTCAACACAGTTTGAAAAAGCAGATCTGGATTTAGACCCTAATTTTTCTAATTTCCAAACATATACTCATTTTATCATGCCTTGTTTATCATCTGGAATTAAAAAAAAAAAAAAGTGAGAATAGCCAAAGAAGATCTGAAAAAAAAAATTTTTGTTTTACTTATAAAAGAGGTATAGCTAATCAAGAGATCAAAATTTCCTTTTTCCAAAAATGGTTTTAGAAAAATTGACAATTAAAAAGAAGAGTACTTAGGTGTGTCTGGGTGGCTCAGTCAGTTAAGCATCTGCCTCCAGCTACAGTCATGATCCCAGGGTCCTGGAATCGAGCCTTGCATTAGGCTCCCTGCTCCATGAGGAGTCTGCTTCTCCCATTCCCTCTGTCCCCTGCTTATGCTCTTTTTCTCTCAAATAAATAAAGAATCTTAAAAAGAAAGAAAGAAAGAAAGAAAGAAAGAAAGAAAGAAAGAAAGAAAGAAAGAAAGAAAGAAAGAAAGAAAAACATTTAGTTTACCTGCATATATCATTAGATATGAACATAACAACAGTAAAATGAGTTAAGTACTTTTTTAAAAATTAAGAAAAAATAGAAAATTTTTCAAATATCTAAATAGAAAGATTTTCAAAGTTTCAATTTGAAGAGCTCATGCATTAAAAACACTTAAAATCCTTACATGTTAAAACAAGTGAAATCAAAAGATAATAGCTGAAAATAGGAAATACTTGCAGCAAATATAAAAGCTAAATGTAAAAAATTATTTTTAAGAGAACTTATAGATAAATAAGCAAATTATAAAGGCAGAAATGTCTCAAACAAGATAATATAAACATTAAATAAGAATGCAGGAAAATGTCCATTTCACTAGCCATTAGAATTTTTAAATTTTAAATAAACAACTAAAGATCACTTTCTTAATCCATGAAATTTTTTAAAAGAATACTCAAACTAGTAACACCAAGCTAAGGCAAGGATATGGAGTTATCAGTACAATCTTAGATTACTAAAACTTTATCAAAGTCAGGAAAAGTTCACGGCACCTGGGTGGCTCAGTGGGTTAAAGCCTCTGCCTTTGGCTCAGATCATGATCCCAGCATCCTGGGATGGAGCCCCACATCGAACCCTTCCTCTCTCTGCCTGCCTCTCTGCCTACATGTGATCTCTGTCTATCAAATAAATAAATAAAATCTTAAAAAATAAAGTCAGAAAAAGTTCAAACTTTTTTATCTAGTAAATCCATTTTTGAACCCATGATATAATTCTAAATATCAAGAAATAGTGAAGCATTATATAAGATAATTGCAAATAACTCAAATTTTAAAAAAGAGAATGGTAAAAAATATTATTTATCTTGTTAATGGTATAGTATAAAACCTTTAAAATGTGATTATATAACTATACTATAACATAAAAAAATGCCTTTAGTATACAAGTGCTAAGCAGCAAAAGAATTGTATGCATTTTTACTATACAGATGTACTCTATAACTTTATGAAATATATTCATAGGAAAAATTAAATAAGAAATAATCAAAATAGTTCTATGGAAGAACAACAAAAAAAAAGAATGAAAGGTTACTATGCTAAAAAAAAAAGGATTTGAAATTTTAATGACTAATTTTCTTGAGTGTAGGTATTTCCTAAGGAGTGTGATATAGAATAGTATAGTACAGTATAGTATAGTAGCTAGTGTAAGCATATTTCTATAGATTTTGGTTTTCAGATACTGTGACTTAGAATCTTAAAGATTACTTATAATAAGGGAAATAATTAAACACATTAAAAATGCAGAAAATAAAAATAATGTAACTTTTTGTACAGCACATGTGTTGAACATTAGTTCTAACATAGTGGGCCATACTAAAAGATTATCTGGTTAATGAACCAAAGTACTCAATGTATGAATGACCTAAATTCTGTCATTGGAAGAAAAGACAAAAATCACAAAATGGAAGATGAATTTTCACCTTAAAATCAAAATCAACTCATTAAGCTATTATGTTGCACTGAGGGGATATTAATAAAGATATATATAAAGTCTGTTTCATAAATTATCTATAATAATATGAGAATCATATTATCACAGTTTCATATAAAACAAATACTGGCTAATGACTCCAAGAACATCCATATTAGAATTAGCACAAGAATTAATATTCTTCCCACTAAATCATAGAGCCTCATTTTATAAAATCAAATTTTATAAAATAAAATAAAAGTACAATTAAGTATTATAATTCATATAAACTCAGGCAAGCTTTTCAATCTCTCAGAACCATACTTTGTTATCAATTTCTCATATTGATAGCATGTAGATCATTGCAAGTTCAGGCTATCAAAACAACATTCTAATAAACAAATAAACATCATGGCACATATATATGTTACAATTAGGTCTCTACCATATTGTATCTAAAGGTGATGTGAGAGCAAACTAGGCTCAGTGGGACTCTCATGAAAAAATGATATCCCTTTGTAATCTATTTTCCATTGATTATTAGTAAAAGTTAAGGATATATATTTCTAAATATGCATTTGCGTTTTCAAATTTTTTAGTTGTCTGTTCACATCTGTCTATTTTTCCAATGAATTGGTTTTTTACTGATTTATAATAATACCTTATAGAAAGAAGACAAGCACTTTGACCACTGCACCTGTTTTATACATGGTAAGTATTTTCTCTGAGTATGTTGCTTATCTTTTCATACCATGTTTATATTATCTTGTTTAAATACTGATATATAATATCTGTCAAAATTTCCCTGTAGGTGGTATTGATAACTATGTTGTAGCCATCCCCATTTGAGACAAAAATACTAGGTCAAGAGCATATCATCTAGAACCAAATTCTCCAGATTTACATCCTGAGTCACCTTCATCCAACTAGCTCTGTGACATTAAATGAGTCACTAAACTTTCTTGCATATGGTTTTCTCAGCTATGGGTTACATAAATATATGTACACAGAATAGGGCCTGGTACATAATAAGTGCTATATAATGTTTACTAATAATTTTTTACTCCAAATACATTTGTTACCCTAGGTAGATGCCTCTGAACAAGCTCCAACAATGTAATTTTTATGTTAAGATTTTATTCAAATTGTTTGCATTCACTTAATAACTGTAAGTAAATGCCTACTATGTACCTTTCTGTATACTAGTACCAAACTAGACACTAATAATAATAATAATAATAACTGGTATAAATCATTCCTTTTTTTCATGGAGCTTATTGTCTCATATGGAAGAGATTAAATTGTAAAATGACAGTTAATAAGAGAGATAAAAATTTTATGATAGATTTTACCAATAGAGATTTGGGAAGTTACTTCTCTAAGGAAGTGACGCTCGAAGTCTAAATTATGAGCAGAAATTATGCTGGGAAAAAGGAAAAGAAGACCATTTATACAAATTTAGTCAGGTAAATTAATAAAGTTATATTCTTAATTTACTTTAAATTAGTCTTATAAATTAGTATTTTATAAACAAGAACTGTAAATATTACTTTGCAATTCAAATATTTAATAATTAGGAATTTAAATTAGTTATTTTTGTGAATTATACAATGCAAACATTTGTAAAGGATTAATTGCTGTTAGAAACTTTGATCTTGAGTTTAATTTTTCTTAGTCTTCCCTTTGGTAGATATATCTACTATACACTTTTGAAAATTTTTGATGCTTTTCTTGAATATAAAAGCAGTTTGTACAAAGTTTCAATATTCATATAGTTGTGATTAAATAATATTCATGTGGATGGCAATCTAATTTATATAAAGGACTTATTTGTGGACTGTGTATTTGCCAAATTATATCAGGCTAGACTTCTGATATCTGGAGATATTTTGTAAAGGAAAATGTAGCATAAAGTTTCATAATTAATCATAAAGCTTCAGTTTCTTTCACTGACATCCAAAATAGAAACACTTGACCAAAAAACTATAAAATTTACTTCATCTATCTCTCCATAATTATTTACACTGAAACTATCACAAAACTAAGTATTAGAAGTGCAGTGTTTAAAAAACTATATTGCCTACATTGGGTTTCCTTTTATTTTTTTTCCTCAAGTTTTTTCCAAGTTCTTCTTCTGATACTTTCTAAATAAAGCTCACATAAAATCTTTTCAATTAAAATAACCATAAAAACATCTTGTAACAATTCAAATAATGACATTTCTTCCTTCACAGAACCAAGGGCTGAATTCTATGTAATAAAATATTACATAAAAAAATTCGCTTATATGAAGTAAACAATTTTCTTCTCATACTGTTTGCACCAAAAATAAAAAAGCAAATAGAAAAACCTAGCCTCATTAGAAAAACCTGTCCTCCCATGCTATGAATGAGAGACAACTAAAATTAAACTTTAACTAATGTTCTTTGGATTTATTTTTATCTGTTTTTATATTACTCAGATTTGGCAAAAACCACAATAATCAGATGAATTTGGCTAAGAGAGTAGATCTACATGCGTTTCTTTTACTTTTATGGAAGTTTTACTATTTCATAATTATTATTATTTTTTAATTTTAGAATTAGATTTTTAGTCACTAGAAAGTAAAGGAGGAATAACGACACCCATAGGTACAGGAAAAATCTCAGGACCTAAATTAAGCTCTACTAAATGGATAAACTACTTAAAATCAACTTCAAAAATCCTAGAAAACATATCTCTTTAAAATGGCTAATAAAATTAGAGACAAAAGAAAGAAATTAGAGGAAATTAAAGGTGCTGGGGTTGCAATCATCAACATGGAGTGATTATACCCACAAGCTGTTGGAAAATTCAGTGAAAATCACATTGAATATTTTGTCTTTCTTAGTCCTGCGAGAAAATCTGCAATATATACAAATACCAACCAATAAAGAAACAAGATGGGGGGGCGGGGGAAGAAGAAACCAATGTATTGAAAACCACAGGCCATAATCTACATGCACCATAATGTGGAAAAAATTATATGAAGAAAACTGACATTTATTTTTCAATTGCTTGATTTTGACATTTCAACAATTGAAATTAAAGGGAATTTTTTATAATTATAGTTTTCACTCAACAAATAGTATTAAGTAAAATATTACAAATGGATGCCTTTGGAAACTTCTTCAATTCCAGGAAAGGCTGTGCTTTTAGGCTCACATAAATTATAACCTTTAGCAAAAGACAGTAACTACTGCATTACCAAAGGGCATTCATCCAGCAAATCTAGATTCCAGAGAACACCATCTTAGGAAAATCATTTAATGACTCAGAGTCCAGCAATATATCTTTTAAAATGGTAACAGATTCTGAAGAGTATTAATCTGTTACTTTTGTAACAAGAATGCATGATTTTTTTGATCCTCTTCTACATGAAAACGGACATAAATAAGTTGACAAATGATACTCAAATACCAAAAACTCCTAACTTCATAATAGGTCACATTTGTGAACAGAAGATAGCATTGGTTTTGATGATCAGGTTTCCTACTGAAAATGAATTATCTTATTCTCCATCGTTAAGTCTAAGTTCACCCATTTTTATTTTTTGAGGCAAATATCACAGTAAATTAAAAAAAAAAGCACCAAACATCTAAAACTAAAACCTTCTATCACTCTGAGTTACATTGTATAATTTACAAAGTTAAGAAAGCAGTTAATAGCCCAATTCACCCCTAAATAATTGCATATACATGTCAGCCAAACATCTTAAAAGGATAAGCTATTTTTAGTACCTCATTCAATTTAAAATTAATTTTCCTATTTTATTATTTTGCAGTGATACTTAATGTACATGCTAGAAAGTTTTGCTATTTTTTTTTTCAGGAGATAAAACAAAACAAAACACTTTGTTTGAAGTGCTAACACAGGTGTAGGTTGGATAATCAACATGTAAGTCAAATGTGAATCTAAACTTTAAAAAAAGGAGTTTGTTGTCCATTGTCCCTTTACAACATAGTAAGGCATTAGATCCCATTTTATTCCATTAATGCTAAAGGGCCACCATACAGCAAATCACTGAGAGTTTCACATTTCAGCTTTTTCAGAAATAAAGTAGTAGATCCTCACTTCATTGTGAATGAGTAGAAAGGGATGATATCGGGAACATCATAGAATATAGCAAGCAGTTTCATTTTTAACAGCTAAGAAAACATTCCTTAAAATATTTATACTTTAAAGAGAAAATCTTGTTCTGCTGATATCACCTCTAAAGAAGAAATAGCACTAGAAGAAAAATACACCAAGCTTAAGACTCTGTTACAGTAGTATTTAAAATGCTGCCTCATTTTCTCACAAGCTGGAGAAATTACTTTGCTCAAAATTATTCTTTATTTTCAAGTATTTTTCTGAAATGCATTTTTAAAGATTTCTTGTTAATCCAATCACTCCAACCACAACTCCCTTTCTAAGTCACAAATCTAGCTTTCTTGAAAATAAAGTAAAACATGACTATGTATAAATATCACCCAAAAAGCTTTCTGCCTTTTATTTTTCAAATACAGAATAGTTATATTTGAAGTATCCTGGTCCTAGTTGTATAGGGGTTGGCTATTTAATTTAACATTTTTTATGAAAGAAACTTTTAGTTCTGGAAAAGGTGAATGCTTGTATATATTTTGCAGCCTAGGGTCTCCATTTCTTCCTCCAACTTAAGGGTCTTCCCTGCTGTTAGCAAAATGGGAGCTAGGTATCCCAAGAATGAGAGGCTATATAAAAATACTACAAATAGACAGCAGACATAAATATCTACCAAGTGTTCGATCCAAACTTAACATTTGGAAATAGATTTATTTTTTAAATATTCTATTAGAGCAATTTCTTAAGTGTGAACTACAATGCTTTTAGTGTTTTCTTTCCTTATAAGTACTGTCAGTGCTAATAAATCCTGTTAATTTTTTTACTGCTTGTTATGTTGAAATAAAATGTAAAAAGTAAAATGAAACAAAAAAGATGACAAGAAACATTTTCTTCTTAATTTTAACATTCACCAACATTGTAACTGTGAGCTGATTACATGTTCTATTTCCTCCAACATAAATTGAATGATAGGACAGACCACAAAATCTTTTAAGATTAAATAACCATACACAAATGCAGATACACAAATATACACTCACTCATATTTAGTAGATCACCTTGTTTATGATAATCCTCAAAGGCAAATCTCATCAATAATTGGTTGTAGTACATGATAATAGTGTTTGTAGTACCATGAACTAAGATGGGATAATCATGAATAACTATCGATAATATTTAGTGAACATTTACTACATGTCAGACATTTTTATGTTTGACTAGTATAATTTTATTTAACATCAAAACATTACAATGAGGTAAATATTATTCTCATTCTCATTTTATGGATGAAGAAAAATGGAGCATAGGGAACTAGACAGACAAATGAATGCAACATAAGACAGGACTAAAGGATATATGTCTGAGAGAGTTAGAAAAACAAAAGGAGAGAAAAAAGACACATTCTAAATGCCTAAGAAATTGTATAAAAATGGGCTAGATTCAGCTTCAATTTGTTAAATTAAAAGTAAAATATAAGACAATTGAAAATAATACAGCTATAAGTATCTTCCTAAGACTTTTAAAAAATAGTGATTTCTTCAACTCTTGGATTCATAATTAAATTATAAAAATTTGGCAGGCGTAATGTCATCAAAATGGCAACACAGGTGTTTTGACTTATTCCCCCTCACAATAACAACTAATATCTACTCAAGAATGCCATTGAGAGAATCCTAGAATACAGGGGTAAGGCTGAAGCACACCACTCTATCACAAAGACTAACACAAACTGCATTAGAAGGGTAAGAAAATTGGCTACACAGTGTTCCTCCCCCCAAGAACAGTAAAGCACCACATAGAGAGGTCTCCCCTGAGCCTCTGGCTCCTCCAATAGGAAAATGCAATCATGGGGTAGAGCCAGTCTCCCCCAAGATTATGCCTCACTTGGTGGAGCCCCTACTCTGATCTTGCACCATGGGGACTGCAGGGAAATCTGTGAGGCCCAGTCACTGAGATTTTTATATCAAGGAGCAGAGGGGTGAGAGCTTGGAACAACCAGCACATGGATCTTGACAGACTGAATTGATACTGCAATGTCCAAATTGTACCCTCAGTCAAGAGCTTTGCTTATCTGCAGACTCAAGTTGGGTGCGCATTCTAACAGGCAACACAGCAGGATACAGGTCTGCCTGATTTAGACCCTCAAATGAGGTTTTATTTTTGGCCATCAAGCCCAGTTTGTCCACACCAGGCAATGTGCTGAATCACAGCTCCACCTGCTGTGAAAAGTCCGTCCCACTCCTGTCTGACTATAAGCACTGGTGACAACTTCTGGAAACTGTGCGACCCAGCTACACTTGAGCCAAAAGGCATGCAGGCAGAGATGATTACTTCCACAGCAAAGCCAGTACTGGGTTTGGAGACTTCTTGTGCTATGACTAATTCATAGACAAGGCTGAGGGTAGCTCCCAGTCTTTCCTAATTAGAGAGCCTACTTGGTAAGTTGAGAGTAGCCTGGAGTGCCCTGTTCCCCTCCCATCAAGTCAACAGAGTTGAGACACAGCCCACCTACTGTGAAGAGTATCTTCTGGCCCCATCCAACCAGAAGGGCAAAACCATCTTAAGCTGTGTAACCCAATGTTGTTTAACCTGAGAGAAGGGAAGACAGAGTTGATAGTTTGCAGAGCAAA
The DNA here is from genome assembly GCF_964662115.1 of Mustela nivalis. Classification (NCBI taxonomy): domain Eukaryota; kingdom Metazoa; phylum Chordata; class Mammalia; order Carnivora; family Mustelidae; genus Mustela; species Mustela nivalis. Next base: position 128,628,918 of record NC_139021.1, read on the forward strand.
ACTAGTAGTCCTGTTTGGCAAGGTAACTGGGGGTGTGAGTCAGCTTGAGTTCAACAAAGAAGTTTACTAATTTTAAAGTTGTTTCCCCCACTGTGCCCAGGTGGAGAATCTAAGTCACAGCCCCACTTATTGCTGAATACAGCCTTTAGCCGGTCCAAGCAAGCAACCTAATCAGAGCTATGAAGTTGCATAGCCAATCCAAAAGCCCTACATACAGTGGTACCTGAACAGAGAGCACAGCCCATGGCTTCCCTGATCTATATAGCAAAATCAGTGTTTTCACCTGACTGGAGAGTTCAGTGTACAGTCAGACCTGTTTTGGACATCCAAACAATGACCCAGGATGAGCCCTGGGTCTCATCCTGTTTTCCTGCTAGGAAAAGGAAGCTAATTCTTTTTTTTTTGTTAATTTTTTTTATGAAAGATTTTATTTATTTACTTATTTGTCACAGAGAAAGAGAGAGAGAGTGTGTGCACAAGCAGGCAGAGTGGCAGACAGAGGTAGAGAGAAAAGCAGGCTCCCAGCTGACTAAAGAGCTTGGGATCATGACCAGAGCTGAAGGCAGTGGCTTAACCAACTAAGCCACCCAGGCAATCCCAGGAAGCTAATTCTTAATTCCAACTACTCTTGTATATAGTACCATCCCAATGATCTTGTAAGCCTATCAGAGAATGTAGGTAACTACAAAGCCTGTTCTACAACTTCACTTGGGTAAGGCACAGACCCAAGCAGTCCTATCCAACTGTCTTCAGCCAGTGCCACACAATCTATCTTCATTTCCTGAGCTTGAAATGTTGTCTCATCCAAAAATATATCATAGTAGTAGTCGTCTCCACCTCTGTGAACACATTACCAGCAAACACATCTGGAAACCCAAACTGGGCTGATTGGTGAAACATTATTTCAGCCAAAGGAAACCTGTAAAGACTGAAAGAGGAACCCCATTATTCAAATGTGCAGATATAAATCTAAAGAATCAAGGATCACAAAGAATTGTAAATATGACAACATCAAGGAAAACTAATAAAGCTGTAATAACTGACCCTAAAAAAAAAAAGGAGTTCTATAAACTGTCATACAAAATTCAGAATAATCTTCTTAAGGAAGTTTAATGAGTTATAAGAAAACACAAACAGACAAGACAAAATTAGGAAAAAATGTATGGCTGAAATGACAGGTTTGACAGGGAGAGAGCAATCACACACACATATAGACACACAAAATCCTAGATCTGAAAATACAACTGAACTGAAAAATTCAATAGAGAATTTCAAAAGGAGTCTCAACTATACAGGAAAAAGAGTCAGTAATTTGGGGGAAAGAACACTAGAAATTACTCAGGCAGAGGAGCAAAAATAAATAAATAAAGGAAAAGAGTGAAGACAATGTAAGGAAATTAGGCCTAATTAATGAATTCAGTGCAATTGCAAGATATTTAATTAAAATACAAAACTCCATAGTGTTTCTATATACACTAATGACAAAATTTCTAAAGAAGAAATAGATTGATCTTATTTATAATAGGATCAAAAACAATAAAGTCATTAGACATAAATTTAACTAAGGAGGTAAAAGATCTCTATGCTAAAACCTATAAAATATTGATGAAAGAAATTGAAGAAGACATAGATAAATGGAAAATTATCCCATGTTCATGGATTGGAAAAGTAATATTGTTAAAATACCAATATTACTGAAAGTCTCTATAGATTCAATGCAATCCCTTTCAAGATTCCAAAGATTCCAATGACTTTTTTTTTTTTTTCACAAAAGTAGAAAAAACACTCCTAAAATTTATTTGGAACTACAGAAGACTCCAAATAGTCAAAGAAATTCTGACAAAGGAAAACAGAACATGAAGTATTACACTTCCTAATTTTAAGCTACACTATAAAACTATGGTTCTCAAAACAGTAAATAGTATTGGCATAAAAACAGACAAACATATCAATAGAATAGAATAAAGGGCTCAGAAAGAAACCCAAGCATATATGCTAATAGTTATCATATATAAACATGAGTATACAACTGATATTTGACAAGGGAATCAAGAATATTCAATGGAGAAAATGTAGTTTTTTCAATAAATGGTGATGGGATAATTGGATATTCACATGTAAAATAATGAAACTAGACCCATATCTTATAACACTCAAAACTAATAGTGGATAAAAGACTTAAATGTAAGACCTGAAACCATAAAACCTGTTGAAGGCAACACAGCAACAAAGTTCCCTGTCATGTGTGGAACTGTCACAAATCTTATGACATGACATCTTATGTCATGATATGACATCTTATGACATCATAAGCTACAAAATAAGAAAAAAAGTAGTGGAAAACATCAACTAAAAAGTTCTGTACAACAAAGAAACCATAATTAAAGTGAAAAGACAACTAATGGAATGGAGAAAAATATTTGCAAAGTATCTTTCTGGAAAGGGGTTAATTATCAGAACATATAAAGAACTCATATAACTCAATAGTGAAAAAAAATAAATAAAGCTTAAAACAAAAACCTCAAAAACTGGGCAAAGGATCTGAATAGACATTTCTCCAAAAAAGATATACAAAAGGCCTATATGTTGAAAAGATGCTCAACATTACTAGTCATTAGAGAAATGCAAATTAAAACCACAATGAGACAGCATCTTATGCCTGTCAGAGTGACCATTATCAAAAAGACAAGATAAAAATGCAGGTGTAGATGTGGAGAGCAAGGAACCCTTTGCACTGTTGATGGGATTGTAAACTGGCATAGCTACAGTGGAAAACAGTATATAGAATCCTCAAAAAACTGAAAAAGAACTACTATATGATCCAACAGTTTCACTTCTAGCATATAACCAAAGGTAAAAATACTGAATTGAAAAGATATCTGCACCCCCAACGTTCACAGTAGCATCATTTAAATTGCAAAGCCATGGAAACTACCCACGTGTCCACTGATGGATGAATGGATAAAGAAGTTGTGGTATACATGCATGTACATGCACACACACATGCATACACACATACGTGTGCACACACACACACACACACAACACAATAAAATATTATTCAGTCACCAATAAAAAGTAAATCACGCTATTTGCAACAACATGAATGGGTCTTAAGAGTCATTAGGCTAAGTGAAATAAGTCAGAGATAAACAAATACTTTATGGTCTCGTTATGTAGAATAGGGAGAGAAAAATCAATCAATCAGGAAAAGAGATTATATTTGTGATTACCAGAGGCAGGAGGGTGGGGAACATAGAAACTGGAGGAAGGTGATCAGAAGGTAAAAACTTCCAGTGTAAAAATAGGTAAGTACTATGGATGGATGACTATAACTAGCACTGCTGTATGATACATAGGAAAATTATTGAGAATGAATTCTTAGAGTTCTCAACACAAGAGAAAAATTGGTTTTCCTCTATTCTTTCCTTCTTCTTCTTCTTATTTTTTTTTAATTGCATCTGTATGAGAAGATGAATGTTAGCTCAATCTATTTTGGTAATCATTTCACAACATAAGTAAATCAAATCATCATGCTTTATGTCTTAAACGTATACAGTAATCTCAATAAAACTGGAAAAAATATTGGCTGCTGTCTAATCTAAAATGTTTCAACCCTTTTATCACAACAAAAACATTAACTGCCCATATCTCTTAAACATCTTGCCAAAGCCAAAACTATCATGCTTTCCAGCATATTACCAAGCAAGCCTGTTTCTCATAGTAGTTCAAAATTTCTCATTCTAATTCCAGTTTTATATAGTTCTTGACTTAAAAAGATCTAAAAAATGGGCACCTGTGTGGCTCAGTGGGTTAAAGCCTCTGCCTTCGGCTCAGGTCATGATTCCAGGGTCCTGGGATCGATCCTCACATCAGGCTTTCTGCTCAGCAGGGAGCCTGCTTCCTCCTCTCTCTCTGCCTGCCTCTCTGCCTACTTGTGATCTCTGTCTGTCAAATAAATAAATAAAATCTTTAAAAAAAATCTAAAAAATAAAATTATGTATTCTGTCATTTGTAAAATGTCTCCTGTACTTTTAAAAGTTTAATAACAAAAAAGCATGATGATACATATATGTAATATAAAATGTCAAGTCTCAACTGCTTCCATTGAGTATGCTTAAGTTTATCATACATCCTTCCAGGTCCTTATCGTTAGTGTTCTTTTAAAAATAAAACCAAAAAATTAAATGTTATATATTTTATTCTTTAACATTCGTTCTTTCCACTTACAACTACATATGAGAGATATTAGTACCAATAGGGTCTACTTTATTCCTTTTAACAATGGCTTCAACCCTAAATGCAGCTGAATAATAATTATTTATATCCTTTTATACAGATATTTGATTTCCACTTTTATTGCTACTATACAGAGTATAATTATCTTTGTATACATACCCTTGTCCGTATGTGAAATAACTTTGTAAGACAAATTCCTAAGATAGGAAATGCTGGATCAGCACATTTTCAATTTTGGGAGAGTCTACCCAATTACTCTCAGAAAGTTTTCATGAATCCACACAATAAAGTAATAATCTTATCAACAGTGAAAAAAATGTGCTGAAAAATGAGTCTTTATATTTTTGGCCAAACTGATGGTGAAAACCAGTATCTCACTGTATTTGCTTTTATAGGATATATGTATTTTTTTTCTTTTTTCTTTTTTTTTAAGATTTTATTTATTTATTTGGCAGGCAGAATCACAAGTAGGCAGAGAGAGAGGAGGAAGCAGGCTCCCTGCTGAGCAGAGAGCCTGATGTGAGGCTCGATCCCAGGACCCTGGGATCATGACCTGAACTGAAGGCAGAGGCTTTAACCCACTGAGCCACCCAGGCGCCCCTATGTATTTTTTTCTGTGTGAATTTTCAACTCCAGTAGCATTCAGAAATTTCTGTATTTGTATATTTTATGCAATTAATATTCTTCAAATCCTATTCATATCATTTTGTGTAATTTTCCACTGAACTCTTTATCAATGTAACCCAAACCCCAGCAATAATTGCTAGATCTGTGGTCAAAAGAGGGTAGGGTAAAACCACATTGCTTTTTATTTCTTTGTCCTCCCAACATTTGACTTCAGTTGTAGAAGTCCTTAGCCAACCCAGGTAACGAATGTCCCAGCTTTCTGACTGAATAACTGACTAGAAAACCGTAGGGACCAGGAAGATGAAAGGGAAGGATTGCTGAAGTAAATGGCTTTACTAAATGCTGGGTGAACTTGTGAACTCATGGTTTCAAGTCCAGGTATGGATCTCATCTTAATTAACATAACTGAATGGAACAACAGGCCCCCTCTCAGATCTGAGACTAACTACACACAAACATGGAGACCTCTAATTAGGGGAACAAAGGTTTAAAAATTTAACAGACATTGGAACACAGCCATTAGGTGAGAAGAAACTTGAGGTCTAAACCAAAGGAGGTCAACCCCTTAGTCAAACAAAAATAGAAACATCCTCCATAGGAGTTAAAAACAAAAACAGGGGCATTTGGGTGACTCAGTTGGTTAAGGGACTGCCTTTGGCTCAGGTCATGATCCCGGGGTCCTGGGATCCAGTCCCACATCAGGCTCCCAGCTCCATGAGGAGTCTGCTTCTCCCTCTGACCTCCCTTCTTATGCTCTCTCACTTCTCACTCTGTCTCTCTCTCAAATAAATAAATAAAATCGTCTTTTAAAAAAAAAGAAAAAAAAGGAACCAAAAAATCCTCTTGGTGGCTGAATAGCAGCAGTGTGGGCCTGCGGTCTGGCCTGGCCTAAGGGCTCTGGTGTTGGGGTGTCTGGAGCCTGTGGAGGGAGCAGAGAGAGAGCCGAGGATCTCTGTTAAGGCCACTTGCTGGATTGTCAGCCGAGGCCTTAGGGGTGGTGGGGGCTGAAGCCCAGTCCCTAGAGGCCCCAAGCCCTTGGGTCTGGAGCCTGACTCCGCTGCCTAGGGTCTCAGGCCTCTGACCCTAAACAGCAATTATGTGACGAACACGGGAGGCTGACTGTGCTACCCTGCACTGGCCACCCTCGGGACAGGGCACCTTGCTCAAGGCCAGGTTCAGCAGCAGCTCCTAGGTGCTCACAGATGCAGGAAGTTGGGTACTGATTGATCCCAGTGGCCTCCACTTTGGTGCAGTCCTCAACTGCCTACATGACAGTATGTGCCACTGCCTGAGGAGGGTACCAGGGAGCAGGGGGAGCTACTAGGTGAAGCATGCAGCTACCTGGTTATTGGCCCTGATTGGGAACTGCCCACTGTGGCAATGAAATTCTAGAAGCAGAGCCACTCCCAGTAAAATAGTTTGGGGGCTCCAGACCCCCAACTACTGGGCTTCTCTTCTGTGGATCTCTTAAGGATCTGAGGAGAACAGCTTAGAACCCATAGTTATGACCTGTGGCTTAAGTGTCATCTCTACCACAGATGACTGTGTGACCTTGATTGAGTCAGTTCCTACCTCTGGCTTTCCATCTTCATGTTCCAAAAGCTAGAGAAATAAGAAAAATATGTACAGTGTAGTGAGTTTTCTAAAAAGCCTTTTATTCTGTTATTTATTTTTACAATGCTAAAAATTTCTTTTATGATACAGTACTTTTTTTAAAGATTTATTTATTTTAGAGGGGGTCAGAGGGAGAGGGAGAGAGGCAATCTCAAGCAGAGTCCCCACTGAGCATGAAACCCTACCTGGGGCTGATCTCAGGACTCTGAGATCATGACCTGAGCTAAATCAAGAGTCAAAGGCTTAACTGACTCAGCCACCCAGGTTCTCCTATGGTACAATATTAATAGGAGAGTATAAGGGTTTCTTTTTTCTGATGCCTTTTATATATTAAAAGCGGCAACTATGAACAACTTTCTGTTGTCTTGATGAATACTTATTGGTTCTTGAATCTAAAAGTACAGAATTCCTTTGAGCAATAACCATGTTTTTCAAACTGTATCCCCCAGGAAAAAATACATTTTATACTCCTATATAACTTAAGTAAGAGTTTTGTAAAATGCTACTTTTAGTGAAACACAGGCTGATATATGTTTTATTTCTTTTTAACACTCATTGGGACCCACTGAAATTATTTCATGACCCATTAATGGGTAATCACTTGCAGTCTGGAAAACACTGAACTAGATGATATTGAAAGTGAGTTCTTGCTCTATTGTTCTACATTGTCCAGTGTTATCTCACATCCTGCGTGTCAGGAGTGATTCTGCTGTCTGCTTGTGTGTATATCTTGTACCCCCATTTGACATTCAGGAGGGAAGCTGGGGTTACATCCATCCAAGGTCAAGGAGGCAGCCAGCTGCAGAGCTCAGATTCAACCCCAGATTATCTGAGTGCCAGGTGCAGTGCTTTTTCTTCCATGCTCCAGCTGCCTCCTTTCCAAGTTTCCCTGAGACCATTCCCATCCTCACCCCACTCAGCTAGAGTTTGCTTGTTTGAAGGTTTTGGGTTTTGTTTTTAAGATTTAGGTATAAAGAATTGAGTTTATCATACTTCTCAGCATATGGTAACCTTCCTTGATCTATTCAAATCTTTTAAAATTTCTTTTCCTTCATTCCTAGTTCATTGCCAACTTCCCTTTACCCAAAGGTACTCCTTCAATTCTAATATTTTGGTAAATATACCTAGAATATGTTTGTACTCTTGAAAAGCTAAGCATTATTTTGCATATGGACGTGTTTTAAATTTCCATAAATGACATTGAGCTTTAATTTTAAAAAATCCCCTTAATATAATATTCAAAATCTGTAGAATACTGTGATAGAAGAATAATGGTCTCCAAAGAGGTCCACTGTAAATATGTTACCTTCTGTGACAAAAGGGGTTTTACAGATGTGGTTAAATTACAGATGTGGAGCTGGAAAGTCTGGGTGATCTTGGTGGGTCCATAATAAATATAGGACTCCTCAAAAGTGGACAAGAAGGCAGAAGAGAAGTTCAGAGTGATGAAATTAGAAGAACTGAATCATCATGTTTGGCTTTGACATGGAGGACAAGAGCAGAGCAAAGGAATGCAGATGAGCTCTATAAGGCAGCAAGGCAAGTAAATAGATTCTCCTTTAGAGTCTCAAGAAGGGAAAGCAGACCTATTGACATCTTAATTTTAGTTCAGTGTTACCAGTGTCAGACTTATAGACCACAGAACTGTAAGATAATAAATGTGTATGATTTTAAACTAGTCTGTAATAATTTATTACTATAGCAATAAACCCCAAAGTTGTTTCCTTTAAATAACAATAAAATTGATAAAGCTCTAGCAAGACTGTCAAATGAAAAGAGATAAACTTAAATTACCATATCCAGAACAAAGTGGGAGATTATCACCACAGAAACCACAGGCATTAAAAGGATAGGGAGGAAAAACTAGAACAACTCTATGGCCATAAATTTTACATCTTAAATGAAAGTGACCAGTTCCTTCAAAGATAAACATTACCAAAACACAAAGAATAAGTATATTACTTGAATAGATTTATAACTATTAAAAACTTAAACCAAAGTTTAAATCCTTCTAAAAACAGTCATTTCTAGGCCTAGATGGTCTCAGCAATAATTTCTATCAAACACTTCTATATAATACTAATTATATATAATTTCCTCCAGAAAATGGAGACATAACTTCCTAGTTCATTTTATAAGAACAGTATTACTGTGATACCAAAGCCAAAGAGAGAGCACACAAAAAAACATAAGAAATAATTAAGAGCATAATATCCCTCATGAAGACTGATGCAAAATCTTTAACAAAACATTCAAATACATAGCATATATTAGTGTGTGTATATGCATATAAAATGCACCATAGTCAAAAGAGATGTCTTCCAGAGCGCAAGGTTGGTTCATTATTGAAATATTAATGCAATCCACTGTTTCAGCAGTCTGAAGAAAAATGAAGTGATCATTTAAATTGATGCAGCAAAAGTATGAAAACATTTAGTATCCATTCACAAAAAAAAAGTATATAAAATAGGAATAATAAGGGACTTTTCCAACCAAAGTGTATAAAATAGGAATAATAAGGGACTTGAAAAACTAATATAAGTCCACAAGACTTAAATAGTGAATTTAGCAGGATAACAGGATACAAACTAACACACACACACACACACACATGCTGAAAACAAAGACGTTTGTGAAAAATCCACAAACGTCTTTAGAACAAAACAAAACAAACATTCTTTTTTTTTTTTTTTTAAGACTTTATGTATTTATTTGACAGAGAGAGAGATCACAAGTAGGCAGAGAGGCAGGCGGGGGGCAGGTGGGGGAAGCAGACTCCCTGTTGAACAGAGAGCCTGATGCGGGACTTGATCCCAGGACCCTGGGATCATGACCTGAGCCAAAGGCAGAGGCTTAACCCACTGAGCTACCCAAGCGCGCCCAAACAAACATTCTTAATGGTGGAAAAATGTATGCTTCTCTCTTACAATTTGGAACAAAACAAAGATTCATTCTAACTTCCCCTATTTAAATATGTGCTAGAAATTTTAACACTTATCCTAAGACTTGAAAAACTAATATAAGGAATACATACTGAAACTGAAGAAGAAGAAAAAAAGAAAATAAATTGAAGAAATAAAACTGTTTCTATTCACAAATGACATGATTGTCCTCATAGAATATCTCAAGAGGTCCACAAGACTTAAATAGTGAATTTAGCAGGGTAACAGGATACAAACTAACACACACACACACACACACACACACACACAAATTTTAATTATACACGATATTAATGCACAACAGTAAACTAAATTTTAAGAAGTATTGCCACTTGTGATCCCTCAAAAATATTTTGATATAAACTTAGCAAAACATGGACAGGATTTGATGCTGAAAACAATAAATGATGATGATGAAAAATGCCAAAGGAGACATAAATAAATTAGTGATATACCATACTTATGGATTAAAAGACTCAATATAGCAAAACTGTCCATTGTTTTTCCTAAATCTTTAGATTTATTGCAATTCCAATCAAAATCTCAAAAAGATTTTGTAGATAATAGAAAACATGATTTTTAAATGTATACAGAAATTCAAAAGAACTAGAATACTAAAACAGTTTTGAAAAAAAAAATTGGAAAAATCATTCTTCCTAAATTTAAGATTTATTGTAAAGCTATGGTAATTAAGATAATGTGATATTGGTGAAGGAACAAAGGCATAGATCAATGAAGCAGAATACATGTTTAATTTTTCACAACATGCAAAACAATCCAATGAAGAAAAGATAATCATTTCAACAAATAATGTTGAAAAATTGGACATCCTTGACTTAAACCTCACACTTTATCCAAAATTTAACTTGAAATGGATCATGATCTAAATATGAACTATGTAAACCCATAAACTTCAGGAAAAAATATAGGAGAAAATCTTTATGACCTGGTGTTAGGCAAAGAATCCTTAGACATGACACTAAAAGCACAATTCATACAAGGAAAAAAAAATCAATGAGATTTCATCAAAATTTAAAATGGTTGCTGTTCAAAAGACACTGTTAAGAGAATAAAAAGACTAGCTGCAGAACTGGAGAAAACATTTGCAAATCATTTATATGATAATGGATTTTTATCCAGAATATATAAAGAATTCTCAGTACTAAATAATAAAAAAGCAAATAATTAAAAAATTCCTGACAATACCAAATACTGGTGAGAATACAGAACAACTGGATTACCGGTAGGAAGTTTCTTATTTATACTTATCTTGTGCCTCAACATATTACCTTTGGGAATTTACTTTAGATAAATGAAAATTAATATTCACACAAAAATTTATATTCACAGAAGAATCTCTATTCATAATTGCTAAAACATAGAAATGATCCAAAGTCCTGGCAATCAAAGGATTGGTTTGGCTATAAAGAAACAATAAGTTCCAGTTAGATACAGAAAACTTATTTATATACACAACAAAAGAAAGATGAGCAAAAGTGTCAGTTCCGTTGTCTGATAGGATGCCAACATGATGTAACATGAGTGGCAGGGTAACCTTTTGTTAAAGAGCCAATTTCATGTTGATAAGCAGTTTTATAGTCTCTTAGTCTGTGTTGTACCCTAAGGGCAGGAAGGCAAAAGTCTCACGTCTCATTACCTCCAGAAGGTGATAAGAAACTGTCTCTTAACAGCCTCCTGGGAATATAGGATATAGGGAGATGGGTGGAAAATGACCCTATGGCTATTCTTTACAAGATCCCATGTTCCCATAGTCCAGGAAGATCCCAGGGAATTCTATCAAGATTTAGATGTGCTATAGTCTTTCCCTCATGACTTTTACAGTGATATGCCTCAGAAATCTCACTTCTTGGTATTTACCTTGGAGAATAAAGAACGATGTTAACACAAAAATCTGTACATAAATATTTATAGCAGTTCTACTTCATAATCATATACACTGAAAACATCCTAATGTCTTTCAACACATAGATGAACAAATTGTGATACATGCATTCAATTGCATACTACTCACCTATAAAAGAAAGAATTATTGATATACTCAGTGACTTCACATACTCACTGTGTTATGGATTCTAGATTTGTGTCTTACCAGGTAGAATTTCTTCATTTTTAAAAAAATTTCATCCTTGAGACACCTGGGTGGCTCAGTTGGTTAAGAGCCCTATTCTTGATTTTGACTCAGGTCATGATGTCAGGGTCATGAGATTAAGGCCTGCACCAGGGTGGGCATGGATCCTATTTAGGATTCTCTTTTTCCCTCCTACTGAGCTTCTTCACCTCTCTTTCTAAATAAATAAATATATTTTTTAAAAAAATCCTTATGTTTTCACCAAAATAAAATGTTTGTTTCTTTATTTCATGCTATAGACTATAATCTGGTCCTACAAAATTCATATGTTGAAGACTTAACCCCCAGTGCAACTGTATTTGGAGATAGGGCCTTTCAGGAAATAAACAAACAAGGTTATGTGGTCATAAGAATGGAGTACTAATTCAATAGAACTAGTGTTATTATAAGAAAATGAAAAACGAAACAAAAACCCAGAAGCATGCACTCTCTCTACCTCTCCCCTCACACACAAAGGAAAAGAACAGATGCCAGGAAAGAAAGTCTCATTAGAAATCAACCCTGTCAGCATTTTGATCTTGGACTTCTAGGCTCCAGAACTGTGAGCAAATAGATTTTTGTAATTTAAACCATTCAGGCTATGGTATTTTGCCACACTATCTCTAGCAGACTAATACAATATGAAATTTACTTTTTTGTTATGAGGTGAATATGAGGTGAACCTAATATTTTCTTTTTGCCCAAATGGATAGCCAATTATCTAAACAAATTGTATTAAATATTTTCCCAAATGATCCAAAATGCCACTTATCTTAGATTAAATTCTTATTTTATATGACTCTGATTATTCTCTATTGTTTTCCACAGATCTATTTGTTTATTCCTGTGCCAGTCTTATACTGTTTGAATTATAATGGTTTTTAGACTTAGTTTAATATCTGGTACAACAAGCCTTCACTCATGTTCTGTTTTCAAATTTTCTTAAATAATTTAATGTTGCTCTTAGTTCCATGTATTTAGACAAATGCTATTCAAGGTCCCAGTCTACAAAGAGATACGAAGCTTGCACCACAATGTAAATTGAGCATAGCACTTACACAGCTTACTTTACCTGACAGTTTTCATAGTAAGGCTTTTTCATAAACAAAACAGTGCATTGATTTATATTCTGACACATTCTAATAATGAATTAGGATATAAAAAAAAACAGTTCATATAAATTGCTGATTGGTAGATCACACTGTGTGACATTGGTTTAGACTTTCTTTATCACAGAAAATCTAAAGCCAGGGCACAATATTTCATCTACGAATTTCCTACCATCTTGCTATAGGGCATAAGTCCCTGTCATTCTTGCATTTTTCTCTCCACCATTTTTTTAACTTTCCCAGTCTTCTCAGGCTGAGGTCCAGAGAAGGAGAACTAGGATCTTCTTAAGGGCTTAGGTCATATGTAATCCCAAGTAAAATCTCTATTCCATATCTTACCTACCCACTGGTTGAACTGTTATCTTCTTCCTGAGAAGTGGAAAAACAACTCTGACAAAAATTTGTGTATTCTTCTCTGCTTTATTACTTTTTGTATAAACTCTGAGTCCTTAGAACTCATAAATCTTTTTTTTTTTTTCCTTTCAAGAAATTTTACCTCTCATAATAAAGCCTTGGTGTCCAGACTACTGTTTCAGTTTGTTGACTTAAAAATGCTTTTGTGTGTGTTTTAAATTCCTTAAGTTACTCTCAGCCCCTTAGGGGTGGAAATGTTAAGTATTAGAGCCTGGTGTGAGCTGTACTTTTTCTTGAAGTGATAAAGGGGGGAAAATAATATTATGGAGAAACAGAATCTGGCAAAAATTGGAGCACCTGGGTACTGGGTGGCTCAGTCAGTTAAGCATCCAACTCTTGGTTTCAGCTCAGGTCAAGATCTCATGATCTCAGGGTCATGAGATGGAGCCCCACGTCAGACTCTACACTCAGCAAGGAGTCTTCTTGTCACTCTCCCTCTGCTTCTCCCCCTGCTGCTTCTCTCTCTTGTAAATAAATAAAATCTTTAAAAGAAAAAAAAAAAAGATTCTGGCAAAAACTGACCAGCAAAAAAGCTGAAGTTGTGGGTAAAGAGCCAGAAAATATAAGCACAAATAGGACAAGTTTGTGGCACATGTATATTTTCCCAGCAATTTTCAGAGAGTATATCATAAAGACCAAATATTCTGCACTCAGGGAAGATGAGTCACAGGCGGTCAGACCATACTAGACGTGTCTTCAAGAAAAACTAGACCCTTACAGTTAAAGATAGGGATCCCTAAAGATAGGGATGCCTGGGAGGCTTAGTTGGTTAAGCAACTGCCTTTGACTCGGGTCATGATCCCAGAGTCCTGGAATCGAGTCCTGATTTAGGCTCCCTGCTCAGCAGTGAGTCTGCTTCTCCCTCTTCCTGCAGTTCCCCTTGTACTCTCATACTCTCTTGCTCTGTCTCTCTCTCTCTGGCAAATAAATAAATAAAGTTACAGATATTCAGATTCTATATGTGCTGTGGAATCTCAAATGTGGTACATATTTTAACACCAGTCCATTTTTAATGGCTATTATAAATTGCATAATGAAAAGAAATTTTAAAAAGGCTAGGGAGTATGTTGCTGAGTGAATAGGTCTCACATTTGCTAGGGAAACTGATTTTCTATGAAATTGCTTTTGCATAAAATTAATGAATAGGGAACAAAAGTAGTTCAAGGTGTGACACTGCCGCTTGGACAGTGCTTCATGTATCAGGACTAGCAGGACAGGTATTACATTTCAGTATGCCACATCTACAGCTTCTTTTCTACTTGGGTCTCATCTCCAATAATCATTTGTAATATTTCAGTTATACTATAAACATTTCCTCATCTCAAAGCGTGCTCTTTTTTCCTTCTATTAATGAGGTAATAGTCTTGTATGTCTCCAATTATTACTTCTAGGAATAAAAGTTTATTTCATTTAAATTCTCTCCACATGGATAACTTTTCTATTCCTCAAAAAATGTATATTTAAAAAAGCAGGAGTGAGGTAAACTGGTTTCAAATGCCATTTAGTATTAGGAACTGCCCCAAATAAAGTTGGGGGGTCAGATTTAATGCCACATATAATAATTCTCTATAAGGTTCAAATTGTTGTTGTTTTTGTTGTTGTTTTTAGAGCACAGATTTGAATTTATTTTAAGGTTTTATTTTCTTATTTGACAGAGAGAGAGACAATGAGAGGGGGAACACAAGCAGGGGAAGTGGGAGAGGAAGAAAATGGCTCCATGCTGAACAGGGAGCCTGATGTGGGGGTTGATCCTAGGACTCTGGGATCAAGACCTAAGCCAAAGGCAGACGCTTAACCATTTAACTGACTGAGCCACCCAGGTACCCCTAATTTGAAATCTTTTAACTTTATATATGAATCACTATTATTTCTTTTTTTAATTCTTGGTATATAAAATTGCCTGTCTTTTTCTCTCCCATGTGTAATATCATTGTAATTATAATTTCATTTGAGTTTACCTGCATGAATCTTTCTATTCTATTTATTCCTACCATTCTTTCTTCTGTTTCTTTCTTATTTTGCCACAAACACCTAATGCAATATCAGTTCAGCATTTACCTAACAATAATACTAAGAATAATGAAAGCCAATATTTACTAAAGGCTTATAAAACTGCTTGTCCTTATGTTATGCATTTGATAAACTTATATAAATTATTTCATTCATTTTCACAATAATCCTATAATAAAGATACCATCTCCATTTGTAAGGAAACTGAGGCTAAGGGTTTGAATAGTTTCGTCAAGATCCTAAGTAGCTTGAAGTGGAAGAGTCAGGATATGAACTGAGGTCTATCTGAGTATAGAGTTAATGTTATTAGAAATGAAAATTACCCTTTGTGTGTAAAAGCAATGTTTATTTCCTGTAAAACTTTTTTATTATCCAAGATGTTCTTTAAGGATGATTTTTTAAAATTAAAGTTCAAAATAAAATAACACATTTGCATTCATGGAGGATGAATTAACAGAAGGCAGGTGCTTTTACTAAATTGTTATTTCCTATTATTAAACTGTTACTTCCTATTGCAGTTCTCCTAGCTTCTGTGTTTTCATGTATTCTTCTCTGCATTTCTGCTACTTCTAAGGAATATAATTGGAATTCTTCTTTCAAATTGAAAAATACTCTAAATATAGGACTTTCAACTAAGATATGGGTAGAGGAACATGCAGAAAATTTACTCCCATAACCCTAGAAAAAATTACCAGGAAACGATTAGCAATATGTGAGAGTTTTGAGAATCATATATATTACATAATCTGAGATGAAATTAAATAATCCTCTATACTGAAAAGAGGGAATTCGGGAAAATGATCCATTCCCTCTCTTGCAGCAGCCTGGAAAAAAATCAGATTCAATGTAGGTCATGAAAAAGTTTAAAACTCAGAACCAGGGATGGCGCTTTGGAGAAGCAAACAAACAAGCAAACAAACCAAAACTTTGCTGTCTGAATATAGGAGCAGCCACATCCTAGTTTTCACAGATCAGCAGAAGAATAGAACAAGTTTCAAAAATTGTTGGTAAAGAGAGGCATATTTAATAACTGGGGGCACAGAATCTCTCAGTTTTCCGTGCAATTATATACATAGCATTTGGTAGAAAATTATTTAGTATTTTTTTATTTAAAAAATTTATTAAAATCTCTAGTTAGGTAGTCTCAGAAGTTATGAGAAAGGAGAAGTATATTACAGGGTAAAATTCCATGAAATTAAATCTTTGGGGAATTTTGACTTATGTTTCAGGTTTACAATGAACAAGTATTATTTTGAAATTGAAAATAAATCAACAAAAAATATTTGCAAGAAGTTTGCAATTTAGATCCCTCTTAGCATCTAAATGTCATTACAGATGACATTATACAGCAAAACTCTTCCTCCTAGAGGGTAAATACTATTGGACCAATTCTTTCCTTTTTTTAAGCTTTATTTTAATTCCAGTTAGTTAACATAAGTGTTGTATTAGTTTCAGGTGTACAATATAGTGATTCAACACTTCCGTACAACACCCACTGCTCATCACAATAAATGCCCTCCTTAATCCCCATCATCTATTTAACCCAGCCCCCACTGTCCTCTCTTGTAACCATCAGATTGTTCTCTACAGTTAAGTCTGTTTCTGGGGCGCCTGGGTGGCAGCTCAGTGGGTTAAAGCCTATGCCTTCAGCTCAGGTCATGATCTCAGGGTCCTGGGATTGAGCCCTGCATTAGGCTCTCTGCTTGTCAGGGAGCCTGCTTCCTCCTCTCTCTCTGCTTGCCTCTCTGCCTACTTATGATCTCTCTCTGTCAAATAAATAAAATCTTAAAAAAAAAAAAAGAGTCTGTTTCTTTCTCTTATTTTTTTTTCTTTCCACTTTGCTCCTTTGCTTTGTTTCTTAATTCCACAATGTTCTCACTCACACTTGCTTCTCTGTAAGTCGTTATTCTCCTGACATGGTTTTAATTTCCTCCCCAGGGAGCAAGTATATCACAAGATGTTGGAAAATCAAAAATTTTCTCTTAAACTTAGAAAATAAATGTGTTAAATTGGATTTAATAATAAACAAGGAATGGAGAATCTTTCTGAAGGTAGCCAGCCATACTACTACTACCACTACTAAAATGAAATAAAATCTCAACTTGAAGTTGCTCTTAAATATAGTCTCCCTACTAACCAAACACCAAATATGGGCTTACAATGGAGTACTACCGATTTTATTCCATGATTCCAATGGTAATTGGTATTAAGAATGAATGAAATAGGGCACAGACAGGATAAACGGTAGCAGAATTTCAGAAAAGAATGAGGGAAGAACTGACTAATAATTAAAATAGCTATGCTACAAATAAATTGCCTGTCAGAAGTTAACAAAACATCCCAAGGCTAGTATAAAAATCAGCCACATGCAAACATATTCAATATATGACAAGTAATTTTAAGGTTTAGAGCAAGAGTGATTGATCACCAAATCTAATAACTGACATACAGTGGAAGCTCTTTCTTGGGGGAATACTGTGTGTCCTTAAGAGGAAGAGAACATCTTCTGAGACTTGTAGTTGGTGGTCAAATTTTCAAATCTTCAAATATACCAATGGTATAGCTATTATACTGTAAGTAAGAGAATATCAATTTTAATTTTTGAGTGTAAAACCAAGAAATTCTTATAAGCTTAGCTCTCTGAAGAAGCACCCTAATATCTTAATTTTTTTCAGCAGTGATATAATCAGTACAGATGTTGAAATATTCAAGACCTGTGGTATCAGAACAGCCCAAAGAAATAGGAATTAATTGCGGTGTATTTCAAAGAGAAATCATATAGAGGGATCATACCAATTGATTCTGTACAGAAAAAATATAAACAAAATGAACTATTTTAAAGGATAGAATGTTCCCTGAAGTAGATATTAATGCTATATAATAGGTTTTTATTAAAGTTTATTATTTCACTCAATTTAAAATTTAAAAGAAAAGTTAATGAAAACTTAGATCCAATGCACAAATGGTGGTTACATCCATTCACTCTCCAACAATTTTTTTATTAAAAACTGTTTGTGCCAGATATTGTGTGAACGTAAATTACTGGAAACTATGCAAACATATCAAGGAAGTTTCAGTCAGTGTGATAGATTTGGGAAATTTGAGACCTAAAAGATAAGCAGAAGTTAGAAGGAGGTGAAGAAGGAATATTTGAGACAAATAGTACAGAATTAATAAAGATCCTAAGGTAGGAGAATTTGTAATGTTTTAAGAAAGTAAATGACTTTTTAGTTGGAACTCAGAGAACAAAGGTGAGGGTGGCATAAGAAAAGTATGGAATTAAATAGGATACCAGACCATGAAATTCCTTATAAATTATGTTAAATTTGTTTTCTCCACCCCAGAACAACAGTAAGTCATTAAATGATATTAAGCAGTAGATGCAGAGGGTACAGAAGAAGAGTAGGACTGAGGTCCATTTAGATGAAATTTGTATTTTGGAAAGAACACTGTGCTATGGACAATACAATAGAAATAGACAAAAGTAAACATAGGTACACCAGTTGGGAGTTATACTTAAAATTTAAGTGAGGGATAATGGAAGCTTTAACTTGGCTTATACAGAAAATTAAGAGAAGTGAACATAACAGAGAGACATTTGGGAACCAATAAAATCTGGTAATGGATTTGAAACAAGGATAGCAAGGAAGAGGGGTAAGGCTGTGGATAGCACGGTGATTTGGAATGAAAGACCATGAGTTTAATTTGGACATGTTAAGTTGAAAATACCTTTGAAATACTCAAGTGGAAACATCATCAAGGCAATTTAGTGCTTAAGTCTGAGGCACAAAGAAGAGGGCTTTAGAGATACAGATTTTTGAATAAACTGCATTTAAATAGTGATTAAAATAAAAAAATGTGAATAAATTACCTTATTCATCTAAAAGATAAGGGAAAAGGATTTGGAGAAGAGAACATTGCACCTTGGAGGACACCTAAAGAATTGAGAAGAAAATGACTTTGTAAAGGAATGTGGAAGGGAAGTTCCAGAGAAACATAAAGCCAACTAGGAGAGTGTGGGTATATGGAAGCCCAGAAGAACAAATGTGGCAAGGGAAAAGTGGTCTACACTGTAGAAAGCTAAGAAACCACGTAAGTTTAAGACTGAGCTGTATGGGGCGCCTGAGTGGCTCAGTGGGTTAAGCTGCTGCCTTCAGCTCGGGTCATGATCTCAGGGTCCTGGGATTGAGTCCCACATCGGGCTCTCTGCTCAGCAGGGAGCCTGCTTCCCTCTCTCTCTCTCTCTCTGCCTGCCTCTCCGTCTACTTGTGATTTCTCTCTGTCAAATAAATAAATAAATAAAATCTTAAAAAAAAAAAAAAAGACTGAGCTGTATGCATCGGCTCTAGTAATATTTAAATCATTGTTGAGCTCTTTAAAAAGAGCTGTTTTTTTTTTCATTTCAAAATCTTTATATTTATTTTCATAATCTGCTTTTTTTTTTAAATTTTTTATTTTTTATAAACATATATTTTTATCCCCAGGGGTACAGGTCTGTGAATCACCAGGTTTACACACTTCACAGCACTCACCAAAGCACATACCCTCCCCAATGTCCATAATCCCACCCCCTTCTCCCAATCCCCCTCCCCCCAGAAACCCTCAGTTTGTTTTGTGAGATTAAGAGTCACTTATGGTTTGTCTCCCTCCCAATCCCATCTTGTTTCATTTATTCTTCTTCTACCCACTTAAGCCTCCATGTTGCATCACCACTTCCTCATATCAGGGAGATCATATGATAGTTGTCTTTCTCTGCTTGACTTATTTCGCTAAGCATGATACGCTCTAGTTCCATCCATGTTGTCGCAAATGGCAAGATTTCATTTCTTTTGATGGCTGCATAGTATTCCATTGTGTATATATACCACATCTTCTTGATCCATTCATCTGTTGATGGACATCTAGGTTCTTTCCATAGTTTGGCTATTGTGGACATTGCTGCTATAAACATTCGGGTGCACGTGCCCCTTTGGATCACTACGTTTGTATCTTTAGGGTAAATACCCAGTAGTGCAATTGCTAGGTCATAGGGCAGTTCTATTTTCAACATTTTGAGGAACCTCCATGCTGTTTTCTAGAGTGGCTGCACCAGCTTGCATTCCCACCAACACTGTAGGAGGGTTCCCCTTTCTCCGCATCCTCGCCAACATCTGTCATTTCCTGACTTGTTGATTTTAGCCATTCTGACTGGTGTGAGGTGATATCGCATTGTGGTTTTGATTTGTATTTCCCTGATGCCGAGTGATATGGAGCACTTTTTCATGTGTCTGTTGGCCATCTGGATGTCTTCTTTGCAGAAATGTCTGTTCATGTCCTCTGCCCATTTCTTGATTGGATTATTTGTTCCTTGGGTGTTGAGTTTGCTAAGTTCTTTATAGATTCTGGACACTAGTTCTTTATCTGATATGTCATTTGCAAATATCTTCTCCGTAGAAATTTTTATGAACTCTAAACACAAGTCCTTTGTCATATATATGTATCCCAAATATTTACTTTCACTCAATACCACTTAATTCTTATTGAACTGAAGTTCATAATTTCACTCCTTTAAGTTTTAATTTAAATAAAGTTAAATTATTATTTCTTGTCTTACTGTTATTCTTCTTATATCCCGTTTAATTGATCTATGTCTAACATATGATTATGAAGATTGTTTCTTACATTATCTTATTGAAAAATTATTTTTTGGGCACCTGGGTGGCTCAGTGGGTTGGGCTTCTGCCTTCGGCTTGGGTCATGATCTCAGGGTTCTGGGTTTGAGCCCCACATCGGGCTCTCTGCTCAGCAGGGAGCCTGCTTCCTCCTCTCTCTCTCTCTGCCTGCCGCTCTGCCTACTTGTGATCTCCGTCTGTCAGATAAATAAATAAAATCTTTAAAAAAAAAAGAAAAATTATTTTTTAAGTCTAAAATTCATCTGTAATTGATTTTTATATGTGGTGTGAGGTATCACACAGACATCCAGTAGTTAATATTTCTTTTTATATTCTTCTACATTGATTTGAAATTGAAAATATCTATCCTCATCAAGCAACTAGATTCAGCTTCCCTTACAATTACTTCAATTCTTCATTTACTCAAGCATTACTTTGGAAACTTTCTTTGTGCCAGCTGTACTTTTAGGCATTAGAAAAAAAAATCAATTGAAAGACAATAATCTTTTCTGCCTTCACTGGCATTGGGACAGAGCCAATAGCAAATAAATAAATATAGCATATTACATGGTGATAAGTGTAGAAGATAAAAAACATAAATGGAGTTTAGGAAGAATTGGGTAGAACATAGATCTTAACATTAGAGGAGCCGATAATGACTTCTCTGACTTGGTGACATATGGGTAGAGACCAGAAGGACAAGAAGGAAGGAGCCATGAAGAGCACTGGAAGAGAAGCATCAGAGGGTGGGGAATCATGACAAAAAAGTTCTGAAACAGAAGATTGCTGTCTTTCAAAAAAGAAAAAGAGAAGAGAGAAGAGAGAGAGAGAGAGAGAGAAAGCAAGCAAGCAAGCAAGCAAGCAGGCCAATGTGGAAGAAGAGGAGAAAACAGGCTGGAGAATATGAGATAGAAAGGCAAAGGAGCAGTGGAAAACAGACCAAGTAGGGCCTTTGGCTTTTATTCTGGACAATTTGAAAGGTGGTATAAGATTTGAGCAGTAGAATGATATTATCTGACTTGGAGTTTAATAGAATAACTCTGGATCCAGAATTGAAAGTGGACTAGTACAGGAACTAGCATTGAAAATGGAGGGTAAGGATGAAAACAAGTAATAAATTCCAATATCTGTACTGTGCATTGCAGGCTAATGCAATGGTGCTGTGAGATACAGGTGGTATTAAAAACTGGAAGGATTCCATATAGCTGATATATTTTCAGTATATGTTCAGGCTTTGCTGATGAATTAGATATGGAGAATGAAGAAAAAAAAAGAGAGAGAGAGAGAGAGAGAGAGAGAATGGGAGAGAGAGAAAGACAAGTCCAAGATAACTGCCAGTTTTGGGCAGAAGCAACTGGAAAAGAGACCTTTGCTAAGATGGGGAAAAATGGAAAAGTTTATGAATAGCTAAATTATTTAGAAAACCCACAAAACACAATATTACCTATCAAAATAACTGATCTATTTACTAAGTCTACCCATTAAACAAAAAACACACACACACACAACTTTTTTCACCGAAAGCATCAAGAAAACAGGCTCATGCTCCTTCTTGTTTTCTAAATTACTTCAACTAGTAGGAAAAAAACTCTTGCCTCAGTGAAAGAAACACAATTTAGAATATCTGTTTCTTAATACATATGAAAGAAAAGATCACGTTGTATCTCAAAGGCCTTTTTTTTTTAACCTTTCTAGTTAGTACAATAAAGAATCAATTACCTTAATTTCAGAATTCTGATGAAGCACTGGCTCATAAAAATGGCAGGATACTCTCAAACACTCAATTAAGAAAGAACGGAAACTATTGAGTCCTTCCTTGTAACTAGAAGTTACTGGTTATCAGTTACTAGAAAACCTGAAAATCACTTTGAGTGTGAAAGACCTAGAGCTAATACATTTAGAGACCTTTATCAATATTCATGAATACAACACAAAGCCTTAATGCAACTAGGGCGAAGATAATGATGTAATGAATGATAGATTAGGTGGGTAGAAAATGCAATCACTGCTCAAGCCAAAGTTTTCATAGCCAAAGTAGTTTCTCATTCCCAGTAAACTTTCAGCAATACTTCCTAACCCCTTCTAATTTAAGAAAATGTATTAACTTTAAAAGATAGGTTTAAAAAAAAATGGGAAGGTACATCAGATTTGGGATCCTGCTTACATATATAAACCTTAGAATTTCACAAGAGCTTTCCAGGACGACTTGTACAATTCATGGGTCAAATAATAACTTGTATATTGCTCTGCCCTGAATTATTATGGAAACTGAAGCCAGTGACGTATGCTAAGAAGATGTCAAGATAACATGTTTGCTGCCTCCAGCTCTATATAAAAATAGCAAGTAACATTTGCATGGTGTATTACAGTTTACAAAGTGCTGCCACATACTTTCGCTCACTTGATTTTTCATCATAGATTCAAAGATGCACTCTAAATAACAATCGTTACCACCAGGAAAACGTAAGCACTAGCGGAGCACACAAATGTAAGACCAGTTCTACATTTCATTTGGTATTTAGGTAAGAATTGCTGAGTATTTGCAGCAGCTATTAGTAGACAACTGGTTTTGGAGCTCCATACATACCTTGAGTCCAAGCAATATGCTCTCCCCTATATCAAGCCATCTTCCCCTTTGTCATTGGAAGAATCCTTTCTTTGTAAAACACAGCTGTGTGGTCATGATATAACATATGGAATATTTAAAACATTCCTTCTCTTGCATTCTTTTCTTGAACTTATACTTAAAATCTTAGCTCCTCTGTAGGCATGTAAATTAAGTGGATGGTGTTCAACTTGATCTTCATGTCTGATTTTGAGTATTTTTCTACTCTTCACCTAATTCTATCCTCCAAATATCTAGAAACACCACTACTCCCAATCTGGTCTTCCTCCAGTTCTTCTAAACAAAGCTTTATGAATTTGATCTCCTACTTACAATGTCATTCACCCCTTCCTTCCAATCTTCAATCTATGTTTTTGGTGCTGTTCCCCAACTCCTGTCCCCAGATTCAAAACAGTTTTAAAAACGTACAAAATAAAATGGTGTATCATGGAAATTCTTTTTACCCATAACATGTTAAACTTGTCCACCAGTGAAAGAGGGATTCTGATGATGAAATCTATTATCAAAGGAGATACATTTGGCAATTTACACATATGCACTGTTTTTTAATAAGTGGACATACTGGCAATATTTTCTGGGAGTCAGAAGTAGCAAAAAGAAAGCAATGCATAGAACTTATTAAATGTCAGGGTCTGGGGGCACCTGGGTGGCTCAGTAGGTTATTTAAGCCTCTGCCTTTGGCTCAGGTCATGATGTCAGGGTCCTGGGATTGAGCCCCACATTGGGCTCTCTGCTCAGTAGGGAGCCTCCTTTCCCCTCTTTCTCTGCCTGCCTCCTCTCTGCCTACTTGTGATCTCTCTCTGTCAAATAAATAAATAAAATCTTAAAAAAAAATCCAGCATCTGTAGTAAATAAATATCAAGGCACCTAATTTCTATAAGTATCTCAGGTAAGTATTATTTCCATTTAACAAACCAGGAAACACAGGCTCTGAGCTCTAGATTTAATTGAAAGTAACCACAGTTATGCAGTTGTATCAGTAATAGATTAAAAAAAAAATGTTTCCTACAGATCTCGTCCATCAGATCACAAAGCTTATGTTCCTTCTTATACAATAACAACCATAACAAGAACAAAATACATATTTATGTAATATACTCAGTTTCTTAGTGCTGCCATAACAAAGTGCCACAAATTGCTGACACAAAATTTTAGGTAACAAAGTACCTAAATTTATGTTGTTGAGAGTATTCTAAACAACAGAGATTTATTTGCTCACAATTCTGGAGGTTAAGAGCCCAAGACCAAGGTGCTGGGAAGTTTGGTTTCTCCTAAGGCCTTTCTCTTAGGCTCGCAGACAGCTACCTTCTCACTGTCCTCAGAGGGCCTTCCTATGTGCCTCCCTGCTGTCTTTTCCTGTCCTTATAAATATGTGAATCCTACTGGAATAGGGCCTCACCCTTATAGCCTCATTTAACCTTACTTAATTCACTAAAGTTCCTATCTCTAAATAGTCACATTAGGAATTAGAGCGTCAAGGTATAAATTTGGGGAGAACACATTTCAGCCCATAATATAAACTTTTCTTTTTCATTTAACATAAATGCTGTACAGTATCTCCCAGCAATGTGCATACGTTCAAAAGTCTGATTACCTAATTTAATGAATAGAATGAAAAAGAGAAAATTGACATGATACTAGCCATGGTTAACATGAAGATACATTAACATTAAGGCATATTTAGAAAGTAGGAATGGAGAAGCTGCTTTCTAATTTTTCTTCCATTGGAGTGGGATGGCATAATCAAGTTAACGCAGTATAGTGACAAATTTAACATTACCTTAGTTTCTGGTGTGTACCAGGTGCTATACTATACCTGGGAGGCAGAGATGCTAACCTTTGGTCCTTCAACCCCAAAAACATTCTCATTAAATTGCTTCTTACTAGGAAGCAGTCAGAAGGCTCCTGACAGGGCAGGATGAGGGGCAGATCTAGCTTGTGTAGGGCTAGAGATGATATAATTTTGTGGGAACTTTAGGAAGAATATGAAATTAGGAATAGAGATTGAGATGTAATATGAATGTTTATTTATAATGAGGAAAACTAAAACAGTAAGTTAGAGATATTAGAAGCTGACAGCCATAAATATCACAATACTGAAGAAAGACTACAACTTCCACACAGATTTCTATAATATAGTTTTATTACATTTGTGACTTTTATTTTTGACTCTTCTATCAACAATGATTTCTCAACATTTTTGATTGGAAGAATTAAAATATAATTGAGTCTTTTCTCCAACACAGTTGGTTAGAATTTTTTATTGTTTTTATTTTTATTATTTATGTGTATCTTCATTAGAATTGACTAAATAAGGAAATATTTATTGATTTTATTATTTATTATTATATTTTATACTTTTTTGGAGATTTTTATTTATTTATTTGAGAGAGAGACAGAGCACAGAGGGAGAGGGAGAGGGAGAAAGCAGACTCCCCTCTGAGCACTCAGAAAGCTTGATGCAGGGCTCGATCCCAGGACCCTGAAATCATGACTCAAGCTGAAGGCAGATGCTTAACTACCTGTATCATACTTTCAAAAAATACATTTCAGCTTCCTATTTTATAATTGGTAAAACATAAAACCTCTAGAAAATTTCTTCATGAATAAGCTATAAGATCAGAACATTTAAAGTTTTCTTCAATGATTAATCTTAAGTACTCTTAGAATTAATCATTTTCTAGCTAGTTTAAACATAAATGCCTCATTAGAGTTACATATTTTGCTTTATGCTATTTCACTGACTTTAGTGTTTTGTGTCAAATTAGCAAGAAATATTTTTCTAATATCTTCATAGGTCATGTTATCATTGATCAGGTTATCAAACAATTAAAAAAATGCATTCTCTGTTTCTCCAAATATTTAGCTCTTTCTCTAAATAAATCACTACTTTTCAAAAAGTTTTATGTAAATTCCCATTATCTAACATAGAGTGTAATTAGTTTCAGCTGAAAAATATAGTGATTTAACATTTCATACAACATTCAGTGCTCATCACAGCAAATGCACTCCTTAACCTTATTACCTATTTCCCGATCCCCTGCTCCCCTCTAGTGACCATCAATTTGTTTTCTATAGTTGAGTCTGTTTCTTGTTTTGCTTCCTTCTAATCTCATATTTTATTACAACTATCTTATAGATATCAAAATAGTTTTTTTTTAATTTCATTACCCATCTATATGAATTCAAACATATTCCATGAATTTATTCCATGAGTAATTCTGAAGATTTATTTTCACTTACTTCACCCTTATCTGCCCTGGCCCTATAGAAAGGGATGAAATGTAATTATTCCCAGATCATTGGGTGATCACTGGGTGCCTGCCTGGCTTTCTATTCCATGGTCACTTAGTCATAAAGTCATCATTGGTATACATTTAGTGTGCTGGATTGCCCAGATAGATATTCAATTCAAGTTTAAGTTCTACCAGTTTTTGTCATGATTTCCTATAACAATCTCCTTGAAATCTGCTTTTCCTGATATCTACAATAAAAAAGATTAAACTAAACCATAGTATATTACTTGCGTTCAAAGCTAGGTGTTTGTAAAAATTAGAAATCCAGTAAGAATTAAGTGGCCAAAAAACTAGAAATTTTTTATTCACCTTTATCTTAGTCCAAGGTGAGTGTTCTAAGTTGGCAGGCAAATCTACCCAGGTTCATTCTTCTATGCTGTAACTGCAACCCTAGGTATAAGTGTGCTCTGCATTATCACTGTTATGTTCTCTTGGATTTCAGCTGGTGGAAAAAAAAAGAATCAGAAGAGGCATATCCTCAGTGTGAAGACCTAGGTCAGTAAATGGCACCCATCCTTCTTCTTCTTCTTCTTTTTCTTTTTCTTTTTTTAAGATTTTTTTTTTTAAGATTTTAAAATCTTAAAGGCAGACAAGAAGCAGGCTCCCTGCTAAGCAAGGATTTCCCCCCACTCCCCACCATGCAGGACTTGATCCCAGGACCCAGGATCATGACTTGAGTCAAAGGCAGACACTTAACTGACTGAGTCACCTAGGCATCTTGGCACCCATCCTTCTGATTACATTTCATTGGTAAGAACTTACACGCAAAGCCACACCTAGATTCAAACAGGGCTAAGAGAAATAGTATGGCTGAATTAACATTGCTTGAACAAAATACCATTTCTATGGCTGGAGGGATATTGGATTTTGGTGAATGGTGAACCATACCTGCATTAATCCCTAAATTGCCTTCAGTTGTGAAATTATACCTCACACTGATTAACTTATTTCATATTTTTGTGAAAAGCACATCTAAAATTTGGATAAATTCAGCACTTTGTAAAGTGTCATATTCTTTCGAATAGTTACTGCATCTGTGTTGGTCCAAAGCCCCCTAAATATTAAAAACAGGAACTGTCATTGTTATATACCTTCCCCAAGTTTGATGTGGAAGAATGACAGTGTGAATCATATACTTATTTATCAGATTTAGGCAAAGTTTCTCAGAAAGTGTACTTTATAGTGTTTCTAGAGACAGTTGTTATTGTCATTTCTGTTATGTTAGGACCATGCTGTAATAGTCTTTAGGAAGATATAAGAGTCTTTAATGTTCTACTCTTTTCAACTGTGATAATTTGCATTATACTATTTAAACCACATTTCTATCTCCAATATTCAACTCTCTATTAAAAAAAATAAGTTTATATGTGGCACATATGACACCTTCTCTCTCTAAAGCATGAGAAGATCAAGAGAAATGAGAACTATCTGCTAATTATACTGAGATCCTTTTTAAGAATTACATATTTCTAGTGTAATGGATTCAAGCATACACAACTATTCTTTTGGTAAAACTCACATGCAAGATAGAGTTTAATTTTGTTCCAAATCAATTTATCACAAGTTGAGGGCAACTGGAATTCATTTTAACTAAATAACATAATTTAAGTTTACTATTACCTATGCACTTCGATCATAATAACATGTCCAGAACACAGTAAAAACTATGTTATATTTATGAACCTCTATCCTAAATTTCCTCCAAGATGAGTGGAATCTTTAGAACCACCATAGAAAATGATGTCATGATTTTCATGTCACTTTTACCAAATGTTTTGTTTCTGTCATTTTATTCAATTTTGAAGCAGTAAAAAGAACTCTATTTTTATAGTGTATCAAGAAAACAAAAATAAAACTTTTTTTAAAGACTTATTTAATTTTAGAGTGAGAAAGAGAGAGAGGTGGGGGGAGGGCAGAGGGATAGAATCTCAAGCTGACTTCCTGCTTAGTACATAGCCTGTTCTCACAACCCCGAGATCGTGACCTGAGCTGAAATCAAGAGTCAGATGCTTTACCGACTTAGCCACCCAGATGCCCGACAAAAATAAAATTCTTAAATGTATCTCCAATGGTTAAGAGGGGAGTTGACAATTTGAACATATTTTAGAGTGGCTGTCCAATCCTGTGATTAAGTTACTCCAAGTTATTGTAACCATAAAGCAGTAGTTCCCAAAGTATAGCCCTAAATCAGAAACATTAACATCACGTGGGAACCTGTTAGAAATACAAATTTTCAGACCTCAGCCCAGATTTATTAAATTAGAAACTCTAGGAATAGGTCTCAGCAATCAGTGTTTTTCAATAAGCTCATGCATCCCTTATTCATGTGGGTGGTTCTAATGCCCAATAAGCTTTGAAAAACGTATGTCCAATAGATTCCATAGTTGAAGTCCATTTAAAACTCTGGGAAGAGACTTATACATAAACAATTCTAAATATGCTTTTTGTTTAAAACTTTCATTGCATGCACAGATATCGCAAATCTAAACTACTACTTTCTATCCTTAAGTAGGTATATGCAAGAAAAACAAAATAATTCAAAACCAATATTTGTGATTATTATTTTTCATCAAGAGGGACCAAGCCAATGATTGTCAACCACTAAATGCCATTATCACTATAAGCATCAATTTCATTAACTGGTCTTCCAGCCTTGATTTCAGTTCAGGTTACTATCTCAGGGCTATGAGATCAAGCCCTTTGTTGGGTTCTGTGCTGAACATGGAACCTGCTTAAGATTCTCTCTCTCCCTCTCTTTCTCTCTCTCCTTCTGCCCCTCCCACAACTCCCACATGTATAAACACACACTGCCTCTAAAAAAATTAGAAGGGCATGTGTGCTGATGAGCACTAGGTGTTATATGCAACTAATGGATCATTGAACACTACATCAAAAACTAATGATGGACTGATTATATGTTTGCTAATTGGAACATAATAAAAAAAAGGGATTTTTCTGTATGATAAATTACAAAATATGCTCAATTATATAAGTTCCCTATGATATTTTCAAATTTAATGCCAACTTTATAGAGATACTAAACATTCTTTTTGTGGTTTTGTGGGTTTTCTTTTTATCATTTTACTTACTGGATATTGATAAATCCAGGACCATAGACATGGAAGATAAAGCAATCATGTGACAAGATCAAATAAAATTGTATGTTTTATTAAATAAATAAATAAATAATAAAATTAGATGAAATATAAACATTCCTAATTTCTAAATTGACTTCTATAATTAACAACTTGCCTATTTTTATGTTTATGTTGAACAACTTGTCTAATTTTTCTATTCTGATTTACAGTATTTTTCAACAGTGAACTCCAGGTTTCCAGTGAAAGGTCATAGTTGCCAACACAGTTGATCTGTAAGGTATATTTAAAATATATTTTACAATGTGCATATAAAGGAGTATAATGTAATTAAACAGAAATGTCACAAGAAGTCATTATCTGAACTGCTGACATTTGGTGTGATGTTTTCAGGATCAAGGCCTCAACCTTATGTTATAAGACTTCTGAATTATAAGTACCTATCCTTATAACATAAGCTATTTTTTTCTTTAGAAAAGATACATAAATTCCTTTTAACTAAAGTAAACAAAACAAAACAAAAAACAAAAACAGGGCGCCTGGGTGGCTCAGTTGGTTAAGCAACTGCCTTCAGCTCAGGTAATGGTCCCGGAGTCCCGGGATCGAGTCCCGCATCAGGCTCCCAGCTCCATGGGGAGTCTGCTTCTCCCTCTGACCTTCTCGCCTCTCATGCTCTCTCTCACTGTCTCTCTCTCAAATAAATAAATAAAATCTTTAAAAAAAAACAAAAACAAACAAACAAACAAAAAAACAAAAACAAATACAAGCAGAAAAGCAGTTTGGACAAATACTTACAGACTGAAAAAAATTTCTTAAAAACTGCTAAAGTTAATGTTAAAGCAGAAAAAAGAAAACAAAAACAAGTAGCTATATCAACAGGAATATTGTTTAATGACATTACTGCCCTTGGAACAGTTGTAGGTACAGAGATTGAAAATTCTAGGCAAATTGGCTATTGGTTTTTTATTTGTTCATTTTCTTTTATTTTTACTTTGTATGTTTTTTTTTTTTTTTAAGTAGGCTCCACACCTAGTGTGGAGCCCAATGCTGGACTTGAACTCAACACCCTGAGATCAAGACCAGAGTTAAGATCATGAGTCATATGTTTAATGAATGGAGCCACACAGATACCCCCTATTTTTCTTTTTTAAGCAACTTTTTTGAGATACAGTTCACATACTTATGTTAATCACTGATTTAAAGTATACAACTTACAGAATAAGGATTATAGCTAATGATATGATATTAGTAGCTGCTCATTATAAAATAGGACCAAGGTCTACATTGGACATAGCAGATTAGTAAATGACAGGAAATGTGATAAAAGAGACAAACTTGAAGCAGAACTGGGTAAGAAACTTTTATCTTAGCCATTCTTGGATCAAGATTCCATCAATGTCATATCCATTTACTCGACAAATATTTATTGAATGTTTGCAATGAGCTAGTCATTGTTATTGGTGAAGAGATTCTTTATAATCTGGGAAAATCACCAAACATTCAGTGTCTGGTATAAGGGGTGTGTGTGTGTGTGTGTGTGTGTGCGCACAACAACTTCTGGAGGCAGATAGCTAAATAAGGATCTATTCTTAAGTGTGCAATCCCTTATAATTATCCTAAAGTGATTATTTCTTACCAAACTTCCTAGTTTACATATATTTTCCCTGACCAGAAAAAGAATCAATGTTGTCATATTACAATGTAAAAATAACAAGGTTGCCTAAGTGAGACTGTACCCAATGATATTTTGAACCATGATGAAGAAACATGAAGGACAAAGCTAGATGTAACTCCATTTGGAGTGAGCTACTAAACTCTCACATGTGATATTATTTAAAAATAAACAGAGTCCAGGGGTGCTTGGGTGGCTCAGTGGGTTAAGCCTCTGCCTTTCTCTCAAGTCATGATCCCAGGGTCCTGGGATTGAGCCCCACTTCGGGCTCTCTGCTCAGCGGGGAGCCTGCTTCCCCCCCGCCTCTCTGCCTGCCTCTCTGCCTACTTGTGATCTTTCTCTGTCAAATAAATAAATAAAATCTTTTAAAAAATAAATAAACAAAGTCCCATCTTTGCCGAAGTCACTAGCTATTTTAGGATTGTCCTCAGAATTACTGAACCAGACTCTATAGTTACACATAGCACTGGAGTTTCATTGTCAATTATCAACTGAGTAGGAGTATAATCATGAGACAAGAGGAGAGTAATTGAGGAGGCACTCTCTAGATGTGGCTAAAGAGAAACATTCCATTTTCTCTCTTATGTTAGAGATTGCAAAACATTTTCTATCTAGAACAGAAAGCAGTGGTGGTGAGAAAAGCAGCACCACATCTCCTGAGGCCAGAGGTAAACAGTGGTATCATCATGGAGAAACAGGAGTAACAGAATCAAAGGCTTTACAGCATTATGTAATGGTAGAGCAATTTGAAAATTTCAAGAAATGGCTGAGAGTAATCTAAAGAAAATATTAGATTTTTTTAAAAAATAGGCTTTTTAAAAGTTTAGTAATTATGAACTTATTAAAAATAACTTTGTGTTATACAACCTAGAAGAAATGTATAATCTAAGAAGTAAGTCTCTCAGAAACTGCTTCCTTTGCCCCTACCAGAAAGGAAATATTGATTTTTTTAAATAACTGATTTTAGTAGATAGCTCTAAAATGCATTTTTTTAAATTTATTTATTTATTTTAGAGGGAGAGATCACAAGCAGGCAGAGAGGCAGGCAGAGAGAGAGAGGAGGAAGCAGAGAGAGAGTGGAAGAGAGTCCTATGTGGGGCTCGATCCCAGGACCCCAAGCCCATGACCCAAGCTGAAGGCAGAGGCTTAACCCACTGAGCCACCACCGCTCCCCCTAAAATGCATTTTTATTTAAACATTTAATGACTTTTCATTTTTGGGCTATTCAAATGAGAGACTCTGTTGTGAATAATAATATAAATAAATAGTGAATAATACGTTTTCATATGTCCATTTCTGCTAGGACTTATATACATTCAGTTTTTCAAGCAGTGTGCATTTCTTTGTCCTTCTGTATTATATGAATAGGTAGAAGTGTAACAAATACAACAAAGATGAAATATTTAGCTATTTGTTGCTTTTATGTAAAATCTTATTGTTATCAATATATAATTTCAATACAATTATAGCCATGACAAATCAAGCTTGGTTTTCTCACCTATAAAATAGAAACAATGGTTTTACTTGCTTTACATATCTTCAGGATCAAATATGAGTATATATTTGAAAATCCTACACATATATTATAAGAGGATCAAATGTGAAAGTATATATGCAAATCCTATATATATTACTAGTAATACCTTAAGAAGCCTATAAATCTATAAATGATATTTGAAACAAATGAGAAAAAAATAAGTTATTTTTAAGTTATATTTGCACCAAATTTCAGTATATCTTCCAATTTAATTTACAGATAACTTGGCTTATGAAGTACTAATTTATGGATTCAGTCTTCTTAAAAGTAATATAATTTAATTCTTGATTTCATTTTAAATGCAAGAGTGATATAAATGTGTGGTTTTATGCATCTGAAGCCAACTATAACTTCAAAAAATCTTTATTGTGAAATAGATCATAAATACAGAAGAGCATGATATATAAAAAACCACTTATGGGGCACCTGAGTGGCTCAGTGGGTTAAAGCCTCTGCCTTCAGCTCGGGTTCTGATTTCAGGGTCCTGGGCTTGAGCCCTGTGTCAGGCTCTCTGTTCAGCAGGGAGCCTGCTTCCCTTCCTCTCTCTGCCTGCCTCTCTGCCTCCTTGTGATGTCTGTCTGTCAGGTAAATAAAAAAACAAAACAAAGAAACAAAAAACACTTGCAAAACAAACACCCAATCCCAACCCAGTTTAAGTAATAGAATATTGAAAAGATCGCAAGATTCCTCTGTGCTCCTTTGCAATCACATCTCCCCTCTTTACTCTGAGTTTAACCATTACCCTGACTTATGATAACAACAATCTAATATCTGACTGTTTTCTTTTTTTGTCCTTTAAGTTTTACCAGCTATGTAGACATCTCTCAATAATACTGTACTTGCTTGCTTTTGAATTTTATGAAATGGAAATGCATAGAAATAATGGAAGTGGAAATATATACATATATACATATGTTCTTTGTGGTGTGCTTCTTTGTCCCACTACTATTTTTATGAAATTCACCCATGGTATTTTGGACATCAATAATTCACGTCCTTTGTTGCATAATTATATTATGTAAGTATGCAAATTAGTTACCCACTCTGTTATTGATAGAATTTTTATTTTGATTGCTCAAATACTATGAAAACTGCTGCTGCCAACAGTCTTGAATACTGTATATGGCAAGATTTTTTAAAAAAGTTATCTTGCTTTGGAATTGCTGATTTGTAAGATATATGAATCTTCAACTTAGATTTGCCAGACAGTTTTACCATAAAATTGTGTGATAATTCCAGTTACTGCAC
Source organism: Mustela nivalis (assembly GCF_964662115.1). Lineage (NCBI taxonomy): Eukaryota > Metazoa > Chordata > Mammalia > Carnivora > Mustelidae > Mustela > Mustela nivalis. Next base: position 128,663,126 of record NC_139021.1, read on the forward strand.
ATCCTTAATGAAAAGAGATAATGTTTGAATTCTTTTGGCCAATCTGCTGAGCATATATTGGTATATGATTATGGTGTTCATCTGCAGTTCTTTGATGATAAGATTAAGCACTTTTGCAAAGGTTTATCTAACATAAATTTCTTCCTTTCAAGTCACTTTTCTTTTTGCTTCTCTGGGGGTAGAGTATCAATCTGTAGGCATTCATTATCTATTCTGCATAGCCAATTTTTTGTTAATTTTATCATTAACAACTTCCACACTGTGACATGTTATTTTATTTTCCCTGTATCTATGGATAAGGAGAATTTAGAGAATTTGTCCATTTTAACCTAGTTGAATTAGTTATTTTTCTACTTTATAATAATTCCTGTATCTGGTTTAATTGAAATTTTTTCCAACTCCAAGGTCACAATGATATTTACCGATTTTATCCCCTTTCTTATTTTTGATTATTCACTCATTCATTCATTTTCCTTAGTTATATCTTTAAATCATGTGTAATTGATTTTTATATAATTTTGAATAATTTTGAAATATACATCTAACAATATTTTTTATATTTCTGAATCATTTATTACAAATTCTATTCTTTCCCAACATCTCTTTAGAATCACTTCTGTTTCCTATTAAGTGTCTCTAAATACTTGGGTCTATATTTGGGTTCTTTATTGGGTTCTATATTGGATTCATTAGCTATATCCACATCTATCTCGATATGATATCAATATCAATTCTTGCTCCAGTATTTATGCTGCTAAATACTAAATACTGAAGCTCATGCCTTCTGGTAGGGGAAGTTTGTCCAATTTCTTGTTCTAATTCAAGAGTTTCAATATTATTACTGATTCCATGCTTTCATATGAAATTTTTTAATCTGTTCATCATTTCCACAATCAAAAAACTATATTAAAATATTAATTAGAGATACTTTAAATCAACACATAAGTTTTGGGAAATTTCCATCTTTACAATATTAAATATTCCATTCAATTTAGTCCATTTAATTTGGTTTTGTTTTAAGAAATTGGTGTTGTTTAATTTCTATACAAGCATTTTTTAGTTACAAACAATTACAGTTTCCTTCAGAAACTTGCCAAACTGTAAATTAGGATAAATACTTTGGAATTAATTAAATAAAATGCAACACTTATATTGAGCCTATATCATAAAATAGGTATTGTGGGGATAAGAAAAAACATGCTCATTATGATAGTGGTTTTTAGATGTATTTTTGCATATTATTTGTTTGTTTTTAAAGTATTTCAGCTGAATTAGCTAACTGGCTTGCCTTTGATGTGCTCTAGAAAATACTTATGCTAATATAACCTCCTTTTGGCACATTTGCATCAAGAGATTATCAACCAAAAAACTTCAACACAGGATAAGAATTTTTAAAAATACCAAAACACACAAAATGAAACTTTCAACTCAGCCAAGATTATGGAAATGACTAACGCCAATGAGCTGAAATCTAATATCAATCTGGAAATGACAGGCTAAAACTGGAACTGATTTTTGAAACAATCCCAAATGGAAACTAGATCTCTATTTGGAGACAGTTTTCATTTCCAAAGCTATTTACTCCTTGTTTGAGTGAATAAACTAGAGAAATTCAATTTCCCCTCTATTTCAATAACTTTTGGAACTATCTGTCTCACAGGTCTGGTCATTTTCAAAGCAGAATTGAGGAACTGGTAAGATGAAACAGCATGTTCCTAACTACAACTTACTTATTTAAATTGTATGGTTTCTACTTTTCTTGGGAATTATGAAAAGAAATAGAATTATTTGTTTGCCAACTTTGATGTTGCTAGCTCCTCAGCTGTGTATTTTTGTGTCTGTGTATTTCTTCCAGTACTTTTCATTTATTCATTCACTCATGCATTCATTCCAATACTCATTGATAAATCAGCACTGGAGCTATGTGAATGTGAAACATAATTCACCCTCTGTGCTATGAGATTTCACAGTCAACAGCAATGACATCACACACACCAGTGACATCATTCTCATATATTGGCAGAAAAAAATTAAATGTTTTCTAAGTGTAGTTATGTATTATTTCAGAAGCATGCCACAATCCTTTAATCTGATACTACTTCATGGGAAAGAAAAAAAAATGATTCTACTAACAAATTCAAAGATTAAAACCATCTTCTCTTAAAGAATGCACAATGGATAAATGAAAAAGACCATTAAAATCAGAAGACAGAAAACAACTTAAATGCAATTCACAAAGTTTATAGTGTACATAAATATGTGTGTAGAGAGATACCCTATATCTATAATAAAGATGTATCTGCATGCATAGGTGAGTATATGTGTATTTATAATTACAAATTCTGACTCAGTATCTTAAAAATGTGTAGCAGTGATAAAGCATAGGTATGATAAAATATAGTTTTACAATTAAAAGAAATGTACAAGTCTCCCATCAATTTGATTAGGTTGTCAAAAATTAGAGTGTAAACCTGGTGATTCACAGACCTGTACCCCTGGGGATAAAAATATATCTTTATAAAAAATAAAAAATAAAAAAAAATTAGACATTATTAATAAAACTAAAAATAAGTTAATTTATTATTCATCCATTAATTCAACAAATATTTACTGATTACCTACTATAAGCCATATGTTGTTTTAGGGAACAGGAATGTGGAAACAAAAATTTTATTCCTTTGTTACTTGCATTCAGGTATAAATGGCTAAGAATAATAAGCAGTGTTTGTTGAATAATCGCTGTATGTCAGAAGCCATACCTGGGGATCTATGTATGCATTTTCTTAATCTGCACAACATTATACTATCACAGGTATTGATATGCTCATGTTAGGGAAAAAAATGAGGAACTAAAGATGGAAAGAGATGTTGGTACCCATCCAAGATTTGACATAAGTGTGTGTGTGTGTGTGTGTGTGTGTGTGACAAAGAGAGAGAGAGAGAGAGTATTTGTATAGGGTGGGGAGGGGAAGGGATGAATGTATGTTAATAGTTTGAAGGAACTTCAAAGTAGAGAGCTGCCAAAAATTTTTATTGTCTAAGACTGGGAACTTGAGTTTACGTCTAAGTTTACTTTTGTGCTGGGAAGCCAATACAGTTAGCCTCATATATTGTATAAGTAGAAAACAAACACCCATTGGTCTTCCAAGATTGTTGTTTCCAAATTTAAAAACAGTAAAATATATATTTATAACTGAAAAATTAGCTGTTTTGTGTTTTATATATAAAGTGAGTATGTCTATCTATCTTTGTTTTCTTTTTTACCACCAGTATGTCTAATACTACCATTAATAGCTAACATTTCTTAAGTGCTTACTAAAAGCAGAATATTATACTGAGCCTTAACATAAAAGGCCTTATTTAAGCAGGACATCATCCCTTCACTGTTTTTTCTCAGAACTGCATAGATGAAGAAACCAAACTTCAGAGGAGTTTCACTTTATCATATAGTTACACTGCTTTCAAGTGGAAGAACTATAAGTGGGTGCTTTAAAACATGCAATTACAGGAATAGTTTTCTTAGGAAAATATTCCTTTTTTTGCTAAGTATGTATTAACAATTGAATTTACCTATATACAGTTGTTTTTGCTTTAAAGGAAACATACTGTTCTTGTCTGAGCATTTGCCCACAGGAAAATGGACATGGAAGTCTTAAAAATTTCAGCAACTATGTGCAGGCCTAATGTCTTTTTCCCAGTTGACTGAAAATGAAACTAAAGGTTCTTGGTTGGGCTTGGTATAAAAACAAGCTATTTGGAATCATCGGCGACATTTAAACACTAAAACTTGTGTGTGCCAGTCCCTTTGTGTTATGTGGCAATTAAGGAGGAGGGCATGATTCAGCTAGGAGTAAAATGGAATTGCTCCATCCACAGACCAATATGGAGTCCGTGAAAGTAAACTGAGGCCCATGGATCACTGTTCTCATGAAGGGTGGCATCCAAAGTGTGGAGCACAAGTGAGATTAGAGCAAAAGAAGGACCACAGCCTGAGCAAACGTAAGACAGCACCATCAGCAACACTGCAATAGACAGAGGAACATTTGGAGTTTAGTTATATTTTTTTCAAGAGAGTTTATGTGTAGCCTAATAATTAAGAAGGAAGATTCTGAATTTACACAGTTTGAGTGTGAAGTCTTCTCTTTCATTTATTATTGTATGTCCTTGAGCAAGTTTTTATTTTTGAAACTAGGTTTCTTCTACTCAAGATAAAGAAAATGAGCATGCTTTTTTGGGCTCTTGGGTGAATTAAATATTACAATATAGATAAGGTAGGTAGTATAACACTCAACACAAAGGAAATACCCAAGAAAACTTCCTATGACTTTTATTATATGTAGCTATGATATATATAATTGATAATCATATATGTAATAGGTATATGATCTTTAGCCACCAATCATAGCTCCTTGGTGCATAAAATCATGGCAAAAGAAAAAAGTTCCTTTTCTGACAGTCTTCCATTTTACTAGGATTATGTTTTTTAGTAATAAAATGCAAACTCAAATAGGTTCTTTATTTGTTGTCTTTACCTCCCACACCTCTATTCAGTTTGGGGAGGTAAATAGAAATAGGTAGGTAAATAGAGAATAACCTATAGGAGACTAGACACATTGGTTTGTATCCTGGAGAAACTTTGAGGTTTATGAACCTTCTACACTTCTTGTACATCAGGAATAGACTAATACATCCTTAAAATCATTCTAGCATCAATGACTATTTTTTACCCTCCGTTCATCCTTACAGTCTTTAGAGAAAGCCTAATGGGGTTAATGAACATTGGTTTCCATTTCTAAGAATTGGACCAACTTAAAAAAAATAATTCATAAAATCAGACATATTTGAATATCCCACTACAAGACTACACTTAAATCCTTATTTATCCAGTAATACAACTTTTCTTCCCCATTTCACTCCATTAAATAATGAAAAAGGGAGGAAACCGAGAACCACCTCTGACAAGAACTAAATTTTCTCTGTGATTACTACAAGTAGATCAGCTAATCCCTTACACTTAGCAACACTGGAATCTAAGGGGGGGAAAAAAGTTGTTATAGGACCTGAGTTCATGGCCCTTAAAAAAGGAATTTGGCCCAAAAGATTGTAGTCTTATCCTTGGAAAGGAAAAGCCTGGAAGCATGGAATGCCATTAAAAAAGAAAAAAACTTTTTCAGCTTATTTTGCCTCCTCTAAATGCAAACCACAAGGTTTCTCATTAAAATATTTAAACAAAATATAATTATTCAAAAATTTCTTCTAGGATATAAATTTATTTTACTTTAAAAGGTGGCGGGGGAGGTGGAAATAACTAAAAAGGATAAGTGAATATGTAGGTTTCAGGAAAAAAAATTACCTTTTTACTTTATACATTTGAAATCCACAGTTTTTAGGATATTAAAAAAAGGAAAAACAGAGAAAACATAAATGTTTCAAAACACACCTGAGAACAGGGCAGCCTCAACTTCTAAGAAACAGCATGATTATGTGTAGTATGTGAAATAGGGAAAGCTATAAATATACAATATGGAATTGACTGAAGAAAAGCACTCATCAGGAAGCAGAAAAAGTATATAGATGGAACTGGGTGATGGTGACTACAAGATCTTTGTTTAATTAACATATAATATATTTGTTTCAGGGGTACAGGTCTGTGATTCATCCGTCTTTCACAATTTACAGCACTCACCATAGCACATACCCTCCCCAATGACCATCACCCAACAACCCATCCCTCTACAAGATTAACTGCAGTCTCCTCTCTTTCCTTGAATAAGACAAACTATCCTTCCCTGATGTATTAAATTTTAGAAAACAGAAACTAAAGGAAAATATAGATTTTGTTAAGGAATATGCAAAAATAATGTCTGAGAAATGCTCTTTTGGAAAGTTGGTGACTATCTCAAAAATCCCTCATTAAAATCTCCAGAAAAAAATACTGATGTTAGCAAGGTAAGTGGCATAAACCAACAAGATCCAGCTTAGTCATTGGGGTCTCTAAACAGATGATCAAAGCCACTGATAATGACAAGGTATGGGTAATTTAAGTGACTCTTCTCATAGCCCCAATATATAATTATTTCTTAATGTCTCCCTCCAAATTCTGCCACTCCTCCAGATATTTATTAAATGAAATTTATTAGTGAGTGGGAACAAAATCACTCAGAAATCTCTTCTATAAGTTGATGAAGACACAGATAAGTGTCTTTTGAAGTAATTGGAACACATTTGCATGACGAATCACTTGAAATAACTATAATAATATTCCAAAGGAATAAGACATTTATAATAAGCATCAAGAACTCAGGAATCTCCCAAAATTCTTGGCTATAAGATCATTTAGGGATCAGCCATGGTAGATATCCACAAGTGTCCAGGCTAAAGGCAACGTGCATGAGGAAGGGCCTTCATCACATATTCTAGCTAATCTGTATACAGTGAATGTCACTTATTGTACTAATGAGAGCCTTATTTCTCAAATCCATTATACTAATTAACAAGCCACAAATTTTATGAGTGAAAACCTATTTCTAACATTCATGTTGCTAACTGTTAAAGCCTCTGATGTTGATTAGATAATAACTGAATGGCTTTTAGTAAGTTCTGTGGAGTGAAAGTTTCCTGAGTAGAATGCCAGTGTGAAATTCCTGACTAAACAAATGTCCATACACTGTAGCATAAACCATTCAGACTTAAATATCATGATGTTTAAGCTGAAATATTTCAGATTAGACAACATAAGAATGAAAAAACAAAAATAATAAAGTAGGTCTGATGAACTGACACATAGGAAGCAGTCATATGAAACATCATCTAGTCTAGAGAATTTTTTTTTAATGGACTGTACCAAGATGGAAAAAAGAAAGTGAAAAGTTTAAAATGAAAAGATGTAATTGAGAAGACCCAAAACATATCAACAAGTACATATATGGAAGTATATGACCTATAAAATTAATTTCTTTAGGTGTTCCAGGGGAAGGAGAGTGGCTAGAGACTAACAGGCTGATTGAGAGCAAAGGTCTCAAGACAAGAGGAGACAGTTTTCATTCATCTTGGTTTATACAAGGATAATCAATTTCATTTTTAAAGCAAATGGGACAGAGGCATTGCATCAAAGAATGCTATGTTGTAGGATAATCTAGATCGTTTGACAATACAAACTCATCAGAACTGACTGGTGTCTAACCAAGAGTTTGAAAAAAATCCAAAGTTCAGATTATCAAAGTTTTGCTGAAAATTGATTAAACTATCTTTATAAAAAAAAATCAATGAGGAACAGCAAAGCCAATTGTTAACCCCTCTCTTTCCCATAAGTGGTTTATCACAGGATTTTGATTACTTTTCTAAAATATTCATTGGATGAAAATATTCAAAATTGATTAAAGGACAGTGAAATACTCAAGTATTCTGTGTGATTCTGGGTCGTGCGTGACTCATGAAAGCAGATGTACTGGAAGAAGAAAAGTTTAAGAAACGGCCAACCAGAGGAGTTATAAAAAATCATAAAGAGAAGGGAAAATAAAGATATTAAGAGTTATAAATTTTATTAATTACAAATTAATAGTTAGTAATTAATTAGTTACAAATTAAGCGGTACAAATTTTTAAAAAGCATTACAAATAATCACTCATAATATTTCCTCCTCTTGCTACTCCCCAACTTTACAGAGATACACACAACTAAAAGGACACTTCTTACATGAAGTCTTCCCCTATTTTTCTCTTTCATAATGCTTTGTATACACTTATTGCGTGACAATCACAGAGAAGTTTGTTTTACTGAAGCTCAGTAACAGATATGTTTGGGTACTTTAAGAAGAGAGAGTCTCTGAACCATTGAATTATTTGTTAATGACTGGTGATTATAGGATGTTGAGGCAAGAGATTATGGAATTCAGAAACAGGTTCTCATCAACTATGGGCCTAACTAAGAAAGGAAAATTTGACCAAAAGACCTTTTATTTATTGGCAAACACGCACAACATTCTGTGGACATAAAAAATATTGGTTTTCATTTCTTGAGTAAACAAACTTAGTGAGAACATTCAATTCTCAGTATTGAGTAAAACACATTTATTTTGATGGTTTATATGAAGTGGGTATTAGAAAATGGATAATCCTCATGTTTATAATTTTTTTAAAGATTTTATTTATTTATTTGACAGAGAGAATGAGAGACACAAGCAGTCAGAGCAGCAGAGGGAGAGGGAGAAGCAGGCTCCCACCGAGCAGGGAGCCTGATGGTGGGGCTCGATCCCAGGACCCTGGGATCACGGCCCGAGCTGAAGGCAGTCGCTTAACCAACTGAGCCACCCAGATGCCCCATGTTTATCATTTTCATAGAAGCAAATATACATATTCCAATTCTGGTGTAATTTTTGTGCCTCAGTCTATGGGTTTTCTTTCCTAACTTTGGAGATAATTATATCCTCTGAAGTTTTTCCATTTAACATCGTAATTATATATTTTTAATGATATTTTACCTGTCTGCTATTTCCTCTACTAGAATACGAGTTATATAGTGCTTACTTGTGTCATTTTGCACACAGAAAATACACACAGATTTGTTTAATACCTATTTTCAGTTTTGTAAGATAGAAGTTTAGGAGGAATATGGCAGCAATCTTTGAAAGGAGATATGGTGAAAAGGAGACAAGAACTTGTTCAATCAAACCACAATGCTTGAATCCTTTTAGCCTGAAGCAATTTTTCAACATACAAAAGGAAGTTTAACACAGTCTGATCAATATATGAGCTTATTGTTCTGTGATCTTATATAGGTTAAAAATATAAATCTAAAAATATTATATAAATTCAGGAACTATAGATAAGTGATTTATTATTAAGAAAATGGGATATTAGGACTGTATCTATGGTAGCATAAGGGCAATTCTCAAATGTCACTTCTCTTGCATAGACTAAATTTCTCAGCCAATCTGAACTCATGCAGTGTGGCTATGGGAAATGAAATGTTAGCAAAATAGCATTTCCTAGCAGAAGCATGGGTGAAGTTCCCACATTCTCTTTTCTTTGTTTGTTTGTTTGTTTTTTCATGAGTAAACTGGTATGAAGATAGAGAAAATCAGTGTGGATTTCTGACTGATTAACGCAGGCAGACACCCTTTACTGATTTTCAACAAACAACGAACACATAATATAGTGAGAAATAAACTTTTTCATTTTTTTTAAAGATTTTATTTATTTATTTGACACACACACACACACAGAGAGAGATCACAAGAAGACAGTGAGGCAGGCAGAGAGAGAGGGGGAAGCAGGCTCCCTGCTGAGCAGAGAGCCCGATGCATGGCTTGATCCCAGGACCCTGAGATCATGACCTGAGCTGAAAGCAGAGGCTTAATTTACTGAGCCATCCAGGTGGCCCAGAACTTTTTCATCTTTTTAAAAAATATTTTACTTATTTGAGAGAGAGAGAACAAGTGGGGGGGGTAGGGAAAGAGAGAAGTATACTCTTTGCTCAGCAGGAAGCCTGACATGGGGCTTGATCCCAGGACCCTGAGATCAGGACCTGAGTCAAAGACATCTGACTTTTTTAACCGACTGAGCCACTAGATGCCTCTAAATCTTTTTGTCTTAAGCTACAGACATGTTTAACTGTTCGCTATCAATATATAACTTAACTTGTCCTGCCTGATACAACTCCCCAAATCTTATGGATGCATAAGATCTTATGATATAATATATATATATATATATATATATATATATATATATATAAATTTCTCAAAGCCCTAAAGCCTCAAGCAAAGGGCTATAGGTAAAACAAAAAGGCATGGGAACTTGGATACCTAGAAACTTCAACCATAGACACTGTACTTTTGACTATTTTATATAGATAATTCTGTTGCTCTCAATCCCTTCCCAATACACATGCACATTTTATACCACTATTGCCAAAGATAATTCTTTCAGTCCTATTTTCATCAAAATACCAATTGTATATCGTAATCTGCCCTATAAGAGCTTCATGTTTCATTCTACATATGTTTGGTAGGAATCTAATGCATACAAAGATAGCTATAGGGTTTTGTGGGAAATACAAAAAGTAAAACATTAAAATTTCTTGTTCTCCAGAACTATACAGTCTAGCTATTAAAGTTTATGAAAAAAATATGAATAAAAAAGAATAATGACCATTTATTTTTTTAATTAATCTGCCTTGAAAGAAAGCTACATATTTTCCTATGGGAAATTAGGTCCATCTTGGATCTCCTATTTAAAGTTCTTTTTATTTAGTAATTCTTTTTGCTTGCTTTTTGATCCTTAAATGGATTTTAGGGAAAAACTTGTCTCTTTGTGTCCCCACAGAGGCAAAAGGAGTGACAGTAGGATATCAAATGGCAGCCTAATTTTGTTCTAAGCAGAGTATATTAAAAGTGTTAGAAAAAGTTCTCCCCCTTTTTTAGAATGATAGCCTGCATGAACTATAGAGGTCTCCAGATAATCCTCTGTCTTCCATTTCTTGCTACCACTGGGGCAGTCTGGGACCACCAGACAACTGAAAATTCCCACCTTCAGGCAAAGGGCTAGAAACAGTATGCATAATAACTGATGGATGGTATAGAAATTACAGAAAATTAAAAAAGAAGAAGAAGAAGAAGAAGAAGAAGTAGTAGTAGTAGTATGTGAAACATTGCAACTAAAAGAATTCAAGTCTGATCTGATTCCAAATGAGATTCTTAATTTTGCTAGAACAAATGATTGTAAGGTAGTGTGTAGTAGGTGCCATAAATAGCCACGATGCCATTCTCCTTATTTTGAATGTCCTTTTTCTTCTTCCCTATTTTAGTCTTTTGAATGGCTTCCAGCCATCAAGGTTTACTAAGGATTCTAACTTTTTTTTTTTTTCCCCTTCTTTCTTTTTGAAATATTCCCTAGTCGGTCACCAGGAATCATTCTTACCTTCTCTCTGATCTTATTGTCCTCACTCCAACATATTTACCTTGTAATTCTTCACCAGTTGGTCATATATGTTAGCCTCCTCACCCCAAAGAGAAACTGATTTAATCAGCACTGGTTATAAAACTGCAACTCCCATGGGAAGCCTGGGTGCTGCACTCAGTTTCAGGGTTGTGGGATCAAGCCTCCCTTTGGGCTCCACTTCGCATGGAGTCTGTTTGAGATTCTCTCTCTCCCCTTTGCTCCCTCTACCCCACACTGTGTTCTCTTTCTCTAAAATAAACATATAAAAATATTTTTAAAAGAAACAAATTGCAACCCCCACAATGCTGTTTTCCATCTTTCTCAATATTTCCAACAAGGAATTCATGATGATTCTAAATATCTTGTAAATCCCTGTTTACTATCCATTTCTGCATAATCCCCTTTATCTCTTGATCTGGGAACAGTAACAGAAGAATTATCCCTTTATGTAGGAAGCTTGGTTCTTAGTGAATTCATCAACTTCTTTGTTGTATATAATTATAAATTGTTTAAATATTTATTTTGGTAGTTGGTTCAAATTCAACCATTGAGGAAAATAACCACCTGGTTTTTTTTATTTATTTATGAAAACTATAAGAGCATTTTCCCTTCCTTGTTTCCCTAGCATTTTTGTTATTCCTTGTGCTTCTGCAAAAATTATTGGAAGTAGTTCTACACCAACATCTGCCAGTTCTGTCAGATCTCTAGGATGTGATTTGTCTAGCCTAGAGACTTGATGCAATTTAAAGCAACCAGGTACTTTTATTATTGTACCAGTTGGTCTTCAGTCCCCTTAACCATGTTTGTTATACCTGTTCTAGTTTAAAGATCATCCTCATTGACTGAAAAGACAAAAGCAAAATAGAGGAGCTGAATGGCTCTGCAACTATGTTCCCTGTCATTTGATTTCTCACCATCTGATCTAAATTGTTGGATTTATCTCTTTGTTCTTGTTCTTGTTGTTGTTGCCCTTCTCCTCCTCTTTCCTGTCCTCTTCCTCCTCTTCCTCCCTCTTCTTCCTCCTCCTCCTACTCCTTACTTTTTTACGTACTTATTTTAACACTTATTTACAATAGTGTTTATTAAGTACAATAGTATTTATTAAGCACTTATTTACAATAGGAATGTTCTAGACATGGGGCTATGCTGAAAAGGAGGGACTAAACATATAATTCTCTGTAAAGAATCACATAAAAAGTTTAAAATTTTCAAAAAAAAGTTTAAAAATTTTCAAAGATGAATGTGGAAAAGTAAGATTGAAGTCTAATGCAGTTATGGAGGCTGGCTCAGAATATTTATTCTAATTTTCTTCTAATGTCACTTTCCTTGTCTCTGGAAAGCAAGAAGCTAAAAAAAAATTCTCTAATTCATTTTCATCTGATGATCCAAGTTTCATTCAGGTTCTACATCAGATGCAATTACATGAACCTTGAAATTTGAATGGATATAAATGGGATACTGGGTATTTCAATCAATGTGGATTACAGCAAGTGGTGTCTGTATGATTCTGGAGCCAACTGTCTCTGAAGCTTCCTGATTTAGCAGCTTCCTGATTTAGCCTTCTTGATAGTAGAAAAGGAGGCATGACATTGGACCTTGAAGTGATGGTAACAGGTTCCTGATTTTACACTTGAGCTTTCCTAATTGGAACATAGTGATATTATTCCAGAACAAGTAACTGTAGCTAATTTAGCATCTGAGACTGAGGCAGATTATATATGTAATATATACATATTTATTTATGTGATATATTACATGGATTTATATTTATATATGTAATAAGGAATGCCCCCTGATTTGACAAGAAGCTTTTTAAACATTACACAAGAAGCAGTTCCTTTGGCAGTTTGGTTTTGCAGTATAGACTTAAGAACAGATTCTGGAATCTCATCCTATAGATTTTTATTCAATTGTCTTAAAAATTCCATAAGTCATCTGACATGCTTAATAAATCCTTTTATTCAAATTGTGTAGAGTGGAATCTGTTCTCTGTTTTCTGCATCAGAATTGTGACCAATATGAAACCCCAAATAGACTATGCAGAGCACAAAAAAGAATGATTTTTAAAGGCTATTATTTAAAATAAATCAGGTAATTGAGTTGAATAACAATTGACCCTGATAATAGATCTCCCACTGTGATTTCTCTCTTTTTTACTCTCAGTTATTTTCTGCTCTGCTCTGCTCCTCATCTGTTGTCTAGTCATTCAGAGAAAAGTAAGAGTAGGCTGTACATTCAGCTATAACATCTGTGAGGAAACATTCTTGTGAAATGCAATGTATTTCTAATTTGCATCATTTGATTCCTCATCAATATGCTCTTAATTCAAATGAAACTCATTTTCCATTTTATCCTAAAGTGTACATTCTCTCAGTTTTTCTTTAACTTAAAAAAACCTTCACTACTAAACTTTCTGCCTCTTGCACCCACTGATCTCTGTATCTATGACTTTTTTTTAAAGATTCTGTATAGAAGAGTTGCCATATGCCATTTGTCTTTCGCTATTTTATTTCACTTAGTATAATGCCCTCAAGGTTCATCCATGTTGTTGCAAATGACAAGATTTCATTCTTTTTTTATGGCCAAATTATATACATGCCTCACAATATCTGTATCCATTCATCCATTGTTCAGTGCTTAGGTTGTTTCTTTATCTTGGTTATTGTCACTGGTGTTGCAATGAAGGTAGGGTGTATATATCTTTTCAAATTAGTGTTTTAATTTTCTTTGGATAAATATTCATAAATGGAATTGCTGGATCACATATATATATATATATAGAGAGAGAGAGAGAGAGTGTTAATTTTTTGAGGAGCCTACATATTGTTTTCCATAGTGGTTGTACCAATTTACATTCCCACCAACAATTATCAAAGGTTCCCTTTTCTCCAAATCCTTGCCAACATCTGTTAATGTCTTTTTGATAATAATCATTCTAACAAGTGTGGTTTTATATCTTATTGTGGTATGGATTTGCATTTCCCTAATGATTAATGATGCTGAACATCTTTCATATATCTATTGCCCATCTGTATGTCTTCTTTGGAAAAAATATCTATTCAGTATTTCTGCCCATTTTTTAGTTGAATTATTAGTTCTTTTGCTATTGTGACATATGAGTTCTTTATATAATTTGGATATTTGGCTCTTTTTTTTTTTTAAAGATTTTATGTATTTATTTGACAGAGAGAAATCACAAGTAGACGGAGAGGCAGGCAGAGAGAGAGAGAGGGAAGCAGGCTCCCCGCTGAGCAGAGAGCCCGATGCGGGACTCGATCCCAGGACCCTGAGATCATGACCTGAGCCGAAGGCAGCGGCTTAACCCACTGAGCCACCCAGGCGCCCCTGGATATTTGGCTCTTATCAGATACATGATTTGTGATTATTTTCTCCCATTCTGCCTTTTAATTTTGTTGATGGTCTTATTTGCTGTGCAGAAGCTTTTTGGTTTGATGTAGTCCCATTTGTTTATTTTTGCTCTTGTTGCTTTTGCTTTTGGTGTTTCAGATTCAAAAAATCATCACCAAGGTCAATGTCAAAGAGCTTACACATATGTTTTCTTCTATAAGTTTTTTTTTTTTTCTATAAGTTTTATAGTTTCAAGTTTTACCTTCAAGTCTTTAATCCATTTCAAGTTGAATTTTACATTTGGTGTAAGATAGTGGTCCAATTTTGCACTGACTGACCAATTTTCCCAACACCATTTATTGAAGAGACTGCCCTTTCTCCATTGTACTTTCTCAGCTCTTTTGTCGAAAATTGATTCACCATATATGTGTGTGGGGTTTCTTGGTGGCTCTCTATTCTGTTCCACTGATCTATATGTCTGGTTCTTTTTTTAAGATTTAAAAGATTCATTTGTTTATTTGAGAGAGAGAGAAAGAGCAAGTGAGCAAGGGAGCTAGCGGGGAGAAAAGCAGAGGAACAGGGACAAGCAGACTCCATGCTGAATGGGGAGCCCAATGCAGAGTTCAATGTCATTACCCTAAGATCATGACCTGAGCTAAAGTCAAGAGTTGGACATTTAACTGACAGCCACCCAGGCATTCCTATAGGTCTGTTTTTGATTTCACTAACATACTGTTTTAATTACTATAGACTTGTAATTATTTTGAAGTTAGTAAGCCTGCTGCCTCTAGCTTTTTTCTTGTTTCTCAAGACTGCTTTGGCTATTTGGAGTCTTTTGTGATCCCACACAAATTTCAGGAACATTTGTTTTATCTTATGAAAATACCATTTAAATTTTGATGGGAATTGCACTAAATCTGTAAATTGCATTGGGTAGTATGTGCATTTTTAATATTAAGCCTTTCAATCCATGAGCACATAGTATCTTTTACTTATTTGTATCTTTTCCAGTTTTTTTTTTCATTAATATCTTCCAGTTTTTAATATACAGGCCACTCATCTCATTGGTTAAATTTACTCCTAGGTATTATATTCTCCTTTACACAATTTTAAATAGGATGGTTTTCTTAATTTATCTTTCTGGTAGTTCATTATTAGTGTATAGAAACACAACAAATTTTTGTGTATTTTTTTTAATCCTGCATGTTTACTGAATTTGTTTATTGTTCTAACAGGTTTTTTATATATAATCTATGGTTTTCTATATATATGGTTTTCTATTTGTGTTATCTACAAATAGTGACCATTTTAATTCTTCCTTTCCAATGTGGATGACTTTAATTTATTTTTCTTTCAATTACTCTGGCTAGGACTGTCCATATCATGTTGAATGAAAGTGGAAAGAGTGGACATTCTTGTCTTTTTCCTAATATTGAGGAAAAGCTTTCAGCTTGTGGGCTTGCCAAATATGGCCTTTGATATGCTGAGGTACATTCCCTCTATATCCACCTTGTCGAGATTTTTTTATCATCAATGGATGCTGAATCCTGTCAAATCTTTTTTTGGATCTATATAAGTAATCATATTATTTTAATCTTTCATTTTGAAGATAAAGAACCATTTTTTAATCCCTAGGACAAGTCCCATTTGATCATGGGTATATGATCCTTTTAAAGTATTATTAACTTTTGTTTGACAATATTTTGTTGGTGATATTTATATCTGTGTTCACCAAGGGTAGTGGTCTATGATTCTCTTTCTTTGTGACATCTTGTCTGGTTTTGGTATTGAGGTAATCCTGGCCTTTAAAATGTGTTTGGAAGAAACCTCTTCTATATTTTGGAAGAATTTGAGAAGATTTGGTATTAATTCTTCTTTGAATATTTGATTGAATTCACTAGTGAAGCCATCTGACCTGGACTTTGTTTCTTGGGACATTTTTGATTACTGAGTCAATCTCCTTTCCAGCAATCGATCTTTTCAGATTTTCTATGCTATTGTGATTTTAGTTTTGGGAGGTTATATGTGTTTGGAGTTTATCAATTTCTTCTAGGTTGTCCAATTTGTTGGTGTATAATTTTTCATAGTAGTCTCCCATGAACCTTTGTATTTCTGCTGTATCAATTTTCACTTCTGATTTTATTTCTTTGAATCTTCTTCTTTTTGTTCTTCGTGAGTCTAGCTGAAGTTTTGCCAATTTTATCTGTTAAAAGATCAAGCTCTTAGTTTCACTGATTTTTCATTTTTGTCTTTTTGTCTTATTCCATTTATTTCTGATCCAATCTTTTTACTTCCTTCCTTCTACTAAATCTGGGTTTCATTTGTTGTTATTTTTCTTGTTCCTTGAGGTATACAGTTGTGTTGTTTAAACTTTTTATGATTCTTGAGGTAGGCATTTATTACTATGAACTTCCTTCTTAAAAAACATTTGTTGTCAAATAAATTTTAGCATATTTCCATTTTCATTTGCCTCAAAATCTTTTTGGATTTCTCTTTCATTTCTTCTTTTACCAATTATTTGTTTACTAGTGTGTTATTTAATCTCCACATATTTGTAGATTTTTCAGTTGTCTCATTAATTTATCTTATGATTTTAACCCTCTTATATTTATTAAGATTTGTTTTGTGGACTAATATATGATCATGCTAATTCTGTTGCTTTTGGTTGGAATGTACTGTAAATATCTGCTAATTCTTTTATTACTATTAATGTTATTTTTTTTTTTTTAAGTAAGTACATGGCCCAGCATGGAGCCCAACGTGGGGACTTGAACTCAAGTTCAAGTTGAGTCATCCACATGCCCCTGCTAAGTATATTCTAACATATCATTTAATGCTGATGTTTCCTTATTGATTTTCTATCTAAATGATCTATCCACTGTTATAAGTTATTCTTCTTTGATATGAAAAATGGGGTTTTATGACTTGTGTTGAAAAAAAGGAATTGAAAACTATGAGCATACCAAATTAAACTGAAAAGCACAGATAATGCTTCAGGGGATATACTGAGAATATTACTAATTGCTAGGTCAAATTTACAAAGAATGGGGAAACAGGAATAAGGCAAGAAGACAAAATATTCATTTGGAACAATTAAAAGATCAATGGTGACATAATTATAAGACAGAAAACTAATGTTCTAACCAAAGCATGCTTTCTCCTCCAATTAATAATAATTCAGTGTGCTGTACTATATAAAATCGTTTTATAATGTCAGTTTCAATTCTTTTGTGAAACCACAGTGAAAGACCAAAGAGATGAATGATTTGCAACAAAGGCAATGCAGGGACAGCAAGAACCATTAATAGCCATCTAAAACCATAAGAGCTGTAAAAACCCTTCTAAACCTTTTCCATCTTCTCTCCCCAACTAATATGCTCAAAAGGTTAAGAAGAGAATAGTTTGTATTTTCTTGTCCTTTAATTTCTTTGGAAATCTCAGTGTTCATGAATTTTCAAATCTGCCTGGCACTTCTACATTTTTTTTCTTGGATTTGGCTACAAATACTACACTATTATTAATGTGAGAAGTTCTTCCACAGAAAGCTGGATACATAATACATTGCCTACTAGCATCTCTAAATATCAAATAAAAACAGCATTTAAGGGGTGCCTGGATGGCTCAGTCGGTTAAGCATCTGTCTTCAGCTCAGGGCATGATTCCAGGGATGGCTCCGGGGTTCGAGTTCAGCACTGGGTTCCCTGCACAGCTGGGAGACTGCTTCCCTCACTCCCTCTACCGCTCCCTCTGTTTATACTCTCTCTCCTTCTCTCTGTCAAATAAATAAATCAATAAATCTTAAAACACACACACAACACACACACACACCCCAGCATTTAAAAAATGACAAAAGAAAAGCAAGTTCCAATTTAACCACCTAGACAATAAAGCAGTATGAAGCAGATGCTGCCAGGTAGCATTCAGTGTATTACACATTGGTTATGCATTCTGAACACTTGCAGAGACAGTAGGAAACACACTAAAAATTCCAATACCATAAATCTCCTTTTAAAATTATGGTTCATCATTTTTCTATTTGTTCTTAAAATAGTCACAAGCTTATTTCTATGACTTATATTGAAATTAACAAAGTATGCCATTGGGTAATAGGCCACCTAGAGTAATATCTTCCCAAACTCTTAAGATCAATGAAGAAGGAGATGGAAGAAAATAAATTATCCTATAAGACATAGAGATTGTTAAGATACTGGAAAGTTAAGAAATAGGAAATGTAATAACTCCTAACAACAGAAAGGAGGAAGGCTGAAGACATTCATTTTTAGTACTTGGATTTAGAGTCACCCAATATTGTTGAGAGGACTGTATGCCACAGTCATTCTGCTATGTGCTTTCACAATGACTGTCTATTTAACTTCAAATATTATCCTGTCAGATATGAAGTATTACTCTGATTTTACAGAATAAGAAAAAAAAAAGATATTAAGCAATCTGCCCCAATCCACCAAACTGTTAAGTGACAGAGGATGCATGATTAACAGTCATTCCTCCTGCAAGGTGAATGCTGGATACAAAAGCAGAGGAGAAAATGTGAGTGGTACCCACATTCCAAGCTGTATCACCAACCTACCAATCTGTAATAAATATTTGCTACATTATACCCCATCAACTTCTAGTTAAAATGTGTCTATTTTTCAGTGTATTAAGATATTGATCACTACAACATAGAATATACATGCAGAAGGATTAAATTATTCCTGAGTAATTCCCATAAACTCTCAGAGTTATTTATCCACCCTACGACCTTAACATTCACATTTGAGGATCACTTTCCTCCAGGATTAAAAAAAAAAAAAAAAAGGAAACCAAACTTTATCAAGAATAAGATAATGAGTATGAGGAAAGTTGTTATTAGAATATATTTTTTTAATTTTTTATTTTTTATAAACATGTATTTTTATCCCCAGGGGTACAGGTCTGTGAATCAGCACTCACCAAAGCACATACCCTCCCCAATGTCCATAACCCCACCCCCCCTTCACCCAACCCCCCTCCCCCCAGCAACCCTCAGTTTGTTTTGTAAGATTAAGAGTCCCTTATGGTTTGTCTCCCTCCCAATCCCATCTTGTTTCATTGATTCTTCTCCTACCCACTTAAGTCCCGGCAAGTGGCGGAGATTAGAATGTATTTTTAAAAGCCATGATATAGACTTCAATTTGACAGATTAATGGCACATTAAAGGGACAATTGTTAAAGAGAAAAACAAGCTATTGTTTATATAATATTTCATTAATATCTGGAGATACAGAGATAAATGTAATAGTTAATGACATAGTTGGGATCCCTTACACCTCACTAATCATTAACAGGATATAAAAGCACCAATATATTTGGGAAATTCAGCCAAACTTTACTGTAGAAGGAAAGGAAAAAATGCACTGGAAGTGATTTTGTTTAAATAATGTATAAAAACTATTTCCACCAGGCAGTAATGACAGAAATCGATGGAAATTTCCTACCAACTACATAGCACAGAGTGATGATAAAAAAAAAATATATATATATATATATAAAATATATATATTATATATTTATATTTTTTCCCTTTATTTTCTATATCATTTTCACATCCCCCCCTCTAATGTCCTAATTGGACAGTTACTTAAGCCATATAGGTCGTATATCTTAAACCTAAATCCTAAAATCCTAGGGAAAGAGTTTTTACTATCACCATATATACTGTGAAATCATACTAATACAAAAATATGAACTTTGATTTTTTTTTAATTCCATGGAATAATCTGGTGAATTAGTTGAGGTCAAAAGTAAGTTATTTAACTATCTAGTATTCAAAATAAAATAAAAACATACTAATAAAGATACATTTTGAATTATGACCAGGAAGTAATTTCCACTTTGATTTAATGTCATAATTACAATTTTATTACAGTAATAATTAAGAAACAAAAGTATAACTGTTATAATATGATCCGTATCAGAATTCAGTTAAGTAAACCATTGGAAAAATCAAATTCTCACAGAATTTCAGAGGTACCGTACTGTCAAAAACTAATTCAACCTTGGGGTACCTAGGTGGCGCAGTCTGTGAAGTTTCTGACTCTTGGCTTTGTCTCAGATCATCATCTCAGAGTCCTGAGATGGAGCCCCATGTTGGGCTCTGCACTCAGTGTGGAGTCAGCTTGGGTTTCTTTTTCCCTCTCACTCTGCTCCTCCCCCCCTACTTTCTCTCTCTGTCTCTCTCTCAAATAAATAAATAAATCTTAAATTCAGTCTTGAAGACAATAAAAAAAAAATGTTGTAAGGGAAGGCTGGATTATTGAAGCATGTTGCCATTTATTTCTTCAATGCTAAGGATCAAAGAGGGAATTGTCTTATGCTCCTCTACTTCACTGAAATAAAACTTTAGTTTATAGTGAATAAACTATGTAGGAAATCAGTTGAATGAGTTTTGCTAAGATACTATTGGGTATAGGTGCTGTGCTAAGTGGTCCCGTAACAAAGATGAATAATAGCTGTATTAGTTTGTTGGGGCAGCCATAACACAGTACCTGAGACTGGTGTGGCTTAAACAACAAAACTTTATTTTCCCACGGTTCTGGAAGCTAGAAGCCTCAGACCAAAGCGTTTTTTGATAGCGCGTTTCTTCTGAAGCCTCTCTCCACGGCTTGCAGATAGCTGGCTTCTCTCTGTGTCTTCACATGTTCTCCCTCTGTACATGTCTTGTGTACTACTTTCCTTTTTTAATAAGGAAACCATTCACATTAAGATTAGGGCTCATTCTAATGACCTTATTTTAACTTACTTACTTCTTTAATTACCCTATTCCCATATGCAGTCACATTCTGAAGTACTGAGCATTACGGTTTCAACATACAAATTTGGGAGGACACAGTTCACCCAATAACAATAGCCCTCCAGGACCTCCAATTAATAGAGAACAAGAATACATAAAAGTAACTACAATATAAGGCAGAAATTGATAAAAGTTTTAGTACAAATCCAAAATTATGAGAGAGCATAGAAAGGTTTAAAGGAGAAAGAAAGGTTTAAAGGATAAAGTGGTGTTCTGAGGATAGGATTTAAGCAGATTGAGATGAATATGGTGAAAGGGCAGAAAAAGGCATAACTGGAGCAAGCACTGTGTAGGACTAATTTATCTTTCAATAATCAAACCTTACTCTGATTGACATGGCATATTATGTATTTAAGATGATAAAGGTCATTTGGTTGCTGATAGCACGTCAGCAATACAAAATCTTATTTTCTTCAATTTTCCATGTAAAATACATCACAGGCCAAAAACAAGATAAATTACACAATTCTCCACTATCATCTAACAACTTGCACTTGTGGGCATTTTTTACAAGAAATAGAATAGGGAGGGACTTAGAATCGTACCAATAGTAAACCAGAAGATATGGATAATAAAAGTCCGAGAGTGACCATGTTATCCTTGTAGGAAATATATATATCAAAAAACTGTGCCCATAGATTTTTGTTCTGAGGGTCAGTTCCCAAATTTATGTGATACAACAGAATTTTAAATTCTTGCCTGTAATAAACTGTCATTGTCTGAATTTTTTAAAAAAGGTAGATTTGTGATATTTTATTACCAGTGAGTGTGACCTACACTTAGCTGCCCAACACATTATTCTTAGTCCTGTTTGCTAAGTAAGTCATATTTCTGACAATATCTTCTCAATTTTAATTGATTTTATTTAAAAAGTACAAGAGAATAGTAAGGAATCAACACAAAATACGCTTTTGTATTTTCAGAGGGGAAAAACACTGAACTTTCAGTGCAATCACAGTAAATGTGTGCTTCCTTATAACTTCTTACATATGTCACTGGCGGATAAACTGAATTTTTACTTACTACTTAAAATTCTGACAATTCAATAGCTCTCAGCCAGATGACATTTAAAATGTGGCAAAAACAAGGTTTTTATTTTGTTCAGAGATATTTTTCCAAAAGCACCTTAAAAGTCTTCTCCTCTATTGTCAAGATGATCATTTAAGTACATGTCATAAAATACATAGCCTACATTTCATACCACTTGTTAGTGCCTAATTAAGCAGAAAGAAATTAGTGAATTACGAAATCAAAATCAAAACACATCATGTTTTACATTAAGATATAAAGATCTTGGAACATACACCTTTAGCACTGTGGTAAATGAGCTTAATCTTTTACATTGGTGAAAGGTGCACAATGATCATTCTATGCAATTATGCAGCTAGGGAAGCCTTGATTTGGAAACAGCATTATTATACCAACAAGAAAATCACTTTGCATAGCTATGCTTAATTTTTGCAGTTGCCTGGAATAGTTACGCTACATATACATTCTGGCTTTGCTCTAAAGCCTGCATTAGGAGGTTCTGAAATGTAAAAAAGTAAATCTACCCTCAATTACTTGAAGGTTACTCCTGTAGAAATCAAATGAGAGCTTATTAAGTAAAAAAAATTTTTTTTAATTAAACAAATGTTTATTAAGTATCTGCAGTACACCCAATGTTGTGTAAAGCTCTGCAGTGAAGTGAAACCTAATGATCAACACACATTCACTGTGTTTGGCTGCTTCTTGTTCTTTGACTTCATCTTTACTAATCTGACGTTTTGAGTGTTTTCTAATTGTTTGGGATATTTTTCACATTTAATATCTCCTCCAGAATCTCATTAACTTCTGATAAAAAAGAAGAGTCTCATTTTCCCACTCAGACCATATTTAGTCTAGCTCAAAGGAATATTTGTTTAGCTTTATCATGATCTCCAAAATTGTTCAGCTGTGTCCTCATGGGCAACCAATGACTTAGAGAAGAAGAGACTTGAGCTTTTGTTAATTATTTGACTCAAAAGCTGAATGAAAAACAAATCAAAAGGTAGACTTAAGAGTTAGGTATATCTTTCTCTCTGATTCAAGAAAGTTCAAGATATAAAACCCCAGAATTATGGTTTAAACATGACCTCCATATTTTGACAAAAACATTAAAAAATGGGCAAAAACTAACTTGAGAAGAAAACTAATTTTTAATAAGGGATAATAGGCTGCTCTGAAAAAAAGGTGCTTTTACATACCCTTTTTATGTAACATTAATGTAACATTAAGTAACATTCCTATTTATGGTCATAGAGAATTTGAGCAATTCAGGAGTTCTTTGCAACAAGCCCCTGTATATTAAACATGATTATCCTAGCAAAATTCTTTCTAGGTGGAACAATAAATGAGGATCTATCTATAAAACTCTTAGAGTTCCTGAGATAAATGTTTCCACACATATTAATAGTAGTATTTCTTAAAAGAAAAAGATTAAAAATGTCATGCACCGAAGTAAATACACTTATGCTATAAAAGAGCTATTAGAACCATATAAATATTGATGTAGAAAAATTATGAATTCATTTATTTATATTGTAACAGTGTAACTATATATCATGCATTAATAAAGTACTTTTAATGTAGACACCACATACATTTTTGGCTAAATATGCTAGAACAGATCTATATAGAACTGATCTATAATTTAGAGTAAGTCTCCTTTGTTCCTTAGCTGGTTTTTATACTTTAAATATGTTACCTGAAAATGATCATAAACAACTTACACGGTTTTAAATAATTATAGGTTATAACCCAGTTCACAAAAGAAAGAGTAAAGTTACAAGACTGGATATCTCTGTTTTCATGAAATTTCACATGTAATTAGGTGAAGAGGATTTATACACGATTTATTATGGAAACATAAAGTACGTACATCATGATCAAACTGGTGAATGCAAACTTGCAAGAAGATATTAAATGATGCCATGGGGGTCTGCCTTTGGCTCAGGTCAAAGGGTCCTGGGATCGATTCTCGAATCAGGCTCCCTGCTCAGCGGGGAGCCTGCTTTTCCCTCTGCCTACAGCTCACCCTGCTTGTGCTTGCTCTCTTTCTCTGACAAATAAATAAATAAAATCTTTTTAAATTTTTCAAAAAATAATATCATGGGAATTTAAATATCACTATAATATATTGAATTATTGAGATATACAAAAAAGCACATTTTTAATTCCTCCCATGACACATTTCCACCTATACTATTAGGACTTTACAAAAAACAAACAAACTAAAACCCTGCATTTCACCTACATCTGAAATGTCCTATAATAAACTGTACTGAAAAGGCTGTGGAGAGTTGCATGGCAGCTAGCTTGAATGGCACTGGATATTTCAAAATCAGCATATTACAATGAAGTATTAGATTTTTGGCAGTTTCAAGCATATCCTTTTTTGGTTTAGATTTTTAATAGTCAAATTCTAAAATTATCATTTAACAGATACTTGTGTTATGAAAACCTGAAATTTCAAAGCAGCTGATTCCCTACAAGGAAATCAATAGTGTAGAAAGAAAATAAACACATAAAAATTTAGAAATGGATTTAAAAGATTAATTCATCTGTAAATTCTTGCTAATTGTACATTTTTAAAAATTATTATGGAAAACCAGATTGAAGATTGATTGCTTTACAACCATAATTATTACAGAGATGAATAAAATAACATTATACTAAACATGGATTTTGCTTTGACCCTTCTTTGAATTAAATTCTGTAGATCCCTATAGTGAGCTATTAAATGCCAATATATGAAAGAATAATCAAAATCAAGTAAAAATTTTAAAGTGAGGAGGCTTCAAAGACTGGCTGTCACACAATTCCTTTGCTGATAGAAAGACAGCCCTGGTGTTTCCCAACAGAAGCTATTTTACCATGTTATAATTGGCATCTGAAGGATTCTTTCCTGCATTAAAGTATAGATCCCTTACAAATAATTCCAGTGGTTCTTTCACCATTGTATCTTTAAGGTAAATAGAAATTGTCGATAAATTTTTGTTGACTGATGCAATAA
Organism: Mustela nivalis; assembly: GCF_964662115.1. Taxonomy (NCBI): domain Eukaryota; kingdom Metazoa; phylum Chordata; class Mammalia; order Carnivora; family Mustelidae; genus Mustela; species Mustela nivalis. The sequence continues at coordinate 128,688,279 of NC_139021.1, forward strand.
ATGATTAATATGTCAACACCAAAGTTTCTGTTGGGTGCTTGTTTCAAAGACATTCATTTCTTCGTTATTTACTATCACAGTTGCAATAAAGATGGTAGCATAAAAATGTCACTTAAATAATGCTGTCAAGCTGCTATTAGATACTTTGCAACTTTTTTTTTCATCTTTATATAATTTTTTATTTTTTATAAACATATATTTTTATCCCCAGGGGTACAGGTCTGTGAATCACCAGGTTTACACACTTCACAGCACTCACCAAAGCACATACCCTCCCCAATGTCCATAATCCCATCCCCTTCTCCCAAACCCCCTCCCCCCAGCAACCCTCAGTTTGTTTTGTGAGATTAAAAGTCACTTATGGTTTGTCTCCCTCCCAATCCCAGATACTTTGCAACTTTTGATTTGAGTTTTCATATACCCAAAGAAGATTCTATTCCCTAAAATAGGTTCTGATTATTTTGATGCTTTAGATCTAATCCAACAGAAGGAAAATGTCTGTCATGCAGTCCTGATTATCAAGAGGCAAGAGCTTTCATCAAAGCTCCTTAGTAAAGGGTAATTATAAAATCCTAGGAAAGGGTATACAAGGGTCTTGAATCTTACATGTAATGATAAGTATGACAAAAGTTAAGGTTTGGTGAAGCTTCATGGTTAGATTACATTGTTTTTTATCCTATACACTCTAGTCTTTTAGGAATGCTTGAAATATTTCACAATTTTTTAAAAAGTCTAGCCATTATTTTGATACCCTCACCCACAAAACAAGGGTAAAAAGTAATATAAGATCTCACAAAATATCATTCCATCAGAATATGACCCTGAGTGATAAAGGTTTAGGCTTGTCTTCACAAAACAGTTTCTTAAACTATATTACTGAGATTCACAATCAAGTTCAAGAATACTGGATGATCTCCATTTTTTGGTGCATTACAGGTGCTGACTGGATCACCTGGGAAGAGGTGGTCACCTAGGTAGATATTTGGCACACAATCAACCACGTTGCCTGTCTTAGCACTTTGACATTTACTTCTCCTGTAACTTTTTTATTATAAAGTTCAAGAAAAGGAGAAATCATAATAAAATACAGAAACTAAGCTATGTGCTTCAATAATAATGGACACTATTTTTTCATGAGATTTTGTTCTGATATTACTTTTAAAGAATAAAATATTACAGTCTAAGCCCCACATGTACTCTTTCTCAGTCCTTTCCAACCCCTTCTTCTCCAGAGTAAATCACTTTTTTGCATTTGCTATCTGTGGCATTTATGGCACCCTACAGTTCCCATTGCTCTTAAACTTGCTAATTTACTCAATACTGCTTTTAAAAATCTGTTCCATTAAGATAGGAAAAAAGTTTATTTTAACTACTGTGTTTGCTGCTATTTATTCATTCTCCTACTGATGGACATTTATATTATTTCAAATTTCCACTATTTAAAAAAATCCATAATGATCATACTTGTACAAATTTGTTTATGAATATGTGCACAAGTTTCATATATGTATGAATATATTCATACATATATGAAATTATATATATTTGTGGCAAAATAGTCCAGGTACTACATAGTGCTTCCCAAAAGCAGTGTGTGAGAGTTCTTTTTTTTACTATATCTCATCAATATTTGTCATTAAATCATATACATTTTTTAGTGTCTTGACATGTGACAGCTATACAACATAGTTTGCAAGATAATTCTTAAGTTACTTTGATTAACTATAATGTACTAACTTTTGGGATAGTTTAACAAAGTAGCACCTTTAAAGAAGTTTATCTTTATCATTCCTGTTTTAACTTTTAGCAACGGCCTTCCAGTGATGCGAGTAATAATGTCTATCTTTTACTGGGCCACTTACTATATTCCAGTGATGCTAGTAATAATGTCTATCTTTTACTGGGCCACTTACTATATTCTAATCACTCTTCAAAGAATTTTAAATATATTATTTTATTCAATCCTTCCAACCATGTGAAAATGTAAGTTATGATAGTTCTATCTCCAGGATTTAAAACAATCTCATCACCTAGTAGATGCTCAGTACATATTTGTTATATAAATGAAAAAAAAATATTTTAGCCAGTGTATCCTGATCTAACAAAATAATGCAGCATAGGTAGTTTATAAACACTGAAATTTATTTCGCACTGTAGTAGAGACTCAGAGGTCCAAGATCAAGGTACCAGCAAGGTTGGATCCTGGTAAGAACCCTCTTCCTGGTTCAGATCCAGTGACTTCTCTGTACATTCTCACATAGTGGAAGGGACAAGGGATCTCTGTAGGGTCTCCTTCATGAAAACATTAATCCCCTTCATGAGAGCTTCACCCTCCTGACATAAGTATCACCCAAAAGCCCTGCCTTCTAATACTTTCACATAGAACACTAGGGTTTCAACATAGGAATTTGGGAGGACATAAATGTTCAAACCATGGCTAAATAATATAATTATCAACATTTCAGAGAAGGGCATTTGGTGAGTAAAAATTATTTCTCAAATATCATAGATTTGGTGGGAAATGATAAAATCATCAGTCTTTAAGTACACTTAACCCCCTCCAAACTCTTCTTTTCTTGTGCTTCCAGTGGATTCTAGGAATATAGACCATTGTCTGTAAGATTTCTTTTAGTGGTGAAATATTAGTGGGAATGACATATGCTTTATTAGAATGTAATCCTTACCTGTATTCCTCAAATATATATAAACAGTTCAGAGCACAAGCTCTGGAGCCACTCCATAAGCAGAAGTTTTTACTGCTTTGTTATGATTCTCCAGGATGCTGTTCAAGTCCTTAAAACTGCCAACACAAACTCGCAAGCTCAAATATATCACTTCCTGCTTTCAGATCTTGTATCTAGCAGGAGGCATGCTTTTTCCATTTCTCCCACCTTTGGAGAAAATGTCGGTAAGGAGCATCCTGCTTTTCCTATTTAAAAACTCTTCATCTCTAGCTGGAGACTTCAGTCTTTCAGAATGCTCAGGAGCACATCTTAGAATTACAAGTTGGTGGGGGAGTAATATATGGCAAGGAGAAACTTTACTTCTCATCCCTCACCTAATGCATAAAATTTCCCACAGAATTAACCATATTAAGGATTTTTATTTATCCAAATTACACTTACTAAATGTGTGTGCTTACAGTTGAGACATTGCCCAGAAATAACTAAATACAAATGGAATTCTGACAATCACTTTGATGCTGTTTTTGTTGAAACTTTTGGAAATTTGTTGCCTGTTACAAATAATATGGTAACTAATATGGTAACTAATATGGTGCACATGCATTCACTGAGACAATATTTTAAAAAATTCTTTATTAAAGGTCTATTTTGTCATTTGTAGCCTGTGTAAATACATAGCTAGGGCATCTTCAGAATTTAGGAAATATATATTACCTTTATAAATGTGTTTAAGATCCAAGCCTTTAGTGTTATTTATTTCATTGGTAAGAGTATTGATGATTACTCCAGCTCTACCTTAAAGCTCTGATAAAAATTCTCAAATCTGATTTTGACAAGTTCAAAAGAGGACTTCTAATTATGGCTTTTCTAAAAATTGAATTCATAATATTCAAACAATAGTACTGCAGGAAATCCATTGTTCATTCAAACGAGAGCATCTTGAGTGAACTTGCCTGTGAGTACATGGAATGATGCATGATAAATTCCAGTTCACATGCCCAAACTATTCTTTAATCATGTATACAGGCAGTTATTCAAAACCTAATAATCAATAGAGCAATAATGGATTCCTTTGGGAGAGCCTATTCCATCATTTTTGAAAGTATGCCTTCTCCCTGTCTTTCCATGACTTGCGTAAAGCTGTATGATTTCCCCCACAGTGTCCACAGCGATCACTGAGGCATACAGCATCATGTGGCAATGTAATCACAAAGGACCCAGAGATAAAAATCTTATAGCCACAACATTGTCTCTTGATTTTAACCAATGCAATAGAACCTCCTGACTGCAGGTCATCACTAGATTATCCAGATGAAGAAGAGAGTTTTTCCTTGGCAAACGGGCACCCAAGTTATTCAGACTGAGCTATGTTTAAGTCATTAAATTGGCTCTCACCTCACCTTTCTATTATTACAGCTTGGATGTGTCAGTCTTAAATGTTTTAATTTCCTGGAAGTGAGGTGGAGAAAATAAGGGAACATCTGCTTTATATTGTGTTTACTTTATTTTCACTTCTAAGAACAATTAAATCATTATTTAGCTCTATACTACCTAATTCTGTAAAAGCAGTTTCCAGAGTTAGTGTTCTGAAAAACTGATGTAGTCTGTGACACTACTAGTTAATATTTTACATGACCTACATCTTCCTCAAATGTTTAGGGTTTTATATAATATCACCTATTGTCTTCATCAGCCCAGTACCAAACCAGATGTACTCTCTGTTCCTCTAATTCTGGTCAACTTGCCCTTCCTCTTTGTACTACCATGTATTTTCACACACTTTTCTCTTTTTCTGGAATGCCATTCCAATTTCTTCAAGATTAATTTAAAAAATTCAGTTCAAATGCCATATACTTAAAAATAATTCCCTCAGTACTCTGACATTCCAGCAGGATTAACTACATAGTATCTTGTTAATGTGACTGTTAAAATCCCTTGGAATCTAATTTGTATATACTAGATTGTGTGTTCACAAAAAGTTGTGTCTTCCTGCTTTCCATCTTCTTCCCTTTCCCAACTTATATCTTGCACATAATTGATATTCAATATATTTTTATCAAAATCCATTTTTGCAGAATATGATTTCAAATCCCAATTTTAAAAGAACATATTTTTTGAAACACATCATGTCTTGATCCCTCTAATCAACTGAAATTTCAAATAAGTATATATTGAAAAGGTATATATAAGTGAATGTATCATAATAGATTGGGTATCATTATATTATATAACTTATCTTTTCATAGATACATACTATATTGGTCATTCTTTACTCTCAGCACCTATTCCATAACCATTATATTGAATATTAATAGTGCTCAGTTTATGTGCAATTCATTTAACACTTTGATCTTGCTAATATTATGTGTTTATTTTGTATTAATTTTGAAAGAGGACTATAAGTCTATTTTCATTTTTCTTTGTCGAATGATTCAGATAAAACTTTTTATAAGCAAAGATCACGTTTACCACAATGTCATGAATGGAGGGTTTTGTTAGTACATTTTTGAGGATAGCATCAGAGTTATCTTTGTGTGACTAAGTCAAGGTCACAGAACATTGTGATGATTAATGCTTAAAGTTATTTTTCATAATTTAGAGGTTTCTTAAACTATTTCTCCCAAAGATGAACACATTTATTCAAAGCAGAAGCCATATACCTCCTCAAATTAATCTTGCACAGAATTAAAAAGGGGAGTAAATACATTTATTCATTCAGCCAATAACTATTGAAAGCCTTCAAGCCAGGCTCTGGAAGCAGGAGTTTCAATTAGAAAATTATATGGTAAAAAAACAATCTGAGGGGTTTGGCAGGGCGGGGGGTGGGAGTTTGGGGTACCAGGCGGTGGGTATTATAGAGGGCACAGATTGCATGGAGCACTGGGTGTGGTGAAAAAATAATGAATACAGTTATGCTGAAAATAAATAAATTAATAAAAACAACAAAAAAACAAAATATATGGTAATTCAGGTAAGAGAGAGAGGCTTGAACTGAGAGGTGAGAACAGTGGATACAGAGAAAAGTGGATGTATTAGAAATTCAGAACATGGAGTAAAAGAGATCTCTAAGCATCCTTTAATACCATACTTCACTGAAAGTCACTATGATATTATCTCTAAAATGAGAAAACCTTTTACAATAAGGGAACAATTGAACTAATTCTAATCAATAAGTGGTCAATCTTTCTTTTAGAAAATTCCAAACCATTGTCAGTGGTTCACTCCATTCTTCATGTGGTCCCTTCCCTCCAACTATCCCCATCATCATAGCTTTCTTGCAAGTTATCTCTTCTGCTAACTTTTTACTCTTTTTTTTAACCTCAAGTACATTTTGTAGGGTTTAGCACTTCACATTATGCAATATTTAAGGAATGAATGAATAAATGAAAGAAAGTTCATATATTTACAAACTTTCACATTTACTCAGTTCTTTGGATTTGTTGAATAGTTCATGTGGTCCAAGTCAGTTCCTCTTCTAACAAAGTTTACTTCTTTTGAACTTAGTTCCTTTTGAATGAGTCAATTAATTCAATGATTCAAAAAATTGAGGCAAGTGTTAATGTTTTCTCTCCCAAATTTACATCTTAAATGGAGACCTTAAACTTTTTATTTTCCCATGTATATAACTAATATTGGGATTTCAGGCATGTTGGCAGGCTGGAAAGACAGAGCTTCACAAATCTCATCACATAGGAACATCTTCTGTCTATATGAAAGACGGACCTTGATGTGGTCAAAGAATCTTTCAGTCCAGCAACTTTCTGACAAGTGTTTTGTTACACGTATTTTCAGAGAGGGATAAAAAAACCAAACAAAACAAAACAAACAAAAAAAAAAAACCACACAAACAAAAACCAAGAATGGTGAATGCTGTGGGGATAAGTCCTATAGTCAATGATGAGACAAAAAGTTGGAGACCTATGCATTTGAAAATTTTTTTTCTAATTACCTGCAAAATGATACTGGAATTATTACATAAATAACATTAAACAGAAAAGAGCCTCTTTTGGACAACTGAATGTCAGAGAATGTAGTTTCCCAAACATTCCTTTGATTTTAAAGGTGGGTCTTAATTCACAGTTTCATTTTATCTTTACACTTAAAAATTTTAAATAACAGTAAATCGATGAAGTGGCTATATTTCCTATGGTTTTCAAAAAAAAACTGATTATACTTATGTTCAGAGTTTTCTATGCATACGATGAAACAAAATAATGTACAAATGCCTTCTAAAAATTGGTATTTTCACTTCTGCATATCATGAGAAGTTTGGTGATTATATAAACATACAGTTTAAAAATCATCAATGATATTTCTATATTGGGGAAAGCAATAGTTAAATAAAAGACATTTGATATTACTTCAAGACCTATTCATCAATATTAGATGATCTAATCACTCTAAAACATTATTATGATGGAAACATTTTACCAGTGTGATCCCTACCTTTGTTAATGACAATAAAATAACTACTAAAGTCCAAGAATCCTTTCTCACTGATTTTAGGTCTTAAGTTTTGTTTATATTTTAATGTGGAGAGCTGATGTTCTGAGAATCCCCAAATTTTCACAACTGACTCAGAAGAAAAGTGGGAATCTTTTCAGGGTTTTTATTATTCATTCTTATAAAAGAAAACAAAAATAAATAAATAAATAAGAGTGAAGTAAGTATTATTGTCAAGTACTGAAAGAAAGCCAAAGTAAAAGATGAAATTATTTTATGAAAAATATGAAATGTAATATTCTCTAGGTAATTCACCAACACAAACTGAGTTGTCAGTTTTTCTACCTGGGAAACAGAGGAACCAGCAGTCTGTGAGTACAAACAGGATCTCTGAACGATCATTATAAAGTATCATCAGAGAAGTTGTTCATTGCTAATCACATCAACAACTTTTTCTAAGACAATCTGGACCCACCCACCCCTAAAAAAAGCCACCAGATTGTGACAGCCTCCATCACAGCTCTTTGAAGCATGATTAGTTATCTGAAACAAAGTAACTATCCACTGGTGGCCTGTGATCTTGAATTTACAACTTCTAGCCTAGTACTAAAAAAGATGTATATATAAAGCCAGCTAGAAGATTCTGAGAAAAGGTATCATTATTTGGGGGAACACATGTTGAAAGTTATGATGCAATAAGAATCATCAATAGGGCTCATGCTTAATTAATACAAGATAAGTTTATGAAAATGCAGAAAAGTGAGAAAGGATTGCCTGAGGTAAATATCTTTTGACGCTAGTCAACAGCCATTTTCCATTCTTTTCTGCTCATAAAACCTCTGATTTTGTTTGCATTGTAAGTAATTAGTCAGAAAGGTTGAATTATGATTGGTCTAAGCCCAGTAGTCTGCTAGATCTGTTATACCAACTCACAAGAGTTGTTTTTTATGCATCTCTTCAGTGACATCACATCAATAGCTTAAAATGGGCCAATGTGACAGTATACATAAATACTACAAAGGAAGTATTACAAATTAGAACTACCATTTACTCTGGCCCCCAGTCAATTTTTAACCATTTATCACCATTCTAAGCTTATCATGGAAATCCCATTTTCTTTTGCCAGCAGTTGGCTCAAGTGTAGGTATAGGAATAAGTTTTGACCTATGAGGCATAAGAGAAATCAGGTGGAGGTCACCCAGGAAAGATTTCCTCCTGATAACTTGGAGCCAACAAGCTACCTTGTTTTCTGCTTTACGTGGTACTGTACAATGCTTTGAAATGTAAGCTCTGAGATTTAACCATGAGGGAAGGTCAAGTGAATCCAGAGATGTCTACATAGATCATTAATAACCTTAGACTGCTATCAGCTAGCACATCCAAAGGACAGGAAAGTAAGAAAAATTCACCCTGGGTCTAGAAAATAATGGAGTGCGATATCTATGGAGAATTTTAAAGCAATAATGAAGCACATTAAATATTAATCCTCTTTTAAATTATTACCCTGTAGTGACAATTCTAAACAATGTTAATGATAAAATACTATTCCTCACATATCTTGACTATTCCTATCCAAGTCCTTTGGCATGCTTGGGGAGTAAGTTTAGATGGGAACTTCCATATGAGTTTTCTGTTGTGTATAAGCAAAACGTGCTGAAGTGTTAAAGCTGTTCACAAAAAAGTAGCAGACTAAGAAGGTTGGGAGGTCAGGTTAATCCAGGATGGAAAAGAAAAAGCATGAGCTCCTGCACTAAGGACCTGCCGGACTTGCTCAGATCTCTGGCCTCCCACAGCTCTAATCATGCAAGGGCAGGCCAATTATAGTTCTTGCTCTTATGTGTTCAGGAGCCTCTCCCTATTGTGTCATTAGTGTACCTATAATAAACGGTCTTTACAGAGAGTTGTGTGAGCAAGTTTCTTTGTTTTGTAACAAAAAGATACAACTAAAAAATAAAATCTAACATTTAGTAATTAACCAAAGAGTGTCCCAATGTATGACGGTGATTGAACACACATACATACAAAATCTATACTAAGAGGACAGCAAATAGACAAAAATATGCTTAATACAGCATTGTTTATACTAGTTAAAATTATAATTCACTAAATGCTAATGAACGAAGAAAAGGTTTTTTTTTTTTGAAGCATGTATAATGATGTGGGAAAATTCAGCCAAATATTCATTATAAACCTCATGACATAATTATTTAAAAGCATGAATTTATATATATAGGGATATATAAATACATATATATATATGTGGCTATACATATAGCTATATATATGTAAATTTGGATGGAAATAAATCAGATATCAATTGTTATTTCTGAATAGTGGGATCAAGGGATATTAACATTTTTACCCATACATTTTCTATTATTTTCAAAGTTTCCAGCTCCCCAGAAATAAAACAATTTTAAAATGTTTTAAAATATGTTTTAAATGTTTTAAAAATATTTTAAAATAATGTATCAAGAAAATACAACAGGTTTCCAGAACTATTGTTTAAGATGAGAATATATACATGCATGAAAGTAGTAAGTTCCACAAGTTAGACACACTATGACTATATTGGGAAATTTTTAAAAGATAAAATGATGTTAGAAATTCATATGAATAAGCATTTTATAAGAAAGCATATCTCATTCCAGTCTCTTTTTAAAAAAAGGAAAAAAATCTATTTTTTTAATTTTTTAAAGATTTTATTTTTCAGATGAGAGGCAAGATGGCGGAGGAGTGGTGGACTGAAATGACATCAGGTCGCAGGAGTTCAGCTGGTTACCAAACCATTCTGAACACCTACAAATTCAACAGGAGAATGAAGAAAAGAACAGTAATTCTAGGGACAGAAAAATCAACCACTTTCTAAAAGATAAGATGTGTGGAGAAGTGGATCCGAAGTGATAGGAAGATAGACTGCAGGGGGAGGGGCCGACTCCCGGCAAATGGTGAAGCAGCAGAGCACAAAATTAGATCTTTTAGAAGTTTGCTCCACTGAGGGATATTGTTCCAAAAGCTAAGCAAGGGTGGAGCCCTTGCAGGGATAGTGTGGTCTCAGAACCCGTGGGGTCACTGAAAGATCGAGGGTGTCTGAATGTGGCAGAGCTCATAGGTATCAGAGTGGGAAAGCTGACTACAGAGAGCCAAGGAAGAAGTGCTCAGCTCGGGGTTACCTTAAACTGTGATGAGTGGCACAGCCAGACCACTTCTTTTTGAATAGGGACCCCAGAAGTGGCAGATCCAGGGAGACTCAACTTCCTCCTCTAGAGGCAGGAATCTGCTAGTTTTGGAGACTCCAAATGGAGCTGTACACGAGAGGCAGAAACACTCAGTCACAGGCCCAGTAAGCCCAGAGCCTGGCTGGAGACAACGGAGATGGGAGTGATTGACCACTTTTCTCTGAGACCACACTGAGGAGTGGGGACCTGAGCTCTCAGATCCTCTTAGCCAAAGACTGGGAGGCTGCCATTTTCATTCCCGTCCTCCAGAGCTCTTCGGAAAGCATTCAGGGAACAAAAAACTCCTGAGACCAAACTTAAGCAGATTTCTTAGCCTGGCCCCTGGCAAGGGCAGTGCAATTCTGCCTAGGGCAAAGAGATTTGAGAATCACTATAACAGGCCCCTCCCCCAGAAAATCAGGAAGAACATCCAGCCAAAACCAAGCACACTGATCAAAGAGAACAGGAAAATGCCAGAGCGAGGGGAAAGCAATGCATGGAATTCATGGCTTTCTCCCCAAAAAAGTTTAGTCTTGGAAAGTTAAAATTTTTAAATTTTATTTTCTATCTTACTCTATTTTTTTTTAACCTTTTTTCTTTCCTCTTTTAACATTTTTTAACTAGTTTATCTTAACAATACATTTCTAAAAAATTTTTTTCAAACCCTCATTATTAGAGTCATATTGTATCCTTCAATGTATTTAACCTTATTTTTTGTATACATATAGTTTTTTTTTTTTTTCTAAAAAGTTTTGGGATACTTCTTTTAATAGATCAAAATATACCTAAATCTAGCACAGGTCTTTGTTCTATTCTCCAACCTGAGCAAATTCTCTCCAATTTCTTTTTCTTTCTTTTCCCAACCAACTTATCAACTCTTTTTTAGAATTTTTAAAAAATTTTTATATTTACAGTCATATTTCATCCCTTCATTGTGTTTACCCTTATTTTCCTTCCTTTAAAATTTTGGGAGGGACACCTGGGTGGCTCAGTGGGTTAAAGCCTCTACCTTTCAGCTCAGGTCATGATCCCAGGGTGCTGGGATCAAGCCCCGAATCCGGCTCTCTACTCAGCAGGGAGCCTGCTTCCCTCTCTCTCTCTGCCTGCCTCTCTGCCTACTTGTGATCTGTCTGTCAAATAAATAAATAAAATCTTTAAAAAAATTGGGGAGGTAGTTTCTTAGAAGAGACCAAAGTACTCCCCAAATTAAGTGGGTGGTTCTGTTTTATTCATAAATCTAATACCTGTATTTTCTTTATTCTTTTTCTTTTCTTTTTTAATTTTTTTGAACTTCCTTTTACCCTCTTACGTCCCCCCACAATCTGGGTTCTCTTCTGATTTGGTTAACACATATTTTTCTGGAGTCTTACCATACTTTTGGTATTTTATTCTCTCTCACATATTTTTATCTAGATAAAATTACAAGATAGAAAAACTCAGGATAAAAAAAGAACAAGAGGCAGTACCAAAGTCTAGGGATCTAATCAATACAGACATTGGTAATATGTCAGATCTAGAGTTTAGAATGATGATTCTCATGGTGCTAGCTGGGCTCCAAAAAGGCATGGAAGATATTAGAGAAACCCTGTCTGGAGAAATAAAAGCCCTTTTTGGGGAAATAAAAGAACTAAAATCTAACCAAGCAAAAATTTAAAAAGCTATTAATGAGGTACAATAAAAAATGGAGGATCTTATTGCTAGGATAAATGAGGCAAAAGAGAGTATTAGTGATAAAGAAGACCAAATGATGGAGAATAAAGAAGCTGAGCAAAAGAGAGACAAACGACTACTGGACCATGACGGAAGAATTTGAGAGATAAGTGATACCATAAGACGAAACATTAGAATTATTGTGATTCCAAAAGAAGAAGAAAGAGGGGAGAAGAAGGTATATTGGAGTGAATTATTGTAGAGAATTTCCCTAATATGGCAAAGGGAACAATCATCAAAATCCAGGAGGTGCAGATAATTCACCTCAAAACAAATAAGAATAGGTCCACACCCCATCATCTAATAGTAAAACTTACAAGTCTTAATAACAAAGAGAAAATCCTGAAAGTAGCCCTGGACAAGAAGTCTGTAACATACAATGGTAAAAATTTTAGATTGGCAGCAGACTTATCCACAGAGACCTGGCAGGCCAGAAAGAACTGGCATGATATATTCAGAACACAAAATGGGGAAAACATGCAGCCAAGAATACTGTATCCAGCTAGGCTATCATTGAAAATAGAAGGAGAGATAAAAAGCTTCCAGGACAAACAAAAACTAAAATAATTTGTAAGCACCAAACCAGATCTACAGGAAATATTGAAAGGGGCCCTCTAAGCAAAGAGAGAGCCTAAAAGTAGTAGACCAGAAAGGAACAGAGACAATATACAGTAACAGTCACCTTACAGGCAATACAATGGCCCTAAATTGATATCTCTCAATAGTTACCCTGAATGTAAATGGGCTAAATACCCCAATCAAAAGACACAGGGTATCAGAATGGATTAAAAAAAAAAATCAATATGCTGTCTATAAGAAACTCATTTTAGACCAAAAGATACCTCCAGATTTAAAAGTGAGTGGGTGGAAAACAATGTACCATGTTAATGCACATAAAAAGAAAGCTGGGGTGGCAATCCTTATATCACATAAATTAGATTTTAAGCCAAGGACTATAATAAAAGATGAGGAAGGAGACTATATTATACTCAAAGGGTCTGTCCAACAAGAAGATCTAACATATTAAATATCTATTTCCCAACATGGGAGCAGCCAACTATATAAACCAATTAATAACAAAATCAAAGAAACACATAGATAATAATACAATAATAGTCAGAGACTTTAACATCACCCTCACTGAAATGGAAAGATCATCCAAGCAAAAGATCAAAAAGGAAATAAAGGCCTTAAATGACACCCTGGACCAGATGGACATCACAGATATATTCAGAACATTCCATCCCAAAGCAACAGAATACACATTTTTCTCTACCGCACATGGAACATTCTCTAGAATAGATCACATCCTGGGTCACAATTCAGGTCTCAACCAGTATCAGAAGATTGGGATCATTCCCTGCATATTTTCAGACAACAGTGGTCTGAAGCTAGAACTCAGTCACAAGAGGAAATTTGGAAAGAACCCAAATACATGGAGGCTAAAGAGCATCCTCCTAAAGAATGAATGGGTCAACCAGGAAATTAAAGAAGAATTGAAAAAAATCATGGAAACAAATAAAAATAAAAACACAACTGTTCAAAATCTATGGGACAAAGCAAAGATAGTCCTGAGGGAAAATATATAGCGATACAAGCCTTTCTCAAGAAACAAGAAAGGTCTCAAATACACAACCTAACCCTACACCTAAAGGATATGGAGAAAGAACAACAAACAAAGCCTAAACCCAGCAGGAGAAGAGAAATAATAAAGATCAGAACAGAAATCAATGAAATAGAAACCAAAACAACAGTAGAACAAATCAATGAAACTAGGAGCTTGTTCTTTGAAAAAACTGATAAGATTGATAAACCCCTGGCCAGACTTATCAAAAAAGAAAAGAGAAAGGACCCAAATAAATAAAATCATGAATGAAAGAGGAGAGATCCCAACCAACACCAAAGAAATACAAACAATTATAAGAACATATTATGAGCAATTATATGCCAGCAAATTTGACAGTCTGGAAGAAATGGATGCATTCCTAGTGACATATAAACTACCACAACTGAACCAGGAAGAAAGAGAAAACCTGAACAGACCTATAACCAGTAAGGAGATTGAAGCAATCATCAAAAATCTCCCAACAAACAAGAGCCCAGGGTCAAAACCTTTCCCAAGGGAATCCTACAAACATTTAAAGAAGAATTAATTCCTATTCTCCTGAAACTGTTCCAAAAAAACAGAAGTGGAAGGAAATCTTCCAAACTCATTTTATGAGGCCAGCATTACCTTGACCCAAAGACCAGAAATAGATCCCATCAAAAAAGAGAATCACAGACCAATATCCTTGAGGAACACAGATGTGAAAATTCTCACCAAAATAATATCCAATAGGATCTAACAGTACATTAAGAGGATTATTCACCATGACCAAGTGGGATTTATTCCAGGGCTGCAAGGTTGTTTCAAGATCCACATATCAATCAATGTGATACAATGCATTAATAAAAGAAAGAACAAGAACCACATGATACTCTCAATAGATGCTGAAAAAGCATTTGACAAGTACAGCATTTTTTCTTGATAAAAACTCTTCAAAGTGTAGGCATAGAGCACACATACCTCAATATCATCAAAGCCATCTATGAAAAACCCACAGCGAATATCATTTTCAATGGAGAAAAACTGAGAGCTTTTCCACTTAGGTCAGGAACACGGCAGGGATATCCATTTCACCACTGCTATTCAACATAGTACTAGAAGTCCTAGCCTAAGCAATCAGACAACAAAAAGAATTAAAGGCATCCAAATTGGCAAAGAAGAAGTCCAACTGTCACTCTTTGCAAATGATATGATACTTTATGTGGCAAACCCAGAAGACTCCACTCCAAATCTGCTAGAACCTGTAGAGGAGTTCAGTAAAGTGTCAAATATAAAATCAATGCACAGAATTCAGCTGTATTTCTATACACCAACAACAAGAGAGAAGAAAGAGAAATTAAGGAGTCAATCCCATTTACAATTACACCCAAAACCATAAGATACCTAGGAATAAACCTAACCAAAGAGGTAAAAAATCTGTACTCAGAAAACTATAAAGTACTCAGGAAAGAAATTGAGGAAGACACAAAGAAATGGAAAAATGTTCCGTACTCCTGGATTGGAAGAACAAATATTGTGAAAATGTCTATGCTACCTAAAGCAATCTACATGTTTACTGCAATCCCTATCAAAATACCATCTTTTTTTTTTTTTCAAAGAAATGGAACAAATAATCCTAAAATTTATATGGAACCAGAAAAGACCTCAAATAGCCAGAGGAATATTGAAAAAGAAAGCCAAAGTTGGTGGCATCACAATTCCAGACTTCAAGCTCTATTACAATGCTGTCATCATCAAGAAAGTATGGTAATGGCATAAAAACAGACACATAGATCAATGGAACAGAATAGAAAGCCCAGAAATAGACCCTCAACCTTATGGTCAACTAATCTTTGACAAAGCAGGAAAGAATGCCCAATGTAAAAAAGACAGTCTCTTCAACAAATGGTGTTGGGAAAACTGGACAGCCACATGCAAATAAAAGAAACTGGACCATTTCCTTACACCACACATGAAAACAGACTCAAAATGGATGAAGGACCTCAATGTGAGAAAGGAATTCATCAAAATCATTGAGGGGAACACAGGCAGCAATCTCTTCGACCTCAGCCATAGCAACTTCTTCCTAGGAACATTGCCAAAGGCAAGGGAAGCAAGGGCAAAAATGAACTATTGGGATTTCATCAAGATCAAAAGCTTTTGCACAGCAAAGGAAACAGTTAACAAAAACAAAAGACACCTGACAGAATGGGAGAAAATATTTGCAAATGACATATCAGATAAAGGGCTAGTATCCAAAATCTATAAAGAACTTACAAAACTCAACACCCAAAGAACAAATAATCAGGAAATGGGCAGAGGACATGAACAGACATTTCTGTAAAGAAGACATCCAGATGGCCAACAGACACATGAAAAGTGTGTTCAATATCATTCGACATCAGGAAATACAAATCAAAACCACAATAAGATACCACCTCATGACAGTCAGAATGACTTAAATTAACCAGTCAGGAAATGACAGATGTTGTAGAGAATGTGGAAAAAGGGGAACTCTCCTACATTGTTGGTGGAAATGCAAGCTAGTTCCACTCTAGAAAACAGCATGAAGGTTCCTCAAAAAGTTGAATATAGAGCTACCCTATGACCCAGCAATCACACTACTGGGTATTTACCCTAAAGATACAAAAGTAGTGATCTGAAAGGGCACATGCACCTGAATGTTTATAGCAGCAATGTCTGCAATAGCCAAACTATGGAAAGAACCTAGATGTGTGTGTGTGTGTGTGTGTGTGTGTGTGTGTGTGTATAAATATATATAATGGAATACTATGCAGCCATCCAAAGAAACAAAATCTTGCCATTTTCAAAGATGTGGTTTGAACTAGAGGGTATTATGCTGAGTGAAATACATCAATCAGAGAAATATAATTATAATATGATCTCCCTGATATGAGGAATTGAGAGGCAGAGTGGGGAGTTGTGGGGTGAGGGAAGAAATAAATGAAACAAGATGGGATTTGGAGAGAGAAAAACCACAAGACACTCTTAATTTCACAAAACAAACTGAGGGTTGCTGGGGAGAGAGGTGTATGGAGAAGATGGTTGGGTTATGGACATTGGGGAGGGTATGTGGTATGGTGAGTGCTGTGAGTGTGTAAGCCTGATGATTAACAGACCTGTACCCCTGGGGCAAATAATACATTATATGTTAACAAAAATAATTTAAAAAATATTTTGTTTTTGCAAAAGATAATAATAGATTAATCATAGGATGAGAAATAAAAATAACTAGTAAGCATGCAAAAAAATATTTTGTTTTAAATTTTGTTTATTTGAAAGAGATGGAGATAGAGAGAACATGGATGAGCAGGAGGAGGGGCAGAGACAAAGGGAGAAGCAGGCTCCCTTCTGAGCAGGGACCCCAATGACGGACTCAATTGTAAGACCCTAGGATCATGACCTGAGGTGAAAGCAGGCATTTAACCATAGAGCTATCCAGGCACCCTAAAGTTTTTATTTAAATAATCTCTACACCCAGCATGGAACTCAAACTCAAAACCCTGAGATCAAGTTGCATGCTCCTACAACTGAGACAACCAGTTTCCCCCAAATGTAATTTATTATAATATGAAGCTTAATTTTTAAGAAAATAAAAAAAAAGATTTAGAAGTATTTAGTTCTTTGCTGTTATAACAATATAATCAAAACCAGAGTTATGCTTCTGAGAGTAATTTCATAATCCTATGGGATGCTCTTCTGTTCTGTGATAAAAGAATCATGTAGGTTTGACATGGAATTTCAAGCCCATCTGTAACTGCTGTAGTCAGATGTTTAGACTTATTTGATTATTTAGATCACCAATATTCAAATACATATACTGGAAGCTGAAGTACATATTCTATCTCAAATAAATGAAGAGTTTTCTTGTTGTGTCTATCTATCTAAATTTTCTAGTGCAGAAAAATTCTGTTGGAAAAGAAGTACAGAGAAATCAAAAGATATAAATATAGTAAAGGGGATTGGGAGGGAGACTAACCATAAGTGACTCTTAATCTCACAAAACAATCTGAGGGTTGCTGGGGGGAGGGGGTTTGGGAGAAGTGGGTGGGATTATGGACATTGGGGAGGGTATGTGCTTTGTTGAGTGCTGTGAAGTGTGTAATCCTGGTGATTCACAGACCTGTACCCCTGGGGATAAAAATATATGTTTATAAAAAATAAAAAGTTAAAAAAATATATATATAGTAAAGGGGAAATGATTATTTATTCAAAAAGCTAGAAAATGTCTAAGATTTCCAGCTACTATTTTCAATTATGCTTTGTCTATGAATAGGAGTTTCTTTTAGAGACACAATGTAAATTATTGAGTTGTAAGGACTGCAAGCTTGAGGCTCATTATCCTAGAGTAGATCACAAATAGCAATACTTTGCTTTTGAGAAAGATGATCATTAACAAGAGTCTCATTATACTGCATACAATTAATTATATTCATAATTATCGTCTTTCAGAAAATTGACAAGATTAAATATATAAATAAAAAGATCAAAAACATACCAGATACAGCAAGGAAGTCATCAATGCTTGTAATGTCATCTACAGCTTCGGTGAGGACATGGATATGATTCTCCCACGTGTGCTTATACATTTCCATGGTTTTTTTGACCACTTGACTTTTGGGTCTTGCCGCCAAAGCAAGTGCAGCATTAATGATCTGCAAAGATGTAGAATGTTCACATAGTGATTTCTTTGGAAATAGTTACAATTATGGAGATAACAGCTATTCTTTAAAATAGAAAATACATATATCTTTAACAACAGGGAAAATGGCAAAAATCCCCTTGTAACTCCCTCTTCACTTTTGGAAAAAATTTAATTTTATTTGTGGCAAAAAATTAATCATTTTTAGAGCTTTTTATTGAGTATCAATGCACTAAGAACTGCAAGAGCTACAAAGATATTTGGTCTCTGCCTGTAAGGAACTTCTTTATTACTCAATGGGAAAGGCAAAACATAACTCAGTTCAGTATGCAATAAATATCATAACCACAAATAATGGTCAATAGTCTTTAGACAGCAGAAGTTTTAAAGAAAGATTTCAAGGAAGAGTAACATGTTAACTAGTCATTTGAATTCACATTGCACAATGTGAATATATGCAAAGCACTGGAATAAGAGCTTGGGCTCCCCTGAGGTCTTATAGAATTTTGCGAGTGAATATTCATTATTAATTCACTAATTAATTAATTATTTCATTCATTTTTTCAGACTTCAAATATATTCTGATTTCTTTTCATGTATTAAGCATTGTTTTAGATTCTAAGGATCTA
The DNA here is from genome assembly GCF_964662115.1 of Mustela nivalis. NCBI lineage: Eukaryota > Metazoa > Chordata > Mammalia > Carnivora > Mustelidae > Mustela > Mustela nivalis. Next base: position 128,707,211 of record NC_139021.1, read on the forward strand.
AACAAGACAGCAGCAAAAATCATTGCTTTCATGGAACCTTTATTACAGTTATAGCACAGAAGCAATTAACAAGTTAAATAAACAAAATATATGATCTGTTAGATAGTTTTAAGAACCAAGGAGAAAAAGATATAAGAAGGGGGATAAGGAATGAAATGGTGGTGAGGGTAGGAAGTTGGTGATTGCAGTAAGGCCTCCCACTAAATTGGCCATTTAGGTTAAATCGCCATTGAAAAAGAATGATGGGACAGAGAAGAGGCAAAAATCAAAAGGAGAGTAAACAGAGGAAATACTGTGACAATGGTGAGCAGTCTTACCTAGAGACTGGGTGTACAAAAGAAATCAACAGGAGTACTTGGTGGTCCGGCTCAGGACAGTGCCCTTATTTGGAAGGCACTGGGGAGTGATTATGACTTTCAAGCAATTTGCTCAGAACTAAATTTTGGAAGAATTCATCCGGCAATGGAGGCTACTTCAAGAGGTTCTGGGTGTTAGATAGAGCCTGGACATCAAGGGTGGAGGTAATGAAAAGGTTTTGATTGGAACTTCCAATGAATTAAGGAAGGATGAGGATAGGTCAATTACTGCCAAAATATCATGCAGCCATTAAGAAATCTGTGGAAAATTACCTTCTAAGGACATGAAAATACATCCAACATAGTGAAGTAATAGTAGATTACAAAATATTATGTTCCACAGCAAACACTGAAATGCAAATATGCTAGGGATAAAAGTTAAATGAATACATGCACCAATTAACATTGGTTCTCTCAGAGGGATGGAATTTCCAGTGCTTTTTATTTATTTGTGTGTGTAACTGAATTTTTCAGATTTTTTATGGTAAACCTTTAAGTTGTATACTCAGAATAAATGAAGCTATTCTTCAAGGGAAGATGATTACTAAGGTTTTTCCATCAGTAATGGGGAAAATGATCTTAGCATTGTTGGAAAAGGAGAGTTCAGAGAGTTAAAAAAAAAGTCAGTCAGGATCAGAGAAACAAATATGTTCAATTGTTTGGGAGGACAGTGTTGATGAGGGGTATTAGATATCAACTTTCCTATTAGGTTGGCTTTGAAGTGACTTGGCTCTCCCACAAGTCACAGTTACCTGAGATTTAGAATTGGACCTCATAAAAAAGTTGTCATTTATTTACCCATTTATTTGTCCATGCAGTGAAAGAAATTAGTTTTATGTAACAATAATGTAGCAGATTCTGCACTGGCCACTGACATCACTATCAAAAAGATTCCACCATATTTGTTGTTGTTGCTTCTGCTGCTGCTGCTGCTTCTTCAAGATATTATTTTTTTTTAGATTTTTATTTATTTATTTATTTGACAGAGAGAAATCACAAGTAGGCAGAGAAGCAGGTAGAGGGTGAGGGGGAAGCAGGCCCTCTGCTGAGCGGAGAGCCCAATGTGGGGCTCAATCCCAGGACCCTAGGATCATGACCTGATCCAAAAGCAGTGTCTTAACCCACTGAGCCACCCAGATGCCCCAAGATTTTATTTTTGTATTTGAAAGAGAGAGAGAGAGAGGGAGTTCACCAGCAGGAGCAGGGGGATGGGCAGAGGGTAGGAATCTCAAGCAGACTCCCTGCTGAGCATAGAGTCCCATGTAGGGCTCCATCCCAAGATCCTGAGATCATGACCTGAGCTGAAACCAAAAGTTGGCACTGAACCGACTGAACCACCCAGGCACCCTGAGAGACCATCATAGTTTCTAAAACAGCCCATAATCAAGTAGGGAACTCAGCCAAAAGCCAGGCAATTGTAATACTCCAGTGATTCTCAGACTTTAGCCTGTATCAGAATTATTTTGAGGGCTTGTTAAAACACAGATTTCTGAGCCACACCCTAGAGTTTCTAATTCAGCTGATGTTTTTTGGGACCTCATAATTGGCATTTCTAACAAGTTCGCTGGTAACAGTGAGGCTATTGGCCTGGCACTCTGATTCTGAGAACCAAGGCCATATATATAAGAGCTTTAACATGGAGGCTATTGTAAAAGTATCATCAGATGCCCTGTAACACATGGGAAAGGTTTCCAAAGGCCTCAAATCTGAAAAATAAGTAGAAATTAGTATAAGGTGATATCCCTTTAGGAAGGGGCAATAACATGCACAATGGCTTAGAAGCAAGACAGCGCCTAACCTTACCTCCTAGGGAATGTTCAGCAGAGAGGCGACAGTAATAAGAGTTGGAAGAAAATCAGGGCAATGGTAAGAAGAAGAGAATATACCTTTGGGAAATTCCAACATATAGGAGGAAAATGCAAACTGCAGGTGATAAAGATGAGAAAAGGAATCATCAAGAAGGAAGCAGAAACCAAAGGTATTAAAGAGATGAGGAAGAACACCTTTTTCAAAGGATAAATGCTGTAGAAGAGTCAAGAATAATGAGGACTAAAACGGCTTTTGGATTTGGAAAACAGCTTTTGGATTTGGTGTAACAGAATATTGGATACAGGATTCAGATTTCACCAAAATATGATGGCAATAAGAATAAGAAAGAAACATTTTCTGCTCAGTAACCTAACGGCTGCACCTTACTTAAATGACTTTCAACAAATTTTTAGAAGTAGAGGAGGGGAGGAAATGGTTGCTTAAAAATATTATGTTGATATTCTCTCCTTTTATTTCTTTTTTTTTTATGAAAGAGGAACACATTGAATTAAGGAACACACTGCTTTTAGAAATAACCACTGTGCAATATTCTTTGACTTTAGTTTTAGAATTTTATTAACCTATTAACTTACAATGTACATTTGTGTAAACTGCAAAGACTCTGGTCTCTGGTGTTTCATTGTCCCTGCAATTGGACAACTGTGTACACATGTGGTTGTGCTGAAATTATGTCTTCATAGAGAGGCATACTGGTGTGGAACCCTCAGTGGAAATACGGAGTCATGAATATGAGACAGGCTATATATTCTAAGGACATTTTCAGTTCTACTTCTGATCCAATTTATCTGATTCAACAGTGCACACTATTAGCAAATTTTATCCTACTTGACTCTCCAGATATTTAGCTTAAATCTAAAAGCAGATAAAATTCAGAAGATGTGCTAACCCTATGTAAGGCAGAAGAAATCTTCATTTGAATGTCACACTCCGAGCATTTTAGCTGTATTTCTAGAGGGGGGTAAAAAGACAGTTTGTTTTTGTTTTTAAGATTTATTTATTTATTTATTTAACAGAGCGAGAGAGAGAGAGAGAGAGAGAGAGAGAAATATCACAAGTAGGCAGAGAGGCAGGCAGAGATAGGGAGCAGCAGGCTCCCCACTGTGGGAGGAACCCAATGTGGGGCTCAGTCCCAGGACCCAGAGATCATGACCTGAGCCAAAGGCAGAGGCTTAACCCACTGAGCCACCCAGGCACTGCAAAAAGAGAGCTCTTAAATCCTCTTCATGCATAACTAAAAGTGAATTAAATACATTATGTTGCTTTCTGAAGCATTCTCCTTCAGATTATGGTTGAGATCTGTACCTGTCAGAACCACCCCTGACCTTGTGAATCCCCTAGTCTGCTCATGTCTGAGTCTCTTTAACTTCAGGAGCTTATTACATATTAATAGGACTATTTTAGTGACCTCCTAAAGAGTTAGGTAATTCCAGATTTACTCCAAGCCATTCTCCCTGCTACAAGCACATTTCTTTCTCAAATGAGGAAGTGACCCTCTCTTGCTGATAACCTTTGGTAGAATCCTAGTTGACTAAAAATAAAATCTGAATTCCATTTCATTCCAAATCATAGTCTAAAAACCTCCACAAGCAGGCTCTTACCTACAGTTCAATGTGTTGAAAAAATTACCCCCCAACCCCCATTTTAGCCTATATTCCAGCCATACTGTCTTAAGCTCCATTTCCTGGTGATACTATGTATCTTTACACCACTATGGCTTTGCCTTTACAACTGAAACTTCCTTAACATCCTTGTTCCATTCATTTTTCTGATCTGGTCCATCTGAGGAAATATTTCCTATCTCTAAAAACCTGCTGAAATGTTACTATGTACTGTGAAACCTGTCCTATTCCCTATAACAAGATAACTGAATTGTATTCTGTGTTTTAAAAGCTGTTTGTTCATATAATGAAATACTTATGGTATTGCATGAATGTTTCTACACATGTCTGCTTCATATGAGCCTCTTTCATAGGTAGGACCATGTTGTATTCATCTTTGCTTCTTGGTACACTAAGCATGTCAGTCATAGTTATTACTGTATGTATAAGCTGTCCCTAAAACACCCATCTACTTTCTCTTTTCTACAAATTTGACTATTCTATTATTCTAGGTACCTCATTGAAATGGAATCATGATATTTGACCTCTTATGTCTAGCTTTTCCTCATATAATATCCTCAAGGTTCATCCATGTTGAGGAATGTGTCAAAACCTCATTTCTTTTTAAGGCTGGATAGTATTCCACCATATGTACATACCATATTTTGCTTATCCATTTTTCTATTTATGAAAATTGGGTTTTTTTCCACTTTTGGTTATTGTGAATAATGCTACTATGTACACTGATTCATAAATATGTGGTCAGAGTCCTGCCTTTCAAGTATTTTAAGTATATACCCAGCAATAAAGTTGTTGAATCACATGATAATTTTATATTCAATTTTTATGAGAAATACTATACTATTTTCCACAATGGCTGCAGGTTCTTACTTTCTCACAAAGCACAAAAGTTCCATTTTCTCCTCATCTTTGCCAACACTTATTTTCTGTCTTTTTAAAAATATATATCTATCATAACGGGTACAAAGTGGTATCTCATTGTGGTTTTGATTTTATTTTCCCAATGACTAGAGATGTTAAGCATCTTTCCTTAGGCTTATTGGACATTTGTATATCTTCTTTCGAAAAGTATCTATTCAGAACATTTGCTCCTTTTTTTTTTTAAGATTTTACTTATTTTATTTGACAGAGAGAGAGATCACAAGTAGGCAGAGAGGCAGGCAGAGACAGAGGGGGAAGCAGGCTCCCCGCTGAGCAGAAAGCCCGATGCGGGACTTGATCCCAGGACACTGAGATCACGACCTGAGCCGAAGGCAGCGTCTTAATCCACTGAGCCACCCAGGTGCCCCAAACATTTGCTCCTTTTTAAATTGAATTCTTTTGTTGTTGTTGAATTTTAGGGATTTTAAATTTTTTTTATATTAAACTCTTTTCAGATATATGATTTACAAATATTTTCTCCCATTCTATGGTTTGCCTCTTTGTTCCCTTAGTAGTGTCCTCTGCTGCACAAACCTTTTTCATTTAATAAAGCTTAATTGATCTATTTTTTTCTTTATTTTCCTGTGTTCTTGGTCTGATATTCAAGGAATCATTACCAAACTTAATATCATGAAGTTTTTGTGCAATGTTTTCTTGAATTCTGCAGTTTCAGCTATTAAATTAAGGCCTTAGATCCATTTTTAATTCATTTTTGGACATGGTGCAAGATAAGGTCCAATTTCATTTTTTTAAGATTTTATTAATTTATGGTCAGAGAGAGAGAGAAAGAGAGCATGCATGCACATAAACAGGCTCCCTGCAAGAAGCCCAGTGTGGGTCTCAATCCCAGGGTCCTGGGGTCATGACCTGAACTAAAGGCAGACACATAACCGAATGAGTCACCCAGGTATCGCCCAACTTCATTCTTTCACATGTGGATATTCAGTTCTCCCAGTACTATTTGTTCAAGACTGTTTTTTATCCATTGAAAGGTCTTAGCATCCTTGTCAAAACCATTTAACCATGTAAGCATACATTGGAGATATTACAGATTTTGTTCCAGAAAACCACAACAAAATAAGTATAATATTTTTTTTCCAGTGCAAAGAATAGAACTACTTATACTATAGTGTAAGTGTTCAGTAGCATTATCTCTAAAAAACAAAACAAAACCCATGTACGTGCCTTAATTATAAAATATTGCTAAAGAGGTACCTGGGTGGCTCAGTCATTAAATGTTTGCCTTCAGCTCAGGTCATAATCCCAGGGTCCTGGGATCTAGTCCTGCATCAAGCTCCCTGCTCAATGGGGTCCCTGCATCAGTGCTCCCTGCTTCTCCCTCTGCCCTTTCCCCCATTCACGCTCTCTCTCTCTTTCAAAAAATAAGATAAAACAAAATATTGTTTAAAAACTCTCACCATTACCTGAGCTTTCAGTGAGTCATAATGTTTTTGTTGATAGAAGGTCTTGCTTGATGTTTTTGGCTGATGACAGATCAGGATGATAGGTGCTGAAGGTTGACGTAACTGTATCAATCTCTTAAAATAAGACAACAATGAAGTTTCCTCCATAAATGGACTCTTCCTTTCATGAAAAATTTATCTGTAGAATGTGATGTTGTTTGATAGACCTACCCACTGCAGGATATTTTTTTAAAATTGGGGTCAATCCTCTCAAACCCTGTCACTGCTTTACCAACTAAATTTATGTAATATTCTAAGTCTTTTGTTTTCATTTCAACAATCTTCACAGAATCTTCACCAAGAGTAGACTCTATCTCAAGAAACCACTTTCTTTGGTCATCCATAAGATGTAACTTATTTGAAAAAGGAACTCTTGTGCATAGTTGGTGGGTATGGGAACTGGTCCAACCTCTGTTGAAAACAGTATGGAGGTTCCACAAAAGATTAAAACAGACTTATCATATGACCTAGTAATTCCACTACTGAGCACTTACCCAAAGAATATGAAAACACTATTCGAAAAGATGTATGCCCCCGGCCATGTTTATTGTAGCATTACAATAGTTAAATTATGCAAACAACCCAAGATTCAATCAAGAGATGAATGGATAAAGAAGATATAATATATATATACACACACAATGGAATATTAATGAGCCACAAAAAAGCCATAAAAAAGAATGAATGCTTGCCATTTGCAACAACATGGATGGATTTAGAGGGTATAATGCTAAGTGAAATAAGTTAGAGAAAAACAAATACCATATGATTTCACTCATATGTGGAATTTAAGAAATAAAACAAATGAACAAACAAAAGAGAGACAAACCAAAAAAGACTCCTAATTATAGAGAACAAACTGAGGATTACCAGAGGGGGGTGGGTAGAAGAATGGGTAAATAGGTAAAGAGGAATAAGAGTACACTTATCATGATGGGCACTGAGTAATGTATAGAATTGCTGAATCAATATGCTTTATACCTCTAACTAATATAACTGTATATTAACTATACTAGAATTAATTTTTTTTTAAGTTAAAGAAAGAAAAAAACAAGCAACAAGTGTTATCTTCATGCTCCACTTCTAATTCTAGTTCTCTTGTTATTTCTATCACATCTGTAGTAACTGCCTTCTCTGAGGTCCTGAACCCCTAAAATTCATCCATGAGGGTGGAATCAACCAACGGCTTTCAAACTCTGTTAATGTTGATATTTGACCGCTTCCTATGAATCACAAATATTCTTTTTTTTCCATGTATTTGCAATTTATTGCAATAAAGCCTTTATCAATAGACTTCCCTGTGCACATGGTGGTCAAATTGCTGGTGAAAACCAGCCAGATCTATTACAAGCTTTCTCATGGCTTCTAGGTAACCCAAGTGAGCCTTTATTGATACTGGGAAGGGATAAAGCAGGGAAGGGATAAACAGTGATGTAAGAATTGGCTAGACAAAAGTAATGACTCTCATTACAAAGTGAGTATTTTTTTTAATTTTTTATTTTTTATAAACATATATTTTTATCCCCAGGGGTACAGGTCTGTGAATCACCAGGTTTACACACTTCACAGCACTCACCCAAGCACATACCCTCCCCAATGTCCATAATATTCTTAATGGTATCTCAAATGGTAAATTCTTTTCAGAAGAATTTCAATTCACTTTGCCCAGATCCATCAGAGAAAGCATGTATTTATGGCAGCTAGAGCCTTATGAAACATATTTCTTAGTAAGACTTCAGTGTTAGATATTCCTTGATCCATGGGCTACTGAATGGTTGTGTTAGAAGAGAGGAAAACAATGTTAATATCACTGTATAACTTCATCACAGCTCTGCCTGACCAGGTGCTTTGCCAATGGGCAGTAATATTTTGAAAGGCATCTTTTGTCCTGAGTAGTTCTCAACAATGGGTTTTAAATATTCAGTAAGTCATGTTGTAAGCAGATATACTGTCATCCAGGCTTTGTTGCTCCATTTACAGAACATGTTAGCATAATTCTTAAGGGTCTGAGGATTTGGGGGATAGTAAATAAACATGAGCTTCAACTTAGTCACCAGCTGCATTAGCCCCTAACAAGAGAGTCAGCCTCTTTGAAACTTTGAAGTCTGGCATTGACGTCTCCTCTCTAACTATGAAAGTCCTAGATGACATCTAGGACTAGGGTTGTTTTGTCTACATTGAAAATTTGTCATTGAGTATAGCTACCTTCATGAATTGTCTAAACTCAATCTTCACGATAATTTACTGCAGCTTCTACATTAGCATCTGCCGCTTCCCCTTGCACTTCTTTGGCATAGAGACAACTTCTTTCCTTAAGCCTCATGAACCTCCTCTGCTAGCTTCAAAACTTTTCCTGTAGCTTCCTCACTTCTTTCAGTCTTCATAAAATGGACAGGAGTTAGGGCCTTGCTCTGGATTAAGTTTTGGCTTAAGGAAATATTGTAATCATTTTGATCTATCCAGACTACTCAAACTTTCTCCTTACAAGCAATAAGGCTGTTTCACTTTCTGTCATTTATGTGTTCACCGGAATGAGACTTTTAATTTCCTTCAAGAACTTTTCCTTTGCAACCACAACTTGGCTAACTACTTGGCACAAGAGGTCAACTTTGGGCTTACCTTGACTTTTGACATGCCTTTCTCCATAAACTTAAACATTTTTTATATAAAGTGAAAAATGTGCAACTCTCCTTTTCACTTGAACTTAGTGGCCATGGTTTGGCTATTAATCAATTGGCCTAATTTAAATATTGTTGCATATCAGGAGATAGGAATGGCTGAGAAAAGGGAGAGAGTCAGAGGAAACGCCAGTCTGTGTAGCAATCAGAACAGACACATTTATCAATTAACTTTGTCATCTATATAAAGATGACATATAGGGCATTGTGGTACCCCAAAACAGCTACAACTAGTAACATCAAATATCCTTGATCACAGGTCACCATAACAAATATAATAATGATTAAAAAAAAGTTTGAGATATTGTGAGAATTACCAAAAGATGACACAGTCACCAAGTGAGCAAATGCCACTAGAAATATAGTGGCAATAGATTTGTTTGATTCAGCGTTCTCCTAAACCCTCAATTTGTAAAAACTATAAATAAATAAATAAATAAATAAATAAATAAATATAAATAAAAATAATAAGCAGAGAAAGACAACTATCATATGATCTCCCTGATATGAGGAAGTGGTGATGCAACATGGGGGCTTAAGTGGGTAGGAGAAGAATCAATGAAACAAGATGGGATTGGGAGGGAGACAAACCATAAGTGACTCTTAATCTCACAAAACAAACTGAGGGTTGCTGGGGGGAGGGGGTTTGGGAGAAGGGGGTGGGATTATGGACATTGGGGAGGGCATGTGCTTTGGTGAGTGCTGTGAAGTGTGTAAATCTGGTGATTCACAGACCTGTACCCCTGGGGATAAAAATATATGTTTATATAAAATAAAAAATTAAAAAATATATTAATATGATAAAAAAATAATAATAACACAATGTCTGTGAACTGCTATAAAGTGAAGCATAATAAAATAAGGTAAGCCTGATATGCACAGGTTTATGTCTGAGCCATCTAGTCTATTCCACTGGCCTATAATTCTGGAAGTCTGGTTTCATGCCAGTTCCATACTGATTTGATTACTAGAGTTTATAATTTTTGAAACTAGGAAATGTGAGTCCTCCCACTTTGTTCTTCTTTTTTAAGATTGTTTAAACTAGCTGAGGTAGCCTTAGATTCCATATGAATTTAAGATGTGTTTGTCCTATATCTGCAAAATCATTGTTGGGATTTTGAGAAGGATTGCATTGAATCTGCAAATTGCTTTAGGTAATAGCTTTATCTTACTGTTAGTTTAAGTCTTATAATCCATAAACAAAATTTTCTTCCATTTAGTAAAGCCTTCTTTAATTTCTTCTAGCATTCTTTTTATGGCTGTCAGTGTATAAATCACCCCCTTACTTGGTTAAAATTATTCCTAGGCATTTTATTTTTTGTGATGCAATTGCAAGTAGAACTGCTTTCTTAATTTCCATTCCAGATTATTTATTGTCAGTATATAGAAATGCACTGCTTTTGTGCATTTTGTCAGCTTTGTTCATTAGCTCTTAACAGTGTGTGTGTGTGTGTGTGTGTGTAAGAGAGAAACAGAGAGAGAGAGACCTTTAGGGTTTTCTAAATATAAAATTTTGTCATCTGTGAACAATGATAATTTTACTTCTTCCTTTCCAATTTGGGTACCTAGGGAAAAAGGGACTTTTTGAGTTGGGTTTTTTCAGGCAAGTAAAAAAAAAAAATTAGTTAAGTGAGCTACAGGATTAGAAAATGAACCCCCCTCCCCGGACATGTTGAGAGTTCTCCTCAGCCCTTTCCTCTGTATCTGGTATTTGGTATCCCAACTACATTCACTGCCCATGCTCACTGTTAAAGTATGTATTTGGTGCTGATTCTCTTTCTGAATGATCTTTATTTCTCCATCCTCATAGATGCCTGTTCAAACTGGCTTGCATTAGACTTTGTACATCAGATTATCTGGCACTTCTGTGAAAAACCAATTTAGTTTCACAAGGTCCCATTCTACTTTCTTCAGGCTCCTCTACTTTCTAGTGGTATATGTGGCCAAGGCCTCAGCACAGCTTAGGCTAAGCCCCTGCCATTGTTAATATAAACTCAGAGTATTTTTATTACAACTTTCTCTCATTTGTATTGGGAAATTCTTATCCATCTAAACCAGATTCATAATATTTAAGATTTATAGGCTTTCTCAAGGTTCTATATCTTCCTTCAGTTCTCAGAAGCTTGTATTTCAAGACCTCTCCCTTGTACATGCCTATCTAAGACACTGGAGAGGCCCTAGACATGTGTTCACATGGTCTCTTGTTCTAGTAAAATTTGCCACAAGTATTTTGGGATCAGAGTCACCTCTTTATATGTCCTTTTCTATGTTCATACTTGTATTGACATCATATGATGACAGAACCTTTGTTTCCCCTAATTACATGCCCCTTTTTTCCTCTGCAAAAACAAAATTTAAATCACCTTCCTACTTTCTCTGCAGAAAGTGACATTACAAAATTAATTGCTGTCATTTAAGAGGTGATGAATGGTGTATAGCAGAAAGAAAAAAGAAAGGAACAAAGGAGAGAGAGGGAAAGGACAAAAAGGAAAGGGAGGGAAGAAAAGAAAGTAAAGTTTCATAGATGTGGGTCTGTTGTATAATGATACAAATGTTGGGCCACCTGGGTGGCTCAGTTGGCTAAGTGTCTGCCTTCCATTCAGGTCATGATTCCAGGGTCCTGGGATTGAGCCCCACATTGGGCTCTCTGTTCAGTGTGGACCCTGTTTCTCTCTCTCCCTTTGTTTGCCACTCTGACTACTTGTGTTCTCTCTTTCTCTCAAAAAAATAAAATAGTTTAAAAAATGATAGTCTAAATAGTTTATCACTTTTTTGGATTTTGGGCTATTTTTATATTTATCAGCATTTTAAAATTAATAACTAGTTGTCATTTATCTTTGCATTCTAAAAATACATTTTTCTTAAGGAAGGCCCTCAAAATTATGAGTTTCAGTCCCCCACAGCCTGATCATATAGCCAAACTGTGCATTTTTCATGAAAAGCTACCTGTAGTCTGAAATGATAAAACTAACACAGATTCCACTGCAATATTTCATCTGAAATCTGTCTTGATAACAAAGCATCGGCTTTGCTTCCTTAGGGAAAACTGCAGTACCAGATAAAGAAGCTTTTTAAAAATTTCTACATTTAATCCTTGTACAGGCAAGTGACTCCTTTCCCTCCCTTCCCTTTACATGTGACAATTTTTTTGAAAGAATTTCTATTTTATTTCTAAAATTTGGTTGCAAATAGCAAAATAATGTGCTGACCATAGGATTAATATTGACAGCCTGAAATGTTCCAGGCAGGAATCTAACTACTCAATTTGCATTAACATCTTTAATCCCAGTGAGGAAGGTCCTACCAGTATTCCCTTTCTTACTGGCAAGACAAGAGGCACAAAGAGATGAAATAATTTATGCAAAGTTATAGAAGGAAGTCTAGATTGGAAGCCAAGAGTCTTAAGTTAGAGTTTTGCTTTGGCTGCAAACTGATTTTTTGTCCACAGAAGTCTTACTAACTCTCCTAGGACTCATTTTCCCAGAAGTTATTGGTATGTGTGCACTAGGGTAAGTTTGGGGGACAGCACTGTGCACAGGGATTTCTCTAAGATTCCATCAGATTTGAACATACAGGTTTTTTTTTTTTTTTAAAGATTTTATTTATTTATTTATTTGACAGAGAGAGAGATCACAAGTAGACAGGCAGGCAGAGAGAGAGAGAGAGGGAAGCAGGCTCCCCGCTGAGCAGAGAGCCCAATGCGGGCCTCGATCCCAGGACCCTGAGATCATGACCCGAGCCAAAGGCAGTGTCTTAACCCACTGAGCCACCCAGGCGCCCTGAACATACAGGTTTAATGCTATCATTTGATGCATATACTGCTTCTCTTGGAAGATTTTTGAAAAAAATTACTTAAAAAGTAAAAATAAGTCTAAGTAATTTAGATTATTAGAAATAATAATCCTTAGAAATATTTCCTTAGAAATATTTCATCATTGACATTGATACAAATAATCTCAAAAATCTTAGTTAATATAAGCAAAAGCACTTTGTGGATTAAAAAGATGAGTTATGTGTAAGAATCTATAGGTCTAATTACCTCAGTGTCACGGCATGCAGAGAAAATTAAAATAATTAGATATATGATACCTCAAATACATCTACACTAGTATGTGAGGAGAATTTATATGACATTCACTTAAATTGGTAAGATCATAATAATTTTAGAGTTGTAACAATCACGGTAATGACATCAAATTCAATGCCCAATTCTGTGCAACCTTTTCTCAGTTGCTTACATGGTGTTCTGCTACCATTTGTTTCCCACTTTCTGTGCTGGTTTCCCCCTATTTCCTTAGTTTTGATAACTTTTTTTTTCATTTCTATCTTCATTTAATTTATTTCATTTATTATATTTCATTATGTTTCATTTATGAGAAATTCCCCTTGCATTTTAAGTAAGCCATGCAATATTTGTCATCGTGAATCTCCATAATCACATCTTTATGTTGAATGCAAATGGCATTTTAGGGCTGGGGAAGGGGTGTGGTGAGGATACATTACTTGTCCTGGACTCCTATAGGTTTGTGGACAATTTATTAGACTGCCCTCAACTTTGGTGTCGCAAGTGTTGTAATCTCCTTATTCCATGAAAGAATGATCCTGGTATGACAGGATTATTTGCATTAAAGCTTCTCAAGAGGCCTTAGCTCACCTTTGGATACACATGTAAAAAACTCAGTAAGTTTGTTGTTGTTGTTGTTGTTTTTAGTATATACTAAAGACTAAGCATGTATTCATTAAAGCATACAGGAAATCAACCTAATTTAAATAACGCTCTGTAAGTAATAGTCTCAGAGTCCTGAATCTAAGTAGGCTTGTTGCAGTTTGTCCATCTCTTTCTGGTTTTCTATATATATCTAAGGGTGGTGCTAACTATTCAGGGAGGCTAGTGTTAGAGTTTTCTATCCATTTAGACAAGGCAGCAGAAACATTCTCATCACCCACCCACCCGTGACCTTTGGATTTCTTGTGTCTATCCTCTCAACTCTTCATCCTTTAGTTTTTTAAATCATGATTATCTTTTCATTTTTCATTTTGTACTGGTAAAGTTTCTTCTTTTCTAATAGTTCTAATTCCAAAGAAATGGCTTTTGCTTTCTTTATTTGTGCTTAGATTCAGGTTGAATCATCTCCCTAAGTAATTTTTATAAAGGGAGGGGGGCAAGCTGATTTCTGGGGCATATGGCTTTTTTTGAAAGAAAGATACATATTTCCATTATGTATTATAGTATGAGCTTTCCTAAATCTTAATCCATACTGCTAGAGAAAAAGGAGAAAAATGCAATTTAGTACTATTTAGGTCATAGAAAATATAATAAACAAGAAAAATAATACTTTCCAGAAGATCTATAAAAGGCAATCATTTCCACATGAAAATCCAACAATTTATTTCCCTTTCCTCTATACTAATTATTAAGGTAGGATAACCTATCAAATCAAATAAGTAAATGAGCAAGTAAAAGAATGTCAACTGACTTTTTTAGTATACTATAACAAAATCACCAATAAGTAGGTTTTGTTAGACAAAGGAAAATGGTATTTAAGATTAGATCTCATCATTTAAACCAGCTCTATTACTTATTAGTTTTATGTGATTTTAGACAAACTGTTAACTCTCTGAGCCTCAATTTCCTTATCTGTAATGGTGATAAAATGCTTATTACAAAGGTCACTAGCAGAATTTAATTAGCTAAATAAAACAACTAATACTTACCTAGTACCAAGTTAGACATCTTATGAATATTTGTTTCCATACAGATAGTTTGGGAAAAAAATACAGAGTACTTGGGAACTTAAACACTGAATACACAAACACACATATACACAGAACTTGTGATTTTGATAGACTCAACAATCACTTGATATTCTAATTATAAAAATGTTCCTTGGTTAAATAAATATGAATTTAAGGTAAACCGAATCTACAGAAACACTATACTTTCGTAACACAAAACTGAAATAAGAGTAAATTTGCCTTAAAAAAAAAATCTGAAACCAGTAATGTATATTACAACTTTAGGTAAAGGAAACTGCCTTAATTTCCAATGATGAAAAAGCAGAGGCAACAGAGATTTTTGGATCCTTATAATCTGCTACTCGGGGATTTAATAGTTTAAAATTTGGAGTAGAAGAAATATTTACCTTCCAAATCATTTGGTCCAAGTGGAGAAATTAAAAAAGAATTTGATAACTTTGCCAAATTAATAATCCCCCTTTCTGAAACGAATTTTATAAAAGAATAATATAACATTACACAGTTTCTTCTAATTCAACATCCAAGTCCATATAAACATAATGGCAAAATGCAAGTTAGTGATTAATCACCAAAATATATTTTATAATAAAAGGTTGGCTATAATAAGGGGTTGGCTAAAAGAAAACATATATTGGCTATTTTGAATGCTTGGAATTAGATATTTCCTCCATACATTTAAAATTTCTCAAGATTCAACTTGTTTTTATCCAAAATCCTTAACTAAAGTTTTTGTAGCATTTGGAGATTACCTTTTTTAATTGTCAAAAAATATTTGCTGTGTCTTTTTATTTTATTTATCTAAGGTAGAAAACATTAGACAGGACAAATGCAAAATATTTTGTTTTAATGGTTTTAAGGGAGAAAATCCATGCAAAAATATTTAGTAATATATAAAATATATAAAATAAAATATAAAATATATAAATATATAAAATATTTAATGAATATATAAAATCCAGATCACAAAAGCAATATTTTCCCTAAACTTCCAAAATATGTAAAGACCACATGTATACAGGGAATAGGATTAAATTATAATTGAAATAGTCAATGATAACTTGCTCTGTCTCCCTTTCTTATTGTTTTGTTCTCATTCTTTCTCTCTCCCTCTGGGAGATCCCTGGAAAAGAAATTTCCTTAATATTCTTTACTTAGTACTTTTTTGGGATACTGTGTCCACTGCCACAACCCTACTCCATGTTACCATTATCTCCCAATGGGCATTTGAAGTAGCTTTAACCCTACTCCTAGCTGCTCTCTGCAAACTGGTATTTCCAAGTCACAAATCTTTCCTTGAAATAACTGACACTTGTTTACCTCTCTAGCATCAGTAACGTTAGTCCCCTAACTTTCTACTCTTCTTCCTTGCTTACATTTTTCTAGGTAACTCTAATTCATCTAATAGAGCTCATATCAAACATCACTTCCTCAGAGAAGCTTTACCAAATCTAGGTCAGTTTCCTTGATGATATACTCTCATAAAATAATGTCCCTTTTCTTTGAGTACTTATCTCACTATGTAATGGGACATTCATTAGAGTCAACACTGAGTTAATTTGATAAATTTTTGATCCACATTTCTCATATTACCACAAAGCAGGAGTTTTAATGTTATTTCTCCAGCGTGTGTGAAGAGTGTTAAGTAGAATCCCCTTTCCATTTAACTAGGGTTTCAGTGTAAAATTCCTTCTACCCAGCAGGTCTACACACTCATTAAAGTTTCTCCTAAGTGAACAAGTCCATCCCTACAAGGAGCTCTTATATCACTACATAGGATGATGAAAATATGTTCATTCTGTTTTATTTATAACTAAACAATGGAATCACAGGGTGAAAAAAAAAAAAAAAGCAAGCAAGTGAGAGGCACTGATAAGGTTTTCATTCCACAGAAAAGTATTGGCTAACTCTTCATATTAAGAACTTTCAAGGGCTATTCCAAGCTGAGGATCATCTGTCAATGGACTGGACCACAAAGTTTTCCCTATTTTATATATCCAGCACTCAATTTTAGGGGGACCAGATTAGAAAAGGTAAATATAAACATAGCAGTCTCTCCACTGAATTACCATCCTCGATGATTTGCTATTTTGCTACTTCTTCAGATTTAATTATGTGACTTTTTCAACTATAAGTCAGAATGGGAAATACGGGAAATAAGAACAAATCCAAGCTGAAGAGCCTATTATGAAACACTGTAGCAATTAAACCACACATTTAGGCTAAGTAAGAGAGAGCTTTATAATCTATTCAATTACCAATATATAGATGAAAAAGTAAAAAATACTATTATTTTTTAACTAGTATTATATTTTATGTGTGTGTGTGTGTGTGTGTGTATGAAGAGAGAGAGAGAGAGAGAGAGAGAAATCTGCTGAGAATGAAATTGTGTTGTCTTTCTCAAATTAGAAGCTTTGCCTATAGTTTGGGCAATTAAATCTTTGTATCTTTTTCTTAATCTGTCAAATTTTGGATATAACATCCAGCCTATACAATTACTTAGTACTGAACAGTCAAGTATATTGGAGATAATTTGAACCATACTAACTTAAGGTATTAGTTTACCAAAAGCATTTTCTTGATTTTTTAAGTTATTAAGAATCAGCATTTGAATTTACAATTGCAACCAAAACCATAATATATTTAGGAATAAACCTAACCAAAATGGCAAAGAATCTGTACTCAGAAAAGTATAAAGTACATGAAAGAAATTGAAGAAGACACAAAGAAATGGACAAATGTTCCATGCTCATGGATTAGAACAAATATTGTAAAAATGTGTATGCTACCTAAAGCAATCTACACATTTAATGCAATCCCTATCAAAATCCCATCCATTTTTTTTCAAAGAAATGGAACAAAAATCCTAAAATTTGTATGGAACCAGAAAAGACCTCGAATAGCCAGAGGAATATTGAAAAAGAAAGCCAAAGTTGGTGGCATCACAATTCCAGACTTCAAGCTCTATTACAAAGCTGTCATCATTAAGACAGCATGGTACTATAAAAAGTGACACATTGATCAATGGAAGAGAAGAGAGAGCCCAGAAATGGACCCTCAACTCTATGGCCAACTAATCTTTGACAAAGCAGGAAAGAAAGTCGAAAGACAGTCTCTTCAATGAATGGTGTTGGGAAATTTGGACAGCCACATACAGAAGAATGAAACTGGACCATTTCCTTACACCACATACAAAAAAATAGACTAAAAGTGGATGAAAGACCTCAATGTGAGATAGGAGTCCATGAAAATCCTTTAGGAGAACACAGGCAGCAAACTCTTTGACTTCAGTCGCAGCAACTTCTTCCTAGAAACATCACCAAAGGCAAGGAAAGCAAGAGCAAAAATGAACTAGGGATTTCATCAAGATCAAAAGCTTTTGCACAGCAAAGGAAACAGTTAACAAAACCAAAAGACAACTGACAGAATGAGAGAAAATATTCACAAATGATATAGCAGATAAAGAGCTAGTATCCAAAACCTATAAACAACTTATCAAACTCAACACCCAAAGAACAAATAGTCTAATCAAGAAATGAGCAGAGGATATGAACAGACATTTCTGCAAAGAAAACATCCAGATGGCCAACAGACACATGAAAAGTGCTCAACATCACGGAAATACAAATCAAAACCACAATGAGATACCACCTCACACCAGTCAGAATGGCTAAAATTATCCAGTCAGGAAACAACAGATGTTGGAGAGGATGCGGAGAAAGGGGAACCCTCCTACACTGTTGGTGGGAATGCAAACTGGCACAGCCACTCTGGAACATAGCATGGAGGTTCCCTATGAAAATAGTTGAAAATAGAGCTACCCTATGACCCAGCAATCGCACTACTGGGTATTTACCTTAAAGATACAAATGTAGTGATCCAAAGGGGCATATGCACCCGAATGTTTATAGCAGCAATGTCCACAATAGCCAAACTATGGAAAGAACCTAGATGTCCATCAACAGATGAATGGTTAAAGAAGATGTTGTATATATACACAATGGAATACTATTTCAAGATTTGAAGAATCCATTTCAAGAAATGAAATCTTGCCACTTGCAATGATGTGGATGGAATTAGAGGATATTATGCTGAGCAAAATAAGTCAATCGGAGAAAGACAACTATCATATGATCTCTCTGATATGAGGAATTTGAGAGACAGGGCAGGGGGTTGTGAAGAGTGGGGAAAGAAAAAATGAAACAAGATGGGATTGGGAGAGAGACAAACCATAAGAGACTCTTAATCTCATGAAACAAACTGAGGGTTGCTGGAAGGAAGGGGGTGTGGAGAGGGTGGTTGGGTTATGGACATCGGGGAGGGTATGTACTATGGTGAATGCTATGAAATGTGTTAGCCTGATGATTCAAAGACCTTTACCCCTGGGGAAAATAATACATTATATAAGTAAATTAATAAAAGTAATTACATTTAAAAAAAGTCAGCATTTAAAGAGAATGTCATTTTCAGTCTGGAAATGGAAAGGAAAAATAACCATGTTTCCCCATCAAATAATTATAAACAGAACTATTTAAAAATTTCTACTACATTGGAGATGACTACTTCTTGGTCACAATAAATCATAAAAGTTCTGGATGTTTATTTCACTCTCCAGGACCTAGAGTCCTTAATTGCTGAAGCATATTCACTGATGCATGCAAAGTACTACAGTGATCTACTACTTATCATAATAATTAGATACTGAAGAAGCAATGGCCTACATTCAGGAGAACTCTCTTTGTGAGTATGTTTCTTAAAAAAAAAAAAAAAAAAAAAAAACAAATAGTCAAACAATCTGGACTCTCAGTTACAAATAAATTAGTTGATAGATACTACTCTAGGAAGATATAATGATACTATATACTGGAAAATACCACCTTTGTTGAATGTAGACCTAAGAATTCTTAATTCTAAAGGGTTATTTATTTTGTGCTCAGCAGGTTTGAGCCATAACATGCATAGTAAAAAATAAATAAGGCTATGGTTTTTAATTACAGATTTGAATACACTGGGCTATGTATAGAACCCAGGAATAAAGTATTATTGCTTCCTGGGAGTTGGACTATGTAAATTAGATTGAGTAGTAGGACACAAAGTTATGAACAGGAGGAAATTTGCTCTGGGGAAATATAGGTGACAAACCTACAATGGCTTTTAGCAGCTGGCACGGTCTATTTGAAGAGCTAATGTCATTTTATGTAATGAATTGGGAAGAACTGGATGCTCTCCATCATGCAGGCCAAGCATAATTTCCAGAATGACTGAGTTTTCTGACATAAAAGACACTATGCTCCCTTAGATTTTCTAACCTCATTTACAGTCCTCGTGTTGAGCAATATGAGGAAGTGGTCTATGTTTCTTCATAGCCAGCTGAGGCTATAGCTGCAGTGAAAGCAAGATTCAAGGGATCATTAACAAGCAGAATTCACAGAACCATGACTAGTTGAATGTGAGGGATGAGAATTAAGGTCTCAAGGGTAGTTCCTAAGTCTCCAGCTTGAGTTAATTAGTGGTGGTTCCTTTAATTTCCATCATGGAAATAAAGGGTACAGATTATGGTTTGGGGGAGCAAAATTGTAAGTTGCAAAAATTCAAGATTAAATTAAAAGCAAATAATTTTTACACCTCCCCTAAAAAAGACTTACTTGAAATTTAGAGTTATGGGTGACTTATTTACTCATATGCGGCAGATTTCTTCTTTTAGAGACATTGTTTTCACTTCCCAAGTAACCTGAGTAGTTTCTTCAGTTTGACAAATGGTTATAAAAACAAATGTCTAATATATAAGAAAATGTAGCAATCAGTTCCTGTATAAAACCTGACCATTGACTTAAATCATAGAAACCAATGATCAAGAATAGTAAGAAAGAAGAGGGTTGGGGCCACAGTCACAAAGACCAGACCACATCTTTGTGTCAGAGGGCACAGAGTTCACCTATATTCAAGGTTTAATATCCTAGAATGCAAAGACAAGACAGGCCAGACTATGGAAAGAGCCCAAATGTCCATCAACTGATGAATGGATAAAGAAGATGTGATATCTACGTATCTATCTATCTATCTATCTATCATCTTTCTATCGTCTGCCAATATTTATTAAATGTCTGTGATGTGCCAGCCAGTGCCCTGCTCATGGTCAGCTGTCCCAAGCTGAGACTGAG
This sequence comes from Mustela nivalis, assembly GCF_964662115.1. Lineage (NCBI taxonomy): Eukaryota > Metazoa > Chordata > Mammalia > Carnivora > Mustelidae > Mustela > Mustela nivalis. Next base: position 128,727,993 of record NC_139021.1, read on the forward strand.
GACATGCCAGGTGTCATTGGGATGCAGTGAAACTGGGCATAGCAACTGTCCCCCAGTGCACCAGAACCCACCTGTCATCTGTATATATTACTCAGCCATCAAAAAGAATTGACTCTTTCTATTTGCAAGTAATTGTAAAGTAATTGACTTGATTGCATTTAGCATAATAATTATCAAAGATCAAAGATCTCATGGATCTAGAGAGTATTATGCTAAGTGAAATAAATCAGGGAGAGACAAATATAATTTCACTTATATGTGGAATTTAATAAACAAAACAGATGAATATATAAAAAAAGGAGGGGGAAAAAAAAGACAGAAGGAAGCAAACCATAAGAGAGAATAAACTAAGGGTTGCTGGAGGGAAGGTGTGGGGGATGGGCTAGATGGATGATGGATATTAAAGAGGGCACTTGTTATCATGAGCACCAGGTGTTACATGTAAGTGGGGAATCACTCAATTCTACTCCTTAAATCAATATTATACTATATATTAACTGACTAGAATGCAAATAGAGATTTAAAACAGATGAACACAAAAAGACAAGATAGGTGATGATGTAGAACCCAGTCAACAGTTTTACCATTAACTTTGGAAAATTCTTCATTAATGTACAGACTTTGTAGTTTATCTATGTTTATGTGAGATAAACTCAAAGCAAACATCTGTGGCCCCATTTGTTTCACTTTTCACAGTGCTTTAAGAATGAGGTTATTAAAATTAGCAAGAGGGATCAATGTTCTCAAAGCAGAAGAAAACTGAACACCATGTTCTCAGGCCTTTCTCTAAGAGCCTTTTACTGTACTGAAAGGCCAAAAGATGTAAGTCACTTCTCAGGACATATCACAAAGTAACACTTCCCAACCCCCATTAAGTAATAACCACTCCTTCAGGAAGTCAATCTTGTCTTAACATTAGGGAACACACTCTTTCTTACAGACTATCCCCTAAGAGTAGGAACACACCCATGGTTCCATTGCCTCAAGATAATCAATTCCTCACTGACTACCCTTTAATGACAGTATTTTTATTTTTTTCCCACCCTCTTTGCTTACTTTATCTGTATAAAAAAATCAGACAAGCACACTCTTTAGCTCAGTGGCCAATTGAAATATCTTTGCATAAAAGTTAGCAGGGTCCCCCAGACTGACACTTTCACGGCAGTGGCCTCAGAAATGGTAAAGTAATTGACTTGATTGCATTTAGCATAGGTAGACTTGCTATTTCCTGGAAAGATAGGTTCCAGAGCTTAGTGCATATAAATCTGCTGTGTTTGGAGTATTGTGACCTTAGGCCTATTGACTTTGAGCTTAAGCAGCCGTTCCTATGGCAAACTTTTAGAATGGAGCAGTGTGGCAACTAATATAACTGTTCTTCTGGCAGTTCAGCCTGCATGCTTTTAGAGCATACACATGATCATTGAATCAGGCATTTGAGACTTAACTGATGAACCTGTCAAATAATTATCAAATATCACTTGCATACACTGCATCTCTGTATAGACTAACCACTGAAAGCATGAAGAGAACTGCTGATTTGAAGCATCCTGTTAACAGGAGGTGCTGAGGATTCAAAGAAAAATTTCTTTGGTCACAATACTGCCTTACTGCAAAGAAAACCCATCCTGGCTAGAGTTCAGCCAAGTAGGAAAGGAGCATGTGTAAAGAGATAGTTAACTCACTTTACTTTTCAGATTTAACCTATTTTCAATATCGTGAGTTTTCTTCCCTAGCTGTATTTATTTCATTATTCTTCAACTTCACATATTTTTGTTTACTCACTAGATCTATCTTACCAATCTCACAGAATTCTTGTTTCAGCAAGATGGTGTATGCTTAGCTACTATTGTTTTCATCATAAGCGCTGTCATCATCAGTATAGTACCTCACAGAATTGTGTGAAACCTTACTACGCAGTGTAATAGGCTGACTAGCACCAGCATTACCTGGAGCTTGTTAGACATGCAGAATATTAGGTGCTATCCCACACCTACTGAGTCAAAATCTGCATTTTAGCAAGATCTCCAGGTTATTCATAGGCACACTAAATGTTAAAGCACTTATCTAAAAGATTAAAATTACATAATGATATATGTATAATAGTTCCTGGCTGATATTTAATAAATGTTTCTTTCCCTTTCTTATTAACTCAGAAGATAGATTAACCCATTTTTCTCTCCATCTTAGAAAGCTATCTTTCATTTGTTTGTATTTATTATGCATGCACACAAACATACACACATACACAAGAACAAAAATCATTACAAACACCAATCACAAAAATGGGCATTAAATCCTTACTGTTTTAAACAGTGGGGATAAAAATATAAGCCATGATCTCTGAACTAGAATGTATTATCTCTTTGGGATGACGGGACATTTATATAGAAAACTTAAATATGAGGTATCTCTGCCAATAAAATGAAATTTCTGTTTGTTTGTCAATAATAGCATCGTGACAAAATGACTGGCTGGCTGATATGTTTGAAATGGTTTCATTTAAAATACAAGTTATTTGTTGTACATGAAATTCACTTTGGCAGTTCCTAGTTTAGAGGTGATCACGCCCCATAAAGTGAGATGATCATCTTTAAGATAAAAAGAAACTGAAATAGAATACAAGAGAAGACCATTTACCACTGACTGAGAGATCTGCCACATGTATTTGCTATTGATGTGGGGAACAAAGGCAAAAGAAAAATTAAATTTCCTTACAACTTAACAGCCCATTGGTAAATCCTTGACACAGGCAAAGTGACCTTCCTCTAGAAACGCAACTGCTTCAATGTTGATACTTTGCTAAGGGCAAAAAGGCAACCTTAGTTTAACACTGTCTTAATTTCCAGGTCCTGTAAGTCTACTTCAACACATAAAGTTTCCTTTGGAAACTTCTTTATCTCTCTATTCCCAAGATATATGTTAGCAATCATCATCTAAGCATATGGCCCACCGATAAAAATCTGAAGGGTCTCACGACTAGGTTTTATTAGACAGTAGTAAATGACCTTTCCTAACAATACCTAGCCTTCTCAAGGTCCTGGAAACCTTGTTTCCATACTATGTAGAGATTTATCCTATCTCTAACCTCCTCCCACCTTGAAAGTATATAACCAGTCACTCCTTACAGCCCCAGTGCAGCTCTTTCTGCCCATGAGCACTGTCCTTGTGTTTTAAGAAGACCACCATTTTTTACCAAAGACATCTCAAGGATTTCTTCTGGACTATTCACTCTGAAACCCAACACTGAGATACAAGAGAGGACAACGTGAACACTGATAGACACCTGCCACAGGTATCAGCTACTATGGATATAAAAAAAATAAAAATAGTTTCTGGAACAAGACCCAGATTGAAAGTCATTAGCGTAATAGATATTCTAAATTGCAGAAATAAGATTAAATTATTTCTTACATAAGTTACTATAGGTGAGCTTCGGTAGCAGTATCTTTACATTTGTTTTCTTTATAAAATAATTCTTTAAAAAGCAATACAGAAACAATCCACCTAGTATAAGGTTATCTAGAATTTGGAAGAGCCAGAGCTGGGTCTAGGGGGCTGACTGACAGAGTGGCATTCGGAGTCTATGAATTGGTAATGCTGTGTCTCCCATTTATAGATCTTGCAAATTCTATAAGAAATTAGAAATTATTCCTTCTCAGGCTTTATCTTTTAAAATGGATGATTCTCATATACAAATTTTTCTAATTATTTTCTTTAATTTTACCTGGGTCTTTTCCATGCTCACTTAAAAAAAATAAAAGTACAGTAATTAGATCTACGTGCAATATTTATAGCATATACTAACTTGTTCTGAGATTTTTCTTCTCAATAATCCCCTCCTCAATAGCCTTAATAATTATCAACATTTTAAACCTATTTGTTAAAAAAGCAATATAGTGATTTCAATGGAGAATCTAAGTGATTCTCAGGCTCTTCTTTGTTATTATAATCCCTGCTTAAATCTCATCATCATACAAGAGTGGCTCCACTGATTTCCTCTTCAATCTACATTGTAATTATACAGCAGAAGAATCTGATTTCTTTCATTTCTCCTCAATCTCCCAGAACTGTAAATACTTCCTCAAATTTAACCACATTAATTTGGCATCTCTTTGGTGCTTTGTGTACTTTCTACTACCAGATCACTTGCAAAAATATTAGTATATTAGAACCCCAATAAATGTTTTTCCATAAAGTCCTAATTAGCCTTAAATTTGTTCTCTTCATCTAAGCTACTTCCGCATATTTTAAAAATGTTTCCATAATGAATGCATTTATCACTCAATCCTTTTATTAAACAATGAAAAAATCTTAACACATTGTTAGGCAAAAGGTTGCATAAGAGTCATCCAATTTTCCCTCCATAACACATATTAATCATTCTGTAATACAAAGACTTAAGAGGTGGTCTTTACATTTTGAAAGTCACAATTTTTTTTTCATAGATTGATTATTAGGTTATAAAATATGTATTCACCCTAGGGGAGAGGTATCTTCATTCCTCTCCCACTACTCAGTGGATTTTAACTGTACAACATTTCAGAGATGTATATTACCAAATGGCTGCTAAAGACACATTTAAGGAGCTCCTCTCTCTAGGTGTGGAGAGTCTTTGCCCGTGCATATTTAAAAATTTTTAATCTGGAGACTTTGAAATAGAAATTTACTTTTCAAAATGCATCTAATGAAATAATCTAAAATATACACTGAATTTTAACTTAGAGACACCATGGTAGTATATAATAAATAAATAGAACATGATAAATAACCAGAATGGAATTAGTTAAGTAAATTACAAGAAGGGTCTTTAATAAAATATTATGCAGCCATGAAAAATTAAATCACAGGACATGTTTGAATAATATGGAAAACAATTCAAAACATTTGAAGTGAAACAATATGTTAAAAACATGAGTGTGATACAATTTAGTTTTATGTATAGAGATATCACTGAAAATCGAAAAAGATTATACCTCAAAGTATGACTGTTACTTCTGATAGAGGAATTATAAGGTATTTCTATTTTTTTTTAAGATTTTATTTATTTATTTGACAGAGAGATCACAAGTAGGCAGAGAGTCAGGCAGAGAGAGAGAGAGAGAGAGAGAGAAGCAGGCTCCCCGCTGAGCAAAGAGCCCCATTCGGGGCTTGATCCCAGGACACTGAGATCATGACCCAAGCCGAAGGCAGTGGCTTAATCCACTGAGCCACCCAGGTGCCCCATAAGGTATTTCTATTTTTTTTTTTTTTTTGGTATTTCTATTTTTAAATTTATTTTTGTTTAAATAAAACATGAATTACATTTTTAAAGATGGGGAAAATGAAGCTGTATTAGAGCTATTCAAGTTTTTCCTTTCATCATCTCTGTTTATCTCTCAAGCTCATTTCAATTATGAGGGAAGCTCTGAGTAACATGTAACAACATCTCATTCACAATTATGAGCTGATGTAAAAAGTTTCTTCTATTGCTCATGGTGAAATAGGGAAACTCATGAAAATTTCTGAATTAGCCCTTTTCAGAATTTAGCTAATCCCTTCTAAGATATCTCTTTGTTCTTCAGCATTTTAATTTTATTCTATCTACTTTGAGCCTAATGCACAACCAATTCTATTTGCCAACTACATCAGTAATTTTATTTACTGCTTCAGCCCTTGAAACAAGTTAATGCAAAAGACTTAATGGTATTTTAGGATTTACTTGACACAGAAAAGTGACCCAAGGTTTCATCAGCTATAATGTCCCTATGGTATTAAATATTTTAATGTGCTAACCATGACAGATACAGAATGGCTAGCTTCCCAGTGAGTGACCAGCCTCCTAGTAAATTTCCTTTTCCTCTTTGTACCATGCAGCCATAACCTATAAAATCTCTTTTCTTCCTATAAAGGCAGGAGATCTTTACTGAAAGACTTAATGTTGCATATTTTCTAAAGCTGAGATGACTCTTTCTCAAGGATGTGGGAAAAGATAATCATACAAGCAAACTTTGAGTTGCTGAGACCACAAATGTCACTTTGGTCCATTTTGTATTTCAATGACTTGCAAGTATGTAATTTGAAAAAAAAAAAAAAAAAAGCCAGAGGAGGCTTTTAATAAATGTAATTGGTATTGCTTTTGTAGAAAATATATTTTTTTAAAGTTCTGCCTTATTTTTAGTAATATAGTCTAGGTTCAAACCAATAAATCTCTTTACTATTACATGCACTAAACTTACATGACCATGTCATATGATTGAATAAGCTATCACCTCAAGAAAAATAAAGTCAACCCTCACTATACATCTGTAAGATAACTGTATTTTATTTTGATTTTTTCTGAAGTCCACAGTCTAGTAAACATAAAGCCATTATGAGAAAGTTGAATATAATATCTCAGATTGTATTGTTAAATAATATTAAGAACTTCCTTTCATGTAAAGAGAGAATATATGGTATACTTCTCATTATTTTAAATTTGTATAGGATCAAATAAACAAGCTGTATTCTATTGTCCTTCTACTCGCTTGGGAAAAGATTTATGTAAAAAGACATTATCTTCTGGTTAGAAAGCATAAATGACAAGGACTGTTGTTCCTGTAATTAATCATACTATGGTTGGTGTAGACTCAGTAACTTAGCAAAATGCATCTAGATATGAATTATAATATTGAGGAAAAATATGAGATATGAATAGGTAGGATATTTTCCTTTTTTAAGCCTTTTATATATTAAAATAAGAAAAAATAAAATATACAAGAACAATGTATAGCTTTAAAAACACAGCCAGCACCCAAGCTGTAAAAGAGAATATTGGCATGACTTACAGATTCCTACCTTCATATATATCATATATATATATACATATATACATATGTACATATATACATATATATCATATATGATATATATGATATATAAAGATTTTATTTATTTATTTGACAGAGAAACACACAGCAAGAGAGAGAATACAAGCACAGGAGTGGGAAGGGAGAAGCAGGCTTCCCATTGAGCAGGGACCCTGATGTGGGGCTTGATCCCAGGACCCTGGAACACTGAACTGAGCTGAATGCAGAACTTAAGGTTTGAACCACCCAGGAACCCCCATTCTTATTTTTCTTTAGGATTTTATCTCATACATATGCGTTAGTTCTATTGGTTTCTAAAATTTATGAAAACAACAAATTTTACGCCTGGGTTCTTTTAGTATACTTGTGAGATTCATTCAGGTTTTTGTATGTAGTCTGCTTTTGATTATTCTTCAAATTAAGATCAGGAGTTGTTTTGTATTTTTTTTAGGGATTTTAGTTGTGATCCATGAGACGCATGGGTATAGTGAACTTATACCACCTGCCAAAACCAAAAATGCTATTTTTTATGGTCTCCAAACCAAATAGTTTGTGATTTGTCTAGCATTTCATATATATATGTTCATTCCAGGATTGGCCTACAATTTTTCTTTTTGAAGTAACCCTAATTTTTGGTCATCATTGAACAAGTTGAGGAGTCTTACCTCTTGTGCTAATTTTTGGTGGAATTTGTATAATATCTGTGTTATAGTTCTTAAATGTTTGAAATAGGGGCACCTAGGTGGCTCAGTCAGTTAAATGTTTGAATAAATCACCGGTGAAACCATCTTAGCCTAGAGTTTTCACTGCACATAGTTTTGTTAATTATAGATTCACTTTTGTTAATACTTACAGACTTTTCATATTTTTAGCTCCTGCTTGTGTCAGCTTTAATGAGCTGTATTTTTCCTGAAATTTGTCCACATTATCTAAACTTTCAAGTTTATCTGTGTGAAATTGTTCATAATATTCTCTTATAACATTTTCAATCTATAAGACCTATAATGATGCCTCCTTGATGTTCCCGACACACTGGTGATTTCTGAATTCTATTATTCTGGATGAGTTTCTATAGGGGCTTATCAATTTTAGCAGTATCTTAAAAAAAAACTTTATTTTTATTAATTTCATAATTGTTATTTCATAATTTCTGCTTTTTATTATTTTCCCATTGCAAATGTGCGTTTCTTTTGAAATTTTTCAACTTTAAATTAAGGCTCACATATTAATTTTCTGTCATTTTCCTATGAGTTAGAAATTTTGCATTACTATTTGCTTCTAATTTTTTTCACATTTCTATTGGGGGTTATTCTTTGATCCATGTTTACTTGAAAATAAATTGATTAATTTTCCAATGTACTGAAACATACTCAATTTCTTATCTTTGTGTTAGTAATTTCTAGCTATTTTCTTTGCAAACAGATAACCTGTAGAGTATAATTTCAAACCTTTGAAAATTTTTGAGACTCAGGTTATGTCCAAGAATATAGCCAATCTTTGTACATATTTTGAGTGTGTTCAAATAGAATGTGTCTTTGGAAGTTGTTAGGCACAGGGTTCTACAAATATTCCATCAGGTGAGGATTTTAAAATTGTATAGTTCAAATCTCTATCCTTGGTGATTTTTTTCTTTTTAAGATTTTATTTATTTATTTGACAGATAGAGATCACAAGCAGGCAGAGAGGAAGGCAGAGAGAGAGGAGGAAGCAGGCTCCCTGCTGAGCAGAGAGCCTGATGCCGGCCTGATCCAAGGGCCTGGGATCATGACCAGAACTGAAGGCAGAGGCTTTAACACACTGAGCCATCTAGACACCCCAATCCTTGGTGATTTTTTAACTGTTTAGTCTATCAATTACTGAGATAGAGAGAAGTTAAAAATCTCACAAGATGTTTGAAAATTTTTCCATTTCTCCTAATAGCTTTGAAAAATTTTTTAATTTGTGTATTTTTTAGGACACATAATTAAGTGCACAGATATCTAGATCAGGATAAACTTATTCTCTTTTAAAGTTTTTTAAATTTTTGAATCTATTGTCAATTTTGGGTAATTTTCAGCTAAAAATCTTTTTTAATACTCTTTCCCTTCTCCCAAGACTAAATATGCTACATCTTTTCATTCTGTTTTTAACAGCTGTTACTCTTTCCTTTGCATTTCAATCCTTTTTCTTTTTGTATTCTTTTTGGGAAGTATTCTGTGGCCTATTTCCTTGTCCTCTGTTTATGTGTCCATAATATGAGATTTAACTCATTCCCTGAGTTCATAATTGTAGCTATTTTTCCCATTTCTAGAATTTCTATGTGTTTTTCTATGTCGTATATCACCTTCTATAAATTATCATCCCCATATGCAATTTTGTTTTTTATCCTGTTGTACATAAAAAGCATAGACTCCTTTTTTTTTTCCTTCCTTCTAGTCTCCTTGCTGTTTTCTTTTCTCTTTCTGGTGTCCTTACGTTTCTATTTCTTTGTTTAGTTTTCCTCTTGCTGTTTCTTGTTCATATAACTTTAATCTCATGGCATGCTTAGTTCTTTGATTATGTATTGAACATTTTGTTTAGGACGATGATTCCATTTGAAGACATTTCATGGTGTCCTGTGCATTATCAATACAGGACTGCCTTAGTTCAATCTCAGGATTTGAGGTTTGTTTGGTCACTCAAATGGCTTGAAAACAGGCTCCAGTCTATGTTGAAACTAGTTTAATCGTGTTTCACTCTTATTCCTATATAGTTTTTCAAGGTCCCGGCCCAAAAGAGATGGTATATTTCCTCCCTCTAACAGTTCCTTACTGACTTCTGTTCCATATTCTTGAGATGCTGTAAAAAAAAAAAAAAAAAAACTAATCTGCTCAGTTTCTCAGCTGCCTCTTCCAGAACTACAGACACCCCTAGGCTAGAGTTGCCATGCTTGGAAACTAAAAATACAGAATTCTTGATTATATTTGCATTTCAGATAAACATCAAAAACTTTTTAATGTGAGTATGCACCAAGGAATTTTTGAGAGAAACACACACACACACACACACACACACACAAAATTCCTTTGTCTGAGCTCCAAGGGTAACTGGGCATCCTATGTTTTATGTGATAACACTATCCCACATCAGAAATGATCAGAATGAATAGATCATTTCTCTGGATTTCCATTTTTCACCTAGATCTTAGCCTCATTCATCCTCACTATTTTGTTAGCTCTTTGATGCTTTTAAGAAGATATTTTAAACAGCATTTTGTCCAACTATTTCAGGTGTCTTCAGTGAGAAGTTTTGTCCAAATTACCTTGTCTACCACTGGGAGAATCAGAAAGCTAATATCCCATTTTCTCGGTGCATTTAATATTAAATATATCAAATTTCATAAAGAAGCTTTAACATTTGAAATGATGAACATGATACTGTACAGTTTTTACTTTTATAGTAATATCTCTTATTCCTACTAAGTATCTATTAAGTATTGCTTTTATGGTTTGCTCAATTCAGATCTAAGCTTCTGAAAGAACATGGATTTACTGTTTTTCATTGATTGAACAATGTGCACATTGTGTGTGCTTATGGGGGAGGGTTGTGCCTGCTACAAAATGTCAGGAAAAAATATGCATCATTATTTTCAGCAGATCAGTTTTCCCCAAGTTCCCTGAAATATAAAAGTACCATAGTCAGAGACCAATAGATTTCATGATTAAGGGACTCTTTTGAATAAACAATCATTCTCTACCTTTCAGACATTATTCACAAAGATGAAAATAATAGTGGCCATCATTAGCTATCCCAGATATGATATGATATGATAAGGACACAAAATTGGTATATACTATGTTCAGCCTCTGGTCATCAAACACATCATGAATATATGAAGCATACTTCAGTGAGGGTTTGTTAAAATGATGATAAAGACATAGAATGGTGAGTGTATTTTCTGCAACAGTGGGGTTTTTGTGTGTCTCAACGTGCCATCTGATTGATAGTAATGTCTACTTGAAGTGATAGACAAGCCTAGTTATTTCTGGAAGTTCACATGCGAAAATGTGCTTCCACAACTGGAGTTCCTATATTTATCTCCTTCCTTTGCTTCCTAAATTGTTGAGTTACTCCTTTTTCTGATTATGAATGAAATATTCTTAGTCTTTCTTCTTTATAAAACATTCATCTTTAGAATATACTGATTATCAGATTATGATTTAAAAATATTTCTTTTACTTTACCTTTTTCTTGTTATCAATTTTGAGTTGGTTTTATTTGATTCAATTACTCCATTCAGAATTCCCTGGAGAAATAGTTACTAGCTGTAACAATTGGCTAGTGGCTAAGTCTCTTCAAGTATTTCCAGCATATATATTAAAAATAAAATTATTATGACCTTCAAGGCCAACTATACTCCTTAGCCTTGAGAATATCATGTCAAAAATACTACAGTCTGCCAGAGAGCTGAGAAGAGGTGTACAATGAGAAAATAAGCACTGGCGAATCCTGGGATATGGATAAGCAAACGCTATCATTTGGATAGAGTTTGAGTATATTTGGCCAGAGCACTAGGTTTCTGGCCTTGACCTCCCAGGTCCTGCTGTCAGACATGAAGCCTTTAGTTACACTTGAAGCAGCTGCTCTCTGTCGGCCAACTCCAATCCTTTATAAAAAGCTATAGCACCTCCACTTTGTTGTATGAGTTATGTTTTTAATTTAACTCTCTTTCTTTCCTACTTTTGCCAGGATTTTATTCATATTATAATTTCCTTTGGGGAAAAAGGAAGAAATAACTGTTTTACTGTTTAAAGAGGCATATTAGGTATTGGAAGTCTTTGACACTTTTCCAAGATTCAATAGTGGCTTACAGAATTCTAGATGAACAATTCAGCCAATACTTCCACCTTATGATAATTATTCAGTATATATATTATACATACTTCTACAAAGAAATAAAGACCCAAATTCATAGGTCTTGCTAGGGTCTATTATTTTGACTTTTCACATTGTGTGTCTGTATGAGTGTGGGTGGGTGTGGGTGTGAGTGTTGGTATGTACATGCAAGTGCATGCCCTGTAGTTCTGTTGTGCTACTAATGGATAAAATATTTTAAATATCTGACAACTTCATCAGTATTTAGGGTAAACCTGTTAGCAAGAATCTGAAAGGAAATTTAAACCGCAAGAGGGAAAGTTACTGGTTATAACTACAACTTCTTTGAAGGTAGAGAAAATTTCTTATTCAATCTCATTAAAACATTTCTTTCTCAGGATCTCTTCTGAACATTAGATGCAGGTCCAAATGTCTTCTTGATGTTCCAACTTAAATTTTAGAAAAGTCACTCAAAAACAACATGATCTTCATCTTCCACACCTGTTTTTCTTTCTGTGTTCCATACACCAGTGAATGACACCATTCTCTACCCATTTATGCAAGGCAAAACTGGGGATACATCTTTGATAGTTCTTTTTCCTTCAGACTCTTTATTTCCAGTCCAAGTATCTCTCCAGTCTATCTTCAGTTTTGCATTTTTACCAGACCATCCCTATAAACATCTAGTATTACTTGTTTAAATAGCCCCCTCCGAACAGTTTTCCCTGCATATATTATGAACCTTCTTCAATCTATTCTCTTTTCTGTGTCATATTGATATTTTCAACACAAGTCTGGTGTTCTTACCTCCTCTCCCTTCTTAGAAACACTTCACTGGCTTTCTTTGGTTCTTGAAATAAGGACAAAAATTCTTGCTTTGGCATATAAGGCCATGCATGATCTGGTTTTTACCTACTTCTCCAACCCTACCCTTTTTCTTCAATGAGGGGAAATGTAACTCTTCCCAGGGGACATTTGGCAGCATCTGGACTTATTTATTTATTTATTTATTTATTTATTATCCATTCTTTTTTTTTTCTTTTTTTTTTTAATTGTCAAAACTAGGGAAGGAGAGATTTGTTATTTGCCCCTGGTAACAGAGGCCAGGGATACAGCTAAACATCCTGAAATGCAAAGGAAACTCTCACAAAGAAGATGAAGATGAAGACGAATAAATAATTGTGCAAAATGTCAAAAGTACTGAGATTCAGAAACCTTACCCTATGGGTTTTAGCCAAAATGCCTATAATGAATATGATGATGGTGTATCTAGATTCTCTTGCAAAGAAAAACTTGTTAGGATGTTTATCGGATAGGTTCATCTGTCGGTCCTGTCAGGGACTGATTGCCTCCTCAGCTGAAAAATACCTTCTTACACAAGATGGTATCCTTTTCAGAACAGCCCACATCCAATGACTAATAGAAGTAGGTGTTCTAAGATCTGGTGGGCCATTAAAGCTCTATAGCTCCTATAGGGTGAGCTTGGATTTGCTTTCTGCCCAATTCTGTTTCTTTTCCATTCCTTTCCCAGGTGTTAATCCTAAAGGCACTCCCTAATAAGTATCCTACACTATAATCAGCATTTCAGATTCTGCTTTCTGAAGAACTCAATCTGCTATGTTGCCTTCCTTTTAGTTTCTTCTGTCACCATGCACTCCCATCTTGAATCTTGGGACATTTATGCATGCTCATTTTTCTGTATGAATGTTCTTTCCTCGTTTACCTAGTTAATATGCACTCAACCTTTAGACCACAAGAACTAATGATCCTCTTCTACTGTCTCAAACTAGATCAAAATCCCACCTCCACACCAGTTTTTAACCTTTTATAACACTGTGTACCACTTGATTTTTAGTGATTCTCTTACTCAATTTTACTTTCATTGGAATGATATTTGGATAATATCTGTCTCTACTTCCACATCATAATTTCTCATTTTGTTCACTGTTGTATCATAGTGACTAATCCAGAGCTTGACACATAGAAGGTACAAAAATAAAGACTTGAAGGAAAAAGGGAGATGAGAAGGGATGTTGTGACTTACACAGATAGTTTTCAGCAAATGCTTGATTGGAAAACAAAAAAGTCATATTTTTTTTTCATCTTTTTAAAAATTTAAACTCAACAAATAAGACTTTTTCCTAAAATTTCCACTTTTTATTAAGGATATCATAATGAAATCTCCCTCTTTTTGTTCCATCTTCTTAACAAAGCAAGACAGCAGGACTTTAGGTTTTAGAGTCAGTTTGCCCTGGTTTTAAATTTTGAGATGGAGACTTAAGCAAATTTCTTAACTTTTTGGGACTTAGTTTTTTTTATCTGTGAAACAATAGCCTACCTCATATAATGACTGTCATCTGAATTTCCTGCAAAATATTTAACACATATTGGGTGTACAATAAGTAGTTTTCTGTTATCATGCTGACCTCAAAACTAAGAAAATAAGAAAATTGTCTCTATATTTCCGCAAAGTGTGGTTCTGCAAAGAAGATTACAGCACACAAATAGAAGCACACTGTTACACCACAGCTGTAAAACTTTGACTTTTTGCACTTTATTTTTTTGAAATGAATATCTTCATGCCCTAGGCTATTAGTAAAGCTAGATCCATTTAATTTCATAAATTTGTTATTTCAATAAGACCTTTATGTGTTTAGTCATGATATATATTGTGATGACTCTACAAATATATTTAAATTCAAGAAGAAAAAAATGTCATGGAGACATCATTTTAAATTAAGTATTAATGAGTTATAAAATAAATGGTTTTACAGGACTTTTTTCTAAAACCAAAGTGGTTAGAATCTAGAATCCTATTGGTGTTCATCTTCATTTTTTAGATTTTCTGTTTGAGAAAGAGAGAGATAGATCATGAGAAGCGGGAGGGTCAGAGGGAGAAGCAGACTCTCTTCTGAGCAGAGACCCTGATGTGGGACTTGATCCTGGGACTCCAGGATCATGACCTGAGCCGAAGGCAGTCACTTAACCGAGTCACACAGTCATCTTTGTTATTTAATCCCTTTTTTCTTTTACCATAATGTGTGAATGGACTAAGAGAGCAAGATACAGGTCCCTGTATATTAGACAAATTATATTAGTGGATTTATATCTAATAATCATTGTTAAATGTTTACAATGTGCCAGGCACTGTATCCAAGCTTTATAGATATTATCTTTAGTTAACTAGCACAAGAAAGACCTACTGTAAGAGATTATTATTTATCACATTTTATTCAAAGAGAATTAACCTTACCAACATCACTTGGCCACTACATGGTAGACCAAGTTGTCAACTCAAACTTTTGAAATGAAAGGCTTATTCTTTACATTACTCCTATAAAACCTCAGCGATGCTATATAACTAGGGGAAAGAGGAAAAGAGCCTGTCATATCAAAGATCAAATGGGAAATTAGAAGAGAGTTTCATAGTACCATCTTTTATAGAATAAGTAAAACAAAATGGGCTGTAGTCACTCTTGTCTTCTAAGGGAGATGGAATATGTCCTACTAATGGAAATATAATGTTATGCAAAGCTTTTTTCTTTATAAAGTAGCCGGAAGAGAAGGGTTTAACCAGGTAAAAACAGGAGTGTCAGATTATGCAAAGAGGACCAGAGTTGGGTGAAACTGCATAACAGGGAAACATTAAGGGAGAAGTCTGAGTAAAGGAAGCTTCCAAAACAGAAAGCAAGATTTTATTAACCTAGGTAAAGGGACTAAAAAGAAACACACAAAAATGATGTCGGGCTTTGGAATTTCTGTTAAAAGCAGACTTCTGAGAAATTTTCAGTGTTGCAGTGGCTGTACGATTTATTATAAAAGGTATTTTTCACATCCAATTCTTAGTTGTTTGTATTACCCGATATTCCATATATTCCTATATGATTTGCATTGTTCTATATCACCTAAAACCGTTAGTCAGATTGGTACAGATCTTGTGATTATGTTCAGGGAGGGAGGAAGAGATCAGAGATAAGGAATTAAGTATCATATATAGGATGGTAATGAACAGAGGGAAAAGAAGGGAAGGAGAAGATAAAATTTAAGACAGGACAAGAGTTCAGTGAACATAACCTGAAAGTCATCCATAGATTTAATTCAGTCCCTATCAAAATTCCAATGGCATTTTTACAGAAATAGAAAAAAAATAACACTAAAATTGGTATGGAACCACAAAAGACCCCCCAAAAGACAAAACAGTCTTGGGAAAGAACAAAGTTGTAGGTATCATGCTCCCTGATTTCAAACTATCTTACCAAACTATGGTAAGCAAAATAGTATTGTACTGGTGTAAAAGTGACACAGACTGATATAACAGAATAAAGAGCCCAGAAATAAACCTAACCATATATGGTTAACTAATATTTAACAAATCAACCAAGAATACTCAATGGGAAGAAGGTAGTCTCTTCAATAAATGGTGCTGGGAAAAGTGGATATCTACATGCAAAAGAATGAAATTGGACCCATAGATTATACAACTCACAAAAATTAACTAGAAATGGATTATGAAGCATAAGATTTGAAAGTATAAAAACCCTACAATAAAACATAGGGAAAGCCCTTTGACATTGATTTTTTACTCAAATTCACCTCATTTTAGTAAGCATTTCACAATACATATGTACAATAAATCATGACATTGTATACCTTACACTTATACAGTGTTATTTGTTAATTATATCTCAATGAAGCCGAGGGGGAAAAAAGAGAGAGAGAGAGAGACCAGAAATTTGAGTCAGAAATCACCATGAAAACATATGGCCTGTAATTTTGTTTAAAAAAAAATTCATTTTAATTTAAAATAATATAAAATACATATACATACATATTAGTGAGGTGGGAGGACATTGTGGCATCTCCCAAAATGTTGGTGTTGCGAAGGAAACTAAGTTAATTTTATTGAAATCTCACTGATCAAAGAGAACTTTAGCTAAATGCTCAGCACGGCTATTATATATAAGGTAATTTGCAAATTGCTTTTATACACATTGTTTTTAATCCTTACTACATACAACCTTATGATGCAGATATTATTAACCTCATTTTAAAGAGAAGAAACTGAACTGAGATAGGTTAAATAACTGGCTGTAGTTCATTCAAGTACGTAAATAGCCCAACAGGGATCTAACTCCAAAACCAGTGCAACCTTCTCTGCACATTCTCACCTCCTTAAGAAATAGTTAAGTCCTCTTTCCCCTTTACTTGTCTCAGTCCATAATAAAAACATATGAAGAATATTTTAAAGGATAACTATCAAAAATATACTCAATTACTACCTTACTACACTCAATTACTTCACAATATTTAAGACCACATTAAATAATATCAGATATATAACAGACTTGCCCATTGGTTGGAACACTGAAGATGCTCAGTCTTTTTTTTTTTTTTTTAAGATTTTATTTATTTATTTGAGAGAGAGCATGAAAGGGGAGAAGGTCAGAGGTAGAAGCAGACTCCCCATAGAGCTGGGAGCCCAATGTGGGACTTGATCCCCAGAGTCCAGGGTCATTACCTGAGCTGAAGGCAGTTGCTCAACCAACTGAGCCAGGCACCCAAAGATGCTCAGTCTTATTTGTGTTTTATGACTTCACTACATGAATATTTATAAAAGAGAGATCATTTCAGGCTATCTTTTTTTTTAGTTTACTGATTATAAAATATTCTAACAGCTATAATTATTATTTTATCAAATTTATTCTCAAATATTAAAAATAAGTGTTTTAGTCTCCTAAGAAGCTTACAGTGTTTCACTAAAAAATATCTCTACACTGTTTTTTCAATAAGCTCATCTTTCATAATCAGTTATGTTTCATGCTAGTTCTAACTTATAACTCTTGTGAATGAGGATTTTTACTGCATTTCTCAGAAAATAAAATAACTTTTCTTGAAAATGGTAACATAAGCTTGATCTATACACACATTTTAAGAGAGGATGGCTTTATCATCATCACTTGCTTTTGCTTCTTATGTACTGGTATAGAAATGTCAGTGCAATAGAACACAGCAGGTGACCTCAGAACACTCAACCTTCCCTTGTGCTCTGTAGATTACAGAAGATTTATAATTGCAAAGTTCATAATTATATTAAATAACACAGCATAGAATAACTACCACTCTTTTCTTCCAAATCTCTATCATTAATAAACATCCCAGCCTTCTAAATCAGCCTTAAATGCATTAGGCAGCACAGCTGTTTCAGACTGGAGCACAGTTTTACAAACACAAAAGAGCAAATCAAATTAAATAACCACATCTTCTTTATTTTGCAAATTACAGAAGAATTAAAAGTAATTCTTCTTATCAAAGATTTATTTTTCTCTATGAATACAGGCATTCCAAATCCTGATTTGGTTTTCTGTGCTGAAAATATGCTGTCATTTTGCAATTCATTTAAAAAGATGAGGAAAGAAAAATTGTTGCATTCCAGGAAAAAAAAAAAAAGAATCTTGTAAAGACCTAATTACATAATAACTTTGCTAGTTCTTTTGTACTCTCCCTCATAAGAAGAATTGACACCATTGACCCACATAGATAATGAGAGGCCCAGCTAATCACACCCTCTATCTTCAGAGACTTTGCCAAAAGTCTATTGTGTTTTAGCTTCAAGAGCTTCAAAGTTTATACTGGTTCAGAGTTAAAAAGTGAGAAATATCCTTCCTAACCAGAGCCCATAACCAGCAGGTACACAGTGGCCAGACTACAGGAAAAAGCCTGGTGTCTCCAAGAGTCAGCAGGACTGCAGCCTGCACAGCTCTACTTTCCCATTTCTACTCATGGGCCTCTTCATTCAGTTTCTACTTCTCTTCCCCATAACTACTCCAAGCCCTTCTGGAAATGGAAAGTGATGATACCCTTAGGGACTGTTCTATTGCTTGACTATCAGTTAACATATAAAGAGTGGTAGGTCAATTTTTGTTGAGTGAGTGAGTGAGTAACTGAGTGGACATCATGATATGAATATGAAGTTTCCTCTTTTTGATTTTTCAGGGGCCTGGAAAGCATAGAACCTATCATCCTCCAACCTGCACAGGCCCTATCCTGACAAAGCTGCCTGTAGTGTAAATATGATGGACATAAGAGAAGAGGGAAGGACAGGGAGGAGCGCTGTCATGTAAAAATGAACTGGTATTATTTGAGTTAGGTAATTTATATATGTTACTTAATCAAGTCTTATAATGAAGAAGCAAAAGAAGTCCTTATATTTCTTTTTCAGGTTAGAGAACTGAGTTTCTCTTTAATGAAAACACTGGTTCAAATAATAATGATAGGAAAAGTTGGAAATAGCATTAGAAACCATGTACCTTTGGCTATTTGGCTATTTCTATAGGACAGTTCTGCCTTTTCTCTACACATCTGCGAATCAAATATATTCTACCCCCTTTCTCTTTGGGAAAAAATGCATTCCATGTGTCAAACTATTGAGTCATAAAACAATAATTGAAACATTTCACTTCCTTACAATGGGAATTTCTTGTATTAATGTTATTTTTATAAAAAGAGATAATCCGTATTTATAATTTAAAGCCAAGAAAATGTTGGCACCTGTAAAACAATCATTCTTTTTTTTTTCTTTAAATTTTATTTTTTATAAACATATATTTTTATCCCCAGGGGTACAGGTCTGTGAATCACCAGGTTTACACACTTCACAGCACTCACCAAAGCACATACCCTCCCCAATGTCCATAATCCCACCCCTTTCTCCCAAGCCCCCTCCCCCCAGCAACCCTCAGTTCGTTTTGTAAGATTAAATCCTTTGTTTGTTTGTTTCATTGATTCTTCTTCTACCCACTTAAGCCCCCATGTTGCATCACCACTTCCTCATATCAGGGAGATCATATGATAGTTGTCTTTCTCTGCTTGACTATTTGCAAGAACATGGATGGAACTAGAGTGTATCATGCTTAGCAAAATAAAACAATCATTCTATGTGCTGTTAAATATTACTTGATTCAGTGGATACACTAACTTCTCATTGTTCTGAGTGCCATTTTAGGTTCTGATAATACAACGGGAGATGGAGAGAAAAATATAGTCAAATGTACGTGTAACGGTGAGATAAAAGCCAAGAATAACTAAACCATATAAAATGTTGTGAAAGCTGAGAGGTGAGAGCTAGCCATTCTTCTAAGCCATGGAATTTAAGAATGGGAGCCATAAGTAAGGTTAGGGAAGATTGTCCTCAGAAGTAACATTGAAGTTGAATCTTGAATAATGAATACTCCATAAAGCCAAAGAAAAGGATAGGATAATTAAACAGAGAGTTTTACCAAACAACAAGTGAAATAGGGAAAGCCTAGGGGAAAAACCCAGAAAAACCTGCACTGTTTGAAGGATGGTAGGTTGCCTCTTGCAGGTAACATCAGCTCTCAGTTGAAGTGGCGGCAATTCATTTTCCAGATCTCTGTTTTAGCAACATAAACTCAAGAAACTTTTTCTAAGCCCCAAGACTAGGTCAAGTCCCTCAGGTATATGCTTTCCTAGCTCTGAGCAACTTGTTCTCATAGAATTGGTCTTCGTTTTTGAATCAACATTTGTATGATTTGATTATATGTCCCTTCCCCCAGTGGGCAGTAAACATTATGAGGAGAGGAACTCCATCTGGTATTGTCCCAGCACAATATCTAACATATTATCAGACAGTTGAAAAGAAAAAAAAAAGTCAAATGAATAAATGTTGGGAGAAATCACAACAGTGTGACCATAGGTAGGAGTCAGGATGCCAAGGATTAATGAACATTGTTCTGTGGGCATTGGAAACTGAATTTTATTGTAATGTTGTTGAGTCAGAGCCTGGGGGCAAGAAGACCAGTTAAGCAAAGTTTCAGTATTCTCACTACAAGATAATGAGGTCCCAAACTAGAACAGTGATTGGGCTTGGAGAAAGGGAAATGGATCTGAGTGACATACTGAAATCATTAGGATTTGGTGACTGATCCGGGAGTGGCAAGGGAGGAGTCAGTGATCATTATCACTAGTGCCTTAGATCCCGGCAATGAATATGAAACTGAAATTTCAAGAAAGGGATTTGTTCTTTTCAACAGGAACATTTTGATAATAAATATGTACTCAGATTCATAGGCAGCTTAGCTTACGGAATTGAAAGCATATCTTAAATAGTCAAACAGGTCAAAATCAAAATCAAAATCAAAAGCAATTCTCATAAATTGAGTGGAAGTACTTATTTCATTTTGGAATTGCATGAAAATGCTTTTGAAACAGAAATATATGGCATGAAAAATGTAGCAGAACAAAGTGTGTACAGTAAAAAGTGAATCTCCCTCCCATCCATGTCTCTTAGTCCCCTACAACGGTTCAAAATCTGTGGGACACAACAAAGGCAGTCCTGAGAGGAAAATATATAGCGGTCCCCTACATGCTTTATCTGGAGACAACTGTTATCAGATGCCTGTGAATCTTGAGTAGGAGTATTACTCATCATCCAAAAGAAGGTTAAAAGAGAAACCAAAGTAAATTTCTTTCCAAAACAGTGATTTGAAGCCACACTCTAGAAACTGTCAGTGAAAATGGATCTTAGCAAATAACTTTAAACACAAATGCAACATAGATTTCTGCTGTACTTTCTGCTGAATCATTAGATGATGATGATTAGAGAGATGATAGATGACAGACAGATAGATAAATGATAGATAGGGCAACCAAACCTTGGTAACTTTTGAAGCCTAAGATTCATTTTTTGATGTCACTCAGTGCCATGTTGAATCCTGTAAAGGGAACTCTTAGGCAGATGAGGCACACAGACAAGGAATCCTACAAATAGAGTAGGTAGCTTGGAGTCCTATAGAGGAACATAGAAGAGATGACATTAATGTGTTTAACACATTCTCCAGAAACCGAGAGCTCCAATAGTTTATCCTCCATTTCCTGACATCAGGGTAAATGAACACCTTGAATGAAAAAGAATTTTGAGAATAGCTCCTGAAAACTGCAGTGATGTTGTGAATAGACAGCATTTCTCTTGGGGCACCTGGGTGGCTCAGTTATTAAGTGTCTGCCTTTGGCTCAGGTCATGATCCCAGAGTCCTGGGATCAAGCTCCCCACTGGGCTTACTGTTCAGCAGGACACCTGCTTCTCCCTCTCCTACTCCCTCTGCTTGAAGTCCCTCTCTCCCTGTCTCTCCTTCTGGCAAATAAATAAAATCTTAAAAAAAAAAAAAAAAAAGATAGCATTTCCCTTAATACAAAAGGTATCTACCCTATAAAAATTCATCATCCTGGCATTTTACTGAGATACTGTTTTCCTGCATCTCTCTTTTAGGTTACTGTCACTTGACCATACTCAATTTTACTCTTCTCTCTATGACCTGGCTTCCATCCATATCCGTTAATCATTTGTGTTTCTGGCTCAAAGAGATGGGGTCCCACCACAGCAGTTCTCCAGGTTACAACCCTGAAATTTTCATTTGCTTTGCAGATCAAGCAATCTGGGCCCTGAATATGTAAGCAACACAGTGCAGCACCATCCACTGAAACAGCCACACTAAAATACACAGATTCTTCAAACATCCATACTTTGCATCTATAGTAATCATTGCAGTTTTCGTTTCATCTGCCTCTCTGTTTCCTTTCACCTTGCAATAAGGTGAAGCAGATTGTAGATACGGTCAATCAAGGAGAAGCAGGTTGTAGATACGGTCCCGTGAAAGACCAAATGATTATTAGTCAGAAAAGTGATGCTTCACAAACATTCTTTCCAAATAGAATTGGAACAGGGACCTGAAAAATCATCTTTCATATCCAAACTGGTGTCTGCGTGAAGTGGTAGCTGAGAGTGCTTCACTTAAAACCAATCTGAGACTAACCTGATTGTCTATAGAGTCCTTTCAACAGAGCTGACAAGGGATATATCTTTATTTTAGTAACATTTATATGCAAAAGGAGAAAACACTGGAGAAACATCCAAATAAGGCAATTTCAATGTATGAATTATGTTCCCTGAGTTCATGGACAATATTACTAAGTGCTGACATCAATTCAACTAGGGTTGCTTTTCTCACCCCTTTGAAAATGACTGAAAAATTTATTAATGCTGTATCATAAGGGTGGCCATTTCTATATGTTGAGTTGAATACAGAACATAGAATTTTTAGAGCTTAGAATCTGGTTCAACTGCCTGTCATTGCACAATTGAGGAAATTGTACTCCTAGAAGAATAAGAGATTTGCCTGAGGTCACACAGCTAGGAAGCAGCAAAACCAGAGCTTAAAGCCAACAGTGAGGCTACAGCCCTGCTTTCTTTTTTGCACTTTTCTACCTGTATCAATCAGACACTAACAGGAACAGATGGAACACTCAGAATTAGTGACCAGAGAGAGACTGATGACAGGACATTTAATAGCCATGGGGCAGAGGCAAGGGAAATCAACATGGGAAGTGAATCCATAAGGGTTAGCAGTAGAGGAAATAGTTGCTCCTTATTTCTACAACCTGAAGGAATAAGAAGGTGGAGAGGTGACTGAAATTCCAGAGAGAACTGCATCTATATCAAAGCACCTGCAGGAACTGTTACCTTGGAAAGTAATGCAGCCTTTAATAAACTATAGCTCTATGAAGATGGAGATAGAAAACAAAACCCGGACCTCACGTTTCTCCCATTCTCCAATCTTCTACTAGTGCCTCCCATTGGCCTTGTCCAGCCAGAAGTCAGAAGGCAGAAGAGCCCTGCCGATGCTTTCGTAGGTCTACAGGATGGGAGAGAGGGGATATAAAGGAGTAAATGGAGACTATCCAGTACATTTCTCAGATTTATCGGCCTCTTGCTTTGCATTTTTTTTCTTCCTTCTATTTTCTTTCACTGAGACATAAATTCCCAAGGTTAATGACTGATGATGGCCCATGTAAAAATAGCATCATATTTCATGACGAACTTTATCAAAAATTTACTCAAATGTAATAGAAGTCTGGAGATGGGGTACAATAAGCATCATTTATACTTTGAAATATTTTTTAAAAAGTGATCTACTCAGTACTCTGACTCATTAGCTGGGGAAAAAACCTACAGTAATAATATGTTTTATGCATAGAATATTTTTAATTAATAATAAGGATATGTTTATTCAGAAATTATGGTAAGACACTATTATTCTCAGAGCATGAACTTTAGCAGTTAGGTGCTAACATCCTCTTGAGTTCAAGAAAATGAACTTTTGGATATTAAACATGATTGCTTAGAGACCTCAAACCTATCAGCTTTGGGCAGTCAGCTATTATCTACACTGACAATTATTTATGACTGTGAATCACCCAGGCCTGCTGTGATGTCCAAAAGTACCTCAGTAAGAAATTATGAGCAATATCAGACGTGGGTGGTGTAAAAGCCATTTCAATAATAAAACAGAGTTCAAAGAGCTCATTCAATAGAAGCATTACTAATAAAATAATATAGGTAGAAATCTCAAAAAAGGCGTTTCTTTTTAAGAGCAATGCTACGAAGCAAGAGATGAATATGGAGAAATCATCAACTCACCTTTGATTGATTCTCTTTGACCTCCCGTGAGCTTTGAGCCACTCACCTTTCTGAGGCTTAGTATACATCTTTCTAAAATGGAGAATAAGGCAGTACTCTATTATGGGTAGAAAAAATAATAAAAAAGCAGTCTGGCTTGAGATTAAACCCTTTTAAGGATGCTTTAGTTAGAAGGTTTAGTTCTGTGTGGGTTCAATGTACTTCCCCATTACTACTGAGACCTAGGTACTGTAGAAAATCTTAAATTAAAGGCAATAGACACTATTCGTTCTAATATGGTTCTCTAAAATAATGGATTTTAAAAGGCCACACACATCAGAATAGGCTACTTAATTTAATTTTTTTCTAATATTTTATTTATTTATTTCACAGAGAGAGAGAGCACAAGCAGGGGAGCTGGCAAGCTGAGGGAGAAGGAGAAGTAGGCTTCCAGCCCAGCAGGGAGACTGGTGTGGGGCTCCATCCCAGGAACTAGGGATCATGACCTGTGCCAAAGGCAGATGTTTAACCAACTGAGCCATCCAGGAAGCCTTAATTTGATTTTTAAAATCTACCTGAATGATTGGCAAGATTTTTGTATTATCTGGTAGAAATATTTTCTAAACTACAAGAGCTAGTGAGACAGATCCTTTATCCTATAAAAGAAGAACCAAATGTTTGCTAGCTGAACAAAATGCCTTGAGCAAAGTTTCTGTGGGCATACATTTTTAATTTCCTCAAATGAAAACAATCTTGAGTGAGGGGTTCTTTAAAAAGTGTCCTGATATTCTCCTAATACACCAATAAATAAAATCTCTCCAAATGTTGAGATTCTCTTAGCCTTTGGTATATTATATGTTCCTAACACATCTGGCTCCAAATAAGACATTACATAAGCAAGCTAATAATCCAGGTAACTGAGAATGTTAAAAATTACTTCAGAGGATTACTAAAGCTTGGATGATGATAATTTATTCTCTTTCTACTATTTTAAAAATCAGAAATAATTTATCCATAGTTTGAATTTTACCAAAGCACGTGCTCTGGAACCTCCTGATACACTAGCATCTTCTACCTATAATAGAATTGTACATGTAAGTGTCTAATCATTACCATACAAAGTAAGCCTGAATCAGTCATCTCATTGCTTTTTGGAGTTAAGCTATTTCCAAAGGCATTACAACTATCTGCCTTGCATTTCAAACTAAACACATACTTTCATATATGTTCTCTCATTTGGTCTACCTAATAACTTCATGAGGACAACAGAGCAGCAATTATTGCTCCATTTTATGGATGAGGAAACAGGATTAGGAGAGTTAAACTGGTTTACTCAAAGTTGCATGGCTGAGCAGTTATGGACCTCTGAATCATCAGTAGGCCTGGTTCAGGAAAACATATATTTACTGAGGGCTTTAAAATGACAATCCTGTCTTTTGGATACAAGGTGTGGTACAGATAGTAGACTCATAGATAAAAAGAAAGTTAACACTTATACACTACTTATTATCTGAGAGGCCATTTTATAAGAACTTTATGGATTTATTTTGTTTAATCCCATAACAAGCCTTTAGAGTAGTACTATTGTCATTGTCATGTTATAAATGAGGAAGCCCCAGCCCTAGAATGAATGAGTCTAGGCAAACACACACACACACACACACACACACACACACACACACACACGGGCATATACACACACAGACAGTATCTACCTATCCATATGGACATCCATCTTTACCAAGGGACTTGAGTGTCATTGCATATGGCTATCAATCCATTATGCTAGACTTTAAAACAAACAAACAAGGCATAGATGAGCAAGCTATTCTAAGCCTGAACTTCACCTGAGAAAGAAAAATGAAAACTGCCCAGACTGGAGCTATACCTCTCCCCATTTAACTTCCAAAATCTTCCTCAAAACATCTGTGTATTTAAGAGTCCATCAGCCTTTGCAAAGAGAGAAAACAGACTTGAGGAAGACATTCTCTGTGTGACTCAAGAGGCATGCTTCTTCTGTGCAATGCTTTATCATCATCTGCCAAAGATGTGTGTGCAAATATCAGTCTGACAAACAGACAATGTTTGCACTACATCGAGGCTAACTTACCATCTGGTTATTGGATATTTGGAGTCCAAACTGTACAGTTTCCTATGCATTTCCTCTAATGAGAAATGGAATGATGGGATTCTGATCTGTGATCAGTCCAGATGCACTGGACTGATATCACATCCTTATGTAGAATAATAGGACCAATGTATATAAGAGAAATGGCTTATGTCCTACAATAGTTAAAGAAAAAAGGGAAGTATTTTCTATAGTTCAGATTCACATGAAAGATAAACCTCTTAGCTAGGAATGTGATGCATTTTTCTCAGAACTTAGAGAATCCACTGATGTTCTGTGTAATTGTGCTCTAGTGTTAGATCTAGCAGAGTACATCAACTAAAAATGCAATCACAGTAAGAAATTCTGATGATATGCATTATTTCTGAATAAGCAAAGGCCAAAAGCACAATCCCAACATAATATAAATGAAGTGATTGACGACTAGGGTTGTTTACAGCCCATAGCTTCAGGTAAAGCATCTGTCTCCCTCCATTAATGAGAAAAGAGACAATGCTTTCTATTTAAAATTAATAACTGTAACACTCCAGGATTATAGGAAAAATTATAAGTATTTCACACAAAGTGCTTCACAAAATTTTACTGAAGTTCAACAAAATCATTGCATAACAAATACATATGAGATATTCTTCTTTATGGCTCATTCTACTGAATTGCCTATTCATTTTTACTTCTCCAGAATCTACAATTTTCAGCAAGATGAATATTAGCAGAAATAAAAGTATCCTTTCGATTTTAATAGCCCCTGCTCTCAAAAATAGTTTAGTCATTTAATATTTTAGAATTTTATGTACTTAAAATGGATTAGGCATAAATTACATTCTATATAATGCAAGCTTGTTTTTTTTTTAAGCAATAAACAAAACCATTAATTTCAATGCCAGTTGCACCTTTTTGGATGACCTTGGGCACTGGATCACCATTAGCATTATCTGTAGGATAAAATTGTTCTTTGAGGAACTACAATAACTGTGTGCTTTCCATTAATAAATAGTATAATTCTTCATATACTTTTTGTTTTAAGATTTACTTATTTATTTATTTGACAGACAGAGATCACAAGTAGGCAGAGAGGCAGGCAGAGAGAGAGAGGAAGAAGCAGGCTCCCTGCTGAGCAGAGAGGACCCTGGGATCATGACCTGAGGCTTTAACCCACTGAGCCACCCAGGCACCCTTCATATACTCTTAAAACAAAATAGAAATTAATGACATTTTAGGGAAGTTATCAAGATTTTTCTATCACTCTTTAAATAGAAGACTATCATGCCTGTTTTCAAGATTGTGTAGGTAGTTGAACACAAATGAACCTAATATCCATATATTCATTTTAATTATCTTTCCTGTTGTTATCCTACTAAGGGAAATTTAACTCAGAAATGTTCTCAGAGTACAGTGATAATCCAGGGTGCAGTTAGGCAGGGTAGGAGAAAGTAAAAAAGAAAAGGATAAACAATACAATGAGTTATGCAGTTAAGAGGAAACTAAAAAATGTAACCACTACTTTTATTGTCAATGATCATTGAAAAATCCAGAAAAGACATTGAATAAGAGTAAAATTTTTGTTATTATGTTTTTATAAAGAATAGCCCAACGAAATAATAGAGGGAACTGGGGTCAGAACTACCAGTTAAATAAGTAAAAATTTAAAAAAAATAATAATAATAAAAAGGAATGAGAACAGAAAAAATAAAGTGTAACTACAACATGTTGCTTCCTGCATCTGGATATCTTTTCAGTTTATGAAGTGTAAATCACAGATCTATTATCCAAAATTAATATTTGACTTATCTAAAGAGAACAAGTTGAAAAACTCTCTAAACCAAGTTGATTTTCCTCCTAGGATGTTATCGTTTCAGGCAATAAAGTCATGAGTGTTAGACAAGGTATTAGACACTTGACAAATATCATTTTCAACAATTACTTTGAGTTTTCTGCAAATGCAAGTTATTCGTTACTACTTTTCCTCTAAAAGCAGAGAAACAGCTTATGGCTCAAGGATGCCCATGCGATAGTCCAAGCTTAGGAAATTCTAAACCCAATTAAAGTCTAAAATTAACCACATCCATTCTTTAAATGTTGACCCAGGAAAGCACTTGACTATGTATTTAACTGTCAATTCAAGAACCTAGAAAACTGGTTTACAGAACAAATAATCAGAGGATTTAAGTCAAGAACATTGGAGTCCTCTGGCTAGATCAATAATTTGAAAGCTGCAATCACAATTTTCACAAATGAATTACAAATGAATATCATCATTATTATTAATATCATTATAATCTGATTATAGATCAAAGTAAAGTGTTAGCCTGCCTCCCCTTCCCCTGGGGAGAGAGAAGTTAGGAAGGGAAGAGAAAAGACGAACTAAACTCTTATAAAGTCCTACAACAATCCCATGAGGTAAATATCACTACCCCTTTCTTTATGAAAACACGAGGCTCAGAAAAATTAAGCAACTTTTGCCAAACCATGTTTCTTACGCAGGTAAGAAATACTAGGGTAGGCATTCATCCCAGGTATGTGTACCTCTGAAATCTACTTTATGGCTGCACAGCTGAGAGTTCTGCTCAAAAGATTTAAACATTATTAATAATAATGGGCAAAAATTCCTGTGTCCTCAACACTGTGCAAACTTCTTTCCCAAAAGCAAAAATAATAATGGTTGCAATTTTCTGAGCACTCACCATTTGCCTGACTCCTCTGAATAAATCTTCACAATGCTGGTCCAGGTAGTATTATATTATCCTCATTCTGTAAAATAACTTGCCCCAAACCTGACAGCTGGCAAGAGGCAGAAGCAGAATTTATACCAGTTCTCTATGAACTCCAAAGTCTGTGCTTCCCCACTATTACATTCTGCCTCCCCTGCACAAAGTTCTCTTAACAAACCTTTGAGTTCAGCTGGTAAGAATCACTTCTGTTTTCAATGAGGAAATGGGCTCACAGAGAATGCTACTTGCTAGTTAGTATATATGGTCAGGCAGGGGTTCAAACTCAGGTCAACCTGACTTCTGAGCCTTTCGCCATTGTATCTTGTGGACAAGGGTACCCTGTGGACAATGAAAAAGAATAAAAAATGGGCACCCCTCAAAGCAACAGATCTCTACTTTAAAATCTGGCATCACAGCTGTAGGATCAAATGCTTCAGAGCCTTAAACCAGGCTGAAGATACAGCCTGAAAATATCCTTGTGAAAATAATTGCGTGTATGGTTGCTGAGTAGAGGGAAGTTCAACTGGGCACCTCACCTGTTAGAAGGTGCTAAGCTGTAGTGGGCCGAATGGCAAAGAAATCCCATCAGAAAATGTAGGGAGGGTATGGGAACAAGCCAAGGACAAAACAGTGTGCATATTGATGAGACAAACCAGGCCTAGTTTGCCCACAAATGGTTGCGTTGGTAAAGATCCCTTGTGTAATCGAGTACTGTGGTTCTTGAGCTTCAGTGTGGACAAGAATCACCTGGGAGCTTGCTGACACTACAGTTTTAGTGCTACCTTCTTCTGACCCAAGAAGCCTGGGGTGATGCATAGGGATCGTCATTTCACAAACAACTCAATTCATTCTGATGTGAATGGGCTGTGGACTTCATTTTGAGAACCCTGGCCTAGTGCTTGGGGGAATCTCTGGGTGAGGCTGACAACATCAAGATTAAGTCTGGTCAGAAACTAAAAGTCAATGCAAGATGGAAGTTAAGGTTTTAAAATATTCCTGTTTATATTGCATATATACACTATAGATTGTCAGAGTCTGGAAAAGCCACTCAGGGGGAGAGAGAAAGAGAGGGAGAAATGCAAGAACAGAATAAAACATCTTGTCGGAAATTATTTCACTTTGTTTACCGGAGAAACATTTATTTTTCCCCCTATATTATCACAACGGATTTAATAAGTTATTTCTTGGTCAAATTCCCAATGACCAAGATAGTTAATCTTTTAGTACAGATTGGCTGGCAACAAATTCTTTTAGCTTTTCTTCAACCTAGAATGCCTTAATTTCCCCTTTATTCTTGAAGAATATTTTTGCTGGATGTAGGGTACTGAGTCAGCAGTTCTTTTCTTTCAGAGCTTAAAAAATGTTGCATCATTTTCTGCAGGCCTTCGTGGTTTGTGATGAGAAATCCAGTGTCATTTGAACTGTTTTTCCTCTGTATGTAATGTGATGTTTCTCTCTGTCTGCTTTATTATTTTTTTTTCTTTGTCTTTAGTTTTCAGAAGTTTGGACTATAATGTGATTTGGTGTGGGTTCTCTGAGCTTGTAATGTTCAAGGTTTTCCTAGCTTCTTGTATTTGTAAGTTTGTGGGGCTTTGGCCAAATTTGGAAAGTTTTCATTTAGTGGTTTTTTTTTTCCCCTTCATTTTATTTTATTTAATTAATTTATTTATTTTTTAAAGGTTTTATTTATTTATTTGACAGAGAGAGAGAGAGATCACAAGTAGGCAGAGCATCAGGCAGAGAGAGAGGGAGAAGCAGGCTCACTGCTGAGCAGAGAGCACGAAGCGGGGCTCTATCCCAGGATCTTGAGATCATGACCTGAGCCAAAGGTAGAGGCTTAATCCACTGAGCCACCTAGGCACCCTTATTTTATTTTGTTTTATTTTTTAGTGTTCCAGCATTCATTGTTTAAGCACCACACCCAGTGATCCATGCAATACATGCCCTCCACAATACCCACCACCAGACTCACCCAACCCGCCCCCCCAACTGCTAAATCCCTCAAGCTTGTTTCTCAGAGTCCACAGTCTCTCCTGGTTTGTCTCCCCCTCTGATTTCCCCCATCTCACTTCTCTCCATCTCCCAGTGTCCTCTGTATTATTCCTTACGCTCCGCAAGTAAGTGAAACCATATGATTTAAGCTCTATTTTTAATTTCTTAAGGAATCTCCACGCTGTTTTCCAAAGTGGCTGCACCAACTTGCATTCCCACCAACATTGTAAGAGGGTTCCCCTTTCTCCACATTCTCTCCAACATTTGTTGTTTACTATATTATTAATTTTGGCCATTCTGACTGGTGTAAGGTGGTATCTCAATGTGATTTTTGATTTGAATCTCACTAATGGCCAATGATGATGAACATTTTTTCATGTGTCTATTAGCCATTTGTATGTCTTCTTTGGAGAAGTGTCTGTTCATGTCTTCTGCCCATTTTCTGATGTGATCACATTTTTTATGTGATTATCTGTTTTGTGTCTATTGAGCTTGAGGAGTTCTTTAGTGTTTCTTTAAATTATTTTTTTTTAAAGATTTTATTTATTTGGGGGCACCTGGCCTTCAGCTCCAGGTCATGATTCTAGAGTCCTGGGATCGAGCCCTGCATCGGGGGGTCTCTGCTCAGCAGGGAGCCTGCTTCCTCCTCTCTCTCTGCCTGCCTCTCTGCCTACTTGTGATCTCTGTCTGTCAAATAAATAAATAAATAAAATCTTTTTTAAAAAAAGAGAAGAGAGATTTTATTTATTTAAAAAAAAGAGAGAGTGAAGGGTAAGGGACAAAGGGGAGGGAAAGGGAGAAAATCTCAAGCAGACTATGTGCTTAGCAGGGAGCCTCAGGATCCTGAGATTATGGCTGAGCCACCAAGACACAAAAGCTTAACCGACTGTGCCACCCAGGTGCCCCCAAATGATTTTTTAAGCCCTGCCCTTTTTCTCCTTTCCTAGAGCTCCAAAGACACAAATGTTAGATCCTTTGTCAAAGTCAATCTCACATGTTCCTAAGACTGTGTCTGTGTGAGTTCATCTGCGTGTGTGTGTGTGTGTTCAGTCTATTTACTCCCATTGTTCAGGTTGAATGATTTCATTTTTCATTCAAAGTTTTATCTTTCAGTTGACTGATTCGTTTCCCTGTCTCCTCCATTCTGCTGTTGAGCCCATCTACTAAGTTTCTTTTTTTTTTTTAATTTCAGTTTTTGTATTTTTCAGTTCTGATGCTTCTATTTATTCTTTATCTCTTTTCTTTGCTTAGACTTTCTACTTTTTCAATTGTTCAAGGATATTTGTGATTATTCTTCTATCTTTGTACATCTTCTATCATCCCAGTGCTGATTCATTGAGTATGTTTTTCATTCAGTTTGAGATCTTCCTGGTTCATGGTATGACAAGTGATTTTTGAATGAAACCTACATATTTTTATTGTTATGTTATGAGATGGGATTGTATTCAAAATTCAAAATTTCTGTTTTAGCTGGTGTTCTCTAAAACTGCTATGGCAAGGGAAGGGGGCACCACTATCTCATTACTGTCAGGTACAAACTGTTACCTGAATATATAAGTCTAGGTCCCTTACTCAGTTTCCAGTGATACCCAAAGAGGGATTCCTTGTTACTGCTAAACAAGAGTGGGAGCTCTGACTCTCATATAGTCCTCCATGGAAACCTCCCTGGCTGGGAGGGGCAAGAGTGTCTTGTTACTGCTTTCCACATGGGCCTCCACTAATATCATGGGGAGAGATATACCTCACTAAAGTTAGATGATAGTGAAAGTCATGATTCTTTAGTACTTCTCTATTAACACCCTGCTGGGAAGAAGAGGGATACCTCATTATTAGTGGGTAGAGATTTTCCACATGGTCTCAACTGACAACATGGCAGTGAGGGGGAGAGGTAAGGGGGACTTCATTACTACCAGGTGGAGAGGAAATCCTAGCTCCCTTCTCAATCCTTTCTGACACAACCCTGACAAAAGGGTTGGTATACTTTCTAACAGCCTGGTGTTTGTGGAAACCTAGGCTCCCCATTGGCCTTTGTTGGTGTGGGTGGAATAAGGCCACCATTTACTTTGTTTGTTTGTTTGTTTGTTTTTTAAAGCTGGAGTAAATTGGGTTTTGTCTAAAAGTATTCTGCCTTGTTTGGCTGTCCCTTTCTTGGGTCTTTGGCAAAACAAACAAAAAATTATTTTATTGCAATTTGTATTTTCATGTCTGTCTGTTACTATTGGTGTTTCTGGGTTGTTGGCTTCTTTGGCCCTGAGTATATGTTATTTGAGATAAAAAGAAAACCTAGAGATTATCATGCTATTCCTTTGGACTCATGGTCCTTAGCCAGTCTGTTTTCTATTCTCCACTTTTCAGAGTTTTCTTACATTTGCTTTTTATATAATGTTTAGAATGTATAGTTACACAGAATGGAAACAATGAAACTATATCCACTCCCTCTTTCCTGGAACAGAGCTACTCTAGCTGGATGATTCTGATGAATTACTTCAATTTCTATTCTACAACTTCTTGATTATCAGTGAAGATACCACTATAGGCTCTGACAGTACTTGGTCAGTAAACATTAGCAGATTTTAAATTTTATTCTGATCTGTTATCAGGGAAAAAAATTAAAGTAATGGAAAAGAGAAACCTTCAAAGTCATGGCTTTTTTATGAATTTCTTTCTTAGCACATGGAGCCTGTAATTAGTTCCTATCTGTGAACTACATTTTCCCTCTAGTTTTCATTGTTTCATTCGGCAAACATGTGTTGGGAGCCATGTGAAGAGTCCTAATAATAGCAGTCTTCCCATAAACCTTGTCTGGGTCATACTTTGCCTCTTTTCTTCCGTCTACTACATTCTGGGTCTTCATCTATGTTATATATCGACTTATAAGTCTTCTTTAATAAGCTATAGGTTTCTTGAGTGCAGAGACCTTGAATTTGTGGCATCATTCCCAAACATATCATCATATACAGAATGATTTCAACAAATTTTTGCCATATGGATGAATAAAAAGACAGAGACTGAGAGAAACTCTTCTTTTAAGCTAACTAGCAAAATCCATAGGCCAGATTCGTCTTGCTAATGTAACTCCCAAGCATCTGCAACTTAGCATGCTTCCCTATTGCATTAATCGGGGGCAGGCTGATATTGAGTATGCATTTAAAGATTATTCAGTTAGCATAGTGATCTTTTTCATTTATCTTATTAACCTATTAGTCCATTCATAATCCACAAATCAGACATCCCAAAAGGGGAAGAATATGAGCATTTGGGGATGGGGAAAAAGAAGATAAAATTCTTGAGTATCAAATAGTATGGGTATGAATCTTGGATAATCCATGGCACAAAACTGGAGCTTTACTTTTAAGGATAAACAAGGCAAAGCTATGTTACAAGTGTACCTACTTAGTTACAAGGATTAAGGTGGGAGTTCAGTAAAAAAAAATACCTTTGTGTGAAGTAAATTGTATCAATTAAGTTGCTTTTGGTTGCAAGTAGAAATTCAAGTCAAATGGATTAACAACTAAATAAATTTCTTAAGTCATGTAGCACATGTAACTGAAATGATTCCAGTTGTGAGTGGATTTCAAGTGAAGACTGATCAGGCATTTCAACAATGTCACTGAAGTTTTGTTTTTTTGTTTGTTTGTTTTGTTTTGTTTTTGCCCTGATTTCCACTGTGTTTTTGGAATTTTGCTTTGTATCTAAGTTGGTTTTATCTATGGTTTTAGGGAGGCTGTTGGTAGTTCTTGGGTTTATTAAGTATCATAGATCACATCACATTCAGAGACAGAGGGGAAGGGAGGAAGGAAAAGAAGGAGGGGAGGGGAGGAAGGTAGAGAGGGGATGGGGGAGGGGAGGTAAAGAGGAGAGGGCAGGGAATTCCCTTGGCTACCTAATAACATTCTTCTATTTTACTTTGAAAATGTCAATATACATCACATGCTCAATAGGGAATTGTGGTTTGAGTCATTTAGTAGCCCCACCTCCCAATAGAAGTGAGGAAAGGTGTGGAAAGGATGTGGGAGAAAACTCAAAATACTTTCTATATCAACATTTTCTGTTTTAGAATAAATACCCAGTGGTGGTTCCATATATCATTGTAAACTAACATTAGCAGAGACTTCTCCCTAGGGTAGGAAACTAGCATACTTTGTAACTGGATTTAATCACTCAATGATGAAAGCAGAGATTCCTTTTTACTATTTTCAAGAGTAGATATGCACTTTTAATTAAGAAATAGTATACAAATTAAGATGTGTTAATATTAACAGAAATAATGGCAGCTGTTTAATCTATTCTAAAACAGATGGCTTAACATACTTTGACTCATCATTTGTTTCCATTGTTTTTGTATTTAGATGAGAACATTTGGAGGAAAAATAGTCTTAATCAGATTAAAAGAGGAACCATCTCACAGCACTCACCAAACTGTGAAGTGTGTAAACCTGGTGATTCACAGACCTGTACCCCTGGGGATAAAAATATATGTTTATAAAAAATAAAAAATTAATAAAAATTAAATAAAAAATAAAATTAAATTAAAAAAAAAAGAGGAACCATCTCACATGTTTCATTGGGAATGAAGCAAGTGGGTTTAGTGTGTTATAATACATGAATTGCTTTTGTAATTTCCATAAATGTTTCCCTAACTTTCTCCTCACCTTCTCTCTCTTTTTAACACAAAGGTAGAACCAAATGAATTACTTACTTCTTAAGGTATGCAAAAGATACTGAAAGGTACAGTAATTTTGAAGAAAACAATACTGAGTAGTTATAAAATATATTTAAATAATATTTAAGGTTGTGAACTATGATTCAAATCAGTCAAATTACATTCAAATAAAGATATTTATGTGTTTACAATGTTATACGGTATGAATTTTTACTATTTTAAACACTTCCTGAAAATACAGAATGTAAGACCTTGAGGGGATCTTAGATATTTAGTTCAAATTCACCCACTTACAAAGGAAGAATTAGAGAACCCAAGAGTTTAAGGTTCATGTGACTTGCTTAAAGCCACATAGTTAATCAGTGTAGAAGACTAAAATGCCCATTTCTGTACTGGAAGCCCCACTGCTCTTTCTACTTTTGACATACATTTTGACATACATGAAATACGGAATGCAAGACAGCTAGATATCAACAAAAGATATGTTACATATCTCATTTTGAGAAAAAAAAAAGAAATCTAGATTATTCTACCTTTTATTAAGTGTATGTCTAAAGCCATATCCATCTATCCAGATGCAAAACTACTGATTATCATTATTTTAAAACAAAATAAAACAAAATAAAAACAAAGCAAAACAGTGAATAAGCAAAATGTATAGAAATGAGGAAAACGAATCAGAAAGCGAGTCATATTTGATTCAGTGCATCCAGTTTCATGTATTAAAATTGCTATTATAGGGGCACCTGGGTGTCTCAGTCAGCTAGGCATTTGCCTTTGGCTCAGGTCATGATCCCAGGGTCCTGAGATCAAGCCCTGCATTGGGTTCCCTGCTCAGTTGTAAGCCTGCTTCTCCCTCTCCCACTTCCCCTGCTTGTGTTTCCTCTCTGTCAAATAAATAAATAAAATCTTTAACAAAAAATTGCTACAGCATTTATTTTTTTAACAGGGTCATGTAACATATGGAGATAATGCTAAAATTAGGTATAGGTTTTCCTTCTAACAAGGGAGAAAAAAACAGTATTAAGGAATAGTAATTATAAAAGCCATAAAAAATATCATTAATTGATGGATCTGATTAACATAGAAAGGTAGAAAAATGGTTTATATATGTACAGATATGAAAAGGAATGACATTGGTAATATATTTGAAGCACTTAAGTTGTGTTATGTAAGCTAGAAACACAAGACTTAGTTCTGCATGCACAGTACAATTTAATACAGCTCATAACTGAATGGGAGTGATTTTAAATGAGAATTATTTTTCTATTTTTTCTTTAAAAAATATTTTATTTGTTTATTCATCAGAGAGAGAGTGCACAAGCAGGGGGAAGGGCAGGTAGAGGGAGAAGCAGGGTCCCCGCTGAGCAAGGATCCTGTTGCAGGACCCTGGGATCATGACTTGAACCAAAATCAGACCCTTAACCTATGGAGCTACCCAGGCATTCCTCTCTTTTCTTAGTAAGAAAATCAAAACAAGAGTTTTGCCCCATTTTGCTGACAGTGGTTTCCACAATATGACTGTTGCTCAGATAGGAGAGAACAGAACTTCATCTATATCATTTTAAGTACTTAAGTTGTCTCCTAGAAATGTTTATAATCACCCTTGCAAAAGACAGCAGTC
This sequence comes from Mustela nivalis, assembly GCF_964662115.1. NCBI lineage: Eukaryota > Metazoa > Chordata > Mammalia > Carnivora > Mustelidae > Mustela > Mustela nivalis. The sequence continues at coordinate 128,765,237 of NC_139021.1, forward strand.
TCAGCAGGTTGGAAAATTACCAATTGGTCAAGAAATGTTTATCAAAACCCAGTTATTTGTTCAGAACAGTACTGAGTGGGATATAAAACATAACCCTCCCCCCCCCAACTGGGGACTTTCTATAGAAAGAGGGATGTTGGAGAATAATATCAAAGCATTTAGACAGAAGAATAATTGTTTTAATTATTAAATATGGTCTATCAGGGCAATCACATATCAGAAGGAGGAGAGATCATTTTGGATTAGAGCAGCCTGAAGGCAAATGAAAGATAATAAAATCCCAGAATCTTTAAAGATGAAAAATACTTTCCTTGATTATGTTCAATGATAACTTGCTTATTTCTTGAGGGTGCCCACCCCACTGTTGAACTGTTCTGGCTCTAGCAAAGTTTCTCTTTACACTGAACTGAAATATACCCCTCTCTAAGTCCCATCCATTTGCCTATCTTCAGCTTTCAGCTGCTCCAGTCCTTCCATGTGGCAGGATTTCAATGCGAGTAATAATATTACCACTCAATATTCTGTCCTTATCCTGTCAACTATGATAAAGATACCATCCTGGTATTTGTCATTTGATGCTGTATAATTTGTCAAAATCCTCTTAATATAATATCCAAAAAATGACACAATACTCCAAATAAGTACTGGCTAGTGAGAATACACAGGGAAAATTCTTGTCCTTCATCTGGATATTATATTTCTACAATGCAAAATAATAGTAAGTTAGTTTTATTTGTACCTTTATCACCATATCAGCTCTCATTGAGCTTTAGGGAGTTTTATTTGACCTCTCCTATTAATTGCAGTCAAGTAAATTCTGCAAGAACTTATAAATATGAAGGATCTATTTAATTCGAATATAGATTTTATAATCATTGCTGTTAAATATGTCTTGTTGATTTCTGACTCATTCTTCTAGCTTGGTAAGATATGGTGACTCATGACTCGATCATTCATAACATGAGCCTTTTCTCCCAGATTTATGTTAACCACAGATTTAATAAATCAGATTTCTGGGGTTTTCAAGGAACCCATACAATCAAACCTCTTCACAGAGCTTCTGTGAGAATACAAATAATATAATGTAAGGAAAATTTTTATTATAGCATTTAGAAAATAGATGTTCAATAAATGTTAGATCTTTTCCTTTCTTTAAAATAATTATTTCAAAAGGCAATAAACAGGTACAGAACTTCCTTCAGGATAAAATTGATCTTTGTGTTAACCTGCTGCAATTTTCCCTAATTACACTAACATTCAGTCTCCATTTTTCTGTCTGGGACACAGATAAAGACCTTGTCAAATACATATTGATAAAATATACCATTGAGTTAGAATGTGTGGGATAGAGTGAATATGGACTATCAAGAGGGATGGAATGAAATAGTTGCAAGTTAGGTCTCCACAGGGTTATGAACAAAAGCCTAGTCATAGGAACAGAAAATGTCGATTCAAAAGATGAAGAGATGGATACATATTGTGAGGGAGGTAAGTACCTGGTAATTAAGGATGGGTTTAAAAACATGAAAGGGAAACTGGAATTGATATAGCAGCCATTGGATAACCTTATGCCTGAGTTAGGAAGAAAGAAGAGGGAAAAACCAGAGTCTTGACAAGGTAATTATTAGATACATAAAAGAAGACTGTCAAGGGGAGAAGCTATGACAATAATGGAGGCCAGAAGTAATGAACATCTAGATTAAAGTAATGGCAATGATAATAGAATGGACATCAGGACTTATAAATTCACTGCTTAGAGGAGATAAAGATAAATTTAGATTTTTAAAAAATTAATTAATTTATTTATTTGACAGAGATCACAAGTAAACAGAGAGGCAGGCAGAGAGAGAGGAGGAAGCAGGCTCCCCACAAAGCAGAGAGCCCGATGCGGGGCTCAATCCCAGGACCCTGGGATCATGACCTGAGCCGAAGGCAGAGGCTTTAACCCACTGAGCCACCCAGGTGCCCCGATAAAGATAAATTTAAAGAGAATTTTGAAGTACACTTATAAAGTATGTAAGGGAAAGGGGAGAACATTTGAGAATTATGACAGAAGCAAACAAATTTAGTTCTGTTAACTCTCAAAGTACGGTCCCCAAACCAATGGCATCAGCACCAACTGAGAAGTTGTTTAAAAAAAAAAAAAAAAAATTCACAGGGTGCCTGGAGGTTCAGTTGGTTGGGCTTCCAACCCTTTGGTTTCCACTCAGATTGTGATCTTATGGGTCATGGGATTGAACCCCACATTGGAATCCAAGCTCAAGATTCTCTCTCTGACCCTCCTCCCATGCGCTCTCTCTCTTTCACTTTCTCTAAAATAAAAAATAAATCTTTAAAAAAAAAAAAAAAGAAATTCATAGGCTCTACCCTAGACCTACTGAATTTATCAGTAGTGATAATAAACCAGTAAAGGCTGGGAGGGGATGGACCCTGATTTGTAGGATGGGGGGGGGTTCTGATTTCTCTGTAATATATACTCCCAACATGGCTAATTTCAAGCTACCGGTACATGCAGCTGGTAAGAGATACACATAATCAACTCTCCAGATCCTGCCGTAGGTCCCAGGTCCATCTGTAACATGCATCAAATCATCTGAAAGACATGTCACTACACAGATGGGCCACAGTTACCAGGGTTTCTAACCTAGTAGGTCTAAGGTGGAACCTAAATATTTTCATTTCTAGTAAGTTTCCACGTGGTACTGACACTGATGGTCCGAGGACCACACTATGAGAATCACAGTTTTAGGTTCCTTGAGCCACCTTATTCAGAAATTTAATTAACATACAGAAACTCTAATTACTAAAGTCTTATTTAATCAAATTTTGTCTATTACATATGGCCAAAATCCAAAGAATGGGTTTTGGTATTCATCTTCCCACTTGAATCTCAAGCAGCAACTGTGGAAGGTTAAACACTTACTTCTTGAAACACCAATTCTCTAGTTTTCCACTCTCCCACAGTATACTGGTTTTCCTCTTGCTCCTCTGGAGATTTTTTCTCAGTTGCTTTTCATGGGTTTCTCCTTGTCTGCCATTAGCTGAATGGAGCCATTAGCCATTAGCTGGAGTGTCCCATGATTCTTTCTAGCTTTCCTCTTCTGAGGGTTGAATTCTCCTTCTACGATACATCATCCCATCCACTGATTTTAAACATCATTTATGTTGACAGTTCCCAATTCTCCTGTCTAAACCTCCTCTCTGAACTTCACATTGGATATTTCTTCTCCACCTGATAGTTATACTTTTCTTATACTTAATATTGCTTAAATAGAACTCACCCCCCTGCTATGACATCTCAGCAAATCTTTCCCAGTTCAGTAAAGGCACCACAGCTCACTTTGATATTTATCCCACTGAGCCACCCAGGTACCCTTCACTTTGATATTTAAACCTTAGCTCCCCAAACCTATCCCTTGATTGTGTTCTTTTCTCACCTCCAGCATCCAGTAAACCCTACGACCATGATTTCCAAAACATTTTTAATGTTTTAAGTTTTGCTATCCCTACAATCACCACCATAGGTTGAGTTGTCATTATTCTTTCTTAGATAACTGTAATAATCTCCTAATTCGTGACTACTTCCACTCTTGTTTCCCTGTAATCCATGTGCCCTACATCAGCCACTAATCTAATCAAATTCCTACAGCAGTACTGCATTACTTCCATAGCTTGGCCCTACATGGTCTAGTCCCTGACCTCTCCTCCCCCAACCCTACACCTCTTCACTCAAAACAGGTAGAGTTCATTCACATCTGAAGGCTTTTGTACTTGTTTCTTCCTCCTGGAAAGCTCTTCCTCCAGGATTTTACATAACTCCATCTTGCTATAAAACTATCAAATGTCACCTCTGCAAAAGGTATTTTTTTTTTGTCCCTAATCCCTTCCTATCTCATAACTTCTCTGATTTTCCTCAAAGTGCAGCATGCAGCATTGGGGGTTAGAAAACCAGACTTCTCAGTCTTGAATCTTAACGTCCCAGCTTCTCTCCCTGAGGTGGCAAGTTACATGAACTGTGGGGATTTATTTATGTAGTTATTTACTTATGGATTTCAGTTTCCTGATCTTTAAAAATGTATAAATAGTACCTGTCATTTAGGTTTATCAGTATAAATAGTATCTGTCATTTAGGTTTATCATGAGGATTAAATGAGCTAATATATAAAAAGTATTTAGAAGCAGTCTAACATATGTAAGAGTTACATAAGTAACCATAAATAATTAACCATAAGTTAACATAAGTTAAAATATAAAAAATATTTAAAAATAAGTTAAAATACAAAACAAGATATAAAAATATCTCGTTTATGTATTTGTTTTCACATCGATTATCCCCAGCTCTCATATAGAATGAAAGCTCCAAAAGGACAGGCACTTTGAGTATTATGTTCGCTACAGTATCCTCAATGCCTATCAAAGAAGCTGGTACTCAAGAAACATTTGTGAACTGAATGAATCTTCTGTTTGGTAGTGTAACTCTCCCCCAAAACTAGTACCCAGGGACCTACATACAATGAAGTTAAAACCCCTGCCTCCTGATGAGATCTTTCTGGTAACTATTTATTTATGGAAACTCTTATTTAGAAAGCCTACCAACAACTACAACATGTGATCTCACCTCAGTCATACTTTTGTTCATAATGCCTTTCAAGTATTTGTCTCTGCATTTCATGATTTATTTTTAAAAAAAAATCTTACAAAAATGAAAATCATAATAATTATGTTTTGGCATTTGACAGTGTACTGAGCACAGAGAAATAAGGGTTTCACTAGGAAGAGGGCTGTCATCTCTTTATTAACTTATCAGCAAAGCTTGGCTAATAGGCACTTTCCTCCCAGGTCATAGATGTATTTGCTTAAGAGCATAACCATGAATTCTTCCTGGAATGCTGACAGGCAGTTTTGTACTCACAATCTGTGATAAGTCCCTTAGATTTTTGACTCATTTCCCCTGGGAGGTCTTGCATTACAATCTGCTTTTCAAATTGAGGGCCCCTACTCTCAGATTGGTATCAAAGCTCTCTAGAGACCAAAGCCTCTTTTCTTAAAATGGTTCACCTCACTATTATATTATCCATAAAATATCTCTTTCTATACAATACTGCTTGCAAGGAGCACCTGAGTGTCTCAGTTGGTTAAGAGTCCAACCCTTGATTTCAGTTTAGGTCAGATCTCAGGGTGGTGAGATTAAACCCCTGGTAGGATTCACACTCAGCAGGGTATCTGCTTGAGGTTCTCTGGCTCCTTCTATCCCACCTCTCTTTATCCCACCAAAAAATAAATAAATCTAAAAAATATATATATTGCTTGGCAAATGAAATGATATTTTTGGCAGACAATGAGAGTTGTTGAGCAGGGAAAGAAAAAGAATTCTAAATAGAAATAAAATATTCTACTAAAAACTAGCTACAGGTGGTTTCATTTCCTTCTTTTTTTTTTTTTTTTTCCTAGTGAGAAGGGGTAACCTCACAGTATTATAAAATAAGTGTGAAGGCCTTAAAGCACCATTTTCCAATTTGCCACAGTTTCTTCCAGATTTATGCCTATTAAAGTAACTTCTCTGGCTTCCTCTTTCTATCAGCATAATTTAAATATCTTCATCATAACCACCAAAAATATTCAACAACATTTATAGGTGAGGGAAAATAGGTCTACAATTTTTGCCTATGTCACCTAGGAATGGAGCTAAAGACTTTGGGAAATATTATTCAGTCACTCATTTGCCAGAGTAAAAAAAAATAATAATAATTTGAAATGACCCTACATAACAGGCATGCATATAAAGTCAGTATGGATACAGAAATAAGTAATGATAAAAAAATGGGAAAAAAAAAAGAAGCAAATTTTACAAACACCAAAGCTAAGATAATTATCAATATTAAATCTTAAATTTACTCCAAATTCAATTGTAGTTGATAACTAAAGATAAGTACATGAAATTATGTAAGTTTATTACCTCGTAAAAGATCCAGAATTCTGAAGAGTATGTTTTGTTTTGTTTTATGACAATAAATTCCTTAAAAATAAGTATATTGCTGTGGATCCTATGCAAGGTATTTTTAATATATGAGTATTTTTTAAGAAAATAAGGATATGTGGATTCTATACATCATTAATTAAGGGCTGTTACATTAAATTAGTATCAAAATATTACTTGATAGTTGGGGCACCTGGGTGGCTCAGTGGGTTAAAGCCTCTGCCTTCAGCTCAGGTCATGAGCCCAGGGTCCTGGGATCGAGCCCCGCATGGGGCTCTCTGCTCAGAAGGGAGCCTGCTTCCTCCTCTCTCTTTCTCTGCCTCTGCCTACTTGTGATCTCTGTCTGTCAAATAAATAATAAAATCTTTAAAAAAAATTACTTGATAGAGTTACTTAATATTCTCTCTTCTCTCTTTGCTTTCTGAGTTCCTTTTTTTTCATTTTGTTGCTCTCACACCTAATCATACTTCCACCAGAGTGTCTTTATTGAATTCTTTGAACATGAGGATTCATCCTTCCTCTTGAGAACTTAAGAAAAAAAATTATCAGAATTCATCATATAATGGAGCGATGTTGCCTGTATAGATTGGAACAGATTAGAATAATGAAATCGGTCTACCATGTAAAAGATTAGGTAGCAATTTCTATCTTTTGTTTTCTTCCTCCATTTTTGAAAAGACAAGACTAAGAATTCTTATGTCTGTTACAAGATGTAAAAGAATCCTACATACTAGAAAATATCTTTGTTGCTTTTGTATCTATAGGATTATGAATGTTTTGAACTGTTTCATTTCTTTGCTTTCTTGTAATACTTTCAAAAATTTTGACTCAGAGATTCTAGTCTCCATGTTGTTTTTCTTAATCAATTATTGCTTATTTATTAGTGTGTAGATGCCTTTTCCTAAATAAACACATTTGACATGGAAAAAAAAAAAGAAAATATGTAGCTTAAAAGAATTCAATATTTTTTAGACAAATTGTTCTTTCTAGCATCATTTACATATGAGTTTCAAGGAACACAAGAGTGCTATAATATCCTAAATATATGGTTTTGTACCCATCTACTTATCCATAGAAAGAATCCTTTTATTTTTAAGCAAAAATTTGACTATTAAATATTTGAAAATATTATAAAAATATTATACTAAGAAGAAATAATTAACATATAGATCCACCATTTTTTGTTCATCCTGTGAAGTAGACAATAATGTCAACTGAGTGATTCTAGAGGGCAAGAATTATATTCCAATGTTTTCTCCTAGTTTTCTGTATGATTTATAAAACCCACTCAACCTCTCTGGGATCAAACCTTGCTAAATGTTTTGTTTAAAACAAATGCAAATTCTGTTTTAATAACAAAGTGATACATAAATATCAAATAATACTGCTATTTTTTGTGAAGGAGCCAAGGCTCAGAATTCTGAAATAGTTAAGTCCCAGGGACGTGAGGGTCAAAATGCATTAGAGAATGAATGCCAGAAAGAAAGGCTCCTGGGAAATTTTCTTTATCACCTTTTTTATAGCAAGGAGAAATACAGAGAAAAACAAACAAACAAAAAAGCCTGTGTCCTTCAGAGGATTATACAAATATGAATAAATAAAGCTGTGACTATTGAAATAATTCCTCCAAAATCAAGAAAAATATTAGTATCCAAATCCTAAAAAAAATTATTTTTTGGTTTCTTAACCTTGGGCAACTCATTTAACATCTCTGAATTTCCTCTTATATATAAAAATAGTCTAGGTGCACCTGGGTGGCTCCAGTTGGTTAAACATCTGACTCTTGACCTCAACTTGGGTCTTTATCTCAGGGTTGTGAGTTCAAACCTGGAGGAAAGAAAAGAAGAAAAAAAAGAAAAGGAAAGGAAAGGAAAAAGAAAAAAGAAAGAGAGAAGAAGGAAGGAAGGAAGGAATCTAATAATTCTTGCGTCACAAGACTGTTGCAAGAATTAAATATAACTCCAGTAAAGCACAGGCCATATCACAGATGCAGGAGAGATAGCCATTTCTTCCTCAACGGACTTTGTTACCAAGTACATACATGTACCCTGCACAGAAGGTGTGACATGCAGATGTTCAGAAGTAGATTCAGAACTTGAATGCTGCTTTCAAAGAACAGGGATCGGGGGGAGGAGTATGTTATTTTGTGAGGTATTTAAGTTATGTTTTCTTACACTAGGAAAACAGTATAATTTTGTTGTGCCATGAGTAAAATGATGCTATTTCCAAAAGAGTAGGGCAAACCGGAGATTAGGTTTATTTTTAAAACTATAAACTATGCAATGTCATATTGATATATCGCTACTTACTAGAAGCAACATTTGACTCTCATAATTCTCCAGCCTGGCTCATTCTATCTCATGGAGCAATGATCTTACAGCTTCTGGATCTCAACATAGTCCTGTTTCACTCCCTGGATCTGATTTCTTCAGCACATTGCCTTTTATACTGAGCATATGTGATAATTGTATGTCTGCTGAAGTTTTTTCTAATTCTCCTTATCCCATTCTCCTCAGGTAACCCAAAATGACACAGTATTTTATTTTATTGAACAGTCAGCAAAGGCAGCTTCAGAACAAAAACTATAAAATTAAAAAACAATACTTGCTGGTCTACATATATATTTTTTATTCATACTTATTCTTAAATCTCTTCCAATGCTCTTTTAAAATTGATTTCCCCAGGCCATTGTCCTACCAAGTCTATATTCCAAGAGACTGGGCATCAACTGCCAGTCCCAAGTTTCTAGTTCAGTGTGGATATGGAAATGGAACATTTTCCCCTTGAAGAGAATGCAGAAAATGCTTCTGAAACTAAGCTGGAATATAGGGGTGTGCAGAAAATCATTCACAACACATACTATGAAGGCTCACAGCTTTTAGTTATAGAACTATAATTTGGAGTCTCAGTCATAGCATGAGAATGGGATAAACGATGCTTAGATTTATATAAGGTGCTTTAGTCAGTGAAGTTGTTATGATAGGTTATAGAAGTTTTCAGGATATCTGGCTATAGGCAATTCTCATTTAACACTCAAGGCACGTTCTTGAGAGGAACAGGCATAGATATTCTCCATTTGGTTAAATATCTTGGCACTGATAGATATTTCATTTTAGACTCACATTTAAAATGACATTAAAAGTAGTGTGACCACCCAGTATTTTCAGCACTAATATTACCTACTGAATTGCATAGTGATATCCAAAGTTCTAAATTTATATTTTTAAATCTATGTATTTAAGATTTGTGTGTTAATCACCTGCAAATTCAGAACATTTTATTACTTATATAAAAAAAATTAAAATAAAAAAATAAATAAATAAATAAATATGTTTATAAAAATAAAAGAAAAAAAAAGAAAAATCTGTGATAGCTCTTGTTAATATTTAGCTCCTTGAGCTTGACCTAACTGAATAAAAAATATTCTTTAGACAAAACTGTTAAATTGCTTAAAAACGTAGTATACAGCATAGATTCTGGAGATGAAAAGAATTATTGAAAAATAACTGGTAGTAAAGGTATTGGTAGATTCTGTGATAAAAATCTGTGTAGTGGGAGTCTCTAGTGTTTTTCTTTTCTACAATTAAACTTACTTTTAATTCACTTTTACTTACTTTTAAATCTTTCCTTTTCCATGATGCCCCCATAACCTCTTTTGTTAAGATCACAATGATTTCGTAATTTCTAACTGCACCTGAAACCTGCCAATTAATCCCACTGGACTCTCAGGAGCACGGTATTGCTGTCCACCATGTTGGTATTTTCTGCTTGAAAGACTTCCACTAAGCTACACATTTCCTGCCTTTCTTCCTTCTTTGATGATTTTTCTTTCTCAGGTTCATCCTCTTCTCTCCTAGATGTATTTTCTTAAGGTTCTACTTTTGACCCTTTAATTTTCTCTTGCTCTTTAGCAATCTAGCTTTACATGAAACCGTTCCACCTGTCATCTCTATATGCATGGCCATTACATTTGGCTAATATATCTCAACTTCTTGAATGTGTTTGCTATAATCTTAACTTTATGTTGAGACTAACTTAAATATATTTATTTTTTAAGATTTTATTTATTTATTCATGAGAGCCAGAGAGAGAGAAAAAGAGAGAGAGAAAGGCAGAGGCATTGGGGGAAGCAGGCTCCCTGCTGAGCAAGGAGCCCAATGTGGGACTCGATCCTAGGACACTAGGATCATGACCTGAGCCAAAGGCTGACACTTAACCATCTGAGCCACCCAGGCACCTGAGACTAACTTAAATATATTTAAAGCATTACCTAAATATTTTGGTAGTGCTTTAAATATATTAATTCAGTCCTAATGTGACTCCTCTTTCTTTGTATTTCCAATTTCTCCTAAAAACAAAAAACAAAAACAACAACAAAAAAACAAACAAAGAACAACAACAAAAACAACAACCATGATCTTCCCAGGTGCCAGGCTAAATAAACCCTCAAATTTATCCTCTTTTGCCTTCATCATTACCATAATCTCATGTTGTTTTCGATTCCTGGTCAATTTATATAGTCTACTCACAACTTGTCCTATCTTGCAAATTTTTATTCTTGTGCCCTTTATTCAAATTCTGACTTTTTACATAGTACTCTATAATTTTTTCACTGGTCCTGCCTATCGCATTTTCCATTCAGTTGACAGTTTCCAGATTATTTCCCAGGAAGCACAGCTGTGATAATGTCACTCTTCTACTCAAAACCTATAATGACTTGTTATCCTCTACTAAATTCCAAATCTAAATTCCTTTACTTGGCAGTAAGGGCTAAGGCCTATATTTCAATTGTGTATAGAACATCTTCCTTTTCCTTTGGTGTTAGTTGTGATCTCTCCTCTTTCATTCATGATTTTATTTATTTGGGTCCTTTCTCTTTTCTTTTTGATAAGTCGGGCCAGGGGTTTATCAATTTTATTAATTCTTTCAAAGAACCAGCTCCTACTTTCGTTGATTTTTTCTATTGTTTTTTTGGTTTCTATTTCATTGATTTCTGCTCTGATCTTTATGATTTCTCTTCTCCTGCTGGGCTTAGGGTTTCTTTCTTGTTCTTTCTCCAGCTCCTTTAGGTGTAGGGTTAGGTTGTGTACCTGAGACCTTTCTTGTTTCTTGAGAAAGGCTTGTACCTCTATATATTTTCCTCTCAGGACTGCCTTTATTGTGTCCCACAGATTTTGAACCGTTGTATTTTCATTATCATTTGTTTCCATGATTTTTTTCAATTCTTCTTTAATTTCCCGGTTGACCCATTCATTCTTTAGAAGGATACTGTTTAGTCTCCATGTATTGGGGTTCTTTCCAAACTTCCTTTTGTGGTTGAGTTCTAGCTTTAGAGCATTGTGGTCTGAAAATATGCAGGGAATGATCCCAATCTTTTGATACCGGTTGAGTCCTGATTTAGGACCGAGGATGTGATCTATTCTGGAGAATGTTCCATGTGCACTAGAGAAGAATGTGTATTCTGTTGCTTTGGGATGAAATGTTCTGAATATATCTGTGATGTCCATCTGGTCCAGTGTGTCGTTTAAGGCCTTTATTTCCTTGCTGATCTTTTGCTTGGATGACCTGTCCATTTCAGTGAGGGGAGTGTTAAAGTCCCCTACTATTATTGTATTGTTGTTGATGAGTTTCTTTGATTTTGTTATTAATTGGTTTATATAGTTGGCTGCTCCCACGTTGGGGGCATAGATATTTAAAATTGTTAAATCTTCTTGTTGGACAGACCCTTTGAGTATGATATAGTGTCCTTCCTCATCTCTTATTATAGTCTTTGGCTTAAAATCTAATTGATCTGATATAAGGATTGCCACTCCTGCTTTCTTCTGATGTCCATTAGCATGGTAAATTCTTTTCCACCCCCTCACTTTAAATCTGGAGGTGTCTTCGGGCTTAAAATGAGTTTCTTGGAGGCAACATATAGATGGGTTTTGTTTTTTTATCCATTCTGATACCCTGTGTCTTTTGACAGGGGCATTTAGCCCATTCACATTCAGGGTAACTATTGAGAGATATGAATTTAGTGCCATTGTATTGCCTGTAAGGTGACTGTTATTGTATATGGTCTCTGTTCCTTTCTGATCTACCACTTGTAGGCTCTCTCTTTGCTTAGAGGACCCCTTTCAATATTTCCTGTAGAGCTGGTTTGGTATTTGCAAATTCTTTCAGTTGTTGTTTGTCCTGGAAGCTTTTAATCTCTCCTTCTATTTTCAATGATAGCCTAGCTGGATATAGTATTCTGGGCTGCATGTTTTTCTCGCTTAGTGCTCTAAAAATATCATGCCAGCTCTTTCTGGCCTGCCAGGTCTCTGTGGATAAGTCAGCTGCCAATCTAATATTTTTACCATTGTATGTTACAGACTTCTTTTCCCGGACTGCTTTCAGGATTTTCTCTTTGTCACTGAGACTTGTAAATTTTACTATTAGGTGACGGGGTGTGGGCCTATTCTTATTGATTTTGAGGGGCGTTCTCTGAACCTCCTGAATTTTGATGCTCGTTCCCTTTGCCATATTGGGGAAATTCTCCCCAATAATTCTCTCCAGTATACCTTCTGCTCCCCTCTCTCTTTCTTCTTCTTCTGGAATCCCAATTATTCTAATGTTGTTTCGTCTTATGGTGTCACTTAATTCTCGAATTCTCCCCTCGTGGTCCAGTAGCTGTTTGTCCCTCTTTTGCTCAGCTTCTTTATTCTCTGTCATTTGGTCTTCTATATCACTAATTCTTTCTTCTGCCTCATTTATCCTAGCAGTTAGAGCCTCCATTTTTGATTGCACCTCATTAATAGCTTTTTTGATTTCAACTTGGTTAGATTTTAGTTCTTTTATTTCTCCAGAAAGGGCTTTTATATCTCTCGAGAGGGTTTCTCTAATATCTTCCATGCCTTTTTCGAGCCCGGCTAGAACCTTGAGAATTGTCATTCTGAACTCTAGATCTGACATATTACCGATGTCTGTATTGATTAGGTCCCTAGCCTTTGGTACTGCCTCTTGTTCTTTTTTTTGCGTTGAATTTTTACGTCTTGTCATTTTGGCCAGATAAGAGTAAATGAAGGGGCAAGTAAAATACTAAAAGGGTGGCAACAACCCCAGGAAAATATGCTTTAACTAAATTAGAAGAGATCCAAAATCGTGAGTGGGGAGAAAGGGGATAAAAAGAGGTTCAAAAAGGAAGAAAGAAAAAAAAAGAAAAGAAAAAAAATTAAAAATATAAAAAAAGAAAACACCTGAGAAAAATGTAAAAAAGAAAAAATATATATATTAGATAAACTAGTAAAAAATCGTTAAAAAAGAAAAAGGTAACAGTTAAAAAAAAAAAATTTTACCCGAAGGCGAGAAGAAAAAGAAAAAAAGAAAAAAAAATGAAAAAGAAAAAATTAAATTAACTGCAAGACTAAAAAAAAATCACAGGAAAAAAGCCATGAGTTCCGTGCTTGGCTTTCTCCTCCTCTGGAATTCTGCTGCTCTCCTTGGTATTGAAACCGCACTCCTTGGTAGGTGAACTTGGTCTCGGCTGGATTTCTTGTTGATCTTCTGGGGGAGGGGCCTGTTGTAGTGATTCTCAAGTGTCTTTGCCCCAGGCGGAATTACACCGCCCTTACCGGGGGCCGGGGTGAGTAATCCGCTCGGGTTTGCTTTCAGGAGCTTTTGTTCCCTGAGCGCTTTCCGTAGAGTTCCCACAGCTCATGGTTTCCCACTTGTTCACACATGGGGCAGTATCCCCTAGGAGGAACTTGGAAATGCATGGAGGCATTTTCTGTTATCACAGAGACTGAGCTGGGAGGTGGTGGTTATGTATTTAGTGCCCTAGATTCTGAATTTTCTGGCAGGCAGATCCCCACCGTTGTGTCTCACACAACAAAGAATTATTCCACCCAAAATGTCAAGAGCTTTCCTGTTAAGAAACAATGTAGCTTACACAGATTTAGTTACTCATTTTAAAATTTTTGTTATATGCTTTTCCATCTCCTTTACCTAGAATGCCCTTTTAATATTTTCCCAAATGTCTAAATCTTGCTTATCCTTTAAATCCTATAGAATATGTCACCTTTATGAGACCCCTCCCTGAATCCCCTAACTGACATGAGTCTTTAACTCCCACAGCATTTCAAAACATTCCTCTCTAATATCATTTCCCTTTTTACCTGGGTGATGCATTGTCCCTTCTCATTGGAAACAATGTAAACAAAGCTCCATCTTTGTTTTCCTCCATGACTAGAACATTGTCTGGGCTGGCACAGGTAATTTATGCTCATATGCTTACTATCACAGCACATACCATAAGTGTAAATGAGGACTCCAGCATAGTCTTTGTGATTTAATTCAGAAATTCTTGCCTCAACCTGCACACTAAATTACACTTAGCTCTGTCTACTTATTTCAAATCATTATCTAATTTGTGACCAACTTCACCTCCCCACTTGAATTTAATGTCTATGACTTGTCTTCCACAACTCTGTCCCTTCTTCTAGAGCACAACACCTCAAATTTTCTTAGATACAGCCCCTTCTCAATGAACTCAGAACTTATTCCTCATGCTTGCTCCACTGGGTATCCCATGAATCCCTGATTCCCACCCCCGCTCACCATAGATTCATGGGTTTTCCAAGTAGGTCGTCAGCAAGTATTTGTTGAATGAAGGTATTCTTGGAGTGAGTGGAAGGGAGTGGCTGATTGCATAATCGGGACAGGAGGCAAAACAATGATAGTATAATAACACAGAGCTTAATTTACAGCTTGGAAAGTAACTATGTTCATAGCTGCATTCAATCACAGTCTCCCCAAATAAATACCATGGCATCACCAGGAAGAGACTGATCCTAGGCTTCCAATCTGAAATCACCCTAGAGAGTTTGAGAATCAATATTCAATCATAATCAGCTTCTTCAAAAAAAATGATTACTTAATTTTAGCCTTTATAGTCTTATATGACTCCTGGTTTCCAAAATATTAAGAGTTTTTCATTGTTGTTGTTGTTGTTTTGTTTTCTTTGCCATTCTCTTAAGAAAAAAGAAATAAATTAGGCATAATTGTAAAAAGCCTGTCACAACACTCATAGGTATACTCTGGGATTCTTAAAGAATATGATTATTTCAAATTGACTATTTGAATCCTATATTGTTTAGTTGCAAACAAAACACCCATCATCATTATCATCTATAGAAAATGAAAGAAAACATATCTGCTTCCCCAGAGCATGATTCTGAGAAAATTAAGTGCTTTCAATTCATAGATATGACAGCTTCTTGATCACAAAAACAAACAGAATCCCATACAAATTACGATATGTTTTTCATTTGGAAAGAGATAGCCTGATACCCTTACTGAAATGTGTACTGAATACAGTAACACATCATAACTTAATCAGAACAAGCTGCTATGATAACAAAACAATCCTGTCTATGCAAGGGGAGATAATGCCAGTAACTTCACATGATTTGTAGTTCAAAGAGTTAGTGTCATATGGGTAACTTTTATGACTTTGGTTTGAAACTGGGAGTTTCTATACCTCCCAGAGAACAGGAATGGATGAGGAATAGTGCTGGCTTTCAGCATCCACCCCCCTGTGGCTACAACACAAAGTAAGTTCACGTGGGTAGAAAAATTCACTTCATAAATATGTACGGAGTACCTGTGATGTGTCAGGCACTATTTTTAGGCTACATCAGTGGACCCCAAATTCCCACCTTCACGGAGGTTATATTTTTCCATGTTTAAATATGAATACAGGTGATGTCCACTGCATACCCTTCCCAAGGTACTTTGCTCTTTCTATACTTCACAAACTTCTTTTTTTTTTTTTTTTTAAAGATTTTATTTATTTATTTGTCAGAGAGAGAGTGAGTGAGAGCGAGCACAGGCAGACAGAGTGGAAGGAAGAGTCAGAGGGAGAAGCAGGCTCCCTGCAGAGCAAGGAGCCCGATGTGGGACTCGATCCCAGGACGCTGGGATCATGACCTGAGCCGAAAGCAGCTGCTTAACCAACTGAGCCACCCAGGCGTCCCTATACTTCACAAACTTCTATGTCTGGGGCAAACTTGACTTTTGTCTCTACTTTTTAACACACTCAATATACAACCCTTTTAGAAAGTAATTATTGATTTACAATAGGTAACTTGTAAAAACATATCCCCAGCACATCACTGAAAATAAACGAGATGCCTTTACAAGCTGTTTTAGCTCTGTCAAGTCATCATATAATATAGCATTCAATGATAAGGATAAACAGAAGATATAACAAAGCTATATTAGATATTGATTCAAACATGACAGTCATTAGAAAACGTAACTTGATTTTGGAAAATCTAAGCACTTGTGAGAGTCTGCCTAGTTGAGTATAACTGTATTCACTACAGGGAAAATATCCTAGATTTTCACCATTTTTTTTTTATTAAAGAATCTTACTGACAAAACAAACAAACAAAAACACAAAAAAAGCACTTATGACTTCTAATACCTCTACCACCCCAATAATAAAATTCTATTTCTAACATATTTGAAAAGACACAGCTTATTTGGCTTTTAGTTAAATACTTCTTGTGGCTAGGCAATAATTCACTACACTTAAAACAACTCATTCTTTTTCTGCTTAGCCTTTAAATCACAGGGCCTGAACCAAATATGGTATTCTCAATATAGACAGCTCCAAAACAAGTACACTGGAAATTTTTCCCTATTTCACAGGATATCATAATCACTTTAAAGCTCTAAGATGGCCTCCATGTCATGCTACCGACATAGAGTTACTTAAATTAGTACTTTTAATTTTCTGGATTTTTCATCCTACAAATATTTTTGAAAAAAGCTAAGTAGAGGGGCAAGGGAAGTAACTGACACAGTGTTGGGAAATTTTTATTTTGCCAAGTAAAGAAATAACCATATGAAAAGTTATTACCTACTTTCATTATTATTTCATAAATCAAATGTTTTTGATGAATATCAAACAAGAAGAAAGTACATCAGTTTCTAATAAAAAGTTGAATAAGTTTTACTTTGTGAAAAAAAGCTGATTATTATGGACCTAATTTCAATATACACCATGAAAATCCTTTCATGGATCAGTATTTGAACTCATTGAACTAGAGAGCAAAAGCCCCTTTCAATTCCTGATGGCCAAGATGCTTTTGGTAAGCAATGTTTTTCCTATCTACTTGTAATAAATTTTATTTAACCTAAGGTCCTGACTTTATATTTACCCTTTATGGGCTTTGAAACATCAGTCCAAATTATCAGCATATTTTAGAACCTTGAATTCTATCTTTCTCGTTTTTATGTCCTATGCAAATATAAAAAGTTTACTTTTAAAATATCCTCTCAGTCCCTTTTTAAAACAGAATAAGCGTTAAGTCCTATAGATAGTTTTATCTTTCCACCAGGCTGAGTTCAAACAACTATGCTATTTCAGAAATGCTACCATTCAGATCACATTCCTCTTCTTTAAATAAAGGATTCTTCAGAGGATCTCAGGATTGGGCATTAAGAGACTTATAGGCAATCTTCTCACCCAAGGCTTGGACTGCCTTTATAATAGCTTGGTCATAATAGTCACTCTCCTTGTGTTTGAATGTCTGTGGCACTGAGAAACTCCAAATTCCTTCTCAACAAAGTCCACTTCCTTTCAGGATAGCTCTGTTAGAGAGTATCTCTCATTCTCTATTGAGATGAAACTTGTATCCCTATAGTTCCTACTCACAGACTGTAGCTCTGCCCCTCAGGAATCTTCAGAATAAGTCTTTTGCATCATAGCCCTTTAAAGATTTGGTGACAGTGACAATGTTTCTTAAAGTCTCACCTTTTCCTTCCTAGAAATTCCCTGTTGTTTTTATGAATTTTTCATATGACATAGTTTCAAGTCATGTCACTGTTTCTAATATCCTATGCTAAATATGCTCCAAGTGACAATTCTTTCTTAAATGTGACACACGTTAAGTGGGCAGAGCACTATAGCTGTAGTCCTTGAGTCCCAGTAAGACCTGGATGATCCAACTCACTGAAACCTCAGTGCGTTCAATCGCTTTTTACAAACAGGAATTTAATGTGGCCCTACCAGCTCCTCCTAACCTCTGTGTGTTCTCAGCCTGACTTACTCCAGAATCAATCTAGCAATATTTTTAATTGATTGGGTTTTACTCAGAAATTTAAAAATATATATATAACTATTTACTTAGAAATTTAAAAAATACCTGGTTAAATTGAGAGTTCTAAAAGAAATAAAAATGGATGATAAAACTATCCTCCTTGATCTTTGTTTCCAGTCTCACTTTCCTGTAAGTAACTACTATTAACATTTTCATGAAAACA
This sequence comes from Mustela nivalis, assembly GCF_964662115.1. Lineage (NCBI taxonomy): Eukaryota > Metazoa > Chordata > Mammalia > Carnivora > Mustelidae > Mustela > Mustela nivalis. Next base: position 128,783,508 of record NC_139021.1, read on the forward strand.
TTTTTGAAAAATTTCCTATGACTACACAAACATACGGCTCAGCCTATCTCCTTGTTTCACAGAAGTGCAATATTATACATACTCATTTGAAATTTGCCTTTTTTCTTATCCTGGGTAACTTCTATAACAAAACATATATTGAGCCAACTTACTACTTGACACAGCTCTTAACATTCTCTGCTAACAGGCATGTAGGTTGGTTCCAGCTCTTGTCATTGTAAGTCAAGCTGCATGAAAACATTATTCTCTGACTTCTGTGCATGTATAGCTATCCCATAAATTGCTGGAAGTCAAATTCTTGAACCTAAATGTATGTACATGCTGTATTTCTATAGGTATTGCGAAAATAGAGCTTACAGAGATGGGCACTCATATACACACATACACATATGCACACATACACACACACACACAATTAGGTTGCACTCCAGACCCATGAATTCTGAATTTTAGGATGCACTATATTAAAATATGTACAATTTAAAGAATAATTCTGAAATACAAAGAAGATTGAGGATAAGTTTTAGAATTTATTCTTTGATGAAAAGATGTTAAAATCATACTAGGTTTATTTTCTGACAACTATACCACACTGTTGATGCACATTAAGATTACTATCAGCTAAAATCTCTTAGCTTTGGGGAGGGTAAATTCTTGCTAAGCCATAACTCTTCCATTCTCTATTTTGCAATTTGTTTTGAAGTACCCAAAATACATGGTTTAGTGTTTATACCTGTTGCATTTCATCTGGATACTGAGATTTAGTCCATATTCTAAAATATCCAAATTCTTTCTGACTAGACTCAGCCAATATGTCATTTATTCTCTTATTTTTAACTGAAAATTTTAAGAACATTATTTTTATAGTCTTATCCAAATCATTAGGAGAACACTGAAATGAGCTAAACCAAGAGCAAATCACTGCAACCCGCCAGCACAGAGCTTACTCCTGGCTAATGACTATACATCATTATCAGCCATTTTAGGATTTTTTTTTCCATCAGTTACAACTCAAACTAATTATACTCTATTTTTTTTTTCCATATTGTCAAAAAGAAGAGACACCATGCTAGGAAAAGTGTCATAAAAGATGTTGTCAAAAACCTTGCTGTCCTTTATAAACATAGAATGATTTATCATTCTAGAAACATCATTCATGGGTGCCTTGGTGGCTCGGTGGGTTAAGCCGCTGCCTTCGGCTCAGGTCATGATCTCAGGGTCCTGGGATTGAGTCCCGCATTGGGCTCTCTGCGGCAGGGAGTCTGCTTCCTCCTCTCTGCCTCTCTGCCTACTTGTGATCTCTCTCTGTCAAATAAATAAATAAAATCTTTAAAAAAAATTAAAAAAAAGAAACATCATTCATTTATATGTTGCATATATATGCTGCATTTCTGCTAGGTACAGCGGCTATAGGTAGTGAAAAGAGAGACTAAATCATTGCCTTCACGAACTTTATGTTTGAGTGAGGAAAATGTATAATGAAAGTAACAAAATAATATAAAATATAATTTCAGGTTGTAATAGATACTCTAAAATATAAATGTGGTTACATAATAGGGTATAAGCTAGAGGAGTAACTTAAGGAGACTGAGCTCTGTGAAGATGATATCTGAGCTGAGTCCTTACAAAATGAACGTAACAGAATCTGGCCATATGGGGGGTAAAAGCACTGAGAAATTATCATGTGCAAACTCCCTCAGTTGGGAAGGAACATACTGTATTCTAGAAACAGAAAGGCCAATATGCAGACACCTAATGAGTGAAAAGGGAAATAATTCAGGGAAGGGCTGGAAGTCAGGCATTTGGAAGTTTATATAAATCTGAATAAGATGTAAAAAATGTTTGAATTTTCCTGCAAAATCTAGGAAAAGCAATTGCTATTATAAACATCTTTAAAATTTATTTTGGCTTTTAGATAGAAAGTAGGTTAAAGAGATACAAGTATAAGCACTTAAACTGTATAAAACGTTCCTGTGGTCCAAGATAGAGATGATGGTGGTATAGGCTGAGATGCTGACAGATAAGATGGAGAAAGGTATATAGATTTGAGATAAATATTTTTGGTGAAATTGATAGGACTAGTTAATGGATTCAATAGAAAAAAACAGCCATTAGATATCATTAGAATATAAACTTCACAAGAACAAGGATTTTCATCTGTTTGTCTTTTTTACTATTTAGCCTCCAGATACCTACAGAACGCCTACCACATAGTATAAGTTCAATAAATATTTACTGAATGAAGACAAGAAAACTTTCAGGTTTGGGGAATGGAACAATTGGGAGTTCCTTTTTGGCTCTTTTAGATGTCTTCTAGATTTCAAAGTCCAAATGTCAAGACTATATTACATCTGAGTGTGATCTTTAGGGGAGAGATATGGCCTGGAGAGAAAATTTTGGAAGCCACCAGCATGTAGTCATGGAATTTATTGTAATAATTGATAAAAGTCTAAAGACCCCCTGAAGGATATTTTTTTAAAAGATTGATTATGGAGATACAAAACACATTTAAAATAACATTTATTAATAAAACATTTATTAATGGAAAGATTCAATATCTTGAAGACCAATTACTTTTAAAATAATCTAAAATTCAAGATATTTTAATAATTTCAATAAAAATTCTAATGTACTTTCATGGAACTTGACAAGTTGATCCTGAAAGTTATATGAACAAGCAAAAAGTAAGAAGAGCAATAAAGAAACAAAAAAACAAACAAAAAACCACCACCAATAACAACAAAAAGGTGAGCCAGTCTGCCTAGAGATATCAGATTTAATATAAAAGCATAATTAAGGCGTTGCAATACCAATGCAGGTATAAAGAAATATACCAGTGGAATAGAATAGAGAGCCCAGAAAATAGAGCTACCCTACCACCCAACAAATGCATCACTGGGTATTCACACCAAAGATACAAATTTAGGAATCCAAAGGGGCACCTGCACCCCAATGTTTATAGCAGCAATATCCACAATAGCCAAACTATTGAAAAACCCCAGATGTCCATCAATAGATGAATGGATAAAGAAGATGTGATATAGATAGATAGATAGATAGATAGATAGATAGATATGATGAAATAATATGCAGCCATCAAAAAATGAAATCTTGTCATTTGCAACAATGTGGATAGAACTAGAGGTTATTAGGCTAAGTAAAATAAGTCAATCAGAGAAAGACAATTATCATATAATCTCACTGGTATGTGGAATTTGAGAAACAAGGCAGAGGTTCATAGGGGAAGAGAAGAAAAAAAGAAACAAGACAAAACCAGAGGGGGAGACAAACCATAAAAGACTCTTAATCTCAGGAAACAAACTGAGGGTTGTTGAAATGGAGGCGGGGGGTGGGGGGATGACAGGGGTGGAGTGCCTGAGTGATGGACATCAGGGAATGTGTATGTTGTGATGAGCACTGTGTTGTGTAAGACTGCTGAATGACAGACTTGTACCCCTGAAATAAATAATACATTATATCTTAATAATGAATAAATAAGAAGAATAGAGAGTCCAAAAACTTGTATACTTTGAAAAGTATTTCAATTTACCTATCAATCTATATTTACAAATGGAATACTAATAAATAAATTATGTATTTGATATATGTATATCATATGCTTAATGCATTATATAAAATATGTAGATGTATGCACATATTACAAATATGTATAATGTATATATTGCATACAAATGTACATAAACCAATAGAAATGTTTTAAAATTGTGTGCATATCTGTGAAACAATGATAGCATTTTACATTAATTGGGAAAGGATCAACTATTTAATACATGATGGTGGCCCAATTGTTAGCACTATTAAAAAAATCCCTACCTCAGTTAGACATAAAAATAAATTTTAGATGAAATAAAGATCTAACAAAACATAAAAACTATGTAAAATTTTTCTTGGAGAATTTCTTTACAATGCACAAACCAACAAACCCTTATACAGGGTAGATGTTCAATAAATATCAAAGGAATTAAAAGATAGATCATTAAAGGTCTTAAAATCTTCAGTGATCAAAATATTATTTTAAAAGTTAAAATAAAAGCAACAGTCAACACAATGTATTTTTAACAAACCCAAGCAATGTAGTTTAAAAAAAAAAAGACAATTAAAAGTAGCAAAGGATTCAGGCAATTCATAGAATTAGAAAACTAAATGCATTTAATACTCTTGTGATTCAAAAGACATTTTAAAAGGTGTCAGCATCAAATGCAATCCATAGTATAGAGAAATGCGAACTCTCCTAGACTGCTGAGGGGAGGATAAATGATTCAGCCGCTTTACGGACCCCACTGCAGTGTTCTGGTTCCTAGTGAGATCTCAGAAAACTGACATCATTTGCAAGATTTCAGTTGCAGGTCCTCTGGACTCCACTTCTCTAGTCAGTTTTTACTTGTTAATCAATGTTAAATCCAAAGAATGAGTCTATCTTACTGTTTCTTCAATACTCTTAAAGATGAAATTATCAGTAAGGTAAATCAATAATTTACACATATACCACTTTTAGAAAGATGAGAATCTCAGCAAATATCCAGAGACTTGAAGTCTCTAATCATTGTTATATTTCACATCCTTAAAACATTTGTGATTTTATAGGGAGAAATTATCCATATTATCTCTTGGTTATTCTAAGACAAGGTATTTAAAATTGCCCTTAGGTGTACACCAATTCATGGCTCAAGACACTATCCTAGAAATAATTCCCTAAAAATATGTCACTTTTCAGATAACAAACAAATAAAAACTTCTGAATTGTAGACAAGAAAACATTTCCTGGCTTTTTTTTTCAAACTCAGGTCTACTTTGAATAAAAGAGGGGAGAAGAAGTCATTCCTTTCATATTCTGAAATTTCAAAATCAATAGTGGCTAAAAACAAATTATTGGACAAAGCCCTACTTTGATTTCACACTGTACTTTTCTCTCACAAAATTCTGATATGGTCCCTTAGGGAAAGTTATAAGAACCAGGTGTAAAACCACAGTGAGGTGCCACCTCAGAGCAGTCAGAATGGCTAAAATTAACAAGTCAGGAAACAACAGGTGCTGGTGAGGATGAAGAGAAAGGGGACCCTCCCACACTGTTTGTGGGAATGCAAGCTGGTACAGCCACTCTGGAAAACAGCATGGATGTTCCTCAAAAAGTTGAAAATAGAGCTACCCTACAACCCAACAATTGCACTACTGGGTATTTATACCAAAGATACAAAGGTAGTGATCCAAAGGGGCACCTGCACCCCAATGTTTATAGCAGCAATGTCCACAATAGCCAAACTATGGAAAGAGACTAAATGTCCATCAACAGATGAATGGATAAAGAAGAGGTGGTATACATATACAATGGAATACTATGCAGCCATAAAAAATGAAATATTGCCATTTGCAACAACATGGACGGAACTAGAGGCTATTATATTAAACCAAATAGCTCAATCAGAGAAAGACAATTATCATATGTTCTAACTGAAGAGATGGAAAAATAAAACAAGATGAAACCAGAGAGGGAAACAAACCATGAGACTCTTAATCTCAGGAAACAAACTGAGGGTTCCTGGAGGGAAGAGGGATAGGGTTGCTGGGTGATAGACAATGGGGAGAGTATGTACTATGGTAAATGCTGTGAATTGTATAAGACTGATGATTCACAGACCTGAACCCCTGAAACAAAAAACAAACAAACAAAAAAACCCAAAACAGAACAAAAAGAATGAGGCGCTAAGTAAAGAACTTGCTGCTTAGTAAAGAATAAGCCATAACCTTAGGACAAGTCATCTTCTGTGTTTAAAATAAATACCTTAGTATATTTTCATATGTACAAAGTTCCAAAGTATTATATACAATTTTTTATAGTTAGTTTAATGAAAGAGACAGCAACTTAGTTATCATACCTGTGGACACAAGGTTTCTAGGTGATTGGCTGCAATTCTGACAATTTTAATTCCATCTTCATTTGTTGACATGGAACAAGCAAGATTTGCAACCTTCAATACAATCCAAAATAAAAGAAATTATTTCAAATTATTAAAGAAATGCAGAAACATTGGTTATCCTAAATAAGTTAGAGCATGTACATACTCATTGAAAAATCTTAGTGATAACAGCATTCTCATAAATGTCACTGCTATTTGTTTTATGGAAGTAGTCAGAGAATTTATTGAAACAATTAGTAACAAAGGGCTCTAGAAAATTGTTTAAAATAAAATGGAAGACTGATGAGTGAATCAGTCAACTCTATCAGTCTCTTGGTATCAACATCCACCAACCTGTAATAAGATGCTAACTATTATGGTTTCCTATAGGACTAGAAAAAAAAAGTTTATCTTTGGATTGAATGCTAATAGGTTATTGGAATCTCAAACAATTATGATTTTTTAAAGTTTGTAATTGTTTTATTATTATTTTTTTTCATTCCTCAGCTGTCTATCATGCATACGTAAGTTGCATTAAGCATGACTTTATCTTTACCCACGTTTTATTCAGCATCAAATATATTACAAAGCTGGACAAATACAAGATAATTAAATTCTTCTTCCTGTTCTTACTTTTCTACTACAACTTCATGGGAACTGTTTGACATCCCGGCAGTCAATTTGATTTAAGCATTAGTAACACCTAAACTCCTTTGTACATTACTCCTTTTGAAACTTGCACTATTTTCCAATGAAATGGCTGTTCTTTTAAATAATCACTTAGTGTCCATTACCTAAGCCCAATATTTACAAATACTTTCTTTATACCATGAAAGAGCCATGAGAAAGAGCATGGGATTCCTTCCCTTTCCTTTGATCCTCACTCTTATTCAACATTGTTCTTGCTAGTGGGTGAGTGAGTGTGTCCAGCCATAATGTTTCCTCATTCATTGTCTTCATCACTGCAAGGAAACAGCCTTTCTATCATTTTTCTAATCTTCCTAATGTCTCTGTTGGTTATTACATACTTCAACACATTGCAGGTTTTACCACTCAAGTCCAGAATACATTCAGTTGCAGAAAACCACACGTTAGCTGCAGACAATAGATGCATACAACAAATATCCTTGGGTCACAATTGTAGAGTACCAGAAAATGTAACTTAAGTGGATTTATAGTCTGCTTTTTTATAGCATTACTTTTAATATGTGAACAGTGAAACAATTCCTTGATTTGCATTTACATATAATGAAATAAAAGCCATACATTATTTAACTGTGGAAGGGCACTGTTCACTTTATTAATGTATATGAAAATGGCTTACTTGAAAAGGGCTTTTGTTGGCTTGAAGGTCACAATGCTTCAACTTTCATATCTGACATACAATTAGCACATTCGTGAATTATTTGAAAAGGGCAGTAGTTTCTGCAACCCCTCCCACCTCCAAATTCTACTCACAGAAAGTACGATTCAGCAATCTAATCATTTGACATGTCTTCTAATAATTTGCCCTGCATAGAAGAAAGTCTCTATCTGTAAATTCTCTAACTGTAAAGCAGTTTTATCTTAAGAAAAATTTCAAAAAATTAGAAATTAATGGCTCAATCTTTTGGTCAACTCAGATGAATGCTGGTTAATCCAAAGTTTAAAAATTACAAAAACGTGCCCTAAATACTCTTTCCTTTATTTTTTAATGGATCATTTTTCTCTATTTTCCCTTTTAAAAACAGACATTCTTGGGGCGCCTGGGTGGCTCAGTGGGTTAAGCCTTTGCCTTTGGCTCAGGTCATGATCTCAGGGTTCTGGAATCGAGTCCCACATTGGGCTCTCTGCTCGGCGGGGAGCCTGCTTACTCCTCTCTCTCTGCCTGCCTGTCTGCCTACTTGTGATCTCTATCTGTCAAACAAATAATAAAAATAAAACAACAACAACAACAACAACAACAAATAAATAAAAACAGACATTCTTGTACTGGACATTTGCTAGACAGTATGTTTATTGTAAGCCTATTCAGTGACTAGCATAACGTGGAAATCATCCTAATCACAAAAGTCCTGTTTACATGAGTAAACTTGAGTTTTACAAAACTCTCAATTGAAAATGCAGCACAGCTAAGTTTTCTGCTCAATTAATGATCATCATAACATTGTCTTCCTTCATTCAGACAGACTTGAAATTACCTTAACCAGAACGGTTTTGCAACAGATACATTTTCTAAATAATCAAGTACTATTTCCAGATTAAGGCAAGTGGAGTTTTAGTAATATTATATACAAAACAAATTTGAATTTATGAGATAACTAGTACTCAGTGACAAAATGAAAAAAAGTTAAGTGATAGAAATAAAATCTCTTTACACTTCTAATTTGAGTGACTTGTGACAAATTTTCCAAAGCCACATCAACATGTAAATGAAAGCTAAATTTCTTCTAACAATATTCCTAAATTCTGTGTGGCCTTTTAGGAAACTAGTTATGTTTCTGAGCACAGCATGAAAGCAACTCCCATTAACAAAGAAAGCAGCATGCAAATAAAATATTTTGTAAAACTGTTTGAGATATTTAGAGATCTGACATCATTTGTATATCTAACTCTGACAACATTTCAAAGTCTGTGCAAATCTTGATTATTCGAGAGATCCTTTTGGAAAGTCTCCTTCCACTAAGGGAAATTAGGACGTAGGAAGTTTTTAGAGACAAACCAATCTTGAACCTAGAGACAAAACAGGCTTGAACCTGATTTCCACAATTAACAAACATTGGACCATGGTCAAAATGTTAGCTTATCTTAGCTCATTTTCTAACCTGAAAAATGGGTATGATAATACCTATGTCACTGGAGTGTTTCGATTAAATGTGCTAGTGCATAGAGATGGCCTGATGCTACCAGGTAGGTTGCCCATGTATGAATTTCTTTCCAGTTAATTTCTCTCTATACAATGCAGGGTGGGAAAGAGCAGTTAGTCTGTTAAGAGGTTTTACAGAATTAAAACCTCAAGAGCCTAAAGAAATTTGACAATATGTCTAAGCCGAGAGTCACAAACTGAAGCACTTTCAGGACTCATGCAGGAAATACAAACATAGAATCTTGATATAACTCAGTGGTTGCGTGGGTTGGTAGGTCCCCAGGCAAACATGAGTGTGTATGCCCTCCCCTCCATAAAGGTATTAGAATTCATTAAGACAAGATGAAAAACAAACAACAACATTTCCTTGACCAAACTAACAGTCTGATGGCTTTAGTTCATAGGTCAGCAGTTTGTGAATTCTGATCCTATTCTCTAATCTTTCATTGTATCGAATCAAAATCAAATAGGGAGAAGAAACATACTCAAACTATCCAATGACAGGGGGACTATTAAGTAGAGCTATGTGTGTGCTCTTTTATGCCACCCTGAATTGAAAGTATTGATGAAACTGCCCTCATTGAAAGAACTTTTTATTGATATTGTACTACATTTTTAGCCAAGTCCATGAAAAACAGTCTAAACTATCCTAAATAAATGGGACCAAAGGTGCTCAGGTAAATTCATAAGTTTTTTTATTTTTATTTATTTTTTTAAAGATTTTATTTATTTATTTGACAGACAGAGATCACAAGCAGGCAGAGGCAGGCAGAGAGAGAGGAGGAAGCAGGCTCCCTGCTGAACAGAGAGCCTGATGCGGGGCTCCATCCCAGGATGCTGGGATCATGACTTGAGCTCAAGGCAGAGACTTTAACCCACTGAGCCATCCAGGTGCCCCCATAAGTTTTTTTAAAAGAAAACGGCCAAGGCACAATATTTTTTTCATTTTTATAAAAAATTAAATTGGGACACCTGTGTGGCTCAGTTGGTTAGGCATCTAACTCTCGGTTTTGGCTCTGGTCATTACCTTGGGGTGGTGGGAATGAGTTCCACCTCTCCCTCTATTCCTTCCCCTGCTTGTGCTATCTCTTTCTCTCTCCCTCTCAAATAAATAAATCTTTAAAAAATAAACTTTATCATTAAAATCATTACTGATACTGTATCTAACAATTGCAAAAGATAAGTTAAAAAAATCTTTAAACAGCGACATATCATGTTACCAAGAGTGATTTTATTTATTTATGTATTTTACATCAGTGTCTTTCACATAAAACTTTCCCCTTCCCACCAGTCCTTCTGCCTCTAAGATGTATGTCCATTCTAGACCTTTCACACTTGACTAAATACACTGCACTCTCTGGATTGTTTAAAAAAAAAAAATTGTAGACAACAAAGCTTTGTCAGATAATTCCTAAACTAATTAGCATTTGTTATCATGCTGTTGATCTTCTCTTTCTGGCTTCTAATTCAAATTTTGTATATCAATTTTGTATGTTCCTGTCCTCCTTTCTATTTCCTGAACATTGGTTCTAGTTTTCACATGGCATACAATACGGTACCCAGGACTCCTACGTGGTTCAATTGGTTAAGCACCTGACTCTTGGTTTTTGGCTCAGGTCATGATCTTGCAATTGTGGGATCAAGCCCAAGGTTGTGGGCATGTTCAGTATGGAGTCTGCTTCAATTTCTCTCTCCATCTCCCTGTCATTCATTCTCTCTTTCTCTCTCTTTCAAATAAATAAAATCTGAGAAAAAAAAAAAAAAAAGAACATGGCACCCTTTATTCCCTAACCTATGGTCTTAAGTGACAAATGAATCATTGAACATCATATCAAAAACTAATAATGTACTATACATTGGCTAATTAAATTTGAATAAAAATATAAATAAATAAATAAGAATGAAATAATCTACTTTGGAATCTGGCCTTGTAGAACCCTGCCAGTTAGGCTAGTTCTGTCCCTTTCTTTCCATCAAGGTCTGGATCATGCTTGACCCAGAAAAATGACTCATTAATGATAGAGTTAAGGACTGCTCTCAAAAAAGATATTTGGGAATGTATTCTCAATGACTTTTCAGTTAGTCTACCATGCTATCTCTTCAACTCAGCTTTTCTTCATTGCTTTGTTCTGATCTGGTAAACAGACCATATTTTAAAAGTACTGAATACCAGGCAGGGACCTGAATGGCTTAGTCCATTAAGCATCTGACTTCAGGGGCGCCTGGGTGGCTCAGTGGGTTAAGCTGCTGCCTCCAGCTCAGGTCATGATCTCGGGGTCCTGGGATGAAGCCCCATATCTGGCTCTCTGCTTGGCGGGAAGCCTGCTTCTCTCTCTCTCTGCCTGCCTGTGATCTCTCTCTGTCAAATAAATAAATAAATAATCTTAAAAAAAAAAAAGCATCTGACTTCAGCTCAGGTCATGATCTGCCTACCTGTGATCTCTCTGTGTCAAATAAATAAATACATAATCTTAAAAAAAAAAAAAAGCATCTGACTTCAGCTCAGGTCATGATCCCAGGGTCCTGGGATTGAGCCCCACATCAGGCTTCAGCCTCGGAAGGGAGTCTGCTTGTCCCTCTGTCCCTGCCTCTGCTTGTGCTCACTCTCTCTCTCTCAAATACATAAAAATATTTTTTTAAAACGTATTGAATACCAAAGCATGCTGCATTTCAACATTCTAATATCAAGTTTTATTTGAAGTCTCAGCAGCATCAGTTGTCCTCTCAGTCATTTTAGACAACTGAAATGTTATTCTTGCTATGAACGAGCTCAGTATTTAGACAGGTGTTCATCACACATCATTCAGTCTGTCACTATGGAATCCTCATACAGCTGTTTACCTATGATATGATTTCTCAAGAACTCGAAGCAAACTTTGATATTTGATGAGATTTCCATTACCACACATTCATTGTTTACACATAGCTCACATTGTTAATTGTAATATCATGTCACTGTGTATCCTAGCTCTCAGTGGGTGATAAAGGTCACTGTCTCATTTTCATTCACTTTTCTCTCTGACAGATGGTCATGCAACTCCTGTGTAAACACTTTTAAGACCGAGAATTTCAGAGACAGAATTTTACAGTCACTAGCTTATCAATGGTAATAGGATATGATTGTGTAGGGAGCAAATATCCTTAGAAAGGTACCCAAGATACCAAAATTTATTAGGCTGTTAGAAGAGGACAGTCCTACCATGAGTTTCAGAAAAGTGGTCATGGATAAAGAAGGTTACCCATAATACTTTGATGCTATAGAGGCCAGGAGAAAAGTGTCAAGAAGGTGATCTCAATTATCAAATACTCAGAAGTCGAGTTAAGTAATCCCTGGAATTGTCCATTGGTTCAGCCACACGGAGGGCCATTCTTAGAATGTTGGAATGGAATACTGATGATCAAAATAGCCTATGTGGCCATAGAACAGTGTAGGTGGTAAGGTAGTCTCATGTATCTTACAATTCAAAGCAGAAAACTAGGAACTACCTAGACAATATTCACTCTCCAGTTCCTATATCTGTTCATTTTTTTTTCTTTCACTTCCCAAACATCTCCTGAATCGTGTTCTTTTCTAGCTCCCCACCCTCATCATGCATAGTTCTTTTCTCTCTTTGTTTTGGATATTAGACCTACTTTCAGTTATCTATACTTTCTTCTGCCACAGGATATTGCACATGCCATTTTTTAAAGCCTGAATATGCTCCTCCTTCTTCTTAACTGTTATCTTATATCCCTTAGGCCTGCTTAACTGCTATCCATCAGATGTCTGCTGAAAAGTAACTCCACAAACAGTTTTTCACCAATGCTTCATCTCCCATGTACCCTGGAGACTTTCCCCTACCCAAGTCAGGTTTTTCTTACACAGTTTGAGTCTCAGCTTGTGATTATACATTCACTGAAAGGATTATTTGATTAGTAACCATGTTATCTGCCTTTTAAGAGCAGGGTCGGGGGTACCAGGGTGGCTCAGTGGATTAAGCCTCTGCCTTCTGCTCAGATCATGATCTCAGGGTCCTGGGATCGAGACCCACATCAGGCTCTCTGCTCAGCAGGGAGCCTGCTTCCCCCTCTCTCTCTGCCTGCCTCTGCCTCCTTGTGATCTCTCTCTGTGTCAAATAAATAAATAAATAAATCATAAAAAAAAAAAAAGAGCAGGGTCATTATCTGTGTTTGCTCATCATTAGGCCCTCAGTTCCTAGGGCCTGATACATGATAGCCAAACAATAATAGATATTCAGTGAATTAATAAATGCATGAATGCACAAATTACCATGCTTAAGAATGTATCATTCCCAAAGAGAATGAAAAATGGAGCATAGAAGAAGGAGACAGCAGCAGAAATTCAGGACATACAAGAAAGAGGGATAAAATCTCCCTTTGAAATTCATTTTCAATATTCCACAAAGGCTTAGACAGCTGGACTTCAAAGAAAAGTAACACTTTTCTTCTAGTCTGGTCATCATACTTAAAGCCTGGGGGGCAGTTTCTTTCAAGTTTTACTTTCACTTAAGATATCAAATTGGAAACAACTGAAGACCTCCCAATTTAGCTTTTAATTTATTTATTTTTAATCAAGTAAAATAATTGTTCAAAGGGCCCGAGCTGGCTGCCAAATGCTGGTGAGAATGGCAGATGGAAAGAGGTATGATAACTGGCATCAACAAACCCAGGAGCTTTAGTGTCTCCTGCAGAACATAATGTAATGAATGCTTTGTTTGCAGGCAAGTCTCACAGAGGCCTGGGACTGAGCCTGAGAAGTACAAAGGGGGGGTTATGATCTCCCAAAGTTGGCATCCAAGTGACTTCTGATTAAAGAAGCCAGTTTTTCTATTTCTTCTGGTGAGACGATGCTGCCCTGATGTTCTTTGCAATAACAAGAAATAAACATGAATCACAAGTTTTCTAAAGTATTTCACTAATAGAATTATGTTACAGAAGGGCAGGGCAAGGTGCAAAGGGACAATTTTAATCAAGTAACAAATATTGATTATTCACCTCTTATATGGGCTTGGAACTGCAAGGGAAATCAAAGACAGTAGAAGCAAATCTCAGGAAATAGAATCTATAGAAATAGAATCTAATAGAATCTATTTATGGGAACACATGAAAGAGAAAATAAAACTCTAAATAAAATAGGAAGCTAAAGGTAGTGGACCTCATAGAAGCAAGCGTAGTCAGGGTGTTTCAAGAAACAAATTATTACCAAAGAACTTCATATTCTCTTGACTTTGTATCTCAAACTACATCCCAAGCTTTATGAATCTTACATCACAGAATCCTGTCTCTGAATTATTTTAGCTAGTGTTAACAATGTATCTATCTGTCTTTGGTTATTTATCTGCAGATGAGAAACAGATTAATTGATTTGTAGGTCAGCTCCCATTTCAATAATTGCTTTTTAGTGATTATGTAACCTAAAAACAAAATTAGATAGGAATTAGAGGGCAGAACTATCAGGTAATTTCTAAATAAAATATTAGCAACTTAAACCTAATTATGTAATAAAATAATAATTTTACAGCAAGACATTGTGGTTTATTCTAGGAATAAACCCATGATTCATGATTGGGAAATCTAACTATAAAATCCTTTGTTTTGGTATATTCCAACAGATTTCACAAAAGCATTTGATGACAGTATTATGCCTGTTCTTATTAAGGCAAAAAAAAAAAAAAAACTAAACAAAGAAAGAAACAACAACAACAAAAAATCTCAGTGAACTATGACTAGAAGGAATCATTCTTTTTTAAAAACAAATTTTATTCATTTATTTGAGAGAGAGCGAAAGAATGAGAGAGAGTGAGAACGAGAAGGGGAAGGTCAGATGGAGAAGCAGAACCCCTGCTAAAAAGGGAGCCCAATGCAGGACTTGATCCGGGGACTCCAGAATCACAACTTGAGCTGAAGTCCGTCACTCAACCAACTGAGCCACCCAGGTGCCCCTAGAAAGAATAATTCTTAATCTGAAACAAATTCCAGAAACTTACAACAAATATCCTCTCCAAAAGTCAAAATTAAGATAAGCATTTCCATTATCACTGGGGTTAATCAATATTTTACTCAAGGTTCTAGTCAATGTAAATAAACCTAAGAAATAACCGATAGCTGCAAATATTATACAGAGGGTGACAAAATTGCCTAGCTAAAGAATGCAAGATAATTATCTGAAAAGCTGTTATCACTCCTGAGTATTTAGTAACATATCTTAGTTCAGGATGAATAATATGCATTATTTTTCTACACATCAGAATGAAACTGGACCATTTCTTTACACTGCACATGAAAATAGACTCAAAATGGATGAAAGACCAAAGCATGAGACAGGAATCCATCAAAATCCTAGAGGAGAACACAGGCAGCAACCTCTTCAACCTTCTTGATAAACACTTCTCCAAAGGGAAGGAAAACAAAGGCAAAAATGAACTATTTGGACTTTAACAAGATAAAATCTTTTGCACAACAAAAGAAACAATGGACAAAACCAAAAGACAACCAACAAGATGGGAAAAGATATTTGCAAATGACATATCAGATAAACGGGTAGTTTCCAAAATCTATAAAGAAGTTATCAAACTCAACACTCAAAGAATAAATAATCCAATCAAGGAAGGGGTAGAAGACATGAACAGATTTCCCCAAAGAAGAAATCCAAATGGCCAACAGACACATGGAAAAGTGCTCCACATCACTTGGCATCAGGGAAATACAAATCAAAACCACAATGAGATACCACCTTCCACAAGTCAGAATGGCTATAATTAATAAGTCAGGAAATGACAGATGTTGGTGAGGATGTGGAGCAAGGGGAACCCTCCTACACTGCTGGTAGGAATTCAGGATAGTGCAGCCACTCTGGAAAAAGAGTATGAAGCTTCTTCAAAAAGTTGAAAATAGAGGGATGCCTTGGTGGCTCAGTTGGTTAAGTGATTGCATTTGGCTCAGGTTTTGATCCCAGGGTCCTGAGATTTAGTCCCACATCAGGCTCCTTGCTCAGCAGGGAGTCTGCTTCTCTCTCTGCCTCTGCCTGCCACTCTGCCTGTTTGTGCTTGTGCCCCCTCTCTCTGACAAATAAATAGGTAAAATCTTAAAAAAAAAAAAAGTTGAAAATAGAACTACCCTATGACCCAGTAATTGCACTACTGGGTATTTACCCCAAAGATAAAAATGCAGTGATCCAAAGGGACACCTGAACCCCAATGTTTATAGCAGCAATGTCCACAATAGCCAAACTATGGAAAGAGTCCAGATGTCCATCAGTAGATGAATGGATAAAGAAGATGTGGTGTGTACATATACAATGGAATATGACTCAGCCATCAAAAAATGAAACTTTGCCATTTGCAATGTTGTGGATGGAACTAGAGGGTATGTGCTAAGTGAAATAAGTCAAAAGAGAAAGACAATTATCTTATGATCTCACTGATATGTGGAATATAAGAAACAAAACAGAGGATCATAGAGGAAGAGAAGAAAAAATAAAACAAGACAAAACCAGAGAGGAAAAACAAACCATAAGAGACTCTTAATCACAGGGAACAAACTGACGGTTGCTGGAGGGGAGGGGGGGAATGGGGTAGCTTGGTGATGGACATTGGGGAGGGTATGTGTTATAATGAGCACTGGGTATTATATAAGAGTAATGAACCACAGACCTGTATCCCTGAAACAAATAATACATGTATATATTAATTAATTGAATTTAGATTAGAAACAGAAAAAAAAGTACAACCATATCATATACATGCATATGTGCATATCATGGTATGCATATATGTGTATGTATTAAATCTTACTTAGTGACATAAAGGAACAATTGGTTAAATGGGGAGAAATAGCATATTCCTGAATGAGAATCCTCGATATTATAAAATAAAATGTCAACTCTTCCTTTATTTGTCTATTAATTTAATAGATCTAAATGGAACTTAGCTTAATTTTAATGTACATCTGGTAGAATATATGAAAGACTAGCAAAGATGATTTACAAAAAAAAAAAAAAGAAAGGAAAATATAGTAAGTGAGTAATTAAAACCCTTAGAAATTTGATGCCTTTCAGAGTGATGGGAAAAAGTAATGTTGATGGCCCAATTGGCTACTACTTAGAGGAAGGGTGGGGGACTTCAGTGTACATAAAAAGACTGGTTTATATGACTCCATAAATTTTTTTGAAATTTCAAAATAATGAAAACTTATAAAGTCAAAATGCAAAACATAGAACAAAAGTATTTGGTATAGTATAACCCAAACTAGATTAGTATCCTGAAGGCATAAATGATACTTAAACATCAAGGAGGAAAAAGGAGCATTAAAAATGGACAAAATATTTAAACAGACACTTCACATATGAAATACAATAAGTACATTAAAAGATTCCCACTGTTACTTTTGATCTATTAAGCAGGAAATACAACTAAAACAAGAAAGTGATATTTTTTCCTTGTCATACTAGCACTAATTAAAAAATTTGATATTTTACAGTATTGCTAAGGGTATAGGGAAGTAATTAGAGGGTTAATAACCAACATTCCAGACAGTCATATAGCTTCATCTATAAAAATTTTAAATTTGCAAAAGTGCAGCAATTTAGTTTAATGAAATCTGTCCTCAGAAATACTTGCATATGTGAACAAACATACAGCCACAGGAAGGTTCATTGCAACTTTACTTGTAAAAGTGAAAAGGAATCTAAATAGTTATCAATGGAGAATAAATTAAATTATGTAATACTATAAATTCTGAAAAAAAGTTCAAAAAAACCTTTTTGCTAACATAAATATCTCAAAATATATAATTTAGATAAAAATACTGTAGAATATATATATATACACATGTATATGTATATATATAAAGTGTTCCTATTTATATAAAATTACATATTACAATTATGGATAAATATAAAGTATATAGTCCACAGAGATAAACCCCAACTATTAACACGAGTTATATATGGGAAAAAGAGTGGAGTTACTATTGCCATAAGAAAATCATTCTGTTTTAACTTCATGTTTCTATGGTGCCTGAATTTTTCCCATATATCTTTTTTCACTACATATTTATCTAATTAAAAACAAAAAGGATGATTGATAAAATAGTTCTATATGTATTGAATTGAAAAGATCCCACTGACTAGGAAAACAGAATGTCTAACTAGACTCATTTATTAAAGACAATGAGTGTGTGTGTGTGTGTGTGTGTGTGTGTATGAAAGTGTGATATCCAAAATGTTTTCACCAAAATGATAATTGAGTTTACCTCTGAGAAGTAAGACTGAAGATAACTTCAACTTTCCTTCTTCACACTTTTAAAAATTTGTAAGGCAACCCTCTCAGGTCCCCTCCCTCCTTGGGAGCTTTGGACTATCAGTTTGTTATCACTCAATAAACCTTGCTTTGTTGCCCACCAAAAAAAAAAAGTATGTATATGTGTATATAAATATACATATTTATAGATATAAGAAATTTATAATTTGAGTTTTTATGAGAATGAATCATTTTTATAAGCTAAAAAATCAAATAAAAAATTTCATTTTGAAGAAAATATAAAATTTCTGTACCTATATTTGAACTTGCAATGCCAATCAAGAGGCTCATGTTAATCATGACAATTACGGCAAAATCTGAGGATCCAAAACCCTTTAAAAGTAGATTTTCCAAAAAATACAAACACATAATGATTAAGGGCTACTAGATAGAAAATAGTGTTTATTATTTCAGATGCTGGTATATTAAAATGATGATTCACAAATATGGATGATAATTTGAATAGGAGAACCAGGCTCTGGTTTTATCTCATGTTTATTTAATATAATGGCAAATATTAAATGAATAAAAGCCCATTGTCATTGACAAATTCAAACCACCCAAAAGTGACCTTAAATATAAATAAAAATTCCATTTGTTTGGAATATTAAAGGTACTCTATGCTTGGTGTGTGTATGTGTCTGTGTTTGTTATTCTGTTTGCAGCAGAATCAAGGTGCTGCTTCTAGAGATTAAGGGATTACAAAACAGTCCTAAATTTTTTTTCTTTTTCTTATTTTACCCATGTCCTCCAATTCTATGCAAATTTGCATTCAAACTTCTAGTTCCTCTCCAATGAGTCATTAAAGATGAAAATATTCATTTGTCTGAGTGGACATATGCCAATGTTATTCGAGAAAACAAGCATTAATATGTTGTGGCAGTATGTGTCATCACAAAGGAAATGAATGAGATGAAAACACACACACACACACACACACACACAAACACATGCACACACACAGGACTTAAACAGTTTTGGCTGTTAGACTGTTACTTCTAATAAATTATTGAAAAATGTCCCAGAGCCTAAATTGAGGTCTGCAATGTATACTGCTCTAAGGATCCCATTTTACCAAACACATTTCTCATCTTTTATTTTGAAACAATATATAACTGTATAGGAATACACATACACCATACTGATACACAATGTAAATTATAATGATAAAACCAGAGAGACAGTTTCCTCAAGGTCCCTCTCTGAATTAAGCTATTATTCACCTCAGAATCATCACCCAAAGGATAATAGTATGTGCCACCTATCAAGTAAATGTAATATAATAAAGAGCATCAAATAAAATCAATTTAACAACCAAAGGGACAATGCAAATCTAAACTATAAATTAAAGACAAGATCAAGTGTTGTTTCCTGAACTGGTGATACACTTTGTTGTCTGCTGAGGGTCAAGCATAAATATGAAGCATGCAGGTCCAGGAAGTCCTTATTAATAGGATCAATATATAAAGGGCAGATGTCAAAAAGCACTATAATTGGCCTTCACTATCATTGAAATTGACATCAAATTTTAAAGTAATTTTATGACCAGTGACCTGACACCTCAAGTGGCAGAAAGAGAACTGATTTTCTGAAAGACAGACAGAATGTGCTAAAGCCAATATAAAGTTTTTTTTTTTTTTTTTAAGATTTGATTTATTTATTTGGCAGAGACAGAGATTATAAGTAGGCAGAGAGGCAGGCAGAGAGAGAGGGCGATGCAGGCTCCCTGCTGAGCAGAGAACCTGATGCAGGGCTCGATTCCAGGACTCTGGGACCTGGGACCACAACCTGAGCCGAAGGCAGAGGCTATAACCCACTGAGCCACCCAGGTGCCCCTAAAGCCAATAAAATGTTTTTAGTTAGTTTAATTCCAAACACCAATTTTTGTACCTATCACTCTATTCAAATGTCATCATGGAAACTGAAAGTGTCATACACTGTAAAATTAATTGAATCAAATTGTATAAACTTCGCAGATATGGATGAGACAGCCAAGACCATCTGATTCCCTAACTAATCAAGATATCCACACCTAGATACATTCCTTACTTTCATGAAAGAAGGAGTCTCTTAGTAGACCGACAGTTGGCAATCAATCCTCTGACAGCTTTTATTTTGGAAGATATCAGAACAATAACTTATGCAACTATTTTATTCCTTATAGGTATCTGTATATGACAAAAGTTAAATTCTAACTTCGAAGGAACTAGGCAAAAAAGCTTAAATTACTAGAATTACAACCTTGGAGAAAGACTCTTATCTCTCAGTATAAATGACCCACAGTGAGTAAGACAAATTGAAACAACAAAATACATGTAAGGGGGTATGTGTGTACATGTGTTTGGAGGAGAGTGAGGTAAACATGACTGCATATGTATATGAAGATCCAACAAAACATGCAAATCAGTATAATACTATTAAACACTATGGTTTCCATACCCCCTTTTCCTTGGGTTCCCCAAATCCTGTGAGGGCTTTTTATAAGAGTGTTGTATTTAAATTACCTAATAATGGGGTGCCTGGGTGGCTCAGTCGGGTATGCATCTGCCTTCAGCTCAGGTCATGATCTCAGGGTCTTGGGATTGAGCCTGCTTTGGGCTCCCTGCTCAGTGGGGAGTCTGCTTTCCTTTCTCCCTCTCCTCCTACTCCTCCCCACCACTCGTGATTTCTCTCTTTCTCTCTCTCTCAAAAATTAAATCTTTAAAAATACATTAAATAATAAATATTGAAGTGTAGCTAAAAAATGTGATATTGGAGGAAAAGAAAATCAAAGATTTAGGTCCCTCTAAGTTTGGCAAGCAAATGAGCTATTATATGTTTAATCTTAGCTACTTCAGTGTGCTACTCTATAGCACACTGAAATGCTGGGTTCGTAATGTGAGTACTGGCTGTCATTATAGGACATAATAATGATAAAATACTCCTTGATATTACTAATGGTTCCCAATAGCTCTGGCAGGGAGGAGGGAAACAGAGGAGTGAGAGACCTGGTTTACTAACTTTCCTTAATTATAGCAAACAAATATATTAATTTTATCTGCACAAGATTGAATTGTGAAATCCTGACAACAGAAATCATCTTATATTTCTTTATAGTTTTCAACTTTGCAACCAGTGGTGCTCATAAAGTTTCTGTCAAATTGAATGCATTTAAGCCAACACTGCAATTAAAATATTTTTCACATTGTCTTCTCTATGAAGGTCATTATGAATATGTTTATAGAGGGCTAAAGACAACAATAACATTTTACAAATATTAATTATGTTTGCATCAGACCTATTTTAGACACTCAAGGAAGAATGGAAGACGGGTAAAAAAAATTAGTTCCCAAGCTTCAAGCAATGAAAGATGTAGATATAAAGACACAAAACTAAAACTATTTAGTTTTGTGTCTTTGTATCTAAAGATATAAGATATATATCTCATATCTTATATATATATATGTATATATCTTATATCTTATAAGATACAAGATACTAAAGAAATAGTGCAATGAAACCTTAAAAACCTAGCTGGATTATGTTAAAGAATCTTAAAAAAAGATAGTTTGTGTATATCAAATGAATTGTTTTTAAACTATGAATGTAATTACCTTATTCAAAGATACATATTAATAGAAAACAATATTTTTCATATATCCTAATATCAGAGGATTTCTGGATAATAAAAATCAGAAATTTTGGAATAAAATAAAAAATATTTAATAAACAGTGAGTGTTCTAATGAAAATAAATGTTACTCCAAAAATCTTAAATTTTATGTAGTTACATTTCTATCTTTATGACAACGTTGCCTATGTATTTCATTGTTTTCAATTCTTATCTCCAGTAATACAAAACTTGAATCAAGTTCAAGAAAGCAGCACAGCACTGAAGGCAGATCCATGTACATTAACATAGCTCCACATGGCCGCAGGAGCCAGGGCTGGATCCTCACCAGCACCTCTTCAAGGTCTTGAATCGTAGCTGCAGGAGTTGGAGGGCATTTTGCATCATCTAGTCCTGTTCTTGACCCTGCTTCAGGAAACTGACTCGCTTGCACTGCACCTGGAGCCTTTCAAAATCTTGTCAGGCTCAGCCTCTAAAGAGAGAAGACCCACAGTGTTCTGGCCTTACTCAGTGTGTGTTTTGTCCCAGAAGTCAGGATATTGGTTGCTTTCTTTCCTGGCTCTTGGGGTCAGCGGGTGGGCTATCTCACCTATGAGATGGTAACCTTTATGAGTGCCTCCCTCCTGGACTAGAAGGAGAGTACAAAGTGCCCTGGATGCTTAGCAACAAGAAACGGAGAATGCCAAGTAAAAGTCCAGTCCATTTTTCACTGCTGCATTTTAGAGTCCTACTTCACCTTCAGCCTCTGATTGCTGTGGTTTCCTCCTGCCTCAGGCTGTGGAGCTTTGAAAAACACACCCACACCTTGTCTCTCTCTCTCCTGTTATTAATTAACACAAATGGGCAGCCACAGCCATCCCTGAATTACTTGAGGGCTTATTACGCTCTTTGTCCACCCGCAGTTTCTCTTCCTTCCAGCAGCCTACCCTGTGGACCCTTACTGCTCATTATTACCTCCACTGGTGGAGGAGCAAGACAAGACCTGTCACCTGTGCCACTTCTTACTTTTCCAAGAAAAACCTGAAATCTAAGTAACGTCATTCATTGTAGGCTTCCTCTGCAGAGGTTTTTAGCTCAGCAAAATCCTTCTTGTAACCTTTGTTTATAATTTCTCCCTGAATGCTGAATTATAGTATTAAGAACTAGAAATCTTTTCCACCTGACTTGAATTTTTTTTTCAGACTTTTCAGATGTCTTTAAGGGTCACTATCAACTCAAATTCAATTTTTTATCTCCTCTTTTCCAGCACATTCTATTCAACCTGGTTGTGGGTTTTGTTGTTGCTGTTTTTTGTTTGTTTGTTTGTTTGCTTGTTTTCAATTGGATAGATTTTTTCCCTTCTTCCTCCAGCTCTGGATTTCGAAATCTATTTCTCTTTTCCCATAAGTAGACTAGCACCCGTCCCTCCTCTCTTTCTCCATTCATCTTCTACACCTAATCCTCCTCCTTCTTTTTTTTTTTTTTTAAGATTTTATTTATCCATTTAACAAAAGTAGGCAGAGAGGCAGGCAGAGAGAGAGGAGGAAGCAGGCCCCCCGTCGAGCGGAGAGCCCGATGCGGGACTCGATCCCAGGACCCTGAGATCATGACCCAAGCCGAAGGCAGCGGCTTAACCCACTGAGCCACCCAGGCGCCCCTAGTCCTCCTTTTTCAATGCCCATCCTATTGTCTTCTCTTGTCTTCAACTAAACTCCTCACTCTCCACATAATCAATATACTGCCACCCTCACCTGCCATTCCTTTCTGGAACCTCCAAGCACCCCAGGGGAGCTACCTTTATTGGTTTCTGGGCT
The DNA here is from genome assembly GCF_964662115.1 of Mustela nivalis. Classification (NCBI taxonomy): domain Eukaryota; kingdom Metazoa; phylum Chordata; class Mammalia; order Carnivora; family Mustelidae; genus Mustela; species Mustela nivalis. Next base: position 128,806,969 of record NC_139021.1, read on the forward strand.
CTGAACTATCATTTTTTTCCTCCTCACTCCTTATTCTCCTCACGATTTCGTTCCCTTTCATCAATACTTCCATCTTCCAGATACTAAGTTTCCCTCACGCTCTTCTTCGCATTCCTCCCTTTTCCACTCCCCTGTCGAACAATATGTGATGTTTTCTCTTTGTACTTTAAAGATAACACATTTATCTGCTTTCTCTTTTGGTGAATATTTCCCGTTGTTTTGCTAATAGAATCTGGAAGCCAGGGGCTAGTTTAACAGCTATGTTTAGTAAATTGAAGAGTAGAATATTTTGTCATAATGCAATAAGTGTACCAGAAATCACTGGTTTGGGAGCTGTGAAGTCCCGAGGGGCAAGACTCAAATGCTGTGGTAGATTAGTTAAACCATAGAACAAGTAATTATAATTGCTTATCCAGTTAGATATTATGAGCTACAGTGAATGTTAAAGCTAGTTTTGAAAAAAATATTATTTCAAGACTTGCATCCTAGTGACTGTCACTTATTTTTTTTATTATGTTCAGCTAGCCAACATACAGTACATCATTAGTTTTTGATGTAGTGTTCACTATTTTTTTAGGTAGGTCCAGTAAAATAACTCTAATTTATCTTCACTCTGTTAATACATACAGGTGAAATGGAGGTTGCTTTATGAAAATATGAAGCAGCATGATTTTAAAAAGGAGAAATGGCAGTATGGATATTGAGATCCACAGACTGAACTCTCTCTGCTTTATTTTATATTTTACTTATGGCATTTGCCTTGCAGATGACTAACCTCAAGGGTCTCATTGCCGACCTACAGTTTTGCCCTCAAATACATCAAGCTAGTGGTAACACATCATGTATATCTCTTAGAGTGTTAGCTAATAATATAGATGTAAATCTTTCTAACCCTCCACTCTTTCAAAATCTCCAGGAAAAAAAAAAAAAAGTTTGAAGAATCTATTTAGAAGTCACTGTGTACACACTCTGCTTTGGGAGTTCGTAATTAGTTTCGTAAAATCTAATCTGGAAGCAGAAACATTCTAACACTGTGTGTCACTTTATGGTTAAATAAGTACGTATGTGAAAGTAAAAATGACCCTAATAAATTTGCCAAGTCAAATTTTCTACTTCATATGGGTCACTTTTAATTTACCACAGTAATCATGTAAAACTCCTGGGTAATGAAAAGAAAGACTTGTTTTCTATCATACTATAGATGCCTATCATACTATAGATGAACTCTTTACATATACACACACAGATACATATATATTTACTATAAATATTCAAAAATTTAATGATTTCTTTGCTTTTCATTTAAAAAAAAATTTTGTTATGTTAGTCACCATACAGTACATCATAGTTTTTTTTTTTTAAGATTATATTTATTTATTTGACAGACAGAGATCACAAGTAGGCAGAGAGGCAGGCAGAGAGAGAGAGAGAGAGAGAGAGAAGCAGGCTTCCTGCGGAGCAGAGAGCCCGATGTGGGGCTCGATCCCAGGACCCTGAGATCATGACCCGAGCCGAAGGCAGCAGCCCAAACCACTGAGCCACCCAGGTGCCCCTGTACATCATAGTTTTTGATGTAGTGTTCCATGATTCATTGTTTGCGTATAACACCCAGCGATTTTAAAATGAATGTGTTTAATGTAAAATTTTTGTGAAACAATGTTAAAAAGAGCAAACGCATTGTCGATGTGGAAAAGTTTGTTTACTAAATGCATTCTCTCAACTCCTCTTTTCTTTTGCCTTTCCTACCTCTCTAGGGCATACTGTGGAGCTCTAGCCAGATCCTTTCTTCAGAATCGATGCACTCAATAATCTTTTATTGACCATACATGGCTTAGTTCCTCACTAGGGACTGCCCTTGGCTGTAGGAAACTACCTTCCCCAAGGTAATGTCCCTTCCAGTGGGCAGTCATAATCAATGACAGTCTGAACTACTACCAAAGGCCTAGCCTCCTTGCCTAAATTTGTGACAATTCTCAAAGATTATCTGAATTCCAGAACCTCTAATAAATCAGATGAGTTTCAGTTGTATCCACATTGTAAACTAGTTTCTTCCTCTCTCTAGTCCTCCTTTCCACCCTTCCTTACAGGTTTATCTCCCAGGATCACATTCTAATAAACTTTCTGCCTGCAATTTTCTGTATCACAGTCTGTTTTCAGGGGAACTAACTGAAGAAAACTAAAATAGCTAGTAAATAAAATACTTTTTCTGTCTTCCCTGTTGTTCAGCTTGGTCATATACCAATGAGTCTAGGCACAACTCCCCACAGGAAAAATGTTTCCTCCATTCATAACCAAGATTCACTAGGATGTGTTTCTCTCACATTTTCCCTTCATCCTCCTCCCTATGCCACTCACCATGCAGACAAGATACCTGAAAGTCAGCAATATCAAAGCTAAAATAGCAAGCATCCAAAAACACCTCAGACTCTTGAAAACATCACTGAACAAATGGGCTTATGCCAGCAATCATCAACCCCTAAACTCTTGGATTAAGCAGGGAAAAAACCCTAATTTTTTAAGTGGATTGTTACGTGCAGCCAAATGCAATTCTTAAGTGATACAACTAAGGAATCTGTCTAGAAATATATTGTATACATGTGGTTGAGTATTATTTACAAAAGAAATCCAACAGTTTTATAAATGGTAAATTGTGACTTATCCTTGGGAAAGAAAATTATAGTCATTAGAATAACTCTTTTGAATGTTGATTTAATGTTGAGAAATACTCAAGGCCATATTAAATTTAATGATATCAATCCATTACACACACATACACACACCTATGTTTGATGATGCCACCAATCTTGTGAAGTTTCCTTATAGAAAAATTAGTTTGCCTGCCGTGGCATATTGTATTTCTTAAAGATGGCCACACAAATATACATCTCATTTCATATCCTCTTCTAAATATGAGTTTAACGTTCTTTCCACTGAGAAGTGAAAGCTTTGTTCCCTCACCTTGAATCTGGGCAAGGGCTCCCAAAACCCTAATTTTTGTTGTTTTAAGTCACTACATTTTGAGATGGTTTGTTATGTACCATTACATAGTGCCTGTAGATTATCTTAGTTATTATCTGATCTCTTAAAATACAGTTTTAAAAAAACCTGAAAATTACAGGAAAATTTATAGTTCATTTGAAACATTTAATATGTGCCCATTGCTCTTTTCAATTGTAATGAAAAATGAGAAAAATACATTAAGATTAGTTTGCTAGGTGTGGAATCCAGGACCCTCACTTTATTGAGGTCAGCATTTTTGTCCCTTTGTTAAAAGTACTTCAAAATGTGTGCCAAAAATATTATTTCTTCTAGCCAGCAGGCTTCTCATTCCTTGTAGGGACTCTGTAAACAAAGGCAAACTATAGCAGAACACATTTGGGTTTATGAATAAAACAGTAAAAATGCCAATTCTCAACTAAAGCTTGAGAATACAGAACTTCCTTGAGTCTTTTGGCTCCTTTTGTGAACAAGGGCTTTGGTAGGTAGACACGCAACAGACATCTCACACTTCAATGTCGTGATATGCAGGTAAAATGAAACAAAGATCAAGAGGGCAGCTTACTTCTAGATTTTGGGGGTAGAGGCAAGCTCATCTTTCCCCTAACTTTCCATATGTACATTAAACTACTACAGCATCAGGTAATGATAACTGAAATTCTCATTTCCTTTCAGATGTCTCCAGTAAAAGTGGCAATATTTCTTTAAATCACACACACACATACACCCTGAAGTAAAATCTTAAACTCCCTCCACCCAGAAAATATGACTAAGTCATTTAAGCAATATTGAATTTCTTCACAGAAAATCAGCAGGTTGGGTCGAAAATTACACACCTTACACACTGGTTGTGCAGAATGTTGCAGGGTCTGAATTTCTGCCAACATATTTGGTATTGGCATATCTCCACTTTTCAATTTGCTACAATGCACTTAACCTCCTACCACTGTTACTCAGTGTACTGTAACTGTAATACAAGCTCTGTGTGTTCATCTGAGCTCAACTATTCCCTTGGCTAGAAATATTTCCAAACAGGGTGATAAATATAAATGCCTGCCATTTTCAAAAGTACATATAATAAATATTCCTGAAATACTTTGAAAGCCTACAGTTAACAATAAGCTTTGGTGTACAAGGATTAGAGAATAAAGGGCAAGGCAAACTTTATTAGCGCACTCTTAAGTACTTAATTTATTATTTCTGCAGTGGCATCCTTGCAGGATTTCTTCAGTAATGTGGAAAAAGTCACTATCCCAGCTGTTGAAGGCCCCGCTTTAGAATCCCAGGGACACACCCAGACAGGTCCTAGTGAACAACCTGGAACATGTCATGGAGCAACTTGGGCTTATACCCAACTCTTTAAGCAAAACCCTGAAAAGGGCTTTTTATGGGGTGCCTGGGTGGCTCAGTGGGTTAAAACCTCTGCTTTAGGCTCAGGTCATGGTCCCAGGGTCCTGGGATCAAGCCCTGCACCAAGCTCTCTGCTTAGCTGGGAGCCTGCTTCCTTCTCTCTCTCTGCTTGCCTCTCTGCCTACTTGTGATCTGTCAAATAAATAAATAAAATATTTTTTAAAAATGTTTAAAAAAATGAAAAGAGCTTTTTAAATCTTACATGTCTGGTGATGGGTATTCAGGAGGGCACGGATTGTATGGGGGTACTGGGTGTTCTATGCAAACAATGATTCATGGAACACTACATCAAAAACTAATGATGTACTGTATGTTGACTAACATAACACAATAAAAAAAGCTAAATAAATAAATCTTACATGCAAAGGAAAGCTTGGATAGATAGATGATGATAGATAGATTGCTAGACATCAGATAATAACAAAAATTAGATAATAATAAACCATAGGGGGGCGCCTGGGTGGCTCAGTGGGTTAAAGCCTCTGCCTTCGGCTCAGGTCATGTTCCCAGGGTCCTGGGATCGAGCCCCACATCGGGCTTTGCTCAGCAGGGAGCCTGCTTCCTCCTCTCTCTCCGCCTACCTCTCAGCCTACTTGTAATCCCTGCCTGTCAAATAAATAAATAAAATCTTTAAAAAAAAATAACAATAAACCATAGGTGTGCTAACTAGCTAATGGAGAATAAAAATCATTCTAAATTTAGTGATTTAAAACAATGATTATCACATAATTTGCAAGATAAACTTGTAGGGGCGCCTGGGTGGCTCGGTGGGTTAAGCCGCTGCCTTTGGCTCGGGTCATGATCTCGGGGTCCTGGGATCGAGTCCCACATCGGGCTCTCTGCTCGGCGGGGAGCCTGCTTCCTCCTCTCTCTCTCTCTGCCTACTTGTAGTCTCTCTCTGTCAAATAAATAAATAAAATCTTTAAAAAAAAAAAAAGATAAACTTGTAAATCTTACCAATAGCAATTGGGAGCTTACCTTGTCCTCATGTTCAAATAAAATTTTATTTCCAAATGGAAAATATTTTATTTTTAACTATATGTTGATCTGAATGTGTCTCTTTAACTATATGTTGATCTGAAATAGTCTCAAATGTGAAGGTAGCAGCTTCATCCCTCTGTGTAACTGATGACCTTATTTATGACTCCAAGCATGTACTTCAAATCCTTATTCCTTAAATGAATCTACTACTTGACAAAATTTGGTTTGGAACTGGAAATTTTTAGTAAGCATAGCTATATTTGCATCATAAATTCTGAGTGGGAGATTATTTACGGGCATCTCTTCTTTAGTAGAGTTGATATCATCATTACCCAACCATGTGGATGGAACAGGTATCTGGTCTAAACTATTGCCTTTTATAACTAGTTGACAATTTCTTATGATCTCTTGCTATATTATTATTTTTATCTGTTGTAACACATAAAAGGGTCTAACAAATACTTTATCCCAAGTCTTCTGTGCTGCTAATCAATGTTTATTAATGCACTTCATTGACAATTATGAGTATATGCTGTCTGTCCTCACAATTCAAAATTGACCACTGTAAAAATGATACAAATTCCATTGATTCGATACCACATTGAGTATAACATTTAAAGAAATCATATACAAAGAGGCAAGTACAAGATGTATATTATCCCCAGGAGAGTGTATTTCAACTTCTCTACAAAAAGAAAATGACAAATTATGGTGTATTCACATAATATAGCACTATATAATTATCTAAAATAATTTTTAATTGAAGTATTTCTTGGGATAATTGTAAGTTCATGTGCAGCTGTAAGAAATGATACAGAAATATTTCTTGTATACTTTGTCAACTTTCGTCCTATAATAACATTTTGTGGAACTATACTCCTAAAGTATTGATGATAATATAATCCACTAAACTTATACAGATTTGTCCAACTTTACTTCTACCCTTTGTGTGTGAGGCTGTTTGGGGGTGGTTGGGTATGTATTAAGTTCTATATAATCTGGTCACCTGTGTATGTTCACCTACATCTATATGTTCTATACATTCACCACTGAAGTTAAAATAATGAACAATTTTAACACCACCACAAGAATCTTTCATGTTGCCTTTTGATAACCATATGCATACCATCCCATCCAGAAACCCCACAAAACCAAGAATCTGCCCACCTTTTCTAAATTTTATTATATAAAAATATTATGTAAGTACATTCACAGAGTATGCAACCTTTTGAGGGATTTTTTTGTTTGTTTGTTAGATTTTTGTTTGTGTTTTTGCACATCATAGTTCCTTGGAGAGTCATCTAATTTGTTATGTGTATCAATAGTTCATTTATTTTTACTACTGAGTAGTATTCTATGATATGTTGGTACTTCAGTGCAAATATTTCCTACCATTCTCTATAGCTTTTATTTTTTATCCTTTTCACAAAGGCTTTCACAGAGTAAAAGTTTTAAATTTCATTAGGTCCAATTTATCAATTTTCCCTTTGTTCATGATTGAACACCAAGTCTAAGAAGTTTTTGCCTAGCCCTAGGTTCCAAAGATTTTCTAATATATTTTTTCAAAAAGTTTTATTTGCATTTGACTATGATTCATTCTAAGTTTAGTTTTGTATGTGGTGTGAGACTTCATGCAAGGTTATTTTGCCTATAGATGTCAAATTGCTATAACACCATTTGTTGAAAAGGTTATCCTTCCTCCATTGAATTAGTTTTGCACCTCTGTCAAAAATCAGCTAAGCATATTTGTATAGGTCTATTTCTGGATCATACATTCTGTTCCTTTGATCTATGTAACCATTTCTCTGCCAAAGTCACACTGTCTTAATTGTTATAGCTATACGGTAAAAGCAATATCAGGTAGACTAATTCCTCCCACTTTATTCTCCTTCACTTAGAGTCTTTTAGTTATTTTTTTTAATGATTTATTTATTTGACAGAAAGAAAGACAGCAAGAGAGGGAACACAAGCAAGGGGAGTGGGAGAGGGAGAAGCAGGCTTTCTGCTGAGCAGAGAGCCTAGTGCAGGCCCAATCCCAGGACCCTGAGATCATGACCTGAGCTGAAGGCAGATCCTTAACAACTGAGCCACCCAGGTGCCCCTAGAGTCTGCTAGCTATTTTAAGGCTTGTGCCCTTCCATATAAATTTAGAATAAATGTATTTATATCTACAGAAACTTGCTTGGATTTCCAAGGAATTGAATTAAACCTATACATATGGTGACTCTAAAGTGCAATTGGTGAAGGAAAGAGAAATGTCCTATCATAACTGAGCAAACACAGATGATGTTATGGCATTGACAAAAAATAAAAAACTAATAAACTAATTCAGGGTGAAGAAAATTAATATGAGAAAACAGGATATCTATTTAAGCCATACATATAGATATGTGTGTGTGTGTGTGTGTGTGTGTGTGTGTGTGTGTATTGTGGATATGTGTACACCAAAGTACAACTGATAAGTCAGTTTCAAACGATAAATGAAATTATAGCATAAGGAGTAAAATTTAAATATATAACCATTACAAAGGATTGTTGGCATGAAACCTATAATTCTAATAAAGTAATACAAGGTTTGGCTTTTTTATACAAGTACTAACTTTATGGGTTTTTTGTTTCGTTGGTTTTGGTGGTAGGAGTAGCAGGAAGGTAGAAGGTTATCAGTAAATGTATGGCTGTGTGGTAATATATGTATCTTGAGTTAGTGATCTGCTAAAGCTTTCCACTTTTTTTATACCTCTTAAGTGTATGAAGCAATACATTTTTTAAAACAGCTTTACTGAAGTATAATTGATATGCCAAAACTGCAAATATTTAATGTCTATATTTTGGTGAGTTTGGACATATGCATGCACTCATGAAGCCACCACTACAATCAAGGTAATAGACATATTCATCAACTCCAAAGTTTCCTTATATGCCTTGTGTCTGTGTGTGCATGGAAAGGACATTTAAAATGAAATCTATCCTCTTCACAAATTTTTAAGTACACAATACAGTGTTATCGACTATAGACACTATGCTACACAGCAGATCTTTAGAATTAATTCATCTTGCATAAGGGAGAAATGAAGAATCACTCAATTGGTTTAAATCCATATACTTTTAGAGGTAAAAGGAGAGAGGAAATCAACTGATTTTATTAAGTGTATTCTTAACTGCCAGGTGAAAAAGAAGGAAGGAATGTGTCTTTCCTGATCAAGACTTTGTAAGTAGAACACAGACAGTACGGAGCAGTGACCTGAGCTCCAATCACTGGATTCCCAATGACATAAAGTGTCCTTGACAAGTCTCACTCAGATGGAAAGGCAGTAACAAGAGAAGTGATTTTCTAATCCCATGCTAACCAATCACAAGGAATTTGTGATTGAAGCAGTGGAAACACTGAGCAAAGTTATCTTGTTACTTTAGAGTTTGCATTAACCAGAAATATGGAAATGGTAGATCCTAGAAAGTTCAGAAAAAGACAGGTATAACTCCATGGCCTCAAATTCTATAAAAGATAATAATCGGAGAGAGTTTGAAGGCTTTCCAAAAAAATGCTGTGATCATAAGTGGGAAAACCTAATAAAAATGATATGGATATACCTCAAACTCCATAAGAAATTTATTTATAAAATGGACAAAACTGAGATAGAAATATGTGCAAGGCACAGGGCCTCACACATATGATGTGCTTAACACAGGTTTTGGCAAAATAATGAGTGGATCTTGTAAAACCAAAGATAAATATGTAAAATTGCATATCCTATAAGCCAGAAGAGTCAAAGTATACATCATCTGTTCATCTAATCATTCAGTCCAGAAATATTTATTGTACATTTGTTCTATACCAGGCACTTTCTGCTTTCAAGGATATCACAGTCCAGAGTGAGAAACTGATATACAAACAAACAAATACAAATCAAAATGCAGGAAAGTAAGTACAAATTGGTAATTGTTTGAAGTGCTTTGTGAACAGGCTGGAAGGAGTTGTTAACTGAGCTTGGGGGAAGGAAGACTAAAAGGCTTCGTCTTATAGATAACATTTGAGTAATTTTGAAGAGTTGCTGAGATAGACAGTTATAAAAAAGAAATGTATATAAGTTAGAAGATTAGAAGAAAGGGGGTATGCTGTTTAAAAACCAGTGGTTTAAAAAAAGTGGCAAAATGTTAATGAGCTATACAAATGGCAAATACATAAACTAATGGCATAGGACTTACAGAGCTACAGTGCACCCTTCCTAGCCAGTTCCAAAGATGTAAGTATGCTGTAAAAATATGGAGCAGCTAATGCTACAAAGGTTAAAGAAAATTTTACCTTTGATGTGATTCTTCTTTGTTTCCTAATCTCATATTTCCATCCCACTGACTCTGGTTTTATGCATCCTCCCCTATCCTAGAAATTCTCAACCAGTGGTTTTTATACCCTGGTAGCTCATTAGAATCACTAGAAGAGCTTTTATAAAAGATTTCTGCCTGGGTCCATCTCCCAGGGATTTTGATTCCATTGATCTGGGGTTGGAACCCCTGAGCTGCCCACATAGCCTTCAAAAGCTCTGTGGGAAATCTTTCTGGTCTGCCATGGTGAGTGAGCATCTGACAGAAGAGGGTAAGACCCACATCAGAAAGAAAGAATTAATGTCATGGAGTTCTACACAACTTTAGAACTTAATAACTACATAGCATCATAGGGAAAGAATTTTCCCAAGATAGCACTATATATTGGGGCCAGGATTTTAAGAAAGTGTTGAATGTGTGAATGCTACCTAATGACTCTTGGAGACAAGTGACTCATTCTAAATTCATCCTAGGTGTAATGGGGAGCCACTGAGAAGTGTTCTGCAGTACACTGATAATTTAAGATTCACACATGATAAAAATTATTCTACCTGGAATACTGATGACAGAAAGACAAAGATGATTCCCAGCCTTTTTATTTGGGAAACCTGACAAACATAGATGCCAGTCATTGAGAGGTAACTGGGGGAAAAAAATGCAGGCTTGGCAATAAGAGTAGATAGGGACATGACAAGTTCTCCTGTGGATGTGCTGATTTTTTATTACTTCTAGAAGAAAAAAAAAAAAAAAAACAAACAACCCAGATGGGAGACATGTATCTGAGATCTATTTGCAGAAAGCTAGGTTTTTAAGTCAGGAATAAACAGGTTTGCCATGGAAGGGCATATAGATTGCTCTTTGGGAGAAGAGAGTCTAGGACAAAATTTAAAAGAATACTAAAACTGGCAGCAAACATCCACAAAGCATATTAATAGGAAACAACTAGAAAGTTAGAAGGAAAACCAGAAGGTTGTGGCATAATGGGTACCAAGAGAATAGAGTTCTCATAGAAGGAGTGATTGAATGATAGTTTGTCAAATATTGCAGCAGTTTTAATAGAGGATAGGGTCAATTTCTGATTATAGTAGATTAAGGAGTAGATGGGAGGTAAAGTAAAAAGTATGAACAACAAGTACAGCTACATTTTAAAGATACATGCAAGGTTGATCAGAAAGATTTTATCCCATTTCTATGTTTCAAATAGCACATACTCACCTCAGTAGTAAACCTTAACAGATTTTTAAGAAGGAAAAAATGTGAACACTTAAGATCTGATGAAGGGAATCGAGACTAGAGAAACAGTGAAACTAAAAGAAAAAGAAATAATAATTACTAAGATATAGCTAGGTACTTGAAACAGAGGGATTAACCTGGGCTTTCCTATGTAAGGAGAGAATAATTCAGAATAGGGCAGAATGGAAGAAAACATGAACATGGACAGAATATGGTTGGAAGTTTGGGGTTAGGATAAGTAGGAAACTCTTGTCTAATGGCTTTAGTTTTCTCATTGAAGGAGATGTCTGATAGTGAGGAAGGAATGGTAGAATGCAAGGTAGGAAGGATTGGAATAGGTCTGAAAGAACAACTACAAAGAATCTGAGGGAGAGATTGGGAATTATAGAGGAATGCCAAGGAGTACTGAAGCCCCCATAATTTTGAGTTAGAAAGAAAAACATACAGTTTTAGGAGTAGTGATGCACAAATGGCAGAAAGTACATAAAATTTGTACAATTCACTAACTTTAGGCTCAATTCTATCCAGTAGAATGTTGGGACTACATAGAATGCTGGGACAGAAAAGCAAACAGTATTTGTTAACAGAAAGCAAAGTTAACCAAAGCAAAGATGTGATTCAAGGCCATAGTAGTGGTAGCAGCAGTAGTAGTTGTAGTAAGAGTAGTGGCAGTAGCAGTAGTAGAAGCAATAGAAGCACTAGAAAAAGTAGTGGCAGCACTACTAGCAGCAGCAGTAGTAATAGTACCACCACTACTAGTAATAATAGTAGCAGTGGTAATGGTGGTAATAATACTAGTAGCAGCAATAGTAATAGGACTATTAGTAGTCATAGTAGTAGCAGTGGTAGTAGTAGTAATAATACTAGCAACAGTATTAATGTGTAGTGGTGCTAGTAGTAATAGCAGTAGTAGTAGCAGATACAGCAGGAGCAGTAAATGTAGTAGTTGTAGTAATAGTAGCAGCAGCAGCAGTAGTAGCAGCAATAGCAGCTCTAGCAATAGCAGCAACAGCAGCAGCAACAATAGTACCTCTATGAGTAGTAATAATAGTACCAGTGGTAGTAGCAATAGTATTGGAAGCAGTAATAGTACTATTAGTAGTAGTAATAGCAGTAGCAGCAGTACTAAAAGGAATACTACTAGTAGTAATTGTAGCAGCAACAGTGATAACAATAGGACAACTAGTAGTAGTAATAGTAGTAGCAGTAGTATTAGTAGCAGCAGCGGTAGCAATAGTAGTAAACATTTATTAAGGATTTGCTTTTTTTATTGTATATAATTTATTTTTATTATACATGATTATTGTATGCAAGTGGACAGTATTTTATTATTTTTGATCTTTTGATGAGGAAACAAAGGTTTATTGTACACGATGTTTATTGTACATAATTATTGTATACAAGTGGCCGGAATTTTATTATTTTTGATCTTTTGATGAGGAAACAAAGGCACCATGAAGTTAATTTTCCAAGGTCAAGCCACAAAGTGGCACAGTTTTGGAACAGTGAATATGAGTCATGTCCAGAGGAATGTGAGCAGGAAGAGCTCAGAAGGGCTCAGAAGCTCTGAAATATGAGGAAGAGTTTGGTAATTTAGGATATTTTGCCTAAATAAGACAGGCAGCAGCATATAACTATTACTTCAACATTGTAAGAGTTGCCATATGGAAAAGGAATTAGACTTTAATATTATGTAGCTTCGCGGAGCAGAACTAGATCTAATAAGCAGAAGCTACAAGGAGGTAGATTTTTAGCTGGGAAGAGTGAAGATTTCCACATGAGACATATGGGTGAAGTCGAAAAAGCAGTTTCACAAGTGAAGTTCCAGCGACTGAGGAATTTGACCCAAGGCGAGGGGTGTTTGGGAAATGGTTCAAACATGGGGGCAGAGAAGACAGCAGGCCTACATGAAGCCCAGCACTGTTTTAATGCTGCAAGTCTGCCTCTAGTGGCCATTTTATTAACCCACAATACACGCTCCTCAGAGTAAAACCATTTGGCAGATACAGAAAACATTTGGATCACCGTTAGGGTGATATCTGGATATAATAGATAAGAAATAATGTTGTGTCAAGTCTGCTAGATCAAGACTTTCCATTGCTTCGGAGCTCTAATAATTCAGATGAGAGAAAGGAAAAGAGAGGGAGAAGGGACTGAAGAAGGGAGGGAGAGAGGGAAGAGAGGAAGAGAGGACGGAGGGAAAAGAGGGAGCTTAGCTTGCAATGTACCCTTTTCCCCGGAGCAAGCAAAATATTCCACAAACAACTGCAAAAACTGTTTCCTACCCAAACTATCCTTTTTGAAGCCTATAAAAGATAATCCATACATCTCCCGCACTTCACGCTCTCGCACATTTACGCAAAAAGCTCAAACAAGATACTTTGAAGCTCTTCTTTGAGCAGAGGTCAGTGTTTCTGGTGCTGTGCCAGTTTTAACAAGATTTTCTTTTCTCTCTCTTAAGAGAAAGTATAAGGGAGATGCATGCTAAGAAGTACAATGGTCTCTGCCTAGACCTGATGCTAAGAGAGGGTCCACACAATATTTTATTTGACATTTTTAGCCTTGATTTGGCTGCAAGCTTTATTGAAAAGCTCTAATATTCTCTACAGGCTTTAGATGCAAATGTTGAATTTTGATTCTGTCCTGCCTTAAGGAATCTTTCCTTATAAATCTCTTTTCTTTTTTTTCTTTTAAACAAATCTCTTTTCTAATCTCTTCTTTTCTTCAGTGTGATAATGTTGTTTATCTGTTTGTTTGTTTGTTTATGTTGTTAGAACAACACAATTAGATATAGTCATAATGTTAATCCATCATGACCCATGGGCATAATAGGCAGCCACTAATACATACAGTGAATCTTACAACGATGACCATGTTTTGAAGCAGATATGACAGATCCTCAACTTATTTCAGGATCCTCTGTTCTTTATCTCCTTCTTCAACAGCTATAAACCTTTGCAATGCCTCTCAAATCTGGCCCTATATTCTTGAGCAATATACATGCATATTTTGATCTTTATGAACCACCACATGCCTATTTCCTTACCAATTTTATTAATTGAATAGAGACTCTCAATCATTTATCAGTAACATATGGCAACCCTAGTCACCAAATGATGTTTAAAAATAGCTCCACAAATTTGCTACCTAGAAATTAAATTGTTTAATTTTTTTTTCCTTCAAATCATTACAAAGCCAGTGTATCATAGAAACAGTCATGCAATTAGGCCCTGGTTATTAACAATTTAAGGAGGGAAATTGCCCATAGCAACATCACAGTTGAAATATTTACATTTGAGTCCCTGTCCTTTTTTCTGCCAATTGTTGGAAGCAAATCCATCAGAAATTTTGGCAGTGAGTAGCTGTAATATAAAACCAAGATGGAGATGCATATATTCATCATGGAGATGTGCATCTCTTTCAATTTACATTAATCTGTATGATGAATATGGAGAGATGCATTACTGATTGTGTTTCATTTTGTTTTTACAACTTTCACCTTGCTCTGGGTAGCTTGTCAGAAGACCTCAGTTGGAGGACTGTTCTGTCACTTGTCAGCATGTGATTAACAAACAATCGTCACTCATTTTCCCTCTCTGCCTCCCTCTCTCCCACCCTCTCTCTATCTTGGCCTTCATTTATTCATTTGTAAAATCAGGGGCTGGATTGGAGAATCACTAAAAATCTGTTTCTATGAGATACTATTTTTAATAAGCAATTAGAAAACAAACAAACAACATTTTAAGTGGTCTGATAATCAAGAATATACATCTAAAAGGGTATGGGAGAATAAACTATCTTTTTTAATTCCTGAGCAGTTCAGGGAGGGGGCATTATTGTGAGAATATATGAGAAAGGGGTAACTTTCTGTGTCATAGTATTTTTTTGACAAATCCGTTCGGTGGGGCTACAGTCACATGCCAGTATTTGAGAGTCAACACATTAATTCAAAATTGGTAAAAATCTGAGAAAAGAATAGGCATAGCTAATGGAAAATGCCTAAGTATCTGCCCCCTGACCATTTGTATTTATTTGTTTTGCTGTTTCTTCCTTCTTTTGTCTGCATTCTTTCCCCTCCTTTCTTCCTTTCCTTCCTTTCTTCATTCTTTCCTTCCTTTCCATTTTCTTATCTTTTCTTTTTTCGTTTATCCAACATACATTCACTGAACAAATACTTATCAAATACCTACAATGTAACTGAAACTCCTCTAGGAACTGGAGCTATACCACTGAACAAGAAAAATTTTTTTAAAAATCCTAGATTTTGTAGAACTTACATTTAGGTCGGTAAACACAAAATAATAATTAAGGATGTACTTAAATATATAGTTCAAGTAGATATACAATGCTTGAAGATGACATGAAGTAGGATAATGAAAAAAGAACTGACTAGGAGAGAGGCTATTTAAACAGAGAGAGAAGGGGTTTCTCCAAAGATGTGACTTTGAGCAGAGATGTAGATAAAGTGAGGGAGAGAAGTACATTAAGATTTCTGGGAGGAGCTGAAGTTTGGTCAACTTTGTGACAAATCTCTTTGTTTCCATTGTATTTTCTAACTGGTTTTCGTTAGAAAAGACTTAGGAAAACTTACCAAGTGTTCACTTTCAAAGTATATTTAAGTACATGTAGGGGCATCTGGGTGGCTCAATAAATTAAGCACCTGCCTTCAGATCAGGTCATGATCTCAGAGTACCGGGATCAGCCCTGCATCTGGCTCTGTGCTCACTGGGAAGCCTGCTCCTCTCTTTCCCTATGGCTGCCACTCCCATTGCTTTTGCTCTCTCTCATAAATAAATAAGTTCTTTTAAAAAAATGCATGTAGACTGGGGAATTTAACAAAAAAAAGAGTACTTCTAGGAATAAAAATATTTAGCAATATTTCTGGTTCCAAGAGACACAAGAGAAATAACCCACCCACTTGGGTTCTAGGATCTTCCCTGCTCACCCTCTCACACAACAGGTGACTCACCATTGACTAAAGGTATGGAGAAGCTCTTTCTCTGTTCTCATTTACCTCAGGGTGCCAAGGTAATTCTTTGAGATACTCAAAATATTGCTTGATATCCTTTTAACTGAATATATTGTGATTCATAGGGCAGTTGGGGAATAGGCTACCTTGTGATATCCTTCAAAACTCTAGTCTACACCCTAAGAGTGTCTGGGGCTTCTGCAGTTCCTTAGGGACAAACTTCAAAGGGCTATCATTCTTAGAGCTGTGATAGTGAGATAAGATTTGGGGACTGAACCTTGCAGAGATCAATGATCAGCTTGCTATCTCAGAAATAAGTAGTTGGTTATGAGAGGGCTCTGATAAGAGAATGTGAATGCATGCAGAATTTATTCTGAATTTGAAATTCAAGAATATTTTATTTATGATGTGAACTATAATTTAGTTTTATGATACTGGCTTTATTTTAGGTTGATAGAAGAAATAGTCACATGAAGAATGTGCCTCTTCTATACAATAGTTGCTGTGGATATCTACTATGCTTTTCAATGTTGCTTGTTGCAGCAATAAATTTTCTCTTAGTTGGAGTCAGGATGGCATAGATGGTTAAATGTAAAATAGTAGAAAATAGAATTAGGTAGAAATCCCAACTCCACCACTTAAGAATTGAATGAACTTGAGAAAGTACTTAAACTCTGCTGACCTCAAATCCTTCTGCAAAATGGGAAACATAATAACTTAAAATGAGGATTAAATGAGATGTTATCTATAATGGACCAGGCATAATGCTTGACATACAAAATAAAGCTCTTACTATCCATTACTTTTCTTCTTATGTTTTAGTTTTTTTTGAGAAGTAATTCATTCAGGTCCCTTGGGTATTGATTAGCATTTTTTTTTCCAGAAGTGGATTAGGTTTTTGAAATAATACAGATTAGTAATTATAATAACAAAATGTGGCCATGTAGAATACTGACTAAGGCCAAAGGAATTAGAGGGACCTCACAGACCTGGGTTCAGATCTAGGTTCTCTCTTTAATTAGTTTTGTGATTTGTTGGTTTCTACCCAGTGTCATTTATGTACTCCTTTTAATCTGTCTACTCAATATTGGATTACTGCAGGACTTAGTTATTTCTAAACTTTTGTCTATCTATTCTCATTAACTGGACAATAACCAATAATAAAACCTTAAATAAAACTTCCAAATTTTTACCATCCAGACTGCAGATTTATTTGTCTAACTGACTACTGGACATCTCTACTTGGCTATTTAATAGGAATTTAAACTCATCTTGTTCAAAACCAATTTCATGGTTTTCCCTGACAAATAGGCTTCTCAGAGTTTTCCTTATTTCAATTAATGGCAACTCCTATCCCTCCAGTTGCTCAGGTCAAAAACTTTATAGTCAGTCTTATCTCTGTCTTTTATACTCTTCACCCAAAGAACCCAAAATCTTGACATTTCACCTTTCGAAATGTATCTAGTATCATCCTACTTCTTAAGGTCTTCTTGCTGCTCCCACCCTGGATTATTGCGTCTCTCATCACACTGCGTACACAGCCATCACCCTGGCCTTTCTGCCTCCTCACCTGTCCCTCAGCAGTCTATTCTTACCTTCTGGAGTGATCTTTTTAAAACTAAAGTTGAATCAAGTCACTCCTCTATTCAATACCTCACATATCTTGTTTCTTTAAGAGCAAAAACTCAGATCATTACAATGACATACAAAGTCTCAAATGAGACCATCTCCTCTATTTGACCTAATCTTTTTATCTCCCTTTTGTTCACTCTACTTCAAATACCTTGGCTATTGATTCAAGATATCAGGTATGTTTTCCCCCCCTAGGGCCCTTGTACTAGCTGTTCTGTACCCCAGGATGCTTTTTCCTCAAATGACAACATGTACCACCTTTTAACCCCTTCAGGTTTTTGCTCAAATGTCAATAAAATCTCTCTGAGCTCCCTATAAAAAATTGATCTCTGCTTCCATTATCCTGTACTTCGATTTTCTCTATTTTTTTCTTAAGCATTTCTTACTATCTAATGTATTATTATTTATTTTTTATTGCCTCTTGCCCATTAAAATGTAAGCTCAATGGGGTCAGGGATTTTTATATATTTTATTCACTATTATTTCAAAGGCTTGGTACTACCAATATTTGTTGAATGGATTCATGAGTCCCTATTAGGTTTTGTTAAAATTTAGTATGCTAAATTTTCAGTATAGTCCTTTGTACATTGTAAATACTGAATAAATCATGGCTATAATTATTATTTAAGAACAAAGTGAATCAGTACATTTTTTTTTTTTTTGACACTGAGTAATGGGGCCAGTCCTAATACACCATTCATATCAGGAATTTCAAATTCCCCCAATTTAAGACTCTAATGCCATTTTTATTTTTAATTGTGTTAAAACATTTCATTGGTCAAAAATAACTTTGTAAAACCAGAAAAAGTAAGCCTTCAGGAATAAATACATTTTTTTTTTTAATTAAAAAAAACACTTTGTCTTCAGGGTTTAGATAAATGCACCGAAAGAAAAACTGTGTACACGTTGGCCACCATTGCTAGAGAGCTAACTTCTATTAGCCTAAAGGTTGTTAATGCAGTCTTTATGGCCGAAGAGATTAACACGAAATTGCTGAGAGTCTGCCAATAGGGTGAATGTTCCAGAAAGATGGCAAGAGAAGCAAGGTAAGATATTTAAGTAATCAATATTTCTTATTATATCTTAGTGAAAATGTTAAATAGTTTGATCAACATTTGGCAGATTTACAATTCAGTCCAGAAATTAGTTTTTTAAAAATCATACAGCTTCAAAAAGTCTAGTTCAAAAAGTGTTGCATTGCCCAACAACCATACACATCATGAAATGAATGAGAATCTAACCACAAGTGACCCTTACATTTGCAGAGGGAAAACCTATGAACTTCAGCAAACTGGGAATATATGTTAAAAATTTATTCATTATTTAACTAAAATTCAAATTTAACAGGGTGTGCTGTATTTTATCTGACAATCCTATTCATGGGAAAAATATATTCTCCAGAAATTCTGTTAAACTATTGCTTTTTTAATTTGTTTCATAAGAACAACAGTAGTATTATTATTCATAACAATACTAATTAGTCAATTAATTAAAATACATTTCTTACATTAACAAAACAAAATTTTCTGACTGGTCTTTCTGAACTCATGACCACCAACTTCAAAAGAACTGTCTGTAATCCTACAACCTCTGCCTGGAATTTTTCCACTCTCCTCGACGACCATGTCCTAACTTGATTCTCTCCTTAATTATGCAACAACTCTACTACTGTCTTTTCTCTGCAGCTAATCTTGCCTCTCTTTTCATAGAAAAAGAGAAGTGATTGGAAAAGAGCTTCCATAAACTCTCTTCACATATATTTACTACTTTATATCTATAGCCTTGGACTGTCTTCTTTATGTCTCTGTCCAGTATAAGTCATCCTCCTTTTATGCACTAGATCCCATTTTGTCTCTAAGGGGCATTTCTCCCAAAACTGTTGTCTGTTCCTCCTCTCAAATCAACTTTCTCTTCTCTAATGAATTACTTCCATCATCCATCAATCATATAATATTTTCAACCAAGAAGGAAGAAAAGAAGGAAGAAAGGAAGAAAATAAAGGACGGAGGGAAGGGAAAGAGTCAGAGAGAAAAGGGAGGATATCAAGGGGAGAGGGGGAGGGGAGGAAGGAAAGAGAAAAACATTTCCTTTGACCTCGGATCTTCCTTTCTTTATGATCTCATTTCTTTGCTTCCTCCTTTACAGAAATGCTGCTTAAATGATTCACTGGTACTTACTGCCCCCAGTTTATTCCATTTCTCTCTTGCTTTGAATCCACTCCAGTCAGGATTTTAAGCCCTCTCCCCTACTGAAACTGTTCCTGTCTATTTCACCAATAACTTCACCTATCTGAATCCAGTGGCAAACTCTCAGTACTCCTCTTATTCTCTGTATCCGTTTCCTAGGGCTGTCATGACAAACTACCATAAACTACATGGCCTAAAACAACACAAATGTATTATCTCATAGCTCTGAATGCTATAAATCTCAATTGAGATGTTGGCAGGGCCATAGTCCCTCTGAAACCTGCAGGGAAATCTTTTCTTGTCTCTTGCCAGCTTCTGGTTCTTTCTTAGCAATATATGTCATTCCCTGGTTTGCAGATACAAAACTCCAATCTCTGTCTTCATCATTACATAGTGTTTTTTCTGTATGTCTCTGTCTTCACATGGTTATCTTATTATAATGACCCCAGTCATGTTGAATTAGGGACCCACCATACTCCACTATTGTTTCATCTTAATTAATTTCATCTATAAAGACCCTATTTCTGAATAAGGTCACATTATGAAATATGGGGAGTTAGGACTTCAAAATATCCTTCTGGGGGAACGCATGATGTCTCCATTTGAATGCTGGATAGCCATCTCAAGCTTAGCATATCCAAATTCAAACACCTGATAAAGTCCCCTACATGTTCTGTATCCACAGCCTTCCAGATCTTAACAATGGCTATGTAACCCTTCTAATTGTTCAGATACAAAAATCTGTGGAGTAATCATTTCTTCTTTTCTCTCTTCACCCCACATCAGATCTATCAGAAAATCTTGTCAGCTCATTACTTCTCATCTGTTCCACTGCTACCACTCTGGTCCCAGACCACAGTATATCTTCCCTACATCATTACATTAGCCTCTGACAGATTTCCATATAACCAGTACTACCTTACTATAACCTATTGTCCACACAGATACCAGAATCATCCTATGAAGAAGCTGGATTATGTTATTTCCCAGTTTAAACTCCCTCCCTTTCTTTCAGAGTAATTGACAAAGTCCTTACAATGACTTAATAGTACACTCCCCAGGGGTGCCTGGGTGGCTCAGTGGGTTAAAGCCTCTGCCTTTGGCTCAGGTCATGATCTCAGGGTCCTGGGATCAAGCCCTGCATCGGGCTCTCTGCTGGGCAGGGAGCCTGCTTCTCTTCCTCTCTTTCTGCCTGCCTCTCTGCCTACTTGTGATCTCTGTCTGTCACATAAATAAATAAAATCTTTAAAAAAAAAAAAAAAGTACGCTCCCCACCTCCTTATCCACCATCCTCCCATGGCCATCCCAAACCAACATGCTATTTTTTGTAAATGCTTCAGAATTTAATCTTCCCATTTTAGGGGAATTTTCTTCTCTAAATTTGCCCCCACATACCTTCATGGCTCTCTCTCTCTCTCACTCTCTCTCTCTTTTTCTCTAAGCCCTTGCAAAAATATCCCTTAGTAGTGAGACAGTCTCTGCTAACTTTCTTTTTTTTTTTTTAATGGAATTAATCCCATCCAGTACCCCTATCACTCCTCTTCTGCTTTATTTTTTCACAGTAGCCCTAGTACCGTCTGAGACACTACAAATTAATAAACCCATCTCTCTGGTTTTCTGTCTCTCTGGTTACTGCTTTTCTCTCTACTAAAAACTAAGTTCTAAGAAGACAGGGAGTTTTGTCTGGTTTTGTTTGTTGTTTCCACAGCTAGAGCTGAAAGAAGGAATCATGAATCTAGAGAAAACTGTCAAAAATTCAATCTGTATAGCAAGTTCAATGTCTGATGATCGGTGAATTCTTTTTTTTTTTTCTTTTTTCCAGATTTTATTTACTTGGGGGCACCTGGGTGGCTCAGTCATTAAGCATCTGCCTTCAGCCCAGGTCATGATCCCAGGGTCCTGGGATTGAGCCCCATGTTTGGCTCCCTGCTTAGCAGGAGGCCTGTTTCTCCCTCTCCCTCTGACAATGTCTCTTGTCTCTCTCTGTCAAATAAATAAATAACATCTTTTAAAAAAATAATTTTTTTTAAAAGATGTTATTTATTTATCAGAGACAGACACAGTGAGAAAGGGAACACAAGCAGGGCAAGTGGGAGAGGGAGAAGCAGGCTCCCCATAGAGCAGGAATCCTGATGCCAGGCTCGATCCTAGGCCCCTGGGATCATGACTTGACCGGAAGACAGATGCTTAATGACTGAGCCACCCAGGAACCCCAGTGAATTCTTCAAGTAGGCAAAAAAAATAATACATGATAATCTAGAAACCAGAAAGCTATCTATACTTATGTAGTCTTATATAAAAATAAGAATCATTATATAATATAAATTAAATGTAGCTTTCTTTTTAAAATTATCATTAGTCTCGAAGGAATTTAGTCTAGTAAGGGACTTTGTCCCTTATTACTTATAGATTCTTCTGTCACCTTAAGAAGTGACATTTTTTGCTGGTCAATCTTTTGTTCCCCTTAATAGAAGATTAGAACTTGTGTAGTCACTTCAAAATACAAATTCAGCCTATACCTCTTCTGCCAAATGTCTCTGGTACTAATTTTATATTTTATATTAATTTTTTATCATATACAAAAGGTTAATCTTTTATACAAAAGGTTAATCTTTATTCTCTGTCCTGTTGAATACTTATCAGAAGTTTAATCTCTCCCAGACACTTTTCTATGAATATTTATAGGGTTGACATTGAATAATAAAATGAAATCCCATGATATTCTTGCCCTGTTATATCTCAGATAGTTTAAAAAAAAAAAAGTGTCAATCAGCTTTATAGCACTAACCAAGTCACACATTTGAACATAGTTCAAGGGCCCTAAATTTACCAACCAAAAAGGAATAATTTTAGGGAATGTTTGGAGATTGATAGGTAACTAGTGAAGTTCTTCATGGATATTGCATCATCTCTGTGCAGAGAGGAGCAGCTTTTGACCTCGGATCTAGCTGTGAAGTCAGGTGAGACTAGGCTGATAGTTGGGAGCCTTCGAGGGTCCTTTGGGAAACCACAGGTGCAGGCTGGTCATCTTTGATGCCATGACTACAACAGGTATAGAATCTGGGAGCATGACTCTTAACTGAGTAGAATCATCTAGGCATGTTCTGTCTCTCTTGACTCCTCCTGGCAGGGGGCAGAGCATAGCAATCAATGAAGACACTACTGCTATTAGTAAAAAAAAAAAAAAAAAAAAAAATCCTATGGAAAAAATATCGTTCATGCTTTCCCTTGGTAAATACTTATTTGAATGGTCCTTTTCAGGGCTCTTGAACAATATTATTCTATTTTGTGCTCACAATACCTAAGTAGATTAAAGAGAGAGAGAGGGAGATCCAGGGCCTCCTTCAAACTAGGTTAGAGGACAGACACCTCTATTTTGTAAGGACTCTCCCAGTGATTCTAGCACACAATGAGGACTAAGAATTATGTGAGAAAGACTGACTGGGCCACTGCTGTAACCAATTTACAGACAAGGAAAGAGAAGTTAAGTAACCTTTCCAAGGTCACACTACCAACATAAGATCTTTTCTTTCCATTATTTCATGGTGCCCTCTGCAAAACCCCAATCACCCCCATTACACATAACTTTTCTATCTTTTTAGCTAATGAAATATATTTGAAATCACAGGAAACAAACAAAGCTGGACTAAAGTGGAGTAGAAATGTTTCATAGAAAATAATTATTACATTATAGTCTACTCAACCTTCCCAAACTGATCATTATTGGAAAGCTGCCCATTAACTTCAGAATGTGAAACTGAGGCAAGTAAACACCAGTACTACTGTTGCTACTACTACAACTACAACTAGGACTATTGCTACTGGTGTTACTGCTGCTACCGCCACTAATGATAACAGCAACAAATACAATACCTTCAGTATTTCACACATTGAAATCCTGTTTATGTTATTTTTTTAACTTTATTTATTTATTCTGACAGAGAGATCACAAGTAGGCAGAGAGGCAGGCAGAGAGAGAAGGGGAAACAGGCTCCCCGCTGAGCAGAGAGCCCAATGTGGGGCCCAATACCAGGACCCTGAGCCCATGATCTAAGCCGAAGTCAGAGGCTTTAACCCACTGAGCCACGCAGGTGCCCCAAACCCTGTTTATGTTATAATTTTAATGACAATTCCTACAAATCCAAAAGTTGCACAACTTTATCCTAGTCTCTTTTAATATACTTTTTTATTTCAGACACTTTGTACACAGACTTAGATTTCTACTGAGTAAACATCTGGAACCTTTACTCAATAATGATTTGGAAAAGTCAACTGCCAGATTCTTATAAACTCTGTCTAACTTCCCTGACCCAACTATTTTAATGCCAGATAGGCCAGTAATACCATCTTTGTCCAGAGCAACCTTAAAGCCTGATAATCTAGAAGTATAAAAGATGCCTTACCACAAAGAGATGGTAATAAGAGACTCTGACCAATAACATTTTTAAACAACATAACTTCTACCCTTTATCATAAAACATCTTTTCATTGGTTAATAAAGTTTCTCTCGTTTCTACTATACCTGAGATCACACACTCTAAAAATGGTATTTTGGGGGGCGCCTGGGTGGCTCAGTGGGTTAAAGCCTCTGCCTTTGGCTCAGGTCATGATCCCAGGGTCCCAGGATCGAGCCCCGCATTGGGCTCTCTGCTCAGTGGGGAGCCTGCTTCCACCTCTCTCTCTCTGCCTGCCTCTCAGCCTACATGTGATCTCTGTCTGTCAAATAAATAAGTAAAATCTTTTAAAAAATGGTATTTTTGTCACACATGATAATTCAACATTCTAGTGCAATAGTTTATGATTTATAAGTATTTTGTGAGCTGCTTAAACTGATGGAGAAGATTGGATAATAAGAAAGGCATCTTCCTGCCATCATTTACTAAGTTGTAGAATCTTAGTTTTCTAGAACTAGCAAAGGTAGATGTAATCTAATCTAAATCCAACATATTCTAGGTAGGGATGTTGGTGATCTCTTAGGTCCAGACAGTGAATTTTGGACAAAAGCAGAGCAAAAATCAAGTCTGTATGTCCTAATTTCTATGTCTGAAAAACCAAAATATCTACTTTGGACTATTATATTCTCTAAGCTTATCCATATCTATCTTTTCCTTCAAGGTTCAGTTTATCTCCTACTGCCCCATATCATAGAATCAGGAATAAAAAGGATGCTAAGGTCATCCTGCTCATATAGGTTCTGAATTTTCTCTATCATGTTCCCCATCCCAGAGTCATGTACATATAGTACATCTAGTAACAAAGAAGATGGTTCCTAATGAAACAATCTTTTCCACCTTTGAAGAGTCTGAACTTATAATAGTTAGCCAAAATATGTTTGCTAAAGCAAATGTTCAATGATTAGTTTTTGTCATAGAATATTCCTCCACATATCTGAAGATAGGCATAAGGATCTCTTCTGTTTCTCCAGAATAATAATTCCCCACCCTTTAAAAATTCTTTTTTTATAAAGATTTATTTAATTTATTTGACACAGAGAGAGAATGAGAGAGGGAACACAAGCTGGGGGAGTGCGAGAGGGAGAAGC
This sequence comes from Mustela nivalis, assembly GCF_964662115.1. Taxonomy (NCBI): domain Eukaryota; kingdom Metazoa; phylum Chordata; class Mammalia; order Carnivora; family Mustelidae; genus Mustela; species Mustela nivalis. The sequence continues at coordinate 128,832,239 of NC_139021.1, forward strand.
AGTCTTCCCGCTGAGCCTGGAGCCCAATGCCAGGGTCAATCCCAGGGTCCTGGGATCATGACCTGAGCTGAAGGCAAACACTTAATGACTGAGCCACTCAGGAGTCCCTAAAAATTCTCTATGCCATGCCATCCTAACTGCTCTCCTTTGAATTCCATCTAGTTTTGAATTATGTCTTAAAATGTGGCATTCAGAAGTGAACATATTATTTTAAACCCTTCTAAAAACAGTAGAATTTTCCTTCCCTCATTCTAGAGCATTCTTTATTAATAAAGCCTGTGAATTCTCAATGAGGGTTAATACTGCCCACAAGAGGGTAAAAATCAATTCTCGGGAAAAATATCTTATCCTTTTACGTAAATAGCACAAACATAAATAAAGCACATAAAGAGATATGCAGTGTATCTGTGTCATTAAAATTTCATAGGATAATTATCAGGAGAAAAACAATTCTTTAAAAACTCCTTGGAGGGATAATAATGAAAGAAGGTTGAGAAATGGTGACATAGTCTAAGATCACATTACCTGTTTCATAACACCATCATACTAATAACTCCTCTTGATGTTTTAGCCAAATAAAATCCTTATAACTGTTTCACTTGCTAAAAGGTATCTCATTTACTTGTGGCTTCCAGGTTGGTTGGTTGGTTGGTTGCCTCTCTGGCTGACTGGTTTGTTTTGGTTTTCAGGGAGTGGCAGATTTTATTGTGTTTTGCTACTACAAAACCTCAAGCTTAATCTTGTCCTGATAAAACTGTCCTTGTTTTGTCTGTTTCTGCCTATCCAGATATTTTGGGACCTAATTTAGCCTTCTAATACATTCATTATTCTTCCAAGCTCTGATTATCTGTAAATCTTATCTCCTATCACCCAGATTACTCACACCAGTAATTTGAAGAAACAATGTTGAAGAGAGCAGGGCTGAGAATATTGTCCTACACATACCTTCTCCATTTTGTGTTAATGTATTAATCACTATGCTTTGACTAACACTTATTCATCATTTATTAATGTGACTAGCTGTACATTTCCATGCATAAAATCTATAGTTTTCTCTTTCGTTCATTTGTACACTATCAGAAACCTTGTCAAATGTATCATAGAAATCCAGATATCCTGGCTCTATAAAATTTTCTTAAAGTTTAGCAACCCAAGCAAAAAATAAAATAGAAAGTAAAATTGAGTGTTTTGTATTTCTTTAATAAACCTGTGCTGTCTCATTATGATTATTTTTTCATTTTCTCTGTACTTTTTAAAAACCCTCTTTTAAATAATCTATAAAGCCACCTCTGTGTTAAAAGGCTTAAATATTCTATTGTGTTTTTTTCTTATAATAGCTTTTGTCAGTTATAGTCAAGTTGACTCTTGCTCTGTTTCTTTATTTCCATGGAAATGTGTCTTATAGTTCCAAAAAGATAAAAAATGCTTAGCTGAACCTTATACTCCCCATAGTTGCTCAACAAAATATCATAGAAGATAATAAAAAATATACTGTTTGACTGATTAATTAATATCGGTTTCTACTCATTATCAAGTCAGATCAATGAAAGAATCATAAATCATACTCATAGTTTAGACCAGGTTGACAGATGGTGTTAAAGGCTTGTGCTAATAAAAGTATACAAAACAGATGAACATAGAGGGAAAAGAGAGAGAGGCAAACCATAAAAGAGACTCATATCTATAAAGGACAAACTGAGAGTTATTGGAGGAGAGGTGGGCAGGGATGGGCTAAATTGTTGATGGTTATTAAGGAGGGCACTTGTGATGAGCTCTGGGTGTTATATGTAAGTGACAAATCATTAAATCTACAACTGAAACTAATACTACACTGTGTGTTAACTAACTGGAATTTAAATAAAAAATTGAAACTACAAAAAAATTAAGAAGTATTTAAAGAGTTTCCTCTTATATTCAGCTCTCAGTTTACTAATTTCTCACTAAGAAAGTTCTCATTGTGAAATAGAAAAATTAATGACTGACAATGGAAAAGGTAAAAGGAACTATATAGGTTATATATGCAAAAAACATAAAATGTATCTTTAGGATGGAGAGCCTCCTTACATTTTCACAAATGAAAATCACTTAAAAATAGACATATCAGGATGGGCTCCTAAATTTTGTTCCTAACTAAAATTGAACATATATGTATAATTTATTTAAATTATCATGTAGCTCTGTGGGTGAGTTTCTCAAATTAGACATTCTGACTACATTAAAAACACAATGACTGCTTGGTTGAAAACTGACTTACTGAATTATCTAAATGAGCCATTTGCTTGCCATTTGATGGTGATGCATTTTTATGTCTTAGACAGTATCTATATTCTCCACATATATATTCTGATATTCTAAATCTGCAGTGTGATTCAATTATTTTAAAGAAGATATTAATTGATCAGGGTGGAGGTCTCTAAAGATATTGATACAGGAAATTCCTGAACTCCTCTCCTTCTATGGACATACTGAATAAATAGCTACACACAAAGCAGTTCTCTGTGGAAGGAATCTAGGAACTAGCTGAGTGACACCTACACATTGGGTGAACAAGAAAATACTCACACCAAAACAGGTAGGAAAGGCTGAGACACAGTCTCACCCTACACCCCACCTAAGCACAGCACCGTACAATTAGGAGGAAATCCTAAACTCCCAGTTTCTTCCTCAGGAATGAAGTGTTTGTACCCCATATCTAGTGTCTCTATTTTTAGGACTCCCATTTAAGGGATAGGCTCCTAACCACCTCGGTTTGAAAGCCAGCAGTGTTTTCATCCACAAGACCCATAAGACTCCAACAGATTTTTTAAAAAGCAGTTGTTTGGGCATGAGTAATCCCTTTGGCTCTCATCTCAGGGCCCAACACAGAGGGAACAGGCAAAAAAAATGCTCACCTCTCAGTCTTCCCCTGAAAGGAGTCTATTTGTATACCACAAAAGTTGCTGCCTGAGGGTCAGGATTCTAAATTAATATGTGTCTGGGGATTGACTGTGCTCCTTTCTGCAGATCAAGGAGACCCGTGGACACCTCCTCTTCCCTGTCCCTTTTGCCTGCCTCCAGTCACCAGCATCTTCCTAGAAAGAGTTTGTACACATGTCTGTACCCCAAATTTGTGGACAGGTCCTTATACCACCTGGCTCTGATAACCAATGCAGCTTACATTCAGGAGTTCCACAGGACTATAGAAAGCAAACAATAAGTTTTTAATGGACTTCGAAGCACCCTTTCCACCTCCACCTAAGTCATGGCTTTATACCCAGGACCAAGGGTCCAGTGCAAAGGGAGTAAACAATAATGCCTCCCAGTTTCTCCCAGGAAAGGATTTAACAACATATATTTCTTACTGTTTCTTGAAGTTTGAGCTTCTAACTGGCCTCCATGTAAGTGCTGACTGCAATATTTCCCTTAGGGGGACCTGACACTAGGTCATAACTAGTAGGATCTACTAAGAACAAGGAAGACAGCTTAGAAAATCATAAACAAGTTAGAGAAAACCAGGAGAATGAGTCAGGCTGGTTGACAAAGTTTATTTTCTACAGAAGACCACTCTGTCAAGATGTACAGAAACCAACACAAGAGAGTCAAGGAAAATAGATAAACAAAAATCATCCCATCAAAACATCCCAAACAAAAGAAAATTATAAAATTCCAGAAATTTGGAATAGAAACCCAATAGAAAGTTCAAAATAAGGGTCATAACAAAGATCACTGAAGTCAGTAGAACATTACATGAACAAAATGAGAATTTCAACAAAGAGACAGAAAATATAAGAAAATACCAAATAGAAAGCACAGAGCTAAAGAAGACAGTAATAAAAATGAGTAGTTCCTTAAGGGGGTTCAACAGTGGACTAGACAAAATGGAAAAGAATATCAGAGAACTTGAAGACAGGAAAGTAGAATTCATCCAACCAAAGAAACACAAAAGAAAAGAGTATCTTAAAAAGTAAAGACAGCATAAGAGACCTGTGGGAAACCATAAAACATTCAATGTATGCATTATAAGAGTTTCAGAAAGAGAAGAGAGATAAAGGGGACAGTTTATTCAAAGAAATAATGGTGGCAAACCTCCCTAACATTGGGAAAGAAACAGACATCCAGACCCAGGAAACACAGACGGTTTTAGAAAAGATGGCCCACACTGAGACACATTATAATTAAGTTGCCTACATTAAGAAAAAGTACAAATCTCAAACAACCTAACTGTATATATCAAGAAATTAGAAAAAGAATATTAGGATTAGAAAAGCAAAAGAATTAGAATTAGAATAAAAAGGAGGAAGGGAATAACAAAGATCAGAGTGGAAACAGATGAAATAGAGGAAAAATAAAAGGAAAAAATAAAAATTTATTAACTAAGAGCTGTATTTATGAAAAGATTAAAAATAAAATAGAGAAACCCTTTGCTAGACTTAGCAAGTAAAAAGAGACTGGACCCAAATAAATAAAATTAGAAGTGGAAGAGGAGATATTATACTGATATCACAAAAATATGAGGATCTAAGGAGATTCCTATGAACAACTATATGCCAACAAATTAGGTAACCTAGAAGAAATGGATAAATTATCAGAAATATACAACCTAACAAGATTGAATCATGAAGAACAGAAAATCTGAACATACCAATAAAGAGTAGGGAGCTATAATTAGTAAAGTTCCCAACAAAGAAAATTCCAGGACCAATGATTCATTGGTGAATTCTACCATACATTTCATGAAAAACTAATACCAATCCTTCTCCAACTTAAATGACGATTCTCAAAGTGCTAGCCAGGCTCAAAAAAGGCATGGAAGATATTAGAGAAACCCTGTTTCAATAAATAAAAGCCCTTTTGGAGAAATAAAAGAACTAAAATCTAACCAAGTTGAAATTTAAAAAAGCTATTAATGAGGTGCAATAAAAAATGGAGGCTCTCACTGCTAGGATAAATGAGGCAGAAGAGAGAATTAGTGATATAGAAGACCAAATGACAGAGAATAAAGAAGCTGAACAAAAGTGAGACAAACAACTACTGGACCATGAGGGGAGAATTCGAGAGATAAGCGATACCATAAGACGAAACAACATTAGAATAATTGGGATTCCAGAAGAAGAAGAAAGAGAGAGGGGAGCAGAGGCATATGGGAGATAATTATTGTAGAGAATTTCCCTAATATGGCAACGGGAACAAGCATCAAAATCCAGGAGGCACAGAGAACCCCCCTCAAAATCAATAAGAACAGGTCCACACCCCATCATCTAATAGTAAAATTTACAAGTCTTAGCAACAAAAAAAATCCTGAAAACAGCCCTGGACAATAAGTCTGTAATATACAATGGTAAAAATATTAGATTGACAGCAGACTTATCCACAGATAACTGGGCAGGCCAGAAAGAAATGGCATGATATATCCAGAGCACTAAACAAGAAAAACTTGCAGCCAAGAATACTATATCCAGCTAGGCTATCATTGAAAATAGAAGGAGAGATAAAAAGCTTCCAGGACAAACAAAAACTAAAAGAATTTGTAAACACCAAACTAGCTCTACAGGAAATATTAAAAGGGGTCCTCTAAGCAAAGAGAGAGCCTAAAAGTAGTAGACCAGAAAGGAACAGAGACAATATACAGTAACAGTCACCTTACAGGCAATACAATGGCACTAAATTCATATCTTACCCTGAATGTAAATGGGCTAAATGCCCCAATCAAAAGACAAGAGTATCAGAATGAATAATAATAATAATAAAAACCATCAGTATACTGTCTACAAGAAACTCATTTTAGACCCAAAACACTTCCAGATTTAAAGTGAGGGGGTGGAAAACAATTTACCATGCTAATGGACATCAAAAGAAAGCTGGGGTGGCAATCCTTATATCAGATTAATTAGATTTTAAGCTAAAGACGATAATAAGAGATGAGGAAGGACACTATATCATACTCAAAGGGTCTGTTCAACAAGCATATCTAAGAATTTTAAATATCTATGCCCCTAGCATGGGAGCAGCCAACTATATAAACCAATTAATAACAATATCAAAGAAACACATAGACAATAATACAATAATAGTCAGGGACTTTAACAGCCCCCTCACTGAAATGGACAGATCATCCAAGCAAAAGACCAACCAGGAAATAAAGGCCTTAAATGACACACTGGACCAGATGGACATCACAGATATATTCAGAACAGTCCATCCTAAAGCAACAGAATACACATTATTCTCTAGTGCACGTGGAACATTCTCTAAAATAGATCATATCCTGGGTCATAAATCAGGCCTCAACTGATATCAAAAGTTTGGGATCATTCTCTGCATATTTTCAGACCACAATGCTCTGAAGCTATAACTCAATCACAGGGGGAAATTTGGAAAGAATCCAAAACATGGAAACTAAAGAGCATCCTTCTAAAGAATGAATGGGTCAACCAGGAAATTAAGGAAGAATTGAAAAAAGTCATGGAAACAAATGATAATGAAAACACAACTGTTCAAAATCTGTGGGACACAGCAAAGGCAGTTCTGAGAGTAAAATATATAGCAGTACAAGTCTTTCTTAAGAGACAAGAAAGGATGGGACACCTAGGTGCCACAGTGAGGTAAAGCCTCTGCCTTCAGCTCAGGTCATGATCCCAGGGTCCTGGGATCAAGCCCCACATTGGGTTCTGTGCTCAGCAGGGAGTCAGACTCCCTGCCTCTCTCTCTGCCTGCCTCTCTGCCTTCTTGTGATCTCTGTCAAATAAGTAAATAAAATCTTAAAAAAAAAAAAGTAAAGAAAGAAGAAAGGTCTGAAATACACAACCTAACCCTACACATAAAGGTGCTTAAGAACAACAAAGAAAACCTAAACCCAGCAGGAGAGAGAAATCATAAAGGTCAGAGCAGAAATCAATGAAATAGAATAAAACACACACACACAATAAAACAAATCAACAAAACTAGGAGCTGATTCTTTGAAAGAATTAATAAGATTGATAAACCCCTGGCCAGACTTATCAAAAAGAAAAGAGAAAGGTCCCAAATAAATAAAATCATGAATGAAAGAGGAGAGATCACAACTAGTCCAAAGAAATACAATTATAAGAACATATTATAAGCAACTATATGCCAGCAAATTTGAAAATCTGGAAGAAATGGATGCATTCCTAAAGAAATATAAACTACCACAACTGAACCAGGAAGAAATAGAAAACCTTAACAGACCCATAACCAGTAAGGAGATTGAAGCAGTCATCAAAAATCTTCCAAAAAACGGGAGCCCCGGGCTTCCCAGGGGAATTCTACCAAACATTTAAAGAAAAACTAATTCCTATTCTCTTGGAAACTGTTCCAGAAAATAGAAATGGAAGGAAAACTTCCAACTCATTATACGAGGCCAGCATTACCTTGATGCCAAAACCAGAAAAAGATCCCATCAAAAAAGGGAATTACAGACCAATATCCTTGATGAACACAGATGTGAAAATTCTCACCAAAATACTGGCCAATAGGATCCAACAGTATATTAAAAGGATTATTCACCACGACCAAGTGGGATTTATTCCAGGGCTGCAAGGTTAGTTCAACATCTGCAAATCAATCAATGTGATACAATACATTAATAAAAGAAAGAACAGGAATCATAGGATACTCCCAATAGATGCTGAAAAAGCATTTGACAAAGTACAGCATCCTTTCCTGATCAAACCTCTGCAAAATGTAGGGATAGGGAGTACATACCTCAATATCATCAAAGCCATCTATGAAAAACCCACCACAAATATCTTTCTCAATGGAGAAAAACTGAGAGCTTTTCCACAAAGGTCAGGAACATGGCAGAGATGTCCATTATCACCACCGCTATTCAACATAGTACTAGAAGTCCTAGCCTAAGCAATCAGACAACAAAAAGAAATTAAAGACAACAAATTGGCAAACTGGGTGCCAATTTGCATCCAAATTGGCAAAGAAGAAGTCAAACTACTACTCTTTGCAGATTATATGATACTTTATGTGGCAAACCCAGAAGACTCCACTCCAAATCTGCTAGAACCTGTAGAGGAATTCAGTAAAGTATCAAATATAAAATCAATGCACAGAAGTCAGCTGTATTTCTATACACCAGCAACAAGACAGAATAAAGAGAAATTAAGGAGTCAATCCCATTTAACTTTGCACCCAAACCCATAAGATATTTAGGAATAAACCTAACCAAATAGGCAAAAAATCTGTACTCAGAAAACTATAAAGCAAGAAATTGAGGAAGACACAAAGAAATGGAAAAATGTTCAATGCTCCTGGATTGGAAGAAAAAATATTGTGAAAATGTCTATGCTATCTAAAGCAATCTACACATTTAAGGTAATCCCTATCAAAATACCATCAACTTCTTCTCAAAGAAATGAACAAATAATCCTCAAATTTATATGGAATCAGAAAAGACCTCGAATAGCCAGAGGAATGTTGAAAAAGAAAGCCAAAGTTGGTGGCATCACAATTCTGGACTTCAAGCTCTATTACAAAGCTGTCATCATCAAGACAGCATGGTACTGGCACAAAAACAGACACATAGATCAATGGAACAGAATAGGGAGCCCAGAAATAGACCCTCAACTCTATGGTCAACTAATATTTGACAAAGCAGGAAAGAATGTCCAATGTAAAAAAGACAGTCTCTTCAACAAATGGTGTTGGAAAAACTGGACGGCCTCATGCAGAAAAATGAAACTGGACCATTTCCTTACACCACACACGAAAAAAGACTCAAAATGGATGAAGGACCTCAATGTGAGAAAGGAATCCATCAAAATCCTTGAGGAGAACACAGGCAGCAACCTCTTCAACCTCAGCCACAGCAACTTCTTCCCAGGAACATCACATCACCCAAGGCAAGAAAGCAAGGACAAAAATGAACTATTGGGACTTCATCAAGATCAAAAGCTTTTGCACAGCAAAGGAAACAGTTAACAAAACTAAAAGACAACTGACAGAATGGGAAAATATATTTGCAAATGGTATATCAGATAAAGGGCTAGTATCTAAAATCTATAAAGAACTTACCAAACTCAACACCCAAAGAACACATAATCCAATCAAGAAATGCGCAGAAGACATAAACAGACATTTCTGCAAAGAAGACATCAAGATGGCCAACAGACACATGAAAAGTGCTCAACATCATTTGACATCAGGGAAATACAAATCAAAACTACAATGAGATACCACCTCACACCAGTCAGAATGGCTAAAATTAACAAGTCAGGAAATGACAGATGCTGTATAGGATGCGGAGAAAGGGGAACCCTCCTACACTGTTGGTGGGAATGCAAACTGGCACAGCCACTCTGGAAAACAGCATGGAGGGTCCTCATAATGTTGAAAATAGAGCTACCCTATGACCCAATAATCACACTACTGGGTATTTACCCTAAAGATACAAATGCAGTGATCTGAAGGGCACATACACCCGAATGTTTATAGCAGCAATGTCCACAATAGCCAAACTATGGAAAGAACCTAGATGTCCAACAACAGATGAATGGATAAAGAAGAAGTGGTATATATATGCAATGGAATACTATGCAGCCACCAAAAGAAATGAAATCTTGCCATTTGCAACAACATGGATGGAACTAGAGGGTATTATGCTTAATAAAATAAGTCAACCAGAGAAAGACAGTATCATATAATCTCCCTGATATGAGGAAGTTGAGAAGAAACACAGGGGGTTCAGGGGGTAGGAAAAAAATAAATGAAAGAAGATGGGATTGGGAGGGAGACAAACCATAAGAGACTCTTAATCTCACAAACAAACTGAGGGTTGCTGGGGTGAGGGGGGTAGGGAGAGAGTGGTTGGCTTATGGACATTGGGGAGGGTATGTGCTATGGTGAGTGCTGTGAAGTGTGTAAACCTGGTTATTTACAGACCTGTACTCCTGGGGCTAATAATACATTATATGTTAATTTAAATAAATAAATAAATAAATAATTTTTTAAAAAAAATCAAAGCTGACAACTCCTCCCAAAAAAGAAAAAAGATAATAAATACGTAAGTTAAATTAAATATATAACAATTTAGACAACTTAAAATTTTAAAAAAAAGAAACAAAAAATGCCCTAACATTATTAAAAGTTGACAGAGGTTCTAAATAGATTTTTTTTTTTCAAAGAAGATTTAGAGATGGTGAACAGGTGCATAAAAAGATGCTCACCATCACTAATTGTCAGGAAAACACAAATCATAAATACCTCACCTATGTCGGATTGTCTATTATCAAAAAGGCAAAAATAAAATAACAGAGTTAGAGAGCATGTTAAAAAAGATAACCCTCAGATACTATGAGTGGGAAAGTAAATTGGTGCAGCCACTATGGAAAATAGTAGAGAGGGTCCTTAAAAATTAAAAAATAGAACTAATATATGATCCAGTAATTTCATTTCTAGGTATATATCCAGAGAAAATGAAAACACCAATCTGAAGAGATATATGCACCAATGTGTTCACTGCAACATTATTCATAATAGCCGAGATAGTGAAGCAACCTAAGTGTCCATCAATAGATGAATAAATAAATAAGATGTGGTAGATATATATAATGGGATAGTACTCAGCTGTTTAAAAAAATGAATAAAATCTTCCCATTTGTGAAAACATAGATGAACCTAGAGGGTATTATACTTCGACAATGAAATAAAACAGAGAAAGACAAATACCAGATAACTTAGCACACATATAGAATCTAAAAAACAAAACAATGGAATAAGCAACAAAACAGAAATAGACTCATAGTTACAGGAAACAAACTATTGATTACAAAAAGAAGGAAAAATTGAGGAAGAAATATGTGAAAGGGAATAAGAGATACAAACATCCAGTTATAAAATAAATGCAATGTATGACTTAGGGATTATAAATAATATTGTAATAACTTTGTATGGTGACAGATGATAACTAGACTTATTGTGCAGATTATTTCATAATGTATAAAAATATCTAATTGTTACAGGATTTCTTTCCCTTCATTGCCCACAGTTCTTGGTCATGCTGCTTCAAAGAATGAAGAGGTAGACGAGATGAAGAGTGGTGGGCAGGAAAGCAAAGTTTACTGGGTGATAATACAAAGTTCCTAAAGAGGGAGGGGACCTAAGAAGGTTGCCATCAGGGTTTATAAGTCAAGGGGTTTTTATGGGCTTGTTGGTGGGCTGTTTTAATCTAATTAACCCTCCAGGTGCCTGTCATCCAATCAAGTTTTTGTCCCCTATATATCACATGGGAAAGGGTGGAGGGCTCCTTCCAGGGTGGTGTAAAATCCTTCTAACAGTGGTTTCTTCTTAAAGTGGGGGTCCCTTGTCCCACCTGCCTTTTTTCTGACTATCCTTCATTATAATCACTATGATGTATACCTGAAACTAATAAAATATTGTGTATCAATTATGCTTCAATGAAAAAGAGACTATTATATAAGTAGGAAAAAAAATAATTCTACTTACAATATCATTTAAAAATATTTAGGAGTAAACATAACCAAGGAGGTAAAAGACCTATATACTGAAAATTGTTAACACATTAAAGAAAGAAACTGAAGAAGACACAAATAAATGGAAAGATGTTAATATTTCTAAAATACCCATACTACCCAAGCAATCTGAAGATTCAATGCAATCGCTATCAAAATCCCAATGGGATTTTTGACAGAAACAGAAAAAAAGTCCTAAATTTTGTTGGAACCACAAAGAAACACTGAATAGCCAAAGCAATCTTGAGAAAGAACAAAGGTGGACACATCACACTTCCTGATAACAAGCTATATTACAAAGCTATACAACCAAATAAAAACATTGTGGTATTGGCATAAAAAAGACATATATCAATGGAACAGAATAGAGAGCCCAGAAACAAACCCAGACACATAGAATCAATTCATATACAATGACAGAGCCAAAAATACTCAATGAGGAAAGGGTAGTCTTTTTTAAATCGGACTCCTTCCTTACTCCTTGATCATTATTTATAGTAGCAAGATAATTGAAACAATAATAAGCTCAAAATGGATTAAAGACTGAAATGTAAGACATGAAGCCATGAAACTTCTCATAGAAAACATAAGTGTAAGTGCCTTAACATTGGGCTTGGCAATATTTTTCTGGATTTGACACAAAAAGTAAAGGCAATGAAAGCAAAGATAAACAAGTGATACTGCACCATACTAAAACAAAAACAAAAACAAAAAACTACTGCATCAGTAAAATGAAAAGGCAACCTATGGAATGGGAGAAAAATTTGCAAATAATATATATAAATATAAACATAGATGATAAATAGATGATAGATATAGATAGATACAAAGATAGATAGATGATAGATAAAAGGTTAATATCCAAAACATATAAAGAACTCATATATTTCAACAGCAAAACACATGCAACCTGATTAAAAACTGGTCAGAATAAATGAACAGACATTTTTCCAAAGAAGCCATAAAAATAACACAGAGATACATGAAAAGGCATTCAACATTACTAATTCTTAGGAAAATGCAAATCAAAACTAAATAAGTTACCACCTCACACCTCTTAGAATCTCTATCACTAAGAAGACAAGAGGTAAAAAGTGTTGACAAGGATGTGGAAGAAAGGGAATCCCAGCTCACTCTTGGTGAGAATGAAAATTGGTGCAGCCACTATGCAAAACAATATGGAGGTTCCTCAAAACATTAAAAATAGAACTACCATATGATACAGCAATTACACTTCTGGGTATATATCCAAAGGAAGTAGAATCACAATCTCAAAGAGACATCTACAGTCCATGTTCATTGCAGCATTATTTATAGTAGCAAGATAATTGAAACAATTGAAGTATCATCAACAGATGAATGAATAAAGAAGTGAAATATATATATACATATATAATATTAAATATATATATTTCATATTATTCAACCATAAGAAAGCAGGGCATCATTATAACAACATAGATAGCCCCTAAAGGCATTGGTCTAAGTGATGAAAGTCAGACAAAGACAAATACTGTATGACATCACTCATACATGGAATCTAAAAGAGCCAAACTCAGAGAAACTGAGACTACAGTGGTAACTACTAGGGACTGGGGATTGTAAGAAATGAAGAGAGGTCAAAGGGTACAAACATCCAGTAATAAGATGAATAAGTTCTGGAGATCTCATTACAACATGTGATTGTAGTTATCACTGTATCATATACTTGAAATTTGCTAAGAGAGTAGATCTTAAATGTTTTCATCACAAAAAAAGAATGGTAATTATGTGATGTGATGGAAGTGCCAGCTAATGCTAAGTGGTAATCATTTTCCAATTTAGAAGTGTATCAAATCAACACTTTATATACCTTAAACTTACAAAATGTTATATATTAATTATATCTCAGTAACACTGAAAAAATAATAAGAAAAAATTAAAAATGATTAGGGAGAAGAATAATGGATACTTTGTTATTTTTATAATTTTTTAAGCTGATTGGTGCTTACATTGATGTTCATATGTAATTATAAAAGCTCTTTTGTGTACCTAAAGAATTTCAAAGTAAAGTATTATGACAGATTATTTGTGATATCAGATGATTTGTTTAAATAAAAATTTAAACAAACAAGGTGATAAGAAATCTTGCAAGAAAAATCCAAAAAATTGAACAAATCTTGTCCTCCTAAAATTCCATTTAGAGAATTTGAGAGCATAAAGTAGAAACCATTACTTTATTGATTATATTTTAAAAGTTTATTATTTATATTAGGAATATATAACTTTCAACTGTGTAGATACAGATGAAGTTTGGGATGCAGAAGATTAGATTCAGAGGATTAGAATTTGTAGTATAGAAGTAACAATTCAAAATAGGCATAGGAACAAGTAATGTTGCAAAGTTACAATAAATAGAATTAGAATATTAAAAAATTAAAATTTAAACAAAACAATGAGACGTTTTTATTCTTTCATTCAACTGCTTTTTGTATCCTCAACACCTATCTCTCTTCTAGTAGCTGTTATTAATTGAAGGGGGGAAACATTTGGTGGGGGGCGGTTTGAGCACAATTATTCCTAGTGGGTTCCCTTTAGAACGTATCCTCCAAAGATCTGATAAGACAACCAAAGAGGTAAAGAGAGGATTGATCTTTAAATTATTGTCAGCATGCAGTTAATTAAGTAGAGTTTATTCCTCCTTAACCTTACAACCTTTTTAGATGTACAGAATGCTCAGATTATTAAATGTTATCAGCAAGAAAGTGAGGATGGTGAGATGATGGTAAGAGGCAAGAAACTGCATGGAAATTAAATCCTGAGATTTTCTTAAAAGAAAAACATGGTTCAATATTAAAAATTGGGAAGAATTTTTGGAAACCTCTGAGTGCATAGTACAGATCTCCTCATATCTAAAAATTCTTAATGCTCTCCTTTCAGTGGGTCCTGAAAATTACTAGTAATCATTATCTGAGAGTAATATATCCAGTTTTTTAAAAGTAGGTATTAATTTCCTTTTGCTGACATAACAAATTATACAAACAACATAAATGTATTATCTCACAGTTCTATAGGTCAGGGGTCTGAGACTCAAGAAGCCCACACTAATTCCTCTAGTCTGAGTCTCAAAAAGCCCATATTAAGATATTGACTAGTCTGGGGCACCTGGGTGGCTCAATAGGTTAAAGCCTCTGCCTTCGGCTCAGGCCATGATCTCAGGGTCCTCGTGTCAAGTCCCGCATCTGGCTCTCTGCTCAGCGGGGAGCCTGCTTCCTCCTCTCTCTCTCTCTCTCTCTGCCTGCCTCTCTGCCTACTTGTGATTTCTCTCAGTCAAATAAATAAATAAAATCTTAAAAAAAAACAAAAACAAAAAACAAACATATTGACTAGTCTGGGCTGTTCTTTGGAGGCTTAGAGGAAGAATCCACTTTCACACCCATTCAGGTTGTTGGCTGGGTTCTGTTCCATGCAACTGCAGGACTGAGATCTCCCATTTCCTTGTGGCTAGCAGTCAAGGGTCATTCTTAGCTGCCAGAGACTTCTGCAGTTCCTGGCTCATGGTCCTATTCTTACAACTTCAAAGGCAGCAACAATGGGTTGAATCTTCCGCATGTTTTGAATCTCTCTCATCCCCTCTTCAGCCTCATGTCTTCTGTGCTCCTCTCTCTCTGACTCTTCTGACTTCCTCTTTGCTTTTAAGGACTTATGTGATTACATTGATCCCACTGGCATAATTTACGATAATCCCCATATTTTGTTCTTTTAATGTCGATGGATTGGTAAATTTAATTACATCTGCAAAATCCCTTCACAACAGTACCTAGATTCATGTTTGATTATAGCCAGGATGGGGAGTGTTGAGGGGATGTCTTCACAATTCTGCTTACCACAGTGTGTGCCCACCAGGTTTAAGGAGAAATGGAATTACAAACAGTGGAAGACACTTGAAGAGATATTTGCCTAGAGAATTGCCTCTACTGCATCTAATACTCTAATGCCTCTAATACATCATTTTCTATAATGATGAACACATGAAAACACACACACAACATTTAATATTTTCTTTTCAACAAACTGCCAATTAAAGGACATACACTTTTACAACCTGTAAAACATAAAAGCTAATCTCAGTGAAGCATTCTGAAACATTATTTGAGTATTCAAGTGGTAACTTTACGGTTAATGATAAATCTTGCCTTATTAGGATTTTCAGTTGAGAATGCTTTTTTTTTTTGTATTGTTTTAGTATATTTAAACAGGTCATAAAATTCTTGGAAGAAGTTATTTGAACAAGGGAGAAAGTATATTCTTTGATTACAATTAGAGATGTCTTTGTAGGAAGCAATTATCAGTATAAGTTAAGTACTAAAACTGAAAATTCAAGTATTAATATTTGCTAGACTAAGATTTAGCTAACTATAATTTTTATAGAAATTAACCCTATAAGAAACATTATAGAAACATGAATTATCATGTTTAAAAATAGAATACAATAATGATATTATGATATTGTAACATCTATCTAATCCATATTAATTTTGTACAATTACTGAAAGCCACTTATTGAAGTCATCTTATTAATATTTGGGTTGGAATGCATTGAGTTACTCCTCTTAAGATTTATATATTACCAAAGAAAGAGGAATTCAATTTTTTGAAATACCAGTTAAATATAGTCAATCAAGAAAATAAAAAATCTTGCCAATGCTCCAGATCCTACCTTGCAAGGAATTTACTTACTGTGAAATCAAGGCATTTTTGAAGTGATAGAAATGACAAATCCTAAAGTAATTTTACATTCTCTTTCTTACTTTTCTTGTTAAACTCTAATTAGGTGGAAAAATTGAGATGAAAATGTTGAGTCACTGACCTCCAAAAGAGTGGCAACATAAATATTTCCCGGTTGCATATCTTCTGCTGCTACCTCAGGCAGCAGAGGAAAATGACTGAGAACACAGGACTTCATTCAGGATTTCATCTATACAGGATTTCATTCAGTGCTGTCCCTTATCACCTGTCTCCTAAAGCAAATAATTCAGCCTCCTTGTGCCTCAGTTTTCATCTGTAAAATGGGGATGATAATAATACCACATCTCTCTTAAGGTTGTTGGAAGAATGAAAGAAAATAATACACATAAAATTGTAAAAGTGCTAGGTAGTTAGTACAGGCCCAGTCAACATTAGTTCTTTTCTCAAAGCCTTGTCCATAATTAAGATCCAGGCTGTGACAGAGACCTACACTGTTCAGATCTATGTGCTTTTTTAACACACAAGTGTACAGCCTTGGCCTCAATAAGACTGTTTTGTCATGAACTCAGTTGATTAAAAGAGAGAATAAAGGGAGAGGCTGAAGGACTACACTCGTGGCAACAAGCTATGTTTGCATTGCTGCAAAGACGTTGTTGGCGACATGCTCTTCCTTTTTTTTTGGCCATTCACCTTGGTCATTCATTTGTGCGTGTGTGTGAAAAAATTAATGAGCATCCATAATGCTACAGGCTTTGTGTGATTTAGATACAGAGAAGAACATTTAGTGTTTTGTCCTCATGAAGTACAGTCTTGAAAAAACACACTGGCAACTCCAAGCCATCCTTACTTCTGACTCACTGTTTTGAATTTAACAAGAAAGACATTTTTTCTATTTAAAGTAATGAAAAATGTGGGGGAAATGATGAAAATTACACCATGAGATGTAGAAGTTAAGATGCTATCAGTGCTTTTTGGGATATGTGTCAACGTTTCTTAAAACTCTTCTTTCTCACGTTTTAATTAAATCAGAAAAAAACTCAAAAGAGAGATGTTGGAAAGAACACACAGAGTCTTCAGTTCCTACAAGGTATTTGGCTATAGATAGGAAAGGAAACATAAATTATCTTTTTATTTCCACAGATCCACAAAAACTCTCCATCACTTCTGCTGGTCCTCTCCTTACCCAACTCTTAACTGCCCTCTCCACACCAGGTGCTGAATTATCAGCTCAATTACACTATTTCCAATTTAGTTTCAGGAAATTTCAGAAGAGCCCTTTATGAACAGCAGCTTAGATCCAAAAATACTTTTAGGGCTGATCTTCTCTCATGCCTGTATTCTGAAGATCTTAGAATTTCAGGCTTGGAAGGAAAATTTAATACCTAATACAATTATTTTCTCCTTCTGGATATTTGAGTAATTTTCCTAAGGCCACACAGGTGATTGGTTACAAAGCCAGAACTGGAACCTAAATCGCAATTCCTATTTCAACTTCTTTCCACATCAGCTTGCATTCTAATTGGACATAATGGGCATTTACTATTGCTGAGGATAGATTCTAAACTAGTGATTTAATCCATGACTAATGAGGCATTAAATGTCCACAGCTGTTAACAAATAGCATGCAAAATATTTGAAAACTGAATTTATCATAATTTACCATCACTTTAATCAGATTGTGTACAACCTTCATTTATGTATTCCATCATGCCTATCTCTTTGTTAAAGAATTTTGCTCATTGAGTCATCATATAGACAAATTGCATACATTAATGAAATTATAATCTTGATTTTGAGGATTGACAGAAAAAGAATCTTAAATTTCATTCAATGTTACTAAATCATGTCAGTCTATGTTATACTCCTTCCCCAACCAAAACAAAAGAAACAATCACATTACAATATTGCAAAAGTAATGACTACCTACACACAAAAATGGCACCACCTTAATAAACCAAACTTCATTAGATACTGGAATTTTTCTTTTAGTTTAGAATATAAAGCTTCTAAACACTTGTTTATTAAGAATCTCTTTACTGACATTAAGAGTCACTTATGGTTTGTCTCCCTCCCAATCCCATCTTGTTTCATTTATTCTTCTCCTACCCACTTAAGCCTCCATGTTGCATCACCACTTCCTCATACAGAAAATGATAATATGTAAGCACCAATTTCTCAATAACGAAACTTCTACAATTATATGTGGCAAATGCAGCTCTGTCTTTTTTTTTTTTTTTTTTTTTTTTAAAGGCAAGCCTCAGCTCTCCCTCTGGGAAGGGGGAGATTCCGGGATCTTTTTTTTTTTTTTTAAAGATTTTATTTATTTATTTGACAGACAGAGATCACCAGTAGACAGAGAGGCAGGCAGAGAGAGAGAGGAGGAGGAAGCAGGCTCCCTGTGGAGCAGAGAGCCCGATGTGGGGCTTGATCCCAGGACCCTGAGATCATGACCTGAGCTGAAGGCAGAGGCTTTAACCCACTGAACCACCCAGGTGCCCCTGCAGCTCCGTCTTAAAGACAGATCAAACTACATGTGGTTGTTGGTCATTTCAAATAGAGCATCAAAAACATCAAAATAAAGAGGATCATTTTTCTGCTTAGTTTAAGCACTTTCCAAGAACATTGTCTGGCTTGGAGTGTTAAATTAGAAGTTCAATGCCAATTTGATTCTTGCCTTTGTAAATATTTTTGCATTCTATCAGGAAGTTTGTAGGGCTTTCTTTTTATTATTAAGACTCAGAATTCTCACAATAATGTCTACCTGTGAATCTTCTTTCATTCTTACTGACTCAGCTCTTAGGGTTTTTTTGTTTTTGTTTTTGTTTTTTTCTTCTTCAGTCTGAAGCCTCAAGTCTTTAGCTCAGGGGAATATTTTTTCTTATGATTGCTTGTCTTCAGTCAGCTCATTTTATTTTTACAATATCTTATGTACTGGATCTTTGTGTGTAAATTCCATGTTTGTAATATTCACTAAGATTCTCCAGCTCCTTGTTTTTGAATCTAAGGAATGGGATAATCCCTTGAATTTGCTTCTGATTTTTACTGGTGGCTGTTCTGCTTTTTACCTTTCCTAGTAAGGTTTGTTTTTTTGTCTATTTTGTTGTTATTTTTCCTTTAAAACAACAGCTACCCTCCAGAGTGCAGTAATTAAGGGCATGTGTTGTAGATTTAGGTTCTTTTGAATCTTGGCTTTGCAAATTAATAGCTGTTGAACTTGGGGGAAGATATTTTAACTATGCCTCAGTTTCCCTACCCCACAGATATATATTTTATATTTATGCATATATATATACATATATATGTATATATATATATATATAAAATAACAGGTCTTTCAGACGGTCATTATAAGGATCAAATGCATTAATATACATAAATATCAGAGGACAGTACACAATATCTAATAACCTTTCAGCAGAATCTCCTTATTGCTCCTTTTATAGAGCAGTGTGCTATTTTATACATTGAAAGGAAGGAAAGCAAAACAAAATAAAACTTTTCAAATATTAATGAAAATGCTAATTAAATTTTAAATAGTTCTCTTCTGATTACCTACAAATCTTATTTGTTTCACTGGTAACATTTGCTCTCTTTCCAGCTTTCCCGATTTCCTCTTTTTCTCTCCAGTTACTGGTGACACTTCATTTTCTTTTCAAATTTATGTGCGCAGGAGTAGATGACCTATTTGGTGGCTGGTATGGGCTCTCTATGCTTAAGCCAACATTTGATTTCATGAAATTGCAGTATTTGAGGAAAATAAAATAGCAGAAAGGCTGATCTGCTTCCAGATATATATGTCTTGGGAAGATATTGACAAATCTGTTCCCAAGGGAAAAAGCAAGAATGAGGTGGGTAAGAAAGTTCCAATTGTGTTTAGGATGCTGATAACACAGTTGGTGAAGCACTGGGGAAAATATTTTGTCCATCTCTCTGCAGAGCTTTAATAAATTCTAGAAGCCCTACTGTATGCTTCTCACTGACACCTCCACTCTTCGAAATGTGGCCTAACGAGGCCATGATTTCCCAAGCCTGGGGTTCCATCAGCATTCTGTTGGAGAGATTTGCCTATTTGTCTCTCAGGTTTACTTTACTTTGCTTTACTTTAAAAAGAGCCCTTGTCAGCTGCTCAGTAAATTTAATACATCCACTTGGTGAGTGCTGTGAAGTGTGTAAACCTGGTGATTCACAGACCTGTACCCCTGGGGATAAAAATATATGTTTATAAAAAATAAAAATTTATAAAATTTAAAAAAAAAATAAAAAATAAAAAATAAAAAATAAAAAATAATACAAGATGTCCTTCAACAGATGAATGAATAAAGATGTGATTCATATATACAATGGAATATTACTCAACCATCTGAAGGGATGAATACCTACCATTTGCAGTGACATGGATGGAACTAAAGGGGATCATGCTAAGTGAAATAATTCAGCAAAGAAAGACAGTTCTTTGGTTTCACTCATATGTGGAACATTAGGAATAGCATAGAGGACCATAGAGGAAGGGAGAGAAAACTGAATGGGAAGAAATCAGAGAGGGAGACAAACCATGAGAAACTCTGGGTTTCAGGAAACAAACTGAGGGTTCCAGAAGGGAGGGGATGGGGGAAAGGAGTAACAGGGTGATGGGTATTAAGGAGGGCACATGTTGGGATGAGCGCTGGGTGTTATATACAACTAATGAACCATTGAACACTACATCAAAAACTAATGATGTACTATATGTTGGCTAATTGAACATAATTATAATAAAAAATGATAATAGCAAATTCCTGTAAGCGTTTGCTTTACTTATGCTACTCTTCCCTATTTTCCAGCATTGTTATAGATTTTGGGGTTTTTTTTGGGGGGGGGCTCATTTGGTGCTTCTTTAGTAAATTCCATAAAATTAGAGTACAAAGGGAAAGGGATATGGATTGTCTTAATTCCCCACCCTGAAATTGTATTTTAGGTAAAATGAGGTGAATGGACTGAGATGGTCATTTTTTCTATGGCAGTTGAGTTAGCTGAGTAAAAGGATCTACAGAGTAATGTCATATTAAGTTGCTTATTATCTAAAATGATGCAAAGTAAATAGCTGTCAACATGATTAAAATTATTGGCAATCTGAACTTAACTAATTTGAGAACTATATTATTTTCTTACTTCCTCCAGCTTCTTGACCACTTAATTAGTAAGATTTGGTTCATCTCTAAAACTTCTATGCTCATGGTCAAGAGCAGTGACATATACAAGTCAAATGAGAAAACCAGCCTACGTTGGCTTATGATTTGCCTTCTTAATTGTTATCTTCAGGCTAATAAGAAATAAGATTTAAATCTCTATGCCTATGCTCCAGAATATCCTGGAAAGAATATATAAAGAAAGGAATGACCAAGCCAGGCATATATTCAAATCTGGAAGCACAGAAGTAAAAATAAAAATGAACTGCATATAAAATGAAAAGGACCAAAGACAGGTGCAAGATTTCAGAGTTATTGTTTACATAAAACCAGTCATGTCTAGATCATTGATAGAATGCATTTGGTACAATGGAAAGATTTATTTACTGCTAATACATGATGGCAATTTCTACAAGTTGGCTTTAGTACCTTTAAAATACACACACATACACACACAACTGCAATTCAGTTTATCTTATTCTTTCCAGTTGTGGAATGGACTAGGGAGGGGGGAAAAAAAAAAAACAATGACAGAGAAAGAGGTTAGACTGACTTGTCCAGGTGTGGGCAGGTTTTCAAACTGCAGCCGGGGTAGGGAAAGAGAGGGTATTCAGCTTTATGCAATGAAGGGAGCTCTACAGACTCCCCTGAGTGTCTGCGAGGTCAAATGCTGTGCACCCCAATCTGCTTCCTGAAATTAATAGCCAGGTGTTTTGCTAGTTATGTACCTTAATCATTAATTATGACTGTGGCAGCAGGAGAGGAAAAAAATGTTAAGACACATGAGCTGGGGTGATAAAGGGAATGCATCAATCATGCATGACAAGAAAGCCAAAGATACCCTTTCTACCTGGGATGCTTTCTGTAGAGTCTCTCATATCAGACTTCAAACTTCAGAGACACCATATCTCATAGGGTTTGTTTGGTTTTTTTGTTGTTTTATTGTTTTGTTTTGTTTTTTGCTGTTGTTGTCCCCCCCCCCCCAGTAACAGCCATCTTTGGTCATGGAACTCAGAAGGATGAAAACAAAAATAAAATAAAATAAAATGCATTTATGGGCACCTTGGTGGCTCAGTTTGTTAAGCAACTGCCTTCTGCTCAGGTCATGATACTAGAGTCCCGGGATCCAGTCGTGTGTCGGGCTCCCTGCCTGGCAGGGAGTCTGCTTCTCCCTCTGACCCTCCCTCTTCTCATTCTCTCTCTCTCTCTCTCTCTCTCTCTCATTCTTTCTCTCTCAAATAAATAAATAAAATCTTTAAAAAAATTTTTTAAATTAAAAATAATAAAATAAATTTGTTAGCAATGCCCATATTTTCCATGTAGTACCATTAGGCTCTAGATCAAATTGAAGGCAATAATCCATAAAAAAAATAGTCAGGTAAGTGTTCTTATTTTTTCAGTAAAAGTTGAAATAAGTTACAGCAAGAATGGATTTTGGAGTCAAGAGTTAAGTGCTATTATTGGCAACACATGCTGGCCACCACACTCTTTCATTTTGCCACAATGTCATAATAAGTGTATTGCATATGCCATTTTAAGCAAGTGGGCAGAACAGGTGAATCTCCCCAAAGTCCCATGGCACAATATAGTGTATCACAAAGCTTGAGAAGCAGAAACACAACTCTAACTGCTGGTAGCAAGTGGTATAATTAGGGCATTTTGAAGCAGGAAGGAAAGACATTTTGGTTAAGTAGGAGGAAACTAAGTGTTAGATTACAGTTTGATATGAGATCTTGGATAGATTATTTCACTTCTTTAGTATTATTCAGTGCTCTTGTCTACAAATGACAAAGGTCATTTTTAGTCACATCAAGAGTCCTTAACTTGGGGTCCATATATGAGCTTTGTGAGGATTTGTGAAGAAACTCAAAGTTTATGGGAAACTTTGTTCATCCCTTAGGGGCTAAAGAAAAGAAACATACTAAAAGAGCACCTCTCTGTGTACTGAAGAACTAAGTCTTTTTGATTTCCAATATGTTACGAACTAACACATTTAAAAATATAAGCAAAGTATGAATTACTAAGAAGATGAAATAAAAATGAATATACAAAAAATAGAATCCCAGGGGCACCTGGTTGGCTCAGTGGGTTAAGCCTCTGCCTTCAGATCAGGTCATAATCTCAGGGTCCCAGGTTTGAGCACTGCGTCGGGCTCTCTGCTCAGTGGGGAGCTTGCTTCCCCCTCTCTCTCTACCTGCCTCTCTGTGTACTTGTGATCTCTCTCTCTCTTTCTGTCAAATAAATAAATAAAATCTTTAAAAAATAGAATCCCAAACTTTTCTATTAACAAGTATAAAATTAGTCTGTCAAGTGTCTATAAAAATTTCTAAATGCTTCCAATCAACTAGGATCATTGTTATGGACCAACCAACACTAGTCCACAGACCACACTTTAGACAGCAACTGCACTAAGGTTCCTTTCAGTCCTAAACTTGAAAGTTTCTATATGAAATCTAGATATATTTACATTTATTTTGCCTCAGCTCCTCACACCTCAATCATACCATCCAACCTGTCATCACACTCATCACAAGACAAAGATCTTTTTTAGGAGGAAATGTAAGATTGTAAATAATAATGAAAATGACAACAAAATATGCCCCCCCCCAATCACTTGTGACTACTTATGTTCCCTGAACAATAATGGTAAAGAGGAAGGAAAGCCTGTATGACTAACACCACAGAGTTCAACCATCTGCTCCCTAATCTACTAGTTCTTCCATCTATGCTTCTCTGTTCAAACGATTATCCAGACTTGAAAGTCTTTTACAACTCTTCCACTTTTTTGCATTTACAGCCTCGTTTAAGATGCCTCACTACATACATTACACACTCAAAGCATATCTATTGAGTTCTTATCATGTCCAGTAAAGGGGCAAAAGAAAAATAACATATATAGTCCCCTGCCTTCAGGTTGTTTAGAGACTATCAGTTTTTATGAGGGGATTTTGTGAAGAATCACAGCTGGGGGATGCAGAAGGGGTGATGCAGATAAGATGTCAAAGTCAGACCAGAGAGTCACAGAAGGCTTCTCAGAAGTTTTTTTGGTATTGTGTGTTGAGTCATAACTACCTTGTGATCTGCCTGTAATATTAGGAAGTTTAACTAGCTCAATGGACTACAGTTTGTGGCTTACTACTTCCTTTATTGCTACACACTTAGCACTTAGCTAAAAGAGATGTCTTTCCCAGAGAGTAGATCCTTCTTCTATTGAAACAAGATGAAACCAGAGAGGAAGATGAACTATAAGAGACTCTTAATCTCAGGAAACAAAGTGAGGGTTGCTGGAGGAAAAGGGGTGGGAGGTATGCAGTGGCTGGATGATAGATATTGGGGAGGGTATGGTGCTATGGTGAGTGCTGTAAATAGTGTAAGATTGATGGATCACAGACCTGTACCCCTGAAACAAATAATACATTATATGTTAATAAAAAAAATAAAAATTCAATTCAATTAATTTTTTTAAAGGAATGTTCTGATTGACCAAGAAAAGTGTGTGTGTGTATGTGTGTGTATGTTAATTTGGGATGTTTGGTGAGAAGGAAGAAAATAATCAGCAGAAACAATACATGGGAAGTGAATATTAAAAGGTATAATTAAAATATGACTTTATCAAAGAATGTGGCAGGGAAGGTAAGACAACCTGTGAGAGACGAAGCTGAAGAAAGGAAGGGCCAGTACATGAACCTTCTTGGAGATCTTCCAAAGGATTCTGGATTCATATGAAAGTCAGTTTTGACTCATTGAAAGGTTTTAAGTAAAGAGGTGATAGGCTATGTTGGAGAGGATGTGGAGAAAGGAGAACCCTCTAACACTTGGTGGGGATGAAAATTGGTGCAGCCAATTTGGAAAACAGTGTGGAGATTCCTCAAAAAATGAAAAATAGAGCTACCCTATGACTTGGCAACTGCATTACTGAGTATTTACCCCAAAGATACAGATGTAGTGAAGAGAAGGGCCATATGTATCCCAATATTCATAGAAGCCATGTCCACAATAACCAAACGGTGGAAAGAGCTGAAATGCCCTTTAACAGACAAATGGATAAAGAAGATGTGGTCCATATATACAATGGAATATTACTCAGCCTTTAGAAAGGATGAGTAATATTTTGCATCAATATGGATGAAACTGAAGATCATGCTGAGTGAAATAAGTTTAGCAGAAAAAGTCAATTATTGTATGATTTCACTTACTTGTGGAACATAAGGAATAACATGGAAGACATTAGGAGAAGGAAAGGAAAAGTGATTTGGGGCAAATCAGATAGGGAGATGAAACCTAAGAGAGTGTGGACTCCGAGAAACCAAACTGAGGGTTTTAGAGGGGAGGGGGGGGGAATGGGTGAGCCTGGTAGTGGGTATTAAGGAGGGCATGTATTACATGGAGCACTGGGTGTTGTACATAAACAATGAATCTTGGCATACTGCATCAAAACCTAAAAAACTAAAAAAAAAAAAAAAAACAGTGATAGGATCAATATTTTGCTTTAAAAAGATCATTCTAGCAGCTTTGTGAAGGATATCTAGGAGGTGAGAAGGATAGAGCTTGGAGTGCCCAAAGTCTTATCTAACAATTCAGGTATGAAATCACGAGGTCCTAGACTGAATCAGTGCATTTAGAAATGCAAAGCTTGAGACATATTTGAAAGACACCAACAAGCGAATCACTGGCCATGGGTAATAAATAAACGAAAGGAATCATAAATGATTTTCAGGATACCGACTTAGGCATTTTGGAGGATTTCATTACCTACAAGAGAGAAGTCTGATTAAGTGCAATATGAGAGCATAAAGAAAAAGAGTTAAGATTCAAATACATTCAATAGTTCAAGATGCTTGTGAAAAGTTTAAATGGAGGTGTTTGTAGGAAGCTGGAAATAGCAACCTACAGTGTAGAGATGGGTTTGGGCTGGAAAAAAAAAGTTGGTCAGCACAATATGGGTATAATCACTTTGATAAGCCTTGCCTAAGGAACTTTATTCCATTCCCAAAAAGCTGATTTTTTTCCATA
This sequence comes from Mustela nivalis, assembly GCF_964662115.1. Lineage (NCBI taxonomy): Eukaryota > Metazoa > Chordata > Mammalia > Carnivora > Mustelidae > Mustela > Mustela nivalis. The sequence goes on from NC_139021.1 coordinate 128,858,622, forward strand.
AATATTGGTGTTTTTTTAAAATCTTTTATTTTCCCAGAATATATTAAGAGAGTACAAAAAATACACATTTTCACTTAAAAATTAACTGGTAAAAATAGCTAAAGGGTAAATGATATAAAACAATAAAGTTAACCCTAGACTGAGATTCACACACAACTTACAAGGCACTTGATATTGTTTATTGTCCAGGGTTGGGCCACACTTTTGGTTCAGTGTTTTCAAGCAGCAGTGTGAAGGAGGAAATTATTAGTTATATATACATAAAATACTCATAAAATATAAATAAGCTAATTTCTCAAAAGCAAAATTATTTATGGCACTGAGAGCTGGGAAAAAATTTTCCTGAGAGTCCTCATAAGAAAAACACCGTAAATAGACAGGTCATCCAAGCAGAAAATCAATAAAGAAACAAGAGCATTGAATGACACATTGGACCAGATGGACCTCGTAGATATATACAGAACATTCCACCCTAAAACAACAGAATACTCATTCTTCTCAAGTGCACATGGAACCTTCTCCAAAATAGACCACATACTGGGTCACAAATCAGGACTCAACCGATACCAAAAGACTGAGATTATTCCCTGCATATTCTCAGATCACAATGCTTTGAAACTGGAGTTCAATCACAAGAAAAAGTTTGGAAAGAACTCAAACACCTGGATGCTTGGATCGACCAGGAGATCAAAGAAGATCTTAAACAATTCATGGAAACCAATGAGATACAGTCCAAAACCTAAGGGATACAGCAAAAGCTGTCCTGAGGGGGAAATACATAGCCATCTAAGCCTCCCTCAAAAAAATTGAAAAGTCCAGAATACACCAGCTGTCTCTACACCTTAAAGAACTGGAGAATCAACAACAAATTAAACCAACTCCATGCACAAGAAGAGAAATAATCAAGATTAGAGCAGAGATCAATGAGAGAGAAACTAGAGATACAGTAGAACATATCAATGAAACTAGAAGCTGGTTTTTTGAAAGAATCAATAAGATTGATAAACCATTGGCCAAACTAATCCAAAAGAAAAGAAAGAAAGCTCAAATTAATAAAATTATGAATGAAAAGGGAGAGATCACAACTAACACCAAGGAAGTAGAAACAATCATCAGAAGTTATTATCAAGAGTTATATGCCAATAAGCTAAGCAACCTAGATGAAATGGATGCATTCCTGGAAAACTAAAATCTCCCAAAACTGAACCAGGAAGAAATAGACAACCTGAATAGACTGATATCTAGTAACAGCATTGAAGCAGTGGTCAAAACCTCCCATAAAACAAGAGCCCAGGACCTGATGGATTCCCTGGGCAATTCTACCAAACTTTCAAAGAAGAAATAACACCTATTCTCCAGAAGCTGTTTCAAAAAATTGAAGCAGAAGAAAAACTTCCAGACTCTTTCAATGAAGCCAGCATTACCCTGATCCCCAAACCAGGCAAAGACCCTACCAAAAAGGAGAATTTCAGACCAATTTCACTGCTGAATATAGATGCTAAGATTCTCAACAAGATCATAGCAAATAAGATCCAACAGCACATTAAAAAGATTATCCACCGTGACCAGGTGGGATTCATCCTTTTTTACAAGGATGGTTCAACATTCACAAATCAATCAATGCAACAGAACAAATCAAAAGGAGAAGAACCACATGGTCCTCTCAATGGATACAGAAAAAGCATTTGACAAAATCCAGCGTCTGTTCCTGATTAAAACAATTCAAAGTATAAGGATAGAGGGAACATTCCTGAACTTCATAAAATCTATGAAAGACCCATAGCAAATATCATCCTCAATGGGAAAAAGCTCACAGCCTTCCTGTTGAGATCAGGAACACGACAAGGATGCCCATTCTCACCACTCTTGTTCAACATAGTATTAGAAGTCCTAGCAACAGCAATCAAACAACAAAGAGAAATAAAAGGTATCCAAATATGCAATGAAGAAGTCAAACTCTCTCTCTTCACAGATGACATGATACTTCATATGGAAAACCCAAAAGACTCCACCCCCAAACTACTAGAATTCATACAGCAATTCAGTAATGTGGCAGGATACAAAGTCAATGTACAGAAATCAGTTGCTTTCTTATACACTAACAATGAAAATATAGAAAGGGAAATTAGAGAATCAACTCCATTTATTATAGCTCCAAGAACCATAAGATACCTGGAAATAAACCTAACCAAAGAGGTAAAGGATCCGTACTCAAGAAACTACAGAACACTCATAAAAGAAACTGAAGAAGACACAAAAAGATGGAAGGCCATTCCATGCTCTTGGATCAGAAGAATAAACATTATTAAAATATCTATACTGCCGAGAGCAATCTATACTTTTAATGCCATTCTGATCAAAATTCCACCGGTATTTTTAAAGAGCTGGAGCAAATAATCCTGAAATTTGTATGAAATCTGAAGAAACCCTGAATCACTAAGGAAATGTTGAAAAACAAAAATAAAACTGGCGTCATCACATTACCTGATTTCAAGCTTTACTACAAAGCTGTGATCACCAAGACAGCATGGTACTGGCATAAAAACAGACACATAGACCAGATGTGGACCCTCAACTCTATGGTCAAATAATCTTCGACAAAACAGGAAAAAATATACACTGGAAAAAAGACAGTCTCTTCAATAAATGGTGCTGTGAAAATTGGACAGCTAGCTATGTGTAGAAGAACGAAACTCAACTATTCTCTTACACTGCACCCAAAGATAAACTCGAAATGGATAAAAGACCTCAACGTGAGATAGGAATCCATCAGAATCCTAGAGAAGAACATGGGCAGTAACCTCTTAGATATCAGCCACAGCAACTTCTTTCAAGATATGTCTCCAAAGGCAAAGGAAACAAAAGCGAAAATGAACTTTTGGGACTTTATCAAGATCTAAAGCTTCTACACAGCAAAGGAAACAGTCAGCAAAACAAGGAGGCTACCTAAAGAATGGGAGAAGATATTTGCAAATGACAGTACAGACAAAAAGCTGATATCCAGGATCTATAAAGAACTTCTCAAACTCAACACAGACAAAACAGATAATCATATCAAAAAAATGGGCAGAATATATGAACAAACACTTCTCCAATGAAGACATACAAATGACTATCAGACACATGAAAAGATGTTCATCATCACTAGCCATCAGGGAGATTCAAATTAAAACCACATTGAGATACCACCTTACAGCAGTTAGAATGACCAAAATGATCAAGACAGAAAACAATGTGTGTTGGAGAGGTTGTGGAGAAAGGGGAGCCCTCTTACACTGTTGGTTGGAATGCAAGTTGGTGCAGCCACTTTGGAGAACAGTGTGGAGATTCCTCAAGAAATTAAAAATAGAGCTTCCAAAAAAAAAAAAAAATAGAGCTTCCCTATGACCCTGCAATTGCACTACTGGGCATTTACCCCAAAGATACAGATGTAGTGAAAAGAAGGGCCATCTGTACCCCAATGTTTATAGCAGCAATGGCCACGGTCACCGAACTGTGGAAAGAACCCAGATGCCCTTCAATGGATGAATGGATAAGGAAGATGTGGTCCATATACACTATGGAGTATTATGCCTCCATCAGAAAGGAAGAATACCCAACTTTTGTAGCAACATGGACGGGACTGGAAGAGATTATGCTGAGTGAAATAAGTCAAGCAGATAAATTTTAGAATTATTTGTTCCAATTCGTTGAAAAAGATGGATGGTACTTTGATAGGAATTGCATTAAATGTGTAGATTACTTTAGGTAGCATAGACATTTTCACAATATTTATTCTTCCAATCCAGGAGCATGGAACATTTTTCCATTTCTTTGTGTCTTCCTCAATTTCTTTCATGAGTACTTTATAGTTTTCTGAGTATAGATTCTGTGTCTCTTTGGTTAGGTTTATTCCTAGGTATCTTATGGTTTTGGATGCAATTGTAAATGGGATTGACTCCTTAATATCTCTTTCTTCTGTCTTGCTGTTGGTGTAGAGAAATGCAACTGATTTCTGTGCATTGATTTTATATCCTGACACTTTACTGAATTCCTGTATAAGTTCTAGCAGTTTTGGAGTGGAGTCTTTTGGGTTTTCCACATATAGTATCATATCATCTGCGAAGAGTGATAATTTGACTTCTTCTTTGCTGATTTGGATGCCTTTAATTTCCTTTTGTTGTCTGATTGCTGAGGCTAGGACCTCTAGTACTATGTTGAATAATTCTAAAATTTATATGGAACCAGAAAAGACCTCGAATAGCCAAAGGGATATTGAAAAAGAAAACCAACGTTGGTGGCATCACAATTCCGGACTTCAAGCTCTATTACAAAGCTGTCATCATCAAGACAGCATGGTACTGGCACAAAAACAGACACATAGATCAATGGAACAGAATAGAGAGCCCAGAAATAGACCCTCAAATCTATGGTCAACTCATCTTCGACAAAGCAGGAAAGAATGTCCAATGGAAAAAAGACAGCCTCTTCAATAAATGGTGCTGGGAAAATTGGACAGCCACATGCAGAAAAATGAAATTGGACCATTTCCTTACACCACACACAAAAATAGACTCAAAATGGATGAAGGACCTCAATGTGCGAAAGGAATCCATCAAAATCCTTGAGGAGAACACAGGCAGCAACCTCTTCGACCTCTGCCGCAGCAACATCTTCCTAGGAACAACGCAAAAGGCAAGGGAAGCAAGGGAAAAAATGAACTATTGGGATTTCATCAAGATCAAAAGCTTTTGCACAGCAAAGGAAACAGTTAACAAAATCAAAAGACAACTGACAGAATGGGAGAAGATATTTGCAAATGACATATCAGATAAAGGACTAGTGTCCAGAATCTATAAAGAACTTAGCAAACTCAACACCCAAAGAACAAATAATCCAATCAAGAAATGGGCAGAGGACATGAACAGACATTTCTGTAAAGAAGACATCCAGATGGCCAACAGACACATGAAAAAGTGTTCCATATCACTCGGCATCAGGGAAATACAAATCAAAACCACAATGAGATATCACCTCACACCAGTCAGAATGGCTAAAATCAACAAGTCAGGAAATGACAGATGCTGGCGAGGATGTGGAGAAAGGGGAACCCTCCTACATTGTTGGTGGGAATGCAAGCTGGTGCAGCCACTCTGGAAAACAGCATGGAGGTTCCTCAGAATGTTGAAAATAGAACTGCCCTATGACCCAGCAATTGCACTATTGGGTATTTACCCTAAAGATACAAATGTAGTGATCCAAAGGGGCACATGCACCCGAATGTTTATAGCAGCAATGTCCACAATAGCCAAACTATGGAAAGAACCTAGATGTCCATCAACAGATGAATGGATCAAGAAGATATGGTATATATACACAATGGAATACTATGCAGCCATCAAAAGAAATGAAATCTTGCCATTTGCGACAACATGGATGGAACTAGAGCGTATCATGCTTAGCGAAATAAGTCAAGCAGAGAAAGACAACTATCATATGATCTCCCTGATATGAGGAAGTGGTGATGCAACATGGAGGCTTAAGTGGGTAGAAGAAGAATAAATGAAACAAGATGGGATTGGGAGGGAGACAAACCATAAGTGACTCAATCTCACAAAACAAACTGAGGGTTGCTGGGGGGAGGGGGCTTGGGAGAAGGGGGTGGGATTATGGACATTGGGGAGGGTATGTGCTTGGGTGAGTGCTGTGAAGTGTGTAAACCTGGTGATTCACAGACCTGTACCCCTGGGGATAAAAATATATGTTTATAAAAAATAAAAAATTAAAAAAAAAAAAAAAAGAAATAAGTCAAGCAGAGAGAGTCAATTATCATATGGTTTCACTTATTTGTGGAGCATAACAAATAACACAGAAGACATGGGGAGGTGGAGAGGAGACAGGAGTTGAGGGAAATTGGAAGGGGAGGTGAACCATGAGAGATTATGGACTCTGAAAAACAACCTGAGGGTTTTGAAGGGGTGAGGGGTGGGAGGTTGGGGGAGCCAGGTGGTGGGTTTTATGGAGGGCACGCATTGCAGGGAGCACTGGGTGTGGTTCAAAAACAATGAATTCTGTTATGCTGAAAAGAAATTTAAAAAAAAAAAGAAAAAATAGCAAAAATATTCAATATTCAATAAAAATAGCAAATTTCTGAAAAACAAAAACAAAATCACTGTAATACAGTGAACAGTGTTATAACATCCCTCAAGTGAATATAAAATGAGATTTATATAACTATTATTGTATCCATCAATGTAGGGTGATGATAACAAGGAGGAGAAGAGCAAAGACAATTTAAAGGAAGGTAAATGGTATAATTTACCTATTGAGCCCAGGTAGATTGGTATGTATAAATGGACAGCCACATTTCCTTCAAGTATTCATTTCTAATACCCTGAATATATTTTATCTCTCTAACTAGACATTTATGTCCTCACTCATCTTCTCACTATTTAAGGTCCACAATCTACTTTAGATGCCTTCATTTGTACCTTCCATATCCCACGAACTTAAGAACTAAAATTAAAATCCATGATAGAAGTGATACTATTTTGATAACTCCCCTAAATCCAGTGACTTTAATGATATCTGGAAAATAGTAGTTTTATTTTTAATAAATTAGTTTAGCAACTTATTGAATAAATAAAACATACGATATAATAGAGTCTAGTGATGTAAAAATTAACAAAATACTGCCTCTTCCCTCTAATTTAACAAATCAGTAGAATTGGGGGAGCCTGGTTGGCTCAGTGGGTTAAGCCTCTGACTTTGGCTCAGGTCATGATCTCAGCGTCCTGGGATCGAGTCCCGTTATTGGGCTCTCTGCTCAGCAGGGAGCCTGCTCTCTCCTCTCTCTCTCTCTCTGCCTGCCTCTCTGCTTACTTGTGATCTCTCTCTCTCTCTCTCTGTGTCAAATAAATAAATAAAATCTTTTAAAAAAAACACAGTAGAATCATTTTTTCAGTAAATATTAATTGTGTACTCTGGGACTGGCACTTTCTTAGGCATTGGTGATACATAAAAAAATGCACTCATAGAATCTGTTTCACAGTGAGAGATTTAAAAAAGGATAGATAGACAGAGATAGAGATAGAGATAATAGATATTTGGGACAAGATTAGTTTCAGTCTATGGACTCTGAAAAACAACCTGAAAGTTTTGAAGGGGCGGGGGGTGGGAGGTTGGGGGAGCCAGGTGGTGGGTATTAAGGAGGGCACGTATTGCATGGAGCACTGGGTGTGGTGCAAAAACAATGAATACTGTTACACTGAAAAGAAATTAAAAAAAAAAAAAAAACAGCTAATAAAAAAAAAAAAAAAGATTAGTTTCAGACAAAAGGAAGAGCAAGTGCAAAAGTCCTGAGGCAGCATAGCAAAAATGAACTGATTCTACAGAAAAGTTGTAAGAGAAGAGGTCAGAAGTGGGGGTGGTAAGATTGATGAATGTCAGAGACTTACAGGCCATTGTAAGGACTTTGGCTTTTCCTTTGAGGGGCATGGAAAACCACTGGAAAATTTTGAGCTAAGGAATGATGCAATTTGTCCTAATGGTAAGTCAGGGATTGTGATAAGTATATCCAATATATCATATAAACAGAAAGAACTTATGCAAAACCAAGCTTGGAAATTATCCAGACAAGGTACGAGAGAGAATGAGAAGAGAAACACTTCCAGACAGATGGACATGGAGCCTGAAAAAAGGAATTAAGGTGAGAAAAAGCTTGGTGTACAAGGAAATACAAATAATGTAGCATGAGTACAAAGCAAGTAATAGGGCAGAGGAAATAGAGATAAGCAGGAAAGCACTGAGGAATTTTTATTCATATCCCTAATCTTTATAAATAGTTTTAATATTCCTGGGGACAGGTGATTAATATGTAACATAAGTTGTGTCTATGACATAGAGGAAATCTTCAGGGTCTACATAAGCTTTGTAGAACTTCATTGATGAAACAGTTGGCACCATAGCTAGAGAAAAGCATTTGGATGCATATTTATTGATTGATGTTATATTTGAAACATAATACAGGAGTGCTCTCTAGAGGAAATTATCCACTTATCTACCATACAAGAGAAAAATTGTGACCCCACCCACACCCCCAAATGAGGCTCTGAGGAGCAACTCCATGTTGTCCTGACTCATTTCACTATCGATATGCTGTGGACACCTTCAGAGAACTCCTCTGCCTCAGCTCACTAGGACCTAATGTTGGTAGCTCTAAATTCCAACAATCTCATAAATATGCCTGAGAATCCAAGTTGGAAACTGACCAGTCATTATATTCCAAATATACATATTTTAATATTTATGTATTTGGGGGATGGAGAGGGAGGGAGAATCTCAAGCAGATTCCCCACTGAGCATGGAACCTGATGCAGGGCTTTATCCCATGACTCTTAAATATGACCTGAGCCAAAACAAGAATTGGCCACTTAACTAACTGATTAACCCACGCAGGTGCCTCCAAATTTTACATATATACACACACACACACACAGACACACACACACACACACACACACACACACACATATATATATGCATATGGACATATGCATATATCTATATGCATATATGTGTGTATATAATACATATATATGTATATGTATGTGCATACATATGCATATATCCATATGTCCATATGCATATGTCCATATGCATATATATATTCTTTTTTTAAAGATTTATTTGTTTATTTGAGAGTGAGAGAGAGAGAGAGCACAAGCAGTGGGGAGAGGCAGGGGGAGAGGGATAAGCAGACTCTCTGATGAGCAGGGAGCCCAACGCAGGCTTGATCCCAGGATCCTGGGGGATCAGGACCTGAAGGCAGGAGCTAAAGGCAGATGCTTAACTGACTGAACCATGCAGGTGTCCCTAAATATATATGTTCTTGAAAATAAAATCTAACATACCTTTATTGACCCTTACAAAAACTGGATTAGAAATTTGATGGTCTGAATTTATCTAGCAAACCATATTCAGAACAAAACAAAACAAAACAAAACAATACTGGTGTCCTTTCTTGAAGTATTTGGTTACTGAATTTCTTCTCAATCACTGCAGGCTCTTGAAGTATGAGGATTTTTACCATTTTGAGCTGTTAAAAGATTCAATAAGGACAGGATGTACTATACCTTTCATTTAGCTAGGGAGCTCAACATTCTAAGTAAGACTGAATGTTTCCCAATAGCTGGAAGAGGAGCCTCAGGGGGTTCTTAAAAGACTTCCTCTTTTCCTATTCCTCTAAGATAGATTTTAACCTAAAACTGATTTTTTTTTTCTTCTTTCTTTCGTTTGTTCATTCATTCATGTGTTTTATTTCCTCTGAGGAAGGCCTTTCAGAGCTCCTGGATTTTAATGGAAGTTTATTTCTGGGTATTTGACAGCCAAAAGGAATGTGTTTCAATCACTAGCAAATGGCAATTTTCTCCACAGTAGCATAGCAGCAGACTAGTAAAAGGCCACTGCAGCTAGCAACCAGTAGTTCTGCACCCTGACTGTCCGTATCTCTTGCATGATCTCAGTTTCTAAGTGAGCTCTGGAGAAGCTTTATCCTCCTAAGTCTCAAAGAGTATGTCAGCTCTTCAGCTTTGATGCAAATCCCTCCAGAATTACTCATTTGTCCATTAGCGGTATGAGACTCTATGAAACAAGTGCAGTCTAAAAGGTACTGTCACATTTCCTGTGTAAGGACAACTCCAAGGTGACTCCTGGCTCTGTCAAAATTAGTATGGCTATAGCTCTTTTCAAATTGATTGGATGCCTCATATGGGGTTATACAATGCACATGTATAAGAATTAAATATAAAAATTAAAAGAAAATGAATAAATGTTATTATGTTAAGAACCCATGCAAAACAGATAAAGAGGCTATCTCCTCAAAAGGGAGCCTTTGGATGGCCACAGAGTAAAATATGGATGGAAGGGAAAGTGGGAAAAAAAGAAAGAAGTAGAGTGTGGGAATGAATCCAATATTATATACCTGCTATGCAAACAAAAAAATAAGGTTGGGTAAATTATTTTCTCAAGAGGTTCTCTAAGTCACTGAGTTTTACTATCTCTGAATCCCAGTGAGATACTTACTCTCTAGCATTTGCATGATGAAGCTTTTTCAACAATAGTTCATTAAAAGAGGTAAATAACTGTGCAAGACAGAGAAGTGCAAAGTAAAATAATTCATTGATATGTGAGACAAAAGAGCTAAATCAAGGGCTAACACTCATTTGGTCTTTCACTTCACTTTTCTGTGCCTTGGTTTTCTCTTCTGAAACATGGAGGTCATGGTAATGCCTGCCTGCTTACCTCTTCACTAGGCTTGTGGCATAAATGAGCATGAGAGGAATCGTCTCCCATTCTTAAAGGGTTCTATAAATATTAGTGACTTAGGAAAGTTATCCCATTCTATGAGGCTCCATGTATTCATCTGTCAAATAAAGCTCTGATAGAAGCCTACTGATGTCCAAAGTGAAGCAAGGTAGCATCAGCAAGTTCTTTGAAGTGTAAGGTGCTATCAAGTACAAGGCTTTCAAATCTATTCAAACAACTGCATGGAGAAGAGACTATGGTTAACTAGAAATGGCAAAAACTTAGGCCCCTTGCGTAGTTTTAGAAAACAAAGCTGGTATGTAAGAAAAAGCTGATGATGATATTAGAATTTTCACCTTTAAGAGGGAACAGGAGATTAGCAGAAAGTCCCACTATCAAAATTCTATAACATTAACTACAGATACTATTACAAGTGGTTAGGAAACAGTAAATTAAACTCTGCAATTCTTTCCCAAAGGAAGTGGAAATACACAGTCATTACTTAGAGTTTAAATTGGACTGGGAACAGCAGGCCAGCATGCATTACAGAGAAGCAATGCTTCAGTGGCAGCGAAGTAAACCAAATGACACTGCAGATCTTTTCCATATTTAATGTTTGACAGGGAAAAATACTTGCATTAATGCAGTAATGTGCTATGGAAGTCATCGCCATGGGAATGCTCAATCAAAGCTTTAATACTGTTTAATAAGCATCACACTATGAGAGCATATTTTCCTTTTCAAGTACGACTCATTCAAGTTTGAGAGAACTGCTAAATTTTTGCACTTAGCAAAGCCTTGAATGGCAGCCTGCTCCAAATAAAAATGATCATTTCATATTTGGGCATAGTTTGAAGAAAGATGGAAAATGTGGGGTAGGCATGGGGATTTAGGATACCCCAAAGACAATGATAATCAGACAAAAACCCATCATACATTGCAAAGGTAGGGTATATAGGAGAAGATATCAATGTTTTGAAATAAAGAATCACAGGAGGGTGCCTGGGTGGCTGAATTGGTTGAGTGACTGACTGCCTTCAGCTCAGGTCATGATCCCAGCGTCCCGGGATCAAGTCCCAGGTGGAACTTCCAGCTTTATGGGGAGTCTGCTTCTCCCTCTGACCTTCTCCCCTTTCATGTTCTCTTTCACTCTCTCTTTCTCTCAAAAAAAAAAAAATTAAAAAAAGAATCACACTAACTAAAATATATATAGTAATCAGATACATACAAAAAAGAAGATGGAATGTTGGCCAATTTGAAATTAATTTGGATGACTAGAAATATGAGAAAAGACTCCTAAAAACAACTTGTTAATGACTAGTCATTTGACCTGCAATTTTTAAGTTAACCACTCTATGATTTTGTCCCAATTTGTGTACTTCTGAACCAGTGGTTCTCAACTGGGAAAAAGGGCCAATTTAAGCAAGGATATTTGGCTTATTTACCTTATTATGAGAATGGGAGGGCAGTGTTTTAGGCATCTATTGGATGGAGGCTAAGGATGCTGCTAAATATCCTACAATTCAGAAAACACCCTTCCCCCAACAAAGAATTATCTGGCCCTACAATCAGTAATGCAAAGCATGAGAAACTATGTTCTAAATGGAAACTACACAGAAAGTATATTAGGGGGTAAAGACTTCACCATTCTCAGCATGAAAGCAACGCAAAGAAATCAATATTTTTTTATTAATATTATTGTTATTGCTTAAGCTTTTTTTCACACCTGAATTTTATTTTAATTATAAACTATTTGGCAGAAATACAAGATTCACTTCTATATAGGCTATTGCTTGCTTTTTTGACACCCTCTTTTTTCTTTTTCTAATAATTAACATTTAGCAGCTTTCTTATAATGAATGCCAAAAAATGAACTATCTCCCTAAAGTTTTTGGAAGAAATTGCAAAACTCAATGAGATTATCAATTTTTTTCTGATAAATAATTTGTAGAACATAAATTTAGAAGGTTTATCTCCCTCATGGACATTATTTATAAACATTTATTAGAAGCCTAAAATAAAATTAGAAAAACATACGTATAATTCTAGAGGCTAGCTATGCTATTCATGCTGAAAACAGAATATTAGCATTGGAGAATTCTTTCTTGAATGTGTCAATGGCAATGAGGTAGCTTAGAGCCAAGGCCAAACACAATGCATCAGATCTAAATCCCAGGTTTCCTGATAATCAGTTTCTAAACTGATTTCTGTTCATCAAAACATAAAACAGCCTACATGACTAATAAATAATTCTAAAACAGAAGTGAATTTTTACTCCCTAAAACTTAGAATGGCATTATATGAACAATTTTAGAATCAGGAAACATTAATTATTACAAAGCATTTTTTTTTTTATTGCCTTGTCCATTGTAACTGAAGTTTATCTGATTTCCCACAAGGATTTAAAAAAAAAAAAAAAGAAAACCTGAACAGGCTTTTATTAGTAATTATATAAGAGTAAACATGTTGTGACAATTCTAAAGGGTTTTTTTAATACAATTTTGTTGGCCCTTATTTAAAAAAATAAAAAAGCAATAACCTAGATAAAGTTCATAGATTTTCTATCACAGCTAATAGCTCGTGCTTTAGCCAAATTTGGTTTGAATTGTTGCATTTGTTACATATTAAAATGTGTAGCATTTTTTTTAAAGATTTTATTTATTTATTTGACAGAGAGAAATCACAAGTAGGTAGAGAGGCAGGCAGAGAGAGAGAGGAGGAAGCAGGCTCCCTGCCGAGCAGAGAGCCCGATGCGGGACTCGATCCCAGGACCCTGAGATCATGACCTGAGCCGAAGGCAGCGGCTTAACCACTGAGCCACCCAGGCGCCCCCAATGTGTAGCATTTTTTTAAAAAAGATTTTATTTATTTATTTGAGAGAGAGCAAGAGTTAAGAGAGCACAGGCAGGGGGAGCAGCATAGGGAGATGGAGAAGCAGGCTCTTGGGGCTGGATCCCAGGATCCTGGGATCATGACCTAAGCCAAAGGCAGATGTTTAACTGACTAAGCCACCCAGGTGTCCCTAAATGTGAAGTTTCTAAAAGAAAATGAGTAAAATAAAATATTAACATGGAAATCAGGAAAAGCTAGAATAAGGCATTGTTACAAGAATTATGGTTTTGAATTTTGCCACTATAAACAAAACTAAAACAAAAAACTGACCAGGAATAATTTTATATATCCATAAGCTTCTCTTTTTATCAAAATTTAAGTGTGGAATTATTGGAAGTCACACAAAATTACTGGAAGGAGCAGAGAACTAGAAGTGATGACACTTGGGTTCTTCTGGTCACGCTGGCACTTTCTGAGATGTTGAGTAAGTTACTTGGCTTCACTGACTCTTCATTCACCTGCCTGCAAGTAGTGGGGATGGGATGGAGAGGCCTGCAATATCCCTCCCAGCTCTAAATTTTCATGGTTTCATGGTTTTATGAAAATTTGAGCTCAAAATATTTTGATCTGCATATAAGATATAGTACTTTAATTTTCATATTTTTTATTTCAGTGGGAGAAATTTATGGTATGACATAAAAACTAAAACTAAGGGCATCTGGGCAGGTCAGTTGGTTCTGTGTCTGACTATTGATCTCAGCTCAGGTGTCCATCTCAGGGTTGTTAATTCAAGCCCTGTGTTGGGCTCCACACTGGGTATGGAGTCTACTTAAAAAAATAATAATAATAAAATTAAACTAAACTAAAAACAAACTCAAACTCAAACTCAGTCAATAAGGGGATTTATTGGCCTATCTTCCGAAAAGTCTTGGTCATCATTTAGATCTTGTCTGAGGACACAAATGGTAGCCTTCGTACTTGGTTTCACTCCATCTTTCAATTGTGCTTTCTCTCCATCTTTCAACTCTGTTTTATGTTATGTTGGCTTAATCCTCAAAACATATGGCAATTCCTTGATGCTCTAAAAACAATTCCTCTCACTTCCACATTCCAGCAAAAAGAAATGAGCCAGCTTCTTCACTGTCCTAGCAAAAGTTAGCTTCTTTTATGTTTTCTCTAATTAGATAACAGGCCTTTCTCTGAAACAATGAGTACAGTCAAAAAAAACGTGATACACTGATGTAAGAAGTGTGAACAGAATATCTTCTGGAGATTAAGAGTCACTTATGGTTTGTCTCCCTCCCAATCCCATCTTGTTTCATTTATTCTTCTCCTACCCACTTAAGCCTCCATGTTGCATCACCACTTCCTCATATCAGGGAGATCATATGATAGTTGTCTTTCTCTGCTTGACTTATTTCGCTAAGCATGATGCTGGGGGGAGGGGGTTTGGGAGAAGGGGGTGGGATTATGGACATTGGGGAGGGTATGTGCTTTGGTGAGTGCTGTGAAGTGTGTAAACCTGGTGATTCACAGACCTGTACCCCTGGGGATAAAAATATATGTTTATAAGAATATCTTCTGGAGCCAGAGATGAGCTAACTCGGGGCAGGAGGGGAGGATTTGCTTGGAATAATGGGATATCATGATGTATATTTTGAGGATTAAATCAAAATACCATAAAGTAGGGCTGAGAGAGGAAAATATATCAAATAACTAGATACTATTTCAGTCCTTGGAAGAATGCATGAAAGTAGACTGACATTTTATGGAGGACAAACCCACAAATCCTCTTTGTTTACATAAACCAGTTTAAATTGTTTTTTTTTTCCCGTCATAATTAGCATCAATTGAATTAAAAATACAAAATATATTTTTACATTAGAGAGCATTATGTCCTATATTAAGATCAGTAAAAGATTTTAAGCTCAAAGCACTCAGTATCTTCAATATGTATGATATGCTTTGTATTTAGTAGGCACTCATAAATATGTATTATTTGATACAATATAGCAAAGATATAATTAAAAGAAGTCTGTACATACTAAGGGAATATGTACCAAATAAGGTACTTTCTTATCTATAAAATAATATGGGAAAAAATGAAAAAAAATTGAAGACATAAAAGATACATATGAGAGGTAAAAAGTGATATATTTCAAGGTTGAAACAGTAAGACATGTATGTTGTTCCTCACTTTATCTTTTTGACTCTCTCCTTTTCTCCTGGTGAGTCTCAAAGGGTGCATATCTATCCTAACATAATAGTATTTTAAGAAGTAACTTTAAATCCCTCCCATTCTGTTAGAATGTGAGCTCCATGAATTCAGAGACCTTTCTTTTGTTTACTAATGTTCATGCTTCATTACTAAATAAGTCCCTAGATTAAATAAGAAATAATTGTTAAATGAATTGTCAAATGAATTAAAAACAGGTGACAAAATGAAGAGGCAAGATGAGAGGTCCAAGGAAAACATGAACTATTCAAACACATTCTTCTCCCTTCTTTCCCACCCTAAAAGCCCTAATCCCTATTGACTGTCTTTATTCAGATATACACGTAACACTTACTAAGCTAGACTCCAAGATTCAGAACATAGGAAAGAAAGTTATTATCATCTAGAAAATTTATATGCTAATGAAAGAGGATGAGCTACATTTTATTTTTGGAGATTTCACATATTTCATAATTAGTGAAAGTTAAAATAAACTAAATTGTGGCCAATAATACCATAGAGTTTGTAGAATAACTTTCCTAAATGTGCTAAAGTGTTTAAGTTTGCCGAGCTTCGTAAGGGGAAGGAGGAGAGATTTTTATCAAATATGAAATAAGAAGCTGTCCTAGGGATAATAAACTCTAACCAGGAAAAAAAAAAAAAAAAGGGCAGCAGAATGAAAGTTAGAATACATATATTGGCTCTCATAGGAGAGTCCTACAACTGTTTTTTGTCCCCATGCCTGGTAAAAAGGCCCAGAAGGGAATAGGACTTACACGGCAGGAGAGCACAAGAGATATCTTTTAGATATTTGTGTGAAGAAGAAACAGAAAGCATGTTCATGGGTATCATCAAACCATGTCACTTCTCTGATCAAAAACAACCAACAGCTTCTGGGTGTTTCAGAATAAAACCCAAATGTTTCCCCTGCCTGTTCCTTCACCATCAACACCCATTGTTCTCTTATACTACAGTCACATCAGCCTTCTTTCTTATCTCAAATTCATCATGCTTGTTTTCATCCTATAAGATGTTTGATTGGGGCTGTCCCCACTGCTTAGAATGCTTTTTTCCCACTTCTCTCAATATTCCCATCACTAGTTTTCATTAGTCAGATCTCAGAGAACATGTCACCTCCTCAGAGAAGACTTCTTTGACACCACCTACACTAGCTTATTCACCAGTTACCTCTCCTAGCTGAGCCTCTTTACTTCCCTCATCCCCCTAGAAAGCTTGCGTGTTTGTTAATCTTCTAATGTTACTGTCTACCTCCATTTTCTAAAATAAAAACCCTGTAAGACTGAGAAATAAATGTCCATTTTGTGTAATAACCCTGATACCTAGAGGGCTGCCTATTACATCGCAGTAAATCAACAATTAATGGGAAAACAATATTATCTTAAAGGATTTTTTTTGTCCTAGACAACTATCACATGAGTTCTCCCCAAATTGGAAGACTCAAAGGGAAAAAATAATCCATGTGAAGTTGCCTTGTATTGTTTTCATTTCAAGTACATTTACTTAGTATTAACATAAACAAAAGAAAATTTAAAGATGTGATATAAATTAGAGTGTACCATATTACAGTGGTCTGCTTTCCAGTGATCCAGATGTCCTTGGAGCAATTTTCTTTTAAGATTTTATTTATTTATTTGAGAGAGAGAGAAAGAATGAGCGAGAAAGAGCACGAGAACAGGGAGGGCCAGATGGAGAAGCAGACTCCCCACCGAACAGGGAGCCCGATGCGAGACTCAATCCAGTACCCAAGGATCTTGACCTGAGCCGAAGGCAGTTACCCATCTGAGCCACCCACGCACCCTCCTTGGAGCAATTTAAAGGAATTGACTACTTAGACATCTCAAAGCTATCTGACGTAATAACAAGATTGAATATCGCCTTACTTCTTTGTGAGGAGTCCAGGAATTTTCAGAAGCATAAATAATAAGTGGAATCAACTAAATAATAAGGTAGTAGCTGCTATTACCAAAAATGAATGAGAAAACCAATAAAAAAGAATGCAGCAAGACTACATGGGAGAGGCAAAAAATTGAGAAGGTAAGTATCTTGAAACAGGTGGGGTTTCACAGGAATTCCAATACGTGTGACCTAGTCCCACAAACACAACAAAAAAGACACAGAGAAAGCAAAAACCCTATAGTTCTGTACTTCCTTACCATTGTTTTAAAACTTTAGTAAATTCAAAATAAAAGAATAGGGTAAAAAGAATAGCAATGGACCTCTGAGAATAAAGGATCATGGCTGGTGAGTTTTAGGCCTAGGGAAATTTGTAGAAGGGAAATTAGACAAAAGAGCCTTAAAGCTTTATAAACCATCCTTCCAATCCTTCCAAACCATATGTATGTAGGTTCATGTGCACAAACAGTCTCATGTTGCATGGGACTGGGAGTTCATCAGTGGTGGCTCTAGAATTAGGTTGTGGAAAGGACTTGGGTACAGCCTACATTCTAATAAACTTTACTTATGATACTGAATTTTGATTTTCATACGATTTTTATGTGTCACAAAATATTATTTTTTTCATATTTTTCAACCATTTAAATATATATAAAAATTATTCTTAGGTTGCAAGATAGACAAAAACAGATGGCTTGAGCCCAGCAGGCCATAACTTGCCTCAGCTCTAATATAATAACATTCCAAAATTTACATCTTTGAAATTCAAGGGATCACAAAAAGACAAAGCACAATGGGAGTTGAGAGCAATAGGGAAGGAATAAGTTCTTACTACTATTGCCAACAAAGAGAAAATGTTACTTTTAAATTTGGTATTTTCTTCTGGGCCCCCTTAGGAGTTTTAAATTCCTTTCAGAATTAATTTATCATTAACGTACACAGATATTTTTCAGTATGAAAATTTTTCATTTAAGTGATTCTATTTTTAATTAAGGCAAAGAAATACATTTGGCTATTTACTAACTACAAAATATAGAACTGCTGAAAGGTCTGTGCCACCTAAAATAATTTACTACCTTGGTATCTCAAAATGTTCGGATACTTCAGTGTCATTGAAAAAATGCCAGAAACATTTCAAGGGATTTCTTCTCCTTTCCACAAAAGCACATTTAATAGATTGCTATGTAAATCTGGTCACATCATCTGTTCTACTCAAAAGGGAAGTCCCCCTTCAGGGTTTTGACTCCTGTCTTGGTGGCACTGTGGCTGGGAAATAAAACACACAAGTGTGGGATTCTCTGGAAATCAGGCAAACCTGGGTTTTGTTGCTTAGGAGGTATGTGTTCCCTTGGACAAATGGAGTCTTAGCATTCCCTCTGCTGAAAATTGGACCTTGACTTCCTCACCTGTAAATGGAAACAGAAAAGCCTACTTCCCAGGAGAAATGAGATGTTTAAATAAATTTAAATAAAACGAGAATATGTGTGTAATGTTCACATTGCCAGCACAATGTGCAGAATCTATTATTATTATTCTCAAATAGCCTCTTTGATACCAGTAGTAATAGATGCAGCTTGACCCAGCAACTGTAGCTGTATACCTATCACAAAAGGCATTCCGAGAATTTGTTTTAAGAAAAGAAGAGATCCTGTCACACACATGTTGAGATAGGAAGACATAAGAAAGCAAAAACGGATTTTTGTCTTTAGTATTGTTATGGTCCCATCTGATCTTAAAAACTAGATTCCTGGGCGCCTGGGTGGCTCAGTGGGTTAAGCCGCTGCCTTCAGCTCAGGTCATGATCTCAGGGTCCTGGGATCGAGTCCCGCATCAGGCTCTCTGCTCAGCAGGGAGCCTGCTTCCCCCCCTCTCTGTGCCTGTCTCTCTGCCTACTTGTGATCTCTCTCTCCCTCTGTCAAATAAATAAATAAAATCTTAAAAAAAAAAAAAAAACTAGATTCCTACTTAGACATTCGTAACTAATTAGCAGCATGAATACAGGACAGGTTTCCAGTTTTTCAGAGAACCAATGAAATGTAAACCTTGGGGTCTTTTTGTATGGTTCAAAATTAATGAGAGTTCGCCCCATACAAAAACTGTGTAAAAGAAAAAAGTGGAGCAATTAAAGACATCTTTTTCTAACTAGTTTTCAAGCATCCTTATTCCAAAATAGAGCAGTATCCTTCCCAGAACGCCAGGTCATTAAGAAGATGGGATGGCATCGTCACATACAAAATTTGGCCATTTCTGAGCTAGGTCTAAAGATAATTAACTTATATGTGACATTTTTGAGATGTCAGGTACAACAAAGGCAAACAAGTTTATCAAAATGGAAATCATACGTTTAGCATAAAATAAAATAATTATATACATTTCACTTCAATTTTTAAGTGCAAAAGTAGTATTTGGTGAGTTTTCTAAACTTTTCTAGATGCCAACAGTATTTTAAGAACTTATTTCTTTCATTTTATAATCAAGAAATGTTAGCCATGACATGACTTTCCAGCCTTTCTGATAGGCATATATGCATGTCAGAAAGAGATGGAAAAACTTAAAATATAATATCTCATTATAGACTATCCACTGTTCAAGCCTCCAGGCTGGCAATATGTATTTAAATAATATGTCATAAAAACCTCTTGGTACATAATGATGTAATAAACATGAGAACGCCTCTAAGGCTAACTAACTTATTTTCCCAATTGTTAGGTTACTGCCTGCTATGATCCCATCACCAAATGAAAGTTTAGGCATGTTCCTTTGGGCAAAAGAAATAGTGGTAGGAAAAAAAAATATTAGTAATGCTGGTTGGAATAGAAAAAAAAAAAAAAAAAACCCACAGCCTCTTAATAATCTAAAGTGTTCTCTGTGGGTCAGATGTCTCTCTGTTTAGGTCAACTCATCTATAAAATTCTCAGTAATTTTGTTTTCTTTTTTGAAGTTTCAAGCTTCCAAGATACTCCTGTGAAATTGTTAAAAAAAAAAAAAATTGCCTGTGCCCAAAGTATACCTAAGGAAACTAAAATTTCACTCATTGCATTTAAAAAATAAAAACAGGGACTCCTGGGTGGCTCAGTAGGTTATGCATCTGTGTTTGGCTCAGGTCATGATCTCTGCTTCCTGGGATAGAGCCCCACATAAGACTTCCTGCTCAGCAGAGAGTCTGCTTCTCTCTCTCCCATCCTCTGTCCCTCCCCACCACTTGTTCTCTCTCTCTCAAATAAATGAGTAAACTCTTTTAAAAAATGAAAACAAAAATCTTCCTATCAGAAGAAATTTAATCTTTTAACACACACAGACCGAAAATTTTTGACATCAGAAAACAAAACTTATCTTCATTAGTTAGATAGAAATTTGGGGAAACTGTATTGGGTTATAGGAAAACAAATGCTAGGAAAAGTCATCATGTACAATGCCCACACACTCAAATAAATTAATCTTTAGGAAAAAAATTATATACACAAACATCCATACATAGAGTATGATGAGTATGTATGTATACATACACATGTAAAATGAATATAGGTTTGTTTATCCAACCCTGGAAAACTACTTCAAAGGGGATAGTTTCAGGAAAAATGGCAGGAAGTAAGTAGCATCTTACGTAGCTGACAGTTTGGAATTGCAATACTTCTGATGATCACAAGCTTTAAAAATACCAATGAACTTCTCTATGAATTTTAACACAGGTATGAATTAAAATTTATTGAACTTTTTTAAAAGTTGCATCCCCAGCACATGAAAAGACATTGTCCTGAGACCACTTCTTTGAAGTGGCTTTCAGGGATTTGTGAGAGAATATTGTGAGTGATAAATTAAAACTGCACGAGAGATGGGTATATAAACTCTGTAACATAGCACAGTTCTTTGGTTCCAATCACATCATAAACATTGCTAGACTGGCTTAGGCCAATAGTTCATTTAAAATAATCTTTTTAAGCCATTTACTCTTTTAGAATATAACATATTGTGGAGTTTTGGGTGACTAATGTGACTGCCATTTAAGGACACTGGCTTCTAATTTTGAAAAAGAGAGATACATAGGATACAGCTCTCTCTCTCTCTCTCTCTCTCTCTCTCTCTCTCTCTCTTTTAACCTACATCAGAATAAAGTTTTAATGGTAGATTTTTTTTTTTTATAACCAGAACTCAGTATATGTAAATATTCACTTAAAGGTCTATAATGTTCTTAATGTAAAATCTTCCAAAAAGAGAAAAAACCTAGCAAGAGAAGTAAAGAGAAGTAACCTAGCAAGAACTGAGCTTTCTATCACTGATGTAGTATTTTTCTCTGCAACACCCCGGGCAGTTATGCTGAAGAACGATACTCCTGTTAACATTGCCCTCCCACTTCTGATGAGACTTTATTCTTAGCAAATTTAATCAAAAACATAATTCCATCTTATAATGTGTACATGCTTTTATTCCTTTAACCTATCACCTGCTTAATATACCTGTAGGTGGCATCAGAAGAGAGATCTGAAATGCCTATGGCACCAATTATAAAAAATGTTAAGTAGCATTTCATATGGTATTAGAATGGGAAAATTCTTGCTTATGATTCATAATTCTTTTCAGTATCACAAAGATGTCTCTCTCAGAAAAAAAAAAAAAAACTGTACCGAAGTAATAGAGGAAATTGTCCAGAAACAGCAAAAGTAGTTTACTTACAATGCAAAATCCTATAACAAAATGAAGCTCTAACTACCAAACAGATGTGTGCTGATATCAGGCCCTCAAGCCTATATTGCTGAGAAATAAAAAATGAAAGAAAGAAAGAAACTTACATTAAAGTCATGATTACACTAGCTAAGAAGAAAAAAATACAAGAGATAAAGAAAAACATCTAAGAAACTCGTCAAGATTTATGCTTCAAGCAACGTACTGGTATCTGTAGAATATCAAGATGTACAGATGCTAATAAAAGCTTATTATTCTACTGGATCATTTTAAGAATTCCATTTTTTATAACCCAAATAAAAATCAGCCAGATTGGGTTATATAGAAGAAGGATATATTCTCATACTTCATATATATGTGTGTATGTCTATACACACATATATACACACACACAATCACATACACAGTATACTCTATACATAATATGCACAAAACACATCATACACAAAAGCCCATTTGAAAACACTAGGCACTCTTCTAAACCACTTTGAAACACGCAGTGGGAATCAAACCAAGATTACAGGCTTGAATTTGATGTCAGCATGGAAGAATATTCTGGGATACCTCTATTACAAATCCTTGTTAAACTGAAACCTGTATCTTGGTGATCTACAATAGAAACTATTTCTCTGCTGCAGTGCTAGAGAAACAGCAGTGAGCAAAAATTGAGTTGGCTAGGTTATCAGGCCAGCCTGAAGGTAATCAAATGTCAGAAGCAAGTTAGGAGACATTCAGGGATAACACACATGAGACAGCACAAATTCGGACCTGGAAACCATGACTAATGCTTCTTAGATAAATTTCAGAAGGCTGGCAATTTTAAGCTAAACAGCCTATGAAATGATCTGTAAAACCATATTGAAAAATTATGATGAAAAAGAAATACTATGCATAAAAAGTTCTAGAATATATTACCTTACTTTCAAGAGGAAAATTCTACCTCAGACTAAATATTCAAATGGAAAGGAGTTGTCAGGGAGTATGAATCCACACTGTTTTCTTGTTGATGTTTGTGTTGTGGGGTGACAGGATGGCTTTGACTTAGTTAAATGTATGTGATTCTACATTGATTAAAGTAGTGAAAAGATATGCGTTAATATAAACTGTGCATTTTGGAACTTTTGAAACTTGCAAAATACATATGGAATTTAGGAATGTTATTTACCTAATCCTATACTCGTGATCCAGAATACATCATTTTGTACTGGAGCAGACAGAAGCTATATAAAACTCAGGTTTGAGGAAAGTAATACAATGCCTTTACATAGCATATGATGTAGCTAATTAATAGCATTTTGTTATTTTTATTTTTTTCTGCTTTATCATACTTTCTTAGTGTTTCTTACCAATTTTATTGAGGTATAAATTGGCATAAAATAAAATTTTCATATTTAAAGTATGCAATTTAATACATGAAGTTCATTATTTTATATACAGACAACAAATTGTTACAGGACCTTTATTCACTGAATTGCCTTTACACTTGTGTTGAAAATCAGTTATACACATACACATGGATCTATTTTTGTATTCTATTCTTTTTTGTCGATCTGTTTTTCTAACTTTCTTTTAATACTACACTATCTTGATTACTCTAGCTTTAGAACAAATCTTGAAATCGTGCATCATTAATACTCCTTCCTTTTCAAAGTTGTTTTGACCCTTTGCATTTCCACATAAATTTTAGAAATAGTTTCTTCAATTTCTACAAAAATGCCTGCTGGGATATTTGGATCAAATTGCATTAAATCTATAGGTTGGTCTGGGAAGAACAAACACTTTAATATTATTAACTCTTCTAAGCAATTACTATCTCAAGTTATTTAGGTTTTATTTAACTTCTCTTGGCATGATATGTAGTTTTCTGTGTAGGCCCTGTTAATTTGTCAAATTTATATTTCGTAGTTTTTAGATTATTACAAATAGTTTTTTTTTATTTTAATTTTTCCTAACTTCATGTGATGGTCTTGTATCCTGAAACCTTTCAAAACTGTCTTTAGTTGTCATTTTTAGGATTAATAGAGTCCATCATATATCTTCTACAAATATAATTATGTCATTTACAAATCTTCTTCCTTTCCAATCCAGATGTCTTCTATTTCTTTGTCTTGCCATATTTCACTGATAGAACCTCTGGTATAATGTTCAATAAAAGTGGTAAGAGTGGACATCCTTACCTTGTTTTGTGTCTTACAAAGAATTCAGTCTTTCAGCATTTAAGATATTTGCTATAGGCTTTTCATGGATGCTTCTTATCAAGTTGAAGAAGCTTCTTTTCATGCCCAGTTTTTTATAGCTTTTATAAAGTATGAATGTTGAATTTTGTCATTTTTTTTCTATTGAGATAAGATAATCATGGTTTTTCTTTTTTCAGTTTGTTAATATGGTGAATTTACACTGAATTTTTTAAAAGAGTTTATTTATTTGAGAGAGAGAGAGCAACCATAAGTAGGCAGGAGGGACAGAGGGAGAGGGAGAAACAGACTCTTTGATGAGCAGAGCCCAATGCAGGGCTTGATCCCAGGGCCCTGAGATCATGACCTGAGCTGAAGGCAGACACTTAACTGACTAAACTACCCAGTGACTCTGAATGTTTTTATTGTAAACCAACATTGTATTCTTAAAATAAATTCTATTTTGTCATACTGTAATAGCCTTTTTAGACCCTTTTGGATTCTATTTATCTACATTAAAAAAATAAATAAATGTTTAGGGAGCATGGGAAGATGGCAGAGTAGGAGGATCCTCACCTCATGTCACAGATATACCTAGAGGAACTAACCTACACAACGCAACTAACTCACACAATGAACCAAAGCCTAATAGAACACACTGCATGGTTAAGTTTAGTTGTAGAGAGGAAGTCACATCAAAAATGATAGGAAAGTTAAAATCCTGGTCAAGCAACAAACTAACTGATAAGACTAACCACAAATGGGGAAGCATGGAGAAGGGAGAAGAGCAGGCCCCACATTGAGGATCCCAGACAAAGGGGACCTGCACTGGGAAGATGAATTGCCATAACATTTAGCTTTGAAAGCCAGAGGGGCCTAACTTCATGAGTTTTTGCAACCAGTGGGGCTCAACACTGGGATCTTTAAAAATCAGAGGCTAGTTCTGGGAGAACCAGAAGGCAATTGGAAACTGAGTTCCAACCCTTAACGACACAGCACAACAAACAGCCTCTCCAAGATACAGCATAGAAGCAGCAGATTGAAAAGCAACAAAGGCATACAGATTTATTTACTAATCTCAGAACAGGAGCTGAAGGGGGAGGGGTCTTTATCAGACTTCTCCAAGAATGAAAGAACTGGAGGGTACCATTTCTGTCCCCTGATCCCCATCCTAGATAACTGGACACCTGTGGAAAATATCTCAAATACTTTGAAGATAGCTTGTTAACACTTCACACTCTGCCCTTTCATTCTTCTGTGGATTCATCCCACCCAACCCTTCCCACTCAGCAGGATTCCCTCCAAAGCAGATCTGGCCAGATCTCATCATGCAAGCAGCTGCAACAGTGACCAGCACAGATCCAAACTGATACTTGCCCTGAGGAGATATGAGGATAAACACAAATATCAGTTTGACTACAGTCCCAGCAGTGGCTACAGGCCTCATCCATGAACAAAATTCTCTCAGGGGAAAGCCCAGGGAGGGTGCTCCATAGTCCTGGCAAATGAGCAAAAAAACAACTACTCTGACTCAACTACAACAGCTTGACAGCCCTAAATAGGTTCTTAACAAAACAGGGACCAAACTCTGCCCACAACAGGCAAAGAGGCCACTGCAGCCAACTGGACTGAAGGCAAATGTGGCTCACCCATAACAGTAGGGTACATACAGCACATAAGAGACACCTGATGAACAGGGGACATCATACTCTACGTAACTACAGGATTTCTTCTTCATTAGACTACTACTTCCAAGATAGGGAGACATAGCTGATTTTCCTAATTCTAGAAACAAATACACAGAGTTACACAAAATGAAAAGGCAGAGGAATATGTCCCAAATAAAAAGACAAAACAAAATCCCAGCAAGAAAGCTAAATGAAACAGAGACAAGCAATATGCCTGTTAGAGAATTCAAAGTGGTGGTCATAAAGTTACTTATTGGACTTTGGAAGAGTGGATGATCTCAGTGAGACATTCAACAAAGAAAATATAAAAAAGAACCAATCAGAGAGGAAGAACTCAATAAGTGAAGTTAAAAATACCTTGAGAAAATCAGTTGTAGACTAGAGAAAACAGAACAGATCAGTGAGCTGGAAGACATAGTAACAGAAAGCAACCAAGCTAACTAGAAAAAGAAAAAAAAAATAATAATAAATGAGAATAGGTTAAAGGAATTCAGTTGAAATCATGAAGCATAATAACATTCACCTTATAGGAATCCCAGAAGGAGAAGAGAGAAAAGGGGACTGAAAGTTTATTTGAAGAAATAATAGTTAAAGACTCCCCTAACCTGAGGAAGGAAACAGACATCCCCAGATCTAGGAGGCACAGAGAATCCCCAAGAAAATCTACACAAGGAGGTCCATACTAAGCCACAAAATAATTAAGATGGCAAAAAGTGTGAAAACTAGAGAATTTCAAAAGCAACAAGATAAAAGAAAACAATTATATACAAGGGAAAGCCCATAAGGCTATCAGCTGATTTTTCAGCAAAAACCTGTCAGACCAGGAGGGAAAAGCAGGATATATCCTAAGTGCTGAAAGGGGAAAAAAAAATTAAATCTACAGCCAGGAATACTCTATCCAGCAAGCAATAATTCAGAATAGAAGGGAAGATAAAGAGTTTCCCAAGACAAACAAAAGTTAAAAGAGTTCATGACCATTAAACCAGCCCTAAAAAAAATAAAATAAAATAAAATAAAATAAATTAAGGGGACTCTGAGTGGAAAAGGAAGACCATAAGACCATAAGTAAGAACAAGAAAAGTAGGCAACACAAACACAGTAAAAGTAAATACATCGTAAAAATCAGTCGAGGGACTAACAAAATAAAAGGATGTAACATATATATAAAATGGGGAGTTGGGGGGAAGAATAAAGAATGAGTTTAAACTTAAGTGCCATCACCTTAATACACACAGCTATATTCCAAAGATGCATATACAAACCTAACAGTAACCACAAATCAAAAACCAGTAGTAGATATGCAAACAATAAAAAGAAAGGAATCCAAATATATCACTAAGAAAGCCATTTAATTGTGAGAGAAGACTCCAAGAGATGAAACAGAAAAACTACAAAAACAACAATAAAACAAGTAACAAAATGGTAATATAGACATACCAATAATTACTTTGAATGTAAATGGACTACATGCTCCAATCAAAAGGCATAGGATAATGAAATGGATAAAAAAAGAAGACGCACATATGTGTTGCATACAATAGACATATTTCAAGTCTAAAGACACTTATAGATTGAAAGAAAAGGGATGGAGAAGAATTTACCATGCAAATGAATGTGATAAGATAGTCATGATAGCAATATTTATATCAGACAAAATAGACTGAAACAAAGACTGTTAAGAATAGACAAATAAGATTTTTAATGACTGTTTCAATCTCCTTACTGGTTATGGGTCTGTTCAGGCTTTCTATTTCTTCCTGGTTCAGTTGTGGTAGTTTATATGTTTCTAGGAATGCGTCCATTTCTTCCAGATTGTCAAAATTATTGGCGTAGAGTTGCTCATAGTATGTTCTTATAATAGTTTGTATTTCTTTGGTGTTAGTTGTGATCTCTCCTCTTTCATTCATGATTTTATTTATTTGGGTCCTTTCTCTTTTCTTTTTGATAAGTGGGGCCAGGGGTTTATCTCCAAACAAACAAAAGCCCAGGGCCAGACGGCTTCCCAGGGGAATTCTACCAAACATTTAAAGAAGAACTAATTACTATTCTCCTGAAACTGTTCCAAAACATAGAAATGGAAGGAAAACTTACAAACTCATTTTATGAGGCCAGCATCACCTTGATCCCAAAACCAGACAAGGATCCCACCAAAAAAGAGAGCTATAGACCAATATCCTTGATGAACACAGATGCGAAAATACTCCACAAAATACTAGCCAATAGGATTCAACAGTACATTAAAAAGATTATTCACCATGACCAAGTGGGATTTATTCCAGGGCTGCAAGGTTGGTTCAACATCCGCAAATCAGTCAATGTGATACAACACATCAATAAAAGAAAGAACAAGAAACATATGATACTCTCAATAGATGCTGAAAAAGCATTTGACAAAGTACAGCATCCCTTCCTGATCAAAACTCTTCAAAGTGTAGGGATAGAGGGCACATACCTCAATATCATCAAAGCCATCTATGAAAAACCCACCGCAAATATCATTCTCAATGGAGAAAAACTGAAAGCTTTTCCGCTAAGGTCAGGAACACGGCAAGGATGTCCATTATCACCACTGCTATTCAACATAGTACTAGAGGTCCTAGCCTCAGCAATCAGACAACAAAAGGAAATTAAAGGCATCCAAATCGGCAAAGAAGAAGTCAAATTATCACTCTTCGCAGATGATATGATACTATATGTGGAAAACCCGAAAGACTCCACTCCAAAACTGCTAGAACTTATACAGGAATTCAGTAAAGTGTCAGGATATAAAATCAATGCACAGAAATCAGTTGCATTTCTCTACACCAACAGCAAGACAGAAGAAAGAGAAATTAAGGAGTCAATCCCATTTACAATTGCATCCAAAACCATAAGATACCTAGGAATAAACCTAACCAAAGAGACACAGAATCTATACTCAGAAAACTATAAAGTACTCATGAAAGAAATTGAGGAAGACACATGAAATGGAAAAATGTTCCATGCTCCTGGATTGGAAGAATAAATATTGTGAAAATGTCTATGCTACCTAAAGCAATCTACACATTTAATGCAATTCCTATCAAAGTACCATCCATCTTTTTCACAGAAATGGAACAAATAATGCTAAAATTTATATGGAACCAGAAAAGACCTCGAATAGCCAAAGGGATATTGAAAAAGAAAGCCAACGTTGGTGGCATCACAATTCCGGACTTCAAGCTCTATTACAAAGCTGTCATCATCAAGACAGCATGGTACTGGCACAAAAACAGACACATAGATCAATGGAACAGAATAGAGAGCCCAGAAATAGACCCTCAACTCTATGGCCAACTAATCTTCGACAAAGCAGGAAAGAATGTCCAATGGAAAAAAGACAGCCTCTTCAATAAATGGTGCTGGGAAAATTGGACAGCCACATGCAGAAAAATGAAATTGGACCATTTCCTTACACCACACACAAAAATAGACTCAAAATGGATGAAGGACCTCAATGTGCGAAAGGAATGCATCAAAAGCCTTGAGGAGAACACAGGCAGCAACCTCTTCGACCTCTGCCGCAGCAACATCTTCCTAGGAACAACGCAAAGGCAAGGGAAGCAAGGGAAAAAATGAACTATTGGGATTTCATCAAGATCAAAAGCTTTTGCACAGCAAAGGAAACAGTTAACAAAATCAAAAGACAACTGACAGAATGGGAGAAGATATTTGCAAACGACATATCAGATAAAGAACTAGTGTCCAGAATCTATAAAGAACTTAGCAAACTCAACACCCAAAGAACAAATAATCCAATCAAGAAATGGGCAGAGGACATGAGCAGACATTTCTGCAAAGAAGACATCCAGATGGCCAACAGACACATGAAAAAGTGCTCCATATCACTCGGCATCAGGGAAATACAAATCAAAACCACAATGAGATATCACCTCACACCAGTCAGATTGGCCAAAATCAACAAGTCAGGAAATGACAGATGCTGGCGAGGATGCGGAGAAAGGGGAACCCTCCTACACTGTTGGTGGGAATGCAAGCTGGTGCAGCCACTCTGGAAAACAGCATGGAGGTTCCTCAAAATGTTGAAAATAGAACTGCCCTATGACCCAGCAATTGCACTATTGGGTATTTACCCTAAAGATACAAACGTAGTGATCCAAAGGGGCACGTGCACCCGAATGTTTATAGCAGCAATGTCCACAATAGCCAAACTATGGAAAGAACCTAGATGTCCATCAACAGATGAATGGATCAAGAAGATGTGGTATATATACACAATGGAATACTATGCAGCCATCAAAAGAAATGAAATCTTGCCATTTGCGACAACATGGATGGAACTAGAGCATATCATGCTTAGCGAAATAAGTCAAGCAGACAAAGACAACTATCATATGATCTCCCTGATATGAGGAAGTGGTGATGCAACATGGGGGCTTAAGTGGGTAGGAGAAGAATAAATGAAACAAGATGGGATTGGGAGGGAGACAAACCATAAGTGACTCTTAATCTCACAAAACAAACTGAGGGTTGCTGGGGGGAGGGGGTTTGGGAGAAGGGGGTGGGATTATGGACATTGGGGAGGGTATGTGCTTTGGTGAGTGCTGTGAAGTGTGTAAACCTGGTAATTCACAGACCTGTACCCCTGGGGATAAAAATATATGTTTATAAAAAATAAAAAAAGAAAAAAAAAAGAAGCAAGAAAATATCAAATAAATAATAAAACTTTACACCTAAAGGAGTTAGAAAGAGTAAAACAAGCCAAAGTCAGTAGAAAGGAGGAAATAATAAAGATTAGAACAGAAAAAAATGAAATAGAAACAAAACAAAGAAACAAACAAAAAACCCGGGACTTGGTTCTTTGAAATGATCAATAAAACTGATCAACTTTTAGCTAGACTCATCAAAGAGAGAGAGAGGGGAGTCAAATAAAATCAGAAATGAAAGAAGAAGAGAAATAACTGACACTATAAAAATATAAAGGATTGGGCATCTGGGTGGCTCAGTTGGTTAAACATCTGCCTTCTACTCAGGTTGTGATCCCAGGGTCCTGGGATTGAGTTCTCTGTTGAGCCCCGTATTCTGTGGTGAACCTGCTTCTCCCTCTGCCTCTGCCTCTCTCTCTCTTTTTCTCTCTCTCACTCTCATGAATAAATAAATAAAATCTTTAAAAATATAGAAAGGATTATAAGAGAATATTACAAAAAATATGCCAACAAATCGGACAAACTAGAAGAAACGGAAAAATTTCTAGAAACATACAACGTTCTAAAACTGAATGAGGAAGAAATAAAAATTTGAACAGATCAATTACTAGCAATGAAATTGCATGAGTAATTAAAAAAAAAAAAGTCCAGGACCAGATGGCTTCACAGGCGAATTCTACCATTCATTTAAAGAAGAGTTAATACCTTTTCTCTTCAAACTATTGAAAAACAAAAAAACAAAAACAAAAACAAAATCAAAAACAGAAGAAGAAGGAATGCTTCCAATTCATTCTACAAGAACAGCAATACCAAAACCAAATAAAGGCACTACAAAAAAGAGAACTATAGACCAATATCTCTGATAAACATAGATGTAAAAATACTCAACAAAATAGCAATAAACCAAATCTAATAATATATTAAAAAATCACTCACCATGATCAAGTATGACTTATTCCAGGGATGCAAGTTTGGAAATCAATCAATATGAGGAATCACATTGACAAGAGAAAGGATAAAAACCACATGATCATTTCAATAGACCCAGAAAAAGCATTTGACCAAGTAGAACATAAATTCAGCATAAAAACTCAACAAACTAGGTTTAGAGGGAACACACTTCAACAAAATAAAGGCCATAGATGAAAAACCCAACACTAACATTATATTCAATGGTAAAAACTGAGAATTTTTTTCTAAGGTCAGGAATAAGATAAGAAAGTCTCCTCCTCCCAATTCTCAACAGAGTACTGGAAGTCCTAGCCACAGAAGTCAAATAAGATCTCTAAATCGAAAAAGAAGTAAAATTTTTATGATTTACAGATGGCATGATACTATATATAAGACTCCACAAAAAAAAAAAAAAAGAAAGAAAGAAAGAAAGAAAGAAAGAAAGAAAGAAAGAAAGAAAGAAAAGCAAAGGAAAAGAAAAGAAAAGAAAAGAAAAGAAAAGAAAAGAAAAGAAAAGAAAAGAAAAGAAAAGAAAAGAAAAGAAAAGAAAAGAAAAACACTAGAACTAATAGATGAGTTCAGTAAAACCATGGGGGAAAAAAATCATACAGAAAAGTTTCATTTCTATACACTAATAATGAAGTGACAGAATGAGAAATTAAGAAAACAATCCCATTTACAACTGTACCAAAAAAATAAAATAAAATAAAATATCTAGGAATAAACTTAACCAAGGAGGTGAAAGACCAGTACTCTGAAAACTATAAAACCCTGATGAAAGAAATTGAAGATGACACAAACAAATGGAAAGATATTTCATGTTCAGGGACTGAGAGAACTAATACTGTTAAAAGGTCCATACTACTGAAAACAATCTACAATTTTAATTCAATCCCTATCAAAATACCAACAGCAGGGTCCCTGGGTGGCTCAATTGGATAAGTGCATCAGACTCTTGATTTTGGCTCAGATCATGATCTCAGGGTTGTGAGATCAAGCCCCATGTCATATAGCCTGCTTAAGATCCTCTCTCTCCAGCTCTCTCTATCCCTTAGAGATAGGTGGTGGTAGGAGGTACCAATAGCATTTTCCATATAACTAGAATAAATAATCCTAAAATTTGTATGGAGTCACAAAAGACCCTGAATAAGTGAAAGTAATCTTGAAAAAGAACAAAGCTGACAGTACCACAATTCCAGATTTCAAAATATACTACAAAGCTGTAGCAATCAGAACAGTGTGGTACTGTGACAAAAAATTGGCACATAGATCAATGGAAGTGAATAGACAACCAAGGTATAAACCTACAACTATATGGTCAATTAATCTATCAAAGGAGGCAAAAATATATCATAGGGGAAAAAGTCTCTATTAACTGGTGCTGGAAAACTGGACAGCAGCACTCAAAAGAATGAAACTAAACCACTTCCTTATACAATATACAAGAATAAACTCAAAATGCATTCAAGACATAAATGGGAGATCTGAAGCCATACAATTTCTTGAAGAAAACATAATGGTAAATTTTTTGACATCAGCATAGAAATATTTTTCTAGATAGACCTCCTTTGGCAAAGGAAACAAGACCAAAATTAAACTATTAAAATTATATCAAAATAAAAAGCTTCTGCACAGCAAAGGAAACCACCAACAAAGCAAAAAGACAACCTACCAAATAGAAGAAGATATTTTCAAATGTGATATACAATAAGGGTTAATATCCAAAATATATTAGCAATTTATACATCTCAACTCCAAATAAAACAAATAATCCAATTAAAAATGGGCAGAGGACAGGAGTAGACATTTTTTCCAAAGACAGCATACAGATGGCCAAGAGTCACATGAAAAGTCATGCTTGAGATGTTTCTCAACATCAGTAATCATCAGAGGAAGGCAATTCAAAACTACAATGATGTATCACCTCACACTTATCTGAATGGCTAAAAATGAAAAACACAAAAACAAGTCTCGGCAAGGGTGTGGAGAAAAAGGAATCTCCTGCACTGTTGGTGGAAATGCAAGCTCATACAGCCACTGTGGAAAACAGTATGAATATTCCTCAAATCATCAAAAATAGAATTACCATATAATTAGTAATTGCATTACTGTGTATTTACCCAAAGAAAATGAAAACACTAATTCAAAAAGATATATGCACTACTATGTTTAATGCACCACTGTTTATGATACCCCAGATATGGAAGCAACCCAAGTGTCCATTGATAGATCAATGGATAAAGAAAATGTGGTACACACACACACAGAGGAATATTACTCAGCCATAAAAAAGTAAAATCTTGTGATATGCAACAATATGGTTGGATCTAGAGGGTATAATGCTAGGTGAAATAAAAATGGAGAATGACAAATGCTATAACTTTATTCATCTGTGGAATTTAAGAAACAAACCAAATGAACAAAAAAAGGAGACAGAAAAGCAGACTCAAATATAAAGAATAAACTGTGGTTGCCAGTGGGGAGGGAAGTGGGAGATAGGTGAAATAGGTGGAGGTGTTTAAAAGTGCACTTAAAGAAATTTTTAAATCTGTAGTAAACAATAAAAATCAAAATAAAGTTTGGATTTATATTCATAAGAGATATTGGTTCACATACTTCTTTTTGCAAGGTCTTTGGTTTTAGAATGCATAGTTCTATGTAAGTTATTGGATTATGTTGGATGGTAGTGTTAATCAAGTCATCCAAATCCTTACAGAATTTTTGGCCCATATGTTTTATCAGCTATTGAGATTGAGGTGTTAAAATCTCCAAAAATAAGTGTGAATTTGTTTATTACTCCATCATATTTGTAGAGAGTACCCTTTCTTTTAAGAAATATTTTATCTTCTCTTACTCTATCTTTGCATTATATTCTTTGTTCTTTTTAAGGATATCAGTAGTACTAAATAGCACCCAAGTTACATTGGTTTTTGTCCTAACCTTCATCTCTTCATTTCTAAGCCAACTACATCTTTCTAGCTCCTGTTTGGGAAAAAACAATCCTTCATTCTTCACCATAAAATGGGCATCCCTTCCAATCATACACAACACAATTCTCCTAGACACAAACAGTTTTCAAGTCATAGTCATCTTTGATGTCTTTTTATAGAAAACACAACTTCTCAATTCAATCTTTATTCAGTTAGTGTATAGTTCTCCCTCTGTTACGTTATCAGTGCATGACCCTAGTTCATGCTGTAACATCTTAAAACCTCTTTTGTGTCTAGAATAGTATTCTGCATACCATCAATGCACAATAAAGACAACAGCATTGGGGCACCTGGGTGGCTCAATGGGTTAAAAGCCACCACTTTCAGCTCAGGTCATGATCCCAGGGTCTTGGAATTGAGCCCCATATTGGGCTCTCTGCTTGACAGGGAGCTTGCTTGCTTCCCCACCTCTCTCTCTCTCTCTGCCTACTTGTGATTTCTGTCTGTCAAATAAACAAACAAAATCTTTAAAAACAAACCAAAACAAAACAAAAAACAGCTTTCCCAGGTTCTCCGTTTCCTACAGAGCACAGAGTAAGTGTTTTGGTTTTTATTCAAGTTCTAAACTAGTTGTTCTTTCTTGCTTTCTCCCACACCCTTCTTCAATTCCTTCTTCATTTTCTTCCTTCAAAATAATTTACATACTCTCTAAAAATCTTTGCTTTCATGCATTTAGTCTATTTATTGTCCTCAGAAGATAGTTTACATTTTTTTTTATTTGGACTATGCAATCCCATCTCTCTATCCAAGTTCTGCAAGACCCAATTTTAGTTCATCTTCTGAATGAAGATTTTCTGCCTTAATTCCCTTTTCTGGGCATATTCTTGTCCATGTACATAAACACACTGAGAAGCCGTGGGTTATAAAGGAAAAACATGAAAGCCACTATTATTAATTATATGAGAATTGTCAGGAGTCTGACTTAAAGTCATAAAATGGGAAGGGAAAAGTCAGTTTGCTCAGGGGAATTGTCTTCATGATAGGAGTGGTGGAAATATGGTTTTCCCCTCAAAAACAGTAAAGAATTATGAGGAATACATAAATAAATAGTCCTTCCCACCATGCAGAGACCATATGAAAAGTGGGAGTTCACCAAAGCATAAATAGAAGAAAAAGTTCAGTTTGCTGGCAGAGATTTGAAGCCACAATAATGAGGGAATGGTTCAGTAAAATTAAGTGTGAAATTCATAGGGGGAAACACAGGCTTGTGGTATAAAAACACTAGGAGAAAAAAGATACTGGAAAAGACATACTGTATATGGTTGATAGAATTAGTAGAAAAGAGAAGAAACACATGGGAAGATTACAAAAGAAGAAATCAATAACAAAACCACAGAAGAGAATATTTAAAATAAATGAGAATAAATAAGCACATATGTCCAGTTTAAGCATTTAATAATGCCTATTTAAGTAAAGAACAAACCATTCTTTAAAAATTCCTTCTTCATTTTAAAGTTCTAAGAACATTATAGAGGAATTGTTCCTATTAGTAAAATGAACTTCAGTTATAACAACTCACTATTTGACATTTTATTAATGTCTACTAAAGATGGATTCATATTTGAGTCTACATTCATCTTGTATACAAAGTATGGAGAAAAAGAATTACAAAATGAATGTCTGAACAGGATAGGCACAGTGTATTCTGAATTATAACCATTTTTAGTCTTATGAAATAATTACATTTTAATGTTTTATGTCTTCTCTTCCCAACTGTGAGACCCAACTCTGTGAGAACAGAAATCTTTCTTATATTTTGTGTATCACATAGAGTATCTAGTATGGTAGACATTAAATAAAGATCTGCTGATTTGCTCTGTGGTTGTTAATCTTAGTTGTAGGAATTTATCAATATCTTTCCTATATCCCAACTTACTGGAAGTGCCAAGTACCCTTAAGATTACATCCTTGTGTTAGATACCATAATAGAAACATTTTCTTTGTAAAAAAGGAACTAACTCAAAGTATCTATTACTTGGAGACAAAATATATGAATAATAAACAAGTGATAAGATGAACTAGAGTTAGCTACCTATTTGAAAACTATATTCCATGAGAGAGAAGAAATAACAACAAACACCTCAGAAATGCAAACAACTACAAGAGAATATTATGAAAAACTATATGATAGCAAATTGGACAAATGAGAAGAAATAGATAAACTCCTAGAAATATATAACTGACAAAACTAAAACAGAAAGAAATAAAAAATTTGAACTGACTGATAACCAGCAAAGATACTGAATCAAAAAACTCCCAAGGAAGAAAAGTCCAGGACCAGATGGCTTCATAGGTGAATTCTAATGAACATTTAAAGAGTTAGTACTTATTCTTCTCAAACTATTCCAAATAGAAAAGGAAGGAAACTTCTAAATTCATTCTATGAGGCCGGCATTATTCTCATACCAAAACCAGATAAAGACACCACTAAAAAAAGAGAACTACAGGCCAATATTCCTGATGAATATAAATGCAAAAAATCCTCAACAAAATAGTAGCAAACCAAATTCAACAATACATTAAAAAAATCACTCACCACAATCAAGTGGGATTTATTCTTGGGTTACAAGGATGGTTTGATATTTGCAAATCAATCTGTGTGCTACATGACATTAATAAGAGAAAGAATAAGAACCATCTGATCATTTCAATAGATGCAGAAGAAGCATTTCACAAAGTACAATACCTACCCATGATAAAAACTCTCAAAAAAGTAGGTTTAAAAGGAATATACCTTAGCATAA
Source organism: Mustela nivalis (assembly GCF_964662115.1). NCBI lineage: Eukaryota > Metazoa > Chordata > Mammalia > Carnivora > Mustelidae > Mustela > Mustela nivalis. The sequence goes on from NC_139021.1 coordinate 128,895,779, forward strand.
TAGAGCTTATATATGAAAAACTCATAACTAACATCATCTGTAATGGGGAAAATCTGAGAGCTTCTCTTCTATGATCGGGAAGAAGATGAGGATGCTCACTCTTACCACTTTGATTCAACATACAAATGTCTAATTCATCAGACAAATAAAAGTCATCCAAACTGGTAAGGAAAAAGTAAAACTTTCAATATTTGCAGATGACAGATATTATATACAGAAAACCTGAAAGATGCCATCAAAAAAATGGCCAGATCTGATAAATTCAATAAGATCACAGGATAGGGGCGCCTGAATGGCTCAGTGGGTTAAGCCTCTGCTTTTGGCTCACTCAGGTCATGATCTCAGAGTCCTGGAATTGAGCCTGCTTCCCCCACCCCTCTGCCTACCTCTCTGCCTACTTATGATCTCTGTCTGTCAAATAAATAAATAAAATCTTTTTTAAAAAATCACAGGATACATAATCAATATATAGAAATCTGTTGCATTTGTAAACACTGATAATAAAGCAGCAGAAAGAGAAATCAAGGACTTGATCCTATCTACATCAAAAATCATAAGATACCTAGGAATAAACCTAATTAAAGAGGTAAAAGACTTGTACTCTGAAAACTATAGAACACTGATGGAAGAAATTGCAGATAACATAAAGAAATGGAAAAAACATTCCATGCTCATGCATTGGAAAAACAAATATTGTTAGAATGCCTATACTTATGCAAAGCAATCGACACACTTAATGCAATTGCTATCAAAATGCCAACAGCATTTTTCACAGAACCAGAACAATTATAAATTTATATGCAACCACAAAAGACCCAAATAGCCAAAGCAATCTTGAAAAATAAAAGCAAAGCTGGAAGCATCACAATTCCAGACTTCAAGTTATATTACAAAGCTGTAGTAATCAAACTAGTATGGTACTGACACAAAAATAGACTCGCAGATCAATTAAACAGAATAGAAAACCCAGAAATAAACCTAAAACTCTACTGTCAATTTTCAATAAAGCAGGAAAGAATATCCAATGGGAAAAAGATAATCTCTTCAACAAATGGTTGTCAGGAAAACTGGAGAGAAACATGGAAAGAAAGAAACTGGCCCACTTTCTTACATCGTACACAAAAATAAATTCAAATGGGTTAAAGACCTAAATGTGAGACCTGAAACCACAAAACTCTTAGAAGAGAATACAGGCAGTAACCTCTTTGACATCATCCATAGTAGCTGTTTTCTAGATATGTCTCCTGAGGTAGAAGGGAAACAAAAGCAAAAATAAACTATTGGGACTACATCAAAATAAAAAGCTTCTGCACAGCGAAGGATATAATCTATGGAATGGGAGAAGATATTTGCAAATGACATATCCAGTAATGGGTTAATTTGCAAAATACATAAGAACTTACACAACTAAAAACCCAAAAAGCAAAATAATAATAATAATAATAAATAAAATCCAATTTAAAAAATGGGCAAAAGACATCAACACACATATTTCCAAGAAAGACATACAGATGACCAAGAAACATGAAAAGTGATTCATCATCAGTTACCATCAGGGAAATACAAATCAAAACTACTTTGAGATATCACTTCACACCTGGCATAATGGCTAAAATCAAGAGCACAAGAAACAACAGGTGTTGGTGAGGATGTAGAGAAAAAGGAATCCTCTTGCACTGTTGGTGGGAATGCAAACTTGTACAACCACTCTGGGAAACAGTATGGAAGTTCCTCAAAAAGTTAAGAATAGAAGTACCCCATTATCCAGCAATTGCACTTCCGGGTATTTACCCAAAGAATACAAAAACACTAATTTAAAGGTTTGCATGCACCCCTATGTTTATAGGAGCATTATTTACAATAGCCGAGATATGAAAGCAGCTTAAATGTCCATCAGTTAAGAATGTATAAAGAAGATGTGATATACACACACATATACACACAAAATGGAATATTTTTGAGCCATATAAAGAATGAAAACTTGCCATTTGCAACAACATGGATGGAGCTTGAAGGTATAATGCTAAGTGAAATAAGTCATAGAAAGACAAATACCATGTGATTTCACTCATGTGTGGAATTTAAGAAAAACAAAGGAGCAAAGGGAAGAAAAAAAAAAAGGAGAGAAAGACAAAAAAACCAGACTCTTAATTGTGGAGAATAAACTGATGGTTTCCAGAGGAGAGGGATTTGGGGGTGTCTTAAATAGATGATAGGTATTTAAGAGAACATAATTGTGAGTACCAGGTGATGTATGGAATTGTTGAACCATTACATTGTACACCTGAAATTAATATAACACTGCATTTTAATTCATTAGTTAACATACATGTATAAACATATATAACATATATTATATATATTCTGTATGTCCATGTGTTGGTGTTAACTGACTAGGCAACTGCTGAGAATATAGACAATCAGCACAAACAACACCCTCCAAGGTTTCATATTGTATCTTCATAAAAAAAAAATCTATAGTAATCAGGACTGAAATGCAGTTAAATCTTCTCAAAATGTTATTGTTTTAGATTTACTTAAGGCAAAGTGTTTTGGTTTAGTCGATCTTAATTGGTAGGGAATTTCAACTAATTTTCAATTTGCTATGTCAAAGTCACACAACCTAGAGTCTTAGTAGGTTTTTTTTTTTTTCTGAGAACAATAAAAAGTAGAAATAAATTTTACAGAAACAGTATAATCCCAAGTATATATTGGCAATGATATTGTCACTAACTGAATAATATTGAACATTAACTCTAGTCAGACTATAATCCGAGGGGCCTAGTATGTAAGGCTTAAGACGGAGAAATAGACAGAAGTATCTTAGTTTGCTATGCTGCATAACAAAATGCCACACACAAGCTGGCTTAAATAAAAGAAATTTATTTTCTCATTTCCAGGAGCTAGAAATCCAGGATTAAGGTGTCAGCAGATTTCATTTCTTCTGAGGCATCTCTCATTGGCTTGCAAATGGCTGCCTTCTCACTTTGTCCTCACATGCTCTTTCCCCTGTGTGTGCATATTCTTGGAGTCCCTATGTGTCCACATTTTCTCTTCTTATAGATACCAGTCATACTGGATAGAGCCCACTCTAACAAACTCATTATAACTTAATCAGCTCTTTAAAGACCTTATATCCAAATAGTCACATTCTGAGTTACTCAGAATTAGGGCTTCAGCATGAATTTAAAAAGGCATACAATTCAGCCCATACAAAACACCAGAGAGCTAGAGGGAAATTCTAGGAAAGAGAAAGTTCTCTCAAATGTTATTTTTACTGAGTATCGCTGAATTTTGAGCCAGAAGATACCTAAAACTTCACAGGCAATGAAGAAATTGATCCAAAAGCTTCTCTAATTAGTGCCAGCTTCTGCGTCCTTAACCAGGGACTGAGCCCAAGAAAATTAATTCCATTCATATGGTCATTTAATGGTGGAATAATACTTTGGAAATATTAACCCATGTGTTTTTGTTTTTGTTTTTTCTTTTCTTTCTTCTACATCTGGTATTATCTTTCTTCCCCAACTGCACTTAGCTTTGATTCTATGCTTACCACCTCAGGGAAGTGATGTACAGTAGAAAGTAGTGGCTTTTAAATGTCAAAAAAAAAAAAAAAAAAAGTTTAGGTCCTGTGGGGAGCAGAAAGGATCTGGCGTTAAGGCTCTCTCAGGCCCCATTTCCTCCAGATCAAACACAAAAGGATAAACAACAGTCACAGAGATATTATATGAACTTGAGGAAGAATATAGGGAATTAAAATTTTAGGGTAGCATGGCTAGGCTCTGTGCCTACATAGAATTTCCTGTGCCTCAGTGTTGCATAAGATCATGATTCCCATCTGCCAAAAGGAGCCTTGACAGAGCTGATACAGGTCTCTGAAGACATGAAAAAGTATTGATTCAACTGCAGCTACCATGGGTTATGGGATAGACAGGAGGAGTCTCAGCAAATGCCAGATAAAATGGGAGATCAGAGATCCTTATCCCTTGCCACTACAGAAACTCCCAGAAATCATTTGGAACACTGGAAAAAAATCTGAGAGAATCCCCCCAAAACTGAGATTAATTTTGCCATTCTGATTCAAAATTAAAATTATTTAAGAATCAATGATATTATAATAGCAATGTAATAGAATGATGGTAGCTCTATTTGTAGTGAACACAATATATAAACCTGTCAAATCACTAAGTTGCACACATGAAATTAATGTAACATTGTATGTCAACTATACTTAAATAAAAAAATAATTAGGAAAAAGTTAACTTTTTGAATGCCAGAGTATATGACTACTGTTATGTGAACAAATACTTATCTTTTTCCCTCTTCACTACTTCTCCACTCTCTCACACTACCTACAAAATCATGGATTATACCGAAGTTATTATTGACCATTACAAACAAGAATTGAAATTAGTACGTATGCTCTCATGGATAGGCAATGCAGTCATTTCAATGCCCACTTTTTAAGGTTTTCTAGGCTGCCAAAATATGGCTTCCTATGTATTAAGAGGTTTGAAAATGTATCAACAGCCAGCTGAATAGAACAGCTGATTAGAAGCCAAATTAGAACACCAAATTAGAAGCCTCACCAAAATTTTCTTTAATAATTAAATCAGAAAACATGTAGAATTTCATTGCTCTAGTAAAAAAGAAAAATACAATCATGGTATTTCACATGCCAACTATCAGAAATTAAGAAGAAATATATACTATCTATATGGATATTATTATTATATCACAATGGAATATTATTCTGCCATAGGAAAAAAATCTTGCCATTTCCATCAACATGGATGGACTTTGAGGGCATTATGCAAAGTGAAATAAGTCAGACAGAGAACAACAAATAGCATATGATCTCAGTTATATGAAGAATCAAAAAAAAAAAAAAAAAGAAACAAAAATAAACCACCAAGCTCCACAGTTACAGAGAACAGATTGGTAGTTGCCATAGGCAGGAAGTGAGGGAAGGGGTAGGCGAAACAGATGAAGGTGGTCAAAGGGTACAAACTTCCAGTTATAAAATAAGTAAGTCAGGGGATGGGATATACTGCATGGCAACTATAGTTAATAATACCGTATTGCATATTTGAAAGTTGTCAAGACAGTAGATCTTAAAATTTCTCATCATACACAAAGACACACACACATACACACACACACACACTCATGCACACACATACCCCAAACATACACACACAATTCTGTAAATATGTATGGTGATGGATCTGAACCAAACTTAATGTAGTGATCCTTTCACAGTATATACAATCATCCAATCACTATGTTGTACATCTGAAACTAATATAATGTCATTTGTCAATTACATGATTTTTTTAAAGAAGAACCAAAAGAATGCTTTAATCCCCAAAACTGGGCTTTCTCCTTTGAAAAAACATTTTTTTCTACCTGATAAACTATTTTTCTTAAGTTTTATCCATCACTAATGACATGGTTTGCTGACATAATGATGGAATATCCTAGAGTGTTTAGGCTATAACAAACTCTGCGTTAAGTAATTCTTCAACAATAAGGAAAGCTGAGTTTTAAGAAGACATGTATATGTAGCTCCTAAAGCAAATGCAAAATTCTTTACTAAGTGTCATGGTTTTTTTTTTTTTCTTAAGTTATCTCTGTGATAATTCAATATCTATTATGGACATATATTCAAGACATATTTGAACACATAAGTTAAAATATATACTTGAACTATATTTTGAAATATAATTTGAAGTAACAAACTAAATAACTATTTGAGTCATTTATAATTCAAGGTTGAAAAAATCTCAGAGTTTGGTATGCACTTGCCCTGATTATAGTTTTAGAATTCTCTTGCATCAAGTATGGTATAAATGATACCATTTCTTTATACATTTACTGTTTTCTCTCTATAGGATATGTTTTAAATATACCAATAATCTGACTGTGCTTTGTCTTAGAACCTTAATAAAAGTATTAGCAGTTCATGTCAAAATGCTTTCTTAACGTTTCAAATAAATGGACTCAGGCTTAGCCACCTGAAAAAGGTAATGTGGAATTGTGCTCCCAAAGACGTTTGTAGTGAATAAAAATAATACTGTTTTCTATCAATTGACACTAAGTTCAAAGTGATTTACTTGTTACAAGTACATATTCCCTGTATAGTCAAGTAATATGGGACTTGGAACACACATTCTCATCAAGAAACTTTAGCAAAAGAACGAACACAAAATGCATCCTAATCTTTAGTTTCAGAAACTTCAAAAAGGATTAGAACGAAGTAAAAAACAAAACCCAGCTATAGTCATGAAATTCAAGAAATGTATAGATGAAAACACTTGACCCTTCTAAGAATGTACCATCTTAAATGTCTTTCATTCACATTTTCTGTCATTCAATCTGTTTTTGTCTCCTTGTTCTTCTTTATGTTGCTTTACCTAGTCAACATAACTTAAGGCCATTTGGTTTTCATGCTTTTCATAGTTCTCACTTTTCTTATGTTTTTGCTCTTTAGAAGAGGATGTGGCTGGCAGTTTACACTCTTCCCAACTGCCTACTCCCAACCCTCTACCCAGCCATCTTTTCTGGCCTCAATTGTCTTCCCTAGGTCAGAACCTCCCTCACACCAAAAATTAGTTTCCTTAATGTTCTTTTAATATGGGTCCAATACTAGGATAGCTGAAATAAAGCCAGTATAGTTGTTTATATCCTCTAATCTGATATTCATTAGCCACAAATCTTAGAAATGGAAGGGTGGTGAAGAGTTCCCTGAAGATGCTTAAATGTTGAATAGTAAACATGTAATAAGATCGGAGACTCAGAATGAATGTGGGAATTTCCAAAAATGTATGAACTTCAAAATACCAGTGATTTCCCCTAGGAGATTTAGAGCACGGGATTTTCTCATTCTTGACAAGAAATGATGAAGGAAATAAATGAGAAATAAACATTTGACCTGCATATTAAATAAGAGTGTTCTGTCTCAAAGAACTGCCTTTGGCACTGATGTTTCAATATTGTTCAAGAAGATAGCTAGTCTCAGTTTTAGAAATGTCTGTCTGAAAGTCACCAAGAATTTTATTCCTAGATATCAAAGTGTGGATAAATTAATATATGCCAAAACAACCATTCACTCAAATCTCTCTCTCTCTCTCTCTCTCTCTCTTTCTCTCCTTTACAGACATACACACACACCCCATACTAAGGCAAAAGACAATTGAATACACTGTCACTTTGCCTTGGCCAACAGATGCTATGATATACCACAGTGGGTCTCTCTTTCCTTTGGCATCTATAGTAGCATAATGAAAGCCCCGCTTGAAACTGAGCAACACATTTTCACGCTCAGTGACTTTCTTTTACATTTCCTCTGATACAAATAGAAAAGACACCTCACATTCAGCCTCCTATGCTAGACTGCACCACAGACAAGCAATTACCTTTAGAACGTGTCTATATGATAACTGTGGAAAGCACAGACATATGCATATATATGCTTCCTATTTATTTACTTTCTTTTAACATCTAGGAGGCATTCTCTGGGTAGTCTCCCTGGAGGCACTGGGCAGTTAGGTGCTGGGATGGGAAAATCTGTGTAAACTTTTATTAACATACTAATACCTGAACTAAGGAGTCCTCTATATACCCCAGAGACTTCCCTACCCTCCTTCCAAATCCCTCAGGATAATTGGGTTTTAGCTCCACAGAGTTAGTCTGAGAACCACAAAGCTAACAGGGTGCTATGATCTGGGTCCCTCCATCTTCCTTCCCCATCCATATTTATTTCTCCTTTTTCATCACACAGAAATAAGTTCCAATATCTTTTTAAATTAGTCCTGTCTCTATCAATACGAACCAGCAGGAATCTCATTTTGGTTCCTGCAACTGCCTTACCTCCAATCTTTCCTCTTAATCACTAATGGCTTTTTACTTTTTGAGGTTTTGATTTCAAAAGTAACTCGAACAGAGAATTTCCCTCATTTGACAATGTTAAGCATTTTGGTACCCTACGTGTTTTAAAACATAGCACCTGGCAGGATTTTCTTTCTTTGGCTTTTGTCTTCACCATAACACAGATCTTAAAGAACTTTATGAAACTGTCCCCTTGTCCTGGAAGCTCAGCTTACAGCACTGGGTTGTGGGCACTCCACTGTTGGATTGCATCCTCGCTCCACTGTCATCACACACCATCCAAAAACTGTGCTGGAACCTTGCCAGTCCACCATGGAGTCTCATTCTCCAGGCTCATGGTATTTCAGAGTTTTCCTGATTCTACCCTGTCCACCTGTTTTCCTGATTCTATCCTGTCCACCTATATCTTATTTTCAAAATAGTGCCTGAATCATTATTTAAAACCACGTCGCCCTGTTGACAAAACTTTTAATGGCATCCCATATCATTCAGGCTCCTTGTCATGTTCACAAGGCCTGCTGTATCTGGCCCCCTGGTATCTCTCTACTCTCGCTCCTATGACTCTCTCCTTCACTCACTCCTTTCCTATGACATTGGATTCTTTGTTACTTCTTAAACATCCATCACAAATTTTGTCTTTTTTTTCCCAACTTCCTCTTCATTTACCTTTTTCCTACCCTTGTCCCTTCTTCTATATACCTAGCTATCTCTTTGCCTAATCATAGCCCCATATAGATTCCCAATTAAGGTCTCCTCATCACTATACCCTCCCCTTCCAGGCCAATGTTTAACTTCCTTCCCTACTCTCAGCTCCAGCCTCCTTGGAACCTTTCTTTCATTGTGTACACTTTAATTGTATAAGGCATTTACCCTTTATATTTGTTTTCTCTAATTTGAATACCTACTGAGAACTCCTGTTCCAAAAAATGGCAGCTATTTCTAAGAGATCACACTTTGTGGAGAGGAAGAGTCAAACAGAAGGTCTCGAGAAAAAGAAACTAATAATTTGGTATTTTTATCTTTTAAAGTATCTAAAATACCAGTAGTACTACTTGATACTTACAGACCTTCCTGTAAGCTCTGCCCTTCACTCCTTGCTACAGGAACAGCACTCCTATGTGCTTAAACCGTGGCTTCTCTAAGTAACAGTACTAAGGCCACAGAGAAATGCTTCTCAACACGTGTTGCCCATTTCCTTAATGTCTTAAAAAGGCGGGGAGGGACGTATCTAAAAGACATAAAGGTTTGTGTGTTTTGCTGCCATTTGGGTTGAAGAAGGACACTGCTTTCTAGTGTGGAGACAATATGAACAATGCAAGTGCTTAGGGAAGAGAAAGAACAAATTAATGATCTTGTCAATCCACCCTTTCAAATCAATGCAATATTTTCTTGCATTCAGTATTGTTTTCCAGGTGTGAAGAGTATCCATTTCCTTTGCTCTCTTAATGTTCTAATTATATGTTTCAGAAGTCCTTACAATAATCACAGTAGTTCCACACGTTGACAGCAGTAATTTGCAATATTAATACATATTACCCTCAAATATATGAAGGTACATATGAAGATCTAGACATATCAGTCATGAAGTATGCTGTCAAATCTTTAGGCAACTAATTACAAGAACACGAAACACTATAAGATATAAAAATAATGACTTAGATACTTTTAAAATTTTGGTTCTATTTATGCAATTTTGATTGTTGATATACATTTATTATAATTTGTACTTTTTTAAAAGTTATATTGAAAGAAAAAATTGAGAATACAAATGAAAAATAATTTAATTTTATATTTTCTTGACTATGACTATTTGATGTGTGTTTATTATTGTCAAGTGCATAAAATTAGTTTCTTATTCTCTTTTGGTGATTGTTTTATATTTTTTTCACAAATATGTACTTATACATCCATAATATTGAACTAGCCTAAACTTTCCACATTTGCATATAATTATATCTTACATTAACCTTTAAATCTTTACTGTCAATAGAACACAAATTATGTAAAAATTTACTATAACCTCATAAGTCATTTCACTAAAATGACATAAAAATATTATGGAATCAATGTGTTATATGTATGAATCATGTCTATAGGCTCATCAATCAGAATTCCAGAGAAATGACAAGCAAATCCAGCCATCTTTGAAGTTTAAGTCATACAAAATGCATAGCGTTATTTTACAATACTAACACAACATAATTAAAAAATAATAAAAATTTTAAAATAAAATAAAATACTTGTTTTAAATATCTTTAAAATTCTGTAAACCTATTTGCACATGTGTGTATGTGTTTGAGGGTATCAGTATGTATATGAAGGTAGAGAAATAGAACATATTTTATTTAAGAGCTAATTAGCTTGGTCTATAACATTTACATATTTACATATTTAGACAAATGGAAGAAGGAAGCCTCCATTTATACTTTTGCCCTGGTCTATTCAAATATTAAGGATGAGCCTGTCTCCTTCCAACTGTGAAAGAGATTATTATTAAATTTCACTAAACCTAAAATAATAATCAAAGGTATAAAAAGGCACTATTTAGAGAAAAAAAATTCCATAATACCAGCATCATGAAGCAAAAATGCCCATTCTGACAGCTCTATCTTGTAATAAAGAAATTAAGTCATAGACTTAAGGCAATCTCCAAAAAGGAGATCAATCCGTAACCACACTCAAAATGATATACTTGTGAAGGTCTGTTGACTATAACAAATGAATGAAATATTAACATATTAATGCTATTTACCTCAAACATTTGCTAATGGACTGAGTGTATTCTGTGCATAAAAGAACTTCCCCACTCTTTTTAGTTTAGTCTATCCAAAGCTAGGTGATCCAGAGTTGTATGATCTTTAATTAAATTGCACCTTTTTACCAATGACCTGGAATTAAAATTGAAATCTATTCTCTTTTTTTCTCTCTAGGTTACAAACCTGGGCTATTTCATACAACCAAAGACAAATAAGCCAGATATAGAGCCATTCCCAACACCTGTTTTCCTTACCTACACACTCCAAATTCAGTCAGTCACCAACTCAATTATTATTTCCTAAGACTTTTTTAATTTAGTTCCTATAAAAAAATTATCATTCCTGTATAGTGATCTATTGTAATAATCCCCTGTCTTGTCTCCTCCTTATAGTTTCATCTCCATGAACTGTTCACCAACCATCCTCCTTCTGTGGAGCAGTGGTTTTTAGACTATGGTTCCCATATCAGTAGCATAGCATCACTCAGGAATTTGTTGGAAATGCAAATTCTTTGGGTTCTACTCCAGTCCTACTGAGTCAGAAACTGTGGGGGTGGGGCTCAGCCATCTGTGTTCCAACAAGCCCTCCAAGTCATTATCATACCTGCTAAAATTTGAAAGCCAAGAGTCTAAAGCTAATTTTTAAAAGGCAGAACCAATCATGTCACTTGCCTTCTTGAAACTCCTGTAGTGATTCCCTACCATATAAAGAATAAAGTCCAAGCTCTTAGGAAAATGTATGCCCTTTCTGTTCTGTTTTTTTAGCCCTTCTCTTTCCATTTCCTTCCTCCCACCCAGTGTTTTAGTCATATGAACATTCTGAAATATTCTAAACACACCCTGCCTTTTATGTCTTTTCCTAGTGTACCTCTTCCCACACACAATTTATCCACCTGGAGGAGTTCTATTCATCTTTCCAGATCCAGCTCAAATGTCCCCTCTTGTAGAATGATATCTGAGGGCTAATTTCAATAATTTACTTACAGCCTATTCCAAGTTTCCCAGTCCCACCTACATAATTTCCGTGAGTTAACATTTTTAGATATCCAGCTCTTAAGAAAAAGATGAAGCATGTTTACTGGGTGCAAGGAGGTAAAGGTAGGGATAGAAATGGCACTGCTTATTCTACCTCCCATGCTCTTACTCTTGGCTCAAAGGTTAGAGATTGCCATCTACCCCTTGGAATAGTAGTGACTCCTTGAGGATACTGATGGCTTCTCCCAGATGTTGGCTCAATGATTTAGTAGTGAATCCATCCCTATATTTATAGAACCCAAGGCAAGTGTACAAATGGAGACCAATATACAATGTATCTAAATATTTAGAAATTATAAATAAAACCAAGAACTTCAACAAAACACATTTTATCACTATGCTACCTTTAAAAATTTAATTACTTTGGCACCTGGGTGGCTCAGTTGGTTAAGCAACTACCTTCAGCTCAGGTCATGATCCTGGAGTCCTGGGATTGAGTCCCACATCGGGCTCCCTACTCAGCGGGGATTCTGCTTCTCCCTCTGACCCTCCACTTCTCCTGCTCTCTCTCTCTCTCTCTCAAATAAATAAAATCTTTAAAAATTTTTTAATTTCTTAATGACAAATCAAAAGCAATGATTTTTTAGATGACTGAAAGCTGGGAAAATATCAAAGACACTAAATGTATTCAATGTGTATATGTGCGTGTCCTGTTAATGAGCTGGCAATGTCTATATGAGTAATAAAATAAAACAATTCATAAGACCACATATACATCCCATGAAATTTATATTTCTTGCCTTTATCAATATGATTATGTTGTTAGAATTGAGTTTTTTAATTAATTTGTGTGTTGTTGACAGTGATGACAATGATCCAAAGGACTTAAAACAATATGAAATTTTTCTTTAAATGGCAGAAAATGCAATATATTTTATCAAAACTAAGTTAATATAAAAACAAAATTATTTTTATTTGTTTCAAAATTCTTTTTTAATATTCAAAATTATTTTTAAAAGGTAACATGTATATAATATCAAATTTTAATTTCAGAATATTTATTGAAGCTGATATTTTCTTAATTTTAAGTCTCATTTAACATTGCTTACCATCTACTTGCCAATATAAAGAATTCAAAGCACACTTCACGTTTGTTTTCTCTAGTCCTACATACATACAAATTTAATATTGATATGAATTGTTTAATAATGCAGTATGTACTAGAGTCGCCATGGGAAAATACCATGATAACTTGTGTACACTTTCAAATCCACCAATTAAATATGGACAGAAGCAAGAAAATTGATGCTCAGCTTTACTCAGGAAAATGATTCTTGGCTATGTAAGGATTTAGTAAATTTATCACAAGAGGGAAAATTTTACTTATTTATTGTTTTTCTTACACTGTTCAAATTCCCTTTCTTGTCCCACCATACTTCAAAGCAAAATGTCTGCCTCCAGCTGATTCCAAAAGCAGCTAAACCTGAAACTTTCATGGCATTTGAGCTCTACTGTCAAGGGCTTCTGTGATGTAGGAAGTGATGTACAAAATATTTTCCTGGAGCCTGAATCGTATGTTGATCATGAGAGTGGATGTTTAGGGCTATAGATTGCACTGAGCCAGTTCTGAAGTACAGATTCTAAGAGATAAAAGTCATTTATGTTGGTGTGTTTGATTTGTGGGGCCCTCTAATCCATGGGTCCCAGGACAGAGACTTTCCTTGAGTCTGAAGGTGATACTATTTCCTTGGTCTAAGTGACACCTAGTCAGAACTGGACAAGTAGGGCTGAGTTTTAAGGTGTTATTCTAAGAAAATAACCCTAATAATCAGGGAGTTAAAATTTATATACATCTGCAATGCCTCTGATGTTCACTCCAAGAAAGGGAAAAAAAAAAAAGAAGTTTTATCTTCTACTCACCATCCTCTCACCCCACCCCCATCCCAAAAGACCTTATATCAAAAGAAGTCTCATTTTTAGCTTAGTTCTCTTACAAATGATCATTGATAAGAAAGACCTGACTATATTCTAAGAGACATATATTTAATGTCTTATGTTTAATATAGTCAATAAAATATATTCACAATCAATAAATCAGCATACTTTTATGATTGAGTTCCTTGGTACAGGTATCATTTGATTCTTTATGTTTGAGTCAAACCATATTCACTGAGCAACATAATTATATTACTTTGGTATCTCTGTGGACATAAATATAAAGGGAACTGTGAAAAGAAAAACAAATTTGCGGATGAATGTTTTCACCCATAAGCAGTGTGATGGCTAATTTCATTCATCAATTTGCCTGGGCTATTTGCTGAGCTGTTTGGTTAAACAACCATCTAGATGTTGCTATAAGACTTTTTTTTTTTTTTTTTTTTTGGTTAGGTGGATTCACATTATCAGCCAATTGACTCTAAGTAAAAAGCAATTCTCTCAGTGTGAGTAGGCATCATCCCATCATCTGGAGGACTGAAGAGCAAAAAACAGGTTTCCTAGAGAAGAAGGAAATCTTTCCCCAAGACTGTAACAAAGTAATCCTGCCTGATTCCATCCTGCCAGCCTTCTCTACAAAATTCAGGGTCAAGACAGCAGCATCATTTCTTACCTGAATTTATCATCAATCTGCCTTACAGATTTCAGACTTGCCATCCCCCAGAACTACATAAACAAATTCCTTCTCGAGAACACTGACTGACACAAGCAGATGTTTCCATCTTGTTTTATCCCAAATCCCAAGGTTAGATAATCACCAAGACAATGTAAACATACACATGTACTATACCTCTTCTCTCTTTCTCCATAGTATATTGTACAAACACTGTTTAGAATTTATGGCATGATACCATAATACCATGTAAAACCCTGTCTCCTATTCTGAACTGGGCACAGAACCTGTGTTATTCATTATTGTATTCCCTGAGGCCAGAAATTGCCAGCCACTTAATAAATGCTCAATAAATGCCTACCAAGTGATGGAGGAGAAAAATTAACACATTACTAGATCACCACATGTGATAGAAGACAAGAATAAGGGCTGGTGGAAGAGCAAGGAGAAAGAAGGAATGAGGAGGAGAGATCCTGTCTCCCTGAAGCTAAGATGCCACACAAGATAGTAGTCATCCAGCTTCCCCCAGCTCCCAGCACAGTCTTAATCACCTCAATCATAGCAACTTTGATAGCTCTGGCTAAGGAACTTGGTACCTGCAAGCAATTAACTTTAATAAGCCAGCAGGTGATTTCCTTAAAAGAACACTGACGATATAATTTGCCGACAGCAGCTCTAGATTCTCTGGTTACTCAGCCATGGCTTCTACCTCTGCCCTTATGAACCGAGTTGCAGTTGTGAGTAATGAATGAAAAAGTAGCCAGAGTGTGCTCTTTTTTTTTTTTTTTTAAATGGTGAAACCAGTAGTCAGTCTTATGGCATGGCCATATATTATAAATAGTACCAAAAAGTCTTTTCAAGTTATGAATAAAAGCAAAATCCAACAAGATGGTAACAGCTCACACTGGTGCAGCACTTTATAGTTTCCATAAATGTTAAATGAGTTCAGTGATATGATCATATATTCCAAATAGTACCAAAATCACTTTTCAAATTATGAATAAAAGCAAAGTCAACAAGTCATAACAGCTCACATTGGCACAGCACTTTAAATATTTGTTAAATAAAGTGATATGAAAGTGTTTTTGCCCATATTAACCTGTGTGTATATAAGTATACATGCATATATGTATATGTGTATCTGTGTGTAAATATACATAATATATATATATATATATATATATATATATATATATATATAAACTACAATAGATACAGAGAATAATGGATAGTCTGCGTATATATATAGTCTGTGTATAGTTGTTCCCTCTATCTATTATCCTCTTACCTAAGGCAGAATTCTGGGAATTATCCTAAATTCCTCTTTCCCCATAAATCAATACTTCTTAAATGTTGCAAATGCCTTATTGGTCTATTTTATTTACTTATTTACTTTAAATGCAGTGTCAATCTAATGGGTCTCTCTGGTGTTGGTCTCAGGCATCATCTCTTCTACAACATCACAGCTTGTGTCCTCTTTCCAAAATGTAAATATTATTCCACTTTCATGTTCAAAATTTTCAACAGTTTCCCACTGCTCATTAAATATTGTAGAGACAACTCTTACTCAGAGTTAAGATTTTAAAAAAAAGCAAAAATCACATTTTACTTAAAATTAACATTGAATATGCCTTTAAATTGCCCAATAAATATAGTGTATCTCCCATTATATATAAAGCCTGTATAATAATACATGTGTTTGTATATATAGTTGTTCATCATCTGTAACATAATAAAGAGAATGTAATCTTCATGAGGGCAGAGCTTTTCATTTGTTTTGTTCAGTGGGGTACTATAGGGCTTGCCATATAGCGAGTGGTCAACAATTACTTGTTAAATGAAGAGGGAAAATCATTTAAAATATTAGGAACACAACAAGGATGCCCACTCTCACCACTCTTGTTCAACATAGTACTAGAAGTCATAGATACAGCAATCAGACAACAACAACAACAAAATATAAGGTATTCAAATTGGCAATGAAGAAGTCAAACTCTCTTTGCAGATGACATGATACTTTACATGGAAAAACCAAAAGACTCCACCCTCAAATTACTAGAACTCATACAGTACAGTAATGTGGCAGGATAACAAAATCAATGTACAAAATTGGAAGGGGAGGTGAACCATGAGAGACTATGGACTCTGAAAAACAATCTGAGGGTTTTGAAGGGGTGGGGGGTGGGAGGTTGGGGTACTAGGTGGTGGGTATTATAAAGGGCACGGATTGCATGGAGCACTGGGTGTGGTGAAAAATAATGAATACTGTTATGCTGAAAATAAAAAATAAATTAAAAAAAAAATCAATGTACAGAAATCAGTTCCTTTCTTATACACTAACAATGAAAATATAGAAAGGGAAATCAGAGAATCGATTCCATTTACTATAGCATCAAGAACCATAAGATACCTGGGAATAAACCTAACCAAAGAAGTAAAGGATCTGTACTCAAGGAACTACAGAAATTGAAAGAAATTGAAGAAGATAAAATAAATAAATAAATAAATCGTTAAAAAAAAAAAAAAAAGATGGAAGAGCATTCCATGCTCATGGATAAGAAAAATAAACATTGTTAAAATGTCTATACTGCCTAGAGCCATCTATACTTTCAATGCTATTCCAATCAAAATTCCACCAGCATTTTTCAAAGAACTGGAGCAAACAATCATGAAATTTGTATGGAACCAGAAAAGACCCCGGATTGCTAAGGAAATATTGAAAAAGAAAAACAAAACTGAGGGCATCACATTGCCTGATTTCAAGCATTACTACAAAGCTGTGATCACCAAGACAGCATGGTACTGGCATGAAAACAGACACATAGACCAGTGGAACAGAGTAGAGAGCCCAGATATGGACCCTCAACTCTATCGTCAAATAATCTTCGGCAAAGCAGGGAAAAAATATAGAGTAGAAAAAAGACAGTCTCTTCAATAAATGATGCTGGGAAAATTGGACAGCTATGTGTAGAAGAATGAAACTCAACCATTCTCTTACACCATACACAAAGATAAACTCAAAATGGATAAAAGACCTCAAGATGAGGCAGGAATCTATCAGAATCCTAGAGGAGAACATAGGCAGTAACCTCTTTGACAACAGCCACAGCTTTCAAGACGTCTCCAAAGGCAAAGGAAACAAAAGCAAAAATAACTTTTGGGACTTCATGAAGATCAAAGCTTCTACACAGCAAAGGAAACAGTCAACAAAACAAAGAGACAATCCATGGAATGGGATAAAATATTTGCAAATGACACTAGAGACAAAAGGGCTGATATCCAGGATCTATAAAGAAATCCTCAAACTCAACACACACACAAAACAGATAATCACATCAAAAAATGGGCAGAAGACATGAACAAACACTTCTCC
This sequence comes from Mustela nivalis, assembly GCF_964662115.1. Lineage (NCBI taxonomy): Eukaryota > Metazoa > Chordata > Mammalia > Carnivora > Mustelidae > Mustela > Mustela nivalis. Next base: position 128,913,380 of record NC_139021.1, read on the forward strand.
AATGAAGACATACAAACAGCTAACAGACACATGAAAAATTGTTCATCATCATTAACCATTAGGGAGATTCAAACCCAAACCACATTGAGATACCACATTACACCAGTTAGAATGGCCAAAATTAACAAGACAGTAAACAACGTGTGTTGGAGAGGATGTGGAGAAAGGGGAACCTTCTTACACTGTTGGTGGGAATGCAAGCTGGCGCAGGCACTTTGGAAAACAGTGTGGAGATTCCTTAAGAAATTAAAAATAGAGCTACCCTATGACGCTGCAATTGCACTACTGGGTATTTACCCCAAAGATACAGATGTAGTGAAAAGAAGGGCCATCTGTACCCCAATGTTTATAGCAGCAATGGCCACAGTCACCAAACTGTGGAAAGAACCCAGATGCCATTCAACAGTTGAGTGGATAAAGAAGATATGGTCCACAGATAAAATGGAGTATTATGCCTCCATCAAAAAGGATGAATACCCAACTTTTATATCAACATGGATGGGACTGGAAGAGATTATACTGAGTGAAACAAGTCAAGCAGAGAGAGTCAAGTATCATATGGTTTCACTTACTTGTGGAGTATAAGGGATAACATGTAGGAGGACATTGGGAGATGGAGAGCAGAAGTGAGATGGGGGAAATCAGAGGGGGAGACAAACCACAAGAGACTGTGGACTCTGAGAAACAAACTCAGGTTTTGGAGGGGAGGGAGGTGGGGGGATGGGTGAGCCTGGTGGTAGGTATTATGGAGGGCACGGATTGCATGGAGCACTGGGTGTGGTGCATAAACAATGAATTTTGGAACACCGAAAAAACCTACTAAAATGAAATGGAAAAAAGTAAAATATTATTTAAATTATTCCGTCTCTCTCAGGTAATACATATACTAATGAAGTAACAAAAATCAAGCCTGTTTAAGGTACTATATCAGTAAAGTTACATTTCTTTATACACACTACACACAGTCTTTCATGTTATGTACCATCAGTCCTGCTCTTGCATTTAATGCTTCAGTAAATGAAATTACTCAATGTTCTCCAAGCATTCTGTGCTCTCACCTTTATCGCCTAAACTTGCACTTTGTTCCCTCAAACCAATTCAGAGGTCCTATACCCTCAAAAGATTTTACTTTTATTAAATATTTAACTTAATTGCATTTTCACTGTTTTCTCATGGGTCTTTTTTTTTTAAATCAGATTCTAAGGTCTTTTGAGTGTAAAATCTATTTCTCTTTAATAGTTATTTCCATAGCCTGATGCCCGGCATATTGATGGATATACATGGAGTGTCTGACTTATATTAAGTGTATATCCACCTGTCCATTGGTCTCTTTATCTGCTGTATTTAGTATGATCCCTTACTCATGCTGGATGTTCTTTCTGGTTCCATTATGGCTAAGTATATTACCTAAAATCGGTCATATAGCCTTCTGACCCTACAGTTATCATCTGATAATGCCCGTTTTGCTCTTTAGGAGAAAAATTATTTCAATAAATTAATGAGCATGTAATCGTAGCATCAAAGTCAGATTGCAGTAAGCATTTTTTGGTCCAGTGTTCAGGCTACCATGTAGCACATGGGACATCCGTATTACCACCTCAGGAAAATGTCTATGTTCAGAAATATTGCAAAGAGACCAAGGTGACCAACAGCTAGATGATCTTGGAGAATATCTGCTGCAGCAGATCCTGGTGATGCTCCTATCTGACATATGGGCAAGAAACTGATGTGAACAGGTCAGATGTACATAATCTCACTCTTTTTATTTTGCAAATATGTGCTTCCCAGAGAGCTCCTCCAGGGAAGGAGCGGTGTGACTTTGCTGTGGGAAAAGGGAGACATGTTCTCTGGCCTCGTGGTAGCAGATGAGCAAATAGTAATCTTTAGATGCTTACATTTCAACTGTGAAATGAGTGCAGGCACTTAGAAAGCAGTTTCATGAGGGTCAAAGGAACAGGTGAAAGCAGAGGGTGGAGGGGGAAAGAATAAAGTTTCCTGGTGGTTAAGTAGTTGCTAACACATGTACATACATGTATGCATTCATAAAAATAAAAAGCTCAATGAAGAACACCCCTTCCCAAGTATTAAATGTTTACTCTGATTTAGGAGGTGTCATTATGTCAGTAAACATATTGGAAAGATCTCTCTCCTCATCTTACCTTCAATTAAAAAAAAAAAAAAAAAAAGTAGAGTATAAGAAGGAGAAATGAGCTCCTCCCTATTAGGATTTCTTGGAGATAAGTTGAGGGGCTGTTCTAGAAGTAACAAGGTAAAGATGGTCATTGCTTACATCTTACAGCCTTCTTTCCTCCTGCCAATCACCCACTATACTTGTTGGCTCCCACATCCTGGTTTAAAAACAGCTGGAGAGTAAAGCAGAACTTCATCTTTGGAAGAACAAAGACATTCCTTCCTTTCGCCTGCAGCAAGATGGCAGGACTGCTGTGCAGGCCAAGCTGGACTTCTGGTCAAAAACTGTGCTTCAGGCTGCCTTCAGCAAGACATGGCCCTCCACTTCCTCACATGACTAAGGAAAATTGAAGGAAGATAGGAAAAGAAGGTCTCTAGGCATCTCTGAGACCTCAGCATGGAGGTTGACCAGGACTTTTAAATGGCTTGCTTATCACAGGGCAATATCTAATAGGGCTAAACTGAGGACATTAAAAAGTCCCTGGTGAGCCTGGGGCCGGACCCCCGGAGATTTTTATTTAATTGGTCTGGGTACAGAAGACTTTTTTAACTGCTCCCAAGTTAGTCAAATATACAAATAGTATAAATAGGATAAAGAACCACTGTGTTATGGGGCCAGCATGAGAGCTGGAACACTTCAGGCATCTGGTCTTCTGATAGACTGACTATTGGCTTTCCTGGTGGAAAGAAATCCTAGCGGGTAACTTTCTGGAAAGTAACTTACATACTTGGTTTATAGGTGAGGCAATCTGATTACAAAAGAGTGATAAATCTCTAGAGCAATGGTTTTAAAATGTGTACCCCAGAGGTTGTGCTAGATGACCCATGAAGATATAGAAGAAAATAATTGAACTTCTTTGTATTTTCTTACCATTAATTTTTTTCCTTCTGTCCTAATTTTTCCTTTCCTTCTGTATGCTTTAAGATATGCATGACTTACTAGTCATGCATATATATACATACACACATATATATATATGTACATATACATATATATATATCTTATAAATTTAAAAAAATGTTAGGGGAATATCCTTAACAATATTTTATTGATAGGCACAAATGATTTTAAATGTTTGTAAAGCACTGTTTTAACAAAGCACTCTGATTCTTTACTGTAAGTTCTACTGAGAAACCTATGATAACTGGTCAGGTTCAAAGAGGAACTAGAGGTTTCCTCCACCCAGGCACCTGGTAAAACTAATTAGCATTCTGGACTGCTATATTAAAAAAAAAAAAAAAAAAAAAAAGCCAGAAAAGGGCATCCTCCCTCTGCTGAGGTATGATTGTGAAACCACGAAAACATGGCAGAAACAGCAAGAGGGCCTCTTCATCACTATTGTTAACAATAATAGCAACAAAAGAAGTGCTACCATTTATTTAATCCCTAATAAAATCAAACACTGTGCAAGCCACTTTTCTGGCATTATCATTAATCCTCATGATGACATGCCCATTTCACAGATAAAGAAAAAAGTTCCAAGATAATACATGATGCAGTAGGGATACTTTACTCCAAAGTCGGTATTCTTGACACTAAATCATGTTGTCTTTTTTTTTTTTTTAAAGATTTTATTTATTTATTTGACAGAGAGAAATCACAAGTAGACAGAGAGGCAGACAGAGAGAGTGGAGGAAGCAGGCTCCCTGCTGAGCAGAGAGCCCGATGCGGGACTCAATCACCAGGATCCTGAGATCATGACCTGAGCTGAAGGCAGCGGCTTAACCACTGAGCCACCCAGGCGCCCTAAATCATGTTGTCTTGAGAGAATGTCATGAGTCACATTGAGAAACAGTGAGAGAAGTTATGTATTATAGTCCTTCAGGACATTATAATCTAACCAGATTATATTTATCAGCTATTTTTTCTTTTTTTTTAAATTTTTTTTTTTAATTAAAATCCTAAACTATGGTCAGTGCCTTTGTAAACAGGGAATTTGTCCTGGCTTTTTAGGCATCAAGTAGAGAGACTACATTTTCCATAGCTGTAGGTATGACATCCAAGTTAAAAGAAGTGTGACACCTACTAGGAGCCTCAAGCCCTCTAGCTAAATGTATTTTTTTTTTCCATTACAAAGAAAAGTTGGGTTTATTAACACCCTCTCTTAAAAATGTACACATTTTTAACAGTTTCAAGTACACTCTGTATTCACCCTTTCCACAGACCATCCTTCTAAGCTTGTGGTTTAAAAGCTCTGAAAGCAATGGTAAACTCCTGAGGGTACTTCTTGAGGTCTGTCTTCACTCTCTAAGTCTTAACTCATAGGCACAACTGTGAACCAAAAAGGAATTTATCAGCAGAGTAATAAAGGTATATCTGTTCTGACAGAAAAGTGTAGCTGTTGAACAAATCCAGACTTGGCACCCATGTTCCTGTTGAAGTTTGGCATCAATATCTCTCTTCAGGTTTGAGAGCTGCATGACCCCACCAAGGTCAAGATCCCTTCTGTCCAATCATGGTGTGAGAACAGAGGATTTCAGAAGTCTTTTCTGCTCTAGCATTCTTGGTGCTTAGCCACTTCCTTGGATTTTCATGAACTTTCTTTGTTCTACTCTCATCCAGCAAGAAAGAATAAAGAGAAGGGAGAGGAGGGCATAGAAAGGAGCCACTGAACAGATCATAACACTATAACTATATGAATATAAAATCAGCTGTTTCCTTTTTTTGCAGATTATAAGATACATGGCACTTATTTTCAGAGACATTAATTTTGTCATTTGATTTTTTTGAAAAATTTTTAAGTATTTATGACCATTAGGAAGATGTTGCCATTTTTACTTTTTTTTGGTTGCTTAAATTCCATTCAGCCCACAACCAAAGACTCTGAGAGATCTTATTCTCAGAGCACCAACAGATGACTCTTCAAGAAAAAAACACAGTATAATCAAAAGATGTCTCCCATCTGAAGATGTTCACCAGCTAGAGATATTTGGGCTTAACTCCTCTGTTCAAACCTATAGGGAAAAGTCTTAGCAGCTCTTTCGACTCTCATTTGGAACATTTGTGTAAATCTCTCCAGTTACACATTTCTGAGCTACATGTGAACACTTCAGTGCATCTTTGCAATATCAATAGCCCCACGACATAAAAAGAAAGTAGATGAGAAGCATACTGGGCAAGTTGGTTTGTCAAGTTAACACACAGTGAGCATCTGATGTTTTTCCTTTCTGTTATAAAAAATAAAAATAAAAATGCTTTGTGAGCAGCTTGTTTTTTAAACCAACAAAACATTTGCCTGAGCTTATCAGAAATTCCTCCTTCCTTCAGTGCCACCACTGCCTTCATTCTCCTTCTCAGCCTACCTGGTTGGAAATCAACCACTTTCCAGCATCCTCCCTTCCTCCCTTCCTAGAGTCCTGCTAAGGTGGTTTTCTTGTTCCTATTTTCTTTGTAAATAGAGGATTGGTGCTGGCTGCTCACTGTCAATCCCCTTCACTTCGCCTTGGTGGCCTAAATCCTCATCACTCAGACTGCCTGGGGAACCATCAGGATTAATCCCATAAAACCCTTTGTCCCTGTTTACCTTAGCCACCATAAGAAGTCCACTACTCGGGTTATACAGATTCTCTAATCTAATCCAATCAAACCCCTCCTTAACTTCTCACAAGCCTTCCACCATATCCTCTGGAAATCATTAACAAAATCAGCCGAACATGTTCTTGAACTTTTTACTCTGATCCCTGATTTCCCCTTTAAGGAATCTCCTCAAACCTCTCAAGGGTGGCTATTTTCCTCTTCTAAACCCCTCTGCTATTGACCTACAGTTTGGTGGGTTATAGTCCCTCCTTGTCAATTCCTAATTTATTTTCCCTTCTCCTCCAACTCCCCAAAGCTCTTTTGAATCTTGAGCTATCACACTTTATTGTGATTACTTTGACCTTTCACACTAATCTACTGCTTCCTTCTTCCACTAAACATGAGTTTCTTAAGAGAAGGGACTGGACATAATTTGTTCACTGCTGATTTTTAGATCAGTGCCTAACATATAATAGATGATAAGTAAATACTTCTTTAAGGAGTAAATGAATGAAATCCATCCAATGTACCTTCTTTCCTTACTTTGATCTCCTAAGTCAATATTCTTTTGTCAAAGGTGCCAGTCCTTGGGGCGCCTGGGTGGTTCAGTGGGTTAAGCTTCTGCCTTCAGCTCAGGTCATGGTCTCAAGGTCCTGGGATTGGGCCCCACATCAGGCTCTCTGCTCAGCAGGGAGCCTGCTTCCCCTTCTCTCTCTGCCTGCCTCTCTGCCTACTCATGATCTCTCTCTGTCAAAATAAATAAATAAAATAAAATAAAAAAGAAAGAAAATGTCAAGATTTCATTTCTTTTGATGGCTGCATAGTATTCCACAACATGGATGGAACTAGAGCGTATCATGCTTAATGAAATAAGTCAAGCAGAGAAAGACAACTATCATATGATCTCCCTGATATGAGGAAGTGGTGATGCAACATGGGGGCTTAATTGGGTAGAAGAAGAATCAATGAAACAAGATGGAATTGGGAGGGAGACAAACCATAAGTGACTCTTAATCTCACAAAACAAACTGAGGGTTGCTGGGGGGAGGGAGGTTGGGAGAAGGGGGTGGGATTATGGACATTGGGGAGGGTATGTGCTTTGGTGAGTGCTGTGAAGTGTGTAAACCTGGTGATTCACAGACCTGTACCCCTGGGGATAAAAATATATGTTAATAAAAAAATAAAATAAAAAAGATCCATCCAAAAAAAATTTTTTTTTAAAAATCAATTAAAAAAAAGAAAAAAAAAAAAGGACCAGTCCAGTTACCAAAACTGGTGACATTACCTCTTTGTATCCAGAATCCTCAAATACTGCTCAGGACTCCTCTTATTCCTTGATATTACAGCCACTCATTTGTTACAATTGTCCATGTCTTATCTTGAATCTAGCTCCTTCAGTATCTGAATCCTTCCATCTTCCATCTCTAGTTTTTCCTTTCCCTCCCTCTTTTGTTTCTTTTACCTCCAGCTAAATGTTTTCAGTGTTTTGTCCTCTGATGTTTCCCTTCTGTCTTTTCATTCTCTCTTTGGGTGACATCTATTCCCATGAATGAAACATAAATCTGTGTTTTTAGCCCTACCCTTTATTATATGTCTCAATCCCTCATGTTTAACTCCTTTGAGATATCTATACAGATATCCCACTCATATTTCAGATTAAACTTCTTTAATCATCTTCCCTCCAAACCTTGTATTTTCACTTATTTCTCTATACGATAATGATGTCATGATACTCCTAGTCACCCACAGTCAAAATTTCATAATCATCTTGAATTCCTCCCTCATCCTTTCCCCCATACCCAATTGGTTATGTAATCATGTCACTACCACCCATAAGTCTCTGATGTTAATTTCTTCTTTCTACTCTACAATCACTCTTAACTAAGATATTCTTTACCTCTTGAATAGATTATCCTAATATTCCATGCCTCTTCTTGAGAAAAAATGGTTTCTCTAGAGAACATCCTTGCTTTTGTCACTTCCCTTCCTCAAAAACTCTCATAACAGCCACAGTACACACCAAACACATTCCAAATTCTTTGGAAAGGGCCTCCGTGATTTAGCTAAAATATAGTTTTCTAAAATTCTTTCTTACTCATTTTTTCCACATTTAGTTTATTCTTCAGTTATGAACCCCCTAGTATTCCCAATTTGATCTCATACTTTCTCCTTTTCCACTGCTGCTTTTCTTGCTTGTTTATCTGTTTTACAGTTAACATTCCCTCCCACCACTCTATCCAATGCCCCATCTTGCTAAATCCTATAGTCCTCTACAAATGGAAGCAATGGCATTATAGCTAATACTTCAAATTATACTCTGGCTCACAAGTACTGTCCTAGAGCACTTTGCCTTACAGCCACAGGGAAGAATTAGGAAGAACTAAGTTCATCAAGAAATCCTAAACATTAGTCCCTTGCACAAGACTTTCTATAACCATCTTACTTACTTATTCTTGATTAAAAAAAAAATTCCCAGCAGGAACTAGAATTGTGACCCTGATAGTGAATAATGGCACACATGCAATGCCTTGCAAAGGCTACTAGAAAACAACTGCATAATTTAATAGCATATGTTGTCTCTTAACTGTCCATTGCCAGCAATACGTTTTGCTCTATATAGTCTAGATTCCCAGTTTCAAGGGTCTTTATTCCTATCAGACAAAAGTGCTATAATGAGAACAAGCCAAGAAAGGAATGATATAGGCAACAAGCCAAGAAGCACATGTTAGAGCAGCCTAGCAGGGAAGTAAAGGAACAAATAATTGAAATTAAGGGGGGGGGGCACTAGATTTTTAGATTCAGGAGCAGTCTCATAAATCAGAATTGAAAATTTAATTTGAGGACTTTTCTCCACCGTACATCATTTTTTTCCCCTCCTGGAGTTGTGCTACAGGCCTGAACAGAGGAAGTGGAATGTAATTAATCTATGCAATCTGCTTCATTAATGGATTGCTACTTCCTGTGTTCCCTCTAGTCAAGAATGGGTTTCTAAAAATGCTCTCTGGCAACAATGCTACACACAGTCTAGATCCATGGCAGGAGAAGAAACCCTGAAATACTTCCATGAAGAGAGTACATGTTTGCTATTGACTGATAAAGAAATTTAGTTACTTAGCTCATTAACTGTTCTGACTACAAATACTACTCATGCTTTTTAATCAATTAACACTTTTCCAATCAAACCTGATTTGTTGCATCAATTATAAATTGAGATGTCACCCACAAAATAGTGAGATGTGAAGTTCCCTTTGCAGTTCACAAATGGCCTTAAGACCCCTAGAAAAAACACAGTGATGTGCATTTCCATACCCACAGCAAACACGCCATTAATCTGTACTAATAAAGGGGCACAGCAGGCTAATCATAGTTCATTTATATTTGGCTTTAGAATGTGTTATGTGGTTGGCAGAAGATTTACCTTACTAATTATGTCTTACTTAAATTAATAATACAGTTAATCTGCATTCCCTAAGCACACACTAGGTGACAGTGAAAAGAAATATGCTAAGTGATGAGGGGAAATCACCTTCGAATTTAAAAGTTTCTTTGATAATGTGCGTGTATATGTGTGTTGACATTGCATATATACTTAGAATAAAAATCCTCAACATAGGAGACAAGAAGAGTTAAAATTACGTATGAAGATTCCTGTTACCTACTGGCTAATTTGCATAGTCATTGTTTCACTGTAGTTTTTCTTTCCTTTTGAGACTAATAAATTAGGGAGTTAAATCTTTAATTAACAAATATGTGTGTAAGGCATCCACTATATGCTGAACACTGTGCTTGATGTTGTGAAAGGATATGAAGAAATACAGTCTATTTTCTGCCTTAGGTTCTAAAAATCTGGATGGAGAAATATTAAGAGACCCATCCCTGATATGCTGTTGTTGATATTTGCCTTGTTTCTACAGATAGTAGAAACCATCTTATATAAATCTTCTTAAAACCTGAATTGTTGATGTAGGGAAAATGGTAGTAACTTATAGATTGACTTTTGAACAGAGTCAAGAAAGTTGAGATGGCATATCTGATTTCCCAGTAAATGAAGTCCATGAGCACAGGAGACCCATGTATCTTCATTAAAGCTTATAGAATTTTAACCTCACCCACACTAAAATAAAGAACATCCTCTAGCAATTCAACACAGCATAATAACACTGCTCAACTATTCCACTTTTGATACCTTCCCAGATAAAGCCAGACATTTGGTCACCTTGTCAGATATGAAGATTCTATTATCCCTCAGCTGAATAAAGCACCTGATAATGTAACTTCGACCCACCTGCTTTTGGAAACAATTGTTCAAAAGTGGATATGGAAAGCAAATCTTGTTCTACAATTCACAAATGTATTTACCTGACAGATTGTAATACAGATTTTTATGTCTCTCACTTTTAGCACAAGTATTGTATAACCCCTTGCAAGTTCAGCTAAGAAATACCAGAGTTTTTTCTATTATTCATTTCTGATTAGTTAGTACTTTGAGCCAATATATATTAATTTATTTCCTTATGACATTAAAGGGAAAAAAAAAACAGATTTAAAACTCTTCTAGATTGAGGGGAGGATGGTGGCTGAGTAGGAGGACCTTAGGTTTGCCTCATCCCATGAATACAAGTAGGTAACTATCAAATCCTCCTAAATACCTCAGAAACCAATCTGAAGACTGGCACAGCAAATTTCACAATTAAAGGTAGAGAAAAGACCACATCAAAGAAGGTAGAAAGTGAGGAGACATGGTTTGCGAGAGAAACAGATTGTGGCTACTGTGGTAGGGAGGGATCTACAGTTGCAGAGATGGGCAGTAGGCTAGCACATAGAAGAGCACATGGGGAAACCAATTCCCTATAGTAATTGGCTTGGAAAGCAAGAAGGGCCAGAACTTTGTGAGTTCTTGCAACCAGCCCAACAGGGTTGGGGCCCTAAGCCATGCATTGTTTTATTATTATTATTATTATTATTATTATTATTATTATTATTATTTTAAAATAGGCTCCATGCTCAACCTGGATTCCAACACAGCTTGAACTCATGACCCTGAGAGTCAGACCTGGACTGAGATGAAGAGTTGGACACTTAACTAACTAGCCACTCAAGCACCCATAAAGCCTTGAGTTTTAAAGATCAGTGTGCTTGGCTCTGAGAGAACCCAGAGGACAGGGGTGTTGCTCTTGGATAAAAGGAAAGGCAAACACCCTGCAGACATACAGCATGGAAACAGATCTGAAGAGTACCTGGGGCATACAGTGGGCAGGTTAGTTGCTCATCTTGGAGTGTGCCTCAGAGAGGCACTGTTCATGGAGAGAGTCCTCTGGGAACAAAGGAACTGTTGGGTGCTATTTCCCTTCCCTACCCCATAGTTTAAACACAGAGTCACATGCAGAATCCAGTGCCAACACTCACTACCTAACTTGCTTACACCAAGCCCTCCCCTATGCCCAAGCTCTGGTGGAACTGCCCTTCCCAGTCCCACTTCTCAGTCCCAGTGCAGCAGGCCCTCTCTCCTAGAAGATCACCCCAAACCCCTGCTCAGACTGCAACTCCCATCACAGGAGTTTTGCAGAGAGTTGGTTGTGGTGGTGGTGGCCCCAGGTCTCATTTCCAAACAGACCAAAGATTCCCAGTTAAAATGCACCACATCCAGGCCAGGAATGAACCATTACTCACAAGAGGCAAATAGAACCTCTGTAGAAGACTAGCTTAAAGGATGAAATGGCCAGGAAACAACAGCAGAATATGCAGCACACATTGGTGGCATTCCCTGAAGAACCAGCTCCTGAGGAACAGGGGACGCTACACTATAGGACATTACAGAACCTCTTTTTCACAAGACTATTACTCTCAAGAATAGGAGACGTAGCTGACTTTCCTAATACAAAGAAGCAGGCACAGAGACTTAGTCAAAATGAGAAGACAGGGGCACCTGGGTGGCTCAGTGGCTTAAAGCCTCTGCCTTCGGCTCGGGTCATGATCCTAGGGTCCTGGGATAGAGCCCCGCATCGGGCTCTCTGCTCCGCGGAGAGCCTGCTTCCTCCTCTCTCTCTCTCTGCCTGCCTCTCTGCCTACTTGTGATCTCTGTCTGTCAAATAAATAAATAAAATCTTTAAAAAAAAATGAGAAGACATAAAAATTTGTGCCAAATGAAAGAATAAAATAAGAACACAGCTGGAAATCTAAGTAAAAGAGATATAAGGATTATGCCTGATAGAAAATTTAAAACAATGATCATAGAGATACTCACTGGACTTGAGAAAGAGTGGAGGACATCAGTGAGACCATTTACACAAGGATAAAGAATAACTTAACAGAGATAAAGTGCTGATAAATAAAATCAGAAACATGCTTGATGGAATGAATAAAAGGCTAGAAAAATCAGAGGAATGAATTAATGACCTAGATAACAGAAAAATGGAAAGTAATCATGCTGAACAAAAGAGAGAAAAAGAATGATGCAAAATGAGAATAGATTTAGGGAACTCAATGACTCCATCCAACATAACAATAATAAAAATAATATTTTAGGAGTTCCATAAGAAGAAGAGGGGACAGAGAATTTATTTGAAGAAATAATAGCTGAAAGCTTCCCTAATTTAGAGAAGGAAACATATATCCAGATTCAGAAGCACAGAGAAATCTCACAAAATCAATAAAGGCATATTTACACCAAAACACATATTATAATTAAAATGGCAAAAAATTTTTTCTTTATGACAAAATTAAAAAAAATAATTAAAATTAAAAATATAAAAGCAGCAAGACAAAAGGTGACAATTACATACAAAGAAACTCTGTAAGGCTCTCAAAGTTTCAAAAGAAACTTTCCATTGTGTATATATACCACATCTTCTTGATCCATTCATCTGTGGATGGACATCTAGGTTCTTTCCAAATAAGTCAAGCAGAGAGAGTCAATTATCATATGGTTTCACTTATTTGTGGAGCATAACAAATAGCATGGAGGACATGGGGAGTTAGAGAGGAGAAGGGAGTTGGGGGAAATTGGAAGGGGAGGTGAACCATGAGAGACTATGGACTCTGAAAAACAATCTGAGGATTTTGAAGGGGTGGGGGGTGGGAGTTTGGGGTACTAGGTGGTGGGTATTATAAAGGGCACGAATTGCATGGAGCACTGGGTGGGGTGAAAAATAATGAATACTGTTATGCTGAAAATAAAAAATAAATTAAAAAAAAAAAAAAAAAAAAAAGAAACTTTCCAAGCCGGAAAGGAATGATAGATATAAAAAACCTGCAGCCAAGAATACTCTCTGCAACAAAGCTATCATTCAGAACAGAAGGAGAGATAAAGAGTTTCCCAGACAAACAAAAACTAAAATAATCCATGACCACTAAACCAGCCCTGCAAGAAACATTAAGGGGGACTCTAAGCAGAAAACAAAGACAGAAATGACAATATGAAGGTAGGAAAAACAAAGATAGTAAAAATAAATATTTCTGTAAAGAATCAGTCAAGGAAATCACAAAATAAAAAGATATAAAGTGGGGCGCCTGGTTGGCTCAGTAGGTTAAAGCCTCTGCCTTCGGCTCAGGTCATGATCTCAGAGTCCTGGGACGGAGCCCCACATCAGGCTCTCTGCTCAGCAGGGAGACTGCTTCCTCCTCTCTTTCTGCCTGCCTCTCTGCCTACTTGTAATCTCTGTCTGTCAAATAAATAAATAAAATCTTAAAAAAAATTTTTAAATAAAAAAAAAAGGATATAAAGTATTACACCTTATACCTACAATGTGGGGATAACAGCAATAAAAAATGGGTTCAAATTTAAATGACCATCAACTTAATATAAATTGCTGTATGCAGAAGATATTATATACAACCTAATGGTAGCCACAAACCAAAAACTACTATTAATATGCAAAGGATAAAGAGAAATATACTCCAATATATCACTAAATAAAATCAGCAAAAGATAAAAGAGAGAAAAACAAGATTGGAGAAAATCTCCTAAAAAACTACAAGTAATAAAATGGCAATAAATACACATCTACCAATAATTATTTGAAATGTAAAGGGACTACACACTCCAATCAAAAGACATAAGGTGACAGAATAGATCAAAAAACAAGACCCACCCATATGCCACCTACGAGAGACTTACTTTAGACCTAAAAATACCTGCAGATTAGAAGTGAGGGGATGGAGAAACATCTTTCATGCAAGTGGCTATCAAAAGAAATCCTGGGCAGCAATACTTATATTAGATAAAATGGACTTTAAAACAGAGACTATAACAAGAGACAAAGAAGGGCACTATATAATGAGAAAGGGGAAAATCTAATTAGAAGATACAACAATTGTATATATTTATTCATCAACATGGTCACAATGAAACAGTTAGTAACATAAATAAAGTAATTAACCCCATAATACAAGAGTAGTAGTCGTAGCGGAGTTTAACACTCCACTTAGATCAATGGACAGATAATCTAAATAGAAAATCAGCAAGGAAATAGTGGTTTTTGAGTGGCATGCAAGACCAGATGAATTTAATATATATAGATATAGATAAAGATATATTCAGAACACATCATTCTAAAATAGAATACAGACTCTTTTCAAGTGCACATAGAACATTCTCCAGAATAGATCACATATTAGACCACAAAACAAGCCTCAAAAAATTTAAGGTATTGAAATAATACCATGCATCTTTTCTGACCACAATGCTATGAAACCAGAAGTCAGCACAAGAAAAAAATCTGGAAAGACCATAAATACATGGAAGTTAAAGAACATTCTACTAAACAATGAATATGTCAACCAGGAAATAAAGGAAGAGATTAAAAAGTACACGGAGACAAATTCAAATGAAAATACAATGGTACAAAACTTTTGGGATGTAGCAAGAGAGGTTCAAGAGGGAAATTTATAGCAATACAGACCTACCTCAAGAAGCAAGAAAAATTCTCAAATATACAACCTAACCTTACACCTAAAGGAGGTAGAAAAAGAAGAACAAACAAAACCTAAAACCAGAAAAAGGAAATAAGTAACAAATTTTAGAGCAGAAATAAATAATATAGAAACAAATCAAGACAATGGAGCAGACCAATGAAATCAGGAGCTGGTGCTTTGAAAAATAAATAAATAAATAAACAAATAAACAAATAAATAAATAAATAAAGTAAAATTGATAAACCTCTACCCAGACTCATCAGAAGAAAAAGAGAAAGTTCCCAAATAAACAAAATCACAATGGACAGAGGGGAAATAGCAATAAATACTGAGAAAATATTATGAAAAATTATATGCCAACAAGTTGGACAAACTAGAAAATAAATGAATAAATTCCTATAGACATATAAACTACCAAAACTGAAATAGGAAGAAATAGAAAATTTGAACAAAATAATTAACAGCAAAGTAATTGAATCAGTAATCAAAAAAGTCCAAGCAAACAAAAGTCCAGGACCAGATGGTTTCACAGGTGATTTCTATCAACGATTTAAAGAGCATTAATACCTATTTTTTCTAAAACTATTTCAAAGAATAGAAAAGGAAGGAAAACTTCCAAATTCATTCTATGGGGCCACCATTATTCTGATACCAAAACCAGAGAAAGACACAAGATAAAAAGAAAATTTACAGGTGAATGTCTGATAAACATAGATGCAAAAAGCCTCAACAAAATAGTAGCAAACTTAATCCAGCAATATATTAAAAAAAAAAAAAAATCATGCACCATGGTGTGCCTAGGTGACTCAGTCAGTTAAGCATCTGACTCTTGATTTCTGCTCCACATCGTGAGATTGAGCCCCATGTCAGGTTCGGTGCTGGGCATGAAGCTTGCTTAACATTCTCTCTTTCCCTCTCCCTCTGCTCCTTCACTCCCACTTTCACACACTCAATCTCTCTCTCAAAAAAAAAAAAAAAAAAAATCACCATAATTATTTGGGCGTTATTCCTGGGTTACAAGGGTGGTTCAATATCTGTAAATCAATCAGCATGATACATCATATCAATAAGAGGAAGAGTAAAAACCATATGATCATTTCAATATTTATAGAAAAAAGTACAACATCCAATCATGGTAAAAACTCTCAACAAGGTAGGTTTGAAGGGAACAAACCTCAACATTAAAAAGGCTGTATATTTAATTAAAAAAAAAAAAAGGAAAAGAAAGAAAAGAAGAGAAAAAGCCCACAGCTAGCATTATCTTTAATGGGAAAAATCTGAAATGCTTTCCTCCAAGGTGAGGAATAAGACAAGAATGTCCACTCTCACTACTTTTTTTTTTTTTTTTTTTTTTATTCAACATAGTACTGGAAGTCCTAGCCACAGGAATCACACAACAAAAAGAAAGAAAATGCATCCAAAGAGGCAAGGAGGGAGTCAGTAATTCACTATTCATAGACAACATAATACTCTATGTAGAAAACTTGAACGACTTCACCAAAAAATTGTTAGAACCCATAAATGAATTCAATAAAGCCTCAGGATACAAAATTAACATACAGAAATCTGTTGCATTTCCATACACCAATAATGAAGCAGCAGAAAGAGAAATTAAGGAATCAATCCCATTTATAATTGCACCAAAACAATAAGATAACTAGGAATAAACCTAACCAAAAAGGTGAAACACTTGTACTTTGAAAACTATAAAACACTGATGAAAGAAACTGAAGATGGCACAAAGAAATGGAGAGACATTCCATGCTTGTGGATTGGAAGAACAAATACTGTTAGAATGCCTATACTACCCAAAACGAACCACACATTTAATGCAACTGCTATCAAAATACCAACAGCATTTCTCACAAAACTGTAACAAACAATCCTAAAATATATATGGAGCCACGACAGATCCAAATAGACAAAACAATCTTAAAAAAGGAAAGTAAACCTGGAGATATCACAATTCTGGACTTAAGTTATATTATAAAGCTATAGTAATCAAAATAGTATGCTACTGGCACAGAAATAGACATAGAGCAGTAAAACAGAGTAGAAAACCTAGAAATAAACCCACAACTATATGGCCAATCCAGAAACATTACATTCTATTCTAAGCACGATGTGTACAGGTATCACCAAAAAAATGGACTGGGAAGTACTGAGAAAATAGTGGTTATGATAATGAAAGAGCTCAAAGTAACCTCTGAAGGGACTATGCAATTTGCCTTGCAGAAGAGGGAGCATTTGGAGCAAGTAAGAGCAGACTTCAAATATTTTAAATGTTGTCATGGGGAAGAGCCCTAAATAATAGAGTGATGCCTATTGCATAAACAGATTTTTTCTTAACTTATACAAGTGAAGAAGATTTATTTTATTTTTTTTGAAGGAGGGGGAATGTATGTAGGCTCTAACAAATCCAGTAGAAAGTTACACCTCCTTTGAAGTAGGAATGTTACACCAGATATCAAACTTCTCTAAGCTTATTTTTCTAAACTATAAATCATGTTAACAATAAGGTCATATAAGGATTAAGTGAGGAGACATGTACGGAAGCACTAGCAGAGTGCCTTGAACTTCAATTTGCTCACAAAACATCTCTTTCTGTTTATAACAGTTACACATCAAAAATGTTCAAAGATGGAATCAAGTATGATTTTCCCATGCTAGGAATTGGTTAAGGATAAATAACCACCTGGAAGAACAAAAGAAGGAGAGCAAACCTTCGTAACTCAAATTAGATTTCTTTTAGAATTCCTTCCAACTCTAGGGCACCTGGGTGGCTCAGTGAGTTAAGCTGCTGCCTTTGGCTCAGGTCATGATCTCAGGGTCCTGGGATCAAGTCACGCATCGGGCTCTCTGCTTGGCAGGGAGCCTACTTCTCTCTCTCTTTCTCTCTCTCTGCCTGCCTCTCCATCTACTTGAGATCTCTCTCTCTGTCAAATAAATAATTTTTTAAAAAATCTTAAAAAAAAAGGAATTCCTTCCAACTCTAAATTTTAAAATATTGTGATTATAAATGCATACACACACAAATCTTGGAGAAAAGATCAACAAGTAGCAACATATATATTTGCAATAGTAAGCAAAATTGACCAATATTTGGAAAATTATCCTATCTTCCTATTAACTCGTGGTATAAAGAAATATATTTTACACTGGCCAAGGGGGAAAAAATAAAAGAAATTGGTAAAATTTCACTAAACAAGCATATCTTTCTTTGCCAGATCTATAGATCAGTTCTCCACCTTGTGAGGACCCTCTGACAATGATCAAAAAATAATAACCTACCTGCCCCATTCCTTGATATTTATATAAAGGAAATATTTCTTTGTAAGAAATGATAATTTTAGAAAGTCAACTGGTGCGGTAAGTCTAAGAAAGAAATTATATACAGCAAAAAAATAAAGAGGAGTTTCATTACACTAATGAGTAGAATATTAAATTCAGCGGCAGCTTTGACTAATGTCATGAACTCATCCACCGTATTTTAATGAAGAAAAAAGAAAAAATGAAATGTTAAGCCAATATCCCAGACTACCAGGAACATTTTTTGAAACAGCTTCAGGAGAATAGGTATTACTTCTTCTTTGAAAGTTTGGTAGAATTCCCCAGGGAATCAGGCAGGTCCTGGGCTCTCGTTTTTGGGAGATTTTTGATCACTGCTTCAATTCTGTTACTAGATATTGGTCTATTCAGGTTGTCAATTTCTTCCTAATTCAGTTTTGGAAGTTTATAGTTTCCAGGAATGCATCCTTTTCATCTAGGCTGCTTAACTTATTGGCATATAACTGTTGATAATAATTTCTGATGATTGTTTCTATTTCCTTGGTGTTAGTTGTGATCTCTCCCTTTTCATTCATAATTTTATTAATTTCAGTCTTCTCTCTTCTTTTAGATTAGTTTGGCCAATGGTTTATCAATGTTACTGATTCTTTCAAAAAACCACCTTCTAGTTTTGTTGATGTGTTCTACTGTATCTCAAGGTTCTATCTCATTGATCTCTGCTCTAATCTTGATTAATTGTCTTCTTGTGTGGAGTTGGTTGATTCTCCAGTTGATTCTCCAGTTCTTTGAGGTATAAAGGCAGCTGGTGTATTCCAGATTTTCAACCTAACCAAAGGGGTAAATGATCTGTACTTGAGGAACTACAAAACACTGAGAGAAATTGAAGACACAAAAAGATGGAAGACCATTCCATGCTCATGGATAAGAAGAATAAACATTGTTAAAATGTCTATTCTGCCTAGAACCATCTATACTTTCAATTCTATTCCAATCAAAATTCCACCAGCATTTTTCAAAGAGCAAGAGCAAGCAATCGTAAAATTTATATGGAAGTAGAAGAGACCCTGATTGCTAAGGAAATGTTGAAAAAGAAAAACAAAACTGAGGGCATCACATTGCCTGATTTCAAGCTTTACTACAAAGCTGTGATCACCAAGACAGCATGGTACTGGCATGAAAACAGACACATAGACCAGCGGGACAGAATAGAGAGCCCAGATATGGACCCTCAACTCTATCGTCAAATAATCTTTGGCAAAGCTGGAAAAAAATATAGAGTAGAAAAAAGACAGTCTCTTCAATAAATGATGCTGGGAAAATTGGACAGCTATGTGTAGAAGAACGAAACTCAACCATTCTCTTACACCATACACAAAGATAAACTCAAAATGGATAAAAGACCTCAAGATGAGGCAGGAATCCATCAGAATCCTAGAGGAGAACATAGGCAGTAACCTCTTCGACATCAGCCACAGCTTTCAAGACATGTCTCCAAAGGCAAAGGAAACAAAAGCAAAAATAACTTTTGGGACTTCATCAAGATCAAAAGCTTCTACACAGCAAAGTAAACAGTCAACAAAACAAAGAGACAACCCATGGAATGGGAGAAGATATTCACGAATGACACTAGAGACAAAAGGGCTGATATCCAGGATCTATAAAGAACTCCTCAAACTCAACACACACAAAACAGATAATCACATCAAAAAATGGGCAGAAGACACGAACAGACACTTCTCCAATGAAGACATACAAATGGCTAACAGACACATGAAAAATTGCTGATCATCACTAGTCATCAGGTTGATTCAAATCAAAACCACATTGAGATACCACCTTATACCAGTTAGAAAGGCCAAAATTAACAAGATAGTAAACAACATGTGTTGGAGAAGATGTGGAGAAAAGGGAACCCTCTTACACTGTTAAAGGGAATGCAAGTTGGTACAGCCACTTTGGAAAACAGTGTGGAGATTCCTTAAGAAATTAAAAATAGAGCTACCCTATGACCCTGCAGTTGCACTCTTGGGTATTTTCCCCAAAGATACAGATGCAGTGAAAAGAAGGGCCATCTGTACTCCAGTGTTCATAGCAGCAATGGCCACAGACGCCAAACTGTGGAAAGAACCAAGATGCCCTTCAACGGATGAATGGATAAGGAAGATGTGGTCCATATACACTATGGAGTATTATGTCTCCATCAGAAAGTATGAATACCCAACTTCTGTAGCAACATGGATGGGACTGGAAGAGATTACGCTGAAATAAGCAGAGAGAGTCAATTATCATATGGTTTCACTTATTTGTGGAGCATAAAGAGTAACAGTGAGGACATGGGGAGATAGAGAGGAGAAGGGAGTTGGGGGAAATTAGAGGGGGAGACAAACCATGAGAGACTGTGAACTCTGAAAAACAAACTGAGGGTTTTGGGGGGGGGGGGGGAATGGGTGAGCCTGGTGGTGGGTATTATGAAGGACACGTATTGCATGGAGCACTGGGTGTGGTACATAAACAATGAATTCTGGAACACTAAAAAGAAATTTAAAAAATAAAATTAAAAAAATAAATAAAAGGTAAATTATGGTTCAAGTATTTTATATGAAATATAAAACTTTTAATTTACATGTGATACAGATAATACACACTTATTCAAGTTATGAGGAGTGACTTACTTTTTTTTAGTTAAAACTCTATTTATGTGAGATTTGGATATTGACTAGCAGGAGAGGCCTTACATCATATCCTGAACTAAATGAAGGTTCTATTTTTATGAAATAATGTTACATGAGAATGTGGAAGACAGACAATATTACATATTCACTGTGAGAGAGCCATTAGCTTTTCATAAAATCCAGTCTCCTCTTCTTTAGTAGTAATAGATTTATAGCTTAACATGTGGCTGCCAGCATCACATTTCCCAGTCTCCCTTGTAGTGAGAAGAGGTCATGTGACTAATTTTAATAGAAAGTAAGAGGGAGTCATGTATGACACTGATGCCCCTATCTTTTCCACACTCCTTCCCCTACCTTCTTACAGGCTGGAATGATGAGAACCAGGCTGATCTTAGATACCACATGGTGAAGAAGGCAGAGCCACCAACAGCAAAATTTCCTGACTGTGTGGAGCAGAGACCTCAACTAACCTGGTTGTTAGGTGAGAAAAATAAACTACCCATCTTGTTAGAGACACTAAATTTGGGACTTACTTACTTATTTAGTCACAGAAGCTTAGGATTTGACTCTACCAATATGCTCTCAAATGATGCAAACATGCATGTTTATATAATGATACAACGACAAAAGGTCCAATGGAATTACAAAAGGTGATTGTTTTAGGTAATGCTTTATGAAGTCTTTCAAATATTTTCAAAACATGAAGTAAAATTTCTTTGGACAACTAACTATTACGCATCAGTTAAGTGTCAATCAAACACACAATAATATTTCTATAGATTCTGTCTTCCTCTGAAATCCAAGGAAGCCTGTATATTAAAGACAGGAGTAAACTGTTAAGGTAACTCACATTTGATTCCTAACTGCACATTTGCCAGAAGAAAACTTGGCTTTTGAATTCACCATTAAAACTCACTACTATTCTAGAGCAATCTGAATCCCTAAGTTCAATTAAAAAGGTCATTACCCTCTGGAACTGAAGGTGCTCTTTTAATTACAATATTGCTAATGCATTGAAAGAGAAGACAATTTGGCTTAGTTCAATTAGTACATTTAAGTCAAAGCAAGCTCCAGTTGACTATGGGTGACTTTCTCAATGTATTACCTTTTTTTTCCTTTCCCTTTCTTTGCCTTTTTATTCCCTCCTCCCTCCCTCTCTGCCTCCTTCTCCCTTTCCTTGCTTTGCTTTATTTTTATTTTTTTTTTTATGGAGGAGTATGAATATTATCCAGACACTTAAGACTAAAGTCTCCATTTTATCTGTAAATTGCTGGTAAGCTGTTAATAACTAAGTTCATACAATATTTTGTTTTATAAGACTCTTCAAGTTTATATGAATATTGATAAAATAATTTGACAAGAAATTTTTAACTTAGCTTTCTGAGGGAGAATAAAATGTAAGTTGGGTTTTCACCAGCTAAAAACAATATGCAATTGCCTTATTATGGTATATTGCACACATTATGCTATGGAAAAGGAAAAAAAAAGAATATCTTTGATATTTGACTATGAACAGATGTTTATTAAGGTTAATCTATATCAGGAAGAAAGCATTTCATGATAACATTCTAAGCCAAAGAATGCTAAAGAATATGTTCTCATGGAGAGCTCTGAGCTTTCCTATTGGGTAGGATTCAGATGAGTTTTTTTAAGAACATGGTGGGGAGTGGGGCATAGCTCCATGCAGTCATGGATTCCAGGACCCCCAGATCATGACCTGTACCAAAAGCAGAGGCTTGACCAGCTAAGCCAAGCACCTGCCCCAGAAACAGTCTTCTTTAAAGTGGTATGTAGGCTGCTTAAGTGGCTCAGCCAGTTAAGTGTCTGCCGTGGGTCAGGTCATGATCCGGTGGTCCTGGGATCAAGCCCCTCATAGGGCTTCCTGCTCAGCAGAGAGTCTGCTTCTCCCTCTCTGCTCCTCCTCCCACTTGTGTTTTTTCCTCCCTCTCTGTCTCTCTCTCTCTAATAAAGAAATAAAATCTTTTTAAAAAGTAAAGTGATATATAAAGCCCAGAAAATTAACTCTTAAGCTCAAACTGAATTTAACAAAAACTCTACTACCAGATAAATTTAAATAAAGTTCATAATAGCTACTTTTAACACCCTGAATTTAATTCAAGAGAAATAGTCGATTTTAATTTGCCCAAGTTGGCTATGCCAATAAAGGTCTTGGAGAAACTGTTCATGCACAGTGTCCCATAGATTTGAGTCAGCTAGACTGGGCATTCATTCATTCACCTAAAGCACTGAAGAGCCCACTGTGAACTTGAAGCTAGGCAGCTATACAGGGAAAAAGCTAGACCCTGCTCTTTCTGTAATTTGTCATTAAGATCTTGTCTTAGCAAAGGAGGAGCAATTTCCTTTAATTTACCACTCCACTGACAGACATGCATTCAGAGCATCCTCTTTGAAAAGACAACCATTTGGATTTGCCCCCTAAGTAAAAACTTATCTTTTAAAAATATTCTTATAATATTCAACTGAGATATGTTAAAAAAATTGGGAAATAATAAAAAAGGAAAACAAATATCTGCTCTCTCCCCCAAATTATTAACATTTTTCTTTATTTCCTTTCAGATTTTATCTCTTTTCTTTCTCCCTTGTGTATAGTTTTTTAAGTTGCAATTATACTGCCTTTTTTCATGTTCATTTGTCCTTGGTGTTATCAAAAACTTTTCATTAAAAACTTAATAATAAAAAATTAATAACTTATTTCATAATATACCATGATTTTTTCTTATTGTTTTCTCAATTGGGGGTTGTAATTGAGATACTCATCTTTGTAAATAACATTTTAAGTATTGTGTCAAAAATAAATATATTTTTAAGTTGCTTCATTCATATTGTCAAAGTACATTCCCCAAGCACTGAAACAAATTATATTCCAAATAACAAGACAAGAGAATGCCCACTTAATCACCCTCAGGTATGTGTATAATATATAGCTTTACTCAGGTGTATGTATATATTTTTATGTTTTTATTTAAAGTCCAGTTAGTTAACATACAATGTAATATCAGTTTCAGGTATACAATTTAGTGATGGGACACTTACATATAACACCCGGTGCTCATCACAAATGCAATCCTTAATACCCCTCACCTATTTAATCCATCCCCTCTGGTAACCATCACTTTATTTATTTATTTATTTTTGTTTTTTGTTTTTTATTTTTGTTTTTATCACTTTATTCTCTATAGTAAAGAGTTTGTTTCTTGTTCTCTGACTGATTTATTTCAATTAGCATATTCTCTAGCTCCATCCACATTGTTGCAAATGGCAATGGCAAGATTTCATTATTTTTTATGGCTGAATAATATTCTATTATATATATAATATATAATGTATATATATATATATGATGTACTGTTATATAATTTACATACACACCTCTTCTTTATCCATTGATTTGATACTGGGCTGTTTCTATAATTTGGCTACTGCAGATAATGCTGCTATAAACACTGGGGTACAAATATCCCTTTGAATTAGTGTTTTTGTATTCTTTGGGTAAATACCTCATAATGCAATCATGGGATTGTAGGATAGTTCTAATTAAAATTGTTTGAGGAACCTCCATCCAGTTTTCCAGAGTAGCTGCACCAGTGTACATGCTCACCAGCAGTCCTAGAGGGGTTCCCTTTCTCCGTGTCCTCAGCAACACCTGTTGTTTTCTGTGATGGTAATTTTAGCCATTCTGACTGGTGTGAGGTGATATTTCATTGTAGTTTTGATATGTATTTCCTGGGTGTATACATTATCTTATAATAAGACAGGAAAATGATTACATGTCATCATTTTTTTTAATTTCCTCATATTTGTGTTTTGTTATTATTTTTCTACTTTTTAAAACTTTATTGACATACTACCTGATTAACGCATGGTATTTTTCAACAGTATTATACATGATAATTTTACATAGAAAACTTTACATAGCATTTAATGTTATATAATTCAGCTTATTCCAAAAATGTATACATCCATTGAGCAAGGAGTGTTTTTCATTAAATCACCAATATTAAATGCATTTGATCGTCATGTATAGATTAAACAAGTAGCTATTAACATTAGGCATTTTAAGGAGGGAAAACATACATTTTGCACATAAAGAAATATTTGATACAAATATTAAGATAATTTTTTTAAAATTAGAACATGGAGAAAAACCACATCTTTGATGACTGTCTTATTTTGAAAGGAAGAACTTCCAGATAGAGTTATTCTTTTAAATACTCAGCTTTGGTTTCTTTGTTTCTCAAACTACAAAGCTGCTGATTGCAAAACTCCAGGATTTCACATGAGTTCAAGCTGTGTCTACTTTGACAAATGTTAAAACAAAACCCAGAAAATACAGTGTTAAGGATCCAGCTTCTGTTTCCACCAATACTCATCAATTTCCATTTGAAGGGGATGTTCATACTTGCATTTGTCAGCAAGTTCCATCAATAAATATAAAGACTATAAAATATATAGCCAGATCACAAAAGAAAAACAGAAAGGCTTAGGGTTTTTGTGTCTTTTTTTTGCATTTTGTACAAAAGTCACCTGTCAGAGGAAAATGTTGTGTCTCCAAATATTATGCAATTTCTGTAATGTGGTTCTTTGTACAGTTTCCTTATACTTGTAATTAAAGTATGGTACTTTGTAGAAAGTTTCTTCGTATCCATTTTCTATCATGATGTTACTAATTTTACCCATTTTTTTTAATGGCTACTGTGTATGAAATAAACTATGAAAAAACAATTAAGTTGTTCTTTTAAAATAGTTTTTAAGAGTGTTGTATGTATTAAAAGTATGAACTTACACTATTTCATATCATTGCAAATATCTTTCAAATATATATTTTTCAGACTGGTTAGGAGATGGTAAAATTTACCTAAATGTTTTCTTTGTTCACTTTTCCAGCATTTTGCATTGAATTTTGACATCTATAATCATAAGAATTACCTTCTATAATTATCCCTTTTGCATTACCTTTGTCAGGTTTGCTCTCAGAATTATGTCTGGATAAACAAATGAATTGATAACTTTATATGTTTTGGCATGTTCTGTGACAAAATTCTATAGCATGGGAATAATTAAAATTCTAAAAACTTCCAGGCCAATGTCTTATTTGGATGTAATTATTGATAATATTTTTAAATTATTCTTGACTACTAAAACATTTAGAATGTTTTTACTTCTTGGTCCAATTTTGGCAACATATTTTCTCAGAAAATTGCTTCTGAGACCTTCAAATGTGCTAAAATTTAGTTATACACAGTATAATATTCTTACAAAAAATGTTACTGTTAACATTCCCATCTTAACTTGTAACATTTATAACTTTATATAGTTAACTCTTGTTTGATTTTCTGTGGAGTTTTTTTTGTTTGTTTGTTTTTTAAAGATTTTATTTATTTATTTGATAGACAGAGATTACAAGTATCAGAGAGGCAGGCAGGGAGAGAGGAGGAAGCAAGCTCCCTGCTGAGCAGAGAGCCTGATGCAGGGCTTGATACCAAGACCCTGAGACCATGACCTGAGCCAAAGGCAGAGGCTTAACTCACTGAGCCACCCAGGCCTCCCTGTGGAGTTGTTTTAAATAACCAGAATTAATTATATATAAATTCTTCTGATATCTCATTTCTAATAAGTAAATTCTTTCTTTTATCTCTGTCATTTTCTTTTCTTCTGCTTTTTTTCTTTTTCTTTTTTTTTAACTAGGGAGAAGAGTAATGAAAAAACGTTATTTCTTCTCATTTCTCCTTTTATTCTTTTCTTGCCATGGTTCTCTGTGGTCAGTTAACTCCTTAGTTCACTGACTTAGGCTTGGCTCTGAGACTTGCTTTCAGTAACAGGACATTACCAGAAGAGAAAGTGTGCCAGGTCCAAGCAGGAACTTCAAGAAGCCTTCTGTGCATTTCTCTCTGTGTGTCTTGGAGTCTGCCTTTCGCCTTCAGAATGCATATATCACATAGGGGGTGATCCTTCACTCAATATCACAGGAATAAAAGACATACATACCAAACGACTGCAGCTCCTGCCTACTATCCAGGCTCTCTCACTCAGCTTGCTGGGAAACACATATTTATTATAACTACTGAGATTACATGCTATCATGCAGGGTGACCAAGTGAAAAGTGATTTATATAATTTTA
This sequence comes from Mustela nivalis, assembly GCF_964662115.1. NCBI lineage: Eukaryota > Metazoa > Chordata > Mammalia > Carnivora > Mustelidae > Mustela > Mustela nivalis. The sequence goes on from NC_139021.1 coordinate 128,940,100, forward strand.
TATTATCTTTTCTATCACAATAAGTTGCACCCCTACTTCACTTATATTCTATTTTTCTTGTTTAGTAATAAAAAGCCAGAATTGTGCCACTGAGTGTAACTTTGCTAATATCCCAGAAATTTGATGTCATTTAAAAAATTTTCTAAGTATAAAAATACAATTTTATTTTCCATTTGACCTAATAGATACTAAATATATATGTGAATACAATTTTCTACCCTTTTTAATGTGTTATTCATTTACAGAATTATTGTGATATTTTTAGAGAGATGAGCCTTATGAATTTTGTATTTTTGAGTACGTTTAGGTTGTCTTTATGGCCTATAATATATTTTAAAACCATTTTGATAAACAGTTGAAATTAACACTTATTGGACCTCTAGTGACAATTTGTATTTAGATATTTTTAAGTTAATTTAAAAATTTGGGTTTAAGTAGGGATATAAATCTATTCCCTTTATTATTAATGACTGACGAGTTTGGATTTGTCTCTACATTCCTTGCTTTCAGTTTCTTTGATACAAAAATAAAACTTTTCAAAGTTTTCAAACACACTCTTGAACCACTTTCTCTGATCAACGAATTCAAGGAAAATATTAAAATATTGGCCTACTGACACATCTTTCTGTCCCAACTCAGTATAAAATAAAGAATATGATTTTTTTTAATTTCTAGACAACTTTAATTCCCAAAGTTGAAAATATATTTGAGGATTGTAGATGTTGATAATAATCATTTTACAATCAAAATAATCATATATTAACTCTCTTGGATTTTTTAAAGACATTTGCAATATATTCAATGACTAGCTTTGCAACAAATTCTTGTGACTTAGTTCTTTATGATGAAGCGGAATTATGCTCACACCAACATTCACATGTTATTGAATTCTTCAATTTTTCATTGTCAAGTGCTCTTCATTTTTCATTGGATTGGATGATATTTTCAAGCAGGATTATTCAAAAGTGATTCATCAGTGATATATTTGAACCCTTGCATTTTAAAAACTGTCCTCACAAACAAATGACAACAAACCTACATGTATAATTATTAAAATGCAGCTTTTTTGTTTCCTGTAAGACCTCATATAATTCCTTCTGCATTTTTTATAGTGCAAATAAAATTTGATATTAGCTTAATAGCTCTACTTTTTAGGTAACTTCCCTCACTCTTCCCACACTAACGGATATGTCTTTATTATTGTAATTTTAAAATCTAGCAGTGTATTTCTAGTCATGGAACTTTCCATGAAACAGTGATCCTTTTAAAACTTAAAAACGTATTGGGGTTAATGTGGAGCATGAAATCAGCGATGCTAAGTCGCTGGGGACCAAGAAAGCTTTCAGAGAAGGGCCTAGGCCTTTGGAATGCTAAGGCCTGCCTGACCACTCTGCCACTGGAACGCTGTAGGAGTCGCCTTCCCCCAAGCTTTCTCAGCCCAGACAGCAACTTTGTGATCTAAAATGCATTATTCCTCAGGCTATGTGTAGTAGAGCACGCAGATTAGCATATAGTATCTTTCCTGTGACTGCTAGTCACATGTCCGGTGCTTGAGAAACATTGATAAGGATTTGTGATTATCCTGAAGGATCAATAAAAGCAAGAGCAAAGAAGAGCTAAGGGGCTTCCTTTTGGAGTGTTGACCCACTTGCCTTCTCTCTTTCACAGCAAAGTTTGGAACACCTTTCTTCCTCCAGTACAGGATTGCTAGCCACTCCCCGCAAAAACTCAAAATCTATTAGTATAAAAGCAGTTCCTTATTATAATTTTATTATTCCTTTTGATCAGTTTGTTTGAGTTTGATTCTCAACTATTTATAAATGGCATCGTTGTTTTGTTTCCTGAAAATCTATTATACCTTTGATTAATCTGCATTGTTAGTGAGCTTTTCTAAGTTGTTCTCTAAGTCACCGGTTGGATTATACTTTTGGCGATCTGTTTTTACCATCTCTCATGAATACTTTTATAATTTTCATATATTTTAATTTTCCAATATTCCCTCTTACCCCAGGTTTCTTTTGCTAACAACCTATATCTCTACAAATGGCCATTTTTAAAAAATAACTGAAGTTAACTGGTATACAATATCACATTATTTTCAGCTGTACAACATAGTGATTCAATATCTATATACATTATAAAATGATCACCACAATAAGTTCAATTGCCATCTCTTGTCACACATTTTTTACAAGCAAATGACCATTTTACATCACCTTTCACCTCCTCAGTGATTTCATTTCCTGATTCTTTATTACTGAGAAAGTGAAGGGTATACATTCTAGAAAAAATCCCTTCCTAAAACAATTGTTAATCTTTGTAATCTTAAAACACCAAATCCTTCTTATGTTATTAGATCTTTCTTTAGACCCTAATTTTGTTTTCATTGATTTAAATGAGGAAATCTCTACCTCAGTTCAACATGTTTCACAGAAATGGGTGTATAGGCTTCCTTTAACTTCTATCAATATTTACCTGGGTAGAGCCATATATTCCCTCTCTGATCTTGTCAGTGGAACTCAGCTTAAGTAAGGCTGTATATTTTCCTGCTTCCCTAATCATTTTAGTAAAATAGGTAAATTTATTTCTGGATTATTTTAAACATCCCGATTTTTCTATTTCCCACAGCAGTGGTATTTTACTGCTTTTCTTAAAATGTACTTCATCTAAGTTGTTATATGTTTTCCCCAATCCTTTTCTTTTAAAAACTATTCTATATTTAATAAAAAAATAATCTATATTAAGTGTAAAACATGATGATTTGATTTTTATGTAGTAAAATGATTACTATACTCACATTAATTAATATAACTATCTCTCATCCTGTCCTGTTACCTTGTGTTTGTGTGAGATGAAAGTACTTTATAGTTGCTCCCTTAGCACATTTTCAGTATTTAATACAGTATTATTAATTACAGTCATCATGCTCTACATTATACTTCTAGATTTATTCATTCTACATAACTCCAGCTTTGTGCCCTTGGACCAACATATCCCCATTTCCCCCAGCACCCTGTTCCTAGTAACTACCTTTCTACTTTCTGCTTCTATATATTTGACTTGTTTAGCGTCTACATATAAGTGAAATTGTGAAGATTTTTTTTTTTTCCTGTGCTTGGCTTTTTCACTTAGTATAATATTCTCCAGGTTTACCTATGTTGTTACAAATGACAGGACTTCTTCTTTTAAGGCTGAATAATATAGTCCATTGTGTGTATGTGTGTGTGTATTACAATTTCTTTATCCATTCAGCTGTTTGATACTTGTTTTCTGGTATATTATGAATAATACTGAAATGAACATGGAAGCTCAGACATCAGTTTGAGGTGATTTCATTTCCCATGGGTATACACCCAGAAGTGGGATTGCTGGTTTATATGGTAATTTTATCCTAACTTTTTGAGGAATTTTAACTCTCTCCCATAATGTCTCTGCCAACTGGCATCTCCACCAACAATGTACAATGGCTCTCTTTTCTCCATAACCTCAACAACATTTGTTATCATTTAGCTTTTTGATAGTAGCCATCCTAAGAAATGTGAGTAATATCTCATCGTGGTTTTGATTTGCTTTCCCCTGATGACTGGTGATGTTGAATACTTCTTCATATATTATGTTGACCATTTCCATGTCTTTGGAAAAATGACTATTCAAATCCCTTTCCTTTCTTATTTTTAATTGGATTGTTTGTTTTTTGTTATTGAGTTGTATGAATTCCTTACGTATTTTGCATTTTAGTCCCCTATTGCATAGATGGTTTGCAAATATTTTCTTCCAGTTCCTAGGGTTACCTTTTCATTTTGTCAATCATTTCTTTTCTGTCCAAAGAAAAGCTTGATCTACTTAAAATTGTTTTTTTCTTTTTCTCTTTCTTTTTCTTTTGTTGCCTGAGCTTTTGTATTGTATCCAAATAGTCATTGCCAGGGCCAATGCCAAGAATTTTTACCCATGTTTTCTTCTAGGAGTTTTACAGTTTCAGGGCCTCACAAACATATATAAAACATTTTTATCCAACAGTGGGGGACTATACATTCCTTTCAAGCACACAAAAAACATTCTCCTGTTTAACGTGATCTCTCCACAGGAAAGATCACGTGTTGGGTCATAAAACAAATCTTAACAAATTTAAGAAGATTGTATCTTCTTTAGTAACAATGGAATAAAACTAGAAATCAATAACAGGAAAGAATACTCTTGAAAAACCAGTGAGTCAAAGAATAAATCAAAAGAGGATTTTGAAAATATCTCAAAATAAATGCAAATAAAAGTACAACCTACCAAACCTTAGAAATAAAAAGCATTTCTCTAGCATAATAAAGGCCATTTATGAAAAGCCCACAGTTAACATCATAATCAATGGGGAAAACTGAAGCTTTTCTTCCAAGATCTGTACAAGGCAAGAATGCTTACTCTGCCCACTTCTACTCAACACAGTACTGGAAGTACTAGAGCAAAAGCAATCAGGCCAAATAATAATAATGATAATAATAATAATAATAATATTAAAATAAAAGTAAAAAGAACAAGGAGAGGGGAAAAAAAAGAAATCAAAGGCATCTAAATCAGAAAGGAAATTTTAAATTATATTTGTTTGAAAATTACAAATTCCTATATCTAAGAAGCCCTAAAGACACACACAAAAAAACTGCTAGAACTAATAAGTGAATTCAATGAAGTTGCAAGATATAAAATTAACATACACAAAACACTTGTTTCTTTGTATCAACAATAATCTACCTGAAAAGGAAATCCATAAAACAACTCCATTCGGGATATCATCTAAGGGAGTAAAACACTTAGAAATAAATTTAACCAAGGAGATGAAAGATCTGTACACCTGAAAACTACAAAACATTGATGAAAGAAATTGAAGAAGACAGAAATAAATGGAAAGACACCACACATTCATGGATTGAGAAAAATTAATATTAAAATGCCCATACTACCCAAATCAATTTGCAAAGTCAATATAATTCTTATCGAAATCTTAATGGCGTTTTTCACAGAAATGAAAAAAAAGCAATTCCAAAATTTGTATGGAACATTTTGTGGTTCCAAGATTGCCAAAGCAATCTTGGGAAAGAAGAATAGAGTAAAAGGCTTCCTGATTTCTAATTATTTTACAAAGCTATAGTAATCAAAACAGTATGGTACTTATATAAAAGCCGATGCATGGACCAATGGAAAAGAATAGAGAGAGTCCAGAAATAAATCCAACCATATACAGTTGTCTAATATTTGACAAGTATGCAAAGAATATACAATGGAGAAGAGATAATGTCTTCAGTGAATGGTATTGGGAAAATGAAATACCCACATGTAAAAGAATGCAATGGTATCTTACATCACACACAAAAATCAACTGACAAATACTTAAATATAATTTGCAATCCATTTCAACTGTGGCCATGTTGCATTGTGGAAGTTGCAGTCTCCAGAATGAATAAAGAAGGCAAGATACTGATTGAGGTTGGGGATGTGGAGCAGGATAGGAAACTATTTCAGTTATCTCAGTCACCCTTAGATGTGGGTGACCTCTCTGGATAGAAACAAACTATAATTCTCTGTATAAAGGAACCAGGGGCACCTGGGTGGCTCAGTCAGTTATATCTTTGCCTTCAGCTCAGATCATGATCCTAGGGTCCTGAGATAGAGCCCCATGATGGGCTCCCTGCTCAGTGATGAACCAGCTTCTCCCTCTCCCTGTGAGGCTCCCCCTGCATATTCCCAATCTCTCTGTCAAATAAATAAACAAAATCTTTAAAAAAATAAATAATAAAAGATCCAGAGTGGGAATGAATGGAAGACACCTCCTACTTGCTTCCTACTGAGCCATATTACTTCAGATGTCTAATCAGTTGTCCACTAATCACTTAAACAATTCTCAATCCATTCCATCTTTACTGTATATGGAGCAGTGAAAACTTTAGTATGCATCAGAACCACCACAAGTGCTTGTAAAAAAAAAATAATTATAAAACTAAACAAAACAGATTGCTGTCACACGGCCAGAGCATCTTATTTAATAGGCATAAGGTGGGGTATGATAATTTGCATTTCTAACAAGTCCCGGGTGATTCTGATGCTGATACTGCTACTCTGAAACAATATTTAAGAATCACTAGCACAATTCCTCCATGGAAATAGCCAATAAAATATTGAAAATCATTTTTTTTCATCTTCACATCAGTGGATATATTTTCATAGGTAATATAGAGATTGAAAACCACTTTTTTTTCAACTTTACATCAGTGTGTATATTTTCACCTTTCCATTGGCAAGAAAGGAAAGGTGAGCACTCACAGCTAGTAATTTAGTTAAAATATATACTTTTATTTATTTTATTTAAAAATTTCATTATTATTAAATTCATTTCAAAAATCACACATATAGTTATAGTTATAAAGGGGCAAGGTGGAAACAAAATGCTGTGTTTTATTCTCTCCTACTACCCTCAAAATATTTTAAGACTTTAATTTGCAAATCTACTCTGGGCCAGAATTCTGTAAAAAAAAACAGTTTCACTGAGGGAACAAGATTAAAAATTCCTAATGCAAAGATAAAATTAAGCCAGGGTGGGGAGGGCTGCAAGGGATAAATAAATAAATTAATTAAATATTAACATAATATTATACAGATATGAGAAAGTTGTTAAAGAAAGACACAAGGAAAAGTTCTAACTTTTGACTGTGTTAAAACATGAACAAACTTTTTTGAAACCAAACTAAGCATTTCCAAGACAACATGGAAACTGAGTAGAAAGGGCAGCTTCCTTTAGTTTGGCCAGATTCTGATGATTTGGGAATTCAAGTCTTGTGAGCAGAATTGTGGATTACTGTGTCTCTATTTCTATCTGTTGCTTTGGGTTGTTGGAAAAAATAAACTAGTCACTTTATTTATTTTTTTTTAAAGATTTTATTTATTTATTTGACAGAGAGAGATCACAGTAGACAGAGAGGCAGGCAGAGAGAGAGAGAGGGAAGCAGGCTCCCTGCTGAGCAGAGAGCCCGATGCGGGCCTCGATCCCAGGACCCCGAGATCATGACCTGAGCCGAAGGCAGAGGCTTAATCCACTGAGCCACCCAGGCGCCCCAAACTAGTCACTTTATTAAAAAAAAAAAATGATGTTACTATTTCAGACCTATCCATGTCTTGCACATTCTACTTCTTTAAGTGTAGCAAGGCATGGCAAGACTTTATTCAATCAATAAGAACACCAAGAAAGGAAGGAAGGATAGGAGGAAGGAAGGAAGGAAAGAAGAAAGGAAGGAAGGGAAAGAGGGAGAAAGGAACGGAAACAAAAAACCACCATGCACTTTAATAAACTAAAAAAATTAGAGTTGAGGTTGTTATAAGAACAGCTTCTAAGTGAAAGTGCAATACTGAACAAATTCAGAGATAGACACCACACTGGCACAACATCTGTGAGGTTCAGGGGGGTATATGCTCGTTAGGTTTGGAAGATTGCATGCTTTAATTCCAAAGAGAAAGAGCTCCAGATTACCTTTATGTGATTACATTATAATATTCAATTTTGTCAAATTATTTTTCTTTTATACATTGAATTATTCTTGTTTTTTCTTCTAATTCTATTAAGAATTAACAAATTTGGATTTTCCAGAACATGGTAGTTCTCTTTACATGGAATATAAATGTGTTCTGTTCATTTCTGTTTTGCCTTCTGCAGTTTGTTTTCCTCTGTGTGAAAAAAGACATTTTTTGGTCAAATGTGTCGTTCTCATAAACAGAATAGACAGAAGCTCCTTTTGCAGTTGAATTGCCTCTTTTTTTTTTTTAGTTTTTATGAAATTATCATCATGGGGGGTTTCATGAGCTAGAAAATAAGCATGATTAAATTCCACTTGACTTTGGCCCTTTATTCATAAAACATTTCCTAAAAACAAGGAACTCTGGGGAATATAAAGATGAAAAACAATCTTGTCCTGAACTTTGAGAAGCTAAACTCCTACTCTTAGACTGTATTGTCATTTTCAAAGTGTGATCTGTGAGCATCATAAGCATCATTTCTGGGCTTGTTAGAAATGTCAATTCATGGACCTAGTCCTACTGAGTGAACCATAATCTGTGTTTAAACAAGCCCTTCAAACAAACTCTTTTAAAAAACCCTAGGTGATTCTTAATGCTTGTTAAAGTTTGGAGACCACTGCTATCATGTGAGATTAAAAAAAGGTTTATTAAATGATGCTGTAAGAGAGACAGAAAATGAAAGCAATGCCTTCTGATATAGATAAGGGAAGGTTTCTGGTACTGGAACTGGAAAGTAAAGAGGGCTTGTTGAAGGTTGTGATGGGGACTAATTATGTAGAAGGGAGAGCACTCTAGTAGCAAATTTCCAAGACCAGGGAAAAACAAAGCTATGGGTGTACAGAGGGCAAGTAAGTCAAAATACAAGACATTAATGAAGTACTTTGAGAGTACCCTGGGGGAAAAAATGATACCAGAAAAAGTGAGGGGAGACCTCACTGAGGTGCTTATAGAGTGTGGGATCAAAAAGGATGATTCCTACTTACAATCGTCATGTAAACTAAGGGCTGGGAATACACAAATTCTGATTTTTAGAGCTGGAAGAGGCTGTCAGAATAATCCAATACAATTCACTACTCATGCATAATTTCCTCCTCTATAGCAATATGGATAAATGTTTGTGTGGGGGCACCTGGGTGGCTCAGTGGGTTAAAGCCTCTGCCTTCAGCTCGGGTCATGATCCCAGAGTGCTGGGATCAAGCCCCGCATCGAGCTCTTTGCTCAGCAGGGAGCCTGCTTCCTCCTCTCTTTCTGCCTGTCTCTCTGCCTACTTGTGATCTCTCTCTGTTAAATAAATAAAGTCTTTAAAAAAAAATTCATTAAAAAAAAAATGTTTGTGTGACCTCTGGTTATACTGTATGTTTACCAAGATTCCCTTATACATAAAGAAGATATCCAATGAGCAAGATAAAGGGTTCTCTTTTGGGGTGTTTTTGTTGTTGTTATTTTTACCTGCTCATGAGTTAGTATATCTATATGGACTATTTTAATATGTTATTCTTCCCTGTTTTATTATTCTGCTTAATTATTAGTCTTGTGTCTTATACACATCCCCCACTTCTAGTTTTCTACCATTTACTCATGAATCTGGAACAACAACATCAAAGACCAAATCAACCAATTTACACTGATATGAAATGAGGAATAAAATTAAATTATAGGACATAAGTTCCAGGATGGTCTAACCAAAAGCCAAGGTTGCATTTATGTATACACTATGATCACAGAAGTGCCAAAAATCCTGATTCAACCAAAAATTTCCCCACTTGATGGTTATATTGGTTAAATAAGATACGGGTACTTCGAGAATAAGCCTAGGTCATGAGATTGCCTCAGATATCTGAAATACGTGTAAGTATCATGTTATCTGTTTAAATATAGAGTTGCTGCTAATCTCTAAAGAGGACGACCCCTAAGATTAGGAAATAAGATCCCGAAAGAGGATAGACCTCTACAAAGACCATCTAAAAAGTCATCAAGACATGTCTTTTTACTTGTACATAAATTTTGATGATATGTAAATTAACCCCCATTAAGAGGTTTCGTAAATTCTTTCTGTAAAAGAAGACATTTTGTGCTTAAGCTGAGATAGGATATTCTAAAGCCATTCTGGAGAGACACTAGAAAGTATTTTCAAAAAGATACGAATTATATTTCTACTGTAAGGAAAACTGTAATACATTCAGTTGGATTGTGAAATGCTGGCACAAGGTGCTTCTAATTATTGATAAAAGAGAAAATTATATAGGAAGAATGAAACCAGCCAGAGTGAAAATGAGATCTCTAAAGTAGAGGAGACAGGAGGAAAAGGAAAGGGACAGGGAGTAAATTGTAAATGGGTAGGCTGGTGTCTCTAGAAAAGCTATCACAAAAGCAAAATCATTCTCTAAGACCTATATTTTCTCAAAGTATCTCAATCCATGTTGGAAAAGGAAGCTCTGGATCACTTACCAGGTTTTTACAGATAATCTGGATGCACCAAGGATGGATTAGGTAAATTTGTTTTGAAAGATTTATCTTTTCTTTGTACAAGTTTCTAGTACTTTGAATTGGTAAAGTATACTATATTTTTGAATAATTAAGAAGTTGTCTATCATGGAGGCAATAAAGTCATGTCATTTACATTTGACATTCTTTGGATCACAGAATTAAGTAATAGAATATAGTGCTAGAAGCACTTCTTATATAATGGGCTGTCACATCTTCATCTAATGGAATGGTTAACACTTTGTCAAGCTCACTCAACTAATTAGTGGGAGACTTAGGGAGGGGACACAGTATTTTGTGACTCAGTGCTGTTCTCTTTCTACTGTTTCTTATTGGCTTTCTAGATACTATCTAAGGGTCATTGGCTACTCAGAAGTTAGTAGAAAAAGTTGTTTGCTTTCATTTATATTTTTTTAAATTTGGTTTTGTTATATATTTGGTTAGTTTTAAATATCTAATACCATTTGATACTTAATAATATTTAATAATACTAAGTGACACAGAGAAAAAGAGTGTTAAGTCTCTTTTGTGTTTCAATAAATGAAACTTTCCTTTAAGTTTATTCTTGAATCTGAGATGTACTTATGACATCTTTAGGAGTTCTAGTGGTTTCTTTATATTTAGGAATAAACCACAATAAAGCATTTCAGAAGTCATTAAGCCCAAGTGATTATTTAACAACCTCTGAGGTATATTACTTCAATTCTAAGTGTGAAGTTCTTTAACCACACTAACTCAGAAGCTCTTTAAAAGCCAACAGTCACAGTTTAAGACCCTGGCTTCATTATTTTATATGCATGGACACAAACTCAGTCACCTGTTCACAGTCAACTCTGCCCTCAGCGCTCTATGGCTCTCATTCACCATGTTGTCATCTCCATGTACCTAACTATCTAGTTACGGCAAGGTCTCTGGCTCTCCTTACAGTGCAACATGTTATTCATTATCTTTACATCCTATGCCTTTCAAGTTTGGTATCTGCAGAAATATCAATATAGATTCTAAATATTTTAAAACTTGCTGTAAAAAGTCCAGATTTATTCTGCAGCCATTCAAGGCCAACCAATAAACTTGGTAAAACTCATACCAAAAATATGTTCATCTGCTGGCATTAACTCTACTCTTAAGAATATATTGTTAAGACGCAGAAGAACATCTAAAGGACTCATAATTCTGTGCATCATCTTTAAAAGCAAGCCTGCTTCTAAAGGATGTACTCCATATGTGTTCATATTTATTCAATCATTCAGTGAACAAATAAAGAATGGCTATTGTATGTCCATACATGGTAAATCTGATAATGCACAGAGCCAGAATTCTAGGTGCTAATGACTTGGCTAAAAAGAAAAGATACATAACATTACTCCATGTAGGATATATAATTAAGAGTCATATTAATAGCATTTATAATAGACAGATTTGGTAATTACTCTTGTACCAACTAATTGCATGCCCTAGGCATGTTCCATAATTTTTGTATTTGCAAAGGTAAAAACACAAACTAGAAGTTCTGTTAGGCTTTTCTATTGGGATGTCTCTTGTCTAATCAGATATAATAAAGTCAATTGTTTTATCTAAAGTAAATGCTAACACATATTATTAGGTAATATTAGAAAAACAGATTTCAAGGCCAAATGAATCTAAGAAGATTATTTTATAAAAGGCATAATAAAAAAAAAAAACAAAGCTCATGGACTTAGAATCCATCCAGATCTGTGCACACATTCCAGCTCTACATTCTTCTGGGTGACATGATAAGCTGATTCAACATTCTTAACATTTCTTTTCTATAAAATTAGGCAGATAATATCTAAAAGAGATAATGCATATAACATTGTCTGGCACACAGAAGCACTTACACAGGATCGCTATAACTATAAGCATTAACTGCAGAGTATTTTTTCCTTTTTTTAAGCCCTTTCATGTTAACCATGTAATTTTATCTTCATAATATTCTATAAGGTAGTACTATTCCCATTCTGTATTTGAAGAAATGGAATCACAGGCCATATGAGGAAATAATTTCTATGTCTCTCCACACAAGAGTTAAGAGTGACAGTTCCTTTGACTCTTCACAAGTCAAATTCTGCACAACAATTTTCATCTCAATCGTCAATAGTCAATCATTAAAAGTTTGTTCCCACAACTTTAAATACTTTCCTCTTAAATACTGCTGAAAATGGATACGCTGCAGTGTGTCTGTGTGTGTATGTGGAATTGTGATTGCTAGAAGAGGTTTTTGTTTTCATACTTTGTGCATTTCTGGTCAGTAATACCAAAGAATTATCCAAGAGAAAAAAATGTTCCTTTCATTAAGATGATGAAGATAGAAAACACAACAGAAATAAAATGCTGGTGGACTATGACTTACTTAAAATTCTATAGTTCAGTGGCAAAGCCAGGAAAAGAACCTAACTAAAATTTTCATATCATTTGAGTTTTGCTTACAAGCTTAGAAAATGTCTATTGTCTTGAGCTTTGTTGTTTTTATTTTTTTCCTGTGGGGTCTATGTTTTGGAAAAAAATATATTCAGTCTGTTAAATCCTTCCTACCATTAGGAAAATAATAAATGACCTGAAAATTCTTCAAGACTAAATGGTTAAGCATGGCCACACGTGTGAATAAGTAGCTAAAATCACATTTATGTAATGTTCACACCATGGAAGATCTAAGACCTACTGAGCTCTTATAACACTGCCCGCAGGTCATATTCTCACTGCAGTGCTAGAGTCCTTTTTTTTTTTTTTTTAATTCAGCAGGTAGCATTATAGCTGTGAATCTTCTGAACATAGTTTGAATTATGAAAAACTGATCTACACAGTTAGCTATCTACTGATCACAACTCAGGTCTTATCTGTATTAGCTCCCTGAAGAAATGTCTGAGACTGACCACGAATTCAGAAGTGACATGTGGTTTGTCATGGAAATGTGGTTTTCATATTCTGGAAGATTTAGAAAACAAGACTCCAAAAAAGGATACTGCTGCATATAGTATGTAGCTTTGCCACACTGGCTTCTTTTACTTTGTAACATACATTTAAAGTTCCTCTAGTGTAGATCATTCTGCTATTCTGAGGGGGACAGGTATCTTAGAAAGAAGCATAGAAATAGATCATGGGGGCACCTGGGTGGCTCAGTGGGTTAAAGCCTCTGCCTTGACGTCAAGTCATGATCCCAGCATCCTGGGATGGAGCCCCGCATCGGGCTCTCTGCTGAGCAGAGAGCCTGCTTCCCCCTCTCTCTCTGCCTACTTGTGATCTCTGTCTGTCAAATAAATAAATAAAATCTTAAAAAAAAAAAAAAGAAAAAGAAGGAAAGAAATAGATCATGGGTGGTCCCTACACTTTTCCTCACTTGTCTTCTTCTTTGCTTTAAAAAAAAAAAATTAAAGTTTATAATAATACAAAAATAACAAAATTAGGTACACAATGAGGGGTTTTTTTTTTTTTTTTTGCTACTTCATAGGTAATTGGGATGCTTATACTGACAATAGTCCAGATGTCTAAACTAAAGAATTGATGACGACAGTCCATTTCTTTAAAAAATGTTGCTGATATGCTTCCTGTACTCAGTCTTGCCACAGAGCTAGTCAGCTCATTTCTGGCGTCGAAAAGTATCAGCACCACCTCATGGCAGATCTAATAAGCAAGAGAATCTAATGCAAAGGGGCTTTGGCAGTTTCATTAAATGTATGCATTAAATGTATCTCCAAATCCGGAGATTAAAATCCATCAGAGTTCTGAAAACATGAATGCCAGATCCATTTGTGTGTCTTCAAGTTTATAAACCATGGGCATTTTCACTGACTTCACGGTTTTCCTTTTAAAAAATACTGTAGCTTTAATGTTTCTCCTCTGGTCCTTGCCAATGTTGCTTTAAAAAAAAAAAAACTGTCAAATTTTCAAAATCAGATAAATCTGGTAATTTGAGTGTAAATGTCTCCTAGTGGTTCCTTTCTTAGGTGTATTTTATATTATGATATGCCACTAGTTGACAGATGCACTACAGTTTCTACCTAATTAATATCCTGGAGATTCTGACTATAGTGTTTATACAAAAAACATTGAAATAATATTAATCAACTGTTGACCAGAGCTAAATGAAAAGGTTCACTAATAAGACATTTTCAAATTAGACTTATTTTGGAATTTCTTTTTTATATACCAGATTTTCATTTTTACATTAGACCTTTAAAATTAATAATTGACAATTAATAAAGTAATTAATAAATTTTATTTTTAAAGCAATATTAGGCTTCAACAAAGTTGAAAGGAAGGTAGAGAGATTTCCCATACCCCCCTCCTCCCAGAAATGCATAGCCTCTCCCATTATCAACATCCCCCATGAGAGTAGTACATTTGTTACAACTGAGGAATCTACATTGACATAATATGTCACGCAAATCATAACGTAAACAAGAATTTACATTATGGCTCACTCTTGGACATTCTGTGGATTTGGACGAAAGTATAATCACATGCGTCAGTCCTCATAGTATTATACAGAGTACTTTCATTGCCCTAAAAATCTTAAGTTCTGCCTATTCATCTCTTCCCCCAACCCCTGACAACCACTGATCATTTTATTGCCTCCATGTTTTGCTTTATTTACAAGATTATATAGGTGGGATCATATAGTATGTAGCTTTGCCAAACTGACTTCTTTTAGTTTGTAACATACATTTAAAATTCCTCCATGTCTTTTCATGGCTTGGTATCTCATTCCTTTTTAGTGCTAAATATTATTCCATTGTCTAGATGAATCACAAATTTATTTCTGCATTAACCTATTTCAGGGCGTCTTGGTTGCTTCCAAATCTGGGCAATTATGAATAAAGCTGCTATAAAATCCAAGTGAAAGTTTTTCTGTGGACATAAGTTTCCAAGTCCTTTGGGTAAATACCAAAGAATGTGATTGCTAGGTTATATGGTTAAGAGTACATTTAGTTTTATAAGAAACTGCTAAACTGTTTTCCAAAATCGCTGTTGTAGTTTGCATTCCCACCAGTACTGGATGAGAGTTCCTGTTGCTCCATACCGTTTGCCATTGGTGTTGTCAGTGTTTTGGATCTTAGCCATTCTAGTTAGATGTGTAGTGTTAGCTCATTGTTGACTTGGAATTCCCTAATAACATATGATATTGAACATCTTTTCCAATGCTTACCTGCCATGTGTATATCTGTTTCAGTTAGCAGTCTTTTCAGCTCTTTTGTTCCTTTGACCATTCTTTAGTTAGGTTGTTTGTTTTCTTATTGTTGAGTTTTAGGAGTTTTTTTTTATCTATTTAGGATAAATGTCCATTATCAGTTATGTTTCTTGCAAATAATTTTCTCCAAGCTTGTGCTTTGTCTTCTTATTCTCGACCATGCATATGCAGAGCAAAAGGGGTTTTGTGTTGTTGTTGTTGTTGTTGTTTTGCTTGTTTGTTTGTTTTAATTTTAATAAAATCTAGCTTCATTATTAATAAAATCTACTTTCTTTCATGGATAGTGACTTGGTTTTGTGTTTAAAAAGTCATTGCCATATCCAAGGTTATTTAGTTTTTCTCTTATCTTCTGGGAGGTTACAGTTTTGTATTTTACATTTAGGCTTATGATCCACTCTGAGATAATATTGCTGTAAGGTATGAAGGCTGGATTCATTTTTTGGCATGTGGATTTCCAGTTGTTCCAACACTGTTAGAAAGACTACTTTGCAAATATTTCCTCCCATTTGGTAGGTTGCCTTTTCATTTTGTTGACAGTTTCCCTTGCTGTGTAGAAGCTTTTTAGTTTGATGTAGTCCCACTTGCTAATTTGTGTTTTTGTTGCCTTTTCTTGCGGTGTCAAATCCAAAATATCATTGGCAAAAGTGATGCCAAAGAGCTTACTGCTTATATTTTCTTCTAAGAGGTTTATGGTTTCAGGTTTTAGGTTCAAATATTTAATCCATTTTGAGTAGGTTTGCATGCATGGTATAAGATAGTGGTGCAGTTTCATTCTTTTCCATGTGGTTCTCCAGTTTTCCTAACACCATTTTTTTTTTGAGAGACTGTTTCCCCATTGTATATTCTTGGCTCTTTTAAGTTTATTGACCATACATGTGTGGATTTATTTGTGGGTTCTCTATTCCATTCCATTGACCTATATATATATATAGATATATGTCTTTTCATCTCAGTACCATATTGTTTTCATTACTGTAGCTTTGTACTACAGTTTGAAATCAGGAAGTGTAATGCCTTTAGTTCCGTTCTTCATTGATATTGCTTTGACTGTTCAAGATCTTTTGTAGCTTCACACAAATTTTAGGTTTGTTTTGTCTGTTTCTGTGAAATATGCCATTGATAGAATTTTAATGGAGATGGAATCAAATCTATAGATTATTTTGGATAACATGGATATTTTAAAAATATCAATTTCTGCCAATCCATAAGCACAAAATGCCTTTAAGATTTTCTATGTATAATATCATAACATCTCCAAATAGAGAATATTTTATTTCTTGCTGTCCAACTCAGATGCTTTTTATTTCTTTTTCTTGCCTAATTGCTCTGGCTGGACTTCCAGTACTATGTTGAGATGGTGAGGTTGGGCATTTTTATCTTTTTCCTTATCTTAGAGGAAAAGATTTTAGTGTTTCACCACTGTGGGTGAAACATATAGGATTTACCTGAAACTTCATTGAATTCTCACAAAATCTTTATACATAAAAGTATGCTGTCATCTCCATTGCTCTAATGGGAGTTTAGAAGCCTAGAGAGACTAAATAAGTTGCTCATGTTCACATGGTATTGAAGACAGATTTTGTTTGTCTGACTCTATGCTAGATGACACTAATCTCTATTGCCTTCTAAAATTCTTGTTTTAGTATTAAGAGAAGTATCAAACTTTTTACTCAAGTTAGTCTCCAAATCATAGCCACTAATTAATGGGCAAGTTTTCTGAATTTCTTTTAAGGGTGTCCCACACATATACAATAAAAACCCTATAAACTAACAAAATAAGTCGAAAATCATACAAGGAACTAGGTTAGTACAAGAAATAGGTTAAAACTATTCTTATTTTTATATTTAACAATTAAAATTGAGGGTGATAACTATAAAACATTTATGAAAAAAATCAAAGTTAGCTGAAATAACTGGAGAAATATACCACATTCATGAATGAGAGAAATCAGTATTATTACAACATCAATTTGTATATTGATCTAGAGATTAAATGCAATTCCAATCTCATTGCCTGAAATAGTTTTATAGGTATTGAAGGGCTCGTACAAAGATCTATACAAAAAGACAAGGAAAATAGAATAATAAAAAGTTTTTCAAAAGAACAATGTCAGCGGATTCACAACATCTGGTTTCAAGGCTTTCTATGAAGCCACAAGATTTTGTTGTTGTTGTTGTTGTTTAGATTTTATTTATTTATCTGAAAGAGATCACAAGTAGGCAGAGAGGCAGGCAGAGAGAGAGGAAGGGAAGCAGGCTCTGCACTGAGCAGAGAGCCCGATGTGGGGCTTGATCCCAGGACCCCAGGACTATGACCCGAGCCGAAAGCAGAGGCCCCAACCCACTGAGCCACCCAGGCACCCCCTAAATCTACAGTTTTAAAGGCAATGTGGAATTGGTAAAAGGAAGACACATCGAATAATAAAACAGACCAGATGAGAGATATACCCATATCTATAGATATGGGTCAGCTGATACTTAGCAAAGGTGAAAACATGATTCATGGAGAAATTATATTCTTTTCAAAAGATGATGCTGAAACAATTGGATATCCATATGAAATAAATATATAAACCAAAAAAATAAGAAAACCTTTATACCTACCTGTAGCATACACAAAAATTAACTCAAAATAGAATCAAAACCCAATTGGATAATATATGTAGAGAAAATATAGGAGAAATGTTTATAATCTTGGGTTAGACAAAGGTTTCTTTTTTTTTTTTACTTTTTTTTTTTTAATTTACTTATTTGAGGGAGAGAGAGAGAATGAGCAGACTCCCTGCTGAGCAGTAGCCCAATGTGGGGCTCGATCCTAGGACCCTGGGATCATGACCTGAGCCAAAGACAGACATCTTGAAAAAGATGAAGTTGGAGGACTCACACTTTTTTTTTTAAGATTTTATTTATTGACTTGACAGACAGGGATCACAAGTAGGCAGAGAGGCAGGCAGAGACAGAGAGAGGAGGAAGCAGGCCCCCTGCTGAGCAGAGAGCCTGATCAGGGGCTCAATCCCAGGACCCTGGGATCATGACCTGAGCAGAAGGCAGAGGCTTTAACCCACTGAGCCACCCAGGCGCCCCTCACACTTTCTTTTTTTAAAACTTACTACAAAGCTATAGTAATCAAGACAGAATGGTACTGATGTAAGAACTGGCATAGATCAACAGAATAAAACGAAATCTAGAAATTACCCCTCATATTCATAGTCAACTTATTACAGCAATTCAACTGGAAAATAGTAGTTTTCTCAACAAATGGTGCTAAGACTAATGAATATCCACATACAAAAGAATGAAATTGGACTCTTGCCTAACACCAGATACAAAAACTAATTAAAAGTTGATCAAATACCTAAATGTAAAAGCTAAAAGTATAAAAATTTTAGAAGAAAACATCCAAGTGAATCTTTATAACCTTTGATTAGGCAATAGTTTTGTAAATACAAAACCAAAGTAAAAAATAGAAAAAAAGCACTTCATCAAAATTTAAAACGTGCTTCAAACGGTATCATCATGAAACTGAGAAGAAAACCTACAGAAAGGGATAAAATTTTCTAAATCATATATCTGATAAGAAACTTGTTTCTAGAATATATAAAGAACTATTACATCTTACACCCCAATAAGAAAAAGAACAAATACTATTTTTTAATGGGCAAAGGATCTAAATAAATAGTTCCTCCAAAAAAGATATAAAAGTGGGCAATAAGCTCATAAAATACTGTTAAACATAATTAGCTATAAAAAAAATGCAAACCAAAGCCACAATGAGATACTACTGCATACCTACTAGATGTAATCAAAGGCAAACAATAACAAATGTTGGCAAGGATGAGAATTGAAACCTTCATACACTGGTGGTAAGGAGATAAAATGGCACACACCTGATGCCACCAGAAAATGGTCAGGTAGTTCCTCTAGTGCTTAACATAGAGTTATGTTATGATCCAGAAATTTCACTATCAGGTATATACCCAAGAAAAATAAAAACATATGCCTACACAAAAACTTATATTAAAATGTTCATCAGAATTATTCATAATAGCCAAAAAACAAAAACAACTCAAATGTCCATCAACATATAAATGTATAAATAAAATGTTGTATATTCACACAACAGAATTGCCCATAAAAAAGAATGAAGTACTGATACATGCTACATGTGAATAAACCTTGAATACATCATGCTAAGTTAAAGAAGCCAGTCACAAATTCCACATACTGTAGGCTTCCATCTCTATCTAATATTCAGAATAGGCAAATCTGTAGAGACAGAAAGTATATTAGTAATTGTCTAATTTGGAGAAAATGGAAAAGTTTAAAAATTCATTGTGATGGCACAAATTTGTGAACCTTCTAAAAATCATTAAAATGTGGGTTAATTGTATAACATGTTAATTATATCTCAATAATACCAAAAAAAGGTATTCAACATCATTAATAATTAGGAAAATGCAAATTAAAGGTATGATAAGACAACAATGCATACATATTAGAATGGCAAAAACAAAGGACAAAAAAATTGAAAATACCAAGCACTAACAAGAATATGTAGCCACTAGAAGTCTCATGAATTGTTGTTGGGGATGCCAAGTAGTCTAACCATTCTGGAAAACAATTTGACAATTTCATATAAGGTTAAAACACATATGCACCATATACTCACCTGTGCCATGTAAGTAATCTGGACTTTTTGTTTCTGGGTCTTAAATGTACTAGTCTTTTTATCTCTAAAATATTCCTTTCTCAATCTCCTTTGCTTAATTCAACCTTCAAACCAAAAATCATCTTTAGTTTACAGCTTAGAAGGCAATTCCTCAAAATTGTAATCATTTCCTAAACTAACTCAGTCACTATATATGCTCCCATAGGCCCCTGTAGTTCCTCCACACAATATCACTTATCATGTTTATTTTTCTTTATATTCTTTTAGGTACCAAGTTCCAGTGGGCAGAGTCTATCCCTTCTCTGCCTGTGATTAAATCCCCAGAACCCAGCACAGTTCCTGTTTTATATATATTTTTTTAAGTTTTTATTTAAATCCCAGTTGGCTAACATACAGTGCAGTATTAATTTCAGGTGCACAACTAGAGATTCAACATTTCCATAAACTACCTGGTGCTCATCTCACCAGGTGCACTCCTTAATCCCCATCTCCTATTTTACCCATCCCCCAACCCACCTCCTCTCTAGTAACCAACAGTTTGTTCGCTACAGTTAGGAGTTTGTTCCTCTCCTTTTTTTCCCCCTTTCCTTCCTTCCTTTTTTTTTTTTTTTTAATTCCACATATAAGTAAAATTATATGGTATTTTTCTTTCTCTGACTGACCCATTTTGCTTAGCAAAATACTATTTAGCTCCATTCATGCCATTTGCAAATGGCAAGATTTTATTTGTTTTTAAAGCTGAATAATATTCCATTATATGTCACACACACACACACACACACACACAAATACATAATACCACATCTTCTTTATTCATTCATCAATGGACACTTGGGCTGTTTCTATAATTTGACTATTGTAGATAATGCTGCTATAAACATTGGAGTACATGTATCCCGTTGAATTAGTATTTTTGTATTCTTTGGGTAAATATCTACTGGTGCAACTGTTAAATCAATGGGTAGTTCTAATTTTATTTTTAACTTTTTAAGGAACCTCCATACTGTTTTCCAGAGTGGCTACACCAGTTTGCATTCTCTGAAAGAGGGTTCCCTTTTCTCCATATCCTCACCAGTTCATGTTTCTTCTATTGTTGATTTTAGCTATTCTGAGAGGTGTGTTTCTTCTATTGTTGATTTTAGCTATTCTGACAGGTGTGAGGAGATATTGCATTGTAGTTTTGACTTGCATTTCCCTGATGATAAGTGATGGTGAGCATTTTTCACATGTCTATTGGCCATCTACATGTTTACTCTGGAGAAATGTCTATTCATATCTTCTGCACATTTTTAATTAGATTATTTGTTTTCTAGGTATTGCATTTTATAAGTTCTTTACATATTTTGGATACTAACCTTTTATCAGATATGTCATTTGCAAATATCTTCTCCCATTCTGTGGACTATCTTTCAGTTTTATTAATTGTCCCCTTTCCTGTGCAGAAGTTTTTTTTATTTTGGTCAAGTCCCAATAGTTTATTTTTGTTTTTGTTTCCCTTGCCTCTGGAGCCATATCTAGAAAGAAGTTGCCGGGGCCAATGCCAAAGAGGTTACTACCTTTGTTCTCCTCTAGGATTTTTATGGTTTCAGGTCTCACATTTAAGTCTTTTATCCATTTTGAATTTGTTTTTGTGTATGGTATAAGAAAGTAGTTCAGTTTCATTCTTTTGCATGTTGCTGTCCAGTTTTCCTAACACTATTTGTTGAAGGGACTTTCTCCCATTGGATATTCTTTTTTTATTGAATATTAATTGACATCATAGCTGTGGGCTCATCTCTGGGTTTTCTATTCTGTTCCATTGATTATGTGTGTATTTTTGTGCCAGTAAAAATACTTATTTGAAGAATATATGACTTTTTGCAAATATAATACAAACTCTTTGGACATCATGTTGCTAGCAAAGGAAAACTAAAACCACTTTAGATATTATTCTTTGACAAAATGAGAAATAAGTTGACTATACCAACAGCTGGAATGAAAAAGTGAGAAGGAAAGTTAAGTCAAAGGAAGATGGGGAAAGGAAAAGATAATCTGTAGTAGTCATTTACTAGGCAGATTCAAAGCACAAAAGTCAAATGCTCTAAGGATTCTGGTGTTTTTTTGGAACTCCATGTATAAAATATCACAAAAATGTCAGAGTGATTTAGAAAAAAAAAATAAGGTTTTTTTTCATGCCGCCTATACTTCAGACAAAGCCATCAATGGAATGCAGAATAAATTAGATATTATTTTTTGGTAATGGGAGCATTTCTTTATCCATCTTGCAGAACATATTGTCTTTTTTTTTTTTTTTTAAGGAAAGTGATTTTCTGGATATACAAAGCTATAGCTTTCACTGGGTCTAACATATATTTGGATGATCCTTTGTCAAGATCCCATGTTCTCCCTATTCCTAACCAGCAGAGGAGATAGGAGGAAATAGCTAATCCTCACTATGCTCTTAACTCTTTTCAATTCACCACCTATTTCAAGGTTAACCAAGCAGAAAGAACCCACTACCCCTAATCAAGTTACCTTCCTGAGTTTTACCACGTAACAGTAATATCTGATTATTACTAACAAGACATTCTTCAGATATAATACACATCACTTAAAAACATCCATCTTGCTTAAGCTTGACCTTAGAGCAGAGATTGCAAAACTAGTGGGTTGTGGCATTATGTACTGCCGCAAATGATAGGGTTGCAGTTTTATTTTATTTTATTAAAGATTTTTATTTATTTATTTGAGAGAGAGAGTGTGAATGGGAAGGAGAGGGAGAGAGAAACTGAGGCAGACTCCACACTGAGCACAGAGCCCGATGCTAGGCTCAATTTCAAAACCATGAGTCCATGACCTGAGTCAAAATCAAGAGTCAGACACTTAACTGACTGAGCCACCCAGGCACCCCTACATTATTTTGTTTTAGACTGATTTAGCTGTCTATACTTAGAAACCAACAGATATTTACATTAAAATCTATATATCTGTGTTCTTTTGAGAAATTGTAATGTCTGACAAAACAGGTTCTGAATTCATGAAGAACAATAATTGACTGAAGATGAGTAAAAATGAACACTTTAGACTAAGCTTATGTTCTCTATTTCATGGCAGGCCCACCCTACTGAGCCCTTTCACGAATTACTTTCTGTCCCCTCCTGTAAGCATCTGCATTTTCTGCCTCTACCTTAGGGATACTTTGCACACAAGACTGGGGAGAAGCACATCTAAATGCAGTTTAAGTTAGGAAGATTACTCCTAATAAAATGCTCTGTGACTTTTAACTTCTATTAAGGACTCAATGGGTTTTTGTGGACTAACTGAGGAAGCCAAATAGTATACATAATACCGATAAACGGGCAAAATATATACCAAGTTCAAAAAAGTCAACTTACAAATGGACTACTTATACTTTCTCATCAGAAGATGATGCATAATTTCACTTAGATCTTATATACTGGACTAATCACTAACTATTAGCTAAGCAGTTACCTATCAGTTATAAAGAATGATTGCATGCAGAAAGATTTCATGGGCACAAATGTATGCTTCTGGCTTTCTGCTTCTCTAGTTAAGGAAAGTAGAGTAAGATTAGAGCTGCACTAATTAATGGTGGACATAGCTGATGTATAGACTTGTCAAATCACTAAGTTGTACACCTGAAATTAATATAACACTATGTGTCTACTATGCTCAAAAAAAAAAAAAAAAAGTTTAGAGATTCTGTAGGAAAAAAAATCCATTCTTAAAACTTTTGCAGTTTGATCAACGTAATAGCAGGTCTCCCATCTAAAAGCATTCAGAAAGATACCATTAATTTCTCTCCATCAATAAATTAAATATATATAAGACTTGGGCTCACTTCCCATTTTTAGATTTATTGTGTTACCTTTAGTCCTTTAATCTCTGCCATTGAGAGAACCAATCTGATTCCCTACTCTGCCATTCAGCTATTTGACCTTAGGCAAGTTGCTTAATTTTTCTCAGCTAGGGCCTCCTTAGAGTAATAAAAATATTTATCTCTATCATTGTGAGCATGGATGTGATGAGGTAATAAGTATATAAGATGTATTACATGATGCTGGTATAGATTACTCAAATGTTTTATTTATTTTACCTTATTTTCTTCCCTATTTTGTTCTTCTCTTTATTATTCAAAATAAGTTTTTTGTCCAGTAAATACAATAAAATAACCACTCTTCCAAACTTCTGATTAACCAGCCTCCTCCATCCACCATCAAATTATCTATACATATATATATTTTAAAAAATAAATTTCTCTGAAGGGAGACAAGATGGCTGGGAAGTAGGAGGAGGCGCCGTTTCAACCTGTACCCTAAAGTGAGCTGATTACCTACCAAAGAACTCTGATCACCCATGAAATCAGCCTGAGATCAGAATTATACACATCTGGATCTCCTTAGGGGCAGAAGACTCCAGTGGGCAGGTAAAGCCGAGTGGAAACGTCGGACTGATATCAGAAGGTAAACAAAAGGGGGAGGGAGCCACCAGAGGCGACCAACTGAAAAGTAATACCCCTAATACGAGAATGCCCTGCATCTGGGGACCTGCATTAACTTGGAGACTGGTTGAAAGCACTCAGAAAGAGCAAAGAATCGTGAGAGGGGAAATTGTGGGAATTGGGGCTGCTAGGGACAGGGGCTTAAGTCCCTGGACCCAGGACAGCCTCCCATGGTGCTGAGCCAGAGAGCAGCAGAGAAACAAGGTCTTGGTCCCTGAGCTGCCAGTGTGCCCCAGAACACATGGGGTCCAGCTCCTGTGAGGGGCTGGGAGCCTCGCCAGACGCCAGAACACCGAGCCATGCTACAGAGCCTGAGACGCATGCAAGCCCCAAACCCTCCCCTGAGAAAGATATGCATAGGCCCAGCGTGGTGCTCTCGGACCTGAACCCTGCTACCAGAGCCTGACACGTGCGTGAGACCCACAGCCTCCCCTGAGAAAGGTGCACACAAGCCCGGTGCTCTTAGACCCAGAAAGACCAGGCACTCCCAGCCGGGGCCAGCGGGAAAATCTCAGTGTGCAGTCACGGCTTGGAACCTCTCTGGCGGTCTAGAGCAGCCCAGGCAGCCTGCGGTGGCTTTGGGTACAATCAGAAGATCCTGCGTCCCCAGGGACCGCGACTCAGAATCTACTCTGCCAGTGGCCAAGCGGGAATTTATATGAGCTCTGCAGCACCCACAGGGGACCAGACTGAGGCTTCTCTCTGAGACGGAGGTCAGGGTGCAGTTTGCTTTCCTCTAAACCTATGAAAACCATCAAAAGCAGTCAAGGCGAGAGAAAAAAAAAAAGTGAACAAACATAAAAGCCTCCAGAGAACAAAAGCCTAAAAAAAAAACCGGTTTCCTCAGAGCCCAACCCCTTGAGGGGGGCAGAGGACTTAACTCAGGGAACATCACTGACTGAAAACCCACATGGCAGGCCCCTCCCCCAGAAAACCAACCAGGAAAGAAAAAGAAAAAAAAAAGTCTACAAGAGAACAATCACCACTACTTCATAGAACAACTTTTATTTTTAAATCATTCCCACTATTCTGGTTCATTTTTTTAATATAGATAATTTTTTAACCTATTTACCATCACAATGAGATGTCCAGTACATCAAATTCCATTATAACCTTCTAACCTGAACTTTTTGATACATACACCTGTGTTTTTCTTTTGCATTTCTATTTTTTTATTTTTTTTCTAAATTTTAGTTTAGTTTAGTCTAGTTTATTACTTTTTTATTTTTATTTTCTAATATTCATATAGAGTTAAACTTCAAGGTAATCCCTTTCTCCAATCAATGCTACCCTATAGGTAAACCAATCTTTAACCCCTCTTCATCTTAGGAAAGTTGAGTCCTTTAACAAAGATATCAAGATACATCCAGGAAGAATCAAAACAACCTTCCTCACCCACACTGAGAATTTATAACCACTCTCCCATCTTTTTCTTCCTCCAGCGTTTCTGTGTTTTTGTGTTTGTCCTGATACTTGGGGTTCTTTTTGACCAGGTTCTTCCTTTATATATATATAAATATTTCTATAAATATATATATATATATATATATATATATATATATATATATATTTCTCTTATATACTTTTATCAGTCTTTTTGTTTGTCTGTTTTTGTTTGTATACTTCATCAATCTTACCTTGGGGGGCCCATTTGGGCTTAACCTTCTCTTTTATCTTCCCTTTTTTTTCCTGTCTCTCCCTCTATCTTTTTTTTTTTCTTTTTCTTTTCTTTTTTCTCTCATTTGGGTGGGGAACCCTGGTTGCTCAGAAGTGCTCCAGGGTGCGCCTTGACTGTACCATGGCTGATATATCCAGCTATATCCATTCAGTCATCTCTCAACAAATGACTAGGAGGAGGAATGCCCAACAGAAGAAAAATACAGAGGATGGGCCTTCTGCAACAGAGCTATTGGCTATCAACATAGACAATATTTCGGGAAGAGAATCCAGGTTAACAATTATCCAGGCAATAGCTAGGTTGGAGAAAGTCATGGATAACCAAATGGAATTGATTAGGGCAGAACTGAAAACCACCAGGGATGATGTTCACAATGTTAGGGCAGAGCTGAAAGTTACCAGGGATGAGGTCCACAATGCTCTCTATGAGTTCCAATCTAATCTAAATTCTCTAAAAGCTAGGGTAACTGAGACAGAAGATAGAATTAGTGATCTGGAGGACAAAAGAGAGAAAGGATCAGGAGGAAACCTGGAACAAACAGCTTAGAAGCCATGAAACAGAATCAGGGAATTAAATGATGCCATGAAACGTTCCAATGTCAGAATGATTGGAATTCCTGAGGAGAGGAGAAAGAAAGAAGTCTAGAAGATATAGTGGAACAAGTTCTTCATGAAAATTTTCCCAGTCTCGCAAATGGAACCAGCGTTCATGTACTAGAGGCTGAACGAGCTCCACCCAAGATTATAGATTCCAAAAAAAACATCAAGGCACCTTGTAGTAAAATTGAGGAATCATAATTGTAGATACAATCTATTGAAAGCCGCTAGGACAAAGAGGCTCCTTACTTACAGAGGAAAGCCCATCAGAATAATGTCAGACCTGTGCACAGAGACCTGGCAAGCCAGAAAGGGCTGGCAAGATATATTCAGGGCATTAAATGAGAAGAACATGCAGCCAAGAATACTTTATCCAGCAAGACTGACATTCAAAATGGATGGAGAGATAAAGAGTTTCCAAGACTGGCAAGGCTTAAAAGACTATGCAACCACCAAGCCGACACTGCAGGAAATATTAAGGGGGGTTCTATAAAAGAGGAAAAATCCTAAGAAGAGCATTGAACAGAAATATAGAGACAATCTACAGAAAGAAAGACTTCAAAGGTAACACGATGTCAATAAAAACATATCTATCAATAATCACTCTCAATGTGAATGGCCTAAATGTGCCCATAAAACGACACAGGGTTGCAGATTGGATAAAACAACAGGACCCATCCATATGTTGTCTACAGGAGACCCATTTTGAACCTAAAGATACACCCAGACTGAAAGTGAAGGGATGGAGAAGCATCTTTCATGCCAATGGGGCTCAAAAGAAGGCCGGGGTAGTGATTCTCATATTAAATAAATTAGATTTTAAACTAAAGACTGTAGTCAGAGATACAGAAGGACACTACATAATTCTTAAAGGGACTATCCACCAAGATGATCTAACAATTGTAAATATCCATACCCCCAATATGGAGCAGCCAATTACATAAGAACACTGTTAATCAAGATAAAGAGTCATATTGATATGAATACATTAATAGTAAGAGATCTTAACATGCCTCTCTCAGAAATAGACAGATCATCAAAGCAGAAAATCAGTAAAGAAACAAGAGCATTGAGTGACACATTGGACCAGATGGACCTCGTAGATATATACAGAACATTCCACCCTAAAACAACAGAATACTCATTCTTCTCATGTGCACATGGAACCTTCTCAAGAATAGACCACATACTGGGTCACAAATCAGGACTCAACTGATACCAAAAGACTGAGATTATTCCCTGCATATTCTCAGATCACAATGCTTTGAAACTGGAGTTCAATCACGAGGAAAAGTTCAGAAGGTACTCAAACGTCTGAAAGCTAAAGACCACCTTGCTTAAGAATGCTTGGATCAACCAGGAGATCAAAGAAGAACTTAAACAATTCATGGAAACCAATGAGAATAAAGACACTTCTGTCCAAAACCTATGGGATACAGCAAAGGGAAATACATAGCCATCCAAGCCTCCCTCAAAAAAATTGAAAAATCCAGAATACACCAGCTGTCTCTACACCTTAAAGAACTGGAGAACCAACAAATCAAACCAACTCCACACACAAGAAGGGAAATAATCAAGATTAGAGCAGAGATCATTGAGGTAGAAACCAAAGATACAGTAGAACATATCAATGAAACTAGAAGTTGGTTTTTTGAAAGAATCAATAAGATCGATTAACCATTGGCCAAACTAATCCAAAGAAAAGAGAAAAAGCCTAATTAATAAAATTATGAATAAAAAGGGAGAGATCACAACTAACACAAAGGAAGTAGAAACAATCATCAGAAGTTATATGCCAAAGAGTTCAGCAACCTAGATGAAATGGATGCATTCCTGGAAAACTATAAACTCCCAAAATTAAACCAGGAAGAAATTGACAACCTGAATAGACCAATGTCTAGTAATGAGATTGAAGAAGTGATTAAAAAGCTCCCAAAAAACAAGAGCCCAGGACCTGATGGATTCCCTGGGGAATTCTACCAATAGAATCTACCAATGTAATTTCTTCTTTGAAATAACACCTATTCTCCTGAAGCTGTTTCAAAAAATTGAAGCAGGGATGCCTGGGTGGCTCAGTTAGTTAAACGGCTGCCTTTGGCTCAGGTCATGATCCCAGTGTCTTGGGATCAAGTCCCACATCAGGCTCCTTGCTCAGCAGGGAGCCTGCTTCTCCCTCTGTCTCTAGCCTGCCACTCTGTCTGCCTGTGCTTGCTCTCTCTCTCTCTCTCTAATAAATAAATAAAATCTTAAAAAAAAAAATTGAAGCAGAAGGATAACTTCCAGACTCTTTCTATGCAGCCAGCATTACCCTGATCCCCAAACCAGGCAAAGACCCTACCAAAAAGGATAATTTCAGACCAATAGCACTGATGAATATGGATGTAAGATTCTCAACAAGATTCTAGCAAACAGGATCCAACAGCACATTAAAAAGATTATCCACCATGACCAGGTGGGATTCATCCCTGGGCTAAAAGGATGGATCACCATTCGCAAATCAATCAATGTGATAAAACAAATTAATAAGGGAAGAGAGGAGAACCACATGGTCCTCTCAATGCATGCAGAAAAAGCATTTGACAAAATCCACCATCCGTTCCTGATCAAAACACTTCAAAGTATAGGGATAGAGGGAACATTCCTGAACTTCATCAAATCTATCTATGAAAGACCCATAGCAAATATCATCCTCAATGGGAAGAAGCTTGCAGCCTTCCTGTTGAGATCAGGAACACGCCAAGGATGCCCACTCTCACCACTCTTGTTCAACATAGTACTAGAAGTCTTAGAAACAGCAATCAGACAACAAAGAGAAATAAAAGATATCCAAATGGGCAATGAAGAAGTCAAACTCTCTCTCTTCGCAGATGACATGATTCTTTATGTGGAAAATCCAAAAGACTCCACCCCCAAACTACTAGAACTCATACAGCAATTCAGCAATGTGGCAGGATACAAAGCCAACGTACAGAAATCAGTGGCTTTCTTATACACTAACAATGAAAACACAGAAAGGGAAATAAGAGAATCGATTCCATTTACTATAGCACCAAGAACCATAAGATACCTGGGAATAAACCCAACCAAAGAGGTAAAGGATCTGTACTCGAGGAACTACAGAACACTCATGAAAGAAATTGAAGAAGACACAAAAAGATGGAAGACCATTACATGCTCTTGGATCGGAAGAATAAACATTGTTAAAATGTCTATACTGCCTAGAGCAATCTATACTTTTGATGCCATTCTGATCAAAATTCCACTGGTATTTTTCAAAGAGCTAAAGAAATAATCCTAAAATTTGTATGGAATCAGAAGAGACCCCGAATCGCTAAGGAAATGTTGAAAAACAAAAATAAAACTGGGGGCATCACATTACCTGATTTCAAGCTTTACTACAAAGCTATGATCACCAAGACAGCATGGAACTGGCATAAAAACAGACACATAGACCAGTGGAACACAGTAGAGAGCCCAGATATGGACCCTCAACTCTATGGTCAAATAATCTTCGACAAAACAGGAAAAAATATACACTGGAAAAAAGACAGTCTCTTCAATATAGTGCTGGGAAAACTGGGCAGCTATATTAGAAGAATGAAACTCGAGCATTCTCTTAAACTGTACACAAAGATAAACTCAAAATGGATAAAAGACCTCAACGTGAGACAGGAATTCATCAGAATCCAAGAGGAGAACATAGGCAGTAACCTTTTCAATATCAGCCACAGCAACTTCTTTCAAGATATGTCTCCAAAGGCAAAGGAAACAAAAGCAAAGATGAACTTTTGGGACTTCATCAAGATCAAAACCTTCTGCACAGCAAAAGAAACAGTCAACAAGACAAAGAAGCAACCCATGGAATGGGAGAAGATATTTGCAAATGACAGTACAGACAAAAGGTTGATATCCAGGATCTATAAAGAACTCCTCAAACTCAACACACACAAAACAGACAATCATATAAAAAAATGGGCAGAAGGTATGAACACACACTTCTCCAATGAAGACATACAAATGGCTATCAGACACATGAAAAAATGTTCATCATCACTAGCCACCAGGGAGATTCAAATTAAAACCAATTGAGATACCACATTACGCCAGTTAGAATGGCCAAAATTAGCAAGACAGGAAACAACATGTGTTGGAGAGGATGTGGAGAAAGGGGAACCCTCTTACACTGTTGGTGGGAATGCCAGTTGGTGCAGCCACTTTGAAAAACAGTTTGGAGATTCCTCGAGAAATTAAAAATAGAGCTTCCCTATGACCCTGCAATTGCACTCCTGGGTATTTACCCCAAAGATACAGAGGTAGTGAAAAGAAGGGCCATCTGTACCCAAATGTTTATAGTAGCAATGGCCACGGTCGCCAAATTGTGGAAAGAACCAAGATGCCCTTCAACGGATGAATGGATAAGGAAGATGTGGTCCATATACACTATGGAGTATTATGCCTCCATCAGGAAGGATGAATACCCAACTTTTGTAGCAACATGGATGGGACTGGAAGAGATTATGCTGAGTGAAATAAGTCAAGCAGAGAGAGTCAATTATCATATGGGTTCACTTATTTGTGGAGCATAAAAAATAGCATGGAGGACAAGCGGAGTTGGAGAGGAGAAGGGAGTTGAGGGAAACTGGAAGGGGATGTGAACCATGAGAGACTATGGACTCTGAAAAACAATCTGAGGATTTTGAAGGGGTGGGAGTAGGAGGTTGGGGGAATCAGGTGGTGGGTATTAGAGAAGGCAAGGATTGCATGGAGCACTGGGTGTGGTGCAAAAACAATGAATGCTGTTACGCTGAAAAGAAATTAAAAAAAAAAAGAAATTTCTCCTTGGTTTCTAGAATTTTAAATGCCAGAAATAGAAACTATTTAATCCTTCATTTTCCATTTACAGATTATGAAATTGAATTCTAGAGATGTTCAATGATTTGCTAAAGTTAATTATTCTGGGGAGTAGATATATTTTACAGGGGACTTATATGTTTTGAAACATAAAAGACAAAAATGAAATCAGGTTTTCAATGCAGGGTTCTGTAGATTAGCTCTATAGAGTACACTGGAAAACTTCACTCATTTTTTTTTTATTTTTTAGTCAAATAGTAAATTAATTAAAAGAAATAGATCCATCTCAGCCTGCATACCCAGACTGGTGATTAAAACAAAGTTTGGCTTCTAGGCCTGGCATTATTCATCAGTAATTGTTAGCATGTTTGCTTGTTAACTCTTGGCCAAATACCATCATGGAGAGTAAAGTTTCAGAAAAGTTCCACACACCAATAAGTGTATATCAAAATCTTGGGGACATAACTTGCACTGGATATCTTGTACATGCCATCTTTTGGCCTCTCAATATTCCTGAAAAACAATTATCTATATTTGGAAGTTGGATACAAAATTCCAACAACTATAGTATATTTGAAATTCCTTATAAAATGAGTTTTTCAAAAGGAAAATGTCATTGCTCGTCAGGAGTTTTAGGGAGTCAAGTCACCTCTTTTACATAAAACTTTGGGGGGGTGTTATTGCTTAAAAGAGGAAAGGGAAAACTAATATTCATTTAACACCAATGTCCAAATTATGTGGCATTTGGTACTTTAATGTGTCATCCTATTCAATCTCACTATTATTTTCACGTACAATGGAGTATGCCCTTTATAGAAAAGATACAAGAGATACTAACTGACTGTCCCAGTAACATCCAACCAAGATTCAAAGCCAAGTCTGTCTCCATATTTTACTCTTTATTCAATAAGTCATGCTCTTTGTCATGTTGTAAATTGTTCCATAGGATTAACTAACATTCTACTTTGTTTATATACTAATTCAATAATGGTTTACTGAATGCTGTACTTATTATATATCAATCTAAGAAAACAAAACAAAGGCTCTAGACAGTATTCCCAGGGTCCAGGAGAGTATATAGCAGCATTCCCAGCGTCCAGAAGAGTATATAGCACACCATAGGCACTTAAGACATATTTGTTGAATAAATGAGTGAATGAATGAACTAATGACTATACTCCTGTCCTCAACTTGTTACACATATATCGAGAACTGTACATCTAATACATAGCCACCAGCCAAGTATGGCTATTGTACACTAAAAATATGGATAGTCTAGAATAAGATAGGCTGTACCTGTAAAATATACACTAGGTTTGTAAGACTTAGTACAAAAAAAAAAGATATTTCATTAATAGTTTTTATTTTTATTACATGTTGAAATGATAATATTTGGGATATATTGAATTAAATAAAGTATATCATTAAGGTTGGTTTCACCTGTTTATTTTTACTTTTTTGGGGGTTTAATGTGACTACTAGAAAAATTTAAATTGTATATGTGTTCTGCTTTCTATTTCTATTGGATAGCTTAATCTAATGACATTAAGTCTTAAGTCACTTGCTTTTATGTTCCAAGTTCATGATTAAATCTAGTTTTCTCTCTCTTTAATGTACAAGATTAAATTAAGTTTTAAGTGCAGTCTTTTTAAATGCCAGTTTATATTCATGAGATTCTAATCAATTGTTAGGGGTTAGAAAATTTTTATAACCAGATATGAAATAATCCATACACACATTCTCCTAAAATATGGCTTCCCTTTAGACCCTCCTGTGGCAAGAAGCAACCACAGCTTTCCAAATCCATTACTGGATCATCCAGTTCTTAAGATGAAATCTCACCTATTCACCCTGGGAATCAAATATTAAAGGGTATTGATCAGCTGCCTTTTATCCCACTTCATGCTTCAGCCAACATAGATATCTAGATTTCACTTCTATTATATTCCTGGAACACAGAAATGAGCATTGTGACTTTAGTCACACTTGTATCAACTTAGAGTTTAAGTTTTTCAAATCCAGCTGCTGCCTAGTCATGCAGTTTTAATGTAAATAATGCTTACGTTGCTTACTTCATACTAAATTCCAAAACTACTCTAATCTCACTTAGTTTTCTCCCCCCTCTTAATTCTAAAACACTAATATCTCATTCAAAAATACCTACATATGACTATGAAAAGGCTCTGACTTTTCTGTATCACTCTCCATTTTCCTGTATGCCAAACACCATGAATGGAAATTTTATAAAAATAAAAGAAAATTTAAAAAACCTTTCCAACATGGAAAAGTCACTCACTGTGCATTCAGGTTAGGCTTTTAAGAATCATGCTCATCATGAGCATTAGCTGAAAGAGGATTAAGATGTTGAACAGTTTCTGATCCAGGGAGTGGGCAGTCACACCTGTGCTCTATATAAGCAAAAGCATTCCTGACTTAGCTGTAACATCCCTTCCCCATCAAAAGAGGAGAGCTGCCAAGATGCTCACTGAGAACAGTTGTTGGTTTGTGAGCAAGTATAAGTATGGGTTTGTTCTTTTTCTTTTTTTTCTTTTTTTTTCTTTTTTTTTGGTGGGGGAGGAAGAATGAGATAGGACTCCAAAAGCTTTATTTATTTGTAACTGAGCATATCCTTATTTGATAACAGATGATCAATTAAAGCAATGTGTAACACTGGAACAGGATTCTGTCAAAAAGCAAAGATAAAAGTAGAGCTGAGAGCTCTAAGCACTTCTTGCAAACAGCAAGAGTCCCCTCTACAGCCTTCTCTCTTGGCACTGGGGCTTTGCTAAATCTGGCTCGCCATTTTGTGAGTGGGAACAATCAGCTTTGTAGGTTGGAGGGAAGTATTATAATTAAATGTCCACCCACTTTTTCCTTTTTGATGAAAGGCTCCCATGAAACTTACTAAAATAAGGTGCATCAAGACAGATGAATTTTTGATGAATAAGTCAAAGCACTGACAAAGCTCACTTTTCACATGGAGAAACTTCTCTAATTCACAGAAAATTTTCAGGCCTAGATCATTTACACTGTCTTATTTAGTGATAATTAATATAGTAAAATCCATGGGATAAACTGGAGATTTTACCTTTTTAGTTGGTAGCAACTATGTAGTGTTCAACATGAACTGATTGCTGAGAGCATAATACGCTGAGAGTATAGTATGATTCAAAAATAGTAGTAGAGTTTTTAGAAATTAATTTTAAAGAAATATTAAATAACAGCTATTATAGTAAGCAATGCATGTATTGCATGCAATGGCATTCTTCTGAATAACAATTATATTACCACATTAAAGTTAAAAACTTTATCTCTGAAGTGGGCAAAGTTCTTTAAAAATGTTATCTAATTGTGACAAATTCCATCTGATGGAGATCTGGAGTAGAGATTACAGTGTTAGCTTTTGATAATTGATGGCAAAGGTGTTTGATAATATCATAGTGAAGAATTATTTTCAAGTATTCAAGTACAGTAGAATAAGAAGTCACCCTACTAAGTAACTGGGCTCACACATTGTCCCAAGTCCAGTTACTAGAATCCCAAAAGTTAACTTTTTAGAGAAAAGCAAAAGTGAGTTAGTGTAATGAATGTGTTCCTTCATTCAGTGCAGATTTTGGAGAACTAGCTGCATAGACTTGGCTAACAGAATAGACTCCAAGTGATGACAGATAAAACTCTTACTCTCCAGAATTAGTGAATACTTTAAATTTTAAGATAAAATTAATAGTTTAAACTTCTGGGGTGCCTGGGTGGCTCAGTGGGTTAAGCCTCTGCCTTCAGCTCAGGTCATGATCTCAGAGTCCTGGGATTGAGCCCGTCATTGGGCTCTCTGCTGAGTGGGGAGTCTGCTTCCCCCTCTCTCCCTCTCTGCCTGCCTCTCTGCCTACTTGTGATCTCTCTCTCTCTCTCTCTCTGTCAAATAAATAAATAAAATCTTAAAAAAAAATAGTTTAAGCTTCCTGTTTAATAGGTATTATTTGTAGAAGTCAGTAGAGTTAATGGTGCCTAATTCACCATCAGTCCAAGATCAAATACTCGGGAGTATGATTCAATGAGCATGTTTGTCATTAAATAGCTAATCACTATGTAAAGATGATTTTTTAAATGCCAACCTTTTGACTCCTTTTCATTTCCACTGTGGCTTGGTTGATCCAAAAACAGAGTAACTTGGATGTTCAAAGTAGGATGTTTTACATAACAGTTACTGAGTTCAGCATAACTAAACAAAATTAGCCATAAGGATCTAAGTTTCCAGTTATTAACAGTACCCAGGGTTTTATCACCATCATTTCACCCATGATCATTTTACACCAAACTACGTGATAA
Organism: Mustela nivalis; assembly: GCF_964662115.1. Classification (NCBI taxonomy): domain Eukaryota; kingdom Metazoa; phylum Chordata; class Mammalia; order Carnivora; family Mustelidae; genus Mustela; species Mustela nivalis. Next base: position 128,975,959 of record NC_139021.1, read on the forward strand.
TATAAAACAAGACTTCAGACATGACTCCACTAGAGAATAGGAAAGTTCAGGCCCAATTAATTGGCCACTCTTCTCCTCATTCTTACTTTTTGTCTCCAACACCCCCAAATCCTTTGGGTTGCCTAATTATTACCTGCAGAATTTCTTTCATACAATTTTTAAAGATTTTATTTATTTATTTGACAGAAAGAGATCACAAGTAGGCAGAGAGGCAGGCAGAGAGAGATAGAGGAGGAAACAGGCTCTCCACGGAGCAGAGAGCCCGATGTGGGGCTCGATCCCAGAAACCTGGGATCATGACCCGAGCCTAAGGCAGAGGCTTTAACCCACTGAACCACCTAGGCGCCCCAACCTGCAGAATTTCTTAATGCTTTGTTGTTGTTGCTGCTGTTTTTCTTTCTGTTCAAATCCAGTTTTGTTTATTTTTGTTTTCTATTTTTTGGGTAAAAGTTACAATTTTAACTACTATCTAAAGTATTCCTTTAATGGCATGGAGTTTTTCTTCAAAGATCTGATAGGAATTCTTTTTTCTTTTTTTAAAGATTTTATTTATTTATTTGACATACAGAGATCATAAGTAGGCAGAGAAGCAGGCAGAGAGAGAGGGGGAAGCAGGCTCCCTGATGAGCAGAGAGCCCGATGTGGGGCTTGATCCTAGGACTCTTCGATCATGACCTGAGCTGAAGGCAGAGGCTTAACCCGCTGAGCCACCCAGGCGCCCCAGGAATTCTTTAAAAATGGACTTTTCTTTCCATTTAAGTCTTACTGCAACAAATTCACTGATTTTAGATTTCTCTGACAAATACAGTCAAGGTATCAAAACCCAGACATTTTTTTTTATTTTTTATTTTTTATAAACATATATTTTTATCCCCAGGGGTATGTACAGGTCTGTGAATCGCCAGGTTTACATACTTCACAGCACTCACCAAAGCACATACCCTCCCCAATGTCCATAACCCCACCTCCCTTCTCCCAACACCCCTCCCCCCAGCAACCCTCAGTTTGTTTTGTGAGATTAAGAGTCACTTATGAAAACCCAGACATTTTGAAAATAACTTTTCCTTGAAGTCATTTAGAATCTAAGACTCTCTTCTGTCCTGCTCTGTCAAAGTACCCAGCTTGGGAAGAAGATGGGTCTAAGTAGTCTGGGTGGAGGAGGAGTAGAGAAAACAAAGGTGGAGGATTGGTAAACATCTATACAAAGTAAACTCACAATGTCTTCTGAGACTGTTCCATTTAAGTTCTCCTATTTCCTGGGACTCTGTCATAGACACTTCTGGCTCAACATTTGTAGTAAATTAATGATGATTTTCTCTGTTGCCTTAGTTAGACAGCTCCTTTCAAAGAGAACTTTTCCTGGGAGATAAATGTAGTGTTCTTTTTTCTTCCCTTGATATATATAAACAACCTAGTGGGCAAGCAGGATACTTAAAAACCACTTTCATTTTCTCCAAAGTCTAGAACTGTTAGAAAATGAGTCTTGGGGCACCTCAGTGGCTGAGTTGGCTAAGCGTTTGACTCTTGATTTCAGCTCAGGTCATGATCTCAGGATTGTAAGATCAGAACCCCGTAGTGGGCTCCCTGCTCAGCGGGCAGTCTGCTTCTGCCCCGAACCCCCCCACCCCGCCCTTTCTTTCTCTCAAATAAATAATAAATAAAATCTTTAAAAAACAGAAAAAGAAAATTACAAGACCTTCAATTGTAAAAAATATTTGTTATATCATAGAATTTTAGAAACCATCTATGACCTTAGACATTACCTTGTTAACCTTTACTTTATAAAAAGCAAATGAAGTCCTGAGAAGAGAAGTATAGTAGAATAAAGGTGGCCACATACTTTGCTATTCTTTCTATTGAAAAGTGAAGTCTCACACCTCTTTACCTCCCCTCCTGTTTGGGCAGGCTCCACGGCTGCTTTGGACCAACAGTATATAGTGGAAGTGGTATTCTGATCACTGCTGGGCCAAGACTTAAGTGGCTTTCAGTACCTAGTTCTTATCTCTCACTTGCTTTTGGGACCTCTCATCTCAGAACCAGCAACTATTCTGCAAAAAGCTGAAGCCACATAGAAAGGCCATGTATTGGTCCTCCAGTGAGGAGCCATGGCTAAGCTCCCAGGTGATAGTTCTCAGGCACTTTTAGTCATGTGAATGTGACATCCTGTTTGTCGAGCCCAGTCAAACCTTTTGAGGGCTCCATACCCAGCCAATATTTGACAATAATCCCAGGAAGAACCCATCTTCCCAGACAACCTGCGGATCAGTTAAAGAATAATAAATTATTGTTTTAAGCCACTTAGTTTGGAGATGGTATGGTATGTAGTCATACAATAACTGGAACTGAAAATGACACAGGCCACTTTGTTAAGTAGTAGCAGAGGGAGAACTGTGACTCCAAAGCTAGGATAATCTCATTATTTGTGTTAAGCAGACTTTCAATGTTAAGTAAACCTCATTCTCAGTCCCCCAGGAGCTCAAAATTACACAATCTTTCATTCTTTCAATGTTCACATAAAATATGGAATTTTCAAGATTCTTAAATTTTTAAACTTAGAGCTCTGTTTTCATAATAATAAACCATCATTTCACAATAAATTGAGGAAGCATTCTCACGCATTCCTTCAAGGCACTGCTCTAATAAGTCTCATGGAAGGAAGAATTCCTTAGGTAAACTGATTTGGGGAATTTCTGACTTAAAGAGATCATCTTATCTATGGATTTCTCGGAACTGTAGAATCTCCAAGAGAAGAAATAGATGCAATTTTTCCCCAAAAAACTGTAATCAAGAAGTTCTTCTTTACCAAGCACCTTAGGAGTTTTATGTTTCATAGAAACACTAAACTAAGAAATAGGAATAAGGATATAAGTTTCTTAGCAGAAATAAACTTTTACTTTCAGAATATTTCACCAAAAAGTTGTTTTCCTAATTTGGTGTGCCTTCAGCTTAGAGAACACATTTTTAGAGAAAATGATCATGATTGTCAGGGACCACACTTAGCTAGGTGCCTTTAATGATCTGTTCCTTCTGCTTTGCCTCTTGCTTAAACATTTTCCTGGGGGGAAGATTGAATATATATTTGAGGAATAAATATAAGAGGGAATAAATAAGATGAGAAATATAATAAATAATTGAATGAATTAGTTAAAAATTGTAAGCCTGGAAATCAGCTCTGGCAATAATTGGTCTGGTCTGGTTTTGTACCTTTATTTCCAGCTAAGGTCAACGGGAATTATAAGAGTTACCCTGTCTCACAGAGTTTTTGGGAAGCTCAAAGTAGATTTCAGAGATGTAGGTAGGTCAGTTTTAGGGGTGAAATGATCTTAGTAATTATCTATTTATCAACTCTTTTCATTTTCTTGATGTGAGGACTAGGAAACAGAGAGTTTATAGTGCAAATGCTAGCTACATTGGAAACTTCCTTCCCAGCAGATCTACATTAAAGACATTGGGAAAGTCCTCTATTTTGATGGATGTTCTATAAAATGCTGTTGATTCTAACTCATGTGATTAAAGACATTGGGAAAGTCCTCTATTTTGATGGATGTTCTATAAAATGCTGTTGATTCTAACTCATGTGATGTCTATCTCTGACTCACAAGTTTTTGCAAGCAATTTGGACCTCCACACATATTCACCGCAAAGTTCACAGCCAGTATATGAAGGTGTGGCAGTCAGAACATTTAATTCATAAACAACAGTGCAGTCATACTGATGAGTCCTAACAGTGTTATCAGCTCTGGTATATGAATCTGGTCAAGCACATTTTCCCTTTTCTGCTACTGGTTCCTGGCCTTGTGAGTACTGCCACCTTACTGGTGTTAGAAATCCTTCCATTCAGACTCTCTTATACTGTGGCTGCCTTACAGATCCCCATAATACAATAGGTTCTAGTATCTGTTTCCTAGGAATTGTCTAGCATTTTATGGCTCTTTCAGCAATATGCCAGCTTGCCCCCAAATTATGGACCATTTCCAAGCTTTCAGCTTCCAAGCTGAAGAAATTATAGTTTTATCATCTCCTTTTGCCTCTAATGGGACATGGACCAATCCACTATCCCCACTTATTTATTCTGGATATTTCTACCCCTGTATATTCGACATTCTTTTTCTATAGTCATGTTACATAGTTGAGTATGATTTGAAAGGGTGAAGGAGTAATAAGCCATGAAAAGATGGCAGACAAATAATAAAATGACATGAGGTAAATATTTAATACTTTCATCTTAGAACAAGAAAAGATGTGTAAGGATAAAACAAAGAATCTGCATTTAACCAGTCTGTGTGTATGTATGTGTGTATACTTTTTAACATATATACATAAAAAATACTGAACTTTTCTTCATTTAATAAGTGGCCAAAAGTTTTCATCTGAGTAGAGTTCAGCTGGGAAAGGGTAATGAGAACTTTATTCTCCTGGATTTGGAGTAGTTACAGTTCTAGCATGCTTACCTCTATAAGCCTGTTGGTGTGTTCACGAAATATTGAAGCATATTCTTTTATTTCCTTTTCTCGGCCATTCTTGGCAGCTTCAATGAGAACCAAAAGCGGGACTGTTGTATCCAAAAAGGAGTCTGACACATGATCTATAATAGCCTTACGGAGCTGAGGAGAAATAAAAAATTCACTTTTTTTTCAGGAAATGGTTCATGATATTTCCTATTTTTATAATATCAATAGTTACAAAATTAATCTTACATATTTTTATACAATCTCTAAACTAATAATATTTAAGATGGTATATGAATGTCACTTACAAAGTTAAAACAAACAAAATACCAAGGGAAAAAAAATCATTGGGCAATAGCCCTCTTGCTCTCAAAATACACTATTTTTTTCTTAAATTATACTTAGCCCAGAGATATCAGATTATAAGTGATAATACTCCATTTTCCCTCAAAAAAATTGTACTACTGTAATGTTTATGCATGTCTATAAACAACATTGTACATCATGTATTTTCATAATTACAAAATTATGAAATGTTTTCTACTTTATTGGAGGAACTGATGATAAATTTTGATTAGCTAAATTGTAGTCTTCATGGTAATTAAACCAAGTTAGATCACCGATTATGCCAGTTGATAACAGATTAATAGAGCAAGGAGAATAATAAATGAGTTTGATGTCCAATTTTCTTCATCTGCATTAATTGTTCTTGCCCTTACACCTTAAATTATTAAACAAGTATAACATTCTACTACAATTAGTTCTTTTAAATTAGATTATGTGTGAGCTCATAAATGACAATCAGGCAATTACTCTATTCAGTAGATATTTACTGAAATTTAAAACTGCATTGGAAAATTAATGCTTTGTATTTATATAATATTGAGTCCTAAAGGATCACAGTATCTTGAAAAGTTTCACCCAACAGTGTCAGTGATTATGCATGACTCTCTAATTTTTAGGTAAACCTCTTTATTTAATTTAATAACCTCCATACAATAAAACAAGGAGATGAGTAACTATCAGAAAAGAAATTTATAATTTGCTTTCTGTGAAAATTATGTTTTAGAGTATTTTTTAAAACCAATAGACAGTTACCCTAGTTTTGAATTACATGAGAATGCTATGGTAGCTGCATTAAAAAAAAACAAAACAAAACAAAAAAAAACACTATCTTCCTATAATATTTACAGGATATAAATCCATAATAATTATAGATTTCAGGGAGAAAAAAATACCTCTGCCTCAACATCATCTTCGGCAAAAGAATTGTGAAATTTTCTGGCTTCTAACAATTTCACAAAGGCTATAGGAGATCCCTAAGGAAAGAATCTGCTTAGCAAGCAGAAAGGCAAATCACTAATAGCAACTAATTAACATTGTCTGAGCACTTACTAGAACAGAGTGCAGAGTGCTAAGGAGTTACAAGGCAAGGGGAAGATCTGGAGGGAATGAACAATGTGTTTGATATCCATAAAGAGTGAACCAGAGAAGTCAGGCAACGAATCACAAGTTTGGACTTGAATTGAGAACTACAAGTTATGTTACTTCCAGATAGGTAAAAGTAGAAGGAATCTCAAAGGGGGACCAGTTTTCAATTATCATCCCTCCATTTTGTCCTTTTTTTTTTTTTTTTAAGATTTTATTTATTTATTTGAGAGAAAGACAGTGAGAGAGAACATGAGCGAGGAGTTCAGAGGGAGAAGGAGACTCCCCATGGAGCTGGGAGCCCAATGTGGAACTCGATCCCAGGACTCCAGGATCATGACCTGAGCTGAAGGCAGTCGTCCAACCAACTGAGCCACCCAGGCACCCTGTCCTTTTTTCTTTCATTTATAACCAAGATATAAATGCGAGGGGAGATGTGCACTAAAGATATGCAATTAATAGCCAACATACATATGGGAAGTAATTCAAGCCAAGGAGGCAGATAGGATCATGCACAGTGAGGAGATGTCCAAAAATAAAATCTTAGGAAATATTACCATATATGGGAATTGTGCAGATGGAAGAGAGGGATCTAAAAAGAGACTCAGATGATGGCCAAAAACAAAGAGAGCAAATGACCAACAACTAAAAGAGAAACTTTCAAATAAATCTATGTCAATACTGTCTCCAAACGAATTTATTCTACCATATGCAATTATTGTACCCGCATTATGGACTTACTGAATCTTCTTTTCTGTGTATTTGATTCCATTTTCAATTCAACAATTATTTCTAAACATCATTTCATTACCTTTCTACCAAGAGCAAGCTATTATGAAATAGAGCAAGATGGAAATGCATGATCCCTTATAATCTAATAGAGAAGTGAGAGTCATTAAATGTCACAATAAGGGAAAAAATCAGGAAACTGACAGCAAAGAAATTTCAAAAAGATAATGAGCTTCAGAGTCTAATTTTAAAGGTAAGTTAAATAAAGTGAACTAAGACTTATCTAATGGATTTGACCACTAAGAGGTCATTGATTAACTTAGCGAGAGCAGTCTGAGTAGAAAAACGGAAGCAGAAGTCCTATTGCAATGGTTTGAAGAATGAATGGGAGATGAGTAGAGGTAGAAACAGTGAAAATAAACTCCTATTTCTATAATACTTCAAGCAATCTTACAGTGCTGTGGTCTATGCACTTCCTCTCTGTAATGGTATTTACTCCCCTGTTCGTTGCCCCCATCCAGGCTTTTACTGTTTTCCCTGCTATTCATTCAATCTTTCCTTCCATACAGAAGTGCTGAAATATGTTGTAAAGGTGAGACTTGAGCTATAGCTGATTTACTATTGTTAACAAATAAATAAATAAATGCTTTGGCTAAATTAATTTTTTTAATTAAACCACGTTAGAAACACATTTTTTAAAACTTTATTCTAAGACATGTTGCTAAGTACAAAACAAAATAAGAAAAGGTGTACCATGGACATGTGATATTATGTTCAGTAGGACAAGACATAAGGACTGTAAAATAAGCTTACAAATAATTTCTATGCCAATGCTTGCAAAATCCTGTTGGAAAATGAACATAAATTACCTGACATACTATAATTCAAATATTATAAGCAAAATGAATCTTCTTTCCTATAGGGGTATATCAGCTCAATTTAACAAATGCACTTTGAGCTTTCTAAGGACAAGGCACCACCCTAGGCAAACTGGGAATGTCAGGATAACAAAGACAAGGTAATATTAGGGAGTGAGAGTTGCAAAAAAAGTTTGATGAGTATCTTACAAGAAGCATAAATAAATAAGAAACAACTTGCACTGTTATCGTTAAAAGCCTTCGGTAAAGATGAGATATAGGTATTCCATTTTAAAAGTTGAATTAGCTGTTAAGAGTAGGGCTTGGGAGGTGGAAAGCATAGCATTCTAGAATGAAGACTATTATAAGAAATTAAACAAACAAACAAATAAATAAATAAATAGAGGGATCCTCAAGACATGGCAAGAATTTAGTGTGACTAGAACAGTGATAGAGTAAGGATTGAAACAGGATTTCTTAGGTACAATAGATGTAATGGAAAGCATTTCAGGTAAAAAGAACAAAATAAGACAAAAAGTTTAAAAGATGATGTCTCCACCACTGGACCAGTCCCTGATTTCAGCTGTTGCTGTAAAGGAACAGTTCCTTGTCCTTTCAAGACACCCCACCTCGAATACATTCCATGTTCCTCTTTGTTTTTCTTTTTTAGGGTCTGTTTTAAGTCTCTGTGAGTCTCCGCCCAAGCACAGACAGCCTGGAAGTTCTGAAGAGGGAACACCACTGGAACAACTATCAATCAGTGGAGACAGACAGGAACCACCAGATAAAATTCCTGGTCTCTATTCATTGGTTAGATAATTCTGGAAGACATTCTTTCCCTTCCTACAGGTCCTTAAGATTCTGGTGCCTACAGTAGGAACCTCAAATAGCATATTCTTTCCTCCTTCCATGCCTATTCTCTTACACTCATGTTCTCTTATACATGCTTCTTGGATTTGCCTCCTGAATAAAAAAACCTGCGCTAAGGCTCTGGTCTTAGGACCTGCTTTCAAGGGAATCTAATATAAAATAGATACATGTGTCTGCTGATAATGTTATCATGAACCAAGTAACAGACTCTGATGTCTTACATAAACTACCCATTGATGACCATACTTTACCACTTCGGCTTTGCACACTACTGAATTTGATTGTCATCCTCTGTACTGCGCTGTGAAAGAGGAACTATTATGAGAGAAGGCTAGAAATGCAAATAGGGACAAGATATGGAACACCTCAAGTGTTAAGTAATTTTCCTTACATACTCTGGAATATTCTGACATATGGGATTTTTTTTCATTTAAATTGTATACTCACCTATATCTGTGTATGATATGTTAGAAGTCTCTACGTTATTAATTTCCCTTTATTTTCCCACCCAATTGAACAACTCATTCCTTTCACTTGAGTGACATACAAAAAAACTTTAAAAAAGAATCCAACATGCCATTGTAAAAATAGGACAACCTTAAAAGCTGCAGCACTAAAATCTGAAGTTAGTGGGAGGCCAATAGGAGTTAGAGGTATGTATTTTCAACAAATACCTGTTTGTGGCCAGGCATGAAAGATGTCAGGCGCAAAATCAGACGGAGGGGTTTTCCATTTTTTCTCACTATGGTTTAATAAAAGGCTTTGAGACATCAATTTTTCTGTTTCCCACTGATGTAAGTGGTTTGGGATCTCAAATAAAATAATATATTTCTCTACAATTGAAACCCAAAAGTGAAAGCTGTATGTGAAAACTGTAAGACAGCACTGCCCCACCACCACTAAATAAGAGAATAAAAGGAATGAAATTGTGAGGAGAAGAGGAATGGAAAGAAAAGCAAGTGTCTCAGAAAAGAATTGTCCTCAGGTAACCAGAAAAAATTATACATGTGGATATTAATGCTATATTAATTTTAATAGCAAAATGTGACTGCCAAAATGCAATTGACTAATAGCAACTAAATCATCTAATAATTAATTCAATGTATATCTATTGTGTCTACTGAATGATACTTGTATCTTTTGGATCATTAATATTATTTCATTATGAGGATGATGAAGAGAAGATATAAGGACATACATATTTTTTTCTAAGTGTGGCACTGATACTACCAAAATGGGGAAGAGATGCCCTATAGCATTTCAACAACTCAGCAACTAAAAAATTAGTGAAGTTTTTGTTTTGTTTGTGTTTTATCAGAATCTATTTAATTTGACATATCTCAAGTCCTTACTTAGGCATTTATAAAATAGGCAGTTTTTTTCTCAATAAACACAAATAAAAACTTTAACCTGCCTTTAGTAAAATCAAATGCATGTTTCATTCTGCTTAATAGTGTAGAAATGGAATATATTCAATTGCTTTAATTTTTTAAACAAAGAAATGAGGTTTAAAAACCTTCCTCCCTGGGGCACCTGGGTGGCTCAGTCATTAAGCATCTGCCTTCAGCTCAGGTCATGATCCCACGGTTCTGGGATTAAGCAGCCTCACATGGGCTCCCTGCTCAGCAAGAAGCCTCTTCCCTCTCGACTCCTCCTGCTTGTGTTCCCTATCTCACTCTCTCTCTCTCTCTGTCAAATAAATAAATAAAATCTTAAAAAAAAAAAATCTTCCTCCCTTATTAAGAACTGTAATAGGTACACAGTTCTCAAATAAATGATGAGGAAGGAGACTAGAGGAAGAAAAATTTTTAATTAAAAAAAACTTGTAAAATAAGTGGTAACGAAGGAAAAAAAAATTAAGATGGTAAAACAGTTTATTAGGCACTGGGAGTTCTGAAGGTGAATAAACCATTATCCCTCACATGGTGGTTACAAATTTGGGCTGTGTTAGGTGGACTTGGGTTCAAACTTCATCTCTACCAGTTAGTTAAGTGATGCTCAGTAAATTGACTCACCTTAGAAACTGAGATAAAAATACTATGGCATTATTTCTCATTTCAGAAATAAAAATCAATCATGTGAAGACTAACATAAGGAGTTGGTAGAGAGCCTTTCAAAGCACGACTAAGTGAAAGATGTTGTTATATCTAACATTTTAAGGATGTGAAATCCAGTGGGAAGATAAAAATCCATTTTAAAAATCCATTAAAAAAGAGAAACACATGCAGAATATGAACACTACTATAAAAGAACTACACGTGCTATAAGTGCCCCAGAAAGAAAAAACACTGATTCCAGCTGCTGATAAAGGAGCTGGAAGGTTTCATGGGCAAAGTAACATTGGTATTAGTCTTGAGCTTCCTAAGGTTGATGAGGGGCTCGGCAGGGGAATCAAGAGGAGTAGGAAAAGCACCAAGTTAAAGAAACCGTATATACAAAGGCACATGTGTTTGAGGGGGTGGGCAGTGATGGACAATTTGGTGAACAGTAAGTAGACTGTTTAGTCAGAGAACAGGTTAATGTGCGGTATGGTGAGGAGGAGGAACTGAGAGAGTGGAAGAAAAGGAACATTATGAATAATGTCGATTAAAGTCATGGCTAAATCACAAAGAACCAAAGACCTTTGTCTTTGTTTTTTATGGTAACAGGCAAGAAAGTCACAAAGCAATAAGGTTCATAGAAATAAATGTTAAGTCACCTTCTAGGTAATTTCCTTTTACTGCCCCAAAAAGTATAATTTGCCCCCCATAGATCTATCTAAGCAATCTGTGTCATAGAAATATCTCATGGAAATCCAATGATTCTCTGAACCAAAGCCAAAATGTTTCTGTGTTGCTGATGGAGAAACCCCATATGGGTAAGCAAGGAGATTAGATAAATGGGCAAGAAGATGTGTTCTGATTATTGTTTACTAAGAACAAGCATGCAAACAAAAACAGATCTGTAACAATATACAAACATTAAATACTTCAAAGTAAAATATTTTAAGGGTAGGGACTTTCTTCCTCCTGTGCAAAAGAGTATATATAAGATGCTTAAAACAAACTGCTTGATAAACTTTGCAAGAATACGAAGAGGTGGAGATGACTCATGCTGCTGTCAAACTAGTTTTTATTATCACAAAAGTATAAACATCAGGATAGAAAATGAAGTCCTAGGGAGGACGAGGTAAGGATACTGAAAACAAACCATAGCAACTACCTCACTGACATTGAAGACGACAGATGTCTCCAGAGAACAAGTTCTCTAACAATCCTACACCACCGGGTACATACATATCACTTCTGTTGGTCCTCTTGACTTGGGACAGTATTCATGACTATTCTTATCTCTGAAATGGGGAAGAAATAGCATTCTGGTTACTTTGGAGCTTAAGCATTAAGAAGGTGTGGCAGCTTCCATCTCTCCTTTCTTGGAGCCCTGATCTATCACGCAAGAAATCCAGGCTACTCTGTGGGAGAAAAAGTCACAAGAAGGGGTCCTGGGAGTTTAGACACCACATGGAGAAAAGGAAGAAGAAGCACCGAGGCCTCAAATATCCAGCCCCAAACCCAGACACAGTTCCCATTTGACTGCCACTAGATGGGAGACCACAAGTGAAAAGTACAAATATGGCCCTGCTAACCCCCCAACCAACCCATGGAATCATGAAACCTAATAAAATTGCTGCTACACAATTACTGCTTGTAATTGTGTAGCAGCAGTACTTAATCAAAACAATGAATATGTTGACCTATAGAAACCACAGAGGATTTTCCTGCTTCTGGAACACAACAGTTTTTTACAAGTTGGAAACATCCCTTTGCTATAAAGCAAAGTATTAGTAATCTCCCACGTTCTTTCTATATCTCACTGATGATGTTAGTGGGGGGGGAGGACACATGTAGAATTGCAAGAAAAAATACAAGATGCCTGGTCAAATCTAAATTATATATAAACACACTATTTTTTTTAAATATAATTATGTCCCATGCAATATTTAGAACATAATTAAACATGTTTGTTCTTAATCTGAAACTCAAAGTTAACTGAATATCTTGTGCTTTTATTTGTTAAATCTAGTAACCCTACATATAAAGGATTGATTTATCTTGACTTTTTTTTTTTTTTTTTTTTTGTACGTAATGATTCCAAAAGCTTTGGATATATAAATGTAGATTAACATTTTGTTGAAGGCAATAGAGAGAGATGAGGCAGGAATGAAAGACATAATTGTTGAGAGCTCATAGACAGCTTTTCCCAAGTCCCAAGAGAGAAGATGGAGTAGAAATCCTCAAGGAGATTGAGAACAGAAGTCCTGCAATTAAGAGGGAGAGGGGCTCTTGTGGGTAAAAGTTCCTGAGTTTAGTGTAGGTTACGATCTGTTGTAGGTTCAATGCCCCTTCCTTCTTAGGCAGGTCACCTGATCACAGACATGCTTTCTCGACTGCATTATAAGACAAGTCTTGAGCTAAGTACTTTGCAACTCTTACATTCCATGATTCTAAGTGCCGACAGTAGAAATAGAAATCACATTAAGGTCATAAAGTTGAGCAATTGGAATTTCCACAGCCCTCAAAAAGAAATTTTTTTTTACAGCTAATATTAACTGGCTGAGGGATCCATATTTATTCAATTTCCAACTCTACTCCTGAATTAAAAGATTACTCAGGCCATTTTACTAAATCTTCCCATTAAACTACAATAATATATCGCATTAAAAGCTTATGGTTGAAAAGCTTTTGCTTCTCTTTTATGAATTAATGGTGACCAAGTTGAAATTGTACATGAAAAAGTACTCTGGCTACTATATAGTAGAAAATAATGGAAAGCAAAGGTCTTTGAAAATAGCTAAGTCTTCATATTTTGGGGGGAAAAATTAACTTGAGGCATAATACTGGACTTCTAAGTTATCTAATGAAATCCCTCCTAATCCTATATTCCCAATGACCTAAGGTTACAGAGTAGCCTTAGAGCTTAAACAGCAACTAATTTTTGAAGCATTCTGAAAATAACTGAAAGGGCAAATTTGTACCTCTCTGATTACTAGCTGTTTGCTATAAGCATATGGATGATAAACTAGTTTCTAACGTAACAGATTCAATTTAACAACATTCCTTAAAAAAGTCACTAGGGAGCAGGCACTGATGGCATTTCATTTAATCCTCCCAGTCCAATTATGTATTATGAATTCCATTTTATAGGTTCAGAGAGGCTCAAAAAGATTAAATTTGTCCGTGAGATCACACAGCTGATGAGGGCAGGACCAGCATTTGAATGTAACTCTGCCTGATATTAAGTCACATGTTCTTTCATTATTATATTATTATTAACGTTATGTTGGCCAGAAAAATGGTTGTGGTATGTAAATATAGAAGTTACATATTTACTCTTGTTGTTTTGTGTTCTAAATTAATTGAAGAAGGACAAAAACAAATATTCTAGCAGTGGATAAAGTTCATTTAGTATGGTGTTTCTTTTTCCACACCTCTGTCTTTCTCACCTGTCTGCGAAGGTCTCTTGTCTTCTTACACATGTTGTCTATTGCAATATTCAGGGTATTACTCCTTTCCTTTTTTCCAGTCTGAAAGAGAGGGGGGGGGGGGGAAATGGCATAAGCAATGGTATCAGATTACTCTTTATCACTTAGCAATTTTCTTTCTAAATTTCCTGAAAATAACAGCTTGAAAATTCAAGAATAGGTTTCAAAACTGCTATGATATTGCATATGATTCATGAGCACTTCACTTAAGACTAAGTAGAATGGTGATTAAAGCTCACATTAGTTTCTCCTTTAAGCTTCTGTAACATTTCTGATATGGGGCTGGGTTGTATTCAGTGTGGCAGTCGGTAGAACATTCTCTCCAAGAAACTCTGATCTTCATTCTTAACAAGTTGACTCTTTAACCTCAAAGCACGCAATTAGCTTAAAAGCATTAGATGCCCAATTTGTCAACTTCTGTGGGAGTTTCTGAAGTCATTTTCATGGTGTATTGTGTAAGTTATGCAGAGCCATATTGGAGTTTTTGCTAAACACCAAATAAAATATGCAGTGCAAATTCATACAATTTGCAAAAGTTGACCACAATTTTAGCTGACAATATTCCAAGAACAAATTGTTTCAAGTAGGAACTGGACGCTGTTTTTGGCTCTTTAAGATAATTTGTGCAACACCTTTTCATTTCTTTAAGCAGAACAGTTCTCTGTTATACCCTTAACCTAAATCTTTGGCTATTAAGCACACAGGGAGTCACCTTGGTTGGTATTTTCTACATATTACTTTTGTGGGAGACAACTGAATTGAATCTAATCATACTTTTCTCAGTCCTATCTTGTATAAAAAAGATTGAAAAAAAATCATTATGTGATTCACCTCTAAGAAAATTGCTACCATTTAAATTAATAAACTGAAAAGGGCTCTTGCGAGGAGACCTTGAAAATCAGGAAGGTAAGTTTAAGCAGCTGATAACTGAGGAAGTTTATAGCACAGACTCCATGAAAAAGGAAATGAAGGTAAAGGGTGGACCATTAGGCTGTGCGTCATACTCTACGTCCAATGACTACATTCACAGATAAATCCATACCTTCAAGGGGAGACACTTCTTTACAAGAAGTTCAAGAACATCTATATACTCTGTCCCAGCCTCTGTTTAGTCCCATTTTCTGTTACATCTTCTCAAGTACTACCCTTCCAGTAATAATATTCCTACACATGTCTACCTCTTCTCCCAAGTTCTTATACATAATATACTCTTGACTTCAGCAAGTGTCTACAAAATAACCAGCTGTTAAAATCCTACCTGTTCCTCAATGGTTTCCACAGAGTTCCCTCACTAACTCTCCTCAGGAATAAACTCTCACCTTTCCTTGTTCCAATAGCATTTTGCAAATTTCCCAATGTTTGTCTCTATGCAAGTTCACCACTCTTACAATACTGTTAGAATCTTGATATTGACAAGTATAGCTTTTTTCTGTTCCTGAAAGTAACTCGCAGAGGACGTATTGAAAGGTGTTGATGAGTTTAAAAGTGAACAACTTAATTCAGAACAGAACATAGTTTTATTAGGATCTCACCAAATGCCAGGAAGGTGTCATACTAGATTCTTGAGAAGATTTTGTCCATCAAGGCACAGCTAAAATCCTCTGTTAGCTGAGGTCTCTGTTACCCACCCAAACTTTAGTTACACCTAGATTTCCTCAGCAACAGTTACTGATAATTAAGATGGAGAAAAATCACTGTCATTTGAAACCACCTTATACACTGCAAGATGTTTGGCATCCATGGGCCCCTGTCTACTAAATTCCAATGATATTGGCTTCATGCATTTCCAGATGCCTCTTAGGGGGAAACAGTAGAGGACTACTAAGTCTCTTACCACTTTTTCTTTTTGACAATGAGTGTGCAATATGTGTATGATGGAGATTGTATCTAGTGAAAGAAGTGGAGAGAAGAGAGAGGAAGAAATAGAGACTTTGGCTTCTTCATTCCCAATTTGGATACCTTTTATTTCTCTTTGTTTTCTGATTGCTGGAGACAACTAAAATTCTAGATGTCAGAGCAATAAAAGCAATTGGTGTCAATTACCCAGATGAAAGTTGTGGCTACCTTTTCAGCTCCTACCCAGCATTACCCATGCTAGCAGTAGAAAATTATGAAAAGTTAATGCAGAGCCATGGAAGGCAATGGCATGAGCAGATACACAATGGGCTATAAAACAGTTTCTAATTTTACCTAAAGGACCAAGCCCATATTCTACAGTTTCATGCAGTGTAGCTCTTGGTTGTCTTTTTCAACATCATGAAGCCAGAGATAGTAAAAGAGGTCAGGAGTGGGACAGACTGAAGAGATACCTCCCCCCTCACTGCCCCTCACACAGGATATCAGAAATAATACAGGAGATTCCTGTTGTGTTGACCATAAAAACTCATTAGCCTCCATGATAAGATTCATCAGAATAACTGAAAGATGTCAACCTTCTCAAAACAAACAGCAGTAGCATATAACACTTTAATAAAGGATGACAGGAGGTGACAGCCTCATGGAATTAAATAAGAACTATAAAGATGATTTTTTTAATTTCTATCCAGAGCTTAATGTTAGTTTAAAATGTTTCATTGGGTGAAAAACATTTTGTTCTCTAAGTAACAATAAATAGTCCCTATCACTACAGGGAGTATTAAGTTTTCCCTTCTTCTTTCCTTGTATCTCCCCACCCCCACTTTTTTTCTTTTACCTCCAGCTTCTTATTGGGTCCTTGCTCTATCTACCCAGATTTATTTGACTCAGTCAAGCCATTTTGTGCCTCTTTATTCCTTTTGCATGGCATAAAAATAAATAAAGCAAGGAGAAATAGCCCCATCCTGCTTAAAAGCCCTCATTCCTTCTGTTCTCAAAGCCTTAACAAATCATCAAGCAATGAGCTAGGACGGAAGGTGAACTATGCTGAAGTAAGGGATGGAAAGGGCAGGATATTAAAACATAACCACAGATAACAGAGCCAGCCTGCATTCTAGGTGCTCAGAAGAGAGGATGCTTCTTAAAGGAGCCTTGACAGGAACTGCCATTAAGTCAGCACAGCCTTGCAAATGGAAAAGGCAGCGCTTACAGCAGAGTACCAGGGGGAAAAATGCTGAGAATACACAGCACAGATCAGCACTGTGTAGAGAAAGCAATCACATTCCTCATCAGAAAAAAAAAAAAAAAAAAAAAAAAAAAAAACCTGTCAGGAAAGGCTCTGTTGAAAAGCACAGTTCTGAACATGGATTTCATTCAGTGATATTTCATTAAAACTACTATTGCATATTTTAAATATTATTCCAATGTGATCCAGGCTTATAATCCTACCTATGAGTCTTTCCATCAGTTCTGTCTCACCATTGCTCCCATGTCACGCTGCAGTTAATTGGATGCTCTCTTGTGGTTCCCTTAAAGCTGCCTACACATTTGGAAAAAGTCTCTCTATAAATAAATTTCCTTGAATTATCCTAATTTGAGTGTTCCATCTGTTTTCTGTTGGGACCCTGCTAGGGAAAACTTTCTACACTGTGTTGTCCAACATAATAGCCACGAGTCACATGTGGCTCTTTAAATTTAAATATAAATTAATTAAAATTAAATAACATTAAAAATTCAATTCTTCACTCCCTTAAAGTGAGCAATAGCTGCATGTGTCTAGTGGTTACTAAAATGGATAGCATAGATACAAAACATTTCCCTCATTGCAGAAAGATATATCAGACAGTACTATTCTAAAACACATCTCATTATATAGTTGAATAAACAGAGTTCCTACTTTTACACAAATCACATTTGATTTAAGAATAAAAGAGTGAGCAAGAAACAAACAAAAAAAGCCCAACCCTCAAGTTATTTACTCTAATAAAGCAATTTAAGGTCTGGGGTGCCGGGGTGGCTCAGTCCATTATGTGTCTGCCTTTCACCCAGGTCATGATCTCAGGGTCCTGGGATCAAGCCCCTCCTCCATCTTCCTGCTCAGCAAGGAGTCTGCTTCTTCCTCTTCTTTTTCCTCTCCTTCCCTCTGCCCTTCCCTACTACTCTCCTCCCCCCGCCAGCCGCATGATTTCTACCTCCCCCTCTCAAATAAATAAAATCTTAAAAAAAATTAAAAAAAAAAACCCTCAGATTGTTTTTCAGAGTCCATAGTCTCTCATGGTTCACCTCCCCTTCCAATTTCCCTCAACTCCCTTCTCTCCATCTCCCCTTGTCCTCCATGCTATTTGTTATGCTCAGAGGGGAAGATAAAGCATGAAAGACTATGGACTCTGAGAAACAAACTGAGGGTTTTGGAGGGGAGGGAGGTATGGGGTTAAGTGAGCCTGGTAGTGGGTATTGAGGAGGGCACGTATTGCATGGAGCACTGGGTGTGGTACATAAACAATGACTCTTGGGACACTGAAAAAATAAAAAAAAATTTTTAAGCCCCCCCCCAAAATAAAATAAAATAAAATAAACAATAAAAAAGCAACTTAATGTCTAATTATGTTCCTTCTTGTTCTAAATCCCTTCAGTGTATTCCCATTGTTGATAGAATTAATAAAAAATTCTTGATCATGGCATTCAAGGCTCCACATGACCTACTCCCATAATTACCCATCAATTATTAATGAGATCCCATAATGAACCCTTTGTTTTCTATGCAATACAATCAAAACTCAGGAACTTTGCCCATATGAAAAATCTCATTTGGCACTTTTGACCTTGTTTTCTGATTATGAACTTCTTTCAGGACTCAACTAAATCACTAAATTTTAGATGAAGCTTTTTTTGAGCATCTCAGCTGAAATTAAATACTCAAATTCCACAATACTTTTTTATACTGTTTATGTTTCTTTTATAATACTTTATTCAATAAATAATCCATCTGTTCAATACATCTTTATTATCTATCAAATGCCAGGCACTATACTAAGGACTGATGATACATTAGACCTAATACCTGCCTTTGAGAAGCACACATCGCATGTTAGAAACAAACATAAACACAGTATTTAATAGAGGTATCCTGGATAACCCAGGGGTCAATGGGAGCTACACTCTCATTAAGGATGAGGAAAAGATTCCTGAGAAGGTAACAACTGAATACTAAAAGACATGTGGGAGTCAGCCAGGTGACGATAAAAGAGAAGGTCACTCTAAGGGGGCGGAGATAAATTGCACAGAAAGGCAAAAGTCTTTCAAGAATATTTGGTAACTAGTATAAAAAGCATGGGGTGGGGGGAAAGCCAGCTCCTGGAGGTTGCTGCCACATTAAAAAGTGAGGCTGATCCTATAGACCACTGGTATCTCAGAAGTGAAGCCATTATTCAAATGACCACTATTCAAATATGTCAACCTGCCTGGAGTTGCATAATGTATTTAAGGATACTAAGAACAGAGACAGGCAGAGGAGTTAGACAGTTGCAGCGAGAGTGTACAAAAAGGCAAAAGGTGCTAAAATTAATGCATTGGCAGTCAGGATGAAGAAAATCAACAGATTTAAGGACTCCCAGTATACAGGAGAGGTTGATGACTGGCAGATGCTCAGGGTGGGTAAAGAAAAGAGGATCAACGTAGGCTGGGTGTAGGTTTCCAGCAGGGATGACTAGTTAAATAATGCTGTTGAACTGGTCATTTTAAAGGGAAAACTGGGTCAATACAAGAATGATGATACCAGTTTTGGAATTGCTGAAGAGCTTGTGAAGAGCTCACTTCATAAGTGTTTGCCCTATAGATGACTGTTTACCTGCATGGATCTCTCTCAGTATACTGTATGCTCCTTGAGGGACAGAAACTTCTTACACACAATTTGTCCCTCATGGCATTCCTTACAGTGCTTTGCACATAGTAGAAGCTCAAAAGTTATTTGTTGAATAAAGAGAGAGAAAAAAAAGACTGGATAAAAGTACTATTTGGCAAATTTTGTAGTATCTCTGGACCTTACTTTCCATACCCATAAAATAAAGATTTGCCCCAAATTGTTCCTTTATTCCTTTCTTTTTTTTTTTTTTTTAGATTTTATTTATTTATTTGACAGATAGAGATCACAAGTAGGTAGAGAGGCAGGCAGAGAGAGAGGAAGGGAAGCAGGCTCCCTGCTGAGCAAAGAGCCCAATGTGGGGCTTGATCCCAGAACCCTGAGATCATGACCTGAGCCAAAGGCAGAGGCTTAACCCACTGAGTCAACCAGGCGCCCCCCTTTATTCCTTTCTAACTTTAAAATTTTTAGAAGGGCCATGATCTCTAAAAATAAGAATTATAGGACAATATATTACTTGTATTATACAAGTTTTTGCATAAACTGTTAAAAAATGTGCTGGAAACATATGCATAATATGAATCTGTAATGGTACAAATAAAAGGAGACATTTGAACCAGGAAGGTCATGATGTTGACCTCAAAAGAATTATGAAGCTTCAAATACTAAGGGATAAAGTTTAAAGCAAATGAAAATTTGTCTAATTCATAATCAAATAAAAATGTCATCAGTGCAGAGAGGAGCCCATATGGAATTTAAACTGCAAGAAAAATGTTTTTGTTGTTGTTTTGTTATTTATTTTTTTTATTTTTTAAATGTGTACCATCATATTCAACCTTTTAAAATGACACATTTCCCTTTAAACAGGAAATCTTCATTGCATGGTAAAGATGAAATATGATGCCCTTAAATTAGTTCTTCTCTGCAGAAATAGCTTTAAAAATATTTTATGTTTAACACTTAGCAGAAGCACAGATTCTAGTCCACATTTTTCAGGCATTAAAGACATACAAACAGACAAGCATAAAAAAATGAAATCTATCCTAAAATGCCATCTTCCTGAATGGCATGTCAGGAAAACATCCTGACAGGGTACACGAAAACACATTTCTGAAACAAAGTCTGTGCTATTAAAATAAAACTAAAACAAATAAAAATTAGCTTTGAGACTTGAAATGAGGTTTTAAAAAATAACTTTATCAGGGAAGTAGGATAAAGACCCCAAGTGTCTTGAACTTCTGTCTTCCTGAAGAAGTAAGATGTCGCCCCAGGCAAACTCCTGCTGGGGTGGGACTGAGAGGCTGTGAGAGGGAATCCACATTGTCAAATATCAACCACAGCAAAGTACTTTTACATTTATTGTCTCAAATGCCATTCGCAGTAACTGCTCACACATTTGCATGTGAAGACACTGAAGTTCAGTAAATTTAAATATCTTACCCAGGAGGAAATGCGGTAAGTGGTAGGATCAATTTGAGCTGAGTCTAATCTGAGGCTTTAACCACCATACTGTAACGACTTGAATGAGCTGTAACTTAAACCCAAATTAATGTTTTCTGTAAATTACATAAATTTGTTTCTTAAAAGTAATGAGCAGAATAACACAGAAGTTTGTGACGACAGTTAAAATTGTGTTTGAATCTGTGCTTTACTATTTGACAGCTATATGCCCTCAGCCAAATTCTTTAACCTCTCTAGCTCTTAGCTTCTTTACCTATAAAAATGGAGATAACGGAGCGATTATATTATAGGGTTATTATAAGGAATTAAAGATGTAGGATATGCAAGTTCTGGCAAATAAGAAGGGCTCAAGAAATGCTAGCAGTTATTACTCTACTTATAGATAGTGTTACCATCGTTATTAACCCTTGCATTTCTCAAACTAGCTGGCTGTTGCCCCTATGGGTTTTGGGGGGTTCTTTTGGTTTTTGTTTTTTGTTTTTCAAACACTAAACCTTTATCCTGGAATGTTCTGATCTCTTCTGTTCAGAATTCTTACTTTGTAATGCAAAACTCAATTTAAGCACCTCATCTTCTATATCTTCTTTTCTATCCCCAATTAAAAAAAAACACACAAAAATTAAAAACCCTCTTGATTATGTTTCCACAGTTTTCCCTGCATGTTTCAGTTATAACCCTTGCAAAATATTCTGTCACCCTTTATTTATACTCTGCCTCATCTTTTAAATTGTCCAGTCTTCACTCTGTAATCTTAGTGCCTACCACAGTATTCAGCACTCCACTAACAATTGTAGACAAAATAAATAATGGAAAAGTGGCTAACTATACTTTTATTGATTGTAACTAATATTCGGCTTTATTATTAAAAT
This sequence comes from Mustela nivalis, assembly GCF_964662115.1. Taxonomy (NCBI): domain Eukaryota; kingdom Metazoa; phylum Chordata; class Mammalia; order Carnivora; family Mustelidae; genus Mustela; species Mustela nivalis. The sequence continues at coordinate 128,997,855 of NC_139021.1, forward strand.
TAGTATTTATATTTTAACAAAAGTAATTAATGTTCACTCTATTAGCTGTTATTCTATTCAATTGGTGTTTTCATTCACAGATTATTGTCGTTATTCCCTAAAGAAGGTACAACATAAACTTGGTATGAGAATGAAATCTAATCTGTGGATCAGAAAATGTGAGATCTGAAATAAACTCTCTAGGTGACCCTAACTAAGTTGAAGCACTTTTCTTGACCTTAGTCTCTGCATCTGTAAATGGAGGCCATTGCACTAAGTGATCTCCAGAGTCACCTGCACTCTCCCTGCACCCCTGGACCCCAGCTCTAAGAGCATGTGGTGATGGAGTTCTCTGTGGATGTACAGTCTAGAACATACATAATCAAATACTGAGAACAGGACACTGCCTTCGGTCACATGTGTCCTCAGACCAGAGATGTTATGCCAGACTGCAGGGTTTCAATGGGCACACACCAAACATGAAAGAAATATTCATGGGTTTGCACCACAATAAAATTCAAATTATCTTCCTGGGCATGTTACTAACCAATCTTAAATCTCAGGGACGGATGTAAACCATGGGCATCTCTTAAAGATCTTGCCATGGAAAATCAGTCATAATACGTCCAAGTACAGATGCAAAGATCCATCCCCATGACCCATATGTAACTTTACAAGACTCTGAAGAGTCAAGAGAAACCTCAGACTCTATTTCCCATCGACTCTGGCACTATTTCCACCTCAAGCTATTTTCTATTATGATAACATGCCTCGATCTGTGCCCCCATTTCCCCTCTCGTCCAGCTAGAGTTTCTTGTCCTCCACTGAAGCCCAGCAAACTCTGGAACCGACTCTGTTCTTAATAGGGAGAAATTGAAAAGGTAGAGTTTATTAATTTCAGTGATTCAGCATTAAACTAAACTTGCTGTGACCCCTATTCTAATGGGTTTCAGATCTTGCCAGCTCCTAGGTCAGTGACTATTCCTATAAATCAGGATATGATTACTATTAAATGAAGGGAATATGTTCAAAATTGAAGGTTTTACTTAGGTTCAGGGCAGGATTCAAAATATTGTATACATTAATGGTTTCTAAATACTCATCTCAGGACTCATGAGGTAAAATGCAAAAATACAGATAATTGAGTTATTTAACCATAAGATCTGTCCTTTAATCTGAGAGTTTTTTCATATTTTTATGTTAAAATTTTTGTTGTTTCTTTTATAAAATGATGCTTCACTTAATGGCACAATATTTTCTATTTTTATAACATCTTTGACAGAACAAAGTAATAGAAAACCTGTCAGTTTCATAGGTTTTGTCTCTCTGTGTGTGTGTATATGCATTCTTTGTTTTTCTGTTTGCATAAATCATAGTTTTGAGGATTAATGGTTTAAAACAAAGAAATAAGAAGTCTGCCTAATCACAGTCAAAATTGACTAAATCAGTCAGTTGTGGTATTGGCATATAAACAAATAATATCCGTGCTTGGGGCGCCTAGGTGGTTCAGTGGGTTAAGCGTCTGCCTTCGGCTCAGGTCCTGATCTCAGGATCTTGGGCTGGGTTCCTTGCTCACTAGGGAGCCTGCTTCTTCCTCTCCTTCTGTCCCCTCCCCCACTCATTCTCTCTCTCTGGCTCTTTCAAATAAAAAGAAAAGCTTAAAAAAAATAATGTCTGTGCTTTTGAAACTGGATTTATTTTCTCAGCTTGTTCAGGACATTTTATATCAATAACACTGCACTTAAAATCACAGTTGTGTTAAGTTGCCATTAAAAGTCATGAAATAGTAGAATTAGATAGATAGTCTTCAAATCTTTGTTCCAAGACTAATTAACAAAGTGACCACATGCCAGTTATGAATGGCAAGCTTCAGATTCCTCATCTATAGGATGGAGATGGCAATACCTTCTTTAGGGGTTAGGTGAATTAAATAAAATAAATGTACAGAAAGCATGCAAGGCAGTCATATAACTGACACTTAATACATTTTCTTTATTAGCAATAAAAATACTTGAATGTAAAATCACAGGGGGTATAGAACAGAAATTATTTTATTTACTGAATTACTGCTAAATTTCCCACAGTGCTTGGGCATAATAGAAGTTCAGTATTGTTTTATTTGAATAATTGTTTAAAAAATGATTGACCTGATAAGAAAATGAATGAATATATGATACATGATATAAATCTACTAATTTAAGGAGGATTTACTATAGTTATCAGAAAAGTTGTAGAGATCGTTGTTACATAGTACTGAGTCCTTGAAAAGAGTTGTCTTCAGAAAAGTTGATATAGAAAAAAATATATAGATAGCTAGGCCCAAATTCACAAGTCCTCTAATTTCAATTAATGGTTAAGGTGTGTATTATGTCTTGACTGACATTTCATTTTCCAAAATCCCCTTAGTGAGTCATTGTCAGAAGTTGTTAACATATTTCAGAAAGAGATATAGCTCATTCTAAAAAATCTCTTTAATTTTGTGTTGTTTGACCCAGCAGCCAGCTTCAGGAGCCTGCCTACCAATAAAGAAAAACCGCTGTGAATACTAATATAAGAATATCTGTGAGAAAGTAGAATGTGGTATTTTATGCTGTCAATTACACCTTGACTTCTTATGGCAAAGATCTTTATCATATTAGAAGCCACTACCAGAGTCTAACAACTAATGACATAGCATTATTACACATAATCCAAATTAGTTTCCATCTTTTAAATAGAACCCCTATTCTCTAGCAACTTTTCTATCTCTACCATGCTTTGTGAGATAGAGTATTAGAACACTGTTCTCATTAAAATTTTTCTTGCCATTTCTCCACTTTGTTAAGAAGAATTCATATTCTTTTTATTTCCTGAGTCGGGTTTTCATAGTTTAAGTAAACTCTCTATGTCAAATTTCAGCCAAAAGTGAGCCTTATAAGGTTTATTATAGAACATCTAACAAAGGTTTTCTATGGCCCACACATGTGAAATATAGATCAAATAGATTTCCACTGTTCTGCTTATGGTTTTCACTTTTACTATTAACTGCCTTGCAGACATGTTTCTTTTTAACACTATAAAAATGAAATGGATTTATTCTTAATGTTTAAAATAAAGACTTTCTATCATTGCTATCTTCAATTAGCACTTTTAAGGTTCCTAAGTCAAAGAGTCTTAGATTCTGTGGCATGGAGAAAAGTTAAAATACAAATAGGTTATACTTTAACAACAGAGACGGAGTTGGAATGTATTACACTAAGAGTAATAAGTCAGTCAGAAAAAGACAAATACCATGTTATTTCACTTATATGTGAAATTTAAAATCAAAATGGATGAACATAGGGAAAAGAAAAAAAGAGAGGGCAGCAAACCATAAAATAGACCCTTAATTACATAGAACAAACTGATAGTGGCTGGAGGGGAGATGGGCAGGAGATGGGCATTAAGAAGAACACTTGTGGGGCGCCTGGGTGGCTCAGTGGTTTGGGCTGCTGCCTTCGTCTCGGGTCATGATCTCAGGGTCCTGGAATCGAGCCCCGCATTGGGCTCTCTGCTCCGCAGGAAGCCTGCTTCCCTCTCTCTCTCTCTCTCTCTCTCTCTCTCTCTGCCTGCCTCTCTGCCTACTTATGATCTCTGTCTGTCAAATAAATAAATAAAATCTTTAAAAAAAAAAAAAAAAGAAGAAGAAGAACACTTGTGATGAGTACTGGGTGTTATATGCAAGTGATGAATCATTAAATTCTAGTCCTGAAACTAATATATGTTAACTAACCATAATTTAAATAAAAACTTGAAACATTAAAAAAAAGAGAGAGAGAGGTATGTTATACCTTAAAGAAACCTGGCATATGGGAAAAAAAAGAAAAGAAAACAAAACAAAACAAAACCTTCCTTCATTCCTTCAAAATACATTAGCAGGTAATAATTTTCTTTACAATTAAAATTTATTTGCAGAAAATATATAAATAGAGCAAGCCTTCTTAGGCCTGTTGAAAATATTTCTTTTTGTTATGAAACTTGATTTGTGCATACATCTTTAACAGAAAAAAAAATTCATAAACAGGATCTAACCTACAAGCAATCAAAATAAATATTGATCTATATGGTGTAACTTGAGAGGAACCAACACCTTCCTCTTGAAAATATTATCTTCCTCCCCTCCCCCTTCCAGACTCTACCTAGTATATGAAATTTTCCATTTCTTTTTTTCTTTCAAATATTTAGATTTAATTAAAGCACCAAGATGCACATAAGGGAATTTCACACTGATGTGTCAGACCAAGATAATGATTTTCAAAAGAAATAATAAAAAGCCAGTTATACAACTCTGAAACCTCACATCTATAAAGAAGATATAAAGGCCAAAATGTGTGGAGACTAGGTGAGATTTTATGGAAAGAATTTATATGAACAAAGCAATCTAGGATCTCCATCCTTTTCCCTACATACTAGGGAAAAGGATGATGAAAGAAACTTCAGTGGGGCCATTTAGAAAGCATGGTATGAGTCCCTGGCAACTGAGATTCAGTTGCAAGTATAAACTCTAACTGGAAAAATCTACCTGATGAGATGCCTGGCTAGCTGCTGGGGAATAAATAGAAAAAAATCCATTGTCTGAGCATTTGCCATGCTCCAGGTATGAATCTCATGCAAAAGACAACTGATCTCAGGTCATCTTGGGTTTTGCCCAAGATCATTACTTAGATTAATAAATAAAGAAAAATAAAGAGGAGTTATAGAAACTGCTAGATTTTGAGGATAAGCTGTCAGCTGTGGGAGAAGCTACCACTCATACCAAGGGAATTACAGGTAAAATCTGGACCTCCAAGGAACTCATGAAGTCCTTGTGACTGGGTTTTCCCATTTGCCCCTTCAGATCCATTCACCACTCCTTGTCACCATACCGTTGTTCCCTACCATCCAGATTTCATACAAATGCTCCCTTATTCCCTGCTTTCAAGTAGATTTGACAATGAGAGGCATAAGAGTTTGGGAGGAGAGTAAGGTCAAGGTACTTATTCTTTTATTGCTACTATGAGGGGTTGCTGTTAAGTTGACTAAGTTCCTCTTTTGAAGACCACAGCTCTTGTCATGCAGCTTTCTTCATAAAGCGGACACCCACTCAGAGTTCAGGAACCATTCCCTCACTTGTTCCTTCAAGCCTGAAGATGGGTGGGCTCCCTGCAGTGGCTATGCTCCATCCCTTGTTGATTCCCAAACCTTGTTCACACCTATGTAAATAAGCTTTTTAATACATTTTCCTCAAATTACCAGCTTGGTGTATCATGTTTTCTCTTGCTGGGACCCTAATCAACACAGTAAGTTTAGGGGAAAATTCAGCTCTCAACACCCAGAGAGCCAGCAATAGCTTTCCTATTACCCTTTCCTCTCCTCTTTCCCCTTGCTTCATGCCTGAAAGGGAGGAAAAAAGAAAAAGCCAATAACTTCTCTTTCCCAGTTACTGATTTCCTACATGCAGTAGGCCCAAAGTGTGGGAAATTTGGGACCAATTTAAATCAAGATACAAGTTTTGACAATTACATCCTAACTACTAATTAGAAGAAAGGAAGTGACACAAAAGATCAAAGTTAACTAGAACAAATTTGAGATTTCTTGATTTGTCATTCAGGGTTAGGGGAAGAACTTACCCCACTATATAAAATTAAAGGGACAGTGGGACTACACCAAATATAAAAGCTTTTGCACAGCAAAGGAAACCAACAAAATGAAAAGGCAACCTACTGAATAGGAGAAAATATTTGCAAATGATATTTCCAATGAGTTAATATCCAAAATATATAAAGAACTTACACAACTCAAAACCAAAAGCCACAAATAATCAAATTTTTAAAATAGGCAGAAGGCCTTAGAATAGGTTTTTTTTTTTCCAAAGAAGACACATAAATGGCAAGCAGACATAAAAAGATGCTCAACATCATTAATCATCAAAATCACAATAAGATATCACTTCACACCAGTCAGAATGGCTAAAACCAAAAAGACAAAAAATAACAAGTGTTAGCAAAGACATGAAGAAAAAGAAACCCTCATGCATTGTTGGTGGGAATGTAAATTGACACAGCCACTGTGGAAAACAATATGGAGGTTCCTCAAAAAATTAAAAATAGAAATATCGTATGATCTAGTAATTCTCCCATTGGATATTTACCAAAGAAAATGAAAACACTAATTTGAAAACAACATATGCACCGCTATGTTTATTGAAGTATTTTGTACAATAGCCAAAATATGGATGCAACCCAAATATCCATCCATAAATGAATGGATAAAGAGGATATGGTGTGTGTGTGTGTGTGTGTGTGTGTGTGTGTGTTTGTATGTATGTGTGTATAGTGTATTTTACATATGCATATACATACATATACAAGTGTGTGTATACATATATTCATAAAGAAGATATAGTGTGTGTGTACACATACATATATATGTATATGTATATATGGTGTGTGTATACATATACATATGGTGGTAGAATATTAGTCATTAAAAAGGATGTCATCTTTCCATTTGTGACAATATGGGTGGACCTAGAGGGTGTTATGCTAAGTGAAATAAGTCAGAGAAATATAAATATTAAATATTTTATTTATATGTGGAATCTTGAAAAAACACAACAAAACAAAGGAACAAACAAATAAAAAGCGAAAGCAGATCCATAAATACAGAAACAAACTGATGTTTGCCAGAGGAGAGGCCTGCAGGAGGATGAGTGAAGGGGAGTGAAGGGGAGTTGCAGGTACAGGCTTCTAATTATGGAATGAGTAAGCCACAGGGATTAAAGTAGAGCATAGGAAATAGAGTCAGTGGTATTGTAATAGCTTTGTATGTTGACAGAAGACTGGCACACTTGTGGTGAGCACAGCATAATGCTTAGATTTGCCAAATCACTATGATTTATACCTGAAACCAATGTAACATCACATGTCAACTACATTTCAATTAAAAAAAAAAAAGAAAAAAATTAAAGTAAGAGTGAGAGATAAAAAATATAATCACTTTATTTTACTAGCTTTTTGAACACCATTGTTATTTTAGTTTTAAACTCCAAAAGCTGCCTTAGAAGCATTACATGTTGGATACACTATTGGGAATAAGTAGCAGGAAGAAGGGGGTTTGTTAAGAAATACACAAAATAGTGACCATTTTCAGAGAACAAGCATCAGGATGGTATTTAAGTCAGTCACAGGGAAAGGAAGGCATCAAAAGAGAGAAGACCTAAGGGCAGTGAGTCCAACTGTACAATAGTGTCGCAGACTCACCTAGCACCCTGCTAACAGAATGATGCAAATTTAAAATTCACAATGCAATTTCAAAGAAAATCCTTCTCTATTCAAATTGATAGTTCTAGACTTATTCCAAATACATCTTTCCAAGTTTCCCCTTCTCATTCATTGATGTAGAAGAAAAAAGATCTCTACTTAGTCAGTCAGAAGGGATGGTTTAAGTCTTAACTTTTCCACTTACTAGACTTGCAAACTTGCACAAATCACAGTGTCTGTGCCTCAGTTTCCTTTTCTATAAAACGGGGTAACCCTTCCCAATCTGACATCCATCTACCATCTGTTACTACTGGGGGTACTTACTGCTTTCTGGTTGTATCTCCTTACAAGAAAGAATATTTTTTTTAATTTCAGTCCTTAAGGAGAAAATGCTAGTGGAGGAATATTTTGAGTTTGTTGGTCCTTCAAGGAGGAGCATCTTACCTGGTGAGCAAGGTTGGATAGAAGTTGGGGAGGACACACTTAGAGCTCTCTGTGGATCTTTCTCTCTTGTCCTCTCTGCCTTGTCAGTCCCTCCATGTCAGAATTGAATTCTCAGAGAGGCATTGAATGGATTTCAATTTAGGGAAGAAGGAATAGGAAGCCCTTTTATAACCAAGCCCAGTCTCCTTGTCTAGTTTTGTTGATTCTAATCTTCCCTGGAATGAAGGAGAGGCAAGTGACAGACCACAACAAAAGCACAAAGGTAGGCAGGCACTTGCAAGTGTTCTTATTTGCGATACAATCAACAAGATTTAAAGTGATATTTGAACTACACACCTGTTACCGATGCATGTGTTACTATATCCTTTCAAAACTGGGAGCTTAGTGCATGATTCTTCCACAGACAACTAATACACAGAGATTTCTAAGGACTTTCAGTGAGCTTTAATTAATGCTATCAAAGAAAGCCTAGAAAATATCCATTTGGCTTAAAGGCAAAACCAAATACTGTATATTCAAAAGGGAAACTAAAATAACCGTTTGAAATGTGACCATCATTTTGAAGCAATCACTGCCACGAATTTACCATCCCTTCAGGAGACCAATCCATGACTCCTGTCTTAAGTCTGCCAGGCAAACCAGGTGATACCTTTGCTTCATTCTTATCTGGCGCAGAAAAAGACTCAGTAAATTTAATTGAATTAGTGATATCAGCTAATTTTGGTGGAGAGGGGTTTTGTTTTGTTTTTGTTTTTATTTGTTTAAAGACTACTGCTCTCTTTCCTAAGGGTCAACTTTCCCCATCACTGAGGCTGTGCAAACTAGCCTACCCAGCAGAAGAGACGGATATCTGGGGAGTCATAAACCAAGTCTCTCTGAGCGGCGTGATTTGGACGTGGTGCCGTATATCAGTTCCAGACGTCAGGGAAGACTGATAAAGCTGCGCAAAGCTCCCTGAGAAGCACAGCTGAGTTGCAGGAGATTGCTGTGATGATAATCGCCAGAACAAACCATAAATTCCAGACTCAGAATTAGGAATGGCCTGTAAACATCAAATAATGGGTGTCTAAATTGAAAATGAAACTGTTGTCTGTAATATTTCTTGCAGTGTGGCTCAGAGAGCCAGTAAGTAAGAGACGGGGGTGACCCTTTTTTGCTGTTAGAAAGCTGAGGATATTAACTCCTCCTATTGTCAAACTCAGGGAAACAGAGCCAAATGAACTAGCTAGAAATCATGGGTCATAAAATACATATAACATTATGCAGCAAGAACATCTCAGGTTAACAACAAACAAACAAACAAACAAACAAAACCCAGAAAACCACAAATACTGCATTTGAAGAATCACACTTGCAATCACAGAACAAATGAGCTCGACTAATTTGCCTGGGTCAGTCTTTCGCACTCACCTATATATGAAAAAACAGAACTTGAATTTCTTGCACCTCATTGTAAGAGCTGACAGTCAGTTTGGTGTGAACCTAGATTACACAGCTATTTTAAAGATATGGAAGTTTGGAGATCCAGAATAATTGCAGACAGGAACCCTTGAAGCTGGGCTGTGACTTGAAAAGAGTTCTTAAGTACTTTATCAGGTAAGTAAGAATCATGTGTAAGAAGCATATTTTTAGCTCAGTGGGATATTTTATAAATAACAAGGGTGTCAATTGTTACAAGTATGTGAAAAAATACTTTTCTACCATTTTATAAGCAAAACATTTTTTTGCTGTATTTATATGCTTACTAAAACTTTGTTCTTATGAAAAAAAAAAAAACTAAAGTCAATATTTATGGATTAAGAGCATTTGAATTCATAAAAATTTACTGTTCCTCCTGCTAAACCAATGTAAACATACCATCTATTTAACAAAATTTTAATTTTTATCATGACTTGGGAAAGAACAGAAGATACTGATTCTTGTAGGTTCTTGATATTTTAGCGAAGTGGAATATATTCTGTATCCATACACACCAATATTGTGCATGAAGCAGTAAATGGTAAGGGATGGGAGGGGTGGGAGCAGAGGAAGTGTTATTCAAAATATTTGGCAAGCAGGAGGGCCTGAGCAGTAGCATCTCAGCATGGGCAGGAGCACTGAGGAGAGAGGGGCAGCTGGGTAGAAGCTATTGTCTACCAGTTGAAGGTATCTACATATGTATATAATCCATGCTCTGGCAGGGGCAGGATGCTGAATGTTAATTTGCTGCACTTATTGGGAAAGGGAAGAGGAAAAGATATTAAAATTGATACACAGCAATTACTAAGTCATACCTGGTGATTCTTTTTATTTTTTTTTTAAGATTTTATTTATTTGAAAGAAAGAGAGGAAGAGGGAGAGGCAGACTCCCTGATGAACAGAGATCCCAATGTGGGGCTTGATCCCAGGACCCTGGAATCATGACCTGAACAGAAGCCAGACGCTTAACCAGCTGAGCCACCCAGGCCCCTCTTCATGACTCTTTATTAAGCATTGTGCCTCAATTAGGTGGTGTCTCTACCTAAATATATATATTTTTTTTCTTTTTTTTTCTCTATTTCCACCTTCAAGACCTTGCAAGCTGGAAATACTCAAGTTAAAAAGAAAGTAGACTTATAGACAAAAATATTGTTTCTGAATTAACAGTAAAACCATGTGCTGATCAATATTTTGCAGAGTATATAGAAGAGAAGCAGAGGCTAAAAAATACCAATAATATAACAACAATAAAATCAAATGTTAATAGCTTAGGTATAATGTACCAAGCACCCTACAAAATAATTACTGTCTGCCTTTGGCAGAAGCAAACTGAGGCTCAGAGGAGCAAACTGCTTTTCATGAACACAGAACTAGTATATGATGGAGGCGGTCTTAGGACGTGGGTGCATCTGAATCCTAAGGGTTTAATTCCTGTGTTACATTGTTCCTATATTGCTAAAAAAAAATTGGTTCCTAAAGTTATTAGATTAGCAGATATTAACTTAAAAGTTCTCAGGTACAAAAAAGCAATATCCCAGCAAAGACATGTGGGCAAGAGCAGGACCATCAGGCAATGGAAGAAGAGGCACAATCTCATCCAGAACATGTTAATTTCTTTGCATCCTTGGTGCAGAGGAACTTGTTTAATATCAAAGAGTCACTATGAAGTTGATATATTTTGTGATACCATAAGTAATGTACAACAAAATGTATGTTATTCTCATGTTAGGCAATATGATTGCTCATCTAGTCAAATAATCTTATTGTACTAATAGAATTTGAGCCAAAGAACATCTTCATCTTCAAAACCAATCTCCTTACCATGCCACCCAAACTTGATCTCTTTACCACCAGCTATCACTGGAGGCCATCCTTCTCCCTCCAAGAGCTCATCAAGGCCTTTCATTTATACTGCTGGACCCATTCACTTTTATCTTCACCACCACCACCACCACCTTAATCTGTTATTGCCCGGGCTACTGTCACCATGCCCTAACTGGTCTTCCTAGAACTTTTCACCTTCCTATCTCCTAGCCAATGCACTCTCCACTCCATACTCAGTACAATTTTAAAGTAAATATGTAATTAAAAATCCTCTTTCTGTCATGTTCTCCTCTTAAATCCCATCAATGGTTTCACTCCAAAGGATTCTACACAGGGACCCAAATCCTTACAACCTAAACCTCCTAAGATCTTATCTCCTAGGGCCAAGATTTGGCCTCTGCCTAACCATCCCTCTAGATCCATCTCAGGGCACCTCTTTACTATTAGTGTTCCAACCATGAAGGCTTTCCAGTTTTTTAAACATCCATTCCCTCCTTCTCTGCAGGACTCTGTTCATGCTGTTCTCTCAATTCGGAATTCCCTTTGCACACCCCACCTCCTATAATCCTATTCTAGTGATTTCTTATTCATCCTTACTATCTCATCCCCAATGCTGCTTCTGCCAGAAAGCCTTTCCAGACTCACAGCACTTACAAATTGTTATTACAGAGCTCCCGGGTGGCTCAGTCATTAAGCAGCTGCCTTTGGCCCAGGTCATGATCCCAGGGTCCTGGGATGGAGGTCCACATCGGGCTCCCTACTTGGCAGGAAGCCTGCTTCTCCCTCTCCCGCCCCCCCCTGCTTATGTTCCCTCTCCTCTGCGTCTCTCTCTGTCAAATAAATAAATAAAATCTTTAAAACAAAACAAAAACAAATTCTTATTACAGGTTATAATCATAAATTCATTCTGTATTTAATTGATTAATGTACATCTCCCCTAATACACAGGCTAGAAATACGAAGAGGGCAAAGGATTGAGTAACTTTTGTTCACTACCCTCCTTTCCAGCACTTAGTATATGCCTAAGACTTATAAGATGCAATAATTATTGTTGAATAAGTTAATGAATTAATTATTTACATTTTATGGATACTGGGTATTTTTATAAGAATACTGGGACTGAATGAACCTTATTACAATCAATATTTTCTTGCCAGAGTAAGCAATACTCTGTGAAAAAGACTATCTTTCCAATGCTTAATTCCACAAGTTGGTTAGAAGTATTACACTCATCCACTATAAATTTGTACATGTTTAATTTGTACAACTGCAAAACATATAAGACTTCACTGGGGAGATGGCATACAATAGGATTGAAAAACAATACTTCTTTAGGACTACTTTGTGAAGTAATTTTAAAAGATTGGTAATATTACACCTAACAAATTGTAAGCTATGATGAAACATTTATCTCTCGAATTTATCTCACCAGTCACTTGAGTACCTTTAATACACTAAATGCTGATTTAAAGTATCTCCTTTTCTGAAAAGTAATTATAATTATTATAATTATAAATTATATATATTATATATAATATATATAATAAAGTAATTATAATTATAATTATTTAACATTTAGTTTGTAATTATCTTTTTCTGAAAAAAGTTAATTTACATTTGGTCTGGTCTTGAGGTTAAAAAAAAGTACTTGAAATCAACAATCATTTACAAGAACAACTATCATCATGATGTCTATTAATATTCCTCATATTTCATTATTTTCAATGTATGTCCCAATATCAATAATTTATATAAAACTTAATTTTAAGTATTCCAGAACAGTGTTTTCTCAAATTTTAATGTGCATGAGAATCTCCTGCAGATAATATTAAAATGTAGGTTCTGATTCTTTAGGTCCTAGGGGCCTGAAATTCTCATTACTAACAAGTCCCAGGTGATACAAATACAAGAAACCCATGAAACATACTTTCAGTAGCAAGGCTATAGAATAAACCAAATACTCCTCTATCTAAATCTCATACTGTTCAGATACCCAACATTTTCTGCTCTTTTTCTTTTTGCTTTGAATTCTGGCACACAAATGTATATAAATGATTTAAGGTTATCAATGTCAAAAGATCAGAAGTCAATCACCTTTTGGCAGTCTATCTCACCTATCCGATTTTGAAATATCAAAAACGATCCTGCAGCAGTGTTAGGTAAAGTTATGAAAGATAGCATCAGGAGTAATTATAGTATTTTAGACATTTTTAAAAAATTTTTTATTTAAAATCAATTAGCCAAAATATAGTAACAAATTTCTAAAGATTGCCCTGTCTCCCAATTCTGGGCAGGAGTTTGCCTAACAGCCATTATACACAGGTAATTTCTTTTCTAGAAGTTCACAGGAGCACTGAAAAGTTTTCAACTACTGCTTTTCACTGAACAACAGAATATGAAATAAATGGAGCCTTAGTAAATATGTACAGAAATTACTTCATTTTATAAATATGGACACTAAGTCAGGAATTCACTGAAATTCAACAGCTAGTTAATAATAGAGCTGATATGAAAGTTAGGGTTATAATTTAAGTTTTAGATACTAAATGGTAATCCAGCAATAGTATTTTTATATCTGCAAAATCCTACTATGAAACAATAGTATTTTTATATCTGCAAAATCCTACTATGAAATTGCTGACAGCAATTTTTAGCCCCAAATAAACTTATCTAAATAACAATCACCTAATTTTCCAGTATCTGTTATATATCAGGAATTGTGCTTACTCCATGTTTGGGTTTTATCTACTTTAGTAGCCACTCTGAGGTAGGATATTATCATTTACATTTTATTTTATTATTTTTATATAGCAGTTCAACATATCTATGCATTACTCAATGCTCATCATAATAACTGTACCTTTAAAAACCCCATCACCTATTTCACCCATTCCCCCACCTACCTCCCCTCTGCTAACTAACCATCGGCCTATTCTTTATAGGTAAGAGTCTGTTTCTTGGTTTGCCTCTATCTTTTTTTTTTTCCTTTGCTCATTTGTTTTGTTTCTTAAATTCCACATATGAGAGAAATCATATGGCATTTGCCCTTCTCTGACTGGCTTATTTTGTTTAGTATTATACTCTCTAGATACATCCATGCTGTTGTGGCAGACAGCAAGATTAAATTCCTTTGTATGGTTGAATAATATTACATTGTATGTGCATACCACACTTTCTTTACCCATTCATCTATCAATGTACACTTGGGCTGCTTCCATAATTTTGGCTATTGTAAATAATGCTGCCATAAACATAAGGGTGCATATAAACTTTTCAGTTACTATTTTTGTATTCTTTGGGTAAATACCCAGTAGTGAGATCACTAGATTGTAGGGTCATTCTGTTTTTAATTTTTTTTAGTAACCTCCATACTGTTTTCCACAGGGACTGCACCAGTTTGAGTTCCCAACAATAGCGGATGTGAGTTTCCTTTCTCCACATCCTTATTTCTTATTTGTTATTTATTTATTTATTTATTTTTTATTTTAACCATTCTAACTGGTTTGAGCTAATACCTCATTGCAATTTTGATTTCTGTTTCTCTGATGATCAGTAATGCTGACCATCTTTTCGTGTCTTTGTTGGCGATCTATATGTGTTCTTTGGAGAAATGTCTATTCATGTTTTCTGCCCCTTTTTAATTGGATTATTTGGGTTTTGGGTGTTAAGTTGTATAACTCTTTATTTATTTTGGATATTAACCCTTTATCAGATATGTCATTTTCAAATATCTTCTCCCATACAGTAACTTGTCTTTTAGTTTTGTTGATTGTTTCTTCACTTTGCTAAAGGTTTTTATTTTAATGTAGTCTAAAAAGTTTATTTTTGCTTTTGTTTCCCTTGCTTCAGGAGCCATATCTAGAAAAATGTTGCTATGGCCAATATCACTCACTGCCTGTGCTCTCTTCTAGGATTTTTATGGCTTCAGGTGTCCTCTATGTATTCTTTACACTCCACATGTGAGTGAAACCATATGATAATTGTCTTGCTCTGCTTGATTTATTTCACTTAGCATAATCCCCTCTGGTTCCATCCATGTCGATGCAAATGGTGGGTATTCATCCTTTCTGATCACTAAGTAATATTCCATTGAATGTATAGACCACACCTTCTTTATCCATCTATTCACTGAAGGGCATCTTGGATCCTTCCACAGTTTGGCTATTATGTACATTGTTACTATGAAATTGGGGTATATGTGCCCCTTCTTTTCTCTACATTGGTGTCTTTGGAGTAAATACCCAGTACTGCAATTGTTGCATCAAAGGGTAGTTCCATATTTAACTTTTTGAAGAACCTCTATACTGTTCTCCAAAGTGGTTATACCAACTTGCATTCCCACCAACAGTGTAAAAATGTTTCCTTTTCTCCACATCTTCTCCAACATTTGTTGTTTCCTGCCTTGTTGATTTTTGCCATTCTAACTGGTGTAAGGTGGTATCTCAATGTGGTTTTGATTTGAGAGCTTTTCCCTTGAGATTAGGAATACAGCAAGGATGCCCACTCTCACCACTATTGTTTAACATAGTACTAGAAGTCCTAACATCAGCAATCAGATAACAAAAAGAAATAAAAGGTATTCAAATTGGCAAAGAAGAAGTCAAACTCTTCCTCTTTGCAGGTGACATGATATTTTATGTGGAAAACCCAAAAGACTCCACCTCAAAATTACTAGAACTCATAGAGAAATTCAGTAATGTGGCAAGATAACAAAACCAATGCACAGAAATCAGTTGCTTTCCTATACACTAATAATGTAACTGTAGAAAAAGAAATTAGGAAATCAATTCCATTTACAATAACACCAAAAAAACAAAGATATCTTGGAATAAACCTAACCAAAGAGATAAATAATCTGTACTCTAGAAACTATGCAACACTTATGAAAGAAATCAAGGAAGACACAAAAAGATAAAAGAACATTCCATGTGCATGGATCAGAAGAATAAATATTGAAAAATGCCATTGGTATTTTGATTAGGATGGCATTGAAAGTAGATCGTTTTGGGCAGCATAGACATTTTGACAAAGAGCTGGAACAAACAATCCTAAAATTTGTACGAAACCAGAAAAGACTCTGATTTGCAAAGGAAATGCTGAAAAAGAAAAAAAAAAACCTGGGGCGTCATGTTGCCTGATTTCAAGCTATGTTATAAAGCTGTGATCACTAAGACAGCAACGTACTGGAAAAAAAAAAAAAAAAATAGACACAGAGGTCAATAGAACAGAATAGAGAGCCCAGATATGGATCCTCAACTCTATGGTCAACTAATCTTCAACAAAGCAGGAAAAATTATACAGTGGAAAAAAGACAGTCTCTTCAATAAATGGTGCTGGGAAAATTGGACAGCTATATAAAGAAGAATGAAACTTGACCATTCTCTTACATCAGACACAAAGATAAACTCTAAGTGGATGAAAGATCTTAATGTGAGACAGGAATCCATCTAAATCCTAGAGGAGAACATAGACAGAAACCTCTTCAACATCGGCCACAGCAACTTCTTTCAAGACATGTCTCCAAAGGGAAGGGAAACAAAAACAAAAAATGAACTTTTGGGATTTAATAAAGATAAAAAAGTCTGCACAGCAAAGGAAACAGCAAAACTAAGATGCAACCCATGGAACATGAGAAGATATTTGAAAACGACACTATAGAGAAAAGGCTGGTATCCAAGATCTATAAAGAACTTCTCAAACTCAACACCCAAAAAACAATCTAGTCAAAAAAATGGGCAGAAGACATGAACACTCACTTCTCCAAAAAGACATAAGAATGGCTAACAGACATATGAAAAATTGTTCAACATCATTAGCCATCAAGGAAATTCAGATCTTGCTTCTTTTCTTGATGATTTTGACCATATAATCATGGGGTTTTTTCTATCTGCTCTATTCGTCTATGTATCTATATTTGTGCAAGTACCATACTGGTCTAACTACTACAACTTTGTGGTATAACTTGAAATTATTATTTACATTTTAAAGAAGAGGAAATAGATTCAGATGTATTAAAAAATATGAGCGGCAGAGTTCATATTCTTTATATTATAGTATACACTACATGTTTTAAATGTTTGTTAGTATTTTTAACATTTTTATTGTAACAGCCTTTGAACTTGAGCTGTTATTTTGATGTCTGTTAAATAGGCTCATGACATCTGCTCTGTTGATGTGTCAGTATAGTAATATTTTTGCAGCTACATAAAAAGCACTTCTATTTATTCCCCGTATTGGGATTACATTCCTAACCTTTCACTCTACTGGAGTTATAACAAGCTGGTTCTCACATGAGACATTAGTCACAAATACAGTAAGATCAAAGTATCCCACTCACATTCTGTTGAGGCAACTATTTGATTGCAGGCTAGTGCATTTTAATACTCAACTTCTGAGATTAAATTACCTGGTCAGAAATAGATTCTGAAAAACCTGTTTAGAGCAAATTAGACCATGGTTTAGAAGGGCACAGAGATTACATGGTAAGAGAACCAGAAATGTAAAGAAGACCCCATAAAACTCCAGTCAAATGCTTCAACTTTTAGGACTTAAGCAACCACCTTCCTTCATTTGAACAAGCTGGGAAAATGTCATGGATCAAAACCAAGTACTAAGCAATTTTAAAAGCAGTCTGAAAGACCAAGTAAATACTGACATTGGATGAATGAATGAAAGGGTAAATAAACAAAATAAAACTTAGCTATATCCAAAACCACAAAAGCTTCTGAAGCCAGGAGCCATGTGGCAAAGTAAAAGTGATCTAGGCAGGATGATCCAGCCATCACTCCAACACCACTGGTGCATTAACCTAGTCCACACATGTTCTGATTTACCTATGTTTTTCATTATTATGGTTTTTATTTATCCTTCATCATTACCCTTTTCCTTCTGTACTTCTAGTCTTTGAACACATGACTAACCATTCTTTGGGCTTAGAGTCTGTTTGATACAATTTTCTAAAACAGACAAAAAACCCTGGAATTGGTGAAGAACTTATAAATTTGTTAATAAATTTACCTTCTACATAGCAAAAGCAGGAAAGTCAACTTGTTGACTACCAAAGTGCCTCAAGTGATTGTTTTCTTTCTTTATTCCTGGTATTTATTCCCAATTCTTGAGATTCAACTAAAACCCCATAGTAAAAAAGGCATATTTCTTGAAGCTGGAAAATAATTTAAATATATCACTGAATACTAATATGGAGGCAAAATACCTTCAGCTAGGTGATACCTATGTGGTGGTTAAATTATGGTTCCCAGGATAGCAATCCTGTCTTTACACCACACTAGCAGCCCCACAAAGATACAGTTCACTGCCTCAATGGATTCAGCAATAAAAAGGAACACATTTAAATACTAAAGCCATTGTGCATGAATAAATGGCAAAATAAAGGAAACCCTTGAAGTGCTTTCCAGCAATTTAACCCAGAACCATTCAATTTCCCTTTATTTGTTCCTCTCAATAACTTTTTCCCCTAGGTATAGCTGGGAGATCAGAGTGCCATCGTGACCTTGAATTTGGTATAAGGCCAATAATCCATATTGTCACTGTCAATAGCTGTATATATGTGGTTTTCCTGCTTCAAAGGAGAATTGTGGTTTTTTTGTGTGTTTTTCTTCTTTTTTCCTTTCTTTTCTTTTCATTCTCTTTTCTTTTTATTTTTTAAGGGAAGAACAAACCAGGGGTTTAGGGCTTGCTTTTTCTAAAATTTCTACTACTGTCCTTGTCCTAGAATTCCATTTATTTATTTCAGCTCAATTAGGAGAGATGGGATGGAGTTGTCCTAGAGTGACTATTTTCTTCAGTTTATAAAAAGAGTTAAGCTCATGGAACAAGGACAGTAAGTTAAATGTAAAATTTTATAATAATTTCATATATATCACCTTATTTAACATTTCCTTCAGTCTTATAAAGTCAACAAACCAGGTACTAGAGCTCTCATAAATTATTAAAGATTCATTAAGATATGTACTTCAACTGCCCTTTGATACACATTTTATCACAAAAAGACAACACTGTACACATTACCCCTTTTCTTCTTGATACATTTGGAAATAGCTCGGCAAAGATGAGCTATCCACTTGCAGGTTGGAACTTAGAAAGATTGCTTATATCTCCACTGCCAATGAAGAATTAAAACTTGGACTTACCAAATCTCACTTAGCTAGCACATATTATTCAGCCTCTGCTAGATTTTCACTAAAATACCCATGAAAATGTATTTACAAAGTTGAAAACTAATAACAATATTGATAACTATGTCTTGAAGTTAACATATGTTTAGAAATATTGACTATCATTATTCAGGGCAAGTTCAGATTTTTAAAAAAAGTGAGCTGACCCTCTTCAGTGGGGAGTCTGCTTCTCCCTCCACCTCTGTCTCTTCCCCTGCTTCCCTCTGTCAAATAAATACCTTAAATTTTTTTTAATATATTAAAAAATAAAAAGTGAGGTTATTTAAAGATTTTTTAAGAAAACTATTAGACAAATAACAGTATAGGTAATGTTTAGATAAGGGAAAAATTGTGAAAATGATGGAAGTTGAGGTAACTCTGTAGCTCATTTCAGGCACAACTATTTAAGGTAGGGAAAGGGTTGTCTAACCCATTCAGATCAGTAGCTCTTTCTACACCTACTTTGAGAGTCCAGATCTTAGAAATTACTGGGTAGAAGGTGAAGGGAACTAGAGATAATACACTGCGTTCTAGGAGTAGAAGTCCAAACAGATAAACTTGTATGAGGAGTGGTCACATGAAAAGTTTCTAATATCAGTGTGGAGTGAGTAGTATAGTACTTCACTGTATACTTCATTTGATCAATGTCTCAGAAAGCCAAAAAACTGGGATAAAAAATTATATTTCTGGCCTGTTAAGTCATATTAGATAAAAGCTTCCTAGACAGCCACAGTTGTACTATTGAAGAGGAAAATTACCCGGAGCAGGCCCAGGCCCGCAGGACCCAGAAGATGAAAAGTTATTAGCAATACTGAGATAACCAGAAGCCCCTCATGAGTAAGAGAAAACCAGCCATTTCTGCTTCTATAGATAGGCTTCCTACCAGGAGCTTCCTGAACTGCCCTAACCTCTGCCTTAACTGCTATTCCTCCTTAAAGCAACCCCCTCCTCCAATTTAAATTCACCTATCAGTAGTCAGCACTGGAACCTGACCCCCTACACTCCCATATAAAAGATCTGTTAGCTGGGTTACAGCTACCTGGGGCCCAGAATTTCGAATGTGATCTCTTCTGGGTCCACCAGCATAAAATAAACCCAAGTTCTCCTACTTCTCCAAGTGTCACTTGGTTTCTCACGGGTCTGATTTTTCCCGTAACACCATGAACCACATGCATTTAACATATTATTCCCCTACAGATCTGAAGTGGGATTCAGCCAACAAAAATAAAGTACACAACCAAATAGAGTATAGTTCAAAAGTAAGATATATGTATACTATTTCTTAGTAAACTTAAAGGCATGAGAGAAGTTTCCTTATTATTAGAGTGAAAAGGAAAGGGGAAAAAATGCATGGGTTACAAATTACAAAGAGAACCTAAAGTAAGTTTTGACAGAATCAAAATGATCTGCCAGTAATTTAACTCACTGTCAGAACAAAATTTGATATGCTTAAGGTTAAAATAACCCAGAGCTTCTAAAATATATAATCTACAGTGTTTATACAATAAAAATTAAGTAGGCAAGATAGCAGCAAGACAAGGCAATTGATAACAACTAAAACAGCCACTAGTGATAGATCCAGAAATTTTCTAGATAATGGAGCTAACAAATAAGGACTTCAAAATACCTATAATTGATCCTTCAGTGAAAATGAATAATAAGCGAACAAAATATATGAAAAATACATTATTTCACAGAAGATTTGAGCTTATAAAGCATCAAATGGATGTTTTGTGTATTTTAAAGATTTATTTATTTGCTTGAGAGACAGAGAGCGAGAGAGTGTGAGCTCAAGCTATGGGAGGGGCAGAGGGAGAGGAAGAGAAGCAGATTCCCTGCTGAGCATGAGGCTGAGGTGGGACTTGAACCCACAACCCCATCTCATAACTTCAACTGAAATCAAGAGTTGGACGTTTCACTGGCTGAGCCACCCAGGTGCCCCCAAATGGACATTTTAAAGCTAAAAAATATAATATCTGCTCCTTGTACAGGATTAACAGTAGTTTGGACATAGAAGAAGATGGGAGTAGCAAATTTGAAGAAAAATCAACACAAAATATCCGAACTAAATCACAGGAGTGGGGAAAGGAGGTGAACATAATGAAATGTGAGACAATGTCAAAAGGCCTAATGATAGTTCTAAAAAGAGAATGTAGAAAGAATGAGACTGAGGTAATATTTGAAAAAACTATGGCAGAGAATTTTACAAATTCTCCAACTCTGAAGAAAGAAAAACACTCCACAGATTCAAGAATCTCAGTGAACCCCAATGAGGATAAATTCAAGAAATCAGAACTAGTTTAATTATACTAGAGCAAAATAAAGATAAAAGCAACCAGAGAAAAAGAAGGAACATTGTCCAACTCATCTATGATGACAATATCATCTTAATAGCAAAACCATACTATGTCATTACAAAATAAGAAAATTATAGGCCAATTTCCTTCATACTTCCACATGCAAAAAAAATTATCAAATAGCAAATCGCATTCACCACTATGGAAAAAGCACAATACGCCTTGGCCAAATAGGTCTTACCTCAGGAATGCAAGGTTTAATATTTGGAAATCAGTATCATCCACTAATTAACAGAATAAAAGCAAATAATTATGTGATCATTTAAATATATATAGAAAAATACATTTGAGAAATTTCAACACCTATTCATGAAAAATAAAATCTCTCTCAGTAAACTGGGAATAGAAGTGAACTTCAACCAAAGATAAATCTGTTGCTAATATCAAATGTTTTTTCTTCTAGGATTCTGATTAAGACAAGAATGTCCATTTTCCACACTTATATTTAGCATTCTGCTGGAAGTCCCTGTCCATTAATGAGGTAAGAAAAAGAACTAAAAGACATGCTGTTTCTATAATTTGGCTATTGTAAACAATGTTGCTATAAACATAGGGGTGCATATATCTTTGAATCATATATATTTCACATAACTTTTGGTAAATATGAAATTATATATATTATTAATTTAATTAATAATAATTTATGTTGGGGCACCTGGGTAGCTCAGTCATTAAGCATCTGCTTTGGCTCAAGTCATGGTCCTGGGGTCCTGGGATCGAGCCCCCCCTTCTGGTTCCCCGCTCAGCAGAAAGCCTGCTTCTCCTTTACCCACTCCTCTGTTTGTGTTCCCTCTCTTTCTGTCTCTCTCTGTCAAATAAATAAATAAAATATTTTTAAAATAATAATTATAATTTATATCATGATAATAATATAATTGTAATAATTTATATTATAATAATAATTTGATTTAATTAATATATATCTATATCTACATAAGTACCCAGGAGAATGATTACTTGATCAACGGGTAGTTCTATTTTTAGTTTTTTGAGGAACATCCATAGTGTTTTCTACAGTGACTGCACCCGTTTGCATCCCATAAAAGGTTCAAATTACTGATGTAGACATTGACAAAAAAGAATCTCAAAACATTTTGTTGAGTGAAAGAAGCCTGACATATTTCGTTTATATGCAACTCTGCACTGGGGAAAACTAGTCTATAATAAAACAAATCTGAGCCTGAGGGGGTTTGACATATAGTATGTGACTGCAAGAGGCCAAATGAACTTAATGGCATGTTGTAAATATTCTGTATCTCTATTCTGTATCTTGTTCGGACTATGAATCACACTAGAATATGCATTTTTCGAAACACATAAAACTATAACATGTAACATTTCTACATTTTTTTTAATATAATTTTTTATTTTTTATAAACATATATTTTTATCCCCAGGGGTACAGGTCTGTGAATCACCAGGTTTACACACTTCACAGCACTCACCAAAACACATACCCTCCCCAATGTCCATAATACCACCCCCTTCTCCCAAATCCCCTCCCCCCAGCAACCCTCAGTTTGTTTTGTGAGATTAAGAGTCACTTATGGTTTGTCTCCCTCCCAATCCCATCTTCTACATTTAATTGAAATGTACATTTAATTTAATTTTATTGCATTAAATTAAATTTAAAAATTTTTTAAATTTAAAAAATTTAAAGAACGTTTAATTTAATTACATTTAACTAATTTAATTACATTTAATTAATTTAAATTAAATTAATTTAATCAATTACATTAAATTTAAATGCCTCATTTTTTGTTTTCGGGGTTTTTTAAAAGATTTTATTTATTTATTTGACAGACAGAGATCACAAGTGGGCAGAGAGGCAGGCAGAGAGAGAGGTGGAAGCAGGTTCCCTGTGAACAGAGAGCCAGATGTGGGGCTCAATCCAAGGACCCTGGGATCATGACCTGAGCAGAAGGCAGAGGCTTTAACCCACTGAGCCACCCAGGTGCTCCTAAATGCCTCATTTTTTAAAAAAAGAAAATTTTTGGCAATCATTTATATATTCTTCCAGTATACAATTCCCTTTGCTTTTGTTTTTTTCAAGCAGGGAGATTATTAGTTCATTTTTGTTTGTTTGGTTTCATTTACCTTTACACTTAAGTCTCTTTTCCTGCCTCTAGGTTTCATATTTTACAATCCACAAGTAATTAACAGTTTATAATTCCCCAAACATATATTTGCACATGAATTCTGACTGCTTGGAATGTCCTTTCCCTCCTTCACCTATAGAATTTTCACTTGCCAATTTTAAGACTCTGCAGTGAGTGTACTTCCTCTCCACAGCCTTTCCTTTTCTCCTAGGAAAGACTGTGGAGAGTAAGTTAATATCTCTGGAAAGGCAAAATAATATCTTAAGCTGCTGCCCAATTATGCATCTCATATCAGCTTTTATCCTTGCATATTAAGCATTTCAAGAATTTATTGACATGTCTGTTTCACCATAAAAAAAAAAAAAATCCTTAAGTGTAGGGACCATATTTATAGCTATGATGTAGCAACAGCAACAAACATGAACCATCTATTGAATAGATACTTGGCACCTGGCACACACACACACATAAGCAGCTTCCATAAAAGCTCATTTAATTTTCAGTACAATTTTCATTTTACAGATGATCAAAATGAGGCCTCAAGAAGTTGTGCTGTCCATCAATAGTCACAACACTAGCATACTGAATAAGGTTAAGTTTTCAACTAAGGTCTCTCTGATTCCAAAATTCATGTTCTTAATCACCAAGTAAGATTAAGTGTTTCCCAAATAGTCTTTGAAAAAATAATAGGTATTAAACAATGATTGCACTGAACTGATCGAAAAGTGGTACCTTCCTTTTACCATTGCTAAACTAAAGCCAAGAAATCAAAAATGCCAGATTTTTTTGTTTGTTTGTTTTAAAGCAGCGATGTGCACGTATTGTTTTTCTTTCTCATCTGTTGCTACTGACATTTGTAAATATGTTCAGACAAAGTGGATTCTTTGATCTCCACTGGGCATCCGAATTAATTTTTTCCTAACTCTGCCTGTTGTCTTTAGCTGTGTATATGTTTATGTGAAAAATGTTTTTTATCTTAGACGTATTTCTGTGGTTCAACCTTAGAAACAGAAAGAATTCACTACAAGCTCTTCAACTGGTTTCTGCAGTATTGAAACCCTCCTTGACAACCCCAAAATTCCCTGGTTTCATCTTTTAAACAGCTTTGTTTGGAGCTGTTTTGTTTTGTTTATAAGTCACTGGGCTTTGTGACTCTGGCCCTGGCATCTCCAGCTGCTCTAACACCTCATTAGTGAATGTCAGCATCATCCCTATAAACTCTCATCTGTCTCTTCCACATCACTGGGGGTAGCATTCTGCCCTCTGTTTCCTAATAATGAGAATCAACATCAAATCCTTTGTGATGCGCCCCATATATCCCCTAGTCACCTTTTCGATGTCCACACATATACTTTATTTTACTTTTTTTTTTTAATCATTGTACAAACTCTGAGAAGTCTAGAGAGAAAATCATGGCAGTATTTTTTTTCTTTTGGCTAAAGGGGCACTGGATAGATTAATTTCTACTTAACTTCAGCAATATAAAATCTACATTGCTCTCAGTTATTTTCGGACCTAAACCTGTTGCATAGTGGTTGTCAAAAGATTATACAGATTTCGAAATGTACTAAATGTAACTCATGCAAAAAATGGTCAACATAGCAGGCCTGAGATACTATCCCTGGAAAGTCTTGTTTGTAAGATGGATCTTTGGCTGGAATCTAAAAACTTGAATGGTAAACACTCTCCCTAGACTGATAATAAATATTCCCTAATTAATAAGCGCAGTTCATTGTGTTTAAACATTTGTACAAACATTATGAAGACTTGCCTTCTTTCCGGGAATCTGAAATTTCGGTTAGGTAGAGGTTGATTACATGGTCAGCTCCAAGTAAAAACTGTGAACTTCGAGGCTCAATCAACCTTCCCTGGTAGTAATAGTTCATATATGTTGTTATAATTTGTCACAGGAGCAGTTAAACCCATCCTGTGTGACCTCACAGGGAGGGAACTTTTGAAGTTTGAGCATGGTTTCTTCCAAAATCTACTCCTTTCATTTTTTTGTTTTTTTGGTTTTTTTCCCCCTTTGCTGATTTTGCTTTGTATCTTTTCAGTGTAATAAATCATAGCTGTAAGTACAACAATATCCTTCCTGCATCCTATAAGTGCTCCTAACAAATCATCAAACCTGGGCGTGGGTTGACTGGGGATCCTTGACACAGCTAGTTTTCCATTTTATTATTTAAAAAAAAATAAAGAAAAAGAATAAAACATTCAGTTAAAATCTTTCTTTAAAAACTAATCATGTATTAATGGATTTTTCCCCACTGTTTATCTCTAGATTTCTTTTTTTAGAATATACTCTTTAATATACTCTTTGTATTCTTGTTAATACAAAGAACTAATAGTGGCAGTTTAAGGAGGAGTAAAACATAAGGAAAGATATTCTAAGATTTTACTTTTATGAGAAAACCAAAACCTTCCACTTTATGTCTTCATCTGTAACTTTATCTGTAAACTCAATTTAAAGAGACAAATTGTTAGATCTAGGTAACAGAAAATACCAGTTAAAAAATGAGTTGTTTCCTTGAAAATGATCATCCTCAGCAGGAGATAATGTTTTGAGGGAGTTATAATATTTATTTTCCAGGAAAGTAATGTACATCCATGCACTGGTACTGGGAACAGTGAGAGAATCAAAAGCAATCAGTACAGTGGGAACTAGAAAAGTACATGTTGACTAAGTTCCTGTGATGTACAGTGCCCAGAAGGTTTTTGAGCTTTCCCACCTAACCCTTCATTTTCTAATTTGACTAGATTAGGTGATACTCCTTATACCGTTCATAGGGCCAATTTGGAATATTTCAAAGCAAAACAATGGAAAATCAGGAAAAAAATTTCATTCTGGCACAGCAACATGAAATGCTCAATGACGAACTATCAAATAAATAGATAATTGATCATATGAGTGTTTTTAGGAAATAGAAAATCGAAAGAGAGAAGGAAAATTTTTAAATTATTCAATGCTGAAGTTAGAACATGACATAAATAACAGTCCCTAACAACATGGCATTTACTATGTGCCAGGAGTAGTTCTATATATTAACTCATTTACACTTTGCAACAACCCTAAGCAACAGTTGGTATTATTATTAACCCCATTTCAGCAATGAGGAAACTGAGTTTCAGAGAGATGAATAAGTGTCACTGAACATCCCACATTGAGTAGAAGAATTGAAAGCCAGGTAGTCTAACTGCAGAATCTAAGCTCTTAACCACTAAACTATGTTTGTATACTTAAAGAAAAGACATATTATAAAAAGATTTCTCAAAATAGTGGTAAAAAAATTTGGCTTGCTTACCAAAATTGTAGTTTTATAAAGAACTAAAACTGGGTGGAGAGACCTAAACTGAACTATTCTAACTTTTCTCGCAGAACCAAACACTGTTCCTTCTACACACAGATATGCCCAACAAAGGCTATGACTTTCCTGAGATTACATTCTCTATGAATCTCCCATATAAGTTAGAAATGTTTTGGATGGTTGTAACTACTTGGGATGTATGGATAAATATTTCAGGAAACAGAGGTGTCAATGCTGCCCAAACCACTGAAACACAAATTTACAGAGTACACAGAAGAGGAGTGATTGGAAGAATTATGGGCTAGTATTCAAGAAATGAAGACAAACAAACACCCTTAGCAATGCAGGCAGAAAGGGTAAAAAAAGACAGGATAAAAAAAAAATGTAATTCTCATGAATACATAAATACTGTTTTCTAGCCTCAGAAATCTCAAGTTGGTGCCCATAGATAATAGGGGCCAAAACTTTGTACCTGTACTTGGAAGTCTAGGGTTTAGCTGAATGAAATAATTAGATCTATGCCCATTAGCTCCAAACTCCTGTCTGTTAGTATGAGTGAAATCTCAGGATCTGTTTTCTGAAAACAAAACTACACTAACAAATAAAACCCCAGATTTAAAGAACCAGAAGCACAATTATTTTCTTTCCTGGACTTCAGTTTCTTCCTTTGAGAGTTGAATTACAAAGAAGTTTGAGTTTTCATACCCTCTGACAGGCTTTTTTGCATTTGTTAATTTTTTAAGAGCTGTCATATCTATTTTGACTTAAGCTATCAAGAAACTCATTTTCACTAGCTTCCTTTAGTCTGGGTTCTCTGTTAGTACTATCTCATGACTCTTGCTTGCTTGGCTCTAGCATCAGTAAGCTTAATTTAGTTACGTTATTATATTTGGTGTCCTCATGAAAAGCCATCACAAATTCTCTTTTGAAGTATATTAAATATAATACATCTATGAAATGTACTGCCTAAATTAAGGATAAAAAACACATGTCTCATCAGCAAAAATGTAAAAGAGTAGATGCAGAGGTTTTATTGGACAGAAACTCAATGTGGTAAAATAGTATGCTGTGACTGGTAAGAATTCTACTCCACTTTACTCAGGCTACATTCAAAGATATACAATATCTGTAAAAATAAAGGATGTGTCCTAGTAAACTACTCGGTACATAGCAGACAATCCAGACAACAAATATTTCACAAATTTAATTAGATATCCCTGTTCCTTAGATCACATATGAAATATTGTGTTCAGTGAGTGTTTAGTAACACCACACTTTTATTTATTTTTTTATTTATTATTTTTTATTTTTTTATAAACATATAATGTATTATTAGCCCCAGGGGTACAGGTCTGTGAATCGCCAGGTTTACACATTTCACAGCACTCACCATAGCACATACCAATGTCCATAACCCCACCACCGTCTCCTTATACCCCTCCCCCTAGCCACCCTCAGTTTGTTTTGTGACATTAAGAGTCTGTCTTAACACCACACTTTTAAAAAGAAATGTCTGGGGATGCCTGAGTGGCTCAGTCAGTTAAGTGGCTGCCTTCAGCTCAGGTCATGATCCTAGTGTCCTGGGATCAAGTCCCACATAGGGCTCCTTTCTCAATAGGGAGCCCGCTTCTGCCTCTGCCTGTCTGTGCACTCTCTCTCTGACAAATAAATAAAATATACATAAATAAATAAATAAATAAATAAATGATTAAAAAGAAAATAAAAAGAAATGTCTGACGATACCAAGTTTTGGCAAGTCGGTGACAGTGCTGATGCAAATGGAAAATGATACAATCATGTTGGCAAACAGTTTGGCAGTTACTTAAAAAGCTAAACATATATCTATCATATAACCCAGCTATTCCACTCCTAGATAATTATCCAAGATAAATAAAAACATATGCTTCCAAAAATACTTGCATATGAATGTTCATAAACTGTTTTGTAACAGCCAAAAACTGATAACAACCCAAATGTTTTTTAACAGGTGAATGGATAAATACATTATTATAGCTATATAATGAAACACTATTCAGAAATAAAAAGGAACAAACATGTATGTTAAAAACATGTTTGTAAAAAGATGCATGTAAAAACATGGACGAATTTATAAAACATTATGCTAAGCAAAGAAAGCTTGACAAAAAAGTGATATGTTGTATGGTTCAATTTATAAAAAGTTCTAGAAAATTCAAATTAATCAATAGTGATAGAATGCAGATGAGTGGCTGCCTGGAAATGGGGCTGGAAAGAGGCCATGAGAAAATCTGAAGAGTTTAGAAATGTTTGTTGTTTTAATGATGGTTTCTGGAGTGTATATACATACCAAAACTCATCAGATTGTACATTTGAAACATGTGCCTTTTATTATATGTTAATTATATTTCAATAAATTGTTAAAAACCAAAATGGAAAAAAAAATAGAAAGGACAAGGACAACTAGAACTATCTGAAGGAGAGCAATAGAGATGGTTGAAAAGACTCCAAACCATGTGCTCATTAGGTAAGCGAGAATATTTCGTCTGTGGAGAAGAATCCTCAGCACATCAAAATAGTTAACATTATAACGACTTTAATGGGAAAGTAATTTTACGTCTCTTGAATAGTCTCTGTAGGCAGTCATGGCAAAATGAATTCTTGATTTTAACCCACTGTAGGAGAGAAATTCAAAATAAACTAGCAATAAACTTCCTTCTGCCTTGGCCCTTGCCATTAGTCAGTGATACTATCATCCCATCCACCCAGTTGTTTATGTTAAATAACATTCCCACAACCAACATTCAATATAACAGCAGGTTGTACTGGCTCTACCTCCATCATATGTCCCCAATCCATCTGCTCTTCATTACTTCCACTACCACTCTTTCTAAAGTGTCTATGTATGTATAGGTGTATTCCAAGCCTGGATCACTGCTATGATATGCCTCCAAATAGTCTCCCAAACTTCCATATTTACCCCCTTCCTGCAAAGTCCAGCCTTCACAGAGCAAACAGGGTGATCTTTCAAAAAGTGTTAATCAGATTATATAATCTCCTAGATTAAAACACTCCAGCAGTTTCCTATTATGCTTTGAATAAAATCAAAACCTCCTACCATATCTTACACGGCTCAGCACTTTTCTGTCCTTATCTCATATTATACCATTCCCACCACCAGCTACCCTTTCATTTTTATGATTCTTCAGATATACCAGAATTTTTCAGTCAGGGCCTTGGCTCCGCCTGTGGTCTCTGCTTGGAAGTTAGACCTCCAAACTGTTGCCTGTCTGATTCCATCTCATCATTTAAGATTTAAACATCCACATTTTAGGCAGGACTTCCCAGTCCATGGATCTAAAAGTGTTCCCCCTGCCACAGTAGTCTTCTCTCATTTGCTTGTTATATTTTCCTCATTGCACTTAAACAAAAATCATTTATCAGCATTGTTTATTGGCTGATCCCCTATAAAATGCACACTGTATAAGAACAGGGGTTAGGTCTGTTATAGACATTCAAGTATCCCCAGTGCTTAGAAAAATGACTTATGTTAGGTAGTCAATATTAGAGAGACATGTTTGTTCAAGACCAAGGGTTACTTCCTAATAAAGAGTTACTCAAACCTGTGATGTGTAGACTACTTTACAGGAACAGAAGTACTAAGTATTCCCAATGTTGACCTAATCACTTTTGAATATTATTATATAATTATTTATAATAAAAAAATTTAGAATGAGTGTTTTGCTAAGAGCTCATTTAAAATTATAAAAAGCAGGGGCGCCCGGGTGGCTCAGTGGGTTAACCGCTGCCTTCGGCTCAGGTCATGATCTCGAGGTCCTGAGATTGAGTCCCACATCGGTCTCTCTGCTCAGCGGGGAGCCTGCTTCCCTCTCTCTCTCTCTCTGCCTGCCTCTCCATCTACTTGTGATTTCTCTCTGTCAAATAAATAAATAAAATCTTAAAAAATAAATAAATAAAATAAAATTATAAAAAGCAAATATAAACAAAATAAATATTTAAAACTTTTTAAAGAAAAAATTTTGAAAAAGCATATCTTCAAATTGATAGATGATGTCACTTTTTTTAAACCAAATTATTTCCTGAAGCATGAATATGGTACTACTGGCTGTTACATCAGAGGGCTGTTAGCATTTGGTCACTTGACCCACTACATATTATGTAAAGATGCTCACCTCCATGTTATTTTCTTCTTGTTCGAACTTCCATAAAATATTTTTAAGAACTCACTTTGATGTCATTTGGAAATTCTCATTTATTTTTCTAGGTGAACTTCAGAATTTTTGTATTGCATGTGTATATGTATGTGCATGTGTGCTGCATGCATATGCAAATGCTCAGGAAAATGTATGTGAGTGTATATGTGTTTTAAGTCAGGTACTTTGGAATTGCATTAAATTTATATATTTATTTGGCAAGGGAACACATCTTTATGATATTAAGTTTTCCCATCTAGGAATATTGTATTTATTTCTAGTTATTTAATTCTTATTTTTATCTCCCTGAATAATTTTTAAAACATAGGTTTACGTAATTATTGAAAGCATTTCTAGTTATTTTGTTTTTTAGTGTGAAGAAACTCGTCTTTTTTTTCAGTTATGAAACTTCTCCTTTACTAGTGTTTTCTTGTATCTGGCCTCCCTATTAAATTCTCATTTTTGCTTTCTTAATATATTTTATTTGAGCTCAGATTTGCCATCAAATCACTTTAAATAATGATGATTAATCTTTTCCATTAATTGTAAGTTTTATTTCATTTACTTGTTATTAGCTAGGAATGCCAAACAATGTAGAATAATTGTGATGCTAGAAAGCATCCTTGATTTATGTTTTCTATAAAAAAGTCAGTCTTAAGTACTTCTTAACATTGTATGATGTGTTTGGTTTGATTTTAGGTCTTTAACATACTTAGAAAGCTTTCTTCTATTCCTATTGTATATATTGTTTTTCATGTTTGTACCTTGAATGGCTATTGATTTTTATCAAATGTTTTTCATGTCTACTTTTACAATCATATGACTTTGCCTTGCAATTTTCTTTTAATATAATGAATAATGTTGATATATGGTTAATTTTGAAATACCCATCCATCCATCGAGTAAATACTATTTTTTTTCCTCACAAACTTGCCAAATATATTTATCTGGGGTTCTAAAATAGCTTCTCTCTTTTTAAGTTTTAAATTCCAGTTAGTTAACATAGTATAATATTAGTTTCAGGTGTACAATTTAGTATATACTATTTTATTAATATTATTATTATTATTATTATTATTATTATTATTATTTAGTATATACTATTTTAAAGCAGTCAGAATTATAGTTCTAACTGCTAAATGTACAAATATACTATGGAGGTTTCCAGGCTTAGCTGCAAATTTTGCAAACTCATCAATTCCTCTATACCCCTAAAACCATTCCTCCCCTGCATTCCCTACTTTTCTGGAATATAACACCCTCTAGTCAGCCAGAATATTAGTCTCTTAGATCACTTGCTCTCTCTCTCTCTCACTCTCTCTCCCTGTCTCTCCTGACACCCACATCCAATCTGTTTCCACATTCTTTTGATTCTACTTCTTAAACATCTCTCAACTCCGGATCCCCCATCCATTGACTTATTTAGGCTCTCAATCCTACCACTTTGTCTAGAGATTCCTACCAGGGTTTGTGGTTTCCATATTGTTCCCACACCCCCAGAATGCCTCCCACGCTTCAGCCAGAAACTGAGTATGACATTTTGTTGCTTAAAACGCTTCAGTGTTTGCTCATAAATAACAAGATGGTTTCCAAACTCCTTAAAATGGCACATAAAGCTCCACATGATCTCCTCTCAACCCTGCCAGTCTCTGCTCCCATTCCTCATGTATGTAATGCATGAATGTTGTAAAAATAGCAAGTATGTATGTGTTCTCTCCATATTCACCATGATCTCAAAACCCCACTGCAGTTGCACATGTCCTTTTATCCTCCTAGCTAATCAGCTTCTTGCCTATGTGCTCATCCTACGCCTCCTCCACTAACTTGTTTCCTTCCCACAAAGAAATCTTTCCTGATTACCACTCTCAGAATTAGCTACTAGTCTTAGATGATTAGTTTAGTCATCTTCCTCCCCCTCTTCATGTTATCCCTGAATCCTCAGTATTTGGAACAGCATATTACACAATGTGAAGACTCAGTTTTGTCTGAATGTATATATTGAAACTTCAGATGAACACAAATTGAATTCAGCAATATACATGCTGGATAATACTCACTTAAAACTAAAGGTCAAAGAAAACAATAAGGTTGCAATATATTGTAGAGGTACTACTCTGTATGGCATACTGCACTTAAAAAAAAAAACAAAACATGTAACTTTATGGACATAAATTCTAAGCAAAACAATGAAAAATTAGAATAAGTCCAGACAAGACATTATGGAGAACCTTGACAACAAAGGAATATTAACAAGCTTTCCAAGATGTTTCAGATCAAAAAAGGACTAGCAACACAGCAGTAGGAACTTGGATTAAGTTTAGAGAAGAGAAACAATAAAGGAGAAGAATAATTGTCTCCAATACTTAGAATCTTCAACTTAGAGTTGAAAGAAGAAAAAGAATACAATCATAGAACATAGAATTAAGCACCAATTCTCACCTTGGGCAGAGGAATTTAAAGAATTTTCATCACTAGGACAGAATTCTTAGTAACAAAGTAGCTGTAATTCTTTAGCTTCTAGTGTTTCTCAGAGAAGTTAATAGCAGTTTGGGGTGGAAGAGTTCCTAGTTGTGCAGATTTATTCTGGATATTGCAGAATATTAACATCTCAGGTTCCCACTCAAAAATCCAATAATGGTTGTAGGTCATTGGAACAATCAAAAATGCCCTCACTCATTTATAAAAGCTTTCATTTGAGAA
This sequence comes from Mustela nivalis, assembly GCF_964662115.1. NCBI lineage: Eukaryota > Metazoa > Chordata > Mammalia > Carnivora > Mustelidae > Mustela > Mustela nivalis. The sequence continues at coordinate 129,031,644 of NC_139021.1, forward strand.
CTACTGAAATTTACACTACATTTTTGAAATTGTGCAAGATATTTTTATTCCATTTTAAAATTCTCTCAAACAAGATAGGAACTATTATTTCCATGTTAAAACGAAGAAATTGAAGCCCTGCTGCTAGCAAACTGACCTTTCTGAATTAGATTACTTATTTGTATCTCTGACAGAATACCTTAAGATTTTTCTTAGATTACATGGTCTGTTCAGCTGAGACTCTATTCAGTTTTTGAAATGCTGACTATTGATTTCACTTCTGAGTATTTTCCCTGGCCATAACATTCATGTTCTGGCTCCTGTCTTCTGAGGTGAATTTATTCCTGTGGTAGCTCTACCACATTGAGGTGATCTAATTTGATTTCCCATTCACTCCTGGTTTGACGTATATCACTGTAGTGATATACGTGTATCAATACGTGTATCAATGTAGTGATATACAAAGACATATCATGTGGTAGTATGTGCAAGTTCCACCCTTACAAAAATAAATCAAATAGCTTAAATACAGAGAAATGAGGCTACTTGCCAAAGACCATAAAGCAAATGAAGCTTTGCTTCAAATCCATGGCAGTACTAAGATCAATAGATTGAGGGTAAAGAAAGCTGTATGTTAATTTTCTGTAAGAAAAATTTATTTAAATATTTTAATTTTCTGTAAGGAAAATATTTATAAACATATTCTATAAGAAAATCTTAGTTCTGATTCCTAAATACAGAAAGCCCAAAGAAGTCTGAGATTTTGTCACCAGAAAATTTAATCATATAATATTTTGCTAGGACACTAATGCTAAATCTGAAGTTATTGAACAAAAGAGGTTGAGAGACAATATAATATACTGTTTAAAATTTACAAGCTGGGGGTAGATTTTGTAAGTATGAATCACAGCTTGATAATTTATTAAGTTCACAAGTTTGGGAAAGTTAATCAACCTATACTTAAGTTTCCAAATGTATAAAATGGGATAATTATAGCATCTACTTCATAAGCTGTGGATTAAATAAACTAATACATAGCAAGTGCTTAAACTATTTCCTGGAACATTAAAGTTTCCTCTATTAATATTAGTTATTATTTTGAGGATTTGTATGATTTAAACTATTCCATTTGTTACCCCAAGAAAGTCATTTTATTTCTCCAGGTTTATTTACCTGTCATTAAACAATCATTTAAAAGAGCCAGGTCAGAAATTCTGATTTTATAAACACAAATTCATCACAAGTTTCTTAATCCCTCCCCAAACTTTACCAGATATATCTTGCTAATGCATCAAAATAAGGGTGTCAATCATTGGTTGCACATTTATTTTTGAACATTACATAACCTTTCTTTTATATCACTATTTTGCTGACACTTCAGCAGCAATTATTTTTGGTTGCTCCTTGAATTAATAGGCTCCATTAACACCTTATGACAATTGTTCATGGTTGTCTTTGTAGCTGCTTACCCAGGGAACATAAAGTGCAGACTGGCTATCATAGCTATGTTTGCTTAATGAGAAGAGGAAAGGATATAATGCTTGCAAGGACAACATGTTCAGAGCTTCAGAATATTCAATTTGTTGATCTCCTAAAAGACTGCTCATAAAATGTCTGTTTTATGTCTTAATCTAAGACGGCTTTCTCTGCAAAATCTATACTCCAATTGCTGCATTTTATACTGTCAGCTGCCTCTTTGGGATCTTGTCTAATAAAGCATACAAGTGTCTTTTCTCCCTCTTATTCATTATCACTAAAAGCACTTCAGTATCTTATTTGGTAATATCAGGTGTCTACTCAATTTGTGAAATGATAGGAAATCTATGTTTTAAGTCATGCTTGTCAACCACCTGAGCCTCCACTAGAGTTAGGAAAGTTTAACTCACAAATGCTGCTTTAATAAATCAACTCTAAGAATTATTCCAGTCAGCATGAAATAACAATTTCAATGAAAAAAGCAAATTTATATAAAATCAGTTAATAAATTCAATAAATTTTTATAAGTTACTGGTAATTCTTTCATTAAAATTTAGTTATGTTTCTAGTGTACTCCAGGCACTATAGTGGGCATATTTTTAAATATTAAGATATCATGGTTTTTGCCCTTGCATAGGATCATAGTCTGACAGAGAGAGTAAAAGAATTCTAAAAGAAAATCACCTTTTTAAAGATTCTAAGTATAAATTTGAAAGGGGCAGGATAAAATTTGCCTTAGAGAATGATGATTCTGGGGGAAGCAGTGAGTGAGTGTGGGTGTGTGTGAGAGAGAGAGAGAGACAGAGAGAAAGAGGGTTAGTAAGTAGAAAAGCAAAGAAATTCAGGCAAGAAGCTTTCAGATGACATAACAAAAGCCTGAATTAAGGCAGTGACAATTGAGACAGAATGGGTCTTATGCACTGTAGAGATACTAAAAAAATTCACCCATATGGCTGATTACAAATTAGATGGTAAGAAATCAATAATAACTTTACAGGTTGATAGGCCAAGAGACTGGGAGGATAATGGTCCCTTGGAGGAATTTAGATATATACAACAGGAGTTCATAAAACGTATGAACTGAGTATAGAGATGTAAAAAAGCAGCAACAGTTTAGGGAAGAATGAAAGCTACTGGGTTGGTGGCATCATTCCCAGGAGAATACTTAAAGTAGAGAAAAAAAGTAACAAAGACATATCAAATTTGGAGAAATATGCAAGACAAAAGAGTCTGAAAAGAAATTGAGAATGAAAAGTTGGAAAGAATTAGAAGATTCCTTTAGTATTTCATTTAGATTTATGAAGGATTTATGTAAGAATTCCTTCAACTAAAAAACATTAAATGATGTTCAAAGACAAATGAAAATCTGGAGAAAATATTTGAACATATGTGATAAAGTTTAGTATCATTGATACACACAAGTAATAATAATAAAATAATCCAGTAGAAAAAAATTGAAAAATTAGGATAAACACATGTAGATGCTCAATGAACACACATTCTAAAAAACTTTCAACCTAATTAATATTCTCCATACTAAAATGAATGAAAGACATTAGTAAAATGGTAGAGAAAGGACCTCCAAAAATTATCTCCTCCATAAAACAATGAGAACACCAGTTAAATGGTTATAATCAACTTTTTTCAGAAATCCGGAAATTAACCAAATACTTGTGACAATCTGGGAGCATGCATTCATGAAAAAAAAAAGCTAAATCTCAATAAGAACAGCAAATTACATGGTACATTAATTTTCCCTATTCACACCCTGCCCCCATCCCCAGCTCTGTGGTAGCCTTGAAAACCAATAACATATGCTCACAATAAAAATCAGCAGCCTAGTAGCCGCTAGAGAGAAAGAATGGGGCTGGAATTATTTTAAAGCCCCATTACCAGAGAATAATCATTCCTGACTTGTCTGGTGGTTGCCTAGAAAACCTTTCTCTCTCAAAGTTGTTTTTGTTCTGTTTTGTTTTGTTGGATTTTTGACCAAAATTGGAATTCAACTAGTATGAACAGCCTCTTCCCTTGGTATAAATTCTTAGTTGCCTGAAATTGTAAATAATAGCAGGGGAAAAGAATAGGCAAACTAAAAAGTTTAAAAGTAAAAATGAGAAAATGACAGAGGCACCTGGGTGCCTCGGGCGATTAAGCATCTGCTTTCAGCTCAGGTGGTGCTCTCAGTGTCCTGGGATCATGCCCTATGTCTAGCTCCCTGCTCAATGGGGAGCCTGCTTCTCCCTCTCCTTCTGCCATTCCCCCTGTGTGTGCTTTCTCACACTCTCTCAAATAAATAAATAAATAAATATATTTTTTTAAAAAATGGAAAACTATATATCCGTCGGGTGCTCTGAAAAACTCGATATAGTGGGAATTTGGAAGGTCAACTGCATGTTTAAAGCTATGCACATACACAGAATTGTAGACACACTCAGAGCAGAGAAGACCCTAAATTATCAGCTATGGCTGACTATGAAGCTCTGTGCAGGTAGGAAAAGAAGGCTAAGATGGAATATTTAACCACCTGGTTGAGCAACGTTAAGTATGCCCTCACGAGCAGCATCTCAGCAAAGACTAGGAGAATTATTGGTTTCAGGAATTTAAGAAAATCTCTATTCAATCATTACCTGACCACTGAGATAACTAAGCAGACACTTCAGAGGCCACACATGACAAATAACACAGATTTTACAGAATTAATTCAGAAAAGTCATTAAACAAACAAATAAAAACAAGAACAATTAATAACAACAAAAGCAATCTCTGGTAGGAGGAGATAATTTGATTCCCAGACTTGCCACATTTATTCTTTAAAATGCCCAGTTGTCATCATCATCAAATAAAAAAAGAATAACAACAGAAAGAGACATGAAAAGAAACAAAAAACTATGACTACATATAAGAAATAGACATTTTCCCTGAGAAACCCCAGAAAAAGAAATATTTTAACTCAGCTATTTTATATATGTCCAAAGAACTAAAGTACTACATCTAAAGGATTAGAGACAAGTATAAGAATAATATCCCACCAAATGGAAATAAAATATATTTCAAAAATTATAAAAAATAACCAAATTGAAATTCTGTAGGTGAAATTTCCAATAACCCAAACGCCCCTAGAGTCACTCAACAGCAGATTTGAGCAGACAGAAGAAAGAATGAGTAAGATTATTCAGTCTGAGGAAAAGAAATAAGAGATAATTAAGAAAAATTAAGAGTCTCGGAGACCTGCGAAACACCATCAAGTATACCTATATATACATAGTAGTAGCCCCAGGAGATGAGGAGTGAAAGAGAGAAAGAAAGAATAGTTGAAGACATAATGAAGAAAATTTCACAAATATGAGGAAAAACAATGTGCCTGTCACAGAAGCTAAATTAACTCCAAGTAGAATAAACCTAAAAGATTTACACTGAGACATACTATAGTCAAATTATTAAAAACAGCACAAGAACAACATCAATGAATTGGATAACCTAGATGAAATAGACAAATTCCTAGAAAAATACAAACTAACAGCTGCCGACAAACTAAACAGACCAAACAAACAAACAAACAAAAAATGCCTAGGATCAAAGGCATTAATACTACTGTATTCCCATTCTGTCAGTTTTCTTTTGATTTTGTTCACTGTTTCCTTTGCTGTGCAAAAGCTTTTGATCTTGATGAAATCCCAATAGTTCATTTTTGCCCTTGCTTCCCTTGCCTTTGGCGTTGTTCCTAAGAAGATGTTGCTGTGGCTGAGGTCGAAGAGGTTGCTGCCTGTGTTCTCCTCAAGGATTTTGATGGATTCCTTTCGCACATTGAGGTCCTTCATCCATTTTGAGTCTATTTTTGTGTGTGGTGTAAGGAAATGGTCCAATTTCATTTTTCTGCATGTGGCTGTCCAGTTTTCCCAGCACCATTTATTGAAGAGGCTGTCTTTTTTCCATTGGACATTCTTTCCTGCTTTGTCGAAGATTAGTTGACCATAGAGTTGAGGGTCTATTTCTGGGCTCTCTATTCTGTTCCATTGATCTATGTGTCTGTTTTTGTGCCAGTACCATGCTGTCTTGATGATGACAGCTTTGTAATAGAGCTTGAAGTCCGGAATTGTGATGCCACCAACGTTGGCTTTCTTTTTCAATATCCCTTTGGCTATTCGAGGTCTTTTCTGGTTCCATATAAATTTTAAAATTATTTGTTCCATTTCTTTGAAAAAGATGGATGGTACTTTGATAGGAATTGCATTAAATGTGTAGATTGCTTTACGTAGCATAGACATTTTCACAATATTTATTCTTCCAATCCAGGAGCATGATATTTGCAAACGACATATCAGATAAAGGACTAGTGTCCAGAATCTATAAAGAACTTAGCAAACTCAACACCCAAAGAACAAATAATCCAATCAAGAAATGGGCAGAGGACATGAACGGACATTTCTGCAAAGAAGACATCCAGATGGCCAACAGACACATGAAAAAGTGCTCCATATCACTCGGCATCAGGGAAATACAAATCAAAACCACAATGAGATATCACCTCACACCAGTCAGATTGGCTAAAATAAACAAGTCAGGAAATGACAGATGCTGGCGAGGATGCGGAGAAAGGGGAACCCTCCTACACTGTTAGTGGGAATGCAAGCTGGTGCAGCCACTCTGGAAAACAGCATGGAGGTTCCTCAAAATGTTGAAAATAGAACTGCCCTATGACCCAGCAATTGCACTATTGGGTATTTACCCTAAAGATACAAACGTAGTGATCCAAAGGGGCACGTGCACCCGAATGTTTATAGCAGCAATGTCCACAATAGCCAAACTCTGGAAAGAACCTAGATGTCCATCAACAGATGAATGGATCAAGAAGATGTGGTATATATACACAATGGAATACTATGCAGCCATCAAAAGAAATGAAATCTTGCCATTTACGACAACATGGATGGAACTAGAGCGTATCATGCTTAGCGAAATAAGTCAAGCAGAGAAAGACAACTACCATATGATCTCCCTGATATGAGGAAGTGGCGATGCAACAATGGGGCTTTAGTGGGTAGGAGAAGAATCAATGAAACAAGATGGGATTGGGAAGGAGACAAACCATAAGTGACTCTTAATCTCACAAAACAAACTGAGGGTTGCTGGGTGCAGGGCGTTTGGGAGAAGGGGGTGGGATTATGGACATTGGAGAGGGTATGTGCTTTGGTGAGTGCTGTGAAATGTGTAAATCTGGTGATTCACAGACCTGTACCCCTGGGGATAAAAATATATGTTTATAAAAAATAAAAATTTAAAAATTTTTTTTAAAAATACTACTGTATTCATCTCCAAACATTTAATGGAGAATTAACACCAATTCTTAATGAACTGTTAAAAAAAAAAAAAAAAGCAGAAGAGGAGGATACACTTCAAGCTTACTTTAAGAGGCCAGCATTATTCTGATACCCAAACCATCATCATACCAAAACATCAAACCAAAAACATCATCAAACCAAAAACCTCATACCAAAAACAAAAAAAATTACAAACAAATATCCCTTAAAATAGAAGTGCAGAAATTCTCAACGAAATGTTAGCAATCTGTATTCAGCAACATACAAAAGGATTATATACCATGACCAAGTGAGAGTTATCCTAGGAATGCAAGATTGGTTCAACATATAAAAATTAATCAAAGTAATAAACCACATTAATAGAATAATGGACCAAAACCACATGATCGTCTCAATAGAGACAGCAAAATCATTTGACAAAATCCAACATTATTTCATAATTCGAAAGAAACCTCAACATACTAAAAATAGAAGGAAACTTTCTCAACCTAAAAAAATGGTGTCTACAAAAATCTGTCTCACAACTAAAAATGTACTTAATAGTGAAAGACTGACAGCTTTTCCCTAAGATCAGAAACCTGACAAGAATGTCCACTCTTGCCACCTCTAGTCAACATTGTATTAGAAGATTAGCCAGGGCATTTAGGCAAGAAAATAAATAAAAGGCATTCAGACTGCTAAAGAACTGCATTGTTTCCATTTGCAGGTGACAGGATTTTGTATATAGAAAATCTTTAAAGAATCTACAAATAAAATTATTTGAACTAATAAACAAGCTCTGCAAAGTTATAGGATGGGTGACCAATATGCAATAATTATTTGTATATGTATACACTTAAACTAAATACGAAATTAAGAAAATAATTCCACTTACAAAAGCATCAAAAATAATATTTTACAACAAATTTAAGAAAAGAACAAGACTTGTATGCTAAACACTAGAAAACACCATTGAAAGTATTTAAAGAAGATTCAAATAAACAAAAGGGCATCCTGTGTCATGGGATACTTACTATTATTATGATGGCAGTAATACCTGACTGAAATGGTCTATAAATTCTATGTAATCCCTACCAAAATTCCAGCTGTGGTTTTTTTTTTTTTTTCAGAAATTAACAAGTTGATCAAAAAGTTCATATGGAAATGGAAGATTTACAGAACCCAGAACATTCTGGAAAAATCACAAAGTTACAGTATTTACATTTTCCAGTTTCAAAATTTACTAAACATAATCAATATTGTGTGGTATTGACATGAAATATATATATGTATGTACATATACATACATATATATGTGTCAATAGAATGAAATTGAGAGTCCAATAATAAACTCATACATATATGGTCAATTGCATTTGGACAGGGGTGCCAAGACAATTCAAAGGGAAAGAATATTACTTTCAACAAATGGAGCTGGGACAACTAGATATCCACAAGCAAAAGAATGAAATTGAACCTCTACCTCACCACAAACAAAAGCTAACTCAAAATGAACCAGAGACCAAATGTAAGGGCTGAAATATAAAACTCTTAAAGAAAACAAAATTGTAAAAGCTTGTGATCCTGGATTAGTCAATAGTTACTTTTTTTTTTTTTTTTAAGATCTTATTTATTTATTTGACACACACACACACAGAGCACAAGCAGAGGGAGCCCCAGGCAAAGAGAGAGGGAAAAGCAGGCTCTCTGCCAAGTAAGGAACGCAATGTGGGACTCGATCCCAGGACTCTGGGATCATGACCTGAGTTGAAGGCAGACACTTCACCGACTGAGTCACCAGGTGACTATTAACCCTAGTTAATAGTTTCTTAATAACATCAAATGCATAAGCAACAATACAATAAATAAATATATAAAATAAAATATTTCATATTTTATGAAATAAATTCATTAAAATGTATAAATTATTATGTGCCAAAAAACACAATCAAGAAAGTGAAAGAATTGACAAAATGGAGAGAACATTTGTAAGTCATTACCTGATTAGGGTTTACCATACAAAGCATTATTACAACTCAACAATAAAAAAGATAACCCAATTAAAATATGAGCAAAGTTCGCGTGCCTAGCTGGCTAGGTGGGTAGAGCATGTGACTCTTGGTCTCAGGCAGAAGCCCTGTGTTGAGTGTAGAGATTATTTAAAAAGGGAAGAAAAGGGAAGGGAAGGGAAAGGTACAGGTAAAAGTTTTGAATAGACATTTCTCCAGAGAAGACATACAAATAGCCAAGAAGCACATGGACAAAAACTCAACACCACTGGCCACTAGAGAAATGCAAATTGAAACCATGATGAGATACCATTTCATAGCCACTAGGATGGATGTAATAAAAAAGACAGAAAAGACAAGTGTCAGCTAGGATATGGAGAAATTGAAATCCATATACATTGCTGATCAGAATGTAAAATGGTGCAGCTATTGTGGAAGACAGTCTGCAGTCTGTCAAACTGCTAAACACAAAGGTACCATCTCAACTAACAATTCCGCTTCTATATATGTATTCAAGAGAACAAAAAGTTGTACATGTATATTCATAACAACATATTCATAATAGCAAAAAAGTAGAAACAATCCAAATGTCATCAACTAATGAATGGATAACCAAAATGTAGCACATTCATGGAATGGAATATTATTCAAGCATAAAAATAAATGAAGTATGGATTCATGCTACATAACAGATAAACCTTGAAAATGTTGCACTAGGGGTGCCTGGGTGGCTCAGTGGGTTAAAACCTCTGTCTTCAGCTCAGGTCATGATCCCAGGGTCCTGGAATTGAGCCCCACATCGGGCTCTTTGCTTGGAGGGGAGCCTGCTTCCCTTCCTCTCTCTCTGCCTACTTGTGATCTCTGTCTGTCAAATAAATAAACATCTTTAAAAAAAATGTTATACTAACTGGATGAAGCCAGTAACAAAATTCACCATTTCTATTTATAGAAGTACCTAGAATAGACAAATCCATACAGAAAGAAGATCAGTTGATATTAGGGGTGTAGGGGAAGAAAAAGTGACTGCCAATGGATAAGAGTTTGTTTTGGTTTTGTTTTTGAGATAATGAAAATATTCTAGAATCAGAAAGTGATGATAGTGGTACATCTTTACAATTATACTAAAAGCTACTGAATTATACATTATACTAGCATGATTTTATGGTATATGAATTATATTTCAATAAAAATTATATATGTGTGTGTGTGTATATATATCCTGAGCATTATTAAATGATTAAGAAATATTTGTTGAATGACTTAATTGACTACAGGAAAAAATATGTATAACATACATATTACAAAGGAAACACAAGGAAAAAAAATCTTCATGATAGTTATAGTAGTTATAGACTGTGGTGGAACTGTGAATGGTTTCTACTGTTTGTGGTATGATTTTCTATTTCAATTTTTTATTACTTTTATAATCAGAAAATAATGCAATAATTATGGTTTAAAATCATTTATAGAACTGGTTTTTAATTTCTGGCCATGACCTAAATAAAATAAATTTATATAAAAGATGGGATTGGGAGGGAGACAAACCATAAGTGACTCTTAATCTCACAAAACAAACTGAGGGTTGCTGGGGGAAGGGGGTTTGGTAGAAGGGGGTGGGATTATGGACATTGGGGAGGGTATGTGCTTGGGTGAGTGCTGTGAAGTGTGTAAACCTGGTGATTCACACACCTGTACCCCTGGGGATAAAAATATATGTTTATAAAAAATAAAAAATTAATAAAAAAAATAATATAAAATGAAAAAAAAAAAAGGGTCTTGTGGAAGAAACAATTCTGAAAAATAAATGTCCAAATCCTGGACCAAAGTTTCCTCTGGTACGTGCAAAAATGATATGTCTTTCTTTTAAAGCACTAATTTATATTTTGCCTTAGGTCTGCCATCCTTAATGTACTAGTGTATATTCATCCACCATAGTGCTTTTTAAGTATCAACAGCATATATGGGTTTTTTTTAAAGATTTTATTCATCCATTTGACAGAGAGAGATCACAAGTAGGCAGAGAGGCAGGCAGAGAGAGAGGAGGAAGCAGGCTCCCCACTGAACAGAGAGCCCGATAGGGGGCTTGATCCCAGGACTCTGAGATCATGACCTGAGCTGAAGGCAAAGGCTTAACTCACTGAGCCACCCAGGCGCCCCAGCATATATGGTTATTGAGAGATAGTTACTTAGAGATATATGAGAAGCTAATTTGAATCTATGTATACATATGTGCAGGCACATATAATCATAAACACACATCTATGGCTACTTGTACACATAAGTTCCTGGACTTAAAAGCAGCAAATCTGTAGGTTTTGTTATAATGACACACTTGGAAAAAACAACAAAAAGCTATGAAAAGCCTTGCTTGGTATTTTAAAGCAAAGGGAAGTTTAAATATGACTTAAACAATTGAAAGCCCAGAAGCCCATACAAGGTAGAGAATGTCAAGTTATATCCAGATGTATAATGTTTTGCCATCAGTTCCTATACCGTTATTGGCATACTCCAGCTATAAATATCTGAGTAGTGTAAAACTCTGAACAATAGAAATCAATACAAAACAAAGCAGTGGGATGTAACAGGAACCAGTGAGAGGAAAATGGTAAGGATAAGAAGTAAGACAAGGAATCCAAACATTCAGGAGTTGACTAGAACTGAAAATTGAGAGGGTGTCAAATTTCAATAACAGAAAACCAAAGGCACCCTTAACTATATAGCTCTACTACATACTAAACCATCTTCAATAGGTTTGCATCAAATTAAGATCAAATGATTACTAAGTGTTTTTTGTTGTTTCTAGAGACTGAAAGGACACCATGCTTGTCACCCTTTTGACGATGTTTTTTGTGAACTAGAGCAGACTTCATTGTTTTCTTTTTTTTTTAATTTTTTTTTCAAGATTTTATTTATTTACCCGACAGAGAGAAACCACAAGCAGATGGAGAGGCAGGCAGAGAGAGAGGAAGGGAAGCAGGCTCCCTGCCGAGCAGAGAGCCCGACGCGGGACTCGATCCCAGGACCCCGAGATCACGACCTGAGTCGAAGGCAGCGACCCAACCCACTGAGCCACCCAGGCGCCCCGCTTTCCCTTTCTTATGAACACTCAGTTTAGTACACGCACTTATTATTGTATTTATTATGTTTATGCAATAGTTTTCACACCACCTCCTCTAGTCAACAGAGTCTCCTGAGGACAGACAAGAACTTACTTAGCCTAAGATCCATAGCACCTAGCACACAGAAGAGAGATACTTTGTTTTATTGTGCTTCACAGAGACTGCATTTTTACAAACTGAAGGTTTGTGGAAATCTTTTTCAAGCAAGTCCATTGGCACCACTTTCCAACAGCATTTGCACATTTCATGTCCGTGTCACATTTTGGTAATTCTCACAAAACTTCAAACTTTTTCCATTATTACTATATTTGTTGTGATTTACACTCCGTGATCTTCGATGCCACTATTATACTTTTTTTTTTTAAAAAGAGGGGAATATAGATTTTTTTTAAAAGATTTTATTTATTTATTTGACAGAGAGAGATCACAATTAGGCAGAGAGGCAGGCAGAGAGAGAGAGAGAGGAGGAAGCAGGCTCCCTGCCAAGCAGAGAGCCCAATGCGGGACTCGATCCCAGGACCCTGAGATCATGACCTGAGCCAAAGGCAGCAGCCCAACCCATTGAGCCACCCAGGTGCCCCGACTATTATACTTATTTTGAGGCACCATAAACCATGCCCATATAAGACAGCAAGCTTCATAAATATTGTGTGTGTCCTGACTGTTCAGCTGACTTGCCATTCTTTCTCTCTTCCTCCCCTCAGGCATCCCTATTTCCTGAGTCACAATAATACTGAAATTAAGCCAATTAACCACCCTACAATGGCCTCTAAGTGTACATGTGAAATGAAAGAGTTGCATGTCACTCACTTTAAATCAAAAGCTAGAAACGATTACTCTTAGTCTAGAAGGCATGCAGAAAATCAGGATAGGCCAAAAACTAGGCCACATATGCCAGTTAGCCAAGTTGTAAATGCAAATGAAATGTTCTTAAAGGAAACTAAAAGTATTACCCCAGGGAACACATGCATGATAAGAAAGTGAAACAGCCTTATCTTTGTTGGGTTTTTCTGTTTTGTTTTTTGTTTTGTTTTGCTTTTTAAGATTTTACTTATTTGTCAGAGAGATTGAGAGGGAGAGAAAACACAAGCAGGGGAAGTGGCAAGCAGAAGGAGAAGCGGGATCCCCCCTGAGTAGGGAGCCTGACTCAGGACTTGATCCCAGGACCCTGGTATCATGAACTGAGCCGAAGGCAGACACTTAACCGACTGAGTCACCATGTACCCCAGCTTTATTGTTGACATGGAAAAAGTGAGTGGTCTGGAGAGAAGATCTAACCAGCTACAATGTTCCCTTACGCCAAAGCCTAACCCAGAGCAAGGCCCTAACTCTTTAATTCTATGAAGACTAAAAGAAGTAGGGAAAAGTTTGAAGCTTAGCAGAGGTGGTTCATGAGGTTTGAGGAAAGAAACTGTCTCTAGAACATAAAAGGGCAAGGTGAAGCAGCAAGTGCTGACAGACACTGCAGCAAATGAAGATGGCTACACTAAAAAACAGATTTTCAGTGCAGATCGAATATTTGTTTATTGGAAAAAAATGCCATTTAAGATTTTCACAGCTAGAGAGAAGTCAATGCCTGTCTTCAAAGAACAGGTTTGACTCTTATTAGAGGCTAATGCAGCTGGTGACTTTAAGTTTAATTCAATGTTCATTTACCATTTCAAAATTTCTATGGCTCTTAAGAATTATGCCAAATCTAACAAATAACCCAATTAAAAAATGGACAGAAGACATGAACAGAACATTTCTCCAAAGAAGACATACAGATGGCCAACAGACTCATGAAAAGATGCTCAGTAGCAAGGAAATACAAATCAAAGATACAATGAGATATTACCTCACACCAATCAAATGTTGGCTAAAATCAACAACACAAGAAATAACTGTTGGCAAGGTTTAGAGGAAAGGGAACCCTCTTGCAAACCAATGTAGCCACTCTGGAAAAGAGTATGGAGGTTCCTCAAGAAGTTAAAAATTAAAATAAATAAATAAATAAATAAAAGTTAAAAACAAGGTTAAAAATAGAACTATGATCCAGCAATTGCACTACTATGATCCAGCAATTGCACTACTAGGTATTTACCCCAGGAATACAAAAATCCCTTACTTAAAGGGATACATGCACCCCAATGTTTATAGCCAAAATTATTGCACCAGCCCAAGTGTCCCCTGATAGATGAATGAATAAAGAAGATGTGGTATGAATACACAATAGAATATTACTTAGCCACAAAAAAGAATTAAATCTTGCCATTTGCGAAACATGGATGTATCCAGAGAGTATAACACCCAGCAAAATAAGTCAGTCAGAGAAAAAATACCATGTGATTTCATTCATATGTGGAGTTTAAGGAGCAAAATAAATGAATAAAGAAAAAAAGAGACAAACAAAAACAGACTCTTAACTATAGAGAACAAACTGGTGTTCACCAGTGGGGAGGTGGGTGGAGGGAAGAGTGAAATCAATGAAGGAGATTAATAGTACACTTAACTTGATGAGCACTGAGTAATGTATAGAATTTTCGACTCACTACATTGTACACCCAAAACTAATTTAACTAACTAATATAATTATACTGGAATTTTTAAAAGCATACAAAACCTCAAGAAAAAAAAAAGAATTACACTAAATCTATTCTGCCTGTGTTCTATAAATGGAACAATAAAGCTTGGATGACAGCACATCTGTTTAAAGCATGGTTAGTGAATATTTTAAGCCACTGTTGAAACCTACTGCTCAGAAAAAAATTTATATTTCAGCATATGATGGCTTATTGTCAATGCACCTGGTCATCTAAGAACTCTGATAAAGATGTACAATGAAGTTAACATTGTGTTCATGCCTGTTAACATGACATCCATCCTGCAGTCCAAAGATCAAGAAGTTACTTTGACTTTCAAGTTTTATTATTTAAGAAACACATTTCCTAAGGCTATAGCTGCCAGATACTGATTCCTGTGATGGATATGTGCAAAGTAAATAAAAATACTTTGGGAAAGGAGTCCCTATTGTAGATGCCATTTAAGAGCATTAATGATTCCTGGGAAGAGGTCACAATATCAACATTAACAAAAGTTTAGAAGTTGATTCCAGCTCTTATGGATGACTTTGAGAGATTTAAGACTTCAGTGGAAGAAGTAACTGCAGATGTGGTGGAAGTAGCAAGAGAACTAGAATTAGAAGTGGAGTCTGAAGATGGAACTGCATCACTGCAATCGAAAGGATGAAGAGTTGTTTCTTGTGGAAGAGGAAAGAAAGTAGTTGCTGTCTTCCTTTAAGAAACTGCCACAGCCACCCCAACCTTCACCAACCAACACACTCTGATCAGTCAGCAGCCATCAGTGTCAGGGCAGGACAGCTCCCTCCACCAGCAAATAGATTACAGTGTTGAAAGCTCAGATGTTAGCTAGTATTTTTTTAGCAAAAAAATATTTTAAAATTAAAATATGCAAATTTTTAAACATAATGCTAGTGCACACTTAATAAACTACGGTATAATGTAAACATAACTTTTATAGGCACTGGGAAACCAAAATCTTTATTTGACTCATTCTATTGTGATATCTGATTTTTGCAATGGCCCGGAATCAAACCCACTATTTCTTTGAGGTATGCATATAGTTGCTAAGTGAGGTTTGGCTGAATAAAGAAATGAGTGGAATGTTGTTTCTCTTATTTGCATTTGTGCTGTATATTTTATAAAGGACAGTGTTGATTTTTTTTCATATTCCGAAACATAAATAATTTTAGCTGCCATGTTTTGGTCCAGCATAAATGGTGATTCTGGGGATGATAACTATTTGATATACATATTGCCATTTCCTTGTCCCACACTCATAGCAGATATTTTTAATCAATCTGGGCATTTTATTATTATTTTATTAAAATGGGTCTTCAGAATCCTTATCAGTGCCCCAAGGAATCACCACTGATCAGAGCTGGCACAAGAGTTCTAATTAAGAGCCAAAGTTTTTTTTTGTTTGTTTGTTTTTTGTTTTTTTCCTGAGCTTCTGAACATTTCCAGAGGAAACCCTTTTGGAAATCCATGATTTTTTAAGATTTAAAAGTACACTAATGAAAAACAACTATTTGCCTGTATATATCAAGAATTCTCTGAAACATACCACTATATGCCTTATAGGTCTTAGAATTCTTCCTTTGCTATACCATGTTAAACAACACTCCAGGGACACTTTCTGTAATCAAATGTTTTCAATATGAGACTATTATCATTAGTCACTA
Organism: Mustela nivalis; assembly: GCF_964662115.1. NCBI lineage: Eukaryota > Metazoa > Chordata > Mammalia > Carnivora > Mustelidae > Mustela > Mustela nivalis. Next base: position 129,047,767 of record NC_139021.1, read on the forward strand.
TTTTTAACCACAGGGCACAAGTCACTTTTTAAGAAAATTATCACTTTTACCTCTTCTGAGGAAAAGAGGGAGGAGAAGAATTATAAATGGTTGTGGACGAGTACTCTTGAACTCTCCCTCTGCCAGCAAGGCCTGCCCAGAAAGAAGCTGCTGCCTTGACTGTGCAGAGTAGTCACAGTGATTGATTTAGCAAGTAAAGAAAAAGAACCTTTGCATTCTTGTAGGTGTGGGATTATCCTCTCCCTGCTGCTCTAAAGCATCAGATCCGCAGGCCAGCACAAAGAAAGCTGTGTTCTTTAATTGAGGCAATAACAGACAGAACAAGAAAGGCGCTATGGCAGGGCATACTGAGAAGACAACCGACATCACTACTCCCTGCAAAGCTAGGATTTGTGAGTCCTGGCAGGGGGCCTGAAGCAGCCCTGGTAGTGGCACAGTCCCAGACCAGTCTCTCAGGGCCTCCACCAAATGCAGAATTGTATCTAGGGGTCAGGAAAATTCCTTTATCAACAACTTGCCCATACCTCTTGCTAGTGGTGAGAAACTGAGCAGTGACTCTGAGAGAATGCCAACAGTAGAAGTTGGTTCCAGCTGGCTTTAAAAAAAAAAAAAAAAAAAAAAAAAAAAAAAAAAACCAGAACTGATATTCCTAAAAATTCCACTTCCTCATAAACTCCGTGTGTTCATCAAAATCCTGTATGAACCATCTTTTTTTGATTTATTCCTTAATTTAAATACATGTTTAATGTGGATTTAAAAAAAAAAACTTTTAAAATATTATTTCTTCTTTGAAACAGGGAACAGCCATTTTTCTGCAAAAAAAAAAAAAGTGAATACAGAGTCATGATAAAAGGCTGGCGGTCAGGAAGCTGGAGGCTGTAGCAATGGGATGCATCGTCAGCATGTCTGAACAGAATATGACGTGGTGAGTGCAGTCAAAATATTGCTTTATTGAAATCCTGGCTAATGCATTGATTTTTGTATTAGTTTACCATGTGTATATTAACAAGAACAGTAATAATAAGAACAGCTAATTTTATTGGGCTGTTTTTGGGCCACACACTGTGCTGGGCACTTTACATGCTTCATCCCAATTTATTCTCAAGTCAAATTTAGGAGATATGCATTATGATCTAACTTTACAGATCAAAACACCAAAGCTTTGAGAGGCTAAATGATACACATGTCACACTTCTCCTAACCAAAGATGTCAGAATGAAAGCTAAGGAGTGTAAGTTTAGAACATACACTGATCCAGGAAAAAAAGTTGAAAAGTCACCATATTTTCTTCAAGGATCTTGAAAGCCAGAATGAACTCATTTTATATAGAAGACAGATAGGAAGAAAACGTGACTGTTTGTTCTTCAGTCCCAGAAGAAAGAACTCTATGGATATGCCAGGCCCCTTATTTCCAGGGAGTGGGCCCAAGTCCAAGTCTTAATAGTAAAGAAATGTTGTGTTAAAAAAATAATAATAATATAGCTTTCTTACTCAGAATCTCTGTGTTCGACTTTGTGTGTTTTTTTTTTTTAATTTATTTTTTATTTTCAGCATAACAGTATTCATTATTTTTCACCACACCCAGTGCTCCATGCAATTCGTGCCCTTTATAATACCCATGTGTGTTTTAATTCCCGGGAACATTTGAAAGAAAGTAGCACAGCAGTCTATGTGGCCGCATCTACACATTGTCATCCCAATTATACCAATCTGTGACATTGCAGCTAGCAACCTGCACAAAATTCAAGCTAAACCATATGATGATTTCAGTCATGGGTCAGAGCACAGCTAAACGTGCAGTCTCCGGTACTGAACCACAGAGGTGAATTAAGACTATCAAAGTCCTTAAGGTCTTAGAAGAATTTCTTAGAATCTGTCATTCAAATCCTTACTGATTTGATTAGAAATCCTTCCTTCCAGGACACCCTAGTAGACTGAAACCATAAATGTGACACCTAAGATGAATAGGTGAGGCAACAGATACTTTCAAAATGATCTGAGGAGAATATGATCTGCACTGTTCAAAAAAGAATAAAAACATGCAAAATTCAAATAAAATTAATCAAATTAAGCTTTGTGGGTGGGAACTTTCATTTGTTATTTCAAAAGCAGACAGTATGAGGGAAATATCAGACAAACCCAAATTGAAGAAAATTCTATAAAATATAAAAAATGTCAAGAAAATCAAAAAGAAGGAAAGTCTGAGAAAGCCTAAGGAGACATGGTGACTAAATGTGATGCAGTCTCTTGGATGGGGTTCAGGGACAGAAAAAAAAGGGGGGGGCATCATATAAAAACTGAGAAAATCCAAATTAAGTCTGGAGTTTGGTTAATAGTAATGTACTAATGTCAGTTTTGACAAATGCACTATGGCTATGGAAGATGTTAACAATGGGAAAAACTGGATGAAGGGAGGATATGGGAACTCTAATATTCTTGCAATGATCTAAAATTTTCTAAAATAAAGTTTATTTTAAACAACACATCTCTCTCTCTCTCTCTCTTTTTCTCTCTCTCTCACACATATACACACACACACACAGTAGACCATACCCTTCCAAATGGCCACATATTAAAAGCATACCCTATAACACTTAAACAGTGCCTGCTATATAGTCAGCATTCAATAAATATATTTTTGATGGATAATAAATAAAAGAAGTGGATCTCTTTCCTTACTTTAAAAAAAAATCCTTCATTTGTTCCTCATTATCTTAAATCTATATTCAGCCTCATTTTCAAGGGCCTCCACAAGCAAGCCAAACTACTATTTTTAAGAGTCTCCACGAGCAAGCCAAACTACTATATAGATCATCAATATACTACTTCTGTCTGAGTCAAACAATTCTTATTCTCCCAGGATTGTATAGCTTTCTTTCCTGGCTTAGCTTTCTAGTTTACTTACTTTAAAACCAAAATGATCTTCCAACTAATTCCATTTGTTCCAGGATGAATTCAAGCTTCCCCAGTTTTAAGAATGTTCCTAAAATATCTCTATTTCCTTGAAATCATCCTTCTCTGAATTCTTACTATCTCTTCAGTTCAACAAATGTATATAAAATTGCCTAAAGCAGTCAGTCTAATGTTGTACGCATTTAGTCTCTCCTTTAATCCAAGGGTCCCATAGGAGAGAGATTTAGAGACAGGGAGGGGTGGTAAAGAGAGATTACAAGGAACATAAAAAAAAAAAAAATCAGGGGAATAATTAGTATGTTCCTATCTTGAATGCGTGATAGTTTCATGAATGTAGACATATATAATCTTAACAACTGTATACCTTATGTATGTTCAATTTATCACATATCAATTATAGAGTTATAAAGCTACTTAAAATACCTATGCCCTTGAATGTTTTACTTTCTAATTTATTTATTTATGGTTATACCAATTATTATAAGATATGATTTGCATTATTTGCTCAAAAAAAGATATAAGTATTCTCTAATGTTAAGTGATTTGACACATCTATTTTATCCCATTGATCCATTAAGGACTGAGAAAGTTAAAATCTCTTACCACTATGATATCCTTCAAAGTGTTTGCACTTTAAAAAAAAAATAGGTAATTATTGCCATGGGCTTTGGATACGATGCCAGTTAGGTGCCTTGGAGTCACATCTTTATCTTGCTCATCCTTCACAGTATCCTCAAGAAACTTAGCCTAAACCCTTCAGACATTTTCTAATTACTACTCTCATTCTTCATTTTCTTTTATCTGGAAACAATGATATTACTTACTTATGTGACTGAATTGTACCAAATTACTTACGATTTGTCTAGAATTGACTATATCCTGACTGCAGATTCCTCCCTGACCAGCACCCGTGGCATCAATTTTGGCTCTGGATAATTGTTATATAGGAGAAGCCAACCTGAGAATAAAGGTGGCACAGGATCCAGCTGCAGTCTTCCCTTAGGACTTAGATTTTCTGACAGCCTTCCTGTCTAAGTCCATTCTTCATTCAGTAATCCCCTGTCTTCTGCTCTACTGCTAGTTTGTGCCCTCCACCCTCCTGCCCCTTTTAAAACCCATCTTGCTGCCTGCAGTCCTGCTTCATTAAATGCTTATCACCTCCACCTCCTTGCCCTGCTTCATGAAACTCATCTACCATATTCGACCCAGTATGGTGATTAATTTATTCTTATGTATTGCACAATCTCATCCATCCAAACCATTAACACTTTTTGAACTTGCAATGCCAAACAAAAATTTTTCCTTCATTTTAATCAACCTTTCATATCTTACATATAGCAAGATTATCCCACTATGCAAGAGAGTGGAAAGAGCTGTGTAATTGGAGGCTGAAGTCTCTCTGAACCCTGGTTCCATACTGACTAGCTGTACTGTCTGGAATAACTCAACTAAACCTTGTTAAGCTTCTGTTTTCTCATACTTCAAATGGTAGTGTGAGAGTTAAATGAAATGACAAAGGTAAAATATTTTACAAACTATAAAATGCTATACAAATGCAAAATGTTGCAAAGAGACAAGGTGTATTTCTCTCTCAATGCAGGTATATTTCTTTGGCTCATTGAAAAATTAAGCAACATATTCCATTTCTGGGGCAAAAACTATCAAACCATTCTGAAAGCCTCACAGTAGTTTGGTAGATATGAAACTAGAGACAAAAATTGCCTTTCTGAATACTAGAGCTTTATGTAGGAGATGAAGCTAAGAAGATATAAAACACAGGCTCACTTCAATATGGAGAAGTGGATAAAATTGAGGTACTAATCAAAATGTTTGAAGACTGTCATCCTTCTAAGAATAATGCCATGCTTAAGAGCCATGTGCTCAACATCTGCAAACCAAAAGCAAATGAAAAATTCTATTAGCTTGTACCAGAAATGTGAATACTCAGCTGAAACTAAGACTATTGTGGGGGGTATAATTCAAAGTAATATCAGGATGGAAATGATGAGTGAGGAGAAAAGGTAAAAATTATTACATAAACACAATTTATTTTGGAAAAGCATATGAGCACATGCAAGGCAGCAAAATCTAAACTTTCTCTTGGTAATTGAATAGCAGAGTCAGCACAGGGTTTCAGAAGAAAATCAGAAACCAAACTAAACCAAAGCTGTTTCATCTGTGAAAATTTTCCTGATTCCCCCAGGCCAACTTAGGTACTTTATTTTTTATGCTCTAATTGTCCCTTGCACTTACCTCCATTGTAAGTATTACCACAGTGTGCTATCACCATCTGTGTATGTGCCAGTTTCACTTAAGCTGCCCTTTTTGAAATAGACTATATCTTATTTTTTTCCTTTATGTCCCCAGTGCCAAGCATGTTGCCTGCCGCATGGTGATCAGAGTTATGAAATGACAAAGGAAATGCATTATGGCCAGTAACACATCTGATGATGAATGTCAGCTTTTTCTCAGGACGGCAAATAAAGATATACTCATTTTAAAATACTTAAATCTTGGTGAATAGCTTCCAGAAACAGCCTCATTATTTTACTGAAACACAACCGTTCTGTGCAGTTCTATTCTGGACAGAGTTGTAGGAATCTACCATTCAGAGAGCAGTAACATGGGCAAGATTAGTCACGTGGTTGATTTCTGATGCCAGTGAAAGCAAAGTCACAGGGTCAGCCCCAATACATGTCAGATGAAGAGACCAAAAAAAAAGGTCTGCCAGGTTGGGTACTGCATAGCTCCATGGAGGTACCATTCACATAGGGTAAATGTGAAGAGTTACGGCAATGCAGTATGTACAATCCACATGATAGGGCTGATGTCATGTAGTTTGCTGTTGATGAAATTAGTCTATTTGGCAGCCAAAATATTATTCCCAGTCTCTCATCAATTTCACAAGTATGTGCCTTTGTTTAAACAATTAAAGATTAATATCCTTGGACCACTCCATGAATGGCTATATTTCAATGACTATAAAAAATGACTCATATCTTACAAATTTCCATCGTAAAGCACCAGTTCTGCAGGCTGGTAACAGATATCCTAGTAGAAGTGGTTGAGGGGCCAATTGAGTCAGACAAACATAGGAATAAACAAAATTAAACAAATTATTTCATTTAAAATATCCCAGAACCTGTCTAATACGTTAATGTATTAATCTATAGAAAACAATATATTATAGTGTTTCTCAAATCTATTTTACTTGAAATACTTCAAGAAACGTTTCATAAGACTAATGTGATTTCATGAAGCATATTCAAAAATACTGCCGTGGAGTACGGAACCCATCCCACCCAGTAGACCACCTATGTATCAGAAGTTGTGAGGATGAAACCCGCTCATCATTTAACTGTACTTTTAACAGGCTCCCACAGAATATTTTTATGGAGTCAAATGGGCACCAGTCAGTGGACTTGCATTCAGAAACAACTACACCTGTTAGCCCAATGTCTCAATACTAAAAATTTCTATTCTCAGAAGTTAAACTGTGTAGCCAAAATCTTTCATAGACCCCCAAATCCCCTCTCATGTCTTTGAACAAGTATGCAAAACAGAAAGTCTGACTTTTAGTTCCAGAATTACTACTTTATAGTAAATAAAATTCAGACTTCTGATACTGCTAGCAAGACTTCTCACTTGTTGAATCAGAATTTCATTATGCATACCAATAGGGACTAAAACAGTATTAAGATGTTCAAAATGCAAATAAACACCTGGAGGCTTTTCCTCCTTAGAGTTCTTTTACACAGGCATCCACAGAATGATGGAAGATGGGAACTGAAAGGAATGCCTAGAGAGGTTAAGTTATTTATCCATAGTCAAAGAGTTCATTAGTGGCAAAACTGGGGTTTAAATTCAGAGCTCTCTTATTTTGGTGCTGTTTCTTCTACTTAAATCTGCAGCACTGAGAAAGCTATTCTCAATACTTCAAACTCTCACAGCTACAAATCTATTTCTTGGTCAGCCTTTATGTCCTCATATTAGGAATGATAATAAAGAAGAGGTGGACAAAAAGATGTTTTCGTTTTCTAAGAATAGTTTTGTTTTTTTTTAAATATTTCAAGTTATTTAAATTCTAGTTAGTTAACATATACTATAATATTAGTTTCAGTAATGGAATTCAGTGATTCATCGCTTTCATACAACACTTGGTAGTCATCATTAGTGCCCTCCTTTATACCATCACCCATCTAGCCCATCCACCACCCATCTCCCCTCCAGCAACCCTCAGTTCGTTCTCTGTAGTTCAGAGCCTCTTTTATGGTTTGCCCCTTATCTCTTTTTTTTTCCCTTTCCCCTATGTTCTTCTGTTTTTTCCTTAAATTTCACATGTGAATGAAGTCATATATTTGTTTTTCCCTGACTCATATCATTCAGTGTAATACACTCTAGTTCCATCCATATCATTGCAAGTGGCAAAATTTCATTCCTTTTTATAGCTCAGTAATATTCCATTGTCTGTAGAGACCACCTCTTCTTTATCTATTTATCAATCAATGGACATTTTGGCTCTTTGCATAATCTCGCTATTATAGATAATGTTGCATAAATATCAGGGTGCATGTGTCCCTCTGAATCAGAATTTTTGATTCCTCGGGGTAAACATTAGTTTATCCAGTGAAATTGCTGGATTATAGGATATTTCTATTTTTAACTTTTTGAGGAATCTCCATACTGTTTTTCAGAGTGGCTTTAACAGCTTGCATTCCCACCAACAGCATAAGAGGGTTCCCGTCTCTCTGCATCCTTTCCGACACCTGTTGTTTCTATTGTTGTTAATTTTAGCCATTCTGAGAGGTATGAAGTGATATCTCATTGTAGTTTTGATTGGTATTTCCCTAATGATCAGTGGTGTTGAGCATCTTTTCATGTGATTGTCTGTTGGCCATCTGTATGTCTTCTTTGGAAAAATGTCTCTTCGTGCCCTCGACCCATTTCTTAACTGGATTGTTTGTTTTTGGGGTGAGTCTGATAAGTTCTCTTTATATTTTGGATACTAGTCCTTTATCAGATATGTCATTTGCAAATATTTTCTCTCCTTTCATAGGTTGTCTCTTAGTTTTGTTCATTGTTTCCTTTGCTGTGCAGAAGCTTTTTATCTTAATGAAGACCCAGCAGTTCATTTTTGCTTTTGTTTCCCTGACCTCCAGACATGTATCTAGTAAGAAGTCATTATAGCCAAGGTCAAAGAAGTTGCTGCCCATGTTTGTTAGGACTTTGACAGTTTCCTCTCATTGGGGTCTTTCATTCATTTTGAATTTATTTTTAGGTATGGTGTAAGAAAGTAGTCCAGTTTCATTCCTCTGCATGTTGCTGTCCAGTTTTCCCAATATCATTGCTGAAGAGACTGTTCCCTCCCCCACATTGGATATTCTTTGCTACTTTGTTGAATATTAGTTTACCATATAGTTGTGTGTCCATTTCTGGGTTTTCTCTTCTGTTTAATTGATCTATGTATCTGTTTTTGTGCCAGTACCATACTGTATTGATGCGTCCAGCTTTGCTTTTTTTTTTTTTTTTTCAAGATTGCTTTGGCTATTCAGACTCTTTTGGTTCCATACAAATTTTAGGACTGTTTGTTCTAGCTCTATGAGCAATGCTGGTGGCATTTTGATAGGGATTATATTAAATGTATAGATTTCTTTGGATAGTATAGTCATTCTAACAATATTCTTCCAATTCACAAGCATGGAATGATTTTCCATTTCTTTGTGTCATCTTAAATGTCTTTCATAAGTGTTCTTTAGTTTTCAGAGTACAGATATTTCCCCTCTATGATTAGGTTTATCCCTAGATATCTTACAGTTTTGGTGCAATTGTAAATGGGATTGATGCCTTGATTTTCTGTTTTTCTGTTTCATTACCAATGTATAGAAATGCAACAGATTTCTCTACTTTGATTTTGTAATCCTGCAACTTTAGTGAATTCATGTATCAGTTCTAGCAATTTTTTGGTGGAATCATTCAGGTTTTCTACATAGAATATCGTGTCAGCTATGACTAGTGAAAGACTGTCTCCTTCCTTGCCTTTTTCATTGCATTTTATTTCTTTTTGTTGTCTGATTGCTGAGGCTATCACTTCCAGTATTATGTTAAATAACAATGGTGAGAGTGGACATCCCTGTCTTGTTCCTGAACACAGAGGAAAAGCTGTTTTTCTCCATTGAGGATGATATTAGTTGTCAGTCTCTTGTAATCTTTTGTCAACCTTTATTATGTTGAAGTATGTTCCCTCTATCCCTATTTTGTTGAGAGTTTTTATCAGGAATTGATTTTGTACTTTGTCAATGCTTTTTTTCTGGATCTGTTGAAAGGATCACATGGTTCTTAACCTTACTTTTATTAACTGGGTATATAACATTGATTGATTTGTGAATATTGATTCCCCCTTGCAGCCCAGGAATAAATCCCACTTGATCACGGTAAATGATTCTTTTAATGTACTGTTCGATTTGATTTGCCAGTATCTTGTTGAGAATTTTTGCATTCATGTTGATTGGGGATATTGACCTATAATTCTTTTTAGTGGGTTCTTTGGTTTTAAAATCAAGATAATGCTGGACTCATAGGAGGAGTTTGGAAGTCTTTTGTCCATTGCTATTTTGGGGAACAGTTTAGAAGAATAGGTATTAATTCTTCTTCAGTGTTTGGTAGAATTCCTCTACGAAGCCATCTGGCTTCGGACTCCTGTTTGTTGGGAGACTTTCGATTACTGATTCAATTTCTTTGCTGGTTATAGGTCTGGTTATAGGTCAGTTTTCTATTTCTTCTGGTTTCAGTTTTGTTAGTTATATGTTATTTATGATCTAGTATGTGATCTATTCTGGAGACTGTTCTGTGTGGATTCAGAAAGAATGTGTATTCTGCTGCTTTAGGATGAAATGCTCTGAATATATCTGTTAAGTCCATCTGGTCCAGTGTGTCATTCAAAGCCAGTTTCCTTGTTGATTTTCTGCTTAGATGATCTGTCCATTGCTGTGAGTGGGGTGTTAACTTCCCCTACTATTATTGTACTGTTACCATTGAGTTTCTTTATATTTTGTATTCTTTATATTAATTGATTTATATATTTGGGTGCTTCCAAGTGGGTGACATAAATACTTACAACTGTTAGATCTTCTTGTTGGATAGACCCCTTGTTATGATATACTGCCCTTCTTCATCTGTTATTACAATACTTAGTTTAAAATATTCTTTGTCTGATATAAGTATGTCTGCTATGGCTTGCTTTTGATGTCCTTGAGCATGATAGATGACTCTTCATCCTCTCACTTTCAATCTGCAGGTATCTTTAGTCTCTTGTATGCAGCATATAGGTGGGTCTTATTTTTTTTTTATCCATTCTGACACCCTGTATCTTTTGATTAGAGCATCTAGTCTCTTTACATTCAATGTTGACTATTGATAGATATGAATGTAGTGCCACCGTATTACCTGTGATGTTGGTGTTTCTGGAGATTTTCTCTGCTCCTTTCCAGTCTTTCTTTGCTACTCAAAGAGTAAACTTTTTAATATTTCTTACAGGGCTGGTTTAGTGGTCATGACTTTATTTTTTTTTTCCAGGAAACTCTATATCTCTCCTTGTATTCTGAATGACAGCCTCACTGGATAAAGTATTTTTGGTTGCATATTTTTCCCATTCTGCACACTAAATATATCATGCCACTCTCTTCTAACTTGCCAAGTTTCTGTGCTCTCTGACTTCTGTGTGATAGGAAAGTCTACTGTGCTTCCTGCTCCTGAGAGTAATGTCTTTATTAAGAGATCACTGTCCAGAGACTGGTGCTTTAGGAAGCATTTGCGGTGTATAGCTGTGTGCACTCTGCTATTGTGTTTTGGTTGCTCTTTCCTTCAGGTCAGTCCTCTGCAGAGACACAAGAGACCCCTCGTGTGTCCCAGGTATCCTTCAGATCCCTGCCTTCACCTTATATGTGTCTGGGCCATCGGCCCACTTGCAGCATAGTGAACCTGTGTTTTATCTCGGGCACAATAGCTGAGTTTCAAATTTCAAACTTTAGGGACCGCATGTGGCACAGACCCACACCGCTCCTCTTGGGGAGGGTCTTGCTACACAGGGGCAAGTGCCAGTTTGTCCCAGAAGGACAGTTGCACCAATGCAAAGGAGCATGGAGTTTAGAATAAAGCACAGCAAAAAACCTGGGTCCAGTTAGCCTCCCTCAGCAGCTGACTCTGCCCCTGTGCTTAAGGGATGGGGAAACACAATGGCACCAACTGGGTCTTCTGTTGCCTGAGAGGCACCACCACCCCTACAGGCACTCCAAGAAGGGGATCCATCTCTTCCAGCATGTCCCAAGTGGTCCTCAGATCACACTATCTGCTACCAGACCTCTCTCCTCCCTCCTCATAGGAGCACCACTGTGCTTGCTGGGCTCAACACCAGCCATGGCATGGACTTGTAAAACTCACCTTTGAGCTCTGCTAGTTGTGAAAGACTCACAATAATCGTCACTCTCATTTTCCTAGTCAAGGCTTTGGGGAAGTGCCTTCTTGTACAATCTCCTATGTACCTCTCTCTCTATCTCTCTCTCACCTCTCGCCATGATCAGGCTCCCTCCCCACTGTAGCACCTGTGATCCTTTTCTCCCCCAAATCACATCTGTGCACATCCTAACTCCATGATGTGGCCTCTTACTTGTGCAATTTGTTCTGTCAATCCTCAGATCAATTTCTGAGGTGTACAGAATGATTTGATATTTATCTAGCTGTGTTTGAGGAACGAGGAAAGCATAGAGTCCCCCTACTACTCCACTATCTTAATTCCTATGTACTAACAATAGCTTTAAAGGCAATTACCTGAAAATCAAATAAAGACTCCAATGTTTTGTCCAGATGATACAGACACTCCAGTATCCACTTCCCTAATCCCCTACTCAATCCAATCCTGCATCCTCATCATCATTATCTCATCATCTCTTATCTGGGCTATAACAATAATTACATAATTAATCTTGTGTCCCTCCATAGAAAAAGTAATCTTTTTTAAAAAATGGAAAACTGATCATGTTATTTTTTTTCTTTCAACCCTCCAGTGATTCACTATTATTCTTTGGGTCAATAACCCATAAGGCCTCTGTAAGATCTTGCCCCTCCAATTCTATTCCTGACCAGACTCACTTTGTGCACTAGGCTTCAACCATACTGATTTTTTTTTTTTTTTTTTTTGCTTCTTAATTGTGCTACATATTTTTTCCTCATCTGAACACTTTACTATATCCTTTTCCTCTCCTAGGATATTTCCTACATCCAGACCAAGCTAAACCTGTTTGCTTATCTGAGACTAAATCAATATTTAGTTCTCACACTTGAAATCTATTTATTCTGGGATGCCTTCTCTGATATTCATTATTGAGCCAGCTGTTCTATAACTCAGCATCTCCATTGTTCACTAATAATACCTCTCTTAAACTATAAGCACCATGAAGGCAGATACCTTACCAGTGAATAAATCCTCAGTCTGCCTAACTCACAGTAGTGATTCAATAAATATTTATGGACAGAAGAAACATAAAAGGAAAAAGAAGGAGAGAAAGAGAGTTGGTTGTACAGAGGAAAGGAAAGAAGAGAGGAAAAGGAAAGAAAGCAGAGGGAAGAAAAGGAAGCACGAAAACAAGTTGCTATCTCCCCTAACACAACACCATTTATATGAAAAATTCTCTTTTACCTGGTATGATTGGGGAAGAGATACTCTGATTAAGTCCCTTTTACTTAACTAATTATGATACAATTCAACATTTCAAAAATTAATGAGGATAATGCAAATACAGATGAAACAATGCGCACACACACACACACACACAAACCCAATGTATGAAATATAGTACAAACTATTCATCAAACAAATAATATGAAATGGGCAAAATTTACCAGATGCATTAAAACATTGAATAACATGCTAATACATTCCTCCTGAAAAACCTAGCATGTTCTAAAAACCAGAAGCACTGTAAACCATTAAGTCATTCACTGCTCAATTAAATCTTATGTTAAAGAAGTAATCCTTATGATCCTTATGTAAGTTGGAGAAAAGCAAGACTTTTTTTTGGGGGGGGTAGCAAAATGACTCCATAGTTTTGATGACGAACTGTTATTCTTACAAAGAAAGGTCTGAGGCCCTGTATATGTCTATAAGCAGTAGACAGGACCTTAATTTTGAAAGTCTCATGTTAGACATCTAAGACCACACACTGTAAAAGCACATATAGTTCAATTTATCTGTCTTGGAAGGAAAGTGAGCCAGCTGGACCCTGCTGGGATTTGTACCTGAAAGTTACAGGAAAATCTGAAGTTCTAGAAAAGTTCTTAAGGCACACCAGTTAAACAAAATAAGTTGAGAAATACATTATTTTTGAGGAGGCCATTAGCTAAGCTAACAAAATCAAATTAAATGCTACAATTACTGAGAAAATATAAAGATAAATACATGCATACTTTCATTTTAGGTCTTGGTTATTTCTCTATGATTGAGTTTTTTCAACTAGCTGTAAATATACCAATCCTCAAAAAAAAATTCCACCTCCCAAAAAAAGCTTAAAAAAAAAAAAAAGATTGACCTATTTATTTAAGAGAGAGAGAGAGAGTGTGTGTGTGTGTAAATTAATTGGGGGAGGAACAGAGGGAGAGGGAGAGAGGAAGGACCCTCCCTGCTGCATGGGGAACCAGATGACTGGGGCTCAATCTCATGACCTTGTGATCATGACCTGACCTGAAAACCAAGAGTCTGACACCTAACAAACTAAGCCACCCCGATGCCCACCAAAAAAGACTTTTTTGTGAATACTGTTATGCTGAAAATAAAAAATAAATTAAAAAAAAAAAAAAAAAAGACTTTTTTGTGACCCAACTCAGACCAAAGCTGGAAGTAACATCAGAAATAATTTAGTCCAAATTCTCATTTTACAGGGTAAAGGAACTGAAGCCAAGAGACGTTAAAGGACTTGAGCAAGATTACGCTATAAATATTGGTACAGTGAGAACCAGAAACCCAAACCCCTCAGAAACTGGATTTCTGACCACAAGATCACACTAGTGAGCACCCTTATTTTTCTATTCAAGGTATTTTTTTTCCTTTTCAGAGCAAATGCATCACATTCTATTTGAGCTTGTAGACATCTAAAACTCCCAGATGGTTTCATATCAACTTCCTCTAAGGCAAATCACCAGCATCCTGAATTTGCATAATAGATCATGTTTACTCTAAATGAAGAAATTTATTTATATCCATGTTATATTTTATCTTGGTGCTTTCAGATCATTGTTCCTGCCTTTTGAGATCAATTCGAATTTCATTTCTGTATTCATGGCATTATCTTCTACTCGCAGGTCTGGATCACCTGTGAAATCTGAAGAGCATGCCTTCTATATTTTCATGTAGGTCATGAGAAAGACACGGAATAGGGAAGGCAGAACTGCAGCTAACCAGTCTGTCAGGAAACTTGATGCATAAATCAAGACTAACTGCATGTGGTTGCTTGGTAGGCAATGAAGTCACCTAAAGTTTCTTCCATTCAACCCAATTCATTTCCAGCCTATTTTTGATTCTATAATAAACACAGTTGCATTGACTACATGTAAGGCCTTCTAGAATAAGCATTTTAAAAATAGAATCTAGCATTTTAGCATGTCTTAATAATTGACAAAATACTTTTATATATATTATTTCATCTGCAATTTAGTGAGGGTAAACAAATCAAGAACTATTATTTCTGTTTCGTAGGTTAGAAAATTAAGTTTCAGATAGGTTAACTGACATATCCACCAACAGTAACTAATAAGTATTGAGACAAAGTGTCCCCATACACTTGTTCTAACATTTTTTATGCTATTTTATTTAGACAGCACAAGTAATTATCCAATAAATGACTGACATGAATTCCAGGGCACTGTACTACAAAATCTCAAGGGCATCATATCTAATTTTCTGAACACCATGTAAGCTAAACACAGGAAGAAAAATCTTTTCGAAGACTTCCATGTGTTTTCTCAAGATGGACTCCATAGAATTTCAAAAACCCTGTGTCAAATATTTACCAAAAACAAAAATACACACAAAAGCATGCCAGTTTGGTATTTTCTGTTTTGACTATCTAAAATAGCCCACCAGCCCACCCATCCTGCCCTTTATCCCAGTAAATATGCCTTTATGGTCAAGAGAAAGGCCCTAGTAATCAGGCCAAAAAGAGGAGGCACCTTACCAAATACCAACAACAGGATGTATTTTTACTCCCAACACTCCTGTTATTCAAAGAACACATTTACTCAATTTCTTGATATCTCCCCAGGTTCCATGTAGAGAATATCAAATTCCAAGGCCTGCTGCCAATTCTCAATCTTTTCTGCATCCTGAAATCTAGTTAATAACCAACTTTCATACCTACTATTGTATAGCTGCATTACACACTCGGGTTACCTACTAAGTACATAATCTGATGCCATTTTGAATGTCAGTTTCCAAAGATCTATAAAAGACCCTACACATGGATACACAAGCCAGATACTACATCTTAAGGATCTATTCTGTGTTCTGACCATGCTGAGTACTATAAGGAACACATAAAATGCTTCACAGTTACATAGCACTTTAGAGTTCACAAAGATATTGTGATCCTCACACTGCTTAAATGAAACAAACAGTACAGATGCCATTATTTCCATTTTATAGACGAGAAAGTGATACCAGCAAATTCAATGCCTGCCCAAGATCAGAGAACTACTGAGGGGCCAAAATAGATTATTCACTTAAGTTTTCAAACTCAGATTAGTGGAAAACCTAACAGGTAATTAGAAAATGTGACTTCAAAAAATTAACATAACATTAGCATCCCTATTCAAATTCTGCAGTATCAGAGTTCAAGAAAAAAGATGTAGACATCCCACTTGATCTCATCTGTAAGGTATTTAATGCTTCCTAGAGCCATTATGATAATCTTTCAAATCTTTAAACCCCATACCATAGTTCAAAACAGCAAATACTTTAAATTGTGTTTTTCATGCATTGAGAAGGGCTCCTATTCTGTCATAGAAAGTGAAATAAGAAGAGGATAAAACTCAGGTGGATTAAGTTTTCTTGTTTAAAGGAAATAAATACATTCTATTCAAAAGGGGTAAAACTACCCTTTTCAACCTAGTGAGTGAGCCGGTGGCATTGAAAGGTGTGAATCATAAGGCCAAAAGCACTGCAATGAGAAAGTAGCTGAGTTTCATCTGACACAATAGCAAAGTGCCAAGGCTATAGAAACGTAGTAGGAGAGTGAAGAAAAATGACAAAGTGCATTATGACTCTGAATAGTATCTTGACAGGAAATGAAGGGCTCAGCAGGCTCCTGAACATTAAAAATCGTGCCCCATGTGATGTGGGCTGTACCTTCTCTGAGGAGAAATCACAGCCAAGCTAAATGTAGAACAAGGGAGAATAAAAAACTGAGAAGCAGAAACTCACACAAAAACAGATCATTCAAAAGATGTTCTAGAGCACTGTTGTTCTCCATGAGTACAGTTGTGGACAAGCAACATCCATGTCACTGGGAAAGTTGTTTAGAAATGCAAATTATCAGACCCTAGGCCTACCAAATCAGAAACTCTAGGGGTGGGGCCTAGTAGTATGTGTTTTTACAAGACCTCTAGGAAATTTTGACTCTCTGCCCAGTGAAGAATATGGTAGTCTAGTTACCATACTTAACCCACACCACTTGCTATTGGCAGTGCTTTCAGTTAAGGAATATGAACATTAGATGGTAAGTGGTGTGTTTCCATCTGCTAGGAGCCCTAAAAATGATATAGTTTTGACACATCCCCACAAACCATTGTAAGCACTATAAATAACAGTGCTGTTTGACATTACCCTCTGAAAGCTTAATAAGTGCAATGGGACAGGTATGAGATAATTAATCATTAAATTATAGTCAGTGTATAGTTAATTAAGCATAATTTACTATTCCTCAATCAAAAGTCCTTAGGGCAGTGGTTATCACACTTCAGCATACATTTATCAATGTTTAGCATACATCAGAGTCACCTGGCAAGGAGGGCTTTTTAAGAGATTCCTGAGTCCCATCCCTACAGTATCTAATTCAGTAGGTTAGGGATGGGTAGATAATTTTCATTTCTAACAAGTTTCCATGTGATGCTGATACTGCTGATTCAAGGACCACACTTTGAGAGTACCTACACTACAGAACAAAAAAAAATTTTTAAGGGTTTTTTTTTTTTTAATTTTATTATTTATTTATTTATTTAAATTTCTTGACAGCGTAACAGTATTCATTGTTTTTGCACCACACCCAGTGCTCCATGCAATCCGTGCCCTCTCTAATACCCACCACCTGATTCCCCCAACCTCCCACTCCCCACCCCTTAAGGGTTTTAAGTATGCTGGCCTAAGGGTGGGCTGCTAAATGTTTAACAATTGGCTTTCCAGGAAGAGAAAGAAAAACAACAATTATTAGTAGCATTTGCCAATGTCCTAGTATAAATACTCCAACCATGACCCACACCAAGCTGCCAGCATGTCACTGAACTCTGAGTTAGAAAGAGATGTGCACAGTCCACTCAGCTCCTTGGCACTACTATGGCTAGTTCACATTTCTCTAGCCTTGATATGTATAAGAACTGTAACACCACGCTGCTTAAACTTCACAGTCTCCCAAGGGAGGAGTTTGCTGGGTCAAACAGATGTCTCAATCTAATTCTGTTTCATTCATTGGTGAGTCACTGAATCTAGCAGGGGAGTGATGTAAAGATCCATTTCTCACAACAAAAGTTATAGTAAATTTCCCCAAATGGAGATGTATCACCCTGAGTATCCCACACCCAGAATTTGATTTGAGAATGGCCTTGGCAGCAGACTGTCCACTAGAAAATGGGGATAGTGTGAAAGCAAATGGGAAAATATAAAAGTTGTATTGCCAGGCAAATCCTGCAATTTCTAAAGTAAAATGCAGGTGATTCCATCTAAGGAATAGTTCAAATATCAAATGTGGTCAAGCCACTATGAATACATGGCAAATAACCCAGTCCCTTCTAAAATATGGAGTAAATGTTCCAAGAAGGAAACATTCAGAAACCTTAAATAACATCCAGTAAGAAAATATTAAAGGAAAAGGCCCACATTCTGCTTTCCTTTCCTTTCCAACTACTACTAAACATACATACTAGAAAAAACTACTCATTGATTCTGTGAAATCATGGCACACGTACACACACTGCCAAGCCTTTTTTTAATGCAATTTATACTCTGCCAACTCTGCCAGTTCTCAAGTTACATCAGTAATCCAGGTCAGAATCCTGATTCATGCTGAATAACCAGCCCCTAAATAATAAAATGTGACCATAAAAGTGAAATCTGCCCCAGATCTTTCTTGATTTGTGAAGGTGCAGAGAGTTTCTTTGATCACCATGCAGAAAAAAACATGGATCAGCAAACCAGTTGCCTTTATAAAAATCCTCTCCTTTAAATCTACTTATCAACACCTTCTCCCAACCATGAATCCCAGTCAAAGTTATTATTGAACATGTAACATCTGGAAGTTTTACCATTAATAACTATAAAAATCCTTTTGGTTAAGGACAAAATAACATCCAATTTGAAAAACAATTTTCTCCATGTACTAATGAAAGTAGTTTTTACCCACATTTTTATCTAGTGCTAAGGGACAATGATAACTGGTCTATGCATCATTTGCCATCCCCACACTTTCCAAGCTTTCATCCAACCCTTTCACAAAGTTGCCATTAGCAAGGGGTGCCCCCACACCTCCCTGAAAAGCTTAACCTACATAGAGTTCACTGGAGTCATTCAGCACAGCTCTGTAATTCCACACTTGAAAAGTCTCTCTTGTTGTTGGACCACAGCCAGAACAAAATTAAAGCATTTCCTACTCAATTTTGCCAACTGCAGGAACTCATTCACTTAAAACTTGATGACAATGAGTTGATTCAATTGCCATTCAAGAAAAAGCAGTTTTGTAAAATGTGTTTCCTGTCAGCAGCCCACACTAAGCTTCCATTCTCTCTAACCCCACTTCACCTTTTTTTCCCAAAGATTTAGAAAAAGCTACGTCTTGATAACTTAGCTCTTATGGTGGTTCCACTGAGAAATAGTCACTGGATTCCAAAACACATACCATTACATACCATGTACATACTATCATGATCCTGAGGAAAGACACAATCAGAAAGATCTACAAACCTCCCTGACTCTCTGCTTCCACTTGTCTGTGGCTCTGCTTACAGATTCCTCCTTACTCATATCTTTTAAACCCATATCAGTCATTCCCTTAATCCAAACCCCAATGATAGTACAGGGTTACTATCCTTCATTATTTTCCTCCTTCATCATTCCTTGCATCAACAAGGTCAATACTGTGTGTTTCAAAAGAAATTATAGAGCAAATAAGACCTGAGTGGTTTGTATTTTTACTAGAGATTCTAGTATAAAACTCAAAAGTTACAAAGTCTTTAATGATGTATGAATTAAAAATACAAAGCAGACCCACAACCATGGACCAAACCGAGAGAAAGAAGCCACAAATCACTTACAGAGCGCTCAGCACATTGAAGATCATACAAACACATATTTCCTAAAATTCAAAACACTCTGAGTTGATGTTAGGTGATTTGTGTATAAGCAATTTTGCTTTAATAATAATGTGTTTAGGACCTAGAACTTAGTAATAAATGTCATCTATTATTAGTATTATTGTTACTATAATTATGTTCCTTTGTCTTCTAAAAGCTGATTCTTTAAGAAAACTACTAATCCTTGGATGGCAAAAAGGCGTTGTTATACATGAGAATACTCAAAAGATAAATAGTCTGGAGAGCTGTACGGGGGCAGATGCTGAAGTCATGTCTAAATTCAGTAGAAAAGGGCTGCCTGGGTGGCGCTGTCTGCTAAGCGTCTGACTCTTGTTTTCAGCACAGGTCTTGATCTCATGGTCAGGAGATGGATCTCCATGCTCCGTGGGGAGTCTGCTTGAGATTCTCTCTCCCTCTCCTTCTGCCTGTCCTGCTCATGTGTTCTGTCTCTGTCTCTGTCTCTCTCAAATAAATAAAGAAATCTTTTAAAAAAATTTTTTAAATTAGGGGCGCCTGGGTGGCTCAGTGTGGTTAAGCCTCTGCCTTCGACTCAGGTCATGATCTCGGGGTCCTGGAATCAAGCTTCGCGTGAGGCTTTCTGCTCAGCAGGGAGCCTGCTTCTGCCTCTCTCTCTCTCTCTGCCTGCCTCTCTGCCTACTTGTGATCTCTCTCTCTCTATCAAATAAATAAAAAATAAATCTTAAAAAAAATTAAATTAATTCAGCAGGAAAAAATGCCTTCATCGATTAGAAATAATTACCAAAATCTGAGTAGCATATCTATTATATATATGCCCCCCTCCTGTCCACTCCCAGTACTAGACTTTAAGGTTCTCTAGCAGAGAAATTGTGCATACACACACACACACACACACACATGCACAGGTGTAATGGTGTCTTACACTGCTGTATTATTAATTCTTGGTCAATAGAACCTAGTTCATAAATTTTAGACAAATTAAATGCATTGATGTGGAAACACTAGGAGATAGCTGAATAAATACTAGGCAAAATACAGGAAGTCTATGTTCCTGTTAAAAGCAAGTATCTGTAACCTCAGATAAATTACTGAACTATCACAGGCCAGTGTTTATAAGAAGTTGGACAGGAGGATATCTAAGTCCTTTTGTAGCTCCAAAATCTATCATTTCATTGTCCCTTTCTTTTTATTTGAAGATGACATTTGTGACCTATGTTAACTATATGTCAATATAGACATACTTCAAAAAAAATAGGATCATGAGTAAGCTCTGAAGAAGGTTTGATGTTTAATATAGTTAAACATTGTGAAAATGTCAAATAGAATGGACCATGATAATGTCGCATGGCACAGAAGATTTTAAATGAGACCTGAACCCTGATTTGCTTTTTAGAGCTGAGCCTCTCAAATACGATTCTCCTTATTCTTTGACATTTGTCAGTGACCAGTACTGATCATCTGCTTGATGATGCTTGAGCTAGAGGTTTATACTAGTGATTAGAAAGAGAGGAAAGTAACAGCTGTCAGAAATGTGACCAGAGAAAGGAAGGCATAGCCTAGAAAATGGGGGGGGGGGGCGGGAAGAAAGTAAAAATTCTAGTTCTTAGATGACATATGACATGGATCTGAATATTTTACAGAGAAGTCATAAAAATGTACAGAATTACTAAGCATGTAACTGTGAAATGTAATCTAATAAATGTCTTATCAAAGCAAAAAGACACAAAGCCTCATAATAATAAAATTTTTCATCCATTCTGACTATCTAGGCTAGAATCCAAAATAATACTTAATGTCCCATAAAAAAGAGTACATAGACAACTGTTCCATGATAGTCATACAGCAAGAAGTGTGAAATGTGAAAGCACTTAGGGTGACTCTTCAGATGTCAATCTCCTAATTTCCTCAAAAGTCTCAAAAAAAGAACATTCAGGAAAGCACTAATTGAAAAGCAAAATGAGGAGACATATGGACAGAGAAAGAGAACAAATTATAACAGGCAGATATCTTCTGCATATAAATAAACACAAAAGTATGTTCCTCTGTCTTAAAATTCTGTATATTATATTCCTCAGTGATGATCTGAATTTTTGAAGTTAGTAACCTTAAATATGAATCTAGAGTTGTCTCATTCATAATTGTCTGTGAAATATAGGTGTTTAAAGTGTCTAATTTGGGGTAGTAGATGTTTAGCTATTAATTAAATAATCCCAGTAATGAAAGTTACTCAAGCCATTTGAATAGGAAAGCTAATGTTGCTTTAAAAACCATTCCAAATAAGGCAAGTGTTGACCACTTGGGAAGTCGAAGCTGAAAAATTCTTTTAATAGGGATCCAGCTAGAATGCTTTTTTTTTTTTTTTTTCATCCTGAAATGGAAGGAACCCTAATTGCCAAACAAGAAGTGAATTATCCCAGACCAAAGTGGACCAACTGAATCAGATGGAATATATTTCAGCTGGCACTTCCTTAATTTCTTTTATAGATATAGATATATAGATACTAAATCAGGTTAGTTCTGGCTTACCCTTAAAGACTTAGATCCTACGTTGCCCCTTCCACAAAATCATCTCTTAGGTACACACACCAGTCTGGGTTGAGAGCCCTTCCTTCATTACTGCGTGGATGTTCCTTGCAAATCTCTATCATACCACTTGTATTTTATTTGCCTTCTATCCTGGGGACAGAAGGACTGGACTACCTGGCACTTTATAAAAACAATGTAAAAAACCAACAAAAAGATAAACTAATCAGTATTGAATGAATGAATGAAGTCTTGAGTATAGTGTGCCAAAGTCTTACAGAATAGCAGTACACTACTTTCATAGAATCATTTGGGGATAATTTCTATTAATTTCTCTTTTCCTATGAATAAACCACATTTAAAGGTTAAAAAAAAAAGAATCTATGAATTAGAAATTCTAATTTATTTGTTTTCAATGTACAATTCCCTAAGGTCCTTAAATTAATAGTTAAGGCTATTAACTTTTTGTTAAGCTTCAAATGTACTTTTGTTTTCATGCTTGCTCTCTGATAGATAGATGATAGATGACAGATGATAGATAGATAATAGATAGATAAAAAGATAATAGATTTAATTTTTTATTTATATTACTCATTTAATTTTCACAAAACACAGAATTAATAGGAACATCCAAAGAGAAACCTGGTTTGGCCTTGCCTCATGATTAACCGTAGGAAACATATTAAATCAATTTCTTCCTCATCTGTAAAGTGAGACAGTTCAAATAACCGATTCAAGGGGAAGGTTTCCTTTTAGCTTTATAATTCTACAACACTGTACAATTAACTGGACATATGATACCTACTAAAGAACCCATAGGGTGCCTGGGTGGCTCAGTTGGTTAAGCATCCATTTCTTGATTTCAACTCAGGTTATAATCTCAGGGTCATGGGATGGAGACCTGGGTCAGCGGGCTATGTTCTTAGTGGGGAGTCTGCCTGCTTCTTCTCCTTATCCCTCTCCCTCTGATTCTACCCCCCCCCCCCACTCAAACACATACACACATACACACACTCTCTCATCCCCTCTTTCTCAAATAAATAAATAAATACATCTTTAAGAAAAAAGAAACCATGTTAATTTGAACTATAGTAATTCAGAGTAGGTCAGAATGCTGAGATAATAAAACCCGTTATATTGTTTTTTGTTTGTTTTCTTAAGAAGAAGAGAAGGAGAGCTAAATAAATTAAGCACATAACAAAAAAGGTTGAGGGCACCTCTACTCTGCAAACTGGTCTTTAAGTGCTTTAGAAGTATTTACTGACTTCAAAAATGTAATTGCAATATATGAAGGTTTGACACTGTTCAGACTAGTATTTTGATGAGCTAATTAGGGATCATCCTTATCTATTAATTAAAACTCCACTAGACAATGTCTGAATAGTTACAATAGTTGCAATTATTATACTTCTTAAAGGGATTAAAACTGAAGCAAGTATTCAGAGTATTCAGCAATTTAATTACTTTTCCTTCCAATTCATTCATATTAGGAATATCTGAATATGTTTGTGTTAAAGAAAGTTATTTTGGAAATAATAGCTGCATTAAATAAATTACAAGAATTTTGATAGAACGCCCACTAGATCCAAATCTCAGGACTGCAATAAAAACAGCATTAGGTATGAAATCCTTATTCCCCATAGTTTAAGAATAAACTTAAACTTGTGTGATTTAAGTCTGTCTACACAAATCCATTCACAGTCGTTTGTTGAGTTAAAATATTCTCTATGAAATGAGTGAATAAAACATTTCAAATCAATAATCATGTACTGAGGGCTAACATATGCTGGGTCCTGTGATAGCATAATGTATGGGGAATTAATTTTTTGGAATTTACAACTAAGCAGTTATATAAGAAAACATGATATAAAGTATGATAACTAAATTACTTTAAGAGATATATGAAAACAAGTTCCATGAGTTTCAGACAGAAAAGATTATATCCCTCTGCCAGAAAAAAGAAGGGGAAACCAATTCTTATTGCCATGTGCTAAGCTGTTCTACCGTTTCCTATGTGCTGCTTCCTTAATTTGCACATCAACTCCTCAAATAATATTTTAGTGTTGAAATGCGGAATACATGTAAAATAGGATCAGATGGAAAGGATAACAATAAAAAGAAGGAAAAACAGCAATAGCTTTCTAACAGTAAAAGACAGGAATAAGGAACAGGCATGAAAACTCAGAAAGGAACCAATCTGAACATTTAATTGGGAAGGTCCCATAATGAGAAATGGAAGAGGAATAAATGCACTGGCATTTATTCATGTGGAAAGCACAGATAGGGAAAATTTGCTCAAATCTAAATTGGCCAGTGTGGTATGTAACTGGAAAACAAGTATAGGGGGACTTACTTTGTTTTCCTGATTAAGGGTTACAGGTAAGTATGATGACAAACAAATATATGAGGTGCTGTGTGATGGATGGGTTTCAAAAGCTGTGTCTAGTTGACTTACTTGGCAGCTGGAAGTGAAGTAGGATCATTGTTGTGTTTTCATTCTAAGTAGAATTTTTATATTATGGATAAGGGCATCAGAGACTTGAGAAATTGTTAATTAGGGCTGACTATTTTCGAAGCCTAGAGGGGGAAATAAAAGATGATCTCCCTGTAAGAGAGGTGAAAACATTGAGATTGAAAAAAAACAAACGTGGATATCTTCAAGCTGTCCACCCTAACCTAAGAGATTTCCATTTGGACCACCCCAAAACAGCAGAAAGGGCTTGGCTAAAGTGGAGGAGCAAGCTGAGTTTCCATTCACCACTTAGTGGCAACAGTGATTAATGCTGTGATCAACGCAAGATCTCATGAAAGAGAGGCTAGTCAAACCAGATCAGAGAGTACGGTAATATCCAGGTATTTCTCTCAGACTAGGCAGACCGGAGTTTCAAATGTGGGAAGTATGCACTGCAGACAAGAGATACTGGTCAGAAAACATTGTCCTGTGTAGTAGATAGGATGTGGGTATAGTCCTAACCAGGCAGCCCTCAGTAAGCAGGGAAGAGAAAACAAGGGATAAGCGACTCCATGGAAGAAATGGTAAGAAAGTCCAACTGACATCCTACATATGAGTTAAAAAATAATAATATTAACAACATGGAAAGACATCAAGGTAGAAGAATCAGGAGCAAAAGATTGGCCAGAATATGAGCTATGGCTAATAATCATAACCTTTATTTTTCAAGAGTACACTGTATTTTGTGACTCATCACTCAAATAGATAATGAGATTAAGCCATTAAAAAAAAATAAGGGGTTCCTGGGTGGCTCAGTGGGCTAAAGCCTCTGCCTTTGGCTCAGGTCATGATCCTTTCTGCTCCGCGGGGAGCCTGCTTCCCCCTCCCTCTCTGCCTGCCTCTCTGCCTACTTCTGATCTCTGTCTATCAAATAAATAAAAAAAATATTTAAAAAAAATGAATTTCTTTGCAAGGGACGAACTCCTAGGAAAGAGCAGACCTCTGAGGATGTAGAAAAAGGATGTAATTACAAGAAGATAAAAAGAGGTTAATAAAGGAAACTTTCAATGTGAAAAGAACATCTTCATTAGGCAATATCATGGAAACCAAAGAAAAAAATCTGGCCATTTTTACATTATTCTTTTTTTTTTAAATAAACATATAATGTATTTTTATCCCCAGGGCCATTTTTAAAATGCCTAACTTCATAGTCAGAAAATTACTTACTAATAGAGAAAGGTGTGACCCTTTTACTTCTCTTTGTTCTTTTCAACCATTCAGGTCTCCAGGCAATTTTATTCTTCACTCTCTTCTCATTACATGGATCACTTTCCAAATGTTGATTTGGTAGGGAAGAGCATATAGTATTTATCAGCATTTCAACTTAGAAAGAGAACCTAAAACATTCTGTTTTCACTAATGATGGATGAATCTAAGAGAATAGCTTGTTTGTTTATTTGCTTGATATATGATTGATACCAAACAGGACACTGGAAAACAATAATATTTGATTTATAACTACAGGTCCCTGGATCTGGGAAGTCCTATTTTGCCCCTTGTCAGAAAATACCAAGCTTATTATTATAGATGGCTAGTAATATTTCCAACTGCCACTGGTTTGAATTTAGGCATAAATTCTTTTTTTTTTCAAGATTTTATTTATTTGATAGAAAGTGAGAGAAAAGAAGCAGAGGAGTAGGAGAGGGAGATGCAGGCTCCCCTCTGAACAGCGAGCGCAATGTGAGGCTCCATCCCAGGACCCTGGGATCATGACCTGAGCAGAAGGCAGACACTTAATCAACTGAACCACCCAGGCACCCCTAGGCATAAATTTTTTGATGAGACTAGGTTTCTTTTAAATAAACATTTACTGTGTACTCTGGAGTTTCATTCTTAAAGAAATTAAGATTAGTCCCAATCACTACCCTTGTTCTTTCTGAGTAGTTTCTGGTTTTTCCAAATAATATTCAGTAGGCAACTCAATTATAGGGTATGGTTCTGTTTCCTGGTTACTCTTTGTCAATACCTGAGTGAAAGCAGTGTATCTTTATCTTGCTACTGTTTAACACTAGTCTTTTATTTGGTAACAGACTAGCCTATTGATTGGCAAAGGCTTTGTAAAATAAATGACAGAAAGCCATTTAGCCTTGTAGTGTTCAATGAAATTTCCAGAGCTCCTTGAACCTTGTTTGTAAATTATTGTCTTTATGTCACTTGCTTTCACTTACATGCAAGAGTTTCTTGTTTAAACCTTGGAAATTTGTTTTTACACTAAAGTTTTTCTTCATCTCTGTGATTGGCTAGTCCTTTGTGGAATCTTCAGAAAGATTTCTATTGCAGAGGGGCACCTGGGTGGCTCAGTGGGTTAAAGCCTCTGCCTTCGGCTCAGGTCATGATCTCAGGGTCCTGGGATCGAGTCCCACATTGGGCTCTCTGCTCAGCAGGGAGCCTGCATCTCCCTCTCCCTCTCTCTGCCTGCCTCTCTGCCTACTTGTGATCTCTGTCAAATAAATAAATAAAATCTTAAAAAAAAAAAAGATTTATATTAAAGAGTCAGTCCGTAGCCTAAGAGGTATGAAGAAATTGTTTCATGAATCAAACCATATGTGTCAGTAGGAACATTTTCATGCTGTTCCTTTTCATTACATTATAGAGTTGATGATTTACAATGTAATCCCCCCCTCACCAGTAGCAGAACAGGACTAAATTGATATTCCCTCATAAAGAGTTGTTTGCAATATTTGTTTAAAGATAACTTTCTGGATGCCTGGGTGGCTCAGTCGGTTAAGCATCTGCCTTCGGCTCAGATCATGATCCTAGGGTCCTGGGATTAAAACCTGCATCGGCTCCCTGCTCAGCAGGAAGTCTACTTCTCCCTCTTCCTCTGCCTGTTGTTTGGCCTGCTTGTGCTCTCTCTCTCGCTCTCTCTCTCTGTCAAATAAATAAATAAAATATTTTTTAAAAGTAAAGATAACTTTCCACGGTGGTTCTCACATCTTAGAGTCAACTTTTATGACCCAGTTGCTATATTTGGATCATAATCAATCTGTTTTCAAATAGTAAAGATATGTTGGGTGCTAGAAAGAAGTGAGAATTAGAAAAGGTTTTAAAGATAGTATTTATAGGCACTTTGTGAAACTGAGAAATACACAAGTCTAAAGAGCACAAACATCTTGCAATTAAAGAGACAAAGTAAGGTACAGAGATTATAGTGTCCTGAGTAATTTAAATGGAAAAAAGAATACATATAAACAATAAAGAACACTTCCTTCAGGAAATAGGACTTGAACTGGGCTATGAAAAATGAGTAGTGTTTGCACTGACAGGAAGAAGTGAAGGATGGCACACTTGGTGATGAGAAGGAAAGGAAAAAAAGCATGGAGTAGACATGACCTATATATGAAGTGATGAATATACTATCATGATTAATATGTTCTTTTAATATCTACTAGATCAAAATTATTACTTTTGCTACTTAAATCTTTAGTTCATTCTGTCTGCTTGATGTATCATTTTATGCTAGAGAATGGTAAAAATCTCACACTTTGATGGTGAGTTATCAATTTCTCCTTATAACTGTCAATTTTTGGTTTATACATTTTGAAGCTATGTGATTAGGTGCTTACAAGTTTATCAGTGTCATATCTTTCTGATGTTTTTTTTTTCTTTTTATTAGTTAGAGTCATGCTTTGTTTGTGGTAAAAGTTCCATAAATTCAATGTTTTCTGACATTAATAATGCTATTATTAATATACTCATCATACTAATATTTTTAATATAAAAATCTAAAATTTTTCTTCTGATTAGTATTTGCATGATATATTTTATTCTATTATTTTATTAGTTTATTTTTAGAGTCATGCTTTGTTTGTGGTAAAAGTTCCATAAATTCAATGTTTTCTGACATTAATAATGCTATTATTAAATACTCATCATACTAATATTTTTAATGTAAAAAATCTAAAATTTTCATTCTGATTAATATTTGCATGATGTATTTTATTCTATTATTTTTAAACTTTCTGATTTTAAGTGTATCCTTATTAGCAAAATGTAGTTGGATTTTTAAAATCAAATTGGATTTTCTTTTAGCCCATGTTCATCTATTATGATTATTGATATATTTAGACTTATTGCTATGATATAATTTGCTACTTTATATTTGCTTCATTTTTTCTTTCCTTTCCTGATTTCTGTTTGGTTAATGAAGTTTCTATCATTTTTTTCCAGTGTGTTTGGGATCTATGGACTATATCTCTTTTCTTTCATGTTATTTTTAATGTTTAGCATATGCATATTTTTCTGCTAGCAAAGTGTCTAAAGTTATTCAGTATTTCTCTTTTCCTCCAGACACAGGATCCAAACTCAATTTACTTATCTACTTTTAGATATTTTTAATTTTGTCTATAATGTTAACTTTATTCCTTTAACAACACCACCAAAAAACCTAGTTAATCTTTTTAAAAAAGGTTTATTTATTCATGAGAGAGAGCAAGAGAAAGAGAGAATGTGCACAAGCAGGGCTAAGGGCAGAGGGAGAGAACCTTCAATTAATCCTCGCTGAGCACTGAAGCCCTCCATCTCACCACCCATGGGACCATGACCTGAGCCAAAACCAAGAGTCAAACACTTAACTGACTGAGCTCTAGGTGCACCAAGCTTAGTTATTCTTATTTTTTAGTGTTAGTTAAAATGTTAGTTAAGTTTAACATCAGTTTTTGAGCTCACTGTTATTTCTTACATTCTATGCACTCATTCTGGATTCACTTTTCTTATTACTGAAATATATCCTATAATAGTGTTTTCAGTGGTAGTTTCTTTTTTTTTTATTTTTTAAAAGATTTTTCAGTAGTAGTTTCTATGGCATAAATGTTCTCAATCATTTTATGCAGAAAAAAAATTCTTATTTTTGTGTTTTGAATAATAACTAGTTTTGGTTTATTAAAATAACAAATTCTAGTTTAATAGTGGTTTTCACTTAGCACTTTTAGTATGTTGTTATTTTCTGGTGTTCATTTTTGCTGCTAAGAAATCATTTTGTCCTTTTCTGTGGATGTGATTTCTTTATTGTGCATCCCAAATAAACTTATTTTAAAGTCTTTAGTTATAATGTTCCATAAAATTAATTTCATGAGAAATACATTTATGCTCAAAAGTTGATTTTGTGATTCTTTTTCTTAGGAGTAGATTTCTTTATAAGTTCTGGAATTTAGCTTGCTGACTCCTCCAAACCACTATTATGCAGACCATCAGTCAGTCCCAAACTAGACCACAAACAGCCATTTGCATCTCTGTCTTGAGGTGACATTAGGAATATCACAAGTCCAGTTATGGAACCAGGGGTGGCTTAGCTATATTCCTCCTCTCAAGCCTCACTGGTACATTTTCCTCTACTAGAGACAGCAACTTACTATAAGCGGTAGTGCTGCTCAGCTTTCAGAAGCATGTATTGCCTCCATTCCCAAGCAATGAAATCTCACAGGATTCTTTGGCTTTTCCCAGTGAACTTGAATCTAATGACCCATCTTGCATGGAATATTTTAATCCCCACTACCACAAAGGAGCTAGGTTCCAGACTCCCTTCAGAAGTATGCCCCACTAGCCAATGACTTTCGCCTTGCCTAAAATTTTGTATTTATGCTCCATTTCCACTCTATGGAGATGCTGCTTGGTTTTTAAAAACAGCAATGAGTTTTTTGTTTCTTTGTTTGTTTTTTACTTTCTGTGTGATTTGTAATTTCTGTATTTGAAACAGAGTGCTCTTGTCAAAGTGTGAACTTATCCTGTGCCAAATTACCTGAAAGTCTCTTTAGGGTTATCTACCATCCCAACTTGCTGTGAAGCCAGAGATAAAATTAAGCAGGAAATATGGTGACCACTCATATTTTAAAAGTACATATTGAATTTCTTAATTTACATTAATCGACCAAATATTCATGACTATCTAGCTTGAGGAAGCCATATGATATAATGGTTTAAAAGGATAGCCAAACTATTGGTATTTGAATTATTTGTTGTATTTGTTTGGTGAGTTATTTTACTTAAAAGTGCTTCAAGTTCCTCATCATTAAAATAACTAAGAATGACACCCACTTCAGAGTCTTGTTCTGAAGAATATATTTATTAGGATATGTGAAGTGCTTATAATAATGCCTCTTCTAGTAACATGTATATTTAAATATTGCTCATGTTTATTCACCATCATGTAAAATGGTATTAGATTCCATGGGAGATATAAAAGGGAGGGGTTCAGTACACATGCCCTACATGCAGGAATTTTATTTTGAGTTGGTAAAGGAATCGACGTGAAACAATTAAAGAAAGATAAAGCCATATGTCACACAGTACCATTCAATATTTTATCAATTCTAAAATGTAATGGAAATTCATAGGTGATATAATTTACAAGGACTGGAATTGCTCAGAAAATGTCCTGAGGAGAAGAGACTTCAGCATCTCAACTAGAAAAGCAATACACCTTAGAGCTTATGAAAGGAAATGAGGGCAACGTGTAGGGAGAATATGATATATATGGAGAAGAAGGCAGAGTACCAGAATTATGAATATGAGGGGAACAACAGTGGGTTAGAATGGACGAGACTGGGGTAAGAATATCCAAAAGCCAAGTGAAAGAGTTGAGACTTAAACAAATGACTTTTAATAGGGAACTACCTTCAGGTTCTTCTGCAGAAAAATGATGAAATGGACATGGTATTTGGGCAGGATTTTTTAGATAATCACACTTAATTTAATGGGCCACAGACCTAATTTTGTGCCCAGCCAACTGAAATTTGCATGTAGGCATCTTTTAACTTAAAATAGGAATGATCTAGTTGGCCCTATATAAAGGGTTACTAAAACAAGACAAGAGTGGACCTGATCCCTCTTCTCAGCTGACACTGAAGGGCACATTTCCTTCATATTTTCATCCACCAAGAATGAGAAGTACAGGACCAGAGACATAACTTCATTTAAGTACACTTTGCATTATTGCCAAGTGAAAATATTCCATACTCTCCCTGTGGCCCTCAAGCATTGTTTAGAGAATGTTCTTGTTAAACAAGCACTGAATTCTTACAGATAAAATATTCTTCATACTATGAATTTCAAACTTAACTTATCAGAACAGTAGATATGTTGAAACACCTTGGACACCAAATAGATTTTTTGGTGTGTCCTTGAGGAGTATCTATACTGCAATATTAATTCTGGAAAACCACCAAATGTAACTATAATGACAATGATACTATTAGAGCTCCACAGAATTATTTTCAGATTTTATTTTATAACTGAATCATATTTTATTATTACTCTAAGATATTTATATTGCACAATTGTGCATAAAATTCTCCACCAGAGAATTCAGGAAAGAATGAACGAATTAGAAAGAAATAATGAAGCCATCCCCAAATTCCAGATGGATATGAAGCTAATTTGATCTTTAAGGTCCTGCCATCTGTTCTTTTTATTTATTTTAAGCATTACACATCTACATACCTTCAAATCAAGAAACAAAAAAGCAGATGCATTTATAATGGAACAATTCATTCATGAGGAGAAAAGGCCAAAAAAAAACACAATTTCTTTTGTAATGGTTTTGTGAGGTCTGGTTGAGTATATAAGGTATGCAAATTTTTCCAATAACTGAGAAATAATCAGGCCAAGAAGACATCAGGAAATAGGAAAGGAGAACAAATAATAAAATTGTACCACATCTTATAATATAGTGGCCAAATCATTTAATGTAGTTTTAAAAATTTATTCTTGTCTTTTTTTTTGTTGTATTTCTTCCCTATTTGTTAAGTGATGAAGATATTGAAACCTTTTAAGCGGGCATAGTAGATTGAATAACATCCCCCCCCCCGCCAATTCATGTCCACCCAGAACTTCAGAATATGACTTTATTTGGAAACAGTCTTTGCAGATGAAATAAATCAAGGTAAGATGAAATCATAGTGGATTGAAGTGGGTCTTAAATTCCAATAACTGGTCTCCTCATGAGAAGGGGACAGGACCCAGAGAGGACACATGGTTGCAGAGAAGAAAACCATGTGAAGTTGGATGCAGAGATTGTAGTGATGTAGCTACAAGTCAAGGAATGTGAAGAATTGCCATGCAAAGAATTGCAGGGAGCCCTCAGAAAGACAGTCCTACCACCACCTGACTTCAGACTTCTAACTCCCAAATTAGGAAAAAAAAAAAAAAAAAGTTTGTGTTAAGCCACGTAGTTTGTGGCACTTTGTTGTGACAGACTTAGGAGACTAATGCAGCTAGTAAAATTTACTGACTTAGAGGGGAGGAGTCAAGATGGCAGAGAAGTAGCAGGCTGAAACTACTTCAGCTAGCAGGAGATCAGCTAGATAGCCTATCTAAAAATTGCAAACACCTACAAATCCATTGGCAGATCAAAGAGAAGAAGAACAGCAATTCTAGAAACAGAAAGTCAACCACTTTCTGAAACGTAGGACTGGTGGAGAAGTGAATCCAAAGCGACGGGAAGATAGACCCTGGGGGGGGAAGGGCCGGCTCCTGGCAACCAGTGGAACAACGGAGCACAAAATCAGGACTTTAAAAGTCTGTTCTGCTGAGGGACATCGCTCCAGAGGCTAAACCGGGGTGAAGCCCACGTGGGGTCAGCGTGGTCTCAGGTCCCGCAGGGTCACAGAAGGATCGGGGGTATCTGAGTGTCGCAGAGCTTACAGGTATTAGAATGGGGAAGCCAGCTACAGAGACAGAGCCGACAGTGAGCTCACAGCTCGGGGTTACCTTGAACCAGTCACAGGCTTGGTGAGCTCGGAGCACGGCTGGAAGTCAGGCAGACTGGAGTTACTGGGCACTGTTCTCTGAGGGCGCACTGAGGAGTGAGGCCCCGAGGTCTAGGCTCCGCTGGGCCGGAGACCAGGAGGCCGCCATTTTTATTCCCATCCTCTGGAACTCTATGGAAATACTCAGGGAACAAAAACTCCTGAAAGCAAACCCAAGCGGATTACTCAGCCCGGCCCCTGGTAAAGGCAGTGCAATTCCGCCTGGGGCAAAGACACTTCAGAATCACTACAACAGGCCCCTCCCCCAGAAGATCAACAAGAAATCCAGCCAAGACCAAGTTCACCTACCAAGGAGTGCAGTTTCAATACCAAGAAGAGCAGTGGAATTCCAGAGGAGGAGAAAGCAAAGCATGAAACTCATGGCTTTCTCCCCATGATGCTTTAGTCTTGCAGTTAATTTAATTTTTTTTCTTTTTCAATTTTTTTTCTCTTCTGCTAATTTTTTTTAACTTTTACACTTTTCTTTTTTAATGTTTTTTAAAGTTTATCTTATATATATTTTATTCTTTTTTATATTTTTATTTATTCATTTTCTTTTTTTAATTCTTTCTTTTCTTTTCTTTTTTTTTTTTTTTCTTTCTGAACCTCTTTTTATCCCCTTTCTCCCCCCTCACGATTTGGGATCTCCTCTGAGTTGGTTAAAGCATATTTTCCTGGGGTTGTTGCCACCCTTTTAGTATTTTACTTGCTCCTTCATATACTCTTATCTGGACAAAATGACAAGACGGAAAAATTCAACGCAAAAAAAAGAACAAGAGGGAGTACTGAAGGCTAGGGACCTAATCAATACAGACATTGGTAATATGTCAGATCTAGAGTTCAGAATGACAATTCTCAAGGTTCTAGCCGGGCTCAAAAAAGGCAGGGAAGATATTAGGGAAACCCTCTCAGGAGATATAAAAGCCCTTTCTAGAGAAATAAAAGAACTAAAATCTAACCAAGTTGAAATCAAAAAAGCTATTAATGAAGTGCAGTCAAAAATGGAGGCTCTCACTGCTAGGATAAATGAGGCAGAAGAAAGAATTAGTGATATAGAAGACTAAATGACAAAGAATAAAGAAGCTGAGCAAAAGAGGGGAAAACAGCTACAGGACCACGAGGGGAGAATTTGAGAGATAAGCGACACCATAAGACGAAACAACATTAGAATAATTGGGATTCCAGAAGAAGAAGAAAGAGAGAGGGGAGCAGAAGGTATACTGGAGAGAATTATTGGAGAGAATTTCCCCAATATGGCAAAGGGAACAAGCATCAAAATTCCAGAGATGCAGAGAACACCCCTCAAAATCAATAAGAATAAGTCCACACCCCGTCATCTAATGGTAAAATTTACAAGTCTCAGTGACAAAGAGAAAATCCTGAAAGCAGCCCGGGAAAAGAAGTCTATAACATACAATGGTAAAAATATTAGATTGGCAGCTGACTTATCCACAGAGACCTGGCAAGCCAGAAAGAGCTGGCATGATATATTCAGAGCACTAAATGAGAAAAACATGCAGCCAAGAATACTATATCCAGCTAGGCTATCATTGAAAATAGAAGGAGAGATTAAAAACTTCCAGGACAAACAAAAACTGAAAGAATTTGCAAACATCAAACCAGCTCCACAGGAAATATTGAAAGAGGTCCTCTAAGCAAAGAGAGAGCCTACAAGTGGTAGATCAGAAAGGAACAGAGACAATATACAGTAACAGTCACCTTACAGGCAATACAGTGGCACTAAATTCACACTCTCATTCATTAACTTGAATGTTAATGGGCTAAATTCCACAATCAAAAGACACAGGGTATCAGAATGGATAAAAAAACAAAACCTATCTATATGTTGCCTACAAGAAACTCATTTTAAGTCCGAAGACACCTCCCGATTTAAAGTGAGGGGGTGGAAAAGAATTTACCATGCTAATGGACATCAAAAGAAAGTAGGAATGGCAATCCTTATATCAGATCAATTAGTTTTTAAGCCAAAGACTATAATAAGAGATGAGGAAGGACACTATATCATACTCAAAGGGTCGGTCCAACAAAAAGATCGAACAATTTTAAATATCTATGCCCCCAACGTGGGAGCACAACTATATAAACCAATTAATAACAAAACCAAAGAAACACATCAACAATAATACAATAATAGTAGGGGACTTTAACACTCCCCTCACTGAAATGGATAGATCATCCAAGCAAAAAATCAACAAAGAAATAAAGGCCTTAAACGACACACTGGACCAGATGGACATCACAGATATATTCAGAACATTTCATCCCAAAGCAACAGAATACACATTCTTCTCTGGTGCACATGGAACATTCTCCAGAATAGATCACATCCTGGGTCACAAATCAGGTCTCAACAGTTATCAAAAGATTGGGAACATTCCCTGCATATTTTCAGACCACAATGCTCTGAAGCTAGAACTCAACCACAAGAGGAAGTTTGGAACCCAAATACATGGAGACTAAAACAGCATCCTTCTAAAGAATGAATGGGTCAACCAGGAAATTAAAGAAGAATTTAAAAAATTCATGGAAACAAATGATAATGAAAACACAACAGTTCAAAATCTGTGGGACACAACAAAGGCAGTCCTGAGAGGAAAATATATAGCGGTACAAGCCTTTCTCAAGAAACAAGAAAGGTCTCAGGTACACAACCTAACCCTACACTTAAAGGAGCTGGATAAAGAACAAGAAAGAAACCCTAAACCCAGCAGGAGAAGATAAGTCATAAATATCGGAGCAGAAATCAATGAAATAGAAACCAAAAAAAACAACAGAACAAATCAACAAAACTAGGAGCTGGTTCTTTGAAAGAATTAATAAGATTGATAAACACCTGGCCAGACTCATCAAAAAGAAAAGAGAAAGGACCCAAATAAATAAAATCATGAATGAAAGAGGAGAGATCACAACTAACACCAAAGAAATACAAACAATTATAAGAACATACTATGAGCAAATCTACGCCAACAGATTTGACAATCTGGAAGAAATGGATGCATTCCTAGAAACATATAAACTACCACAACTGAACCAGGAAGAAATAGAAAGCCTGAATAGACCCATAACCAGTAAGGAGATTGAAACAGTCATTAAAAATCTCCAAATAAACAAAAGCCCAGGGCCAGACGGCTTCCCGGGGGAATTCTACCAAACATTTAAAGAAGAACTAATTCCTATTCTCCAGAAACTGTTCCAAAAAAAAATAGAAATGGAAGGAAAACTTCCAAATGCATTTCATGAGACCAGCATCACCCTGATCCCAAAACCAGACAAGGATCCCATCAAAAAAGAGAGCTATAGACCAATATCCTTGAATGAACACAGATGCAAAAATTCTCACCAAAATACTAGCCAATAGGATTCAACGGTACATTAAAAGGATTATTCACTACGACCAAGTGGGATTTATTCCAGGGCTGCAAGGTTGGTTCAACATTCGCAAGTCAATCAAAGTGATACAACACATCAATAAAAGAACAAGAACCATATGATACTCTCAATAGATACTGAAAAAGCATTTGACAAAGTACAGCATCCCTTCCTGATCAAAGCTCTTCAAAGGGTAGGGATAGAGGGCACATACCTCAATATTATCAAAGCCATTTATGAAAAACCCACCGCAAATATCATTCTCAATGGAGAAAAACTGAAAGCTTTTCCACTAAGGTCAGGAACACAGCAGGGAAGTCCATTATCACCACTGCTATTCAACATAGTCCTAGAAGTCCTAGCCTCAGCAATCAGACAACAAAAGGAAATTAAAGACATCCAAATTGGCTAAAATCAACAAGTCAGGAAATGACAGATGCTGGCAAGGATGCGGAGAAAGGGGAACCCTCCTACACTGTTGGTGGGAATGCAAGCTGGTGCAGCCATTCTGGAAAACAGCATGGAGGTTCCTCAAAATGTTGAAAATAGAACTGCCCTATGACCCAGCAATTGCACTACTGGGTATTTACCCTAAAGATACAAACGTAGTGATCCAAAGGGGCACGTGTACCTGAATGTTTATAGCAGCAATGTCCACAATAGCCAAACTCTGGAAAGAACCTAGATGTCCATCAACAGATGAATGGGTAAAGAAGAAGTGGTATATATACACAATGGAATACTATGCAGCCATCAAAAGAAATGAAATCTTGCCATTTGCGACAACATGGATGGAACTAGTGCGTATCATGCTTAGCGAAATAAGTCAAGCAGAGAAAGACAACTACCATATGATCTCCCTGATATGAGGAAGTGGTGATGCAACATGGGGGCTTAAGTGGGTAGGAGAAGAATCAATGAAACAAGATGGGATTGGGAGGGAGACAAAGCATAAGTGACTCTTAATCTCACAAAACAAACTGAGGGTTGCTGGGGGGAGGGGGATTGGGGAAGGGGGGTGGGGTTATGGACATTGGGGAGGGTATGTGCTTTGGTGAGTGCTGTGAAGTGTGATTCACAGACCTGTACCCCTGGGGATAAAAATACATGTTTATAAAAAATAAAAAATTTTTTAAAAATCTAGTAATAATCCTTTACTGCTTCCCTGTTGATCTAAATATTTCATTTTCTATCACAGGGTATAAGTTTGGAATTTGAAAATTAACATAATCAATACTTTATAATCACTTCCTGATCTTTATCCGTGCTTTCAAAACTGTCATGTGCCTATAAGAGGCTGGATTGTGAGGGTCAAAAGGGAAAAATATAGGATCGATATCTTTCATTTTACTTCGCCAATTTAAGCGTCAGAAAATTTATTTTCTTTCTAAGCCCTGAATTTTATTTAATCTTTTGTTAGGTCAAAAAACTGTGCTATTCCATGTGCTTCATTCATTCTTTGTGTAAGTTTTGCTAGTCAATTTGCAATACTGTTTGGCACCCAATTTAATTGTATGCCTGAATGAATATGTTTTTTTCTTTGATCAATTCTCTAATTCCACAGTATTTTCATTACTATTCTTAGATAACAAGCTAACTATTTTTGTTATTTGTTTTTTTGGTTTGTTTGTTTTTCTAGCTGTGTAGAGTATGTGAACTATGAGCAATCAGTCAAAGACCAAGGCAGAAAACTGAATACTTACCAAACCTACTCAGTTTAAGGATCTCAGGCCATTGAAAAGTAAATTTTGCTTGCTGTCTTAGTTTTAAATGGCTAACTCTCTGAATCTTACAGTTTTATCCTCTTCTCCCAGAGATAGTTTCAAGTTTCCTTCAGATTACTGAAAAGAAATGCATTGCCATCATGGCAACAATTAATCAAATAGTATTTTCTAGGACCATTTCAAGTATTTCAAATCAATATTTCCAAACTATTATATCCTGCTTTTATCATGTTCCTCACCACTGAAAACTTTTCATGGCTTCTTATGCCCCATGAAAGAAGCCCAAACTCCTCATTCACCCTGATGAAAATGGCCTTTATAAATTGTGTTAAAAGATGCTTTTCCAATTTCCTCCCCTAGGCTTACATATCCAAACCCTATTTATAGTAGTGTTGGGCTCACCCATTTACTCTTTCTAAAATACCCTCTGAACATCTCTGCTTCAGCACCATCTCATCAGAAATGCCCATCACTCTGCATGTATCCAGGTCTACTGACCTTTTAACCTATGTTTTCTTTGAACCCACAGTTCTAATTACCTGGCCCAAGAAATGGCATTTAATCACATACAGCTCAAACAATTTGAAAACATTATCTTTAATTACCATTTAATGCACACAATAGAAAACTTTCACGTGAGTCTCACTTTATAGTTGACTATCATCCCATGCTTGCCAACCAGGCAACTGAAATCAGAATCAAAGACAGTGAGATGGGGTATGACTTGAAGAGAGGATGAAGGATGAAGATAAGGGTCCAAGTCAATGTGGAGCTCAGAAATAGATTAAGTGTCAATACAAAGTCATGTATTCCTTTGCAAACATATTTATTTACATTTGGGATTGGCTAGGTGAAACACCATTCATTACAAGTTAAGTCCAAATGGCCATGTAAAAACTATACTGCTTTAACTAAATATTATTTTATGGATTTTATGTTATTCTGTCATATGTTATTATTGAAATCCAATGGCTAATATGGAAATCAACATGAATATACACAACCTGATGGAAAAACCTGTCTCTGACTACCCTCATAGTTAATATGGTACCACCTGTGATTATAAAAATATTTGTTATTATGAGAGCCTTAGACTCTTAGAGTTTTGAAAGGTGTATACAAATCCAAAAGAGAATAATATATTTGCATTTGGGAATATATAAGAATGAAACAGAAATGTCAAAGACTGGTCCTTTAAAAGGGAAGAGGCAACTCCTAATGTATTAAAAACTTAAATTTAAGACTGGAAACCATGCTCTTTGAAGAATACCGGTGGAATTTTGATCGGAATGGCATTAAAAGTATAGATTGCTCTAGGCAGTATAGAAATTTTAATAATGTTTATTCTTCTGATCCAAGAGCATGGAATGGTCTTCCATCTTTTTGTGTCTTCAATTTCTTTCATGAGTGTTCTATAGTTCCTCGAGTACAGATCCTTTACATCTTTTGTTAGGTTTATTCCCAGGTATTTTATGGTTCTTGGTGCTATAGTATATGGAATCGATTCTCTCATTTCCCTTTCTGTATTTTTATTGTTAGTGTATAAGAAAGCCACTGATTTCTGTACATTGACTTTGAATCCTGCCATGTTACTGAATTGCTGTATGAGTTCTAGTAGTTTGGGGGTGAAGTCTTTTGGGTTTTCCATATAAAGAATCATGTCATCTGCGAAGAGAGAGAGTTTGACTTCTTCATTGCCCATTTGGATACCTTTTATTTCTCTTTGTTGTCTGATTGCTGTTGCTAGGACTTCTAGTACTATGGTGAACAATAGTGGTGAGAGTGGGCATCCTTGGCGTGTTCCTGATCTCAATGGGAAGGCTGCAAGCTTCTTCCCATTGAGGATGATATTTGCTGTGGGTCTTTCATAGATAGATTTGATGAGGTTCAGGAATGTTCCCTCCATCCCTATACTTTGAAGCGTTTTAATCAGGAACGGATGCTGGATTTTGTCAAATGCTTTTTCTGCATCAATTGAGAGGACCATGTGGTTCTTCTCTCTTCTCGTATTAATTTGTTGTATCACCCTGATTGATTTGTGCATGTTGAACCGTGCTTGTAGCCCAGGGATGAATCCCACCTGGTCATGGTGGATAATCTTTTTCATGTGCTGTTGGATCCTGTTTGCTAGGATCTTGTTGAGAATCCATATTCATCAGTGATATTGGTCTGAAATTCTCCTTTTTGGTAGAGTCTTTGTCTTGTTTGGGGATCAGAGTAATGCTGGGTTCATAGAAAGTCTGAAAGTTTTCCTTCTGCTTCAATTTTTTGAAACAGCTTCAGGAGAATAGGTGTTATTTCTTCTTTGAAAGTTTGGTAGAATTCCCCAGGGAATCCGTCAGGTCCTGGGCTCTTGTTTTTTGGGAGGTTTTTGATCACTGCTTCAATCTCATTACTAGATATCAGTCTATTCAGGTTGTCAATTTCTTCCTGGTTTAATTTTGGGAGCTTATAGTTTTCCAGGAATGCATCTATTCCATCTAGGTTGCTTAGCTTATTGGCATATAACTGTTGATAATAACTTCTGATGATTGTTTCTACTTCCTTGGTGTTAGATGTGATCTCTCCTTTTTTATTCATAATTTTAATGCCATTCCGATCAAAATCCCACCAGTATTCTTCAAAGAGCTGGAACAAATAATCCTAAAATTTGTATGGAATCAGAAGAGACCCCGAATCACTAAGGAAGTGTTGGAAAACAAAAATAAAACTGGCAGCATCACGTTACCTGATTTCAAGTTTTACTACAAAGCTGTGATCACCAAGACAGCATGGTACTGGCATAAAAACAGACACATAGACCAGTGGAACAGAGTAGAGAGCCCAGATATGGACCCTCAGCTCTATGGTCAAATAATCTTCGACAAAACAGGAAAAAACATACAGTGGAAAAAAGACAGTCTCTTCAATAAATGGTGCTGGGAAAACTGGACAGCTATATGTAGAAGAATGAAACTCGACCATTCTCTTACACTGTACACAAAGATAAACTCAAAATGGATAAAAGACCTCAACGTGAGACAGGAATCCATCAGAATCCTAGAGGAGAACATAGGCAGTAATCTCTTCGATATCAACCACAGCAACTTCTTTCAAGATATGTCTCCAAAGGCAAAGGAAACAAAAGTGAAAATAAACTTTTGGGACTTCATCAAAATCAAAAGCTTCTGCACAGCAAAGGAAACAGACAAAAAAACAAAGAGGCAACCCACGGAATGGGAGAAGATATTTGTAAATGACAGTACAGACAAAAGGTTGATATCCAGGATCTATAAAGAACTCCTCAAACTCAGCACACACAAAACAGACAATCATACCAAAAAATGGGCAGAAGATATGAACACACACTTCTCCAATGAAGACATACAAATGGCTATCGAGCACATGAAAAAATGTTCATCATCACTAGCCATCAGGGAGATTCAAATTAAAACCAATTGAGATGCCACATTACACCAGTTAGAATGGCCAAAATTAGCAAGACAGGAAACAACTTGTGTTGGAGGGGATGTTGGTGGGAATGCAAGTGGGTGCAGCCACTTCGGAGAACAGTGTGGAGATTCCTCAAGAAATTAAAAATAGAGCTTCCCTATGACCCTGCAATTGCACTCCTGGGTATTTACCCCAAAGATACAGATGTAGTGAAAAGAAGGGCCATCTGTACCCCAACGTTTATACCAGCAATGACCACAGTCGCCAAACTGTGGAAAGAACCAAGGTGCCCTTCAACGGACAAATGGATAAGGAAGATGTGGTCCATATACACTATAGAGCCTTATGCCTCCATCAGAAAGGATGAATACCCAACTTTTGTAGCAACATGGACAGGTCTGGAAGAGATTATGCTGAGTGAAATAAGTCAAGCAGAGAGAGTCAATTATCATACAGTTTTACTTATCTGTGGAGCATAACAAATAGCATGGAGGACATGGGGAGTTAGAGAAGAAAAGGGAGTTGGGGGAAATTAGAAGGGGAGGTGAACCATGAGAGATTATGGACTCTGATAAACAATCTGAGGCGTTTGAAGCCGCGGGGGGTGGGAGGTTGGGGGAACCAGGTGGTGGGTATTAGAGAGGGCACAGATTGCATGGAGCACTGGGTGTGCTGCAAAAATAATGAATACTGGTATGCTGAAAATAAATAAAAAAAATAATATACAAACAGACAGACAAAAGACTAGAAACCATGAAGTTCCTAAAGAAAACATATGGGGTGAGATCCTTAACGTTGGTCTTGGCAAAGATTTTTTTGATTTGACAAAATGCAAAAATAAACAAGTGCAATTACATAAAACTAAAAATATTCTGAGCAACAAAGAAAACTACCAACCAAATGAAAAGACAACCTATGTAATCAGAGAAAACATTTGTAAATTAAATAGCTGATAATGGGTTATTATTCAAAAATGTCAAGTACTCACACTATACTCACACAATAGCAGAAAAAAAAAACTGACAAAAAAATGTAAATATAAATTGGTACATTTGGTATGGAAAATAGTATTCATGTCCCTCAAAAAAATTAAAAACAGAACTCCCATATGATCCAGCAATTCCACTCTGGGTATATATCCAAAGGAATTGAAATCAGGATCTCACAGAGATATCTGCACTCCCATATTCATTGTAGCATTCTTACAGTGGAGCATTATGCTAAATGAAATAAGCCAGACAGAGAAAGACAAATACTGATGATAACACTTATATGTGAAATCTAGAAGAAAAAAGTCGAACACATAGAAACAGAAAGTAGAAAAGTGATTGCCAGGGATAAGAGGTAGGAAAAATTAGGAGAGGTTGGTCAAAGGATACAAACAAACTTTCAGCTATAAGATGAATAAGGTCTAAAGACCTAATACATATGGGGCGCCTGGGTGGCTCAGTGGGTTAAGCCGCTGCCTTCGGCTCGGGTCATGATCTCAGGGTCCTGGGATCGAGTCCCGCATCGGGCTCTCTGCTCGGCAGGGAGCCTGCTTCCCTTTCTCTCTCTCTCTGCCTGCCTCTCCATCTACTTGTGAGTTCTCTCTGTCAAATAAATAAATCAAATCTTTAAAAAAAAAAAAAAAAAAAAGAGTAAAGACCTAATACATAACATGGTGACTATAGAAAAATGTTATGCTGCGTTGTATAATTGAAATTTTCTAAGATAACAGAACTAAAATGTTCTTAGGAAGATGAAGGAGGAGGAGGAGAAGGATGTGGAGGAGGAGGA
This sequence comes from Mustela nivalis, assembly GCF_964662115.1. Taxonomy (NCBI): domain Eukaryota; kingdom Metazoa; phylum Chordata; class Mammalia; order Carnivora; family Mustelidae; genus Mustela; species Mustela nivalis. The sequence continues at coordinate 129,091,365 of NC_139021.1, forward strand.
AGGAAAAGGAAGAGAGGGAGGAGGATGGAGTAGAGAAAATGTGAGGTATGAAATGATGGATATAGTAGTATATGTACATCAAATCATCATGATGCACACTTTAAATATCTTACAATTTCAATAAAGTTGAAAAGAATTTTTAAAAAGGTAATGGGGGGGTACCTGGGTGGCACAGTCAGTTAGGCAGTTGATTTGGTTTTGGCTCAGGTCACGATCTCAGGGTCCTGGGGTTGGAGCTTTGCACTGGGTTCCATGCTCAAGAGGGAGTCAGCTTCAGGATTCTCCCTCCCTCTCTCTACCCCTAGCCCTGCTAGCTTGTGCATGAGCATGCTCTTTCTTAAATAAATCTTTTTTTAAAATTTTAAATTAAAAAAAATAAAAGTGCAAGGTGAAGCAGCAAGTGCTGACAGACACTATAGCAAATGAAGGTGGCTACACTAAACAACAGATTTTCTGTGTAGACCAAATATCTGTCTATAGGAAGGAGATGCCATTTAAGAGTTTCATAGATAGAGAGAAGTCAATAAATAATAAATAAAAAGATTTTGACTGAGATCTCTCAATTATTAGATGAGGTCTTGTGAGCTTTGGACTGAGATCTCAGGGGATTTGTACTGTGATCTCATATGAATTGGAGATCTCAAGATTTGGACAAGATCTTGAAGATTTGTGTTATGGGGTACTTTCAGCAGAGAGTATATGACTTATAAAACCTAAAATATTTAGTCTTTGGCTCTTTACAGAAAGAGATTTTCCTATCTCTGATCTCTGAGGGGGAAAAAAAGTAAATTAAATTATTAAGCTTTATAAAATAAGTTGTAAATTTCAAATAACTGTTTTGTAATTGCAATTAGATGGTAATATTCAATATTCCAGTTATATATGTTGTCAGAACACCAAAGCATATATTCAACTTATAATTCATAATTTCAGTAACATTAATTTAAGGCCAATTTTTTCACAACATTTAATATTTTTATTTTACTGCAAACCAGTACAAAAGATACCACACACCAGCTGTGACCTGTAACATAAGTAACAACCCACTGGTCAGGAAAAACTCCCTGTCCTGTATAACCTGTGCCTGGTACAAAGTGATGTTATCTGAAGCTAATAAAATGAAATCACCCATTGTGGGAGTCAGAATAATTTTCTAAATAAATAGTAAGGCAAAAAAAATTCTCTAGAACTACCAAGGACATCCTAAGCAATAGTTTTATTTTCATTTTTTCTCCACTTTGCTATTAGAGGCTATCTGAGCATTGTTTCTTCTAGATATTGGGAAAAAGTACATAATTTCTGATAAGTATGCCACATGCATTCGTGTTCTCTTAATGAGTACAAGTTGTATATGTGCTAAATGCATTTTAAAATGCATTGAATGTGAAATTCTCCTGCATAAATGTGAAAAGGAGACATTCTAAATAAAAGACTGCTACTACGAAACCATTTGCAATTATACTATCATCCCACACCATCACACATATATAGTTTTCTATTCTCTTGCCAGTTGCTTAAGCAAATGACTAAGAACAGAGAAATACCTTTATTTCTTATTTATTAGTCACTTACATTTTTGGTTTGCATATAATATCAAAACATCCATAAAATCCCTTTTAAAAATTGACACATTCGGGAATCAAATCATTTTATACAAAATGCAGATATTTTCAAAAATAAGGATGTCTTGCAATATAACTCTTTCTGTATGTCTAATCAGGTTCTCTTCCTGCCCCAAGTATAGATTTGTAGGTGACCTTAATCAAATTGCTTACTCTTTCCTCATTTTTTGTGTATTCCCTGAGCAAATATTTTTTTTTCAGCATCTACAATGAGGTAGGCATTGTGTGGGGTATAATACAGAATAAAAAGATGAATCAGACGTAGCTATGATCTCAAGGACCTCATAAACAGGAAAGAGTGTTAAATCACATGCACATCTAACCATAAGGTAGAAAATGGTGAGTGCACCTAAGAGAGGTACAGATTAGACACTTTGGAAGGTGAGACGGAGAAGCAATTACTTCCAGCTGGAAAGATCCAGGAGGGATTTATCAATGAGGCTGCACTTGAGCTCTGTCTTAAGGATGGCTAAGAAGGGTAAATTAAATTGACTGGCAAGGGCATTCCACAAGCTAACAAGATGTTCCAATGACAGGTGAGAATGTGGTGGATGAGTGTGGGTGAAGAGGAAAATGTTTGTTTACCCATAGCTTAGGATATGTAAAGTGGAGTGAGTCAAAACTAAGCCTAGAGATGCGGCTTGAGGTCAGAACATGAAGGCAGCATAGTCTGGAAAGAAATCTTGAGTTCAGATGGGTCTGGGTTAAAATCCTGATCTTAGTTATCTGGGAAAACAAAGACAATTTACTTAACCTCTAAGTCTTCATAGAAGGTCCAAAAATGTTTACCTAACTTGCTGGGTCATTGTAAAGATGACAAATACATATGTACGTTTTCTAACACAATGTGTCAGAACACATTATAGATGCTAAATAAATGGTAGCTATGATTAGGTCAATGTTAACACTGAATAACAGGCACAGAATTTTACATAGTTTGGTAAGAATCCATTATACCAACTACAGGAAAATACGTCAAGGTTATCAGTATCTAGAAGGAAGAACTATTTGGAAAATAAGACAGGGAGCTTACTAATGCTTTTTAATTGGGACTGCCCAGTATGGTTATCTGGTGATTACCTATAACAGGAAAATACGTCAAGGTTATCAGTATCTAGAAGGAAGAACTATTTGGAAAATAAGACAGGGAGCTTACTAATGCTTTTTAATTGGGACTGCCCAGTATGGTTATCTGGTGATTACCTATAAACAGTGACATAACTCAGCCTCACTCCAGACCAATTAAATCAGAATCCCTACACCTAGAGCCTAGGCATAGTATTTTTTAAAAGCTCCCCAAGATTTCTAAAGCATAGCTAGGTTAAGAACTACTATTGCTTTAGATGTAAGTTGTTACAGTTAATGTACAAAATATAAGAAATTCAGCAAAATGTGTTTTATTATAATAATTTGAATTATTTTCATTCTACTACATTAGTGGATATCAGCTTTCCAGATTGTCTTCTGTTTCTCTACCATATTCTCAATTTCCAAAGACCTCTCCAGTACCTAACACAGACCTGACACAGTAAAGGCCAGACAGATGTTCACTGAATGAATGATTGACTGACTGATAATACTCCCATTCCCCACTAGATGAAAGTGACAAGGAGAAGAACACTGTGAGATAGTTACTATGTAGCAATTTTTAAAATATTTACTTTTTAATCCTTGTTTTCTTTTGTAAAACCTGTCTAATTTATTACAAGTTCATGTTTACATCATGTCCTTAAGTGTAATTATAATGAATAATCAGCTACATCTGAAAACTAAGATCATAACCCAAAACATGTAAGGGTAAATTCAAGATTATTAATACATATATTTGGATTTATTATCAATAATACCAACTTAATGATGTCAAAACTTTTTTTTAAAACTGCATTTCAGATTGTATTTTATCTAGATTCTATAGATAGAAATACTTAATTTTTTTTATTATATTTCAATAGTCCTACCATATTATTTTGTGGAGCAATTGGTGTTATGGGTATGCTGTTAAATTTTCTAATAATCCCCAAAGAAAAATTACTTTCATTCATATTCAAGTATGAATAAGTGGATATTGAAGTATGTTGAAAGACAAGCAGACTGACGAATGAGTACTAAGGGAATCACCAGGGACCTGTGGCTTCTTAGAATTAATAGATATTCTTCTAGATTAATTAGAGATAATCTAGGAGAATATCTCACCAAAAGCAGGAAATTCTTCTGAAATCTAATAGTGAATGAAAAAACCTACTTGCTTCTTGTCAAAATACTGAAAAATCTATTGAAACATCAAAGCTCACCTCCAGGCCTGGATTTGGGGCCTCCCTCTTTATATCTTAGTGAATTGACAGTACTTCTAAGGACCAACTTCATTCAGAAATACAACAGATGGCAAATTCTATAGTCAGCAGAAGTAGTGACGGGCATTAAAATGCTACCAACAGGCTTCCAAGTGGCTCCTATTCTGACAGGTACTGAGATAACTTTTGTCTTGGATGCAATGTTTCTCTGGTCCTGTATGAGTGGCTATCACCATTTTATGAGTATCTGTGCCATCACAGTATTTACTATACATAAGACAATCAAAACTATTAAACTCTCTAATCCTTTCCCCTTGTGGTTATATAAATTATTTGTTTACCCTGAGAGTACATGAAATTTTTATAGGCACAATCTAGGATTGCATCTATCCTGCTTTCCTCTCAAATAAATCTGTAAATATTCAAACTCATGTATCCCTCAATGAATAACCACATTGTAAGCCATGTCTGTTGCTTTCACATAAACAATTCAAGCTGACTAAGAGGTCCACCATATATAGCCAAGAGAATAATACAATGATAAAATTCTAACTCTAATTCTTTCATGGAGGAAGCCAAAGATAGCCTCTAAGTGTTGTCTCAGGGAATTCATGGCAATCATCATCTTCTTAAGCTATTATAAGCAACTTTTTCCCTTATTTGTCTGTAAGGTAGGTCATTCATACAACAAATTTTTGTTCTAAAGACTGTTTTAGGAACTGAGAATATCATGATGAGCAAAGGCAAACTCATTACACTAAAGGAAACTGTGTTCCAAAGAACAATAAATAAATATAAAGGAATTCAGACATGGGCTATAAAGAAAAATAACACACATTAAGGGAGATAATGAATACTCTAGAAAGGATAGTTAAGGATAGCATCTTTGAGAAAGAGACATGGAATAGAGATGTGAAAGTAGTGAGGAGGTGAGCCAGGCCATTATCAAGGGAAGACAATCTCAGGAAAAATACGAAAGCAAGCAGAAAGCCTGGAGACTAGAGTATACTAAAAGAAAATAAGAAGAAGCAAGGAGGCCAGAGTAGCCAAAACAGAATGGGTATGGAGGAGAGTAATACAAATGCAATTAAGAGAGAACTGGGGGGTGACTGGGTGGCTCAGTGGGTTAAAGCCTCTGCCTTCGGCTCAGGTCATGGTCTCAGGGTCTTGGGATCGAGCCCTGCATCAGGCTCTCTGCTCAGCAGGGAGCTTGCTTTCTCCTCTCTCCCTGCCTGCCTCTCTGAATACTTGTAATCTCTGTTTATCAAATAAATAAATAAAATCTTAAAAAAAAAAAAAACAAGAGAGAGAGAGAGAGAGAGAATTGGATTTGTGATGGTTAATTTCATGTGCTAATTTGACTAGGTTATGAGATACCCAAATATCTGGCCCAAGATTATTCCGGGTGTTTCTATGAGAATGCTTTTGGATGAGATTAACATTTAAATTGGTAGATCAAGTAAAGCAGATTGCTCTCCCTAATATGAATGGGTCTCATCCAATCAGTTGAAGGCCTGAATAGAACAAAAAGGTAACCCTCGTGAAAGAAAGGGAGAATTCTTCCTGCCTGGCTGCCTCCAAACTGGGACATCAGCTTTTTCTTATCCTTGAACTTGAACTGAAACATGGGCTCTTCCTTGGTCTCAAGCCTGACAACTTTCAGATTGGAACTACACCATTGGGTCTCTTGGATCTCCAGCTTGCCAATGTACGCTGAAGTTCTTAGGATTTAGCCTCCATTATCTCTATAATCTCTATATATCTGGTCTTTTCTCTCTGGAGAACCCTATCTAATATAGGAGTTTAGGGGAGTCATGATCTACTTACTCAAAATATTATGGTCAGACAATGTTGGGGCAAAGCTAGAATCAGCTACCATTAGAGAAGAGCTAAGATGCAATGCAATAAACCAGACAAGAGACAAATTAGTGGCCTATGCCAGGATGATACAGGTGGAGATCATCATTTGAAGACTGAGCCAACAGGACTTGTTGATGAAGGACCAGGGAAGAAAAAAGAACTTAAAAAAGATTTCCAGTGTTTTTGCCTACAGCACCAAACTGATAGAATAGTTTCCATTTTCTGAGATGGGAAAGATTTGAGAAGAGCAGGTTTATAGGGGAATATGAGAGTTCAGTATTAGAGCCATTTATTTTGAAAAATCTATAGGAGAAGCCAGTGAAAATGTCAATTAGACACGCTACCAGAAGTTAAGAGAGAAAGATAAGGATGGGGAATCTAATTCAGCTGTAATCAGTATACAGACAATATTCAAAGCTAAGAGATTAAAAGAGACTTCCTAGTGAGCCGATGTGGACAAGAAAGATTTCTTCAGAAATGGAGGTCATCTCACATGCTGGTATGGAGCATATCAAAATTCACATAGTGCCTAACACAATATAGTCTACTACAAAATTCAGTAAAATGTAGGAATTACAAATAATCGAGGTAGAAGGTTGACAATGGATTTTCTATTTATTTTGTAGTAATTCCTACACCAAAATGCTACCACTTCATCAGTCACTTCATTTTATGAGACATATTCAGTTATTCAAGTACCAGATAAATATGTATTCTGTAATTCTTCTATGTTGTCCTTGTTTTCAGATTATAAGGGACTGATAGGCAAGTATCTCACACTAATTTGTACTGAAGAAATATTCTGATAATTACATTTTCTAGGCTAACATTGACTTGTGATTTGACTCTAGGCATGTCACACCTATATTTTGTCTTCATCTAAAAGAATTTATTTCAGCTTCATTATCTATAAAATATTTCTATTTAGCAAAGTTCTAAACATTAAAATGTGAGTTACTATACCCAAACTTTGTTTAAAAGTTCTATTTAATTTAAATTTTAAAAAGTCCTCAAGATGTAGGTAATTTTTTTTATTTTTTGGTTTTTTAAGTTTTCATTTAAATTCTAGTTAACATACACCATAACATTAATTTCAGGTGTACAATACAGTGATTCAACACTTTCATATAAGACCAGATACTCACCACAAGTGCACTCCTTAATCCCCATCACCTATTTAACCCATTCCTCTGTCCAGCTCCCCGTTGGTAACCATCAGTTTGTTGAGTCTATTTCTTGGTGTGCCTCTCTCCTTTTATCCCGCATGCTCATTTATTTTGTTTTTTAAATTCCACATATGAGTGAAATTATATGGTATTTGTCTTTCTCTGACTGACTTATTTCACTTAGCATAATACTCTCTAGCTCCATCTTTGTTATTGCAAATGGCACAATTCCATTCTTTTTTATGACTGAGTAATATTCCGTGTGTGTGTGTGTGTGTGGTGTGTGTGTGTGTGTGTGTGTATCATATCTTCTTTACCAATTCATCTGTTGGAGGACACATGAACTGTTTCCGTGGATTTGGTTATTGTAGATAATGCTGTTGTAAATACTGGAGTGCACGTATCCCTTTGAATTAGAATTTTTTTGTATTCTTTGGGTAAATACCTAGTTGTGTATTGCTGGACTATAGGGAAGCTCTACTTTTAACTTTTTGAGGAACCTCCATACTGCTTTCCAGAGTGGCTGCACCAGTTTTCATTCCCATCAACAGTTCAGGAGAGTTCCCCTTTTTCCACATCCTACCAACACCTGTTGCTTCTTATATTTTCAGGTGGGAGGTGATATCTCATTGTAGTTCTGATTTGTATTTACCTGATAATGAGTGATATTGAGCTTCTTTTCATGTGTCTGTTGTCCATCTGTATGTCTTCTTTGGCAAAATGTGTATTGTGTTTTCTGCTCATTTTTTTAATTGGATTATTGTTTTTTGGGTGTTGAGTTTGAGAAGTTCTTTATATATGTTGGGTACTAACCTAACCCTTTCTCAGATATATCATTTGCAAATATCTTCTCTCATTCAGTATGTTGCCTTTTAGTTTTGTTGATTGTTTCCTTCACTGTGTAAAAGCTTTTTTCTTGATGAAGTCCCAAGAGTTCATTTTTGCTTTTCTTTCTCTTGCTTCTGAAGACATATCTAGCAAGAAGCTGCTACAGCTAATGTCAAAGAGTTACTGGCTGTGTTCTTCTCTGGGATTTTAATGGTTTCCTGCCTCACATTTAGGTCTTTCATCCATTTTGAATTTATTTTTGTGTATGGTGTTAGAAAGTGATCCAATTTCATTCTTTTGCATATGAGCTATCCAGTTTTCCCAACACCATTTGCTGAAGAGACTGTCTTTTTCTCCTTGGATATTCCCTCCTGTTTTGTCAAAAAATTAATTGACCATGTAATTGTGGTTTCATTTCTGGGTTTTCCATTCTGTTCTACTGATCTATGTGTCTGTTTTTGTACCAATACCATACTGTCTTAATTATTATAGCTTTGTAATATAGCTTAAGTCTGGAATTGTGATGCCTTCAGCTTTGCTTTTTTTTTTCAAGATCGCTTTGGCTGTTCACTGACTTTTGTGGTTCCATACAAATTTTAGGATTTTTTTGTTCTAGCTCTGTGGAAAATGCTGTTGGTATTTTAATAGAGATTGCATTAGATGTGTAGATTGTTTGGGGGAGTATAGACATTTTAACAATACTTGTTCTTCAGATCCATCAGTATGGAATATCTTTCCATGTCTTTGTATCCTCTTTAATTACTTTCACAGTGCTTTACAGTTTTAACAGTACAGGTTTTTTTTAAATCTTTGGTTAGGTTTATTCCTAGGTATCATTATTTTTGGTGTAAAATGGAGGTAATTTTTAGATGATTTGTGGAGGTACAGATAAACAACTTCTTAATATACAGAACCTAAAATATACACATATATACCCTCTTTATATACCTAATATTGCAACTTAATGTAATGCTAATATAAAAATAATTATCAGAGTGCCTGAGTGGCATAATCAGTTAAGCCTCTGACTCTTGATTTTGGCTCAGGTCATGATTCTCTCTTTCCTCCCCCCTGCCTCTCTCTCTCTCTCTCTCTCTCTAATCAATAAATAAAATCTTTTAAACAATAATTGTCATATTAAAATATGGAATTTTCAAATTTACACAGTATAAACTTTTTTATTTTAACATAAATTTTTGTAATATAAATTTGTAAATTTTCTTTAAAGATTTTATTTATTTATTTATTGACAGAGAGAGAGAGAGAGACTACAAGTAGGCATAGAGGCAGGCAGTGAGAGAGAGGAGGAAGCAGGTTCCTTGCTGAGCAGAGAGCCTAATTCGGGGCTCGATCCCAGGACCTGAGATCATGACATGAGCCAAAGGCAGAGAGGCTTACCCCACTGAGCCACCCAGGTGCCCCAAATTTGTTTTATTTAATAGATTTTTTCTACTTTTTCTTCTTAGAAGTTAGAATGGCAAATTTTGAGAAGTTATAAAATAATGGGAAAAGAACAGGACTAGAAGTCCCAACTATGCCACTGTAAGTATGATATAAAAACATCACTGAACCTGTTAAAATATTTTCCTTATTATAAAACAAAGATACCAAAATAGATGATTGCTAAATGTTCCTTCTGATTCTAACATGTAAGAGTACTATGATTCAATATGCATATTTATTGGTGTGTGGTTTTTATACAGTTCTATATTACTCCAGGAAAATTTTTACCATATTTTATGCAAGCTTTGTAGCAGAATTATGGTCAGTGGTAGGCATTTCTATCACCACATATAAAAGGCATAAATATACAAGCTCCAGTGTCTTGTCAGTAACTAATCAGAGACTCAGTCCTGAATTGCAATTTTTGGCAAGTGCTTTGCTCACAACCACAGTGTTTCATTAATGTGTTTTTTCTTGTTGAATATTCTCAATTCCTTTAAATAAACTGTAGTTAATTAGTCACTTTATGGGTATAATTTTCATGTTTTCATAATTATACTTAATTATGTTCCTAGCAAAATTTATGTAATCAAATAATTGCCATATGCAATTATATTATATAAAAGCTATAAACATAAAAAATTCACAGATGTATTTACACAAGACATTTTCTTTTTCACTTCCAGTTATCATATCACTTAACATTGATTTTAATCATTTTTTAACTCACATTGCTAGATATCAAAGAGAGATTTTGTTCTTAAGGAAAAAGTTAACAGTAATTTCTTATTGAGATGGCATATTACTAAATATACTATAAGTTGAACATTCTAAGAAAAATTATATATGATATACAATTTCCTTCAGGAAAATTATTCCTTTTTTGCTTTTACCCTTAAAACTCTTGATTTTTAATGCATTAGTTTCATTTTTAGTTGTACATATTCTTGTCTCATCTTCACTTTTAATTACCTGTATCACCAGAAAAATTGAAGGAATTAAAGTAAATGTAAAAGTCATCTAGAACATACATAACTTATTTTATATATTTAGATAATGAGGTCCTTGGAGTTTGAGTGACTTCACATGGTCACAAAATTAGTTAGCAGTAGGGCTTAACCTGATAGAACTCTTGCCTCCCAGTCTAGAACTTGTTACCCTCTATACCAAGAGGATATTCAGTTTAGCATTAAAATACTATATTTCAATTATCTGTTTGTGTGTTTATGTCCTTCCCTTTTTTGTGAAATCTTTGAAGACAGAAATTAGGTTTCACCATTGCATTTCACTGGAGCCTATATGAGTAGCTGAAACATAATCATAATTACTTGATATATGGTATTCTATAAGTTTTTTATTTCAATTCTTGACCTTTTAAAAAAAATGTCCCTTCACAGGAGGTACATGATGGATACTGGCTTAATCACAACTGGTTGAATACCTTATTGTAAAATAGAGGCTAAGTATTTAAGACAGGTACTTTATTTGGCTTTGTCAAATATAAAAATTTTGTATGTAGTTGTGTACCAAAAACTCACACTGAATGGTAATTGTAGGGTATTAGCTAGAAGCAACAAGAGTATTATAAATTCTCTGGCACTTTCATGGCAGAACTCTTTAAATGATGAACTTTCAATTTTATCAAAATTATCCTCGCTCTAAACCTTCTGAAAGAAAAACTAAAGGAATAGCTTATGGGTGAAAAATTAACATGGCTATATAAATTTTCATTATCTGCAACATCAACATTTTCCCTTTGAAACATTTCTATTTAAAACCACACAGTGTTTTAGCACTGGGTATTAAGTAAATGCATTTGAGTTTCTATTCTGAAGGCTCCACAGGGTAGATCTGCTTTTATTTTGTTTCCACTGAAAAATTCACAAAAAGTTAATAAGTGATTGATGCAAAATCAATAACAAGGTTGAACCCCTTAAGGGCATATTGCTCTACTATTTGCATATGGGAAATAAGGCAATATCCAGGGCCTTACAAACAATAGAGAGGAGGAGGGATTAAGTTAAGACTCCAATAAATCTCATATTTCATATGTCCTCTCTGTGGGGCAAAACTTTGGCCTCAGAGGATGAAGGTACAGGGGATCCTAAGGTTTTGACTCCTCTATTTTCCATTAGGTTAGGTAGTCTTTTTGGCCAAGACTGAAGTATAAAATAGATGCTTAAATTTAAGCCTCATCATGTCATTTATGAGAATACATAACAGGTATCAATGAACAAAACAAATAAAATATTTTGAACATGCAATGTGCATTTGCTACATCTTTTGAAGTCAATATTTTTTGGTGTGGAAATGTGTATTTACATTTCAAAAGAATAGCTTCAATTCTCATTCTGTGCACATTTCTGCCACACACTAATCTCTCACTGTTGGAGACCAACCCAAGGTGCTACCAAAAAGTCTTTTAACTCAGCAGGAAGAATTGCATAATGTCAAATATTTTGCTGTTTTAACTTTGAAGGATTTTTAATATTTAAAATACACACTCCTTAAGGGCTGGGTCTGCTCAATATATTGATGGTATTGAGTGTTTATGATAATGATAATGATTACCAAAACTATTGTCATTCATAGGCAACCATAGGCAGACTGCATTTTCAATTTCTGTTCACTGATAACAAATAGACATAGCCCCTACCCCCCAAAGAGCTTACTAATAACATAGGGGAAACAAAATGTTATATAAAATACATTCAGCTCTTTGAGATATTAAAAAGCTAAATAAAAGATGGAGATTATAAGTACATAGGAGTTTTAAAAATACCAGGAAGAACAGAAAAACTTTCTGGCAGAGATGAAACTTATTGTGGCCTTGAATAAGGGATGAACTATGGGTTCAGAAGTGCAAACTCAAATGTCTGCTAAGTCAAGTTAATATTGCTGAGTAGGAAGGTAGATGGACGCAGTGTTGATATGATTTTCAAGAGAATCTGGAATTTCAATTTGACATGTCACAAATCCCAACTCTTTAAATAGAGTGACCTAACTCAATTGAAAAAAATTAAATGCTGTGTAGGCAAACAAAACATTCTATACTTATGGTCTGCGTGTTTTTATTTTCTTTGTCATATCCTCAAATATTGGACAAGGATGAGAAAGCAAGACGGACTGCAAGGAAAGGTTGAGGAGCTATGATGATACCAGATATAGTTAATTTAAAAGAACAATCAGAAGATGGTGAAGGAGGTAAGCAGTAGAAAAGAAAAACTAAGGTCTAAAAAACTAAGAGATGATTTCTAGATATAAACAAAAGCATTTACACTTATTGTCTAGGAAGATTAGAGAAAGTACTATAGGGTCAGAAATATGATAGTTGAAGGTGCATCATCTTGAGGGGTGGGGAGTGAAAGATGAGTTAAACAGGTGGTGGGGGTTAAGTTGTGCACTTGCTGTGATGAGCACTGAGTGAACCACTAAATTATACACCTGAATCTAATATTACACTGTATGTTAATGAACCAAAATTTAAATAAAAACTAAAAAAGAAAAAATTAATAAATATATACTTAAATAAAGTGTATCAGCTTGAATAAAGTGAAACTTCACTTTGTACTGACATTAATCCTTTGTCAAGTCTAACAGCTAAGTATAATCCATGATATTTTAGAATTTTAGAAGGAGCAGGAGCCAAATGTCACACATAGGCCACAGATAAATATTGTTATATTAATATTTTTTTATAACTTACGTTATCAGTAATCATAGAATATTGATTTAGAAATCAGGACTGTACTATTATTTTTTAACACCACATTCACTTCTAACATATTATTGACTGATTAACATTTGAGGATCCCAGTTAAAGGAGTTTAAAAACTTTTACTGGGATTTATCATGACAGTATCCCAAGCAAACCATGTGCCAACCAGTTGGCCAGGCAACTAGACCATGTTTCAGCTGAGAATTTTTTTTAAACTTCATTATATGAACATTTGGTGTCTCCTATAAACTGACAATCCAGTTTGTAAAAGATACATTATGCAAATTAGGAAATTAGCAACAAACTCCTTCTGATGCTAGTCATTACTATCTTGTTCTTCAGTTCAGATTTCCAAACGTGCAATGATGCAGTAAAATCTACCAACGGATGTTTTGTTGCCACTATCAATGGGCGATATTTTATTGTAATGTCAAATTTACTACAAAACCTGGGCATATAAAATAGCATACATTATCCTACACAATCTAACATAATTAAGTTTCCTTTGTCCTACGAGAAAAAAAAGGCAAAATATGTAGCAAACATATTCACTTGAATTCAAACTTTTCCTGTTTATTAAACATTTAGTCAAATTCAGTATTACTCCAAGAGTGTGAATCAATTTCATATTCTTCAATGGAAAATTGAAGAATTTTCAGTATTCACAATATTGGTCAACATTCTAAGATATAGCCATGCTTTTCTTCTCAATTTTATTTTAGCACCTCTCTTCTGTTCATTGATTGTCCCTATTGTTTCTCCACACACTGATGTAAAACTCCCATTCTAGAGGCAGCAAGTATATCAAGAGCCGTTACTGTAAAAGTGTAGTTCATTTTTTTTTCCTTTGCTGCACACCTGTTTATGCTTTTCTTTGTAGGCCCCTTTGATCATAAGTTTCTCCACCTAAATTCAACAACTAGGTCATAACTGGTTCTATTCACAACACCCTCACTAACAGCCTAACATGCCCATACTGAGCTAAAAATCTATGACATAAAAAGCCAAAGGAAACCAGATCACATATTTGATGCACCATGAACTGAAGATATAAGCTGCTAACCAACTTCTCATATATGAATAAAACTGTTCTTCAATGCACTTTAGAAACATGGTTTTTGTTTGTTTGCTTTGCTTTACCTTGGCAATTTTATTTAGCTTTGTTTGTTTAGGCAGCCCAAGTACCTTTACAGAACTCATTGGTAGAAAGCAAAGAACTAAAGTGGAAATGTCCAGCACAGCTGATCCTCCTTAAAAAAAGTCTTACAAACACCAAGAAATGATCCTAATTTGAATTCTCTAACTGATTCAAACTATTGTTTTGCTGTTGTCAAAGAATTTATTCAACAATATATTTTTCTGACATAAGATCATATGGAGATTGAAACAATCATCAAACTTTTATTTGGTGTTTTATATTTTAAAAACTCTAAAGTGGATAGAAAACTCAAATCATTGTTTGTTTGTTTGTTTGTTTTTTCTTTGACTTCAGGGAAAAACAAACTCATCTTCTTAGTAGAAGAATAATATACAAATTTCATTCCACATTAAGAAATATCCAAACATTCTGGCAAGCCTAGGATCTGGATTCCTCTAGTGAGATTTACTGTGAAAAAAAATAGAAAATGAGGAGACCTTCTTCAACCTTGCTATTTAATGTATCAGACAGGGTTATGTGTTTCTCAGGCTCCAAAGGAGGCCAATAAAGAAACACCTTTTTCCCTACAGTCATGTGACTATCTAGACATTTGGCTTATGAATAAACTTTTAGTGTAGCCATTTATACAATGTAAAGATAACTAAGATAAGTCATTTTCATATCTATAAATAATGAAAATATAGCATTTTTTCAAATAAGTAATTTGAAGCTTTGTCATGAATTCTTTTCATTCTTCTTCATTATCCCAAAATATATTGTGAAATTACTTTTTATTTTTAGGTTCTAAAATAAACCAAGACAAAATTAAGTAACTGGACAACAGTACTATGAAAGAGAAGAGTCTTTAAAAAGTCTGAAACACTGCCTTTTTAACTTAATGTTTATCTATAATATTTAGTAAATTGATTAGTAGACAGTATGTACTACAAATTTACCAAATTAAAAATGTAAAGAATGACTTTCTTTCCAAATTTAGGACTAGCAAGGAGAGTCAAACAGATGTCCTATTCCTGGGTTTAATATGCAATTCACAAATGTATAAACAAAAATATGATGAGGGTTTTCTTCCTATTGTTTCAATTAGCTTAAGTAACTTGTGGAACATGCTGGGTCTCTTGAAGCTGGAGGAACATGAATGCTCTAAGAATACATTTGCTCTTTTTTTTTTTTTTTTTAATTTTAGAATACATTTACTCTTAAGGACGTTTTGTTTCAAAATCCTGAGTCTTTCTAGGGAGAATCATGATCATGTTTTTCTATGTTCCCATCAGTTAATCTGCCTTTATATGGTCTTTGCATATGGAAAGCAAGAAAAAAAAAATAACTGCCTTCTTTTTTGGTGTTAACTATGGACTTCTTTGATCACCACTTAAACTGACACCATTGCCTGACCTTCTCACACATGAAACATCTTTATTTCAAGAATAAAATTACTGGGGGAGGAGTCAAGATGGCGGAGAAGTAGCAAGCTGAGACTGCTTCAGCTAGCCGGAGATCAGCTAGATAGCTTATCTAAAGATTGCAAACACCTGAAAATCCATCGGCAGATCGAAGAGAAGAAGAACAGCAACTCTGGAAACAGAAAAACAACCACTTTCTGAAAGGTAGGACCGGCGGAGAAGTGAATCCAAAGCGACGGGAAGATAGACCCCGGGGGGAGGGGCCGGCTCCCGGCAAGCGGTGGAGCAACCGCGCACAAAATCAGGACTTTTAAAAGTCTGTTCCGCTGAGGGACATCGCTCCAGAGGCTAAACCGGGGCGAAGCCCACGAGGGGTCAGCGTGGCCTCAGGTCCCGCAGGGTCACAGAAGGATCGGGGGTGTCTGAGTGTCGCAGAGCTTGCGGGTATTGGAACGGGAAAGCCGGCTGCAGAGACGGAGCCGACAGTGAGCTCGCAGCTCGGTGTTACCTTGAACCGATCGCAGGCTCGGTGAGCTCGGAGCGCGGCCGGAGGTCAGGCAGACGGGAGTAACTGGGCGCTGTTCTCTGAGGGCGCACTGAGGAGTGGGTCCCTGGGCTCTCGGCTCCTCCGGGCCGGAGACCAGGAGGCCGCCATTTGTGTTCCCGTCCTCCGGATCTCTACGGAAAGCGCTCAGGGAACAAAAGCTCCTGAAAGCAAACCCGAGCGGATTACTCACCCCGGCCCCGGGTAAGGGAGGTGTAATTCCGCCTGGGGCAAAGACACTTGAGAATCACTACAACAGGCCCCTCCCCCAGAAGATCAACAAGAAATCCAGCCGAGACCAAGTTCACCTACCAAGAAGTGCGGTTTCAGTACCAAGGAGAGCAGCAGAATTCCAGAGGAGGAGAAAGCCAAGCACGGAACTCATGGCTTTTTTCCTGTGATTTTTTTTTAGTCTTGCAGTTAATTTAATTTTTTCTTTTTCATTTTTTTTTTTTTTTCTTTTTCTTCTCGCCTTCGGGAATTTTTTTTTTTTTTAACTGTTACCTTTTTCTTTTTTAACGATTTTTTACTAGTTTATCTAATATATATATATTTTCTTTTTTACATTTTTCTCAGGTGTTTTCTTTTTTTAAAAAAAAATTTTTTTTCTTTTCTTTCCTTTTTTTCTTTTCTTTTTCTTTTTTTTTTTTTTTTTCCTTTCTTTTTTTTTGAACCTCTTTTTATCCCCTTTCTACCCACTCACGATTTTGGATCTCTTCTAATTTGGTTAAAGCATATTTTCCTGGGGTTGTTGCCACCCTTTTAGTATTTTACTTGCCCCTTCATTTACTCTTATCTGGCCAAAATGACAAGACGTAAAAATTCAACGCAAAAAAAAGAACAAGAGGCAGTACCGAAGGCTAGGGACCTAATCAATACAGACATCGGTAATATGTCAGATCTAGAGTTCAGAATGACAATTCTCAAGGTTCTAGCCGGGCTCGAAAAAGGCATGGAAGATATTAGAGAAACCCTCTCGAGAGATATAAAAGCCCTTTCTGGAGAAATAAAAGAACTAAAATCTAACCAAGTTGAAATCAAAAAAGCTATTAATGAGGTGCAATCAAAAATGGAGGCTCTAACTGCTAGGATAAATGAGGCAGAAGAAAGAATTAGTGATATAGAAGACCAAATGACAGAGAATAAAGAAGCTGAGCAAAAGAGGGACAAACAGCTACTGGACCACGAGGGGAGAATACGAGAATTAAGTGACACCATAAGACGAAACAACATTAGAATAATTGGGATTCCAGAAGAAGAAGAAAGAGAGAGGGGAGCAGAAGGTATTCTGGAGAGAATTATTGGGGAGAATTTCCCCAATATGGCAAAGGGAACGAGCATCAAAATTCAGGAGGTTCAGAGAATGCCCCTCAAAATCAATAAGAATAGGCCCACACCCCGTCACCTAATAGTAAAATTTACAAGTCTCAGTGACAAAGAGAGAATCCTGAAAGCAGCCCGGGAAAAGAAGTCTGTAACATACAATGGTAAAAATATTAGATTGGCAGCTGACCTATCCACAGAGACCTGGCAGGCCAGAAAGAGCTGGCATGATATTTGTAGAGCACTAAACGAGAAAAACATGCAGCCCAGAATACTATATCCAGCTAGGCTATCATTGAAAATAGAAGGAGAGATTAAAAGCTTCCAGGACAAACAACAACTGAAAGAATTTGCAAATACCAAACCAGCTCTACAGGAAATATTGAAAGGGGTCCTCTAAGCAAAGAGAGAGCCTACAAGTGGTAGATCAGAAAGGAACAGAGACCATATACAATAACAGTCACCTTACAGGCAATACAATGGCACTAAATTCATATCTCTCAATAGTTACCCTGAATGTGAATGGGCTAAATGCCCCTGTCAAAAGACACAGGGTATCAGAATGGATAAAAAAACAAAACCCATCTATATGTTGCCTCCAAGAAACTCATTTTAAGCCCGAAGACACCTCCAGATTTAAAGTGAGGGGGTGGAAAAGAATTTACCATGCTAATGGACATCAGAAGAAAGCAGGAGTGGCAATCCTTATATCAGATCAATTAGATTTTAAGCCAAAGACTATAATAAGAGATGAGGAAGGACACTATATCATACTCAAAGGGTCTGTCCAACAAGAAGATTTAACAATTTTAAATATCTATGCCCCCAACGTGGGAGCAGCCAACTATATAAACCAATTAATAACAAAATCAAAGAAACACATCAACAATAATACAATAATAGGAGGGGACTTTAACACTCCTGTCACTGAAATGGACAGGTCATCCAAGCAAAAGATCAGCAAGGAAATAAAGGCCTTAAACGACACACTGGACCAGATGGACATCACAGATATATTCAGAACATTTCATCCCAAAGCAACAGAATACACATTCTTCTCTAGTGCACATGGAACATTCTCCAGAATAGATCACATCCTCGGTCCTAAATCAGGACTCAACCGGTATCAAAAGATTGGGATCATTCCCTGCATATTTTCAGACCACAATGCTCTCAAGCTAGAACTCAACCACAAAAGGAAGTTTGGAAAGAACCCAAATACATGGAGACTAAACAGTATTCTTCTAAAGAATGAATGGGTCAACCGGGAAATTAAAGAAGAATTGAAAAAAATCATGGAAACAAATGATAATGAAAATACAACAGTTCAAAATCTGTGGGACACAATAAAGGCAGTCCTGAGAGGAAAATATATAGCGGTACAAGCCTTTCTCAAGAAACAAGAAAGGTCTCAGGTACACAACCTAACCCTACACCTAAAGGAGCTGGAGAAAGAACAAGAAAGAAACCCTAAGCCCAGCAGGAGAAGAGAAATCATAAAGATCAGAGCAGAAATCAATGAAATAGAAACCAAAAAAACAATAGAACAAATCAACGAAACTAGGAGCTGGTTCTTTGAAAGAATTAATAAAATTGATAAAACCCTGGCCCGGCTTATCAAAAAGAAAAGAGAAAGGACCCAAATAAATAAAATCATGAATGAAAGAGGAGAGATCACAACTAACACCAAAGAAATACAAACTATTATAAGAACATACTATGAGCAACTCTACGGCAATAAATTTGACAATCTGGAAGAAATGGATGCATTCCTAGAAACATATAAACTACCACATCTGAACCAGGAAGAAATAGAAAGCCTGAACAGACCCATAACCAGTAAGGAGATTGAAACAGTCATTAAAAATCTCCAAACAAACAAAAGCCCAGGGCCAGATGGCTTCCCAGGGGAATTCTACCAAACATTTAAAGAAGAACTAATTCCTATTCTCCTGAAACTGTTCCAAAAAATAGAAATGGAAGGAAAACTTCCAAACACATTTTATGAGGCCAGCATCACCTTGATCCCAAAACCAGACAAGGATCCCACCAAAAAAGAGAGCTATAGACCGATATCCTTGATGAACACAGATGCGAAAATACTTAACAAAATACTAGCCAATAGGATTCAACAGTACATTAAAAAGATTATTCACCACGACCAAGTGGGATTTATTCCAGAACTGCAAGGTTGGTTCAACATCCGCAAATCAGTCAATGTGATACAACACATCAATAAAAGAAAGAACAAGAACCATATGATACTTTCAATAGATGCTGAAAAAGCATTTGACAAAGTACAGCATCCCTTCCTGATCAAAACTCTTCAAAGTGTAGGGATAGAGGGCACATACCTCAATATCATCAAAGCCATCTATGAAAAACCCACCGCAAATATCATTCTCAATGGAGAAAAACTGAAAGCTTTTCCACTAAGGTCAGGAACACGGCAGGGATGTCCATTATCACCACTGCTATTCAACATAGTACTAGAGGTCCTAGCCTCAGCAATCAGACAACAAAAGGAAATTAAAGGCATCCAAATCGGCAAAGAAGAAGTCAAATTATCACTCTTCGCAGATGATATGATACTATATGTGGAAAACCCAAAAGACTCCACTCCAAAACTGCTAGAACTTATACAGGAATTCAGTAAAGTGTCAGGATATAAAATCAATGCACAGAAATCAGTTGCATTTCTCTACACCAACAGCAAGACAGAAGAAAGAGATATTAAGGAGTCAATCCCATTTACAATTGCATCCAAAACCATAAGATACCTAGGAATAAACCTAACCAAAGAGACACAGAATCTATACTCAGAAAACTATAAAGTACTCATGAAAGAAATTGAGGAAGACACAAAGAAATGGAAAAATGTTCCATGCTCCTGGATTGGAAGAATAAATATTGTGAAAATGTCTATGCTACCTAAAGCAATCTACACATTTAATGCAATTCCTATCAAAGTACCATCCATCTTTTTCAAAGAAATGGAACAAATAATGCTAAAATTTATATGGAACCAGA
The DNA here is from genome assembly GCF_964662115.1 of Mustela nivalis. NCBI lineage: Eukaryota > Metazoa > Chordata > Mammalia > Carnivora > Mustelidae > Mustela > Mustela nivalis. The sequence continues at coordinate 129,111,749 of NC_139021.1, forward strand.
AAAGACCTCGAATAGCCAAAGGGATATTGAAAAAGAAAGCCAACGTTGGTGGCATCACAATTCCGGACTTCAAGCTCTATTACAAAGCTGTCATCATCAAGACAGCATGGTACTGGCACAAAAACAGACACCTAGATCAATGGAACAGAATAGAGAGCCCAGAAATAGACCCTCAAATCTATGGTCAACTCATCTTCGACAAAGCAGGAAAGAATGTCCAATGGAAAAAAGACAGCCTCTTCAATAAATGGTGCTGGGAAAATTGGACAGCCACATGCAGAAAAATGAAATTGGACCATTTCCTTACACCACACACAAAAATAGACTCAAAATGGATGAAGGACCTCAATGTGCGAAAGGAATCCATCAAAATCCTTGAGGAGAACACAGGCAGCAACCTCTTCGACCTCTGCCGCAGCAACATCTTCCTAGGAACAACGCAAAAGGCAAGGGAAGCAAGGGAAAAAATGAACTATTGGGATTTCATCAAGATCAAAAGCTTTTGCACAGCAAAGGAAACAGTTAACAAAATCAAAAGACAACTGACAGAATGGGAGAAGATATTTGCAAACGACATATCAGATAAAGGACTAGTGTCCAGAATCTATAAAGAACTTAGCAAACTCAACACCCAAAGAACAAATAATCCAATCAAGAAATGGGCAGAGGACATGAACAGACATTTCTGCAAAGAAGACATCCAGATGGCCAACAGACACATGAAAAAGTGCTCCATATCACTTGGCATCAGGGAAATACAAATCAAAACCACAATGAGATATCACCTGACACCAGTCAGAATGGCTAAAATCAACAAGTCAGGAAATGACAGATGCTGGCGAGGATGTGGAGAAAGGGGAACCCTCCTACATTGTTGGTGGGAATGCAAGCTGGTGCAGCCACTCTGGAAAACAGCATGGAGGTTCCTCAGAATGTTGAAAATAGAACTGCCCTATGACCCAGCAATTGCACTATTGGGTATTTACCCTAAAGATACAAATGTAGTGATCCAAAGGGGCACATGCACCCGAATGTTTATAGCAGCAATGTCCACAATAGCCAAACTATGGAAAGAACCTAGATGTCCATCCACAGATGAATGGATCAAGAAGATGTGGTATATATACACAATGGAATACTATGCAGCCATCAAAAGAAATGAAATCTTGCCATTTGCGACAACATGGATGGAACTAGAGCGTATCATGCTTAGCGAAATAAGTCAAGCAGAGAAAGACAACTACCATATGATCTCCCTGATATGAGGAAGTGGTGATGCAACAGGGAGGCTTAAGTGGGTAGGAGAAGAATAAATGAAACAAGATGGGATTGGGAGGGAGACAAACCATAAGTGACTCTTAATCTCACAAAACAAACTGAGGGTTGCTGGGGGGAGGGGGTTTGGGAGAAGGGGGTGGGATATGGACATTGGGTAGGGTATGTGCTTTGGTGAGTGCTGTGAAGTGTGTAAACCTGGTGATTCACAGACCTGTACCCCTGGGGATAAAAATATATGTTTATAAAAAATAAAAAAAATAAAAAAAAAAAAAGAATTAAATATCTAAAATCTTAAAAATTGCTTTAAGAGATGTTTGCACTTCCAAAAGGAAAAAATATATAAATTTAAAACATGATTTTATAAAAAATATATTAGCTACTAATACACATATATTTAAATGTATATCAACACTATTTCTATAAATAAGTTAGCTGAATAGTGAATGCATTAACACTCAGGCTTCTGTGGCCTGATGAAAGAAAAAGTAAACAAGATGCTCTGATGTGGAAAATAGAAATACTCTGAAAACTAAATGTTAATTGTTCCCTATATGTTTTAATGGTATGAAATGTTTCACATATATAAGACATATATATGTCTTATCTTCAACCATATATAAGACATATATATATATGTTTCACATATATAAGACATATATATGCCATATCTTCAACTCCTGAGTAGGGCACTAATGAGTTAAAGTCCATTACACCAAACACAAGTGAAATCAGGAAAAAAAAAATCCGCACTTGCTTTCTTTTTGACTGTGTTTTATAAATCTTATTGATTAGCAACAGTAGTTATGATATTCAATTCATCTGGGAATTGTGTCCTCCGTGAATGCAAGATACACAATCATGAATTAGTTGAATGAATAAACCATATTTATAAAATAAGCAATATCAATGAGACCAAAAAAAGGACAAAAATTCCATCAAAATTTAGAGATTAAAAGGACACACCTACAAAATTAATTAAGTAACTTCTCATTGAAGGGCATGTACTATTTTGGAAATCTTATTATTAAAATACCAGAGAATGATAAATGCCAGAAAAGAAGTTGCCCATAGCTGGCATCTATTAAGGATCCTGAAATAATTTTTAATCCTGGAATTTAGGAAATTTAGCTACATGACTACCTGACTATCATATCACTTTATAAGTTTTATGCAAATATTTCACAAAAATATTTGAATAAATCTTACATACAACTATAGTACTCTCTATCCCAGCATTATGCAAGGTGCAAATTCTGATACTATATTTTACTTTGGAAACACAACCAGTTAAATTAGTTTTGTAACACAATAAAAATATCAAGTGTGTGTGTGTGTGTGTGTGTGTGTGTGTGTGTGTGTGTGTGTGTGTGTGTTTTAAGTAGGCTCCACACTGGGCATGGAGCCCAAGATGGTGCCTGAACTCAAGACTCTGAGATCAAGACCAGAACTGATATCAAGAGTTGGACACTTAACAAATAGAGCCACCCAGGTGTCCCAAAGTCTATCTTTATTTAAGTCCTTCTGTAATATGTTTTTAAAGTCTATCTGCCTGAGAAATAAACACTCACTTAAAATCCCAAATCCTAATAATCTCCAGGATTTTTTGCTTATTTGAAGAAGAAACTTCTTTTTTTGTTGTTGGTTTGTTTTTTTTTTTCCCCTCTTTCAATACATTATCTCATTTAATTGATGATGTAGGTATTATTAACCACATTTTAAATATGAGAAAACAATAGTAGCAGGGGTTAAATTTTTCTAATTTCATACAGTTATTATTGTAAATACCAGAACTCAAATTGAGATGTTTCTGATTCTGAAGCTCATACTCTTAATTCCTACTATCTGCATCTTCTGAGTTTAAACAATATGAGCTTCATTTTTTCTCCTTCAATCTATCTTTCCCTTCCACAAACACTTATACTCTATTCACAGTGTCCATTTGTCAAATACAGGTTTTGCTATAATGCTTCCTTTTTCCATACTGTTTCCTCTTGCCTCTCCAACTCAGGTAGGCAGGTGTCAATTCTTAAAGGAAAATGCAAAATCTGAAATCCTTCTTGAAGACCCATCCCTGGAAAGCAAACGAATGCCTTGGCTGAAACCTCACTGACCTCTTCCAACTGTCTGTGCTTATGTTATCCCTTTCCCTTCTCAAGAGCTTCTTGTTAGAAGAATGGTTTTACCTGCACCCTTCAAGAAGCAAATGCCAACACAGGATTAACCATGTAAGAATTCTGCTCAGGTAAGGAAGGCTGGGATTGTTGTCAGACACCAAGCCTAATGCAGAGACAAGGAGGTAAGTTTGGGTAGAAGCTTCCTATACTGCACAGTCTAAAGAAGGTTTAATAAGGCCACTGAGGAGTCTTCAAACCCGTCAGGCAATGAAGAGGTCCATATGTCCTAGGAACAGCTTCATTTTAGAATCTCTGCTGTGCTGTCATAGGCTAGAAGCAGCTCTTGGAGAGCATGACATGGGTACACGCATGGCAATGGATTTCAGAGCAGAGGAGTTCGAAATCCTGGTCATCTACATACCCTGGTCAATTATGCTCCCCAAAAACTGGAAGACTGCAATGTGCCTTCATGAGATTCCCAAGAACAATTCCCAACTGAGCCACTTATGAGGTTTGTCACATTGGGAAAGATATTGCATCTTTCTGAGTCATTTTGTAAGAGAAGAACTCTTACAGAAAATAAATGTGATAAATTGTGTGAAAGCACCTACTGTAGGAACCATTCAAAAACATTATTAGTTGTTTTTATCTTCTCTAAATTTTAATAGATTACCTATACATAGTAGCCATTTAATAACGTTATTAAAGTCATTCTGTTTACATATACAAACAAATGCATATATATATAAAATTGTAGCCATATGTGCATATGGATAGAATAAACTGAAACTTTGTTTTTATTACTCTCTCTAGAATTGAAAGAATCCTACTAAACTTTGTGTTTCATCTTTGAACCAAATTTTCTCTGGAATATACCAATCTATATTATTTGCTTTGTTTCCACCAAAGGAGATACTTATATAAGTGAAGGTACCAGATTGACAAAATCTTTTATCTTAAAAACAAATAATAATAATAATGTTAATAATAAACTTCTTTACCTACTATATTCATTCATTCAAATATTCATTCAACAACTATGTAATACTCTGTGCCAGGAACTATGCTAGGGAAGCAGAAACAAACACTATTCCTATCTTCATTTCACTTACAATCTAGTAGGGAGAAAGTCATTAACTAAAGGATCACATACATAAATGCAAAACTGCAGTGGTAGCAATGCTATGGAGGACAAGCGCAGGTTGTAATGAGAGCCCATCATGGGCAGATTGGATGGAGCTGGGGTGATTGCCCATTGGTTTCTGGACATTGTGCTACTAAGGCCTAAAGAACTAAGAGTTTAGAAGGTAATGAGAATAGGAAAGAATGTTCCAGGAAGAGAAAACAAATTATGCCAAGTCCAGTGGGGAAGATGAAAGTGGGAGATGTTTCACATGAAGAACAAAGAGGAGGAAAGCAGGTTCACAACCTGGAGAAATTAGGAGGGGCCACATGTCAAAGTAATGGTTACATAATTGTCCTAAAGGATTATACCTGAAAGATAGCTTTAGATCCCACTCCTGGATTCTGACCACACTCAGTGAACTCACTGTCCACGTTGTTACATTCACTTTTTTTTTTAATTATTAATTTTTTATTTTTTATAAACATATATTTTTATCCCCAGGGGCTTAAGTGGGTAGGAGAAGAATAAATGAAACAAGTTACATTCACTTTTAATCATGGATTTTTAAAAATAAAAATACAAGGAAGCACGGTTAAGAAAAAAACGTCAATCAGCCAGTTGTAAATCATCCAATAGTATTTAAATGACATTACTGCAAATGTGATCATTAAAATTGATTATTTTAAGCCTCTTTTTTATTCTAGGTATATAAATATCCAGTATCTGATTTGATTACTGGGCTATATAAAAGGTAGTTATTCAAAGGGTCCCTGGATAGTTCTTTCAGTTAAGCATCTAACTCTTGATTTTAGCCATGATGATTTCAGGGTCCTGAGATCGAGCCCCACTTCGGGCTCTGTACTCAACATGGAGTCGGCTTGGGATTTTCCCTCTCCCCTTCTTTCTCTCCCTCTCTCTCTTCTCTAAACAATTTTTTTTTAAAAAAGGTTGTTATTCAGTAATATGAAAATGTAACAGAAAGCTTTAAAATAATAAATTTAGATAATTTGCTAATCCCAACTCACAGAATAAAATTTTAAAAATGTCATTCGACCCACAAGTGTTGAGAGATTCTCATTAGTATCAGTACCTGAGGCACAGCAAGGGGACCGCTGCAATTATTGGGAAGAAAGAACAATAAAAAGAAGCAACTAAGCACTGACTCAGAGACCATCAAAGCTAACACACTCTATGGATTACAAGAGTCCTTTTTAAAAGAGTACATTCATTGTTTTATATATAATGTATAAACCCTTAGCTGTTTTTCAGGGTCACATGCCTGCAGATTTGTGGTATGTGGCTCCCTGGCTGATGTGTTAAATCCCCAAAGGTCACATCAGGCAGGACTGAGCCTTGTTTAAGATAGAGACCACGTCCTCAGGTAAGGGAGAGATATTACTAAATGGGATATATAATAAACATTCATCCTCTTTCACAAGAAATATGTAGTATTTTCCATACTGTGATATCTTTAGGAACAGCCATAGAGTGGCTACAGTGTGCATTTCTAAGGATTCCTTTCTGAAAACTTATTGAAAAAGATAAATAATCAAACTAGTAAAGCAGAAAACTAAGCATATATTAGATTAGACAAACAATAACAAAATAAAAAACATAAAGAGATGCTACTCAGATCACAAAATCTTCTGAGAAAACAAACAAAATCGAGACAAAGAATATTTGGGAAACATCTCCATAGTTTAGTGTTCAGAGCCTTAGGAAAGCCAGATATTTTCTAAAAGCCACTATTTCATTTTAAAATGCCTCTGCCTATGTAATATGTAGTCCTTATTTAAACCTAGTCTTCCAATAATGCATAAACCTGATCTTACTTAAGACTATAATGTGGATATATTCTTATATACATTTATACTCACACAAACAAAAGTTTAGAAAATATTAGTCTTCAACTCACCTGCAGCCATGATTAAAGTTTGGGACCTATTAGGAATTAAACAACAACAAAAGAACAATCCTACATGCAGCCCTAGCAGCGTTTCACATTAGCAGGGTCAAGGCAGCCCCTGGTTGTTATTAAGTGAGAGCAAAAACAAATAAGGGTAAGAAAGCAGGGCTTGAGTAAGGAAGCAGAAGCAGAAAAGGAAGAGAGAAGGAAGAGAAGTCCCCAGGCACAGATATGCAGGAAAAAGGTAATTTACATGTAGCTGTTCAAAGACACCTGAACTCTGAGATCTGTTTTTATTAGGTTCCCTGCATAACCCCGTGCTTTCCCCAGCAACAATTGTGTTTGTTTAGTTCTTTTACAGATAAGAATGAGGTATTGGGGAAGTCAGAGCCAGAGACATGTAATCCAAAGGGCATAATTGCTCTCTGCCTTTTCTCTAAAGATGCTCCGAACGGAGTACTGGATGGGCTGCCTGTTTTTTTTTCTTTTCTTTTCCTTCCTTCCTTTCTTTTTATTTTTTTCCTTTCTTCCTTCCTTCTTTTTTTTTCCTTCTTTCTTTCTTTGCCTCTGCATCACTTGACACCCACTCTCCCCTTTTTTGCCCCTACTTCCCAGTTAGCCAGCCAGTTTTGATAAGACACCCTTGTCTCTGTTCCCATTTTGACCCCTGACTAGACTTTATCACATCACAATCCTAGGTACCGTCCACTGGCTGATTCTTAGCAAGTCCTTAGCAGTAGACTGACGACAGTAGACTGACGACCCAGAAGGCAATGCCAACTCCAGAATTCCTAGAGAGATGGAGCAGGAAGTGGCAGGGCCATGAAAGGGGGAGCTACAGAGCCTCTCTTGAAACTGTCCTTATAAGAACAATTTTTCACTTGAATTATGCTTCTTGAAGTGGACTGGGGCCTGGGGTAGCTCAAGCTCTGAGCTCAGCTCCAGCTCCTCTGTCACTGATGCCTGCCTTGTATTTTAATGTCATGAACTATCACCTGTCAGAGCTGGCACTGGAGTCAGGGCAAGTCAGAAGAATAGAAAGATAGAAACCTGAAAACATTCTCTTGCCATTTATCTTTGAGAGAGCCACTTACATTGCTCTTAGGGAAACAAGAAGGAAATCTTTTTAAGAAAATAAATCCAGCTTTCCCATTGCAAGCCTCATGATCACTCTTTTTTTTTTTTTTCACTATAATTATGACTTTATTTTTAAGTAATCCTTGCTGTATTTTTCTATGCTATAAAATAAATAAGAATTTCATTTTGGGGAATCTTTTATCTGTTCTTTGCAGCAACATAAGGTAATGTGACCCAATTATTTCCCTTTACTCTCATACTCACTTTAATTTTATTAACATATATTATTTGTTTCAGGGATACAGGTCTGTGTCTCATGAGTCTTACACAATTCAGAGTGTTCCCCATAGCACATATCCTCCCCAATGTCCATCACCCAGGCACCCCATTGCTCCTACCCCCTCCCAGCAACCCTGTTTATTCCCTGAGATTAAGTCTCTTATGGTTTCTCTCCCTCTCTCATTTTGTCCTATTTCATTTTCCCTCCCTTCCCCTATGGTCCTCTGTCTTGTTTATCAAATTCCACATATCACTGAGGTCATATGATAATTGTCTTTCTCTGATTGACTTATTTTACTTAGCTTGATACCCTCTAGTTCCATCCATGTCATTGCAAATGGCAAGATTTCATTTTTTGATGGCTGCATAGTATTCCAGTGTGTGAGTGTGTGTGTGTGTGTTTGTGTGTGTGTGTGTATACCACATCTTCTTTATCCATTCATCTGTTGATGGACATCTAGGTTCTTTCCATAGGGAGGCTACTGTGGACATTGCTGCTATAAACATTGGGGTGCATGTGCCCCTTCGGATCACTACATTTGTATCTTTGGGGTAAATACCCAGTGGTCCATTTGCTGGGTCAGAGGGTAATTCTATTTTCAACTTTTAATGAACCTTCATACTGTTTTCCAGAGTGGCTGCCCACAACTTGCATTCCCACCAACAATGTAGGAGGGTTCCCCTTTCTCCGCATCCTCGCCAGCATCTGTCATTTCCTGACTTGTTAATTTTAGCCATTCTGACTAGTGTGAGATGGTATCTCACTGAGGTTTTGATTTGTATTTCCCTGACCGAGTGATGTGGAGCACTTTTTCATGTGTCTGTTGGCCATTTAAATGTCTTCTTTGCAGAAATTGCAGACTTTTGCAGAAATGTCTGCATGTCTTCTGTCCATTTCTTGATTGGATTATTTATTCTTTGAGAGTTGAGTTTGATAAGTTCTTTATAGATTTTGATACTAGCCTTTTATCTGATATGTCATTTGCAAATATCTTCTCTCATTCTGTCAGCTGTCTTTTGGTCTTGTTGACTGCTTCCTTTGCTGTGCAAAATCTTTTGATCTTAATGATATCCCAATAGTTCATTTTTGTGCTTGTTTCCCTTGCCTTTGGTGATTTTTTAGGAAGAAGTTACCATGAGGTCAAAGAGGTTGCTGCCTCTGTTCCCCTCAAAGATTTTTATGGATTCCTGTCTCACGTTGAGGTCTTTCATTCATTTTAAGTCTACTTTTGTGTGTGGTGTAAGGAAATGGTCTGGTTTCATTCGTCTGCATGTGGCTGTCCAATTTTCCAAACACCATTTGTTGAAGAGACTGTCTTTTTTTTTTTTCCATTGGACATTCTTTCCTCCTTTGTCAAAGATTAGTTGACCATAGAGTTGAAGGTTCATTTCTGGGCTCTCTATTCTGTTCCACTGTTCTATGTGTCTGTTTTTATGCCAGTATCATACTGTCTTGATGATTACAACTTTGTATTAGAGCTTGAAGTCCAGAATTGTGATACCACCAGAATTGTGTTTGCTTTTTCAACATTCCTCTGGCTATTCAGGCTCTTTTCTGGTTTCATACAAATTTTAGGATTATTTGTACCATTTCTTTGAAAAAAGTTGATGGCATTTTGATGGAGATTGCATTAAATGTGTAGATTGCTCTAGGTAGTATAGACATTTTTACATTATTTGTTCTTCCCCCATGATCATTCTTGGTTACTGACTCTTTGAACTCAGTTTACAATAACTTCTTTTTATTCTACATCTTCTATTCTTGCCTTGACTTAGAAAAACAGGAAGTTCCAACCTTAGGTAAGTAATTTTAGATCCTACCAAAAATGCAAGAAAATTGATTCCATTCTTGCATCCAAATTTTACCCAGAGATTAAGAAAATTTGCTTATAATTCAAATTTATATGTATTTAAAAATTTAATATATTTTAAGTCTAAAAGCCTAAATGGTTGAAACTGCTATAGTATCAGTGTTTTAAATAATTTCCTCAGTATAGAAGTTATTAGTTTTTATAGTGGGTAAAGAAAATGTAGCTTACAAAATCCTTGGCACACTGGGCTTCCAAAGGTCAGGAAAGGAAAAGCAGAAGCTTGGATAAACTAAATGTAGATAGCACTACCATTTGCCAGACCCATCGTCCCTTCATTTCATTTTTCCCCTGTTTGTGAACATTAAATTTAGATTTGGTATAAACTCAAATCTGCCACATTTTGCTTTGTCAACTTGCTGAAGTCTTTTGTTCCTCAAACCTCAGATAAATCTGTTAAATTGTTTAGAATACAATGGAATAACAAATCCTACACATAGCAACCTCAACCCCCACTATTGAAACAAGGTATCACACTCATAAAAATGTAGAAAACTGAACAGTGCATACAATTTCACAAGCTTCCCAGTCATTCAAAACATTTGTAAGTTCTATTTTTTCCCTGCATACTGCCAGTACTCACAGCAAATTAAATTCTCATTCAGCTGCTCTGCTAAGAAGCAAAACAAAACAAGACTGGGCATGAACCAAAGTGTCTTCCTTTTATTACTTTTTCTTACTCTTTATTTTGATGTTCTAAGTGGAGCTGCCCTTTATCTTTCAATAGCCATTACAGTTTTACTGGATTGCAGGAGCAGTCATGATTAAGGTTGTTATATCACCACCTCCTCCCACAATTAACCACACCTTTCATAACCCAGCCAGCCCTGGAGTCACTACAGGGAACAGGTCCAGCAGCCCAGTGGGCCACAAAGTGGAAGTTCTTTCTTATCTGTGCAGTGGTCACAGCACGTGAGCTTTGCTAGGGCACTGGATGCCAAATTATTTTCTGGATGGAGCCCTCTATTCCTCTGTCCACCTCTGTTTTGCAAAGAAATTCCAGGGATGGTGCCTGGGTAGCTTAGTTGGTTGAGCATCCATCTACCTTCGCCTCAGGTCATGATCTCAGGGTCCTGTAATCTAGCCCTGGGGTCAGGCTCCCTGCTCAGTGGGGACCTTCTCCCTCTGCAGCTACCCCCTGTTTGTACGCTTTCTCTCCCTTTCTCAAATAAATAAAGTCTTAAAAAAATAAAATAAAAGGAAAGTCCAAGGAGAAGAAGAACAAAAACAATGTTTCTTTTTACACTCAAATAAAGCGACATATATATCTTCTTAAATAGCATAAATATTAGTGGTAGAATTAACCATTTTTGAACAATAACTCTGTCAGGTTCTGTGCTGAGTGTGTTGAAGACTGTGTCATTTCATCATTTCAATTGTTCTGTGACTGAGGTAGATGCTATAACCATTTTATGGAAACTCAACAGAGAAAGTGAGTCCCCAAAGCACACAATCACATGGTATAGGTTCTGTAATTTGAACCCAAAGCTCTCTGGCTTCAAAGCTTTGCATTCTTAACTGTGTAGTTACTTCTTACTCATAATATTAATACGTTGATATAAAGCAGAATCCAAAACCAAACATTCCCTACCACAAACCATGAGCTTTCCTAGGTCACTAAGAAAGAGAATTTAAAACTTCCTTTACATAAAACCAAGCGAAGATTAGGAATCCCAGTATTCTTCTTAAGACCTCTCAACCAGAGATTCTACACTGTCTACATGTACTAGAAATAAGAATACAAGTCCCATTGTAATGTTAATAGATCACTACATGAAACTGGAGCTTATGGATCAGGTAAAGCAAATTAGAGTTCCCTATTCAATCATTCAGGCACTCATTTTTCTTAACAAATTTTACCATACATGACTGCTTTCAGCATTTTTCTGAGATCTTTGGGATATGCAGGAATAGATACAGCTCCCATTTGCAAATGATCTAATAGAAGAGATAAGACAAATGCACATGAGAAGTTAAGCAATGATGCCAGTAAGCAATGCCCATGCCAGCTGAATGCCACAAATAATAGATGAAATGGGAATAAAGAAGAGAGACAGCAATTACTTTGGGTTCCTGGACCAGAAACTCTTCAGGGATAGAGAGAGGTAGAAGAAACAGTGAAAATAATCATGCAGAGGTAGACCTGGGCAAGGTGTGTTTAGAAGACCATGAATGTGAGTGGAGCTGAGAATTCAAGTTGAGTGTTCGTGTTGGAGAAACACAGTGCTCAGCTTAGGAATGTAGCCTGGAGCCAAACCATAAAGCCTTATATGACACACACTGAGGAATCTGGACTGTGTTTATAAGTAATGGAGAGTGGCTGTTGAAGATACTGCAGCAGAGAGCTGATATGATGAAAGCACTGTTTTAAGATTAATTCTGGCAGCAATGTCGAGAATGTACTGAAGACGCCAGGCACCAAAGCCAGGAAGACTAGCTTGGAGACACCTGCAAGCGATGAAATATGAGGTGAAGCTCAGAGAAGGGAAATGAAGAGAATGAAGTGACAGTATGGCAACGTGCGCTCTGCACTTACCAGGTCCTTCTTTATCCTCCTCTTCCAGGGCACACATTCCTCCAGTTCTAAACTATGAGCTGCAAGCAGGAGCTGTAAGCTCAGGAGGTCTCCCTCTTTGCCTTGCTTTAAGGACCAAGGAGCTACATGTTGAGATGATAGCTTCACAAGCTGGTAGCAGAGAATCTTCCTAAGTCACTTCTTTTTTTTTTTTTTTTTTTTAAGATTTTACTTACTTATTTGAGAGAGAGAGAGGGAGAGAGAGAGAGATCATGAGCAGGGGAGGGGCAGAGGGAGAGATTGAGCAGGGATCCCCATGCAGGGCTCAATGTAGGGCTCCCATCCAGGCCCCCAGGATCATGATCTAAGCCAAAGGCAGGATCATGATCTGAGCCAAAGAGATGCTTATCTAACTGAGCCAGCCATGCATCCCACTAAGTAACTTTTTGAAGAAAGTATCCTGGAGAGCCACTGAGAAGACAGTGGACTTTGCATGAGTAAAACTTTTGTACAGTAAGCTATTGATGTGTTAGTGTTCATTATTCAAATAGAGCCTCATCTCTTCTTACTAACACAAAGGTAACTGTGTCAGAATTGGCAGCTCAGAGACTTTGAGGACCCGGGTCTTGGAAGCAAACCTAAAAGTAGGTAGGGGCCAGAATTTGCCAGTGACTTTAATAGTAACACTAACACATTACATATAAAAATTTTCTATATAGAATATTCTATGGCCTGCAAATAGTGAAAGACTGACTTTTTCCTTGCCAATTCGAATGCCTTTTATTTCTTTGTGTGGTCTGATTGCTGAGGCTTGGACTTCCAGTACTACATGAAATGACAGTGGTGAGAGTGGACATTGCTGTCTTGTTCTTGAACTTTGAAGGAAATCTCTGTTTTTCTCCAATGAAGATGATATTAGCTGTGGTTTTTTTTGTATTTGGCCTTTATTACATGGTCGTATGGTCCCTATAACCCTACTTTCTTGAGGGTTTTTATCAAGAATGGATGTTGTACCTTGTGAAATGCCTTTTCTGCCTCTATTAAAAGGATCATACAGTTCTTACCCTTTCTTTTATTAATGTGGTATATTACATTGATTTGTGAATATTGAACCCCCCTTGCACAGGAATAAATCCCACTTGATCATGGTGAATGATTTTTTAATGTACTGTTGGATTGGATTTGATAGAATTTTGTTGAGAATTTTTGCATCTATGTTCATCAGGGATATTGGTCCGTAGTTCTCTTTTATAGTGGAGTCTTTATCTGGTTTTGGTATCTGAGTAATTCTGGCTTCATAGGATGAATTTGGAAGCTTTCCTTCCTTTTTTCTGCTTTTTTGAATAGTTTTAGAAGAATAGGTATTAATTATTCTTTAAATGTCTAGTAGAATTCCCCTATGAAGCCATCTGGCCCTGGACTTTTGTTTATTGGGAGATTTTTGATCACTGACTCAATTTCTTTGCTGGTTATCAGTCTGTTCAAGTTTTCTATTTCCTCCTGTTTCAGTTTTGGTAGTTTATATGTTTCTAGGAATTTATCCATTTCTTCTAGGTTGTCCAACTTGTTGGCATATAGTTTTTCATAACATTCTCTTATAATTGTATTTCTGCATTGTCAGTTATCATTTCTCCTCTCTCATTTGTGAGGTTATTTATTTGAGTCTCTTTTCTTTTTGATAAGTCTGGCTAAGGGTTTATCAATTTTATTAATTTTTCCAAAGAACCAGCTCCTAGTTTCATTCATGTGTTCTCTTGCCTTTTAAGTTTCCATAGCATGTATTTCTGCTCTAGTCTTTATTATTTGCAATCTTCTGGGGCTTTAGCTTCATTTGTTTTTCTTCTTCTAGACCCTTCAGGTATAAGGTTAGATTGTATATTTGAGATCTTTCTTGAGGTAAGTCTGTATTGTTATATGCTTCCTCTTTATGACACTTCTGCTGTATCCCAAAGGCTTTGGACCATTGTGTTTTCATTTTCATTTGTCCCATGTATTTAATGAAACCACTAGTTAGTTCATTATAATTACCCTGTTCCTACACTCATGAATATTTTTTACTGTTGGAGTCTCTGAAAAGAAGAAAACAGGGTGAAAATGACCCAAGAGAGAGTTTATACTAACTCAGATCCAATTTACTCAAATCATATGCCGGTATCCGCACAAGCAGCCAAGTAATCTGAGTTACATAGTTTTCCAATGTAGGGAATGAAGAGTATTAGCATACCAAATCTAAAAGTAATTATAGACATTTTTTTTTCCAGAGAGAAGACCCTTGCAAGGCCCCTAGCAGGATTAAAAGAACAATCTGTGATAATGAGATAAAATAAAGCTAAATAACCCACATAGAAACTAATGTTACGATCTTAGATGTATTACGACTGAACTTTAACCAGTACAGCTAATTATGAGAACAATAACCAGATAAGGTATGAATAAAAACTTTCATCTAAAAACTACATCTTGAACTGTATCTTTATTTTAGACAAGACCTGGCCTGAAATAGTTCTGAAATGACCTTCTTGGAGTTTTGGACAAGTGCCAAATGTCCATACTGGTTCTATGCTACATTAGGCCACTGGCATTTTCTAACAGGACACCTACCAATACTCTACATAGGACACGGATATGAAAATGCCCTATACATATCAAAATATTTAACAGCAACATGCCACTTTGGATGGCATTTTAAATCAGCTTCTTAGGGGTCTTTTGTGGGGAATAACCAAGGGGTGGAGACGTCATTACACTAATCCTGATGAGCCAAACCCAAAATGTACCTCATATGGTCATGAAAACTATTTGTTTTAATTCAAAATTAATTAAATTTGAGTTAGAGCAGAAAGGGAGTGGTCTCATAGCTTTAATTGCAGGCATTCATACAACACAAAGACTGGCATCCCAGTGCTCTGGCCTTGAATTTCTGCCATCAAAACCATTAGTCAATTCAGACACAGAGCTTGAACACTTGACTGCCTACACTCAGCTCCATCTGTTATATGCACTATTGCCAATACTTAGTCCAGTGTGCCAATGACACCATTCATCAATGGTTCTTATGAAGCATGCAGGATGCCCATCTACTTCCACCAAAGCAACATGGTGTCATCTTTCCTGCTGGAAGAATAATCTATCTAAAAGCAACAACATGAATATACTTGCTTATTCCTTTCTTATTTTAAAAAGTAGAATATAGGGGCGCCTGGGTGGCTCAGTGGGTTGCGCCGCTGCCTTCGGCTCGGGTCGTGATCTCAGGATGCTGGGATCGAGTCCCGCATCGGGCTCTCTGCTCAGCGGGGAGCCCGCTTCCCTCTGTCTCTCTCTGCCTGCCCCTCCATCTACTTGTGATTTCTCTCTGTCAAATAAATAAATAAATAAAATCTTTAAAAAGTAGAATATATGACCCATACCACAAGGGACTTGGGGGGGTTGGGCAAAACTAGCATAATAAAATCAGGAAGCACAGAACAAATGGGTCAAACGTGTACTGAGAAAAATAAAACTTTCAAGAGGGGAAAAAATAAAAGATCAAAAGCATTGAAAGATAAGATCCAAATAAGTGGTTTTAGACTACTTTAACTGAAATCTAATTGATTTAGACCATTTGGTCTAATGATGTAAGAGAGAAAATTATCGACCTAAACCAGTGGTTATTAGCACATTGGAAATACCTGGGGAGCTTTTTAAAATCACAAATGTGTAGATGCCAGATAGCCTCCAGAATAATTAAATCAAAATTTCTGAGATGGGGACCAGGCATCAGGATTTTTTTTAAGTGCTCCTGGGGACTCCAATGAACAGCCCTATTTGGGAACTACTGACTTATTAAACAAAAGGAGATATCAGTTTGTGAGCCACTGTTGTTTCTGCTACAACTGATTCACTGTGCTGCAAAAGGGAATAAGTATCCCTAAATTTATATATGAGGAAAGATGATTTAAAAAGGTTGAAAAGTTTGCCTAAGACCACATAGCTCATAGGCAGTAGAGCAGGGGCTCAGAGCCAGGACCCTACACTGACTGACGTTTTGACTAAAAATACACTGACCTCTCTGGGCGAGATCACTGAAGGACCAGCTGAGTGGGGGATGGAAATAAGCCTTTGAGCTGAGGAGAGCTCTGATAATAAATGCTGCTTCATACCCATTAGCACAGTGATTTTCACCATTTAGAAATTTCTTTGAAAAAAAAAAAAAGAAATTTCTTTGAGTTATGCCAATGTATTCAAAATACAGAGTTCCCAAATACAATGCAATGGCTACCATAATAATCAGTGTTGCTATAGCAAACAACTGTGAACCTGTTACATGGAAAACTCTGTTTTAGTTGTTTTGCATGCATGAATGACTTTGACTCTACTATATCTTGCAAGGTAGATATCAAATCCCCATTTAACAATTGATGAAAGCAGGTTTATAAAGCTTAAATGACTTTCCCAAAGTCATATAAGCAGTAAATGGTAGAGAGCCACAATATGAACTGATTGTATGCTTTTTTAATCTTTATACTATGTTCCCCAAAGGAACTAAATATTTTAACATAATTACTCTCAATTGTTAGTAGTTTCATCTTGAAGTAATAAAGACATGAGATAGGTGAACTGAAGACGTAGGTGGTTATGGGAGATTTGGTAGTTTTAAAACACACCCGCCAGTTATGTGATGCTCCTTCCTTCAAGACAGCTTGATTTTCCTCTTTGACAGTAAGGTGGATTTAGTGACTTTCTTCCAATGAATAGAATATGGAAGAAGTGATGGTGTATGAATTCCAAGACTCAGTGATAAAAGGCATCACTCACTGTGGAAAAAGCCAGCTGCCCTAACAAAAGGCCTCCTGCCAAGTGAATGTGAGTGAGTCCTCTTGGAAGCAGGTATCCCAGCCCCTGTCAAGCCTTCACATGACTCTTGCCTTCATCAAGAGCTTGACTGCAACCTCCGGAGAGATCCTGAGCCAGAAATACCCAGCTAAGCTACTCTTCAACTCTTGACCCACATAACTGTGAGATAATAAATGTGTATTATTTTAACCCATTAGGTTTTACAGCTGTTATACAGCAATGGATAACTCATACAGAAAAAAAAAATATGGAAGACAAAGAGTAAAGGTCAAGATTGTGGGGTTCAATAATCTCAAGCACCCAGAAATACCAGGAGGGCACTGGGTAACTGAATAAGGGCATGGGAATGGGTTGGTATAAAGAAAAATCAAGGGGAGCATGTCATAAAGTGTTTACAGTAACCCTTTTTCGAAAGAAAGAAAACAAATACTGGTTTGAGAGTGAATTCATTTTCTGAGATCATTACAGAGTTTGAGAGCACTCCAGATGACCTATTAAAAGGCACCCAAGCACCTAAAGCAATAACTCATCATGCAAAGTCAAGTAGAATGCTTTTTCTATTTTACATAGTTTAATGTATGATGCTATGATGGTCATGATGCTGAGGTCATGATGCTGTGATGTTATTAATGTAGACTGCATTATTCTAAGGCTATTAATAACATATATATCCCTTTACCTATTTACCTTAAGGCAAATGTTATTTATCTTATTACATCTTGATAAGCAACTGTATCTACTACAAAGAGATACAGATGTTTGAGGTTCAATTTTTCAATTTTCCTTGTTCAGATTTTGAGAATGTCCTGATTCTGTACTCAAGACCCCTCTGAATTTCATATACTATGTCCTAGAGAGTCTGTTAGGGACGCACTGGGAGATAATAGGATACACTGATTTTGTTCTTGCCAGTAAATCACCTCCCCAGGTAATTGTTCTTATAATAAAAATGCCAACTGGGTGGCAAGTCTCTGCACCAAGAAACTGTTGTACTTTAGCCCTCTTGTGCATTCAACACAAATTTCAAAATCACAAGAAAGAGGAAAAATAAGATAAACTCCTGCTGAATGAAGGATAGAAGGAGGAAAAGGAAATAATTTGGGGAGATTCTTTGTAATGCACTTCTGGTGTCACAGCTGATGCTATAAAGGGCAGATACTTTGTGTTTCTTTAAGAAAAAATTGATCACACAGGTGACTGATAATCCAATCTCTGTTTGCTCAACTGGAGAATATGACTTTCTTCACTTGATGATCATTGGTAACATTCCTGTTCAAAAATATATAGAATTGTCTATGGCAGGACTTTTCAAAGGTTAACAGAAAGAAGGTTCCCTTATTTTCCTCATGGCTCCTATACTGTCATCCTCTATTCTTCTTTGCCATGAACCAAAGAAGAGAAAGAAGGGGGACAGAAGTGAATTAAAAAGTAGGATTGGAAAGGAGAGGGGGATAGAAATGAATAAAAAAGAAAAAAATGTAAAGCCACAAGTTTTGGAGACAATTGTGTAATAGTCTCCTCATCTCCCTGTAGCTAGGCTCCTTAACTTCCGTTTAGAAGCTCAAAAATATCACTATGAGAAATCCTGTTGTGATTTCATCAAGGATGGAGTCATGAAAGAAGCTCTGGCAAAATGATCTGTGACTAAACATCAAATCTGCCTTATGGTTGTTTAGTTTTGCAGTCAGGTATTTCACCCCATCCCCAAGTTCAGTCACCATCATGATCACACTCCTGATACTTGGACCCTTCTGTTGAATTCTGTGTTTTAGATCCTCAGAAGCAAGGTACTATCTCATTTAGCCTACATGACCATCTCCAGTGACTATCAGTGTCTTCCTCATTACCACCTGTTCATGGATTCTCCATCAAAACATTAAATACCACTTCAGAACCACCTGATTCCCTTTTCTTCTGCCAACACCCTTAACAATCAATAGTCTTAAGAAGTACAAGCAGGTAGTAGCTAGATTTTACTGAAAAGCCAGGATTCATTGTAATGTCTCAGCCTCTTCCACATTGTATTCCATTTCCTTAATTCCAAATCATATCCTGTTTTACACTACTCATTCCACTATTAAACATCAGGTTATATCCTGAGATACAAAAATTTCCTTAGCTAATGTGAAGAAATGAAATTAAGTGCAAGGCTTCCCTTTACCAGGATATAAACAGGGGAAAGCTTTTCTTCTTCAATCCCTCAACCTTCAAATCCTGAAGCAGACTTATCTTAAAAAAAAAAAAAAAAGAAGAAGAAGCTACAGTGTTTTAAAAGGGAGACTGATTAATTTATTCACCAGTCCCAAATAATGTTGAGTTGAAAATAGCAATGACATTTCTAAGGGCTGTATTGCATTTTCTAATACAAGGTGATGGATATCTATGGAGTTTCATCAGACTAGGAGGGCTGTCACAGCCTTGGCTCTATTTTACACACTCTACTGGCTTGCTACTTAACAATTATGCAATATATATTTGTTCATTCTCCATGTAAAAAGATCAAGATTGACACTTAAGAGTTCATCTCTAGGGGGGAAAGAAATCCTTAGAGAGTCAGGAGAATATAATTTAAAACAAACTTCTGTCTAAAAAATAACTGGTGTTTTTATACTCTCTCTTAAGCAATGCCTTCTTCTTTGAATGATTCTTTTTCAAAATCAGTAGCCTACTAACCCCTCAGCTAAAACAAAAGATCCAGCATTAGAGAAGAAGAATGCAAATGAGTTTCCTGATTGCTTTTGATAAACCCTCATGTACTTTTCTTATCCCAATACAAGAGTGGTGATTGCAGAAAAAAAAAAAATTCATATGCCCAAAACTCAACCTCTTCCAATACATCAGGGACCTGAGTTAACGGTCCAACCATGTAAGTTTGAGAAATTGTATTACCTTCTTACTTGTCAGACTCAATATCTTGTCTACAGCTTCTGTTCTCCCCAAATTTTCATAGCTTCAATTCACCAAATTCTTATTTATGAATTCAGTTGGACCTACTTTCTGAACCAACTCTGACTAAGTCTACTACCATGCAAAGAGTCAGAAGAAGAAATCCAAGGAGGAAGACCCAGGAAATTCAATGTATCTCAGGTAGGAAAGTGCTTCACAGGTTTGGGAACAGAAAGGAAGCAATGTGGCTAGAGAGTGATCAAGGTAATAAGAGATGTGTGATAAGAATAAAAATTCTTACATCCTCTGAAATCTGTGAACCCATGGCAAAGGGTATTTTACAGATATCATTAAAGTTACAGATCTTGAGATGGGAAAATTACACTGGGTTACACAGGTAGGGCTAATTTGATCTCTCAATTCCTTAAAAGTGGTTTCAGGTTGTAGTCAAAGAGAGATGTGACTATGGAAGAAAGGTTGGCGAGATCGCAGCCTGAAAAGGATAGATGTCCTGTTGCTGGTTCTGAGATGTAGAGGTCCACGTGCAAAAACTAAAGTGAGGCACCAAGAAACTAAGGCTGCCAGGTGACAGCCAGCAAGGAAATAGAGACATTTAGCCCTACAACTCTGTGAATTTGAATTGTGCATCTTCAGCAACAGAAAAGATCCTTCTTTGGAACCTCAACATGAATACAGTCCTCTTGACACCTTGATCTTAGTCCAGTGAGATCCATGCTGGACTTCTGACTTATGAGAACCCTCAGATAATAAACTTGTTATGTTTTAAGCACTGTGCTTTAAGTATGTGTAGCTTGTAGTAATTTGTTACAGCAACAATATATATCTAATACAAGATGAGGTAACTATGCATGTGCCAAATCATAGCAAACTGTCCAGGCCATCATAGAGTCTGTTTTTCACAAGTAATGAGGGGTCAATGATGAGTTTTAAGAAGGGAATGATTCTGTTAAAAGGTTACTATGGAAAAGATGTCATGCTCCACATCATGTGTCACCAGGGAAATGCAAATTAAAGCAACAATGAGATACCACTACACACCTGTTAGCATGATCAAAATTCAGAACACTGAGAATACTAAATAGTGCTAACGATGTGGAGCAACAGGAATGTCCATTCATTGCTGGAGGGAATGCAAAATAGTATAGACTTCGGAAAACTGTCAGTTTATTACAAAATTAAACATACTCCTTCCATATGATACAATATAGAAATCTCACTCCTTACCTAAAATCATTGAAAACTTACCTCCATGCAAAAACTTCACATCGATTTTATAAATCATTTTATTCATAATTACCTAAACCCAGAAGCAATCAAGATGTTCTTCAGCAGGTAAGTGGATAAACTATTGTGCATCCAGACAATGAAATATGATTTTTTAAAGTAATCTCTATACCCAACAGGGGGCATGAGTTCATAACCCCAAGATCAAGAATCACATGTTCTATTGACTGAGCCAACCAGGTACCCCAGACAATGGAATAGTAATGAGTGCTAAAATGAAAAGAGCTACCAGGCCATGGACAGACAGGGAGGAACCTTGAATGTATATTTTCTAGGATACCACAGCTCAAGTGATCACAGGGCACCAAAAGTCCAGATAAAGGAAAAAGCATTAGACTGGCTATTCAGAGGCCTGAGTTTTAGTACCAATTCTGCCATTGTCCAACATGTAACAGAGTACACATCACTTCATTTCTCTGACTTCTGTTGATTCATATTTTTGTACATTGTATAATAATCATTAAATTAAAATAACAAGACCTAAATGCTAAAAATTAGTAAAACTACAAGATACTTATCTAATAACAGAAATAATTGCAGCTCCTTTACATTTTGTATTTAAAAAACAAGAATGCCTATTTAAGGAAAGGAGATAAAAAAAATCCTTAAGTACAATGGCAACTAAAATGGTAACTCAAGATAAAATTGTTTCTGAGGCACTGATCTTTTAATTACAGACAATGTCAAATGCAATGTGTTCTCTTAGGTTTTGAATCTGTTTCTTGTTTTTCAACAAATTGAAGAAATAAACAGTGATTTTTAAAATAATTATGTAGTGCAATTTTCCTTCAGGAAAACCAATATAGCTTAATTTTCATTAACTGTATTGTAAATCACATTAGTCTTTTGGAAAACATTCAAGGGTACTTTTATTTATAAACCAATAAATGAGAACTATAATGCATTCATATGGTGCCTGGACACTTGCAAGGGGGCTTCTTATTAATTAGAATTCAACAATGATATTTTTAAATATCATTACAATTTTTAAATGATAAAACCCAATATATCATTCAACCCAGAAACAGTGACATCCCGGTTAAACTGCAGCATTCAGGATGCTAATTAGCTAACCATGACTGTATGTATAATGAAGATATTAAGCTTTCTCTAAGAACATTGCAACTTGAAATTCAAATAAGTAATGTTATGGGATAATTGGGAAATATGATTAACTGATTTAAACACTACTGAAAATTCAGCACAATTCTTTTTCAAGAGGCAAGACAAATATATTCTACAGAGAAATACCAAAATCAGAATTAGCACTTAGTCAAGAAAGGAAGTGACTAAGAGTACATGGGTAACCATTTTGAATAAATCACTTTAAAGCTAGTCACAGTGTGAATGAGGATAATTATATGGCTCTCAACTCTGCTCATGTTTTTTTGTTTTTGGTTTTGTTTTTTTTTTCCTCTCTCTCTCTCAATTGCAAGTCCCTTCAGCTGTCATGTTTAGTTGTCTCGTTGAGATGTTACTATACATGGTAACAGATGAATCTGCTCTTCTGTGATTTTTATAAATGATCTTAGCTCACACAGCAAAGCCATTAAGCATAGGTTAGGAAAGGCCTGACCCTTGGGTGCTTGCATGCAGTTTTCAATCTTAGAAAAGCTTCACAAAGCTTTATAGGAAGATTTGAGAAGACATCAGGAAATAATTTGAAATTCCAAAGTATCCAAGATGCCCTGTACCTTTTCATTGCTTGCACTAGCTGTGTGCCTAAACAGGAGAGTAAACTATTTAACACCCAATAAGAAGGTGTATTTTAATAGGAATAGCTACTTTGGGCCCTTTGGGTTCTTTAAGATTGTTCCAAATAATTGCATGTAACCACCCAAACAACAAAGAGATCATGAATAAGAGGAATTTAATAAAATGACTCTGAAGCATGATTTAATGTGCAAATATTCTAGAGGAGAGAGCCAAGAGAATATTGTAGGCAGCAAAATTTTGAAGTAGAAAACTAGGTAAAGAGAATTAGAAACAAGCATTGTGGAGAAATAAAAATCATAATCAATATGCCTGACAGAAATTCATACTGGTAATGGCAAGATAGCTAAAGAGACTTGTACTTACTAGCTGTTAATAAGTGGGATGATGATAAAGGCAAAGAAGAGCAAACCTCTGGGAGAAGATTAGAGGATTAAGTTTACCCCATCCAAGAAAACTAGGGAAGACCTAATACACTAGAATTTAATACAAGATCAATCATTTTAGTACTGAATAAATACTCTACAATTCTTTTTCTGTAAGGCTACATACTAAGTTCTGATTTGTTGTAGATATTGTCTAAAGAATCATAGCCAATCAAAACTAAGTCCAAAAGGACTCTCTCACAGAGGCAGAAATAAAAAACTGGTAGGTTTCTTGCAGTAGGATGCTATCTTACTCATCCTTATAATCTTTGCATCTAACACTATTGGCAAAGCAGATGTATGTATGCATATATGTCTTATGTATAAATAGCATCATCTACATAGTATTTTTGCAAAATAAATTATAACATAAAGTAAAAAGTTATTGAATGTACTTCGATCATTTCTAGAATGAAATATATATGAATAAAGCAAAATTATTAATTAGGTACTCTGTCCATGGATTTACTAGTTGCTGTCCTATTGTTCTCAAAATAATCTGAGAGGCAATTTATATGTGTAGAGATCATTAATAACTTGAACAGTGTTATAAGTAAAGGAGATTGAAAGGAATTCATGACTCAGATACCAGAAACTATATTCTATCCACTTTATCACTCTAAATTAGTGAGATTATCCAGAACCCTGATTTCCTGTGTTTAAGTTATTTCCTATGTCTTCTTTTATGAGTGTTTAGTCTACTTTACAAGTTTTACTTCCTTCACCTTTCCCCTCAAAAACAGATAAATATAACACTATATGTAATTTAAGTTAAAGTTATTTCTACATAGATGGGATTTTTAAAAAGTCATTAAAAAGACAAGAAGGAGCATCTGGGTGGCTCACTCAGGCATGCGACTCTTGGTTTCAGCTCAGGTCATGATCTTGGGGTATTGAGATTGAGCCCTGCATTAGCTCTGCACTCAGTCAGGCGTACACTTTCCACCCTCTATCCCTCCCCTTGCTCATGCCACCTCTCTCTCTCTCTAATAAATAAATAAGTATAAAAAACAAACACAAGAAAAAAACATAAAAACACATAAAACAACCGAAACTTAATATAGTATAAACAAAAGATTTTTATAACCAGAAAGTTACAAAAATAGATAATAAAAATAAAACATTTAAAATGCAGGATCTTACTTAGATAGTAACTGAAAAACTATTTAATTTATCTCCATATTTGTGTGGATTTATATTTTAATTAAGACTATCAAAATTATTCATAGATGGCTTTGATGATATTGAGGTATGTGCCCTCTATCCCTACACTTTGAAGAGTTTTGATCAGGAAGGGATGCTGTACTTTGTCAAATGCTTTTTCAGCATCTATTGAGAGTATCATATGGTTCTTGTTCTTTCTTTTATTAATGTGTTGTATCACATTGACTGATTTGCGGATGTTGAACCAACCTTGCAGCCCTGGAATAAATCCCACTTGGTCGTCGTGAATAATCCTTTTAATGTACTGTTGAATCCTATTGGCTAGTATTTTGTTGAGTATTTTCACATCTGTGTTCATCAAGAATATTGGTCTATAGCTCTCTTTTTTGGTGGGATCCTTGTCTGGTTTTGGGATCAAGGTGATGCTGGCCTCATAAAATGAGTTTGGAAGTTTTCCTTCCATTTCAATTTTTTGGAACAGTTTCAGGAGAATAGGAATTAGTTCTTCTTTAAATGTTTGGTAGAATTCCCCCGGGAAGCCGTCTGGCCCTGGGCTTTTGTTTGTTTGGAGATTTTTAATGACTGTTTCAATCTCCTTACTGGTTATGGGTCTGTTCAGGCTTTCTATTTCTTCCTGGTTCAGTTGTGGTAGTTTATATGATTCTAGGAATGCATCCATTTCTTCCAGATTGTCAAATTTATTGCCGTAGAGTTGCTCATAGTATGTTCTTATAATAGTTTTTCTGATAATATTTTTGTTTGTTTCCATCTCATATTTTAATGCAGATTTTTAAAAGCACAATAATCTCAATAAAGAAAGAAAAGGCATAGGATTCAGCAGTTTCTACTTTTTATATATAATTAAAGCCAATTAACTGTGGCATCAAATTTTTAAAATCGTGTTTCCCTTGAAGCAGGTATTTTCAAATACTACATATATATACAGTAGACTTTTCATTTGCAAGATTAGAAAAATGATCAGTGCCTCACTAAATACTGAAAAAAAGAAGAAGAAGAAGAAGAGGAAATTCACAATAAAATTAGAAGTAGTCCAGGGTTAACAAGATTGTGGAGAAGTAGGAGACCTAATAGATAGTTATCAAACCATTCTGAACACCTACAAAATCAACAGAAGACTGAAGAAAAGAATAGCAGCAATTCTATGAACAGAAAAGCGACCACTTACTGGAAGGTAAGAAATGCAGAGAAGTGAATCCAAGGGGATAGATGAGAAGATAGACCATGGGGTATGGAGGGGAGGGAGCCTCCATCAGCTGGCTACTGGCAAATGATAGAGCAGTGGAATACAAAATTGGAACATTTGGAAATCTGCTCCATGGAGGGACATCATTCCAATGGCTAAATTGGGGATGGAATCCTCACTGGGACAGTTTGCTCTCAGGACCTTCAGGATCACAGAAAGACTTTGGGTGCCTGAAAGTGGCAGAACTCCCAGGTATCTGAGCAGAGAAGCCAGCTGCAAGGGCGGAGCTGAGAAATGGGCTCTCAGCTGAGGGTTACCTTAAGCCGTGATCTTAAGCACAGTTGGGCCACTGCTCTTCAAACAAGGACACCACATGTGGCAGATCTGGGGAATCCCCCCCCCACACACACACACACACCACCAGAAGGAGCAGTGTGAGAGCGCACTGCAGCAATCAGCTGGGTCTGAAAACTCCAAAGAGGGCCATGCACCAGAGACAGAAAGGCTCAGTCACAGGCCAGGTGAGCACGGACCTCAGCTGGAGACCAGGGAGACAGGCATGATTGACTAATTTTCCCTGAGGGCTCACTGAAGACAGGAGCCTGGCACTCTCAGTGCCTCTGGGGCTGCCATTTTCATTCTCTTCCTCCAAGTTGTACAGAAAGTGCTCAGGGAACAAAAGCTACTGAGACGGAACCCAAACCAAGCAGATTACTTAGGCTGGCCCCTAGAAAGGGCGGTGCAATTCCACCTGGGGAAAAGACACTTGAGACTCCCTGCAATAGGATCCTAACCCAGAAAATCAGCAAAAACATCCAGCCAAGGCCAAGTTTACCAATCAATAAGACCCGCAAAACTCCAGCACTAGAAAAATACATGACATAGTATTCATGGATGTTCTTCCATGATTCATTAGTCTTTCCAAGTTAAATTTTTTAATTTTCTTTTTTCTTTTCCTATTTTTAAAAAAATTTTCCTCTTTCCTATTTTAGCCAAGATTCTGTCTCATCAATACTTTTTTAAAAATCTTCCTTAATTTTCATTTTTATAGTCATATTTTATCCCTTCATTATATTTAACCTTATTTTTGTACATATATGTTTTTCTTTCTTTACAATTGTGGGATACAGTTTCTTCTAACAGACCAAAATATACCCTAAATCTAGTGTATGGCTTTGTTCTAGTCTCCCACTTCTTCACATTCTCTCCCTTTTTTTTTTTTTAATGTTTTTCTTTCTTTTATTAACCAACTTCCTATCAATCTCTTCTTTAAAATCTTTTTTAATATTCATCCTCACAGTCATATTCCATCCCTTCATCATATTCACCCCTATTTTTGTATATATATAATTTCTTTTTCTTTAAAATTTTGGGAAGCCATTTCTTCTAACAAAGAAAAATACAACCAAAATCAGTGTGTGGCTCTCTTCTATTCACCAGCCTGATTACGTGTGTGTGTGTGTGTGTGTGTGTGTATTTTTTCCTCCTTTCTTCCCTCACACCCTGGGTTCAGACCTCTTCCGATTTGGTTAGTGTATATTTTTCTGAGGTTATTGTTACCCTTTTAGCATTTTGTCCTTTCCTTCACTTATTCTTCTCTGGACAAAATGACAAAGCAGAAAAAAATAACCTCCCAAAAAAGAATAAGAGGCACTAACTACTGCTAGGGACCTAATCAACAGAGACGTTAGGAAGATGTGGGAACTAGAGCTCAGAATGACGCTTATAAAGACAATAGCTGGCCTTGAGAAAAGCATAGAACATACTAGAGAATTCCTTTTTGGAGAAATAAAAGAACTAAAATCTAACCAAGTTGAAATCAAAAAAGCTTTAATTAGATGCAAAAAAAAAAAATGGAAGCTCCTACTGCTAGGACAAATGAAGCAGAAGAGAGAATTAGTGATATAGAAGACCGAAAGATGGAGAATAAAACAGCTGAGAAAAAGAGAGATAAACAAGTACTAGATCACAAGGGGAGAATTCAAGAGATAAGTGATACCATAAGATGAAAAAAATTAGAATAATTGGGATCCTAGAAAAAGAAGAAAGAGAGAGGGGGCAGAAAGTATATTGGAGCAAATTATAGCAGAAAACTTACCCAATTTGGTGAAGAAAACAGGAGCCAAAATTTAAGAGGCACAGAGAATCCCCCCTCAAAATCAATAAAAATAGGTCCATGTGCCATCATCTGATAGTAAAACATACAAGTCTCAGAGACAAAGAGAAAATACTGCAAGCAGCTTGGGACAAGAGGTCTGTAACTAAAAATTGTAAAAAATGTTAGATTGGCAGCATACCTATCCACAGAGACCTGGCAAACCAGAAAGGACTAGCATGATATATTCGGAGCACTAAACGAGAAAAATATACAGCCAAGAATACTATATCAAGTTAGGCTATCACTGAAAATAGAAGGAGAGATAAAAAGTTAGCAGGACAACAAATGATAAAAGAATTTGCAAACACCAAACCAACCCTATAGGAAATATTGAAAGGGGTCCTCTAAGCAAAAGAGAGAGCCTAATGTGACATAGATCAGAAAGAAACAGAGGGAATACACAGTAACAGTCATCTTCTAGGCAATACAATCGCACTAAATTCATATCTTTCAATAGTTACCCTGAACGTAAATGGGCTAAATGCCCCCAATCAAAAGACACAGGGTATCAGAATGGATAAAAAAAAACCCAAAAAACAAACAAACAAACAAAAAACATCAATATGCTGTCTACAAGAAACTCATTTTAGACCCAAAGACACTTCTAGATTTAAATCGAGTGGGTAGAAAACAATTGACCATGCTAATGGACATCAAAAAAAAGCTGGGGTGGCAATCCTTATATCAAGCAAATTAGATTTTAAGCCAAAGACCACAATAAGAGATGAGGAAAGACACTATATCATACTCAAAGGGTCTGTCCAATAAGAAGATCTAACAATTTTAAATATCTATGCCCCTAACGTGGGAGCAGCCAACTGTATAAACTAATTAATAAAAAAAAAATCAAAAAAACACATCAACAATAATACAATAATAGTTGTGGACTTCAACTACACCCCTCACTGAAATGGACAGATCATCCAAGCAAAAGATCAACAAGGAAATAACCCACTGGTCCAGATGGACATCACACATGTATTCAGAACATTCCATCCTAAAGCAACAGAACACACATTCTTCTCTAGTGCATACGGAACATTCTCTAGAATAGATCACATCCTGGATCACAAATCAGGTCTCAACCAGTACCAAAAGACGAGGATCATTACCTGCATATTTTCAGACCACAATGCTGTGAAGCTAGAATTCAATCACAAGAGGAAAGTTGGAAAGAACCCAAATACATGGAGACTAAAGAGCATCCTACTGAAGAATGAATGGGTCAACCAGGAAATTAAAGAATTGAAAAAAATCATGGAAACAAATGATAATGAAAATACAATGGTTCAAAATCTGTGGGACACAGCAAAGACAGTCCTGAGAGGAAAATATATAGCAATACAAGCCTCTGTGTGTGTGTGTGTGTGTGTGTGTGTGTGTGTGTGTGTGTGTCTGTTTGTGTGTATCATATATTATGCAGCCATCAAAAAAATCTTGGCATTTGCAAAGGCATGGATGGAACTATTATGCTAATCGAAAAAAGTCAATCAGAGAAAGACAATTATCGTATGATCTCACTGATAGGAGGAATTTGAGAAATAAGACAGAGAATCATAGGGGAAGGGAGGGAAAAATGAAACAAAATGAAACCAGAGAGGGAGATAAACCAGAAGAGACTCAATCTCAGGAAGCAAACTGAAGCTTGCTGGATTGAGGCCGGTGCAAGGGATGGGATGGCTGGGTGATAGACAATGGGGAGGGTATATGCTATGGTGAGTGCTGTGAATTGTGTAAGACTGATGAATCACAGACCTGTACCCCCCAAGCAAATAATACATTTTATATTAACTTTTAAAAGGGGAGGGGGGAGAGAAAGGGAAAAACCTCATAGAAAAAAGAGATCAGACTTGTGGGCACCAGAGGCAGATAGTGGGGTAGGGGAAGTTGGAGGAAGGCAGTCAAAAGATCAAAACTTCCAGTTCTAAGTAAGTGCTGGAGATGTGACGTACAACATGTTGACTGTAGCCAACACTGTTGTGTGATATATTAGAAAACTGTTAAGACTGTAAATCCTAAGAGCTGTCATCACAAGGAGAATATTTTTTTTCTTTTTTCTTCTTTTCTTTTATTGTATCTATATGAGATGATGGTGTTGGCTAAACCTATTGTGGTCATTATTTTACAAATACATAAATCAGACTATCATGAAGAATATCATACAGCAATGTAAGTCAACTATTTCTCAGTAAAACTTAAAAACAAACAAAAAAGAAGTAGTCCAATGAGCAGCCATATATCAATGGAACTACACCATCTCTGAGAGCTGTAGAAGGAAAAGCGAAAGGAAAATTTAGGTGAGGGTGACCTGTTTAGAAGCAAGTATGCTAATGCACGGTCAGAACTAGACTCAGCCTTCTTCTTCAGGCTTAGAAGGGTCTAGAATTGAATATGCTATCTTCAGAGTGATAACTGGTTACTTGGGTTCAAAGGCTCCAAAGCTTTATTATGTGAGACAGGAAGCAAGAGTTGAAGCCCCTACTTATTATCAACCAGCCATATCTTCTGCCTCCTCCAAGACTTCAGGTACCTCATCTGTCAAGCACTGGGTATCAACACATCTTCAACCATGTCCTTAAAGAATATTCAAAAAAATTTTGTGAAGTAGATCAAAATAAATTGTCACTAAAATCAAATAAGATTTGTTCATTAAGTGGGGGAAAATGTTAGTGATTAAAAAGTTCTTAATATAAAGCATTCTTTTGTATGTTTTCTTCAACTGTATTAACTCCTTCTGTTTATTTATTTCCTTTTCTGTATTCCAGGAGGGGCAGGCAGTATGATAGAGTCATAAACAGCATGGACCCTGGAGTCAGATTGCCTAGATGTGAATCCAGTCCTGCCCATTCACTATCTACAAGCCCTGGTAAAGTCACTTAATCTCTTTATGCCTTCTTTTCCTCAATAAGAAATGGAAATAGCATAACTGCTTCCTTACCAGGAAGTCCTGAGAATCAATGGAAGCAATACATATAAAGCACTAGGACAGTGCCTACTAAGCACTGTCACAATAACAGACAGCAGGAACAAGTTTAATACAAGATACTTATTTTAAAAACCAAATGTAAATATTACATGTTGCTCCACAAAGAGTCCCATGACTTTTAGGTACTTTTAAAAAGAATGAGGAATAAATACTGCAAGGATATATTATTTTGGAGAAAAGAAGCAAGGTGTTTAAGCATTTATAGTATGCTACGTTTATCAAAGAAAAGAGAAACAGGAATACACATATAGAGATATACCTATACATATTTTAAAAAGAAAGGAAAGATAAACCAAAAACTAATAAAAATGGTGACATTAGGGACTCCTGGGTGACTCAGTCAGTTAAGCAGCTGCCTTTGGCTCAGGTCAAGATCCCAGGGTCCTGGGATGGAGTCCCACATCAGGCTCCCAGCTGGGAGAGGAGCCTGCTTCTCCCTCTGCCTGCTGCTCTCCCTGCTTGTGCTTTCCCTCTTTCTTTCTCTAACATATAAATAAATAAAATCTTAAAAAAAAAAATGGTGACATCCAGGAAAGAGAGACAAGGTAGAGAAGCTTGAGTTTTTCAAATGTGCCTTACTTTGGGGTTTTGACTTTGAAACTACAATAATGTTTTAAATAATCATTAAACAAAGTTAAGTCAAAATAAAAAATCCACAAAAACAAGGGAATACAACTGTGTATGAATTGATATATTAACCATACACATATTATTTTTAAGTAGCATAAACTAAGAACTTTAAGAAACTTCAAATTATTTTTACTAATCACATTATAAATAATATGACTGTTGTCATTCTAAAGTTATTCTTAAATTATAGTATATACAGTCAAATGGAACCAAGATTGTTAGTTTAAGAGAAAAGAGCTAAATACGTTAAATGAGAGAAATATAGAAAAAAAAACCCATAAACTGAAATTTGAATCAGAAATATAAACACTTGGAAATAGCCTAGAAACAGTGACCAACTAAGTAGCAATGCAATGAGCTTCACCAGTGGCCAAACTGTAGACTACAAACATTGTTTCCCACAAAAGTTACAAGGTGCCTTAGAGACATGACTATTTCCTGGTTTGGGCAAAAAATAGAAAAGAAGATCCTGGGACTGCTTGTCCTACCAAAAAGTGAGGATGAGTCAATGCCTACAGGGATCATTTCCAAAGGACTTGGGAAAAAAATTTAAGAGATGCCTGTCTTTCCTTTCGCCACTGTGGCTACAGGCATGAGTATGCTCAGACTTCAGAAGATGCTTGCTTCCAGTGTCCTCCTCTGTGGCAAAAAGAAGAGCTGAAAAGACCTCAATGAGACCAGTGAAATCACCAATGCCAACTCCCGTCAGCATGTCCAGAAACTGATCAAAGATGGGTTGAGCATCTGGAACCCTGCGATGGTCCATTCCCGGGCTTGGTGCCAGAAGAACACTATGGCCTGCCAGAAGGGCAGGCAGATGGGCATCAGTGAGAGAAAAGCTACTGCCAGTGCTTGAAAGTCTGAGAAGGAGGATGAGAATTCAGTACCTGCTGCTCAGAAGATACTTGGATCTACAAGGATTGGCCACTACCTGTACCACAGGCTATACCTGAAAGTGAAGGGTAACATGTTCAAAAACACATGGACTCTCATGGAATACATCCACAAGCTCAAGGCAGACAAGGCTGACAAGAAGCTTCTGGCTGACCAGGCTGAGGCCCACAGAGCTAAGACCAAGCACTGTGAAGAGCAGCTCCAGCCCAAGAAGGAATCATCAAGACTGTTCGAGGAGGAAGATACCAAGAAATAAAATTCCCTCTTTTGTCTATGTAGAGTGGCTTCAGCAATTATACAGATCACACATATTCAATAAAACAAATCTTTATCTGCCTCAAAGAAACAAAATTGAAGAGATTTCTATTGGCAAAGATGAGATAAATTCAAAATCATAAAAATAACTGCACTGGATGGAAAAATAACTAATATGAGAAAATTCATGCTGTTATGATACATAAAACAACTCAGTAATCATCTCTAGAGAATTTTAGAGAACTGACATATTATTCTGAAAACTGATAATTAAAGTAGGAGAGTCAGGCATTTTTTACACCTTTTCTATATATGCCTCAACATAAACACTTGAGATAGTAAGGCTATTCTTTATAAACGAATCCTAGCCAATAAATGAAAAAGGAATGATAGAATTAGAGTCTCACTGTTTTGCAGTATCTCCTGAACAAATAGATTTATATTATAGTTATCAGTAACAGATAAACTATCAGGTGAAAAATTGATAAAGAACTAAATTTATAATGGATGAATCAGGCCAATCACCTATAGACTCATAGATCTATCATAATAAAGAGATATTAGATACTGTGAGTTCATTAGTGTGAGTTCATTAGTGTGCAATGGAAGGAATGCAACATCCTAAATTAAGTATTCTTTCCAAAACATCAAATGGGATCTGATTAAACATCTATGTCTATATATGTAGCTTATAGAAAATAAGGGTCAGAGGAAATTTTTAAATGATATTATGAAGACACACACAGCAAAATACAGAACATGAGAAATTTTATGAGACAAATAACAGTTTCTTTAACAAATAAAGTACAGGGAAAAATGGAAGGGAGAGTTTATAATTTAAAGGAAATTTTAGATGTATACTAAGAAAAACACATGCCTTTTGTGTGCATGCATATTGAATTTGATGTTGATTGGTATCTGATTCAAAGCCATCAAATTTTTGCTAACATTCTAAAATTGGATAATATCACAGTACTTTTTTGGCAATATTTTTGTGAGGGCTTATCTTTTAGAGTTACATACAGATGAATTATATGATGTCTATGATTTGCTTCAAAATGCGGGTAGAGTGATAAGTGGGTATAAATAAGTTTGGCCATGTGCTAATAATTTTTGACACTGTTATGGTTGATGGTTATAGGAAAGTTCATTATATTATTCTCTTCACTTTTGTATGTGTTTGGAAATTTACACAATAGGATGTTTTAAGATGAAAACTATTATTAAAGCACAGAATTAAACACAAAAATTCCTGTTGAGGTTTTTTATCATGTTGCATTGAATTTATACACAGATTAACTTAGCCTGTTGAGTCCTCCAATTCAGAAACCACTATATTCTGTTCCTCAGTAGCATTTTTATTGTTATCGTTACTGTTTTGGTCTCTACTTTCATGGTATAGCTTGTAGACACCACTTAAGTTTAGTCAGAAGTAATTCATAATTTACAAGACACTTTCTGTTTATCCAGGTTATAAATGGTTCTTTTCCTGTTTTACTAACAATAATCAGTTCAAAAACAAATAGGAAGTAATTTATTTTGCATATGTATGTTTTTAATTTTCTTGGTTACTCTACTGTCTTTCTGGTCCCAATAACTTTTCAATCTAATATCTAATATTTTAATATCTAATTTTCAACCAAATCTAATTTCTTAGATATTTCAGTTGGGCAATCCATAATATACAAATAAAGGATAATTTTTCTCGTCTCTTTAAAAAGTAGTTGCGTCAACTAAATTGAAGGCATTGCTACCCTTTCATTTGTTTCCTGAAGTCTGCATTTCAAGAGGTTTTCTATCTTTAAAAACAGAAATCTCTATTAGGATCCTGCCCAATTTGAAACTCACAGGAATTCATGTTGGAAACTATGGGATTAATATATCTGATGCATTTGTACCATGATTTAAATTTTCAACTCATCCTATCATCAATTATAGTTCAGAGAACACTATCAAAATCTTAAAGCTAAGACTATCTATTGAGATGCCTGAGTGGCTCAGTCGGGTTAAGCATCTGCCTTCAGCTCAGGTCATGATCCCAGGATGCAGGGTTAGAGCCCCACATCTGCATTAGGCTCCTTGCTCAGCTGGGAACCTGTTTTTCCCTCTACCTCTCCCTCTTTCTGAAAGATGAATAAATAAAAATCTTTTTTTAAAAAAAGAATATCTATCCCTAGCACATATTAAAACACATTTGCCACTACCACTGGAAGATTACTTAAGAAAAGTCTTCCTTGATTTTTTTTTTAAGGTGTTATTTATTTATTTATTTGACAGACCGAGTTCACAAGTAGGCAGAGAGGCAAGCAGAGAGAGAGAGAAGCAGGCTTCCTGCTGAGCAGAGAGCCTGATGCAGGGCTCGATCCCAGGACCCTAAGATCATGACCTGAGCCGAAGGCAGAGGCTTTAACCCACTGAGCCACCCAGGCGCCCCCGTCTTCCTTGATTCTTATGTTCAGATTGATGTAACAAGATGATTATATTAATAAGAACCCAACTTGTTCTTTGTCATAAAGTAGACATGGAGAAGGTTATCAGAGAAACTGACTAAAAATTTTAAAATCTCAAAACATCAACATGAGTTTTGTTTTTTTAACTTTTCTTTTTCCATGAGGGATGCATTTTGTAGAGAAGTCACATTATTATTCCAGAAGACATTATCCTGGCTTCAGTACACATAGCACATCTGGGAATTGTCTGCTTGAAAGCCTTGGACAGAAGCAACTCCAACTGATGGCCTCAAATTGATTGTGATATTGAAAAGTCTGAAAGAAGGTAGTGCATGTCACAGGGCAGGCTGCTTGGCATAAACTGCCCAAGACACCAAATTTTCCCATGGGAAAAGATAAAAAAAAATGTGGATCGGGATTCCATATTGATTTTGCATTATGAGATAAAAACTTTTCCCTTCAGGATACTGCTTCTCACAATGGCTCTAAGTGCTTTTGCTTCGACCTCAAGTCTCTACCGTGACAATGTGACTCCATGCCAGTTTTTTGCAGCATATAAGCTGCCAGATACAATTATTTCTGACAACAGGTCCACATTTATCTCAGTCAAGTTATGGTAGTTGTGGACAAGAATCTTATCCAAGCTGTCACCGTTGCACCTCATCTGTTTTAACATGGGTTTAGGAGGAAAGGGTAGTGCAGATTTCCAAAGATGCCCTGAAGTGAATTTCTGAAGATACTGATCAATAATTCTTACCTGGTTTTTCATTGACTAATGTTACAGATGTTTGCGCAGAGGTGCAGGCCATGCTGAATACTAGTTAGGTTAAGTTTCATAACTTGTCTAACCCCAATTCTGCTGAGAATAAGCTGACAACTCACAAAATGAATAAGAAAATATCCTCACCACTGCTCTAGCTAAATGCATCAGTCTCTCATTTTTGGTCGTCATTCACCTTTACCACTGCAGTTTTTCTTCACTGGGACTTAATTCAGTTCTCATCCTGCAAGTTGAATCTGGATAGGTGCCATGGCTATGAAGTCATATAGCACCCTGTGCTTCCTCAGGAGAGCACTCACTACCCACATTGCAACAAGTCATTTATCTGTAAGCCATCCTGGATGATGAATACTATGGGTGTAGAAATGTGTTTTCTTTTTTCTTAATACTATCTCCAACACCTAGAATGGGAACTGGCACAAAGTACACACACAGGGGTCAGATTACAAATAGTCCTTTGGGTCAGGCTTCTACAAGTCAGCTTCTAAAGCCGGACTTCCTGACATTTTTGGCAAGCCTTCTCTTTAAAAGCTACAGATATTCCAGTAAAACTTAATGAAAGCCCACTTACGGCAAAAAGTCCCCTGAAATAATACTGTAGGTAAGAAACAGAGTAACCAGCCCCAAATAAAAGAGTTTGTCCCCAAACTACCCCTTCACATTTTGATAACCCCAAATAAGGAGTTGTTTTTCTGTGAATACAAGGTCATTGCCTTCAGACACAAATGAAAGTGTCCTCAGAGTAAAATTTCTTAGGTTGGAAGGGAATGAGGAAGCAATAAAAATTCATCTGCAACACTTCTTAATCAAACAGAAATGGCAAATGGTGAAAAATAAAAACTAGTATTCTGGCTCTTTGACCCAAATTTTGAACATTCATCATACTCAGTACATACAGTCCCCTTACACTTGAGCATATCTTGGGTAACACAGATTTACGAACCAGCAACAGGTATTCCTACCAGGGACCCTTCCTTATTATAGAAGTGTCTCCCCCTGAATCATGCTTATTTTTTTTTCCTGTCATGAAACACATATTGTATATGTATTATCTGTGAGTAGGAGATATTTAGAGATGAATGAGATTCCACCACCCCTTAATTTAATGGATATTCGGTTGGAAAAAATTTACATACAAACGATTATAATACAATGTATTTATATGTCATATGTGTACGGTGAATAACCTGAAAGTGCTAATGAGGAAGTTACCAAATCCCTAGAGAAGGTTTTATGGAGAATATAACATTTGAGATATATTTTATAGACAATTTCACCTGATAGATAGTGAGGGAAGGCTATTCTTATAAGAGAGAATAGCATAAACTGTGACTTAAGGCATATTAAAACATGGCTTTTTCAGAGTTAGATGAATACTGTGGTATGACTGGATCAGGGGTTGCACAGCATATTGAATAGTGAATGGAAGTAATGACAAATTGTTGATTTGGACCAAACAGTAAAGGATGTTTGAATCAGGTTTTATTCACTGTCTTTTACAGCTACAATTAGCCTCACCTGAAGCACCTACCAAGACTCATACAATATGGCCCTGCCAACTTCACAATAACCCTGGACCGACCCTCTGTCACATCTTATTAGACTCAGGGTTATTACTTTATTTAAAAACAACTAGCTCATAAGACAGATCCCAATCTATGGGTTGTCACGGTACAAAAGTATCAACCTGTTCTCTCTAAAATTTTAAACGGAAAGGATTGGAAAAATGAGCTGAATTGGAATGATGCTGAAGGAGTCATGAAGTAGCCTGATGGCATTGAAAATATTATGGCAAGCCAACTCCACAGGAAGCAAACATTACGAATAAGCTAGAGCCTGAGGGCGGAACAGAGGGGAACACAAGAGAGGTGATGCACATGGCAAACAGCAAAGTGCGGGCACTGAAATGAAGCTACTTCCTTTCCAATAAGGTTCTTGCTCTTCTTGACAGCTGATTATTTGACTTTATCTAATAAAATGAATCAAATTAGAATCGTGTGTGTCATAAGGATGAATCTGCTGTTTGACCGGAAGTGACAGTGAGCTATTCGAAGGATTTAAGCAGAACAGTAACATAACCAAATCAGTGGTGGTGTTTTAAGGAGAGAGTCAGACCACTCTGGAATTGACCTTCAGGCCATTCCACCAAAGGCTCATCAAATCTCAAAAAGAAGGAAGCAAAAATTCTTTTCTCTTTATCTTACCCCTGGCATGGGATAACTTGCTATTTAAAAGATTGTATTAGCCATATAGGAGAGAGACAATGTGCATTAGAATACTAGCTATTTATTTCTTTTTCAGAGCCAATAATTTGCATTTCAGTGACGTGAAGGAAGGTGAATCTGAACTATTAGACATCAATAAAGATTGTCCATAAACTAAATTTCCAGTGATAAAAGGAATTTAAAATGATTGTTTTGCCCATTTCAAGGAACGTTATATATTCAATTCAAGTTAACAAAAATATGTATAGTTGCCAAAATACTAATAGGGATTGCCTTTGGATGGTAAGAGCATGGTTCTTATGTTTTATAATTCATATATATTACTTTTATAATGGAAATAACATAAACTTAAATAGTTCATGACATATTTCATTTCTATCTAACAAAACAGATTTTAAGTTTTAGTTGTCTGGATAAATGTATCTGAGGCTAGGGAAAAAAGCAATCTATAATAAACATTTGTTTCTCACATGGTATAAAGACTTTGGATTGGATTCAAGGAAGACAAAATAGTTGTAAAAAAAAAACACTAAAGTCAAAGGAACTAGGTTGCACACAAAGTTCCTATATCCATATCATATATGAAGAGAGCCAGTCACTTCATCTCTCTGGGTTTCAGTTTTCTGATATGTAAAATGTGGTTTAACAAAATCATCTCAAAAGTCTTTCCAATTTATGATTCTTTAATCTTTTATATCATTATTACTTGGTATTACTATAATATTTTCCAAGTTTAACTTGTAAAGCTTATAAGCCACTTGAAATTATACAAAACCTCTCAGGCCTTTAGAAAGTATCCACAGAAAACCTACAAAGCTTAACAGTTAGAGGACTAATGGCCTAAACATGTGATGACATGTTTAATTATTTTCATTTCTCCAGAGAGAAACCTAGAGTACCTTAGAAGGAAAATCCCAAGATCGAAAGGTATATATACCAAATCAAAAATATTTTCATGATTTTAACTAATACCATAAGGAGAAAAAAGAATTAATGTAGGCTGTTTCCTTTAAGAAAAACTCTGGTCTTGAATACAGCCAATGAATAGAGGGAACAATTTATATGACGGTATGATACCTATTACTAGTTTTTGAATAAATGCACACACTGCGCTATCAGAAGCACAAAACTCATAAATAAATAGTTGCCATTTGAAATATTATATTTATTTGTAAAGCTCTACTTCCTAGAAATATAAGCACACACACACACACACACACACAGAGCACTCTACCCACACCATATACATATATATCAAGTTCAAGTTTTTTTTTAATTCTTTACTAATAAGTCACAAACATACATTTGAAAAGAGCAAAATATTTTTTTTAGTTTGAAAAGTCATTCTAAAGTATAATTGATCATCAAAACCAAAATTTTGATACAAAAAAGTGATATATACTCAGTTCAGAGTATTTTATGTAAATCTCTTTGTTTCATTATAAAATTATAAACTCATTCTTTCGAAGAAACATTCCCACACCCCCATCATCACCTGCCATGCCTGTAATCTGTCATAAGAAATTTATATCTGAAACATGACGTTACACACTTTTTTGCCCCTTTCCCCTTAAAACTCATGTAATAACAAAAGAAACAAATGAGGATAAAGGGGAGATAAGAATGGATGAATGATTTCTACAAAGTTTTGGAAAACATAGACTATATTATAAATAAGTAGAGTCAAGAAAGCTACACCTAAGTGCTTCCTAAAGGGGATACTATGTTGTACAACAAAGTCTTCAGAGGCTTCAGAAAGTGGGGTCACTAAAAATATGGGGACTGGTTTAAAGTATCCATGAAGAGTGCCAGATCCCTATCTTCACCCCAAGAAATCAAGAAACAATCTGCTGTGGACCAAATGTTGGTGTTCCCCCTGCCTCCCACCACAAATTCGTATGTTAAAGTGGTAATACCCAAAATAATGGTATTTGGAGGTTGGTAATTCCCTCCCTTTGGGGAGGGAATTAGGTCATGAAGGTGAAATTTTCATGAATGGGGTTAGTGCTCTTATCAGAAGAGACACAAGAGGGGCATCTGGGTGTTCAGTCATTGGGCGCCTGCCTTTGGCTCAGGTCAGGATCCCAGGGCCCTGGGATAGAGTTCTACTTCCGGCTCCCTGCTCTGCAGTAAACGTGCTTCTCCCTCTCCCACTCCCTCTGCTTGTGTTCCCTCTCTCCCTATGTCTCTCTCTGTCAAATAAATAAATCTTAAAAAAAATAAAAAAAGAAGAGACACAAGAGAGATGATCTCTCTCCACTGTGTGAGAATACAGCAAGTATGTGTCCATCTGCAAACCAGGAGGAGAAACCTCACCAAGAGTCCAAACATGCTGACACCTTGATCTCAGACTTCCAACCTTCAAAACTATTTCTGTTGTGTGAGCCATCCTGTGTATGATATCAGTTATAGAGTCAGCCTGAGCAGATTAGGGCACTACTTACTACTCATTTCTTCCAGCAGAGAAAAAGAAAAAATTTTTTTTTCTGTAAACCCAAACATGAGAAGCTACATCAAAGTATATGAGGCAAAGCACTGAAGTTTGGGATTGAAAACAGGAAAATTAAATGAGAATGTACATAATGAACTTGGGGACCTCAGCATCCTTCTCCTGCTTTGTCCCCAAAACACTGGTAGCCTCCAGCTACAGTGAAGGAGGTTGGGGAACTCCATGGGAAAGTATCTATATTCATGTATCTGAAGATTCCTCAGTGAAAAAGCAAGTTCTTTTTTAAATCTTAGTCCCACAAAAGTGCATAGCCAAAACCCTACCCATTCACAAGGAACTTTCTCTCAGCTTTTAGTGCTTCACTCAATCTGAATAAGAACATGAGAAACTTAACATCTGAATAAAGCTTCCAGCATAAAAGAGACCAAAACAAACTAAATACCTCAGAGGAAATAGTGACATTTCACCAAAAATATAGTACCAAAAGACTCTGTATAATATCTTAGAGTGAAAAAGAGATATCACAGGGATGCCTGGGTAGCTCAGTTGGTTAACCATCTACCTTCTGCTCAGGTCATGATCTCAGGGTCCCAGATGGAGCCCCACATTGGGCTTCCTTTTCAGTGGGGAGCCTGCTTCTCCCTCTGCCTGCTCTGTCTGCCCCTCCCCCCCCTGTGCTCTCTATCTCTGACAAATAAATAAATAAAATCTAAATTTAAAAAAAACAAACCGAAAAACAGAAAGATATCACATTTATAGAAATAAAACAGTATACAATGAAGAAGGAGAAAAAGAAAACCAAAAAAGAGCTCCTATAGATAACAAATATGATCACCTAAATTGGGGGAGGTAGAGGATCAGCCAACTTTTTTTTATAAAGAGATACATGGCAAATACTGTAGGGTTACAGGATTTGAAGTCTCTAAACTTTGCCATTAATAAATGAAAGCATTCATAGATAATACATAAATGGGTGAGCATGAATAACTAAAGGAATTACAAAAGTTTAACTTATTTGCACCATTTGACCTAACAGCATCATTGTTAGATTTGGCTGTGCCATAGTTTGCTGACACCTGTTCTAAATTTTTAATAAATAGATAAAGTATTGTAACATAAAGCTGAGGAAATCTCTTGAAAGTAAGACAAGAATATAAAGAGATGGAAAAATAGTAGAAAAAATGCAACAACAAAGAATCAATCCAGGAAATCCAAAATCTGTCCAATGAAAGTTCCAGAATAAGAGAGAGAGAACAAAGAAAATGGGGACCGGTAATTAAAATAAAAGACAAAAATAAATTTTTACATAACCAAAGGACACAAGTTGCTGGATTTAAAAGGTCTATTGAATACTCAGCACAATGAATGATGAAAGCCCCAAATCAAAGTACACCCTTGTATAATTTCCAAATACCAGAGAAAATAAAAGTATCACAAAATCTTCCAAAGATTATACACAAAGGATTAGGAATCAGAATAGAACCTGGTTCTCAATGGCAAGAGTGGGTGTAAGAAGATAGTAAACCAATGGCTAAAAGATTCTGAGGGAAAATGATTTCCAATTGTGATATATACATCCAATTTATTAATCAGTTAGGATAAACTAAAAAGTTCAGACACAGAATTTTTATATCAAATGCATCTCAACAAAATCAGTGGTAAACTAAGAAAATTAATATATGGGATCCAGGAAAGGGGAGAATGGAGAAGGGGAATACTAGGTTAACAGCCATAATGAGATACAGCTCATATTAGATATTTGAGAAACAGAGTGCTGCAAAGGAAGGAAGGCTTTATCTGAAAGAACTATTTGGAAAAATTAAACACTTGAAAAATCTTTTAAAATATTGGGAATAACAACTCGCACTATATATGGGCAAAATCTAAGCAAATTTGAAAGACAGGGAGAGAGAGAAAATAGGGACAATTCTTAAATGCAAGGAAAATAAAAGGTTGAATGAGAATGGGGACATAATCCAGGACACCATTTAATCTGGCAGCATCATTGTTTACAGGGTCATCTTTAATTAAGTACTATTTATTTAATACTATAGTAATAAGAAATAGGAAAGTGAGAGAGAATATATTAATCTTCAGTTAAAATAGCAAGAAATGAAAATATCAACAAAATTCAGAAATATTATAAGGAAAAAATGGTAGATAAAATAGTCACTGAACCCGAAAAGGGTAATTGAAGAAGCTGAGGAGAAGCAAGATGGATATTTTCAGTACAAGTCTTTTCTCCTATATGCTTCTCAAACTATGTACATAAAATTCAGTTCTCAATGATTCCTTAATATTTTCCATTTTCCGGTGACCTGTTAAATTTCAAGTACACTAAGAAAGCTAATACTCTAAACCCATTATCAGTTAATATCGTAGAATTCATCTGTTGCTAAATGGAAAAAATATCCAGAAAGAAGTGGGTCACTATAGGCATCCAGGGATAAACTACTGGAGATGAGAGAAAATCACTACGAGGTAAAGAGGTACTTAGAAAAAAGTTATTTTGTGTGTGAATTTATTGTATGTGTGAAACTTGCTCAAATCATAGGCCTGCTGTGTGAGGATCTAATATACATGATGAAGATTGCAACAGTGTCTGCGTGGGTGGTATTACTTGTGATGGGGCAAATATTCCTGGTGTCAACTCTCTTCAGCAAACTGGGTCTATGAAAGCCAACTTGGTGTCAGATTCATATTGTGAGTTATATTTCTGTGTGTTCTTTTTGTGTGATCTCCTAAGTCTCTCTCTCTCTCTCTCTTTTTTTTTTCATTTCTTGAAATTTTGTTTAAACTTTCAGCTGTGCTGTTTGCTCCCCAAAAAAAGAACATGCCTTCTGTGGAGCTGGTGTGTTAAGGGAGGGGAGGGGGCCAGGAGCAGTGGCTGCCTGAAGGCATGGCAAAGAACGGTGGTGGTGATCAATGAAAATCCCAAAGAGAGAACAAAAAGTCACACTAGTTGCTTCCTACTTGCTCTCAAATTTGAAGTCCTCAGAAAGGGATTTTCTGACTTTTCTATCAAACTGTCACAACCCCATATCCTCTGTTATTTGTCTTCATACCACTATTTCTATTTGGCATTGCTCTGTGTGCCTATGGTGCTTATTTTTTATCATCTTATTAACTAGAAGGCAAGTCCTCTGATGGTAAGCACTTTTTTCTTATTCACTGTTGTATTCTCAGCACAAAGAACAGCAGAAGAGCTTGGTAGATATTCATAGAATAAATAAATTCTCAATCCAGGACAGATAAAGAAATTTTACTATTATTAAGGACCTGTAGCATTTGCTTCCAGGGACTAAGTCAATTTCTGCCTGAGTCACAGTTTTGCCACATGGGGGCTCTGCTGTTAGTCTAAGGAGATTCCTAAGCATTCCCCACACTCTTAAGGGAACAAGTCTTCAATCGGGATTAATCATTGACAATACACAGAAGGTTTCTCCAGCCCAGTTTGAAAGAGTCCTCTAATAGACTGATACATTTTACCATAATACAAGGACTCAGGCTCCTATTCCCTGCCACTATATTGCAAACCTATGCTGTGTTCCTCTTCTCTCAGAAGTTTCATATCTTTTAGGTCTGTAGCATTAAATCAAAAATATCAGACTTACTGTTTCAAAAACAAA
Source organism: Mustela nivalis (assembly GCF_964662115.1). NCBI lineage: Eukaryota > Metazoa > Chordata > Mammalia > Carnivora > Mustelidae > Mustela > Mustela nivalis. The sequence goes on from NC_139021.1 coordinate 129,155,899, forward strand.
AATAAAACTAGCCAGTAGGACATTATGATTTTTAATCCAAATCCAGATTTCTATTATTTTTCCCCACCTGGTGGCTGGGGAATTTAATGCTTAATTAAATTAATCCTTAATGCTGATATATTTTCAAGAAGGAAGATTTTAAAACAAACTAGTGTACTCAATGGGAAGTATTATATACCATGCTTTAAAAATAAAATAGAAAATAGAAAATGCTATAGACTGAATGTTTGTGTGCCCCCTCCACCTTCATATGTTGAAACCTAATCCCCAGTGTGATAGTATTTGGAGGTGGGGCTTTGGGGAGGTGATTAGGTCATAAAGGGTGAGCCCTCAAGAAGGGATTAATGCCCTTACAAAGAGGCCCCTGAGAGATCCCTTTCTCCTTATGTCATGTGAAGTTATAAAGAAAAGAGGGCATCCCTATGAACCAGGAAGCAGCCCCTCGACAGACGTAGAAACTGCTGGCTTATTGACCTCGGACTTCCCAGACTCCAGAACTGTGAGAAATAAATTTCTGTTATTTAAAAACCATCCAGTTTATGGTATTCTGTCAAACAACCTAAATGGGTCAGAACAGAATTTTTTTTCTTTAAAAATTCTTGTTACATCAGAATATATATGAAGCAAATATAGCAAAATGTTTATTATGACAGCATTTAAACAATACTGGCTTTAGATTCAAAACACAGCCATACATGCAAAGTAGAACATCAAATATTAAGGTGAAAATTTGGTTAAGAGATGTTTATAGTTACTCTAAAACTCTTTCGTTTTACTGTAAGAAATTATAAGAAATTTGGGAATATATACACAGGACTATAAATTTTACAGTGTGCCTTACATTCTTACAAATTCCTTCGTGGAATTTTTTCTAAATGAAAAGTTAGAATACTGATTTTTCTTAATATCAATGACTATAAGTGACTTTTGATTTTTATTCTCTTGATAGGAATTTTTTGAGCATTTGTTAGAATACCTCAACATCAAAACAAAAATTAGGTTGTTTAGCAAGGAACATCAAATAATTGTTTTTGCTGACTATGGGCAAGTGTGATGGAAGTATGAATAGAAATACTAGTAAATACGAAGATTAAACCAACATAGACTTGTGACACCTTAATATTAATTCCTATTCCCAAACTTGTCATTTGACCCATTACTGAATTTCTTGACAGTATAAATACCACAAAATAGATATACATTTCTTTTTCTAAGTTCTAACTCTCAATTTACTGAAAAGTTTGGGAAGCCATAGATTTCCTACTGAAAGTAAAGAGATGTTGTATGTATCAGTTGGAGCTAGATATCCTGCTTAAATTAATAAATGGATACTTGATCAACATATGTGTTATTAAAACTTACTCCTTGCAAGTTAAATGACACTGACACAAAGGGAAACAATTAACCAATGCAGAGCATGAAACAAGATGAAGCCCAAATGACCTGGTATCTCTCAACAAATTAATGGCCTTGAAAAATTAAAGGGATTTCAGAAACATGAAAAAAATGCAATATCTGTGCTTTGCTTAAATCTTGACTATAAAGCAATTTTATGAACGTATTTTTTTTTGTTAGGTGCAATAATGTTAGATGGTTAAACTAAAAGTCCCTATTTGTTAGAATTGCATACTAAATATATATGGGTATATGGGTAAAGTGCCATGATTTCTGAGATATGTTTTTAACATACTCCAAGAAAAAAAAGGGTGTGTGTGCGTGTGTGTGTGTGTATGTGTGTGTGTGTGAAAAAAGGGGCAGGGATAGATGAAAAAAAGTTAGCAAAATATTGATAATTGTTGAAGTTGAGGTTTATTATACTATTTCCTCTACTTTTGTGTATGTTTTAAAATTTCCACTGAAAAAATGGAAAAAAAATATTTCCTCAAAACCATGTAGTCTTCTTAGTTTTCAGAAGTCTTCCACTAAGTGTTATTCTTTAAGAGCCTGTTATTCTTCCCTATTCCCAAATTTAGCTTAGGGCTACCTCTGAAGAAAGTAAGGTGAGTAATGCAATGAAACCTGAAAATATGGACTGGTGTGGTAGGAGTCAAGATGACGGAGGAATAGCAGACTGAGATAATATCAGGTCACAGGAGTTCAGCTAAGATACTTATGAAACCATTCCAAACACCGACGAACCCAACAGGAGATAGAAGAAGAGCAGCAATTCTTTCAGAAAATTGACCACTTTCTGAAAGGTAGATGTGCGGAGAAGTGAATCTAAAGCGATGGGAATATAGACAGCAGGGGGAGGGGCCAAGCAACGGAGCACAAAATTCAAACTTTTAAAATCTGCTCCACTGAGGGACATCACTCCAGAGGGCAAGTGGGGGTGGAGCCCTCGCAGGGACAATGTAGTCTCAGGTCCCATGGGGTCAAGAAGGATTGGGGGTGTCTGAGTGTAGCAGAGCTCACAGGTATCAGAGCAGGGAAACTGGCTATAGAGATGGAGCCAAGGAGTGAGCTCTCACCTCAGGGTTACCTTAAACTGTGATCAGCAGCACATTCAGGCCACAGCTTTTTGAGCAGGGACCCCACAAGTGGCAGATCCGGGGAGACTCACCTTCCTTCTCTGTAGGCAGGCATCTGCTGGGTTTGGAAACTCCAAATGGGGCTGTGTGCCAGAGACGGAGGTGCTCAGTCACAGGCCAGGTGAGCTTGGAATGCGGCCAGAGACCAGGGAGATGGCAGTGATTGAGCACTTTTCCCTGAGGGTGCACTGAGGATTGGGGCCCCCAGCTCTTGGCTCTTCCAGGCTGGAGACTGAGGCCACCATTTACATTCCCGTCCTCCAGACCTCTACTGGAAAGGGAGGGAACAAAAGCTCCTGACAGCTAACCCAAGCAGATTACTCAGCCCGGCCCCTGGCAAGGGCAGCACAATTCTGCCTTGGGCATAGACATTTGAGAATCACTACAACAGGCCCCTCCCCAGAAGATCAGCAAGAACATCCAGCTAAGGCCAAGCTCACAATCAAGGAGAACAATGGAATTCCAGAGCAGGGGAAAGCAAAGTATGGAATTCATGGCTTTCTCCCCACAATTCTTTAGTCTTGCAAAGTTAATTAATTTTTCTAATTTTATTTTTTTCTTACTCTAATTTTTTTAACTTTTCCTCTTTCTTATTTTAACATTTTTTAACTAGTTTATTTTAACAATACCTTTCTAAAAAAATATTTATAAACCTTCATTATTATATTCATATTTTATCCTTCATTGTAGTTAACCTTATTTTTTGTATACATAAAGGGTTTTCTTATTCTAAAAAATTTGGGGATACAATTTCTTCTAATAGATCAAAATATACCCTAAATCTAACACAGGGCTTTGTCCAAGTCTCCAGCCTGAGCACATTCTCTTCCCAACAACCGTTTTTTTCCCCTCCTTTCTTTTTCCAACCAACTTATCTTATCAATTCCTTTTTTAGAATTTTATTTTAAATTTTCATCCTTACAGTCATATTCCATCCCTTCATCATGTTTACCCTTATTTTAGTGAGAGGTACTTTCTTCTAAGAGACCAAAATACACCCAATATCAAGTGAGTGGCTCTGTACTATTCACCAGTCTATTATATATACTTTTTTAATTTTTAAAAATTCAATTTGGGGTCTCTTCTAATTTGGTGAGTATATATTTTTCTGGAATCTTTGCCACCTTTTCAGTATTTTATTCTCTCGTTCATATATTCTTATCTGGATAAAACGACAAGGTGGAAAAACTCACCACAAAAAAAAAAAAAAAAAAAAAGAACAAGAGGCAGTACCAAAGACTAGGCCTAATCAATACAGACATGGGTAATATGTCAGATCTAGACTTCAAAATGATGATTCTCAAGGTGCTAACTGGGCTCCAAAAAGGCATGAAAGATATTAGAGAAACCCTGTCTGGAGAAATAAAAGCCCTTTCTGGAGAAATAAAAGAACTAAAATCTAACCAAGCTGAAATAAAAAAAGCTATTGATGTGGTGTAAAAAAAAAAAAAAAAAAAAATGGAGGCTCTTACTCCTAAGAAAAATGAAACAGAAGAGAGAATTAGTGATATAGAAGACCAAATGATGGAGAATAAAGAAGCTGAGCAAAAGAGAGACAAACAACTACTGGTCCACGAGAGGAGAAGTAGAGAGATTAGTGATACCATAAGACAAAACAATATTAGAATAAGCGGGATTCCAGAAAGAAGAAGGAGAGAGAGGGGCAGATGGTATATTGGAGCAAATTATAATAGATAATTTCCCTAATACAGCAAAGGGAACAAGCATCAAAATCCAGAAGGCACAGAGAATCCCCCTCAAAATCAATAAAAATATGTCCATACCCTGTCATCTAATAGTAAAACTTACAAGTCTTAGTAACAAAGAGAAAATCCTGAAAGCAGCCCAGGACAGAAAGTCTGTAACATACAATGGTAAAAATATTAGATTGGCAGCAGACTTATCCACAAAGACCTGGCAGGCCAGAAAGAACTGGCATGATATATTCAGAGCACTAAATGAGAAAAACATGCAGCCAAGAATACTATATCCAGCTAGGCTGTCACTGAAAATAGAAGGAGAGATTAAAAGTTTTCAGGACAAACAAAACTAAAGAATTTGTAAACCCCAAACCAGCCCTACAGGAAATATTGAAAGGGGTCCTCTAAGCAAAGAGAGAGCCTAAATGTGACATAGACCAGAAAGGAACAGAGATAATACATAGTAACAATCACCTTTCAGGCAATACAATGGCACTAAATTCATACCTTTCAATAGTTACCCTGAATGTAAATGGGCTAAATGCCCCAATCAAAAGACAGAGGGTATCAGAATGGATTAAAAAACAAGACCCATCAATATGCTATCTACAAGAAACTTATTTTAGACCCAAAGACACTTCCAGATTTAAAGCGAGTGTGTAGAAAACAAGTGACCATGCTAATGGACATAAACAAAACAAAACAAAACAAAACAAACAAACAAACAAAACCTGGGGTGGTAATCCTTATATCAAACAAATTAGATATTAAGCCAAAGATTATAATAAGACATGAGGAGTGACGCTATATCATACTCAAAGGGTCTGTCCAACAGGAAGATCTAACAATTTTAAATATCTATGTCCCTAACGTGAGAACAGCCAACTGTATGAACCAATTAATAAAAAAAATCAAAGAAACACATCGACAATAATACAATAATAGTAGGGGACTTCAACTACTCCCTTCACTGAAATGAATAGATAGATCATCCAAGCAAAAGATCAACAAGGAAATAAAGGCCTTAAATGGCACAGTGGACCAGATGGACATCACACATGTATTCAGAGCATTCCATCCCAAAGCAACAGAATACACATTATTCTCTAGTGCACACGGAACATTCTCCAGAGTAGATCACATCCTGGGTCACAAATCAGGTCTCAACCAGTACCAAAAGACTAGGATCATTCCCTGAATATTTTCAGACCACAATGCTGTGAAGCTAGAATTCAATCACAAGAGGAAAGTTGGAAAGAACCCAAATACATGAAGGCTAAAGAGCATCCTACTAAAGAATGAATGGGTCAACCAGAATATTAAAGAAGAATTAAAAAAATTCATGAAAATGAATGATAATGAAAACACAATAGTTCAAAATCTGTGGGACACAGCAAAGGCAGTCCTGAGAGGAAAATATGTAACTATACAAGAAACAAGAAAGGTCTCAACCTATCCCTACACCTAAAGGAGCTGAAGAAAGGACAGCAAATAAAGCCTAAACCCAGCAGGAGAAGAGAAATAATAAAGTTCAGAGGAGAAATCAATGAAATAGAAACCAAAAAAACTAGTAGAACAAATCAATGAAACTAGGAGCTGTATAGTATTTATATACACCAACAACAAGACAGAAGAAAGATAAATTAAGGAGTCAATTCCATTTACAATTGCACTCAAAACTGTAAGATACCTAGAAATAAACCTAACCAAGAGGGCAAAGAATCTCTACTCAGAAAACTATAAAGTACTCAGGAAAGAAACTGAGGAAGACAGAAAGAAATGGAAAAACATTCCATGCTCATTGACTGGGAGAACAAATATTGTAAAAATGTCTATGCCACTTAAAGCAATCTACATGTTTAATGCAATCCCTATCAAAATACCATCAACTTCTTTTCAAAGAAACGGAAAAAATAATCCTAAAATTTATATGGAACCAGAAAAGACATCATATAGCCAGAGGAATGTTGAAAAAGAAATCCAAAGTTGGTGGAATCACAACTCTGGACTTTAAGCTCTATTACAATGGTGTCATCATTAAGACAGTATGGTACTGGCACAAAAACAGACAGATAGATCAATGGAATGGAATAGAGAGCCCAGAAATAGACCCTCAACTCTATGATCAATTAATCTTTGACAAAGCAGAAAAGAATGTCCAATGGAAAAAAGACAGTCTCTTCAAAAAATGGTATTGGTATAATTGGACAGCCACATACAGAAAAATGAAACCAGACCATTTCCTTACAACACACACACAAAATAGACTTAAAATGGATGAAAAACCCTAATGTGAGATAGGAATCCATAAAAATCCTTGAGGAGAACAGAGGCAGCAACTTCTTCGACCTTAGCCGCAGCAACTTCTTCCTAGAAACATCGCCCAAGGCAAGGGAAGCAAGGGCAAAATTGAATTATTGGGACTTCATCAAGATCAAAAGCTTTTTCACAGCAAAGGAAACAGTCAACAAAACCCAAAGACAACCAACAGAATGAGAGAAGATATTTGCAAATGACATATCAAATAAAGGTCTAGTATTCAAAATCTATAAAGAACTTATCAAACTCAACACCAAAGAACAAATAATCTAATCAAGAAAAGGGCCAGGACATAAACAGACATTTCTGCAAGAAGATATCCACATGGCCAACAGACTCATGAAAAAGTGTTCCACGTCACTCAGCATCAGGGAAATACAAATCAAAACCTCAATGAGATACCATCTCACACCAGTCAGAACAGCTTAAATTAACAAGTCAGGAAATGACAGATGCTGTTGAGGATGTGGAGAAAGGGGAACCTTCCCACACTGTTGGTGGGAATGCAAGCTGGTGTAGCCACTTTGGAAAACAGCATGGAGGATCCTCAAAAAGTTGAAAATAGAGCTACCCTACAACCTAGCAATCACACTACTTGGTATTTACCCTAAAAATACAAAGGTAGTGATCCAAAGGGACACGTGTACCCAAATGTTTATAGCAGCAATGTCCACAATAGCCAAACTATGGAAAGAACCTAGATGTCCATCAACAGATGAATAAGAAGATGTGATATATATATACACACATCATATATATGTATACACACACACACACACACACACACACACACACACACACACACACACAATGGAATACTATGCAGCCATCAAAAGAAATGAAATCTTGCCATTTGCAATGACATGGATGGAACTAGAGGGTATTATGCTGAGCGAAATAAGTCAATCAGAGAAAGACAATTCCTATGATCTCCCTGATATGAGGAATTTGAGAGGCAAAGTGGGAGGTTTGGAGGGTAGGGAAGGGAAAAAATGAAATAAGATTGGATCAGGAGGGAGACAAACTATAAGAAACTCTTTTTTTTTTTTTTTTTTAAGATTTTATTTATTTGTCAGAGAGCGAGCGAGCGAGAGTGAGCACAGGCAGACAGAGTGGAAGGCAGAGTCAGAGGGAGAAGCAGGCTCCCTGCGGAGCAAGGAGCCCGATGTGGGACTCGATCCCAGGACGCTGGGATCATGACCTGAGCCGAAGGCAGCTGCTTAACCAACTGAGCCACCCAGGCGTCCCCAAACTATAAGAAACTCTTAATCTCACAAAACAAACTGAGGGTTGCCGGGGGAAGTGGGGGAGGGAGAGGGTGGTTGGGTTATGGACAGTGGGGAGAGTATGTGCTATGGTGAGTCCTGGGAGTGTGTAAGCCTGACAATTCACAGACCTGTACCTCTTGGGCAAATAATACATTATATGTTAATTTTTTTAAAAAAGGTAGAAAAAAAATATGGATTGGTGTTACAATATAAATGTACCTTCAAGTGAGGGAGAGGACATGTGCTAGATAACCCTCTAATGTCTCACTCATTTTGAATTTGCTTCATTTCAGAAACACATTGAGAGACCACTTTAATGATCAGATCTGTAACTTTCTTTATCCATTTATTTAAGTCAAGGATGCTCACTCATAACCATATGTGACCAAACACGGTTTTTAATAGAGCCCTTGAAGCAAGCAGATGGAAACTAAGGTTATTTCAGAGACATGTTAATGCTCTCATGAAAGATCAGGATATAATTACAAATGTATAAGTGCATATGTGTATTCTAATAGCTAGAAATAAAGAAACTCCTATTCATAGCTGTAGGGAACTCTTTGTTAGCATTCGGACAACTCTACCACATGATAGGGTATTTCATCAAAAAGGTTAAGCTTTTTACAATATCTAGATCAATTGGAGCACCTGCGTGGCTCAGTTGGTTAAGTGTCTGCCTTGGGCTCAGGCCATGATCCCGGGTCCTGGGATGGAGCCCCACAGCTGGCTTTCTGCTCAATGGGAACTCTGCTTCTCCCTTGCTTGCTCTCCCTATATCCCTCCCCACTGCTCATTCTCTCTCTTTCTCAAATAAATAAATCTTCCCCAAAAACGCATGTACTGGTGAAAGCACTTTGTGAGGTAGAATACAGAATGTCAAAAATGTATGCTGTATAATAAATGGTTGTGATATTGAAAGTGTAGAAGAAAGGTAATACTGAAGAATTTTTTTATTTATTGGTAAAGCCTGACTCCACTCTTGGTCTTATTAGTGTCCTTGATAGATGTTTGTTGCAGTATATGCTCATGACCAGAGACCCTAGACAGAATTAAAGAAAATTCATTTTCTCATAGGTACTCTGATTCCAGAAACATTTTATACAACTTTATAGTCTCCAAAGTATTTACCCATAAATTATGGAAATTGATCCTATACAAAAGCCTTAGAAATTCATAACAGAGGTATTATGTGTCCCATTTTGCAGATAAGCAACTGAAACCCTGAGAAGTTTAGCCAGAATTATTTCCAAATTCCAAATGTTAATTGACATACTCAGTAAAAAACATATATCATTCTCAAAATTATTTTAGAAGGACATTTTGGATGCACTGAATTTATTTTCTAGTATACTTAGTCCAAATAGTCCCAAATCTGATCTTTATGTAATTTTCAGTTTTCACCAAATCTTTTGTTTCTGTTGCCTTCCAAAGCGATATGCAAAGACATTGTCTTTGTCTAGATTATCTGAATAAAAATCCGTGGTGCTGCTGTTCAGGGGCTAATTTTGCTAAACATTTCATAAAATATTTTAAAATACATCATGGTCCTTTGTATTTTGAAATACCTTAGGTGATGGGAGCTAATATCAAGATGTTTTCAAAAATTAGAGTCTCACAAAATTGAAGAGAAGTGATAGCCAAATTTAAAGTTAATTCAAATGTGCTGACTCTTTTTTTGGTGTTTCTAACGTTTATTTATAAGTTACTCTGGAGAATTGTTGATCCTATTCTCCAAACTTGACCCAAAGAAGCAGCTAATAGCTTTACCATCCCTCTAGTTGCTCAATTTACAAAATAGGAATCATCTTTGATTTCTTTATCTCATACCTCCACTCCTAATCCATTAGAAAACTCATGTTGGTTTTACCTAAACATATATCCAAAAACTAACCAATTCTTATCACTTTCAAGTGATGGCCCAAGTCACCATCATCTCTCTCCTGGATCGGTACAAAGGCCTTCTTATTGATCTCCCTGCTTTTATTCTTATTTATATAATGTAATATATTATATATTACATAATATATTTATAAATAAAACTTAATTTTGAGTTTATTCCTATAAGAGCAGTGTGACTTATCCTTTCAATAGGTAACTTGATCATATCTTTTGTTTGCACAAAATATTGAGTTGGTCCCCAGTTTCCTCCAGAAGAAAGCCAAAATTTTTACAATGACATATGAAGCCCTCCATGACCTAGTACCTAATACCTCTCTGAATTCATCTTTAATTCCTCTACTCTAGGTCTCTCTAGTCTAAACAGATTGGTCCGTTTGTAATTCATTGTACATATGATTTCCCACTTGAGGGCCTTCGGACTAGCCAGTCCCTTTATATATTTAAGATTAACAACCTCATCTCCTTCCAGGTTTTGCTCAAGCCACTTTCTTAGTGGGCCTAACCATCCCAACATTTAATATTACAAGAAACAGACTCTTAACTATAGAGTACAAACTGATGGTTACCAGAGGGGAGGGGGGTGGAGGGGATGGGTTAAATAGGTGATGGGGATAAGGAATGCACTTCTGTTGAGCATAGGGAGTTTTACGTAAGTATTGATTCACTAAATTCTATACCTGAAACTAATATTACAGTGTATGTCAACTAACTGGAATTTAAATAAAAACTTTTAAAAAATTAAAATTACAATTTACCTCACCTCTTACACTCTCAATCTTCCCTATTCTCAATTTTCTTTTCTCTATGGTACCTACTACCTAATAATATACTATTTATGTTGGGGGGGGGGTCTGTCCATGTCTCCCCTTTAGAATATAAGCTTAGATCTTTGTTTTGTACACTGACATACTCCAACTGTCTGGAACAGTACCTAGTACATAGCAGGTACCCAAACAATGTATCTGTTAAATGAATGAAGTCTCTGAGGCCAACCTACTGTTAATATATCAGTACATCTTCCTTAGGCCCTGATTTCCTAAGTTTTTTTGGCAATTCAATTTCATAGTGGACACAAGTTGAGCAATATAAACTTAGAATTGGTTTACCCAATTGAAGCAAAATATGCACAGCTATTTGAAGTACTATACGTACAGTTTTTAAAAGGCTTTAGATGCATGACTACATTTTATAATTGTATAAATCATTAAGGCCATAGTTTCATTGGGATGATTTAACTTGTCAGATAGTTTATGGTTTTTTCTGTATGTGGTGGTAAGTGCAAAAGAATTTAAATACATAATGCAGTATAATTTTGGTTCTATTGAAAGGCAAATCAGAACTAATCTTCTTGCTATAGTCAACAAGTAAAAGGAGGATAAACTTTTTAAAAGTACAACAAGAGATTGCTAAAATATTTTAGGAGATAAATGTTTTTTTTAATTTTTTTCTTTCATTTGAAAGGAAAAGACTATGTCTTTGAGCTAATTTCTGTAGTCTCAAGTATTCAGTCTGCTTTGAATTGTATTATTTTATTTTGGGGTTTTTCTACTAGCCTTATGAATGGTCTTCCTGCTTCAGGCACTTCATTACACTCACCCCAGACAGATCTGGTGGTGATGCCAGCTTAAGGGCTAGTGCCAAGGTCGGGGCCACACAGAATCCCTGGAGTCAGACCCAGTCCAAGAATGGCTATACATTACTATTGAGGAAGAAACCAATGATTCATGTTGAGAGGAAATATCATTCACGATACTGACTGTGAAGGTGAGGATGGAGTCGGATCTATGGAGCAAGAAGAGGTCAGAAGCCAAGGTATCAGAAAAATGACTGAAACCTAAGGACAAGGTGTGAAACACAGAAAAGAATGTGATTCACCATAAATAATCCAAGATTTCTCCCAGGAAAAGCAGAGTGAGAGAATTACATTTTCAGTGGGCTCATCTGTGTTCTTGCCACCAGGGAATGAAGGAAAGAGAAGCAGCATGAAATTGACGGGGTCTCCAACCATGGTAGAGTAGCCCTCAGCAGCTGTTAGGCAAAACAGACATCTCAAAATCTATTTTCCATGAAGAAGCAAGGAGAGTAAGGAGAAAAATCAGAGGTTCTCAAGCAATGGAGATATGAGATAGACATTATAAATATGATTTCCTCTAGTACTTTTTAATAGATACAAGTTGCCAAGCCCCATTTGGGATGTTAGATGATTAAAGTTGTAACATGTGAAAGGAAATATTCAAAAGTATATTTACTCTTCTTATGAAATTTATGATTTAACTATCAAGATGAGATGTTTACATAAAAGGTAGAGATCACTTGCTGACCTAAATGTTTCCATTTTCTAGTTTCTTGTCTTTTACACACTTTATTTAAGAATACTTCCTTCAAACTTGTATCCAATATCATTGGCTCAGGAACACTGCAGTGTTCAATCTCATGTGGACAAGACTAGTATTACATAACCACTTTGTTCCCCACCAAATGTACTTATGATCCCCATAAAAATGTATTTATTCAATAACAGCATCTATTATTTGTCAAGTTCTCTTCTAGGTATTACAAAAACTGAAGTAGACAAAACACTATCTTTGTCCTCATGGAACCTACATCACAATATCACAAACTTTCATATCCTCTCTTCCAACTAGAAGAAAATTTGTTATTTTTTAATCACTTCCTTACAGTGCATTTCTTAAAATTACTTGTCCATCAGTCTGTTGATAAGTGCAGCCTCTACCATCCCATGAATCAGAGTCTTGAGGGAAAGACTGAGAAATTTATGTTTAACTAGCTCTCTGGGGGCTTTACATGCATTAATAGCAAGGATAATTTGGGAGGAACCACTGCCCTTTTCAGAGCATACTATCAGAGGAATTGGTGATTCTCATGGTACTATTTCTGTGGGACCCTTTTGATTGTCATGACTAACAACTACCCAACTTCTCATCCTTAGAGAATGTGAAAGCTCTCTGGGGCATTCCACAGCCAATTCACCTGACAAAGACTGACAAGGCAAACTTTTAAGGTGCACTATTTATCTTTAAACAAAATGATTTTCTCTATGGGACGGATGTTACCATATTCTGCTTTAGGAAGAAAGAATTAAACATTAATTACTAGTTATGGGCCATAGACCCAAAAGATTCATTTTAAAGATAAAGCTGAGAAGATAGAGATTTAAAAAGCTCTCTTATTAAAAGAAGGTAAGACTGAGTGAATCCTAGAAATCCATTGTGAATAACATAAAAATGTTCATTGAAAAGGCTCTTTGTGAGTTAATGATAGTCGGTACAGTCAATATTCAATACCAAACAATAAGCAATGACAGCAAATACATTAAAGTTGATATTCAAATAACAGCTAACACACATTTATTATGTGCTACACACTATTCGAAGTACTTAACAGATATTAAGTTGACAATTCTCAAACCCTCTATGAAATGTTTTTTGTTACCATACCTATTTTGTAGAAGAGAAAATGAGGCATAGAGAAGATAAGTAACCTATTCAAGTTTACATAGCTGACAATTTGTAGCCAGGATTTAATCCTAGGTTCAAAAATCCATGCTCTTAATCACTAGACTAAACTGCTTCTTATTAGTTTTTATAATACTTCTTTCAAAGAATCATACCAAAGTTTATACAAACCTAGGAAGCAAGATTGATTAACTGATTGACTGATATTACAACTTCCTTGACTCAATGTCCTAATCAGGCTAATTTTCACTTGACTCACTTTCAGATGAAGATAACACTGTTGCTGAAGACCATCTAGTGGTTAGAGGTCCAAGGGAAAGAGAGAGATGGATTTGCATCTCAGCTCTGCCATTTACTTGCTGCATGAATGTCAAGTTACCTCGCCAAGCCTCAGTTTCCTCATCTTTAAAATGAAACTTATAAAGGGACGTACATCACAATATTGTTTAAAGATAAAACAAGATTGCTCATTTAAAACACTTAGGAAGTGCTCAATAAATATTATTAGTGCAATAAATAGCAGCTGCATCAATAAACTGAACCAAATGATCTCTTGATTCTTCCACTCGCACTAAAAATGGTTTATTTCTCTTCTAATTAAAAACAAATGACAGAACCAAAACAACAAACCAAGCCATAGGCCATTAAGCCAATTATGTCTTTTGTAGAAAACCAGAAAAGCTATTGGACACATCAATTTATATGTCATTAGTTATCCCTACTATTCCAAAATGTATCATCTATCTTAGCATCCTGAGACACCTTCCGTAATATAATCACTGTGACTCCAAGAGGTCAAATGGGCAGGCAGTTAATGCTTCTCTGTGAAAAGCTCAATAAGTCATTTTATAAATTTCAGTCCAAAGCCTACGTTGGGGTTAAGAAAAATTGACATTCGGTCTGTGAACTTAATGTCAAGCTCCAGAAAAAACTCTAGGCAGTACATGTTTAGCGATTAAGTGGACGCAGACAATAAAGACATTGCCAAATTGTAAAACAAGACTTGGAAATTACAGAAAATGTTGCTAGTTATTGATTACGGTGACCATTCAGTTCCCATTGAGCCACCCAAAAGAATCATTCATTTTCCAGCAGAGAGCCTGCTCATTTGCAAGATAAAAGAGAGACATTTCTGCACATGCCCATAATGTTCTTCACCACTGGGGGCAGCTTTACATAAGACTGCATTCACTGAAACCAAAGCAACAGTCCGAGCAGCTTTCAGAATGACAGTCTGCAGAAGTGAGCTGAGCGTGTGTGCGGTACGGGGCTCTCCTGCCTCCTGGGCTCCAACGCAGCTTTGTGGCTGAAGTGGGTGCTCACCACCAGAAATGCTGGGCTATGGAATACAGATGTGGCAGCTCAGGTAGCCCCACGTTGCCTGGAGGAATACATCATGCTTTCCGATAAGAAGAAATTGTAGAAGCCAGTTTTTTTTTTTTTTTAACGTCCCCCCCCACAAAAAAAAAAAAACCTGTAAAGATGCAAAAACGTAATATCCATGAAGATCCTATTACCTAGGAAGATTTTTTTGATGTTTTGCTACAAATGCGGTGCTGGAATTTATTTGTTCTTGGAGTGTTCTGCGTGGCTGGCAAAGAATAATGTTCCAAAATCGGTCCATCTCCCAAGGGGTCCAATTTTTCTTCCTGGGTGTCAGCGAGCCCTGACTCACAGTGCAGCTGACAGGGGCTGTCATGCAAGTGGCCCCTTAAGCCAAAGCAAAAGACCTAAGGACGACCTTTGAACAATACAAAGGATGGGTATGTTTTGTCATTTTTCTTCTTTCCTTCTTAAAAAAAAAAAAAAAAAAAAACAACCAAAAAAAAAGACAAAAACAAAAACAAAACCCTCTAGTTTGTGTTGTAATTCTGCCTTAAATATTTTAGAGATTACCTTTCTGTGCTTAATACTATAAATTCAATTGCTTAGTGGACACGTTTCTTTGCTTAACTATTTAAAAAAAAAAAAAAAAACCTAAAGACAATTCTCTTTAAATGTCAAGGAGGTGATATTTGGTATTAAATGTTGTTTATCTAGATTTAATTTTTTTAAAAAAAGAAAATACATGTCTATTTTTGCTTGGTTAAAAATAAATGAATTCCTTTTTGGGGGGATAACTTTTCTAAGTTGTTTTTATTTCCAGGTTTCAATGTAATTAGGCTACTGAGCGGATCAGCTGTAGCACTGGTTATAGCCCCCACTGTCTTACTGACAATGCTTTCTTCTGCCGAACGAGGATGCCCTAAGGGCTGTAGGTGTGAAGGCAAAATGGTATATTGTGAATCTCAGAAATTACAGGAGATACCCTCAAGTATATCTGCTGGTTGCTTAGGTTTGTCCCTTCGCTATAACAGCCTACAAAAACTTAAGTATAATCAATTTAAAGGGCTCAACCAGCTCACCTGGCTGTACCTTGACCATAATCATATCAGCAATATTGATGAGAATGCTTTTAATGGAATACGCAGACTCAAAGAGTTGATTCTGAGTTCCAACAGAATCTCCTATTTTCTCAACAATACCTTCAGACCTGTGACAAATTTACGGAACTTGGATCTGTCCTATAATCAGCTGCATTCTCTGGGATCTGAACAGTTTCGGGGCTTGCGGAAGCTGCTGAGTTTACATCTACGGTCTAACTCCCTGAGAACCATCCCCGTGCGAATATTCCAAGACTGCCGCAATCTGGAACTTTTGGACCTGGGATATAACCGGATCCGAAGTTTAGCCAGGAATGTCTTTGCTGGCATGATCAGACTCAAAGAACTTCACCTGGAGCACAATCAATTTTCTAAGCTCAACCTGGCCCTTTTTCCAAGGTTGGTGAGCCTTCAGAACCTTTACTTGCAGTGGAATAAAATCAGTGTCATAGGACAGACCATGTCCTGGACCTGGAGCTCATTACAAAGGCTTGATTTATCAGGCAATGAGATTGAAGCTTTTAGTGGACCTAGTGTTTTCCAGTGTGTCCCAAATCTGCAGCGCCTCAACCTGGATTCCAATAAGCTTACATTTATTGGTCAAGAGATTTTGGATTCTTGGATATCTCTCAATGACATCAGTCTTGCCGGGAATATATGGGAATGCAGCAGAAATATCTGTTCCCTGGTAAACTGGCTGAAAAGTTTTAAAGGTCTGAGGGAGAATACAATTATCTGTGCCAGTCCCAAAGAGCTGCAAGGAGTAAACGTGATCGATGCCGTGAAGAACTACAGCATCTGTGGCAAAAGTACCACGGAGAGGTTTGATCTGGCCAGGGCTCTCCCCAAGCCGACATTTAAGCCTAAGCTTCCCCGGCCGAAGCATGAGAGCAAGCCCCCTCTGCCCCCCACGGTGGGAGCCACGGAGCCCGGCCCCGAGACCGATGCTGACACCGAGCACATCTCTTTCCATAAAATCATCGCAGGGAGCGTGGCCCTTTTCCTGTCCGTGCTCGTCATCCTGCTCGTTATCTACGTGTCATGGAAGCGGTACCCTGCGAGCATGAAGCAGCTACAGCAGCGCTCCCTCATGCGAAGGCACAGGAAAAAGAAAAGACAGTCCCTAAAGCAAATGACTCCCAGCACCCAGGAATTTTATGTAGATTATAAACCCACCAACACGGAGACCAGCGAGATGCTGCTGAATGGGACGGGACCCTGCACCTATAACAAATCAGGCTCCAGGGAGTGTGAGGTATGAACCGTTGTGATAAAAGCGCTCTTAAAAGCTGGGAAATAAGTGGTGCTTTATTGAACTCTGGTGACTATAAAGGGAACGTGGTGCCCCCTCCCATTCCCTCTCCCTCTCACTTTGCAGGCAAGGTCCTTCCCTGTCCGTTTCAGCACATTCATAATACTGGTCATTTTCCTC
This sequence comes from Mustela nivalis, assembly GCF_964662115.1. Classification (NCBI taxonomy): domain Eukaryota; kingdom Metazoa; phylum Chordata; class Mammalia; order Carnivora; family Mustelidae; genus Mustela; species Mustela nivalis. The sequence continues at coordinate 129,172,947 of NC_139021.1, forward strand.
TCCTACATAATCAGTCCATTGAAATTTAAATACCACAATCAATGCAAAGCTCAAACTCTGGTTTAATATAATGCCTATTGTATAAGAGTCTTAACTGATTGCATTAATATCTCACTTGTTTTAAGATAAAACTCACTTTCCCATAAGTAATCCCCCACAGCTACTGTTATTTCTCTTCTGGTAGGACCACATCTATAGTTCTAGAAGGGTTGCTGTTCATTTTGGCAAATCAAGAAAAAAGTGAATGAACCCAGGTACTGGGAGCTCAAACTGATTCTAGGAGAATGCTTGATTACAGAAACATTTAGACACAGAGCCTTAAAACACGGTCTAGCTTAAAAAGAAAATTGCAGGAAATTATCAAAAGATGGTGCTGGGTTAAAGAAGCACCACAGGCAATTTTCCAGAGCTGTTTGAATTACAGGAAAGCGAGCCCAGGGAACAGTGCTGAAGGGTTAAAGTGCTGCAAATAAACAAGTGAAAAACATGAGATGGTAAAAATACAAAGTTTTAGACTTGAATGCCTTGTCTCTGAAATCCATCCCTGGAAAATCATACTAGAGGTTTCACACTGTCAATTTCTCCTAGCCTTTATTTAGCCTAAATTAATTAATTAACTTAATAACCAAGAAGCAAATTTGAGGAGGCAGGTTTCTCCACTGTTCCTCACCTAAGGGAGTTTTCAGAGATGAGGCTTGCAAATGGGAAGGCAGCTTGCTATTTGCATATGGTTGGGAGCTTACCAGAAATTCTTTCCAGCTCTTTCAAGGACTTTAATGTAGTGAGTGAAATCTTTAGCTCTGTCTGTTTTTCTGTCTGGGATTTGTCTGGTTGTCCTGTTGTGTTCCATTATGTGCCCTGCACACGCTAGTCCCCTAATGACTGACACTTCATTCAGAGGCATAAAGAGAACACATTCCAAGACATGCTTGCCACCAAAAGCTTCATTGAAAAGAATGATTTTGATAACATCTTAATAAATGTCTAAAATACATCTTAGAGGGAAAAAAAGACCAAACTATGGCAGTTGTCCTTTGCTTTTCTACTGCTGACGTTACAGTGTCCCTATGTTCATCTGCACTGGGAACTCATCCATCAGTATGATTCTGTACAGACCCTGTTGGCAATCTGCAAGCTGCATGCATGTTTTTATGTCGTAGGTGAAAGTTTATTGACTGCAGCACAAATCAGACCCTCTGTATTTAAGTAACTTTGACCACACTTCATTAAGATTTTAGAAAAATGTCTGTGGTCTCTATTGTATCCCCTCTCATCCTCCAAAATGAACAATCCTGTTGCAGGAGCAAAAATCAGGAATTGAAACATTGAGTCTTTTTCATTTAATTTGGCTTGCCAAGCCCCACATCTTTAACCACATCCCTGTTCTTTCAAAACAAAATCACTGCAGCAAAAAAGAAAAAGTGAATGGCTATTTTTTTTTAACCAGCATTTTTATATAGTTTGAAGGCTTTTCATATGCTGAGAGGAAAAATCTAAATAAGTCCCCATGAAATATAATCGCAAGGAAGCCAGATTTTTTAAAAGATCATACTTTTATAAGCAATAAAGGGAAGGGGACATTTCAAGTGGATTTATCAAGGTACTTTGATTTTGATTAAATCTTAAAAGAGATGCAGAAAAGCATCCTAACTATGATATATCGACCCATGAATAATTGTTGAATGTATATTTATTAATGGTAAATAGTCACAGATTCCCAATTGATTAATAATGCAGATACTTCCTTACAGTACTGTAACTGGATGACTGAGCCTACTGTGATGTTTTTCACTGAAGTTGTAATTTTTCATTTTTCATAAAATGTCAGTAAATATATATTCCATCTCAAAAAGAAAATTTCTTTGATCAGCCTCATTTTTATCTGTACTGAAGATGATTGTATTAATTAAATGCAGTGTTAAAGTGAAAAAGCCCATTTCTATTCTTTGACTTGACCTTCTGCTTCATTTGTCATGGATACCAAATAAACTTAGGCAAGACATATCTATACTTATATTTTTGAATTCTTACAGTTCTCACTGTTGTGATCCTAGCAGCATATATAAAATAGGTTTGTTGTATTGAAAGTGTTTCTAAAATTCAAAGCCACTTTGTGTGTAAGATTAAATGAATGACCAACATTTTGAAGGCTGGTCATTTTTTAGTGCTTAACTTTACTTATGAATGTAATAATAGAACTAAAATAAAATTCCTTAGATTATAAAAATTATTTTGATTCAGGACATGAAATTTTTTATTTAGCCCCCCTCCCCCACTTTGGGAATGAAGCTTCTCTATTTCTTAGGATCTTCTGATCACAAATATAGAACTCTTGTTAGGTTAGACAATAACTAGTTCACCATCATAAATTTGACAGAGCCACCTGGTCAGTGCTCTCCTGTTCAAAAGTTGTTGTCTTCACCCCCACCCCCACAGCACTTTCTGGACTACATACTGCAAGTCTGTTTTCATTAAGTATTTCCAACTCATAGCATATTAAAGACATATCACTGGTATCCCATTTTTCTATTCCAAATTTACATGAAGTATCTGACTTCCCTCAAAGGTGACAACAGTTAAATAAACCGCCTGGCCTCTTGAACTATACAACACAGATACGTCGATGCAGAATGGATTCAGTCATTACTTGGGATGCTTTACCAGAGAGAGAAGAAACGCAGTTTAGTCACTGAACTGCATGGGTGTTTTTTCCCCCCATTTTTATGAGTCCCAGTACACATAGTGCTACCGCAGCTCGGCTTTAATAGTCCCAGTGCCACAGTCTTCTAAGCGATACTTACGCAAGATATATTCCTTTTAAATGAGTTTATATTTTGCAAGAATGTTGACATTACATTTTTTCAAAGGATTTAAACCATTTTTTACATGATTTGGTGAGTCAACTATCTAAGTCGACCGGCAATAAACTGTATTTCTGTGGAGCAGCAGTGACCTCCAGTGGCTGGTTAGACTAACCGCAGACTAACCGCAGCGATTCATGCACGTCTTCAGTTTTTCTAATTCTGAATCCTTATGTAAACATGATTTACAACATGTATTTTTCGATCTGTGAATCAGACTTGGATTTTATTTCATTCATCTCCCTCAGAAATATAGTTATAGTATGATTTTTTAAAGTTCTATTTTGCATATGGACTTCTTCTGTAATTAGCCCAGAGAGAGTCTATAGAAATGACACTGGGAGCTAGAAATAAGTGTCCATGGATGAAGAGCAAGTGATTATGTAGTAAGGATAGATAAGAAATACGTCAAAGTATTTATACTCATCAATGTTATATCTGCCATATATTCTCAAGTTTTCATTAAATGGGTTAGCATTTTCCATAGGCAATGTTCCAAAATATAATTTCAATTGGGGAAGACAGATTTCAACATTAATATTGAAAGAATTAGCATCGGTTATTTACCAGTCAGTAGGAATGTCTGAGCTATCAGGTGAGGGAGGCCTCCTCCTCCACTCTAGGAGCCTGCAGTATCATGATCATGCCAGTGACCTGTGCTTTGCCCCAGTGCTCTCCCCAACCCCCCACCCCCTTCCCAGCCGCTGAACACTGGTTCTATTAGGTTCTCTGACAATGATGTTACAGTCTAAGAGGTGATGATTCATGGATAATGAAATTATGCTCTCCTTCTCGGGAAGGATAATGCAGAGTCAGATTCATAGATCTGGCAAGGGATTTTAGGATGTTGTAGGTCCATGAAATATCCTCTCTTCCCTTGACATTTACCAAGAAGAGAACTTAAATAGTTTATTTAACATGTGGATTAGACTAGCATCAGAAACAAGCATCCAGCCATGAAGCCTAAGACAAAATGAGTTTCAGATATGACAAATGAGAATTGAGCCATGAGAAGTGAAAAAATTCAGAAACTGTGTTTTTCTTCTATTCTCTTTTCCCTGGATTCTCATTGGTGTCTGGATCTGTAGCAAACCCTTGGAGTTTTGGGGTACTTGTACTCTCTTAACTACCTACAGTAAAAATCAGACACACTAAGAAGAAATACGAACAATAATATCAATAAGTGTGAATTATAAATGTAAGAGAAACAGAAGTGATGGAAGTTAAATAGCTTTATTAAAGTTAAAGTTAAATAGCTTTATTGAAAACTAATAAAAAAATACATAGGTGAAAGTGAGTTCATCTAATCTGATTATAATAGCTAACAGAATTGGACCCAAATTTTGCTTAGTCTCCAAAATCATTGGTGACTTTTATATAGTTGTGTAGAATAAAATAGAAATACTGCAGAGAAAACCTATATAAACATAGTTTACAGTTCTTTTTTATTTGAGGAAAGTATCACAGCCATGGATGATAGTGTATGTGCCTTAGATTCACGTTTCTTTGACATTTTCTGATCTAATGATTTCAGGTCAGTTTCTTAGCTTTTCTGAATTTGAAGTTCCCCATCTGTAAAATGGGCATGTGTTATATTTTATATGGTTATTGGAAGAACGAAATTTGAGAAATACTTTGTTAATTCTCAAATAGCAAAAACCTATTCTTTTCAAAGGGCATTTAGTGAGATATTCATCTACTGGTGCTCTGTGTCTGGCCTGGGTCAAAGACATCACTAACCTCTATATTACAGAAGACCAAATCCATTTTACGTTAATACAAATTCTGAGACTTGGCAGTGAGTCTAGAACTTAAATTGTTTTTGACCTTTACTTTCCATAAAAACACAGTTTCTTCTACCCCATGTTATCAGAGTCTGAGTTTATCAGTAATGATTAATATACATAAATGCACAATAGACATAAAGATACCAACCAGAGAATACAAAAGCAAAAGCTTATCAAAGTAAATAAAAATCCCAATTGTGTCCCAAATCAGGTCTTTATAGAAAGGACTTTCAATAAGCATAGGTTAATTGTTGATCTCCTTTCTAGTATCAATATTTTGAGCATTTGTTGTCTTTATACTTACATATAACATTTATGGTGAGATGACATCATTATTGCATAAAAAAAGTAATTGTTCATAACATGTTCTAGTGGGATTAGCATACATTCCACGTAACAATCATATAACATCTATTTTGTTTCTTTTTTTTCCCCAAAGAAAGACCCTAGAATCTCTTCCTACAAAAAAACCTGATATTGACTTTATCAATTATTGTCATTGAAAATCACTGGGTTAAAAAAGGCATAAAAATACAAAGGCTTTTTAAATAAGTAACAACCTAATCATTTAAGCAAATGAAATACTAGTCTTTGTTGGTCTTTCAGCAAAATAAATAAATAAATAAATAAACAATGTAGTCACAAATATCACAAATCTCTCTCCACTGAATGTACACGTATTTCCAAAATTCTTATAATTCAAGTAGAAAAATGGTTCATCTTTGATATCTAAGTTTCTGTAAAATCTATGAAGAACAGAGAGAAGATGGTTGTTTTTCAGAGGAAAAAATTATTTGTGAATTTTATGCTTGCTTTACCTTCATAGGATCATTGGTGGAGGTTCTTGAGTTAGGTCTCATGAACATGTAAGAAGAATTTCAGAAACACAGACTCTCTGAGCCACAGAGTAAGACCAAGCAGAGGCAACCTATTTTACAACTGTAATTTCTAAAGACAAAACCCCATATTCAATAATAATCCCTCTTATTGAAGAAAGATTAAAAGAGCTTCTATATTTCCCTATCCAGCAAATGTAATGAGAATCGATAACTTTCTTGACAATTCTCATATTTTCTTTTTATTTTTCAGGGGCTCCCACTCCCCACTCCCCAAGAAGGAATTTCCTTTATACCTTTCTCCTACCCTTAAGTTGTTATTCCCTACTTTACACACATGGAAAAATTGTTTTATATCACCAAAGATAGTCTTTTCTCATATAACCCAACACAAGTTGGTCATCTCACTCAGAAGAGTGGTCTATCTCTAATTAAAAAAAAAAAAAAAAAAAAAAAAAACTGTAAAACAAAACTTAAGTCTGGCTGGCCCTCTCCAGCCTATAAATCACCTCTCTAGTATCTCTGATTTTCAACAGAAAAAGGAAGAAATCTAGTTGAATAGCAGGTTGGCAAAGTATTAAAGTCTACTATTTTCCTCTTAATCAACTCCTAGTAAACAAAATATAGGACTTTTTCACCAATTAAAAACACTCATACCAAGAATCAGAATTTAGTCTTCTCAGGGGTAAAATGCAAATTTGGGGGGCTTCACACATAAAACAATAAGGCAGGTATTACATTTAAGCAAAGGTAATTTCTGTTCAATCTTCATCATACTAAATACATCAATCCAGGGTGTAAAATACATGTTGTCACTAAAGAGCAAAGGACTTCAATTAAATATAAATCCTTATTCAGCCCTCTTGGGGCTCAAAGTTTTTAATGAGGTAGGTGGGGGTAAAAAGAAAATGTCCTTAGACAGTAAGGCTACAGTATAGTGAGGCTATACTATCAGGTGGACTTCATGGCTTTTACTGGGTGGTCCCTACACGTAGCAAAAAACTGCTTCTTATCAATAATATTGACCTGTTATACATTCTGAAAGAAGGAATATGTTTATGCCTCTCCATATGAAGCAATCAACCAGAATCTCACAAAAAATATTTAAAGAAAACTTGTAGAGTATCATGTTGAGGCTGAAGTAGTGGAGTAACTTTAAAATATCTGTTATACCTGTGATAAGATCACAACAGTGAAAACCCTCTAAGGAGTTTAAAACTAACACCTCACTTTAGGATCAGTGTTGGCTTGTACTCATTGATCTACAAAAGGGGCTTTGCACAATTTACACAAAATTTTAAAATGAAAAGTCAAAATTATTTAGTACTGCCATTTATCCAATGGAAGGTTAGGTAACATCACTGAATGATGGCTAAATTAGAATAATTACAGATCTGTAAATAAAGGCCATATTACATAAGCATATGGTGTTCTCTACCAAGTTAGGCATGTTGTAGATGCTTAGAAAGGAAATTCATATCCATCCTATAATTCATGTTTCATTACAAAATCTGTGTACATTTGTGTAATTAAGTCCTTGTGTGCCGGAAGTGGGTATGTAGGGTTTTTTATTTGTTTTTAATATAGGAAGAGTTCTTAGATTGATTTTGTTCCTTAAAATTTTTATCCATTAATCCTGTATCTTGTCCCTTCTTTAAAGGACTGCCCTAAAATAATTCATACTCCACCTACACACGATTCTCAAGCCAAATTATATATCTCCAGTTCCTCTTTGGAAATGATACCCAGTGATTTCCCATTAGGCTATCCCTCTGCTAGCTAAATTCTAATCTGCCAGCACCTATTTTTCCAGTCCATGTCACCCTTCCAGCCCATCTCATGCCATTAAAAGGCAGCATGCACTTAGTCCTATGGACTTTTACAGGGAGGATAGAGTAGTAAAATGTAAAAATTTACATATATTTTTACGGGCTTCACTTTGGTTGTTTTATGGTCTAACACACAGAGATGTATGGGGTCTTTATTAGTTTACACTAAAAAGCAAAAGCATTAGGGTAGCTGTAAATTAAAGAGAAAAGGTCAAGTTAGGTTAAAAAAAAAAAAACCAAACAAACAAAATAAAACAAAACAAAAGTGCCCAAAGTTCATCTTATATCTTGCTTCATCTTTAAAATAATCATAAATGTATTTTGCTTTCATGACATCTGATTTACTCTCCAAGTTTACCATCATATTCTTAAATTTAAGCTTCACACTCCTTCCACTTTTCCATTTCCAGCAGAGAGGTTTCTTTTGTTTGTTTTTTGGTTATTGGGCTTGGTTTGGTTTTCTGCCTACAGATCTTTTCCAATCCAAGTGTACCACTTTGCCTGCTTTTCTAGAGTACCCACTCAAATTTTGATCTGATGAGAAAGTCACAGAGTAACTTACCAGTTTTATGGTTGGATCAATCAGACAAACGGACTGAATCCAACCCTACAGTACAATCTAGTCAAGTCTAGGGTATCTGTCTTCTGTCTTCCAAGTCTCCCACTCCCATGCTTTGCCTCCATTTAGAAGAACTATCCACACCACAACTAACTCCTCCATCCGATGGTACCTAAGGCTCTTTCAGCTCCTATTCCTTAACAAATATCTATTCTTAGATCTAGACCAGTATTACTGTCCCTTATGAGGGCACTTATATTTAAATAGGGATAGAAACCTTTAGCTAAATGTGAGAGAGTCATATGTAAGTTCAGCCATAACCAGCAGGGTTGGGGAAAGTACTTCTGGGGGCAAAAGGCTTTTTAGCAACACCTGTAAAATTATCCTATATAGATACTTTTGTATTTTTCTAAAACATGAGGTTAGGCCTTACCAAAAACCAAGGTAGAGCAAATAATCCAGGTTTCATTCAGTAAACTGTAATTTGAGAAATATCTTTAATAAACTTCCATTATACACAGGCAGAGTATTTCTCCACTGACAAACAATATGATATACTAGAAAGAACTTGGGTGATACATCCAAGAAAAACTCGTCTGGATTCTGGTTCTGAGACTTAATAACTGCAAAATTTTGAGTCTTAGCTTCCTCATCTTACCAAAAAAAGTGTAAGACAATATAATCATCACCTGATTATTGCAAGAGGGAAAGAATCAGCATCTCTTGAATACTTTCATGTACTCTATTTTGGCACACTGTGTGTTATTTAATTTAATACTCATAAAGAACCTACTTGATTAAATGAGATGACATAAGTAAAATCACTCGGTACCAAGTGTGGCACGTAATAGTAACCTCCTCTTTCCATTCATTAACTCTGCTAAGAAGTTCAGCACCCTAGTATGCTTTAACAGTTGTCTTCCACTATCTATGTGGAATAAGATACAAACTTTCAAGAGTTAGTATCTAAATTGCTCAGGGGCATCTAAGCACATGGTTAATACCACAGAGTAATGTGGTATATAAAACCAATATCCTAAATCTCCCAGCAACGCCCAAATGCATCTCTACCTTTATTTCCATTTCATTTCCCATGCTTTAGCACTGGCCAAGTTTTGTAAGTAGCATGTGCTTTCTTACCTCTGTGCTTTTGCTCAGACTGTTTCCTTGGTGAGGAATGATTTTCCTCCCTTCTGAGTCCTCCTGTCAATCTCTGAGCCTTTCTACAATAGATCCCATTCAAATCCCACTCATTTTAGAAGTCTTCTTAATCTTGCCCTTCCCTGTTTACCATGGTATTTTGTATCCCTATTAGAGACTACATCACCAGTTGTCTTGTGTTAGAGTTATTGATGTGTCTGTATACCCTTTTTGAGGAAATGAACTATTTTTTTTAATCCTCTTTCTCCTACCAGTCATGATTGGAACAGTCATTTATTCATGACAGATGTCTGCTGAATTGATTTTCTAGTAATTATGATAAGGTTATTGCCAACCTCATATTTATTTATATGGTCTACATATATATTTTGTGTTTTTATTTAGTATATACATTTTCATATTCAGTTTTCTCATGTATCATTTAACTGGCTTCAAAAATTATACTTATATAAGTATAGTCTTTAAGAATCATGTTCTGACTTAAACTCCATGTGCTGACTTAATAATATACCAATGGTTTTCCTTTGAGAGTTACAAGGATATGAACAATTTAGGTGGTATGTTTAAGTGACTAAGAGCTAAAAAATATTTTGAGACAAAGATAGAATTTTGGATTCTATATATGAATACATCTTCGTTTTAGCGGAGGCTGGGTAGTCAAATTTTATTGTAAAGGCCATATATTTGTGACCTCTCTTTGTCCACTGCCTCAAGAGAAAGACTTTTTTCTCTTTAGTTTGGTTGTCTGTTCATCCTGTCCACAGTTCCACAAAGCTTCTGCCTTAAATACATTCCAAGGCCTCTCCTCTCTCACCAAACAAAGGGCCACCCTACACTATCACAGAGAGGAGGTCAGAGGTCTTTGGCTTTCTGACTATGCACATTTTCAAAGTAACTATTCTACTGGAGGCTTCAAATCAAATACTCAGAAGTTGAGAATTAGTGATGCTTGTCTTTTTTTGTTTTGTTTTGTTTTAATCTCTTAAACACTGATTATGCAGAGGGCAGATTTGATCACATAGGACTGAGGCATCTGCCCTTTGCTAGGTCTTTGCTCCCCTCCTTTCTGTTCATCTTCTTCCTTTTCACTGAATTTCATTTCTCTCATCTTAAAACTGAAATTTCTTTCAATTTTTCCCTCTACTCAATGTTTATATGTCAATCTATACTATTTAAATATGTACCTTCTGACTGGGTTAAAAGGAAAATACCAGTGATTTTTATCTCTTAGAAAAGCAGTAATTAAAATGACACAGTCTAATAATTTAATTTAAAGGGGAGTAAAAAATGGATTTTTATTCAACACTTTGTTTAGTTTATAAATGAAGAACTGTAATTTTGTAAATAGCTTAATTACAGAAATAGAAATGACATTCCTTCCTAATATGTTTTTAAGTCACGTTTTAATTCTGATTCGTAAGGCAGTGCAGATTTGTAGAACCTCCAAATATTCCTTTTCATGTGAGGTCTTGTTCAGACTCTGGACCATAGGAATCTTTGCCATTAATGCAGCCGATCCGTTTTTGGGACGTATGTTAAAGAGAATTGAAATTAAATCTTCATTCAATCATAAAAACTTGTTGCTATGAGGGTTTTTGAGAACTGTGCAGTCCATTTTCTCACCTTCCATTTGAAATCCCAAAGTAATTTAATCATACTTTTAATGATCTTGCAAGTACTGAATTTCTTAGTCCTTCTCTTAGTTATCCATTCTGGGGTTTCACTGACAAATATTACATCATTGTTTTCTCTTGAATGGATATCCTTCTTGCTTAAGTTATGTATTCACTGGTTGCTTAAATTTTAAAACGAATTTTTTTTGTTCCCATTCTTATTAGAGAGGACAATGAAGTGGTTGCATTTTGTTTTTATTTCTAATTTTCAGGACTGGAATCTGCTTGGTTTAGCTCAGGTAGAGGGTCCTGGGCTCCCTGACACAGAATTTGAAAAGATGAAAAGCTACTGTTGTGAAATTAGCACTAATCTAGTTTAGATTCACAAAATTCTGCATAGAGTGACAGCAGAATGAAAGGAACCCAGTGCTTAACTAACCTATAACCAATTATTCAGGGAAGAAGTTTCCAGTAGGATGTATTCAGCAGTTTTCAAAACCAGGCTCACAAATTATATTTCCAGAGGTCAAATTTGCACACAACTCTTTGAACTATGACTATCTTCTCATATTCAACTCAGCTTTAACATCCAGCAGTGTGTTGTGTAGAAATAATCAATGGTTAAATTATTCCCATTTTGTTGGCTCAGCTCACAGTAGCCCACTGATTAGTTAAAAAAAAAAAAAAAAAACAACCTATTTGATCTTCAATTTGTATTTCAACTGTACCCAAGTGCAGATGCCATCTCTGGTAATATAACAAAACAGATTTAGGTTTATAAATGTGTGCTCCAACAACAGCGCACATACTGTGGTAACTATATTGTAGCTCAAAGTGTTGTTAAAAAAAAAAATACAACTGGGTTTGCTAGAGAATCATTTTAGAGTTAATTAAACCTTCTCCACCTGTAATTTAAGAAAAAAGAAAAAGCCCAACACTCTTAAAGACCATGGGGGAAAGGCAGTTTAAGAAATAGAAGTCCTCTGTTTATCCAGGGAGGTAGTTTACAAGGCAGACAGCTACACCACAGTAGAGAGACAACATTTCCTCAGCTGATTCGGTTAATTAAAATGCACAGTTACAACAGGCTTTCTTAGAGCCTGCAGCTGAATGACCGAAGTCTCCATTTTACTCCAGTGTCACACAGAACGTGAAGAGGCAAACATACTGCCCAAACACAATTTGACTCACTAAAATCCAGCGCTATAAACATGAAATACATTTCTCAGGCACATTTTAAAAGACGCATTATCAAGATTTATGGCACAAGGATAGAAATAATTTGCAGCTAGGGCGGGCCAGGGGAATATCCCAGGTTCCTCTCAAAGTAGTTTTAAGTGAAATTTACAAATAAATCTTAAGGGTAGAGTCCTGTCTCAATGCAGAAATCTTCAACTCTTTCCTTCCAAATGTGTGAAATTTGAATCTGACAAACAACCAGTCTGTTGCCAGAATTTATGAGTGATATGAAAAATCAAAGGCCACAAAAGCTATTTGTCAAATAAACTGCAGAACGCAGTATCAGTCTGCAGGGCTCATTTGCAGAACTCATGATGAGCATGGGAGGAGGGGACGCTAACAGCTGCAGCCTTGACCGCACTGCCCGTGCCAGCCAGAATTCAGGCTGCATGAGCTGAGAGTGGCTTAAAAGGAGGGCAGAAAAAGGAAAAAAAAAAAAAAAAAAAAAAAAAAAAAACAAATAGAAGAGATTCTTATACCTAAGTTTTTATTAAATCAGGACATCAATGTGCACAGATGAGTACCTACCAAACCCGTTTAAGAACGGATGGGACCTGCAGGTATTCAGATTAAATCTGTTCATGGAAGACTGCTCTTATTTCCTGGGTTAGGGGAGAGATGACAGACTTCGGATTAATTAGACTAGCAGTATGATATGGCATTGGTTTCCTTATCTATAAAATGGGAACAGTACTTTACATCCCAGGGCAACTTTGAGGATAAATTGAGATAACGTATCTCTGCGGACATGGCAGGTGTTCAGTAGAAGTTTTGGACCCCTCTCTCACTAGGTGTTTTCACAAACATGCAGCATGTTTCCATGATGGGGTCAAGTGAAAGCTCACACATTAACCATTTATACCACCAAATCTGTCATCTATAGAAAATGACTCAATATCTCTGGAGCTTAATTAATCAACCATTAAATCAACCTGAAAAGTATTTATCAGAAATCTGGAAACCCATTAATGGAACTGCTGTATTAACTATTGTATAATAATTTTGTTTAGCAGCACCATGAAAAAAGTCTGATCTTAGTATTGTCTTTTCTAACAATTTGGCACCATTTGCTTTTGATAAACATTACTTAAAGAACTGACTTAATTATCTTCCAGATCTTTCTTTAAACCTCTCTAATGTTTATCTCTCTTTTTTTCTCCCCAAAACATGGATTTATCACCACCCCCCACCCTTACACACACTCAGTGTGAAGGAAACATGCTATTACTATTGTAGTATTGGCCTATAGACATAAAAACTACCTATGTAACTTAGCACTGAATTCATTTCTAGTGGGAATGAATTTAGTTGTTTGGAAGAATTGTACGAAATATATTTATGTTTTCAAAATTTCCAGTTGAGTCTGTGGAATGCTGACTGAATTATCCAAAGCAATTTATTCAGAGTTACAATAGAGAAATTCCAATGGACATTCATTGAGTACCTACTATATGCAGGCATTTAATGAAAAGGATTTGCTTTTCCTTAAGGCAAACAAAACATAACAGAGGCTAAAGGATACTTGAAATTTTGAGTGATATCATCGGGAAGACCACTGAATTATTTGATTGATTTTGTTGTCATTTCATAAAGCACTGGATTTCCTCTTCTCAAGAGAGAAATTTGATACATGCCCCTCACTGGAGATAATAATTAGTTCATTTTAAAGACTTTAAAAAGAGCAGAGATGAAAAGAGCTGTAAGAGTTTCTAAATGACACAAGATCTGTGAAGTGGTAGATATTTAACACAAACTTCATAGAACTGTTATGTGGATTCATTAGTTAATTAGTTAGTTAATGACTTTGAAGTGTTAAATCTTATTAGATGTTTTTTTACACTTTAACACATGTGAGAAATCACTCTGTCTGAAATTAGAAACTGACTATACCATTCCAACATACTGGATCTTTCCATGATACACCTTTAAGACATTCTTTCCTAGTCTGATTTTTTTTTCCAGACAACACCTGAAAAGACAATCTAGACCTTGATCCCCAGCCTCTTCATTTTTTTTATTTTCGGTATTGACTTTGGCTTCCAGGTAACACTAAGCATAGAATTGAGAAACCCTCAGAGAGAGATATTTAATGCAGTTTTGTAGCTCTGTAGAGCAGAGGAGGAAAAAACAACTGTTGGGTAAATCTGAGAGAAATTGGACAAGGGAAGGAATAGAAATCTAATAACAGACTTATTCTTTGAAAACAGTAATTAATTTCTCTCCTACATGCTGATAAGTTGAGAAAGGATGGCAGAAGCATACTGGGTTAGCAATATTCTAATATGTGGGAAACATTTCTTTAACTTAAACAAAAATGTTTTGTTGACATATATCATACACAGGGAGAAGTTCATTGTCAATGTACAGCTCAACAGATACTGGGCATGTTTGTGTTCTCTGTACCCAGATCAAGAAACAGAAGAATTCAGTACTCCAAAAGCCCCCTCTGGTTCTCCCTCTCAAACCCTATCTCCAAGATAACCACTACTATTACTCCTAACATCATAGGGTAGCTTTATCTGTTTTGGTACTTTCTACAAATGGAATCATAAAGTATGTATAGACGGTCCCCAACTTAAGATGGTTTGACTTAAAATTTTTCTACTTTACTAGGGTGCGAAAGTGATATGCATTCTGTAGAAGCTGTAGTTCAAATTTTAAATTCAGATCTTTTCCTTGGCTAACAATATGCAGTGTGATACTCTCCTGTGATGCTCGGAGAGCAGCAAGCAGCAGCTCCCAGTCAGACATGCAATCGCCAGAAAACAGCCAATATAATTACAACCATTCTGTACCCAGACACCCATTCTGTTTTTCACTTTAGTGTGGTATTCTGAGCACATTTTAAGGTAGGCTAGGCTATGTTATGATGTTCTGTAGGATGGGTTTATTAAATGCCTTTGCAACTTACAATGTTTTCAGTTTACAATGGGCTTATCAGGAGGTAACTCCATCATAAGTAGAAGATCTGTCCTCTCTCTTGAGTCTTGTTTCTTTCTGGTTCAAGGTTATCTTTCATGAGATGCATCCACATTGTTGACTGTAGTTGTAGCTCTACTTTCTAATCTCTGAGCCTCCACCCTCCCCCACCAACAGACAAAGAATCCTTTTCATATTCAAAGAATGGCTATGGGAAGTCCTTGATGAATGTCCTATCTTGTATACATGACAGCACAGGAGACTCAGTAATAGCTAGTGAATAATTTTTGTTGTTGTTGCACCAGTAAATACAATGCGATCTTAAATTATTTTACACTTTAGAACCTGGCCATAGGCAAAGCCAGCTCTAAGAAACACACTGAGGTAATCTTGTTCAGGGGTCCTTGCTTTCTGCTGGATTCTCCAACCTGAATTATCCTCCCCCAGAAAAGCACTCTGCTCCTGGCTTTCAGCTCCTGGAAAGCCTGTGCATCTCTAGCAGTTGTATAGGGATTAAGGAGTGTATGGGTGATGGGCATCAGTAGTTGTATTAAGTTTGTATCACTAAATTGTACACCTGAAACTCATATTACACTGCACATTAACTAACTGGAATTGAAATAAAAACATTTAAAAAAATGGGTCAACTACTTCATACCAAGGTGTTAATGCCTGAATTATTAGTGCTCCAAGGTACTGCCCCAGGACAGTGCTGTGACACAGAGGTCCAGTCACTCTACGATTACTCTCCAGGGGTCAAAAGCTGCATTTATTGACTTGTGCTAGGAGCTTTTTTTACATTGAAGGATTCTAAGAAACAGATCTGTAGCACTCAATGCTGTTTTTACTATTAGAACATTACTGAAATTGTCATTTTGCTACATCATACAGTATTCTTTCTATGAAAGCCCATGGGCAAAGGGCTACTTCTTCCAAATAACTTTATTTTAAAATACTTTGCTCTTCATGCAACTGATCCTGCCCTATGTACCCCCATTCCCTTCGCCCCGCATCTTTCCTTCCCTCTCCTGTTAAAAATGTCAAAAACATCTGAGACAAATACCAATGTCCAGGGCTTTATAACAACTACCTTTGGTCTACCTTCCCTATCCTTGGTTTCATTTGCTTTTTCCTATGTTCTCTGTTTGAATGTCTTCACATTTTTAGGAATCTTGATGAATTTAGTAAGGATATAGATTAATTCAATAAAATATGTTAGCCCTTAAGGCAAAAATGTCAGTCATCCACATTAGGTCAGGCTGGCTACTAGAGGAACCTACATTTTAGGCAGATGAGTCTTCCAATAATTTTCAAATCACACCCTATTGGTTTGCTGTAATCAGAGAGATTGGAGGATTTGATTTGCTGTATGGTGTGGTGCCTCCCACAACATAGGTTTTGACAAAGCTTTGCTGATTACGTTGACTGAAGATGTCTCCCATCAAGTGAAGTGGCAAGAATGAGAGAGTATCTAGGAAAAATCTAGACCAAGAACACTATAAAAGATAAATGTATGTGTGAGAAAACATGGACTTGGGTTTTCAAGGGAGTGGAATGATTACTATATTTGATATGTGATAGTTTGTAACCACCAGTCCACTCTCATTTTCAATGCTCTCAATTAGAGTTCTATTTGGGAAGATTTGATTAATGCACTATTTATCTAAGAGTCATTGATTTATGTAGCTTAACCATAAGATACAACACAGCTCATTTTCTTTCTAATATTCGTAGCTACACGAAGAATACCACAGTGACATGAGGGCGTTCTATCCTTGACTGGTAATCCACATAAGCAATCACCCAAACTGACAATATGGAAAATATTAAAGGATAATAATGTTCCCTTCATTGTTATGATCCCAGCATTCAAACTGAGTTAGAATTCCCAGGAATTCAATGATAATCCATAAACCATACCATAAAACAGTCCAATATGTATTCCAGTGAAATGTTCTCTGTGAAATGAGAAGATGTCAAATGCAGATCTCTTAATAATCCCTGTATTAATTTTTATACCAAAGAAATAATTCCAGCTCAGATAGATTAAAATTGTGGATTTTTTTTTTCTTTGCTGTTAGAGCTATTTGATTGTGAGACTCTGGGGAAAGGATATACTCTTGTTAAAAAAATGAACAAATGTATTATCAGAGAGTGTATAAAATTAGCAAAACTTTACAATCTATACTGATGATATTCTTTAAGTATTCAATGAGGCCAATCAGTAATATATTAGAATATTGTTGTATTTATGTCATTTTTGTTTATCCAAATATATCTTGCCAAATCCAAAACAAATTTACTAAGAAACTATCATTCCTACAGACACCATGGTAAACATTCCCTTTAAAAATCACTAACTCCTGGGACACCTGGGTGGCTCAGTTGCTTAAGCGCCTGCCTTCAGCTCAGGTCATGATCCCAGCATCCTGGGATCGAGTCCCACATCGGCTCCTTGCTTGGCAGGGAGCCTACTTCTCCCTGTGCCTCTGCCTGCCACTCTGTCTGCCTGTGCTCGCTCTGACTCCTCTCTCTCTCTGACAAATAAATAAAATCTTAACAACAACAAAAAAAAATCACTAACTCCTGGGTGGCTCAGTCAGTTAAGGGGCTGCCTTTGTCTCAGATCATGATCCCAGGGTCCTGTGGGATTGAGTCCCACATCCTTGCTCAGCCGGGAGCCTGCTTCTCCCTCTGTCTACTTTTTCCCCTGCTTGTGTGCACGCTTTCTCTCTCTGTGACAAATAAATAAATAAAATCTTTTAAAAAAATTGCTAACTCCAATATAAAAATTAGGACCTATTAGGTTAGAACCTTCTGTTCAGCAGTAACCATAGAATTAAATATGATTTCAGTACCAGTGATTATTTCAAATGTTCATAATGCATAAAAGTTAACATCTATTTATTTACACGTGGCAAACACCAGCAGTCTTTGACCTTGGCAGCATCCAACTTCATAAGGACTGCACGGCCAATGCACATGTAAGAGGACATCTTTCTCGAATACTTGGTGATTCTAACAATATGTGCAGAAAGGAATGGATACTGAGACTATAGAAAAACATTCTGCTAGACTTCTGAGTGGTTCAGAGTCATGGGACCCGAAACCAGACACTGGATAGTGAGCTTGTCACTTCACAGCTCAGAAACTTCCAACATCTCCCCATGACTTGTCACAATCCAGGCTCAACCTAGCCTTTCCATTTTTCTTGTGCAGTTACCTTTATTCCACTATGCTCCTCAAAACCACAATTTACCATTCTTTGAACATCTCTAATTTATTCACATTGTTTCTTCTGCCTGGAACATTCCTTTTTGCCAAATTCATCTTACATTTTATGACCACACTCAACTCTTTTGTGAACTATTTTCTAAAAGAGATGGAACTATTTTTCTTTTTTTTTCTCAACTTCAATTATACATTTTGTTATTATCATTACTATTATTATTTTACTTCTACAGTCATTATCGTTTTCTAACCTGTGTTATAATACCTATGTCCACATATTATCTTTCTTTCAGGGAAATTTTACATGTGTTTCTCTATCCCAAACTTGCTTCAGGAAGGATCTGATATAGTATATGCTTAATAAATGTCTGTTTAATGAATTGATGTGAATGATGAATGTCACACTGCAAGAGTCATACTGAAACTAGTATGCTAAACAAGATATCATTATTCCCTATCCTTGCCAAAAATATTCATAAGAGGTTTGGGATATAGTTCATACCATAATACATTATACTTTCTATATTTTACATGTTTTTAACAAATGTTTACAATTTACAGCTATGTGAATGGCTGTATATGGCAAAAAAAAGCACTAGAAACATAAATGCAGCATCCTATGAATTATAAAATCATTCATGAATTATAAGCATCCTCAGTTGACACATTCAAAACATTTACTGAGCTGCCACCATTTAATCTTTACCAAAAAGTCATGAGTTCACATTGAGGCCAGTGGTGGGCATGAAAAGAGCTTTTAGAGTTCTGCATAGTGCAGAGACAAAGAAATTGAGGTCTAATCAGAGCCAGAATTTGAATCCTGCTCTAATTTAGCACCTCTCTTACAGTCACTGAGCAATAATCTCCTCCTGATAACTAATATTAGTTCCCTTTTGAAGAGATGGGATGCTTATGTGTGTATGTATGAATGTACGTATTTCTAAGATTTTATTTTTAAGTGATCTCTACACCCAACATAGGACTCAAAGTCACATCCTGAGATCAAGAGCCAGCCAGGCACCCCCTGGGATGCTTATTTAATACGAAATAAGTCATTTCATTCTGCTGCATCATATATACCACAAGCCCTTGTAAGCTTTAAAAACAAAGAGACAAACAAACACAAAACTCTCTCTTTGAATGGCTTGCTATGTTCCAGGTGCTATGCTAAATGCACCTTGATAAAGAGCTAAATATATTTAGCTCTTCTAACAACCCTATGAGAAAGATAGTGTTTAATCATATTCCACATAGGGAAACTGATACAGAGAAACTTTAAGTCATACGCTCAGGGTCATAGAACTAGTAAGGACAGGAAATGGATCGTGAATGCAAGTCTTTTTATTCCTAACTCAAAGTTCTTTATTTTTTATTTATTTTTATTTTAATTTTATTTATTTTTTTAAGATTTTATTTATTTATTTGACAGAGAGAGATCACAAGTAGGCACAGAGGCAGGCAGAGAGAGAGAGAGGAGGAAGCAGGCTCCCTGCTGAGCAGAGAGCCCGATGCGGGACTCGATCCCAGGACCCTGAGATCATGACCTGAGCCGAAGGCAGCAGCTTAACCCACTGAGCCACCCAGGCGCCCCTAACTCAAAGTTCTTAACCCCCCTACTTTACTGCCTTTGTTTCTTTTTACTAATCTTTTTTTTTTTTAATTTTATTTTTTAAAGATTTTTATTCATTTGTTTGAGAGCTAGAGGGAGAGAGAGAGAGTGCTGAGGGCAGAGGCAGAGGAAGAGGGAGAAGCAGGCTCTCCACTGATCAGGGAGCCTGACGTGGGGCTCAATCCCAGGACCCTGAGATCAGGAGCTGAGTCGAAGGCAGATGCTTAACAGAGTTAGCCACCCAGGTACCCCTCCTTTTTACTAATCCTAAAATATGATTTTTTTTCTCTAAGAAGAAAATTGGATTATTCGAAACACAGACTGTTCAGAATATTTATCTTAGCATTGCAAACATTTCACACTATACTTGGAAGGAATCTAGGAGACAGAAAATGGTGGCAGGAAATGGGTCTAGAGGTAGGCTTGTCTCACCTGGCCTGACTAAGCTATTTACATTTTGTAAAGAGCCCATCTCCAAGTCTAGTCCTAAAATGACAATGAACCTTGACCTTTAATGGACAGAAGATCTGGTTCCAGGGCCTTTTAGATAAACAGAACATGTATCAGGGAAACAGCCAGTACCCTTAACAAATTGGCTGGCTTGCCTCTCATCCCAGATCCGTGACTTTCAGCTGCTAAATGTAATATGGGAAACAAGTCAATATTTTCTAACATGCTGAGTCCATTTCCTCCCCCCACCCAATATTTTTAAGCATAAGGCAGGTGCAGAAATCATTTCAGTCACCACTGGAGGGGTACACAGCAGCTGTCACACAACCACACAGCAACAGAGGTCTTTGCTAAGATTCAAAATGAAAAGAATATGCATTGTGGGCACCTGGGTGGCTCAGTGGGTTAAGCCGCTGCCTTCGGCTCAGGTCATGATCTCAGGGTCCTGGGATCAAGTCCCACATCGGGCTCTCTGCTCAGCAGGGAGCCTGTTTCCCTCTCTCTCTCTCTCTGCCTGCCTCTCCATCTACTTGTGATTTCTCTCTGTCAAAATAAATACATAAAATCTTAAAAAAAAAAAAAAAGAAAAGAATATGCATTGTAATCAAAACTATGCAGGGGCCAGCACTTCCCAGATGCACACAAGAATCCTGAGGATTTGGAAAGGGACATATGCCACTTTTTTTATACTCAAGCTAAGACAGTACCTTTCAATAGCTCATGAGGAGATAGAATCACGTCTTCAGAGAATAAAGACATAGGCAACACAGGGTAGCATCTAGAAGTAAATCTGAAAGCTACAAAGGGGCCTTGGAAAGGATACAGGACATGCCCTTTTGTTTCCCATGTGATGACAACAAGGTCCAGAGAGGTTACTACTTGTCCAGGATGAATGAGTAAAGCTTTGGCAGTCAAAAGCCTGGAAGCCAAATCCATAATTTCTTTATTTCTTCTACTCTACCCTGTTGCCTCTAATCTGCTTTGTTTTGCCTCGTTTAGTTTTAGTTTTCTTGCTTGTTTTCTTTGTTTTAAGAGGGTTATTTAATGAAAGATACATGTGATCTAGCACCAACACAAGGGGAATTTCTTCCAACACAGGGAATTTATACACTGACTCTCTCCTGGCCAAGGCACTTAGTTGCTCCCATAGCTAAGACAGAAATGAATTATCAACAGTCAAAAATGCATGGCAAGGAAGTAAACTGAAACAGGCATGCCTCTGAGTTGTGGCTGAGCTCAGCTCTACAGTTCTGAAAGGACGCTTCTTTTTCTTTATGAAATCTTAGCGTCTCCTCTGGCTGAGATATGAATTGTCAAATCACTGCTCTCTGTTTTAAGGATCAGTTTATACACAGACCATAAAAGATTTATGTATTCATCAAACCAAACATGCATTCATTCAGTACCTGTTTTATGCCAGACTCGATATCGGTGATACCAAGGTTAAACATCTGATATACAACACAGCCATTTTACAATAATGGAAAAGAGACATCCTGTTCTGCAGTACAAGTAGTCCCAGGACTGATTAAGCACTCACTAGCAATCAATTAGTAAACATTTACTGAATGGCTTCTTATAAAAAGACATATGATAGGTACTATAGGAAGATACTAAAACATAAGCTTAAAATCAAATGGAGATGATAAATGCATTCGTATGAAATGATGTAAAAACAAAATCATATTTTAACCGTAACCATATTTTAACCATTTGATCATTAAACATAGGAAAAACATGGAAGGGTTCTTAAAGTAGATGTTTTGAAAAAGGAATGGATGGACAAAGAATGGGTGGAGTGAAGAGAGACCATTTTAGGAAGAGAAAGTGTAGGAAAGTAGGTACAAGTATAGAAATTGGCAAACATTAATTTTATACTATTAGCTTGATTAATTGAAGTGGTTTAATTCAGATATTATAATCAATGGGTGGAAAAGTAACTGCTTGTGTGTGTGGGTGTGTGTGTGTGGTGAATTACTGCTATGCAAATAAAGGTCATAATGAATTGACAAATCAATTACTTCTAAGTTGATACTGCCACAGTCAGATGAATTCAGGATCCCCCTATACATCCATTTTTCACTTATAATCTGAATAGTAATCATATAGGTATTTACATTGTTTATGATTCTTCTGCTTAGTCAATACTTATGTCCTACCAGTTGTTAAATATTTTAAAAATTGGCTTGGCTTATAAGAGATTGTATAATTTCAACAATTTTCAAAGAGGCCTGATAGAAAAACAAGTTCTTTTCCAGTTAGCTAACAGAGGAGTTAGCCAGCAGAGGAGTGAGATAGACATTCAGAATGTGGAGTATCCTTTGAAATACTTCTATGGAAGAACTATAAGTAGTTTTTGAAAGTTGGAACCATTAGTAGGATTCCAACTTAATTTCTTTACCATCCACTGGAGAAAATAAAGCCTACTGAGAAAGGTAGCAATAAAACCTAAAGGAAGTTCCTATTCATACTTGTCCTTAGTTACCTTAAATACAAACTTGATCTAGTATATTTCCCTGAGGTGCTATTAACCTAGTTCTCTCAAGATCTTTCTGACTTTTTTGTGAGCAACATACAAATCAATCTAGGACAGCATTTCTGACATCACAATTAAGTAACTCTTTTGAAGATGGAAATTAATCCTGTCAATAATCATGTTATTAAAAACAAAAAACTTCCCTACTAAGGGCTCATTACCAATCATCTGAAATGAGAGAGTCAAAGTGAATAACATGAATTAAGGTTTATTTCAAAATTTCCACATTTTGATAAAATGCTAATGATTATCAAATGTAGATTTTTTTTCTCCTGTACATTCCCAACAAAGAGTAAGTCATCATGTCCTTCCAAAATGACTCTTTTCTAAAACAGTCTTACTGGAGCACTGTGGTTAGTTATGACTCACAGATTTAAAAAAAAAAAAAAAGATAAAAACCCCAAAGATACATTACCTCATATAAATAATAAAATAAAAATATTGTTCAGAGAACATGGTTTCCTACATAATAATTTAATCATTGAAAATTCAAATAAGTATCATCTATATCATGTTTCTGACATGTTTTATGATGGGTAATCTTGTTCTCTTAAGAGAGTAATAACCCATATACTGTTTTTTTTA
This sequence comes from Mustela nivalis, assembly GCF_964662115.1. NCBI lineage: Eukaryota > Metazoa > Chordata > Mammalia > Carnivora > Mustelidae > Mustela > Mustela nivalis. Next base: position 129,196,162 of record NC_139021.1, read on the forward strand.
TAAAGTTAGTCAAAGGTGTTTGTAGTCCTCGATTAATATAATTAAGAGCACAAGACCCAGAGACACATTCATGGGTTCAAATCTCAACCAGAAGAGCTGGGTGACCTTGATAAATAACTTCCCCATTCTGAGCTTTCATTTCCTCAGCTATATAAAATCAAGATAATTACAGAACCCACCACAGAACATTGTTAAAAATATCACAGAAATTTAAAGATATACAGTGGTTATAAAGAAACTAGCCCATGGTAACTTCTCATAATGCATTAGTTATTTCCTTTCTGCATATTTACATCATAATTCTGAACTTAAAAGCTAGTTAAAAATAAAAGGGAGTCCTCTGCTATTCAATAACCCAAACCTCATCCAAACACAAAATCTTTATTTAAAATAAATTAAGTTTCCAGCATTAAATTTGAAAGATATGGACTTTTCTTTTTTTTTTTTTTCTCTCATTAAAGGTTTGTCACTTTCATATATTTTTCAAAGAGTATTTTAAAAAGAACACATTAAGAAAAAAATCACTTAAAAGTTTTCCAGTAATTTTACTCTATATACATTCCAATACTCGGTTTTATGAATGGGACATAACCACATGTTGTTTGGCAGACAGACAAATGCGAATCATTTTGTAAATGATATATTTGCATTTTATCCTAAATTTGTCTTCTGTCTAGATAAACTAATATTAAAATCAAAGTTGCTGCATCATGGGCTCCTTTTGCAGGGAGCCACAGTGACTAAAAAGGGGGAAAAAAACCCCACAGAAACAGCTAAAACAACATGTCGTATAGTGAAAAGTGAGGTTGTTATATATAAGAAAGCAAGTTGTGTAATGTATAGCCCTATAAAGCATCACACATATAGATTACAGTGTTAATGCTGACCTTTTAGGGCAAACTGTGTGCCCTGGCTATGGTCGAAGGGTAAATACAAATACATAAACTTGGCTTCAGTTAAAATTATGTCAAATTGCCAATAGTAGAACAAATTTATAATATTATCCTAATGAGCATACTTAGCACTTATCACTTGTGCTACCTTGGCCTCACTACTTCACTTCTCTGAATCTGTTTCCCCCGAAGGTCCTCTTTCCTGTTGAGTGGGGACAAAAGTATCCCTTCAGGAAGATCCTCCTATATATCCCATAGCAATTTACTATGTGCTAACAAACCTAAAAAGTGTTCACCGACTTCCTGAGAAACTCAGATAGATCCTCACATACCAGATTTAACTGTTACTCTTTGTTTTTATTTTGCTTTTTTAATTTTTAAATTGTTCGAGGCCTTCCCACAAAGGGCTGATTATTAAAGGAAGCGAGTGAGGCACCTGGGTGACTCAGTCAGTTTAACTTCTGACTCTTGATTTCAGGTCAGGTCATGATCTCAGGGTCATGAAATCAAGCCCTGCTGCATTTGAAGCCTGCTTGAGATTCTCTCTGTCTCTCTCCCTTTGCCTCTCCCCACCTCACTCATGCTCTCAAACACTCTCTCTCTAAAAAAAAAAAAGAGTAGAGAAGCTGCTAGCCTAGAAATCTGGAGCCATGCATTCTAGCCTAAGATCTGCCACTGGCTTGCAAACTAATTATGTATAGTTTTCTCATATGTAAAATGGAAGTAATGAGCTCTGATATCAATTAGGAAAAGTATCAAGAAAATAGGTGTAAGTGTGCTTTAAAAAAATTGAAGCACATTAATATATACAGTATTATAGGTCTTTGCAAGTTCCTCATTATATAATACATGGTAAACAAAAAGATAAATAAACAGAATTCTGCTAACATCTGAAAAGAAATGCTTTCTAGATGACTTTGATCTTTTGTGATCTTTCTCTGAGTGTTGTTTCTCTGAAAAGATCAATTTTTATTCTGAGTCATATACTATAGAAGCAGAAAAATAAATGTTATATACATAAATCATCAATAGAGAATAAGAAAAAATAATGACTACTTTTTGAGGCATTGTAACATGTGTCTAACACCTGTCAATCATTGATTATTCACCATGTGTCAAGCCCAGTAAATCCTATAAAGATGCATAGAATCTTTTCTCACAATCACCTTGTAATGTACGTGGTAAGACAATCTCTGTCTTCCAGATGAAGATGCCAACTCAGATGATTAAAATAAAATTAATCATCTTGCGTGTGACTATGCATCTAGGAAGTTGAGGGAACCAGGATTTAGGTACATGTCTGTTAAGCTCCAAAGCCCTTATTCATTCCAAGTTTCCTCACTGCCTCTCACAACACTTGATACAGAGCTGACACTCAATAAATACTGATGAATGAATGAATGGATGGATAAATTGATGGATAGATGAACAGATGCATGGATGGATGGATGGAGGGAAGGAGGGAAGACGACAACTAATTAACCTCTCGAAATTACAAGGACAAGACTTAGGTGCCTAGCTGGGCTCTGCCACAAGTTGTTTAGTTTCTGTTGTTCTTCCTCTTCTGCAACTTGAAAATACTAGGTTGCAAGAATTTCTTAGCTGTTGATCTGAGCATTGCCTGTCTTTCTATTATTTCTACTGACACAGTTGATGAAGGATTTCAAATTCTTGGAACCATTTGTGCCTTATCTCTGATATCCAAATGGAGGGCCTCTCTCCAGCAAACTAGAACATGCCATTTTGCTATTTGCTCAGTGGTTTTGGTAATTCTGGTCATGGGGCAGTACCTAGGAGGAAGGGGGTCCTCAGTTCTAACTCTGAGAGCATCTGAGAAAATTTTGCAGAAGCTGCCAAAAATAGAACACTGTATGAGACTAGAGCCTGACATTTGGTTTTGTGTCTACTATCATTTAAGACTGAATAAAGGACAAAGGGGGAAAAGAAATGTTCTAATTGGCCCACTGATTTATTTGAAACAGGTAGATTTAGCAACTTAATTTGTGTTGGTTAACAAACCATAGAATTTTTTTCTCCACCTACTTTCTTATAAGGAAAACTGTCTGTGCCTCAAGGTTATTTAGAAAAGCCTCTGAAAGCTATTAATAGAAAGTAGTTCTAAACCCAGTCTCTAAAAGGCTTAACTTTGTATACGATAGTTCTGCCCTTGTAGAAAAATAAAAAAGCTTTTAGAAAAAAAAAATAGCATATAGCTCAGATTATTAGCTATCTCTTTGTCACAAATGTGCAGCTGGGTTCAGAATTTGCATGTTTCCCAGGGAAAAGAATTCAATAAGCAAGTAAGCGAATCCTGCCATTTTATTAAATACTTTCAGAAAACAAAAGCAAAGCAAGCTTCCACTCAGCCAGAACCAGAACATAATCCCTGGAGCCAATAACACATGTTAAAGTTCCAGCACCGGAGCCGAATTTGACAAAGGAACCCTCTCTATCCTCCTACCCCTGGGGCAAACTACCCTAATTGGGATTCACACTCCTCATTTTTGAGATCCTCCAAACATGGGTGGTCAAACAATTAAAATAAGGAGGGCTAAGATTTGAGACTTAAATCAAGATACATAAGTGAAGAAGTAGGAGGCTTCTGAAAGTGCCCTGTAGAGCCCAGAGATTTTTAATTTGTCCTATTCGTTATGATTCTCTTTGGAGGTAGGAAGACAGAGTAAAAATGAATTATCTCCTCCCTACAGCCTTTCAATACACCCTTCTTTCTTAATTATACACAGCATTACTGCATGTGTACTGCTGAGCATGGGTATCCACAGGGTAGATGTTGAAAAAATTGTAATTGCCATGTTCGGCCTGCTGCTATTACACCACAGACTCAGGGTGAAGCCTTACAGAAGTTAGCTCAGTGTCCTAATGCAGCGGATCCATCTTTCTGACAACCTTTTGTTCTTTTCTAAACTTGTTCCTCTTTATAGAATTTCATCCTTACAAATCTTCAGTGATAATGGTGACATTCTCAGAGAAAAGTTCCAGAGGATGCAGTGGCTGCCTGGATTGATACTTGAGGAACGAACTCTTTGAGCTAGAAGCCAAGATGGGATTTCTATTTTTATTCCTGTTTCAATCTTCATGCTCAATGGAGATAATGAAATCTTTCTTATACTCATTTATTTTATTAAAAGGAGTCAGGATTATCATTCTTTCTACTTTCAAGGCAATTGAGTCAAGAGAACAAAAAGCATGAAAAGAATGAGAGTACAGTATCCTGAGTTCTAAGAGCTTTGCCCACGGTTATTTGCAAGAACTAAGGAAAGGGACTTAACTTTTCTGGATTATCTAGAAAATGAAGTGCTTAAACTAGAGATTTCTACAGGTAGTTCCAGGTTTAACTTACTATGACCTTATTTGTCCCAAAGCCCCCCATCTTCTACTCTTGGTGTAACTGAACTTACTTTTCCTTCACTGCAACCTCCAATATTTTGAGCTCTCCTAATTTCTTAACCCATTTTTTTCTTCCTTTTTCCAGATTCACTTTTCTTTCTAACCAGTCTGATACTTAGGAGTAAGATACTCTGCTGATAACTCACAAACTACTATCTTTCTCAGCTCCATCTTTTACCAAAGTCATTTGCAACTCCCCAATCTTGGATAAACTCTCCACATCTATATTCCTATGTTTAGCTTTCCAAGCACGAGTTGGCATCATCTCAAGTCTAGTCTATGCTGAGTTTGTATTTCCTTTCCTAAGTCTCATCAAGCAAGGTATGTAAGCTTTATGAGTTGGCCCTCTTAGCCACTGGAAAGCATTTTATTCACCTCTAGCAGACCCCCTAAATACATTTCTGTCCTCCTCAAGCTCTCGGCCTTCTCTCAGCAGATTACTTTTCCATAAAGTGACTACAATAAAACCATTTTCACAATGAAAATGTTTAAAATTTTAAATATAGCAGTTCATTTTTAGTTCTATTACATTAACATAAAAAACGATCTCACATCTTTTGCAAAAATCATGGGGCATTGCTGCATTTCCACATCACTTTCAAGTCAGCTCTATTTTGATTTATAAGCTTGACTACAGATCTAGCTGTCAGACCAGATGTTGTATGGAAAATTCCAGCTAAGTCTGATTGGATTTTTCAAACTGCCTCATCAAAAGCCTACAGCAAAACAGAAGTAGATATGAACTTCAAAAACTTTTAGGGCATAGCACTAATTGCTAATTGGAATTACTTTTCTCAGATAACATGCAGAATGAAAATATGACTTAATCATTCATAAATGCCTATAAGAAAAAAAGAGAAATATAAGACATTTTACTGAATCAAAATATTATTAACATATTCCATCTCTGGCATTCTGAAAATTATTAGAATGTTAATTTCACTTTGCAAGCATCATGTCATAGCACAACATTCCAAACTAAAATTTTAAGGGGGAAATGTGGGATGGAGTCATGCAGAATCTGCAGTGGATAGAAAAAAAAATTCTGAATCCCACTTTGTCAGTGCCATTAAAAAAGGGGTAGTGGTAAGAGTAGAAATAGGGACAGTGTGATAAAGGGTAGAAGGAGAAAGTAAGAATCTATGAAAATCATAATAGTTATCCTAAAACAGAGATGGTACTCAAGCTTTTGCTAAGGACAACAAGTTAATACGACAGATCCTTGGCGGGGGCGGGGGGGGGGGATTTTTCAAACGGATAAAATAAAAAAACATAGGATTAAAAATAAATTTAATTATATTAACATAATTATCACTATTAAAAACATAAATTTGATATAGTAATACAGCTGACCTTTGAACAACATGGGGGTTGGGGCACTGACCCCCAACACAGCTAAAAATCTGCATATAACTTTTGGCTCCCCAAAAACTTAACTACTAATAGCCTACTAATCAGCTATTAGTTGATTAGAAGCCTTTACTGGCTTGGAAGCCTTACTGATCACATAAACAGTAAGTTAATATATTTTGTATTTTATACAGTTTATATATTATATTCTTACAATAAAGCTGGGGAAAAGAAATATTATTAAGAAAATCATAAAGAAGAGAAAATATACTCACAGAATTATACTGTAAAAAAATTCTCATTTAAGTAGATCTGTGCAAACCTGTGTTATTCAGGATTAACTATGTATGTGTTACTTTAGGAAATATTCAGTAGCAAGATCAGCCAAAAGATCTGATAACTGCCATCATTTCAAAAAATGATGAACATAAAAACTTTCTTTAAAGTTTGCTATAATACTATAGTATGTTATGATACTACTGGTGATTTCTACTGTTGACCATAACCTCAAATCTCCAATTCATCTCATTATCTCTCCTTAATTCACTCCAAAGTTTTTTGCCCCACAATTCCTGAAACTGTTCCACTTAAAGTCATCAGTGAACTCCAGGTCATGAAGACTAATGTCAGTTCCCAAACTTCACCCTACTTGACCTATCAGCAGCATCTGACAGTTGATCATTTCCTCCTCTTTGACATACTATCTGCATTAAATTCAAAGACACAACTCACTGCTGGTTTTTTTCCTATCTCCCTAGCCTCTCCTGTGAAGTTTTCTTGGCTTGTCCTTTTCATCTTACCAACCTCTTAATGTTGCAGCATCTTAGAAATTAGTCCTTGAATCTCTTTTGTCTAAGTTTATTTCTTTAGTGATTTCATCAGTACCACTGACATAGACATGTACAGATGACTCCAAATGTATAACCACAGCCTAAACCTCTCCACTGAACTCTAGATTCATATATCCAATTGTCTACTCAGTGTCACCTCTTAAAGAAGTAATAGACATCTCAAACTTAACATATACAGACTCATGATCTTGACCTCTACCTCTATCCTTCATATCCCACTAAACCTATTCATCCTCCAATATTCTCCAGCCAGTTAATGACATAACTCAGGACAAAGGCTTTGGAGTCATCTTTGATGTTTGTCTTTTTCTCTCAAAACCACTTCCAACCTATCTCCAAATACTGTGATCAGAAGACTAAATATAACCAGAATCTGGCATCTTCTTACCAACTCTACTATTGTCACTCTGGTTAAAACCACCAATATCCCTAGCCCCGTTTACTATAATATCAACCAAAGTGGCTTCCACTCTCCCCTCATCTCAGAATGTCAGCTAGACTGATCTTTCCGAACATAAGTCATAACAGGCCACTTCTGCTCAAAACCTTCTAATGGCTTCCCCATTTCCCTCAATGTAAAAGGCAAGATCATTACAGTGGCCTCAAGACTTTACATAATCTGTTATATATCTCACTGACCTTATCACACACAACTTTCTCCTGGCCCATTACAAGCAGGCACTTTCCTCAGGTCCTTTTATTTGCTGTTCCCTCTGTCTGCAATAGTCTTCTCTCTAATGTCCCCATGGCTTACTTCCTCATCTCTCCCAAGTCTCTATTCAAATGACCCCCTTAGGGATGCCTGGGTCACTTAGTCAGTTAAGCATCTGCCTTTGGCTCAGGTCATGATCCCAGTGTCCTGGGATCGAATCCCATATTGGACTCCATGCTCAGTGGGGAGTCTGCTTTTCCTGCTCCCTGCCACTCCCCCTACTTGTGCTTGCTCTCTCTTTCTCTCTCTTTCTGACAAGTAAATAAAATCTTTATTTAAAAAAAATGACCTCCTTAAGTAAGGTTTTCATGATCCCCACTACTTAAAATGGTTTTATTTTTGTCTTTTTTTTATTGTTCTCAAAAGCAATTATCAACATATAACAATATATATTTATTTATTCATTTGTTTATGTCTTCTCTCATAAGGCTTCCCATAAAGATAGGGATTTTTTATCTAGTAGGCTCCCAGAAACATGCCCAGTGTCTGATATAAAGCATCCATTCAGTAAGCAGTTGTCAAATAAATGGATGAATGAAGAGGTTCTTTGGAATCTTATTTTCTGTGAAGTCTAGCACATTTTATGCATTGCAGTAAAAAGCGCACATGGTGGTACCTGCCAAAACTGATATATCATACTCTGTAAATCAACCTAGTTCATCTTAAACATGATGCTTGAACTGACACCAAGCCAGTGTTTGGTAATTTGCTATAGAAATATCATCAGTACTAACTAGCAGCATGGAAGAGTACATGATGACCACATCGATCAGTGCATTCATAGAGAATGCTGCCTGATGTCATAGAAAGAACAAGGGCTTTGAGACGAGCTGACATAGCTTTGAACTCCACTTCTACTTGTGAGTTATATGTCTGTAGTATGGAAAATGTCACTGAAGTATCTTAAATAAAATTACTTGTGCCAAATTCTTGGTACTTGGAAAAAAAAATGTTCCTTACTCCAGTCCTCTCACTTTTCAAGTAGAAGTAAGTAAATAATAGGGTACTGTAAAAATGTTGAAAGAACTGTGAGAAGAGTAGAGGGCAAACTGGTATCCCATGAATGGCCAGTTACCTCAGGTGGTGGTAAAGATGGAAAGCTTTACTGAGTTCACCTTAACCCTGGTGGTTCTCACCAAGATGATATTTAGATATTTTTTCAGGGTAAGGTGTAGATGGTGTCTAGAAAATAGGTCTAACAATGCGAGGACAAAATTCTATCTATGAGGAAAAACAAAATGGCATGCTATCATTCATGAAGAGAAGTGGCTAAGGAAAAGGCCAAAGCTGAGCAGAATTTGTGCTAGAAAGCAAAGTTGCCTCATTATCAAGGATTTCTTTTCCAAGAATCATTATCAGGGTATAGATACCAATTTTTATCCACAGCAACTTCACGGCAAAACCTCTGTTAGTCTATGTGGGGAATCAGTAAAAAGATTCTTTCCTCTCCTTAGATACAAATAGGTATGAAAACTCGACAATGAAGAAGAAGAAATATTTTGTTCTACCTTCAATCTAGATACCTCAGTACTAACAAAGAAATATGTAGAAGCAATGTGTTTTTCACGTATCACTGTACATTGTTTCTCACACTTTAAAAAAATTTACATTTAAAAAATGGCACAAAGATACTGTCTTGGAAGAAGGCAAGAACATGGGTAAAATGTTTGTCAGCGGGTAGCAATTATAAAGACTCATGAATTAGGGACTAAGATTCCTATTTCCTGAAAAGTGTGCACAGCCTAGGAGCGGCCTCACTTTAGACTAAAGTTGACTCTTAGAGAACCCTCATGTTTGCACTTATGCAGTGACTGTGTGTGTCAGGGGACTCCTGGTTCACTTCAGTAAAGCTGTCGTCTCTAAAGACCATCACAGGACAGTCGTCAATTAGCCTGGAGCCTGTACTTGGTCTTCTCTTACAAAAGTCCATGATCCCTTCCTAAAGTGGTTAAGGTAGTATAAGAATAGGAGGGAGAGATGAAGAGAGAACACAGATAAAGTACAGACAATAAACCCAAACTGACTCTGTGAGTACTGGACCTTACATTTGACAGATGAGTGAAGTTCAAGTCAAACCTCAGACTGAAACCTTTCCTATTGTAAAAGCTGTGCTTAGAAACATGATTGAATAGAAAAATTGCATTTTCAGATGACAGAAAACTTCAAGCTATTAAAAATGAATAAAGCAGGGAGAATTCCACAAAGAGATCATCACATTCTACCTCTTAAAACATACAAGCAAATGTTTCTTTCCTCAATCTTCCTGCCCCTGCTCTCCTGCTACCATTTTGTGAGTGCCAACAGGGGATCAGGCTGCATTCTTGGTCTCATGCCAGAGAGGCAGCTAGGAGTCATGGGTGGAGGTAGACTGTCCCCTGAATTTCCTTGGATTTAGGCACTAGGCTCCTCTGGGTTGTATTTAAAAACAATTTTCTGTATAATGAAACCAAACTAAATATTTCCCAGGGAAGCAGTACAGCTCCCCAAACTCTAATTGAATTCCATGTAGAGAGAAGGATTACCAGTCGTCCTTCCAAAGCAAAATTATAACAAATTCCTTGACAAAACTAATTCTCTCTCTTCCATCTTCTCTCAATGTATCTCAATTTCTTCATTTGTAAACTTGGGACAGCATTAGTTCTTATTTCTGTTGTGAGAAATAATGAAGCATCTGGTACCTAGTAAAACTTCAGTAAGTGATTTGCATTAGTAAAAAAAAAAATTATTACATTCCAAAACTATAAAAAGTTGCCTGTTTCCAGTCATAATTTAGTAGATAAAGTCCTTTTAAATAATACTTTAGCCATAAATTAATCTATTGCATAAAATCTTATTCATGTTTCTGATGTACAAAGATTGAACGTTATATAACTAACTATCTTTTAAGATTCCTTGTATAATGCAACAGAGAATAAATTTATTTGGATTTTGTTATTTTTTAAAAGAACCAAATGTCATATAATTGTTTATTGTTTTTTAAAAAATTAGCACAAAACTGGACTAACTCAACCATGCAAAATGATTTTATAAAGGGATTTTTCAGGAAATATCTTTCAGATTATAGAAAGAAATGGCAAAAATAAGCTACCAGGCTCAAAGAAGCTCTTTAATATAGCCAAGTGTGGGTTACTTTTAGTATTACAAGTCCTGATGGAGCATACACTTGATTTTCAGGGGGGAAAAAAAGCCAGAGCTACAATAAACAATAACAAATGGTCCTTCCCTAACCACTAACATTAGAATAAAACCGTAACAAATTCAACATAATCATTGGGGAACCATGTGTTTACAACTTGCTAGGAAGAAAAAACAATATAAATCCACGTATACACCCACCTCCACATTTCTACATTATCCCACACATAACTAGCCGTTCTTTTAAGATGCGCTTAGTTTTTCTCATGTTTTCTTTAATTAATTCCCTCTTTCCAACTCAAAAAAATGAGATAAGGAGAACAGATATATTTTGTATTTGGATAAGGTGCTCTATCTTACATTTATGTATGTTGTATGTTGCAATTTTTAAAATATAAGTTCCAAGAGCAATAAGAAATATTACATATGCCGTAGAAGCTGGTACTATATATTCTGATCAGGGAATTCTTTAACACTTCATTAGAAGCATTGATAGCTCTGGCAATGAGTAATAGGGATGGAAAACACAATGGGATGGTAAAAATAGATGATCTTTCTTTAAATGCAAGATTTTTATGCCTGTGTATATGCACGTACACACATACATTAGCCTCGACATGAACCACGACCTTCCATTTGTTAACAATTAAAATATTGTCTATTATATAAGAATAGATCCTCCATCAGTGTGTATATATATATGTGTGTGTGTGTGTGTGTGTGTATGTGTGTGTGTATATGCATGTGTGTGTGTGTGTATGTGTGTGTGTGTGTGTGTAGCTTTTGTGTAAATTACAATAAACAAATGAACTACCCCATCTGGCTAGGTGAATTAGAAGATGGCAAATTTTCCTCAGCACTGCACGATTTAAATCACTATTTGCATCCTTTTCTCTACCTTCCACATAACTTTGAGCCTTACGCACAAAAAATACAACCACATGTGAAGCAGGACTGTCAAGACAGTCCATTAAAAATCACTTTCCCAGACAAATAAGAACTGATGATTTTTAAATTATTATAATCATAAAACAAAGAATTAAGTCTTAAGAATACTCTGAGATGAACCACAGAGATGACTGTGCCAGTGACTCACAAAACAAACTGAGGGTTGCTGGGGGGAGGGGGTTTGGGAGAAGGGGGTGGGATTATGGACATTGGGGAGGGTATGTGTTTTGGTGAGTGCTGTGAAGTGTGTAAACCTGCTGATTCACAGACCTGTACCCCTGGGGATAAAAATATATGTTTATAAAAAATAAAAAGTTTAAAAAAAAAAAAAATAAACTCATTTCTTTAGATCTGAATTATTGTTGATTTTATGTGGCATTCACAAACAATAGCACTTAAGGGATATTAAATATAAGTCATGACTGAGATGGGATATACCCCCTTAAATAGTTCAATTCAGCAATAATGAATAGTTAATAGATTGTTAGAAAGGAGGAAACTGTTGTACCACTGAATTGTAATGAAATCCATGATTCAATGTATTTCAAACATATAAGAATGCTATCTGATAAATATATTTTTAATAGCTACCAAATTGTTTTTGCCCTTTTTATATGAAAGGACAAGATTATACTAAGAAAATGTATACAGTGAGCATTAAGTTACCATTTAGAGGCAGTTCTTTGCCCCATGACTGCTGAGGCTGAAAGAGCCAATCTGTTCCCAGAAAAATGTGCCAATAACACCCACAGGATTTTTTGGAATTACTCAACATCATAGCACTACCTCCACTGTCATCAAATAAGATTAGTCTGTCATAGGTATGGATTCTGCTATAGTTTTTAAAATTTCAGCCTGTTGGCAAGATCAAGACAGTCAGACACTAGTAAGTAAGAAATACCTAGGACTGTTTTAGAGAATATATCTGAATAAATATGATAGAAATATACATACATGTTCATTTGACATTAAGGGAAAAAACTAAAAAGATAAATTTAAGCTAGAGAAAGTCCATTTACAGAACCATATTAACCATATTATATATTTTTTATTTTTATAATTTTTTATTTTTTATAAACATATATAACATATTTTTATCCCCAGCGGTACAGGTATGTGAATCACCAGGTTTACACACTTCACAGCACTCACCAAAGAACATACCCTCCCCAAAGTCCATAATCCCACCCCCTTCTCCCAACCCCCCTCACCCCAGCAACCCTCAGTTTGTTTTGTGAGATTAAGAGTCACTTATGGTTTGTCTCCCTCCCAATTCCATCCTTAAGTGGGTAGAAGAAGAACCATATTACATTTTAGAAAGAAAAAAGTGAATAGATTAGACATAAGCAAAGTTAATAAAGCTGAATGTTAAGTGGTTTAAAAAGATCAGATCCAGAAGTTTCCATCAAAAACAATGATTGTCTAGCCAGTGCCATGGACAGTACATAACATAGAAAAGCCCCTCAACAGATATTTATGTAAAGAAGAATGAATGAATATGAACGTGAGTATACAATATCATACTGAGACCAGAAGGTACAGCTTTAATAGGTAGGGTTTAAACACACATCTTTTTATCCCATGCAGTAATTCTTTCAAAATAGCATCTATTCTATTTTCTGATTGCAAAGGCAAAAATGCTCACTACAAAATATTTTCTAAACATCAAGTATTAATAAGAAAATGTAAATTAAATGTACTAGCAATAGAAAAATAAAACCACCAGTAAACATTCTTTTATCTATGCACAGGCATTATTTATAGATACATATTTGAAATCATACCATATATCAATTTTATGTCTTGTTTTTATAACTTATTACTACATTATTAGCATTTCCTATGTCATTAAAACTTCTTTAAAAACATGAGCTTTAATAGCTTCATATTGTTCCAGAAAATGACTATGCAATAACTGAATTATTACGCTATTGATATACATATGAATAATGCATATAATCAAAATACTGGGCTGAAAATTTCAAGTGGCTCTGTCCATAAAACTTTGATTATATCTTTGATTATTTCCTTAGGATACATTTCTATATGCCAAATTGCTGTATCAAAGAGACACATTTAGCATTTTTGATCTACAGCACCACACTGTTTTCCTGATCATTTATATTATAACTACTTCTGGAAGCTATGAAAGTACTTATTTCAACACACTTGGAATGCAGACATTTTAAGATAGCTTTTACAATTTGATAGATCAAAATTGATATAATTGAAATTTGCTGATGAGATTGAAAATATCTTTATATGTTTATTGGCCACTTGTTTTTTGTTGTTGTTGTTTTTTTTTGTTTTTTTTTTTTGTTTTTTTTTTGCATGAACTCTCAGTCTCACATTAAAGGAGGAAAACTAACTCCTATGGAACTCTTAAGGTTTCAAGACACTGGAGATGCACAGTATTTCCATAACATGAATAGTGTCGTGACTGATATGTAACTCTTATCAGAACATTTTTCTGAAACCACCTAAAAGGTTCTGAATCTCAGAGTTACTACATAAACATGAGAGTAACAACAGTGATCTACATCAAAGATTTCTCCCACAACACAATTATTACAAAGCACTTTGAGACTAAAACTGACTGGGGGTCAAGGCTAGTTCCATACAATTAATGAGTTGTAGATATCCACACAGCTCCAAATCACTGTAACCTATAATAAATCTCTAGGCCTCTTGTAAACAGCCACATCTTTAAACATACAAACAAGATAGATATTCTGAATTGCATGACATTTAGAAGCCCTGAATTGCAGCAGAATCAGATGTGGTAACAAAGTATTAGATTCGAGCATCCACTACAGTTTATAGTCTGTCAGTCATAAGTATGGCCATTGGGATTTCTTTACAGTTGTTCTGTTGTATTTTGTGAATTTACACTTTGGTTTTACAACACCATCTCTTAGGAAGACGTACATTTACTTCTTGCACACATGAATCAGCTTCTCTTGTATATACAGCAGGTATTCAACAATTACTTTTTCTTCTAGGACATTCCTGACAATATTATATTTAAGTTCAATGAAGTAACTAGTAGCCAGAAGCCAACTGGTCTTCCTCATACCCCACAAAATGTTTCTCCCCTTTTAAAAAAATTTTTTTGATAAGGGTAATTTTTAGCACCTGTTTATTTTCACATAAAGTACTTACAATGTCAAGATAATATGTTTCAAAGTGGGTGCTATAGAAAATCAGAGATGATTGTGATCTGAAATTATCTATAACCAGATAATCTATGTCTAGATAATGACAATATTTTTGCAAATCAAAATAGTATCTTAAAAAGCCAGTCTATCCTTTCCTTGGCTCCAGGCAGAACTATCTTAAAGGTTAACAAATTGTTGCCTAAATAATATTTGAATTCTACATGAAAAGAAACAGAATATAAATCACATATATAGCTCTCTATTTTTTGTATCCTCTTGATATTGCTTCACTCTCCCAAGATAATAGAGACAAGATTTCAAGAAGACTCAATGTTCAAGCAAGGACATAACCTCAACTAGATAAAACAGAAAATACAATCTATTACTTATGCTAACACTCTAGTTGTTTCCTTACCTGCCTTTCTTCTTCCTTTCACAGAACTTATTTTCATTTTCTGAATATTTGTATCATTTGCCTCTTTATAGCTCTTTCTCCCTTTTCATGATAACAGAAAAAATGAATATTTATTGACTGGGGCTATCTTTAATTACATAGCATAGCAAAGAGACAGACTACCGAAGTAGAAAAAGCAGAAGTTTTAGAATAAACATAAGACTGCTTGAATCTCAACTGTACCCTGTAACATCTGTGTGGCTTCGTGCCACTTATTCAACTTCTTCAAGCTCTTCTGCTGTAAAAATGCTTTAGGTAAAGTGTCTAGCAGACCACCCACGAATTGTAAATGCTCAATATATGGCAACTGTCACCACCATTACTGTGTAATAGCAGAGAAAGGTGTAAACCACTCCCAATTCACTGAGTTGCAGGTAAGATCTGCCAATCATCAACATCTATCAAAAATATACCTATCGACACAATAAATTTTAATGACAAAGTACCCTGTCATCCCTATTATTCTTATAAATTTGCATCAGGCTGTTTTCTTCAGTGTTTCTCATCTCTTGGCCAAAATATATGTGGTGTTTTGTTTTGTTTTTTTTTGTTTTTTGTTTTTTTTTTTATCTACGTGATCAAACATATAATTTTTTTTTTTAAACACTTCAATGTACTTCAGTATATTCCATTCTGCTAATATTCGTTTCAGGAACTGGAAATTAAATGCAGTTTTGTTCCTCTGTTCAATCCCCATGACTTGAAAACCGTCCTCATTATCCTATGCTCTGGTCTCTTACAGTCTTTGCAATGTCTTGAACTCTACATTCCACTTAATTTCTAAGCTTTTTAAAAATGTTGCCCTTGTACACCTACCTTTGAATTTGAAAAGGTATCACCGATTTATGGTTTTCAGGTCCCACTTGGAAAAATAAAACTTTATTTTTGCTACAAGCTGCTCTTACTCCCCCATCTTTGTCATTCGGTTTCAGAGTTTAACTCCTTTCTTAACCACATTATATGACTAGTTTACAATTTCTTGTAATATATACACTACCTTAGAATATATTTTATTAACTTAAAAATATTAATCATTTTCCTATGCTCTTCAGTATGAATAGTATTTCTGTGCATTTGCTCTTGGAGAATAGTTAGCTTTGGTCTTAACAGGCCCATCAAGATTACTTTATTAAATTTCAAGTGATAAATATTTACTTCATAAACTAATTTCTCTATGTAAGTCATTCACTAAACAAATCTATAATATTAAAAAGCTTTTTTTAAGATTTTGTTTATTTATTTGAGAGAGAGAGCACAAGCAAGGGGAGTAGCAGGCAGAGGGAGAGGGAGAGGCAGGTTTCCTGCTAAGCAAGGAGCCAGAAGCAGGGCTCCATCCCAGGACCCCAGGATCATGACCTAAGCTGAGGGCAGACATTCACTGAAGTAGACATTTAATGGACTAAGCCACCCAGCCACCCCTTCAAAGTTTTCCCTAAAAACTATTTAAAGATTTTATAATGTAGAACTTTTAAACATGTTTCATAAATATAGAAAAGTGGATAAGAAATAGAAATAAGAAAATAACTTTTCAGAAATGTCAATATTAAAAATTAAGTCAACCACAAGCAGTTTTGATATATGGCAAGAAAACAATATTATGGTATAATACTTGAGGATAGTTTCAAATACTTTTTTTTAGGTGTTAAACATGTTTTTGTCTTCTGCTCAACCTATTCATTGAAAATAATTTTTAAAACTTACAAACAAACATCAGTAATTTCAGGTTTTAGTTAAAACAGTTTGAATGAAAGACTATAATGCCTGAGTTTTGATGAAAAAGAATTGGCAATTAGCAGAAAATTCCATGTTGTCCAATCTGCCAGGCCTTTCCACATTTTGTTTATATAGTACTAACATTAATATTACAAGGAGTTCTCAATAATTTGAAGTAATAATCTGAATTAAAATGAAAAATAAAATATGTTTGGAAGAATTAATTTTATAGTAACAAAATTTTGGCAACTTTCTAAAACACCTTTTAAGTTTCCTCTTTAGTAATATTCTTACTAAACTAAAGCATATAATTTATGTTTTTTAAAGTGCTAAAATTCTCTTCTGTAAATTAAATATGCTTCATAATAATATTGTTAGACTCTTAAATTACCCATTCCTTTACTTTTAATCCATTTTATTGAGGTATAATTTTCATAAAACAAAATGCATACACTTAAAACATTTATGGTTTGATTAATTTCACAAGTGCGTCCACCAGTGTAACTATAATACAATTAAAATATAGGAAATTTCTATTACCAAGAAACTTGACCTATATTCTGCTGCAATCTTCCCACTTCCATGCCAACCTCTGATCTGTTTCTATATCTTAACTTTGCTTATTTTCGAACTTGATATAAATGGAATCATTCAATGTACTATGTCATGTTTAGTTTCTTTTACTTGATACAATTTTAGGCCTCATCCAAGTACCAACCAGGCCCAACACTGCTTAGCTTCCAAGATCAGATATGTGTAAGGTGGGGGGTCCAGTCCTGGTTCAGAGCTTGTGGTAACCTAGGCTGGAGTAAGCTGTTTCTTAAAGGAAAGAGTAGGGGTGCCTGGGTGGCTCAGTGGGTTAAAGCCTCTGCCTTCGGCTCAGGTCATGATATCAGGGTCCTGAATCAAGCCCAGCATCGGGCTCTCTGCTCAACAGGGAGCCTGCTTCCTCCCTGCCTCTCTTCCTACTTGCGATCTCTGTCGCTCAGATAAATAAATAAAATCTTAAAAATAAATAAATAAATAAGAAGAAGGAAAGAGTAGTCCAATTCACTGTTTTTTCTTTTAAAGATTTTATTTATTTATTTGAGAGAGAGAGTGACCAAGTGAGAGAGAGAGAGAGAGAGTAAAAGAGAGAACAAGCAAGGGGAAAGAGTGGGAAGCTGACTTATCAATGAGTTAGGAGACCAATGTAGGGCTCATTGATCCCAGAACCCTGGGATCATGACCTGAGCTGAAGGCAGATGCTTAACCAACTGAGCCACCCAGGTGCCCCCCAATTCATTGATTTTCAACTGCTGAATAACATTTCATCATATACAGCACACTTTGTGCATTCACCTGTTGGTATGCATTTAGATTGTTTCCAATTTTTGACTACTGGGAATTAAGCTGTGTACAAGTCTTCCATAAAGATGTTTTTATGTCTCTTGGGTAAATGTTCTAGATTGCAATTGCTAGTTCATGGAGCAGAAACATACTTTTCTCTTCAAAGATCTCCCACTTTGTTTTCCAGTATGATAGTACCATTTTATATTCCCATCAGTAATGCCTAGGAGTTTCATTGGCTCACTTCGTTTACAACATTTAATAAGTTAGTTTTTGCTTTTTGTTTTATTTTAGTCATTCTGGTGGGTGTCTTATGATATCTCATGGTTTTAATTTGGATTTCTCTGATGATCAAGAATATTAAGCATCTTTTCACATGCTTATCAAATACTTATATATATATTTTTATCTAATGTGTCTCTCCAAGATTCTTGCCCATATTTTATCAGGTTATTTTCCTTCAGACTGAATTTTAAAAGTTCTTTATATTACTCCTTTCTTTTTAAGGGAAAAAAATGTTCTCACCTAGCTAGGTCAATATAAGCTCTGAACAAGAGTATGCCTAAAATCAGTAGAAACAACTCTGAAATATTGGAATTTGAATCAAAGGTTCTTGATGAAAAGGAGATGAGTAATCTTGTAGTTTAGACTCCAATGAGACTTGCCATTTTCTATCTGACCAAAAGGATCCTTCTTCAGTCATATTTAAAATCAGCATTTCATCATGTAGAAAAGCCTGTTTCAATCTAATCAAATCATGATGTGATTATGCAATTGAAAGTTTGCCCAAGTACTGATTTGTTTACTAAGGAGCACTTAACAATATACCATTGCACCTTTTCTAATAAGGGCACTTACATATAATTAGTAGTAATAAATAATACCAGTGAGTAGTATGAAGAACATATATCCTGCTTTCCTCTGCAACATATTAAAGCAGATGGCTAAGCATTGTGGAAAAGGATGTACTTGACTTAGCTGTGCTTTGATGAGAATGTCCCTGTTCAGACTGGCTTCTGAGTCAGCAGCTATTAGAGTAAGTGCAAAAGAAATTGGAAAAATTTCCCTTTTTTTAAATATTTTATTTATTTGACACAGAGAGAGAGATAGAGCACAAGTAGGCAGAGCAGCAGGTAGAGGGAAAGAGAGAGGGACAAGCAGGCTCTCCACTGAGCAGGGAGCCCCACACGGGGCTCTATATGAGGACCCTGGGATCATGACTTGAGCCAAAGGCAACCTCTTAACAGACTGAGACACCCAGGTGCCCCACAGTTTCCCTTTATTGAGGTTTGCCATCAAAGCCTGATGATCATTTGGCTGGCTAGTGTGAAGAAAACTCAACAATTGAGGGATGATCTGAATTTGGCTTTCCTTGAACTCCCCAATTCTCTGTGTCTAGGACCGTGGAGTACAGAGTACTTGGCTTAATGTTTATGCATAACTTTTTTTAAAATTTTTTATTTTTTATAAACATGTATTTTTATCCCCAGGAATACAGGTCTGTGAATCAGCACTCACCAAAGCACATACCCTCCCCAATGTCCATAACCCCACCCCCCCTTCTCCCAACCCCCTCCCCCCAGCAACCCTCAGTTTGTTTTGTAAGATTAAGAGTCACTTATGGTTTGTCTCCCTCCCAATCCCATCTTGTTTCATTGATTCTTCTCCTACCCACTTAAGCCCCCATGTTGCATCATATGCATAACTTTTTAAGGATAAATGGTAGCTTATGCCACAAGCCACAAGACTGTCTGGTTCTCCACTGGAGAGACTGTCACATCAGCCACTGTCACAGTCTTTCTGCTAAATCCTTGGCTTCCCTATTCTCCATTTCCACCATTTAGTAGCTTCTCTTCCTGTTTCTCTACATTATTACACAAATTTTCAATCAGTCCATCAAAACTGTTCACAGGAAATTATATAAAAGTCTTTTATTCTAAGTATAACTGATGGACCAGTTACTGTTTAACATACCATTTCAGTTCAAAACATGACTTAATGCTTACTTGACACTTTCCCACCCACTCATCCCCTTTCATTTCTCCATATTTGAACAAGCCTGTAAAGGCCCAACAATAGGTCAGTTGGCCTACAAAAAAACTTGTTGAGTACTTATCTGTTAGGGACTAGCAGTATTGTAGAGAATAGAACAACCATTATCCCTACCCTTGTAAGGCTTAAAATCAGAAGGCGGGGAAGACCTTGAAACACAAGGAAGACCTTGAAACACAACAGCATATAATTAATTAAATAATTATAAGCATTTCTAGTACTGCAAGGCAAAAAAAACATAGTGTTGGAGACCGTATAAGTGATGTGGGTGCTACCTTAGGGGAGCAAGGAGGACTTCCTATAAAAAGGATACTTCAGCTAAAACCTAAAGTTAAGGAATTAGTAAGGTAGAGAGAGAAGACTATCTTTGAAAACAACATGTGTCAAATATCCTCTAGACTCTGGAATCCACAGGACCCTGTGCTACTTTCCTCACCACTGTCTTTATTCCTGCCCTCATCACCTTCTCTATAGAGACTACAATAATCTCATTACCACAATGCTTTATAAAGTGTTGAAAGACCTATTTATCGTTATTACAGCATCACCCCTTACTAAAAAATCTACAATGACTTCCCTACAGAAAAATGGTGAAATTCCCAAGTTTTGCTTGTTATCCCTCTTCAATCTGGACCAAATGTACTTATTTTTTATGTGTTTCCTATCAGTCTGATCCGTTTACTTTCTGTTCAGAGTTATCCTATTGTCCGGACTAGAATGACTGTTGTTATCATTCATTTCATCCAAACCAAGTTTTTAAATTTCGTGTTAAAAAAGATTTATGGGCAAAATGTATAAAGAATCGTAGGCCTCTTCAGTAGAAACCATGACTGTATTTTTTTTTTTCAAACTGTGGTTGTTTTCTGAATAAACATGGGTTTATTGTTTGCTTACTAACATGAATCAAAATTGAAATCTGTAGTGGGAGAAGTTTATTGGATATTTCATGTGAAATTCAATATAATTTCTATGTCTAAATGTTTCCATGACAGTTAGCTAATGGTTGGTTGTCTCATTGTCTAATATAATGACCTTATATAAGAAGGTGGAAAAATATCTTAACGGCTTGGGATGGAAAATTTTGTTTAAAGAACCTAAAATGCATGGGGTATATGAAATCTTATGCTATCACCCTGAGCCTAAGATTAGCAATACAAGTGTAGAAACTATAGGAGTGGCCCCAATTCAGAGATACAGAACGAATAGTATCCTGTTGTTTGTTGTCAATGTAGAATAGAAAGCCAGAAGAACTTCAGTATTCTCATCTGAAGAACTTTCAAATGTGTTTTAACATTTATAAAAATAAAGAGGTCTTGTTTGTTTTAGAAGGGGAAGAAAAAACCCTAAAATAGCTATTAATAAAGACCCACTGTTTTGCCATAACAAAGAGGAAAGGCTAAGGAAAGGAAATAAGATTCCCTTTCTGAGATGGGTGGATAGTTGCTGTCCCTAAATCCTGTGCTTCACACTGTCACTGAATTTACAATAAGTCAGATTCTACCTCATAATGTCTGGAACTTCCACGGTTTAATTTGAAGACTACACAAAAGAGTTCATAAATTTAAGTAATTTTGCCTTAATCTTTACAGACCCAACACATATTAAGAGAAATGACACATAGTCAAACTTCTAGTTGTTGTTGCTGTTGTTTTTTAAGATTTTATTTATTTGACAGACAGAGATCACAAGTAGGCAGAGAGGCAGGCAGAGAGAGAGAGGGGGAAGAAGGCTCCATGCTGAGCAGGGAGCCCAATGTGGGGCTCGATCCCAGGACCTGGGATCATGACCTGAGCCGAAGACAGAGGCTTTAACCCACTGAGCCACACAGGCAACCCCAAACTTTTAGTTTTAAGTATAGAATAACTAAAGCTGCACTATACAAAAATCCATACTTTTGTATACCATCATGAGTGACACAGATGTGCGTCTATATACATATGCTATCAATGGCATTTCTAAAAATATACTCCTAGAGAATGAAGAGAATGGGAAGTTGCTGTTCTATGAGTATAAAGGGTACAAATATAATGGGTATATTTTAGTTGTACAAGATCAATAAGTTCTAGAGATGTGCTGCACAACTTTAAGTTTATAGTTTACAATACCATGTTGGACTCTTAAAAATTTGTTAGGAGATGTACTTGGGTGGCTCAGTTAGCTGAGTAACTGACTCTTGATTTTGGCTCAGGTCATGATCTCAGAGCCCTAAGATTGAGCCCCTTGTTGGGCTCTGCAGTCACCGTGAAGTCTGCTTGAGATTTTTCTCTCTCCTTCTCCTTTTGCCCCTCCTCCCCATTCTCTCCCTCTCTCTCAAATAAATAAATAAATTTTTTTTAAAAAAATTTTTAAGAGAGTAGAATTCATGTCAAGTGTCCTTACCACAACTCTAAGGGGTGGGGGGAGGCTAAAAAGACTGAAAGAAACTCTAAACAGCAAATAAAATTTATAATTCAGGAAGTTTCATTCACTATATTTACTAAATATATCACACTATTTCATAAAGGATTTTATTTAATTAAATAAAAGGCAGCATGAAAGCTAAGCTTGACAGACACAATAATCATGGTTCCAAAATTATTGCCTACCCGGAATTATTATGAAATGTATTTTACATGAAGTATACAATGCCTATCATTTGAAGGAAGTCTCTACTGGATCTTCTAGATGAAGTCATGAACCCCTTCATGAAACAGCTGCTCCTCATGTATCTATTTCTTAAATTTGACTTTGAGAAGTGGGTCATCCTAAAGTGACAAAATCATATATTTAAGAACTAAAATGATACTGTTAGATTTCAGTTTGTTCACAGGATAACACACCTAAAGAGCTATGCCCCATTTATGTACCCTAACAGAAAAATTACGTAATGTAAGAGAATCCAATATGAGATTCTGTATCACAGAAGTAGGAAAGTCTAGATCCAGACTTGGGTATTTCCTTGCCGTCTATATAATGGCTCTCTGCCATACTCTGGCCATGGTATCCGGAAGAGTTAGTTAACCATTCTTATTCCTCAGTTGCTGCACAGTGAAATGAGAGGTAAAATAGCTCTTATGACATAGAGTGGGTGGGGAGGATAAGATAATCTAGGTAAAATGCAGTTGACACTGCAGGGCATACACTGCAGCCCAATAAATGTTAGCTCTACTTTATCATCATCATCATTATCATCATCATCACTATCATCAGGGAGCTCCAGAACTTTCAAAATTTTTCATATTTTTTGAAATTTTCCTGCATGAGAAAGTCCTTTGAATGCGGCATGGTCATTTCCTAGATTTTTAAACATCAGATTCAAAATAAATTGGTGTGGTTTGGTTTTGCCTTGCTTTGCTTTCCTAAAGCTCTGATATCACCGCAGGTGGTTAACTGTCTGGCTTTTATTCTTTGGTATTCAAAAGAAGATGAAAGAAAACAAGATTATATCTTTGCAATAGAATAAATATTTCCTCTGTAAAGTTTGGAGAAGCCTACAATGCCCCTAGTGACTTGTAAGGCACCAAATACATCTACTGGTTACTAACCACATCACTCAGCATTTCATTTCTGAACCATGGGAGCAGGCACAAGTTATAGTTAAAGGTCAAGAGGTTTAACTGACTCCTGATAGTCAGTAACCAGTCATTCTTCCACTTCACCAATGAAATCAATAACTGTGTTCCTTGTCTAGTCTCCTAAATCAGGTGTACCATAAGGCAAAGAAGATGATGGTTTTAAGGAGCCAAACAGGAGGACAAGTGAAATGCTTACTGTCTGTTTGCTCTGTTAGCAGCAAACTTCATGGGGAAGCCACCTTCTGGCTCACACCAAAGGAAGAGAATACCCAGCATTGAACCCCAGCATTGCGACAGCTGTCGCTGGCCTCTTCTGTTTCCCAAGCAGAAATCAGAATTGAATGAGAACCAAAACTACTGAGACCTTCCTCCCCACCTGTGACTAAATGAGCCAAATGAATAGCAAAAAGGCAGATGGCCCTGGAGTTAATGAGAATCTCACAAGCCCACAATTCTATTGAAATAAAATCTTGCTACCTCAGCTTTTGGTTACAAAACTGAACCAACTAAACCTTCCAACACTTTTCCCAAAAGTGGCAATGGTTAATCCCATGAAAGTCCATTATCAGAAAACAGACTCAAGTCAAGGGTGCTCAAGATAGTCTCAAATCCTATAATAGTCTAGGTTTGCTCTGATTCCTGTACACCAGAACTTTTTCTCAGGCATTGATCACTTCAAGCATCGATAGTTTTTTCCTAGCAGTTTATTCCTAAATCAATATCCTGACTACAGAAATTCCAAAGATGAATTATCACATTTATATCTATTTTCCTTAGCCTTCGTTTATATCTGTAAGTATTATTCTGATTAGGCCTGCCATTTTAACACTCCATCAGTTCACACAGGCATCACAAACCCTATATTCTCCACTCTCTTCTTGGACTTCAAGTTCCTTTGGATTGCCACTGGCCATATGAATTACCCTCCCCCACTTCCATTTCTGTCTTTTTTGGCAGCTTGACCTCAATTTTTCTCCTCCTCCTCATTTACAGCACATCCCCATTGCTTTTCTGGCAAACTTCCATAGCACAACATTTTCTTCCTGCTGTAACTAAATCTAAATTTGCAGCTGTTTTAATATGGCATCTGTGGTTAATTTTTGGTGCAGTATTGCACATCTTGAGTAATGTCCAATGCTACTGCAATATTATACAAGATTTCAGACGGATGGAACCTATTAACTCACTGTAAACTAATGCATTATGGATGTGACATGACACTTAACTGCAATGTACAGTACCTGGATGGGGAAACTCCAGGTGCCTCAACCTCTTACAAAGTGAAGACATTGCATCACTTTCATGCTGCTGCAGTCCTCTATAATTTTACCACTTACTTGTTCCCAAAGTAGTATCAAAAGAACAACGAGGAGATGAAATCTGCAGGAAGCTCCCAACGGTTACCTATTTGGCTCAGCCCTCTGTTCACTTTTCTAGGTTATGAGATTGCTTTTGGTGACTTTGACAACATGAGATCATGATGATACAAGGGGCTCCATACACATACTATTAAATAAATGAGAACTCAGTGCAAAAGAGCAAGCTGACCAATATACTATGATAGACCAAACTTGAAATAAATACATTTGATTCTGGCACTTTCAACAGCAGAGTCATTTGGGAAAGTGGCACGAAAGGGAATGAGTCCTTTTAAGGGCAGCCAAAAGCTAGATTTTGCTAGTTAAGCATTTAAAGGAAAACAGAGGCAATTGGAAACATCATTTTGTTATTGAAAAAAAGAAACACAGAGTTTAGAGTCAAACAGAATTACTTGGCAATGCCAGCATTGCTCCTCAATAGCCAAGTGACTCAAGCAAGTTACCTAACCTCTTGAATTTCAGTTTCCTCCCCTATAACCAAGGATACTATCTTTACTTGCTGCTTGAGAATACAATCTGATGTAAAATACCTAGGGCAATGCTTAGGTTATAGCTCAAATTTTTAGGTTATATACTCAATTTTTTTTAAAGATTTAATTTATTTATTTGTCAGAGAGAGGGAGAGCGAGAAAGCGAGCACAGGCAAGCAGAGGCAGAAGGAGAAGCAGGCTCCCTGCTGAGCAAGGAGCCCGATGTGGGACTCGATCCCAGGACACTGGGATCATGACCTGAGCTGAAGGCAGCTGCTTAACCCACTGAGCCACCCAGGCATCCCTATATACTCAAATTTTTAAAGGTGCTAGAGGAACATAATTACAGTGGGAGTTGGCAGGAAGATAAATAAAATGTTGTCTTAAGAATGAAAGAGGGAGGGGCACCTGGGTGGCTCAGTGGGTTAAGCCGCTGCCTTCAGCTCAGGTCATGATCTCGCGTCCCAGGATCGAGTCCCGCATCGGGGCTCTCTGCTCGGCAGGGAGCCTGCTTCCTCCTCTCCCTCTCTCTCTGCCTGCCTCTCTGCCTACTTGTGATCTCTCTCTGTCAAATAAATAAATAAAATCTTTAAAAAAAAAAAAGAATGAAAGAGGGAGTGCCTGGGTGGCTCTGTCAGTTAAGCATCCGACTCTTGATTTGGCTCAGGTTGTGATCTTAGCATCCCGGGATCAAGACCCACCCCAGGTTCCCTGCTCAGCACAAAGTCTTCTTGAGATTCTCTTTTTCCCTCTCCCTCTGCCCCTCCCTCCATCTGTCTCTCTCAAATAAATAAATAAAGTCTTAAAAAAAAAAAAAAGAATGAAACAGTAAGTTAGGGCATCTGGGTGGGAGGTGGTTGAGCGACTGACTCTAGGTTTTGGCTCAGGTAATGATCTCAGGATTGTGAGATTCGGACCCACGTCAGGCTCTGTGTTCAGCATGGAGTTTGCTTGAGATTCCCTCTCCCTCTTCCTCTGTCCCTCCTGCTCATGCTCTCGCTCTCTCTTTCAAATAAATAAATAAGACTTTAAAAAAAGAATAAAAGAGTAAGTGCTAAAATTACCCCCCCAAAAAACCCAAAGTAGCAAAAAGAAATTTTGTCCACCTTGCTAAGTTATAAGAAGTTGAAAAAAATAAAAATAAATCAAAGAGCAAAGCCAGATGGCAAAAGACAAGCTAAGTAAGACAAGCAAAGAGAGACAGAAGAGAGACGGGAGAAAAAAATATATATATATAGCAAATAGATTAAAATGTCAAAAGACAGGTATAAATGGAGACTTGCTTTTCCAGTAAGCTTTTATGAGGACATTAGGGACTGTGAGAAAGAAGCTCAAGTCCTTCAGCTGACCTGGGTAGGAGAGGAAACAGGGAGAAAGCATAAGACCCCAGGGAGACAATGCAAGCTACATCTTAAACAGTCTGTCTGCAGAAAGCTTGAGCCTTCCAGCTCTGACGGCGTCCTTGGCGCAGGCACTGCTAAAGGAAGTACACTAATGAGCAGAAGGGCACGGTGCTGAGAGCAGCGACTGCCGAGCTTACTGGTCAGGCAGGGGCTTTTCATTTCATAAATCAATTACAATCTGCCATATTGATTTCACAAAGTCAGCAGGACTGAGAAAGTTAATGAGCAAAATATTTTTTTATTATTTGTGAAAACACTGCAGTGTCTACAGTTTAGCACGTTCGGCACAAAGACAAATGGAGGCTTTGGCTGCCTCAGATGTCATTTCATCCTAGCCCCCCTCCCGTGTTCCTCATCTCAGCATCAACAAAGGATCTGGAGCTGGCATAAGACCTTGGTGCATTACGCCAATAAAATCTCTCTCTGGTATCTAGAGCAGGGCAGCCCCGACTAATGTGTCTGTGTTTAGGCACTGTTGAATTTTGTACAGGTGCCCAGGCCTCTCCAGATGGAGCGAACAAGGAAAGGAATGAACAGCCCCACCTGATGAAGGCTACAGAATGCAGCAGGACTGCATTTGTGATTGTGGTTCTTGATGAGTAGTTACTGTGCTGTTCTTCCAAACGATAGTAACATCAAAACTGCAGTTCTTAAGGAACTATTTTTTTGGAGAAAACCAAAAAATGGGAAAATTGCTGAAGCGTCTATTCTGCCAATTAACCCCTGGGCCAATGCCAAGAGCAGCAAAAATACAGCTCAAGTGAAGGGTAGCATGGATAATTTAGCTTTCTCCACACAAGATAAGTTTTTCCCTGTATATCATACTCAGGAAAAAATGCAAAGGAAGAAAATAAATAAATCGTGGGTGATTAACATTAGTGCGATAGTATAAAGTAAGCTACTAGTCACCCTTTAATTTTATAAATATTCATACCAACACAATGTATCTTAATTAAAAAAAAAAAAAGCTGTTTTGATCAACCCATCTACATGGGGTGATCATTTAGATTTTGATAAGCTCATCTAACACACATGTTAGTTAATTGGCATCCTGGAATAATAATGGTGATGATGATAATAATAATAATACCAAAATAATTTTAATTTAAAAACAAACATATATTCAGCATTTTCAGTCTAGGTGTGATCGTGGTGATATTTGCATTCTTCATGTAATCACCATCCCCTTCATGAGCTAGAAAGAAGTAATACCATTATTTTTGAACTTATAGCCACAAAAATTATAAGTGGAAACAAGGTATAGTGCAGTTTGATTTATGTCTCAGAGATTTCTGCTTTCTACCGTCTCACTAGTAAGTTAATGTTTATCTGTAAATGTTTCTGATAAACAATGAAAAAGATTGCTAATAAATAAATCCTGCTAAAATCATACTGTTAAAGTTTACTATCTGTTAAAAATGTACCATTCTGGGGTTCTATTTAAAATAATTGCTAACATTTGAGTGTTTGGTATGTGCTAGGCTCTGTGCTAAGCACATTCCATGCATTAAGTCAGTTAATTCCTAGAACAATTTTAAAGTGTGACACTATTATTGCTTTAATTTTATGGTTGGTAGTAACTGAGGCTTAGATGGGCTTCACATGCCTTCCCCACCCCCACACAATGCCACCAAGTAAGTGGGACTACTGAATTGGGTTTCTTTAACAGGACTGCATTCTCAAACATTCATTCCATCACAAAATATTTATTGAGCACCTGACATATGCCAGGCATTTTTCTAGGTGTTATCCACTACCTAAACCACTTATTTTATTTTATTTTATTTTATTTTATTTTATTTTATTTATTTATTTGACAGAGAGAGAGATCGATCACAAGTAGACAGAGAGGCAGGCAGAGAGAGAGGAAGGGAAGCAGTCTCCCTGCTGAGCAGAGAGCCCGATGCGGGACTCGATCCCAGGACCCTGAGATCATGACCTGAGCCGAAGGCAGAGGCTTAACCCACTGAGCCACCCAGGCACACCCCCAAACCACTTTTTTTTTGGATCAAGATAATATGTTTGCTAGAAATAAATAAATTTTAGAGGGCAACAACATTCTTTCAGAATACGACTGCACCAATCAGGTTAGAGAACCAAAAATCCAGAAAATAGCTGATCAACTTGCTAAAGGGACACAAAGAGAATAGCAAATGTTGCTTCTGAATATGTAAATGCTATAAAATAATGTGTTACATAAGAGGATGATGGAAGGAGAAGGAAGGTAAGACGCAGAAGTTAGTTTCTCCTTCCATGGAAGAGACAGGTGAAATTGACCAAATGTAGAGAGGAGAGTAAAGGAGATAAAGATAAGTCTAAGGAAATAAAATCTAGGAAGTCATTTTGGCCTCGCTAATAGAAAAAAAAAATAATGACATATTTAAAGAAAATAATAAACTGCTATATAAACTTGATCTTCAAATTGCTTCTCAATGAGTTAATGATTCCTTTTAATATTATTAGGGTATATAGAAAATACAGCCTGTAGATGCTTTACCTTAGTAATTACTCACTTCCTTTATGCTTTTTTCTTGTTATACTAGCTGACTAAAGAACATGTGCTATAAAGGAAAATGAAAATGTAAATGATTTATTTTTAGGAAGCTTCCTTTAACTCCTCACAGAACTCACAAATAAACAGAATTAGGTAAAGGCATACCACCTAAAATATTATCTTTTAATGATGTGTTTTTCTTACTTTGTTTTTGTTTCTACTTTTTCAGTATAGTAGGGATGCTAATGCAAAGTCAGAGACCCGGTACCTGCCTAGATCCCATCCTAATTTCTTACAGACTTTTCCTCTGTTTGCTACACTTAAGCCAAATTCTTTCAGTTCTACAAACACACAGAACTCATCCCTGTCTTAGTTCCTTTGTCTCAAATGTTACCTTTGTCTAGAATATCCTTTCCTGGATCTTCTCATGGCTGTTTTCCTCAAGACATGCATTATATATTACTTCATCAGGGAGGCCTTTCCTCACTGCCTTTGCTAGTCATGGGTGGGTAGGAAGTAAGTGATGCAGTCACAAAGCATAATTAACAAAGGCACTATCTATTATAGTCATATAATTATGATTTATTATAATATAGTTTAGGAGAAAACCAACAAAATATATTGTAATATTCAGGTACTATAGGAATCAAGGAAAAGTGTTACCAACCTTAAGAGTAAGAGAGTAAGAGAAAGAGGAGTTCCTAAAATTCAGAGCATGAAATGGATGGAGAGGGTCTTGCGATAGGAACATGGCCTCAGAGAAAAACATTCATTGCCCCTTAGTAGGGACCTGGCAGGGAAAATACAGGAAACAGACACCCACCTCTCATTCTTCTCTAGTTCTCAAATCCTCTACCAAT
Source organism: Mustela nivalis (assembly GCF_964662115.1). Taxonomy (NCBI): domain Eukaryota; kingdom Metazoa; phylum Chordata; class Mammalia; order Carnivora; family Mustelidae; genus Mustela; species Mustela nivalis. The sequence continues at coordinate 129,226,325 of NC_139021.1, forward strand.
AGTTCCTATTGATCAAATACAACCAGAGGCCATTGGCAAGGGAGCCCAGTGATACAGCCCATAAGGGTCAACTTCCTGAAGTTTGAAGAAGAGTGGAGAAGGGCAAAGAGCAGATCTGAAGGGGCAAATGGAGAATATCCAGCACACCATCCAACCTGATTGCCTCTGGTCCTCCCCTACAACACCTTTAATTTTCTGCATTACCCTTGTAACTCTGATATGTCCTACTTAATCTGTGTATCTATTTCTCTAACTGTAAACTCTAGGGGTTTTTGTCTTGTTCATCAGTATGTCCCAGAGATTAAATTGAAGTCTTTATAAATTAAGCCTTCAATAAGTATTTGTTGAACTAATTAGATTAGCAAGACTTCTAGATTAAAAAAATGTCCATTGAAAAATGTAATCATTCATGAGGAAATACTCTGTAGTTTATGAGAATAATACAGAATATCTCATCTCACCTTACAGGAATTTTAGAGTGAATCAGTCCTAGTCAACTATTATGGGTTTACAACTCCATGGCTATCAAGTTAATCACTTTTATTTATCATAGCTGTCAAATAGGGATCATGCCATCTTTGTCATAATTAACATAGAGGTTAAATGACACAACTGATAGTCACTCATTTCCTTACCCATTCATTTATTCATTAAAAAAATATTTATTGAACACCAACTATAGCACTATACTTGGATATAGCTGTGAACCAAACAGCCACATTTCCTGTCTGCATGACATTTACATTTAAGTGAAAGGTCAAGGTCAAGAGGTAAAAATAGCCCTCACTAATGAACATATTTGAACAATTATCTGAAGGAAGCAAAGAGAGAGAACAAAGCAGATATCCAGAAGAATGTTCTAGACAGAAAGAAAGCAAGTGCAAAAGCCATGGTGTCTGGAGCAAACGGTACAGACTATGAGCCATGTGAGACACGGAGACATCAGGCAGGACTGATAACAAAGGCAAGTAGGGTGTGTTGTGAGAATTTAGCTTTTTCTCTGAAAGTGATGGGTAGCCACAAAGTGACACATGACATGATCTGACTCACTTTTTAACAGGGGAACAAGGAAGAATGAGAGAGCTAGTTATAAGGCTCTGATATTAATTTTGGTAAGAGATGATGCTGTGAGAAATGGTTGAAGTCTATGGATCTCTATTTGAAGGTGATTTTCTAATAATAGGACATGAGGTTGAAGAGTGAGAAAGTAGTTGAGGATGACACTGAGGTTTGAGGTCTAACCAATCAAAGGTGCTCAGGGAAGGTTTGTTGTTTGTCTGGTTTGTTTGTATTCTCTTGACTTTGAGAAAAAATATTTATCCAGTTATAACCAACCTCATTGCCATGAAAACTCATCCAATTATTGTCTTAATGCCCCATGAATCTTTGAGGAAACATCTGGTCTTTAAACCTTGTGAAGTTAACTTTGGAATACCATTTTTTCCATTCAAAGAGATACCAATACACCTTACATTTTGAATAATAAATATAGGGTAAGACTTTAGCAAAATAGATATATCAAAACTATTCCATTTCTATGAATTTGGTTCATGATAACTAAGTTTAGCTGTTTTGAAAAATGAATTTTGGTCCAGATTTAAGATATAAGCAGTAGCTTTACAATTTAATCCTAATTACAATAAGTTAAAGTACTTATTTTTATGTGGAAATTTTTGAAAAATCAGATTTTCATATGAATCAAATGGTCTTTTTGATAATTATTTCCATCATATCAAGTATAGATTACCAAATATAAAGAATTAGAATACAATGTATAAATAGCACCAAAATTTAAATGTAATTTAAGTTGCTGGTCAATAATTCACTGTGATTTATTTAGGGCAATAGAGTCAGTGTATTATAATAAAGGAGCACAACCTTTGGAGATAAAATCTTAATTCAAGTTTCTAGTTTTTTCCCAACATTTTAGCATCAGGAACTTGTGTCACTCTGCTTAATCTCTCAATCTAAGTTATCTTTGTTTTTAAATAAAATAAATAAAAATAATGTTACCCCCTCAGGTCACTGAAAAGATTATATTCATATTGCCATTTAATTGGATTCAAATAATTAAGAATTTACTAATTTACTGACATTTGAACCAACACAATGATTTTCTAGTTATTACACAGATATTTATTTAAAATTTAAGTATATATCTTCTATTGCCACTCTACAAACTCATTCTTAGTAAATTGGAAAGCGCTGGTACCTAGGTATTGGGGTTTTTTTTTTTGTTGTTTTTTTGTTTTTTTGTTTTAATTCAGTGGTCAGTATGACAACTTTCTTCTGAAGGTAAATACACTTTTAGACCAACATGAATTATTTAACAGCCTGGTAAAGAAGCTGATATTTTCATTTCAAATGTCATTTTGATGGATTTTTAACAAATTTAATAATCTATGTTAAATATGAGATGGGTTAAAGTCTTCATTTTCTATAAATTTGTATTTCAAACATGTAAGTAGACAGTGTTGAGCTACAGCCAGATTCTTCCCATTGCTCAGTTAAATCTGTTTCATAAACCAAGTCAGCTTCTCTTCCACAGTAAAATAATGAGGTGGGTCAGTGTGTCCCACTGTCTCCCAACCTCCACAGTAGGTGTCTAATACCCTATAGTGCTTTAGTCAGGCAAGGGGACTCAGAAAATGCCACCTTAATCTTTCAGCACCATAATATGTATTCCTATCCTGAATAAGCCAATCCCTGTTTACATTTAAATAAAAAAGAAGCACAGAGGACCATCCAGCCCACTATTTTAAGATTTCAAGAAATAAAGAATAAATTGTACAACCATTTAAAATATTTTTTGCATGGAATTTCTAGTCACCAAATTATTCCAGAGTTTCAGAAAATATTTTCACATGTCTTGTTCCTAAACTGTTTGTACACGGAGACCTAGAGAATCAAAAGAAAAAAGTTATAAATCAGCTGTTTCTATAATACCTAATTTGGCATTCAAGATAATTAAAAAATAGGAAGGTCTAATTCTACTCAAGGTGACCCAACAAATGAGAACAAAGGTAGGATCAGATAAGTGTCCTCAACTATACTCCACATGAAGACTGCACATATATAGCAAAGCTACACTGAACGCTTTAGGGTTCATTTGGACAATGTGGAATTTTCATATTTCGCTACATCATTATGTTCATAGATTGAGCTATATAGCCAAAAACCGTCCGTTTTCAATGTTGATATCTCATTCAATGAAATCAAATTTCACTAGCATCATGGGCATCTTTATTATGTCAGTCCTCATAAATCAAGTATAGTCTCCAGTTAATTTGCCTTGAATAGTTCCTATGAACACAGTGTTTTCTGAGCAGTCAAATGACAGGCATTAAACATTTTAATGATACAAATACTTGTTGGTGGTACAAGTCTTACAAGGTATCCTTCAGAAAACTGCCCTGGGCCCTGAAAAACAGATATTCCAAAACAAACACTTCACAGGAGTTTTGTCCATGAATAGCATTTCAGAGTTTTCAACTTTTTCAAACATCGAATGAATTTAAAATGTCATTATGCTAAGTTTTCCAAAACTTTGTCTTTTTAAAATGGTCTAATTTGGGGGAGGTTATTGATTTTTAAATGATCGTCACATTGCTCATCAAGACATAGATTTCTTTGTGCCAAAGTCCAGAAAGTAATTTGCTCTTATAAAATGATGCTTCTTTTAAAAGAGACATTTGGTCAATATCAATAGGTTATCTAAGAAAATTATATTAACATTAAATAACTGGGATACAGTCATTTTTTATGTCAATCTCCATTAATTTTGATTTTTCAAAGCATTTTAAAAGCACTTCATTGAACATTTTTAAATACCACTAACAATAAATGCAACCATTTGATAGACTCAGTGAAAACAAAATATTTTATCCATCAGTAACATTTGTCAGATCTCTGTGCTCTCTTAACTTGACAAATCATATCACATTTAGATTTTTTTTCTAGTCTCTTCTATGTATAATAGCTAGGATAATCTCAAATATTTTTCTTTCATCAATTCAGATTATTTTATACGGGAGATAATCTCCTCATTCTAGAAAACAAAGCCATCTGTTAACCACTTCTGTTGGCTGTTGGCCCTTATATTTATCCCATCAGTGTTTCTTAGGTCTCCTTTCATTGTATCTCTTGGTAATTGATCTGACCCAGTCTGACTTTAAATACAATCTAAATGCTATGGACTACAAAGCTCCTGTCTCCAGTCTTTGCTTCTCTTATAAATTCCATATTTGGAAACTCAATTGCATAGTCCCCTACATCTCTGGTGTCTCACTGTTCTCTCAAATAGGACATGTACTAAATTGAACTCTGCAGCTTCGTGTCTGCCATCACCTTCCAACCTCAACACCCACCCCTGGCTTAAGACACTGGCCAGACTGACCTTTTTACAATAACTAGAATATAAGGTTACTTCTCCTTGTTTCCTATCAACCACACTGCAGCAACACATCCTTGTATGTCTCCTTAGGCACTTCAACACTTATGATAACAGATTTCCGTAGCTTCACCAGATGTTGCCAAATTGCTCTCCAAAGAACCAGTATCAATTTACATTCCAGCCAGCAGTGAATAGAAGTTTCAGTTTCTATACCACCTAGACATTTGGTATTGTCATGCTTTAATTTTTAAGATCTAATGCTTGTGAAATGTAATCTCATTATTGATTTAATTTCTATTTCTCTAATTACTAGTGGAGCTGAGAATCTTAATATGCATTTATTTGTTCTTTGGTTTTCCTTTCTGTAAATTGTCTATATTCTTCATATTTTTTACATTAGGTTGTCTGAGGCTTTCTTCTTCTTTCTTCTTTCTTCTCCTCCTCCCCCTCCCCTCCTCCTCCCCCTTTTCCTTTCCCCCTCCCCCCCCCACCTCCTCCTTTAAGACTTCATAATACCAAATCCTTTGTCAGTTCTATGTATTACAAATATCTGCTTACAGTTTATGGTTTGTTTTTTAAGTTTGTTTATGATACCCTTTTATTATACAGCAGATAAAATTCTAATGTATTCATAGTTTATCTTTTCATTTAACACTTGATGCCTTTTTTGCTGAATTATTTTTATCCAATAGTCACAGAAATGTTTTCTTCAATTTTCTTCTCACAGTTTTAAAATTTTGTTGATCGCATCCATCTCTTGTTTATTTTTGTTCATAGTGTGAACTGGGAACCGAATTTTAATTATTTTTTGTGGGTATCTATCACTTACTAATTAATCCATTCTTCCTACCCATTCCTCAAATTTTAATGTCTCTTCAGCCTTATACACCATGGTCCCTGAGTGAGGATTGCTTTTAGGCTCTCTACTCTCTTCAACTTGAGATTTTTCTATCCCCTCACCATTATCATACTGCTTTAATTATTAGAGCTTTTTAACAAACACTTATATTGACATTTCAGTTATCTATTGCTCCAAAACAAACTGCTCTATAACTTAGTGGATTTTTAAAAATCATTGTTTGTTTGTTTTTTATAATTTTGTTGATAACCACAAAATTCTGCTTCCCATGGTTTCTGCTTGGGTACTGAGACAACAATAAGCTCCAAAATAACTTTATTCTTATGGTTGACATTGTGTGTTAGCTACCAGGTGAAAGCTCAATCAGAAGGTTATCAATCAGAAGCCTTGTTTTTTCTCTCCACATGGTTATTTGAGATTGGGAGACATGAAGAAATGTTTCAAGTTGTAGATATCTTAAGGCCTAGCTTCAGAAATGACTCAAAGTAATCACTGGTTTAATATATTGGTCTAGTAAGTTCTAAAGGACGTAAAATAGACTCTGTCTCTTGATGAGGACAGGGGCAATGTCATATTGCTAAGAAAGGAGATGATGTGGTCATCTATAGAACTGCAATCTACTACCTTCTTGCAGGGCAAGTCTTATCTTTTCATTATGCTTCTTTAACATCATTTTGGCATTTTGTCTTCCATCTATCAATGTATGATTTTGGGAACCAACTAGTCAAGCTTAACCAAAAAGAATTTTAATGAGATTTTGAGTAAAATTTCAGATAGCATTCATTCAACAAATGTTTATTGAGTGCCTATGTGCCAGACACTGTTCTAGTGCTTCTGAGATATAAGTGAACAAAATGACCAAACTGCCTTCTCCTCCTGAGCTTATGTTTCAGATAATTTGGAGAAAACAGCTTTATTACCTTTGGTCTTCTACTCAATGATCACACTTTATTTCTCAAATTTAGTTAAGTTTTCTTTTTATGTCCTTCACCAAAGCTTTATAATTTCTTCTTACAAACTTTACATTCTAACCTGATTTTTCAGCAACTTATGGACTTTTTTTCCTGCTATTTAAAACTAACCTTTTCAAGGGTGAAAGTTTTAGCTGCTTTGCATCTTCTCATACCACCTGGTACATTACCACCTACTGCAGGACAATGTAATTTGTTTAATGAACAACAGATTGAATGAATAAATGAGTAATGAAGTGAGAGTTTAATTTTCCATTTGGAAATCTCAACTGTGCTACCTCAAACTGTCTGAATTAAAACTAAGCTCCCAGAAATGAGCATCATTCATGTAGCAAGTAGACCACCATCATCATAAACTTACAGAAAGTCTCCTATATATCAACGCCAGTAAGTAATGTAGAGAAGCAGCATACCCAGTTACTTCAATGATTAAAAGAAAAGAATAAGAGAGAAAATAATTCCCAACCTTTATATGGACATTTAAAAAAGTTAAAAATGGGGACGCCTGGGTGGCTCAGTTGGTTAAGCAGCTGCCTTCGGCTCAGGTCATGATCCCAGCGTCCTGGGATCGAGTCCCATATCAGGCTCCTTGCTCCGCAGGGAGCCTGCTTCTCCCTCTGACTCTGCCTTCCACTCTGTCTGCCTGTGCTCGCTCTCACTCTCTCTCTCTCACAAATAAATAAATAAAATCTTTAAAAAAAAAAAAAGTAAAAAATGTGTTTTTTGGGCCTTGGCTAATCACACCATTACTAATAACCTTCAAATTTACTTCTAAATTGGTTCCAGTGAGGAACAAATTAGTTCACTTTATAAATGGAATCAGTATGAGTCTCTTTAAAACAGAAATCCATGAACATTCTTATTTTCAGAACCTCAATTACTATATCTACCATTCTTAATTTTATAAGCTTACTGAACTTCTAAAATTGTGGGGAAAGCAGCCAAAGTAATAATAAAACACCAAATGATACAAAAATAGTGTTAAGTACTGAGGAGACCTAAAATTCATATTTCAATTCTGTACTCTCAAGATGGTTAGATTCTAATACAGTATCACCATCAAAACTGCTATCAAAATGGCTATCAAAATCATAGCTATGCCATCATACAGAATTTCGAATCATTTCAAGTTCTGATACATAGATAAGAAATATCCTAATGACAATTTTGCTATTTTCAATACTATCTATAGGTCACAACTACAGCCCTTTGTATATGATATTATGAAAAAGTCTTATCAAACACCGGTCCTTTGAGAAGCTCCAGAAATTGTATAAGTGATTTGAAATCTGCAGAATGTTACAACATGAAATGTAAAGCTAAGAAGCCAGAATGGAAAGAGTGGGAAGTATAAGCTCAGCCAACACCAAAACACACCGCCAAGAAGCAAACCTCCACATAGTCTCTCTCTGTCCCTTCTGTGCTAGTATTCCCTAGGTTGTTTTCTTCTTGCTTCAAGTGCATGTTAAATAACTCCCAAATCTAAATCTCTAGCCTAAGATCTGTCACCTGAACAACAGATCCATGTTTCTAACTTCCCTGAGGTATCACTGCTTGAATGTCACAGAAACACCACAGTTCAGCAAATCCCAAACCAAACTCGTGATTCCCACCTCCATCCCATCTGCTCCTCCTTTTGTATTTCTTGTCTCGGGGAATAGCATCATCACATACCCAGACCTCTATACCAGAACACTGGGTGTCATTGCAAACCACTTTCTTTCTTATTTCTCAGATCTGATTACCAAGACCTGGGTGATACACAGGATCACCTCCTTTAATGATGTATTGACCAGTTTTCTCTTCTTCATACCCACTGCTCCAGCTTTGGTTCAAGCCCTCATCATCTCCTACATGGACATGGTGGCAATCCCCTAGCTGGACCCCTCACTTCTAGTTTCACCTCCTTTAATCTATTCTCCAAACAGTCTCAAAATGATCTCTTTAAAATACACAGAGAACCAAATCCCCTACCTATTTTTAATACATTTTTAAAGTTGTTGATGTTCTTGCAGGATAAAGTTCAAGTCCTCATCAGAACCTCCAGGGTCCTCTGGGTCATGAGTCTTACCTGTATCTCTAGATTTCTCATTATATCCTGGTTCTCTCCTGAACCTGCTACCCCTCCATGTCAGACTACCAAGATTCACTGATTCACAGTTTTGCTCACACTGCTCCTTCTGCTTAGATGATCTTCTCCCCATCTTTAACCTAATGAACTCATACTCATTCTCAAGGTCTAATGCAAGTATCATTGCCTCTAAAAATCTTCCTAAAATCTCTATGTGAAATTATATACTCCCATATTTTTCCTAAATATGAGAACTAATATTTATGAAATACCATGTGCTAGACATTCTGCTTAGCAGTTTACTACATGATTTTATCATTGTACCCTGTAGATAAACTTAAAAACTTCTTTAACATTACCTTACTACTACTATACCCTACAAGTAAATTTCTAAATAAATTCAAGATGCTTTATTTTACCTACTTATTTATATATTGTATTTTTTTCTGGTATCTGAAAACTTAGAGCTGAACTATGTTTTATCTTATTATCCATTACCTAAAATCCTCTATTGCACAAATAGGTCTCAAAGCTCTGTTCATAAATGGGGTAAAATGGCTCTAAGGATATTGGTATAATAGGTACAACTTCAGTGACCTTATACCTACTTAGAGATTCTCTAATATAACTGGAGATGTTATCAGAAACATTTTTTTATTTAAAAATGCATCCTGAATCAAAGCAATTATCTACCTAACTTGCTAACTGTACAACAAAGGAAAAAGAGTAAGATTGTCATTCATGATATGAATCTTGAAGATAAGCTAATTTAATAATGCATATTTTTATTAATCAATTATGCATTTATCTGAGCTTATGCAGATTTTCTGCTTGTTCAACTTATTGGAGGAAAATGTTTTCGAAGGGCACACTTAAAAGTTCTGTCAAACGTAGCATTTCAAAATTTTATCCTACAATGATATTATTAAACAGTAATTTTTAACGACTCTATTTTAGTTAACACCTATAAACATTCAACAATATGCCAACTGTAAGTCTGTGATCCAGTTTTGTGATTGTTACTGGCTTGTGACATGAAATCAAGAGATTTAATATATCTTAGATTAAATGTAAAAGACAATAAAGAATAAGCCAGTCATGTAGCTTTCTGACAGCAGCGAGTTGTATGTAGCTTTCTGACAGCAGCGAGTTGTAGATCTGTTGATATTAATACTAACAGAGTCAGAACTTCCCAAAACATTTAAATGTGGTGGCAAAAAAAGTGTAGAAAAATTTGCATATGAAACAGCCCCTTCATCCTCACTTAGTGTACTAATGTTTGGCAAAATAACCCTTTGTTTTATTTCAACATTTAGAGGGGTCTAATTTTCCATGGTTGTGACAAGGATAAATTGCCCCATGTCATTCATAGGCTGAGATCATATAAAACAAATATAACAGATACAATCTAACCAGGAGGTACTGGTGTTTTTTGCCAAATAACCATAAATATTATCTAGTTTGTAAAGATGTATTTAGCTTTATTAAATTATTTCAACTAGATTTATTTTTAAGCCAGCATTTAAAGCACAATATAACCTCCCTCAGCAACCAAAAAACTAAATAAAATTTTCTGAAGCATATCCAGAATATTTTAAACCAAATTCTTGTCTGCTCATAATGCATCTATAAAACCTTTAGATGCTTGCCATTTAAATAAATAAATGTTTATTTATGTGATTATAAACTTCTTATATATTGTTTTCACTGAATTCAGTGTTTTGGATGTTCTTCCTTCCCTATTTGGAAACCATCTCCCTATTTTTGGCATTCTTTCCTAGACAAGCTTGCTCTCTGAATACCTCTTTAAATAATTTTATACCTCCTGCCATCATAACAGTCTGTTAGATAAACCCGCCCCAAGCAGGGGCAGTCCCTAAGTTTGCTGCTATATCCTACTCTTTTCCTAGTGGACTGACCAATACTCAAACACCAAAGCCAGAATCCTGCAGTCATCCATTCCATTAGGCCTCACACCCATAATTGGTCATTAGGACCTATTGATTCTTCCTTCTGAATATATTGTAAATCTATCATTCTTCCTCAGGTTCACTACCACTGCCTCATCATCCATCACTTCGATTATTGCAGTGATTTTTTTTTAATTGGCTTCCCTGCTCCTTAGAATCAGCTTCATCCCCCATCCTACTTCATGCCTAACTATAATTTTATTTTTAAAATGAAATGGATAATGCCATTTCCTACCTACATCTTTCATTGCTGACAATAACTTATAGGACGCCAGCCAAATTCCTGAATGTGGCATACCAGCATGACCGTTAGGTATCTCACCAGACATGTTTCACCATCTTCCCACATACTTCCCTGCTGCAATTCTCTTACTACAGGCAGAAATAAGTGCCTCTTTACTGTGTGTTATATGAACACATATGTTGTTTCAGTACCAGTGTCAAGAAAAATAAAATTAAAATTTTTAAAAATTAAAAATAGAAGACAGAAGAATATTTTTAAAGCATAAAGTAGTGCAAATATAGCACAAAATAAAAATATGGAAATAACATACATTAATATTCAGAGGGAATAAATTTGATAGTTAAAGGACTGGAACAAAAAAAGTTCTACAAAACACTTAAAAAATGATTCAGCTGGAGAAAACGGTAATTCCAAATTCATAAATAAATAGTAACATTACATCAAGTGTACACACTAAAATGGAGAGGATTAGAAAGAACAATTGTCAGAGATCAACAGTAGTTGGAGACTTCAGTACACTCCTCTCAGTAACAAACTGATCAGGCAGCAAAAGGAATGAGCAAATTTTAGAAGATTTAAACAGCACAATTATAAAAACTCGGTGCAATGGACATATGTAGAACCCTACACTCAACAATTAGAGAACACACATTCTACTCAAGTACAGCATGAACTTCAAAACTAAATGTATGTTATGCCACAAAGTGAGTCTCAACTAGTACCAAAAAAAAAAAAAAAATGAATATCATACAGAAATTTTCCATTAAAATAAGACATTTTAGTTAGAAATACAAGGTTTAAGACTTTAGCTAAGGCAAACTGAAATATGGGGCAGATGTTTAAAAACTGAAACACTACAGAAATACAGGAAACTCTAGTTTTTTTTTTTTTTAAATTTTTATTTTTTATAAACATATATTTTTATCCCCAGGGGTACAGGTCTGTGAATCACCAGGTTTTTAATTAGAATTAGAGTTTTAATGAGACTTCACAGCACTCACCAAAGCACATACCCTCCGCAATGTCCATAATCCCACCCCCTTCTCCCAAACCCCCTCCCCCCAGAATTAAAGGTATTTACAGTTCCTCTTTAGTTTATCACTTTCAAATGAGGATTTGCATCCGAATATTTCATTAACCAAAATTTTTATTTTTTCAAGAATGTCAATATTATATTATGCTTTCAAATTTCTCAGTTGAAAGACTGATGACTGAATTATACTGTAGATTGATAAATGAAATAATCACATAATTAAATGTGCACAGGAAGCTGAACTTGTCGCTGGCCTTGTGGCTAACATTTCAAGGGAAAACTTAGGACTTCTGAAAAATAATATATAATGGAGATATTTGGATAGTTGAACATCAAATAATTAAATTAATATCATAAATTTACACTAAATTCACAGAAAAGGTGACTGTTGCTGGCTAGTATAGAATATGATTAGGCCATAAAATCCATTTATCTAGCTTCAATCACTGTTGCCTTTCTTATCTGACTATAGAGGTGATCAGACAGCATTCCTTATAGGTCATAAAAGAAATCCTATTAAATGTCAACCCATAAATGGTGCACCTGGAAAACATAAAAACTGGATCTAGGTTAGTTTAAGATGAAATGGGCCTTAACTTAGATAGAAAATGGAAATGCATAGCATATATTTCATAAGTCTTCATGCAAAAGATATTGGCATGTCACTGTATTTTATCATTTTAGCCTAGTTGAATTTAATACCACTGAAAAAGAGATGATTTGACCATCAATTTTTCAGATTTGTATCGTAATACTGGTTTTATTTTCCTGAAGTCTTTCTTTCTCTAGTAACAGAAAGCTATTCAGAAATGGTAATTAAAAGGCATTGAAGGTCATCTGATTTGTTGTATTGGCTTTAGATCAGTGACTAGATTTTACCAGTCACTGCTCTGTCAGCTTTAATACAAAGCATGGATTTATCTTACTAACAGTTCAGTTTGTGGGATAGCTGTTTTTTACAATTAAAACTACTGAACCTTTAATATACATGGAAATTAACATGATAGCATTCTCTCCACATTTCTAATAACCCTGAAAGGCCGTAAAATGGGAATATATACAGATGACTACAGCTTGTTTTCTGAGGACAGTTTTTAAGATTGTTATATGATCTTAAGAGAAACATCTATATGAATCTTAAGTTACTGAGTGCTATGGAATTAAGACTATTTGGAACAGATTTACAAAAACACTCTTACATAAATAATTGCTTAGGGATTGAAGTAGGAAAGGGCTCATCATACTCTTGCTGACGGAATGGACAAGACTGCTGATTGAGTAGAGTGGAGGAAGAATTGGCATAAGAAGGTTAATTGCGAGAGAAATGAAGCTGATCTGCTCAGTGAGATGTTGATTGCTACCTAGTTAGTTCTATAAGAGAAAACATCCACTTACACAAAATCTTCCACTTAATTGAGTTTAAGCCTAGTTCAGTAATCAAAGAATTATGAAGAGCTACAAAGGAATGTTAAAGATCACCTACTTCAACCCTTGTACCTATAAAGAAACCAGAAAGTTATATAATTTATCAAAGAAATACAAATCAAATCTGTTGCCTCCTATTACAGGGTTCTTTCCATTTGAATTAAACTGAATTAGATGTGTGGATTCAATAGAAGCAATCTTTCTGTAAAGTCAATTAGTATGAATACCGCCCCCCTCCCTGCCAACCCCCAATCTGACAATTACAATAAAATTCTCTGGGGAATGCATTATGAAGAATAGAATAGAATGCCAGGGCAATTCTGTTAAGGCTAAGGCAATCTGAGAATTTAATTTTGGTATGTCTGGCCAAAGTCAATTACTCATGCACAGGGGCTGGAAAGTGACCAAGAGCTGACTCTGCAGCTTTCAAACTCTTCCACTGAATTAAAAAAATAAAATAAAATAAATGGGGAGAGGAGGTAGGGAAAGAACAGGGCAAGAAAGGAATATAAACTATATAAATTAATAGCTAAATAGTGAAATAGTGAATACTGGGCTACAAATTAACTTTAAGAATGCTAGGTACTTATGGAAATTTACCTAAAATCAAAAGAAGATGGAGTAGCATCACATTGTACACGTCAAATAACATACAATCTTTGTCAGTTTTACCTCAATAAGGCTGAAAATTTTAAAATACAAAATGCATTTAAATCTTTTACATTTTTTGTTAAAAAAGAAAATGAAATAGAAATAAGAGAGGGATGTGAGGACAGAAAGGCGGGAAAATGAGTATGAAAGCAATAAACAGATTTGGATAAACTTTAGAGAAGTCTGAACTTTTTCACTAACTTGAAGTGGTATTTTCTTATCAAAAGGAAAAACTCTCTAATGTGTAATAGCTTTATAACATTACAAACAGACAAATTTAGCATTTAATATTCGAAAAGAACCATTTTATAAGGGAAGCTACCACAGAATTCCTCTAGAGAGTGGATCCTAGTTGTATTTATATGATTTACAAAAATGTGATTTATATATATAGCCTGTCAGGAACACATGCAGGACACCAAAAGGTATATCTGTATTATTTTAAAGTGTGTGAATGCAAAGGTGGACTCGTTTTTGGTTTTTTGTTTTTGGGTTTGTTTGGGATTTTTTTAAGAATTTTCAAGTGTTGCCACCAATGTCTCTAAGCTATATCTCTTTTTCCTTATACTTACTCTTATCACCGTCCCTGAGAATCTCAGGAAAGCTGTTCATTCCTATAGCCACATTTTCTATCACCAGGAATGTCTCTTTCAGTCAGGGCTTCCCTGTGGCTGGGAAATGAGATTGAAGAAGCAAAGGGTACAGAAATGGGTGCTGGTCTTGGAGCCTGAAGATCTAGTTCTGAGATGGTCACTACCTAGTTGAGTGATCATACTCTGGCCAGGTGATCTCTTAAGAGAAGCCCAATTTCTTCTTCTAAAAAATGAGAAGGCTGGGTTAAATGATCTTTAAGCTCTCTGACAACTTGAAATGGAGTTGATCAATTACTTCTTTTTTGAATTTTCCTCACACTGCCTTCTATAGTTGGAGAGGTAGCTTTTGCAAAGCAATGAGCAATTTAATAGTTGAATAGGTAGCTTTTGAAAAGCAATGAGCAATTCTTTCTCATCTATAATATTCTTCTTATATGTCAAACTTTTCTAGCCTTTGTCAAAGAACCCAGTAGACAAATAACTTCAAAAAGCACTAACTCTCTGAGCAGTACATGTCATCTAAGGTCACTGTTTACATTCTACACTGACAGAAAGGTTTTTGTGAAAGTGAGAAATGTTTTTAATCCTTAGTTGAAACAGCTTAATGATAGGAAAATTATTGCTTTCTACAAGGATAAATCTAAACTCAAACCACAGATAAGAGCTATTCAATTTGTACGGTACCTATGGTTAAGAAGCAGAAAAAAAAATCCTTTAAGTTTTTATTTATGATAGTCTAACACTACAGCTTTGACAAAATGGACAAAGGTAAATTATCTTTGTGCTATGTTTAATGGCTCTAATAGCCTACTCAGTATTGAGTCATTTATTTCAGGATACCTATTTATTTGTACAACTAATTTCCAAAAAACTGGCTACAACAGTAAAAGGTTACCATGTAGAAAAATATCTTTAACATTCCAGTCACTGATCATATTTCAAACATGATCACTGGGCAAATAAAAAAGAGTTTTTATTTAATGTATATTTGATTACAGATATCTTCATATAAACAAAAATAATTTTTAAAATAAATAGGATAGGAATAAAACTTGGGATAAAAACTTAATATGGTTATTATTTGAACCATTACAAGGTTCAAGGTTTCTTTACCTAAAATATAGTCTTAATGAGACTTGTGGCTGCTGAATAAAATACAATCATTAGATGCAGCATGGCTTAGATGGTAATTATAATACTGTTTATAATGCCAAGGCTCTGTCCAAAGGCCACTAATACAATGCCGTCTTTTGGCTACAATGCTCAAACAATGATACTGTAATTATTATTTCCCTCTTCATTTAAATACTCTGTCCACCTTGCCACAGTGACTTTATTCCAAACCAAGATGCTTGTAGGAACATGCTGCCCCAATTATTCGGCCATGAGGCCTGTACCTATGACTAATCTGAGAAAAAGCTGAGAAATAAGTAAAATTAATGCTCGTGTCTTCCTGTTCATTTGTGCCATTCTTTTCCTTTCTTTAATGGTCTTTAACCCTCAAGCTGAGTAATCTTCAACTACTCTTGGCATAAAAAGAGCCTCAAAAGATGTAAGAAGTCCTCAAGCCCAATACCAGTATTTCCCAAAGAATGTGCCAAAGAACACCAGTCTTCTGAAACATTTATTAAAGAAAAATCAAAGAGAGTGTGGAGAGGTTCCAAGATCCAGTATTTTGGAGGAACCATGTACTACATTCCCAATGCCGAGGATTCCCTAAATACATTAGCATATCAAATGCTCTTAGCCATCTTGCTGTAAAGAAATAATTTTACCTATATTTAATCCATGCAAATCCATAATTTTTTTAACTGTGGAGTCTATTCATATAATTTTTTTCTAAATAAACTTTATCAACAAATCTGATAATCCATGGCAAATAATAAGTTCTTCCTTGCCCTCATCTAGAATTTAACTACTGAGGCCCTAGCCTCTTGGAGATTAGTTAGAAGCTGACTAGTTAACTGCGAAAAAAAACTGATAAAAATACAAGATGTTAACTTTTTATAATAGATTCATGTTACCTCTGTCTAAGGATGGTTGATTTTAACATGCACTTGCAATGCATCTGCCGAAGTGCAGCATAAAATGGAAATCTCGGGCACTAAAGTTATGAGATTACATCTTGCACATGTCTCTTATTGCACTTGTGAGTATTATATTGGTTTTGGAATTTCTACACTCAAAGAGCTAATATTCTGAGGCCACATTTATAAATACTGGGTGAGGGTAATATTTGTAGACACATTTAATCAAACCATTTTTCTAACAGAAATGGATTTAGTCATTTGTGTTTTGATACCAAAAAAATGTTTTTAAAATTAAAAGTATGTGCTTTGGTGAGTGCTGTGAAGTGTGTATGATGTATGAAAGTGTCAAATCACTATATTATACACCTGAAACTAATATCAATAGCCCTATGTCAACTAACTGAAATTTAAATTAAAACTTTTTTTAAAATAAAATAAAATAAATAAATAGACCTTTCCATTTATACCACTTTCCTCAACCAGATAGTTTCCATCTCAGCCCCTACTTCATTTCTTCATTGTGTTTACAATCTGAAATTGCTTTTTTTCTTTACCTGTACATTAAATCCTCTCATTCCATAGGCCATAGGTTCCATATGGGAGGGAATTTTCTATGCCTAGTGGCTACCAAGTGTTACTGCTACATGAGTAATGGAAGTGGGGACTGGGGGCAGGGGAGAAAATATATGTGATAGACCGGAAGAAGTTATAATGTGGTCCCAAATCCCTAAATGTACCAAGTCAAAGCAAAAGTAATGCTTTTATTTATTTTATTCCATCATTTTCTGTTAAATATTTATTTCTAAATTATTCAGTGTCTTTCATTATTTGATTAGTGTAATAATTAGCTACAATAGTGCCAGGTACTTTACATTCAATTTTGTAACATTCCTGCAAAGTACTAATATTCCTCTGCAGGAAAATGAAGGCACAAGGTCACAGAGCCAGGGTTTGAACAGAAACGAAGGCACAAGGTCACAGAGCCAGGATTTGAACTTATTACAGCTTGACTCCAGAGCTGTGCTCTCTTCTCTGCATACTTCACTTAACTGTAATCATCCGATTTGCTCCATACAGATTGGTGTTCTATTGTTGTTTTATAGGTAGGCTTGTTTTTTAAAAATATCCTTAATGTCTTATCCACTTGATAATAAACTTGCTAAACATAGAAACTGGAATACATCTTGAGAAGAGTGATTTTATGTTCACATATTCTGTAATTTATTCAACTGTATTTTCACAAGCATCACTACTTTTTTAAGGAAAAATACCCCAGACTTCTTCTATTGTTATTATTTCACTTTTTATCTACCCACTAGAGTGAACTCTGAATTATCTGGTTTAGAAGATTCAGAATTGTGTATTGTAAAGTTTACAAATCATCTCTTGAAAGTTTATGTTCATTTAACCTCTTGAGTAATTTTAATGCCATCAGCACAGCAACCACAATAAGATTTTAAAAGTTTAACAGTGAAGTATTTTAAAATAAGCATCTTCAGATGTTCAAATTCTGCTTTATATTTTTTTCCCTATATTTCTTCAAAACTACTATCTTAAAAATCATTTATTGCTTAATCAGTTCCTCACCATAGGTGCAAGTATGCTATCAATTGTTTGCATGACTCTGAAACCAGATTTTGCCTTCAAATTCTTGGGTGTCCATCCCCTTTTAACATCAACACATTAAAGTAAAGGCACAATGTGACTTACAGTGTATTTCCAAAAACTTGGCAATCTGTGTATTTCCCTTTGGGTTTTATTTGTTTGTTTTTAGATTTTGATATAAAAATTAGTAAAGCAGGTAACTAAAGTAGTTTCTTAATAAGTTCTTCTCTTTGACCAATCTATTGTTAACTGCAAACTGTTTCTTTTAACATAAAACTGGCCTTTAAATGTAAACTTTTCATGAAATTAATGTTTTTAATTTGAATATAGTTGGCACAAAATGTTATATGAGTTTCAGGTGTACAACATAGTTATTTGACAAGTCTATACATGGTGCTATGCTCATAAGTGTAGCTACCATCTGTTGTCACACAAAGCTATTACAATACTGATTACATTTCCTATGCTGTGACTTTTATTCTTGCGACTTACTCATTCCATAACTAGAAGCCTGTATCTCCTACACCCCTTCACCCATTTTGCCCATCCCTCCAACCCCCTCTGGCAACCATCAGTTTGCTGTCTATATTTACAGGTCTGATCCTGCTTTTTGTTTTTTATCCATTTGGTTTGGTATGGTTTTTAGATTCCATATATGAATGAAATCATATGGTATTTGTCTTTCTCAGTCTGACTTATTTCACTTAGCGTAATACCCTCTAGGTCCATCCATATTGTCACAAGTGCCAAGATCTCAACTTATTTTTATGGCTGAGTAATAATTGTTAATTTGTAAGCATCAGATGTTTTTGTTAAATTATGAAAAATATGAAATAAGGTATTTAATAAGGAGGATCTTCACACTTTATGCAATTTAATTGTCACTGAGACTTTAGTTAGGTCAAACTTGCAACCCCGAATCCTAAAATGACATCTAGAAAAAGAGGAAACCTGAAAGCACAAAGCAAAGACCTTTCTCTAGAACCACCATCAATACATCCCTATAAAATATTTTAGCTTTTAGTAAATACCCAACATTTCCCACCACTTAAAAAATCCATAATTTGTTACAAATAGGTAAGAAAAGTAAGTTTCTACTGAGTACTGGATGTATTTATAAGAATTAGAATTTGGGTTTTTATTTAAATATCTTTACTCAAAAAAATGTCAAGTAATTGAGAAAAATAAAGAATATTAAACCCATTCAACCCCCAAAGAACCACCATTTCATTTATTTTGATTCAAATATACATAGAAAAATATAGGAGAAGAAAGATCAGTAGGTAGATATAAGCAGCAAATAATAATTTTTTTAAAATGAGTATGTTCTATGCCCTGCTATATTAAATATAAATACTATATTAAATGTAATTTTACTTGAATTAATCAAAGAACTTTCAATAAAATTAATAGATTTCCTGAAATTGATCTCAATTCTCTCAAAATATCAATATTTCTTTACCCCACAAATATATTAAATAATAAAAAGTCACTAATTTTTAAGGAAAGACTTATGAAAAAAGTTTGAGCCATCACTTGCTACACAAGGTGAGGACACATTACTGTTCTTACTGTCCTTGCACCAATCTGAATTTTCTGTTACATTATTATTTCCATTGTTAAAATTTATATTATTTATATATATATAATTTATATTGCAGATAATATATATTTATATTGAAATATAGTTATAAAATTAAATTAAATTTAGATTATATGTATATTTACTCAAAAAACATAAAAGTTTTTAAATTTTAATTCTGAGTTTAAAATGATTAAAGGTTTATCTTGAAATTTTTAGTAGGGATCCCTCTATACCTGAATTTTTTATCATGACTCACATCTTCATAAGTTGAATTTTACTGTAGCTTTTGTTTTGTTTTTAAGGATGTAAAGCGGGTTTGAGGAGGTTATTTGGTTTTCTTTGGTTTTTGTACTTAAAACAACAACTATTTGTTTGCTCATAATTCTATAGGTCAGCTAGGCATTTCTTCTCATTGGGACAGGGTTGGCAAATCTGAGGTCATCTGATAGCTTTGCTGGAGCTGGATGGTCTAGACAGGCTCACTCAGTCTGCCTATTACAGGCTGGTTGTCCTAAGGAGACTCAGGTGAGACAGTGCATCCTGCTCCATGAAGTCTCTCATCCTCCAGTAGGCTAGCCCAAGCACATTCATAAGTGGTGGTTTCAGGATTCAAAAGGGAAACAATAAGAAATAAAACCTCAAGACTGAAGAAGTTTTAGGTTCACAGCAAAATGGAGAGGAAGCAGAGATTTCCCTCATACTCCCTGACCCCATACACGCATAATCAGCCCCATTATAAAAATCCCCCACCACAGTGATACATTTGTTACAAGAGCTGAACCTACCCCATATCATATCATACATATTGTAATGGAAACTCCAATTTACATTATGATTTACTCTTAGTGTTGTTGTAGAGTCTATGGGTTTGGATGAATGTACAATGACATGAATGTATCATTATGGTATCATACAGAGTAATTTCATTGCCCTAAAAATCCTCTGTGCTCTGCCTATTCATCCTTCCAACACCCTACCCCAACCCTTGGCAACCACTTATCTTTTTACTGTCTCCATAGTTTTTTAGAATGTCATAGAGTTGGAGTCATATAGTATGTAGCCTTTCAGACTGACTTCCTTCACTTAATAATATGTATTTAAGTTTTCTCCATATTTTTTCATGGCTTAATAGCTCACTTATTTTTAACACTGAATAATATTCCATGGTCTAGCTGTACCACTGTTTATTTTTCCACTCACCTACTAAAGGACATTTTGGTTGTTTCCAAATTTTGGCAACTATGAACAAAGCTGCTATAAACATTCATGTGTGGTTTTTGTATGAACATAAACTCCTTTGGGTAAATACCAAAGAGTATGCTTGCTGGATTATATTGTATGAGTGTGTTCAGCTTTGCAAAAAATTGTTAAACCATCTTCCAAAGTGACTGTACCATTTTGCATTCCCATCAGCAATTAATGGACATTCTTCTTGTTCCATATCCTTATCAGGATTGTATGTCATCATTATTCCAGATTTTGGCCACTCTAATAGGTGTGTAGTGTTATCTTCTTGATTTTCTTTTTTTTAAATTTTCTTATTAGAGTTTATACTATATTACTTGATTTCTCACATGTATGAGAATGTTTGTGCATATTTATATGCATATTAAAAGGACAATTTGAGTGGGTATAAAACCTCGGACTATACTTTCTTGTCTTCAGGGTTTTTAGTCCATAGGATTTTAGCATTTTAGGGAACCTGTGAAAAATCTCATTTTTCTCCCTTTCACGTGACTAGGCATTCATACCGCAAAGCACATAAATTTTTTATTTTTTTAAAAAGATTTTATTTATTTATTTGATAGAGCAAGAGAACACAAACAGCGGGAACCATAGAGGGAGAGGGAGAAGCAAACTCCCCACTGAGCAGGTAGCCCGATGCAGGGCTCGAACCCAGGACCCAGGGATCATGACCTTAGCCGAAGGCAGATGCTTAATCATCTGAGCCATCCAGGCATCCAATTTGTTCATTATCTTTAAAGTTTATTACCTTTACCATGATGCAGAATGCCCTTAGTACCAGATTTAAGCCTGTCCCATTTTTTCTTTTAATTTATTGACACAGATTATTTGTATTTTAATTATTTTTTGTCCACATCCATCATCTTCCCATAATAAATTATAGGTTTGCTTTTAAATTAAATTTTGTGGGATTTTCACAATGATTTTCTTTATATCCCTAACTTTGTTGCAGTCATGTGTATTCCTTTGCTGTTGTTGTTATTGCTTGTTATATCTTTTATCTGTGTAAAATTTTTTATCTTGCATTTTTCTCCTGATATGTATCATCTCTTTCATTGTTGTTTTTTATTGAGTCTCAACTTTAATTTCCTATCGATAATTTGTTTTTTCTTGGTTGGTTTGTTCGCTTATATCATATACAATTTCTCTGAGCTAGGGATAATCTTTATCCTAATTCTTCCTATGTTTCTTTTGGAAACTTTTCTCATGATTTTTTTTCATATGGCTCTTGATTGTGTTATTATTATCTCTTTAGTTTCTTTTCTAATCATTATTCATGTTTCATGGTGCAGATTGGTGGGGGTAGGGGGTGGAACTGGTACAGTCTATACTCTCCTGTTGGATTTTTTTTTTTACTGCAGTCTTCTGTCATCAAATCTCTTATTAAATTTTCCCAGGCCATACATCTCCATCTGTTGTCTGTAGCTAAAAAACAATCCTTTTACATCACAAGCTTTCTATGTTCCAGTTTGTATTTACTTTCTCTTTCCTTCACTCTTTTTTATCTCTGGTATTGCCAGGCTCTAAAATTTGGAATTAAATAAGATCTCTGTCACAGAATCTTCCAGGATTCAAACTTGTTCCCAGCCTTCTATTACCATATGTCTCTTGACTCTGGGTGGGGGAACTTTCATTGACCTTGTAAGATTGTGAGCCTTGCTTTGGGGGAACTATTTATGACTCTAACAAGCACCACATGCACACACATGAGGGCAGAAGATTACACATATCATTTATAAATGTTTTTCTTCAGAAAAGTTATTATAGTTACAGCAGCTATCATGTTGTCTTATATGTGGGAAAAGTATGTCTCCTTTCATATTAGTTAGGATTGTCCTTGATACAACAACAGAAAACCTAACAATGCTTTAAAATACAAAAATAGTTATTATTTATCTTATAAATAAAACAAAAGTTGAGATACAGTGGTATCTGGTGCTCATTGCTGACTAAACAATGTGAGGCCTAATACTTCTCCAACTATTTTTGGTTTATCATAGTCCCAAGATGACTGCTGCTCTGCAGGCATTAGATCTTTGCTCAAGGCCAGAAGAGGAAGGGGGAGCTTTCGCCACAACTTTCTCCTTTTAATAGGAAAACAGAAGTGTCTCCCCTACTTTTACTACTACCATCACATTCAGCAAATTTCTGTCCACTTCTCAGTAGCTGCTAGGAATTTTTAGCACTGTACTAGTGGCACGCAAGGGAGTAGAGAGTTAGGAAGAGCTACTGATCAGCCAATCTATGGTTCACCATACCCCCAGAGAGCTCTGTAACAGAATGTGCTAGAGCTTACCCACCCTTGCATCCCCAGCACTTAGCAGGGTTTGACATGGTTTTATATGATAAATAAATATTTATTGAATTATACCTCTTTACAGATAACATTATTTATTGCCCTCTGAACCAGTAATTAAATTAACATTTTCAAAACCATTTACTATAGATCATGAACAACTACAACGGGAGTTTACAATATAAATCCATAAAATCTCCTATTAAATTGAAATTAAAACTCTGTTCATCGGAGATGTCAATCTAGCATTTTATGTGAGTAAAATTATATTGAAAGTGTAAAATCTGTACAATATAGCATAGGTTTGGAGTGACAAAGCAAATGTGAGATTAGGTTCATTTTGATTGTGAAATAATTTTCTGCTCTATCTTCCCTGTGTGAGTTCTTACTCCTTACCCTGCAGAGCAAGGCCATTCTGTTTTAATAATAAATTATTAAGTAGTAAACTAGAATATACTAATATACTAACATATTATTATACTAATACTAATAATAGGAATTTAGCTATAGAGTACATTCAGGGTGCCAGCAAGTGCTGCCATTGGGTCTTATTGTTGATATTTATGGAAACTTTTCATTGTTTCATAATATATACATGCCAGTTCTAATAAAAGCAGCATTTACGCCTTTTTTTTTTTTTTTTTTTTTTTTTTTTTTTTTAGTAGAATAAAACTTAGGGATGACGCACCAAGTTCCTCCCAGGCTTTGTGCAGCTGTAATGATGATGATGATGAGAGCAAATATATAGTGTTTATATGTGCCAGGTAATTTTCTAAGCACTTTACATTTGTGAACTCATTTAATCCTGGCAAAAAACCTAGGAGGTAAGTACTTTTATCACTCACACATACGGAAGAGGAAGCTGAAGCAGAACTTGAAGTAACTTGCCCAAGGGCCTGAAGGAGCAAGTAGCAGAGCCACGATATAATGCCCAGCCACCTGGCTCTAGAGCTTGGACTCGTGATCACTTTTTCCTGAAACCCACTATGGATCCCCAGGAATACTTACACCTGGTTTTGACAAACATATTTTCTCCTTCCTCATTTCAAGCACTCTACTGTAGAGGCATTATTTTCTACATTTGATATATGAGGAAACAGAAACTTAAAGAAGTTATAGAAACTTGCCAAAAATCACAAGACCACAAGCATAATTCAAACAAAACTCTCTCCGACTCTAGAATCTACATTCCTACACACTGCCCAGTGCTCTGTGCTGCCTCCAACAGATGAAGAAAACCCTTCAGTGCATGATGTACTTCATGTGTCATGATGCATAAAACATTCACAAGGTCACAGAATTTCAGAGCTGAAAGGGATCATCTAGTCCAACCCCCTTATTTTACAGGTGAGGATCTGAAATCCAGAGAGAGAGAGAGTAGAAATACTACCACTTCACTGGAAGTCTCTATTATCTTCACCTAAGGGTTAGTCCTTTCTAAAATATCTCTTCTCAGGATAAGTGGGTGGCTCAGTACATTAAGCGTCTGACTTTGGCTCAAGTCATGATCTCAGGGTCCTGGAATCCAGCTCCACATTGGGCTCCCTGCTCAGCAAGGAGTCTGCTTCTCTCCCTCTCCCTTTTTCCCTGCTTTTGCCACTCCTTGTGCATTCTCTGACTCTCTCTCTCTCAAATAAATAAAATCTTTAAAATCTCTCTTCTCCTTTTCCCTGCATATTGATTTTCCATTTAAAAATTATTTGACATAGCATAAATTGCTACAGTTCACATTTGAGAGGGAATTGTAAATACTGACCCTTATCATTTTATGATGAAGGAAATCTTCAACACTTCACAGCCTTTATTTTCTCCAAAGCTGTATTTCAAAATGTATTATCTCTGTTTGTCATCTTAGAAAATATAAAATCTACTGGGTGGAAGGGTATACAGCACAACATGTATTAAACCTGTCTCCAGGAATCCTAGGAAGACAAAAACCATGACAATTTATACCTAGCATCAATGAAGAACCCTATCTATTTTCTATCTGCTTTTACTGTTTTTCCTCTTACTTGAAAAAATATAATCACTTAAGTCATTGAGTGATTTATACCTTCACATTGTTGGGTAAATTTCTGCTTTTCTAGAATTTGCAAGTGTTTGTTAAATTTTATTCAAAGTGACAACAGAAAATATAACTAGAGCTCATTATAATATATTCTACAGTTAGAAAAT
The DNA here is from genome assembly GCF_964662115.1 of Mustela nivalis. Classification (NCBI taxonomy): domain Eukaryota; kingdom Metazoa; phylum Chordata; class Mammalia; order Carnivora; family Mustelidae; genus Mustela; species Mustela nivalis. The sequence continues at coordinate 129,251,471 of NC_139021.1, forward strand.
GTTTTAGTCCCATGCATAAATATATATAAAGCAATTATTAATTATCAGCAAAGACATGCCACTTCAATCTTATTATTTCATCCTGAAAATAATCAGTGCTTTTTCTTTTTATATTCCAGGCAAGAGTCTCATGGTTCTTATGCACTACAATGGACATTAAGCGACACTGTTATTGTGTACTATTACTTTATAACAATCGTAAATTAGGCAGACTAGGCATAATTCCCTCATTTTCTAGATAAACTTGAAGCTCAGAGAGGTTAGGTGGTAAAATCAAAGTCAGATACTAAAAGGTGGAGGAACCCTACTGAAATTTAGATCCATTATCTGCATCCAGTGTCCTTATCAGTGCATTTGGTTGCCTACCCTAGTCTAATTAATTTATCCACAATTCAAAAGTAAAGTTCTATATCTGTAACATTTGTTCTGCTTATTTCAAAGAGAGGTTTTTCACAGTCTTCCATTCAGATACATTTTCCCTTATTAGAAATTGTAAAAACAAAAAAATTTTCCTTTTTTTTAAGATTTTATTTATTTGAGAGAGACAAAGAACACAACTGGCGAAAGGGAAGAGTAAAAGCAGACCCTCTACTGAGCAGGGAGCCCAACCCAACCCGCGGCTCGATCTCAGAACCCTGGGATCAGGACCTGAGTTGAAGGCAGACACTTAACTGACTAAGCCACCCAGGTACACCTAAAACAAAAAAATTTTTCCAATGTCTTTAAATAATCACCATTGTCGTTCCCCATAAACAAAGTCTTTTTTTTTTTTTTTAAGATTTTATTTATTTATTTGACAGGGATCACAAATAGGCAGAGAAGCAGGCAGAGAGAGAGAGAGGAAGGGAAGTAGGCTCCCCGCTGAGCAGAGAGCCCAATACGGGATTTGATCCCAGGGCCCTGAGATCATGACCTGAGCCGAAGGCAGCGGCTTAACCCACTGAGCCACCCAGGCACCCCACCCCATAAACAAAGTCTTAAAGAGACGGCATTCTTAGACACACAGGGCCACTTCAAAGTCCATCCATTTGCTGTGCAAAGGGTCACATTAAAACACTTTATCCTGAAATGCCCCATGACCTCAGAGAACACCAGACTGCACAGTCACACTACTTGATGGCTACAAGATTATTTTTTTTTCTTAAAACAAAATTATTAAACGTATTAATACCATGTATTTAACTTTGAAGAATAGTTTATTTTAAGGAAGTATTATGACCATAGGTAGGTAAAGTAGCTCAGTATTTTTGGCAACAGGCACAACATAGAAAACAAATTTCTCCTTTAAGAAATGAAAGTGACTCTGATATCCCAATATAGTTTTTTCCAAATGTGCATCACTGATTTGCTGGATTCTAAAGTTGTTACTTGTAAATGGAGGGAGGAGACAGGCTCACTTCTCTATGAGTGTGTGGAGTGACCTCTTGGCTTCCAGGTGTGCTACTGCAATTGTGGAAAGGCAGTCAGAGCCAAAGGGTTGAAGAACCTGCTAAACTAAGCCGCCTCAGGGATGCTGCTTTGTAAAATTCTAGAAGCTCTTTCTCTTTAAAAACAAATAATTAAAGACAGAGGGGAAAAAAAAAAAGTATGCAAATACAACAACAACAATACTTTTTTTTTTTTTTTCTTTTAAAATAAAGAATCCAGATCATCAGTTGGTATTTTGGTTCAAAAGTCAATCACCATCATACACTACACATTTCACTAGGAAAGGAATTATTTTCCTCACATTCTTACCATGCATACCTCAATGCTTCACAGATGCACCAGTAATTTTTGTAAATTTATAACCACATGGGCTTTTATATATATACCTCATAAATTTGATGCAAGAGTGGTAATAGGTTTACACAAAAATTGTAATTTATTTCATGCTGTTTTGTTGAAGAAAAGCTTAGCTTCTATTTATAGCTTTAATAATCTACTGCTTGCTTCCTAATTGTGTAACCCATAGGGTTATGGAAGATGTAAATTTAGAAATACCTTTATCTAGGAAACCCAGATGGTGTCTGCTTATAATATATGCTTTCTTGAAGCATATTCCTTCAGAGGACATTGGTTTTTAGATAACATATTAAGGAAAATCTACTGCTCCTATAATCATTTTTATTTTATATGTCAACTCCGAAATTTATAATATATTTTCCAGAGATTTACTGTAATAGTTAACAGAAAAAAATTTTCTAAGCAGAGACATGGGCACTGCTATATTTTTTTAAAACTATGACTTTATTGTTTTATTGAGATGATGTATATCCTTTACAAAGATTTAGGTAATATAGAAACATAGAAAATTTCATTTTAGATAATTCAAACCCCATCTATCAAAAAGAAATAACCTTTTCCAATACCAAGTAAACATCACACCAAACATATCTAAACATCAGTTAAATTAGGAAAATGGATCAGAGAGATATATATATTCATAAACCTTAATTTAAGGAAAAATACAATAAAATGATATATTTTTATATTTTATATTTTCCTCTCCTTGTACCTAACTTTAAAAAATTATTGAACTAAAAACTGAAGAATTACTGAAATTCAATTGAATGTTTCTTAAACAAAAAGCATAATGTCTTTACTAAAAGTCCACTCCATATTGAGGAAAAATATTTAAAAACTGTAGGAAACTGGATTCTTTTCAGTTATATATATCAACATAGGTAGTAACTATTAGGCCATGATATGGATAAAAAGAAACTAGCTCATTGATCCTTCTTCTAATATTCCTTTCTGTTACTCCTAGCCTTGACTATTAATATGTTTACATTACCATGGTTTATAACATTTATACCCTGATCTAGAATTCCCAAACTTGTTATTTTTAGTCCATAATTAGACAGATTTCATGCTCACTCTGTGTGTGTGTGTGTGTGTGTGTGTGTGTGTTTAAAGAAGGGTGCCAGGGCTATATATTTTTTAGGTCCTTGCTGCTTCAGAATGTGTCTCTGTTAACAAAATATTCCAATGAAAATAAGACATGGGTTACACTTTCCTTCCTTCAGAAATGTGTACAAATTGCTTCTCTGGTTTCTGACAGTATATGGAAATTGGAGACCACCTAGTTTCCCACTTATATGTAGTTTTGTTTTTTGTTTTGTTTTGTTTGCCTGAAATGTTCATATGATTGAGTCTCTATCCTTAGAGTTCAGGAAACAGTAATAAAATATCTCTTGGTACTCATTATTCTATATAAGTTGTCCGAGGACATAGTATGATCTTTCAATTTGGAAATTTGTTTGTTTTTTTTTTTAACTTTTTATTTTTTATAAACATATATTTTTATCCCCAGGGGTACAGGTCTGTGAATCACCAGGTTTACACATCTTTAAAAGTTTTCTTCTTTTCATGTTTGTATTTTTTGTTGATTAATTTTTTTTTCTTTTCTCAGAAACACCAATTATGCCATATATTGGCTCTCTTTTCAGTGTCTTTCAAATATTTTTTATTCGAAAACTTTTATGTTGTTGGTACACATTTCATTTGTCAGGTATTTTCATATCTATCTATACCTCTGACTTTGTTTTCAATCAAATGTATTCTATTTGTGACAATTCTAGCATGTAATTTTTCTCTTATGTTTTTCCATTTCCATTTTTATTTTCTTCCTGAACTCTACTTAGCTCTATTTTTATCTCCTTTTACTTGTCATATACTGTCTTCCCTAAATCCTTCTGTTTCTCTCTGAACTTTTTTAGATATGTGATATGTGATATGTGCTTTTCATAGTTGTTTTTCTTCTCTTCTCCTTATGTGAAAGAGAATATGGCAGCTCCTATGAGCGGATCTACTCACTGGTCCCTTTCCATCACTACTCATCTTTGATGAGGCTGCCCCCCCCCAAAAAAATAGTACTACAGGAAGTAGAGGAAAAAGGGAAACAGAAAGGCTGGAAAATAGGGAAGTTCATAACCATGATTTCAGCTTACTGACTCAAATGCCTTTCTTTCCAAATTCTTTCCAAATCTTTTGTTTTCTTAACATTGAAAGTACTTCACCTCCCCCCGCCCCCGCAGGTTTTTTTTTCTCAGTAAGTCTGCATGGATCTCAATAGGTTCTTTCTAGATAGCTCCGTGTCTCCTACTTCCTCCAGCTTCTCCTTTGACAGGTGCCTGGACTTAGAGATCAAGTGATAGAGAACAGAATGACATGTTTGGCAGAGAGTCCTTTTGAGTCTTCCCTCCCCTATCATTCTAGAGAATCAGCTGGGTATCTGTAGGAATTTCTCCATTTTTCTTATACTTCCCAGAAACCAACCCAGAAACTGTCTTTAATTGAAGACTCTCAAACATGCTTTCCAGAGAACACCAAATATTGTCCAAGGTAGCAAGTGCCATATCTCAGTAGGCTTAATTTTCTAAGCAGAGGTTACAATATTTAATACATATTATATAATATTTAATATATATTGAATATATGAACTTCACAATTTGTACCATTGAGGTTGAGGATGTTTGCATTTGCTTCCTTGGAGAAGGCATATTTTTCTCTGTCTTTGCCTCCTTTGATAATTTTGGTGGGTTTTGAGGGAATGAGGAGAAGAAAATGACTCTACAACATCTAAAACTGGAAGCATAAGAATATCTTATATTCCATATATCATTTATTTCAAAATGTATGCTTAAATTTACAGGACTTCTAGTCAGTTCACGTAAAAAAAATCATAGAGAAGGTACTCATTTTTTCTATACTAGAAAAAATATACTATACTTCTATACTAGAAGAACACAGACACTTGACTAGGTACAAATGTCAGTTTACACATTAATGACCCAAGATCGGAACACATGGAGCTCACAGATTTATAGGTAAGCAGTGTTTGATGTATTAAGTTTTATAGTAATGAATTAACAATGTAGTATGAAAACATGCAATTTAATACTTAGCAGTTTCCAAAGTATTTTCGAGTTAAGGACTATGTCACATCTAACATCATTACTTATATTGCTCACTTCAAAGAAAAAAAATTAAACTGAAATATGACTAGAGTCCAAGATTCTTTTCTACTACATTATGCTGCCCTGAAAAGAAGAACTGAGTTAATCACATGATACAAAATTAAATCCACTCTGTGAGCCATGGTACCACAGTGGGATCCACAATCTTCTGTGGATCACACTAGTATTCATGATCTGTCCCCTGTAGACATGAACTGTGATCCATAACCTGTACTCTGTGGGATACACTATGACTTGACCTTCTCGAGCAAGACAGACTCAAAAAGCTCTAGTCAGGATGCCAATGACAGTTTTAATGTTTGGATATATAAGTGTTTGGAGATATTTCTTTCTTGAAGGAGGACTGGTAGGTTAACCAAAAAGGTGAGCTGAATCAGATATCACAAAAAGTTATCTCTATGTGTGTGTGTGTGTATATATATATATATATATATATATATATATATATGCATATGCTTTACATAAATGCATTTTAACTTAAAATATAAAAATATTCACTCATTTGCCAACTGTTTGATATAGGGCAAAGGCTTTTTGTTTAGTAATGGTTTAATAACTGGAGATATATATTTTTTTTGCATTTTCCACTTTCATTTATAATGAGAGCATAATGACACATGAGGCCAACTGCAATAAGTGTCTGTGTTTTTACATATGCTCTCAGTTTTCACCAATTTATGATTTGGCAGCTTTTTAAGGCAATTCTTCTTAATTAAGTCTTACCAACATATTCAACTTAGTTTACAAATATACAAAATCACATTTTTTAAATTTTTCATTCCTAGTTTACTGTTTTATGTAACATTTAATTAAATTACATAACAAAAAATTATATAACAAAAACAACTGGTATAAACATATTTGGGAACAAATACAACTGACCTTTAAGTAAGCTCTCTACTCAACTAGTGAAAACAGGAATAGACAAAACTGCTAGAATTGTTACATGGTGACTAACACCATGAGCTCTGGAGTTAGACAACCTAGGTGTGAATCCTGATCTACCATCTACTAGTTGTGTTAAACATGGCAAGTCACTTCACTGTTCTGTGCCTCAATTTCCTTATCTGCAAAGTGGGTATGATGACAGCATCTACATTGAGAGCTTGTTGTGAGGATTAAGGGAGTTAATTTATGCAAGGCCCTTAGAACAGATCCTGGTAAGTGCATTCAGTATAGAATAGATGTTAGTTGATGTGTTTTGCAGAGAGAATGGGAAACGTTAGCTAATCTGGCAAGTGGGTAAAACAGAGGCTAAGAAGCTGTCTTATTTTTAGTATTTGTTTGTTAAATAGTGACCCTTACTAGATTGTAAGCATCTTCAGAGCAGGAATCAGATCTGTTCTATTCACTAGCTAATAAATATGGTGCTTATACTTACTGAGCATTTTCTAAGTAAATGAACAAATCAAGTTCAAATATAGCAGGATATTTCTACATCATGACATCAATGTGATATCAATACTATGGGTTAATTTACATTTAAAAAAATACTCATGTCTCTGTTCTAATTTGATCCTCACAACAACTTTTTTACATATGTAATTATCTCTATCTCGTAAATAAGAAACCTAGAAGGCCAGAAGGTTAAGTAATTTGTTCCAGATCACACAGTGAGTCATTAAAGGAGCTGGGGCTCAAAGTAAAGTGTCTTCTCTACACTTCACCCATGCAACCTCATTCTCTCAATTCAAAGAGTCCTAAAATAATCTCAGTTAATCTTTTGCTGTCCCCATGAATGTCACCTCCCTATCTGTCCCCTTTGTCTTTTGGTGTTCCTTAAACTTTAAGTTCAAATTCTAAGCATCTGTTTATGAAGGTATCAGTTACTCTCCCATTCAGGCCTGATTTTCTCTATTACTGTAACTCTATCATAAAAACAGCCAAGCATGAGATTAAATGTGGTTTATGAAATAAGAACGTCACTTGTTTAATTTGCTTTAAATAACTCACCTTTGATGCATTTAACAACATAATTATGTTAATACCAATAACACAGCTTTACTTCACTGTGTCAAGAAACAAGGGACTTTAGACTCTATCAAGGTCACTTTCTGCTGCAATTCCATCTAAATCATTTAATGATAAAAAACACGTTATCAAAAGCAGTGAGTGGACAGAGACATAATATTTTATATATTAGTAATTTAGCAAAATTAAATGGCTTGACTACCTTACGACCTCAGTCTTAGCCAATTTTTAAAATATCACCCTGACAAATGAAGTGAATAACTGAAAAGGTGGTGTGTGTGTGTGTGTGTGTGTGTGATTGTGTGTGTGATTGTGTGTGTGGTGTTTTGAAGGTTTTTGAGGGGAAAGTAGAGCTCAAGCATATAGCCTTTTGGTCAAATATATGTTAGGAAGACAAGGTCTTCTTTATTTATATAACAATTTCTAATAATGTATCTCTTTTATTATTATTATCTTATTATCTTAAAGGGTTTTCCCTACTGTAAGGTTAATAAAGTGTTCAGGTATAGGCCCTAAGAGTTTTTCCCCTCTGTAAATTTCAAAACAACCCAAAATTAATTGAATTCAAACAATTCAACAAATATTTACCAAATTTTGTTATGTTTTACCCACAGTTTGGGCCACTGTGAAGAACCAGAGATTGCTTAGGGACAGCCTTTTACTCATAAACTTGAAATACAAAATTCATTTTTTTAAATAATCATATACCCAACATGGGGCTTGAACTCAGGACCCTGAGATCAAGAGTCACATGTTCTACTGACTGAGCTAGCCAGATGTTCCAAAATAAAAAAATTCAGATTTGAACACCAAAAATTCTTTTATGGGTAGGATAAGATAAGCATCAAAACTGAGTTTTAAAGAAAGCATAATAGAAACAGAGAAAAGAGATTAATTCTAATGGAATTCTAATGGAAGTTTCAAGGAAGTGGTAGTATTTAATGTTTTCTTGGTTAAGTAAAATTTGGGTAGAGGGACTTCAGGTGAAGAGAAGAAATTGAGTAATGATATGGAAGAGGAAAATAAAGGTCCTAAGGAATAAAAATATACCAGTGTGGCCAACACTCAGAATACCCGGAGGGTAATGTCATAAAAGCCTAGAAGACTGGTTAAATATTTCCTTGAATATGGAAAGTCTGTGATACTAACTGAAAGAGTCCAGCCTTTTTGGATGTAATAGACAGATATTAAATTTTTTCCTTGTTTTTACAGTGACATGATTTTCTAGGTTTTGTGACTATTACTCTGCTGGTAGGAGGCAAAATATGATTGAAGAGAAAGGCCAGTTAAACTACTGAAATAATCTAGACAAAAATTATAAGAGATCATAAAAAAAGAAGTTTAAGCACCTAACACAACACTGGGAAAAAATGTTCAGCCTTGTTGATTATTAAACAGAGGCATATTGAGAACATATCACCATCCCAACCCTTTTAATAAGCCAAAGTTTTTTTTGCTTTGTGTTTTGTTTTGTTTTGTTTTGTTTGATTTTATTTGTCAGAGAGAGAAAGAGCACAAGCAGGGGGAGTGGCAGGCAGAGAGAGAAGCAGGCTCCCAGTTGAGCAATGAGCCCAATGTGGGACTCGATTCCAGGACCCTAGGATCATGACCTGAGCTGAATGCAGATGCTTAACTGACTGAGCCACCCAGGTGCCTCAATAAGCTGAAGTTTTAAACAATGATTGTAAAGTTAACATGTATAGAAAGCACTTGTATATAGTCAGCAAATAAATTAGTAAAAAATACTTCTTGAAGTCATGTGTAACTTTTTCAAATATTTTTACTCATTAAGAAAAATATACAAATTTGGGGGCACATGGGTGGTTCAGTCATTAAGTGTCTGCCCTTGGCTTAAGTCATGATCCCAGGGTCCTGGAATTGAGCCCTACATCAGGCTCCCTGCTCAGCAGTAAGCCTGATTCTCCCTCTCCCACTCACCCTTCTTGTGTTCCCTCTCTGGCTGTGTCTCTCTCTCTGTCGAATAAATAATTTTTTTTAAAAAAGAGAAAAATATACAAATTTAAAAGATCATTTATACAAAGAGAGTCACCAAAGTATTATATATGATAGAAAAACATTTAAAAATCCTAGATGTCTAACAAAAAAAGGATAATATAATACAAAATGCAAGAAAATACTTGATGGGTTCTAACGTAGTTATTAAAATTATATTCATGAAACCCATGTAGTGATATTGAAAATGTATAAAAATTGAATAAAGCTGTATCTTTAATATGATAAAAATATGATGACAATTAATTTGACAATTGTAAATATATATTTTGAAAAGAAAAAGAATAATGCACATAAAACGAAAGAAATTATAAACTTAATATCTCTGGAATTGTTAAAATGTCTGTGATAAATAAAATATTAATGAATTGCTGAACTGGGACAACAGCAGTCCAAATGAAAGAAAGAATTTTAAGGGGAAAGATGGTAGAAGTGAAAAGTACTGGAACTTAGAAGGGATGAAAGGACACAGCAGACCTAGAAGCTGAGAGTCTGGTATAATACTCAGAGAATTTAAGTCAACTAAGAACTGTCCTTCATGTCAATTAAAGCAAGTTCAGTTTGACTGTTAACTTTAGGTGTCAGTAGATCTTTCCTAGGCATTTGGAAATGTGATGTGTATTTCTGAAGAAAGAGCAGTGCTAAGATAGGAAATTGGACTTACCCTGGAGTAACTTGTATTTGAAGCCAAATGAGAGGAAAAATTCTAATTTCAGAGTTTAGAACCAAACAATTTTGAAAAAAAACATGAAACATTTCCATGTGGAATATTGGAAATTTAAAAGCAAAACCACCACAGAAATATGCTGGAAATGAATAGTCACTATTAAGAGATCCAGGTTAATACACTGTCATGTCAACTGAGAGAAGGCTTTCTCTCTCTCTCTCTCTCTCTCTCTCTCTCTCTGTGTGTGTGTGTGTGTGTGTGTGTGTGTGTGTGAATGTCTGTGTGTTTCTAGGAAGAAAATGTTGTATCCACATGTCATAAAGAAGTAGAAGAGGAGAATTTAAAAAAGAGGCCATGGAAGCTGGGCTAATGGGTCACCTCAAAAAAGTAATTTCCATCAACTGGTAAAAGTGAGAGGCAGATGACAAAGGAAATAATGGGAAAGTGATAAATAAAAACTATACCTTCCAAAAGTGAATTTAGCAAAGTTGCATGATACAAAGATATCACAATAAATGAGTATACTGTTAAATACCAAACACAAATAATTGGAAAGTTGAAAACTAAATTTGCTAAGTGAAACTAAAGATGACTGAAATGTATGGAGCGATATACTATGTTCAAGAAAAGGAATACTAGATAGGACCTAGAACAGCCAAGTAAAGGAACAGATGGCATGGCAAACTTGAGAGAGTATCAAGATCAAGCGGCTAAGTAATCTCTAATGAGGAGGGTACAGGAGATATAGAGAGAGCTAGAAAATGTGTAGGTACTGATAGGGTTGTGTGGAGAGTAGAATAAGACGGACATCTGAGAAAAGTTTTCTAAAGACAAGAAATTCAGGAAAGAGAAGCAGTATCAGACTCTAACAATAAATTTCAACCCTGGCAATCCAACAAGCTTACCTCTGGACCTTCTAAGTATAAAGATGACTTTATATGACTTTATATATAAAGAATCCAACTCCAGAATATTATTTTTAATGCAATCTCTTCTAACTTAAGGGATCTGTGATAATACATGATTTGCTATTTTGCATAACTGCGAAAAGGCCTAATGCTATCAGACAAGCTGAAGACCCCAACCTCAGAAAGACTGAGACAGAAATCATGATGGGTACTAAGTGCTATGTCTGCAGTGTCAGCAGAATCTATGAAGAAAGTCAAAGTCAATGTGTATTGATCCATTTCAGACCTACTGATCTTCTTAGAAGGATACCAAGGAAAAATTATGCCATATGAATTACCAAAACAGGTTTGGGATTTTACATAACACAATATACAAGAAAGCATGTTAGATTGCAAGATGAAAATATCTGAGTTTTAAAAGTCTGCTACAGATTGTATAACTGTGGGCAAAATCTTTGTGTAATTCATGGATATGGAGTTATTCATGGATAAGGAGAAGTTGGACTAAATATTGTGTTAGTTTACTTTGACCTATATTTAATTTCTAAACCTCAGGGTCTATATTAGTTTTCTATTGCTACTATACCAAATTACCACAAATGCAGTGGTTTAAAATAACATGCATTTATTATCTTACAATTTTGGGGATCAGATGTCCAAAATCAGCTTCACTGGCCTAAGCCAAGGTGTCAGCACAGAGCTGTGCTCCCTCCAGAGGCTCTAAGAGAGAATCTGTTTTCTTGTTTCCCATCTTTTAGGAGCTGCCTATATTCCTTGGTTCATGACCCCTTCCTCCTCCTTCACAGTCAGCAGTGTAGCATCTTCAGATCTTTTGCTTCCTCTTTCACTGATCCAGTCATCAAATTGTGTCCTCTGAAAGTCTGACTTTCTGCCTCTCTCTCTCTTATAAGGATCTTCAGAATTACATCTTTGAGCCCACTTGCATAAACTGGGATAGTCTTTCAATCTCAAGATCCTTAATCACATCTGCAAAGTCTCTTTTGCCATATTAGGTAACACACTTGCAGGATTATCTAATGGTAATCCTGGATGATTAGGATGTAGTTATCTTCTTTGGAGGGCCTGGTGATTAGGTTGTAGTAATCATCCTGGTGATTAGCATGTAGTTATCTTCTTTGGAGGGCCATTATTCTGCCTACCACAGGATCACGTTAATATATCCCTCAAAGTAGTTATGTGTCTGAGTTACTGTTATAAAATAAAATTTCCTAATTTTGAAAAAATATAATTAAACCAACTACATATGCAAGTGAGTTTTAGGCAGCAAAGAAGTTCCGTTGGAAAATAGATACTGGTTAGTTGGTCTTGCCATTGCTCAGATTTACATAAATTACTTATTTGGAAGGTCCTTTAGCTCCTCCTCCACATTCCTTGGAGTGTCATCAATGTTTCTTTTAACATTGGAATTTACTTAGAAGTTATTCAAAACCAAGGTTAATGAATAACATATGAGGTATTTCATACTTTTTAAACACAAAGTATAAAATTACATGAAATATTTCTCAGTACCACCCATCAATTGGCACTGAAGTTATTTACAAAGTAGTTTTAATAATGTTAACTGATGGCAGCTTCATGGGAATAAGTTATAAAAGTTTATCATGACAAGTTTTAGAGAACAAGACTCATTCTGCTAATTAAATTCTAGTATATTTGTGGGTTTTTTTTTTAAGATTTTATTTATTTATTTGATAGAGAGAGAGATCACAAGCAGGCAGAGAGGCAGGCAGAGAGAGAGGGGGAAGCAGGCTCCATGCTGAGCAGAGAGCCCAATGCGGGGCTCAATCCCAGGACCCTGAGATCATGACCTGAGCTGAAGGCAGAGGCTTAACCTACTGAGCTACCCAGGCGCCTCTATATTTATGTTTTAGAGAGTTGTTTGCTCTTTTTGTAAGAGCATCTTTTTGTAAGCACATTTTGTAAGTTAAAAAAAAAAAAAATCTCCTCCAAACTAAAAAAGTTTTATAAAGGCCATATATCAAATCTTTTTATCTCTTCATATCTAATTTTTTTTAATATTTTTTTCTTTCACAAGTGGGATGCTCAGGAAAACAAGGTCACAGAGTACTAACTAATCATGCAAAAATTTCAGACTTCCTACATAATAATATATGCTTTTTATCAGTATTATCAGAAGGGTTAGAACATATTTTACATCTTGCTATTTGTAATGTTGCTAGGAAAAGTTGTTTTTACTTTTTTTTATCCCTGGTGGAAGTGTACATCTTGTATCTATGCTGCAAGTTGAAATGCTCTTAACTATTATATCATACACAACAAAATGAAAAGTATTATTCTTAGTTGCATTTTAAAAATCCAGATAAGTTATAATGCCTATTAATAGATGTTCTTAACCTTCACTCAAATACCAATTATCATTTGAAAACCCAGGTTCAAGAAGAGTTTCATATGAGGATAAATAAATTAAAAATTTGGGGAAACATCAGGGAGATCATATGATAGTTGTCTTTCTCCGGGATTGGGAGGGAGACAAACCATAAGTGACTCTTAATCTCACAAAACAAACTGAGGGTTGCTGGGGGGAGGGGGTTTGGAAGAAGGGGGTGGGATTATGGACATTGGGGAGGGTATGTGCTTTGGTGAGTGCTGTGAAGTGTGTAAACCTGGTGATTCACAGACCTGTACCCCTGGGGATAAAAATATATGTTTATAAAAAATAAAAAATTATATTAAAAAAAATTTGGGGAAACATTTCATTAATACACGTTGCTATCAATAGAATTAATGAATTTTATGAAATGCTATTTACAACAAAACACAAAATAATATTTACAATGAAACAAACAAAAAAAAGTGTTAAATAAGTAGGATGGAAAATAAGTAAATCATCCTAAAGCCAACAAGCAGGGAAGACATTCAAGATGTTGCCACCACATAGCTCCTTAAATATCTGTCAAAATTTCCTCTCAAGAAAAAGCCTTCTGAATATTCACATTCAACGGCAAAGAACTGAGAACTTTGAGAAACTTGTGAATTGTTATATTAATGCCCATAATTAATTTTTATTTTAAAACCTCATCTGTCAGGACCTTAAGCTGTTCAAAACCTTGATTGACAGACAAATCTATGAAAAATGAAACTTTTCTCGTGTTTTGACTAAAAAAATTCAGAACTTAAAATCGGAAAAAACTTATCTTTCTCATATTTCACCTTAACTCTGAGAGTTTGTAACTTAAGATATGTTGAAATAGTAATTCTGTAGATCAGGGCTCATGACTTTTTTTCTTTTCCCTAAAGATTTTATTTATTTATTTGGCAGAGAGAGAGATCACAAGTAGGCAGAGAGGCAGGCAGAGAGAGAGAGAGGAGGAAGCAGGCTCCCTGCTGAGCAGAGAGCCCGATGTGGCTCTCCATCCTAGGACCCTGAGATCATGACCTGAACCAAAGGCAGAGGCTTACCCCACTGAGCCACCCAGGCACCCCAGCTCATGACTTTTTTAAGTGTTCTGTACAACACAGAGTTGATTCTGGGTTCCCAGAAAATAAATGATGATAAAACAGCTCCTCTTACCTAACATAAATAATTTCAAAAGACTCAGCCATATTGAAAACTCCCTGAGAACAGAGATCGTTGTCTTCTACTTTTTTATATTCCTTATAAAACAGCTCCGAATTTTACTGATAAAGCAAGTCCTTAAAAAGACGGGAAGAAAGAAGAACGGGGTGAAAGAAGGAAAGGAAGACAAGGAAAAGAGGAGTTAGGAGGAAACGAAAGAGGGGAGGAGAAAAAGGAGAGAGCCGAATGAGTCAACTACATCTTTTTTATTCCCCATGTGGAAGTCACTGAAAGTTTTACATGTGACATTCAACTGACATTCATCTGAAATTGGTATTCTTGGATTATTTTAATGACTCACTTAGAAAATATCATATACAGATATTTCTGTCAATGATAGTGACTTGTCTTTTTTTCCCCCCTTCTTAGGACATTTTCTTATAATTGTTCATAGGTACTTCTCTCTGAATTTGCCCAGAAAATACAGCAAGTCCATTACAGTATGCAGAAAGAATACATTTTCTTTTTCCTTTCAAAAACTTTAAAATTCACACTGGTGGATGTTTGCTTTTGCTTCTGAATAAGTTCTCTAAAGAATGTCATAATAATTATAAGAAAGATGACTATGTGACTTTATATTTGGATAGTACTTTGTGATTTATAAAACACCCACCTATGTTTTCTTTCTTGACCCTCATAATTATCTTGTGAAACAAAGAAAGCTGTTGGTATTAACTGTATTTCACAGATGAAAAGGTGTAACTGAAGTTAAGATCATGGCATATCCAGGAATCATTATCTTCTGATCTCAGCTGAGACACTTTACTTTCCCATAATGATGAAGTAGAAGCTTCAGTGCATTGGGTAACTTTATATGGAGCCCGTTTTTTCCCCTGAGCTTTTCTGTCCACTCTTTTTTTTTTTTTTTTTTTTTTTTAACTTGAACATAATGGCACATACAGAGAAATTGAGTTTGGTTTTCAAAGTGACAATTTTATTTAGTTGACTTGAAAGGTAGAAAATAGTTATTGCCTGTTGACAGCTTGCATGAATTCCTGTATTTAATGTTTCTCTACTTAGACAAAATTTAGGACTTGCCAAATCAGTCTTTATTAAAAAAAAAAAAAATTTAAGAAGTAGCAGTGGGAATGGACAGCATTTGTGGAAATGAGAAGACTCCAGGCAAAACGTCTGTAAAATCCTATAAACCCTTTGAGAATAAAACATTGTTATTTCAAAGAGCTTGCAAAATGGAACATAGTTTGGCAGCCCAAAAAGCAAATCAGAGACAACTTATCTAACAAGATAATTCTACTTTAAAACAATAGTCTTAGGGCACCTGGGTGGCTCAGTTGGTTAAGCATCCAACTCTCGATTGGCTCAGGCCATGATATTGGGGTCATGAAATCCAGCCCAGGTCAGGCTTTACGTTCAGCCTGCTTGAGATTCTCGTTCTTCCTCTGCCCTTCCCCCAACTTGTATTCTCTCTCTCTCGCTCGCTAAAATAAATAAATATATATATAAAAAATCTTTTAAAAATATATTCTTGAAGTATCATTTTCCTTAATATTTAGCAAACTATTTTAAGATATTAAAAATCTAAACAAGTCAGAACTTTTAAGGGAAAAATGGAAGCAAGCTAGTAATTTAAAAAAATGTTAAAGCTTCTTCCCAACCATTCTACTAACAGGTAACTAGATTAGGAGGAAGGAAAATCCCTGGGGACATTGTTTGAAGTTAGCATAAAAATATCAAAACTAATGAGTCGTGTTAACATTTGGATGCAAATATAAGACAAAATTCAACTTTTCATTATACCACACACTTAGAAATTAGAAAGAGCACTTCAAAATTCATATTATAACTCAGTTACCTAGGCCTCCTCATCAACTTTTCTTGCTGTGCATTCCATTTATAAGATCAGACCAGCTCAGGAGTACATGTGGATGACGAGTACTAATTATGGTGAGTTCAAAGGCGTATTTTGCCTATCATTGATGTTTCTTCACATTTCCCTACTGCTAGCTAATTCACATCTTTTATGAGCTGACGACTTCTGTCCAGGACATTACTCCTTTAGCTAAATATTAACAGCTATTTGAAAAGGTTTACTTATATCCTAGACTATTCTTAAATAAATAAATTTTTAGTTGAAATAGGAGGTATCAACTAAGCAATCAAAGCAAATCCATCTGGAGGTTGTTATATGTACAAGCAAACAGGGTCACATATTTTGGAACTGGTTGAGAGCAGGTTGACTCAAATTGGAAAAACCTATAAAGAGAGGTAAAAGCAGTTAGCTCTTCATCCTGGTAAAGGGGTGGCTTAATGACTATGTTAGAAAAAGAATGATAGTCGGAAGGTCTCCATCTGTTCTGAGTAAAGCATGCACATACACAAACCTGATTTAAACTGTAGCATTAAAGATTCTGAATGTCATGAACGAGTTTTGACATGGGGTTATTTAACACTTGTGCCGGTTACTATAAAAAAGTTTATGATAGTTTTTCCTGGTTGCTATTAAAAATAAATTTTCATTTTTTAAAAATGTGTAGATCTACCTAAGTATGGTTAAAGGGTAAGATTTTCTTACAAATTTATTTTAAGACTTCTAATTCTATATCAAAAAGCAATCCATTCTTGAGTAGGGTAGCAACTAACCTTATGTGGTAATTTTAAATTTAAGTTAAAATTAAAAATTAAGTTCCTCAATTGCACTAGAAACCATGTTCAATAGCCTCATATGGCTAATGGGTACTATACTGGAAAACACAGATACAGAACATCCCCTTACCATTGCTGAAAGTTCTGTTGGGTACCACTGACTGCACATGCATATTCTAAATGCCTCATAAGTGCTTTGTTAAGATATTTATGCCCTTTATTTCAAACATTCTGATAGAAAATCTATTTTAAAAAATATAAATAATCTTTCAATAGCCATAGGAAAGTATAATTTAATCATCAAAAGAATCTGTCTTTAATGTTTAGTTAAATTAGTAACAACAAATAATTTTGTCCCGAAACACCAGTTGGATGATTTGCAAGGGAAATCAGACCTTCATGTACAGCATTTTCACACTTGGCAGCTTCACTTAAATTTTAAAGCATTCTGCTATTCAGGATGGTGCTTTGTAAGACAATGTTTAAGGTTAAAAAACATCTGAGGTAGAGTTTTTAAGTAATCATGCATATATTATCATTTATCCTATAAGCTTCTGAAGTACTCTTAAAATGCCTCTCAACTATAAAATGTATGAAATATTTAAAACTCAAAATTTAGGATCTTTTGTGAATTAGAGAACAGGCTTTAATTATTTATATATGTATGTATTTGTACATAAATGTACATAGAAAATTAATACTGAAGTTCCAAGAACAAAAAAATAACTGAATAGTTTTATATACTTTTGTAAAGAAATAGAATGAATACAAATCTATTTCAACTCCCTTATTATTTCTCCATAAACACAGTAAAGCTAAGGCAAAAAAGGGAGTTAATTCAATCCAGGATATCAAGAAAACAAGTGATTTGGCTTTGTCACACTTCGCCTCTGAACATACACTCAGCTTCTGTCTTTTTATCTTTGCAGAATTTACACTAGATGACTTTTCAAGTGACTTTTAATTATGAAATTTTATTATTCCAGGTACAAATAAAACCCTCCAATTGTACAAATTGGTACCTATCAACATGTCTAAGTCCTTTCCTAGCAAAAGAGATCAACATTCAAGTTAGGTAGAAGTTCATACATTTAAAAGTTTTTAATAGCAGAGAAGGGAGAGAAAAAGCAGGAAAGCAGTTGGTTTATAGAAAAAGATAGAGGGAAAAAAGGAGTATCAGATCTAAGAATATAATTCTTCATATTCACTCTTGGCTACATTATCCCTTTCCACTATATATCATGGTTATCACAAGTGCATTGAATTAACTTCAAGACCTTTCAAGATTTTCAAGCAAATTTATCATTTCACCGATAATAAGGAAAGACGGCTAGGTAAAGTCACTAAAAGACTACCAGGAACGACTTAGGACCTTTTAGAGGATATAATGTATGAAAGTATTTTTATAAAAGTCAACTAATTGAAACTTAAGTGTTAGAAGTTTGGAATACACCATTCAACTTGGTAACAAACTGTCAAAGACAGCAAAGTGAAGTAATTTAAGAAGGTTAAGACCTTACTTTCTACTTGAAGCTAATGTATAATTCTTGGGTTAAAGATCCAAGAAATCAGTGTGAATCACTATGTTCTCAGCATCCTACTATAGTGTCACAAGATCATAAAGGCAAAAAGTAGGATGGACAGATTAGAGATCATTTTAAGCAGTCCTCCTCCACCTGGCAGCAAAACATACCAACCTTTTTTTTCTTTTTATATTTATCCCCATGTAACAATGGTAATTTAATTCCAGTCTTTATTAATAATAACAATTACTTTAGCAATGTTTTAATCATAGAGTTCTATGATTCTGCATAGTAATTTAAAAAAAAAAACCTGTGGTTTATATAAAATGGTTCATAGCAATACATAATTTGTCTAAGTTCTTTTTTCCTAGTAAAATGAGGTAGGCCATGTACTTTCCACATATGAGCTCATAAAATCCTCATTATTTTCCTGTGAGGTTTGTCTCTATTTTACAGATGAAGAAACTGAAACCTGCAGAAAATACATAACTTGCCAGTGAACACATAACTAGCAAATAGTTGCAGCCAAGACTTAAGCCCCGTTACTGGGACTTCAAACTAGCACCACTGCACACTGTGTATATTGCTTCTCTTTTGTTTCATGAACAATGATGTGACCTACGTAGAGGTAACTGACATACAGAAACTATTCTTAAAATTCAAGTAGAGAAAATTCACTTTACTTGATAGCTCTAACAAATTACATCTGATCAATCGATTTATGAAATATTAATTCAATTTATAAAATTTAAGGGAAGGAAAAGATACACATTTTTTTGTGGAGATGTGCCATAGTTAATGGGAATATCATGAGTATCATGACTGATGCACAAATTTATCTATAGATATCTCTTTTTATATTGCCTAGTATATCCATCAAATAGATGCCATTAATGATTTATATATAATCGTAATTTTACACATTAAACTCCAAAAATTTTTAGTGGAAAAAAATTCAAATTACTTTATCATAAATTTAAGTTTTCTGATTTCATTATACAATGTCTTATGTAAAAGAACTCACAGAACAAAATCTTTTATAGTATAAAATCAGCAAAAACAATATGTTTCATTTTTTATGTGTTCCTAATTCAATTAACTCCCTCATTGGAGGATACTGAATCATGGGTACTCAGTTCCTGAAAAATAAGCTTTCTGCTATAATTATATTAGAATAACTGGGCTATGGTACTCCAGAATGACCCTTTCTATTTAATTTTCAGTGGACTGCAGAATTTTAAACAATTCAAAATGGCTAGCTTTTGAAATTCCTTTTGAACTACAGCACCTTAATTTTTACATATATTATTTTCTAGTACTTCCATCTCTTCAAAAATCAACAGAGACACTAGCTGTTTTTTTCCATTAGGTTTCTGAAAGCCCACAATTTTTAAAAGATTGAGTGTAGCAAAAATAACAGACCTGTACCCCTGGGGATAAAAATATATGTTTATAAAAAATAAAAAATTATATTTAAAAAAAATGAATCTTGGAACACTGAAAAAATAAAATTAAAAAAAATGAATCTTGGAACACTGAAAAAATAAAATAAAAAAAACAAATAAATGGAAAGAAACTTAGACTGATTTAAAGCTTAGAGACCATTTCTTTCAATGATAATGCTTTTCAAGTCCCCTTGACTTTTGGGCTGTTTTTGATATCAAGTTCTGCTTTTGTAGGACTTTCCTTCTGAGCAGTTTAAAGCATTTTATCAATTTTTATCAATATTTACTTTCTATCACATTTCATTAATCAGATTTGGGGGATATTTCCCAAATCTGATTGTTATCTATTCCTCAATCTTTGGTAAGAGAAATGTGCCAGAAAACCGAAACTATACATTGCATCAATAAAAAAAAAGTAAATAAAATTTCATGCTAATAGACAGTTCACTTGTACTACTTGTAACACATATAGTGACTAATATGTACCAGGAAATGTTCTAACTACACACAGTAACTCATTTAATCCTCGGAACAACACCATGAGGTAAGTACTATAATTATTCCCATTCCAAAAACAAGGAAACCTAAAGCTCAGAAAGGTTAATTGCCTTGCCCAAGACCCAGATCCAAAGCGGTGGAGCTGGGATTCAAACCCTAGTAGCCTACTTCTAGAGTCTAGACAGGTAACTCTTACTTTATACTGCTTCTCAGAAGAAGTAAGCTGACACACCGTTGTTCGATCTAAAGCCACAGCAATGTTTTGAATGATCCAACTAGTGTCATGGGTATATCTTTTACAGGTAAAGTTAACTCCAGGGCAACCAAGATCACTTTCTTTACCTACACTGAAGTTTATTCTGTGCAATCATTAGCCAGGCAATCACTTATTCATTCACTTAACAAGCATAAATTAAGCACCTATTGTGTTCCTCACACTGTTCTAAATGACGGGGTTATAACATCCCATAAAAGATAAACCCAAGTAGACCTCAAGGGACTGACATCACTTCTTTCAAACTTTCCATGTTGGCTGAGGATCCAGTGTATCTTCCAGTATCCTGTACCTACACCTTTCAGTGTCCCGTGCCTCTCACTTACTGGTCCCTGAATATAGGCATGATTTTAATCTCTTCCCCTCCACTAATATGTTTAGATTATCCTTTTAATTATCTGAGATCATCATCCAAACTCAGGTCTCTACTAACAATCACAATCATGCTGTTGTAATGGTCACATTTTATTCTTTCTACACTCAATCTTTCTCTGAAGTACCTATTAACATCACCAACTCCCTACCCAGACACAAAACTTACCCTGTAGTGATTGTATCATAAATTAAATTTCTTGTATCTTATTATAAATTTCTTTTATTTTATCACAAATTAAATTTCTTCATGTACTATTAACACAGTTTGCAATCTGATCTCAATCTACCAGTCCTGCCTCATACCATTTGCTTTACCTGCACTCCAGGCTAAGAAAGCAGGTCTCTCTGTAGTTACCTGCTCACTACTTAACCATGTTGACGTATCTCTTGGCAATGCCATTTCTCTTGGCTTATTGCCAGAAATATCTCTACCTATGTTTGCACTAAGAACTCCTAGAAGGCCCAATTCAAATGTGACCTATTTCATGAAGCCCTCATTAAGCCTACCAGTGAGAAGTTCTCCTCTATCCTCTGAAAACTCATAGCTTCTTGTACCCATCACCAGATGCTCACCTGTATTGAGATACATGTTCACATTTCCCCTCATAGTGTCATATAGCTAAGAGCAGGAAGCAATTTCATTACCTATATGTATTTAGACGTATAAAGTAGAGTGCCCTTCAAATAGACTAAGTGTCTGTTAAATATTGTCTGAACAACTTAAATTCTGACTAAAAAAAAAAAAAAAATCTCAGGCCAGGAGTCTCTAAATTTGTCAAAAACATGGATTTGACATTATCACATTTGCTGTTGTAAAAATATCATGTGAAAAATGGTTTTAGAAGGAAGGAAAACTGAAGCTAAGGAATTTGGAATGACTTTATATTCACATGTTTTATTAAAGGTTAGATGTTTTTGAAGGTTCCTATTGCTGTTGTAGATGTTATTATATTTCAAAAAAATTTTTTTTAATTTGAAAGTTCGAGGGAAGGAAGAAATTAAGGAATATGGGGGAAACTTCACTTGTTTTATAGAATGAATCAGTAACTCCAATTGGGAGTACTTTTTGACATGCACCTCCTAAATTCCGATCAGACTTTGACAAGAGAAGCAGTTATGTAAGAAGAAGAAGGGGGAGGAAAAAAAGCCTAAGAGATACACTATCAACTCACCTCTCTTAGTACTCAAAATCAATCTTTCAATCAAATTAAGCTACAGACCTGAGCCACATCAGCTGAGAACATCACAGAAATGCTTTCATTGTATTGAGCTTTAAGGTTATGTTTTAACTTTTATCAAAATTTGCTTTAAAGAGAATCTATAGCTGAAGCACCATCTGCATTTTACAAAGAAACTGCTATTAAATTATTCCATAATCCCTACTTAATTCAACATTAGAATATTCTTTAAAAATTTTGCTCTCCTTTCTGAAAACTAGAACCAGGTAGCTTCTCTTGCTTTTTTGTATTTTTGACTAAAACAAATTTCAAAGAAAACTTTGATACAGAATTAGAGCAATGATGTTATAGTTATGTTACTGTATTTGCTTCCTCCTCCTTTTTACCTTATTTCTATTTTATTAATCTTAATAGATATATACTTCACTATATACTGTTTCAAATCATTTGGGTCTTATTTTTAAGAGCACATTTTCTGAGAATAAATATAGAGGATTTACTCAATCATTTATCCATTTGTTCAACAAGTATTTATTATCCTGGGATAAAACAGTGAGCACAAACAGACCAAAGCCTCCACCTGCATGATGCTTATAATTCTAGCTGTGGAACACAGATACTAAATAGGATAAAGACAAAATATACAGAACATACGATGGAAAGTTGTGTTAAAGACGACAATAATAAAGCAGAAAAGGAAGGAGGAAAGGGTTGCGACTTTAAATAGGAGAAGATGACATTTGGTTAAAGATCAAAAGAGAGAGAGAGCCATACAGCTATGTGAGAAGATTCCTTCTCTCAGGGAATCAAGACTTCAAGTTCAAAGGCCTCAAATACTTGGGTGTTTTAAGAGCCAGAAGGGAATCAGGTGGCTGGAGTGGAGTGAAGGAAGAAGAGAGAGGGTCAGGTGAGGCTGTGGAAACTATAGCCAGGACTTTAGATCCGATTCACTGACCAAATTAAGAAATATGTTTACTTATTTCAACTGCTAGTAAGTGGTGGTTTTTAGAATGATGCTTATTTGGAAGCAATGTGTTTGCCAATGTGTATAAGCAAATTTTTGTAATATATGTTATCTAATTATCTAATTTTATAGTATTCTTTTTCTTGAATGTTTCATTAATTCATTTACTCAGGAGGAAAACTATACTAATCATCTACTATGTGACAACAGCAGTAATATAAAACTATACACATATATATACACACACACACATATTAGTATATGAATATATATATGAAAAAATAGTCCATAATCTCTAATAAATATTGCTCAATTTGCAGAGATAATTATTTGTTACTAAAATATCTCTTCTTAATCTTTTAGGTAAAAGAAACCATATAAGATGTTTGGGAAAGGCATGGTAATTATGTTTGTATTTCAGGTAGATCAATGTGTGAAGACATTTGAACAAAGCATGACTAGATACAGGGAGATGAATTAGAAAACTGTAAAAAGTAAATAAACCCTGAACTAAGATACTAGTGGAGGGTGAGGAGCGAAGTAGAAAGTTACAGGCCATTTTTAGAACAGAAAATTGACAGGACTTGATGACTAAATAGGTGTGGGTGGTATGAGAGGGGGATGAATCAAGAATAACTCCCAGTTTTCTAACTCAAACAACTACATCGATGGTGGTTTCAGTTAGTGAGTTCAGTTTAGGACAACTCTGAGATATATTGGTAAGCCATGATTAGCTGGTAGTTGATGCCATGGAAATAACTGACTGAATCCAAAGAAAGTGCTCAATTAAAACAAGGTCAAAGACAGAACCTCCAAGAATACTAACATTTAAATCATATGCAGAGAAAGAGTTGTTCATAAAAGGGACTGAAATAGATAAACAGAGAAAAGGTTTTCATGAAAGCCATATGGGAAGAGAGGTTTTATGTTTTATCATAGTGTAGCTTCGTTTACTCACAGTGGCAAATTCAATATGATTATTCATGTAGCTATAATAGCACTGTTTACACGAAGAATTTGAGATCAAGGGTGCCCAGTTATTCAATTTGTAAAGATTATCAGAGATTAAAATAGATCCTCCAGAACATAAAATATGTCATATATATATTTTATCACTGCTGTTGATTAACCATCTTTAAAAAATATTCCTGAAATTAAAATATTTAAAGTAATTTCTCTCAGTCCTTTAAATGTAGTCACTTCACTGTGCTCTTTAATATTTTAGTTTACTAAAAACCAGTTACTACGTATCAATTGATGTCATTTCCTATAGAGAAAAGCAGCGGTGCTACAGAGGTTAAAATACATGCTCAGGAATCAGAAAATCCCAGGCTACTGTGTGAGCTTTGAAAATCACAATCATCTAAGAAAATGAGATTAATAAACATTCTGATAGCATTGGGATTTAAATAAATTATAACATTGGATGCTCAATTCTTTAAAGAAAACACAAATCTGTACAAATAGGAAGTAGTATGTTTCTAAGATCTTTTATCCAGGTATTTGTCAACCTAGAAGTGCTTACAAAATTTCCCTGTAACTTCCTAAGATGGAAAAAACTTTGAAAGGGTTAACTGTCCAAAACCACTACCAAGTCATGGGTAGAACCAGGATTTCAGTTGGAAGTATATATTAAATTTCACTCTTTATATTCTCTGATAGTTTAGTCTTTAATAGTAAACATATAATAAATAAAACATCAATATACACCTTTATATAGTATGCATTGCTGTAATAATAAATATAAATTTGGAAAAAAGGAACAAATTATCTATAGAAGTCTAGATAACATATAACATGAAGCTGAGGTCATTTTTGAGAAGACTTACAATAGATATTTTTTCAGATGTGATCGAAAATTGGATTCTAAAGTGCAGGAAATTCTTGACAGAAAGGATTTAAGAAGTTGCTGTATAGGCAGATATGTTCTTATTTTTACAGCACTTCTACCTGTCCTTTTCCCTACAATAGCATATGAACAAATGCCTCACAGTGAGGTTACTATGAAACCATAAGCTATACTATTATGATACTTAACATTATAACCAAAATTACAACTTTGCAAATTGTAACTAGAGGAAAATTACAGGTTATCCCAAGTGTACCAGACATAAAGAAGAGTGTAGCAGCTGTTAGTAATCCTGAATATTATACCTTATAAAATTATATTTTCAGTTAACATAAATGCTGAAGTAGGTTATTCATTCTAAGAAGTTTTTCTGTGTGAAACAAACATTTCTCTGTGCATCAGACAGAGCCTAGTATTAGAGAAGTCTACTTATACAAGTACATTTGAATGTCTGGAACTCCAAATGACACTTGATTAAAGATAAAATAACTAAGTGACTATACCTCCATTCACCTAAGCATAATATATAAGGCTAATTAAATCTTTGGATACATAATATTTGTTGTGCTTAAAATATAATTATCAGATATCTAGCTCAGCATCGTGAGAGAAATAATATACAGAAGTCAGAAATGAAAAGTTAGTACAGGCAGGAGAGAAATAAAATATCATCCTAGGACACCGGTAGCCATGTGAACAGTTGTATAAGTCAGGCTGAAGAATCCATCACCAAAATGTACCTGCAATTCTAACTGAGCAGGCAGAGCTTACTTAGTCCACTGCTTCAGAAATCAATTCTTTGTTTAAAATGTAATTATTGACTGTTCTAATACACATTAATTTATCCAGAGCCATTACAAATCTATCTGAATACCTAGGACCTTGGTCTGAATACCCACAGCCTAGAATACTTTAAGACAGCCAACCTACCACACCATTATAAAATGTACTAACTGCTCAGCGGAGTCACCTGTCTTCCATATGCTGGTCAGATCGAAGGTTAGTGACAGTCCATGTCTACTCATCATTACTTTTAAGTAGTATAATGAGTTCAGTAATAGTTCTAACAGTGCTTGTTATAACAACAGCATTTTTCGCCCCTACTTTTTGCTTCAAACAGGAATGCCAAACGGAGGAAAATAAGGTCTAGCGTTACCCTTTAACTTTTTGAGGATACTGGCACTCTGTGAAGTTGCCATTTTCCGGGTCTACATTTGGTCCCAGGATTCCAGATAAGATGCTTTAATGTGTCCAAGTTGTCAGGCATTTTTTTCATAAATAAATAGCGTGAAATTGTGTGATGGGACAAGAACACCATTAGTAACTGTGTAAGGATTGTGTTGTTTTCTCAGTGTGCAGCCCACAGCACAAAAATCAAACATTTTGGATGCAAGGCATCCTACTTGCTGTCACAAATTTGATTTGGGAGTAGCATGAAAATGACAAGCCAGCATGCTTCTTCTTCCCCTCTGATGTTTACTCTCTTTCACCCCTTCTTCCTCAATTTTTGTGGATTCTTCTGAAAAGATAAGTTGGAACTTTTTCCTTGCTGGGCTAAAGAAATGATATGTCCATAATTTTAAACAATATACAATTGTGAGATTGTTAAGATGTTGACAGTGATGCAAATTAAGACTTCTGAGGCTTCTCAGTGAATGCACTAATAGAAAAGGATAACCAATTGCATGGAGCACTGGGTGTGGTGAAAAATAATGAATACTGTTATGCTGAAAATAAAAAATAAATTAAAAAAAAAAAAAAAAAAAAAAAAAAAAAGAAAAGGATAACCAACAGAGTTATCCAATATGTTTAAAAAAAAAAAGAATCCTGGATCATCAACATAAAGCATATATATATATATATATACTGTGTAATGTTAAATTATAAGCACACTTCAGTTTGACCTAGCCAAGTCATTGAGCAACTATGCCATACACCAAAGATACAAAGATGAAAAGACCCACACTGAGCTTTCAAGGAGTTTTCAATCCTTTTGAAGAGACAAATACATAAGCCACTAAGGATAAGACAATATAAATATTTTACATTTTCTTTTTAGATTTAGAAATATTGCATAAGAAAAGTAGCAGATCTTTTTCTAAACACAAATGAAAACAGTTTGACATTTATTGTTGCTAAGGCTCAGTGTTATTTGAGCCACGGAGACACTCAAGGTATTTTAGTTGGGTAAGCAGAATAAATAGAAAATTATAGCACATAGGTTATACAGTCTTACTGAGAGCTGGGGTGCTGAGGCAAAAGTGGTTCCTGACCATGTTTTGCCATAGCAAATTGACAGTAAAGAAATGAACCAAACTTGTTAGAAAAGATTTGCTGAGCTAACACTTGAATGCGAAACTGTGGTGACTTTATGGAGAGTTCAGATTCCTCAAGCTGCCCACGGGGACTTTGTGTTACCTGTGTTGTTCCTGTAAATAATACAAACTACTTAGTGGATGCCAAAAGTTATGTGAATGTTCAGTAGTATTATCGCATACCTATTTTGTATACATCACCAGAGAGGATATTGGAAAAGTAATCACCATCAATTTTTGTATGCCTAAAGCTTTCTTCTAGTCCCCTCTTCTATTCACAAAATAGTTTCCATACACAATTTGGAAAACAAGTACAAGAATTTAATGATGCATAAAAGCTATAGAAATTAAATCCCAGCTGTATAGCCATTTTCAGACTCATGCTTTTTGGCTATTTAATACCTCTAAGCTTTAAAGTTTACATATATCTATTAATTAACTCAACAATTCTTTCATTCAAATCAATAAAACTGCATATTACTTGTGAGTCTTTGATGACTCACTGATGAATAAGATAATATCTTACCCTCCAGAAGCTTAGAATCTAGTAAGGAGATGAAGACAACCAAATAACCATAATAAAACACTATAGCTGATATAATGTATTAGGTGCAGGGTATCATAGAAGGTAAGGTTATAATGATTAACTCTCTCCAGTGGGATCAGGATTAGCTTCACAGAAAAGATAATGCTTTCGCTGGGTTATTGAAAAGCTTAAAGAGTTTTTAAAGGGTTAAAAAAAAAAAGATGCACTGGATGAACATAGTAGCTTGATAAGACATAAAGTGACTTTAAGGTGCATAAGAGATGGGTTTGAGAGACAGTAAAGAACCTACATGTTAAATTAAAAATTTAGACTTTTCACACAAATATAGGACAGTATTAGATGAGACCAAGAAAGGATTTGGAGACGGAAGCCCTAGAATGAATTTTAGGTATACATTAAAAAAGAATGACCCTGAATTTGGGGAAGCCAATTAGGGTATTATTACAACAATGTGAATGAGAAGCCCTAAGGGAGGAACCAGGGAAGATAGCCCAGTAATGAAGAGTCAGAGAGGAATGCTGTTTGAGAGGTAGAATGGACACAACTTTCTAGCAGTTTGATATGTGAATAAAAGAAGGGAGTTAACATCCAAGTTTCTGACTTGGGTTAGCAGTTGGATCATGATATCACTGGGAGATAAAGGGAATATCATGTGATTTAAATTGCAGATGTGTTGAGGTTGCCATGTCTTCTAAGCATGTGGACTTTTAGGTCTGGAAATCAGAAGAGAGATTTGGAGTCATCAATTTATAAGACAGTTAAAGCAGAGAAGTGATCCAGTTGTCTGAATAAGGGACATGGGAGAGAAAGGGTAAAGAGCAAGGCCCTGAGGAATACCCAATACTTTCAGAAGCTGGCGGGGGAAAGGAGTGAGGAGGAGAAAGGAGGCCACTGAGAAGGAAAAGCCAAAGAGGCTGAGGAACAGCAAGAATCAGAAAACCATGAGAAAAAGAAGAGGTGGTTGGAAAATTCAGTTGCCTTGGGGAGAAAAAGAATGAGGACTGTAAGAGTTTGTTAGATTGAGAAACCAAGAAGTCCCCTGGTATCCATTGTTAGAGAGTAAATGAAAGTTAAGGCCTTTAATTCCAATGCGAATGTGAGGAAAAGGAGAATGGACTGGAGGGTTTGGTGTCTCCCAGAACAAATTTAAATAGGTGCAAGGGCTATAAAAAAAAAAGGTACCAAATAAAGTGTAAACTGAGCAGCCACGATCCAGTCCCAAAGCAGTCAGCAACTGACGAAAGCACAGAAGCACAGGTTAAACAGTAGTTTAACTAGTGTTAGCTGGGCAGAGGGAAGTCAGAAAAGACCTATATAAATTACCTATAGGTATGAAGGCCAAAAGTTGAGGGATTTCATACCTCAGAGCTCCATTTTTTTCTGTGAAATAAGACCAGGCTGCACTGCCAACGTTCTCCCTACACTTTATATATGTGAAGTGTACCAAGGACACCAGATATGGCAGGATCTCATAGATGGTGAATGGTCTGAAAACAATCCAAGGGTCTTAGACTATCTATACAATCGAATCACTAGAAATTTTTTAATTTAATTTTATTTTCAGTGTTCCAGAATTTTGTTTATGCACCACACCCAGTGCTCCATGCAATACATGCCCTCCGTAATACCCACCAACAGGATCACCCAACCCCCCAGCCCCCTCCCCTCCAAAACCCTCAGTTTGTTTCTCAGAGTCCACAGTCTCTCATGGTTCATCTCCCCCTCTGATTCTCCCCAATTCACTTCTCTCTATCTCCAGGGTCCGCCATGTAGAATTTATTCCTTTGTGCTCAGTAGCAAAATGATCATAAAGCCAAAGCAATCTGCTCAGTTAGCCAAAACACATCACTGAAACCCTTCTTGTGTCCCACACGGAGAAACGGCCCAAGAAAAAACTTTCCTGAGAAAGATTTCCCTTCTTAGCTGTCATTTATCTCTTTTCTTCCTATTTCTTCTGGTATGCAGTTTATTTGAATGAGTTTTCTCCTTAACCTGGTGCTTTAACACCTCTGGATCACACATATTTCCTAGATTCATTGATGTGCTGTTGACTGAGTCTTGCCAGATCATTAACAATGATTTTTTTAAGAACAGTTAATACCAATTCTTGTAGTGATGCCTACCCCTCACTCTCTCGCTGTTCCATAAGAGAATCATCCATCTTTATAGGTCTTTTCATCAATCATTGGTATTTCTGCTTTGTTCTTTCTGACAGTTTTCAGTCAATGGGACTGAGTTTAATGCATGTCAGCTCAATAGTACAGATTAATTGTGATATATTAGTGACTCCTTTCTCTGTTTATTTCCATGATACCAAACATTCTGTTTTATAGGAAATTTAACAGTTGGGGATTTTTAATGTAAAAATAATCTAAAGAAAAATTATTTCCTATTGTTTAAAAATTGGGGAGTATCTGGAACAGAGGTAGTCTCTCAATTTCTCAAAACATGTCAAAGAAATAAGGAAAATACTGCCTTTGGATATCTTTGACATATAATGCATAATCTAATTTTTTACACAGAGGGAAAAAAATTATACAATTTAGAATTTTATCCATGGTGCTTCCAAGTGCTAAATAGGCTGTAGCATATTTAGAAGGCAAAATTCACTGGCAAGAAGACCAGAAATCTATTTGGTTCCAATCTAACCCACACAGTTTTGTTACTTTATTTTACAAATAAATGTATGGGGAGTGGGTTGTGTTATTTCAAAATTATTTAAGAGTTTAATCCTTTTAGAGTTTTAAAATTACCTAGCATTGTGATAGGGAGATATAAAGCAGCATTAACTTTCAGAAATTAATGAAAATTACTTTTAAGAATAAGACAAATGGAGTCTAAATGGAATGCTTAAGAGTAAAATGCAATGGTAGAAAGATCATGTGTGATGCTATCTGGAAAGTTTCCCAGATTCTCTATCTAGCTAATCTCCATGAGTGTTCATTATGAGAGGTGATAGCTGTCTCCCTGGCCCATAGTCGGGCTTTGTCTTATTCTTCATTGAAACAGCTTGTCTTCCAAGAGGCTTATAAAATAAATACAAACGCTATGATAACTTCTGTTTTTAATGACTTCCACAGATTTTTTTAAAGGGACTCATATAGATATGAGGATAACATGAAAGATATTTTTTCTCAGGAAAAAGCATGATTCAGCATAGTACAGCAGAAAGATCATGGTCTTTAAAGCCAAGAAAACATTGAATCTAGATCTCAGCAACTTCAGCTCTTCCCTTTCTAGCTTCATGACTTTGAGTAAGTTTCTTTTAGTTTTTTTGGAGCCACTAATTCCTCGACTGGCAAAGTGGAGATAATTAGACTTACCTCACGTGGAAGCTGTGAAAATTACATGAGATTTGATACCTAAAGCACTTTGCCCAAAGTCTGACAACATATAGTAGATGTTCAATAAATGTTAATTTGCCCCTGAAATATTCTCAATAGCATAGTTATCATTCTATAGATGTCACATACCAAAGAACTGAATGTATATTAAAGATGACCAGATATGTGATGCTAACTTGTTAACTCTTAGATGTAGTAAATATTAAAACATATAAAAATACTCTATTCCCCTCTGGACTGTGCCCTTTGTTTCTAAAATCATTCTACCAACACTCATCAAACTGTAAAAGAGCTAATACACTTCCACTTCAGAGATGCTGTTTCATCTTCTTAGCCTTAAATATTGTCTGCTTTTTTTACTCCTTAGTTTATCATATGCTTTATACAATTCTCATCTCAGGACCTCATTACTACCAAAAGTCTAATATGACAGGATTCAAGTTTCAGCATACAAGGATAGATGTGAGAAAATAACTTTTTGATCACTCAGTTATCTCTACCAGAATAAACTGCCCAAGGAGTCCCAACATCTAGGACTTTTATCTAGTGTAACTCCAGTTAATTCCAAAAAAGTATACTACTACAATCTCCTCATAGAGGCACAGGGAAAAAAGAAGAAGAAGAGAAGGATAACGTCCTTTCACTCCACTGATAAATACTTTTTGTTATCAGCTTCCATTATTAGCATTTTATATATCTATAACCTCCAGGACCCTAATAAAACTTCAGGAAAAAAATTAAATAGTTTCAGCAGAAATGACTAGAAGGTTTGTACTAAAGATATTAAACACTGGGACTAGAGAAGATAAATGCACTTTATCTCCATTATCCATTCTGAACTCCCTTTCTGTATAAGCAGAAGCAGTGACTCAGATTCTGAAAGGCCTCTGGACCCTGAATGCATAACCTGGTAGGTCAGTGAATATAGCCAAAAGACTTTCCAAAAAAGGGATTTAGGGGAAAAACCAGAGTCAAGAATGAAACAAGTAGCCCAGCAGAAGCATCTGTATAATGGGGCTTAAAAGATCCTTTAAAGCTGGGCATAGAACAACAGAAATAGAATCCAGATATGTCAGAGAGAGAAGTGGGTCTGAAACAGAAAGAAGAAAAACCTGGGCATGTGTTTACATGTTAGAATAGAGAGAAAGCAGTGATTTAGAGTGCCAGCTTCAAAGTCACAGGGTTCAAAACCCTGACCCATCATACACTAGCTACTTATTTAATCTTGTTGAGTTTTAGTTCCTTAAGATGTAAAATTGGTATAATAATTGTTCCTACCTTATTAGGGTCACTATGAAGGTTAAATACATTTAAAATTAGCATAATGCCCGTTCTTTACTAAGTTTTAGAGAAATGTTAGCTAATGTTATCAGGTACAATAGAGTAGTTAATAGGACTTTTTAGGTAAGCAGACAGGAATTCAGGGCCCAGAGACAACTGGGGCACTATCTTCCTTTGATATCAGTGACTCGAAGGAGAAAAGAGGCCATGGGTGCATAAGGAAGAAACAATTACAAAGTGGGATGGAGGATACAGAGGGGAGAAAAGGAACGGTCTCTTGTTTGCACCCCTGCCCCACTGAACCATGTATTTAGGATCCAGAAACCTTGCTTGGATTTGACTCTCTTCTGCTTATCTAAAAACTTAGACAAAGGATAATGGACAAATGCACAGACAGTGCATTGATTTTCTCCTGCCCAAATTTATAGTATCTCTATTTCAAAGCTTCTACCTTTTTTTTTTTTTTTTTCCTAAAATTGTTTTGAAATTTTTCTGGAGTCTGATTAGAGTGGTGGAGGCTCTGTGTATAATATACCGATACTCAAGGCTTATTGTGTAAGGATTAGTCACTGGGACAAAGGACAGATGTGTGCCTCTTCTTTCCAGGAATCCCCTTGTGCCTTTGGAAGACACTGTGACAGTGTGTCTTTTCAAACTCTAGGAGAAATGACAAAACAAGAGGGAAGAAATGAAAGGAAAGTGCTATGTGTGAAAGTAGATTACAAAGGAAAGAAGTTGATGTGGAAAAAAAAAAGTTGATGTGGAAATGTTTAAATATAATTATGAGCAAAACTGTGACAGCAATATACTTAAACTTGCTTGGCACAACAGGGAAAGAGGGTTAAAAAATAACCAGGAAAAGGGGAGTCTGGGTGGTTCAGTCAGTCAAGCATCTGTCTTGTTTCTGACTAGGTCACGCTCTTGTGGTCATGATCTCAGGGTTATGAGATCAGGCTGTGTGGGGCTCTGGGCTCAGTGGGGAATCCAGCTGAGATTTTTTCCTCTGCCCCCCAATGCTTTCTCTTTCTCTCTCTCTCTCTCTCTTTCTCTCTCTCCAATGAATAAATACATCTTTAAGAAACAAAAAATGTTTTCTTCTAATCTAGCCACTTCTCTATCAAAATTCAGTTCTTGTACCTTCTCCTTCATTTTAGCCTCAAAAATAGATTTTTAAAAAGTGCCAAAAATTCAAGGTGCTTCTAGGAGTCCCCATATGTTCATGAAAGAAATACCAATACATTTTCAAATGCTAAAACAATCAGCCTGAAACCTTTTCATTTGATTAAATTAAATTAATATTCCTTTCCTGAAAACCAGGAAATATGGCTTTCTCCATATTTCTTCTCTTCCATAATAAGATATCCTCCTAAAAATAAAAGCTTCAACCAGTCTTCCCACTCTTAGTTCAGTGTCATCTTAAAAACAAAAACAAAAATATGGCCCTAAAAGCCCTTTGTACTGAAAAAGAATCTTGGATAATTGGATGAGTGGTCTAAAGTAGTGAAGTCATGTTGAATAGAGGAAATAGTACGTTGTCAGGAAAAGTGAAGGATGTATTTTTTTCTAGGAATGAAAAACTCAGCAAGTTGCTATCTTAAGTGACTCCTCTCTAATCAAATTAACCTGATCTCAACCAAAAAATAAGATAAAATATTATTTTTAAAATATTTTAAATTTTAAAATATTATTTCTAAATAAAATATTATTTTTAAATATTTTAAAATAAAATATTATTTTTATTATTTTTAAAAATAAAATATTATTTTTAAACATAAAATATTATTTTTAAACATCCTCCTTTCACTATCTTCTTTTCTCTACCTTTATTTATGCCCTGCCATGTCCATGGGGAGCAAACAACAAAAATAATAGTAGGATAAACCAGAAAGACACTACTCAAGGAAAATCATGAATATAAACAAGGAAACAAATTCTACCCAAATTCTGGCAAATCAAGGAATATCTTCAAATTAATCTAAAAGCCAGTCTATGTGATTTTTGCAGGGCTTTAGTAATTAATATTTAATATTCTCAAGAAAATAAAGCCAGGATAGCATCCTGCAAGATGATCAACACCGAGAAAATTCCTCATTCTATCTGTATTTAACATAAACAGAGAATGAAGATTTTAATCCACTGAGAGGTACAAAGCAGTAGTAGACGCAAATTATAAGTAGAGAAAATAGACTGCAAGTATACCACAAATTACTATA
The DNA here is from genome assembly GCF_964662115.1 of Mustela nivalis. Lineage (NCBI taxonomy): Eukaryota > Metazoa > Chordata > Mammalia > Carnivora > Mustelidae > Mustela > Mustela nivalis. Next base: position 129,285,999 of record NC_139021.1, read on the forward strand.
ATCAAGGGGAAAAAATGAAAGTATTTTGAGGACTAATGATGCATATGATCACAACACTCAAAAAATGAAAATCATTCATTCCTTGGAAAATTATGATACTTTTATTGTGACAACTTCCAAGAATACTGTGAAGCACTACACAACCCTTATGATAAAATTCCAGGATCAAACATCAAAGAGGTGAATGATATTTTTGTTTGTTTTATCCATTCGTTTTTTAAGCTTTTTTTAAAGATTTTATTTATGTATTTGACAGAGAGAGATCACAAGTAGGCAGAGAGGTAGGCAGAGAAAGAAGGGGGAAGCAGGCTCTCTGCTGAGCAGGGAGCCCAATGCAGTACTCGATCCCAGGACCCTGGGATCATGACCTGAGCCAAAGGCCCGGGCTTTACCCACTGAGCCACCCAGGCACCCATCCATTTGTTTTTTAGTTTCTACATGTAAATGAAATCATATGGATTTGTCTTTCTCCATCTGACTTACTTCACTCAGCGTAAAACCCTCTAGATCCATCCGTATTGTTGCAAATGGAAAGAACTCCTTTTTAGGGCTGACCACATAATATTCCAAGAGGTGTGTGTGTGTGTGTGTGTGTGTGTGTATAAGACACGCCTTTTTGGGGTGCCTGGGTGGCTCAGCTGGTTAAGCATCTGACTCTTGGTTTCAAGGCAGGTCACCATCTTAGAATCATGAGACCAAGCCCCATATCAGGCTCCATGCTGGGCATGGAGCCTCTTTAAGATTCTCTCTCTTCCTCTCCCACTGCCCCTCCTTGCTGCTCACTGCTCTCTCTCTCTCCTAAAAAACAAAAACAAAAATAAACAAATAAAAAAAAAAACCCACTTTCCTCATCCATTCATCTAGGAACACTTAAGTTTGCTTCCATATCTTGGCTATCATAAATAAACAATGAAAAGCAGAATCAGACCTATAAATAACAGAGTACAAGCTAATGGTAGCCAGATACAAGGGAGTATCTGGGGAAAATGGATAAAGGTGATTGGGAAATACAGGCTTCCAGTTATGGAAAGAACAAGTCATGGAAACAAAAGCCACAGCATAGGGAATACAGTCAATGATACTGTAATACTATTTATGGTGACAAATGGTAGCTACACTTGTAGTGAGCACAGCATAATGTATAGAGAAGTTAAATCACTATATCACACCTGAAATTAATATAACACTATATATTAACTAAGTGAAAATAAAATAAAAACTTAAAAAATAAACTAAAATAACAAAAAGGAAGAAAGGAAGGAAGGGGTTTATGAAAAAATGAGCAAATTATACAACAGAAAGTGCCAAAATGCCAATAATTGAACTTTCTCATTTCCAATAACTGTGGCATCTCAAAAAATTAATAATAACATACCATTGTTTCTAGCTCATCCCATGACATTCTATAGCACTTCTCTTAAAAAATTTTATCATCAGCTGAAGTTTCACTTATACAAACATATTGTTATTTTTCAATGCTATCTTCTTGTAATCAGGTTAAATATTTCTGTATCAAAAAATTATGAATAGGGGCACCTGGGTGGCTCAGTGGGTTAAGCCGCTGCCTTCGGCTCAGGTCATGATCTCGAGTCCCGCATCGGGCTCTCTGCTCGGCAGGGAGCCTGCTTCCTCCTCTCTCTCTCTCTCTCTGCCTGCCTCTCTGCCTACTTGTGATCTCTCTCTGTCAAATAAATAAATAAAATCTTTAAAAAAAAATAAAAAAAATTATGAATAAAACTGGATTTTTAAAAAATTTTTATCCTAAAACAACAATCAAAAAGTGACATTTATAACTTGTGGTCTGTTGAGTAAAATCAGTAAAAACCAGTAATCATCCCATGTAAGAAAATGTTAGTCTACCAAATGATGTAACATCATTTGGAAAAAAGAGGACAAGAAAAGAAGATAAAGGTGGAAACAGGAAGCAGGTGCCTTTGTTTCTACATTGATCATATAGACTCTGCCTGATGAGGTAATAAGGTTAATACTGCTCAACAAATTCAACTAATAATGAGGGCTCAATAAAACTCCAATGACAAGGAAAAAATGTTAGATCTGCAACCCCATTATCCAAAATAAGTTATTTATGAGATACATATAAAACATAAATTGAATCTATAAGTCACATACAACTATCAAAGTAATTACTCTATAATCAAAATATATCCTTAAGCCAAGGCATATATCTGTTTCTTACCACAAGAATTTACCTACTCGGTTTACTAATAACTAATTTCACCAAGGTTTAGATGATGAAATTTCAAAGGCTTATTTCATCAGGATGTTTGCATTGTAGGCGAGGAAAAAAGAAAATAAACCCAGAATAATGCTCAAACAAAAATCATGAATTTTCAATGATGGAATTTCAAGAACAAAATAATTCCTGACAAGCTCAAGTCACCCCACATAGAAAACTGCCTATTTGGCACCAATCTATATGGAAAATCAATGATGCACAAATTCTATGTAGTACTTGGAGTGCAAAGACCAAAGGTTAAATTTCAATATGAGCCTGTTATTATAATACATATTTTAATTCACACTAGTATCTGTTGTTCTAAACATTAGTCTTAACATATGGGGAATTGCATATTTAGAAATCCCTTAGCAGGTTTAGAATTAAGAGATATATTACTTGTAACTTACTCTTAAACACATTATTTATAAACATATATTTTTATCTTAAACACATTATTTAATGCAATTTCCATTTATAAATTACTAGACTCTGATCTCATTAACTCACTGTGACCAAACACAAATTTCACATAATTTTAAGGATTATAAAGTTAATACACATTTCCACCTTCTGATTTCCAGTGCCCAGACCCCTTGCACTAAACTATGATGCTCTATTGCACATACTGCATGCAGAATGCATGAAAAACATGCCAGGAAGAATCTGCAATGCAGATAAGAGGGAGGCATTATCCTTAATTTGCATATCATACCACACACAGTAACTGATTTGTCATATATCAAACCATTTACATATTCTAGGCCTCCTTCCCTCCCTTTCTGGCATATTGGGCTTACTTCTTTTTTCTTCTTACTTTTGAACTGAATTTTACAGAAAGGAAAGTATATCTTTAGCTAAGCTGATGTAATTTAGAAATAGGAGTATTAGATTTCTCCAAATGACTTAAGAATATTAGAAAAGAAAAAAAAAGTGCACCTTCAGGTTAGATTGCATAACGGATAGGGAGCTTAAAAGGCAAGCTCTGACTCTGAAAATTAAATTTAGCCTGCTAGTTCCTGCAGTGAAATGTAAGACCACCTTCCCTCAGCAGCTCGATTGGGGAGACATTGTTCTGCTGTCTCTCCAGGCTCTTTTGTACGCTGAGGCTGACGTGATTCCCCAGACTCATGTCCTGCACAGAATTTAAACTACATTTGTGAGTAACAGCAAAAGGAATTTATTGACTTCCTCTCAGACTGAAAGCGAAAGTGACCACTTGCATCAAATTATACACTTGGATTTTTAACTTATTAAAAATGGAGTGGGCTGTGATTTATGTTGATTTCTATTCAATGGTCTCATCTATTCCAATATTTTAGGATCTTAAAATGTTTATGCAAAGTTTTATTTGGATTACTTACATGCCTACAACTGTTCTTTATTTGCCAAGGTGACAGCACAAATCACATTATTTGCAGAGGTAGGGGAATCTTTCCCACAAATCAGCCCCACAACAATAACAAACATTTATTTATTGAACTCTTGGAAGAGCTACAAAGAAATATAAGACACAGTTTCTGTTTTCAAGAACCTTATAACACAGGGAGATAAAATATTTACAAATACAATTAACCAGTAGAGAGAGACAGTGATACAAGCTATGTCACAAAGCCAAAATTATAGTGAAGATTCTGTCCTCATAGGAATAAGATCTCATTACCTGGGTGACTTATTATCCTTCCAGTTTTCAGTCTCTAAAATGCATAAATTGGACAAGATTATCTCTAAAACCATTCCCAATCTAAAAGTCTTATCTAGTCTTAGAAAGTCTTATTATCTAGTCTTCTATTTCTACCGTGAAGCGGCTTCATAATTTTACTCTGTGTCTTATCCATAGCGATATAAGGCAAAAGGAAGTCAGTGGCCTCCAAAGGGCATTTCCATTTATTTATTTTCTCTGAGACATTTTTAACAGTTCATAGATCAAGAAGGAATGCCATCCAGTTTTTTCATGTATCTATATACAAGAGGAGTGAATTATTAATTATCCACATAAAATTATATGCATTGCAGTCTATCCACAGAGTTCTTTTAAAGATTTTTTTAATTAATTAATTAATTTATGAGCGTGTGTGTGTGTGAATGCACACAAGTGGGTCGAGGGGTAGCAGTGGAGGGAAAAGGAAAGCAGCTCCTCACTAAGCTCTAGCTTAATCTCATGACTGAGATCATGATCTGAACCAAAACCAAGAGTCAGATGCTTAACTGACTGAGCCACCCAGGCACCCCATCCACACAGTTTTTAAATGTAATTTTTTTTAAAGATTTTATTTATTTATTTGTCAGAGAGAGAGAGAGCGAGAGCGAGCACAGGCAGACAGAGTGCCAGGCAGAGTCAGAGGGAGAAGCAGGCTCCCTGCGGAGCAAGGATGTGGGACTTGATCCCAGGACGCTGGGATCATGACCTGAGCTGAAGGCAGCTGCTTAACCAACTGAGTCATCCAGGTGTCCCTTTAAATGTAATTTTATTTGAAAGGGACATTGAAAGTCTAATTTTTAGACAAAGAAACCAGCTTGCATGGTGATAACTACTGGAGATTTTCTCTTTGACCACCCTTGTACTCTATGTTCCTAACACTGTGTTTGACTTCCCAAAAAATGTGCAAAGGGATGCACCAGACAAATAGTCAATTTTTAAAAAAATTCCTGGGATGATATTGTCAGCAAACCCCTGCCTCCAGTTGCCCTGTACAGGTTATCAAGATGAGATAACACAGAACAGTCCTTCGAACTCCTTCACTACTTTATCCCTAAAAGCCCAAAACAGCCAGCACCTTGCTTGCCATTCTCCTGGACTAGCTTGGCATCTCTCAGTCCCATTAAAACAAAGGAGACATCTCCAGCAAAAATCATTCTAATCCAAATTGTACTTCCCAATATTTTACAGCCCAAAACACCCCAGCAGAGGGTACATGGGGACCAAAGAAGAGAGCATTATCATATATCCCTTCATTTCTTCCACTAACAAATTTCTTTCCTCAGCTTGTAGTATTGTTCCAAACCGTTCCATTATGAGTCCTAAATTATGCTAGGGCTTCTCTACTAAGTGGCTGAGGTGAAGGGAGACAGAGGTAATGCTAACAACTAAATGACACAACTGGTAAATTGCAGTATGAACTAGAATCCACATTTTGTGGTTCGCTGTACACTGTTTTTTCTTCTCATTTTGCTATCACCTGTAATTAAAAGCCCCTCATTCTTAACAATTTTAATGTTACATAAAATAAAAAGTATCTTTCCCTAATCTGCTGCTTTAGATAATATGAAAAGTTTCCTAGACATTAGGATATTTGGTTTTTTAACAAAGCATCCTGTCCTACATATGGAACAAAAGTCTCAAACTGACTACTGTAACAGGTTCAAATTTAAATTCAACTGGATACATTTCAAGTTTTCACATAAGGGTGCAGCCTATCAACCAGAGAGTTTTGTTGTTACAAAACAAAACAAAGCAAAGTTCTGCAAATCCTTTCTCATATGTTGTTCTTGCTATTTTTTTGTTGATATCAGTCCTACGTGTAAGGTTTATAAACTGTAAATATGGTACAATTCAAATAATAATAGTACTCCTTTGGCATGCCTGAAGTGGCCAACTATTCATCTCAAAAGAATCTTCATCGTACTTAAGTTGTATATGCTTAAACTGACTACGTATTTAAGATGTGAAAAAAAAAAACCATACGAAGTAGGTATAGAAAATTATTCTAGAGCACATACAAAATGGTCGAGATGCACCATCCTCTAAAACAGGAGCTCTGTAATGATGCTTTATCACAATATTAATACAACAACTACTTTATAATAATACTGTTTTCTGGAAACCAGTCATTACTTAGAATATTAACAGTTATTCAACTGTCACACAGTTAACTTTAGCATAAGTAGGAAAAAAAGACTTCTTAAATGTTATAATGTAGTGTTTCCCAAATATGCCAGTCTAAAAATTCTACAAATACAAATATAAAGCATATTCTCTGGAAAAAAAAAAAAAAACTTATTCCATTGATCTGAGGAGGATGGAAGAAATCTGAATTTCTAAAAAGTGTCTCCAGTAATTCATATTATCTGGCAAAGCTTGGAGAACATTTATTACAATACATTCAAAGCCAAATGCTAAGAATTTTAGATTATATTTACCAGGCTACCCATCAGTCAGTATCTATATGCATATCATTTGAAGAAGCTTGAAATAGAAAATATTTCTTTCATTATCTATAATACAAGCAGCATAAATTCGTTTATTTTCATCTTAAGCACTTTTTGCTCTTTGAGGGTGCCCTTCTAAATTGCAAATTCCCTGGAAATGTTACCAGTCAGTATCTTTGAAGAATTAGATAACAGTCCTTGAAGAGCAAAGCAGAATATGAAAACAATGGGTGGTGGCAGTCAGAGGCGAAAAGAACTCTGGAAAGAACTGCAAGGGGAGTTGACTGTTTCCTATTGAGATCAATCTTTTAAAACCAAAAGAAAATCTAAACACCACAGATTTAAAGGAAATGAGCTTATGTATGACTTTGCTAGAAAGGGTTATGTAATCATGACCATCTCCCAAAAGGTCAGTGAGAATTTAATTAACCTTCCCGAATGATTTAATGTCATCAGCACATCTTAGAAACAGTAACTCCCTCCCCCACATGACCTGTTTATCTTTAAAATAATCAACTAGCCTATTTCCTTAAATTTGCCCCTCTTCACAGATTCTAGATATGTAATATTTACATCTTCAAAAATAAGCGTTCTGATACCCATGGTCCCTCTGTACTCTACATCTTCACGTAAGAAGGTGGTGGTAACTCAGAAAGTACTTTAAGGTCAGTTGGTACCTCTTGGCTATAACAGTAATTTTGATAATAGAGAGGATATACCCCAAAGATACATACTTGTCACCGGAGTTGAGGTATAAAAACTTACTCCAGGATATAAGGAAGGAATATATAGAATAAATTATTGACATTTAACAAAAATATAGATGTGACCTAGGGTCACAAAGGATCTTCAGCAGTAAGCTCTATTATTACGTAAAGCTAAGTGACTGACAGGATTGCAAGATCACACCATTGATCCACCAGGTAAATCTGAAATGCTTCTTCAGTCTCTGGTCTAATGACTCATTATAGCATGAATTTCCCCACAGTTATACTAATAGGGGTTCGACAGTTGTAACTTTTTAAAGGTGAATGGTTGGCTACTAATACCTTATAGATTCCTTGTAGAAAAGGGCAATGCTCATATGATTAATAATGTTCTTACTACTTTTCTTTCTAGGGTGGATAGGACACAGTATTCCCAAATGGTAGGAAATAGAGAAAAAAATGTGACAAGTCGGAGAGGCATTATGAATTATGTCTGATACAACTGACACTTCTTTCCATTCAGTTGAAGTACTTTTCAATCCTCCAGATAGCTCTGGGGAACAATCTTATCTCTCTTAATGGTGTCAACCCAGCACCTGAATTGTCCATCAATACTACTTTTGAGTAATTATGAGGTAGGGGACCCAAGCTTTTCCTAAACACACACCTGTTGGGAAATTATAGTGACTATAGGGACCGCTGCAAATGACCTTCAGTATAATGTTAAATCTATCACATATGCAAACCCTCTTCTTTTATGAGATAACTATCTCCAAAAGTATTACCACAACAATTTTTTTAAAATCTTAAGGAAACACAGTTAACTTTGTTATAAAGAGATTACTTAGGCAGGATATCATAGATCTTATTTCATCAAAAAAAGGTGATGAAAATAGAGGGAAATATGTGTTCTAGAACCAGCAAGTCCTGGGCCTAAATCAACACTTCCTACCTCTGTATCTTTGAGAGAGGCTCTTCCAGTCTAACTTTCTCCAAAAAATGTGGCACCCAATATAGAACATAAGGTAATTTTTGGTAATTTTTTGGTAATTTTTGCTTCTACAGGTACCATCATTAGTACAGATATTAGGTCTGCCCATAGTTTCCCAACAAGTTATGTTGTTGGAATAAATCTAATAAGGCATTATGTTCATAGGGAAAGAGTAAAGAGAGTGATAGAATTACTAGACACAGAAAGCAAGGATGTACAGAGATACATAAGAGAACCTTTCACAGCACCACAAAGAGATCACTAAGAGATATGTATTGTTTTGACTAGAAGGACTAAGTTAATAAAAAGGAAAACTGCAAAGATGGGAAGGAGATAATGCTATGAACAAGCTATCTTGACATTACAGAAAATTTTCTAAGCAATAAAAATCTAAAATGACACAAAATGTAATGAATATAATATTTTGAAAGCAGACAATGCTTCAGAAAACATAGATGGGGTATCACTTACTATGGGCTTTGTTCTTTGTAAGAGTTTGCTGGTATTTTAGTGGGAGTGAAATTTCAGATCTCAGACCTAACACTGGGCAGAGAAAGATAAGAAAGATGTATCTCAAAGGTTCTTAAAAGCCATAAAGATATCAGGGATGTCTTAAATTTTCCTATCAACTCCCATATCCTTAATGATAAATTGCTATTGTAAATGGTTGTTCTATAATCCATCATGAAATATAGATTTAGTTATTGATTAGGGGTTATTGCCAAGGAAGAATATTTCCATATTTTATTTAGATTAATAATGTTTTCTCATGAGTACTACTATACTCTCACCTTATTTCTTATGTCCTATTGCCACTATACACATATATTGTATTGCTGAGGTGGGAATGAAAAAAGGCTTGTAAAATACTGGAAAGAACAATATCATGTTTTATGTCCTCTGGAAAAAAATAAAAGCTTATGTAAAGCCTAAAATAAATACTGTCCCCCATGCATGGAGCTGGTATCACCTAAGAGTTGATTATCTGAGCCTTTATGGTGGTCATAAAATACAGTTAGTACACAAATTCTAATTCAAGATAAAATGTCATATACCAATTTGTATGTCTAAGGTACTAAGATAGTTATTCTAAAATCTCCAGATTGAAAAAATATTAATTTAAATCAAATTTTGAAAGCTCAAAGGAAAGTGACATTCAAATTAGGAATGATGTATTGGCATGGAGTATGGTCCAACTGTAAATCTATTAGTTTTCTCTGAGAAAAGATCAGTGTCTTGTTGCAAATAGCAAGTAAAGAGCTGTCTTAAAAAGAAGTAAACATTTTGGGGATGCCTGGGCATAACCCCATGCAGTGGGCTGAGAGCCTGACTTTGGTTCAGGTCATGATCCCAAGGTCTTGGGATTGAATCCCCCATCAGGCTCCTTGCTCAGCAGGGAGCCTGACTCTCCCTCCGCCTGCCCCTCCTTCTTTCTCTCTCTCTGACAAATAAATAAAATCTTTAAAAAAGAAAAAGTCAACATTTTGGAAAGAAAAATTGTTACTATAGATTTTTCACACTATATTTTCTGATAATGAGAAGAAGAGTTGTTTTAAAACATTTTAAAATATGAAAATAATAGTATTTCATGGTAACATACTATAAATAGCTGCCTAACTCCATAAACCCATACAATTTTGACAGAAAATCAAAATTTTCTATTAACTTCTTGTTAATAGAAGATAACTATCTTAGGCTACTTTACAGTACAAAGTTATGAGAGAAACTATGTAACTTATACATGTATCTTCAAAAACACTAGTTCAATAGGTATAGCAACAAGAATTTACTTTTCTTTTAAAAATACTACAAAATTGGGCGCCTGGGTGGCTCAAGGGGTTAGGGCCTCTGCCTTCGGCTTGGGTCATGATCCCAGGCTCGGGATAGAGCCCTGCATCGGGCTCTCTGCTCAGCGGGGAGCCTGCTTCCCCTCCTCTCTCTCTGCCTGCCTCTCTGCCTACTTGTGATCTCTATCTGTCAAATAAATAAAATCCTTAAAAAAAATAAATAAAAATACTACAAAATTAATCCTTTTCAATATGAGTCAAAGATACAGCTATATTTTATAACATTACTAAATGTGTATGCCTCTGTTTATGCAAGATGATTCTTCTGATCTAGCTTTAGGGTATATGTATAGACCTGCACTACCACTTCCACAGTACATCAACCAGGTCCTTTGGGAGTAAGACTGGTAGTTCTGTTAGATGGCCCTGGAGTGCTTGCAGACCCACTGGTTAAGGAGAATATGTTTGGGACTTTCTTTTGGGTAGGTGCTCTATTTCTGTAGTTTACAGTTATGACTGTGTATAGTTAGTCATTATTAGTCTTCCTGGTGTAACAATGGGTTCCAGGAATATTCCTTCTATCCACTTTTGTAACTAATTTTGTGTTCAAAATTGTGTATTCTTTTTCATAATAAGGGTCTTCCTAGTTGTATAAATTTCAGACCTCATGAAACCAGGAACTTCTGATCTGTATCTCTAAACATTTCTATAACTACAGGTTTGAATGACATCAAGCGGCATTCACAAACTTTTTAAAACACTCACAATACTAAAGATGATAATAAGGTTATCCCAAATTAAACAATCCTCCAGCCACAAAACAGCCATAGTAATACATAATAACTTTTGGTCAATATTATTTTCAGTAATATACCTAACCAAATAAATCAATGAATAAGTAAATAAACAACATAGAATTAGTTTATCCTATACATTTTCCACCTGGATGCATAAAAGAGCTCTGTCTCCCTTTATTCATAAAGCCTTAGAGTTCAAAACATCTAAAGTTCTGGACAAACCACCTGCCTCCAAGCCAGAGTATATAAAGCACAGGAAACAAACATAAATACACTCATTCACTTGATGCTAAAAACCACCCCAATAGTTGGACCTAAAATGATTCCTCCAGTGGAATGGAAACTTCACATCAAAGCTATTCCCCATTTTCACTCATTGATTCTGCCTTGCAGCCCCATGATGACTGAATATGTAAACTATGTCCTCCTGCTGTGCAATTAGTTGTCATTACAATGTTACAAGATTATCCTTTGCTCTATGTTTATGAAACCATTTTTTCCAAAAGCAGAAATAATACTATCTTAAGTTAAGACACATACACACACATACACATATATTGACTCCAGTCTAAATAATCTAGTAGTTAGCTAAATCCTACCTAAATAACCAATAATTACAAACCATGTATATGTAACATAGTGAAGTCAAACAGAACTAAGTGCATATCCCAGCTCCACCCATAACTAGCTGTGTGATAGCTACACTTAAATTTCTCCTGCCTCAGGTTTTCGATCTAGACAGTAGGTTTAATAAAACCCATCCCAGTGAGTTGTTGTAGGATTAAAAGTTAGGGTGTATATCAGATCTTCAGCATACATAAGCAACATCCTTTATTTTTACCAGTTATAAATGCTTACTATATTTCAGGAGATAAAAATAATATGAAAAGCCTGATTAGTATCATTATTGGTATTTCTGATATTATTAAAATAAGAATTAGCATTAACAATGACAATAATAATAACAACTGTAAATGTTGGGCTATAGTGGAAATGGGTCATGCTTAAAGTACCAAATTCAAATATTTTATATGATAGATGACTATGATATGAATAAAATGCTATAGTGGGATGAAACAAGAGTCAAGGCATGTCATTTACTCTATAATCTGAATCACCTCAGGAAGGTGCATATGAGGTTATACCAAGATCAAATGAGAAAGGAAGGATCATGTGATGGCCTAGGAGATTATCGATTTGCTCATGCTCCCAGATGCAGAAGAGTAGAAACTAAGAGTGATTATCTTTATGTTTTCTTCATAGCTTAATTAAGTCCTCTAATTAGTCACAGTCGCTAAGCACTACATTATCAACTCTGCTTCTTGTTAGACTGATTTCTTCTCTAGTCTGATAACTGATCAGAAAAATTAGTTGATCTAAAGACTATCTTTGAATTGCAAAGAATCTTAACCCAGCAACACAAATTTGGCTTACTTTAAGATAAGCCATCTAGGGACAACTGGGTGGCTCAGTGAGTTAAAGCCTCTGCCTTCGGATCAGGTCATGATCCCAGGGTCCTTGGATCAAGCCCTACATAGAGCCCCACATCGGGCTCTCTGCTAAGCAGGGAGCCTGCTTCCTCCACTCTCTCTCTCTCTCTCTGCCTGCCTCTCTGCCTACTTGTGATCTCTATCTGTCAAATAAATAAAATCTTTTTTAAAAAATATGCCATCTATAAAGTTGTAAGCTCACTGAACTGGGTCCTCAGCCCTGTTCTCACCACCATTCTCATCTCCATACTGAGCTTCTTCTTAGGTTTCTCTCCCATTCTTTGTGTGTCTTATTCTCCCAGGTATTAGTTATTTTCCTTTATCTCTAGATGTTTGAGTTCATACTCTCCTCCCCTAAACAGATCTTACAAAGAGGACTTCAGAAAGGGCAATGCTTCTGTCAAAAAGATCACTTTCTAACTGCAGAATCATAGGTAGTAAGCAGGAATGGTAAATGACTACCCAAAACTCCTCACATCATATGCAAACCCAGCAAATTACATATCTAAGGCCTGTCATGTTTTCCCAATTATCTTTTCCTCACGAATATTCAGTTCAATAACATATTTGATGCCTCTAATTACAGGTTACTATAATCTTGGGAAATTACTTTGTGATCAGACTTCTAGCCATAGCATCTCATGAAACACTCCTGGTGACTATACTGTAATCTTTATCTATTGCATTATTTTCACTAGAAAAGCTTATTCTGGGTTTTTGTCAGATGTTGTGCTTTTTCTATCTGTTGCAATGGTTTTACCAGAAAAGTTTATAATTCTTTTTTTCTTCCATTTTTAAAACTGTACCACAGGCACAATTTCTGATCAAAATCACTCTTCATAAACAACAGCTATAAATAAACAGTAAATAATATTTGAAGGTAAACTACAGCATTTTTAAAATACTACACTTGATCCATTCATCTGTGGATGGACATCTAGGTTCTTTCCATAGTTTGGCTATTGTGGACATTGCTGCTATAAACATTCGGGTGCATGTTATAAAAAATAAAAAGTTAAAAAAAAAAAATACTACACTTGGCCCCATGTCCACTGTATTCAAATTAAGTGATTGGCTCATGTGTTCTCTGAACTAAATTCCTCCTCACAAAGGTACCATCCTCATTCTCCAGTACCTTGCAAGGCTCCTGTCTTCCATGTCCTGGAGCACAGCATACACCTTCTCTAAGGATAGAGCATATGCTGATGTACAAAATGAAGGATGATTATAGCATTTTCACAAGCAGTGCAAGCTTGCCCTACTCATGTTCCTATTTCCTTTTTGTTGAAAGGGTCACCTGATTTGAATCTGAGGAATCATGACTAGAGAGACAATGTTTGCTTCAGAGAGTATCTACAAACCAGAAAACTTTTTGTGAAAGGGTCATTTGTTTTGTATCTGAGGAATCATGACTATAGAGACAATGTTTGCTTCAGAGAGTGTCTACAAACCAGAAAACTCGAGTTCTAAGCCAACTTCTAATGATTTTTAGACATGTGATCACTTCCTGTGTCTAAGAAATGCAGATAATATTACCAAGCCTGCCTATCTGCTGGGGCTGTATCAAAGAATTTGTAAACCATAAATCCTTGTACAAAAGCAGCCAATTATTTGTATCATGACTGAAATGTTTGCTCATTTTCCTTTGGTCTTTAAATTTTGCTAATGCTGCCAGCTGAGAGGAGGGCATTTCTCATAAAGTACTGATAAATATCATCAGCATATGCACGAGTCCACTTAGTCTTGAGAATCCAATCTTTTAGTCATGATTATCTTGGTCTCCATTCAACCTAACTTAAGAATTCTAGTGACAAGGAATATAACATACATTTTTTAAATGCTGGGAAGACATGTACTCTGCCCTCACGCTGCATACATTGTAATTGTTCTAAATGAGGTAGATCACCATTTTAAAGAAGATTATGGAATCTTGTTTATGAATGATCAAAATGAGCTGCCACTAAAATAATGTGAAGAGCTTTAACAATAGCAGTGATTGCCATTTCAGCAGAGTAAGAGCAGAATAATGTTTTAAGAGCAGTTAGTTTTAAGAAATGGGGAGTAAATAAATGGAGAAATGTTGATTAGTTGCTATGTATATACCAGACTCAACTATCATATATATATGTAGTATTTTATTTTTTATTTTTATTAGGGAGAGAGAGAGAGAGAGAGAGAGGTCAGGGAGGGACAGAGGGAGAAGGAGAGAGAAATTCTGAAGAAAGCACTATATCCAGTGCAGAGCCCAATGTGGGGCTTCATCTCACAACCCTGAGATCATGACCTGAGCTAAAATCAAGAATTGAACACTTAACCAACTGAGCCACCCTGGGACCTTGAGATGGGGCAAATTTTAAGAAAAGCTTTATGGCAAGAATAAATTTAGATTTAAGGTAATGTGTAATTAGGTCATGGTAAGGTTTAGTAAAAATGACATATGATTCTGTAATTATATAGAACCAAATGTCAAATAACAAAACAGACAACATACTATTGTATTTGCAAATATTTTCTAGTATCCTAGCACTTTCATGACATTTTATTTGTGGTTAAGTACATGCAAGTAAAAGGGAAGTTTGCAAATGTGGCCAAAATAGCCATGCTCACCAAAGATTCATTTGGTCTTATACATTTCCCATAAATTTCAGCAGCATCAGGTAACAAATTCTAACCAACAGATGCCAATGGAAGGAATTTTTGTCACTTCTAGGTTAAAGTTGTATAAAGCCCAAGTGAGCTCATCCAGTTTCTCTTCCTCTGCCAAAGCTAATATACCTAGCCATCACTTAAGATGAGGAAGTGGTGATGCAACAGGGAGGCTTAAGTGGATAGGAGAAGAATAAATGAAACAAGATGGGATTGGGAGGGAGACAAACCATAAGTGACTCTTAATCTCACAAAACAAACTGAGGGTTGCTGGGGGTGGGGGTTTGGGAGAAGGGGGTGGGATTATGGACATTGGGGAGGGTATGTGCTTTGGTGAGTGCTGTGAAGTGTGTAAACCTGGTGATTCACAGACCTGTACCCCTGGGGATAAAAATATATGTTTATAAAAAATAAAAAGTTAAATAAAAAAAAAAAAAAAAAAAAAAAGATGAGGCAGCTAAAAAACTATAGAGCCCGTCTAGCAGGCTGGGTTCCTGAGTGACTGTGGACTAGAACTCTAGAACAAGGACACATAGGTCCTCCAGTCCAAATAGAGATATATACAACATGAATAAGAAATAAACTTCTATTATGCCACTCAAATTAATTTTAGATTTTTGATAGTTCAGCATAGCCTACTATCTTGACTAGTAGAACAAACTAAAGCCACACAGATAAAGAAAAAGGCACTTTGAAGTAAAGTGACCTGTCAAAATAATCTCAAGGATTTAGCTAAACCTTACATGGTGAAACGATGAAATTTTATTTGAATTTACCTGAAACAAAAACACATTAATTCTGTTAAATCAGTTAAGGTTAAGAAGTAGATGGTTTGAGGAAAAGCAGGACAGTGAAAAATAGAGTTTGAGAGAATTATCACCTTATCTTCTCTGTGGCATATTAATTTCTAGTGAGAATCATGAGAGCTGAACCAATATAGAATATAGAAGCATTTTCGCTTTATGTCTTTTTATCTATTTTATCTCTATGTGTCTTTGCCTCCCTGAAAAGAGCGATCACATCAGCTACACACTGCTACATGGATATTGTATCTATATGATACCTCTAGTCAAAAAAACAGAAAAATTTCATTCATTGGAAAGTTAATTTTTATGTTATCTAAGTTCCTTTATTGTTGACTTCCCCTATCCTAGGTTTTTATTTTTCCTCTCTCCTGCTGCTCCCTAAACCACTGAGCAATTGGTATTCATCTCTTTTCTGGAATGCCCCTAGTAACAAAACCTGCACCCAGTTAGCCCCTTAATTTGCATATCAAAAAAGGTGAAGACAAAACCTTGACGCCTTTGTTTGAAATTATCATAAGGTTTGCAAAAGAGACAGGAAAGTTTCAATAGAAGTGTTTCCTTTTACTTGTCTCTACATATGGTCAACATAAAAGAGCCAATGCAGAAGAAATGATTACCAAAGGAGCTGTGTGCCTATTACAATATGTCTCTAAGACTCTTCATGAATTCTTGCTTTAAACCTTTGTTTTCATTACAAACAGATTCTTTTTCTTTTCTTTTCTTTTCTTTTGGCAGGTGAGTAGGTGAGAGAGAATATTTGAAATCACTGATAAAGATCATTCATTGGACAATGATGTTTTAGATTCATGTAGAATTTTGAAGAACTGGTAGAGTCTTAGGAAAAAAATACAGCAAAGTTTATTTATTGTACCAAAAAAAGAAAAAACTTAGAAAAGTCAAACCACACATTTTCTAGTTGTTTCTCCAAAACCAGAGTCCAATCTTTAGAAAGAACATTGAAAAAATTATGGAAAGGAAAAGGAATAACGGGTTTAATGAATCCACTAAAAACAACCACTTCTACATACATTATGTCATTTGACAGCCTAATGAAGTTTGAGATGGATGGATGTTATTGTTATTCCCCTTTTTTTGGTTGTTATTCCCTTTTTATAGAAAAGAAAGTTAAAGTTCAAAGAGAGTAACTGGCTTAAAGTTGTTGACATAGTTCTTTACCATTTTTATAGCACATCAACTTTTATAAGAAAAATAAATTACTGAAATGACTTGCTTTCTACACATATTAGCACCACTGCTCTTCAAAAAAAAATCTGCATAGGTTCCAAATTAGTGATGCTAAATATCAGCGACAGAGTAACTCATGTTGTAGCATTATCTCATAAGTATAAAGTGATTAGCTTTAAAAAATCAATCCATCTTCTTGCGTTGGTGTTTTTCTAGGCACTATTTGTTTGCAAAGTGTGTGTGTCGGGGGGGGTGTGTATGTGTGTGTGTGTATAGATGTAGAACATTAAGGCAGGCAAATTGAGAACACCAAGTATAAAAAAATGGAAGGAGATATTTAGATTGTCTCAACAGAATACCAACATCTAAATAGTTTCTTATTGATTCAGGATTATCTCTACCCCTTTCTGCACATTTTCCTGTATTTTCTGGAAGCTATACCCCAGAATTCCTAACCAGCAGGGCTCCAGATTAGATTATGCTACAGGTAGGGTCCAGGAGAAGGATCTATAGCCCTAGAGCAGAATGTCACTCACCCCAAAAATATCCATCAAGAATACTGATGTCAACTATAAGTGTGTTTGATAAAATACTATTAATAATAATAATTTCTCATTTGAGAGAATTAATGGACTGTGGAGATCTTTACGGTTTGTGGAACACTCGGTTCTCTCAGTTATCCTGGTCAAGGCAGGATGAGGGAACTGAGATGAGATTGAACTTTCTGCTTTCTACTTTTTTCTCATTTGAAAAGTTTCTATGTGTGAATTATATTACATGTTATGTGTATCACTTAGATAAGTCTCCTCTAGCTTCCTATCTAGGAGGGAGAAATGTAAATAAGTCATGATATCTTTATATAGAAAATCTGCCTTTTGTTTAATTTTAAAATGAAAGTTAATAGTAGAGTAATATGGGCATTTAGGCATGGGGCAAGATTGCTTTGAAGAAAGAAAATGAGCTAGGTTTTATTAAGATGACACTGAACCAGGGCCTACCCGAGGATTTAGACAAGTGAAGAATGGAGGTGGAAAAAGGTGTTGTGTTTTAGGAACCAAGAACTAACTTCATAAGCAAAGTCTAAACACATAAGACAAGAAGCTCAGCTTGGCTGCATCGTAGCACAACTGATGACTATAATGCTACACAACAGATTGCTCTCATGTCATTAAAGTTAAGCTTCTGTGTTTGTTGCTACATTATGGAATACCTTTATAGAAAAAAAATAATGCAGTCTACAGTTTCCAGTATAATTTTTTAGTTTGTGACGTCATGAACTTCAAGGCTTCCCCTGGTTCATTGTAAAATGTGAATACGTGACATGTTTGACATGTTCTTCCCCATAAAATTGGAATTAAAAAAATATTTACCCAAACAAAAATGCTGTAATCAATTAAGTGACAACGCTATATAATCAGAGTGAACTGCTGCCTAGGGGCAAAATAATATTGGGAAAAATTAATGCCACTGAACCAGGAAGCATCAATACGATAGGTCAGACTTTGGGTTTACCAACAATACCCAAAGAATACGAAGCAAGAGCAGAAGGTATTCTAGTTACATAATTTTAGCCTCATGCATTCAGATCCAAAGAACAAGGACTATTTTCTTAAAGATTGTAACAGAGTCTCAAAAGGAGATTTTTTGTTAAAGGTCTTCTGGTTTATTCTACGAACTTAACTTGACCTATATTCAAATATCACCGTGGCATGGGCAAAATACATATTTAAAAAAATACTGTGGTGCCTGGGTGGCTCTGTGGGTTGAACCCTCTGCCTTCAGCTCAGGTCATGATCTCAGGGTCCTGGGATTGAGTCCCACTTCAGGCTCTTTGCTCAGCAGGGAGCCTGCTTCCCTTCCTCTCTCTCTCTGCCTGCCTCTCTGCTTACTTGTGGTTTCCATCTGTCAAATAAATGAATAAATAAATCTTTAAAAATATATATACTAAGTGGACCCTTTCTAAAACCTATACCTAGAACCACAATAGCCATTCCCATCCTTACCTATGAAGAAATACTCCTTATCATGAAAAACTAATCTTACTTCAAATTTAGCCTTTTCTTCCCACATCTGTGAGTCATAATCCCTCAGGTTGTATTTGTGAAGCAGCACCACAGCTTTCACTTCCTGGGCTAAATAACAAACCCTTCTCTGAAATGAGTCCTGTCCCTTAAATTACATTGGTGAAAGTTTTGTTATTTGGGGGGATTGCATTCCATTGGCTAGCAACCACTTCCAAATGAAGATGCTTCGGCTGTATTTGTGGGATCAAATGCTTATTCTCCCCAGAAAAGCATTATGTATTCATGAGCTGTGAATAAAAACTATGTAGGATACATGCACAGCAATCACTTTCACAAGCTGTATAGAGCAGTGTAGCACAAAAGTAAGGATTTCTAAAGCATATGTGTGTATTTATATGTTTGTATGTGTGATGGCACAACCATCTCATGACAAAATACATCAATCATTTTGAGTTAGTACTGCTCATTTAATATTTATTGACCAATAGACCATACACCAAAAAGTTAACCCCCCCGATCATGTGGTCATACTCATTTTATTCTTTATCTAATGCTTCAAAGAGAATTGCTTGTACCCTGTAACATTTCCATAATTCAATTCAGAGCCAGTGATTAGTCAAATAATGTTGACAGGTCTCAGGTCAGAAACAGTTACATGAAAATGCTTACTACTTGAAACTTTAATTTTATTTCAAGTAAATAAACTGAGATAGTAATTTAGACCAATGTTTCCCAAACTTACCTGATAAAAAAAATCTCCTGGCCCTTTTCCTAGAGGATGTCCACGGTGAGGACCAGGGGTAAGTATGTTAAAAAGCTCTCAGGTGATTCAAAATGGGAAATTAGAAAACATAGATTCAGACTAAACATAATTCTCTGATTCATTCATTCATTCATTTGTTCATTCATTCATTCATGCAGTCGTCCATTTATTGTTTTGTTCATTCAAACCTAGCACACTGTGTACTGCAGGTAAGAGGATAACTAAGACATATCCCCAGTCTCACAAACATGTATTGTACAAACATGTATATGATACATACTTGGTTCATCGTTTGTACAGTGCATACACAAAGGAAAGAGTTATCAGTTCTACTTGAGAGGGTAGGTAAAGGTGGATTGGCTTCATAGACCAAATAGCATCTGAACCAAACCTTACACAAGTAAGGGTTTGCTAAGTCCAGAATTGGAAAAAAAGAACATCCTACTAAGAGAAACCTATGCTGGCTTCATTGTGCAGAATGGATTAACTGACTATGAAATTACAAAACAGATTTTGTTGGGAGACTAGAGAAATTATGATGGACAAAATAAGATAAATTGAAGCAGTAAAAAATAGGTTAGATAGAACAGAAGAATATGCAGTATTAAGAAGGAAGGCTTGGGAGAGGGGAAATAGGGAGCTGCTATTCAATGGGCATAAAGCTTCAGTTATGGATATGATCAAATTCTAAAGATCTGCTGTTACACAACACTGTGCCACTGTGCCTATAATTAACAGTACTATATCACACACTTAAAAATTCATTAAGATGGCAGATCTCAGGTTAAGTGCCCTTACCGGAATTTAAAAAAAAAAAAAAAAAAAAAAAAAGGAAGAATTGGGTGGACCTGGTAACTGATTGAACCCCAGATGAGAGGACAATCTACACTAGCTCCCAGGTTGCATAAAACAGTAGAGATGGTGATACTATCTCCAGGTAAAGGGAATGATGAAAAAGAACCAAATTTTCAGAAAAGAATTCAGTCTTTCAGGTAAAGTTGGGGAACATACAAGTGGATCTACTAGGCAGTCAAATATGTAAGTCTGGAACTTACAGAGATATGATTTACAGACATGGATTTAGAAGGCAGTAATAGCTGAATAGTCAGTTAAGCCTTAGGAGTGATCAAAATCCTACAAAGAACTTTGTAAATTGAGAAGGAGACTAAGAATAAAATTTGGAGAGTCCTAACATTTCAAGCTAAAAAAAAAAAAAAAAAGAGAGAGAGAGAGAGAGAGAATAAGAATAGGAGAACAAGTTGAAAGTGATACTAGGAAAGTCAGGCAAAAGAATTTTAAGAAAATGAATTCCTACCAGCAGATGACCCAAACATGTCAGAAAAAGAATAAAATAATCCATTGGATTTGGCCATTAAGAGATCAATAATTGAGAAATGGTGTGAGTTGAAGAAAGAGTGGGAGGTAAACTGGAAATAGGGAAAGTAGGCTATAGTCTCCAACTTGATCAGTAAGGACAGAGAAGGAATATGTAGATAGTTGTTCAAAGTATACCCTTTAAAATGCAGAATTGCGATATTTTAAAAATTTTGGGAAAACATCTGGTACATTTCCTTTTACCCCAATGCAGAAACTCCTTCCAAAGATTCCCTTACAAGTAATTGTCTAACTTCTGTGCTTGAATATTTCCAAGAATAAGGAGTTTATTAACTCAATGGATAGTTCATTATACTTAACTTGTCTACCAAGCATAAGATATACAGAAAAACACATGTAAAGTGATAGTGAGTATTCATAAGTCAAATACACCTATGTAAGCAATATCTAAATTAAGAAAGAGATGTGACAAGTAGTACAGAACAATGCACCAAAGAGTAATCATTATCTTGACTCTCAATATATAGATTAGTTCTACCTGTTTTTGAACTATGTATAAATAGAATCATTCAATATATACTTGATATCACATCTCTTCCACTCAACATCGTTTGTGAGATTCATTCATATTGTTATACGTGGTTGTTAATCATTCTCATAACTGTATATTTCATGTGTTGTTGTGAGGATGACAACTTAACTATCATTCCATTGATGGGCATTTCTCTTTCCTTTTTTTTTCTTTATTAACCCCTCTGTGGGGCTTGTATTCACAACCCTGAGATCCAGACCTGAGCTAAGATACTCAGCCACCCAGAAGCCCCTGATGGGCATTTCTTTTTTACACTATTACAAAGAGGGCTGCTATGATCACTGCGGTACATGACTTCTAGTTAACATATATACGTATTTCTCTTGCTTGTACACCTGGAAGTAGAATTTCTGGGTCATAATATATGCATTATAGATGCTGCCAAAATCTTCCCTTAGTAGTTCAATTTACACATCCACCAACAGATCATAAGAATTCAAGTTGTTCTACATCCTTATCTAATGCTTAATATTTTTTTTAGTTTTTTTCATTTTAGCCACTCTAATAAATATGTAGTGTTATGTGTTAATTTAATCTGCATCACTATGGTAAGCCTAGGTGGCTCAGTTAGTTAAGTGTCTGCCGTCGGCTCAGGTCATGATCCCAGGGTCCTGGGGTCCTGGGATCATGAACTTTGTACCTCTTGACCCCTTCACCCATTTTAGCCATCTCCCAACCCCCTTCCATCTGGCAACTACCAATATATTCTCTGTATCTATTAGTTTTGTTTTGTTTGTTAATTTTTATTTAGATTCTACATGAAAGTGAAATCATATGGTATTTGTCTTTCTCTGTCTGACACACTTCTTTTGGGATAATACCCTCAAGGTCCATCCATACTGTCATAAACGTCAAGATTTCATACTTTTTTAAGTGACTGAGTAATACTCCACTGTGTATGTACACACACACACACACACACACACACACTCACATCTTCTTTATCCATTTATCCATTGATGGACACAGGTTGTTTCCCTATCTTGGCCATTGTAAATAATACTGCAATGAACATAGGGGTGCATATATATTTTTGAATAAGTGTTTTCATATTCTGCTATTAAATACCCAGAAGTGGAATTGCTGGATCATATGGCAGTTCTACTTTTACTTTTTAAGGAACTTCTATACTGTTTCCATTGTGGCTGTGCCAATTTACATTTCTACCAACAAAGGTTCCCTTCTCTCCACATCCTCATTAACACATATAACTCTTTGCCTTTTCCTAGTAGCCATTCTAACAGGTGTGCAGTGACTTCCCACTATGGTTTTGATGTGCATTTCCCTAATGATGAGTGATGTGGAGCATCTTTTCATGTGCCAGTTGACCATCTGTATGTCTTCTTTGGAATAGTGTCTATTCAGATCTTCTGTACATTTTTAATTGAATTTTTTTGTTATTGAGTTGTAGGAGTTCTTCATGTATTTTGGAAAGTAACTCCTTATCAAATGATTTGCAAATATCTCCTCTCATTCAATAGGCTGTGTTTTCATTTTGCTGGTGGTTTCCTTCACTGTCCAGAAACTTTTTAGTTTGATGTAGTCTCACTTCTTTACTTTTTCTTTTGTTGCCCTTGCCTTTGGAGTCAGATCCAAAAAATCATCATCAAAAAATAATGAATACTGTTAAGCTGAAAATAAATTAAAAAAAGGAAAAAAAAACTTATACAGTGATGTATGCCAATTATATCTCAATAAAATTTAAATACAATCTATAAACAAACAAACAAAAAAAGACTAATGTCAAGGAGCTTACCGGCAACGTTTTCTTATAGAAGACATGATTATATTTTCAGGTCTTACATTCAAACCTTTAATCCATTCTGAGTTAATTTTTGTGCATGGTGTAAAAGAGTAATCTAATTTCATTCATTTTCAGGTAGTTGTCTGGTTTTCCTTATACCATTTATTGAAGAGACAGTCCTTCCATTGCATATTCTTGTCTCTTATTGTAAACAACTTGACCATATATGCCTGGGTTTATTTCTGGGCTCTATTCTGTTCCATTGATCTGTAGGTCAGATCTGTGGGTCAAATTTTATGCCAGTATCATGCTGTTTGGATTCTACAGCTTTGTAATATACTTTGACTTCAGGGAGCATGATGCCTTCAGCTTTGTTCTTCTTTCTCAAGATTGCTTTGGCTATTCAGCATCTATTATGATTCCATTTATTCTATTTCCGTGAAAAATGTCATTGGAATTTGATAGGGATTACACTGAGTCTATAAATTGCTTTAGATAGTATGAATATTTTAGCAATATAATTCTTCCAATCCATGAACATGGAGTATCTTTTCATTTATTTGTCTCTTCTTCAATTTCATGCATCAATGTCTTACAGTTTTCAGTGTACAGGTCTTTCACATTCTTGGATAAATTTATTCCTAAGTAATTTATTCTCTTGGATACAATTGTAAATGTGATTTTTTTCTTAATTTCTCTTCCTGCTAGTTTGTTGTTAGTATATTAAAATATAATTTTTTTAAATTTTGTACCTACAACTCTATTGAATTTGTTTATTATTCCTAACAATTTTTTGGTAAGATCTTTAGGGTTTTTCTCTATATATAAGTCATGCCTTATTATAACAATATCTATTTCTATTCATTTGCTCATTTCTCTAGCATCTAGGACAGTACCTGGCACATAATACATGTTCAATGATCATTTATTGAATGCATGAATGAATTTAAAAAGAAGAGAAAAAGAGAATGGAGGGAGGAAGGAGAAGGAGAGCAGGAGTAATTTATACTATAAACTGGTCCAAGAGTATAGAAAGTCCATTTCAGGATTATCTAATAGCTTAGATGATTGTGAGCTTGTAGAACATATATGACATCATAGATCAAGGTCACACCTTGACCATTAAGTTGTGTGTTGCTGTCCCTTAAATTTTAAGAAATTCCTGGCCTTGACACTTCAGATAATGTATCTCCTCCATTCGTTCTCTTCTCTCCTTTGGGGATTTTAATTCTACATATGTTAAAATTATTGAGCGTACCTCAAATATCTTTGATACCTTGTCTGGTTTTTCCTTTTCTTTCTTTTTCTATGCTTTATTTTGTGTTTTTCAGTTCACTATCCTTGTATTTTACTGTGTTCAACCTATTCTATTTCTCCATCAATTTCTTTTTTTTTTTTTTTAATTTATTATTTGACAGAGAGAGACACAGCAAGAGAGGGAACACAAGCAGGGAGAGTGGAAGAGGGAAAAGCAGGCTTCCTGCTGAGCAGGGACCCCGACACAGGGCTAGATTCCAGGACCCTGGGATTATGACCAGAGCTGAAGCAGACACTTAACGACTGAACCACCCAGGCACCCCTCTCCATCAGATTCTTAACTTCAGGTAGAGCTTGTGTCAGCTCAAGAATATCTGCTTATTTTTATGAATCTCAGTTCTCGGATAATTGAACATACTAATTAATCACAAATTATTTATTTATTTGATTGTTTGTTTGTTTGTTTATTTGACAGAGATCAAAAGTAGGCAGAGAGGCAAACAGAAGGTGGGAGGGTGAGGGAAGCAGGCTCCCCACTGAGCAGAGAGCCCGATGCAGGGTTCGATCCCAGGACCCTGGGACAATGACCTGACCTGAAGGCAGAGGCTTTAACCCACTGAGCCACCCAGGCACCCCGAACACAAATATTTTAAAGACCTATTAGTTATCTACAATATCTGGGTCATCTACTTGCCTGCTTCAAATGTGTATTTTATTCTTTTGAGTATTAGTCAAAGTTTTACCTACTGGTATGTCTAGTCACTCTTTTATCACATGACAGAAAGTATGCATAGAGGAATCTCAGAATCTCAAATGATATTATCTTTCTTCGGAGAAGGTTTCCCCTTTCTATTTTAGGGAGATGAGAGGCTGATAATCTCAAGGCAATCAAGGATTCAACTGGGTTGGGAGTAAGATGCACTTTTAGGGAAAAAGGTGTTGGTCTACCCCTTGTTTATTTGTGTTCCTGAGCTTTGGCACTCCTGGATTTTGACCCAGAGCATAGTAGATTTTTATCTTCTCAATCCTTAAAGAATACGAGAGGAATTCTTTTAGAAGTTTCAGTTTATTTGTTTATCCTCAGCACCAAACAGCTAAAACAACAACAGCAAAAAAAAAAAAAAAAAAAAAAAAAAACACAGCTAACATCTTCAAGAAGAGTTCTGGCCTGTGTTTGAGTTTGGCACATCTCTCCTGCCAAGTCATTTTATTTGTTTATTTATTCCCTAAATACCAAAAGCCTGGTTAGTCTTTCACTCTGCCTTTTAGAAGCTTTTCGCCTATCCCCTCCTCAGCTTCTTATGTGACCTCAGAACACACCAAACATCCAGTGGAGAAAGTTTCCAATTTGTCATCCCAGCCTTGAACAATCACTAGCTTTTCTTACTCCCAGGGCCTTTCTACCTGGGCCAAATCCATCCTCAGACTGTACTAAGAATTAGTAAATGCCTTCAGGGAAAGAAATAAAGGACTATCAGTAGCATGCCTTAGAAGTGTTCTCCTCTCTGAAATTTTTGTTCACTCGGCCCTTTTGGTTTCCACAGCTCTAGGAAGTATAGGTAACTTATTGGGGTTGTTCTAGGTATTGCAAAAGAAAAACTGGCCTGCCATAACCTACTTGGAAATGGAAAAACAATTATATTTTAATAGCTCTAAGTGGTTTTTAAAACTCCTGATACTGAAACAAAATGGACTGTCCTGCATTTTCCATTCATTGTCTTAATTCTGAAATCTGGAAAATTATACAAATATTTGATTCTCTTTTATTTCTTCACCTATTTGAAGAATCATTTCCCTTAAATCCTTTTTTCCTCCAGTCTCAATACCAATAAATTCTACTTATTTTTTTATATTTATATTGTTTGTCATCCTGACGATCCCCTTCAGGAAACATTCCAGTTTGCCAATATCCCTCTTAATAAGCAAATATGAAAAAAAATACTAGCTGCTGTCATAAAGCTCAATGAAGGAGAAGAGACAGAACCTCACATGAAGATTAATAAACTTACAAAAGAAGATATCTGATGAGCTATTTTTAAAATAAAATGAACAAAAGAGCAAAAAATCATGTTATCAAACAAAGAAATTATATAAAATAGAAATAAGAAGAAATGGAAGCTTTCAAAATGAATAAAAGCTCCTAAAAATACTAAACATAACAAAACGAACACTATTCTTTTCAAAGCCGTTTTGCACAGATTCTTAGAAATAGATCACATTTTATACTTTGCTTAACTCAGACAATTTAAGTGTCTTTTGCCCAATGTCTAAATGTAATTAACTAGACAGATTTTCTTGGTTCAGATGCAGATATTTATTTTACACAGTTATACCCAGAGGTACCAGATTACCAAAGAGTGTCAAGTAAATACTTTTAATAGAGGAATTTTAGAAAATTCCTTTTAAACTTTATCATAAAAGTTTAACTAGAAATGATCTACTAAAAATAGACAATTTGGGGTGCCTGGGTGGCTCAGGGAGTTAAAGCCTCTGCCTACAGCTCAGGTCGTGATCCCAGGGTCCTGGGATCAAGAGAGCCTGCTTCCACCTCTCTCTCTGCCTGCCTCTCTGCCTACTTGTGATCTCTGTCTGTCGAATAAATTAAAAAAAAAAAAAACTTTAAAAAATAAAAACATAAAAAAATAATAAAAACAAACAATTCTATTATTCAAAGAAAATGTCCATAATAAATTCTCTCTTATACCAGATAAAGACATGTATTTGGAACACAAAATACATTTTTTTCTGTTTTCAACCTTTTCTATTTATTTATTTATTTATTTTTTAAGTTAATTTTTATTTTTTATAAACATATATTTTTATCCCCCGGGGCACAGGTATATGAATTGCCAGGTTTACACACTTCACAGCACTCACCATAGCACATACCCTCCCCAATGTCCATAATCCCACCCCCCTTCTCCCAATCCCCCTCCCCCCAGCAACCCTCAGTTTCTTTTGTGAGATTAAGAGTCACTTGTGTTTTGTCTCCCTCCCAATCCCATCTTGTTTCATTTATTCTTCTCCTACCCCCTTAACCCCCCATGTTGCATCTCCACTTCCTCATATCAGGGAGACCATATGATAGTTGTCTTTTTCCCACTGACTTATTTTGCTAAGCATGATATCCTCTAGTTCCATCCACGTCGTCGCAAATGGCAAGACTTCATTTCTTTTGATGGCTGCATAGTATTCCATTGTGTATATATACCACTTCTTTATCTATTCATCTGTTGATGGACATCTAGGTTCTTTCCAGAGTTTGGCTAACGTGGACATTGCTCCTATAAACATTCAGGTGCATGTGCCCCTTCTGATCACTACGTTTGTGTCTTTAGGGTAAATACCCAGTAGTGCAATTGCTGGGTCATAGGGTAGTTCTATTTTCAACATTTTGAGGAACCTCCATGCTGTTTTCCAGAGTGGTTGCACCAGCTTGCATTCCCACCAACAGTGTAGGAGGGTTCCCCTTTCTCCGCATCCTCACCAGCATCTGTCATTTCCTGACTTGTTAATTTTAGCCATTCTGACTGGTGTGAGGTGATATCTCATTGTGGTTTTGATTTGTATTTCCCTGATGCTGAGTGATGTGGAGCACTTGTTGATGTGTCTGTTGGCCATCTGGATGTCTTCTTTGCAGAAATGTCTGTTCATGTCCTCTGCCCATTTCTTGATTGGATTATTTGTTCTTTGGGTGTTGAGTTTGCTAAGCTCTTTATAGATTTTGGACACTAGCCCTTTATCTGATATGTCGTTTGCAAATATCTTCTCCCATTCTGTCAGTTGTCTTTTGGTTTTGTTAACTGTTTCCTTTTCTGTGAAAAAGCTTTTGATCTTGATGAAATCCCAATAGTTCATTTTTGCCCTTGCTTCCCTTGCCTTTGGTGATGTTCCTAGGAAGATGTTGCTGTGGCTCAGGTCGAAGAGGTTGCTGCCTGTGTTCTCCTCAAGGATTTGGATGGATTCCTTTCTCATATTGAGGTCCTTCATCCATTTTGAGTCTATTTTCGTGTGTAGTGTAAGAAACTGGTCCAATTTCATTTTTCTGCATGTGGCTGTCCAATTTTCCCAGCACCATTTATTG
This sequence comes from Mustela nivalis, assembly GCF_964662115.1. NCBI lineage: Eukaryota > Metazoa > Chordata > Mammalia > Carnivora > Mustelidae > Mustela > Mustela nivalis. Next base: position 129,314,592 of record NC_139021.1, read on the forward strand.
AAGAGGCTGTCTTTTTTCCATTGGACATTCTTTCCTGCTTTGTCGAAGATTAGATGACCATAGAGTTGAGGGTCTATTTCTGGGCTCTCTATTCTTTTCCCCTTGATCTATGTGTCTGTTTTTGTGCCAGTACCATGCTGTCTTGATGATGACAGCTTTGTAATAGAGCTTGACGTCCGGAATTGTGATGCCACCAACTCTGGCTTTCTTTTTCATACTCCTTTGGCTATTCAAGGTCTTTTCTGGTTCCATATAAATTTTAGGATTATTAGTTCCATTTCTTTGAAATGATGGATGGTACTTTGATAGGAATTGCATTAAATGTGTAGATTGCTTTAGGTAGCATAGACATTTTCACATATTTATTCTTCCAATCCAGGAGCATGGAACATTTTTCCATTTCTTTGTGTCTTCCTCAATTTCTTTCATGAGTACTTTATAGTTTTCTGAGTATAGATTCTTTGCCTCTTTGATTCGGTTTATTCCTAGGTATCTTATGGTTTGGGGTGCAATTGTAAATAGGATTGACTCCTTAATTTCTCTTTCTTCTGTCTTGTTGTTGGTATAGAGGAATGCAACTGATTTCTGTGTATTGATTTTATATCCTCACACTTTACTAAATTTCTGGACAAGTTCTAGCAGTTTTGGAGCGGAGTCTTTCGGGTTTTCCACATATAGTATCATATCATCTGTGAAGAGTGATAGTTTGACTTCTTCTTTGCCGATTTGGATGCCTTTAATTTCCTTTTGTTGTCTGATTGCTGAGGCTAGGACTTCTAGTACTATGTTGAATATAGTGGTGATAATGGACATCCCTGCCGTGTTCCTGACCTTAGCAGAAAAGCTTTCAGTTTTTCTCCATTGAGAATGATATTTGCGGTGGGTTTTTCATAGATGGCTTTGATGATATTGAGGTATATGCCCTCTATCCCTACACTTTGAAGAGTTTTGATCAGGAAGGGATGCTGAACTTTGTCAAATGCTTTTTCAGCATCTATTGAGAGTATCATATGGTTCTTGTTCTTTCTTTTATTGATGTGTTGTATCACATTGACTGATTTGCGGATGTTGAACCAACCTTGCAGCCCTGGAATAAATCCCACTTGGTCGTGGTGAATAATCCTTTTAATGTACTGTTGAATCCTATTGGCTAGTATTTTGGTGAGTATTTTCGCATCTGTGTTCATCAAGGATATTGGTCTATAGCTCTCTTTTTTGATGGGATCCTTGTCTGGTTTTGGGATCAAGGTGATGCTGGCCTCATAAAATGAGTTTGGAAGTTTTCTTTCCATTTCTATTTTTTGGAACAGTTTCAGGAGAATAGGAATTAGTTCTTCTTTAAATGTTTGGTTGAATTCCCCTGGGAAGCCGTCTGGCCCTGGGCTTTTGTTTGTTTGGAGATTTTTAATGACTGTTTCAATCTCCTTACTGGTTATGGGTCTGTTCAGGCTTTCTACTTCTTCCTGGTTCAGTTGTGGTAGTTTATATGTTTCTAGGAATGCATCCATTTCTTCCAGATTTGTCAAATTTGTTGGTGTAGAGTTGTTCATAGTATGTTCTTATAATTGTCTATATTCCTTTGGTGTTAGTTGTGATCTCTCCTCTTTCATTCATGATTTTAACAAAATACATTTCTTAATATTATTAAGGTTTTAGACAAGCGAAAGGATTCATTTTGTATATATATAATATATTCTCTATATGTTTATTACTATATATATGTAGATTTTATACACTTAAAAATCAAACTACAACTAAAATGGTCAGTATTTTAACAAGAAAGATTTAATTCTACAAATATACAGCTCTCTATCACCCTTTATATTAAGCAAATACCTGTGTAACTACTTCCCTCTCTTTAAGTATTTAGGGATGCTTTTGGCACCTGAGGCGTCTACTTTGAGCTTCTAATAATATGTTTGTTTTCCCAGAGCTGTTGGTGCCTGGAAAATTCATAGATACATTTGCAGTGACTGTAGTTTAGAGAAGAAGGACACGAATTTGGCTCTTTTGTGTTGCTTCTAAGAATTTTCCTGAAAATAAATGCCATTTAATATGTTCTTAACTGAGTAAGTTTATGTAAAACATCATGGCCAAAAATCTAAATTTGAAAAAAAAAAATCAAATCCTGTACCCCCCTTTACCTCGAAGTATAAGCAGCAGTAGTCTATGCTTAAAACTATAGTAACAGGAACAAGTATTCCACCCCACAATTAGCCATAAGATTAGAGGGGGGAAAATAACCCTGAGAGACGTGCCAATCTTACTTAAATTCATGGCAAGAAGTAAATGAGAGCAGAGTTGACTTGGGCCTGGGCACAAATGTGACACCAGCCATTATTAAAATGGGAAAGGGGTAAGAGAGGTGAAGTTGGAGATATTTATGACAAGCTTCTTTAACTTTATGAGACTGTATACTTGCCATGTTTAATATTTTATCAAAGTAAGATACAAATGAAACTCTCCAGTCCAGCAAATTTGATGAACCCAAGCTGCCACTAGGAGGCAAAAGGAAAGCTATTATAAACATTCAGAAGTTTGAGCTAATGCAAAGTGCCTAACACGTTGCCTGGCACCTTGTAAGTGCTCATTACTACTAATTGAGTTGAATATTAATTGAACCATAGCTCTACTAAAAGCATGCTTCCTGAGTTAGGAGGCCTAGGCAAATGGGGCTAAAATTAACTGACAAATTCAAAACCACCTATTTTTAAAATGCATGATAAGCAACACAGGAAGCTTTTACAACTAGCCAGCAAAATCTGAGCTTTCAATCAATAATTTCTTTCACCGAGGTGTGAAGCATGGAGTGGATCCAGAAGCACAGATGGTATTTTACATCTGCACATGCAATTTTTTTTCTCCATTTTTTATATAAACCTCTATTTCATTTTTTAAAAAAAGAATGATAGAATTTACCAGTAAAATGTAACACTACTTACTGCCTTTGGAAATGTTGCTCACCTCCATTTCACATTTTTAGCAGCGATTTAACTATCTTTCCGCATGTGTAGAAAGATTTCTTTTTTAAGTATAAACTCCCCTTTACTATATCCTGAATAATTTCAGAAGGTTCATTTCCTCCAGAGATCTAAAACTTTTTTGGTATTTAAAGTAAATACTTCTCCTCATCCTTACTCCTAACTACTTTCTTAAAATCAGTGCTAACTTTTCATAGATTCTTTTTTTTTTTTTTTTAGATTTTGTTTATTTGTTTGACAGAGAGAGAGATCACAAGTAGGCAGAGAGGCAGGCAGAGGTAGAGGGAAAAGCAGGCTCCCTGCTGAACAGAGAGCCTGATGTGGGGCTTGATCCCAGGACCCTGAGATCATGACCTGAGCCAAAGGCAGAGGCTTAACCCACTGAGCCACCCAGGCGCCCACTTTTCATAGATTTTTAAGGCCAAAATATGTCTTGGAGATCATGTTAATACAAACATCTCTTCAATATATGAGTAATGAAGTCCTAGCAAGGTTGGTGACTTGCTTAAGTCAGTTCGCTGGCCCATGCAAGGGAGATGAGGAAGCACCCTGAATCACAGTCCACAATCACAGAACAACATGTAAAGAGACCAACATTTCAACCATATCTCATTGATTTTCAGACTCCATTAGAATGCAAAGCTGTTATCCTTCTAAAGTAAGTCAGATTCATTTGAGGATATAAAGAAATATTATTTTCAAAATCTAAGGGTATTTCTCAAGGAATTAAATTCAAGTATCAGGTTTCATAATCATATTACATTAAAAAGGTAAAACATTAAAATCATATTGGACCTGGAGACTAAAATGACTATATGGTGACTATAGCTGTGACTATAGCATGGTGACTATAGTTCAAAATAATAGTTAACAATAATAATATCAAATTGTAAATTTTGGTTAGGGAGTAAATAGCAATACAACATAAACAAGAAAAATATTTAAAAAGAAATGTTCCATTTACCTTTGGAAATGTATCCTACTGAAACAAACAAAGGGGTTGATATATTCTCTCTCATGCTGATTACTCTGGCCCAGATTCCTCTTCTGAGCCCCAGATTTGAACGAAGTTACTCTCCAACATTTCCATTAGGCTATGTCAAAACTGCTACATCTCTATCATGTCTGATACCAAACTCACAACCAAAGAAACCGTGAACCCATTCCCTTGCAGTGTATCCCATTTCAGTGAATACCCATCATGTCAGGACACTTGTGTTTCCAGAAACCTACACACTCTTGAGATCTTCTCACTCACCCCCATTCGTAATCCCTTCACCAGGTCCTGTCACTCCACTAAATACTCCTGACATTTATTGAACTCCCTCTATCGCATGGCTACCACCCCCTTCTCGACTGCCTTCTCAGTTCTCTAATGGGTCCTCCAGTAGCCTCCCAACAGTTTTGTACTCATCTGCTCTAGCCTTTAATCCTCTTTCCTCTCCAGAATGGTTTTTCTGTAATTACAATCATGTCACTTCCCTGATTAAAATCCTTCATTGGCTTCCAATTGCTTTATAATACCTAAACCTTAAAAACAAACATACCCAAAATGACCTAAAAGAAACTAATGATGTAGCCCTAACAGCCTCTTGATCCCATCTCAAACACGCCTCTGTCCCACCCCCAGCCCCTTTCCTGCAGTCTCTAGCTCCACTATTCTGGACTCTCCTGCCCATACCTGCCTCTGATCTTTTGTCCTGTTCCATTGGCTTGATGCATGTGTCTTCCTACCTTCACTCATCTGTTCACTCAACTGAACTCTCATGAAACTTTTGTAAGGAAACCTTCCATGATATACCTCCCTGCAAGACTAGTTGTGTATGACTCCTCCAGACCCAACCTCAAAATTTATATTTTTATGTGACTATTTTATGTATAACCTCTTACTATAATATCTATTTTTATTACTTACTCACCCCACTAGCACCTAGGATAGTAGCTGACACATAATACCTCTTCAATGATCACTTACTGAATGGATGAAACAATTAATAAAGGCGATAGAAAGGGAGGAATGGAGATGGGAAGGAGAATGAGGACAGGAATGATTTATAATATGAAACACACCAAGAGATTAAAAAGTTCCACTTCATGTTTATTTTTAGCTAACTGTGAACAAGTAGGACATACATTCTAGGTCATAGGCTAAGGTCACACTTTGACCAAACTAATCCAAATTTTCCAAACCCCAGTTTATAGGCTTTCCCTCAGGGGTAACCACCACATATAAGAGTATCCTGAAAGAACACCATTTTCAGTCTTTTTGCTGAGTTCAGTAAGCCCTTCAAATGGGCATTGAGTTCCCCAGTGCAACTCCAAGTCCTGGAGAGACACATATATACATCTAAAACTGCACAGCTACAGTGCTTACTAACTAGTCATATACATTGTAGAAAGCCCTAAAGTATGATTGCTTTAAAGCATGACTGCTATAAAGTATGCATGTGTGTGTGTGTTTGTGTGTGTGTGTGTGTGTGTGTGTGTGTTGTGTGCATTTGTGTCTCTAAGGTAGAGGAACCAATCAGCAGGGAAGTGATTGAGAGAGGTAGCAATAAAATGTTACTCTCCGCTAAATAATTTAGGAAAACAGAATCAAGGCAACTGTTATGGTTTATAAATTTTTCTCCCTTGTCCTTTTAACATCAGAATCCTCAAAATTCAGGGTGAGTCTAGCAGACCAAATATAATTACAAGAATGAAAAAGCAGAGAGAGATAGAGAATGCCAACGCGCTACAGTAGAGCACTCCATTTGATTATGTAACTTAGAATATTGATATAATTTGGCTCCCATTTAAGAGTTTTCTTAGATTGGAATACAATTTCGAAGACACTCTTAATCCACTTCAACTGGAACTTACACCATGAATTTCAAGTTACCAATATTCATTATATTTGGGAGGGCAAGACATAATCCATATTTATAAGTTTTAGAGACAAGATTTGCATTCCCAGTTTGGTTTCCCTCATGCTCTGTTGACCATATTTTTTTGTGTGGGGATATTTTTGAGATTCATTCAGGAGCACAGGCCATGCATAAGAAAGTCTGCTTTATAAACTCAGTGGAAGAGTCCTAGGGGTTTGAAGAAGCCACCATAAACACAGACATGAGTGTCCATGGCCCAGCTCGCTGCAAACTTTCTGCCACAGGTACAGAAGGAACACAGTGATAGAGCAGGACCTAAATCTAAGATCTGGGAGATATGCACTTTTAGGTAAAATTTGTACCTAATTTTTTTAGGTAATAATTTGTACTTTTAGAAAGTCCCAAGGAAGCCAATAAATCTATGAATATCTCCTCTGGACCAGGTAAGACAATAGAAAACAAAGTAGTTGCTATCAAGCATCTGTGATATAATTGGGAAGATAAGGCATAATGCATCATAAGATAGTCACTAACATAGCAGTTTATATAAAGTACTGGGGAAGAAGTAAAATAAAAAATTGCTACAGTTCAGAGAAGCGTGGCTTCAGAAGTTTTTTGGGTTTGGTTTTTTCCTAAAGGCTTCATATAATAGGTAGAAATTTAACCTAGCTCCTGGTTGGATCCAGAGAGGCCTGGAAGAGGTAGCAAGGGGAAACCATAATGACTGATAACCCCAAATGCTTGCATTTCTTTATAAGGAGGCCCTTTCTTTCAAGAAAAAAGAAAAAATCATCCCAGTTACATAAACAAATGGATTGTTTTGCAGGTTAGAGACATTTTCTGCTGGATTAGGTTTTGAAATTGTATTTTTCCACTTATCTTACAGCATCTATAAGGGGGTAGAGACAGATACATCAGCAGGTTAATTTCTACTTTTCACAGAGATTTTGCTGTTCATAATTTAAAACAAAACTACTGAGGTATGGAACAAAATTGCGGAAGTCAGGAATATATTTGGAGAAACTGATGTTAACAAAAAAACCTGGACTAGGGACAGAATTCCCATTTAGAGTGTTTTATTGTTAAGTCTCAAAAATATAACAGATTTGCTGACACAAATTTCCTTCTCCTCAGAGAAGAAAGTTATTATTTTATTATTTGTCATTCTTATGCTTAAGCCTGCTCATTGGTATTTAATCAGCAGGCATAGTCTTCCTCCTTTTACTGAAGGCAGAGAAAAGGAGAAGTAACATGCCTAAAGCTAAACAGTAAATCAGTATCCCATTCTAGAATGACAACTCTCAATCCTTTCAGTTTAGTTGGATATTTGATATTTGAACTATGATACAAAATTTTCACTAATAAGCCAACCATTCTAATCATGTCCGAATGTTTCTCTCTCCTTCCTTCAATTCTGATAGACGGAGCTTATAAATTTTTGAGCACTTCAATTTGATTGCATCTCAAATATAGATTAATGTGGCAACAGTAATAATTATTGGAAAAATGACTGTTGGCAGAAGCATTTAAAAAATGCTTAATTCTTTCAGCTCTATATTCAACTATATATTGAACGAGGCTATGAAAGTGACAAGCAGTGAACTATGTAGAAAAAGAGCACAGGACATAGGACATGATAGAGTGTTTCAATCAATCAGGAATAATATTATAATTACTCCTTTCACTTACTGAGAACTTACTATTCCAGAAATCACACATATATTATCTCCAGTGCTAACAACACAACTCTAAGGTAGGGATTATGAGATTCATTTAACCAGCACCAATATTGTGGCTCAGAGATGTTAATGAACTGACCCACGGTCACTCAGCTAGTAAGTGGCGACTCACCATTTTCTTTCCATCCTCATTGCTAGTACCTGTACCTGATCTCCGGTCTTCGTCACCTCTCACCTACCATTTTGCTGTATTCTCACGAACGTACATTTACCTATTGCTGCTCCTCCATAAGTATCACTTGTTCCTGCCAGTTGGAGTAGTTCAGTCCCCCGACTAGCCATCTGTCTCGAGCCTTTTTGCCTCTGCCTGGGATAGTCTTGCTGTTTTTTTTCTCCTAGTGAGTTTCTTCTTCCTTCAAGACTCAACTTAGGAGCCCTCTTTCTGAAGAGTTTCCTGACCCCAGCCTAGCAGAGCAGGTGATACCCTCCTCTGAGGCCACTGCATAACCCAGTTAAAGGCTGAGCTTACTCACTGTTTACATCTACAGGCATAGATCCCTCCTAGAGACTGGCCGCTCCTCAAAAACAGGAACCATGCTTCAGTTATCTTTAAATTACCAGCACCTAGAACAGTTCCCGAAACCTAGCTGGTATTTGATAAACAGGAATACTTAAACCACATGGGGTAGAAATTTAAGCTGAACACAAAATGACTACAGATGACGTGGAGCATGTTAATTCTCCTCCCATTACAATGTCATTGAGGTTGCAGTTAGCAAAGGAACCAAAATGTTTTCTTTCAAAGCTATGGAGAGAATTTTTTAAAATTGCAAATCAAAGAATTTTTATGCTGTGTTTTAGTTAAAAATTAGATCAGTTACTCCGTCTTTTGCTGTTCATTTCCCCTGTTACATTTATTAATTATCAAAGATATTAGTTAGTTTGAACAACTGCTTGCTCCCTTATAGTCCATCTGTGCTCTCTTCTCAATAATGCATCGAAGTCGTAAGTGCTAGATTTATTGCCTCAGTGATTTCCATGGCACAAATTGTGATTTCACTACAGCACTGAGCAGAAGGGAGAGCTAATGGGCAAGGCAGAAAATGCTTAATCAATATCACTCGTGGCATAAGTTGAAAACCCTAAACCCCCAAGCAGATTTGGAAAAGGGCTACACTCAAGGCTCCAGTATCTAGAAATGCATTTACTGCACCATGAAGTTGAGAATTATTTTCTTTCCTCCAAAATTCTCAATTACTCCACAGGCCTCTTAGGGACTTACTGAATCTATGAGTTGCTCAGCTGATCCACAGGAGAAGAAATTCCTGAAGGAATGAGTTAGAAATATATTTCCAGGAAGGGCCTATGTCCTCCCCCGCAAATACATGTTGCTTTTTTTTTTTTTTTTTTTAAGATAAACTATGTATTCTGTATCAACACAGAGAAGAAAATTTCAGACATTGAGTGCCAAAGAGTTCTTGAAGATCAGGTCTCAAACCTTGGAACTGGGAGAAGCACCTCTAACCTGGGTAGTCCCAGGGATGGACCATAATATTATGAGTCAAGAGACTGACCAGATTTTGGTGACCAGAAACCATCAACTTCCTATATTAATTAAATTCTCATGAGCAGAGTGTGATGTGAATGCAGAACCAGGCAGACATTTCTGTAGTAGTCATGCCTTCTGGCAGAAGCCACCTGTGTGTTCTGACAATAAAGCAACTGTGGGCATTGGGGTCAGGAGAAGCAAGTGTGATTCAGGAACCACTAAGCACCCTGTATAAAGACTTCTGCGTTATTAAATTTCTTAAACTTCGAATCCCTTTAAATACCCACAGAAGCTACCTAATTTATTAGAGAAAGAGTCTTCCTTTCTTTAAAACCATGTTGCTAATGTTGTCAAGTAAAAAGAAAGGGCCCAAGATGTAGCCCCAGCACCACGACATAAATATAAGCCACATAGCTGCCTCCAGACTGAACACACTGTGAGGAACCAACAATCAAAATAATCGTCACAAACAGATCCAATACATTTCTCAATGTTCTTTCATGGGGACACCATCTAGGAAATGTCTCAATGTTAAAAAGGGCAGTTTTATTTTTCCTGCCATTGCCATCCCTAAAACAGAATGACCCTATCCCACTATGTTACTTTTCATTGTCTACCACAGCCCAACATTTCAAAAATGTTCTTGGAATTTTTTTATTATTGTTTTTAAAGATTTTATTTGCTTATTTGACAGGCAGAGATCGCAAATAGGCAAAGAGGCAGGCAGAGAAAGAGAGGGGGAAGCAGGCTCCCTGCCAACCAGAGAGCCTGATGTGGAGTTCGATCCCAGGTCCCTGGGATCATGACCTGAGCCAAAGGCAGAGGCTTTAGCCCACTGAGCCACCCAAGTGCCCCTGTTCTTGGAATTTTATGCGTGAACTGTTATTTTCTAGAATTTTCCATTCTTTTTTTTTTTTTTAAAGATTTTATTTATTTATTTGACAGACAAATCACAAGGAAGCAGCGAGGCAGGCAGAGAGAGAAAGACGGGGAAGCAGGCTCCCTGCTGAGCAGAGAGCCCGATGTGGGGCTCGATCTCAGGACCCTGAGATCATGACCTGAGCTGAAGGCAGAGGCATTAACCCACTGAGCCACCCAGGCGCCCCTAGAATTTTCCATTCTTAATTTATATTTTTAAATTTCCCTTCAGAAGAAGCTAAGAAAATATGCATTATTCAGTTACTAGTAGTTGCAGCTCAACAAAAAGATCTAGTTCATTTATTTAAGAAACTGTGTAGCTTTGCCCCTACTCTGCCCCTTCTTATGTGTCCCATTTCATGTCCTATAATAAAAAATTATAAAATCATTGAAAATAAACAAATAAGTGATTCAAAATACATTAGTTCCCCTAGGCATTTGGGTGGTTCCCATTACATACTTTTAAGAAGTCCAATTTACTTACAAAAACTATAAATAATTAAAAAAAAACAAATATTTTATTAAAATGCAAGCTGAAACTAAAAAAATATATATATATATATATATATATGAAAAGAATAAAAATAAAAGGTAAGAAAAATCTAATCAGTTCTCTATTAGGATGAGAGAGAGACATGGTAAATTCAGTAGGTAATATAATCATTTTCCAAAGATAATACCAATTCAAAAAAGAGTTGCCTTGTTTTGACAAAATTTCTCAAAGAGGGTGAGATCAGAGGCTTCACTGTTTTCCTACAAACACAAAATATCATATGCCGAAAGCCTTCTTTGTATCTATACTCAAAACTAGTCTCAAGTTTACCGATTTTTTAACTTCTTGTTCACATATACTAAATGAGGACAGAAGCTCAGCAACAGCAGATGATCTATCCTCATATCTATTATGCCTTGAATTATCCTCAAATGTTTGACACAATTCTATGCCTGAAGTGAGAAATGGTAATAGGAAGAAAATACCCAGGATGCTCCTGTTGGGAGAAAGTCACTAACCATTACCAAGTTTTGGGTGTGTGTGTATGTGTGTTGCATGTATACACAAACATATACTATGCTTATATACATAAAATATGCATATATAAATGTATACTTATCATACATTATAAATTATACACAATATATAATATACTGTGCTTATATATAATATGTTTATATTAACTCATGTAATTATCAGAACCCCATTAATATATTTTAAAACTAAATCTCAGGGGACAATTTTGGATATTAAGAATATATCAGTATAAAAATTTATTTATAATTCTGGAGTGCCGGGTAGCTCAGTTGGTTAAGTGTCTGACTCAATCTCAGCTCAAGTCTTGATCTCAGGGTTGTGACTTTTGTTTAAAAATAAAAACAGGGGCCCCTGTGTGGCTCAGTGGGTTAAAGTCTCTGCCTTTGGCGTGGGTCATGATCCCAGAGTCCTGGGATCGAGCCCTGCATCAAGCTCTCTGCTCAGTAGGGAGCCTGCTTCCCTTCCTCTCTCTCTGCCTGCCTCTCTGCCTACTTGTGATCTCTGTCAAATAGATAAAATCTTTAAAAAAATAAAAATAAAAAAACAAAAACAAAAGCAAACAAAAAATCTATTTATAATTCTATTCCAAGTTTCATTCAATGGAGAACTTCTTCTTTAGTAGCCATGAGAAAATTACAAAAAATTTTTGATACCTTAGATCAGTTTAGATTTCCTAATCCTTACATTAGGTTACCTTAATTGTATATTTTTACAAGAGTCATATCAGTTTTTCCTTTCAAATCTTGGTATTTTGATAATAGATAGCTAAATAACAGAATGAAAAATTATGAATTATTAATACTATCCATAATGGTATAAGATTAAACTTTTTCATAAAAGACTGTATCCCACAGAGAATCTATCTGAAATCTATTTCTATAAATTAAGAGTCATCCTTTGTTACATCACTTATATCATTCTGGCCATTGATTAGCAATATAAAGTATAGGACCTAACAATAAGGAAACAATAATAAAAACTCTTCCATAAAGTTCCCTTGTATTATTTTATAGTTGTATCTTGGGCATCACTGAATGTCCAACAATGTTAAAAAGAGCTAAAACATACTCTCTAAGGTATCTTGATGATAATGAAGACTGTTATGCAACCTCAGGCTTGAGCTTTAAGGTCCAAATATGGCCTAAAACACTTTGATATTTTTAACTGCATTTGATATCTACTTTGAACCTTGAGTTGAAACCAAATCATTTTATTACTAATAAAACAAGGTAGGCCATTAAGATATAATACTTCACATTTTTCCTTCATGTACTTTATTTTTAATTAGTTTGACCAAAGCCATAGTTGAAAAAAGATTATCTGCATACATATGTGGCTGATCATATAACCCTCATCAAGGATACAAACATTTAGTCTGTTAATGATCACTAAGAAGCTAAAGACAGACAGCCTATGAAGTAAGGTAACAGAAAATGAACCTAGAAAAGGACAGTTGTAAATGCTAGGTAAAACTGAAAAAAAAAAGAGAGCGGGAGAGACTAAAATTAGAGTGATACAATATCGGTAAACTCTAATAAAAACTAGATACTCCCCACCTCTAACATAACTTCCAATCACTCGGATCAGTCACCCCTTCCTCATAGAATTCATATGTGCTAATAAGTTAGAAGTTAATCTTTATATAAATGTCAACAAGAAGTGTTTTATTATAATATAAAAGCTGTATTATCAGGACCAACTTTTTAAGGTTTATTAACTTGGGACTACTGGGTGGCTCAGTTGATTAAGTCTCCAACTCTTGGTTTCAACTCAGGTTATGATCTCATGGGTTGTGAGATAGAGCCCTCAAGCCAGGCTCTGAGCTTAGCAGGGAGGTTGATTAAAGATCCTCTTCCTTGGCCCCTCCCCACCGCTCATGCATACTCTCTCCTTTTCTCTCAAATAAATACATAAAGTTAAAAAATAAGATAAAGTTCACTATCTTTGTGTCATATAAAAATTTGAAATAAGTTAACTATTAATTTTGTATTGGTAATTATTAAATTATATTACTGAATTATTCATAATTAATTAGTTTACCTGTATCTATTAGCTCATCCTTATCTGAAGACCTTATATCTTCATTATAAATGTAAGTATATAAATGTGAACTTTGTGAAAAGTAGTTCTGCTCACTGTACTAACATGAATTTTCAAAATTTTGCTAATATACAAGCCTGTATGATCTTTGAAAAAATCTTTATTCTTTATAAAATTTATAGTCTAGATAGATAATATACATGAAATAATAGCAATATATAAATAAGACCAAGCTGGCCAGCTCAAATGTGATGTTACCTATATAAAGTCTCCCAGAAAAGGAAGATCTTTCTTTCCACTCCCACCATAACCTATACACACTTTTACCCATCTAGAAAAAAAACAGTATTTTACTGCTTGCTTGTGAGGTCAAGGAACTGATTTTGTTCATTAGGATCCCAAGAATACTAAATGACAGATGGATAGATGGATGAATGGATGGATGGACAGATAGAAGAAATGGTACATATTGTTACATATATTTAAATTCTGAAGAAATTCATAGCAGGAGCTCATCCCTACAGAATCAAATTATTGGATGAGTTCTCATAAAGGCAGTATTATTTAAACTAAATCCCCAAGAGTAAGACTTTTATGCAACTTAGCAGATGTATATAGAATATTGTCCCATTTAGTTTGGAGATCATCTGAACCAAAATCTGAATTAATTTCAAAATACAGTTGAAGAAAAACTCTTTTCTAATCAGTAAATTATCACATCATTTGAAAGCTCATTTGGAAGACAGATACTGGGATTCAAGGATTCCTGAGCTGCTGCCCTCTAGTCCTAGATAGGATGAGAAACCCTAAGAAAGTCTGGAGATCAAAGTCCTGCCAATGGAGGGTAAGTTCTCAAGTTCAGACATGTCAGAAATGGACAGCCTATTTTATGAAGAATGTCAAAACTCCATTAAACTAGTGGGAAATTTAAAAATACAAAAGAGCTGGAAAGCAAGTAGGATATCAGAAATCATGACAGAAACCCAAATATAATGCCAATGTTGAGAGAAATCCCATACGGTATCCCACCATGACACTACAATGCCCTGTCACTCACAGAGTTCTTTCACCAGTCACTTCTACAGCAGGACCAAACACTGCCATTTGCTGTTTGAAATGCTGAATGCAATGAGTGATGTTCATTCACTCACAGATTTATACAAACTATATTGGAAAATATCAGACACTGTATAACCATTATAAGATCCTTAAGTAGACTATTGCAAATACAATTTCCAGCAAGGGTTGAGGGGAGTTGGGAGGAAAACAAGGAGATTGTTTTTAAACAATTAAAAATTAGCAACTGCACCTCATTGCATAACAATATGAAGAAACAGATTTGGAAACAGCATCAAGATCAGTAGGGCCTTTACGTCATAGTCTCAATTTGGGTCCCATCACTTTACCTGGCAATGGTGCCAATTTAGCAGGCATTGGGCTGTACAGAAAGACTTACATGTAAATGAAAACAGTTTGGGGCATTTTGCTTTGCCTCAGTAGAAGAGAAACTGGTACTACAAAAATAAAACAGAGGTTAACAGAAGGATCCTGAGCAGAGTCCATTACCGGGAGAGCTAATTTGGCAGGTGAACCAAACTCTCAGAGATGATGGGGTGTGTTTCTAGGGAGCACTGAAGAGTTTGAAAAATTCAGGTGTGAAAGGTATTAAAGGACAATATTCTGAAATTTATAGGAGGAAAACCACCAAATTAAGAATATTTTATTAATAATATTGTTTAAAAATTATGTATTTCAACTTTATAACTAATATTTATATAATAAAATACAATGTGTTAATGTTTTAAAGTAAAATTAATTTTAAAATTTTAAATAATTAAAAAATAAAAAAGGATCTTATTATTACATTATAATGCCACACTCATCATTAGTGTGGATTTTTGAAAATTCATTGTAGCTCTCTACCTCTGTCCGAGGATCATAATGGCCTGGTCTTCACGTCATTAGACTACAGCGTATTTTCTTAGCCATGTAGTTCCCATAAAGCCCAGTTATCCTGGAATGAAATTTCTTAATTCCTTCCCAACTACCTAAATACCCTTTACTCTACTACTTCATTCACTCATGTATTCATTCATCAGTGCTTGCTATGTTAAAGGAATCATGTGAAACAATATAAGTCATACAGAAATGTGGTTAATCATAGATTTTTGCGCTCAAGAAGGTTATGGTCTAATATAAGATAAAATATATGCACAAATAAAAGCCACAGGAGACTCAACTTCAAAATATACATACCATTAAAGTATTGTGGGAAGTTACCTGACAATTCAAGGAAGAGAGAGAGGAAGAACAAGAATGAATAAATGAGTAAGACAGAAATGACAATTGGGGAAAAAAGATAACTCTCTTCTTCTATGGAGTCCTCCCTCTTCCATGTGCTAATAAGCATGTTAGAATGGTTTATGCTCCATCCAGAAGCCTTGAGGACAAGCACTTGTTTTATCTTCAGCATCTAGCTCACAACACTAGGGAAGGCATTCAGCAAAGCTTTATTGACGCAAATAAATTAATGTGTGAATTCTTCTGTTTGGTTTTATAGACACTAACATGTGAACTTATGAAAATCAATGCATATACAGTCAACCCCCATTTCTTTCTTGTTGCAAAACTGGAATAGAAAGAAACTGTTTTGTAAAGGCAAAATACATTCAGAAGTGGCAACATCATTTAAATATTTAAGATGTATTTTTTTAAATTACAAAGATAAAGGGACCTGTATTTTATAAGATTCTCCCCATTGCTTAGAAGGAGTGGGGACACTACCAAGATTCCAAATTGGCACAATACACATAAAACTCAGAATTTGCTTTCTTTTTACTCTAAATGCATTTTGGTGCAAGCAATATTATGACCTTTCAAATGAAATTCTATTTTTTTTCAGTTTGTGATTTCACCATGCAGAAGTTCAGTATAATGTATTTTGACACAAAAGGCACTGGAAGAATTATCATCTTCCTGAATATAATGGTCTTTTTCACATTATTCTCAAGTTCCAGACACCTAAAAATTTTCAAAATCATATTGAGTCCCTGCCTTATTATCCTATACTTTTGATCTCAGGATAGCAATTGTTACTTGATTTTTTAATTTATTTATTTAATTTTTTTTGGAGAGAGAGAGAGTGTATGTGTAACCAGGGAGGGGCAGAAGGAGAGGGAGAGAGAGAATCTGAAGCAGGCTCCACACTCAGCATGAAGCACACTGCAGGGCTCGATCTCACAACCCTGAGATCATGACCTGAGCCAAAATCAAGAGTGAGATGCTTAACTGACTGAGCCACCCAGGCACCCCAGCAATTGTTACTTTGGTTGGCAACTTTGCTCTTCAAAAGTACCAAAATTGGGTATCAAAGTCTGGATTACATGTAATAATTTAAAAGTATAAAAAATTGTTTTTATTTTTTAACTTGTAATAATTTAAAAGTATAAAAATTGTTTTTATTTTTTAACTTGAAAGGTAACATGAATTCAGGCTTGTAATCAAGTACTTCATGAAAAAAATTCAAATAAATTATTAGTAGAATCAAGATAATTAAAATTAATGATCTGACAGTCTGTTGTACTCACAGGAATTAACTATTAGAATGCTAAAGAGTTCCAAGAGATAGACTGTTCTTCAAACAGATAAATCGGTTTCAAAGTAAAACATATTATCTCTGTGGAAGAGTCTATAAAAGTAAATATTAAATCACTTCTCAACAAAATAGACTCTTGCCAATAAATCTGGAAAATAACATTATTTCCAAACAAGAAAGATGGCTGGTTTGTTAGGCACCCATAAAGGATGAATGACATAATTAGTAGAATCAGCAAATCAGAGCACAGTATGTATATACATACAAATATACATATACATACGTACACACACACACACACACAAAATCCTTATACGTAGACAATGATCACTTGTCTCCCAAATCACCCCATCCATTATCTCCCTTCACTCTTTTGCATAATTTATTTCCCCCAGATTTTGCCAAAGAGCAGAATTTTTGTCTTATTCATGTTAGTCTCTCACTTCCCCACTCCTGTTCTCCCCAGCAACTACCTATAACCATTTTTACATACAGAAAGAAATAAAACAAGTATTATTTAATATAAAACAAAATAATCATACTACAGATTGACTAAGGTTTCTAATTTTTTGCACCTTTTGTTAAAAAGAGAAACTTGACAAATGGAAAAATTTCTACCCACTTCCAAGACAACACAGAAATTTCACTTTGAAATTCCTGAAAGTCTCCCTAAACAGTTCTACACATATTTGTATCTGGGAGTATATGTAAAGTTCCTGTCCCAATCCAGAATGATTTTCAGATTAGACACTTCTTTCAGTTTGCATTAACCAATATGAACTTAAGCAGAAAGCTCTGATTTTGAGCTATTACCATCTACCCACATCACAAATCCCTGATAAACTGTTAACTTCCTGAGAACCATATGTGCACAGCAGTATCAAAAAGCTATGGTGTAGCACAGGAAATCAGTGTTCTCCCTACTGGATAGATAAAGTGATAAATGAGCAGTAAAGCACAGAGATTAAGAAGTTAGGCAACTATTGCAACTTACCAGGTACGTGATTTTAGGGTAACGACAGAAATTAAGTCTTAGTTTTCTCAATGGTAAAATAGGGATTACTCTATTTACCTCACAGCAGCCTTTGGGAGGCTTAAGTAAGATGACCCAAGTCCAGGATGCAGCATGGTTCCTAGCACACAGTAAATGTTCAGTGAAACATAATGAATGATGTTAAGAAGGAAGATGCTAGGGGCACCTGGGTGGCTGAGTGGGTTAAGCCGCTGCCTTCGGCTCAGGTCATGATCTCAGGGTCCTTGGATCAAGTTCCGCATCGGGCTCTCTGCTCAGCAGGGAGCCTGCTTCCCTTCCTCTCTCTCTGCCTGCCTCTCTGCCTACTTGTGATCTCTTTCTGTCAAATAAATAAATAAAATCTTAAAAAAAAAAAAAAAAGAAGGAAGATGCTAGAAACATGTTCAGGTAGTCGTTGACCAAGAGATGGAACAAATGACCACAGCTACTCAGATAGCTAGAAAGAGAAACCAGAAATCATAAATAAATTGAGATAGAATCTGAGGAAACAGCCAGGCAGGCTTTGACACTCTCCCAAGGGAACTAAGCTGCAGTGATAATGAGACTTGTTCACCCTATTTCTCATCATATAATATTTCCATTTTATCACTTGCCTCAGTACTTAGAAACCAAAATAGCAATTAGTAATAAAATTTTCAAGATGGGAATCAAGCCAGTAGGGAAGATATTTTCCATTGTTTCTTGATATTGCTCAAATGATACCAAAGATCTTTGTTTCTATTTTGACTGTAAATAAAACTATCATCCTATACACAAAGCTCATGTTTGGTAGGACGGAAACAAATGTTAAACCACCCCAAATACACATCAACTTGCACATACCTTAGCAAAACCCAAGGCTAGTCTTAAAAATCAGCTTATGTACATAAACAGCAGAGGCATTAAGATGAGCAAGAATAAGGTCATTAGTAAGTGCATTTTGAAAAAAACTAAAACACTTCCTTAAATAAATATATATTTTGGGGGGTACCTGGGTGGCTCAATTGGTTAAGCATCCGACTTTGGCTCAAGTCATGATCTCAGAGTCCAGGGATCGAGTCCCACATCAGGCTACCTGCTCAGGGGTGAGCCTGCTACTACCTCTCCTGCCACCCTGCTTATGCTCTCCCTCTCTCTCTCAAATAAACAAAATCTTTAATAAATAAATAAATAAATAAACAAATAAACAAATAAATAGGAGTGCCTGGGTGAATCAGTTTGTTAACATCCAACTCCTGATTTCAGCTCAGATCATGGTCTCAGAGTGCTAAGATTGAGCCCCATGAGGAGTCAGCTTGGGATTCTTTCTCCCCTCCCCCTGTACCTTCTCTCTCTAAAACTAAACAAAATCTTTTTAAAAAATATTTTATTATATTTTATTTATTTATTATTTAATATAATATATAGATTTATTTATATATATAATATATATTATATTTTATATATTTATAATATATATTTTAAATAAATATATATTTATATATTTTATAATGTATATATTATTAATATATATTATTTTATAATATATATTTATATATATTTATAGATTTTATTTATAAAATCTATAAGTATATATATTTATTTATATATATTTATTATATGTAGCATGTCTACCTATCTGTGTGTGTGTGTGTATATACACACATATATATATGTATATATAACATATATATATATATAACAAATACAAAATTGTTATTTGTTATTTGAGGTTGTCCAAACTGATGTATCACCAAAATTTGTATTTTTCACACCTGATTTAAATGATTTTAAAATCATAAGTAGTTGACTACAAGATTATATATATGTGTGTGTGTATTTACGTTTATGGAAATATACTGTGTATATATGTACATCACTATATGTATATAGTCAAAAATATACATGTGAATATATCTAATGTTAACTCTTAGACTTTCAAAATCATTTAAGTTAATGAGAAAATCCATGAGGTTTTATTCAGATATGGCTAGCTGCTTAAATTCTATTCACTATGTTATTTTCTTGATATTAAGACATCATTAACTTTAATAGTCATTTTCAACTGTACAGAAGAAAATATATGTTAAACATTCATACTGATATTAAGTACTATAACAATTTCAGAAATATTAAAATGTGAAAAATATGACTTGGTTTGAAAAAGTGTAACTAGGGGGTTAGGTATTTTAAAATAAGGCACATTAAAAAAAAGAAAAAAAAAGAAACTTTAAAGAAAATATGTATGAATTTTTAAATGAATAATGAGAGCTAACTGATATGGTACAAATTAGGACTTGCACTCTGGATACCAGCTGCCTATAGATATTAAATCAAGCAAGAAATTGTGCGTGTGTGCTGCACACATACACATATAATAAATATGTCATGATTTATTATTTTTCATGAATTGTCACCATAGAAAGTACAAATTATTCACAGTAGAGTTAATTCCAAGTAAGCCAGGAAGCAGAAGTTTCCATGACAAATAAGAACAACAGATATATGACCCCTAACACATTACAGAGCATTGATTTCCCAGAGGCTAATGTAAAACTCATGTACCAAGTAACAGTTCTATTTTCATATTCTCCTATAACTCAAATCCATTCATGCTGCACAATTACTTTTGCATAATAATATATTTTAGTTATCTGAGTATTTCTTCAGCAACAGCAGGAATTCTTATTTTAAAATGAGCGTCTTTATGATCTTTCAATCTTCTTGACCATTTTTTAAAGTGTACAATGTCTTCAAATTTTTTGTATGCTTCAAAATTTTTTCAAAAATTTTTTTAAATCCGGAACGCCTGGGTGGCTCAGTTGGTTAAGCAGCTGCCTTCGGCTCAGGTCATGATCCCAGCGTCCTGGGATCGAGTCCCATATCGGGCTCCTTGCTCTGCAGGGAGCCTGCTTCTCCCTCTGACTCTGCCTTCCACTCTGTCTGCCTGTGCTCGCTCTCTCTCTCACAAATAAATAAATAAAATCTTTAAAAAAAAAATTTTTTTTTAAATCCACATAAATAGGAAGAATTGCTGAGGAATTTAATTTGATGAATTAGATTACATTTCTGTCTCCAAGGACTAAACCCTACACATTTGATACATTGAAATGTTCATATTAAAAATAGGCAATAATCTCAAAACAAATGAATTCTTTTGTTTAAGAGAAAACAACAAAATAATGGCTCAACTGACTTTTACTGGAGAAAAAAAATAAATGGAGAGAAGGGTAGGATGGAAAGAGAACTAGCCAAGAGGGTTCTTAAGCATGGAGAAAAGGATAAACAACAATTAACTAACAAAAGAACAAAAACTAGACATTTTTTTTTTCTTAGCTTTAGGCTCTAATCTCTTCTGAGATCAGAAAGGAATTTAGTCTGATATGCTCAAACAGAAATATATTTTATCCATTCACAAAACAAGAATGGCAGAAGTTTTTATCCAAGGCAGTTCAACAACATGAATTAGTAGCTAGGATATTAAAAAGAGATCGGAGCTGGTTTCCTCAATTCTGTCTACTTCTTAGAACAAGTTTTTATTTCACTGAAAAAAATGGAAATAATCCCTAGATTTTGACATCTAATCACATTTCAGACTACACTTTGTCTGCAATATGTATGTTTCCCTTCTGCTCACAGTGGTCACTCTGATTTTTTTCTTGGATCTTTCCGATTTGTTTTCTTTCATTAAGCTGCAATTTGCAAAGGAGTCCCTTCCTCAGTTTTATCACTAGTTTCTTCAAACTAGCACCATTTTTGTTGTTTTTTACACCTTCATAGGAGCCCTTAGGTTCTTCCTTAGGAGTTCCCTAAGCCTAAATTTTAGATATACGGACTAAACTACAGACATTAATGTTTCAAAAAAATTTTCACAGTGAAATAGATATTAAGTAATTATTGAGTAAGAAGAGCCAAAATGACTTGCCTGGACAATTCTCTTTCTGCAACGGTTCTCAAAATGTGGTGTGTAGATTAACAGCATGGGCATCATATGGGAACTTGTAAGAAATGCAGATTCCAGGCCCTATACCAGACCTACTGAACCAGAAACTCAAGGGAGTGGGAGATTGGAGATAAAGAAGGAAGAGGTGATTTTTACGCATGATAAGGTTTGAGAACTACTGTTCTGTTGTATTCCAACATGAGACATAACCAAGTAACACTTTCCTTAGTTCTCAAACCACAATTCTACCTAGTGAGGAAAAGCATTTTCTGACTTTTTCAATAAAGCTTGTAGTATTTTCAGAACCATTCAGGCTACTCTTTACCTGATAATTTTAGTTAAGCATTAACCACTCCATCCCAGGATTTAAAACTGTTACATTGTACTTAGCCACAGAGAATAAGGGGCATTAGTAGGATAGCCTGGGGGCACTTGACTCACAGATTTAACCAGAGGTAATCAGGTCCATACTTCACAGTCAAATCTTGCCCCCAAAGTGGTTTGTCATTTTATAACTGATTTTTCTCATGTCATTTTTTTCCCCAGATACCTTTATCAATGAATGTGTCAACCTTTCTGGCATACGACCAGCCCACAATAAGTTACTGTGGGGTGCATCATGAACTTCTCTCTCATAAGTCCTTTGAAACGAATGCACAGGAAGATACGATGGAATCACACCTAGAGACTGAGCTGGACCTGAGCACAATCACAACAGCTGGCCAAATCAGTGACCATAAACAGCAGCTGACTTAACTGAGCTAATTGGTAGCCAAGGGTTGCCACCAAACTTTGTAACCTCAAGGACAAAATGAGGAAGATTTGTTCATTGTGGACTCTAAAAGCAAAACACAACAAAAATCCCCTGTTAAACAAAAATCCAAGATTTATTCATGAAATAAAGAAGACATGAATTGTTTCAAGTCTACACTTTGTAATTAGCTAAGTTGTGCAGTATTTTTTTGACTTAAACAGAGTATGACCCTGAAAAAAGAAAAAGAATCTTTTTTTCAAAACTCATCCTACCTACCTGTAAAAACTGTACAGAGCTAATGTATTTTTCATATTGTAAAGTTTCAATTATAGAAACAACTGGTATGTACAGTACCATAATTTAATTACATTTTACTTTACAAACTTTACACATTTCAGTTTCTAAAATTTTAAATTAACAAAATATTATTTCTTGTGTTATTCAGAGTTACTCAGTTTTGTAGGAACTGTTTTGTTACTGCTTTTGTGCCCAGAAACCTTGACTCTAAAATTCTGTGCTGTGCGAAACATGCACGATTTTTATCATGCTTACTGCGTAGAATTTTATCTACTTCTTCCAGAAATAATACATTAACCAAAAAGGATTTAATTATTGAGACTTGTAAGAAGTTCTTCAATTACATAGGCAGGTTTTTCTTATAAATGAAAAAAAAAATCAAAGATTTTTTTTAACACTTCTCAGACTTAACTGTTGCCTTGAATTACAGCCTAGTTTCTAAGCAGTGAAATGTAATGATAAAGAGGGACATTTTAACAACATATTTTTGAATGAATTGACTCATTATTTCATTCTTTTGAGTAACGCATTGTTAAGGGTAGGGGGAAGCATGGACAAAACATCACTGGAAACAAAGGCCGTAACCACAGCAACAGACTTTGATACACTTAAAAGGTGCAGCTGCCAGTGACAAAGAAAAACTTGTTACATCTCATTATTTTCAGGCCAAGGTGGGAAGGATAGAGCATAATAATTGTACAGTAGCTGATTTTCTCCTAATTAACCTAAAGTGGTTTACCTAAAAATAACCATCAGTCAGTGCAAAATGTGCCTGGTTTTTAAAACAACTTTTCATTTAGAATTGTGAGGCTATATTTGGGAACATCTCAAAGGAAGTATGTGAAATTTTTCACTTTGTGCGCTACATCAATTCTCTTCTGGGGAAGAAGTCAAAACTTTGAGAGCTCATTCCATATAGATATCAGCCATGGTGGAGAACTTTATAACTCAAATAAACTGTAAACATCCTTAATATGTTCTAAATTGTTTATATTGCCATCCATAATGAGATTCACCTCTAAATTATCTGGAAAATAACCCAGAGTAATTTGAAGCCACCCCAGATCATATATTGATTATGTAATTGTATTATAAAGTAAATTTAAATGAAATTCTGAAAACCAACTTTTCAGAGGATGAAATAATCAACTTGTTTCTGCTGTTTGCTTGACACAGATTATTGTTTGAAACTGTTGTTATTTTATCTCTGGTATTCACACATTCTTTTGTGTGTTTTTAATATAAAACTACAAGTTTCAATTGCTGTTGCACTAGGAGAAACGCTTTTTTTATGTTGTCATTTTGTATTCATAACATCAAAAATAGGCTGAGCAAATGTCAATCCAAAAGGGTCAAACACAATCAAAAATAATGAAGAAAAGAATTTGTCAAAAACAGCGTCAAACTTTCAATTTATTTCTTCCAAAGAAGTTATATCTACAAAAGTCTAGTCTTATGCTGATTTTTCATGTCAAATTGAAGAGCAGCTTAAAGAAGAATGAACTGAAAAAATGTACAGCAAATTTTTGTTGGAAAATATACACTCAGAAAAAAAAAATTGGAAGAAGCAAACTCTCTTACTAATTTCAGTGAAACTTAATGTCTATCAACTATTTAGCAAACCAGATTTTGTAACATATTTTGCATAAATTGTTTGCTATTCAAAATTTTTTGTCATGTTACATCTAATCTTAATGTTTATTTTTTTCTGATTTCTAATTTCTTTGCAATATATCATTGTCAGTATTCTTAATCCTCTACATTGAGGTTTTGTTTTGCACAGTTAGCAAATTTATAGAGGATTAATTATAAGCCATTATTGTGGGCCTGAAATTGGATGCAAAATTTTATTTATTATATAAACCAAAATGTCATTTGCAATTTTTTTCTTCTTAGAAGTTGTCCTTGCAAAGATTCAAACATTTTTAATTCACATAAATAAGCATTTTATATCTATTTCCAGACATTTTCAAATTGATATATAATTTTTAGAAATACAAGGTTCCACGGAGCTTCACAAATATGTGCTCTTAACATCCTGAAGCAAACTTTCTTTCCTAAACATTTTAAATTCATCTAAAATAAATATAAGTAGAAGCAGTCATCTTAGAACCACAGCTCTGTGCATCTGAAGACTTAATACAGTAAGAACCAAATAAACTAAAAATTTTGAATTTCTCATATTTTAAATTCAACCCAAAGGATCTTTTACAAGAAAAAAAAGAAGAAGAAGATGATTCTGGTTTATTTGTTTGCGTAATTTTTATTCTGCCATTTCAGGGTCTTGTGGGTTGGTGGAAAAGGAAGTGAAAACCTATTAGAGGAAACTATGTCTGGAATCTTTATCACACATTTGCAATTTATATATTTGTGTCTAAAATCCTTAATTATAACCTATCTTTTTCAGCATTCATGAATCTCTGATTTCCTCTTTCTAACCACCCTGCCCCCAGGTCTCCCTGCCTGTCTATTGCTCATTCATTTAAATAACAGGAATGTTGATGTATTTGGAGTTGAAAAGTGCAGTTTGACCCAGCATGGTTACAGTATAGCAGTAGCTGCAACAAATGATACATTTGTGCAGCGTTTTGAGGTTTACAAACCACATTTTACATAAATTATTTCGTTTTGTCTACAAACCACCTTATGAAGGCACATTAATCTCAGAAAAGTAGTGACTTACCCAAGAACACAAGGCTAATAATTGGTGGAACTAAACCATTCTCCAAGTTCAGAGCCTTTTAGTTTTTCCGATGTATTAAAAGCCTCCTCTCCAATCAGAGCCAGAGAATTTCCAGAGATAATGAACAGAATGAAAAAAGAAAAGAGTTTGTCATGTTGTTTAATCCCAATTTAACTCAGTTCTTCTATCTGTATAATATATGAGCTAAATGAACTCTTTGTGTGTGCTACTCTGGGCTCTCACATTAAAACTCTTTGTTCAAAAAGTACAGGAAGTCATAGATTTCTTAACATATTATATCATTTGTAAATGTGAAGATGAGTTGCTTCCAAGAAGTGGATATATGTAGACCCAAGGTACGGACATAAAATGAAGAAACACAAGGAAAGAAACCAAAGACCATCTAAATTGAGATTGTGTGGGTTATAAAACAGATCCACAGTGCGAGGTTCAACACATGTTCAACACATGTTCAACGGAACACATGCTCAATTCAGAGCTAATTGGGAAGACCTTTATAATTTTTCTTTTTTTCCCCCTTATTTTGTCTCAGAGAGAGTACTTCTTAAATTGTGATTTTTTTTTAAATTCTGCATTCTTATACCTTTCATAATAGAGAATAACTTTCTCTATTCCTCCTACAAAAAAGGAAATATAATTTATCCAAACTGATGTATAGATGCCAAAACATATGGTGACAGGCAAACAAAATTTTATTGATCTCATTTTTATCAAGTGTCTATCCCTACTCCCTCCTGAATGTTCCAGAAAATCATAAATGACACAGATTTTAATGTAAATTACATTTTTAGAAGGAAAGAAAACTTGTCTACATTCAACATTCAAGACAAATTTCATAATCCTATCTGAAATCATATCAGGCTCCACAAAGTCCTTGGAAATAGCAATATCTCTTTGCAAAAATATTTTCTAAAATAAAACCTCTGTATATGGTAGTAAAGACATATATTTCATTTGTCTACTTCTGACTAGAAGACAGATACCATCTCTCAAACTAAACATTCAAAATAAGAATCTAAAAGCATGATGATGCAAACTATTAGTATGCTAAAAGAAAGAAAATCAGATGAATGGGGTAGATGGCAGCACACGAAGGAAAAAGTGGTGGGACTAAGAGAAATCTGGCCTCAGGAGAAAGGGTGAGAAATCTCTAAAGCAGATACAGTAATATCTTATACTGACATACCTCTTAATGGTTTAACCCTGGGTAATAGTATAACAATTTCCTAACATGTAAAAAGTCCCAAGGTCTAGATGGATTGGTTATGCAGTAAGAACACAGATGCACTGGTCTTTCAGTAGGAGCTTTTAACTATTGATATGACCTTCTCAATGCACCACAACTGTCCCTAACTAGAGAGATACCAAGGGCAGGAAATCCAGGATCTGTGCTTTCAAAACTCTTGACATACCCACAAGGGTAGAGTAGACTGACAATCAACAATCGCGCTTCGTTTTACTATCAACTCCAATGGAGAAGAAACACATAAAAAAATACCAAAGTAGTGATGGGTTATTTTTAAAGTTCTCTCATGACTTGCATTATGATTTTATTGTCAGAAAGGAGGCTTCTTATGTTCAACATTTTCTAATTCAGAGTAATATTTATGTTTTTAAAAGTCTATAGCTGATTATTTACCTTTCTTTTAAGAACAGTGACCTGAAAGCAACAGAGTGCCTCAGCTGTCTAGGATTTAGAAAACTCTTGAGTTTCTTCCTGTTCTTTCCTGAACATTTATAGATTTCATTTTATATGTGTATCTTACTGAAAAGCTAAGTGAAAATAGATTTTGTATAAATCAAATAATATTTCAAAGGCATCAAGGGACCTTGTGATAAGGATCCTTGAAGTAAATCCTTTTTTGTTTTCTAATCTGAAACACTGTCCACTAATTTATATTTTGTAAGCTGACTGCAGTATATCTTGTGTTACATAATGTAGCATACTTGTACTGTATGGCCTTGAAGGTTCTGTGATGCAGTCTTTGCCTCAGGCTGTATAAAATGAAGGACTGACACTAGGTTTTGAGCAAGTGTATAGACACTGGAGTGTGATCATTTTCAGTCATTTTCACTTATTGAGTTTACCTGGATTCATGTGAAAAATAGTACTAAGATAACATGGATGGATAAAATTGACATTTTTTTTTTCTATTTATTGGTTTAAACTTGTGCTACTACCTATCATATCTTCTGTTACTATTAAGAGCAAATCCCTGGGCACCTGGCTGGCTTAGTCGGTAGAGTATGACACTCTTGATCTTGGGGTTGTGAGTTCAAGCCCCACACTGGATGTAGAGCCTACTTAAAAAAAAAAAAAAAAAAAATCAAATGCTTTGGGTCTGTACTAAATTTACTGAATCAGAATCTCTGGAGCTAATAATCTCTGATGCATGCTAAGTTTTGCAAAATGCTGTTCAAATGAATTTACTTTCACTAAATCATTCAATTGCTTTTTACTATAGTCTAAAATTATTAATTCTTGTGCTTTCTTGTGCCAATGTGATCCTAGTTTGCTAAGCCTGGCTGAACATTTTTCCTGACTAGAGGAATGCGAAACAAAGAACAACTATACATAAAATGATCAGGTTGTTTCTTGACAGATTGTGTTGTTTATAAATTTTGTTCCCCATTAGTTTTTTCAACACAAATATCTGAAAACAGTCTTAAATCAGCTGGGTTATTCACTTAACTAAACTTATTATTTGCTCCCATGGATAATAATATAATAGCTGAAAGCTAGAGGTGGGGAAAGAGAAAAGAATTGATTTATGGTGTATTAGCACTGTACTGTCTTCATCTCATTTTCAAACCATCTTAGGAAAGAAGTATGATGACCATTTTAAAGAAGAGGAAAATAAGGATCATGGTAGTTTAATAATTTGCCAAACCTCATACAAGAGAGTCAGATATTCAAATCCAGTTCGTCAGACTCTAGGGATGTGCTCCTATCACCTTAGAGGCAATGTTTTCAGAAGTGAAAAGAGACCATAATCAATATAATTAGGCATATATATTATAATAGTGAATGTGAAGACAGCAGAGAAAGAATACACCTTCCTATTCTTAAACAGAAAAAATTGCCTAAACTATTTCACACTATGTAGAGATTTCCTTCAATATCCTGTCAGTAACTTAATAGAAAAAAATGTTCATTACTTTATTGAAATTTTATACATTGTTTCCTAAAAGAAATCCTTCAAAAGATACTCCCAAATACTCATGTTGTATTTTCATTTCCAATTTCCTATATAATATAATCTTAAACTGGCAAAAAAAAAAAGGTTGTCCATTGAAGCAAAACCTCTATAGTCAAAAAGCAACCACATGCAAATGACAATACAAAGATCAATAATCTATAGTCATATAATGTTAACTGGCAATGATATGGCTTGGGTTGCAGGATATTTCCTATGAATGATTTTATGTGAGATATTTTTAAAGAGAATTTTTACTTACACAAATGATGTGTATAATGAGAACACACAACATAAAGAAGGCAAGAGATAACTTTATAATAACATAGACCCTGCTTGCTTGTTCTATTACTCAAAATATAGTATACAGTCTAAATAAAAAATAATTTTCTTTGTTAAGACAATGCAAATGTTTTCATCATTGTGTGCAGGTAACCAAATAAATTTTTTATGTTTACCTTTGAATTCAGTCTTCAGGTAAATCTGCCTTGGTCTCACTGTTAAATGATTTTTTAGGCAGATTCTTGATTCCATTAGTGTCTCCAGGAGATTTTTATTAAACATTAGACTAATAGCCTCTTTTCTTTCTCCCTGAACTTGCACAAGACCAAGGTAATATAATTCAGAAACTGGGTTAGCATTTTACTCTATCACACTACCTGAACATGTGGGATTCATATAAAGTACATTTGTCTTTTGTTATCCATGTGGATTCAAGAGCCAATGGAATATTCCATAAGCCACATTTCTACTAAAAACCACCACTACTAAACCTGTGATAAAAGTAAGCTATACATTTAAAACAATAAATCCAGAGAGAAAGAAACTCTCATATCCTGAATCTAATATCATGTTACATGTTCATTCTGGCACCACTACCACATAAAAATTTTACCAGAAAATCTAGAGTAATTCTGATTTTGGAAAACAAGGATGACGCTGCTATCTGGGTTGAAGACTTGATGAAAGATAATGAAGAGGACAAAAAATTACATATGTCAAGAGGTAAGTGAAGGAAATGTGATTTATTGTCATTAACCTGCAAGTAACTTTTAAAACTAAGACTAAGAATTAAAATTTACAGTAACATTTATGCTATCAAAGGTCATCAGTAAAGGCCAATATGGACATTGGGGACATAAAAGCAAAGAGATATTTGTGATAGTGATACATATCAAATAATAGACAGGTGGATAGAATTAATTCTAACTAAAGAGAGAATATTAAGAATAAAAGTTAGTTTAAGAACTATTGCTATTATTTCTCCAGAGAGAAACTGAAAAGTCAGAATAAAAGACTCAAACTAAATACTAAATGCTCTTTCAAAATCAATTTTGAAATAGCCTAAAACTATAAACCCTAAATTGCTGCTTCAACCGTATGAGTAATTACATTAATTCACATATACCTAGTTAAATTCCGTTATTGAGAAATAAATTGCATTAAAATATACTCCATCTGTTCTTACTATTTTACATCAATAGTATATTTGCTTTCAATTACATTTCCATAAATATAATGCCCTAAACAGTCTAATGAAAATGTGGTGAAAGATTGGATCAACCCTATCATTCTGCTCTGCTATAAGGAAATAGTAGAGGAATATATCCACCACAATGGAGAGCTGGAAATACAGTTTCTAAAGTCCTCTCTAGCAGTTCTTGTCCTAGACACTTATAACATTCATTATATATAGGTCTTATTTCATACTCACTTATGAAGTAAAGAAATTAACTGCCTTGAGAGAAGAAACTACAGGGTCCATCCCAGCTCTAGTCTCACATGTACAATAGATCTAGGTAAAGACACTGGACTCTGAACTCTCCTGTATGGACAAAAACTTGAGATCTTTGTGATGTCAACATTTTTTTAACCTTTGGATTTGATGGAATCTTAAGTTCAGTGTATTGGGCTTCCTTCAAAACTCCTTGTCAGTTTCCTATTTTAGAAACTTCAAAGTTGAGTTCCTTAAATTAACATTACAATTTAGACATGGCTATTTCACAATGAATCCTTGTCATACTTCATAATTTTGTGGAAGAATAACAATAGGCTGGGGTAGTGGCATATATTGACTTTTTCTTTGCCTTTGACTCCAGTTATGGGATAAAAATGTGTGAGCTCAGTATGACACCTTGGCACAACCATAATAGGACTGGAAACGGAGTCTTCTAACAGATAAACACTTTATATAATATAAAACAGAAATGTAGTTCGAGGTCACATCTTTTTAACTTAATGATCTGATACAGTTTTCAGATAATGCATGCCTTATGATGACATGGGTTTTTTTGTCATACACTTTTGCTTTCTGAGGACCGATCTCAGATGATTGATCATGCTCCATAACCGCCACCAGAAGAAATTTCTATTTATTTCCAGATGGAATGATTTAGTACTGTGCACTGTAAGATAAAATAATAATAACTAACACTTAATGAAAGTTTACTTTTCTGAACATTTTATTTATTCATTTAATCCTCCTTAAGATGGTTAATAAGATTAACAATAACCTTATGAAGTGAGTACTACTGTTATTGTCTTAAGAAGATAAGGAAAGTGATGCTCAAAGTGATTATATAACATGTACCTACTAAATCTTGAAGCAAGAATTCAAATCCAGATGATAGATATACAGACAAAGTGACCACTACTAACTGCTTATTTAAAGTCCCCTCCCTGGGGCATCTGGGTGGCTCAGTGGGTTAAAGCCTCTGCCTTCGGCTCAGGTCATGATCCCAGGGTCCTGGGATCGAGCCCCTCATCGCGCTCTCTGCGCCGTGGGGAGCCTGCTTCCCCCTCTCTCTCTGCCTGCCTCTCTGCCTACTTGTGATCTCTGTCTGTCAAATAAATAAAATATTAAAAAATATAAAAAATAAAGCTCCCTCCCTAAGCCCAACACTTAAGTCTAAATGTCTTTTCACTTAAAGTTGTACCTGAAGACATTTTAAACAGTGCAATGGATGTTTATTATATACCTAATCTATGTCTAGTGGAAAATAAAAATCTTTGAGAGATACAAAGGAGTATATTATATATTTCCTGTTCTCAAGAGACAGACTTAGCAAAGAGAAAAGACATCCATATCAAGAAAAAAAAAATCCAAGGTAAATTGAATACATGCAAGAGTACAGAGCAATCAAAGGATGAAATCAACGTTAGCCAAACTGCTGGGGATAATTCTGGGTAAAAGTGAAAACTGAGACAGAGCTTAACACTGCCAGTATTCAGATGGGCAAAATGAAGAGAGAGGGAAATGAAGAAAGAATACTATACTTTTACATATGGACATCTATTATTTCAAATATTTGTTAGATTCATGCTAGTCTGGCAGCGAAATACCAAGCTCAATTGTTATCCTGATTGCCTAAAAATTCAGAACCGAATGTACTTTAGCCAGAGCAAATGTTTTCGACTTTCTATTTGGGCACATATATTTCCCACCTTTTTTTTCAACTTTATTACTTTTTATATTTCTATATATTCATTGTATTTTACCTTTCTTTGGGGGGAGGCTTAAGTCATATTAATCTTTTATCATATGTCT
This sequence comes from Mustela nivalis, assembly GCF_964662115.1. Taxonomy (NCBI): domain Eukaryota; kingdom Metazoa; phylum Chordata; class Mammalia; order Carnivora; family Mustelidae; genus Mustela; species Mustela nivalis. Next base: position 129,346,684 of record NC_139021.1, read on the forward strand.
GTTTCAGTAAAACATCCGTAAGATGTTCTGAAGACTGATTCAAACAGCACTATTAACTTAAAATAATATGTGAATTAAATAACTTCTTACAAGCTAATAATACAACATCCTCAGTCAAATTACTGTTTGGCATCAGGTGAGAAAATGGCCTATAAATTTATTGAGTTGTTCTTTTCAGTCTTTATGTTAAATCTTTTTATATTAATCTTTATGTTAAATCTCAATCTTTTCAGTCTTTATGTTAAAATTGGTGAATACTAACCAGAAGTTTTATCCCCAAGAGTAAAAACAAAAATGCTTTTTGATTGCTACATTTTACAAATAAAGATACTGAAGTAGAATATGATTAAACACCACGATCAAAATCATTTTGGTAATAGAAAACAGACTCATCATTAGAACTCATACTTACTCAATAATATTTTTGCTACAAAATATTTTATGAACATACCAAAAGTTAACAAAATATGCAGAATCATTTCTGCCTTAAAAGTACAGACAATTGTCAATAAAACAGGGTTGGTTTTTTTTAAAGGTATAGTCAAATAAGGTGGAGAAATGTTCTCTTTCCATCAAAGTTTGCTTGCCATTTGAACTATTCACTTGCAGCTAGTGGTGCATTCACTAGATAGTTACAAATTTTTGTTCACATGTATCTATTAGGCCTGTCTTTCTTTTGTATGATTGTCTATTATATTATATCCACAATACTTTGGTGTTTTTCATTCAATCAAATAAGTATTTATTCATTTATTTGGCTTTTACTAATAATAGGCCAAGGACTGAGATAGGCAACAAAGTGATCAAATATTTAAAAGTGAATAAATTGGAGAACAGTGTGGAGATTCCTCAAGAAATTAAAAATAGAGCTTCCCTATGACCCTGCAATTGCACTCCTGGGTATTTACCCCAAAGATACAGATGTTGTGAAAGAAGGGCCATCTGTACCCCAATGTTTATAGCAGCAATGGCCACGGTCGCCAAACTATGGAAAGAACCAAGATGAAAACCAAGATGCCCTTCAACAGATGAATGGATAAGGAAGATGTGGTCCATATACACTATGGAGTATTATGCCTCCATCAGAAAGGACGAATACCCGACTTCTGTAGCAACATGGACGGGACTGGAAGAGATTATGCTGAGTGAAATAAGTCAAGCAGAGAGAGTCAATTATCATATGGTCTCACTTATTTGTGGAGCATAACAAATAGCATGGAGGACAGGGGGTGTTAGAGAGGATAATGGCGTTGGGAGAAATTGGAAGGGGAGGTGAACCATGAGAGACTATGGACTCCAAAAAACAATCTGAGGGGTTTGAAGGGGCAGGGGAGTGGGAGGTTGAGGTACCGGGTGGTGGGTATTATGGAGGGCATGGATTTTTCATTCATGGAGCACTGAGTGTGGTGAAAAAATAATGAATACTGTTTTTCTGAAAATAAATTAATTTATTTATTTTTAAAAATTTAAAAAAATTAAAAAAATTAAAGTGAATAAATTACTGTAATTCAATGTGATATTTCTAAAAATGAAGTCTGAACATGGTGCCAGAGGAATAAAGGGGAGAGAATGATTAATTCTGCTGGGAGAAAATCAGAAAAGTCCTCAGAATAAGTGCAATTTGAGATGTTGGATTCTAAAGATTGCCAATCACACAACACATATATCACACCTGTCCTGCAAATTCCACTCTCTACTCCTAATTAGCTTGGTATTTCGATGTCTGTGGGTATTAGCTTCTGGATATCTAGGACTCCAGTAGTTTCTGAGTCTGGTATTTTCCTTAAATAGCTAGGCAACTTGAATTTGTTCTGTATATAAATGTTAAAGAAGATTTTTTTTTTTAAGATTTTATTTATTCATTTGACAGACAGCGATCACAAGTAGGCAGTGAGGCAGGCACAGAGAGAGGAAAGCAGGCTCCCCGCTGAGCAAAGAGCTGATGTGGAGCTTGATCTCAGGACCCTGAGATCATGACCTGAGCCAAAGGCAGAGGCTTAACCCATTGAGCCACCCAGGTGCCCAAATGTTAAAGAAGATTTTTAATTTTAATTTTTCCCCCCTAAAATCTTCTAAATTTAATCTTCAAATCAAGAGTATTCAATTGAGCCATTCCCTGATAAATGCAGGACATATGAAATTTTACTAAATAAATAAAATAGTAAGCAACAAAGGTTATGGATTGTCAGAAGTTTTTCATTTTGTTTGTATCATGCAAATCCAATATGTGTGTGTCAAAAAGCCTATACTGCAGCTCTGACCTCAGGAATATGTGAAAAAAATGTAGAAGAGGTGTATCTGCCCATACAAATTAAGTTTTCACCAATTACTGGTTATGACAAGACTGCTATTAAAGTGACTAAGAATTAGGTTACACCTAGAGAGTCTTTTGTATTTTATTCTGCTGCTATCAAATAATTCTTTAAGAAAGTGAAAAAATATTAGTAAGGTGGTCAGATCATCTGATAAGGCAATAAGGCAATAAGGCAATAATGTTCAGTAGCATTAACTCTTAACTTTCTTAAATATGTTTTATTTTCTTTAACAAACACATCTCATTATTAGAATACCATTATTCCCAAAAGATTCCATTGTTTGTTTGGTGCCTAGGGTAATTTCTTATTAAATCCTCAAGAATGCGCCTTGCATTAAGCTGAGCTGAAATAGTAAAAGTAAATTCAGTGACTAGCTCAAGGCATAGTTTTCTGACCTTCCCACTTGGGAAAATAAATATTTTTTTTTAATTTTAGAATTTCAGAGTATCTTAGTATTAACATGAAGATAGTTCATTATGATTAGCTATTTTAATAAAAGCCAAGGGAATTGTGTCTTAATGCTTTTCTCCTAAAATACTCTTGCGGATTATGAAGAGCGTGCAGTATGGCAAATTACCATGAGTATCTCTGATATATGGAATGTATATCATATAAAAACAATTATTTTTCAAAAATAAATTACATATAAATTTTACTCTTGATAGTTTACTGCAGTGTGGCCCATGCTATATTGTAATAAGTAAGCCTAAGAAACTGAATTCATTAGACTACAAAAATTTGTATTACATCACATACCTGAAACATCCTTAATGTGAGTGCTTTAAATGTTATCTTTAAAGTACTACCTATGTAGAGGCTATAATTTGTTAGTGATTATAAAATTATAAAAGCCCTTGGGCTTCTGACCATTCTTAATTCTTATTAAGAGGCAGCAAAATCTAGTCTGGGAAACTCCAGTTGATTTACAAAGAAAATTAATGTTTTTCAATTCATGTGGCCCTGTAACTGTTAGGACAAGTGTGAAATATTGATATTTACATTCCCGAGTGCGGTAGGAACAGGAAGGAATGATAATGGCAAGTAACTGGACACTCTCCCCACAGGCTTTGAGAAATACTATTAGATCTCCACCTGCTGGTTAGAAATTCCAGAGTCATAGGGTATAATGCTAGCTAAATGACAAGGCTTTCATGATCTCCACACTTCCTTTTCAGGTTTGTAACCCATCTACTTTCAAAAGGACCTGTGACAATTTATAGATTAAAACATCTGTATAATTAAATACTTTGAGCTAGTGAGCATTAGAAGACCGGCTATATTTTATAATTGCTATTGAATTTCTCATAGCATATTAAATTTGCTATAAGTTCATTCCCCAATAAAATCCTGTTTTGAAAACATTTACTAAAATAGAAGGAATAAGAAAATAAGCAAAAGGGAGTAACCAAGCTAAAAACGAAAGGGTTAATAATAAACTTATAATGACATAATTCTAAATAAAACTTGGCATAATTTATCAAGCTTTGTATTATGTGAAATAAAGGTATATTCAATTTCTTTGTCCATCAGAACATACTACAATTAACTTTGATAAAAAAGTAAGGAGGCAACAGATAGTTTCAGGGCCCTAAGTAAACCACAGGGAGATTAATACATTATTCTGAATACTTTACTCTTCTTCATGCCTGTGTCTTTTTTTTTCCTTTTCCCCATCTCTCAGTTGAGTGATATATGATAATACATACGTACTTGACATAATGATGGGTGAACAAGACTTGGAGAGTAAATGCTTAATTTATCTTATAATATGAATTGTCTAACTATAGCTATTATATAGCTCTATTAGTTTACTAGAAAGTATAAATAAGGCTACATTTAATTCAGTACCAGATGTGACAACCAAACCTATGTTCCAACATCCTTTTTTCCAATAAATTGAATATCCCAGAGCTTAAAAAAATTCATATAAGGCTTGAAGCTTCCCTTTAAAAATGATCTTTTGACATTTTTGTTAAAGCAGCTCTTGGCTTATGTTTGGATATTAGGACTTCTACAAATCCCTTGAGTAATCAAAGACTTGGCTACATATGACTGTACATGTGGTATTCTATGAAAGATCCAGAAAATTGTTAATGAGAATTGCTAAAAAAATACTAAAGTATCTCTTAAAATTATTTTTGTCAAACCATTATGTGGTAGAAAGTTGTCTGCTTGAGTGCATTTACATGTGGTTGCTGTAAGAGGAAAAAAACAAATCCACCAGAGGACATTTCCATCTCTCCTCAGAATCATGGTATCCCAAACAACATACCAATCTTAGGAGTACCAATATATATTTTTGAATATATGGAAAGTATCAACATTATTCACCTGTTACTGATTATGAAATTCCCAAATGGTAAGATTCTTATCAAAGCAAACCCTGAAACATCTAGCTTTTAAGCTACTTCATTCCAGGGGGATAAAATGTCGTTTAAAAATAAGAGTACGAGTTAGTAACGGATTATATGCAAGTCACTCTAGCATAGTATTTCAATCACTTCAGTATTTTTATCTCCCCCCCTCAAAAGTATCAGAAATGAGGCATGAAAAGCTATTAACTAAATCATTCAGACATTGAATAGATGTTGTTGTCAGTTTGTTCTTTCAATGGAAATAATGAACAACTGATTTATTTATAACTGCTAATTATGATAATACACCTTCATTTTCTACTCTTTCTAGTATATTATAGAAATTTTGTAATTGTCTCATTTCATACCTGATTTGAAATCATATGTTTCCATAAAAATTTCTTCTTTCCTAGACTTTTCTTTATCTTCTTTTGGCTGGGGTGTAATTAAAATGTCTTAACTGACTTAGTTCCCTTGTCTTGTTTTCTCTTTCAATTTTCAGTCTTTTCTGCCAAGAGAATTGATCTATACCTTAAATTTATGCAACAGAGACTGAAATCTGAATTTTAAATACATGCAAAATACATTTATGTAATCACTATAGAGTGTATTTTGTCAGCACTTATTTGGTCAAGCTTGCCTTGCTTTCTTTCTGAGACGGGGTGAGCAGGAAAAGTTGATAGAGACTGGTTTGTACTTCAAAGAGAAGGAATTCTTGGTTTTAAGAATCAGAGCAAGAAGACATATTTTACCTTATTTTTTACAGTAGAGAAGAACCTCTCCTTCTCCAACCCGGAAGTCAATTTTATCTTTTCTAGACATTCAGTTGTTTTGTTTTTATTTTTATCTTGCTGCATAACATGGTACATAAATAGTGGACTCTGCCCTCCACATGTAATACAGTTCCATATAAGAAAAAGCCTTTGGGGATATGTTTCTACATTTACTTGGAACTCTCATTGGGGAAAATACCCATCACACTATGGAACACAAATTTAAAGAAAAAAAAATGTGAGAAATGTATCAGGAAAAATTACCCCTGAGAAATTGTTGTACCTTATCCCCAGTGAACTTCAGAGCCCTGTAACTCATCTTATCTCCTTTACATCTCAGCTCAGAAACTCTGAACTGGGTTACACTCGATAACATGGTAACCAGGCAAGCCTTTCTGTTGAGTGGCCTGGCTTTCTCTTTTTTTATACTGTTTATTTCTTCTTTGTAATCCTTTTTCATTTTATTTCATATGTCTTTTGTTATAAGAAGTCTCAAATTATTTGGAGGGAAGCAACAAGAATAAATAAGGAAGTAAACTAGAGTTGTTATTCTGAAAGCATTTTAGATTCTTATTGCAATGGTGATATAATCTGAAATTTGGAATGCTCTTTTTCTTTTTCCTCATGCCCACTTTCCACCATCCCATCATTAAGCCATCTTTATTTAGACTTTCAGTTCTTTAATTTGCATCTCACATATGAATGGTTAAAAAAAAACAACTTATGGATATACACATAAACACAGCACACTTCTTTCATACACTGTTCTTCAGATATAAAAATGGCTAAGAAAAGCAGGACATATATTTAAGATATCTTCCACTAGTAGAAACATTCTCAGGTACAGTTTAAAGAGACCAGTAAAGTATATTTTCAAAAGAGCAAACTAGGGTTAAAAATGAAGCTCTCAACAATCTTTCATTTTAAAGCATTTTCTTTGTAATAAGCCAAACCTACAGAGGTTGTCATTAATTGGCTCTTAACATTTTTAACAGTAAATTTTTCCTTGTTTTACTAACTCTTGAGTTAACCTAATTACAGCTTGTAGATCATAAAGCATGACAACTATAGTCCAAACATTCATTCTTCCACTTTCCTTGATAGCCTAAGCCCTTCTTTCTATCCCTCTAATCCCAGTCCCAATTAAAGAAGCAGTAGTTTTTCAAGTACATCCAAGTTTATCCATGCAAAAATATTTTCAGCATGATTTCATAATAGTATTTAAAGTGTCTCCTTCCACTTAATATCAAAGAATTGGGGTAATATGTGAATTGGATTCTGAAACTTAAAATGTTGATTTGGGTGCCATATTAATAAATTATGAAATTAAATATGAATAAAAGCTTCAAAATTTAGATTTAAAATGAATGCATTTTTCATATTTTATCTAAAATTTAATCATGATTAACTTCAGTTTGTAATCCTTAAAAATTAATGTGAAGAAAGGAAAACAAAAAAATTCCTGTATAACAATATATAAATTCATTAATATGTAGCATTTCATGTGTTTATGAAGTTATACTTTAATCCAACTGCCAGATTTATAAAGCATGCAATAAAGACAAATATTTAAAACATAATAATTCTCAATTGGCATGCAAATTCCGTCTTTACTTGAATGCTTTAGTACCCCACTACTCCTTAAAGTCAGAGAAAAGAGATTAGATACAAGAAAAGCAAAATCAAGAAAATGTTTATCAAACTATTGCATTCTGTTCCCAATTACTATATAATTCCTATTTCACAACTGTCTTTAAATTTTTTTTAAAGAATAAATGGGTATCTATGTACTAGCTATATATCTATAACCAAAACATTTAACAAGTTAAATTTTTGGAATATAAGACCTCTCCTTTCAGTTCTGAATTACACATAGACAAGGTTCTGTATTACATTTCAATGCTGTTTAAAGAGTATAATTTTTATAAAATCAGAGATGTCTTCTTCATAAAGTGAATTTATGAACCTGTGCAATTTAAAAATATAAATAAAAATCTTATTTAAGTGAATTAGTAAGACTAGTTTATATAAAATACATCTATTCTAGAGTCTCTAAAATTTTTTCTTGTTTTTCTGTATGTCATTAATTTTTGTTATAAATATGCAATTGGAACTACATTATTACCAGCAAACACATAAAGCTGGGTAAAAAATTTGGATTAATGGTTTTTAGTATTTTTTTCTAAATCCTAAATACTTAAAGATGTAATAACACACTATGAGTAACTCATCACAGTCAGTTCTCAGGGGGCGGGGGGAGGCGGTGTGCATGTGTGCCTGTGTGTACGTGGCGGGGGGCGGACAGGGGTCTGCAGTGGAGAGGGATACCACCTTCTATGCTCTTTCTTGGCATTTCTCTGCTAAGAATCAATCCTGAAGAGTATATTTCAATTATCCCCCTTTAAAAAATCTCCAATTTTGGTTTGGGACTGAAACTGAGGTCAATGGAGTATAATGCAGCTTTGGATTAACCCCAATCAGAAAGATTCCAAGCAGAAACCTGAGTCGAGGAAAATTTAAATATGGGTATCCCAGAAATTAGATCATATATCTAAGAAGCCTATAGTAAGCTGTATTGGAGGCTCTTGTATGTGTTAGTTAAGAACCTCCATATGTCTCTGATAAAAAGCCCAGGTCATATCACTGGAAGCTACTTTGGTCTGTACACACTATAGACTCCATCTTTAGTTCAATATTTGAGTAAATTGAAAAAATAGAGCAACACCACCTATCTGTGCCTCACCCAAAGGCCTCCTGGAAGCAATTAATCTTTGTATAAGAATACAAATGAGACAATTATGAACACTCAGGAGATCATGAAAGTGACCATGGGGAAAATAAGGGAGAAAGAAACAGATTCACCAAGTATACTGTAGATGTCATTTTTTTCAATAACAGATTTACACCTATACTTTTAAAAGAGTGGGGAGGGTGAGAAAGAAGCAAAAACTGTATCCTCATATCCTAGAAGCAGAACAGGACTCTCTCATAAGACAGAGCTGCTCCTTTAGTGGTTTCCTAATAATAGTCCACCTGATACTTGCTAGGTTAAAATATTCAAATAAACACCTGTAGAGAACTTTAGCAGCTGATTCCTTTCTGCTTGCTCCTTTATATTGCTTTTTTAACTTACATTCCTGCTCAGTATTCATATGTGTCTCATAGATATTTGACAAAAAACAAAGTAGTTATGCATTTTTTTAAAAAAATTTCTCCTACCATGTTAAAGAACAATGAACCAGATCCAACTAGATGAATCAACTATTCCCTAGGTCTAACTCCAGGAGTTGTATTAATTTTGTTTGCTGCAGTGGTATAATAACTTACTATAAATGTCTTAAATTACAGCATTTGAACATGTGCCAGGAAATAATACTTTTCCCCAAAGCAGATGAATCATGCACCTGAAATACATAATGCACCTTGAAGGTGCTTATAATTCTTTCAAGGAGTGACTTATCCACATGAGAAAATGTTGACCATTTGATTTTAATGGTGACCTTCCAACAGTAATGAAGAGAATTTCAAGATTTTGGAAATGTTGTTATTAAAAATAAATTAAAATAAATATATAAAGTAGATAAACACCGGAGTTTCTCTGATAATGCCTCCCACAGGAAGCATGAAGGATAGGGATCAATAATAATAATGACTTGGCTTCCTTCCCTGAATTTTTATAGAAGGACTCGTATGTAGACCCTTTTCATTACTCTCCAAAATAGCTCAAATATCTATAAGAGAATTTGTTTGGATTTGAGTGTTAGAGCAGGTGATATTAAAGTTAATATAAGATAAACATTCAATAGCATAGAAAATCTCTGTGTTATTTAAGTACAAAGATTTCAAATAAATCTAATTATCCAAAAGCCTAACCACTCAGAAGTCAGTGTTGGAAATCTATATATATGCTTTGTGATCTTGTTTTCATGACTGATATAGATCCATAAGCTAAAAGAAAAACTAAAAATCATGTAAATAACTATAATTTAATATGCATGAATATATATATATATTTGTATTACTGTATCTATTGGAGTCTGCTAAATATACAGTGTGCTTCTAGACTTATGTACCCATTCAACACATATTTAGAGACTAGTTTTCAAGTCACTAGTTTTCAAGTCAGATTAAAGATGAAAGATTAGAGATTTAAAAAATTAGATTAGATACAGATGGTCTAAAAGAGGCTTAAAGAAGAACTCATGTCAAAATTCAGAATAAATGGGACAGAAAATTTTAATTATCCATAGTGGAAAATAATAATAAAAACCTAAGCCAGACTTCAATGGAATGAACAACAGAATAAAAAGTAGAACCCTGGCTCTGGTCAGTGTGACCTTCATTCATCAAGGTCAATTCATCTTTTGAGCTTCTGCTTCTTTATCTGAAAAATGAGGGAAATTTAACCAAGTGAACTTCACAGTCCTTTCTAGCTCCAACATTAGACAAAACTCTACTCTATAAGCTTGATTTAAACCAGAAGGTGCAAACCTCATTCTTCACTTGTAATGGTTTCACTGATGAATAGCAATGTCAGCTAAAATGAATTCCATCTCCTTTTTCCTTCCCTGACTCCAATTTGATAAAAGACCATTGAGACATTGGGACTCACAAAAAGACAAAACTGTAACCAAAACAATGATACTGGGATTATAGAATCATAGAATTATTGTTTCCACACCCTAACATTTTGAAAATAGCTGATAAAGACAAAAAATTAAAAGAAGAGTAGACAAGTAGAAATTGAATGAAAACAACCAGGAGACAAGAGTATAAAACTGTTTTCTTGTTTAAACTTTTTAAAAAATGGAATGGTGATATTTCATTCATAATTTTTTTAATGTGGCAATTCCATTATGGAGCCATGGCAACCAAAAGATAAGACAGTAAAGTTTTATCATTAATTTGAAAATGTCTTGGTTTGAAAAAAGCTTGGTAGTAAAATCAAGGTTAAATGAAATATCATGAAGCTCTGCAATTAGGTTAATAATGAGGTGCCTCAGGGATCGGTGCTAGCACAGGTGTTCAATATATTTATTAATGACTTAGAAGAGTTGTGAATAATATAGAAGCATGTTTGGATAACTTCAAAGATATTTAGAGCAATCAAAATGGGTGAATGACTGCTTTTCTTGACCCATTCAAGAGAAATTACTTAACATATTACAGCAAATAATCAACAAGAACAAATCAATTTGAAGTGTACGGAATTACCCAAGTTTTCCTAATATGCTAATAGCTACTGAAATAGTTATTGCCTTTCAGGCAAGAGTGGGCAGATCTAAGAAGACATCTGTCCAGCAAACAGCTCTTTATGAAAAAAAGGATCTTCAAATAGGCTGGAGTAAAGAATAATGTGAGAATAGTTATCTAAATCAGTAAGTACTGCTGAAAATTTTACACACCAAAATCTTGTTCTATTAAATGGAGTTGATTTATAAAACCACACCCTGGGATTGTCTGGTGTTTTATCTTGCAATATTCTAAGTGATTTCCTATTATCATCCAATCCTCTCCACCCATTCACTGGAGTTCCCAGATGCCTCTCAGGTGGGAATGAATTATATAAGGGCATCCCCTTCCCACCTCTGCTTTGCTCTCCTCTAAGGAATTTCAATGGCATTAACTCGTATGCATTAATCTTCCAAAGCTGAAGATCTCAAGGTTTTAGAAAAATCAAATAGGATTCCTTTTCACATGGAAGCAAATATCATTCAATAGCACGAATCAGCTTAAATTCTCTCCATACCCTGAGGTTATTTAATTATTGCACATACCAGATAATCTTAAATGTAGCATAGTATCAATTAAAATTCACTCATTCAAAAATATTTTCTGAGTTCCCATTTTATCTAAGGCATAGTAGGAATAAAAAGAATGAAAAGAACTAAGAAAACACAGAGCTTGCCCCAACAGAATTTAGAAAATCATGTCACTCATGAACTAATAAGCATTTCTCGATCCTTATCCATATTGGTCACATATAAATATGTAATTTCATAATAAATTTGTATATTAAAATTAATAAGAATCAGAATTGTTTCTATAGGAATATATGATAACATTTTTAGGGCTAGACCATTTTCTGCTACCACTTTTCTTTCCTACCAGGAGGAAAATATGTTGACTGTGGTATTAACTTTCTCATTTGAAATTTAACTTAGATATTCCTCCAAATTCCAGAGAAAAAGAAAAGATTTCTAGCATGTTTGGGACAAGGATGGTAAGCAATAAGAGTGAAGCCAGGGGCGCCTGGGTGGCTCAGTGGGTTAAGCCGCTGCCTTCGGCTCAGGTCATGATCTCAGGGTCCTGGGATCGAGTCCCCCATCGGGCTCTCTGCTCAGCGGGAGCCTGCTTCCTCCTCTCTCTCTCTGCCTGCCTCTCTGCCTACTTGTGATCTCTCTCTGTCAAATAAATAAATAAAATCTTAAAAAAAAAAAAAGAGTGAAGCCAAATTCTAACACAAACAATGAGCTGTATCTAACTTAGCTCTACAGAATTACCCATCAGCAAATCCACTGACAATATGGAGATCTATGTGAAGCACTGTGAGAATTATTTTTTTATTTGGTCAAGTATATTTATTCTCTGTACATACCCACCAGAAATTTCAGATGCAAACATCTAAAATAATACATCCAAAGTCTCATAAGCATTTCATAGACTCTCAGAATCCAAAGTTAAGTAGGACCTTAAACTTTCTGCTTGAGCCATTAATTTTCTCTACATCATCTGACACATCACCATCAAAGTTTTTTTTTTTAACTCACTAATAAAGTATAGAGTCATGCTAAAAGGTAAACTTTGAGTAATTAATTAGACTATGAACCTTCGTTAGAACCTCAAACATATTTATTAATGAGATTTACTAGAAGGTTTGGAACTATCTGAAAAATAAAATTCATAATTTGGAGAATAATTCACAAATAAGAGGTGTAACAGTTTTGTTAATTTTTCCTTTTAGATCATTCAGTAGCAGTGGGCTATTCTGCCATGTGAATTGAGTATAATTTTGTCAAAAGAAAACAAGTAGTGAATGATAATTCATTAGCAGGTGGTCAAGTATAAACAGTATATCAATCATGCTGGTATTTTTAAGCATCAGCAAATTTAATTCCATCTCTAGAGGAGTAAGTTCATACTTTAAGATATGTATTATATCATATTTTATTATATTATTATATTAAGATATGTAGTATATATTTTATTATATCATATCATATTATTTAAGATATGCAGTATATCATTTATTTTTTAAAAAATATTTAGAATGAGCCTTATTATAAAATATTAAAAGAATTTCCTATTAGATTTTCTATGTAGACAGAAGGTAATTATGTCCCCAGTGCAAATCAGAGCATTTAAAAACAACAATACAATGTTTCTAAAAATAAGAATATTTCACACCTCTGCCCTAGATAAAGAGTGATAAAACTTAAAAAATCTGAATCAGACCTAAAAATATGAAAGAGCATAGGAGAGGCATACAGAGTTTTGTGTTGATTTACACTGAGAAGACACATCTGCTTTTTTTGCTCAAAACTGAATCTATAATGACTAAATAAATTTCATGGCCTTTCATTCAATTCCAGTTTTTAAATGTTAGCCAATTAATGTGAAATTATTTTTCTATTTGCGTTGCCCATTGTGTATAATCAAGTGAACTCAAATTAGTTTGATCAAATATTTTTATTATCCTATGTTACAATGAAAATCAGTCACATTGTCAACTATACAGTATTAGACTCTACAAACTCACTCTGGTGAAACAAGGTATACATTTTTTATTTTATTTTATTTTATTTTATTTTATTTTATTTTATTTTATTTTATTTTATTTTATTTTATTTATTTAACAGAGAGAGAAAAATCACAAGTAGGCAGAGAGGCAGAGAGAGAAAGAGGGAAGCAGGCTTCCTGCTGAGCAGAGAACCCAATGTGGGGCTGGATCCCAGGACCCCGAGATCATGACCACGAGCTGAAGGCAGAGGCTTAACCCACTGAGCCACCCAGGCACCCCTCAAGGTATACATATTGATTTCAATATATACATAGACTCTTCAAGGTCAAACAGCAAGGTAAGGGAAGAGTACCTTGAATGAGTATTAATACTCTCCAATACCATGGTTTCTGGCACTCTGTACTTCACAGGAAGTTATATGCTATTTGAAAATCTTCTGAAACTGAAAGAAATTTCTGATGCCCGAATGGAGCAGTCAAGAAAATTGAGCACCATCAAGAAAGAAGACTCGAGATTTCTGGGCACACTCTGCATGACAATGAGAGTCACAAAAGAGAAAAGAGAAGGAAAGATTCCACCTACCACATATATCTTGTTTATTGACCATTTTTGTGATGAATATTATGGGAACATGCAGGCTGATGAGATTCCTTTACTGTACAAAGGGAAGTTATCCTTGTTTTATAATGTATATCATAATTCTTTCCTAAACACAGGGACTACATTTTAGTTGTTATTCAACTGTGTGGAGAAAGAACTGATGTTGGGGGTGTTGAGTCACATATTGTACCCTTGAGGTAAAAATGAAGCACACTTACTGCTGGTAGTCACTAGTTGCTAGGTTTCAAATAGGCACTGGGATTTTAAATGTTTCAGAAAGAATTTCTCTCAAGGCCTCTACTATCACTGTACTTTTTAGATTTTACCACAGCAATGACACTTCCTAAGATCCAAAATTCACAAAAAATCGTCTCTTTGAATGCCTTACATCTTCCTTGGTTCTCAATTTATTAAACCAATTTATTAAACGAACCAGTTGGTCTCTTCTGACATAAACCTGCATTTTAAACCATTTTCTATATTATAGATGGGTTTGGGTTTTTTTGTTTGTTTTTTTAACAACCGATGAAATTTTGGTCAGTCCTGTCAATAGTGCCCAGTGTAGGCACTGTCGTACTCACCAGCTTTGTAAAAAGAGTATGTGGAAAGCACAGACATTCTGACCATGAACTCATGGATAGACACCAGAATGAATTGTAAATAGAGGAAACCTGATAGGAAATTAAAGGAGTCAAACTGTAAACAGTGACCACAGAGCACCCACTGCATGGGTGAGGCAATGGCATCTGAAAAGACTGTTGGCCCCAAAGTACTTCCTCCATAGATCACGGAACCTTTGATTCATTCCTCTAAAATACTGTCTACAATACAATTTTAGTTGAAAGTAGCATAGTTAGGACAGAAAGTACATTACAGGCGCACCTACGTGGTTCAGTCAGTTAAGGGTATACCTTCAGCTCAGGTCATGATTCCAGAGTCCTAGGATCAAGGTCCACATCTGACAATTTGATTGACAGGGAGCCTGCTTCTCCCTCTCCCTCTGCCTGCCACTCTGCCTACTTGCGCTCTCCCTCTCTCTGTCAAATAAATAAATAAAATATTTTTAAAAAGAAAATAAGAAGAAAGTTCATTATAATATAGTTTTTTGTTTACGATTTTTATTTTTTTATTATTTATTTGATGGAGAGATCACCAGTAGGCAAAGAGGGAGGCAGAAAGAGAGAGAAGCAGGCTCCCTGTCAAGCAGAGAGCCCGATGCAGGGCTCGATCCCAGAAGCCTGAGATTATGACCTGAGCCAAAGGCAGAGGCTTAACCCACTGAGCCACCCAAGTGCCCCACATTACAATATAGTTTATAGTAACTCACTACTAATGCCCAATGATGCTAGCCAAAGTATAAGTTCCAATGAAGCAGAAAGATCTAAACAGTCAAAGTGTCCAGAGAATCAGGCTGGTGCTGGGCTGGAAAAAAAACAATGCAACTGCTAATGTCAATTGACCATCAGTTCTCAGTATCTGCAAAATAGGAAGTAGTGAGAACCCAGATGAATGAAAGAGCGCTCCAGAGGGCTGTTGCCAAACAGGACTATTGGTCCACATCTTCCCCTTTCTCTAGAGAAACCAAAACCTGAAATTTTTGTGGGAAATTTCTAATTTTTGAGTGTTAGAAATTAACTCAATTTTTGGGGGTAATATCCTGTGGCTCAATACTGTTCAGGGCTAATCAAATATGGCTAAGTGACAAATCTGGCCATTTCTCATCTAGAGCATGGAGAAAGAAAAGAGAGGTCCCACTAGGTCAAGTCTAGGTTCTAGGCTGTAAATTGAAGAGGCCTGTAAGGGCTCCAGATAACATGTTTTCCTAAAAGAAAATGTACTCACAAGTAAATATCCCTTTCAGAAAGTATACACTATTTTGGATGAAGTTTTTAAAAATTATTTATTTTACCCTGTCTTGTGCAAAAAAGGATGTAAGGCAACATAAAATTTTCAATGGGATAATATCAAAAATAAATTATGAAGGAAAGACCTAGAAGAAATGATGGTAGTAAAAACAAGATAAAGAACATTAAATGCATGCTGAATATAGACAAAAGAATAAATTTTCATTAACTATTAATTTATAAAACTAAGTAATATGTACGTGGGGAGGGAAGGAGTTTTCATTATTTTGCAAAGTCAATTTCCTTTTTTTTTTTCAAAATACAATTGGGTCTTCAATGTAGATAAATATATTTGTTCATAACTAATAAAGTATTAAATGTCTGAATAAAAAAGGATTTTTATATAATTTGTTTGTTTAGAGTCTATGCATTTACAGTTTAAAAAAAAAAGTGTTATTTTTAAAGGTTATCTTTGCGAGCCAAAATAGAGAGGAGAACAGATCCCTTCCTACTGAGGATTTTAATACTCCCTTGGATAAAAGGGAAAGATTTTTCAATAATAAGAAAAGGCACTATGAATTACAGAAGCATTGGTCTGATGAGGCCATATACAGGATATATTACCAGCAATATTCCAACCTAATGTGTCAGAATTGTACAGCTCTTTTTAAAAAGCTACATTAATAAAAAGTAAGCACTTCTATTGAGATAAATTGATTACTGTTTGTCGTTATTCTAAAGGAAAGGAAAAAAAAAAACAAGGACGATGCATTATCGGTCGTGGTAGGCATTAGTATATTCCAGTCTAATTTCAACCCCAAATCCAGCCCATTAAATACAATTTGGAAAGGCTCAGCTCTTGGAGTATCAGAGGATGTACAGCCCATATGTAATGAAGAAACATTCCTACAAATATGAGGCTGAACATCATGCATTCTGATAAACCAAGCAGAGAAACTGGAATTAACTAGGGAAAAAGCTTTACCTCCTTACCCAATTTCCCTTAATAAAACTAGTGAGCTATATAACCACAGGGACCAGGTCTCTGTATTTAACTTTTTTAATAAATATTTATTAAGTATCTACTACTTGACATATGCTAGTCCTAGAAAGAAAAAAAAAAAAAAACATTCCATGAACTACAGGTTAATTCATGCCAAATCAAAGGGCTCTGTTCTATGCAGAGAGTCAATTTACCACTGAAGCAAAATGTAATTACAATAATAGTTTCAGTTGGTCATTATTTAATTTTATTTTTTTATTTTTTATTTTTTATTAATTTTTTATTTTTTTATAAACATATATTTTTATCCCCAGGGGTACAGGTCTATGAATCACGAGGTTTACACACTTCACAGCACTCACCAAAGCACATACCCTTCCCAATATCCATAATCCCACCCCCTTCTTCCAACCCCCCTCCCCTCAGCAACCCTCAGTTTGTTTTGTGAGATTAAGAGTCACTTATGGTTTGTCTCCCTCCCAATTCCATCTAGTTTCATTGCAACATGGGGGCTTAAGTGGGTAGAAGAAGAATTAATTTTATTTTTTTATGACAAAAAAAGCTTGTTATCACAAATAGTTAACAATAACATGCTACCAGACACCTGAACATCATTTCCTTAATCCATCTCCACTTCTAAATCTACAACCTTACCCAGTAAAAATAAACTTTTAAGTAACACCTTGGAGCACTGCAAAATGTTCAACTATGAAAGGTAAAGCAAATTTTCACAGGGTGATCTACTTATTGCGAAAGAAAAACAACGTATTGCACTTCAAAAATCTTCAGTAGCAAGGAAGGGAAGTAAAGATGTGTGCTTTGTAATCTCCAATTAATCTGATCATTTAATTCATTAGGATAGTTTCTTCTTTTCCCTTCAGTATTCTATTTAAATGCTTTAAGGTATATTATAAATATTTCATTTTAAAGGTGGTAACAGCTCTGAGGACAAAAAGAGAGGAACTAGAATCTAGTATCAACTTTGTTATCAATTGTAGATATGTACATACATATAAACATTTACACATTATGTGTGAGTGTGTGTGTGTGTGTGTGTGTGTGTGTGTGTGTGTGTATTTTCATCCTTTGGAATCACATCTCTAAAACTGATAAAGTATATAGTGCTCTCATATCTCTAAAATACAGATTTTCAAATTGCAGAATTCAAACAAGTATCACCTAAGAACTTGTTAGAGGTCCAAATCTCAGGCCCAACCCCAGGCATACCACATCAGAAACTCTAAGAGCAGGGTCCAAGGTCTGTATTTCTGCATAGAGGGGATTCTAATGAGAATTAATGCTCCAAAAGCAAAGAGTGATACCATATAAAATGATCATACTTCAGTGATAAGGTGTTTAAGTAACAAATTTTGTAGAATTATTAGTTACAATTCCAATATTGATATAATGTCTTAAATTAGAAAAGTTATTAAGTGCTATCCAAGCTCATGGTCACTCTTATACTTAAGATTAATGATAGCCAGTCTTCTGTCTCTCCCTGTCTCTCTCTCTGTTATCTGTAAGTGAATGTGGAATACATGGTAAACACCTTTTATTGCCAACTGTAAAAAACAAAAACAAAACCCTCCAGATGGGGAAATAATACAAAAATCCACTTCTATGTTATATTTCTTACACAGAGAATAACCAATTTCCAGGCACTTGCTATGGGTGCATAACCTACAGTTAGAACTATTTCACAGTGAATTATCTCAAAAAACTAGTAGTATCCACAGAAATAATCCACTCAGTGCTCCAAATTTTATAGTAAAGTCTTCCAAAATAACAGAATGCATTACACATTTTTACTAGTATATAAAGCTATCATGGATCCATCCTTCCAAATACTGATAATTCATGTCTAACCCATTCAAAACTTATTTTAAACAAATTAATCATATTAAATAGTTGTTTTCTTCACATACAGATAAATTTATTTGCCAAGAGGCTTACAAAATGTTGTTACTATGACCCATACTAATATACAAACCAAAGATTATCACCAGTAATGTTGGCATTAGTGGCCAAAGGGGCAGTTACAGTTTTATATCAACAAGGGATGAACAGGCCTCTCAGACTGGAGGCTTGGGCAAAATCATTTATCAAGTTAAGCCAGGTGAATCTGTAATCAATGACCAGAGCTTTGCTGGAACTACAGTGCCTCACAGGAAGCAAGATGAATTATGAGCTACAGAAGAGCACACTGTTGCTTTAACCTGTTTATTTCACCAAGTAGGATAGAAATGAATAATATTAATATCATTTTGCACATATTTAATATAGTTTTTACTAGATGCTACATAACATGTAAGGAAACTGTAATAACCACAATTGAATGTCCAATGACATTAACAAGGCTCAGAAACTTAGCATTTTCCCAGTAACAATAAATAAAAATAAAATATTGATTCCAGTGACCTGAGTGTGACTGTCATCGTCTAAAATACACTTCTTACAATCTAGTGAGAGATGAGCCCTGGAAAAATACTTTATTGCCCAACATCTCAGGGCCTTCTTTTTTGTAATGAGATATTAGCAACTGATTGTTCTTTCCAAATATTTTTAGTGCCCCTAAAGCCTGTGCATCATGGAATAAACTTATACCACCCTCAAACTTACATATACAAATGTTAGAATTTTATTGCTTGACTATGAAACTTTTCTCCCAACTACAGCAGTATCTCTGTTTAGAAAAGATTATAGACAAAGATTGACCAAAGAAAACCAAAACATCTAGAGTGGAGTTTAATTATAAACACAGGTAACTACTATAACTTCAATTACATAAGTGGAAAAAAACAGCAACAGTGCTAAAGATTCTTTCGGCCAATTTGTATGGCCTGGATAAAGTGTGAAATGGAAAATGTTAATCTATTCTGTCCTCAAGAGCTCAGAGGTCCCCAGTACAGCCCAGTATAAGAGCAATTAGTTTTGTGGAGGGTGATTATGGGATTCAAAGATGTATATTTTCACATAATATGACCCTTGAAAGAAAGACGACTACTTCTGATGCTTAATTAGAGAAATGCTGGAAGAAACCTGGCTATATTTAACTTACTTAGACATACTGCATTGGTCTCCAACACATACTTCTGTAAGAGTAATTAGAGTAAAATATATTTGCTAAGGTCAGGAACATGGCAAGGATGTCCATTATCACCACTATATTCAACATAGTACTAGAAGTCCTAGCCTCAGCAATCAGACAACAAAAGGAAATTAAAGGCATCCAAATCGGCAAAGAAGAAGTCAAACTATCACTCTTCGCAGATGATATGATACTATATGTGGAAAACCCGAAAGACTCCGCTCCAAAACTGGTAGAACTTGTCCAGGAATTCAGTAAAGTGTCAGGATATAAAATCAATGCACTGAAATCAGTTGCATTTCTCTACACCAACAAAAGGCAGAGGAAAGAGAAATTAAGGAGTCAATCCTATATACAATTGCACCCCAAACCATAAGATACCTAGGAATAAACCAAACCAAAGAGGCTAAGAATCTATACTCAGAAAACTATAAAGTATTCACGAAAGAAATTGAGGAAGACACAAAGAAATGGAAAAATGTTCCATGCTCCTGGATTGGAAAAATAAATATTGTGAAAATGTCTATGCTACCTAAAGCAATCTACACATTTAATGCAATTCCTATCAAAATACCATCCATTTTTTTCAAAGAAATGGAACAAATAATTCTAAAATTTATGTGGAACCAGGAAAGACCTCGAATAGCCAAAGGAATATTGAAAAAGAAAGCCAACGTTGGTGGCATCACAATTCCGGACTTCACGCTCTATTACAAAACTGTCATCATCAAGACAGTAGGGTAATGGCACAAAAACAGACACATAGATCAAGGGGAAAAGAATAGAGAGCCCAGAAATAGACCCTCAACTCTATGGTCAACTAATCTTCCAACAAAGCAGGAAAGAATGTCCAATGGAAAAAAGACAGCCTCTTCAATAAATGGTGTTGGGAAAATTGGACAGCCAGCCACATGCAGAAAAATGAAATTGGACCATTTCCTTACACCACACACGAAAAGACTCAAAATGGATGAAGGACCTCAATGTGAGAAAGGAATCCATCAAAATCCTCAAGGAGAACACAGGCAGCAACCTCTTCAACCTCAGCCGCAGCAACATCTTCCTAGGAACATCACCAAAGGCAAGGGAAGCAAGGACAAAAATGAACTATTGAGATTTCATCAAGATCAAAAGCTTTTGCACAGCAAAGGAAACAGTTAACAAAACCAAAAGACAGCTGACAGAGTGGGAGAAGGTATTTGCAAATGACATATCAGATAAAGGGCTAGTGTCCAAAATCTATAAATAACTTAGCAAACTCAACACCCAAAGGACAAATAATCCAATCAAGAAATGGGCAGAAGACATGAACAGACATTTCTGCAAAGAAGACATCCAGATGGCCAACAGACACATCAACAAGTGCTCCATATCACTCGGCATCAGGGAAATACAAATCAAAACCACAATGAGATATCACCTCACACCAGTCAGAATGGCTAAAATTAACAAGTCAGGAAATGACAGATGCTGGCAAGGATGTGGAGAAAGGGGAACCCTCCTACACTGTTGGTGGGAATGCAAGCTGGTGCAACCACTCTGGAAAACAGCATGGAGGTTCCTCAAAATGTTGAAAATAGAACTACCCTGTGACCCAGCAATTGCACTACTGAGTATTTACCCTAACGATACAAATGTAGTGATCCGAAGGGGCACGTGTGCCAGAATGTTTATAGCAGCAATGTCTACAATAGCCAAACTCTGGAAAGAACCTAGATGTCCATCAACAGATGAATGGATCAAGAAGAAGTGGTATATATAGACAATGGAATACTATGCAGCCATCAAAAGAAATGAAATCTTGCCATTTGCGACGATGTGGATGGAACTAGAGGGTATCATGCTTAGCAAAATAAGTCAGTCGGAAAAAGACAACTATCATATGATCTCCCTGATATGAGGAAGTGGAGATGTAACATAGTGGGTTAAGGGGGTAGAAGAATGAATGAAACAAGATGGGATTGGGAGGGAGACAAACCATAAGTGACTCTCAATCTCACAAAACAAACTGAGGGTTGTTGGGGGGGAGGAGGTTTGGGGGAGGGGGGTGGGGTTATGGACATTGGGGAGAATATGTGCTATGGTGAGTGCTGTGAAGTGTGTAAACCTGGCAATTCACAGACCTGTACCCCTTGGGATAAAAATACATTATATGTTTATAAAAAATTTAAAAATATATATATTTGCTTTTTTTTTTTCTTTTCTACTAACTTTGGAATCCAACCTCTGATTTTTTTCCCAAGGATCAATAACACCATGCAATGCCATTCACAGCTAACATAAACAAGTCCCTTTTGTAGTGAAGGGTATAATAAAATGAGAAGAAATGCTACTTTTATTTTGTATCTTTCATGAGAAGTTAAATCTAGTGAAGAATCTTTGACATGGTTATAGAATAACAGATCAGCTGGACAAAAAGAAAACAGAAAAAAATCACTTGTACAAATAAAAGAATTGTAATTGTTACTCAGTTTCTTTCTCAAAGGAAACCTTCATGCCAGCAATTTATTCAATATATCTTAACTACCAGAGTAATATATGCTAACTAATTAAACAGTACATACAAAGTATAGCTGAGTAACTGACTGTAGACCAAACCCCCCAACAAGATCCATATACCTTGGGGTGAATTCACCTTGGTCAATAAATGGTTAACAGGGAAATCCTCTGAGCCTTACAGGATGGTCAGCTAGATGGGTGTTCTGAGAAGCCAGATAATGAATGACAAACAAGTAATTTGGGAAGCCAGTCATGCACTGTTTTGGGATTTTCTGTCTTTATTTTTGCTTTTTCTTCTATTAGGGAATGAAAGCCTCTTTACGAAAATTCTCCACTGGATTACAATCAGTTCTCATGACACAACTACAGTGTATAATTTTTGCCTAACAATTCAGGCTAGCAAAAACTAAATGTTCATTTCTATTTATTTCCTTGCTGTCTCATGAGTTAATAAAAAATCACCATCTTCCTCTATTTTGATGTATTTTATGTGTTCACATTTAGATTTTGACTAATTATAAATATACATTATATTTATTAATTTGCTAAATAATGCACATTTAATAAAAATGAAAATAATAATGACTCAATATATAAATAACACAGGGGTTCCAAAGTTTGTGCTTCACTGGAGAGAGAGAACCAGACTTGTGCTCTACCAACCACCTCCACTTATACAAAATGAGCATATCATCTGGGATTTAAGATCCATATCCTAAGCCTTTATTACCCTCCCTGATACTGACTTCCAGTAGGATGACTGAGACTGGGACTATCCATTCCTTCCAGGAAAAGATTACTCTCACAGTCAGAGATATTGTCTGATCCTCTGTTACCCCCACAATACAATGAATGAAACAAGATGGGAGTTTCAACACTGGCAATATACCTAGGAATAACACTATGTGTCTAGAGTCCTGTCCAAATGTAGCTGTACCAAGTTCAATCCAGTATGTTTTCAATCTCTCTTTAGGACTGAATCTCATCCTTCTCACCTTCCATATATTTTTAAAAGATTTTATTTATTTATTTATTTGACAGAGAAGCAGAGAGACATAGTGAGAGAGGGAACACAAACAGGGGGAGTGAGGGAGAGAGAAGCAGGGCTCACAGGACTTGATCCCAGGACTCTGGGATCATGATCTGAGCCAAAGGGAGATGTTTAACAACTGACCCCCCCCCCCCGCAGGTGCCCTTCACTTTCTGAATTATATCTATAAAAAAGAATAAACATTTCCTTCACCTTCTGATTTAGAGTCATCATTACCAAGTCAGTAAGAAAGAACTTGAGACTATAAGCAGAACGTTTACAATTCTATGTATACACATATATACTTAGGTACATCAAAAAGAGCTTGGGTTGAATCATTTACATTCATTATCCACATTACTACTGCACAGGCTTTTCCTCCTAGTGCTCAACCTAGCAAATGAGACTAGCCAGCTGTTCAAAGTCAAACTTTGGGAACCATTTTTGACTCCTCCTCATCCTCATCCCTAGATCTTATTAATCTCCACATCTTCTAAAATCCAGATTTATCCTTGTGAGAACTAATTTTATGTGTCAACTTGACTAGGCCACAGGGTGCCCATACATTGGTATATTTCAGCAAACATTTTTCCGTGTGTTTCTGTAAGGGTGTTTTTAGATGAGGCTAACATTTAAATCAGCTGAGTAAAGCAGACTGGTCTCCTTTATGTGAGTCTCATCCAATCTGTTGAAGACCTGAAGAGAACAAAATGGTTGAGCCTCCTACAAAAAAGAGGGAATTCTTATCTTTTGGCCTTTGAACTGCCTTTATACTCTAACTGATACATCAGCTCTTCCCGGGTCTCAAGACTGCCAGACTCTGAACTGAAACCACACCATCAGCTCTCCTGATTCTCAGGTCTTCAGAATCAGACAAGAACTAAACCATCAATTCTTCCAGGTCTCCAGTTTGCCAACTCACCCTGCAGATCTTGGGACTTGCCAGTCTCAGTAATTGTGCAATCCAATTCCTTTTAATAAAATAAAATTCATTCTCTCTCTCTCTCTCTCCCCCCTCCATCCCTCTTGAATAGGAGAGATCCTATTCATTCTGTTCCTTTGGAGAACTCTAATACAAATCTATTAAACCTCTCTATGCAGCTTTTCAATCATTTTACAACAGTCAGGTTCAAGGTTCATCTCTTACTCTGACTACTATAACAGCTTCCTAAATTGTTTTCAACATCTATTCTGATCTTATTCCAATAAGGTATGTTTGCTATAACATGGGTCCTATTTGATATCATAAAGTCACAACAGAGATCAAGTAGCCTCCATTCATCTACAATAGTTATCTTTGAAGGTTTATTTCTGTCTATGATAATATATCTTGCTTCTAGGTTTCAATACATATCTCACCATATAGATTATTCTCAAATAGCTGGCAGAAAAGAAAAAGGTTCTGAGATTTATTTAAGAATTCTTCTTTCTAATGTAGAAATCATAGTTATAAGTGCTTAATAGTTGGGTAGGATAGGAAAAAGAGATGATTCAGAAAGCATGTATGGTTTTTCCATAATCAAATTCTTCATTAAAAGCTCCATTTTATTCCATCTTTAAAAGTAATTCACTTCACCTCCACATCTCTCATTTGGAAAACAATAATTCCAGAATGAACTAATTTTTTTAGAATCATCATAAAATATTATCCCCCCTGGTTTACAAAACCAGTATTCTCTCTAGAATTTTATCTCGCATAATCACTTGTAGGCTGTACTGTGAAGAATTACATTTTAGAGCAGCCTTGGGCAAGAACATTTGCCTCTTTTTCCTTTAAAAGTGTTAACCCCTTGACAATATTTTTAAATAATCAAAGGCTTAGCTTTTCCAATTTCTTCTTCAATATTACTTTGGCAAAGGTTTGGGTATTAAATCAGGTAGAAATCAATACTCCTTATGTAATGCTTGCCCCCAGAAGGTGTCTAACATAAAAATAAGTAAGTGTGCTGAGCACCAAGTATTTTTTTCATATGTAAACATCTATCTGATGGAGGGGGTGGTATTTTATGCCTCACGCCTTTAAGATTAAACAAAATATAATGAAAAGGAATACACTTAATCATTTCCTGGTAAAATGACTAACTCTAACAAAAAGCCCCCCCACATATACTTTTTCCTTCTAAACATAGAAAATTGAAAAATTAATGTAAGTAGAAACTGGGCTCATCATGAAAAAAGCATAAATTAAAAATGTATATTAATTTAAAATATATCTGACCATATCAATTATAAAAGACTGCAAATATAAAGGAGGGGGGGGGAAAAAGAACTGGAAAATTAGACTGCTCACTCATTTGGAACCTTTGATAAAAAGCACTCTATCTTCTTGGACTGTCACCCCCCTGAGGAAGGGACTGTGACATTTTGTATTAATCTCTAAACAGCACTTGCTTCTTTACTGCACCTGTGACAGCACTTCATAATAAAAATTTTTCAGATTTTTAAATGGAACCACTTTTATTAACTATGAAACTAACAGGATGTGTTTGCCATTCTGATTGCCTTAGAACATTAAACATTTCATTTCAAATGTTACCATTTTTCTTGACAAATTTACTCCTTCCCCTGATTTAAGTTAAAAAGTATCTGAGGGGGAGCCTGGCTCAATTGGTTGAGTGTTCAGCTCTTGATTTCAGCACAGGTCATGATCTCAGGGCTGTGAGATAGAGCCCTGCACAGCACTCTGCACTCAGTATAGAGTCAGCTTGGGATTCTCTTTCCCTCTGCCTCTGCCCCACCCTCACAAACTCACCCTCTTCCACTCTCTTTCTCTCTCTCTCTCAAAAGAAATAAAATGTTTTTTTTTTTTTTAAGTATCTGAAATCAGAAATGACCTTATAATTTAGTGGTTAATTGTCTCCACTCGTGTACTTTTGAATGACCTACAACTCTGGCACTGTAGTTTTCTAACCACAAAAAGGAAAAGAAAATAATTATGAATTGAATGAAATACAACCTTCAAGTAAACATCAAATGCAAAATCAAACAGGATTTTCCCATGTTTATATAAGAAGCTGTGAAATGTATACAATAATGAGACATGAATAATTAGTACTGCAGAGATGAGAAGAAACTTAAAATCTAGGACTTTAGATTGCAATAAAAAGTTACTTGGATTTGCTCTATATTGTTCCAGTGTTTTTACTCCAACTCTTTGAATCCCTGTGAAATTCCAAGATGGCATCTTGTATTCAGTGGATAGACAAAACCAAAGGTATTTTCCAGTTTGTATCAAAAAACAAGCAAACAAAAAAGAAAGTGCTCAACTTTGGGGTAAAAGAAAAGGCAACCAGAAGATGGCCAGAGCACTAAGGAATTATGGAAGAACTGGAGACATCACCAAAACTGGAGGAAGCTATTTTATCCGTTCACTAAGTCATTCTCCAAGGATTCTGTCTATATTATTTCTTAGAGTAAGAGTTCTTCTATTCAAAGTATGCTCAATCTGAATAAGGATATCTCAGCTTGAGTAAATGGAATGCAAATTATAATTGTACATATGCCAATTACCATGAGCTGAGCCACCCTGATTGCTAAATATTCTATTTCCTGATTTCCTGGCATCAGAAATACCTACAAATTTCGGGATTTTTCTCTTAGAGCAAATAATGAAGAGGACAAAGCAATTAACTCCGATTTTCTTTTATTAAATAGTATATAATCTATACATAGATTACATAGACTCTTTCAATATTATGAGTAGAAAACCTCTGGTTGAGACCCAGTCCCATTCACACATTTAGCAAGCATTCACTGATCATTATCTATAGCCAACCACTGTGCTAATGCAATATATCCCCACCAGAATTAAGCTTATTAAGGAATTGTCTGTAAGGGGTAATACTTACCTGGTATTGCCCATTCAGAAAAGTAAATATTGACCATAACAATCTACCCAGACCCATACATAGGCATACCTAGGAATTTTTTTATTTATGAAATCAGAAAGATTTATGAAAAGCACTTCCCCATGCTCTGAAATTTGAACTGTAAAGACTGTGAGGCATTAACTTTAAACACACATATACACACATACACAACACCAATTAAGACAACTTGATGAGGTCCTAATGTCATCTTCTTCTTGTAATTCCTCCTTAAGAGGAACTGATTAAGAGGAGCTGAGTAAGAAGCATTCACCTTTTGGCTAATGAACGTTATAGCCATGCTTTTCAAATAAGACTATGCAGGAGAACGACCAGGGATGTTTCCTAAAATTCTAGTCCTAGCACCCAAATCCTAGAGATTATGATACAGTAGTTCAAAGTGGTCTCCAGAAATCTGCATTTTAGTGTGCAAGTTACATGATTCTAATATCTGTGCTCTTCAGGTCTTTGGGTCTCTGGTGTCCATCCAAGTCAAATCAGGACCTCTTGTACCTCCCAGTTCTGCTGATTCTTTTTGAATTGAAAAACCACTCTTGGTGATCTAGACTACTTATAGGGTAGACAGGGAGAAGCCTTCCACTATGAGGAAAGGGACAAAGGATAATCCGTAGCTTTTGCTGACTCAAAAGCCTTCTATCCCTGACATGATACAAGTGAAGCTGGTCAATGGGAAGATCATAAATAAATTCACATAAGAATTCTCTCCAGGATGAGGGGCACCTGGATGGCTCAGTCAGTTAAGCATCTACCTTCAGCTCAGATCATGATCCCAGGGTTCTGGGATCAAGCCTCATATCAGGCTTCCAACTTGTCAGGAAGTCTGCTTCTCCCTCTGTCCTTCCCACTCTCTGTCTCTCTTTGTCAAATAAAAAAAAATAAATAAACAACAACAAAAAAATCTTAAAAAAAGAAGTCTCTCTGGAAGAACTGAGACTTCAGACCATAAATCCCAAGATTTAAAATTAGATAAAACCTCTGGAGTAGACCTGTGGCCGGAGGGTATGATAAGGCTCAAGAAATGTACTCAGTACAAGGGTCTAATATTTTTTTAAAGAGATGTTTCAAAACATTGTATGACTCTTTGTCTGGAAGCTTTCCTAGAATAATCCTTCTAGCATAATGATTATGTTGAGCATGGAAATGGAAACTAAAAAGGAGCATAACCCTGTAACTCAAGCTTGGAGTAACGGTGAGTCCTGGCCAAGAAACGGCCCAGCACTTAGTTGACAAGCACTTGGTGACAACCTCCAATACAGCACTACATAAAAATGGAAGCAATGGGGTCACCAGGGTGGCCAGGTCAGTCAAGCCTCTGACTCCTGATTTTGGTTCAGGACCTGGGAAGTCTGCTTGATTCTTTCTCTCTCTGCCCCCCTCTGCGCTAATAAATAAATAAATGTGGGGTTTTTTTGTTGTTGTTGTTGTTGTTTAATTTTATTTATTTATTTTGACAGAGAGAGATCACAGGTAGGCAGAGAGGCAGGCAGAAAGAGAAGAAGCAGGCTCCCCACCGAGCAGAGAGCCCAATGCGGGGCCCGATCCCAGGACCCTGAGACCATGACCCGAGCTGAAGGCAGAGACTTAACCCACTGAACCACCCAGGCGCCCCAATAAATGTTTTTTAAAAATGGAAGCAGTGGCAATAATGGAAACAACAGATATCATTTCTTCCTCTACTTAATTGCAAGTATTGCACGTACTCCTGGAAGTTTTGGACAAGTCTCAGAAAAAGGGGTCATTCAGGAGGGGGTAAATGAATTATGAGACAAACATAATAATAGTCATGTAGGGTCTGGATCAATTAATCTAAAATATTAGAGAAACTTGGCTTTATTTTTATCTTCTCCTGCAATACCTGCAATATTTCTGTGCATCATCTGTTACTCTTCTTCCCTTTTCACTTCATTGTGACACAGAACTCAGAACACACTGTATATTCTATAACATGCCTTCTTGCTGTGCTCTTTCTTTTGCCTGGAGTACTCTACAAAGCCTTTTGTAAGTCAGGTGGGTTGGGTCAGATGCCTTTCTACAAAATCTCTATCATATCCTAAGCATGTGTTTACATGACAGAATTTATTCAAGTAACACCCTCTATATGCTTCTATTTCCTTACCAGTAAAATGGAGATAATAATAGTATATACCCCCATAGGCTTATTTTGGTGTTTAAATAAGGTAATATATATAAAGCAACTTACAACAATATGTGCAACAAACTAATATGTAAGTAATAAATATTATGATTTTTTATCTTTATTCAAAAATATTAAGGGTTGGATAAGGTACTATGTGCCAGGTACTATGCTGGGTGTTAGCAGACACTGATGAACAAAGGAAAATTGTCCCTGCTCCAGTGGTGCTATGTAAAATCACCACTCAGCAGGCAGTGTCTCCATCCCTCCTACTGGTCAGAGATAAGTCTTCATCATTTTGTGTTCCCAGTACTTCGTAGAGGATCTGTCACCCAGAGGTGGGCATATGGAGTTGCTCAAAATGATTACAAAATAAACTCAGGGTGATTTGATCAGAGGGAAAAAATACATGTGACATGGCAACATGCAACAGCATTACAAACACAGGAACTAGAAATCACTGGCTAGAACCCAGGTTAAGTAAGGAGAAGTGAGATGAGATACAGATGAAAAAAGGCAAGGCCAGATCACAAAGAGCCTTATACCATGAGAAAGACTTTAACTTCATCTTCAAGTCAATAGAGAGATATAAAATAGTTTTAAGGAGGGAGTATTATATTAATATTTCCATTTCAAAAAGCATATTCTGGGGGTGCCTGGGTGGCTCAGTGGGTTAAACCTTTGCCTTTGGCTCAGATCATGATCTCAGGGTCCTGGGATGGAGCCCCACATCAGGCTCTCTGCTCAGCCGGGAGCCTGCTTCCCTGTCTCTCTCTGCCTGCCACTCTGCCTAGGTGTGATCTCTGTCTGTCAAATAAATAAATAAAATCTTTTTTTTTTTTTTAAAGCATATTCTGTAAATTGTGAAGAGCACTGGAAGAAAATGAAACTGAAAGTTTAAAAAAAGGTGCTATTTTCAGTAATCTGGGAAAGATGTGGTGGAGAGTTTGATTAAAGGGAGAGCAAGCCTTTTTCACATCACAACAGACCTTATCAGGTACATGCAGTGATACCAATGAACACAATGTTTTGGAATAGTAGGATGATCATCTTAACCTTCCACATCAAAAGCACTGCTTTAAATCTCAAAGATTACTCACAATCTCACAGATACATCAATTTTCCCTATAAAATGTATTAATAGTTATTCATTCAAAATTCCTTTGACCTGGGACGCCTGGGTGGCTCAGTTGGTTGGACGACTGCCTTCGGCTCAGGTTATGATCCCGGAGTCCTGGGATCGAGTCCCACATCGGGCTCCCAGCTCCATGGGGAGTCTGCTTCTCCCTCTGACCTTCTTCTCACTCATGCTCTCTCTCACTATCTCTCTCTCTCTCAAATAAATAAATAAAATCTTTAAAAAAAAATTCCTTTGACCTAATTATTTAAGTTCCTACTCTATTATATATTGGCAAAACAGACTATGTAGGCATCACAAAAGAATGAAAACAAGTTTTACTCTTTATTGACTCATACATGTCTCTTTTGAGGTTCAAATAATTGCTGTGGGTTGTTCTTGTACCCATGTATCAAGATTTGGAGAATAAGATCACTTCAATTCTTCCTTTGCTTATCAACCATTTAGCCTTCAATCACAACCTTTTTAAACTTTAAACTTACCAGGCTAACCAATATTATTTTTCTGGTTTGGGAAGTTTTTGTTTTATTTTGTTTTGTTTTGTTGCTTTTTGTTTGTCTGTTTAGTTTTGGTTTTTTGTTTTGTTTTTGTGAGCCATTAAGTAGTTCTATTACTTCTGAAATAATAGTTAATTTCTATTTTTTCAATGTCACTCTAATATTCTCTATTATGCTATAATGACAGTTAAACTACATGTTTAATTAAATTTTTATGTAATTTGAATTTTCAGAAAGTTAGATTCTCCTTGGAAAGGTAATCAATAGAAAGAGAAACAAAAAAAATAGTACACATAGGGAAAAGAAGGAAAAAAATGACTATATTCTAATTACCAACAGTACTAGGAAGAGTTTGAAATACATACATGAAGGGTTTTCATTTTCTGTCTTTCATCAGTTTTGACTGTATTTTCAAAAAGTATTCCTACATTAAATAGAACCAGTTATGCTGAGTGAAATAAGTCAAGCAGAGAGAGTCAATTATCATATGGTTTCAGTTACTTGTGGAGCATAAGGAATAACACAGAGGACATTGGGAGATGGAGAGGAGAAGTGAGTTAGGGGTAATCGTAGAGAGAGAAAAACCATGAGATACTATGGACTCTGAGAAATGAACTAAGGCTTTTGGAGGGGAAGTAGGTGAGTGGTTGGGTGAGCCTTGTGGTAGGTATTGTGGAGGGCACATATTGCATGGAATACTGGGTATTGTGCATAAACAATGAATTTTGGAACGCTAAAAAGAAATAAAATAAAATAAAATGGAAAAAAATACTCTACAAAAAGGCCTTTAATTGTAAGGTGATATAAGCTTCCTCTAACCATACTCAAAGGTCCTCAAAAAAGAAACTGTTCAATCTGTAAACCCAGTGCAGCAAATCTTGCTAATCTTTTCTCTCTCTAGAGAAAACTTTGCAGGGAGAAAGAGTAAAAGCCAAAATTGCATTAAGATTTTGGGAGTAAATACCAAAACTACAGGGATGACATGACTCATTTCCTCTGAAAGAATAAATAATGAGTATAAACTCAGCTTTTGCTGAGGTGGTAGGAGGCTGGGACTGGACAAGAACTGCCTCCAAGTAATACTCCAACAGTGGGAAAGGCAGCTTTGCCACTATTCCTTACTTGCTCTACTGCACAGTTGTGGCTGAAGGCCATGGGTTGGATGAGTAGAGGTAGCAGGACAGACCCTAAAATTCAGAAAGACAGAATGCCCAGACCAACAGGCTTATAACAATAACAACAATGGTGTGGCATGAAAAGCATGTCAGCAAAGGATTTCTAGGAATGTTGAGACAGTATCTAAAGGGAGTTAATAGGTGTTAGCTACTATAGTCAAAGTTTATATATTGTATTTGACATGAAGAAACAATTTTAGTCACTTTGCTCTATTAAAAAAATACACAATTATAGGGTGCCTGGGTGGCTCAGTCGGTTAAGTGACTGTCTATGGCTCAGGTCATGATCCTAGAGTCCCATTATCAAGTCCCACATTGGACCCCCTGCTCAGCAGGAAGTCTGTTTCTCCCTCTGACCCTCCACTCTCTCATTCTCTCTCTCAAATAAATACAATCTTTTTAAAAAATTAAAATTTAAAAATACATGGTTAGACTGAGGCCCCCTGTCATGTTTCTGTTTTACTGACTTCACTAATCTCACAAACTGTATTAATCTTCATACTGTGAGCAAA
Organism: Mustela nivalis; assembly: GCF_964662115.1. Taxonomy (NCBI): domain Eukaryota; kingdom Metazoa; phylum Chordata; class Mammalia; order Carnivora; family Mustelidae; genus Mustela; species Mustela nivalis. The sequence continues at coordinate 129,379,274 of NC_139021.1, forward strand.
ATTCTTTCATCTAACAACTTATTTTCAAAATGTTTCTAAATATCTTACTAGGGGTACAAGAAAGAGTTTAAAAATTCTTACTCCTAGAAAAAAAATCAAAAGATTAGAGCAGAAATCAATGAAATAGAAACCAAAAGAAGAGAAGAACGGATTAATGAAACTAGAAGTTGGTTCTTTGAAAGATTTAATAAGATTGATAAGTTGGTTCAGTCATTAAGCATCTGCCTTTTGTTCAGGTCATGATCCCGGGGTACTGGAACTGTGTCCCTCATCAGGCTCTCTGCTCACTGTAGAGCCAGTTTCTCCCTCTCTAACTCCTCCTGCTGTGTTTCCTCTCTCACTGTGTCTCTTTCTAGTAAATAAATAAAATCTTTGAAAAAAAAAAAAGAAAGAAAAGAGAAATGACCCAAATTAATAAAATCACAAATGAAAGAGGAGAGATCATAACAAACACCAAGGAAATACAATTTTAAGAACATATCATGAGCAATTATATGCCAACAAATTAGGCACTCCGAAAGAAATGGATGCACTCCTAGAAATTTATAAACTACTAAAACTGAAACAGGAAGAAATAAAAAAAAACCCAAACAGACCCATAACCAGCAAGGAAACTGAAGCAGAAATAAAAAATCTCTAAACTAAAAAGAGTCCAGGCCAGATGGCTTCCCAGGAAAAGTCTACCAAACATTTAAAGAAGAACTAATACCTATTCTTCTGAAGCTGTTTCAAAAACTAGAAAGGAAAGGAAGACTTCCAAACTCTTTCTATGAGGCCAGAATCATCTTGATCCCCAAACCAGACAAAGACCCTACCAAAATGAAGAATTACAGACCAATATCCCTAATGAACATGGATGCAAAAATTCTCACCAAAATATTAGCCAATAGGATCCAACAGTACATTAAAAGGATTATTCACCAGGACCAAGTAGGATTTATTCCTGGGCCATAAGGGTGGTTCAACATTCACAAATCAATCAATGTGATATATCACAATAAAAGAAAGTATAAGAACCATATGACCCTCTCAGTTGATGCAGTAAAAGTATTTGACAAAATACAGCATCCTTTCTTGAATAAATTTTCCACAGTATAGGGATAAAGAGAACCATACATCAATATCATAAAAGGGATCTACAAAAAGCCCATGGTGAAAATCATTTTTGATGGGAGAAAAACAGAGCTTAAGGTCAGAAACATGACAAGGATGCCCACTCTCATCACTGTTGTTCAACATACCACTAGAAGTCCTAGCTTCAGCAATCAGATTACAAGAAGAAACAGAAGGCATTCAAATTGGCAAAGAAGTCAAACTCTTACTCTTTGAAGATGACATAACACTTTATGTGAAAAACCCAAAACATTTCACCCCCAAATTGCTAGAACTCATAGGAATTCAGCAATGTGGCAGGATATAAAACCAATGCACAGAAATCAGTTGCATTTCTATACAATAACAATGAGACAGAAGAAAGAGAAATTAAACAATAGATCCCATTTACAATAGCACCAAAAACCATAAGATACCTAGGAATAAAATTAACTAAAGAGGTAAAGTATCTGTAGTCCAAAAACTATAAAACATTTATGAAAGAAATTGAGGAAGACACAAAGAAAAGGAAAAACATTCCATGCTCATGGATTGGAAGAATAAATATTGTTAAAATGTCTATGCTACCTAGAGCAATCTATAGATTCAACGCAATCCCTATCAAAATACCATCAACTTTTTTTTCACAGAGCTGGAACAAATATGTATGGAACTAGAAAAGACCCCAAATAGCCAGAGGAATGTTGAAAAAGAAAACCAAAGCTGGTGGCATCACAATGCCAGACTTCAAGCCCTATTACAAAGCTGTAATCAAGACAGTATGGTACTAGCAGAAAAACTGACATATAGTTCAATGGAACAGAACAGAGAATCCAGAAATGAATGCTCAGCTCTATAATCAACTAATCTTTGACAAAGCAGGAAAGACTATCCAAGAGAAAAAGGACAGTGTATTTTTTGGTGCTGGAAAAATTGGACAGCCACATGTAAAAGAAAGAAACTGGATCATTTTCTTACACGATATATAAAGATAGACTAAAAATGGATGAAAGACCTAAATGTGAGACAGGAATCCATCAAAATCCTAGAGGAGAACATAGGTAACAATCTCTTCAACCTCGGCCACAGAAATTTCTTGCTAGACACTTCTCCAAAGGCAAGGAAAACAAAAGCAAAAATGAACTCTCAAGACTTCATCAAGATAAAAAGCTTCTACACAACAAAGGAAACAGTCAACAAAACTAAAAGGCAACCTATGGAATTGGAGAAGATATTTCCAAATGGCACACTGGATAAAGGACTAGTATCTAAGATCTATAAAGAATTTATCAAACTCAACAACCTCCCCCCAAAAAACAAAAACAAATAATGCAGTCAAGAAATGGACAGAAGACATGAACAGATATTTCTCCAACTAAGACATGCAATTGGCCAACACACACATGAAAAAGTGCTCCACATCACTTGGCATCAAGAAAATACAAATCAAAACCACAGTGAGATACCACCTCACACCAATCAGAATGGTTAAAATTAACAAGACAGGAAACAACAAATGTTGGTGAGGATGTGGAGATGGTGGGAATGCAAGCTGGTATAACCACTCCAGAAAACAGTATGGAGGTTCTTCAAAAACCTAAAAACAGGGCTATGATTTGACCCAGCAATTGCATTACTGGGTATTTATCCCAAATATACAAATGTAGTGATTTGAAGGGGCCTCTGCTCCCCAATGTTTATAGCAGCAATGTCCACAATAGTCAAAACTTCTGAAAGAGCAGAGATGTCCACCTACAGATGAATGGATAAAGCAGATGTGGTATATATATACAATGGACTATTATTCAGCCATCAGAAAGGATGAATACTTACCATTTACATCAATGTGGATGGAACTTATGCTAAGTGAAGTAAGTCAATCAGATAAAGATAATTATCATATGGTTTCACTCATATGTGGAATATAAGAAACAGCAAAGAGGATCATAGGAAAAATGAGGGAAAACTTAATGGGCAGTCATTAGAGAGGGAGAAGAACCATAAGAGACTCAACTATAGGAAACAAAGAGTGCTACTGGAGGGTTGGTGGGTGGAGAGATGGGTAATTGGGTGATGGGTATTAAGGAGGGCATGTGACGTGATGAGTACTAGGTGTTATACACAACTGGTGAATTATTGGACACTACATCTGAAATTAATGATACAGTGTATGTTGGCTAATTGAATTTAAATTTAAAAAATAAATAAAAATAAAAATCCCTACTCCTACATTCAAGTCAGAAAAAGCTTTATTTTTGTAACAAATTATGACATAAAACCCATCTGACCCTACCCATTCCAAAATCCTGTCTCACTCTCACAACTAATTTTGAAGTTACTCGTACATCTTTTTCTCTCTACATAACATTTCTTTGCCATAGCTGCTAAATACAATGAACTAATAGAAGTCCTGAAATTGTGTAGGCTTGGTAAGAGCAACTGCACAGGAATGAATGTATTTAATTAAATCCCCCCTCCCAACCCCCAAAACGGAAAAGAATCTAAACAGTGTTGTTCTGTTTCCTACCTTAGCCCTATTTAGTGATTACATATCTATTAAAGAGGAGGTTTTGTATGAGTAATCATGGCATGCACTAGATTATTACAATTTAATGACAACAAAATGTACTATATAATTTATTTTATACACTTAGATAAGTAGATGTTAATATAACTCTAGAATAAAAGGCCTCAATTTCAAGCTTATTAATAAAATTATGTTATTTCTCTGAATATGTGATATTCTGGGCATAGTCATTTCCTTATAAAATAAGGACTGCATTGTATGACAGGAAGAGATTTCAAAGTTCATTATTATTTAGTTTTTCCCTTTCAGATACACCTCTGAAAGGGGACACTAGATTTATATGTGTGTATTGTGTAGATGTGTATTTTAAAGTTAGTGGAAGCTGTAGTGGAAGTAAAATAGTTAAAATGAGTAAGAACTCTTAGAATTAATGAAGATTCAGAACTAGGAAGCACAGACATGAGTGCCATTCACAAGTGTATGTGCACACATCTGCATATGTGTACTGGACACACACACACACACACAAACACACACACACACATAGCAGTGGATCCTTCTGTCATCAAAGAATGCCCTAACTGGGTATTAGAAAACAACTTTCCCAAGATATTATAGAAAAATATCATTTCACATTTATAAGTCATATTCTTTAGTAGATCGTAATTTGTAGAAGACTAAATAAGTGACTCAAAGATCTCTGTCTTCTGAAAAATAGTTGAAACTTTGCTTCCTGCACAGATAACTTATAGAAACAGGTATATCAAATATACCTTAATCAGCTTTAACATTTCCTTTTTCCTCTTTAGGGAGAATGAATATTAAGTGTCCTACACAAATACATGAGTCAACGCTCAAACAGGCTCATTAAGCTATAGGTATTTAGAGCAGATGTTGTCTTGTCTCCCAGCCCTCCCCTCTATTTCTAACAAATATTCCTTCCAGCCAAAGGTTCAAATGTCAGCTGCCATCCTCTCAGAAAATTTTCCCATTGTTGAGTGCCTAACCCAAACTGGGTCATCAGAAATGGGTTAAAAACAGAAAAAAAAAGAAAAAAGAAAAAGAAATTAGCTTCCTTATTGTTTACTCTGTTCTGTGTGTATTGGTCTGTCCAATAGTATCCACATATTTCCCGCTGTGGATTATCCCATAGATGTTGTACAAATTCAGTTTCCTAAGTTATCCCTCTGCAGGGGAAGGAATTGTGTAAAGGTACTTTTCAATTATTTTTTCCTTGGGATGAGAAATAAGCATTGATCTTGGGATGCCCTGATATATTTAGTTGACATATCTGTATAAATATGAAATAATAAAATTATCCTTCTACAGATCTTCAGATACACTAATAAAATAAGCTAGAGTATGAAAATAAAGGATATGTACTTATGTGATTTTAAAATTCAATATTATGACTTCATAATATTTCAAGTTTGAATTAAATTAAAAAATATAGCAAATTTAAAAGCCAATGCAAACCCATACTTCAGTGGATGCTAAAATAGGTGGGTAGATAATGTTACAATCACTATGTTTATAAAACAGAATACCACTATGGTATAAAATTTGGAAAAAATCATAAAAATTGAATGCTTGAACTTTTGTCCTAATAGAAAAATTTTATTAACTCAAAGGGAATTCTCTGAAAAATGTAATAATTTTTCCTAATGAGCATCACAGGATTTCTAAGTCTACATTAGACACTCAAGACTTTGCTTTGTTTATGGAGTGCTTTCTTTAGTTCTTTGAAGATTTTTTTTTAGAAGCCTCAAAATAAGAGTACATTAGGATAACTCTGACTAAAGAGATACAGAGGATGATGAATGAAAGATGAGATATTTCTTATCTTTGAATACTTCCCTTATTACTTCTGGTTTATTATACAACATATATCTACATCTCTTCATTCAACCTGCTATTTCAAATAGCCATAAAAAGAAAATGTCTTAAAATTAGTAATCTCCTTGGGGCATCTGGGTGGCTCAGTCATTAAGCATCTGCCTTCAACTCAGGTCATGATCCCAGGGTCCTGGGATCGAGTTCCACATCAAGACCCATATGAAGCCTCACATTGGGCTCCCTGCTAAATGGGAAGCCTGTTTCTTTCCCTCCCACTCCTTCTGCTTGTGTTCTCTCTCTTGCTGTGTCTCTCTCTGTCAAATAAATAAAATCTTTTGAAAAAATTGGTAATCTCCTACTTCTTTATAATTTTGCTTATAAAACAGCAATTATGTAAATTCTTTTTGAGTGTTATAATTAAAACATTTAAAGATTTAAATGCATCTAAAACCTTAGACAAATTTTCAGTATTCAGTTATTATTTTCTTTTAGGATATCAGAATGAGCTGCATTAATAATAGTCTAGCTTTAGCACACACACAGGAAATCATTCCATTTATGTTAATAATTACGTACAACTGGTCTAAAAATTATTTGTATATAACCCAGATCTATCTCTCTATCCAGACAAGAATTTAAAATATTTTTTTGAAAAATTTCTAAACCCAAATCTACTAATTATATACACAAAGAAAAGTAATCTATAAAAAGAAAAACAAGTATAATTTAAAAGAAGGCTTAACTTGGGGGCCTGAGTGTCTCAGTCAGTTGAGCATCAGACTCTTGGTTTCAGCTTAGGTCATGATCTCATGGGTTATGAAACTGGGTCTGCATCAGGCTCCATGCTCAGTGTTGAATCTCCTTGAAGATTCTCTCCCTCTGTCCCTCCCCCAACTCCCCCCCCAAAAATTAATAAATAAACCTTTAAAAGAAATAAAAGAAAGCTTAACAACAAAGTATGAAAAGCAAACATATTTAGTTTCTAACTTCAATGTAATCCAATAAAAAAGACACTGTTATATGGTAGAAACTTCTGGTTACAAAATAAAGAAATCACAAGAATGAAAAGTATAGCATAAGAAATAAAATCAATAATGTTATAATAACTTTGTATGGTAAAGATGGTAACCAGATTTATCTTGGCGACCATTTCATGATATACATTAATTGTTGGAACACTATGTAACATATTTAAAATTAATATAATATGTTAACTATATTTTTAAGTTTTTATTAAAAGTAAAGCACTGTGATATTAGTAAAAATGGTATAACAAAACCCTTTTTGAAACTATAAATACTAGCATTCTAAGAGTAAGTTATTCCAAAAATAAGGAGAAGCACCATTTTCTCCCTTTTCCTGGCAAGGACGCCTTTGAAAGGACAACATGTGCTGTAACATGTATGAGTAATGCCTTCTACTTCCATGGAGTGATGGTTATATGACATTACATCTTTACCTGTTGTTAACAGATGAAGTATTGACCATATGCCAAGAAAGACAGAATAGAGAATAAGGAGTATACATAGGAAGACAATTAAAATGATCCCATTCATGAGAGGAGAATTGAGAGCTAAGAAAATGAAAAAAGAATCCCTGTTTTCAGAACATTAAAATGTTACATCACCTCAGTGTAGAGACATGTTCTCTTGCCACCTCAAATAGAATATTTGGCGATCAGAGCCAGATAAAGGAATCCAAACTACTTGTTTTTATAGTTAGCTCTGCCATTTAAGCATGGTCTAATCATCCAACTCTGGATATTACTATAAAAAAAGAATCTCTAAAATGCACACCATGAAATAAAATGCACTAGCCTAAGAGAAATGTTGTTAGACTTAATTAATGCTTGCAAAAACACTCTTAAGATTTTTACAAACAAGTGTTATATAATCACAAAATCTCTATTACTATTCTATCATCTCCTCAGCCAAAGCAAGTTTTGGTCTCCCAGTACTGCTGGCAGCAAAATAAACTTGACGTCATTCTTCTAAGTCCAATTGGCAGACCAGCTGTGCCATTATTCCCAGGCAGAGTGGTCATGTTCGGTAATACCCACATAATATGTCTATGACCAAGCCAAAATTACCCCCCTTGGAACATGGTTCAGCCCCTGAGAATGCAGAGCTGAGAAGACCTGCTGGGTTCCGCAGACCCAGTAGTGGTAAGGGACATTTTAGTCTGATAATGGCCCTAAATTACTGATATCAACTTGGTGCCTGAGACTCCAGGCAAAAACATCTATTTTTATTCTATTTGAACATTTACCAAAAATATGAATGCAGCTGCCTTAGTCTTCATTTGCTTCTCTGTTTTTATGGAATATTTAAGGTCATGACTATAAATACAGATAAAATTTATATAAAACACCAAATTAAATGGAAAGCATTTTATATATATTTTTTTAAATCTATGCTTTTTCTTATTTATAGATTTTGGAGACATATAAAACCTAGGCCCCAAGCCAATTGACAGTTCAATAAACCACTGCATAGTTGTGTATTTTCAGGTATAAAGTATACCAAAATGATGTGAGGCTGACAATTCAGTGTATATTACTTACAGCAACAGCTTGGTACAATTTTTCCATATACTTGATTTATGAAAACAAACTCATATTCTTTAAAGGGAAGATTCATCTTCTTATAAAAAGTTAATCTTTATGAAAATGAAAAAATGTTTTCTGAACCAGGAGGAAAATAACATTTATTAAGGCTTTGTAAATATATATTGAAAGAGAGAGATTATGAAGAAGAAAAAACTAATTCTATAATTCCTTTGCTTAATAACTGCCTGTTGACATTTTTTTAAAAAGTAGAACATGTTCAAGGTTAGTAAAGTGAAAGGTAACTTTTCCACTCCCAGAGCTCTTGCTCCTGAAAAATAATCATTTTTAATAGTTTCATGAGGTTCCTTCCAGAAAACAAAAGCTTTATGCACATATAAGTATACACATATGTAACGTGTTTATGTTTGCACATCCACCTTTGGTTTTCCTATTACAAAGAGTAAAGTGCCTTTGTCAAAGGACACATGCATTTTATTTTGCTAGATATTCCAAACATATTTTGCCAAGCAAAAATTCATCTTTTATAAAATTAATCTTTATACAAGTCAAAAAATGTCTTAAACCCAGGAAAAATAATTTAATGTTCATCTGAAAGAAAAAAAAAAAGGATAGTCTGCAAGGAAATATACTAACTTCTTGATTTCCTGCTCCAGTTTCCTTAAACTCTCAAAGGATCTAGATCTCACCTCTACATCTCAGCCAGTTCCAAGACCAGTCTTTCCCCTATTTGGAACAAGTGTGGGAGTCAAACATGCTATCTGACCTTTCATCTTGGGTCCAGCCTGATTTTACCTTAGTTCTAAAAACACAATCTGTTCTTAGTAAAATTCCCTGCAAACATATTAGAACTTCCTCTACCTGTTGTCTATCTTTAGAACTCCTTGAGGATAATGCCACAACTTACTGCTATGGCCAGTTGCTTCAAACTGACCACCTAGGCACTGACCACCCATCCCATCATGGACCTCTAAAATTCTGTTAGTAATAAAATGAGCTTTGGCATGACAAAAAGGCAACTTTCAGATTTCTACTATAATATGGTATTATACAAATTCATGTTCATCTCTTAGTAATTCAATCCCTTTTGTAACTTGAATACTTCAAACACATACTTTCTTTAGTCCACTGAAGTAGCACTTAGTTAATTACTAGTGTGACAGAGTAAACTGTAGCTTGTGGCAGCAAATAACAAAAGCACCCCTAAAAATGCTCCTTCAGAAATGCTCTGTCAGAGAAAATTACCTGGCTGATCAAATAACAAAGTAAAATTATTTCATATGTCTATACTGATGCTTGGGTGCAGGATGAAAGTCCACATTTCTTAATGAAAATCCAAATAGCCAATCTCTGTAGTCAGAGATTCTCAGTTACTTCATTTGTTACTGGTGTCTTTATGAGACCACTTTCTCCCAAAGCTACCTGTCAGGATTAGCCATTGTTACTGGTGTCTTTATTAGACCACTTTCTCCCAAAGCTACCTGTCAAGATTAGCCATTGTTCTTCTGCTCCTCCGCACCCCTTAGGTCAACACTTCATATACTAGAGGGGTGCCTGGGTGGCTCTACCTTCAGCTCATGTAGTGATCCCAGGGTCCTGGGATCGAGCCCCACATCAGTCAGGCTCTCTGCTCAATAGAGAGCCTGCTTCCTCCCCTCTCTCTGCCTGCCTCTCTGCCTACTTGTGATCTCTCTCTCAAATAAATAAATAAAATATTAAAAAAAAAAAAGACTTTGTATACTAGAAAGCCAAAACTCAATGTTGAGAGTAACAGCAAACTTATCTTTGCCTTCTGTTATAACCTTCTTCTGGTGTCCTCAGGGATGTGTGCCAACAGCCCCATATTCTTAGTTCTTCCATATGTATCTGGATATTTCTGAAGCCATTGCACAAGTTGGTGTTTCAGGTCCCCAAGGGAGGAAGGAAAATAACATTGTGCCCCGACCTATTTGTTTTCCTCTGTCTCCTTTCTGCAGTCCTTCAGGTGGGAGTGGGCTTTGCTTGTACTTCCCCCTTCCCATGTATTTGACACTCCCTCCAGATAAGGCAAGAAGGTCTAATGCTTTTTCTTTCCTCCATATCATATACTCCTTTGTCTAATTCCTGTATCAATTAACTCAAAACAATTATTGGAGGGGGGGGTAGAGAAGAGAAAGAAAAAGCTTAGTAATAAAGGAACTAAATTCGGAGCATTTTTTACATTATACCATTACAAATACATTCATGTTGTACTAAATTAATACTTGTAGGAAAAAGGGCACCATGTATGGAAAAAAGCTAGATGTTTAGTCAGCAAATACCTCGAATATTTATTTGCAGGTCTTAGTTCTTACCATATTGAGGATTTATTCTACCTTGAAGGTTTCAAAAAATGTCACTTTAGAGAGGGTTTTCTGGGGGGAAAAAATGTCTTCCTTGGCCTAATATATTTCAAGTGTCATCAGGCGTTCCAAATGTGAATGACTAACTACTGTACTGAATCATCACCTATGAATCCACCGGCTGCACCCACCCCCTCTCATACACACTAATCAGATACTTCTTTGAAAGCTGCATTGAAATAATGTTAAAATGACTTAGATCAAAAGCATTAGAGAAACAATAGGGCTTAGGAGAAGCAAACCTTTAATTATTCTCTGCATTAAGTGTATAGCTGTCCGTGAATTGCAAAAATTTTAATAATACACCCATAATTAGATACCTACAGGAACATAGGGATTCTCTAAGTGATCCATGGGAACACAATTATAGTCAAGAAGTAAAGTCTGTGGCTGAAGCACCAAGGCAGTGTCAGCCCCTCTAGTCCCCTATGTTCCCAGGTTGTATAACATGGTAAAGTAGAACATGCTAATGCTTATGTTAAAATGCATAAGGGCATCTTAGGCAAAGTAGGTCATTCCTAAGATTTCAGACTAAGGCTAAGTTTGAGTGGGGGTTCCAGGTTTACCAGAGTCCCCACAATACACCCTATTCCTGATGTTACCAGATAAATATTAAAACTGAATAACAGAAGAAGGAAAGGTTTCAGCTCACTGCTGAGTATACATTTTGAGTTTTTTTTCTCTGAATATCACTTTTTGGAAGAAACTAGATTCAAGTGCTAATGAAGACTTAATTTTCTGATCTAATGGAGACTATTTTAAATGTCTATCTGTGTATCTATCTATTTCATAGAGCAGCAAAGAGATATACAAAAATTCTACATTATCTTTGCTTCAAAATGTAGATGAACCTTCATATAAAAATATATAAATAACTTTGCCCATGCATATCATAGCTACATATATATCCTCTCACCAAGTAAGTAAAATCATTCAAAAGGTCAGCTGATAACCATTTGGGACGCCCAAATTATGTAATTTTGTAGAATGGAAAGCATAGAATTTGTGGGATTTAAAAGAAAGATGTTTGTATAGGTTAGACTTTTCCAATCTTTTGTCAATCCAGACAATCTGAGACATTCCCTAATTTTAAGGAAAAAAATCCAGAAAATTCTGGAAAACCCATGTACTATAATCTTTGTATGTGTGTAGGATATACATATGTGCATATATATACATACATATATATCTTTTTGCTTTAAATCATTCTCCTTGCCAAATTAAGAAATATGCTTACAAATTAACATTTCTCCAAATTATGGTTTGCAGTCCATTAAACTAATACGATTCATGTAGACATGAATGAATTCAACACTGAAAGGCAACAAAGCCAGGAGTCTGAGACATAGGGTTCTAGTGCAGACCACTTTATAACCTTGGATAAGTTTTTTAATCACTCTGTGCCTCCGTTTTCTCATCCAAAAAACTAGGATCAGGGACCTCGCCAATGTGGCAGAGGAGTAGGGGACCCTATTTCAGCCAGTCCCCTGAATTGAGTTGGATATCTGCGAGACCACTCTGAACACCCATGAAATGAGCCTGAGATATAAGAAGATATGTCAGGATCTATACCAACAGAGTATCTTGGTGGCTGGTTTTGAGGTTTGATGCAGGGAGCTGCGATTCTGCAGGCAATATATGAAGATAAACAGAAAATGGGAGGGAGCCACCATAAAGTGCTAGCACTAGGAAAGTGAAATAACACAGGAGCATAAAAGCATCCCAAGCTGGAGCCCTGGGACAGACTCAAAGACCAGTAGCCATAATGAAAGGACTTCAGGGCAGCCTCCCAGGCTGAAACTAGAGCTATGGGTGGTGCATGTTTGAACTGGGAGAGGCTGGCAGATTTAGAAGAACAAGGGGTGAAGACATGCCTGGACCTGGAAGTGAGGGTTGAGAGTGCTGCTGTGTGGGACACACAACCCAGGTAGCTGCGGTTTTTAGCAGCACAGACAAAAACAGAGTCAATATGACCTGGAGGGCTTTCTGGAGAACAGTCTGTGATCTCTCTGTTTTGAGACAGAAGTTTGGACACAGTCACTTCTGCTATGTCTCTTGGAAGGGACACAGAAACCTGCCAGGGAAAGCCACCAGAGAACAAAAGCCCACCAAACCAGTTTTCACTGAGCCCACCCCGACCCCAGGGGGCAAGGCAATTCTGTCCAAACAGGGTTGCCTGAGTAACAGTGTGGCAAGATCCTCCCCTGAGAAGGCACACTGAAAGAACAAGAGGGGAAGAACCCTATGGTCCCTATAAAACAGGTGCATCTTGCTTGGATTGTGGTCAATAGTTCGGATTCTGTACATTCCCTCAACCACCTCTCACCAGAATGTCTAGGAGGAGGAACTCCCGATAGAGGAAAAATTCAGAGACTATGACTTCCACCACTGAACTAATGGATATGGACAAAAGCAAGATGTAGGAAATAGATTCAGGGTAACAGTTATGCAGACAATAGCTAGGTTGGAGAAAACCATTAATGGCAACATAGATTCTCTAAAAGTGGAAGTGAGAGCTGATCTGGCAGAACTTAAAAATGCTAACATGGATGGAACTAGAGCGTATCATGCTTAGTGAAATAAGTCAAGCAGAGAAAGACAACTATCATATGATCTCCCTGATATGAGGAAGTGGTGATGCAACATGGGGGCTTAAGTGGGTAGGAGAAGAATAAATGAAACAAGATGGGATTGGGACGGAGACAAACCATAAGCGACTCTTAATCTCACAAAACAAACTGAGGGTTGCTGGGGGGAGGGGGTTTGGGAAAAGGGGTTGATTATGGACACTGGGGAGGGTATGTGCTTTGGTGAGTGCTGTGAAGTGTGTAAACCTGGTGATTCACAGACCTGTACCCCTGGGGATAAAAATATATGTTTATAAAAAATAAAAAAAAAATGCTATCAATGAGAGCCAATCTAATCTAGATACTCTAACAGCTAAGGTAAATGAGGCAGAAGATCAAATTAGCGATCTAGAAGACAAACTGATAGAAAAGAAGGATCAGGAGGAGGCCTGGAACAAACAGCTTAGAATCCAGGAAAACAGAATTAGAGAAATAAAAGACACCATGAAACGTTCTGTCAGAATTATTGGGATTCCTGAGGGGCTGGAGAAAGACTAGAAGATATAGTTGAACAAATTCTAGCTGAGAATTTCCCTAATCTGGGGAATGAAACAAGTGTTTATGTCCTAGAGGTAGAGAGGACAGCTCCCAAGATTAACAATGGTAGAGCAACACCACCCCCCCACCCAGCATGTGATAGTGAAACTTGCAAATCTTAAATCCAGAGAAAATATCTACTTTTTTTGGATTATTTATTTATTTATTTGACAGAGAGAGACACACAGAGAGAGGGAATACAAGCAGGGGGATTGGGAGAGGGAGAAGCAGGCTTCCCACTGAAGAGGGAGCCCAATATGGGTCTCAATCCCAGGACGGTGGGATCATGACCTGAGCTGAAGGCAGAGGCTTAACCCACTGAGTCACCCAGGTGCCCCCAGAGAAAATATATTAAGGGTAGTTAGGGGGAAGAGATTCCTTACATACAAAGGGAGGAACATCAGGATAACATCAGACCTGTCCACGGAAACCTGGCAAGCCAGAAAGGGCTGGCAAGACATATTTAGGGCACTAAATGAGAAGAACATGCAGCCAAGAATACTTTATCCAGCAAGGTTTCTTTTAGAATGGATAGAGAGATAAAAAGAGCTTCCACGACCAGCAAAGACTCCCATAAAATGGGATGCCATAGGGTTGCATATTGGATAAAAAGACAGGACCCATCCATAGGCTGTCCACAAGAGACTCATTTTGAACCTAAAGATACAAGCAGACTGAAAGTGAAGGGATCTTTCATGCCAACAGATCTCAAAAGAAAACTGGGGTAGCAATTCTCATATCAGACAAATTATATTTTAAGCTAAAGACTTTAGTCAGAGATACAAAATGACACTACATCATTCTTAAAGGATGATCTTAAAGATCATCCAGCAAGAAGATCTAACAATTGTAAATATCTATGCCCCCAATATGGGAGCAGCCAACTACATAAACCAATTGTTAATCAAAATAAAGAGACTTATTGATAAAAATACATTAACTGTAGGGGATCTTAAGATGCCACTCAGCAATAGACATATCATCTAAGCAGAAAATCAACGAAGAAACAAGAGCTTTGAATGATGTGCTTAACCAAATAGACCTCATAGATATATACAGAACATTCCACCCTGAAACAACAAAATACTCATTCTTCTCATGTGTATCTGGAACTTCCTCTAGAATAGATCACACACTGGGTCACAAATCAGGGCTCAATTGATACCAAAATATTGAGATCATTCCCTGCATATTCTCAGACCACAGTGCTTTGAAACTGGAACTTAATCACAAGAAAAAGTTTGGAAGAAATTCAAACATTTGGAAGTTAAAGACCATCCCACTCAAGAATGTTTGGGGCAACCAGGAAATCAAAGAAGAACTTAATTCATGGAAACCAATGAGAACAAAAACACATCAATCCAAAACCTGTGCCCACAGCAAAGGTGGTCGTAAGGGAGTAGTACATGGCCATCCAAGCCTCACTCAAGAAAACCTGAAAAGTCCAGAATACACAAACTCTACATCTTAAAGAACTGGAGAGTCAACAAATTAAGCCTACCCCATGCACAAGAAGGGGAAATAATTAACATTAGAGCAGAGATCAAATGAATTAGAAACCAGAGATATAGCAGAACACATCGATGAAACTAGAAGCTGGTTCTTTGAAAGAATTAATAAGATCAATAAACCACTGGCCAGACTAATAAAAGAAAGAGAAAGGACCCAAATTAATAAAATTATGAATGAAAGTGGAGAGATTATGACTAACACCAAGAAAATAGAAACAATCATCAGAAATTATTATCAACAGTTACATTCCAATAAGTTAAGCAATCTAGAAGAAATGGATGTATTCCTGAAAACCTATAAACTTCCAAGACCGAAACAGGAAAAAACTGACAACCGGAATAGACTAATAACTAGTAACAACATTAAAGCAGTGATCAACTACCCCTCCCCCCCCCAAAAAACACACGAGTCCAAGACCTGATAGATTCCATGAGGAATTATACCAAACATTCAAAGAAAAAATAATACCTATTCTCCAGAAGCGGTTTCAAAAAATAGAAACCAAAGAAAAACTTCCAGACTCTTTCTATGAGGCCAGCACCACCTTGATCCCCAAACAAGGTAAAGAACCATAAGAAAAGGAGAATTTCAGACCAATGTCTGTGATGAATATGGATGCCAAGATTCTCAACAAGATCCTAGTTAATAGGATACAACAGCACATTAAAAAGATTATCTACCACAATCAGGTGGGATTTATCCCTGGGATGCTAAGGTGGTTCAACATTTGCAAATCAATCAATGTGACAGAATAAATTAATAAGAGAAGAGAGAGAGGAACCACATAGTCTTCTCAATTGATACAGAAAAAAGCATTTGACAAAATAAAGCATCCTTTCCTGATTAACAGTCTTCAGAGTACAGGAATAGAGGGAATATTCATCAACTTCATAAAATCCATCTATGAAAAACCCAGAGCAAATACCATTCTCAATGGGGAAAAGCTGAGAGCCTTTCCCTTAAGATCAGGAATAAGGGGGCACATGGGTGGCTCTGTCGTTAATCATCTGCCTTTGGTTCGGGTCATGATCCCAGGGTCCTGAGACCGAGCCCCGCATCAAGCTCCCTGCTCATGAGAAGCCTGCTTCTCTCTCTCCCACTCCCCCTGCTTGTATTCCCTCTCTCACTGTCTCTCTCTGTCAAATAATTAAAATCTTAAAAAAAAATCAGGAACAAGATAAGGGTGTCCACTCTCACCACTAATGGTTCAGCATAGTACTAAAAGTCCTACCAACAGCAATCAGAAAACAAAAAGAAATAAAAGGTATTCAAATTGGCAAAGAAGAAGTCAAACTCTCTCTCTCTTTGAAGATGGCATGATACTTTATATGAACACCCAAAGACTCCACCCTCAAGTTACTAGAACTCATATGGCAATTCAGTAATGTGGCAGGATACCAAATCAATGCACAGAAATCAGTTGCTTTCTTATACATTAACAATGAAACTGTAAAAAAGGAAATTAAAGAATCAATTCCATTTACAATAGCACCAAAAACCATAAGATATATTGGAATAAACCTGACCAAAGAGGTAAAGGATCTATACTCAAGGAACTATAGAATACTCATGAAAAAAACTGAAGAAGACACAAAAAGATGGAAAAACATTTCATACTCATGTATCAGAAGAATAATCATAGTTAAAAATGTCTATGATGCCCAGAGCAATCTATACTTCCAATGCCATCTTGATCAAAATAACATCAGCATTTTTCAAAGTGCTGGAACAAACAATCCTAAAATTTGTATGGAACCAGAAAAGATCCCAAATCACCAAGGGAACATTGAAAAAGAAAAACAAAGCTGGGGGCATCACATTGCCTGATTTCAAGCTTTATTACAAAGCTGTGATCACCAAGACAGTATGGCAAAATAGACCAATGGAACAGAGTAGAGAGCCCATATATGGACCCCCCAACTCTGTGGTCAAATAATCTTTGACAAAGCTGGAAAAAATATCCAGTGGAAAAGAGACAGTCTCTTCAATAAATAGTGCTGGGAAAATTGGACAGCTCTATATACAGAAGAACAAAATTCAACCATTCTCTTACACCATACAAAAAGATAAACTCAAAATGGATGAAAGACCATGTGAATCCATCAAAATCCTAGAGGAGAACATAGGCAGTAACCTCTTCAACATCAGCCATAGCTTCTTACAAGACATGTCTCCAAAAGCAAAAGAAACAAAAGCAAAAATGAACTTTTGGGACTTCATCAAGATCAAAAGCTTCTGCACAGCAAAGGAAACAGTCAACAAAACAAAGAGACAATCCACAGAATGGGAGAAGATATTTGCCAATGACACTATAGATGAAGGGCTGCTATCCAAGATCTAGAAAGAACTTCTCAAACTCAAAGCCCAAAAACCAATAACCAAGTCAAAAAATGCTCAGAAGACATGAGTAGACAGTTCTCCAAAGAAGACATACAAATAGCTAACAGATACATGAAAAAGTGTTCATCACCATTTACCATCAGGGAAATTCAAATCAAAACCACATTGGAATACCACCTTATACCACTCAGAAAGGCAACAATTGGTAAGGCAAGAAACAACAAATGTTGGAGAGGATGTAGAGAAAGGGGAACCCTCTTACACTGTTGGTGGGAATGCAAGATGGTGCAGCCACTTTGGAAAACAGCATGGAGGATCCTCAAAAAATTAAAAATAGAGCTACCCTTTGATCCTGAAATTGCACTATTGGGTACTTACCCCAAAGATACAGATGTAGTGAAAAGAAGGGCCATATGCACCCCAATGTTCATAGCAGCAATGTCCACAATACCCAAATGGTAGAAAGAGCTGAGATGTCCTTCAACAGATGAATGGATAAAGAAGATGTGGTCCATATATAAAATGGATATTACTCAGCCATCAGAAAGGATGAATATCCACTTTTGCATCAACATGGTTGGGACTGGAAGAGATTATGCTGAGTGAAATAAGTCAAACAGAGAAAGTCAATTATCATATGGTTTCACTTACTTGTGGAACATAAGGAATAGCATGGAGGACATAAGGAGAAGAAAGGGAAAAATGAAGGGGGGGGGGTGGAATCAGAGGGGAGATGAACCATGAGAGACTGTGGACTCAGAGAAACAAACTGATGGTTTTTGAGGGGCAGGGAAGGGGTTGGCCCTGTGATGGGTATTAAGGAGGGCATGTATTAGATGGAGCACTGGGTGTTATATGTAAACAATGAATCTTGGAACACTACATCAAAAGCTAATGAAGTACTATATGGTGACTAACATAACATAATAAAAAAGAAAAAAAAAAAAGAATAGCTGAGATGATAACAGTACCTACTTCAAGAATGGCTATGAGGATTAAATGACATGGAAAGCTCTCAAAATAGTAACCAGCACTGAGTAAGTACTCTTAAAATGTTGGTCAACTAAATAAATACTGCACTAAAGCACAAAATGTATCCTTTGCTTCCATGTTCAAACAACAATAGCTGCTCTTCAAATAGCCTGCTGAATCTAACAGCAGGAGATCAACAACGTTAAGAATAAATTGAAATAAATGAGAAAGGGAAGATATTTTTGTCCTCATCCTATCCTGGTTTTCAGTATATGTGGGCTTTTGAATCAAAACAGTACATTTTACTCTACAATTGTATTGTTCTTCTTTTGTTTTGCTCTTCTATTTTCCTTAATCAAGTTGTTTTTTTCTCTGGTCCCCAGGAAATTTCAAGTTTGGTTCAATGCTGACCTCAGAAACACAAAAATGAGGAAATAAGAATATAAGAACAATATTCTTTTTTGTAATCTGCTAATATTAAAGCTGTGTAGGTTGACCATTTGGATATCAATTGCATTTTCTACAACCTGATATCACATCAATTAGTTAAGCATCAAAATATATGTAAGAAGTATTATTGTTTCTTCAATAGCTTCTGAATAAAAGCAGTATTAGTGGGGTGGGTGCGCCAGGTGGTTAACACCATAAGAAAGTTAGGAGGACCTGACAGTATCTGAATCTGGCTCTTGTGAGGCACTGGGAAAGATTTATCTACCAGAATATCTGTTTCACCTAGGACAAATAATACATTATATGTTAATAAAAAATAATTTTAAAAAATATCTGCTCCATTTACTATTACCTAGCCTAAATTCTACTACTAGAGATATATTTATCCTCAATAAATTTAAGAAAATTGAAATCATACCATTCATCTTTCTGACCACAAATGTATGACACTAGAAAACAATTTTTTTTGTTTTTTTTTTAACTTTTTATTTTTTATAAACATATATTTTTATCCCCAGGGGTACAGGTCTGTGAATCACCAGGTTTACACACTTCACAGCACTCACCAAAGCACATACCCTCCCCAATGTCCATAATCCCACCCCCAATTTTTAAAAAAGTGGAAAAAATACGAACATAAGAAGACTAAAGTACATGATAATAAAAACCCAACAGGCAATGAATAAGTTAAAGAACAAATAAAAAATTTACAGAGACAAAGAAAATAAGAACACAATGATATAAAATTTGGGGGAAAGAGTGAAAACACTTCTAAGATGGAAATACAGCAATACAGGCTTACCTTAAGAAACAAGAAAAAACTCAAATGAAAACCTGAACTTACACCTAAAGGAACTAGCAAAGAACACATAAAGCTCAGTGCTAGTTTAGAAGGAAGGAAGTAATAAAGATTAGAGCAGAAACAAATGAAACAGACTAAAAAACTAATAGAAAAATATCAATGAAACCCTTAGCCAGACTCATCAAGAAAAAAAGAGAAAGGACTCAAATAAAATCAGAAATGAAAGATAGGAAATAACAGTTGATACTATATAAACACAAAGAATTATAAGACAATACTATGAAAAATTAAATGCCAACAAATTGGACCACCTAGAAGAAATGGATAAATTCCTAGAAACATACAATCTTCCAACCTGAATCTAAACAAAATAGAAAATCTGAAGAGACAAATTACTAATCACAAAATTGAACTGGTATTAAAAAAATATACCAAAAAATAGAAGTTTAGGACCAGATGGCTTCACAAGTGAATTCTTCCAAACATTTAAAAAAGAGTCAATACCTAGTCTTCTCAATATATTCTAAAAAAAAAGAAGAGGAAGGAGAGATTCCAAATTTTGTTCTACAAGACCAGTTACCCTGACACCAAACCAAAGACACCACAAAAAAAAAAAAAAAAAAAAAAAAAAAAAAAAAAAAAAAAGACAAGCACAGGCCAATATCCCTGTCATACATAGATTCAAAACTCTTTAGCAAAATATTAGTAAATGACATTCAACAACACATTAAAGGATTATTCACCATGATCAGCTGGTATTAATTCAGGGATGCAAGGATGGTACAATATTCACAAATCAATATGATATACCACAGCAACAATACAAAGAATAAAAATTATATGATCATCTCAACAAATGCAGAAAAAGCATCTGACAAAATTCAACATTCATTCATGATAAAAACTCCTAACAAAGGGGTTATAGAGGAAACATCTCTCAACTTAATAAAGGCCATATATGAAAAGCTCCCAGCTAATAATATACTCAATGGTGAAAAGCTGAGAGATTCCCTCCTAAGGTCAGGAGCAAGACAAGGGTGTCCACTCTTTCCACATTTATTCAACACCGTATTGGAAGTCCTAGCCACAGCAATCAGACAATGGAAAGAAATAAAAGGCAACCATATTGGTAAGGAAGAAGTAAACCTGTCACTATTTGGAGCTGACACAAGACTATATGCAGAAAACCCTAAAGATGTCACCAAAGCCCTATCAGAATTATTTGAATTCATAAAGGTTGTAGGATACAAAATTAATACCCAGAAATTGGTGGCATTCCTATACTTTAATAACAAAGTAGCAGAAAAAGAAATTGATAAGACAATCCCATTTATAATTATACAAAAAAGAATAAAATACCTAGGAATAAACTTAACCAAGGAGATAAAAACCTATATTCTAGAAGCTATAAAGTACTGATGAAAAAAATTAAAAAGATACAAATGGAAAGATATTCATTGCTTATAAACCAAAAGAATTAATTTTGTTACAATGTACATACTACCAAAAGCAATCTGCAGATTCATGCAATGTCTATCAAAAAACCAATAGAATTTTTTTCAGAATGAGGACAAGTAACACTAAAATTTCTACAGAACCACAAAAGACTTCCAGAAGCCAAAACAACCTTGACAAAGAACCAGGCTGGAGGTTCTACAAACCCAGATTTCAAGGTATATTACAAAGCTGTAGTAATCAAAACAGCATGGTACTGGTACAAAAATAAACACACAGATCAATGGAAGAGCAAAGAGAGCTCAGAAATAAACCCACACTTACATGGCCAACTAATCTATGACAAAGGAGAAAAGAATATACAAGGCAGAAAAGACAGTCTCTTCAATAAATGGTGCTGGGAAAACTGGACAGCTACATGCAAAAGAATGAAATTGGACTACTTTCTAATACCATTTACAATAATAAAAGACCTAAATATGGATAAAAGACCTAAATATGAAACCTGACACCATAAAAATCCTAGAACACAAGTAGTAATTTCTATGACATTGGCCATAGCAACATTTTTGTAGTTATGTCTCTCAGGGCAAAGGAAACAAAAGCAAAAATAAACTACTGGAACCACATCACCATAAAAGGCTTTTGCACAGTGAAGGAAACCATCAGCCAAACAAAAAGGCAAACTACTGAATGGAAAACATTATTTGCAAATGGTACACAAAATAAGGGGTTTATATCCCTTATCACTAAAGAATTTATACAACTCAACACCCAAAACACAAAGAATCTGATTAAAAAATGGGCAGAGGACCTGACTAGACCGTCTTCCAAAGAAGACATACAAATGGCCAATAGACACAAAAAAGATGTTCAACATCACTAATCATCAGAAAAATACAAATCAAAAGCATAGTAAGATATCACCTATAAGAATGGCTGAAATCAAAAACAAGTAAGTGTTGGTAAGGATATGGAGAAAAAGGAACCCTCATGCATTGCTCGTGGTAATATAAACTGGTGCAGTCACTGTGAAAAACAGTATGGAGTTTTCTCAAAAAATTAAAAATAGAAATTCAATATGATCTAGTAATTCCAATCCTTGGTTTTTACCCAAAGAAAATGAAAACACTAATTTGAAAAGATATGTGCACCTTTATGTTCATTGTATACAGCACTATTCACAATAGAAAAAAAAAATTAGTGTCCATCAAGAAATGAATGGATAAGAAAGACATTGTGATATACGTATACAGACACATACATATACACACACAATGGAATATTATACAGCTATAAAAAGGGATGAGATCTTGCCACTTCTGACAACACGGATGGAGGGAGCTAAAGGGTATTATGCTAAGTAAAATAAGTTAGACAAATATTATATGACTTCATTCATATGTGGAATCTAAGAAAACATAGCAAATTAATAAATAAACAAAAAGCAGAATCAATCTTAAAATACAGAGAATAAACTGATGGTTGCCAGAGGGGAGTTGGATGTTGGGATGGGTAAAATGGGTGAAGGGGAGTGGAAGATATAGGCTTCCAGTTATGGAATGAATAGAGGTACAAAAATATCTACATAAGATACAAAGAGTGGTTCAAAAAATATATATATATAGTATCTTTTTCTATTTAGAAGTTGCCTGTGTGCAATGTTTTAAGTCAACACAAAGCAAGGAACCTACCAAGTGTGAGCCTTCTGCCTTTTTTAGTTTGGCTTGGTAGAGGTATGTCAACACTGGTCTACCTTGTTACCACATAAACAAAATTTTGCCACAGCAGAGCTGCATACTTCCAATTCCATGCATTCCAGTGATAATTATTTAATATAGTATACTTAAGGAGGCAAAGAACTGGTTGCTCAGGAAACTCCAGTCTCCAGTGGGGCTGGAGCTAATTGAACAGAAGATAGTGTTGTTAGACATGTTAAAACACATCAGTGGGGCAGGTTCATATAGGGCCTTGTAAATGATAGCAAAGAATTTTAATTTTATGTTGTGTTTCCTAGGAAATCACTGGAATGTATTAAGCAGGACACAATCTGAAAAGATTAATCCTATTATCAAATGAAAAACAAAAGTAGAAACAGAGAGATCAGTTAGAGGACTCTTGGCAAGAGATGATGATGGCTTAAAATGGTGGTGATTCAGAAGAAAGGAAGTACCCTTAGAATATGTTTTGTAGATAGAGCCCTCAGGACTTAATGATAGACTGATGTGAGATGAAGGAAAGAGGAGTCTTAAGTATTAATCCTAAATTTTCATCTGTTTGTTGATGATGGTACCATTTAGTGATATGGGAAAGAAAGAATATCCGATCCCACCACAGAACAAGAGGACTATTAATCTTTACCTTTTGTTCAGAAGCACATTAATAAGCAGGTGATACTGGTAAAGCAGAGACAAAAAGGAAAAAAGGCTCACACAACCAAGTAATCCACTGTAACAGTAAAATCAGCTAAGATCCACTCCATTTAAATACTGAATGAGAAACAGCTCCAAGAAAATACAACCAGCTAAACATACTAACAATGGATCCAGTGATTTGGTGAAAGATTTAAGGGTATTTATAACAGAAAAACTACAGAATATGAGGTGAGTTCTAAAGTTATTTTGTTTGGTTTGTGTTCTTTTTTTTCAAACAAGTATTTATTAACAATGGAAAATGTATTATGTAGACACAGAATTCTTCAGAATTCTACATATTACTTCCAAGGAACCAAAAAAATTTAGGAGTTCCCTAAAGCCTATATTCTTACAATATACTTAAGATTGGCACAGGAAAAAAGTTTGAGTTGAAGAAATTTTAAAAATCAGGATCAGAAATGGTATCAGGGTCCTAAAGCTTACCTACATGTGACATAGTCTAATCTCAGCTTTATCAGTGGACTAAGAGCATTATGCCTTTTCAAATGGAATTTTTACAGGTAAATTTAAATATTGTTCTACGCCTGATTTTTGCCACTGCGGAAGGAGAAGAAAGGCTCCTACTAAGCTGGGGACCCTGGGCAGCTCAGTCGGTTAAGTATCCAATTCTTGGTTTGGGCTCATGATCTCCTGGGTCATAATAACATGGGTAATGAGATTAAGCCCTGTGTGAGGATCCATGCTCAGCAGGGAATCTAGTTGAGATTCTCTCCCTCTAACCCTCTCCTCTCTCTCTCTCTAACAAATAAATCTTTAAAAAATAAAATATAAAATAAAATAAAGACTCCCATTAAGCTACGTATGTAAGAAGAGACCAAAATGTGATGGCTCAACCAAAAATTTTCTTGTTTTTCTGATGGAAAAAAATTGATTTTAAGAGGAATTTGTGGGGCACCTGGGTGGCTCAGTGGGTTAAAGCCTCTGCTTTCAGCTCAGGTCATGATCCCAGGGTCCTGGGATAGAGCCCCACATCGGGGTCTCTGCTCAGCAGGAGCCTGCTTTCCTTCCTCTCTCTCTGCCTGCCTCTCTGCCTACTTGTGATCTCTGTCAAATAAATAAATAAAATATTTTTTTTAAAAAGAATCATAAGTACTATACACACCTGAGCTCTTACTTTCAATATAAAATTACTGATAGACAGTAATGTACATGAACAAAAGTAACAGAAAGTCATACAATATACACATATATGTATATTTTCTATAATGAGAAAACATAGGATAGAGAAGGCTATCTATGAGCCAGCAAAATAAAAATTCCACTAGAAAAATTGGCTTCAGGGCACAGATGCACACAAAAATCCTCACATAGTTTCTGGAATTCATATACTAACATTCTCATTCCATTTAGTCATCTTCCTAAAAGTAAATGTAACTTTAGAATGAAAAAATATTATATTTTCTGAATAGCCAGCACCCTCCCTAAGGTCTGAATGAATGGATAGGCTTCTCCAGTGGATGTCAAGCCAGTACAGCAGGAAAAAGTTGGCAGTCTGCTGTCAGTATCACACCTGGGATTGATATGATCCTTTAGAAAGCTGGTGTAAACTGGAGTAGATGGAAGCACAACTTTCTCTTTACCAAATAATAAGGCTTTGAAAAATGACTTTGATTCTCCCAAATTCAATCCTACCTTGCCTGAAAATGCAAGCTTGTCCTCACTGGAATTCCTTCTTCAGAAAGATATCTCTAGCGCCCAATGAGGATAAATAAATAATATTCAGATAAGACACACTTATTGACAAACATATCACATCAAGGTTTCCTCAACCAATGCACTGAACTCTCCTTTGATATGACAGATAATGAGACCCAAGGCTAAAATCTTCTCAGTAAAGATTAAAGCATACCAACAATGTAGAAGCTTATAGGCAATTTGTAATAAAACTTGCAGTAAGCAGGGGCACCTGGGTGGCTCAGTGGGTTAAAGCTGCTGCCTTCGGCTCAGGTCATGGTCCCAGGGTCCTGGGATCGAGCCCCGCATTAGGCTTCCTGCTTGGCACGGAGCCTCCTTCCTCCTCTCTCTCTATCTGCCTGCCTCTCTGCCTACTTGTAATCTGTCTGTCAAACAAATAAATAAAAATAAATAAAAAAATAAAAAAATAAAACTTGCAGTAAGCATTACTGTCCCCCAAAATGGAGCAAATCCATGATAGGACTCTTATCATAGCTATTAGAACTGGGTTTGTGACAAACAGTTTATACTTTTAATTTAAATTTCCCATATTTCACATTTTGCCTCCTCCAATTTTCAGCATATTGAAAAATGAAAAATAAAGCTTACATTGATTCTTTAAAGAGTAATTATCCATATGGCTAAAGCAAAATCTTCATTCATTTCCCCACTGTGGCCACTGTTAACATGAAGGTAATGTGAAAGGAAAAAAAAAAAAAAAAAAGCAGGGCTGGCATAAAACCTACTTTTCAAGGTAAATACCCAATGCAAAATGTGCACAATATTCCCAGGTTACTCTCAGGCAATCATGACGCTTAATTATTTTCCATATGAATATACCTTGGTAAATTGTCACTGATTTACTACAAAGCACTAAAAACAATCATAGCTTGAAAATAAAATTTCTTTTCTCCTCAACCATGAGTGAAGGAACAATATGAGCAGAAATTCAAGAGACATGGAATGCTAAATTTCTAAATGAAGGACTAATCAAAAAGACAACTGATTTTGCACATGAAGATGAAAAATAGCTTGCCCAACATGATACAGTAAATGCTAGAGTCTGAGACTCCTGTGAAGATTAAATAAACTAAAGAAATATAAAATGCCCGATATAGTGCCTGGCTCATAGTTATTTTGAAAGAATGTAGATCTTGTCTCTGACTAAATTCCTTAATGCCTTTTTTTGTATAATATACTATCAATATACTCTGGCATTTTCATAACATTTTCTGAGCTTAAGAATTAGGAAATAACAAATAATAAAGCATTTCTGCTTAGAGTTTTAATAAAACATTACTCACAAATTATATACATCAGAATATTTCATTGCATTTTTTTCAAAATGGCTTCCCTAAATTATCAAAAAGGTCTTAACAAAAAGTAATATAAAGAAGTTATAAAAGATCATTTTACTGAAAATCAATTATGAATTTGAATAATACACTGCCAGTGTTTTATATTAATCTCAGGACAAAAACTTTTAGTAACTAATTTTTTTTAAAGATTTTATTTATTTATTTGACAGAGAGAGATCACAAGTAGATGGAGAGGCAGGCAAAGAGAGAGAGAGAGAGAGGTAGAGGGAAGCAGGCTCCCCGCTGAGCAGAGACCCCGATGTGGGACTCTATCCCAGGACCCTGAGACCATGACCTGAGCCGAAGGCAGTGGCTTTAACCCACTGAGCCACCCAGGTGCCCAGTAACTAAATTTTTAATAGCAAGCAATCTTTTCTAAAAATAAGCTAATCTTATGAATGTTTATAAAGTATATTTATAAGCTTTATAGAAGTTTGATTTGCAAACTTCAAATATGTTTCTTAAATATCTACATTTAATTTGTGTGAAATAAATTAATGTACTCAAGAGATCAAATGTATAAAGAAAATGAATAAATATAAGTGAATCAGGATATACAGCAATGCTGGGGGCGCCTGGGTAGCTCAGTCAGTTGAGCATCTGCCTTCCGCTCAGGTTCATGATCTCAGGGTCCTAGGATCAATCCCTGCATTGGGCTCCCTGCTCAGCAGAGTGTCTGCTTCATTCTCTCCCTCCGCTGTTCCCCCTTCTTGTGTACTCTCTCTCTCTCTGTGCCAAATAAATGAGTAAAATCTTTTTTAAAAATATACAGCAATGCCAATTTTAATCAAAATATGACTTTATTTTGGCAATTTGTCTAAATATTTATTTGAGGAACAAAATTTTCATTTCCACTTCAATACAACTGCCCCTCATCCTACAAAGATCTTATTAGTAATATCTTGAAGATTCTAGAAAGAATAAATTCAATTATTAAACCATTCCAAATTTGAGGTTCTAAATTAGAATATGGAGTCAAGGAGATTCACAACAGTATCAGAGTCAAGATCATCAGATGTCCTCAACAATTATAAGAACACTCCCTTTCAAATGATGCTGCATAATGCAAAACTTGTGAGTTTACTAGCTCAAAGCCAGTGAGAAATAGAGTAGTAAGACTATGGGCAGATTCTATTATCTACATGTTTTATGCTACCAGGAGAAGTAAAAGGGCCAACAATACATCATGTTTAGCAGATTCATCAAACTTATTTTGAAATTTGGTATGAATAAAAAGAAAATATTTACTTGAAATTCGTTTTCAGTCTACAAAGATGGACTCTTTTCTTCTATTTTAGAAAGGGATAGCAACAGGTACCTCCCCACCCTGAGTTCCAGCTCTATATGCATATCTTCAAAAATTTTTTCCTCAACACCTGATGAAATTTGTTTCTACGATGTTCGGAGGCCAAATCCCCAGTCTGTCTTCAAAACACAAATGCTTTTTCTCTAATTCCTTCTAATAATCAAAATAACATTAAAAAAAAATCTTTTCAAGACCATGTTGCTGAAGGCCTTGCCTTTCTATTATTTCTCCATACTCTCTAGACAAAGCAAGAGGAAAGGTCTTCCTTTGGATATCATCCCCCAAATAATTCAATCAGGAACACAGAACAGTAGAGAGAATCCTCAATGTCATTTTGCCTTTTTTTGTTTAAGTTTCATCTGTGAGTATTCTAGAATCACAGGAGAATTATACCATCAAATTTTCTATCACAGTGCGACCTTTTGGTGAATTAAAGAACCATAAGGAAACATTTTATTCCTTTACTATTTCAGAAGCAATTAATGATAAGAATACCACATGCTAAGTGAAATAAGTCAACCAGAGAAAGACAATTATCATATGATCTTTCTGATATGAGTAATTTCAGGGGTAGGATGGGGGGTCATGGGGGGTAGGGAGGGAAAAAAAATGAAACAAGATGGAATTGGGAGGAGGACAAACCATAACAGAGTCTTAATCTCAGGAAACAAACTGAAGGTTGGGGGGCGGGGATAGGGTGGCTGGGTTATGGACACTGGGGAGGGTATGTGCTATATATAGTGAGTGCTGTGAATTGTGTAAGACTAATGATTCACAGACCTGTACTCCTGAAGCAAATAATACATTATATGTTAATTTTAAAAAAAACAATAGCAATACCAAATACATGAAAACACTTAAAAGTGAACAGTTCACATTAAGTAGGTTTATAAATGAAAAACAGACTTTTATTCAGATAATCCAGAATAAACCAAGCTTCATCTGACTCATATATCCTTTAATTCATCAGCTAGAGTTGTCCTTCCCTGCTCACTCTAGAAAGTAAATAGTTCAAACTCCCTTTCTGTGACTTCTATCAGGCCTGATGCTCTTCCTGAGTTCTGCAAATCACTAGAAGTTTATATGCTGAGGTACATATTTTATTTTCTGCTCCTAACAAAGGAGTTCAGTTTATGAATTACCACAACACTCCGCAGAGCAGGACACATATGTAAAATTCAGCCCTTTTCCACGATCCACACAAAATAAAATTCGGTGTTTAGTAAACTTCATTGAAGAAGAAAATTTACATCATAGAATGCAAATTTAAGATTATTCATTGAAATAATTTTTCTTAAAAGTCATTTGAGCCACTCCATGATATAATTACGCCATCCCCTTCCAGTCTATCCTTTCTTCCCCAAATCTTGTCCCCCTCTACTCTTCTCTCTCTCAACCTGCAGAGTAGTTTAGCTTTCTCTTTTGTACTTTTTCCTCCTGCTAGCTGATACTCTCCAATTGCATTCAGTCACCCAAGTCATTTATGGAGCTATTTTCTTAACAAAAACAATTTCCTTCTCCAAGAGAAATTCTGAAGCCACTAGTTAACGGATTATTTCCCCTTTTCACTGTGATGTACTCTTTACTTTAGTTCCACATTGTAGGAATAGGGTGAGTTAGTGTTTGTCAAATTTTCTTTTTATAGAAGGGCTATTTTCTCAAATGAACACTAATATATGACACATACATAAGCACAAAAATATAGAACTCCTCCTTTGGCTTTTTCTTCCACCTCTTTCATCTAATGGCTACCAGACAGAGCCCCATGGAAGAGGTCTTCCAACAGTCATGTTTAAAAAGACTGGATTAAACTGAAACAAGAATAAACTGCAGAATTTAACAACTGATAGTATTTGAGAAGGAGAAAAAAAAAAAGGTCAAAGTTGACCTGAGGATTGTGAGCCTGCTATATTAAAAGGAGAACACCTTTGACAGAAACAAATTAAAGAAAATATATATTACTCCCAGTGTCATAATTTGTGACCAATCTGTGGATTTTCTTATAATTCCAAATCAGTGAAATGAGTATAAAATGGCAACTTAAAAGATGACAAAAATTTAAAGTGCATTCATCATAAAACTTAGGCACTGTCACCTGAATAACTATGCTTACCAGTATTCATCTATGCTTACCAGTATTATAATCATACATATCTAATTAATTCTGTTGATATATAATATGATAAGCTAATTTAATTTCAACATTTAAGTCTAAATAAGGACTACTTATAACTATCTTTAAAATAACTTTCATTCATTATACTTTGCCAAAACAGATTATTATGTCTTTTCTTATCTATCAATAAAGTTCATATATAGTTTATGGCTTATCTTTTCAGAACAGAGAAGTTTTATATGAATTGAAGGCAACTGGCTTATAATAGGAAGAGAATAGAACCAACATTTATGATACACCTACCACCATTCTTGTACTCTTATGTCAGCAGTTTTCATTACAGCTACATAATAAAATCTCCCAGGTATCTTTTTTAAAACATTTTGATGCATGAATGCTACCTCCAGAGATTCTAATTTAAGTGGTCAGACATAGGGCCTAGGCTTGAGAATTTTTTAAGGCTCTCCATGTGATAAAGTACACAGCTAGGATTGAAAACAGGTTTTAACATTGGGGAGGGTATGTGCTATGGTGAGTGCTGTGAAGTGTGTAAACCTGGCGATTCACAGACCTGTACCCCTAGGAATAAAAATAAATTATATGTTTATAAAAAATAAAAAAGAAAAAAAATTTTAAAAAGAAAACAGGTTTTATATGCTCTCTCATGTCATCATCAAAGCAATCTGAATGGATCATTTTATTCCCCCTTTATTTAAAATTAGAAAATTAAATTTTGGAAAGGTTGGAAAATGTACCTCAGGGCATAAATAAAGTAAATATTAGAGTTATATTTTAAATCCATTTCTCTAACTATAATGATCTTTCTAACCCCTATTTTGTCAAGTTCAAGACACAAAATTATTAACATAAATTAATAGTGCATATCTATATTTTACTCCTGACATTAAAAAGAAGTAGACTAAAGTATCCTTTCCTTCTATTTGCTAGCAAGGCACCATTTTCTTTACTGAACTAATTAAATTGCTAAAAAGAGAAAATTGCTTTTTATTATGTACAATTAAGATATGGCATATTATCTGACTTTCAAAATGTCCTTATTTTTTTATATATAAACTGTGATTAAAAATAATGAATTTTAGAGTCTCCTATCAGAGATACTGAGGAAAATACAACACAAAAGTGTTTGAGAAACATATAAAATGATTATATTTGTCAACTATTTTATTCTATCACCTTTCAGGGAGAAAGGTGATATTTATATAAAATACCATGATTTGTTAAATAATAACCAAACTTGAACAAGTTCTTTTAAAATAATGCTTAAATTTAACCAATGTATAAGTATGTAAAAATATAAGTGCACATCAATATTTTCTTTAAACTTTAAACAAGCCTATGCATTTTATAGTCTAATTTATATTTCTGAACTTTCCTGACAAAAGGTTAACATATGATTTCAACTAGCTAGCTAAAAATAAATAAATAAATACCACACATTCTATTGCTTTCCATCTTAAAATATATTGTCAGTGGCCTTTAAAAAAAGTCATATAAAAAGTGATATTACCAACTCCCTAAAGGCAACGAATTCCACTAAACTAGAACTCATATTTCAGAGAAGAGATGGATAACATCTCACAATTCAACCTCAGCAGAAGTCATTAAGCCAGGCACATATGTGAGCGCTGTATTTCTCATTGGATTACAAATCCAATAAGAGCTTTGCCATTGAGTTACTAGCACTACAAAGATTAAATCAAGGTACTGTGAGGGGAAAAAAAGCTCTTGGATGCTTAGAGATTTCTAGAATTGAACACTAAGGAATTTTTTTTTTTCGCTCAAATGTATAAGAATAGAAGTCATTTAGTCCTGCTTTTTCATTATACAAACTACCTACAAGGCTTTTGCAACAAAGCTATCCTTCATTATTGACCCTCTGCAATCCTGTAGCCACTGAATTTAGCTTAATGTTCCAAATTGTTAGTATAGGCTGCAAAGCCTACCATGATCCCTGCCCTGCCTCCTCTCACACTGCATGTTCTTTCAATCACTCTGAACTTCTTTCAGGTTTTCATAGGCACTAAACTCTTTGCCACTGCAGGGTGCCTGCATAAACAGTTATGTTCCTCTAGAATGTTTGTTCCATCTTCACCCCCCACCTTGGCCAAAATCCACTTATCCTTTAGGCCTCTAACATAGAGGGGACCTTCATCATCTTTTCTCCTTAAATTTAAAAGCTGGTCCTCTTTCTTAAGCACACTATACATATCTTTCATTCCTATCTCAATTTCTAATTATAAATTAATTTGGGAGACTTTTTTATTTCCATGTCATCACTAGGCCATTGGCTTCCCAAGAGCATAGAATATGTCTTACTAGTACATACTTATATCTTCATTTTTACAAGCCAGGTGCAAAAGATGTTCAATAAATATGGAATGAATGAATCAACTGGATACTAAAGAAGAGTGGTTAAGAACAGAGGTTCTAGAATCAGATTGCCTAAGTTCAATTAGTTCAACTACATAATGGTCGTTAATTCTTTCACCTCCAAAATAAAAATTATAATAATAGCTAAAATGCAAAGAATATGTTAGTCTAAAAGAAAAGTAAAAAAAGAGAGAAAGAAGGAGAAGACTAAAGAGTTAGTGACATGGGATAAATCTTGTTTCTCAGGTGATGAGATATAGATTGAAAGAGCAAAAAGCAAGAACTCACAACCTTCATCAATATAAGAATAAATATTCGTATCAAAATATTAACAAATAGAATTCAGCAACAGGACAAAAAATTATACAACATGATGTAGTAAGGTTTATTCCAAAAATGCAAGTGTTGTTCAATATTTGAAAATCAATCAATAAATCCAATTTAATCCAATTAAATCCCTATTAACAAACTAAATAAAGAAAATCAGGGGTGCCTGGGTGGTTCAGTCAGATAAGCATCTGCTTTCCACCCAGGTCATGCTCCCAGGATTTGGGGATTGAGCCCTGAGTGGGACTCCCTACTAAGAGGGAGTCTCTGCTTTTCCCTCTCCCTCTGCCCCTTCCTGCCACTCACGTTCTCTCTTTGATAAATAAAATCTTTTTTAAAAAGTTTTAAAAAAATAGAGGGGAGGAGTCAAGATGGCAGAGAAGTAGCAGGCTGAGACTACTTCAGCTAGCAGGAGATCAGCTAGATAGCTTATCTAAAGATTGTAAACACCTACAAATCTAATGGGAGATCGAAGAGAAGAACAGCAATTCTAGAAACAGAAAATCAACCACTTTCTGAAAGGCAGGACTGGCAGAGAAGTGAATCCAAAGCCACAGGAAGATAGACCACGGAGGGGTGGGAGAATGGCATGGGGGGATGTGGGGGGTGGGGTGGGGCAGCTCCCGACAAGTGCCGGAGCAATGAAGCACAAAATCAGGACTTTTAAAAGTCTATTGCGCTGAGGGAGAGCGCTCCAGAGGCTAAACCGGGGTGAAGCCCATGCAGGGTCAGCGTGGCCTCAGGTCCTGCAGGATCATGGAAGGATCGGGGGTGTCTGAGTGTCACAGAGCATACAGAGAGCCGAGGAGTAAGCTCTCTGCTTGGGGTTACCTTGAACCAGTCGCAGGCTTGGTGAGCTCGGAGCGTGGCTGGAGGCCAGGGAAACAGGAGTAATTGGGCGCTGTTCTCTGAGGGTGCACTGAGGAGTGGGGCCCTAGGCTCTTGGCACCTCCAGGCCAGAGACCTGGAGACCGCCGCCATTTTCATTCCCATCCTCCAGAACTCTACAGAAAGCACTCAGAGAACAAAAGATCCCAAAAGCAAACCCGAGCAGATTACTCAGCCCGGCCCCTGGAGGGGGGGGGGTGCAATTCCGCCTGTGGAAAAGACACTTGGGAATCACTACACCAGGCCCCTTCCCCAGACGATCAACAAGAAATGCAGCCAGGTCCAAGTTCACCTATCAAGGAGTGCAGTTTCAATACCAAGGAGAGCAGAGGAATTCCAGAGGAAGAGAAAGCAAAGCATGGAACTCATGGCTTTCTCCCCATGATTCTTTAGTCTTGCAGTTAATTTAATTTTTCTTCTCTTTCAATTTTTCTTCTCTTCTTCTGCTAAATTTTTAACTTTTACCCTTTTCTTTTTTAACTTTTTTTAACTAGGTTATCTAATATATATATATATATTTTTTCTTTTTTATATTTTTCTTTATTCGTTTTCATTTTTTAATTGTTTATTTCTTTTCTTTTTTTTCTTTCTGAACCTCTTTTTATATCTTTCTCCCCCCTCACGATTTGGGATCTCTTCTGATTTGGTTAAAGCATATTTTCCTGGGGTTGTTGCTACCCTTTTAGTACATTACTTGCTTCTTCATATACTCTTATCTGGACAAAATGACAAGGCGGAAAAATTCACCACAAAAAAAGAACAAGAGGCAGTACCGAAGGCTAGAGACCTAAACAATACAGAATTGGAACTATGTCAGATCTAGAGTTGAGAATGATGATTCTCAAGGTTCTAGCTGGGCTAGAAAAAGGCATGGAAGATATTAGGGAAACCCTCTCGGGATTATAAAAGCCCTTTCTGGAGAAATAAAAGAACTAAAATCTAACCAGGTTGAAATCAAAAAAGCTATTAATGAGGTGCAATCAAAAATGGAGGCTCTCACTGCTAGGATAAATGAGGCAGAAGAAAGAATTAGTGATATAGAAGACCAAATGATAGAGAATAAAGAAGCTGAGCTAAAGAGGAACAAACAGCTACTGGACCACAAGGGGAGAATTCAAGAGGTAAGTGAAACCATAAGATGAAACAACATTAGAATAACTGGGATTCCAGAAGAAGAAGAAAGAAAGAGGGGAGCAGAAGGTATATTGAAGAGAATTATAGGAGAGACTTTCCCCAATATGGCAAAGGGAGCAAGTATCAAAATGCAGGAGGTGCAGAGAACCCCCCTCAAAATCAATAAGAATAGGCCCACACCCTGTCATCTAATAGTAAAATTTACAAGTGTTAATGACAAAGACAAAATTTTGAAAGCAGCCCGGGAGAAGAAGTCAATAACATATAATGGTAAAAATATTAGATTGGCAGCAGACTAATCCACAGACCATGGCAGGCCAGGAAGAGCTGGCATGATATATTCAGAGCACTAAACGAGAAAACCTGGCAGCCAAGAATACTATATCCAGCTAGGCTATCATTGAAAATAGAAGGAGATATTAAAAGCTTCCAGGACAAACAAAAACTAAAAGAATTTGCAAACACCAAACCAGCGCTACAGGAAATATTGAAAAGGGTCCTCTAAGCAAAGAAAGAGCCTACAAGTGGTAGATCAGAAAGGAACAGAGACAATATACAGTAACAGTCACCTTATAGGCAATACAATGGCACTAAATTCATATCTCTCAATAGTTACCCTGAATGTTAATGGGCAAAATACCCCACTCAAAAGACACATGATATCAGAATGGATAAAAAAACAAAACCCATCTGTATGTTGCCTCCAAGAAACTCATTTTAAGCCCAAAGACACCTCCAGATTTAAAGTGAGGGTGTGAAAAACAATTTACCATGCTAATGGACATCAGAAGAAAGCAGGAGTGGCAATCCTCTATCAGATCAATTAGATTTTAAGCCAAAGACTATAATAAGAGACGAGGAAGGACACTGTATCATACTCAAAGGATCTGTCCAACAAGAAGATCTAACAATTTTCAATATCTACGCCCCTAACGTGGGAGTAGCCAACTATATAAACCAATTAATAACAAAATGAAAGAAACACATCAACAATAATACAATAATAGTAGGGGACTGTAACACTCCCCTCACTGAAATGGACAGATCATCCAAGCAAAAGATCAACAAGAAAATAAAGGCCTTAAATGACACACCGGACCAGTTGGACATCACAAATATATTCAGAACAATTCATCCCAAAGCTACAGAATACACATTCTTCTCTAGTGCACATGGAACATTTTCCAGAATAGATCAGATCCTCGGTCCCAAATCAGGCCTCAATCGGTATCAAAAGACTGGGATCATTCCCTGCATATTTTCAGACCACAATGCTCTGAAGCTAGAACTCAACCACGAGAGAAAATTTGGAAAGAACCCAAATACATGGAGACTAAACATTGAATGAATGAATTGGTCAACCAGGAAATTAAAGAAGAATTGAAAAAAGTCATGGAAACAAATGAAAATGAAAACACAACGGTTCAAAATCTGTGGGACACAACAAAGGCAGTCCTGAGAGGAAAATAAATAGTGGTACAAGCCTTTCTCAAGAAACAAGAAAGGTCTCAGGTACACAACCTAACCCTACACCTAAAGGAGCTGGAGAAAGAACAGCAAAGAAACCCTAAACCCAGAAGGAGAAGAGAAATCATAAAGATCAGAACAGAAATCAATGAAATAGAAACCAAAAAAACAATAGAAAAAATCAACCAAACTAGAAGCTGGTTCTTTGAAAAATTAATAAGATTGTTAAATCACTGGCCAGACCTATCAAAAAGAAAAGAGAAAGGACCCAGATAAATAAAACCATGAATGAAAGAGGAGAGATCACAACTAACACCAAAGAAATACAGACAATTATAAGAACATACTATAAGCAACTCTATGCCAACAAATTTGACAATCTGGAAGAAATGGATGCATTCCTAGAGACATATAAACTACCACAACTGAACCAGGAAGAAATAGAAAGCCTGAACAGACCCATAACCAGTAAGGAGATTGAAACAGTCATCAAAAATCTCCAAACAAACAAAAGCCCAGGGACAGACGGCTTC
The DNA here is from genome assembly GCF_964662115.1 of Mustela nivalis. Classification (NCBI taxonomy): domain Eukaryota; kingdom Metazoa; phylum Chordata; class Mammalia; order Carnivora; family Mustelidae; genus Mustela; species Mustela nivalis. Next base: position 129,416,000 of record NC_139021.1, read on the forward strand.
CCGGGGGAATTCTACCAAACATTTAAAGAAGAGCTAATTCCTATTCTCCTGATACTGTTCCAAAAAATAGATATGGAAGGAAAACTTCCAAACCCATTTTATGAGGCCAGCATCACCTTGATCCCAAAACCAGACAAGGATCCCATCAAAAAAGAGAACTACACACCAATATCCTTGATGAACACAGATGCAAAAATTCTCACTAAAATACTAGCCAATAGGATTCAACAGTACATTAAAAGGATTATTTACCACGACCAAGTGGGATTTATTCCAGGGCTGCAAGGTTGGTTCAACACCCGCAAATCAGTCAATGTGATGTAACACATTAATAAAAGAAAGAACAAGAGCCATATGATACTCTCAATAGATGCTGAAAAAGCATTTGACAAAGTACAGCATCCCTTCCTGATCAAAACTCTTCAAAGTACAGGGATAGAGGGCACATACCTCAATATCATCAAAGCCATCTATGTAAAACCCACCGCAAATATCATTCTCAATGGAGAAAAACTGAAAGCTTTTCTGCTAAGGTCAGGAACACGGCAGGGATGTCCATTATTACCACTGCTATTCAACATAGTACTAGAAGTCCTAGCCTCAGCAATCAGACAACAAAAGGAAATTAAAGGCATCCAAATCAACAAAGAAGAAGTCAAACTATCTCTCTTCGCAGATGGTATGATACTATATGTGGAAAATCCAAAAGACTCCACTCCAAAACTGCTAGAACTTGTAAGGGAATTCAGTAAAGTGTCAGGATATAAAATCAATGCACAGAAATCAGTTGCATTTCTCTACACCAACAGCAAGACAGAAGAAAGAGAAATTAAGGAGTCAATCCCATTTACAATTGCATCCAAAACCATAAGATACCTAGGAATAAACCTAACCAAAGAGACACAGAATCTATACTCAGAAAACTATAAAGTACTCATGAAAGAAATTGAGGAAGACACAAAGAAATGGAAAAATGTTCCATGCTCCTGGATTGGAAGAATAAATATTGTGAAGATGTCTATGCTACCTAAAGCAATCTACACATTTAATGCAATTCCTATCAAAGTACCATCCATTTTCTTCAAAGAAATTGAACAAATAATCCTAAAATTTATATGGAACCAGAAAAGACCTCAAATAGCCAAAGGAATATTGAAAAAGAAAGCCAGAGTTGGTGGCATCACAATTCCAGACTTCAAGCTCTATTACAAAGCTGTCATCATCAAGACAGCATGGTACTGGCACAAAAACAGACACATAGATCAATGGAACAGAATAGAGAGCCCAGAAATAGACCCTCAACTCTATGGTCAACTAATCTTCGACAAAGCAGGAAAGAATGTCCAATGGAAAAAAGACAGTCTCTTCAATAAATGGTGTTGGGAAAATTGGACAGCCACATGCAGAAAAATGAAACTGGACCACTTCCTTACACCACACACAAAAATAGACTCAAAATGGATGAAGGACCTCAATGTGCGAAAGGAATCCATCCAAATCCTTGAGGAGAACACAGGCAGCAACCTCTTCGACCTCAGCCGCAGCAACATCTTCCTAGGAACATCGCCAAAGGCAATGGAAGCAAGGGCAAAAATGAACTATTGGGATTTCATCAAGATCAAAAGCTTTTGCACAACAAAGGAAACAGTTAACAAAACCAAAAGACAACTGACAGAATGGGAGAAGATATTTGCAAACGACATATCAGATAAAGGGCTAGTATCCAAAATCTATAAGGAACTTAGCAAACTCAACACCCAAAGAACAAATAATCCAATCAATAAATGGGCAGAGGACATGAACAGACATTTCTGCAGAGACATCCAGATGGCCAACAGACACATGAAAAAGTGCTCCACATCACTCGGCATCAGAGAAACACAGATCAAAACCACAGTGAGATATCACCTCACACCAGTCAGAATGGCTAAAATCAACAAGTCAGGAAATGACAGATGCTGGCGAGGATGCGGAGAAAGGGGAACCCTCCTACACTGTTGGTGGGAATGCAAGCTGTTGCAGCCACTCTGGAAAACAGCATGGAGGTTCCTCAAAATGTTGAAAATAGAACTGCCCTTTGACCCAGCAATTGCACTATTGGGTATTTCCCTAAAGATACAAACGTAGTGATCCAAAGGGGCACGTGCACCCGAATGTTTATAGCAGCAATGTCCACAATAGCCAAACTATGGAAAGAACCTAGATGTCCATCAACAGATGAGTGGATCAAGAAGAAGTGGTATATATACACAATGGAATACTATGCAGCCATCCAAAGAAATGAAATCTTGCCATTTGCGACAACATGGATGGAACTAGAGCGTATCATGCTTAGCGAAATAAGTCAAGCAGAGAAAGACAACTATCATATGATCTCCCTGATATGAGGAAGTGGAGATGCAATGTGGGGGGTTAAGTGGGTAGGAAATGAATAAATGAAACAAGATGGGATTGGGAGGGAGAAAAACCAGAAGTGACTCTCAATCTTACAAAATAAACTGAGGGTTGCTGGGGTAGGGGGGTAGGGAGAAGGGGGGTGGGGTTATGGACATTGGGGAGGGTATGTGCTATGGTGAGTGCTGTGAAGTGTGTAAACCTGGCGATTCACAGACCTGTACCCCTGGGGATAAAAATATATTATATGTTTATTAAAAAAAATTAAAATATATATATATATATATATATCATCATGTTAATTGATGCAGAAAAGGCATACTTCTGACACACTTCAACACTTACCATGATAAAAATTCTCAGAAAAGTATGAACAGAGGAGAATTTCTTATCTTAACTCTTCTAATCTACATAATAATTGAAAATAACTTCATAATGGTGAAAGAGAATGCTTTCATCCTGCAATTACCAAGAAAGTGAAAATATCAGTTCATACCACCTTTATTTGGCACAATGCTACAATTCTAGCCAGTGTAATAGGTATGAAAAAGAAATAAAAGGCATATATATTTTTTTAAAGATTTTACTAATTTATTTTAGAGAGAGAAAGAGAGAGAGAGAATGAATGAGTAGTGAGAAGGGGCAGAAGCAGAGGGGGAAGCAGACTCCCCCTAAGCAGGGAGCCCAAATCAATTCCAGGACTCTAGGATCATGATTTGAGTCTAAGGCAGATATTTAATTGAGTGAGCCACCTAGGCTCCCCAAGGCATACAGTTTAAAAGGAAGAAATAAAATTGTCCCAATCTGTTGATGACATAAATGCTTATGTAGGAAATGCCATAGAATCTACAACAAAACTAAAACAAAATAAAAAACCTCAAATTAATAATTGAGTTCAGCAAGGTTACAAAATGTGAGATAAAAATAAATCTATTGTGTTTTTATATACTGGAGATGAACATGTAGAAATTGAAATTTAAAATACAGTATCATTTACAATACCTAAACAAATGACATGATAGGCATAAATCTCATAAAACATGCTCAGGTGGAAAACTGCAAAATGTTAAAGAAAGAAATCAAATATTTAAATAAACAGAGAGGCATACCTGTGTTCATGGATTGGAAGACTCAATACTAAAGATGTCAATTCTTCCAATTGAATATAGGCTTAACATAATTCTTTTTTTTAAGTTTTTATTTAAATTCTAATTAGTTAACATGCAAAGTAATGCTGATGTCAGGTATACAATACAGTGTTTTAATACTTCCATATAAAACCTGGTGTTGATCATAAGTGCACTCCTTAATCCCATCACCTGTCTAACTCATCCTGCAACCCATCTCACTTCTGGTAACCAACAGTTTGTTCTCTATCTTAAGAGAGTGTTTCTTGGTTTGTCTCTCTCTCACTTTTTTTCCCCATTGTTAATTTATTTTGTTTCTTAAATTCCACATCTGAGTGAAATCATATAGTATTGTCTTTCTCTGGCTTATTTTGCTTAGCATATTACTCTCTAGCTCCATCCATGTTGTTGCAAATGGCAAGATTTCATTCTTTTTTTATGGCTGAATAAAATTCCTATGTACCACATTTTCCTTATCATTCACCAATCCATGGACCTTTGGATTCCCATAATTTGGTCATTGTAGATAATACTGCTACAAACATCAGTGTGCATGTATCCCTTTGAGTTAGTATTTTTGTCTGTGGGGGTAAATACCTACTAGTGCAATTGCTGGATTATAGGGTAGTTCTATTTTTAACTTTTAGAGGAACCTCTGTTGTGTTTTCTGCAGTGGCTACACCAATTTGCATTCCCATCAATAGTGCAAGAGGGTTCTCCTTTCTCCACATCACCACCAACACCTGTTGTTTCTTGTGTTGTTGATTTTAGTCACTTTGAAATGCATTACTGATCAATAGGGAAATTTGAATCAAAATTACAAGTTTAACATAAGTTTTATCAAATTCCTAGCAAAATCTTTTGTATACATGCATACCATTATTCTACAATTTACATGCCAAGCAAAGGAACTAGGAAAACGGAAACAACTTGAAAATAGGAGAATAAAGTAGGAGGAACAACTTAATGCAATTTCAAGACTTAATATAGAACTACAGTAGTCTATACTATATGGTACTGACCAAAGGATACACAAATAGTTCAGTGCCATAGAAATGACAAAGATGAAAAAGTAATTTAATGGAGGAAGAACATCCATTTCAACAAATAGTGTTAAAGCAACAGGACTTCATGGGCAAAAAAAAAAAAAAAAAAAGAAAAAAAGAATCAAAAGAATCTTGAGAAAAGTCTCATACCTCATAAAAATGAACTCAAAATGGATCATAAATGTAAAATCTAAATCTAAAACATAAAACCTTTAAAGAGTATCTTTGGGACATAGAACTTGTTGAAGAGTTCTTAGGCACAAAAAAAAACAGTACATGAAAGAAAAAAAAATGATAAAATCTATTTTACCAGCTACGGAATGCAAGAAAATATTTGCATATCCCATATATGGAAAAGTTTTTCTATCTAGAATATTTAAAGAACTCTCGATAATTAACAGTAAAATACAAACAATCCAATCATAAAATTGGCAAACAACATGATGAGCCATTTCACTGAAGAGGATATACAGGTGGTAAATAAGCACATGAAAAGATTTTTAACATCACTAGACATGAGGGAAATGCAAATCACAATGAGCAATGACTACATACTTATTATGGCAGCTATGTTAAAAAAATACTGAGAATACCAAATGCTGATTGGGTTGTGGAGTAATTATTCCCTTTGCTAGTGGGAATGTAAAATAATATAGCCATTCTGGAAAACAGTTGGGCAGTTTCTTAAAAACTAAACACTTATTTGCCATATGATCCAGTAATCACACTTTTGGGCATTTACCTCAGAACAATGACAACTTATGTTTACAAAATCCTATACACAACTGTTCATAGAAGTTTTATTTATAAAAGATTCCAAATTGGAAAAACCAAAATTGTTCTGCAATAGGTATATGGTTAAACATATATGGTGCATCCCTACCATAGGATACTACTCAGCAATAAAAAAAAAAAAAGGGGTGAACTATTAAAATGCAACTTGGATTTCTAGGGCATCATACTGAGTGAAAAAAGCCAGTCTCAAAAGATCACATATTGTTTTATCCCATTTATAAAATATTTTAGAATATTTTTAAATATTTAGAAAATACTTTAAAAAATATTTTGATTAGTATTTTCCAGGGCTTATGGATGGTGGTAGACAGGCAGGAAGGAGAAGCTAGAGGGTTAAATGTGAAAATAAAGTGGTAGCAAGAAGTAGATATTCACAGTGATGAAATATTTCTGTATCTTGTGATGCGGTGCTGGTGGTTTCTGAATCTATACATGTGATAGAATTATACACATAAATTATAACAAGATGTCAACTTCCTGGTTTTGATATCATACTACAGTCACATAAGATACAACCAAGGTGGGAACTGGGAAATAAGTACACAAAACCTCTCTGTACTACCTTTGCAACTTTCTTTGAATCTATAATTATTTCCAAGTAAAAGCTTTTTTTTTTTTTTTTAATTTTAGTTTCTAGTCTTTGAAAGGCATTCCTAGAACACTATAATAATCAAAAATGAGAGAATATGGGAAGGCTTCCTGGTACAGTATGAGCAGCTAAATATAAAATAAAAGTAATCATCAAACAGGTTCAGTTAGTTCTACTTTACAAGCTTTTATGTTTTATATAAAGGTCAGAAAATGAATAAAATGAGCAGTCAATACCTGTAAAGGAGTTATAAAATAAGGAATATTGTTTTTTGTTTTATGTTTTATATGTTTTACATATCATAAAAAATTATTATCATATCTCTATTATGCATCAAAGATAAGAATTATTTTTCTCTCCCCAGTTGTAAGCCAACTGCCATACTTACAGTATTGCCAACTTTGTGGGGGTGTTGCATATTTCTCTTTCTGACCCTTCCTACTGTGCTTAAAATTGCCAAGGAGGAAGAGAAATTTAGTAACCACAAGAAACTAAATAAACATTTGCCTGTGACTATTCTGCAGCATAAATTATATAATCACTTAGTATTCAATGACTCTGATTCAGTACCACTAAGGAGGGCAGGTGACCATCATCCACATTTGGAAGTATCACTTGTGGATTACCTGGAAAACTTTCAAAGTTAATTCTTAAATGCACTTATTTATCTCATTATGGCAAAAACACACCCAGATACAAGTAAGCCTTATTAAAATGGAATTCTGCACGAGGGCTACTTCCCTAGTTTTTTGTTTGTATTCACATTGCTAAAATAAGAATCTTAACATTATAGTTATAGTTATAGATAAGGCTTACCCACTTCAGATCTCTAAGGACACCTGCAGTTGTCTCACTTTTAACACAGGACTTAAAGACTATGAAAGATCTCATGAAGATTAATTAAACCTATACTTCATAATAGGATCTATTAACATAGTTCCCTATATACATCTACTTAGTAATGATCAATTTTACCTTCCTCCTCAAAAAGCTTGTGTTAATAACCCTTGACCACTATCACTAAGGGAACAGTCTAATTTTGTCCTCTGTACCTTCTAGGTAGGAATATTTGGTGCTAGTGTGGTCTGATTATGTTCTTCTCTAAGTAAAGCCTTTGCCAGTCAAATTCTATAGTATTCTGATTATCTAGATATCTGATTATCTATGGTTATATAAGAAGTCATCCCAAAACTTAGTGGTTAAAAGCAACAACTTTTTATTCTTTCTCTTTTTTCTCAAGTATGACTAAATTCAGCCAGGATTTCACACATCAGGTCTCTATGCAGCCAAAGTCAAGGTTTGGCCTCAGTTGCAGCCATTTTGGGTTGGCCATCCAAGATAGTACACTCACAGGGCTGGTAGTCAATGGTGAATTTTGGGTGAAAACTCAAGTGAGCCTGTCAGCCAGGGTGCCTATCTGGGTTTGGCCTCTCTATGTGGGTTGGGTTTCCTACAATGTAGCAACTGTGTTCTGAGATGGAGTGTACCAAGATTGATTGCCTAAGAGATTTAAGTGAAATCTGAAAGGATAGGTTAGCCTTAGAAGTCCCAAAATGTTGCTTCTATCACATTAAAGTGATCAAGCAAGTCATTAAGGGGGCACCTGAATGGATCACTCAGCTAAGCAACTGCCTTTAACTCAGGTCGTGATCCCAGGGTCCTGAGACTGAGCCCCGCATCAGGCTACCTGCTCAGCAGGGAGCCTGCTTTTCCCTCCCCTTTTGCAGCTCCCCCTACTTGTGCTCTCTTGCTCTCTCTGTCACATAAATAAATAAATAAAATCTTTTTTAAAAAGTCATTAAGGCAAGCCCAGTGCAAGAAGATGGGTATTAAATTTGACATAATGATGGAGGAAGGCAGTCATATCAAAAAAGAATATAGAAAATAAAGGTATTATTGTGGCCATTTTGGAAAATGCAACTTACCACATATGGAAAATCTTGGTATTTTTCAATATACTAGCGTAAAATACCAGTAGTCTATTTTTTCCTGGGCAACACTAGAAATTACAGCACGATTCTACAGCTCTTGGTCTCCCTGACCTAAGTATTCTGTCTCTTTTTTCTTTTATTACCTTTTCTAACAGTATCATTATTAAAGTGGTAGAAACATGGAGGTGCTCAAGCATCAAAAACCCTATGGTGGAGAAGGCATTTCTGCATAGAGCTGTGGAGTCCAATATGGTATTAAATTTGACATAATGATGGAGGAAAGGCAGTCATATCAAACATTTGCTACTGAACACTTGAAATGTGGCTAGTCCAGATGTACTATACATGTAAAATGCACACTAGATATCAAGAACATAGTACTAAAAAGACTATACCTCACTGATGTTTATGACTATATTTTGAAATATTTTGCATATATTTAATTAAATAAAATTTAGTATTTTACCTGTTCATTTTATTGCATGTGGTTACTAGAAAATTTTAAATTACATGTGGCTCACATATTATTCTAGTTTGCATAATTTTCCATTGGAAAGAACTGGCTCAGAAAATACACAAAATCATATTTCCATTGTGTAGCACCACAACAGTTCATGGTGTTTATACCATTAAATGGTTTTCAGGCATTTTAATTATTTCATGCTAAATCTTATGTGAGATACATAAACACATCAAAATCCATATTTGGTATTTCTATAAAACCAACTGCCTTTCCTGAGATTTAAGTATACATTTCAGATTTAACACATCTACATTTTATATAACATTTCACATAACATTTCCAAGTTGCTCACACAGTTTCTGTACAAAAGTAAACTACATGACCCCTGAATAAGATCATGTATTAGTTTTCTATTATGTTTGTAACAAATTAACACAAAACTCATAGCTTAAACAATACCAATTTATTGCCTTACAGTTCTATAGGTCAGAAGTAAGACATTGGGCTAAAATCGCACTATCAGTTGGGCTGTTTCTTTTAGGAGGCTCTAGGGGAGAATCTGTTTACTTGCCCATTTGGGTTGTTGGAAGAATAAGTTCTTTGTGCTTATGGGACTGAGATCCCTGTTTTCTACAAAAGGCCCCCCACATATGTTGGTTCATAGCTCCCTTCCTTCAACTTCAAAGCAGCAATAGTGAGTTGACTCTCTCTCTCTTATTCTTTGAATTTCTCCTCCTTCTTCTATCTCATTTCTCTTTGATCTAGCCTGTAAAGGTTCTCCACTTTCAAGGAGTCAGGTGATTAGATTGGGCCCATCTGTCTAATCTAGGAAAAGTCTCTCCATCTTAAGGTCCCATCCTAAATCACATCTGCAAAGTTCCTTGCACAATATAAGGTAATATATTCATAGATTTCAGGGATTAAAGTGTGAATATCAAGGGCAGGGACTGGAGGCATTATTCTTTCTACTTCAGGTAGGAATAAAAAAAGATTTTTTAAGATTTTATTTTTAGGTGATCTCTAACCCAATGTGGGGTTTGAATTTACAATCCAAGATCAAGAGTCACATGCTCTACCAATTGAGCTGGCTAGGCGCCCCAGGAATAAACTTTCTATAGGAAGATAAAACTTCTTATAGATATATTCTTGCCATATGTAAATGAAAGAAAAGTATTTTCAAATGAGATACAGGATCATCAGACTGAATCATACAATCCAAATCCACTAGGGTACTAGAAATCTGCTTCTAGTTTATATTACTGTCAAACTGAAACAGTGAATTGCTGCCTTTGCACATTAAAGCAAAGGACTTATTGGAATGATAAGGTTTTGTCAATCAACAACCTCAGCTGAGTTTTGTCAGATACGAAGGGATAGTTATTTCTAAGGAAAACACTTAGTCAAACCTAGTTTCAATTTCTCTTTCAGGGGAAAACAAGTGACTAAATTCACGTCAAGAATTCAATAAGCTATTTTGTTGTGGTTACAAGACTTAAGAACATATATGAAAATTTATGTTGCAAAAAAGGAACCAAAATATGATGGGACAATCTACAATTTGTAGATCACTAATAGTCCTCTCCAATTAATTATTAAGTGTAACAAATAGCCAAGCTAATCAACTACACAAGTTGCTTATCTTGTCTGACCCTGCTAAACCTATTTCAGCACAGACATAAAGCTACAGTTTGGCCTTTGATCCTAAATTTATATTACAAAGGTAAGATAACTTCACCTCTCCTAATTCCAGTGTGGCAGGGGAGAGATTCCCCCATGCCAAAAAGCAGTTCTCAGAACATCGCCTGGGTAGTCTACGGTTCAATTCAATTCTGATACCATCTACCCAGAAACAGTATCAGATACCATAGATTCAGAGGTTAGTACCACATGGGCACCAGGGTGGTACAGTTGGTTGAACATCTGACTCAGTTTTGGCTCAGATTGTGATCTTGGGGTCATGAAATGGAGCCCTACATCAGGCTCTGTGTTCAGCACAGAGTCTGCTTGAGATCCTCTCTCCCTCTGCCCCTCCCACTAATGATATCTCTCTCTAAAACAGATACATAAATCTTTTAAAAACAGAGTCCAGCACTACAAATTTGTCACCACCACTCTCCCCCAGCACTTCAGATTCCAATTCCAAGTCCAGTTTGCTACCTGTAATTCTGATCAATTGGCCATAAACCAGAGGTTACTACAATCCCAATCTCCTCCTCTGGTTCAATTAATTGGCTAGAGTGACTCTTGGAACTCAGAGAAGCATTTTACTTACTAAATTACCAATGTATTATAAAAGGATATAGTTCAAAAACAGCCAAATAGAAGAGATGCATAGGACAAGATATGTGGGAAAGGGCACAACATATGTCCTTCGAGTATGCCACTATTCCTGAATCTCTCTGTGTTCACCTATCTGAAAGTTCTCTGAACCCCATCCTTTGGGTTTTTATGGAGGCTTCATTAAGAAGGCATGATTGATTAACTTATTGGCCATTGCAGCCCATCCCCTCTCCCCAGGAGGCCAGGGGGTGATACTGACAGTTTTAATACTCTGACTGCAGGGTTAGTTTTCCTGGCAAACAACCCTCTCATCCTTAGATCCAAAGGTGACTGATTAATATAACGAAAGACACCTTTATCACTCTCATCACTTGTAAAATTCCAAGGATTGTAGGACCTCTATGCCAGAAAAGGGAACAAATACCAAATATATACTTCTTATTATAAAATATATCACAAATGGAAACTGATTTATAAAGATAAAATAGCTAAGGTGATATTATGAATGACTCATAATCGGTTATCATTAAAGAAATGTTTTAACTGAAATTTGGCTTGCTTTGAAAGCAAAGAAATTTTAAGTTAATCAAATTTTTGAAAGAAGCCTATTTGTAAATCTGTAAATACTTAGTCTCATAGGTCAGTTTTCCTTCTTTCCCATATATTTCATCCCAACCAAACTGATTCTATTTCCCACACCAATCACACAACATTGATTCCTGCTTTTGTGCCTTTGCACAGGCTGTTATCCCTTTCTGGAATTCCCAACTATATATGTTTCAAAAACCAAGTGTAAGAGCTTTGTCCTCTGTGAAGCCTCTCCTGATCAACTACAGAGGAATTTACTACTCCCTACTTGGTGCTATTATTTTATTTAATACTAACTACTATTATAATTCTTATTGTGCTGTATTTTGCTTTTGCTTATTTGTTTAATTCTCCTTGACAACTAAGATTGTGATTGTTAAGACTCAAATCACCAGTTCTTAGCACAATGTATCTAGAATTATGTGACTAGAAACTGCAACAACACTAATAGAATTTTAACTCAAACTTTATGTTTTATCTATCTTTTATGGCCAATATCGAATCTGTCAATAAAATATGTTAAATTCCTCTTAAAGGGGCACCTGGGTGGCTCAGTGGGTTAAAGCCTCCGCCTTCAGCTCAGGTCATGATCCCGGGATCCTGGGATTGAGCCCTGAATCAGGCTCTCTGCTCAGCGGGGAGCCTGCTTCCTCCTCTCTCTCTGCCTGCCTCTCTGCCTACTTGTGATCTCTGTCTGTCAAATAAATAAACAAAATCTTTAAAAAAAAATTCTCTTAAAATCCTTCATATGTATTTTACTTTCTGTAGTACATATATAGTCACATAATTTCTAGATGACCATACATCTAGGTCTGCTTGGGAGTTCTGACTTAGGCCTTTTATAGATCAGTGAATACCTGTTAATTATTATAGATCACCTTGATCTCTCAAAAGTATTTCGAGTTGGATGACAAATTATATGACTAATAATAACTAACAATTTCCCAAATATTACCAACCAAATATTACCAATATTAAAAAACTATGGAAGGTCAACTATACTGACCAGAGTTGTTAACACAGGATAATATTCCATTGTCCAAGGCCTACCAAAAAAACCCCACCATATTACTTTTTTCAATTAACTTCTATAATGAATTCTATGGTGCTTCACTTTCCTTTACAGGAAATATTAACTACAGATGACTCACAGCTCTGCCCCTCCCTAAGAACTGCCTTCAGCTGCAGGGAGCCCCTTGTCCAAGGTGACACTGCTTCAGTGAGTGACCCACAGGTAATGACTAACAATTGTAGGGATATAAAGATTTATCTCAGTGTGGGACAACTAACTGCAAAGGGCCATCCCAGCTCCAGAGCTCTCCACAGGATGGTTGGGAGATGTATTCTAAGTCCCCTTCTCCCTCCATCCAATCCCGCCTTCTCCATTTCCTTATATGTTTATCTCCCAACAGAGTAACTCCAAAAACCCTTCTTCATGTTAGCCCTTATTTCAGAGTCAGCTTCTAGGTACTGATCTAAGACAATAATCCTTCTCTTCATTCAAATATCATTTCCTAGCTAGGAATTATGCCCAGCTCAAAACCCTTATTATTTGTCCAACACTGAACTAACACTTCATGCAAAGAGTCTTGCTTCTACTTTATTATTGTCATTACTCTCATTTAACCTGTTTCTTTTTTAAATGTAACAAAAAACTTTGAGTGAAGTCCAGTGTTTAAAAACAAAATAGCAGGAACATCCAAGAACCACATGAGCAGTGCTTGAACACTACGGAGTAAAGAAACGCACATCTTGGGAAAGGATGAGTTGAAACCTAAAGTTAGCAACTAAACTTCCCCACAAATATTAGAAATCTTGTGCTCAACCTCACTTATTATCAAGAAAATACAAAGCAAAACCACAATGAGATACCACTTTACACCTCTCAGAATGGCTAAAATAAACAACTCAGGAAAAAACAGATGCTGGCCAGGATGTGGAAAAAGAAGAGAACCCTCTTACACTGTTGGTGGGAGTGTGAACTGGTACAGCCATTGTGAAAAACACTGTGAAAATTCCTCAAAAAATTAAAAATAGAACAACCCTATGATCCAACAATCACACTGTTTGCCCCAAAATATGAAAATACTAATTTAAATAGATATATGTACCCTCATGTTTTGAACAGCTTTATCTACATAGCCAAGATATGGAAGCAGCACTAATGTCCATTAACTGATGAATGGATACAGATGTGCTATACATATATATGGGACTTATAGTATATAATATATGTAATGGAATATTAGCAATCAAAAAGAATTAAATCTTGCCATTTGCAGTAACATGGATGGTGCTAGACGGTAATATGCTAAGCAAGATTAAGTCAGTCAGAGAAAGACAAACACCACATGATTTCACTCATATGTGGAATTGAAGAAACAAAACAAATAATCAAAGGGGAAAAAAAAGAGAGAGGCAAACCAAGAAATAGTCTCTTAAGTATAGAGAATAAACCAATGGTTACCAGAGGTCAGATAGGTTGGTAGATGGGTTAAATAGGTGACAGGATTAAGGAGTGTACTGTGATGAGCACCAGGTGTTATATCCAAGTGTGGATTCACTGTATTTTACGCCTGAAACTAGCATTACACTATATGTTAACTAAATGGAACTTAAATTTAAAAAAAATAGAAAAGCTAAAATAAAAAAAGTAGGCAGCTATTATTATTTTTTTAAAAAGGAAACTAATCACATAAAGGGAGAACACAGAAAGAGAATGAGGTAATTTGTGAAAAATGAAAATAATTTAAAAGTAGTAGAATATCATAAAATGACAAGACATATTCCATGCAAAGAGCAAAACACAGTTGAAAAATTTCAAAGGTTGTATCTTCTATGCCAGAGAGGTCTTTGGTCTTCATCTTTTACCTTCTAACAAAAATACTCATGATTTTTTTTTTTTAATTTAAATTCAAGTTAGTTAACATATAGTGTAGAAGCAGTTTCTGGAGTAGGATTTAGTGATTCACCACTTATATATAACCCTCAGCGCACATCCCAACAAGTATCCTCCTTAATGCCCATCACTTATTTAGCCCATCCTCCCATATACCTCCAGCAACCCTCAGTTTATTCTCTATAATTAAGAGTCTCTTATGGTTTGCCTCCCTCTCTGTTTTCATCTTATTTTTTCTTGACCTTCCCCTATGTTCATCTCTTTCGTTTCTTAAATTCCATATATGAGTGAAATCATGTGGTATTTGTCTCTCTAACTGACTTATTTCACTTAGCATAATACACTCTAGTTCCATCCACATTGTTGTAAATGGCAAGATTTCATTCTTTTTAATCATTGAGTAATATTTCATTGTATAATTTCTTTATCCATAATTATTCAATGGACATTTGGGGTCATTGCACATGCTATTGTTGATAGTGCTGCTGTAAACATCAGGGAACATGTGCTCCTTCCAATCCTTTGGATAAATCCCTAATAATGGGGTTACTTCTATTGTTAACACCTTTTTTTTCTTGTGTTGTTGATTTTAGCCATTCTGACAGTGTGAGGTAATGTCTCATTGTAGTTCTGATTTCTCTTTCCCTGATGATCAGTGACGTTGAACATATTTTCATGTGCCTATTGGCCATCTGCTTGTCTTCTTTAGAGAAATGTCTGTCTATTCATGTCTTCTGCCCATTTTTAAAATTGGATTATCCATTTCTCAGATGTTCAGATTTATAAGTTCTATATATTTTGGATACTAATCTTTTATCAGATATGTCTTTTGCATTCTCTCATTCTGTAGGTTGCCTTTAGTTTGTTGACTATTTCCTTCACTCTCACAGCAGCTTTTTATTTTAATGTAGTCCCAATTGTTTATTTTTTATTTTGTTTCCTTTGCCACAAGAGGCATATCTAGAAAAAATTTGCTATGGCCAATGTGAAAGAAGCCACTGCTTGTGTTCTCTTCTAGGATTTTTATGGTTTCAGGACTCACATTTAGGTCTTTGATCCATTTTGAGTTCATTTTTGTATGTGGTATAAGAAAGTGGTTCAATTTCATTCTTTTAAAATGTTGTTCTCAGCTTTCACAACACTATTTGTTGAAGATGCTGTCTTTTTCCCATTGGATATTTCTAAATGCTTTTTCAAATATTAATTGATCATATAGTTGTGGGTCCATTTCTGGATTTTCCATTCTGTTCCATTGATCTGTCTATTTTTGTACCACTACCATAATATCTGGATCACTATAGCTTTGCAATGACTTTAAGTCTGGAATTGTGATGCTTCCAGCTTTGTGGGTTTGTTTGTTTGTTTGTTTGTTTGTTTAAATCAAGGTTTCTTTGGATATTTAGGGAATTTTAGGATTATTTGTTCTAGCTCTGTGAAAAAGAGCTGTTTTAGGATTATTTGTTCTAGCTGGTGTAATTTTGATAGGGATCGCCTTAAACATGTAGTTTGCTTTGGGTATTTTAGGCATTTTAACAGTATTTTCTCTTCTAATCCATGAGCAAGGAGTGTCTTTCCATTTCTTTGTTTTATCTTTAATTTCTGTCATTAGTGTTCTATAGTTTTCAGAGCATAAGACCTTTACCTCTTTGGTTAAATTTATGCCCAAGTATTTTATTGGATTTGATGCAATTTTAAATGGAATTGATTCCTTAATTTCGCTTCCTGCTGCCTCATTATTGGTGTATGGAAATGCAACAGATTTCTGCACATTGATTTTATATCCTGTGATTTTACCAAATTCATTTATCAATTCTAACAGTATTGGTTTAAATAATTTCTAATCTGCAAACAGGGAAAGTTTTACTTCTTCCTTACCAACTCAGATGCCTTTTATTCTTTTGTTGTTATTGTCTAGTTGCTCTGGTTAGAACTTTCTAGTACTATGTTCAATAAAAGTGGTGAGAGTAGATATCCCTGTCTTGTTTCTGATCTTATGGGGAAATTTGTCAGTTTTTCCCCATTAAGGATGATGTTAGCTGTTGGTTTTTCAGATATGGCCTTCATTATGCTGAGATATGTTCTCTCTAAACCTACTTTGTTGAGGACTTTTATCATGAATAGATGTTGTACTTTGTCAAATGCTTTTTCTGCATCTGTTGAAATGATCATATGATTCTTTTTCTTTATTTTAGTGATGTAATGTATCACATTGGTTGACTTGTGACTATTGAACCATCTTTGCAATCCAGGAACAAATCCCAGTAGATCATGTTGAATGATTTTTTAAAAAGTTTTGTTGGATTCAGTTTGTCAGCATTTTACTGAGAATTTCTGCATCTATGTTCATCAGATATATTGGCCTGTAGTTCTCTTTTTTAGTTGTCTTTATCTTACTTTGGGACCAGGGTAATGCTGGCCTCAGAATGAATTTGGAAGTCTTCCTTCCTTTTCTATTTTTTTGGAATAGTCTGCAGAGAATAGGTGTTACCTCTTCTTTAAATGTTTGGTAGAATTTCCCTGTGAAGCCATCTGGTCTGAACTTTCATTTGATTTTTGATTACTGATTCCATTTCTCTACTGGTAATCAGTTTGTTCAAGTTTTCTATTTCTTACCATTTCAGTTTTGATCATTTATATGTTTCTAGAAATTTATCAATTTCTGCCAGGTGATCCAGTTTGTTGGCATACAGTTTTTTATAATGTTCTCTTATACTTGTTTGTATTTCTGTGCTGTTGGTTGTTATTTCTCCTCTGTTATTTGTGATTCTATTTATTTAGATCCTTTCTCTTTTAGATAAGTCTGGCTAGAGGTTTATCAATTTTACTGCTTTTTCAAAGAACTAGTTCCTACTTTCACTGATTGGTTCTATTGGGTTTTTTAGTTTTTATATCATATTTCTGTCCTAATCTTTATGATTTCCTTCCTTCTATATTTTATATATTTGGGTGCTCCCATGTTGGGTGCATAAACATTTATAATTGTTATAGCTTCTTGTTGGATTGTCCCCTGTATTATTACATAGTGCCCTTCTTTATCTTGTCATAGTCTTTGTTTTTTTTTTTTAAGATTTTATTTATTTATTTGACAGAGAGGGACACAGCAACAGAAGGAACACAGGAGAGGGAGTGGGAAAGGGAGAAGCAGGCTTCCCACAGAGCAGGGAGCCTGATATGGGACTCGATCCCAGGACCCTGAGATCATGACCTGAGCTAAAGGCAGACACTTAACAACTGAGCCACCCAGGCGCCCCTACACTCTTTGTTTTAAAGACTATTTTGTCCAATATTATAAGTATTTCTGCCCTGGTTTTCTTTCCATTTGCATGATAAATGCTTCTCCATTCCCTCACTTTCAATCTGCAAGTGTCTTTAGATCTAAAATGAGTCTCTTGTACACAGCATATCAAGGGGTCTTGTTTTTTATCCATTCCTACACACGGTGTCTTTTGATAGAAGCATTTAGTCCATTTACATTCAAAGTAACAATTGATAGATATGTATTTATTGACATTTTACTAATTGTTTTGTTGTTGTTCCTGGAGATTTTCTCTGATACTTCTTGATTTTTTTGTTTTCATTTTTTGCTAGTTTTCTTTAGTGATATGTTTAGATTTTTTTCTTTATTATTTTCATGTTTCTCAGTAGGTTTTCTGTGTTTTGTTATTGTTGTTTTTGTTTTTTCTTTTTCCCCGGAAAGTGAGAGAGAGAGAGAGAGAGAGAGCATGAGCAGGGGCAGGGACAGAGGGAGAAGTAGACACCCTTCTGAGCAAGAAGCCCAAGGCAGGGCTTAATCCCAGGACTCCAAAATCATGACCCAAGCTGAAGGCAGCTATTTAACCAACTGAGCCATCCAGGGTGCCCAGTGATTTTGATATATGATTACCACTATGCTTGCATATAACTTCTGTAAATAGCAGTCTATATTAAGTTGATGGTCATTCAAGTTTGAACCAATTATTTCCTCCTCTTCTCCCCATATTTTAGGTATATGTTATCATATGTTATACCCTTTCTTGTGTGAGTTCCTTGACTGACTTTTACAGAAAATTTTTACTCCTTTTGTGTTTCCTGCCTTTATACTGTTACTTTTGGTCTCTCCATTCCACTCAAAGGGTCCCCTTTAATATTTCTTGCAGGGCTAGTAATCATGATGCTTCAGTTTTGTTTAGAAAACTCTTTATCTTTCTTTCTATTCTGAATGATAGCCTTGCCAGATAGAGTATTCTTGACTGTAGATGTTACCCATTCAGCACTTTGAATATACCATGCCATTCTCTTCAGCTTGCCAAGTTTCTGTGAAAATATCTCCAGCACCTCATATGGGGTTTCCATTGTAAGTTAATGACTTCTTTTGGTTTTCTCCTTCAAGACTT
Source organism: Mustela nivalis (assembly GCF_964662115.1). Classification (NCBI taxonomy): domain Eukaryota; kingdom Metazoa; phylum Chordata; class Mammalia; order Carnivora; family Mustelidae; genus Mustela; species Mustela nivalis. The sequence goes on from NC_139021.1 coordinate 129,434,485, forward strand.
TTTTCTTTATCAATATATTTGCAAATTTAGTTACAATATATCTTGGTGTTGGCCTGATATTTTTTATTTTGATGGGAGTCCTCTGTGCCTCCTGGATCTGAATGTCTGTTTCCTTCTCCAGATTAGGAAAGTTTTCAGTTATTATTTCATCAAATGAATTTTTTGCCCCCTCTTCTCTTTCTTCTGGGACGCCTATAATGTGAATGTCATTCTGTTTGATGGAGTCATTGAGTTGTCGATGTCTATTCTTGTGATGCATAATTCTTTCTCTCTTCCTCTCTTTTGCTCAGCTTCTTTGCTTTTCATTACTTTGTCTTCTAGGTCATTAAATCATTCCTCTTTTTTTTCTAGCCTGCTGTTCATTGCATCAAGTGTGTTTCTAATCTTGTTTATTACACTTTTCATCTCTGATTGATTTTTTTATAATTCTTTCATATCTGTGTTAGGGATCTTGCTGATTGATGTCTTTTATTCTTTTCTCAAATCCAGTGCATGGCATTACGATTGTTGCTTTAAGTTCTCCATCAGTCATGTTATTTATATCTGTTTCACTTAGATCTCTGGCTTGGCCTTATCTTGTCCTTTCATCTGGGATAAATTCTGCCATCTTCACATTTTGTCTAAATATTTGCCTTCTTCTCTGTGTTGGAAAAGCCAGTTTTGTGAAAGAATGGAAGGAAGAAAGGAAGGAAGGAAGGGAGAGAGGGTAGGAGGGAGAAAGAAAAGAAGAGACAAAGAGAAGAGAAGGGAAGAGAAGAGAAGAGAAGGGAAGGGAAGGGAAGGGAAGGGAAGGGAAGGGAAGTGATGGGAAGGGGAGGGGAGGGAAGGTGAAAGGGAAGAGATTTGGAAGCTGCTTTTACATTTTTAGAATTTGAATCCTAACTCATCTCCAGTATTCAAAAATTCATTGCATATACATCATCCTAACTGCTTTATCTTATCATCATGACAAATAAGGAAGACATCATTTCCCTTTTTTTTAAAGATTTTATTTATTTATTTGACAAAGAGAAAGGAAGAGCACAAGCAGAGGGAGTGGCAGGCAGAGGGAGAAGGAGAAGCAGACTCCCCATAGAGCAGGGGGATCCCAATGTGGGACTCTATCCCAGGACTCCAGGATAATGACCTGAGCGGAAGGCAGCTGCTAATCAACTGAGCGACCCAGGCACCCAAGGCTAAAATCATTTCTGAAATGGATTTCGGAAAAGAGGTAGAGGACTTTTAATGAAGAAAAACTCTTTAACATCTCTTTATTGGCCTTAGTGAATCTTTATAATTCCCCAGGAGAGGGAATAGATTAAATTCAGAACTTACAAATGAAAAAGGTCTCTAAATAACAAAAGCCAATCCATTTTATTTACTCACTCAACAAGTACATAATGAGAACCAACAAGGCACTTTCACATAAGACACCAAAAGAAGAAAATATTGGGCAAGTAAGAAGTCTGGAAATGCAAATTGCTCCCTGCAAAGAGCCAGACCTGACTCGTTTACTTTAACTATCACTCACTAAACTCTCTAATACCCTTTACAGTAAAGTATCAATCTGAGTGTTACCTTTACCAATAATCTAACATCACATGAAGATACTGTCCAGCAACACATCCAAACTTGACAATATCAACATGATTTCAACCAACCCCTGAAGAAATATCTACATCTACTGATTTTTAGAACTGAAGTATGATGGCTACCCACCTCCAAATTTGTTTTCACTAATTATAGAAAGACCACCACTAAAAAACAAAACAAAACAAAACAAAAAACAGATTTCCCTCTAAAAACACTTCCTTCTTTAGACCGCCTTGTTGTTCTGCCCTAACCACATGAAGAATTTCTTACATTCACTATACATCAGAGAAGATGGACTAGGTCTAACCAATAATGGAGGTATAAGAAAAACATAAATACCTTAGAAAAATATTAAATATTTAAAACTTCTAAGTTTGAAAAAACAAAAGTGAAACTTTATCTGATTCTGAATATTCTCTGGAGTATATTTTTAATTAGTAAAAATCTTGTTTTAGATTATATTTGAATGTGCATCCAAATGAAGAGACTGTGATGAGAAAATTTTATTTCTGAATATTCACACTGATTTTTAGAAAAGACTTATACTTTGCAAAATAAGATGTTTTATAATAGGCAGTTTACCACATAAATCTAGTAGATGCTTGGAACTCATTTCATTTAATGTCAGAGAAGCTCTTTCTCCAGTATATGGCATATACAGTATGCAATAATTTCATTTCATTTTTTCATTCAAAAATATAATCTAACTTTTTTTAATGCCAAGTATTGTGCCTGGGGCTTGAGATAAAATAGTAAATAAAACAGACATGTGATTTGACTGCATAAAGCCTAAAGGAAATAAGGGATACTAACTACTATAATAGATTCAAAATATAAGGAGCAATGACGATTCCACAGAAGAGACTAAGGAAGACTGATATTAGTGTATGTCATGGGGCTCCCAGAAATACTCATACCCTTATTCCCAGGACCTGTGAGCACATTACCTTAAATGACAAAAGGAACTTTGCTGATGTAAATAAGGCTAAAAGCCATGAGATGGCATGACTATCCTTGATAATCTGGGCAGGCCCTATCTAATCATACAAATCCTAAAAAGTAGAAAACATTTCCTGGCTGGGGTCAGAGAAAGAGATGTGGAGACAGAAACAGTCAGAGAAATGTGACAATGCTGGGGGTGAAGATGGAGAAAGAGGCAATGAGCCAAGGAATGTGGACAGCCTCTAGAATCTGCAAAAGGCAAATAAATGGACTTCAGAAAAGAATGCAGCATTGCAGTACATTTGTATATTTAGGATAAATACCCAGTAGTACAATTGCTGGGTCGTAGGGTAGCTCTATTTTCAACTTTTTTGAGCAACCTCCATGCTGTTTTCCAGAGTGGTTGCACCAGCTTGCATTTCCACGAAGAGTGTAGGAGGGTTCCCCTCTCTCCGCATCTTTGCCAGCATCTGTCATTTCCTGACTTGTTAATTTTAGCCATTCTGACTGGTGTGAGGTGGTATTTCATTGTAGTTTTGATTTGTATTTCCCTGATGCTGAGTGATGGGGAGCACTTTCCCACATGTCTGTTGGCCATCTGGATGTCTTCTTTGCAGAAATGTCTGCAAATGCAGACATGATGTTTATAGCAGCAATGTCCACAATAGCCAAACTATGGAAAGAACCTAGATGTCCATCAACAGATGAATGGATAAAGAAGATATGGTATATATATACAATGGAATACTATGCAACCATCAAAAGAAATGAAATCTTGCCATTTGCGACAACATGGATGGAACTAGAGGATATTACACTTAGCGAAATAAGTCAATCAAATAAAGACAATTATCGGGCGCCTGGGTGGCTCAGTGGGTTAAGCCACTGCCTTCGGCTCAGGTCATGATCTCGGGGTCCTGGGATCGAGTCCTGCATCGGGCTCTCTGCTCGGCAGGGGGCCTGCCCTCCTCCCTCTCTCCCTCTCTCTCTCTGCCTGCCTCTGCCTACTTGTGATCTCTGCCTGTCAAATAAATAAATAAAATCTTAAAAAAAAAAAGACACTTTTCATATGATCTCCCTGATATAAGGAAGTTGAGATGCAATGTGGGAGGCTTGGGGGTAGGAAAAGAATAAATGAAACAAGATGGGATCAGGAGGGAGACAAACCATAAGAGACTCTTACTGTCACAAAACAAACTGAGGATTGCTGGGATGAGGGGGGTAGGAAAAGGGTGGTAAGATTATGGACATTGGAAAAGGTATTGCTATGGTGAGTGCTGTGAAGTGTGTAAACCTGGTGATTCAAAGACCTGTACCCCTGGGGCTAATAATACATTATATGTTAATAAAAAATTTTTTACATTTTAAAAAAGAATGCAGCATTTCTAACACTTCCTTTTTTTAATTCCAGTGAGATTTGTGTCGACGTGAGCTATGGATACAAAATAACTATTCCTATGTATATTTGGAAAATATTTCCATAAATATATGGAAAATATTATAACAAATATATATAATCATTAGAGTGGTAAGGGGTGGTCTGTTTTATCTGTAATGGATCTATCAGGTTTCATTTCCTACTAATTTCTTACCAATGTCACAAGACACTACACATAGAATTTCAGTCAAAAAAAATGATCAAGACTTACTGATCTGTTTAAGAAAGTAATTTAGACTGGTCATGTGGACTAAACCTGAGAAAACATAAACTATATAAACTATATTCATTTCCCACTGCTGAACTTCTCTGTACTCAACAGGCTTACAAAATTTGAAGCCTTGAAGTCACATTCATATAAAACATCCACAGTTTATAAGTGTTAATCTTAAGTTTTCACAGTTATCTTTATTATGTCTCAACAATCGTCAACAGACCAATTACAAAAACTCAAAACTAATCTGAAAAGTAAACCAAGCCCACCAAATGAAACACTGCATTCCTTAAACTGGAAATTGAAGATTGAAGTACATCAGCTATCCTAAAATCTTTGAGCAAATTCTGAGAACGGTTTGAGTTCAGCTAATACCAGGAAAGTACATTCCCTTTCATTAAAGCTAATGAACGGTATAAAGAAGCATCATTTGTGAAATAACCCTGGATTAAAACTCGGGAATCTGTTCTGAAAATATACCCCACTGTTTTTCCAGATTGGTTCCTGCTATTTAATTCCAATATTCATTGTCTAGGTCAAAATACTAGTATAAGGCCTAAAATACTGTATTTTTATATGAAAAAAGAGCTATTAAACTGCCTTTACAGTGCTTTCTCATAATACTAAAAATTCATTTGTTATTATTAATGAGCTGTACTTATAATATAATGTCAATATAATGTACATACACATGTGTTTCTGATCATGTGGACCACCAGTGCATAAATTTAGCTCCTCCTGCTCTGACCTCTACACCAACATTAGGGCAGATCATCAGACATTGCCCACACACTGTAATTCTTTAATTCCCTGAAAAAAAAAAAAAAAGCCTTCCTCAGGAAGTATTTCATATTACATCCTAAGAGACAGGGATACACAAATATACTAAGATCACCAAAGAACAGCTTTCTCACTTCTTCCTTTTCTGTGTATCTGTTCTTATCATGAATCTTCCTCATGTTTCCTCCATGGTAATCATTTAATATAATAAATAAATACAAATTAATTGCTTTAGACACATTGTCATTTTAATTTAAAAAACTGAAAAGAAGCAAGTACTAAACTCAATTTACTTGTATCCAAATAATAACTACTGAGCTCCTGCTACCTGAGAGTCTCTGTTTAAAGAGCAAGGGAGATAATCCTCACTCTCTTAGAGCTCCGGTCCAGCAGAGATGGCAGACGAGTAAACACAGGAATTCCAACAGGGATGAGAGCTAAAAATGACGAAGTGCCATATTTGAGAGGTATTTCTGGAGTGTTTACTCTCCTTTGCCAGAAGAGGAGAAGAGGAAACATGGGCAAAGGAGGAAAGAAGAAGAAAACCTCTATCAAGTATGAAGAGTAGTGCAATCTAATCAATTAAATAACTGAAAAGCATTTAAATTCCTAATTGAATCTACCCTTGGAAAAAAAAAATGAGTTAAGATAATTATATGGACATGATTTTAAGAAGCTATTGCCTCTGATCTTAATTATTTGCATATTATAAATGAAAAAGTTTCTTTCCACTTCACTCTTCTTATACTGAACTTACCTTGTTTTAAAACCATCATACCTATCAGGATATTAGTAACATAAGTAAGTTTTGCTTACTTGACAAATGGGCCTTAAAACTGAATATGAGTAAATCCTTATTAAGAAAAAGAGCAGTAAAACACAGAAAAATACCTAAGTACTTTTAGTGCCTCACTTAGAATATTTAATACTTGGAGTAGATATTTAAACACCTCTCTTCTCTGTATGACAAAATTACTTTTTAGTAATAAACATTATTTTCCTGACTTGTTCTTTAACTTTAAAGCAATTGTCAAATCTTAAAGGAAAACAAAATTTTGAAGTTAGCACTCAAATTCAATAAAATATTTCACAAATAAAAAAAGATTTCATATATGAAGTTCACATGCATAAAATCTGCATTTACTTAACACAAATATTACCCATGGAAATTCATACTGTTTCACTGTCATGCTTTTTAAATTTAAATAAAATTCCATACAATATAAAACAACAGAACTGAAGTGACTCTATTTCAGAGTTGTCTTTACAATCACTGTGTCATCATTGTTTATTTTGAATCTGCTATTTAAATGCAAAAGGAATATAAAGGTTATTAAAGTATAATCATAAAATGTGCAATTTGAATCATACATACATACTATTAAACATCACTTATAACCAAAGTAACTGTTTAGAACTTAGAAGAACATAAGAATTTTGAGAAAAACATTTTATCACTTAACATTTAGAACTCCTAGAGCATGGTGAAAATAAAAAGCAGGCCAACTTTCTGTTAGTCTTACTATTATTTATAAATATCTAGATATTATGCAAGGTCTTAATGATTGCACCCAGGGCAGAATGCTTCCATCACTTTACCTTTGGTATGAATAGTTTTTAACTCAAATAGTTTTATACCCAAAGTTGAAGAGAACCATAAAATACCTTACGTGATATGCATTTATGATGTACAGAACCAGCTTCAGGGTATGTGACTGCACACAGGCAAAGGAGGAAAGAAACCTTATGGTTGGCCTTTAATGCTCAGCTATCACAGTCTCAAAATTTTTAAAAAATTTATCTTTGAATTTGGTTATATTTGTGAAGTCTGATGCAGTGATGAAGCATATGTCTTAGACTCACATTTAGCTCTGCCTTCCAGGCACGGGTCCTTAGCCACCTGTTCCCCCACCAAACAATTGCTGCCACTTCTGGTGATGGCCTTGGAACACGGCAAAATGGGTCACAGTCATGGAGAAGAGCCACAGACATCTGAGAGGATCTGCATGTTCCCACAATTAGCCCTATGTACTAGAGAACCTAACACTAAATAGCAAATTAAAATCACCTTTCTTGGGTCAAACAAGACTGTGAAAAAGGAAAAAAGAGTTTTTTCCTCTGCTTTTGAAGAATATTTGCATTTTCATTTGGCATCAAGCTCCATCCACAATTACATAGCCATTCCTGACTATGTACATGGGTGACTGTTTTGGGGTATCTGTTTGCTTTTGCATCTAAAGGAATAAAACAACTTTATCTAAGTCTGATAAAGGGAATTTATCTATAATTTTATAATTAAAGATAAAATAAACATATTTAATTGTACTTTACCTACAAATATGAGAATAATAATTTTAATAGTTTAAAGAACATGGAAGAAGGAAATCCAATACAATATTATCTTCTGAGTTTCTATTAAGTGATGAATTCCCTTAAAATGTCTTTAACTAAAAATATATTATGTGCCCTCTGGGTTCAGGCTTGCCTTATATAATTTTCTATTTCTTACACTTTGTCATAATTTTCCATAAAGAATTTAAAAAATACTGCAAATAAAAAAAATATATCATGTGATAAAAATGGAACTATTCTAGCTTCAGAAGCAGGACATGATGTTACTAACATGTTCTTCTTGTTAACAAAATATGCCTTACAACTTTGATTTCTTGACAGGCAAGAGATTTTTGGCCAGGAGCCAAAGTCATCAAATATTAAGAGTATGGAGATACATCAAATATGCAGAAGGAGCTTTAAAATTCATTAACTAATTTTAGCACATTTCAATTATTCACATAAATTACTTATATTGAACAATCCTAAATCTTCAACTTCATGCCCAAAAAGTCATATGATTTGTAACTAATAATTTTCAAAATGTACCTTCATAATTCTTTAATTATTCCATTTGTAAGGCAGATGAACAAAATATTTTATAAATACATATTATTATATATTAATTATATTATAAATCCTTCATTTTGTTTAGCTCTATTATTAAGAATTCTCTATGATCAATATATGCTTGACAAATGTCGTCAAGGCTTTCTTCCTCATTTTAAAAACAGCAGCAAGATTTGAATGTAAGAACTGGCATAGATACTCTATAGATGGATGTAAATATGTACATATGAAATCAATATGTCATATATGAAGATTTATGAAATGAAACCAAGAGCACCTTGAAACAAATATTTTTACATGTGTCTAAATTTAGATATCATTTCTCATATTCCTAAGAGATAGCTAAAACTGCAAAAAAACTAAGACATTATGTCACGTGTGAAAAGGTTAGGAGCTATAGTTACAAACTATATGAGTTCTTTACACCTTCAAAAATAACCCCTGATCCCTTCAACATTGACTTTATCTAATACTGTCTAAATTCTGATTTTCTTATTCACCAACGAAATCCTGAAAAAACTGTCCTTTTATTCATCTTCCTTTTATCCTTTAAATTGATGTCCAACTCCAATTTCCTTTCTCCAATTTTGACTCCCTTCTTCAACTAATATTTAGATACTGCCTCAAACAAAACAGTTATATATTGTTGGATCTCATCCCTAGAAATTCCTGTGTCAATTCTGTACTTTGTGAGTAGAACCCACTCAGAAAGCCAGCCTATGTAAAATCATGTACTCATTTGTAATTTATCACATTTGTACACAGAAAGACCCTCAGCATATAACCAGTGAATGGGGTTGAGGGAAAACAAGTTACCTACATTGTTCATGTACTCTGAAAGCAGGTCCTGGAGAGCCTGGCGAATGGCATTGCATTCTGCAATAATCCGTTCCCGATGGAAATCTCTAGTGCATGAAGAGTCAGCCAATAGTGCAGCCCCACTGATAATGGCTTCAAGACGTTTCTCTAGAGATGGTCTAATTTCTTCCTCAGTCACTGTGAGTGGATCCAAGACAATTAAATTCTAAAGGAAGAATACATTTCAATAATTAGAACTCCATTACATTATGCTTTTAGGAAAAATAAACATTATTTCATTTTCACATTTAGAATTCAGAAGTGATTAAAAAAAGAGAGAATTCATTTCCATGCATTATCCTATATAGGAATTATTATTCATATGAGAGATAAAAATTGTGCAATTATGAGCATCAAGTCTAGTGTCAAACAAACCAGTATCCAAATCTTGCCTTTCCCAATCATAGAAAGTGTGAGCTCAATCAAATATCTTACACACTATGGACCTCACCTTCCTGATCTGTAAAATTGGAATATTAAAATGTTGCTTGTCCCATAAAACTGTTGTAAGAATTACGTGAATGCTTTTAATAGAGTCCATGGCACATATCAACTATAATTTATAATAGTCACCTTAATATAGAACTTCATTGTTTACATAATATTTTCAACATGTATCATTTCATCTTAACAACATTAAAAAGAGCTGGGCAGTAAAGATAGTAAATACATATTTCAGTTAGTGGTGAGTCAAGCTGAGGCTCTCTTTCCCAAGGTCACTGAGCAAATAAACAGTGATTTCAGATGAGTGTCCAGGTTGTAAATACCTAATTCACTATTATTTTCATTATGCCTCATTGTAAATAATATATTCTAATTAGCCTCAACACTAACTTATCAAAGAGAATACTGAATTTAATTATTTATTTAGAAAGTAAAATTCTATTTTTCCATTTGATCTATTATAACTGCCAGCAATTTCCTACTATTTGGAACATGACATGGTATTTTTTTTAATTTTTTATTTTTTATAAACATATATTTTTATCCCCAGGGGTACAGGTCTGTGAATCACCAGGTTTACACACTTCACAGCACTCACCAAAGCACATACCCTCCCCAATGTCCATAACCCCAACCCTTTCTCCCAAACCCCCTCCCCCCAGCAACCCATAATTTGTTTTGTGAGATTGAGAGTCACTTATGGTTTTTCTCCCTCCCAATCCCATCTTGTTTCATTTATTCTTCTCCTACCCACTTAAGCCCCCATGTTGCATCACCACTTCCTCATATCAGGGAGATCATATGATAGTTGTCTTTCTCTGCTTGACTTATTTCGCTAAGCATGATACACTCTAGTTCCATCCATGTTGTTGCAAATGGCAAGATTTCATTTCTTTTGATGGCTGCATAGTATTCCATTGTGTATATATACCACATCTTCTTGATCCATTCATCTGTTGACGGACATCTAGGTTCTTTCCATAGAATGGCTATAGTGGACATTGCTGCTATAAACATTCGGGTGCATGTGCCCCTTTGGATCACTACATTTGTATCTTTAGGGTAAATACCCAAGAGTGCAATTGCTGGGTCATAGGGCAGTTCTATTTTTAGCATTTTGAGGAACCTCCATGCTGTTTTCCAGAGTGGTTGCACCAGCTTGCATTCCCACCAACAGTGGAGGAGGGTTCCCCTTTCTCCGCATCCTCGCCAGCATCTGTCATTTCCTGACTTGTTGATTTTAGCCATTCGGACTGGTGTGAGGTGATATCTCATTGTGGTTTTGATTTGTATTTCCCTGATGCCGAGTGATATGGAGAACTTTTTCATGTGTCTGTTGGCCATCTGGATGTCTTCTTTGCAGAAATGTCTGTTCATGTCCTCTGCCCATTTCTTGATTGGATTATTTGTTCTTTGGGTGTTGAGTTTGCTAAGTTCTTTATAGATTCTGGACACTAGTCCTTTATCTGATATGTCGTTTGCAAATATCTTCTCCCATTCTGTCAGTTGTCTTTTGATTTTGTTAACTGTTTCCTTTGCTGTGCAAAAGCTTTTGATCTTGATGAAATCCCAATAGTTCATTTTTGCCCTTACTTCCATTGCCTTTGCGTTGTTCCTAGGAAGATGTTACTGCGGCAGAGGTCGAAGAGGTTGCTGCCTGTGTTCTCCGCAAGGATTTTGATGGATTCCTTTCACACATTGAGGTCCTTCATCCATTTTGAGTCTATTTTTGTGTATGGTGTAAGGAAATGGTCCAATTTCATTTTTCTGCATGTGGCTGTCCAATTTTCCCAGCACCATTTATTGAAGAGGCTGTCTTTTTTCCATTGGACATTCTTTCCTGCTTTGTCGAAGATTAGATGACCATAGAGTTGAGGGTCTATTTCTGGGCTCTCTATTCTGTTCCATTGATCTATGTGTCTGTTTTTGTGCCAGTACCATGCTTTCTTGATGATGACAGCTTTGTAATAGAGCTTGAAGTCCGGAATTGTGATGCCACCAACGTTGGCTTTCTTTTTCAATATCCCTTTGGCTATTCGAGGGATTTTCTGGTTCCATATAAATTTTAGCATTATTTGTTCCATTTCTTTGAAAAAGATGGATGGTACTTTGATAGGAATTGCATTAAATGTGTAGATTGCTTTAGGTAGCATAGACATTTTCACAATATTTATTCTTCCAATCCAGGAGCATAGAACATTTTTCCATTTCTTTGTGTCTTCCTCAATTTCTTTCATGAGTACTTTGTAGTTTTCTGAGTATAGATTCTGTGTCTCTTTGGTTAGGTTTATTCCTAGGTATCTTATGGTTTTGGATGCAATTGTAAATGGGATTGACTCCTTAATTTCTCTTTCTTCTGTCTTGCTGTTGGTGTAGAGAAATGCAACTGATTTCTGTGCATTGATTTTATATCCTGACACTTTACTGAATTCCTATATAAGTTCTAGCAGTTTTGGAGTGGAGTCTTTTGGGTTTTCCACATATAGTATCATATCATCTGCGAAGAGTGATAATTTGGCTTCTTCTTTGCCGATTTGGATGCCTTTAATTTCCTTTTGTTGTCTGGTTGCTGAGGCTAGGACCTCTAGTACTATGCTGAATAGCAGTGGTGATAATGGGCATCCCTGCCGTGTTCCTGACCTTAGCAGAAAAGCTTTCAGTTTTTCTCCATTGAGAATGATATTTGCGGTGGGTTTTTCATAGATGGCTTTAATGATATTGAGGTATGTGCCCTCTATCCCTACACTTTGAAGAGTTTTAATCAGGAATGGATGCTGTACTTTGTCAAATGCTTTTTCAGCATCTATTGAGAGTATCATATGGTTCTTGTTCTTTCTTTTATTGATGTATTGTATCACATTGACTGATTTGCGGATGTTGAACCAACCTTGCAGCCCTGGAATAAATCCCACTTGGTCGTGGTGAATAATCTTTTTAATGTACTGTTGAATCCTATTGGCTAGTATTTTGTTGAGTATTTTCGCATCTGTGTAACATACAATGGTAAGAATATTAGATTGGCAGCTGACTTATCCACAGAGACCTGGCAGGCCAGAAAGACCTGGCATGATATTTTCAGAGCACTAAACGAGAAAAACATGCAGCCAAGAATACTATATCCAGCTAGGCTATCATTGAAAATAGAAGGAGAGATTAAAAGCTTCCAGGACAACAAAAACTGAAAGAATTTGCAAACACCAAACCAGCTCTACAGGAAATCTTGAAAGGGGTCCTCTAAGCAAAGAGAGAGCCTACAAGTGGTAGATCAGAAAGGAACAGAGACCATATACAGTAACAGTCACCTTACAGGCAATACAATGGCACTAAATTCATATCTCTCAATAGTTACCCTGAATGTTAATGGGCTAAATGCCCCAATCAAAAGACACAGGGTATCAGAATGGATAAAAAAACAAAACCCACCTGTATGTTGCCTCCAAGAAATTCATTTAAGCCCGATGACACCTCCAGATTTAAAGTGAGGGGGTGGAAAAGAATTTACCATGCTAATGGACATCAGAAGAAAGCAGGAGTGGCAATCCTTATATCAGATCAATTAGATTTTAAGCCAAAGACTATAATAAGATATGAGGAAGGACACTATATCAGACTCAAAGGATCTGTCCAACAAGAAGATTTAACAATTTTAAATATCTATGCCCCCAACGTGGGAACAGCCAACTATATAAACCAATTAATAACAAAATCAAAGAAACACATCAACAATAATACAATAATAGTAGGGGACTTTAACACTCCCCTCACTGAAATGGACAGATCATCCAAGCAAAAGATCAGCAAGGAAATAACGGCCTTAAACGACACACTGGACCAGATGGACATCACAGATATATTCAGAACATTTCATCCCAAAGCAACAGAATACACATTCTTCTCTAGTGCACATGGAACATTCTCCAGAATAGATCACATCCTCGGTCCTAAATCAGGACTCAATCGGTATCAAAAGATTGGGATCATTCCCTGCATATTTTCAGACCACAATGCTCTAAAGCTAGAACTCAACCACAAAAGGAAGTTTGGAAAGAACCCAAATACATGGAGACTAAACAGCATCCTTCTAAAGAATGAATGGGTCAACCGGGAAATTAAAGAAGAATTGAAAAAAATCATGGAAACAAATGATAATGAAAATACAACGGTTCAAAATCTGTGGGACACAACAAAGGCAGTCCTGAGAGGAAAATATATAGCGGTACAAGCCTTTCTCAAGAAACAAGAAAGGTCTCAGGTACACAACCTAACCCTACACCTAAAGGAGCTGGAGAAAGAACAAGAAAGAAACCCTAAGCCCAGCAGGAGAAGAGAAATCATAAAGATCAGAGCAGAAATCAATGAAATAGAAACCAAAAAAACAATAGAGCAAATCAATGAAACTAGTAGCTGGTTCTTTGAAAGAATTATTAAAATTGATATACCCCTGGCCCGACTTATCAAAAAGAAAAGAGAAAGGACCCAAATAAAATCATGAATGAAAGAGGAGAGATCACAACCAACACCAAAGAAATACAAACTATTATAAAAACATACTATGAGCAACTCTACGCCAATAAATTTGACAATCTGGAAGAAATGGATGCATTCCTAGAAACATATAAACTACCACAACTGAACCAGGAAGAAATAGAAAGCCTGAACAGACCCATAACCAGTAAGGAGATTGAAACAGTCATTAAAAATCTCCAAACAAACAAAAGCCCAGGGCCAGACGGCTTACCGGGGGAATTCTACCAAACATTTAAAGAAGAACTAATTCCTATTCTCCTGAAACTGTTCCTGACATGGTATTTTTAATGTTTCCATCAGATATAAGTCTTCAGGCAATAGAAGTCAAGATAATCAGTAGTCTATGATGAAAAGATGAAGGTTATGTGGCTCCAAGGGTTCTCTTATTAAAATATATTAAGAGAGGAAGCCTTTCCAAGATTTAAGCATAATGTGATAATTGGGGAAAAAATTAGTATCAAATAAAAGCTCTCTGAAGAACTCTTAGCATAAAATAAAATCAAATAATAATTTTGAAAATGTGAGTGCATATGTGAGCATCCATATACAAACAAAAATACACACAGTGATATATAAACACACATACACAGAGGTGTATGTATATTGTGTGTATGTATGTATTTTACACTGATCATTGTCCTATTATATTATGATAAATCTTTGGAGATCAAAAGTAGGATAAAATTTTTAAAACTAAAATTCTATGTCAAGCAAGGAAAAGAAAATCATTACAGAAAGAAAAAAAAACATTTCTAAACATTTAGAAAAAAAGAAAAATTAGTCCTGTGTAATGTTCACATATAATATAAAATACAACTAGAACTTTTATAAAATTAAATGTCCTAAAACTTTTCAGCAGAATTTTTCCTTTCATGATTCTATTTCCTTCTTATTTTTCTCCTGTACTACTTAATCTCTCCATTTTTCTCTTTTAGGTGGACAAAAAATGAAAAAAAATAGAAAGGAAATTATTTTCATAAATACCAAATTCAAAATTTTCTTTATCCAGTGCATAATCTTTTTAACTAGGTAATAACTCTACCGTAAGCTTGGCCATCCATCAAGGAGTCACTTACACATAAATCTACCTCCTTATTTCATTCCCCATTTTACCATGTCTTTCTTTGGCTCACTAATGTCATACAAACATTCTATTTCAGTGTTTCATAACAATTATTAAATCAATTAAAACCTTTCTGATAATGTCCCTCCAATGTGATATTATCATTGAGAAGAGACTGAGGGCAACAGAATTACTTGCTCAAATGCCATTAAAAGATGTCTTAGGAAGAGTTAGCATGTCTCCTGCTTATAATGATAGGTAAATCTGATTGAATTGCAAATGTTTACCTATAAGTATTGCTAGAAGAAATGTAATTTTAGATGCTCTATGATTTCATGACAGAAAATAGTCTTTCTTATAAGATTAAGCTCACTCTAGTTCCTGCCATACAGGACAATTCCTTAAGCTATCTTACCTTGGATTTTTATTTCCTTGACCTTTAAAACCAAATTCTGTGATCTTATCTAAACTTGAACCAATGCCTGTGCTCTGACATCTGATACCCACATCATTCCGCCTAAAACTACTGTCCTCCTATTTATATCCAATAAAAATTTTCACCAACCTTGTCATTAAATAGATTAAAAAAGTACGGGATATATATATATATATATATATATATATATATATATATATATATATATTGAATGTTATATAAACTAGAATGGATATTTGAGACCTATGAAGTAAAAAATTGTCTCTCCTAAACAAGGCTCCCTACCATACATCTCTATAGAAACTGATTTAACAATGATCCACAAACTAGAATACTTCAGTGTACAGCTGAATGGTTCTGGCACCCCAGTGGAGCAAAGAACCAAAAAATAGAAGCACTGAAAAGGATTAAAAACAAACAAAAACAAAACAAACAAACAAAAACCCACTACTTTCACTTTACTCATGTCAAGGTAAGACAGCATAGGGCCTACAGATACTGCCCTCACTTATAATTTATCACACTGGGAAAAATGAGAGCAAAGTGAGCCCTAAGCTTCCCCAGCCTTCTGAAGAGGGTATCTAAGGGACCCATATCCATATTTCCATACCCAGAATATTGAAAGAACTGGGAAAACTGAATAATATAGGAATTGGTAAGAGCAGAGGAAAAAAGACGAGAGCTCAGAGAAACTCATGCATAGATTTCAACAAGTGGCAGATCCTACTAACTGGAGTGTGGATTCTAGTAAGAATTCTGCCCACAAACCCAGTGAGAACCCCACCTAGGGATCCCACAACTAGCCAACATGTACCCCCAGCATTCCATGCAACCCTTCCCTCCAGTAGCCAATACCCTAAGCTCTCCTGCAGACAAGGCATGGGAACTCCCACAGAAAGCCACACAACTACCAGCATCCAGCTGTATCTGCTGGATTAGGAAGAGATGCATAACCCTGAACACCTCAGGGCAATGACCTTGGGAAGATAAACAGGAGGATGTCAGCACCTAGCCTGGCTTTGCAGGATCAAGCTAAGGCACACAGTCTTAAGACTTCTCCCACAAGGTAATAATAAAAAAATAAAGCAAGTTCCCACACAGAAAGAGTCTGAGAGATCCCATTATCTCTAGCCTGGTTGACTGGTGAAGATCTTTCTCTCTTAAAGCCAGTCAGTAAAGAGGAAGTGACTGCTTCAAATGTGAAGACAGCATGCAAGGTTCAAGCAACATGAAGAACCAAAGAACCAAAGAAATATGATCTCACCAAAAGAACAAAATGAAGGTCCAGGAGCTGATCCTAAAAAAATGGTGATTTAATAATTGCCTGAAAAATAATTAAAATAATCATCTTTAAAAGCTCATCATGAGAGAACACAAAAAGACAATTCAATGAAGTCAGGAAAACAATACATGAACAAAATGGTAAGTTTAACAAAGAGAGAGCAATCATAAAAAATAACCTGAAAGAAGTCCAGGGGCTAAAGAATACAACGATTGTACTGTAAATCCACTAAAGGGATCAAGAGCAGAGTTGAGAGTGCAAAAGAAAGGATCAATGAACTCAAGGACAAATCCTTTGAAATTACCTAATCAGAGGAACAAAAAGAAAAAAATTATTAAAATGAGTTAAGAAAGCTTAGAGCTCTTTGGAACAGCGTCCAAAAAAGATCAAAATACACATCATGGGAATCCCAGAAGGAAAAGAAAAAGAGAAAGTTTCCAAAATCTTATTTAAAAATATAATGACCAAAAAAATTTCATAAACTGGGGTAGGAAATAAACACCCAGATCCATAAAGCACAAAGAATCCCAAACAGGTTGAACATAAAAAGATCTTCACTGAGATACATTATAATCAAATTGTCAAAAGACAAAGACAAAAAAGAATATTGAAAGCAGCAAGAGAAAATCAACTTATCTAATACAAGGTAGCCCCCATAAAATTATCATCACACTTCTTAGTAGAAATCTTGATGGTCAGGAGAAAGTGAAATGATATATTCAAAAGAATATAAGAAAAAGGTGTAAGAAAAAGGTGGCAACCAAGAATACCATAACTGACAAAGATGTTCTTCAGAAGAAGAGATAGACATTTCCAAAGAAAAGCTGAGGTACATCACCACAAGGCCCACATTATAAGAGATGCTAAAGAGAGCTCAAATTGAAACAAAGGATACGAACTAGCAACATGAAAACAAATGAAAGTGTAAAACTCACTAGTAAAGACAAATATATCAGGGAGCCTGTGTGGCTCAGTTGTTAAACATCTGCCTTTGGCTCAGGTCATGATCCCAGGGTCTTGGGATCAAGTCCCACAATGGACTTCCTGATCAGTGGGAAGCCTGCTTCTCTCTCTCCCACTCCCCCTGCTTGTTTGTATTCCCTCTCTCACTGTCACTCTCTCTCTCTTTCTGTCAAATAAATAAATAAAATCGTTAAAAAAGGACAAATATATCAATTCAGAATACTCTAACATTGTAATGATGGTGGATAAATCACTTACAACTATATTATATTAATTTAAAAATATTAAAAATAACTAAAGCTACAAAACTTTACTAAGGAACACAACATAAAAAAATGTAAATTGTAACAAGAATAAAAAAAAATGTGAGGAGGGAAAAAAAGCACATGATTTTGGGAAAGCCTGGATGGCTCAGTTGGTTAAGCATCTGACTCTTGACTTTAGTCCAAGTCATGATCTCAGAATCGTGGGATTGAGCCTACATCAGGCTCTGCACTCAAGAGGGAGTCTACTTGAGATTATCTCCTTCTGGCCCCCCCCATACTCTCTCTCTCCAATAAATAAATAAATCTTTTTTTTTTTTGTAAGTATATGGTTTTTGTATGCAACCAAAGTTAAGTTGTTATCAGGTTAAAATAAACTGTTATTACTATAAAATGTGTTATTTAAGCCTAATGGCAACCAAAAAATTATGCTGGGGGCCGGGTTGCTCAATCAGTTAGGTATCTGACTTTTGATTTCAGGTCAAGATATGATCTCAGGGTCATAGGATCAAGGGCTGTGTCAGACTCCAGGTTTAGCAGAGTCTGCTTGAGGATTCTCTCCCTCTCTTCCTCTGCTCCTCTCCCTGCTCATGCCCTCCCTCTTGCTTTCTCAAATAAATAAATAAATCTTTTTAAAAAAAATAATAATCCTTTAGTGGATACACAAAAGATGAAGATACAGGAATCAAAGCATACTACTACAAAAAATAAAAACAAATCATCAAATTACAAAGGAAGATAAGAAAGGAAGAAAGAAACAAAGGAACTGCAAAATCGAAAAAAAACATGGCAATAGGAAGTCCTTACCTATCAATAATTACTTTAAATGTAAGTGAATTAAACTCTCCAATCAAAATACACATGGTGGCTAAATAGATATTTAAAAAAAGAAAAACCCTACATGCTGCCTAAAAGAGGCTTATGTTAGCTTTAAGGTCACAGATAGGCTGAAAGTGAAATTCTATAAAAAGATATTACATTAAAATGGTAATCAAAAGAGACTAGATATGGCTACATCGGACAAAATAGTTTTTACATCAAAAACTATAGTTTTTTGCTAGATGTGCTATAGTTTTTAGTATAAAATACTATATTAAAGAAGAATACTACATAATAATAAAGGGGTCAAGTAATCGAGAGGATATAACAACTATAAATAGACATACACTCAACATCAGAGCACTTAAATATATAAAGCAATTATTAATAGATGTGAAAGGAGAAATAGACAACAATAAAATAATGGTATGCAACATCAATATCCCACTTTAAGCAATGGAAAGACCAACCAGACAGAAAATCCACTGAGCCACCCAGGCGCCCAACCAGACAGAAAATCAAAAGAAAACATTGGACTTAAACTAATGGTAGGTCAGGTGAACCTGATAAACATACAAAACATTCCAGCCAATAGCATCAGAACATACATTCTTTTCAAGTGCACATGGAACATTCTCTAGGATAGATCATATAGCAAAAGCAGTTTTAAGAGGAAAGTTAATCGTGATAAACACCTGTATTATTTTTTTTCTCTTTAAAAAGGAGAAGAGGGGGCACCTGGGTGGCTCAGTGGGTTAAAGCCTCTGCCTTCAGCTCAGATCATGATCCCAGGGTCCTGGGATGGAGCACTGCATCGGGCTCTCTGCTCAACAGGGAGCCTGCTTCCTCCTCTCTCTCTGCCTGCCTCTCTGCCTACGTGTGATCCGTCTGTCAAATAAGTAAATAAAATCTTTAAAAAAAAAAAAAAGGAGAAGATCTCAAACAACTTAACTTTATATTTCAAGAAACTGGAAGAATAAACTAAGCCCAAAGTTAGCATAGGGAAGGAAAAATAAATATGAGAAGAGAAATAAATGAAATGAGAGAGAGAGACAGAGAAAGGAAGAGAGAGAGAGAATCAACAAAACAAAGATTGGTTTCATAAAAAGATAAAATTGAGGTGCCTGAGTGGCTCAGTTGTTGGGTGTCTGCTTTCAGCTCAGGTCATGATCATAGGGTTGTGGGATTGAGCCCCACATCAGACTCCCTGCTCAGCGGGAAGCCTGCTTCTCCCTCTCACACTCTCCCCGCTTGTATTCCCTCTCTTGCTGTCTCTCTCCTCTGTAAAATAAATAAATAAAATCTTTTTAAAAAATTGACAAACTTTTAGCTGGATTAACTTTTTAGAAGTCTCAAATAATTATTTTAAAAGCTGGAGACATAACAACTTATACCACAGAAATTACAAAGATCATAAGAGACTATTAGAAACAATTACATGTCAGCAAATTGGATAACCTAGAAGAAATTAGTAAATTACTAGAAACATATAAGCTACCAAGAATAAATCATGAAGAAATAGAAAATCTGAATAGATCCAGACTAATCAATAACTAAAAATCACCCAACAAAGAAAAGCACAAGATCAGATGTTTTTCTAGTGAATTCTACCAAACATTTTTTTACCAAACATTTAAAGAAAAAAATAAAATAATACCAATCCTTCTCAAACCTTTCCAAAAAATTTTAAGAGGAGGTAATATTCCCACACTCATTTCGAAGCCAGCATTACATTGATATCAAAGCCAGAAAAGAATACTGCAAGGAAAGAAGAAGTCAATATCCCTGATGAATAGAGATGCAGAAATCCTCAATGAAATCCTATCAAACTGAATCAAGAGCACATTTAAAAGATCATACACCATTACCAAGTGGGATTTATCCTGGATGCAAGGTTGGTACAACATAGACAAATCAATAAGTATGATATACCACATTACCAAAAGAAAGATTAAAAATCATATGATCCTCTATATAGACATAGAAAAGGCATCTGATACAATTCAACAGTCTTTACGATAAAAAGTCAAAAAATAGCTATAGAAGAATTGTACATCATCACAATAAAGACCATATACGACCAGCCCGCTGTTATCAGATTAAATAATGAAAAGCTGAAAGCTCTAAGACGGGAAACAAGACAATCATGACCACACTTTCCACTCTTATTCAGCATAATATTGGAAGTTTTAGCTACTTAGCTTAGTAATTGGATAAAAAAAAGAGGCATCCAAATTGGAAAAAAGAAATAAAATAGTTTCCGTTCACAGATGACATGATCCCATATACAAAAACCTCTAGGGGTGCCTGGGTTGCTCAGTCAGTTAAACAGCTGATTTGGGCTCAGATCATATTCGCAGGGTCCTGGAATGGAGGCCCACATCTGGCTCCTGCTCATTAAGAAGCTCAGTTCTCCCTCTCCCTCTACCTGCTGCTCCCCCTACTTGAGCTCTGTCAAATAAATAAAATCTTTAAAAAAAAATAAATAACCTCTTAAGATACCACCAAGAACTATAACAACAAAATCAAATTCACTGAAGTTACAGGATAAAAAATCAACATAGAGAAATCAGTTGCATTTCTATGTACTAAAAATGAACATTAAAAAATTACAGAAAACAATCTCACTTGGTAAAGCACCCAAAACAACAAAATACTTAAGAATAATTTAGCAAAGGAGATGATAGATCTGTATTCTGGCATTATAAAGCATTAATAAAGAAACTGAAGAATAATAAATAAGCAAATAAATGAAAGGATATCTTATGTTCACAGACTGAAGATTAATATTGCTAAAATGTCCAGATACAACGCATATGATTTACCAAATCAATATAATCCCAATCAAAATTCCAATGGCATTTTTCACAGAAAGAAAAAAACAATCCCACAATTCTTTTATAGAACCTTTTATAGAATTCTTTTATAGAATCACAGAAGACTCCCAATAGTCAAAAGTCTTGAGCAAGAAGGACAAACCTGGAAGCGTCACACTTCCTAATTTCAAACTGTATAACAAAATGTTAGTAATCAAAACAGTACAGTGCTGCCATAAAAGTAGCCACATAGGTATAGAACAGAAATAGAGAGCCCAGAAATAAACCCAGGCATATACAGTCAACTAATCTCCAAGAAGGATTTCCACACAAATATGGAAAATATAGTCCCTTCAATTAATGGTGCTGGGACAAGTGGATAATTGCAGGATGAAACCGAACCTTTATATTATATAATAAGCAAAAATCAACTTAAGATGAATTAATGACTTAAATGTAAAACTTGAAAGTGTAAAACTCTTAGAAGCAAATATAGGGGGAAAGTTTCTTGATGTGGCTCTTGGTAATGTTTCTTTGGATATAGCAGCAATGAAAGCAAAAACAGACAAGTGGGATTACGTCTAACTAAAGAATTTTGGCACAACAAAAGAAACAATCAACAAAATGAAAAGCAACCTGCAGAATGGGAGAAAATATTTGCAAATTGCATGAATGTGATAATGGGTTGGTATCCAAACTATATAAAGAACTCATGCAACTCAATAGCAAAAACTTTAAAAAACAAACAAAACTCTTCAATTAAAAAATGGACAAAGGAGTGAATAGATATTTCTTAAAAGAAAACATACAAAAGATATTAGGTATATATAAAAGTACTCAACATCATTAATTATAGGGAAATGTAAATCAAAACCACAAAGATATTACTTCTAGAATGGCCATTATTAAAACATAAATACATAAAATTATACATGAATGGCAAGTGTTGGTGAGGATGTGGAGAAAAGGGAATCCTTGTGTATTGTAGGTAGGGATGTAAACTGATACAGCCATTATGGAATACAGTATGGAATTCCCTCAGAAAATGAAAAATAAAACTACCATATGATCCAGCAACCCCTCTCTGTGTATTTACCTACAGGAATTGAAACTAGAACCTCAGATACCTACAATCCCATGTTCATTACAGCATTATTCATTATAGTCAAGAATATGGACTATAAGTCCATCAGTAGAGAATCGATAAAGAAAATGTGCAATATATGTACAATAAAATATTATTCAGCCTTATAAGAGAAAAAATCTTGCCATTTGTAACAACATGGGGTATGGGACAATATGCTAAATGAAATGAGCCAGCTACAGAAAAACATTTTATTCTCTCATATTTAGACTCTAAAATAGTAAAACTGATAAAAGTAAAGAGTAAAATAATGGTTTTCAGAGACTGGTGGGAGAGGAAAAAGGGGAGTTGATGGTCAAAAGGTACAAATAATCAGTTTTGTAAGATAAACTCTGCATTAACAAAATTATATTGTATACTTAAATCTTGCTAAAAGGATATCTTACATTAAGTGTTCTCAGAACAAAATAATAATAAGGATGATGATGACGATGATTATGTTGTTGAAAAAGAAGAAGGTTGATGGAAACTGGGTGGTGATGAATATGTTTATGGTTTGATAGTAGTGACTGTTTCCCAAGTGTACACTTATCACCAAAATAATCTGATTGTATATATTAAATATGTTCAAATTTTTACATGTCAATCATACCTCAATAAAGTGATTTATTTTAAAAAGCTCATCTTTTAATTAAAAAAAAGAATTATCTGCCCTGAAAACTATAGCAGTGTGTTGAAATACACTTTCAGTATGTTTCTGTGGCATTAGTTCTATGAAAGACAAAGAAGAGCTCACTCTATTGAACACAGAAAATATTTTCCCTTTCTTCTAGGTTTTACTCAATATATACTTACCTTTCAAACACACTGCTGAAAAAAAATACATATATACACACATATATATATTTATATATGTGCATATGTGTACATATATACACATGCATGTATATAATATATGTATATAATATATATACATATATGTGTATATAATATATTCTATATGTTTATATATTTTACATATGTGTATATGTGTGTATATGTATTTATTATATATTATATTTTATAACATATATTTTATATATATATATATATATTTTTTTTAAGCAATCTAACCTCATTGTCTTCTAGTGGATTGCTTCTATTTAGGAGGTGGTATAGCTTGAAGATTATGAGACCACGTATAACTCATGGGAACAGTTAGCCTGGGTTTGAATCCTGGCTCATTAGCTATGAGTAAATTTATTGATGTTTTTATCAGCCTTCCTATTCTCATCTCTTTCAGCTTATCTTGTAAGTTCTTTGGTTAGGGAATTTGATACCTCATTTTTCTTCATACTACTCAGACTGAAGAATCTAATTAGTACAAGATCACAAGTAGCAGAAGCAAAATTCTATCCAGTCTATGTAATCCTGCATCCATTCTTTCATTCAATCATTATCAACCTCCTTGTGAGATATTATCATTAATTTATAAATGTTAAAACTGAAGATAAGCAAGATTATATAGTTTAATAATAATCTTGAAGGAGAAAATTTAGGCTACTATTCTAACTTCATAAAACTTCCAATCCACATACTTTCCTACTACTCTGGGGAAGCTGAGATTCGACCACATGGTATACAACCCCTCTCACTTATCTCTCAAAACACTTTTTAAGCCATTTTCTTCTTCTCATCTGTCTTTAGGTTAATCTTTCTCCCTCTTTCTCTCTCCCTCTCTTCTCCTCTCTTGTTCTCCCCCTTTCTCCTCTTCATCTCCTTTTCCAGACCTTCTTTCTGTGCTCTTATTTCAAGCTTCAAATTATCTTTGAATAACTTCAAAGATAAATAAGGTAACTTCAAGTTATCTTCAACTATTCCTTCCTTACATTTTCTGTCCTCCTTCTCAGCCTACTATGATGTTAGGTATTATGCTAGGGATTGGTAATGAAATAAAGAGCATCCCCGTCCTCCTCAAAAAGCTCATGGCCTAGAGGAACTGATAAATATTAACTAAATAATTACATAAGCATATAACTATAATGAGGATGTGTGATAGAAATAAAAATAATTGTAAGTTAAGAATAGGTTGATCAGGAGGCTGGGGCAAAGATGGCAGAGGAGTAGCAGGCTGAAATGACATCAGGTCCCAGGAGTTCAGCTAGATAGTTATCAAACCATTCCAAACACCTACAAAGTCAATAGGAGATAGAAGAGAAGAAGAGCAGCAATTCTAGGAACACAAAATCGGCCACTTTCTGAAAGGTAGTTCACTTCTAAAAGAAGTGAATCTGAAACGAAAGGAAGATTGATCGCAGGGAGATGGGCTGGCTCCCGGCAAGTGGTGGAGCAGCAGAGCACAAAGTCAGAACTTTTAGAAGTCTGCTCCACTGGGGGACATCATTCCAGAGGCTAAGTGGGTGAGGAGCCCTCATAGGGACACTGTGGTCTCAGGTCCCACAGGGTCACAGAAAGACCAGAGCTGTCTGAGTGTGGCAGAGCTCCCAGGTATTAGAGCAGGGAAGCCAGCTACAGAGACAGAGCCAAAGAGTGTGCTTTCAGATCACCATTACCTTAAACCATGATCCAAGGCACAGCCAGGGCATTGCACTTTGAGCAGAGACCCCACAAGTGGCAGATCAAGAGAGACTCCCCTCCTTCCTCCTCCAGAAGGAGTGGCACAGGAATGTGTGACAGGAAAGTGATGGGTTTAGAGACTCCAAAGGGGCCATACGCCAGAGATAGAAATGCTCGGTCTCAGGCCGGATGAGCACAGAGCATGGCTGGAGACCAGGGAGACAGGAGGGGCTGACTGCTTTTCTCTGATGGCGCACTGAGGGGTAGGGCCCCAAGCTCTCGGCTCCTCTAGGCCAGAGATTGGGAGGCCACCATTTTCATTCCCACCCTCCAGAGCTCTACAGAAAGCGTTCAGGGAACAAAAGCTCCAAGAGTGAACCAGAGCAAATTACTTGGCCTAGCCCCTGGCAAGGGCAATGCAATTCCACCTCAGACAAAGACATATGTTACTCACTGAAACAGTGCCCTCCCCCAGAAGATGAGCAAGAACATCCAGCCAAGACCAAGCCTATCAATAAAAGAGAACAGTGAAACTCCAGAGCTAGGGGAAAGTGATGCATAAAATTCATGGCTTTTTTCCCCATGATCCTCTGGTCATGCAAAGGTAAATTATTAATTTTATTTTTTTCTTACTCAATTTTTTTAACTTTTCCTCTTTCAACATTTTTAAGTAGTTAAACTTTTTTTTAAAGATTTTATTTATTTATTTGATAGACAGAGATCACAAGCAGGCAGAGAGGCAGGCAGAGAGAGAGAGAGAGAGAGAGAGGAGGAAGCAGGCTCCCTGCAGAGCAGAGAGCCCGATGTGGGGCTTGATCCCAGGACCCTGGAATCATGACCTGAGCCGAAGGCAGAGGCTTAACCCACTGAGCCACCCAGGCGCCTCTAAGTAGTTAATCGTAAGAACACCTTTCTAAAAAAAAAATCCTTTTAAACCTTCATTGTTATAGTCATATTTTATCCCTTCATTGTATTTAACCTTATCTTTTGTATACATCTAGGTTTTCTTTTCTTTTAAATTTTGGAATATAATTTCTTCTAATAGATCAAAATATATCCAAAATCTAGCACATGGTTTTGTTCTAGTCTCCAGCCTGAGCACATTCTCTCCTTTTTTTATTCTTTTCTATTTCCAACCAAGTAATCTTAAAATTCCTTTTTTAGAATTTGTTTTAAATTTTCATCTTTATAGTCAAATTCCATTCATTCATCATGTTTACCCTTAAACTTGTATAAGTTTTTCTTTCTTTAAAATTCTGGGAGGTAGTTTCTTCTAAGAGACCAGATACACCCAAAATCAAGTGAGTGGCTCCGTTCTATTCACCAGTCTAATATACATATTTATATATTTTTTAAATTTATTTTTACCCCTTTTTCCTTCCTCCAAATTTGGGTCTCTTCTGATTTGATTACTATTCATTTTTATGGGGTCTTTCCACTCTTTAAGTATTTTACTCTCTCATTCACATATTCTTATCTGGATAAAATGACAAGTTGGAAAAATTCACCACAAAAAAAAAAAAAAAAAGAAAAGAAAGAAAAAAGAACAAGAGGCAGTAACAATGGCTAGGGACATAATCAATACAGACATTGGTAATATGTCAGAACTACAGTTCAGAATGATAATTCTCAAAGTGTTAGCTGGGCTCACAAAAGGCATGGATGATATTAGAGAAATGCTGTCTGGAGAAATAAAACCCCTTTCTAAAGAAATAACTAAAATCTAACCAAGCTGAAATCAAAAAAGCTATTAATGAGGTGCAATCAAAAATGGAACCTCTTGGGGCGCCTGGGTGGCTCAGTGGGTTAAAGCCTCTGCTTTTGGCTCAGGTCATGATCCCAGGGTCCTGGGATCGAGACCCCGCATGAGGATCTGCTTGGAGCCTGCTTCCTCCTCTCTCTCTCTGCCTGTCTCTCTGCCTACTTGTGATCTCTCTCAAATAAATAAAATCTTAAAAAAAAAAATGGAACCTCTTACTGCTAGGATAAATGAGACAGAAGAGAGAATTCGTGATAGAGAAGACCAAATGATGGAGAATAAAGGAGCTGAGCAAAAGAGAGACAAACAACTACTGGGTCACCAGGGGAAATTTGAGAGATAAGTGATACCATGAGATGAAACAATATTAGAATAACTGGTATCCCAGAAGAAGAAAGAGAGAGGGGGGGCAGAAGGTATATTGGAGTAAATTATAATAGAAAATTTTCCTAATATGGCAAAGAAAACGAGCATCAAAATCCAGGAGGCACAGAGAACCCCCACAAAATCAATAAAAACAGGTCCACACCCTATCATCTAATAGTAAAATTTACAAGTCTTGGTGACAAAGAGAAAATCCTGAAAGGACCTTGGGACAAAAAGACTGTAACATACGCTGGTAAAAATATAAGATTGGCAGCCTACCTATCCACAAAGACCTGGCATGCCAGAAAGGACTGACATGATATATTCAGAGCACTAAATGAGAAAAATATGCAGCAAAGAATACTATATCCACTAGGAAGTCATTGAAAATAGAATGAGAGATAAAAAGCTTCCAGGACAAACAAAAACTAAAAGAATTTGCAAACACCAAGTCATCCGTACAGGAAATACTGCAAGGGATCCTCTAAGCAAAGGGAGAACCTAAAAGTATTAAACCAGAAAGGAACAGAGACAATATACAGTAACAGTCAACTTACAGGCAATACAATGGCACTAAATTCATATCTTTCAATAGTTACCCTGAATGTAAATAAGCTAAATGCCCCAATCAAAAGACACAGGGTATCAGAATGAATAAAAAAACAAGACCCATCAATATGCTGTCTATAAGAAACCCATTTTAGTCCCAAAGACAGCTACAGATTTAAAGTGAGGGGGTGAAAAAAATTTTAGCACACTAATGGACATCAAAAGAAAGCTGGGGTGGCAATCCTTATATCAGATAAATTAGATTTTAAGCCAAAGACTATAATAAGAGATGAGGGAGGATATTATATCATACTTAAAGTTTCTGCCCAACAAGAACATCTAACAATTTTAAATACCTATGCCCCTAACATGGGGGCAGTCAACTGTATAAACCAATTAATAACAAAATCAGAGAAACACGTCAACAGTAATACAATAATAGTCAGGGATATTAACACTCCCCTCACTGAAATGGACAGATCATAAAAGCAAAAGATCAATAAGGAAATAAAGGCCTTAAATGACACACTAGATCAGATGGCCATTACTGATATATTCAGAGCACTCCATCCCAAAACAACAGAATACACATTCTTCTCTAGTGCACATGGAACATTCTCCAGAATAGATCACATCCTGGGTCACAAAGCAGGTCTCAACCGGTAGCAAAAGACTGGGATCATTCCCTGCATATTTTCAGATCACAATGCTCTGAAGCTAGAAATCAATCACAAGAGGAAAGTTGGAACGAACTCAAATACATGGAGGCTAAAGTGCATGCTACTAAAGAATGAATGGGTCAACCAGGAAATTGAAGAAGAATTGAAGAAATTCATGGAAACAAATTAAAATGAAAACACAACTGTTCAAAATCTGTGGGACACAGCTAAGGCAGTGCTGAGAGGAAACTGTATAGTGATACAAGCCTTTCTCAAGAAACAAGAAAGGTCTCAAGTATACAACCTAACCCTACACCTGAAGGAACTGGAGAAAGAACAGCAAAGAAAGCCTAAACCCAGCAGGAGAAGAGAAATGATAAAGATCAGAGCAGAAATCAATGAAACAGAAACCAAAAGAACAGTAGAATAAATCAATGCAACTAGGAGCTGTTTCTTTGAAAGAATTCATAAGATTTATAAACCCCTGGCCAGAATTATCAAAAAAGAAAACAGAAAGGAGCCAAATAAATAAAATCATGAATGATAGAGGAGAGATCAAACCAACACCAGAGAAATACAAACAGTTGTAAGAACATATTATGAGCACCTATATGCTAGCAAATTTGACAATCTGGAAGATATAAATGCATTCCTAGAGACATATAAACTACCAAAACTAAACCAGGAAGAAATAGAAAACCTTAACAGAACCATAATCAGTAAGGAGATTAAAGAAGTCATGAAAATCTCCCAACAAACCAAAGCCCAGGGCCAGACGGCTTCCCAGGGGAATTCTACCAAACATTTATAGAAGAACTAATATCTGTTCTCCGGAAACTGTTCCAAAAAATAGAAATGGAAGGAAAACTTCCAAACTCATTCTTTGAGGCCAGCATTACCTTGATCCCAAAACCAGACAAAGACCCCATCAAAAAAGAGAATTACAGACCAATATCCTTGATGAACAAGGATGCAAAAATTCTTAGCAAAATATACCAATAAAATCCAACAGTACATTAAAAGGATTATTCACCACAACCAAGTGGCATTTATTCCTGGGCTGCAGGTTTGTTCAAAATCCACAAATCAATCAATGGGATACAATACATTAAAAGAAAGAATAAGAACCATATGATAATCTCAATAGATGCTAAAAAAGCATTTAACAAAGTACAGCATCCTTTCTTGATCAACACTCTTCAAAGGGTAGGGAGAGAGAGTACATTCTTCAATATAATCAAAGCCATCTATGGAAAAACCCACAGCAAATATCATTCTCAATGGGGGAAAAACTGAGAGCTTTTCCCCTAAGATTGGGAACACGGCAGGGATGTCCACTCTCACCACTGCTCTTCAACATAGTACTGATGTCCTAGCCTCAGCAATCAGACAACAACAACAAAAAAATAAAAGGCAAAAAAAAGGCATCCAAATAGCAAAGAAGAAGTCAAACTCTCACTCTTTGCAAATAATATGATACTTTATGTGGAAACCCTAAAAGACCCCACTCCAAAACTGCTAGAACTCACACAGGAATTCAGTAAAGTGTTAGGATATAAAATCAATACACAGAAATCAGTTGCATTTTTATATACCAAGAGCAAGACAGAAGAAAGAGAAATGAAGGAGTCAATCTCATTTACAATTGCCCCCCAAACCATAAGATACCTAGGAATAAACCTAACCAATTAGGCAAAGAATTGATACTCAGAAAACTATAAAGTACTCATGAAAAAAATTGAGGAAGACACAAAGAAATGGAAAAATGCTTCATGCTCTTAGATCAGAAGAACAAATATTGTGAAAATGTCTATCCTACCTAGAGCAATCTACACATTTAACCCAATCTGTATCAAAATACCATCACTTTTTTTCAAATATGGAACAAATAATCCTAAAATTTACACGGAACCAGAAAAGACCCTGAATAGCCAGAGGAACGTTGAAAAAGAAGGCAAAGTTGGTGGCATTACAATTCTGGACTTCAAGCTCTATTACAAAGCTGTCATCATCAAGACAGTATGGTACTGGCACAAAAATAGACACATGGATCAATGGAACAGAAGAGAGAGCCCAGAAATAGTCCCTCACCTCTAAGGTCAACTAATCCTCGACAAAGCAGGAAAGAATGTCCAATGGAAAAAATACAATCTCTTCAAGAAATGGCGTTAGGAAAATTGGACAGCCACATGCACAAAAATCAAACTGGACCATTTCCTTACACCACACACATAAAAATAGACTCCAAATGGATGAAAGACCTCAATGTGAGACAGAAATCCATTAAAATCCTGAGAACACAGGCAGCAACCTCTTCGACCTCAGCCACAACAACTTTTTCCTAGAATAATCACAAAGGCAAGGGAAACAATGGCAAAAATGAACTATTAGGACTTCATCAAGATCAAAAGTTTTTGCACAGGAAAAGAAACAGTCAACAAAACCAAAAGACAACTGAGAGAATGGGAGAAGAGATCCATATCAACACCCAAAAAACAAATAATCCAATCAAAAAATGGGCAGAAGTCATGAACAGACACTTCTGCAAAGAAGACATCTAAATGGCCAGCAGACACAAGAAAAAGTGCTCTAAATTTCCAATGTTTAGATGAATGGATAAAGAAGATGTGATATATATATATATATATATATATATATATATACACACTATGCAGCCATAAAAAGAAATGAAATCTTGCCATTTGCAATGACGTGGGTGGAACTAGAGGGCATTATGCTGAGCAAAATAAGTCAGCCAGGGAAAGCCAATTATCATGTGATCTCCCTGATATGAGGAATTTGAGAGGTAGAGTGAGAGGGAGGTAGTTTGGGAGGTAGGGAAGGAAAAAAAAAAAGAAACAAGATGGGACTGGGAGGGAGACAAATCATAAGAGATTCTTAATCTCACAAAACAAACTGAGGGTTGCTTGTGGAGGATATGGAGAGGGTGGTTGTGTTATGGACATTGGGGAGGGTATGTGATATGGTGAGAGCTGTGAAGTGTGTAAGCCTGAAAATTCACAGACCTGTACCCCTGAGGCAAATAATGTATTATATGTTAATAATAATAATTAATAAAAAACAAAGAATAGGTAGATCAGGCATAATACTGAGCAACTGGGTGCAGATCAAGACAGCTAAATGCAGTGCAGCCAAGCAAGCTCCAGGAAATTTACAGGATTCTCAGGGAGGGCTTTGGATTTCCATAGATCATGAAATTGAAATTTTAGTGGTAACCATATCCAGATCTTATCTGACCAGGGCTTGAGTAAGCATCAGGGTTATAATTACATGGAACTTAGAGCAAGAGGCAGAGGACAGAAATCTAAAAATAAGCCAAAGAGAAGAGATGGATTTTACCCAGAAAATAATGAGTTAAAGCACTCAGTCTGAAATTGAATAGGACTCAGAAAACAGACTGAAAGGCAAAGAGGAGGTCCATGCAGTCAGAAAGAGAATATATATTGTGTTTATCTAAGGAATAGGAGTGTAGAAAAATCAAAACCTGCAAAAGAATGATCAGAATTAAATTGCAAAATCTTTGGCACACTCATATGTATTTTAAAAATTTATTAAAAGAGGTATATGACCCATAGACTGAGAGTGTGATAACCAGCCCAAATAATAATACAGGGAATGACTTAAAATGCATAACTCTTTCAATGGAGTAGCTGTAGTCTAAATCAACATTGCTGATCATTATTTTTTCTTTGAAGCCTAAAGCCTATCTTTCAGGAAAGAACAAATAATGTACAGTTATTTTAGTCGATATGAGTTATGGTGAAAAGAAACTCTGTGGTCTTGAGAAACACAAAAATAAATGCTAATTTTTGAGAAGACTGAGATCATGGCTCTATATGTATTTAGAAGAGAACAATGTAAGGTGAATCCATATAAAATAAGTTGGAAAGATTGCCAGAATATATTGTAGAATAAAAACCAAAAGTTGCAGCATGATATGTAGAGTGACATCATATATATTAAAAAAAACACACAACAATACATTAGATCTCCTTTGAGAACAGGTAAATATATTAAAGTTTAGGAAAAGGTCTAAATAAAACACCAATGCCACAGTACTTGCTATCTCTGAAAACATGCGAAAATTCTCACCAAAATACTAGTGAATAGGATCCAACAGTACATTAAATGGATTATTCACCACTACCAAGTGGCATTTATTCCTGGGCTGCAACGTTGGTTCAACATCCACAAATCAATCAATCAATATAATACATTAATAAAAGAAAGGACAAGAACCATACGATACTCTCAATAGATGCTGAAAAGCATTTGACAAAGTACAGCATCCTTTCTTGATCAACACTCTTCAAAGGGTAGGGATAGAGGATACATACCTCAATATCATCAAAGCCATCTATGAAAAACCCACAGCAAATATCATTCTCAATGAGGAAAAACTGAGAGCTTTCCCCTAAGGTTAGGAACATGGCAGGGATGTCCACTATCACCACTGCTCTTCAGCATAGTACTAGACATTCCTAGCCTCAGCAGACAACGAAAAGAAATAAAAGGCAAAGAAGAAGCCAAACTCTCACTCTTTTCAGATAATTTGATAGTTTATATGGAAAACCCCAAATACTCCACTCCAAAAGTGCTAGAACTCATACAGGAATTCAGTAAAGTGTCAGGATATAAAATCAATGCACAGAAACCAGTTGCATTTCTATACACCAATAGCAAGACAGTATTCCAGAATGGGGTGATGGCCAATGTTCTACTTTTTTGATAATAGCCTAATTGTGTATTACTTATAAAACTCTGTGCTAATCAAAAATTCAAATTCTTAATTTTTGTTGAAAAATGACATTAATCAAACATTTATTACTGTTAGATTCTAAGTATCAATCAAATAATTACATTGGAATCATAATAAAAGAAATAATCCTTCTTTCCTTTTTTTTTTTAAGATTTTATTTATTTATTTGACAGACAGAGATCACAAGTAGGCAGAGAAGCAGGCAGAGAGGCAGTGGTGGCCAGGTTAAGCAGGCTCCCTGCTGAGTAGAGAGCCTGATGTGAGAAGGGGCTCCATCCCAGGGAACTCATGACCTGAGCCGAAGGCAGAGGCTTTAACCCACTGAGCCACCCAGGTGCCCCTCTTTTTTCATTTTTATTTAAATTCCAGGTGTATTAATATTAGTTTCAGGTGTACAATTCAATGATTCATCACTTACACACAACACCCAGGGCTCATCACTAGAACACTCCTTAATCCCCATCACCTACTTAACCCATCCTCCACCCACACCCTGCCCCTGGTAACTGTCAGTTTGTTCTCTACAGGGGCTCTCTTTTTTAGTAGAGTTTGGAGTAAAACAAACAAACAAACAAACAAACAAATGAGTGTTAACCTTGGCCCTCCACTCACATTAAGAAAGTGGTTTAAACTGTCTAAGCTTTTATTCTATCCCTTTTAGAATGGGGAAATAAAATCTACACCCACCATACCAGATTGGATTTAATATAGCTTTATGACATATTTTAATAATTGGTGGGACAGATCTCACATCACGGTTTCCTTGCTAATACTACTTTTACCTTTATACATCCTACAGTCTATTCTTGAACAAAAGGAAGCACACTTCCTAAAACAGAATACTCTACAGTATACACACATGTATCAGATAGTTATTCTTCCCACAAATATTTATTAATCATCTAGTGTACTTCAGATTCTGAGGTAGGCTTTGGTCATGTCTTACCAGAAATATATGACATTGTAAAAAATCTTAAACAAGTTAAAGCATAAAATCAATAAGGTTGGAAGAAGTTTTCTGTATTTTAATAAACATGATGTTATAAACCCTATTCATCATTCACACACTCTATATTCTATGATGAGATTGATCCAATTTACATTTGAAACACTAAAAACCTCACACCTATTCTCCAAAGTGAAATTGCCTATCAAAAGAGAGGTAGCTATGATTATAATCAAGTACCAACATTCTGCACAAAAACCACATGCAAGTGTTTCAAGTTGGGAGCAGAAGAAATAATAACCGCATAGCAGAAATAATGTTCCTCAAGCAACTAAATTATCAATCTTCAGAGTGTATGATAAAAATGGAACAAAATTTCTCCTTACGATTGCCAACAGAAAATGCTAGTGAGAGAACTCACAGGCTCTCCTTTGTCTGGACTATCCATTATTTTAGTGTATTTCCACTTAAGTAAACTGAAAAATGAAAGCTTTAGATTTAAAAAATATAAAAGAAGGCAAATTGTGAGAAATAAACTGTAAGTTAGCAAAATGATCAACAAATATTACTTATACTATTTTGGTAAATTAGTGTAAATTACACACACAAAGTTAACTACATATTCAGCTATATTAAATAAAAATGTATATAATTAACATTGTTATGTATTAATATAACAGAAAATATTTTAGAAAGACATTCAATATATTTATAAATTAAATTAGGTATATACAGACTCCCTTAAAATTTTTCCTCTAAATGATAAGTGCAGACCATTTAAATAATCCAGTGAATACTATGATCGTGGTTTTACCTGATTACCAATAAAAATGTCATCTAACCCATTTCACCTGAGGTAGTAACCTCTTCTCCTAGACATATCTATATCAGAGTTCAGTGATTCAGTCTATCCACAGCACCATAACATGAATTGTTTGCTTCAGTTTTTATCTGGTTATATCAAAAATAAAACAAACTTTCAAGAATTCTTCTATTTTCATGACCTCTTTTCAAAAGAACTGTAAAATTCCAAGAAGAGGTTGATTTTGTTGTAATATTGAATATAATACTGTATGAATCTTGGTCTACTCTTACCAGAATGTTGCTGAATGAGGCAATATATTTTAATGAAGGAGCAAGTTATGTCTTTGTTATTGATTATCTACTTGGAAATGTGTTTTCATGTTTGTCATTAATTATGGCCTGTTTTTGAATCATGTGTAAAAAAATTCTACAAGTATATCAGCAATGATTATTCATTTATTCTATTCACAATGAACTTAGGGAAAATACAGATAGCTTTTATATGTAACAATATTGCCACTAAAAAATATACCATATGCTCCAATATTTTTAAGTAGCATTAATTCTTAATTTTCTCAGTAGTTTCATATGTGTTCTACCTTCTACGTTCATGTGTTTTGCCAGTTGTAACCTAACTGAATACAAACCTGCAAAATTCAAGGAAACATCTGGATACTTCCTGCCATTTCCAAGGTTTATGCCAGTTGTTATGCCTGTGGAGTTCTCCCAGAAAGCAACTCACTGACAAAGAAGAGAAAAGGTACACAGGGGACAACTGGAAAAAATGAGTAATCCCATTGTGCTCTATTTCTATTTGATTCTACCTTCTACTTCTGTCTGTAATTATGTCTTTTGGGAGAAAAAGCATGTTAAGTAAAAGCCCTGGATTCATGGGTGGATTGTGCATAGTAGAACATAGAAAAAAGACTAGGCAGCCATACCTAATAACAGTAAAACTCTCAAAGTCACGTCTGCCCCAGAATCTCTTGAAAAATTGTGAGTGGGAATATGACTGTTAGGTGATGACAATTTCTCAACAATAGCATCTTTCAGATGCTCTTGTTATGGTCCCTAATTCCTTCTTCAAGTTCTCTAGAATATAGTTATTTAGAGACTTGGGGGGTAATATTCTGAATATTATTATAAACAACTAGATATGCTCTTGGTATGAAAAGAGTTAAGAATCTGGTATTTTTCTGGAGTTGAATAAACAGTTAAATGTAAATTAACTCAAACATTTCTAAGTCATTTTCCAGTTAATCAGGCTACAGAAAAAAAAATTGGTCAAGTTACTGTGTTTAAAAATCTATAGTTAGAATGTATTAATCTATAAGTGCCACAAAGTTATCTTTCTGGATTCTCCATAAAAACTATAGTCTTGATAGGAAATTGGGATGCAACTTTATTAACTCCAAAGTATACTCTAGAGTGGATTCCAAAAGAACCTTCTGTGATGATGAAAAGTTTCTCTATCTACAATGGCCAATACAATAGTCACCAGTTACATGTGGTCATTAAACACTTAAAATGTGGCTAATGCAACTGAGGAACTAAATTTTAACTTTTATTCAATTACAAATGATTATTAAATTGCAAAGTCAAGTAACTGCATTTGACAAGTGGCTACTATATTGGACAACACAGCTCCAGAAACTGGTTTTCATTTTATTTTCCACATAAGATTTTTTTTTAAATGATATCGTCTTGGTTGGGTTTTACTAGATAAAAGACAGTAATGCAAGTAGAAGAGATCAGAACCTCTGTACCACTACTTGTTGCTTAGAAAAACTCCCCTACAATAAAGAACCATCCTTGGGTGCTATGTGTATATCAAAAGTGATTGACTGTGCTTAAAGGTACTAGTTCCCTCAATTGGCAAGTATCTTCGGAGAAAGTACCAGAGGACAGCATTATAACCTATTGTCAATCATTAAGGCTTTATTTTATCAAGTCCTTTTCCCTTATGACTAGTTGGAGATAAATTAATTAAAGTAAAAGAAAAAGACAGCACCAGATAACATGAATCAGTGTGGAAGATCAGGAAGTAAGACTTGGGTGACACTGGGTATTGGTGGGAAAAGAGAGAACAGATACCCTGGGGAAAAAAGAATTCTGAAAAGAAAGATGGAGAGGACCACCAGAGATAACATTCACCTATTCTACAGTTTAACTCCTGTTGCTACATTTTATATCCTTCTCTTTTTTAATTCAAAAAGAATAGTTCTAGTGCTGTTCATAACAGGATATATATGTGTCACTGGAAAGGTCACTCTCTGGTTTAATGTATTCTCTAAATTAAGAATACCTGTAAAAAAAAATAAACTGATATGCATTTACTGCTGTTTAGGTCTTTTTGCTTTACTAGTTACATAATGACATACTCAGAATTGGTCAGAAAAATGTTAAACCAGGATCACTCATCTGCTCTTCATTGATCTCTTGGAGATTTTACCAAAGGGCTTTACTTTTTCTCTTGGTGCTTAATCAATATAATTTAGATTTTTAATTCTATTAAAACAAACAAAAAAATATGTGAAATACAAGGGGAAGGAAGAGAGGAGAAAGGGAGCAAAGGGAGATGCAAAGAAAGCAAAGAGGGAGAGAGACTGAGGGGAAAAGAGGCGAGAGAAGTTGAGGAGGGGGCTGAGAAAAAAAGGAGAGGGGGAATGGAGGAGAAAGGAAAACAAAGGAGTTGAGAAGAAGGAAAGTGAAGAAGTAGTAGTTTGCTAAAGCTCCTGCGTCATGCACATTGGCTATAATGAAACCAAAGTGCTCCTGTATTTAATGATTCAGCAGAACATTTAGGTGATAAGAGAATGATTACAAAGTACTTGGCAATTCAGCCAAAAAAAAAATCCAGCTTTCACTAGAGAAGATTTTTTTTTTGCTTCAAGTTTTTAAATTCTAGTCAGTTAACATAAAGGGTAATATATCTTTCAGAAGTAGAACTTAGTAACTCATCACTTACATACAACACCAGTGCTCATCACAAGAGACCTCCCCTCCGGCAACCCTCAGTTTGTTTTTAGTTAATGGTCTCTTATGGTTTTCTTCCCTCTTTTTTTCCCTTCCTCTATGTTCACCTGTTTGGTTCCTTGAAGTCCACATATGAGTGAAATCATATGGTATTTGTCTTTCTCTGACTGACTTATTTTGCTGAGCATAATACATCTAATAATCTAGCTCCAACCACATCATTGCAAATGGCAAGATTTCATTCTTTTTGATGGCTGAGTAATATTCCAATGTGTGAGTATATATGTGTATGCACACCACCTCTTCTTTATCCACTCATCAGTCAATGGACATTTAGGCTCCTGCCATAATTTGGCTATTGCTGATAATGCTGCTATAAACATCAGGGTGCATGTACCCTTTTGAATGTACATTTTTTTATTCTTTTGGTAAGTACCTAGTATTACAACTGCTGGGCTGTAAGGCAATTCTATTTTTAACTTTCTGAGGAACCTCCATACTATTTTCCAGAGTGGCTATACCAGTTTGCATTCCTACCAACAGTGTAAAAGGGTGCTACAGAAGACTTTAAAAGGTCACTGAATTTTTTTGTTTTTAAAAATTGCAATTGTCTAACATGTCCCTTTCTGAATGTTACAATATTCTCTTAGCTTTGATGAATGGCATACAGAACGACATTGAAACCAAACTTAATGTTAAAAGAATGCATCTACATAACCAGATTATTTTTCAATTAGATACTGATCTTATGGAGTGTGATATGTTTTTAAATAACATAAACTATATACTTTAAATTTATCCATAATGCCATGAGAGAAAATTCCATCACTGGACTACATTTCACACTTTTCTAATTAGGATGCCTTAAACCATTAATTTACTGTTATGAATGCCAAGCAAAATTTTGGTAAGGACTGTTTCTGCCTTTGCTTTGCCAACAAAAGAAAAATTGAATATAAAGACCAAAATCAGTGCTTGAAAGGAGTGTCCTATCTAGAGAGAGACTAGAAGGGATATATATCAGGATAGCTAATGGGAGGAAGTATCAGGTGTCAATAAAAACTAATTTAGGTAAAAATGAACAGGATTAGTTTTGTGTAGTCTGGATGAGGAAGTATTAAATTTAAAGGATTCCAAATTTAATTTCATTATGGTCATGCCCACTAGTTTCATAGTTGAAGATCTGACAAGGAACAAGCATGTGGAAATTTTAAAATATCCTCAGGAATTATGAGTCAAGGAAATGGAAATTGATAAAAAGAGAATCCAACACTCCATTTTTATAGTGAGGCAAAGCAATTTGATGTTATCCCAAGAAAGCACAAAATTCCTTCAGAGGAATTCTTGGTTGATAAAGCATTTGCATCAGCACTGAATGTGATTCTCCTTCCATCACCGGAGAGGATTGTGAGGAGGCTCTTTGGTAAATTGTAGCCTGCTTGCTTCTTGATGAGGACCAGTCAGTGGGGTTCTGCAGCAGGTCAAAACTCTCGTATTTTTCCCAGTTCAAGATAATCCTGCTGTTTCATTATTCCAAAGATGTCCACAGGTCATGTATCAGGACAGATAATGAAGCTCAGTCTATTGCTCTTTCCTCATTAATCACTCCAAACCTAATTAATCACCTTTTCAATGACAACTATAACATGAACACCATATACATTATACTTTATTACAAATATTTTAAGCCCTACATTTAAATTAAGAATATTCAGATTTGGAAATTCTTCAATATTAGAAAATGTCAAATAGACAGACTATTCTCACTACCTTCAGTAAAATGTGTCTCGTCTGTTTTTCATCAAGAGGCAAGTTGAGCTCAACTGATGTTCTCTCTTTCTCTGGGTCATGCACCCAATGGCAGAATCTATTTTATTATACTGCCTCATCCATCACCAGAGTTCCCACTCTGCATCTGGCCTCCCTCTCTCTCTATAAGCTGACCTCATACATTAACCCAATGGTCACACAACTTAGATAGTAATGTGAAAACAAAAACATGGTCAGACTCAATCTAGGTATTGAAGCAGTCACTAGGCCTTATTTGAGACAATATGGTTTCCCCAGGAAACATGTAAGATTAATCCACCTCCCATAAACAACTACCTTTCTTCAAAACTCATCTCTACTGGCAGGTGGCTTAACAAATATAATCTTTAGTGGCTGCCTGACACATCCATGCATCTGCACCGTATACATCTGTACAGGCTGCTTTTTCATCGTAGGATATGACATGTGCCAATTGAATGGCTTATAGTAGGCATGGAGAGGAGTTGGTATTGGCAGGCACTTCATGTCTACTCATCGCTTTCCTTTTTTTCTTTCCTTTGCTATGAGGCTTTTGGTCTTTGTTCTTTTGGATTTTGCCTGCTAATTTATTTTATTCATGTAACTTCAAGTGGTCATTTGTGGCTAACAAAACTGAGATTTTGTGACTTGCACTTAATCCAAAGTGCTTAGATGTCAGCAATCAATCTAAATTAGCGGGCTTCAATTTAATTGCAATTCTATCTTGGATTTCACAAGTTAAAAGTGATCTGGCATCCGGTGAAAGGAAGTAAGAAGACTACAGATAAATCTGAAAGTAACCAAATTTATTTAGGCAGGACCAGCCAAATAATTTGGGGGGCTCAATGCAAAATTAAAATTCAAGACTCTTTGCTCGAAATGTATTCAAAATTTCAAGATTACAACTTCAGATCATGAAACAAAACATAAGATCCTTTTAACTGCAGGGTCCTATGCAGTTGTACAGTCTGTATGATAATAAGGACAGCCCCAAATTGTCAAAGAAAACATGAAATATTTTTGCCATTTTTTTTAAAAACACTAAGCATACTTACTATAAAAACTAATACGGTGGCAATATTTTCTTCACAATCAATAGTACCTTCAACAAAAAGTATGTGTTTAGAACTTACAAAGACTTTTTTGTTCCTTTTCAACTCTTCTCAGAAAACAAGCTTTGAAATTCTACTCACAGCATAAAGTTTAATGAGGTTTCAAAATATAATTGCCTTCCACTTTTCTTATCTTTCCAAATCTACTATAAACACTAAAATGTGCAAATAAAGCTTGTAAATAATATCCATGGCTAGACTTAGGCAACCCTAAATCTTGAACTTAGTAGTAAACATACCTGCTATTAACAAATGCTATAGGTGCCAAACTCTAGCAAAAGCATGGCCACTGTATAATCTTCTCTATAATAAAGCAGTAATCAACATCCTAAAGAGCAAAGCATGGCACTCTACTGGGACCCACACCATTAACCAAATTTCATGAAACCATGTCCGAATACCAAAGTCTAAAATTTTCCACTCCCCATCCTTTGATGAGAGCAAAAACAGATTCCTTTACATTAAAACTGAGATTCACAAGACCAAACACCAATAAAATTATGTTTTACTAATTTTTTAAAAGTAAAAGATAAATTAATAACTATTCTCCATATTTCTTGACTGCAGCTTATTGTCAGGACATTTCTCAAATAAGCAGGAATCCATTTTGACCAAAGTATTTTGTCCAACAGTTTGCCCATGCCAGAGAGAAAGATTGCTATATGTGACAGAAACAAAGAAAACATAACTGATCACATTACATGGCAAATATAACATTCCAAAGACTTTCTGATAATCTGATTGCTAATTGTATCTACAGTTATAAGAAAAGGGGACCACAGTCTATGGCCATACCACCCTGAATGTGCCCAATCTCATCATAAAAGGGAACCACAGTGAACCTTCTGGACTTAGAATAAGTTTAATATTCTTGAAGGAACACGTATGAAAATAATAAGTTGCTTATTTCAGTTCACATCCCATATATACTTGTGTTCAAGTAATTTCTCCCAATACTAATTCCAAAAAATATAGTTGAATACTCAGAAGCTTATAAAAATTTCTTTTTGGCTATCTTTCTTGCTTCATATGATATC
Organism: Mustela nivalis; assembly: GCF_964662115.1. Lineage (NCBI taxonomy): Eukaryota > Metazoa > Chordata > Mammalia > Carnivora > Mustelidae > Mustela > Mustela nivalis. Next base: position 129,476,219 of record NC_139021.1, read on the forward strand.
TTCCTTCTCCCAACTCAGTTCACCCTTCTTTTTTGTTGTTGTTGTTGTTGTTGTTGTTGTTTTAACTTTTTATTTTTTATCCCCAGGGGTACAGGTCTGTGAATCACCAGGTTTACACACCTCACAGCACTCACCAAAGCACATACCCTCCCCAATGTCCATAATCCCACCCCCTTCTCCCAAACCCCCTCCCCCCAGCAACCCTCAGTTTGTTTTGTGAGATTAAGAGTCACTTATGGTTTGTCTCCCTCCCAATCCCATCTTGTTTCATTTATTCTTCTCCTACCCACTTAAGCCTCCATGTTGCATCACCACTTCCTCATATCAGGGAGATCATATGATAGTTGTCTTTCTCTGCTTGACTTATTTCGCTAAGCATGATACGCTCTAGTTCCATCCATGTTGTCGCAAATGGCACTTGAGGGTATGAAGTCACCATTCCTCCAAGCATAGATCCATTTGATATCTAAGCCACCCTGGGACACTTCTTTCTCAATCTTCAGAGTTACTATAGCTGTCAATTCTTCCTTCTTTCTATATATCCCTTCCCTTTCACATTTCAGCCAATCTAGTTTTTGTCCTTATTGCCTTTTACTAGAAATGTTAATCTCTTGATTCTTCTTGACTCCATCCATGTAGCCCTGCAAAGTAATTTGAACCTCATGGCTGATTAATCTTCCTACATCTATTTGATTCTCTCCCTTTCTTAATCAAACATACCTTACTTAATAAAGTTAAAATTTCTTAGCTTGGTATTCATTTTGGTTCCTTCAGATTTGGTTTCCAAGCCATACTGTCTACTATTTTCTTGCTATAGACACTACAGTATAGTGTTTAGGAATGTGGGCTGGAAATTAGAATTTCCAGAAATTCTAAGAAATTCTTAGAAAAGGAGCACTACTATTAGCCCTCTGTTTAAAAGAGAAGGATATGAGCTTAGGAATTTGATTTCCCTAAGAAAGAAACAAGCTTTTACTAAAAAGACATTTTAAGGCAAATCTCTTAGACCTAAAAGTACTTATTTCCCCCCAGGTAAGTAGTAGAAAATGTCTTAATTGCTGCTAATAAGAAAGGTGAATTTATAAGCTCTTGAGCTAAACAAAATACACTGATTTACTGACTAATCAAACTCACATAACAGTGCCAAGTAAGACTAACTTCAATTCCATTCTGCTATTCATCCTTAATGTTGTGTTCCTGTATGGAGGCTTTCTGCCAGTCTACGTAAAAAAGATAAGGACTCTCTTGCTGGTAAAATGTCTTATAAAGGAGTCCCCATATACACACTCAAATTGCAAATCTTTATATTTGTTTAGGCTTTGAAGTTCGTAAAACCCTTTAAATAAGTGAAAAGTCATTAAATATCCTATCACAATTCTCCCCATTCTTTTTTTTTTTTTAAGAATTTACTTTTTTTTTTTTTTTTTTTTTTGAGAAAGAGCACGAGCAGGGGGATGGGAAGAGGGACAAGGAAACTCTCCACTGAGCAGGGAGCCCACTGTGGAGCCCAATTCCAGGAAATCATGAAATCATGACCTGAGCCAAAGTCAGATGCTTAACAAACTGAGCCACCCAGGTACCCCTCTATCCATTCTTAAGCTGCAGTTCAGTTCTCTTTCCAGAAAGCTTTCCCTGATTTCTTCTTGTTAAATTAGATTATGAAGAGCCTTGACAACAGAGCCTGAGATGTTTCTGATTCAACAAACATTTAAAGAAGAATTAATATGCCAGGAATTTATCCTTTAATTATACCCACACTCGCATATACAGAGACACTTCTGGAATAATACACAAAGAATGCTTTTTTTTTTTTTTTTTTTTAATGCTTGTTTCTGGGGGTAAAGTAAAGATAAATATAAATCCAAAAATAAAAAATAATTTCCTTGGGGCAATGAGAAACTTCTCCCACCCTTTTCTTTCATCATTTACTTTAGAAAATTTACTGTATTTTTTGTTCTCTATCCCTTTGAAATGTATACAGATCTTTTTAAAATCTAAATAAGCAGGGCATCTGGGTGGTCCAGTGGTTGAGTGTCTGCCTTCAGCTCAGGACATGATCCCAGGATCATGGATCAGACCCCACATCCAGCATCAGGCTCCTCTGCCCATAATCTGGTTCTCCCTCCTCTCTCTCTCTGCCCCTCTCCCCATTCATGGATGCGCACTCTCACTCTGTCTCTCCTTCTCTCTCTCACAAATAAATAAATAAAATCTTTTTAAAAATCGAATCTGCTGGCTTTTCATCCCAGGAATGCCTCTTTTAAGGACCTGGGAGCTATCTCCTATGTAATCATCAAAGAAGATAGCACATCTACCTCCCAGTTTTTGTGGAAAAGTAAAAGACTAATTTCTGTGGGGACCTGGCTCATGTCACAATCCACTTTCTTGTCATGAAGAAATAGGAAGTTTAATTTTCCTATGGATAAAGGCAATTAGCTAACACAGACTGTCATTCTAATTATCTGGCTAATTTAAGATGAACTATGTATGTAAATGGTACTATCAAATCCTCTTATTTGAGGACTACTTATTATTTATCTTGAGAATATGTATATAATGGATTGGTATTTGCTTAGCTATACAACATGTTGAGATTTTTCTCTGTATCTGCAGTCTCTTTAATGGTTTGCCCATGATTATTAGTATCACATTCTGGTTTAATGTTTATTCCATACTAAAATTTATCTTTCTCTTTTACCTCTGTAGAAATTTCCTGGGTTAGCAGATGTTGTTATTAATGTTATTTCCCCAAAACACACTAGAAATCATTATATTGTTTAAACGTAAATGTGCCCATGTATTAACCTCTCAATAGAAAATGAAAAGAACAAATTAAGACAGGATAATGAAGGAAAATATAAGAGGTGAAGGGTAAAAAAGGGAGAGAGGAAGAAAGGAAAGAAAATGTTAATGATAAAAGTAAAAAAAAAGCATTTAGGAGGAAAAAGACTTCAAAAAAATTAAGATTCCAGTAGTATTCTAGAATCAGAGGTTTTAGGAATTGAACATATCGTCTACTAAGTAATTAAAGGACAGAACAATTTAGCCAATATTGTGTTCTCAGAAAAAACTGACTCAGCAACTGACCCAGACTGAAGTCACAAGTCAAGTACAGAGCTTCTTAACCTTTATTGTGTCCAGGATTCTACTGTCAATCTGGTGAAAATTAAAATCGCTTCTCAAAACAATGAGTGTAATGCAGAAAATCAAAGATAGGCTTAAAAGGAAATTAATTACACTGACAGTTATAAAAATATTATTAAATTTATCATATTAACACATGAAACAATGAGATCTAGCACTGGACCTGTTAACTCCCATAATTTAGAGGTAATGACACACATAAATGATATTTTGTATACCTATAACATGGTATGAATATATCTGTAATTCCTTTTTTAAAAAGATTTATTTATTTATTTGAGAAATAGAGAGCACAAAAGGGGGAAGGAACAGAGGGAGAAGGAGAATCTCAAGAAGACTCCCCACTGAGCACAGAGCCGAACGCCAGGCTCCATCCCATGAGATCATGACCTGAGCCAAAAGCAAAAGTCAGAAGCTCAAACAGCTGGCCATCCAGGCACCCCTGAAAATACCTGGGATTCTACTTGTGACAAAGTCTTAGGTATTGCCAACTACTATGGATTTTCACCTATTATTATTAATAATGATAATTAAACAAAATGCTAAATTTCAGATCCAGATCTTTAAAAATAAAGATGTATTTTTTGCCCATCCAATCCATAGCCACCCTGTATTCCAAAAATGGATCCCCATGGACTTCAGCATAAGACAAACTGTGGGAGCTGTAACTTTAAAACTCAGAGTGGGATCTTTGATTGGGGAATCCAGGCAATGTCCACCACAGAGGACAAGAAGCTCCTATTCTGGAAAGATAAACCACTTTTTTTTTTTTAAGATTTTATTATTTTTATTTTATTTGACAGAGAGAGAGAGATCACAAGTAGGCCGAGAGGCAGGCAGAGACAGAGGGGGAAGCAGGTTCCCTGCTGAGCAGAGAGCCCGATGAGGTGCTCGGCCCAGGACACTGAGATCATGACCTGAGCCAAAGGCAGCAGCTTAATCCACTGAGCCACCCAGGTGCCCCAACCACTTTTTTGATCTAAAGAAGCCTCTGTATCTTCTTGCTCTCCTTCCTCCAATATAACTTGATCTAACATTACTATAAGGACCTTATGATGACTACACAGAAATTACTAATATTTAATTTAACTAAGATGTAAAATTCATTGCAGCTACTGGTACTATACAATCTAGACTGACAGTTCTCAACATTTAGTGTGCCTGGGAAACTTGTTTCTTGAAAAATATTCATGAACCCAACATCACAGTAGATCTAAAATGGGAACAGAAATCTTCACTCTTATTAGCACCCAAAGCAATCCTTTTTGCTTGTGGTTAATTGCCAAACATTTGAGAAATACCAAGAGAATTAAAGAGAGACCTCAAACTCAACAAGGAAAAGTACTAAACTATTAAGAAAATATAACTAGTTTCAACATTTTGAGGAACCTCCATGCTGTTTTCCAGAGTGGCTGCACCAGCTTGCATTCCCACCAACAGTGGGAATGACAGCATCTGTCATTTCCTGACTTGTTGATTTTAGCCATTCTGACTGGTGTGAGGTGATATCTCATTGTGGTTTTGATCTGTATTTCCCTGATGCCGAGTGATATGGAGCACTTTTTCATGTGTCTGTTGGCCATCTGGATGTCTTCTTTGCAGAAATGTCTGTTCATGTCCTCTGCCCATTTCTTGATTGGATTATTTGTTCTCCGGGTGTTGAGTTTGCTAAGTTCTTTATACACTCTGGACACTAGTCCTTTATCTGATATGTCGTTTGCAAATATCTTCTCCCATTCTGTCAGTTGTCTTTTGATTTTGTTAACTGTTTCCTTTGCTGTGCAAAAGCTTTTGATCTTGATGAAATCCCAATAGTTCATTTTTGCCCTTACTTCCCTTGCCTTTGGCGATGTTCCTAGGAAGATGTTGCTGCGGCAGAGGTCGAAAAGGTTGCTGCCTGTGTTCTCCTTGAGGATTTTAATGGATTCCTTTCGCACATTGAGGTCCTTCATCCATTTTGAGTCTATTTTTGTGTGTGGTGTAAGAAAATGGTCCAATTTCATTTTTCTGCATGTGGCTGTCCAATTTTCCCAGGACCATTTATTGAAGAGGCTGTCTTTTTTCCATTGGACATTCTTTCCTGCTTTGTCGAAGATTAGTTGACCATAGAGTTAAGGGTCTATTTCTGGGCTCTCTATTCTGTTCCATTGATCTATGTGTCTGTTTTTGTGCCAGTACCATGCTGTCTTGATGATGACAGCTTTGTAATAGAGCTTGAAGTCCGGAATTGTGATGCCACCAACGTTGGCTTTCTTTTTCAATATCCCTTTGGCTATTCGAGCAGCAATTGCACTATTGGGTATTTACCCTAAAGATACAAACGTAGTAATCCAAAGGGGCACATGCACCCGAATGTTTATAGCAGCAATGTCCACAATAGCCAAACTATGGAAAGAACCTAGATGTCCATCAACAGATGAATGGATCAAGAAGATGTGGTATATATACACAATAGAATACTATGCAGCCATCAAAAGAAATGAAATCCTGCCATTTGCGACAACATGGATGGAACTAGAGCGTATCATGCTTAGCGAAATAAGTCAAGCAGAGAAAGACAACTATCATATGATCTCCCTGATATGAGGAAGTGGTGATGCAACATGGGGGCTTAAGTGGGTAGGAGAAGAATAAATGAAACAAGATGGGATTGGGAGGGAGACAAACCATAAGTGACTCTTAATCTCACAAAACAAACTGAGGGTTGCTGGGGGGAGGGGGTTTGGGAGAAGGGAGTGGGATTATGGACATTGGGGAGGGTATGTGCTTTGGTGAGTGCTGTGAAGTGTGTAAACCTGGCGATTCACAGACCTGTACCCCTGGGGATAAAAATATATGTTTATAAAAAATAAAAAATTAATAAAAAAAATTGAAAAAAAAATTAAAAATCATGATACTGATAATAAATACATAAAAAAAGAAAATATAAGTAGTATAATTAATATCCTCAAAGAGATTTAATCATCTTCCATAGTTACAAAAAGAATAGCCACAATAAAACCATATGGTATGGTTTTGGAAACAAAAAATGGTATAATGGTTATAAAAATTACAAAACTGAAAACTCAAACAGCAGAATGCACACCTAATAACAAAATTAGTAATAAAGAAACAAAGAATTCTGCCAAAAGGAAAGATGGCAAGAATATGCAAAGTATGAGAAATAAAATTAAAATCCAGGAGATTTACCCAGACAGGCCAACATCCATCTTAATAGGAGTTTCAGAAAAGAAAATAAATAAATAACAAGAGAAAAAAAAAATTCCTCTGCCTGGAAAAGGGTCTGGAAAATATACACAAAATCCCTAAGAGTGGTTATCTCTGGCAATAAGAATGGAATGAAGGTGGAATAAAAAAGAACACTAGCAACTCCTTTACACATTTCTGTAATTGTATGATTATTTTACAAAAATAAATTTATGCAATCTTTGTGAAATTGGGTAATTTAATAATAAATGAATAAAATTAATATCAAGGATATACCAGAAAAACATTAATAGAAAGAAAGCCATGAATATAAATATTAATACCAGCAAAATAGAATTCAGAGCAGTCACTATGAAACAGACAAAGAGAAACATTTCATAAGGATAAAAGGTATTATCCATCAGGAAGTCACAATAGTCAAGAATATTTCTGAAGGCAATAAATAAATTTCTAAATATATGGGGGGAAATGTCACTAGAAATACAAGGAGAAAATGGAATTCTGCAGTAATATAGGAAAATTCAAGACACCTCTCTCAAACATGTGATTTAGAAAATAAGAGAAAAGATATAGGTAATTTATTACAATTAAGGTAATGGATTTTTTAGAATGGCCTATTGAGCAAAGAGAGAATGCACATTTTTTCAAATATATGCGCAACTTTCACAAAACCATAAATTAAGCCACAAAGTAATTTATAAGTTTCAAAAAAATTCCAAAAATTTTACAAAATAAAACAAATATTTTTTACCAAAATTCAGTGAAACTAGATATTAATTTAAAAGAATGACAAAAACAAACAAAAGCCACTTTAAAAATTTTTAAAACAGCTTTCTGAGAGTCTTAGGCAAAAAAAAAAAAAAAAAAGGTATGTAGATAGATGATTGATATAGATGTTTATTTTGAAAAAAGAAAAAGAAATGTAGTTCATCTCAAATATAAGATGCCCAGAAGAAAACTGACATTGTGAATAAATTTATTTTGAAGCAAGGAAGGAAAATAATAAGTAATACTAAAAATAAACTAAGTAAATGTACTCAAGATCTAAAAGAATAGTAAAATTAATCCTCAGAAATTATTTTTCCTCCGTGCTATATCTTGTTCGTATTTTTCACTGGAGCACTCCCTAATTAACATTAAACTAACATTAACTAGCACTAAATTCCATCCCAGAGTCATCTTCCCAGAGAAACCAACTGATAACATATAACTAAGGATTTGAAGGAGCAATACTGTGTTGGACTCTAATATTTTGTTTATGTTATTTTCATTCCCTAAACAGGTATGCAATTTTTAGGATTGGAGTCAATTTTTTTTTTACTTTTCTAGTTTCATGAAGCATATGACAAAATGGGAATAAAGAACAGTTACTTAATAAATATTGATGATTAACTTATTGGTGTAATATAAATACTTCATAAGAATTTGTTTTAAAGCTCTGCTCTGCATTTCAATTTCAGCTTCTCCCACTTTTGGAGAAAAGAAATAAAAATCATTATTATATCTGGCCACCTAAAACCTTTTTCTAAGCTTGACATCAGGTTTATGAAATCATAAAAGTTGAAAATTCTCTATAATACAATGTATAACATGTGCCTAATAGTCCCAAGAAGGAAGAGCAAGCAAGGTCTAGAAATCATTATTATCCAAATATTTTATTTATAATGAACTCATTCCTTTCCATTTTAAATCATCAAGATAGATGATATATTAGATGTATTAAAGTCTTTCATCAGGTTCTCAAATGCCAGCAATTCATATCTTTTCAACAAATATTTATTAAACAATTACTATGTACCTGGCACTGTGGTGGGCAATGGAAAATATAAATATGAATAAGACATCATTCCTCTACTCATAGAACTCATCTAGTATGGAAAGGCAGGTACATAAACAAATAAGTGTATTAAACTCAAGACCTATTATATTCCAACACTGACTACCCTTTGTCACAAGAGCTATTATTTGGAAAGGATAAGTATTGGGGGGGGGGGAGTTCATGAGAAATGAGTTCGAGTTTTAACTCTTCTAATTCCCATCTATTTGACCTTGAATGAGGTAATACATCTTGACAGGAGAATAGTTTGATGCTCTATAAAACACATAAGAGTTCTTGACCTGTTAACAAATAGAGGGCAATCTGGCTCTAATAATATAATATGCAGATAAACACACTAAATACTGCAAATGTAAGGTGCTACTAATAAGCCAATACCCAGCACAATACCTCATGCAAAACTAGATTTAACAAAATCTATTACATTTAAAGAGAACATTGCAATATCACATATGTTCATATTTATCCCATTTTAATGTATTTTATTAAATTTTAATAATCACTTCATATATAACACACTAAAGATAATATTAACAATAATAATAATAATAATCTCTGTTAAAAACCCAGCTTAAGAAAAAGAACATGCCCATAGCTTTATATCTCCTGATGTGACTACATACCCTCTCTCCTCACTCCCTCTGCCCCTAAACTTTGCATTAATTATACCTGCCCTTCTCTTAACAGTTTACCAGATATGTTTGTACCACTAAATAATATATATATGATTTAGTGTTGCATGTCTCAACATGTCTCAACCTTGATATCAATGAAAAAAAATGTACAGATTCTTACATTGCTTGTTTTATAAAACCTTTATGATTTGTTATTCATGTCAATGTGTATTGCCATAATTTATTTATTTTTATTCATCATTAGGTCTCATTCCTAATTTTAAGAGGAATGTTATAATAACTCAAATGTAATTGCTAAGTTTACTGTAGAATTTTATGGAAACCCTTATCAAGTTAAGAAAATTCACTTCTGTTCCTAGCTTGTTAAAAGTTTTAAATTATATTGAATGTTTCCGATGTTTTCTCTGTCCTCTGAGATTAAAATATTGTTTTTCTCCATTGTAAATATCAATAGATGTTCTAATGTTGAACTAACATCACTTTCCTAGAATTAATTCAACTTTGTCATATGAATTTTTTTGTTTTGTTTTTATTTACTTAAATTCAATTAATTAACATATAGTATATTATTAGTTTCAGAGGTAGAGTTTGTCATAAAGAATTCTTTTTTTTTTTTTTTTAACTTTTTATTTTTTATAAACATATATTTTTATCCCCAGGGGTACAGGTCTGTGAATCACCAGGTTTACACACTTCACAGCACTCACCAAAGCACATACCCTCCCCAATGTCCATAATCCCACCCCCTTCTCCCAAACCCCCTCCCCCCAGCAACCCTCAGTTTGTTTTGTGAGATTAAGAGTCACTTATGGTTTGTCTCCCTCCCAATCCCATCTTGTTTCATTTATGCTTCTCCTACCCACTTAAGCCTCCATGTTGCATCACCACTTCCTCATATCAGGGAGATCATGTGATATTTGTCTTTCTCTGCTTGACTTATTTCGCTAAGCATGATTTGCTCTAGTTCCATCCATGTTGTCGCAAATGGCAAGATTTCATTTCTTTTGATGGCTGCATAGTATTCCATTGTGTATATATACCACATCTTCTTGATCCATTCATCTGTGGATGGACATCTAGGTTCTTTCCATAGTTTGGCTATTGTGGACATTGCTGCTATAAACATTCGGGTGCATGTGCCCCTTTGGATCACTACATTTGTATCTTTAGGGTAAATACCCAATAGTGCAATTGCTGGGTCATAGGGCAGTTCTATTTTCAACATTCTGAGGAACCTCCATGCTGTTTTCCAGAGTGGCTGCACCAGCTTGCATTCCCACCAACAGTGGAGGAGGGTTCCCCTTTCTCCACATCCTCGCCAGCATCTGTCATTTCCTGACTTGTTGATTTTAGCCATTCTGACTGGTGTGAGGTGATATCTCATTGTGGTTTTGATTTGTATTTCCCTGATGCCGAGTGATATGGAGCACTTTTTCATGTGTCTGTTGGCCATGTGGATGTCTTCTTTGCAGAAATGTCTGTTCATGTCCTCTGCCCATTTCTTGATTGGATTATTTGTTCTTTGGGTGTTGAGTTTGCTAAGTTCTTTATAGATTCTGGACACTAATATCATCAAAGCCATCTATGAAAAACCCACCGCAAATATCATTCTCAATGGAGAAAAACTGAAAGCTTTTCCACTAAGGTCAGGAACACGGCAGGGATGTCCATTATCACCACTGCTATTCAACATAGTACTAGAGGTCCTAGCCTCAGCAATCAGACAACAAAAGGAAATTAAAGGCATCCAAATCGGCAAAGAAGAAGTCAAATTATCACTCTTCGCAGATGATATGATACTATATGTGGAAAACCCAAAAGACTCCACTCCAAAACTGCTAGAACTTATACAGGAATTCAGTAAAGTGTCAGGATATAAAATCAATGCACAGAAATCAGTTGCATTTCTCTACACCAACAGCAAGACAGAAGAAAGAGATATTAAGGAGTCAATCCCATTTACAATTGCACCCAAAACCATAAGATACCTAGGAATAAACCTAACCAAAGAGACACAGAATCTATACTCAGAAAACTATAAAGTACTCATGAAAGAAATTGAGGAAGACACAAAGAAATGGAAAAATGTTCCATGCTCCTGGATTGGAAGAATAAATATTGTGAAAATGTCTATGCTACCTAAAGCAATCTACACATTTAATGCAATTCCTATCAAAGTACCATCCATCTTTTTCAAAGAAATGGAACAAATAATGCTAAAATTTATATGGAACCAGAAAAGACCTCGAATAGCCAAAGGGATATTGAAAAAGAAAGCCAACATTGGTGGCATAACAATTCCGGACTTCAAGCTCTATTACAAAGCTGTCATCATCAAGACAGCATGGTACTGGCACAAAAACAGACACATAGATCAATGGAACAGAATAGAGAGCCCAGAAATAGACCCTCAAATCTATGGTCAACTCATCTTCGACAAAGCAGGAAAGAATGTCCAATGGAAAAAAGACAGCCTCTTCAATAAATGGTGCTGGGAAAATTGGACAGCCACATGTAGAAAAATGAAATTGGACCATTTCCTTACACCACACACAAAAATAGACTCAAAATGGATGAAGGACCTCAATGTGCGAAAGGAATCCATCAAAATCCTTGAGGAGAACACAGGCAGCAACCTCTTCGACCTCTGCCGCAGCAACATCTTCCTAGGAACAACGCCAAAGGCAAGGGAAGCAAGGGAAAAAATGAACTATTGGGATTTCATCAAGATCAAAAGCTTTTGCACAGCAAAGGAAACAGTTAACAAAACCAAAAGACAACTGACAGAATGGGAGAAGATATTTGCAAACGACATATCAGATAAAGGACTAGTGTCATAAAGAATTCTTTATTGCTAAACAGTTCGCTCACATTTAAAATTTTTGCATCCTTAGATTGGCATGTGAATTCTTTTTTTTTTTAAAGATTTTATTTATTTATTTGACAGAGATCATAGGTAGGCAGAGAGGCAGGCAGAGAGAGAGGAGGAAGCAGGCTCCCTGCTGAGCAGAGAGCGTGATGTGGGGCTCAATCCCAGGACCCTGGGATCATGACCTGAGCCGAAGGCAGAGGCTTAACCCACTGAGCCACCCAGGCGCCCCTGGCATGTGAATTCTTTTCCTATGTGGCCTGTGTAGTGCTGGTATTACGTGGCAGCTTCACATAATGAATTGAAAAGCCGATACTTCTTTTGCCATTTTTAGGAAGTTACATAAGAATATACTAATATACCTTGAAACAAATAATATGTTGTATATTAATAAAAAAAATAAAATTAAAATTAAAAGCTTAAAAAAAAAAGGAATATACTGACATATTCCCAGAAAGGTCTGTAATACCCCTGTGTTAATGTATCTGGGCCTAACGTTTGTTCTGAGTAAAAAGTATTAACTACGGACTCAACTTAATTCTTTAATTTAAATTATCTATTCCTGAGTTGGTTTTGGTAAGTTATATTTTTTTAAGATGTATTTATTTATTTTAGAGGAGGAGAAAGGCAGAGGGGGAGAGAGAATCCTGAAGCTGACTCTCCCATGAATGCAGAACCCCACAAGGGGCTCAAATCCAAGACCCTGACCTCATAACTTGACAAATCTGCCATTTGTCAGAATGGCAGGCAGAGACAGAGGGAGAAGCAGGCTCCCTGCCAAGCAAGGAGCCCGATGTGGGGCTCGATCCCAGGACGCTGGGATCATGACCTAAGCCGAAGGCAGCTGCTTAACCAACTGAGCCACCCAGGCGTCCCTACATGCACTTTTCAAATCAGTCATTCTTTCTAGTGTATTAGACCAACAGTTTGACAATTTTATTAGTCTTTGCAAAAAACACACTTTTTGCTTTGTTGATCTTCACAATAGTATCTTTGTGATTTAATTAATTTCTATTCTTATCTTTACTATTTTATTCCTTCTAGCTTTCTTATATTCTTTCAAACTTGAAGAGGAAACAATATGTTTCTGTGCTAGATAGTGAGGAAAATAAATATGAATAATTTTTATTAATTTTCAGCTTTTGTTATTTCCTAATGTATTTTAGTTGATAAACTTCCCTCTTAGTACTCCCTTTAGTTATAGCTCTCAAACTGCGTTATTTTCATTATTTTCCAGCTATAAATTTTTTTTTCAATTATAATTTATTCTTTCATCCAATAGTTCCACAAATGTGCTTTTCAAAAAAGATTCCAAATAGTGGGGTAATTTCACTTATTACCTAAATATAATTTGAAAATCCCATGGTCATTTTGTTCATTTTACATGTGTCCTTGAAAAGTACATGTTACAACGTCTTGATTAATTAAACTTTTATCACTAGATAGTAATCATCATTAGCAATTTCTTTTGAAAAAAATATAGCTATATCAGCAATCTCTGGTTAGTAATTCTTGGATTTTTTTTTCATCCTTTGACATTCAAACTTCCCCTGTCTTTACTTTTGGTGAGCTTCTTATAAACAACATATACCTAGATTTTGGTTTCTATTCTAAGCTCTAAGTATTAGTGCTTTGAAGAATATAGATTTTACTGTATATTTATTATGATTACAGATATATCTGGATGCATTTTATCATCATATTTTCCATTTGTCCCATACTTTTCCTAGGGTTTTTTTTTCTCTTCACTTGTTTCTTCTTTTGGGTAGACCAAGTTTCATATTTTCTCATCCTATTTGTCCCTTCTCCACATTTTCAAGTTATGCTGTATATTGTTAAACATTTCTCAGTAGTTACTGATGTTTTAACATGCTTCCTTGGAGTGTCTAAAGTAAATCAATACCTTTATCTTTCTTCCAAAAAATAATAAAATCCTCGAACATTTAACCTTTTATTCCATTTTTACTTAACTATATGCTATTATATCCAGGAAGATTAATTCTGTATTTTTAATTATACTAAGTATACATGAATATTAATCCTTTATAAAAGCTAATATTTGAGCAGAAGTAACTCCATATATTTATCATTTCTTCTCCTTACAAATGCTTGTATTTGTAACTTTTTTGTTTCTCTTCCGTAATTTTTTCAGTGAAGTTGTTGACAAACTACACAACTTCATAGTTGTGTAAAAATGTCTTTATCTTTGTTCTTGAAATATAGTTGCATGATGTAAAAATACAAGGTTAGTAGCTATGCTCTCAGGATTTAAAAGGGTGAATCCATTGACTTGTACCAACTATATTTGAGAAATCAGCTAGGACATCTCTCACTTCTTATTATTTTAACATCAAAGAGACTACACTTTTCCTCATTCTGTATTCTTAGTACCTTTCTCAAGAATCAATTTACCATAAAGGTTTGAATTTATTTCTGGGTGATCTATTCTGCTCTATCAGTCTATCTGTATGTTTTTCATGTCAGTATCATGCTGCTTTAATTACTTTAGCTCTGTAATATATTTTAGAATCAGAAAGTGTAATGCCTTCAACTTTGTTCTTTTTTTCTCAAGATTGTTTTGGGAGTCTTTGTGGTCTATATGAATTTTATCATTTTTTTCTATTTATGTAAAGAATGCCATTGAGATATTCACAATGTTGGTATTGAACCTCGTAGATACTTTGAGTAGTATGTACATTTTAACAACAATGAGTCTTTCAATCTATAAACATAAATGTTTTATAATTTCTGTATCCTATTTAATTTTCCTCAGCAGTGCTTTACAGTTTCCAATGTGCAAGTCTTTTAACTCTTTGGTTAAGTTTATTCATAAGTATTCAAATTTTTTGTTGCTATCATAAATGGGATTGTTCTCTTAAACTGTTTTTAAGATAGCTCATTATTAGTGTTTAGAAATACAACCAACTTTTTTCCTATGTTGATTTTGTATGCTGCAACTTTACTGAATTTGTTTATTGTATTTCTAACAGGTTTTTTTGTTGTTGAATCTTTAGGGTTTTCTACTTACATGATCATGTAATCTTGCCAGCAGAGAGAGTTTTACTTCTTCTTTTCCAATTTACAAATACCTTTACTTTTTTTTCTTGTCTAATTGTTCTGGCTGGAACTACAAGTACTATGTTGAGTGTAAGTAGAAGAATAGGCATCCTTCCCTTGTACTAGATCTTAGAGGAAAAGATTTAAGTTTTTCCTCCTCATTGATTATGATATCAGCTATGAGGTTTTCACATATAGTCTTTACATAGGTGGGCTTTATTGTTGAAATGAGTTCCTTCTGAATCTAATTTGTTGAGAATTATTATCATGAACAGGATAATGAATTTTGTCAAATACTGTATTTGCAGTTATTAAGGTGTTCACGGGGGTTTTATCTTTCATAACATTAATGTGCTGTATTACACTAATTGATTTGGGTATGCTGCACCATCCTTGCTTCCCAGAAATAAATCCCATTTGGTCATGACATACAATCCTTTTAATGTACTGTGAAATTTAGTTTGTTAGTATTTTCCCAAAGACGTGCACCTAAGTGCATTAGGGATATTGGTCTATAGTTTTCTAATGGTGTCTTTGTCTGTATTTGGTATTAGGGTGATCCTGTCTCATAGAATGAGCTTGCAAATGCTCTCTCTTCCAACAAGTGCTGGAAGTTTATAGTGATAAAAGGCTACATAAAGAAAAAAGATAAGTAAATAAATAAATTGCCTTTATACCTTTAGGACTTTTTTGGAAAAGATAATATTAATATACAAGCATTAAGCTAGACTAAGAAAGAAAGAAGACTGAAATAAAATTCCTTTTCCTAGGAGGTTTTTAATTACTGTTTCAATTTCCTTCTTTGTTTTGGTCTATCCAAATTTTCTATTTAATCTTGATTCAATCATGTCAGGTTATAAGTTTTCAAGAATTTATCCATTTCTTCTAGGTTATCTAAATTGTTGACATGTAATTGTTCATAGATTCTTAAGATTCTTCCTATTTCTCTGTTATCTGTTGTAATGTCTCCTCTTTATGATTTGATTTCAGTCTTCTTTATTTTGCGTAATGCTTGTACATTAATATCTTTTTCAAAAAAAGCTCTTAGTTTCATTGATCCTTTCTATTATTATTCTGATTTCTCCTTCATTTATTTCTGCTCAGATCTTTGTTATTTCCTTTCATCTGCTGATTTTGGGCATATTTTACTCTTCTTCATAGTTCTTAAAGGTATAAAGGCAATTTATTTATTTATATTTTTCTTTATGTAGGCATTTATCACTATAAACTTCCCTCTTAGTACAGCTTTTGATGCATCCCGTAATTTTTAATAAACTATATTTTCACTTTCATTTGTCACAAGATATTTTTTAAATACTCTTTTAATATCCTCTTTAGCCCAATGTTGGGTTGTTCATAAGTGCATTGTTTAGTTTTCACCTATTTGTGAATTTTCCCATTTTCCTGCTGTTACTGATTTCTAGTTTCATACCACTGGAGATAGAAATGAGACATCATATGATTTCAAATTTCTTATAGTTATTAAGGCTTGTTTTGTTTGCTTATCATGTACATAGTTTCTTGATGTTGAGTAGAAGGTTCTATATATGTCTATTAGGTCTATCTGTCTATAATGTTGTTCAAGTCCACTGTTTCTTCATTGTTTGTCTCTCAGAATGTACTATCCATTATTAAAAGTGAGCTATTAACGTTGCCTAGTCTTATTCTATTGCTGTCAATTTCTCCCTTCAGATCAGTAAATATTTGTTTTATATATTCAGGAATTCTGATGCTGGGTGCACATATATTTATAACCATTATAACTTCCTATTGAACTGACACTATTATCTATATATAATGACCTCCTTTGACTCTAGAAATAGTTTTTAATTTAAGTTCTATTTTCTCTGATATAGGTATAGCCACTGTCTTAGTTACTATTTCATGGAATATTTTTTCCCCCATCCCTTCACTTCTAGCAATGCATATTATGAAAACCAAACTGAGTTTCATATAGACAGTTTATAGTTAGAACTTTGTTCTTTATTTAGCCACTCTATGTCTTTTGATTGAAGAACTTAATCCATTTACATTTAAAGTAATTATTACCAGGTAAAGATTTACAACTGTGAGTGTGTGCTTCTCTGACTGTTTCATAATTTCTTTGTCCCTTTCTTCCTCTCTTGCTGTTTTCCTTTATTTAAAGACTTTTTGTGGTAGTATGCCCTAATTCCTTTCTCTTTACCTTTTATGTATCTACAAGTTTTTTCTTTGTGATCACAATGAGGTTTATATAACACATCTTATAACAGTCTAATTTAAACTGATAAGATTTAACATTAATTGCATACAAAAAACTAAACTTCTATTCCACCTTCCCATTATACCTTCTGAAGTTACAATGTACATCCTCTTATATTGTATACCATTAACATAATTTCATTAGTTATTTTGAATATATTGTTTTTTAACATTAATATAAAAATTAAAAATTATTTACTCACCACCATTAAAGTAATAACAGTGTTCTGTTTGTCCATATAATTACCTTTTCCAATGAGTTTCATATTTAGTTATCTCTTATGTTGTTTAGAGTCCAGTCATCTCAATTTGAAGAACTCCCTTTAGCATTTCCAGTAGGTAGAGCTACTGGTAATGTGCCCTTTCATTTTTGAGAAAGCCTTTATCCTCTCTTCATTTTTGAAGGACAAGTTTGGCAGGTATAATATTCTTGATTTGTATTTCTTTTTCTTTCAAGAAATTTGAATGTATCATCACATTCCCTTTTGGTCAGCGAGGTTCCTGTTAATTCTCTTGTTGCTTTTAAATTTCTTTTTGTTGTTATTTTTTGGCAATTTGGTTATACTGTTTCTTGGTGTGGGTCTCTCTCACTCATCATTTTTGGTATTCTTTAGATTAGGTTAAGGGAACTCTGGCATATCAAGCATAATAACATTTGTATTATAGGGGGATCCAAAAAGGAGATAGAGAGAGAACAGGATAGAAAGCTTATTTGAGGAAATAATATTTGAAAATTTCCCTAATCTAAAGAAAGAAACAGATACCTGGGTCCAAAAATAATAATTAAACATAATAATAAATAATAATAATAAGCATAATAATGAATAAACATAATAATTAAAATGATAAAAACTAATAATGAAAGAATTATAAAAACAGCAAGAGAAAAGAAAACAGATACATACAAGGAAAACTTATGAGATATCAGCTGATTTTTCACCACAAACTTTGCAGGCCAGAAGAGAATGGCATGATACTTGCAAAGTGCTGAAAGGAAAAAAAAATCCCACAAACAAGAACACTCTACCCAACAAGGTTATCATTCAGAACTGAAGGAAATGTAAATCTTTCCAAGCAAAAGTTAAATAACTTCATCATCACTAAACCAACCTCACAAAAAATATTAAAGGGAACCCTTTAAAAGTGGCAAGGAAAGGCCATAACTACTTTTAAGGAAAGAAAAATAAAAGAAAGGAAACAACTTCACAGGTAAAAGCAAACATACAGCAAAGGTAGTATATTAATCACACAAAAAGTCAGTATGGAAGTTAAAACACAAAAGTAGTAAAACCAATTATTATACAAAAATTAGTCAAGTGATACACAAAATAAAAAGATATAAAACATGACATCATATACATAAAACATGGAGAACAGCATAAAAACCTGGTGCTTTAGGAATGTGCCTGAACTAAAGCAAACATCAACTTAATATAGACTGCTATACAGGTAGAATCTTATATATGAATCCAGTGTAACAACAAATTAAACACCTATAATAAATTTTTTAAAAAATGAAAAGAAAGGAATCCAAGCATCACACTAAAGAAAGTCATCAAACCACAGGGGAAGAGAGCAAGAGAAGAAGAAAGAAATAGAGAAGAACTACAAAAACAACCAGAAAATAATTAATAAAATGATAATAGGTAGATACCTATCAATAATTACTTAAATGTAAATGGACTAAATGCTCCAATTAAAAGACACAGGGTGACTAAATGGGTAAAAAGTGAGACCCATCTATATAATACCTATAAGAAACTTACTTCAGACCTAAGGACACATACAGGCTGAAAGTAAGGAGTGGAAAAAGATATTCCATGCAAATGGAGGCAAAAAAAAAAAAAAAGCTTACTACTTATATCACACAATGTAGACTTTAAAAGAAAGACTGTAAAAAAAACAAAGAAGGGCATTACACAGTGATAAAGGGATCAATTCAACAAGAGGATACAAAAATTATAAATGTCTAAGCACCCAACATAGGAGCTCCTAAATACCTAGGGCAAGACCTATAGGAAGAAATTGATAGGAATACAAAAATAGTAAGAAAGACTGATCTAAAGGCACCTGTACCCCAATGTTTATAGCAGCAATGTCCACAATAGCCAAACTGTGGGAAAGAACAGAAATATCCATTGACAGATGAATGGATAAAGATATAGTATGTACATACAATGGAATATTATTAGGCCATCAGAAAGAATGAATACTTACCATTTACATTAACATGGTTGGAACTGGAGGGTATTATGCTGAGTGAAATTAGTCCATCAGAGAAAGACAATTATCATATGGTTTCACTCATATGTGGAATATAAGAAACATTGCAGAGGATCATAGGGGAAGGGAAGGAAAACTGAATGTAAAGTCATCAGAGAGGGAGAAAAACCATGAGAGACTCTTACTATAGGAAACAAACTCAGGGTTGCAGGAGAGGAGGTGGGTAGGGTAATGGGGTAATTAGGTAATGGGCATTAAGGAGGGAATGTGATACGATAAGCACTGGGTGTTATACACAACTGATGGACTATTGAACAGTATATCCAAAACTAATGATGTACTATATATTGGCTAATTGAATTTAAATTAAACAAAAAAGAGTAGGATATTTTAACACCCCCACTTACATCAATCATACAGTCAGATAATCATTAAAGAAATAGTGGCTTTGAATGGCACATCAGACCAGATGAACCTAAAAGAAAAACATAACATTCTAGCCCAAAACAGCAGAATATACATTCTTTTCAAAGGCACACAGAACTTTTTCCAGAACAGATCACATTTTAGGCCACAAATTAAGGCTCAGTAAAGTTAAGAAGATTTAAAATGTATCTAGCATCTTTTCAGACCACAGTGGTATAAAACTAGAAATTAATTGTATTAAAAGTATAGTATAGACATTTTAATATTTCTTCCTCCAATCCATGAGCATGGAATGTTTTTCCATTTTTTTGTGTCATCTTCAATTCCTTTCATAAATGTTTTATAGATTTCAAAGTACAAGTCTTTAACCTCTTTAGCTGGGATTATTCCTAGGTATCTTACTGGTTTTGGCACAAAGCAATCTTTACATTTAATGCAATCCCTATCAAAATACTACCAGCAATTTTCACAGAGCTAAAAAAAAAAATCCTAAAATTTGCATGGAACCACAAAACACACCAAAAAGCCAAGGAAACCTTAAAAAAGAAAAGTAAAGTTGGAGCCATCACAATTCTGGACTTGAAGTTATATTACAAAACTATAGTGGTCAAAACAGTATGGACCAGGTACAAAAATAGACATATAGAGCAATAAAACAGAATACAAAACCCAGAAATGATCCCACAAATATATGTTAATTTTGACAAAGCAGGAAGGAATATCCAATGGGAAAAAGTCTCTTCAACAAATGGTGCTGGGAAAACTGGATAGCAACATGGAAAAGAATGAAACTGGATCACTTTCTTACACCAAACACAAAAATAAATTCAAAATGGATGAAAGACCTAAATGTGAGACCTGCAACCACAAAATCCTAGAAGAGAGTACAAGCTGTGACCTCTTTGACATCGGCTGCAGCAATTTCCTTCTAGCTATGTCTCCTGAGGCAAGAGAAACATAAGCAAAAAGACCTATTGGTATTTCATCAAAATAAAAAGATACTGGACAGTGAAGGAAACAATCAACAAAACTAAAAGGCAACCTACAAAATGGGAGAAGATATTTGAAAATGACATATCTGATAAAGGACTGGTATTGAAAACATATAAAAAACTTTCAAAACGCAACACCTCAAAAGTGAATAATCCAATTTAAAAATGGACAGAAGATGAACATTTTACCAAAGAAGATATATAGGTGGCCAACAGATAAAAAGATGCTCAACATCACCCATCATTAGACAAATACAAATCAAAACTACAATGAGGTAACACCTCACACCTGTCACAATGGCTAAAGTCAACAAGAAACAGTAGGTGCTAGCAAAGATGTAGAGAAAGGGGAACCCTCTTGCATTGCTGGTGGGAATGCAAACTGGTGCCACCACTTTGGAAAATAATATGAAAATTCCTCAAAAAGTTAAAACTAGAACTACCCATCAATCTAACAATTGCACCACCAGATATTTATCCAAAAAATACAAAAATTTTACTTCAAAGGAATATATGCACCCTTATTTTTGTAGAAGCATTGTCTACAATAAACAAATCATGGCAGCAGTCCAAGTGTCCATTGACCGATGAATAGATAAAAAAGAGGTAGCATATATATACAATGGAATATTACTCCATCATAAAAAAGTAGAATGAAATCTTGGCATTTACAAAGACATGGATGGAACTAGAGTATTATGCTAAGTGAAATAAGTCAGCCAAAAAGACAACTTCCATATGATTTCATTCATAGTGAGAATTTAAAAAATAAAACAAAGGAAAAAGAGAGAGAGAGAGAGAGAGGCAAACCAAGAAACAGACTCTTAACTACAGGTAACAAACTGACGGTTACCAAAGGGGAGGTGAATGGGGAGATGGGTTAAGTAGGTCATAAGGATTAAAAAGTTCACTTGCAATGATGAGCACCAGGTATTGTACGGAAGTGCTGAATATATTGTACACCTGAAACTAATATTACACTATATGTTAACTAACCGGAACTTAAATAAAACCTTTTAAAATTTTTAGAAAATAAAAAATCAATTGCAAGGAAAAAAACAAACAAACAAACAAACAAACAAAAAAACCCTACAAACCTGTGGAGGCTAAACAACAATGGTAGCTACTATACAACTTAGGCATCAATGAAAAAATAAAAAAGGAAGTAAAAAATACATGGAGACAAATGAAAATTAGAACACAGTGACCCAAAATTTTTGAGACACAACAAAAGGAGTTCTAAGAGGGAATTTCAGTGATACAAGCTTACTTCAAGAAATAAGAAAAATGTCAAGTAAACACCCTAGCCTTATATCTATAGTAACTAAAAAAATAATAATAATAAATAAGAACAAAGCCCAAACATAGCAGATGAAAACAGGAAAAAATAAAGATTAGAATGGAAATAAGGGAACTACAGACTATAAAAACAATAGAAAGTATTAATGAAACCAAGAGCTGTGTCTCTGAAAAATAAATAAGCCTTTAGTCGAACTCAACAAAAAGAGGCAGGAATCAAATAAAATCAGAAGTAAAGGAGGAGAAATAATAAATGACATTACAGAACTACAAAGAATTTTAAGAGAATACTATGCAAAATTATATGCTAACATATTGGATGACCTGGAAGAAATGAGTAAATTCCTAGAAACACAATCTTCTAAAACAAAATTAAGAAAATAGAAAACTTGAACATACCAATTAATAGTAATAAAATTGAATCAGTAGTCAAAAGACTCTCAACAAACAAAAGTCTAGGACTAGATGGCTTCACAAGTAAATTTCCTCAAACATTTAAAGAAGAATTAATACTATTCTACTCAAGCTATACCAAAAAATAGGAGAGGAAGAAAAAGTTCCAGAATTATTCTATGAGGCCAGTACTACCGTGGCACCAAAACCAAACAAAGATACTACAAAAAAACAAAAGACACTACTAAAAAGTCTCTGATAAACATAGCTTCAAAAATCCTCAACAAAATATTAATAAATGGAATTCAACAGCACATTAAAATGATCATTTACCAGGACCACATGAGTTTGATTCCAGGGATGGAAGAGTTGTTCAATATTCATAAATCAATCACTGTGATACGTCATATTAACTAGAAGAAGGATAAAAACCATGTGATCATTTCAATAGATACAAAAAAAGCATACAGCAAAGTACAACATCCATTCATGATTAAAACTCTCAATAAACTGGACTCAGAGGAAGCATACCTCAACATAATAAAGGCCATAAATGGAAAGTCTAAAGCTAATACCACACTCAATGGGAAAAAAACTGCTGCCTTCGGCTCGGGTTATGATCTCAGGGTCCTAGGATCAAGTCCCGAGTTGGGCTCTCTGCTCAGCAGGGAGCTCTCTGCTCAGCAGGGAACCTGCTTCCTCCTCTCCTCTCTCTGCCTGCCTCTCTGCCTACTTGTGATCTCTCTCTGTCAAATAAATAAATAAATAATCTTTAAAAAACAAACAAACAAACAAAACTTCCTCTAAAATCAGGAACAAGACGAGAATGGCCAATCTAACCACTCGTATTCAATGCAAAACTGGACGTTCTCGCCATAGTAATCAGATAAGAAAAAGTAATAATAAAAGACATCCAAACTGATAAAGAAGAAGCAAAACTGTCACTATTTCAGATAATGTGATACCCTGTATAGAAAACTCTAAAGACTCCACCAAAAAAACTATTAGAACTAATAAATGAATTCAGTAACGTTGCAGGATACAAAATTAATATATAGAAATGCATTGCATTTCTATACACTAACAACATATTAGCAGAAACATAATTTTTTTTAAATCCCATATAGAAATACACCAAAAAGAATAAAATACCTAAGACTAAACTTAACAAAGGAGGTGAAAAACCTATACTCTGGGGGACAACTGGGTGGCTCAATGGGTTAAAGCCTCTGCCTTCGGCTCAGGTCATGATCCCAGGGTCCTGGGTTCAAGCCCGGCATTGGGCTCTCTGCCCAGCAGGGAGCCTGCTTCCTCCTCTCTCTCTACTTGTTTCTCTGCCTACTTGTGATCTCTCTCAAATAAATAAATAAAATCTTTAGAAAAAAAAAACCAAAATCTATACTCTGAAAACTATACAGCATTAATGAAAGAAAGTGAAGATGATACAAATAAATGAGAAGATATTTTATGTTCATGGACTGGAAGAATTAATATTGTTAAAATGTCCATATTACCCAAAGCAATCTACAGATTCAATGTAATCCCTATCAAAATACTAATAGTATCTTTCACAGAACTAGAACAAATATTACTAAAATTTGTAGGGAACCACAAAAGGCCTCAAATAACCAAAGCAATCTTGAGAAAGAACAAAGCTGGAGGTATCACTATCCCAGATTTCAAAATATACTATAAAGCTACACTAATCAAAACAGTGGTACTGGCAAAAAATAGACACACAAATCAATAGAATGATATAAATAGCCTAGAAATAAATCCACACCTATATGGTCAATTAACCTGTGACAAAGGAGGCAAGAATATAATATAGGGAAAAGATCATCTCTTCAATAAATGGTGATGGGAAAACTGGACATCTAAATGCAAAAGAGTGACACTGGACCACTTTCTTATACCATAAACAAACTCAAAATGGATTGAAGACTTAAATGGGAGATGTAAAACCATAAAAGTCCTAAAAGAAAATACAGGCAGTAGTTGGCATTGGCTTTAACAACATATTTATGGATATCTCTTCTCAGGCAAGGAAACAAAAGCAAAAATCAACTCTTGGGACTACACCTAAATAAAATGTTTTTCCACCAGGAAAACGCAAATCAAAACCACTATGAGGTATCAACGCACACCAGTCACAATGGCCAGTATCACAAAGACAAGAAATAAGTGTTGTCAAGAATATGAAGAAGAAGGACGCCTCCATGCAATGTTAGTAGAAAAATAAATTGGTGCAATCATTGTGATAAACAGTACGGAATTTCCTCAAAAATTAAAAGTAGAACTACCATGCAGTCCATTAATTTCCCTACTAGTTATTTTCTCCAAAAAAACCCAAAAATACTAATTTAAAAAGAAATATTCATTCCTATGTTTATCGCAGCATTATTTACAATAGTTAAACTATGGGGTAACCCAAAGGTCCATCAATAAATGAATAGGTAAAGAAGAAATGTTACTTGTCAACAATGAAATATTATACAGACATAGAAAACGATGAAATATTGTCATTTACAACAACATGTATGGACTTAGAGGGTATTATGCTAAGTGAAGTAAGTCAAACAGGAAAGACAAATACCACATGATTTCACATAAATGTGGAATCTATAAAACAAAACAAACAAGCAAAAAAACCATATTTTAAATATGAGAACAAACTGTTGCTAAAGGTGAGATGGGTGAGGGGATGAGCAAAATAGATGAAGGGCATGAAGGAATAGAAGCAAACTTCTATTTATAAAAAAAAATAGTCATAGAAATAAAAAGTACAGCCTAGGGAATATAGTCAATAACACTGCATTAAATTGTTTGCTGACAGATGGTAACTATATTTATCATGGGGAGCATGTATGTCAATCATACTTCAACAATTAAAACAAAAACAAAAACTTTGCTCCTCAAGGAGAAGCTGGGAAATCGGGGTTCCATCTCATTTATATGGTGCTGTGTTAGAGGTAGAGTTTATAGTGAAAGTGTACTCAGTATTTCCTACCTATTTTGAAGTGGGCATTTTCTCAGTTGCTCAATGTACAGGAGTCTTTCAAATAATTTCTGGATTTCTCTCAGAGGTAACTGATCCGTGTGTAGTTGTTTATTTAGTGTGTTCGTGGGCAGAGGCACAAACTTCTTTTAAAAATACTCCTTTGGGGGGTGTGCCTGGGTGGCTCAGAGGGTTAAGCCTCTGCCTTCGGCTCAGGTCATGATCTCAGGGTCCTGGGATTGAGTCCTGCATTGGGCTCTCTGCTCGGCAGGGAGCCTGCTTCCACCTCTCTCTCTCTGCCTGCCTCTCTGCCTACATGTGATCCCTGTCTGTCAAATAAATGAATAAAATCTTTAAAAAAATACTTTTTTGGTATCTTCTATCAATCCTAGGAAATTCTTAGTATCTTTTTTATACTTTTTTCTCTTCTGGATCTTGTATTAGAATATTTTAAAACTTGTCACACATCTTCTATGTATCTTAACTGCCTTAAAAAATATTTTGTGTGTGTGTGTTTCTGTGGTGCATTATAAAGAACTTCTTAAACCCTATCTCTCAGATCATTAATTCTCTATCTAATCTGTCTTGCCTAACCATTGAATTTTTCACGATTATATTTTTCATTTTACATAGCTCTGCCCGGTCAATTTTGACAGCCTTTTGTTCCTTCACCATACTCATCACACTTTAGTAAATAAGTAAGTGAATAACATATATTAAGCATATTTATATTCACTATCATAATTTCAATATATGCCGTGTTTGAAGTTCTGATACTGCTGCTTGTTTTCTGCAAAGTCTCATTCATGTATCTTGCCTATTTGTGTGAGTTGTGACAATTTATTTTTCTAAGACCTGTATGAGAATTTTTTGTGGACTAGGTAAGAAGTAAACAGAGAACTTGAATTTACTTCTGGCATGTACTTGGAGGTACTGCTAAGACAGAACCACCTTATATTTTCAGCTTGGGTTTTAGAAGCTATTCAGATAATATGAATTCTGACCCAAAGTCCAGATAAAGATAAAGTTATGGGTAAAAAATCTCTAAGACAGTCGTGCCTGAATGGCCCAGTCAGTTAAGCCTCCAACTCTTCATTTTGGCTCAGGTCATGACCTCATCATAGTTGGAAATTGAGCCCCCCTTCAGGCTCCACACTTGGCAGGAAGTCTGCTACACTCCCTCTCCCTCTCCTCCCTCTGCTTTTCCCCTCACCCCACTCTTGGTGTGTGCACACTCTCTCTAAAATAAATAAATAAATCTTTAAAAAAAAATCTCCAAGGTATTTTGTATTCTTTTTTCTGAGCTGCCCAGAGCCAAAGTTAAGCCAGCCAAGTTTTCCTATCTTTTGCTATAGGAAAGTGTTTTCCTTGTTCATTCAATAAGATGGTCAAATTAAAGGATCCTCAGCTTCATGCAAAGGCTCTCATGTGACTTTCCAGGTGGCAGAATATAAGCTTTGCTTTTTGTCCTCAGTTCATGGTCTTTCAAAATTCAAGCTACAGGCCATAATGGAAAAGAAATTCTCACATCTGCCAGCACAGTGCTGTTGCTGGCTTGCTAGTCTGGATGTCGGCTCTTTGTATCTGGCTGACCTCAACTGAATTTACCTATTATATTACCCATGTATTTAAAAATACTTTACATATCACTTTTAGTTCCTCTGGTTCACTATATTTCTAGAAATCAAGCCTTTTTAAAAAGAAATCATATTATAGTGCTTTTAGACATCAGTGATGCCTATTTATTCTTTAGTTATGAAATGCTACTCTGAGGATTGTCCTGTTTTCTCCTTCAGGTAAAAACATTCCTCAAAATTATTACTCTTAGTAAAGACAGCAGATCTCAGCAGTTGCAGGGAATCTAAACTAAGGATAGAAATTAGGCTAAATAACTATTAAGAATAGAAAATTTTTCTCTTATCACAGAAAAAAATCTAAGCAGCCTATCACTTAGATATGTTTCTAGTAGTTACCTCACTAAATTCATGTCCCACTTAAAAGTCAAGTAGAGCAATATACTGCAACTACATACACTACCAACTGGAGAAAGGAAAGGGGAAAAAAGGAGTAAAGGGAAAATGCTCTTCAATCCAAATCACAAAATGACATACAGCATTGCTACTTGCATGCTTTCCTTTCTTCCCTCCTTCTTGCTTCCTTCTTTCAATTCAGTGATAATCACCTTGCACTTACTATGTATAGAGCATCATTCTAGGTGTTGGAAATACAACAAAAAATAGGAATAAAGAAATATGTGAATGATAATACAGAAATTAATACCCAAAAATAAGAAAATAAATGATAGTTCTTTGAAAATGAAAAAATACTAAAAAAACAAAAACAAACAAACAAACAAACAAAAAAACGCTTGTTATTATCATCTTTATCACATGAGGATCTGGATAATTCTTACAGACCATGATTATAAAAGCTACTTTATCCTACTGCACAAGAGAAAATATGTCTTAATGGACTTGGAGTTTCAAAGCAATTTTCACTGGCAAAGTTTCTTGCTTAAAAGCATTTTCAAAACTCTGTTAATCTATAATTTGACTCTTCTCAACTCTCATTCAGTCACAAATGCAAAAGAATGCCCTATAATTCACATTAGGCTCTCCAAGGAATCAACCCCTCTAGCTTGCATAGTGTTCTAATTCAAGTTCTATTTTCTCCTTTACCAATAAATCTCGGATTCCATACCCTCAACCAGCCATGAGCCAGAATGAAAGATTTAACAAAGCTTCAGCATGGTAGTTGTTGAATAAGCACTCTGATACATTTCCACACTATAAACATTTAATGAGACTTACTCCCAACAGAGTATTTACTACATCAGTTTATTTCATAGTATTATATTTGCAGAGGCAAGACAGAGCAAAGGTTATTTTGGATCTTTTACCAACACAGCTTCCTGTAAATAAAGAAAAATGCAACCATTTAATTTACAAAACCATTTTAAAAAGCTAAATGCTCAATAAATTCTGCTTTATCTAGTTCAGACAGCCTCAGCACCTATTTGTAACTCAGATATTTTATATATATTTTGTACTGGTTTGAGCAGCCTTAGCTTTAACTGAGAACTGATTTCAAAGGTTGTTAAGACAGCATTAAGATTTCTAGGAAATCTTTGGGACTCCCTCTTGCCTTGTTCAGAAGTGAGTCAGCCACTTATCTTGAAAAAGGGAAGGTGCCATCACTATACCTATTCCCACTCCTGTCAGTGCTACACACACACACACACACACACACACACACACACACACACTTCTCCTTTTCTCTAACCACTGCCTTATCTTGCCTGTAGCAGCTACTTTCAATTAAAGAGAGATAGAAGTCCCAAAAAATCATCTGTTTTCTTCTATAGTTCCAAGAATATAGAGTGAGTGTCTGGGATAAACTGGACATCTTACTCCTGACATAATTCTGTTTAGTACTATGAAAAATGTTATATACAATTCTATTCATCCATTTTAACAAATTTTACCTCACCATATTAGCTACTCTCCAAATACAGACTAGTTCTATTTAAATGACCCAGGTGCTTGATTACATTTATAATTTCTCTGATGGTTCACACAGACTAAGAATCTTAGCATAAAAAAGCACCTTAAGGAGTATCTGTGAGAATTCAATATAGCACAGAACTTAGAAATAATTTCTGGAATCAGACTAGATCACTTCCTGGATACTACCACTCACTAGGCTTCTGATTTGAGCAAGTTATATAACTTATCTAAGTCTCAGTTTCATTTTGTTTTATTCTGTAAAACAAAAGTATCTTATAGGACACTGTAATAATTAAGTCATACATTTATGTTAACTGTTTAGCTATCAAGAAATGTTACATACTAACAAGTTAGGGGGACCTAACTTCTGCTAGTATCACTGGTATAAAATCACTAAGATACACAATCTTGCCTACAAAGAGTTTTCAGTCTTATTATGGGTACCATTCAAGAGTCACCACTAATCATCTACCTTATTTAGAATTTTCACATAGGTGCTAATAATTAGGAACTTAAATTTTTGCACAGGTATTGATAATAAGGAATTTAATAATGTTAGATTAGAAATAAAGGCATCTGTTTAAAGATATGTAACTAAAAGAAAAACATAAAGGTTAAATGAATTCGATTTTTCATGCTAAGTTTATCATGAAAGTAAAATAATGTTATGAACAATATAGGAATTATATGTGCTTAGTTTATTTTTTACATTACCAGGAAAACTTCAGTAATTTAACTGCATTGATTTCATTAGGGAAGATTTTGCCTCCAAATAGTCATTTCCACTCATGATAAGGAGAGCTAAAGTTTATCGAGCACTTATTATGTGCCAGTCACTGTTCTAAGCATTTTACCTGTACTATTAATTTACTGATTCTGACCACACTATGATGTAGGCCCTACTATTATTCCCATTTTAGTAGTAAGAAAACTGAGAATTAAATAACTTTCCTAATAAGTGCCATAGCAGAGATAGGAACCTCAACATAAAGAGATCTAAAACCCTTATCTTTAAGCATTACTCTACCTTGCTTCCCATTAAACTGCATGTCTGACTTGTATAGCTAATTATCTTTGACATCAAACTTGAATGTTTGATAAATATCTCAAACTCAACATGTTGAAAATTGAATTTCTGATCTCCCTCTCAAAACTGGCTTCACCCACAGTGTTCCCTATCATGGTTGATGAAAGTTATCCATGCAGTTGCTAAAGAAAAAACAAGAAAACAAAAACAAAAAAACCTTGTCATTATTTCTGGTAGACACAGAGGTGTACTGTCCATATCTCCCTTCCAAGTAGGACTTACTGCTCAGCTGTGGGGACTGAGGCCAGCAGATGGCCCCAGTGGTCAGTTCCTCAGTTGCAAGGGGCTGCTCCTTCTTCCCTATCCCTGGACATCATATAGCCTTCCCAGGGCAGGATGACCTGCGCCCAGTGACAGACAGAGGCAAAGGGAAAAAAAAGAGGAAAGAAAAAAAAAAAAAAGCCTGGCTATTTCTGTTTGACAAGGTACACTTGAGGGGAATCCTCCTTCTAGAGCTCTCTGCTGATTGATCTAGGCTTTGTGGATCTGGCTTACAGGTAGACTTCTTTGGCTCAATCCTGCTCCCTTCCTCTTCCCTTCTCATATACTAATACGTAACAACACTCTGTATCCCAAACTCTGTTCAGTGTGTGTTTTGGATGACCCAGCCTGCAAAGTCAGCCATGACTCCTTTCTCTCACATCTGACATCTGTTCTGTCAAATCCAGTTGGCTTCACTTATAAAATTTACCTTAATATTCAGTGATGCCACCCTAGTCCAAACTAAACTGTGAGATGGAATGAGGTGATGAACATAAAATGTAAGAATGGAACATATATTACCATAATAGCTTTCTGCCTGGTTTTTCAGCTTCTCTTTGTTCCCCTTCAGTCTATACTCTACAGGCAGCCGATATAGTTCTTTTAAGATTCAAGTGTTGTACCTCTGCTTAGTACCTTACAATAAATCCCATTTAACTTGAAGTAAAAGCCAGAGCCACTAAAAGCCTACAGAGTCCTCCATAACCTGTCCCCATTGGGTCTCCTTAGTTCAGCTCTGACTTATCCCCTTATTCTCCCCACTCA
Source organism: Mustela nivalis (assembly GCF_964662115.1). Lineage (NCBI taxonomy): Eukaryota > Metazoa > Chordata > Mammalia > Carnivora > Mustelidae > Mustela > Mustela nivalis. Next base: position 129,507,159 of record NC_139021.1, read on the forward strand.
AGCACCCTGGTTTCTGTGCTGTCCCTTAAACAGTGGGACATGATTTCAAACCTTCATCCTAGATCCCCATCTGCCCAATTATCTAATCTCTTTCAAGCCTCCAAGTCATCTTGCCTTCTCAATGTAACATTCTGTACAATTTACTTATCTACGATGTCCATTGCTTTTGTTTTTTTGCCTCTATTCTTCTTTGAGAACATAAGCTTCATGGGAGCAGTACTCAATTTGATCCCAAGCATAAAGAACATAGCCAATGATAAGTATTTGTGGAATGGATAAATCCTATATTTCGTAAATTGATTGATGTAAACTAAAATCATCATTTCAGTGTAATCAACAATCCCACTTAAAATTCATTGACTTCCTTGGGAGAAATGTAAAGGAATATTTTCCTGCTAATCATTTTATTGGAAGACACAAGGCAATGATGGAGACTGATAAAGTAATTGGATTTTTATTTACTCACAGTCTATACTCCAATCTGAAAACCAATATCTGTTATTTTCATATTGAGACACAGCAAATCACATTTTATCTTTCTCTCCACTTACCTCAAGCTCATCAAGGGCACTTCCTAGTGTTGCTGCCTTAGGTTCTGGTGGGGCAAGCGTATTCTGGATGCCTTGTGAAGCATTTGAAATTACATTGAGGGCATTGTGAATTTCTTCACAAACTGTGTCCTTGCTGGCTTGGAGGGAAGCAACATCAGAATGTTCCAAACAAGCTGAGCAAATTGAATGCAAGAGGGGGGAGTTCTCCTTCAGTGAGGCCCGGGCCCCTGCAATTTCATCCCTCTGATTTGGAGATTTTAAGTCCTAAGGAAACACATAAAAAGAGAGCTTCCTTACCATGGGTTATAAAAGAAAGATTTATACAAAAAAGCTCCATTTTTCTGTCAATATAAATGAAAAGGTAATAGACACTAAGAAGTCAGGTATAAGTTAAAATCAAGGGCATCAATTATTTCTACACTCCTTCAGATTCTGTTAAAAAGTTCTACAATAGGAAAGCTGAGCCAATTAGCAAATAAAGGTCACAATGGCGTAGACGTATAATAACTAAGTAGATCTTATATTTGTCAGTCATAGCTTGCTTATAAGTCAGAAAAATACTCTGACATTCACATTATTAAGTGCATTATAAGAGAGCCTGGATTACAAGCATGTTGATTACTTATTTCCATAGATGTTTATGACTGCATTTAACCTCTTCATTCAAACTAAACCGATTCAGTTAAGAATATTAAATTGAACCTCCTACCATTCAGCTATTTTCCACTTTTTTTCAGAAATACTTACTAATAATTTAATCCTGGATCTTTCTCTCTTTGACAATTATTCAAAAAATAGTTATTGAGTACTTAGCATATGCTAGCCCTGTTCTAGACACCAAGTGTACAGATGTGAATCCTACAAGGATTGTGTTCTCCTGAAGCTTATGTTCTTGTTTGAGGGGGTGGGGAACTATCAACAAAGAATAAACTAGGTAAACAAATACACAAGACAATTTCAGGCAATGATAAATGTTGTGAACGAAACATAAAAGTGAAATGTCATAGAGACTGCTTTAGCTTGGGTGGTCAGAAAAGATATTTCTGAATATGACATTTGCAGTAAATATAAATGAAAAGCATTCCAAACAGTGGGAAGACAGGGAAGAGAAAGTCTGATATAAGTGATAGCTGATCAGAGTTAGCTCAAAATACCATGGAGAAACCTGGTAAACACTACATTAGCCAAGTGATAAAGGTCAACATCATCAGTGATGTCATGTGGGTATCAGGCAGCCCTTGACACACTGTGACAAGAGCAGCACTTCACCTTTCTGCTATTCTCTCCAAAAGTCCACAACCCCAATATAATCATGAGAAAAACGACAAGCAAAACCAGATTGGGGAACATCCTGCATGATACCTGGACAATATTCCTCAAGAATGATAAGATCATGAAAAAGAAGGAGGTTGACAAACTGCACAAACCAAAGGAGATAGGGGAGACATGACAACTAAAGGCAATGTGGCACCCTTGACTGGTTCCTGGAACAGAAAGAAGGCATTCATAGAAAAATTGGTGAAATCCAAATAAAACCTGTAGTTGAGTTAATAGTAATATATCAATGCTTGTTCAGAAGTAGCAAATGTAAGATATTAACAACAGAGGAAACCAGAAGAAAGGTAGATGAGTATTTTCCATACTACCTTTACAACGTTTCTGGAAATCTAAAATTATTAATATAAAGTAAAAGTTCATCTTAAAGAAAACTAATTCAAGAGAGCTTAACAATAGCTTATGTGTTCCATATACCCTATCTTATATAATCTTTATAAAAGTTATGAAAAGATATTATCTCCCCCACTTTAAAGGGAAGAAAAATGAGGTTTAGAAAGACTAAGTTCCTGAGCCAAGTTACAGAACAAGGTGACATTTCTTGTACCGTAACGCAAGTCAGTATGACTGCTAAGCTATGATGTTAACAACTATGTTACAGTCTTTCCTACACAGGAAGGATTTCCTTTATTTGCTACTATACAGGGACGAGTAATGACATAATTTATAAAGTGCTTCTAGATAATATCTTACTGATCATCACAACACCATTTGAGGCAGTAAGGCTGGTGTTATTAGCCCCATTTTAACTAAATAGGTATTTAGTGTGAGGAGATTAAGAAGCTGGCAAAATAACTGAGATCTAAACCTAAGTCTTCTGATTGCAAATCCCATGCGTTTTTCAAAACACTCTGCTACCTCGGGATAATGTTGCCTGAGGTTAATAAATGGCTGTGCTACTATATTTTTAGTTCCTTCCTTTCTGAAAATAAAGGCTGTCTGTGACTTCATGCAGGCTCTAGGGGAGATTAGCTTCTTTACAAGATGTAGGGAGGACAGTTAGAAGTAGCTGTCAACTCACTGTTGTACTCACTAATTACCCTCAACAAGACACTTTGTAGTTTTCTTGGCTTGCTATGATTTCCCTCTTATATTTCTGGTCTAGGTTCTAGTTCCAGCTCTGTCATTAGCACTGTGTTCAGGGTAAGTCTTCTACTCGTTCAGTGAATGTTTTTCCATCTCTAAATGTGGGGTAATGATACTTTTACCAATGTTCTCATGAGATTGAGTAAGTAGCACATCAGAAATGGAATGTACTTGAAAAATAGTAGAGAATTATGGAAAGAGGACAAAATTATTCCTCCTAAAATATTCCTAAAATAATCTTCCTAAAATTTATCAAACGTGGTGTACTGTTTTTGTCCTGTGATGCTCTTAGTGATTTTCAAACTTCCCACAATTTTATAGCACTACCTACATTTATCTCAGTGTGATTTGGAAGAAAAATAATTGAATGTTTAAATAGGATGCACACTTCTCAGAGGTATAATGATAAAAAGTATGAATACTCAGAAGGAGCTGAAGAAAATTCTCTGCATAATAGAGCAATAATGTAACCTAATTACATAATACCATCCGAAGTGACCTATGTATTACACTGCTCTATGTAGAATGGCAAGATCAATGTTTAGGTAATTTCTGAAAGGTGAAAGTTTGTGAACATATATCACTTCAAAGAAAGATAAGGTTTAAAGTATTAGTTCTTTCACTCTGATGATTGCTATGTATATCTCACCATTAACTGTGGTAACTTTAATGTTGTAGGAACTTTGGAATTAAAAAAAAAAAATACTAGGGATGCCTGGGTGACTCAATCAATTAAGCGTCTGCTTTCAGCTCAGGTCATGATCCCAGAGTTCTGGGATCGAGTCCTGCACTGGGCTCACTCCTCAGCAGGGAGTCTACTTCTCTCTTTCCTTTTCCCTGCCTCTGCACCTTTGCTCTTCTGCTCTCTCTCTTGCTCACTCACTCCCTCTCTCTCAAATAAACAAATACTTTATTTATTTTTTTTAAGATTTTATTTATTTATTTGACAGACAGAGATCACAAGTAGGCAGAGAGGCAGGCAGAGAGAGAGAGAGAGAGAGAGAGGGAAGCAGGCTCCCTGGGGAGCAGAGAGCCGGATGCGGGGCTCGATCCCAGGACCCTGAGATCATGACCCGAGCCGAAGGCAGCAGCCCAACCCACTGAGCCACCCAGGTGCCCCTAAACAAATACTTTAAAAAAAAAAATTCTAAAACGTTTTGGAGTTTGAGCTTATGCTTTGTTATCCCCGCCCAAGGCAACTACCAAATCCTAAATAGCAAGCTGATAAATCTGTGAGAAAAGATAGATTCAGTGAACATATAAAAAATAACATATTACAGCAGCAGGTGGGGGGGAAAGAAAGGCATTTACGGAGTTTAAGTAAAGGAAATTGAGAAGGCAAGATCATTTCTCCTGAAGGGCACCTCAAAGGGTAAATTTAATGTAGGAAATTGGTACACAGATAAAAGGGGAACAAATGGGGGCACCGAAGTGACTCAGTTGTTAAGCGTCTGCCTTTGGTTCAGGTCACGGTCCCCAGGTCCTGGAATTGAACCCTACATCAGGATCTCTGCTCAGCGGGAAGCCTGCTTTCCTTTTCCTACTCCCCTTCCTTGTGTTCCTATTCTCACTGTCTCTCTCTCTCTCTCTGTGTCAAATAAATAAATAGAACCCTTAAAAGGGGGGGAGGGATTAATGCCACCCTTCTAAACAAAAGGTTGGGGTGGTGATTGTGGTTATTTTATTTTGTTTTGACTGACGGTATTATGGGTTCAAAAGTTCCTAGGCTGTTGATTTATCCTAAAATTTTAAATCAGGTCAAAATAGGAATTAAATGATAGGGTCAGGGCACCTGGGTGTCTCAATCAGTTAAGCATCTGCCTTCAGCTAGGGTCATGATCCCAGGGTCCTGGGACTGAGTCCCACATCAGGCTCCCTGCTTAGCAGGGAGTCTGCTTCTCCTTCTCCCTCTGTTGCTTCTCTCTCCATCAAATAAATACATCAAAAAAAAAAAAAATAGGGTCAATTAGGGATTTCTCTGGACAGAGAAGTCTAAAGAATTCAGCTTCTTGGGAATTGATACTTTTTTAATATCTTTTTTTAAATTGCTCCAGAAGAAAAAGCTCACATAAGATATCCAAGTTTAGGAGACATTAAATGCTTCCAGCTGATGCAGAAACACACAGATGGGATTAAAAAAGACCTTACAAGTCTGTGCAAGTGGGTAGAGAAGCAACATATGAGTTTTAACCCTGGCAAGAGAACAAAATATATTTAGGAATTTTAAAGATCACAAAGTATAAAAATGGAGGGCTCTAAGATATCAATTAATTAATTCAACCATTTACTCAATAAATATTGTTGAGTACTTCTATAGATCAGGCAGTACACTAATGTTAAGAAGGCAAAGATAAAAAGAGCGCATGGGTGGCTCCGTAGGTTAAGCGTCTAACTCAGTTTCGGCCTGGGTCATAACCTCAGGGTGGTGAGATGGAGTCCCATTGTCAGCTCCACCCTTAGCCAGGAGCCTGCATTAGATTCTCTCTCTGTCCTTCCCCCTGTCCATGCATGCTCTCTCTCTCTCTCTCTAAAATCAATCAATCAATCTTTTAAAAAAAGAATGCAAAGATAACGTACAGATCAGAAGGGGAGACAAATTTATATGGGAGCTAAAATAGTTATTCATAGCATAAAGGAAAGTCCCTTGGCTCAAGGGGATTGAAGAAAATTTATCAGAGGTAACTTTTAAACAGTGAGTAGAAGTTAACAATGCGTAGAACAGAACAACAAGTAAAGAAAACAGCATGTGCAAAGGCCTGAGGCATGAGCACACAGGCCACTGTAGGTGGCATGACAAGTACAGGAAACCTGAGCAGGAATGCTGGATGAATTCAGCTAGAAAGGTAAGCAGGAGATTCGTCACATGGCATGCTAAAGAAGTGCAAGAGCAGCAAGCTCAGGTGTGTATTTTCAATAGCAGTGAACTTTTAGTTGATTGGCGAGAATGGAAGTGCAGTTAGAAGACTAGGCAATAACCCAGGCAAGAGACAATGAGCGCCTGAACATTGAAAACTATTGTTAGGTAGTAGTAGAATGGATCTAAGAAAATTCAGAAGGTAAAAATGGTAAGACTTTGTAATATTTAGATGAAGGAGGAAAGAGGAGGTATTTAGATGTGTCTAGAAAACTTTTTCAACACTATGTGTACACAGTTGATGTATTCATCAAGATGGGGAATACAGAATGAATAATATGTTTGGAAAATAAAGGTGAAATATATTGTGTCATCTGTTAAATGTGAGATTCCAGCAAAATACGCAAGTGAAAATGTAGTATACATGAACCTAGAATTCAGAGTTAGGGTAGAAATAGAGATCTATGAATCACCAGCTCATAATTGGGAGGTGAAGCCACGGATGTGAAGGTTAGAGGGTCTTCACCCAGGATGAATGTTTTAATATAGAGAACCTGGGAAAAATAGTTTCTTGAGGAAGTAAACCTGATAATTGTATGTGTTAGTTCAAAAGGCCATATATATATTGTAAATCACCAAAAAAGATATTAGAAAATACTGAACTTGAAAGAAAGAAAGAAAGAAAAAAAGAAAGAAAGAAAGAAAGAAAGAGAAAAATAAGCAAAAAAACACCTATACACCATGAAGCTTAAAACTTGAATTACTATAAGTACAGTCATCATGCTTGAAGAAAAAAACAGAGTGGTTTTTTTTTAAATCAATTTGAAAAGGCAGGATGACTTCAGTATCAAGGTGTTCTGTTCACCTTGCAAAAAGAAAATTTATACTGGAGGACACATGACTAAAAAAAATCCAGAAATCATAAATGAATTGATAAGTTACTAATGGACTTCTCTACTAAATCTAGAAACAATAGATGGAGGAAGTAGTTTTTTTAAATTTGAGTGAAATAAATTAAAAATATAACTGCTCATTATGCTGTTTCCCTCACTTCATTATAATTCCCTTGAATGAAAGCATCACACTTGTTTTCTATCTCATTTTCTATTAGTATGTGGCACATATTATGAGCATAACACATTTTTTAAAGAAACAAATGGACAAATGAATAAGAAATAATTAATAGGATAAGGAATAAGTAATAGGAAGTTAAATTCAGAAGGGATAAGAAACTATATAATTATTCCAAGAAATAAATTTTGTGGAAAATATACATAATCCAGAGAGTTTAAACAAGTTTATGTATCACAATGTCACAGGAAGCTAAAGAGCAAAATTAAATTATATTTAACATTTAATTTTAGTGAAGCCATTGGTACCACTACTTTGGAAAATTCTACCTATTAAAGCTGAATATATATATATATACCTCATGACCCAGCTATTCTACTCCTAGGATATACACATACAGAAATATGTTCGTGTGTTCTTTAAAAAACATACGCAAAAGCATTCCTAGAAGCATTTTTCGTAATAGTCCCAGCTGGAAACAACCCAAAGTAATGAGAATGAACAAAATATAGCTACATGCCACAATATGGAATATGGAATAAAAGAGATACAACAAAAGAGTACACAATGTTTGCTTTTATTTATTTGTTTGTTTGGTTGTTTGACATACAGAGAGCGCGCATAGAGGGAGACTGAGAGGGAGAAGCAGATTCCCCTCTAAGCAAGAGCCCGATGCAGGGCTCGATGCAGGGCTCCATCCCAGGACTCCTGACCTAGCTAAAGCAGACACTTAACTGACTGAGGCACCCAGGCACACCTCTTCTTCTTGCTCTGAGTGCTGTTTATAAGGGTGTGTTTAGCTTGGAAAAATTCACTGCACTGTTTGCTCACAATGTATGCATATTTCTGAATGTATCTTATACTTCAGTCAAAACATTTACGTAAAATCAAGGAAAACAAAAATATTAGTAAAGCCAGGCAAACATTCAGTTTGCGACTTCTCCTGGCAAAGGACATTAATATAAATAAGCTATGGGCTTGCCCTGGTATAGCATTTCCCATGATATTAAGGGAAGGATCAGCAAACTGGATATGCAGTCCATTTTGCTAACATCTTCTACCCACTTTGAGGTCTTTTATTTAAAAAGAAAAAGAAAAATATCTAAATGTTTGAAAAACAAAAATAAAAAAAAGAAAGGTCCCAGAGCCTGACCATTGGAAAGGCAAAGCTAAATGATTTTCATAGCAATTAATTCCATGCACCCTTGAACTCTCATTTCAGAGGATCAGAGAAAACTTCCTTACTATGCTACATCCCTGCCCAAGTGGAATAGCTCAGCAGGTACTCTGCTCAACAAAGCAGAACTACATGCAAATGATTGAGTTTCTCTTCCAGGTGTTTAAATGAAGTTTCTGGAACTGACACAACCACTCTGATAGGGGAGGGAAAGCTAATGAAGAACATTTTTGTTTTCTTAAGACTAAGAAGATGTGTAGCAGAAAAGCCCATGGATACTTTGCTATTTGGATTTCATTCTTAGTTGGCTTCTATCCCTGGTCTTCCCTCTGCCAAGATGCTCCCTGCTAACTGCTTCACTGGTCACTAGGCAGCTTCATGTTCTCTCAGAAAACAAAATAGTGCAAACACCTGCTAATTTAAATGTTTTTCCCCAACATAAATTAGGAAGTGGAATACTTGGCCTTAACTGAAATGAGGACAGAAGATGGTAAAATAAGAGTAGAATACAGAGATAATTAAAAAGTGTTAAGAAAAAAAAAGATTGAAAAAATGCAAGATTTTACAATCAAAACATGATTAAGCAACAGAAAGAGGACTTTACTGCTTTTCTCTTATTTCTTTTTCCATTTTATATTAATAGGACAACTATGATAAAGGGGGAAATAAAAGAATTCTTCAAATACAAATAGAAAAATGAGAAACCATATAATAATAGCATTAAGATATCCCCCAAGGTATGTAATTCTGAGCCATTATTGCATACCTTGGGTAGAAGGAAGTTACACAAAAGTTAATACTAATAACTCCAAGATACCTCCTTGTAAGGCACATAACTAGAGGTGCCTCCACAGGGTGTGGCCCAGAATAAAGATGGCGCCGGCTTGCCATCTCTTCCAGCCAACAAGGCGCCAATTTCACAGTTTCGGTTCCGGAAACCTATGGCACTTCCTCCTCTCGCCCGACACGCCTTACCCAGCAACTGCTACTTGGCATAATCTTATTGGCTCTTCCCCCTCTGTCCTCACTTCCCTTCTGCTGCTCTATATAAGGTGTGCCCCCGCACAATAAAGTGAGATCCTGCTTCGACAGATCCCCCGAGCCCAGTGCCTTCTGTGGGTGCGTTCCGGGTTCACGACACTCGCCATCCCGCTCAGCCCCAAGGAGAGGCCTCCGGCTGGCCCGGGCGCCTCCTTCCCTCGGCGGGGAGCCCAACACCTCCTAGGAAAACATTATTACTTAGTTCTAATGCAGGCCACCATGTCATTCAAGAAAGTGTATATATAAAGTTAAGAAAGGCACTATGTTAATCTTCTATCTACCTGAAACAAACACACTATATATTATATCTTTTATTTGCCTCAAGTTTATATCTAAAAAATAAATTGTATCTAAAGTCATCTACCATACAATTAAAGTAAAAGAAGTAAATAGGAAAGCAGATAAATAATGCGCTAAACAAAATCCAGTGGCATGAGTCACTGGATTTTCCCCATTTCCCTTCCATTTGTGTGTATATTTCCTTGCTCAATCTAATAAGATTCAAATATCCATGTCAGAAAACTTTTCCTCTATAGTACAGATTTATTAAAATCTATGAGAGAAGTTGGATTTCAACACCTAGCCAAAGATCAAAAACATCATTTTCCTTACAATTTCTTCCTATTTAAGTTTCTGTGACTCACTTGTGAGAAATAGACCACCATTTTCCAAACATAGCATAACTTAGTACAAATGGAATTCAAGCCCAGGAATGTTGATCCAAATACTAATTAATAATGCCTTACATTCACATAGTAGTTTATCTTGTTTAATAATTTCTAGTCATCTCATAAAGAATTTCATGAGGAAAAAAGTGTTATTACCCCTAAATGTTAAAAAAAAGGAAAAGGACAGATGTCCAAAGGCACACAAGATTAATAAAAAGTGGAGGTGATGATTGTTTTTAAGAAAGCCAGCATTTACTAAATAGCTATAATGCTTCCTACAGGCAAACATGCTCTAGTCATTTTTCATTTAATGGCCCAGCTATGAATAGGATCCAGGATTGGCTTCTGTCTTAACACTCATTTTTTAAATTATATAAATCCAATTTAGTTAACATATACGGTACTATTAGTTTCAGGGGTAGAATTTGTGATTCATCGATTGCATACAACACACAAGTACCCTCCTTAAGGTCCATCACCCAGTTACCCCATCCCCCACCCACCTCCAGCAATCCTCAGTTTGTTTCCTCAAGTTAGGTGTCTCTTTTGGTTTGCCTCCCTCTCTGTTTTCATTTTATTTTTCCTTCTACCCAGAGCTATTTTTATTTGCTGTCAGTAGTTCATCATCTGCCTCCAATGTCTATCAAAGACTTCCCTACAGCCCTATAGCTCTGTGGTGGCACAACAGAGAATACATATTTCAGGGATATCTTCCTGATGAATAATTATCATATGTAATACAACTCAGATTAGAAACACATTCTTTAATTCCGTTTCAGTACAAGACTGATTAAAAAAAAAAAAAACCCTCTGGCCAAAACTATAAAAATAGAAATCAAAGTGCGATCCATAAAGTCCTTTAGATTGCTTAAAAATATAAGTCAGACATAATGAAGAAAGAGTGAAACTATCGTCTTAAGTATTTCAATCTACCTTTGATAAAGGAAACATTCTAAATATAGCATCTTAGTAATGATAGTTTAATTGTTGCTCTTCCCAAAGTAGGGGGGTAAACTATTTGGCTTAATTCAACCAGCTTGAAAACACCTGCTTTAAGGTATGACTTTAGAGCTAAGGCTAAAGATAAGGCTATATAACTCAGATGTTCCTAAGGTTATAAACTCAGATGTTTATTCTAAGCAGGAAGCATGAATAGGCCAAATGTTAATCCACAGGAAGTGGTAAGGCACTCAAACACCATAGAATACCTGCCCCACTTAAAAACATTCAAATCCAAAATGGCCAAAAAGAAGTCCTGATCTCTGCTCTAAAGTTCCAGCACAGATGTTTGTGTCAACCTATGAGTGCACTCTCCTCCATGTTTTCTATTTATAACATATGTGTAACTGACCTTAGAAAGGATTGGAAAGAGATAACGGATGTCCTTGGGCCTGAGGAGCCTACAATAAATGAATGGGAGTGAGGCAGATGGCACTCCAGGGCAGGATGTCTGTCTCATTATAATAGAAATAGCATGAGCTTTGGGGTTAGGATCCCAACACAAAACACTCCAATAACAGATTTTGAGTAGAAAAATTAACCTTACTTCAGCTACAAAATGGGAATAATAATTCCTACCCTAGAGGGTAAAATGAGGTAAAATTATTTAAAGTCAAATACTTTCCAGAATATTCTTAGTGATCTCTCTCTATACAGCAAACTATTATCTAATCCCGTCCTTAAAATGCTTCTCCCTTATCTTCTTAGATGACAGTGAATACTAAATTTAAGTTGACATTATTTGATAGTATTAACCCCTCTTCTGCACTCCAGATACATAACTCAAGTTGAGTCTCAAACTAAACATATGGGAAATTGAACCTATTGCCCCCTTAAACTCCCCCCCGCAACTCGTGTTTCTCCTCCAACATTCTCAGACTCACTGGCCTCAATATCCAGCTAATGAAAAATCTGAAGAATATCCTTGACACTTCCATTCCTTTATCCCTATCATTAGATAAAGTCTACTATTCTATTCATTAAATATTTCTCTAGTATGCACCCTTGTTCTTATCCTTACTACTAAGACTAACCTAGAGGAGAAATTATTAGGGATAACTAATGAAGTGGTTGTAAGTACAAAGAAGAAATCAAAGACAAAACTTTTTTTTTTTTAAGATTCTATTTATTTATTTGACAGAGAGAGAGATCACAAGTAGGCAGAGAGGCAGGCAGAGAGAGAGGGGGAAGCAGGCTCCCCACTGAGCAGAGAGCCGGATGCGGGGCTCAATCCCAAGACCCTGGGATCATGACGCGAGCCGAAGGCAGAGGCTTAACCCACTGAGCCACCCAGGCGCCCCAAAGACAAAACTTTTTGTCTAATACAATCTTTTCTCTATAGTATCATCAGAGGAATCCCTCTAAAATTCAAAAATGATCATCAATCCCCAATTTAAATTTTCAAGTGACTATTAATCCACACAAAATAAAACCCATATATATATATATTTTATTATAGACAAGGATAATCTGACTTCAGCTTCTCTCTCTAGTCTCATTTCCTACCACTTATCTCACAGGCACCCTTTTCTCTAGCCACAGAGACTCTATAAGTGCCTTGAGCTATGTTCCAGTCTCCCCTTACATCTCTTGGGAAATGTCTACTCATCCCTCAAGCTATCTTAAAGTCTCATGTTCAGTTACACACAGATTTACTCATGTGCTCCAATAGTGCTTACATGGCACTAATCTAGCAAATATTAAACAATTAACATTTGCTATAGTAATTCATCAAAATACCTGTGTTTCTTATCAAATTATGAGCTCCTATGAGGGTCATAACTATGCCTTACTTCTTTCATCCCCCTAGGCCTCATATGGGAGCTGGCACAGAGTGACCAATGAATCAAGGACACCTCTCACCACTTTTTTTTTTTTTTAAGACTTATTTATTTGAGAGAGAGGGGTAGAGGGAGAGGGGAAGAGAGAATCCTTAAGCAGACTCTCCACTGAATGCAGAGCCCAATGCAGAGCTCCATTCCGGGACCCTGAGATCACACCCTGAGCGGAAATCAACAGTTCGCCAGTTAACCAACGAGACACCCAGGTGCCCCTATCTCTTACCATTGTAAAGACACCAGAAAACACTAAGGGTTACTGCCATAAGATAATTTACTTTTCCATGAGAAAAATATTCTAATTTTGGAAAAGGAAATCATAACTACAAGAAGCTAAGATATACTCATCCTTGAATGAAAATATTCTTCTTTAATTGTGTTCCCAATTAGGCTAACTAGATCTTCCTATGAACTGTTTTTCAGTATTCTAGCCTAGCCCTCATTTAAAAAGCCGATGATAGCAGTTACCACTTATATGTAAGTGTGTTGTTCAGTGCTAATTCCTATATATCTTGGGATGTTTTGGAAAATATCTGATTTCTAACTATATTCCCTGGCAGAAAACAAAACTTTAAGCAGAATGAAGGTAAAGATGTCCTGGATTTGACATGTTTTTCAGAAAGTTAAATTAATGTTCCTACATTAACCAATAATCAGATCTATCTGACTGAGGAAACAGAAATAACTTGGGTTAATGATCTTATTAAGTTTTGAGTATTCTGATATAATCGAGTATTTATACAGTAGGATTCAACTAAGACTACAAGAAAATACAAATACAAAGTAAAAATAAGTACCCACTCAAGTCCTCTGCTCTCTGGAATTTGTTAAATAATAATGTGTTAAATAAAATGGGCTAAAACTGGCAGAATACATTGGATCACTATAGGAATTATAAAGAAAAGCATGGGTGGTAGGTTAAAAAAAATTTCACCTTGAGAATGCACCACGGTGGGGTGCCTGGGTGGCTTAGTCAGTTAAGCATTTGCCTTGGTCTTAGGTCATGGTCCCAGGGTATTGGGATCAAACCCCACATTGGGCTCCCTGCTCAGCAGGGAGCCTGCTGCTTCCTCTGCTTGTATTCATTCCCTCTGTCAAATAAACAAATAAAATATTTTTTTAAGATTTTATTGTTTTATTTGAGAGAGAGAGAGAGAAAGCACAAGAAGGGGGAGAGTCAGAAGGGGAAGCTGAATCGAATCCCCACTGAGCAGGGAGTCTGATGTGGAACTCAATCCCAGGACTCCAGGATTATGAAATAGGCTGAAGGCACTCACTTAACTAACTGAGCCACCCAGGCACCCATAAATAAAATATTTAAAAAAAAAAAGGAAAGGAAAGGAAATAGAAAAGAAAAGAAAAAACACCAGGTAAAAGAGAACTAAAAAATATGACATTAAAGCACTTGGTATTGCAAACATAACATATCAAAATCTGAGCTCCTGATAGAGATTCCTGCTATTCCCACTCTTCACCAGTTCAGTAAATGGCAGTTCTTCCAGTTGTTCAGGCCAAAAATTTTACCACCAACTTCTACTTCTCTTTCATCTCACATCCAGATTGTCAGTCTATTCTATCACTTTTACCAGAATTTGACTTCTTATCAATCTCTAGAAAGTCATCATGTCATTGCTTTGCTCAAATCATCCAACATATCTCTCTCCTTGCTATAACTCTCCTTGCTCACTCGGATCCAGCCACATGGACTTCTTTGGCTTTTCCCTCAAAAGCCAGGCATGTCCTTACCTTAGGCCATCCTGTTGCTGGCACCCTTCTAGATCCATGTCTGGCTCACTCTCTCACTTCCTCTTAGTCTCTACTCAAAAATCAACTTTTGAGTGAGAACTCTATCTAAAAGTCCCACCAACAATTTCACTCTTGATACGTCATATCCACTTTTCCTGCTTTATCTTCTTCTTTTTATTTATCACTACTATACTTTATATCATAGTTATATATCATGTTTCCTTTCTGCTTATTCCAATGGAATATAAGCCCCATGAAGTGACATGAAAGCTACCTGATACATATTTATTTAATTAATGAACATCAACCCAAATTAAAAATTTATATTAACTATCTGAACATCTTACACATAAACATACAAAAAGTTGCATATAAACATATAATCTCCCACATGGGGGATTAAATACCAGGAATCTGTCTAGTTTGTTGAGTAAATTGATAAAAGGGCACAGATGAAGGGCGCCAGATAACATTAATACAAAACTTCCTTCTCCCTTTTATCTCTCATTCCAGAATAGATTTTAGAACAGTTTCACCTATATATCTTGCAATTTACTAGTGAGTTTTACTTGACTCATATTACATGCTTACCAGAATGCATACAGAAAGCTTCTGAACTCAAAACATAATGGCTGTAGTTGAAAGGTCAACTGTGTATGCCTGCCTCGTAGCAGGTAACTTGTATTTAAAATCCAGATCCCTAGTTAACAAAGATTTTGCCTTATTCAAGGCATATGCAGAGCATGGATCATCTACATGCAGAGTATTCACTGTTTTGCTCCTGCCAATTTAAATACTCATGTCTCTAGGAACGGCTACAATCCACCCTAGTACATAAAATAAATTAGTATTCTTGCACTCTAGAGAAAAGTATGTGTTTAGCACCAAATGGAATCAGCAGATGACTAAATACTCTTTTTTTTCCTGCCTTGCTTCTGTCATCAATACAACAGATGCACGATGCTGGAATGTGGACAACCCCCAGAAGGTTGGTGTTTTCCTCTAATGCACAAATAAACCATTCAAAAGTGCATTCCACATAGCATACCAGAGTCAGCAAGAAGCTCTTGGTTTTTTTATTGCCTACAAGATGATTTTATGACTGAATATATCACAAAGACTTCCATAGTCCAAGTGAAGCATAAGACTACCTTTGATGTTAAACATCATTAAATATCTAATACATTTGTAGCAATGGTCATTCAAGTCCAAGATAAACAATTGCCACATAAATGATTTACAGTTAAATCATTTAGTTCACAGTAAATCCTGAGCATTACCCAAATTCATGGCACTTTTTTTAAAATTTTTTATTTTTTATAAACATATATTTTTATCCCCAGGGGTACAAGTCTGTGAATCACCAGGTTTACACACTTCACAGCACTCACCAAAGCACATACTCTCCCCAATGTCCAAAATCCTACCCCCTTCTCCCAAACCCCCTCCCCCCAGCAACCCTCAGTTTGTTTTGTGAGATTAAGAGTCACTTATGGTTTGTCTCCCTCCCAATCCCATCTTGTTTCATTGATTCTTCTCCTACCCACTTAAGCCCCCATGTTGCATCACCACTTCCTCATATCAGGGAGATCATATGATAGTTGTCTTTCTCTGCCTGACTTATTTCGCTAAGCATGGTATGCTCTAGTTCCATCCATGTTGTCGCAAATGGCAGGATTTCATTTCTTTTGATGGCTGCATAGTATTCCATTGTGTATATATACCACATCTTCTTGATCCATTCATCTGTTGATGGACATCAAGGTTCTTTCCATAGTTTGGCTATTGTGGACATTGCTGCTATAAACATTCGGGTGCATGTGCCCCTTTGGATCACTACGTTTGTATCTTTAGCGTAAATACCCAATAGTGCAATTTCTGGGTCATAGGGCAGTTCTATTTTCAACATTTTGAGGAACCTCCATGCTGTTTTCCAGAGTGGCTGCACCAGCTTGCATTCCCACCAACAGTGTAGGAGGGTTCCCCTTTCTCCGCATCCTCGCCAGCATCTGTCATTTCCTGACTTGTTGATTTTAGCCATTCTGACTGGTGTGAGGTGATATCTCATTGTGGTTTTGATTTGTATTTCCCTGATGCCGAGTGATATGGAGCACTTTTTCATGTGTCTGTTGGCCATCTGGATGTCTTCTTTGCAGAAATGTCTGTTCATGGCACTTTTAAAGGCATGAGACATGGATAGTTAAAAGATAAGTTAATGAACGTAGGATTCTTTCTATATTAAGTATGGAAAAAATTCTCTTACTAGGAAGACCCAGTTCACTTCAATATCACCTCTTTTAAAACCATAACACACAAGGAAAATGACAGTGCATCATCCTTGGTCAAATTGTTCAGCTATGTTCCTCAAGGTTCCCCCAATGTGGGTGGAAATTACATTCCCATTTTTATTTACTGTTGAATTTGTAAGGAAGATCCACTCAGAAACATTAAATTTCAATCAAAAAAGACAAAAACATTCTTCAACCTGATAAAGTGAATCTATGAAAACCCCATTGCTGAAATCATACTTACTGGTAAAAGATTAAATGCTTTCTCTCTATGATCAGGAATAAGACAAAAATGTCCTCTTTCATTTCTATTCAATATTGTACTAGAAGTTCTAGTCAGATAATTTAAGAAAGACAAATAAATAAAAGGCATCCAGTTTGGAAAGTAAGATGTAAAACTATCACTATTTAAAGATAACATGATCTAGTATACTGAAAATCCTAAAGAATTCATATACTCACATACACACACACACACACACACGACACACACACACACAAAAGCTATTAGAGCTAATCAACAAAATCAGCAAGGTTGCAGGATGCACTATAAATGCACAAAATTATTTGCATATCTACACACTTGCAATAAGTGATTTGAATACAAAATTAAGGAAACAATTCTAATTATAGCATTGAAAAATAAAATACTCAGTAATTAATTTAACAAAAAAAGTACAATTCTTCTACACTAAAAACTACCAGACATCATTAAAAGAAATTTAAGAAGACTTGCAAAAATGGAAATACTTTCCATGTCACATATTGGAAGACTTAATATTACTATGAGGACAATATTCCTCCAAATAGAACAATAAATTCAGTGCAATTACTATCAAATTGCCAGCAATGTTTTTCACAGAGATTAAAAAGATGAACCCAACATTCATATGAATATGCAAGGGACCCAGAACACTAAAACAATTAAAAAATAAATAAATAAAACAAAACAGAGTTGAAAGATTCACTCTTTGCAATTTCAAAATGTACTAAAAAGCTACTAGAAAGTATGAATAGAATTGAGACTCCAAAAATAAACCCATATATTTACAGTTAATTCATCTTCAACAAACTTGTCAAGACAACTCAATGGAGAAAGAAGAATCTTTTCAACAAATAGTATTGGAACAACTACATATTTATATTCAAAAGAAGGAAGCTGGACCTCTACTTCATACTGTACCCAAAAATTAACTCCTAATATAAGAGCTAAACTATAAAACTCTTAAAAGAAAACATATAAGTAAATCCTCATGATCTTGGATTAGACATGTTTTTCTTAGATATGTCCAGAAAAAAAAAAACACAAACAATAAGAAATAAATCAGGTGGACATCATAAAAACTACTAAAAACCTGTTTGCATTCAAGGATACTAAGACATTAGGGAAGGCATGTGATGTAATTAGCATTGGGTACTACATAAGACTGATGAATCATTAAACTCTACCTCTGAAACTAATAATACACTGTATGTTAATTAATTGAACTTAAATAAAATAAGATTTTTAAAAAAGAAAATCATAAGGAAGAGAAAAGAAAAAGGATACCATCAAGAAAGTTAAAGCATGATAGAAATATCAGTGGAGGGAAAGGAAGCAAGATGGTGGGGGAGTAGGAAACTGAAATAGCATTAGGTCCCAGGAGTGCAGCTAGATAGTTATCAAACCATTCTGAACACCCACAAACTCAACAGGAGATAGAAGAGAAGAAGAGCAGCAATTCTAGGACCAGAAAATCAACGATTTTCAGGAAGGTAAGATGAGCAGAGAAGTGAATCCGAAGTGATGCGAAGGTAAACCACAGGGGGAGGGGCTGGCTCCCAGTAAATGGTGAAGCCGTGGAGCACAAAATCAGAAATTTTAGAAGTCTGCTCCACTGAGGGATGTAGCTCTAGAGGCTAAGCAGGGGTGGAGCCCTCAGAGGGACAGTGTAGTCTCAGGACCCATGGGGTCACAGAACGACCGGGGGTGTCTGAGTGTGGCAGAACTGCCAGCTATCAGAGCAGGGAAGCAAGCTACAGAGACAGAGCCAAGGTGGAGGCTCTCAGCTCGGGGTTACCTTAAACCATGATCCAAGGCACATTCAGGCCATTGCTCTTTAAGACTCCACTCCAAAACTGCTAGAACTTGTACAGGAATTCAGTACAGTGTAAGGATATAAAATAAATGCACAGAAATCAGCTGCATTTCTAAACACCACCAACAAGAGAGAAGAAGGAGAAATTAAGGAACCAATCCCATTTACAATTGCACCCAAAACCATAAGACACCTAGGAATAAACCTAACCAAAGAGATAAAGAACCTGTACTCAGAAAACTATAAAGTACTCATGAAGGAAATGCAGGGAAACACAAAGAAATGGAAAAATCCATGCTCATGGATTGAAAGAATATTTTGAAAATTTCTATGCTACCTAAAGCAATCTACATTTAATGCAATCCCTATCAAAATACCATTAATTTTTTTCAAATATGGAACAAATAATCCTAAAATTTATATAGAACAAGAAAAGACCCCAAATAGCCAGAAGAATGTTGAAAAAGAAAACCAAAGTTGGTGACATCACAATTCCAGACTTCAAGCTCTATTACAAAGCTGTCATCATCAAGACAGTATGGTGCTGGCACAAAAACAGACACATACGTCAATGGAACAGAATACAGAACCCAGAAATGGACCCTCAACTCTATGGTCAACTAATCTTCAACAAAGCAGGAAAGCATGCCCAATGGAAAGAAGATGGTGTTGGGTGTTGGGAAGATTCAACAAATGATGTTGGGAAGATTGGACAACCACATACAGAAAATGAAGCTGGATCATTTCCTTATACTACATACAAAAATAGACTCAAAGTGGATGAAAGACCTCAATGTGAGACAGGAACCCATCAAAATCCTTGAGGACAACACAGGCAGCAACCTCTTAGACCTCAGTTGGAGTAACTTCTTCCTAGAGGCAAAGTCAAGGGAAGCAAGGGCAAAAATGAACTACTAGGACTTCATCAAGATCAAAAGCTTTTGCACAGCAAAGGAAACAGTCAACAAAACTAAAAGACAACTGACAGACAGAATGGGAGAAGATATTTGCAAATGACTTATCAGATAAAGGGCTAGTATCCAAAACCTAAAAAGAATTTATCAAACTCAACAACCAAAGAACAAAAAATCCAATTAAGAAATGGGCAGAAGACATGAAAAGACATTTCTGCAAAGAAGACATCCACGTGACCAAGAGACACATGAAAAAGTACTCAAACAAACCATAAGTGACTCTTAATCTCACAAAACAAACTTAGGGTTGCTGGGGGGAGGGGTTTTGGGAGAAGGGGGTGGGATTATGGACATTGGGGAGGGTATGTGCTTTGGTGAGTGCTGTGAAGTGTGTAAACCTGGTGATTCACAGACCTGTACCCCTGGGGATAAAAATATATGTTTATAAAAAATAAAAAATTATATTAAAAAAAAAAGTACTCAATATCACTCAGCTTCAGGGAAATACAAATCAAAAACACAATAAGATACCACCTCACGCCAGTCAGAATGGCTAAAATTAACAAGTCAGGAAACAACAGATGTTGGAAAGGATGTGGAGAAAGGAAATAAGGAAAGCGCCTCCTACACTGTTGGTGAGAATTCAAGCTGGTGCAGCTGGAAAACAGCATGGAGGTTCCTCAAAAAGTTGAAAACAGAGCTATCCTATGACCTAGCATTTGTGCTACTGGGTATTTAACTTAAAGATACAAATGTAGTGATCCAAAGGGGCACGTGCACCCAAATGTTTATAGCACCAATGTCCACAATAGCCAAACTATGGAAAGAACCTAGATGAATGGATAAAGAAGATTTGGTATATATGTACAATAGAATACTATGCAGCCATCAAAAGAAATGAAATCTTGCCATTTGCAATGATGTGGATGGAATTAGAGGGTATTGTGCTGGGTGAAATAAATCAATCAGAGAAAGACGATTATCATATGACCTCTCTGATAGGAGGAATTTGAGAGGTAGGGCGGGGTGTTGTGGGAGATAGGGAAGGAAAAAATGAAATAAGATGGGATTGGGAAGAGACAAATCATAAGGAGACGCTTAATCTCATGAAACAAACTGAGGGTTACTGGGGGAAGAGGGGTAGGAATAGGGTGGTTGTGTTATGGACATTGGGGAGGGTATGGGCTATGGGGAGTGCTGTGAAATGTATAATCCTGATGATTCACAGACATGTACTCCTAGGGCAAATAATACATTATATGTTAATAAAAATAATTTTTAAAAAAAGAAAAGAAAGTTAAAGCACAACACACAGGATGGATTAAAAAAATTTGCAAATCATATACGTGCCCAGGTTTTTGCATCTGGAATATATAAAGAACCATTAAAAAGTCGACAATAAAAAGTCAGTCCAATTAAAAAGTAGGCAAAGGAGGAGGTTACTCAGTGGCTCAGTCAGTTAAGTGTCCAACTCTTGGTCTCAACTCAGGTCATGATCTGGCAGCAGTCATGGCAGCAAGTCCTGCCTCTGGCTCTGAGCTCATCATGGTGTCTGCTTCGAATTCGCTCTCCTTCTCACTCTTGCTCACTCTCTCTCTCTCAAATAAGTAAATAAAATCTTTTTTTTTTTTAAGTGGGCAAAGGATCTGAATAGACATTTTTCTAAAGAAGATAAGGTGATGGCCAACAAGTACATGAAAAATGTTCAACATCATTAGCCATTAAGGAAATGCAAATAAAACCATAAATATTTATACATGAATGTTCATAGCAGCATTATTCATGATAGCAAAAAAGTGTAAACAACCCCAATGTCCATCAATTAATGAACAGACAATAAAATGGAGTATAGCTACTCAATGAAATATGTTTGGCAATGAAACATGCTGATACATGCTACAACATGGCTGAATCTTGGGAAGTTTATGCTAAATCAAAGAAGCCAGTCACAAAAGAGTACCTTGTATGACTTCACATTTATTAAATATTCAGGAAAGACAAATCTATAGAGACAGAAACTACAGCCATGGTTGCCTAAGGTAGAGGGGTGAGGGGAGCAACTGCTAATGGTGTATAACATTCCTTCTGGGAATTATGAAAATGTTCTAAAAATTAGATTTATTGATCATTGCACAACTTTGTACTCTTTAAATGGTAAATTTGTGGTATGTGAATTATATTTAATATAGTGGTTAAAAATAAAGACAAAGATATAAACATCAGTATATCACTGGAGAGAGGAGTAAAGGGGCATTTGTCATAGTCAGTAGCTCTCGTACTTGAAATATGCTAATACTTTGGAAACTTAGGACCAATGTGTAAAAAGAGAAAGCCAAGATCAAGGGAGACAGAGTCTGGAAAACTGCTGGCTTAAAGCATCTAAATGTGAGGTCATATTTGTCAACCAAAAATCATCTCAATGTAAGTTACAAATAGAGTGTCTTCTAATACATACAATCAGACAGTCAGGTCCCAAGAATAAGGAATTCCAGATTTGGAAACTGGAAATGGAAGGGGAGTGAGGCAGCAGTGTTCATTTAAACATAAACAGAGTGATGATCAGGGTCAGGAAATCAATCTACTTCCACAAGATCCTCACCAGTGGCCTGGATTTTTGAGGCACAGAATCAATCCCCAAGGAGAAAGGACGGCAGTTATCAAGTGTGAAATCAGAAGCTCACCTACTATCTAGGGTTTGAAGGAAGTAGTGTTTCCACACCAAATAAAGTGAAACACACACACACACACACACCCAAAAATGGGCAGAGGAAGTGGGGCTACTAGGGGTTAATCCATTCTCTGGATAGTCTAAAGAACAGGATTTGGAGAAGGAATAAGAATGACAATTAATGTGCTTCCTCCCTCTTTCTCCTTTACTCTCATTCTCATTCTGCCTCTTTAATGGTTAAGTAAAGTCCTGGGAAGGGCAAACATCTACAATGGAGCCCATCAAGAAACTCAGATCTTGGGTGTAAGGAATGCAGAGTCATAGGAGGTAACAGGGAGTGCTAGTATCATAGGAATTCATTGCTGTTCCTTGCAATGTTTTCTATAACAGACAAATACCAAAGGAAATCACAAATGGAAAATGATGGATGACTATGGATGATGATGATGGTGACGGAGATGGAGACGAACCTTGACTGGCAGAACAAAGCATGAAAGAATCCTGGTTCTATGCCTGGGCTAACATAAAGCTGGAAAGTGATGCAATATGAAGGCTATTCAAACATTCATAGTTCATTCCTGATCAGCCAGCCAGATTCAGGACCCAACATACAGGCACTGAATCATGGGAAAACCATACTGAGTATCTGCTATACAGATGGCAGGTTCCAGGTAAATGTTCTCTTCCTTCTATGCTTCATGCATAGGGAAAGAATTTCTTTAAGTTTTAATTCAGTTTTCTTTCAGTTATATTCTTAAATCTTTACAAGCTTCTGTGTTGTCCATCTCAGGATTTATCACCTTGCTACCTTTGGTATAGAAACTACTGATAGAAAAGAAAAGAGAAGAGAAGAGGAGAGGAGAGGAGAGGAGAGGAGAGGAGAGGAGAGGAGAGGAGAGGAGAGGAGAGGAGAGGAAAGAAAAAAAGAAAAGAAAAAAGGGAAGGAGGAAGGGGAAGGGAAGGGAATGGAAGAAATACAAAATTGAGTTCATAAAGAAAATGCCTAAAGTAGGCCTCAAGATTCAGTTTAGATTTAGTTCAAAATACAAAATGGCATAAATTAGTGAGAGGCACTAACAAGTTTTAGTATTTAAGAAAAGCCACTTAGTTGGAAATGGGACAAGAGAGAGAAATGAATAAAAACTAACATATATTAATCATCTATTATATGGATGGTAGTGTTCAGGTGCTTTCCCTTCCTTGTAAAATAAGAATCCATATTGACATTCTTATAGATAATAAAAACAGAAACATGGAAAGGTTATAACTCATCCAAGATCACAGGACTGCTACTATGGCTGGCACTGAAACTTAAGACCTTTCAGATCTAAATCCACACTCTGAGCACAGTGCAATGCTATATCTAACACAGCTCTCAAACTCATGAAATGTCTAAATTTTGAAGTGTCACTATTCCTATGGTACAAAATAATAATTTCTGAAATCTATTATAACTCCAAAATTCTCTTTCATTATGTCTTGATCAAATAGTACTGAGACAAAATTACACAGCCTAAAATCTCAACTATACTATGTTTCTTCCATGTATTATATAAGCATGTAGGCTAAATCACTCTATTATCTAATGATGACTACATCTCAGGACTGTTAGACTCACCCTGTATGTATTAAATGTTTTAATCTTAATAATTCTATAAACCATATTGTTATCCTTATTTTACAGATAATGTTAAGTGATTGTGTAAAGTCAAAAAGCTACTCAGCTGTAGAACTGAAATTTAAACCAAATTTTTATGGCTCCAGAGCCCAAATGCTTAAACATGTGGCTGTTAGGCTTTCTGATGAGAATTGAAAAAATCCTAGTAGAGGTTCGCAGTGTTTTAATTTTCTATATGTTTTCTCATTTGATCCACATTTGATCCTGTGTTCATTACATAGGCAAATAAAAAATAAAAATGGGCTGTTCAGTGTCATACAGCTATCAAGTGGCAGAAAACACATCTAATTTTTTCAGTACAGCATGAGATTTTGCTTAGTGGATTCCTATGAATAAAAACAAGCACCAGAGAAATTATAATTTAATAATAATGACTTATTATATAGATATTGATAGATATAATGGATAAGATGAGAATAAAGCAGGAAAATTATAGTTTTTCTGCTCTGAAATTCTCATAATTGTTAAATTTCGTTATTTTCTTTATCAATGAACAAGGCTAGACTACGCTAAGAACTTTAAAACTTAAAGATTTAAGTCACTTATACCATTAAGAAAAACATTATTTGCCACCACCTCTCCTGCGCTTTTGCTCTCTTTCTGTAATTTTGCATAAATTTTTTCTGACTGCATTGATTGTTCACTGAACTAGGAAACACACTCTTGATATTACAGAAGCAATGCCTTGTCATTTTGATTTTATACCATGATTATGCTTCAGTTTGAACTGCTTAGTCACCTCAATGTCTTACCAAATGACTTTTTTTTTTTTAAGATTTTATTTATTTATTTGAGAGAGAGAGAACAAGCAGGGAGAGGGATAGAAGCAGAGGGAGAAGTAGGCTTCCCGCTGAGCAGGAACCCCCCCCCCAATGTGGGGTTCAATCTCAGTACCCTGGGATCATGACCCTAGCTGAAGGCAGGCACTTAACTGAATGAGCCACCCAGGCACCCCAAATGACTTCTTTTGATCCATTTTAACAGCTACAGATTTAGGACATTATTTTTATTATTAAATTAACACTAAATATAAACCATAAAAAAACACTTATATCTCTTCTTTGAGAATGTAATGGGACACAAATTCCATTATTTACATATTTCTTCATTATGGACATTTATCTGGATGAAAGATCATTCAATAAGGATGACAGTTTTTTTTTCCCAACAAACCTTTTTATCCCGATATTCAATTAAGTGACAGAAGATAGGACACTCTAGCAATTTTCTTAGGGTTAATTATCTGGGAATTTAACATTGCTTTGAAAAGTTTCCAAGTGATATTAGTCATTTATTTCCCACCAGGAAGGAGAAACAGAAGACAATATAAAATATTCAATCAAAGCTTTAATTAAGATCATTTAAGATCAAATAAGGGACATAATAGAGAAATGGGGAAGAAAACGGCAAAACTTCAACATTAATGGACATTTAAAATACCCAGCAGTACTTTTTAATGAAAGAACAAAATCAAGTTAAATACTGAAGAGTTTTAAAAAAAGTTTAGTTAAATAAAAAATATTTAAAATGGCAAAATGCAAATTGTTTATAATGTCTTCCTTTACATTAAAAAAAAGCATCCTTGGTAATATTTTATGCTTACATAAGCACTGGCCTACTTATGAGTCGGACACTTCACCAGCTTGTCGGACACTTTACCAGTTTTCCGTTATAAACATGTTTATAATTTTAGAATTCTGATAGAGGGTAATCATTTTATAACCACAAAACAATATCAAACAATAGTAATCGAAATAGTTTCTGGAATCATCATGTGACGCTTAAACAGCTGGGCTTTTTAAGACCAGTGTCTGAGTGATAATTGCATAGCTATAATTCTGAGCCCATTGTTTTAAAAACAAGCAGGCTCTTGGGGAGTTAAAGATGGGGTTTGAGATTTTTTAACTCAGAAAGTAATCTAGAGAATAAAGTGTATAAAGGCTCCTAGAGTGCAATGTTAAAAGCACAAATTCCAGTTTAAACTAGAGAAGGCAAATCTAATGGTCTCATTGCCACATTAATTTTCTCACATTATACCTGGGCAGTGCTCTTGCTTCTAATTATATTTTTACATGAAGGCCTTATTACACATAATACGGCAAATATTAGACAGAGACAGTTTCTGGTCTCCTGGATTTTGTTTGTTTTATATTTATAACCTTAATGTTCTACTCAGTGAGGTTCTGTATTTGGTAGGGATGCTCTGGTATACAGGGCCTTGGATCCACCCAACACAAGTATGGGTTCTCTTAAACAATGGGTGACTAGTGTTTTATGCATTTTTTTCATAATTCTGTCATTTGAGCATTCACTCAGTCCCCTATCTTTTTAAGCACTTTTTTCTTGTTTTGTTAGACTATGTAGGTTGGAAAACTGAATTTGTTCCTTAGTTAAAAGCAATAATGAACAAATAACATATTATAGAAATATAAAATAGAACATAGAATTAAGGTTTTAAATTTATTAAATTTTATCTGAAAGCTTTTCTTCAAGAGAAACAGGAAATCTTCAGCTATGACTTTTAGGACCTGAAAAGAAATAACCATTAGACTCTACTTAAATCACAAAAATTAGCAAAACCAACCCAAACACCCAAAAATTCATGAAGTCACTCATTCCCCTCACTATTCATTAAGGGCCTACTATACACCGGACAATCACCTGGGTACCTGAGATACACAGATTAGGAAGGATAACCCCTTCCCTTGTTCCTTCCACAAATGCTATCATCTTCAAAAATCTGGATTTTATCACTCATTTCAACAATGATTATTTCTGAACATATTTTTCATAATATCCAAATTTTCTTAAAGCAACCATACATATTTTTCCAAAAATGAATATCTAGCAATCTTTTATGGCACTTTGTCTAATCTGTAATTTTTTTAACCTTAAGTGATATTCAGTTTATGATATACTTTCCCATGAAAATCAAAACCCAAATACCAGCTGTCGTATGGATCATAAAACCTAGTCACTTTCCCAGTAAAGAAACATTTAAGCATTCATTATTCAATATGTAACTTAAATATGCTCTCTTTAGGCCAATTACGATTTTTGTATTATAGGTGTTCAAATATTCTCTCAACAATATTCTTCCAAACATACTTGTAAATGTTCACATTTTGTTTTAGTTTTTAGCTACTTAATACTGCCCAAGTTCCCATTCTACAGAATCTAAATATGCCAGACTGAAACCTAATATATTCAGGTATTTGGTATGTCTCTTGGTTATATACCCATGTTCTCATCCATAAATAATGGTGACAGATCTTTACAACACGTTCTTTAAATCTTTTTTTTTTTTAATTTTTTATTTATTTTATTTGACAGAGAGATCACAAGTAGGCAGAGAGGCAGGCAGAGACAGAGGGGGGAAGCAGGCTCCCTGCTGAGCAGAAAGCCCAATGCGGGGCTCGATCCCAGGACCCTGAGATCATGACCTGAACCGAAGGCAGCAGCTTAATCCACTGAGCCACCCAGGCGCCCCTACAACACGTTCTTTATCAGCTTTAAGACTATCATAAATTCCAAACTCAAATCTCAATCTTAACCCCAAAGTTGTATTATGCAAAAATAACAACAACAAAAAAGCAATTAGAAAGATCTGAATATTATCTTGGCTCAGCTGCTTCTCAACAAGTCAACAAGACCTTGACTTCAGGGTCCTGGATCATTTTACAAAGTGAATAATAATCCTATCATAAAGAGGCTCTGAAAAGATTATACTAAGATAATGGACATATGAAAGTACTTAAACTATAAAGAATATATATGATGTTTATATATCCCTGAAATTTCTGCCTGCTCCCTACTTCATTACTATTTCTATACTACTCTATGTTCCAACTTCCTTGTTTGTCATTCCCATGACCCTCTATGTTTTTGTCTAATTAACAAACGTAATCTCATTTTTCAGCCACAGGATGTTAGGTGACCTTGCTCTCTGACTTTGTCTCTTTCCTATGATCACTCTAGTGGAGTAGTTTCATAATGGCACAAGCAGTTTCCTACAAAATGTAAATGGAACAGTGTTGGAAAGGCCTCCTTTCTAAATACACCTCTACTGGTTCACCTAGTATAAGCAGTCCCACCATTATAAATTCCTTCCTTTAGAGTAAAGCATAATCTATTTAGTAATCCTTTATTAGATGCCAGTCCCCTAAAGGAGTAATTAGTCAAGCAACATACATTTGCTTATGCATATTTTATATACATCAGCACTGTGCTAAATAATAAATTAACCCAGTAATAAGTGTCATTCTTAAATAAGAACCATCATCTGGAGGGAAGAAGACCACACAGATTAGGTGTGTCTCAGTCAGGGAGATGATGAAGGAGAGTATAGGCCAGGAACCTAAGTTTTTAGGAACGCGAACTCATGATGAGAAGGGGATGCCATATTTGGAAGAGATTCTAATGTAGCCAGAAGGCAGAATGGAAGCCTGGAGTATAGACAGGCCTCAAAACACACTATGGCATTTGCTGTTCCTTTATAATTAGTCTACCCTTTGTAATTAGTCCTAATGGAAATATCTGACAAATATAATATACTTTCTCTACAAAGTAAATTTAGGGGCCACGTTACAGAAAACATGGTGGCTGTCATTTGACAGTTGCTCAGAAAGTTCCATCATTCTAAAATCTCTCTCACATCAAGCACCTAGAATTGCATTCTCAATCCATTAAGCAAGAGGTACCCGCCCCATAATGTCATCTTTGAAATTCAAACATTGTAGATATTGATAACATCGAATCACAACATGTTATGTGATTGTCGTTGATAAATCCTTTCCTTTGTTTGACAAAATAAATTTAAAGCATAAAGTGCTCTAATATAGAAGAGGGTCAGTGACCATTCATATATGGTCAGTCTGCCTGTTTTCAAGTCTAACTTGGGAATGGTTTTTAATAAGCAGAGCATTCCTATGCTCCAAAATTTGCCTAGGGCTGACCCTGGTAACCTCGATTATTTATATATACAAACACAGCTCTCACTGGCACACAGATGCTCTATAATGATGAGATTACAGAATGCACACAGAAGGTATTCAAAATATCCCCAAACTAAATGTAAGGCCAAGTTTTAAAATCAAGAGAGAAAAAAATGCTAAGAACACTGCCTGCAATTTAACTAAGTTCAAGGAGTTAAAAGGCCTAGAATTAACCACGAAACCTGAAAAATACATGAATGGTCTTCAAAAACAGCATCTTGAAAACTGTATATCAGAAATATCAACACTATGGGCAATAAGAAGGAGGCATTTTACAATGACTAACAAATTAAAGCACCTTAATGTGAAGACTGATTATATAATGCATAATAAAGTAGAGTAAGGAGGAGACAGAGGTATGCTTTCTCATTAGTTCTGGCTTAGAACTACATTGCATAACACCACCAGATTTATGAATATAAAGCCCCTAAAAAAATTCATGAGTCTTCCCTGAATTACATCATTTTTTTATAGCTCAAAGACATTGTCATTTCAAATACCAACATTTATTCAAAATATTTTCATTGTCTCTATTTAGTATGAAATCTCAAATTTACAGTACTCAGTACAGTCGGCAAAGAGTAGCTGGAATAAAAAAAATAATTCAGAAAAGAGAAACCAAAGGGAAATGCCTCATTTTCAAAGATACAGTTTATATTTGTGTTTATTTTTCTGTACAGATGTAGCTACAGAGTTCTGGTATTTGAATAAAATGTGCTTATCTTTAAAAACCAACTAATAGTTAACTCTAATGTAGCAGGTTACTATGTGTCAGGCACTGTTTTAAGAGCTCTACATATGTTATATCATTGAAATATATTACTCAATACATTTTAATAATTTATAGTATAATACCACTTGTACTTAAGAGATAAAGAAATAGAAGTAGGATGTAATTATTAGCCAAAAGTTCCAGAATTGCTAATGCTATCAAAGTATAAATCAGTACATTTCAATCAAGATGATAATACTTTGGTGCCTTTTTAGACTAATAATAAGTAGACTAAAAAATTTTTTTAAAAAGAGAAAAGGCAGAGATTGTTATTAAAAATCACAAATTTTGACATATAATAGAATGAGTATTTTATTGGCATTTGAGAAACTTAATTTCCATAATAAATAACGGGAGACTTACCCAACCTAATAATTTATAAAATTTGCTATCTATGTAGATCAAAGGGGTGATTTTCATGACTTTTCCATGACTATCTTTAAAAGTCATGAAGCACAATATCCATGGAGAGTGATCAGCTGGCTCTGCACCTGACTAAAGATAATAACGTGTAATCTGAGAAGAGAAGAATTTATCACCAGTGACCATGAGATTAGTAGTTATATTATATAACTATGTTAGTTAGATATAGGACCAATCTCAGGACAGAATACTAGATTATAAGGATATTTTACTTAGAAATCTAGAATATAAACTGTTGACAGGATCTATGAATGTCA
Source organism: Mustela nivalis (assembly GCF_964662115.1). Classification (NCBI taxonomy): domain Eukaryota; kingdom Metazoa; phylum Chordata; class Mammalia; order Carnivora; family Mustelidae; genus Mustela; species Mustela nivalis. The sequence goes on from NC_139021.1 coordinate 129,537,597, forward strand.
GAGAAGTCTACACTTCTACAAATCACAAAAGCTATAATTATTTTAAAAAAGAAAAGAAACAGTTCACATTCCCAATGTAGCTCCACAAAAAACTGCCTGCGTGTCTTTGGGAAAAAAATATCCTTACCAGAGGAAGAAAGGGGAACAAATTAAATAAGAATATAAAGCCTAATGTGATTTAAAACTTGTCAGGGGAAAAAAAATATTTCACAAAAGCAGAAATAATGCTAAAAATGATAATGCAAAATAACACAAAGAGGTGAAAAATAGCACTGATAATCAGCAAAAGCAAGCACAGTAGTAAATTACCGCTCATTCTGAAATGACAGGCTCCAGGGTTCTTTAAATCTATCATTGATGGGAAAATATTTAAAAAAGAAGAACTGAACAAGTCCAAGTAATTAACATCTTACATGCTTACATGAATTACTAGGTGGAATGAGGGGAGAGAGCTTGACGGCACAGCACAGCACTTGGAGAAAACTAAGTCTATGTAAGTTAGCAGAGCCAGATATCAAGCAATCCAACCTGATACAAGAAGCAGTGGCTAGAGTGCTTACTCAAACTAAGTCAATCATCACTGTAAAGCAATGGCGCCCTCCTTTAACAAACGAGCTCTTGCTTTAGCCATCAGCTCCATAACCTCCCAGAAGCCCAAAACAGCACTCTAGTTTAAAACCTGATGGAATTCCAGTGGTCTCAGACCTAGTACTATTGTGATCCAGTATCTTTTTATTATACCATCATAAACACTATTTTCAACAACTTTCCTGGAAGTCTCAGCACTGTTCTGAGAGATGAAAGTCAGAGGTAAAGAAAAGGTTACTAAGGCATTGATTTGTGGCACAGAGAATTGTGTAGAATCTTTTCCTTTGGCATTAAAGTCCAAGGGGTATATTAACAAGTGCAGATGGTTGCTTTCATTCTTTACAAGCACCTGTTCCTAAAAAGAAGAAAAATGCCTCATCCTTCAAGGGAGGATTTAGAGTGCTACCAAAAGACCTCCATCTTCCTCTTTGTAGCCTTCCTGTTTCATGTTGGTAAGGAAGTTGTTCATAACCCCTTCTCTCTATGCCAGGGAAAGGATATGCAGGCTAAAAAAGAAGTACCAGATGTGAAATTCTATAAAATGCCAACTGATTCACACCCTAGACTCTGAGGATTTACACACACTTCCACTGCTGGCAGGGCCAAGAGTAATGAGAATTCTGCTGTCGCTGGTGAAGAACTAGCAAATCAGAGCAGAAAAGGACATCTACCCCAGGGAAGGAAAACTTCAACTCCAATAAATGAGGCAACGCTGATGAGATGAAATTTACATTTAAGTCGCAAAGCTACTGGGACTTGAATGTAATAAAAAAAAGTGTCAGACAATAAAGCAATTTGGTAATGTCAGCTTTTTTACTGCTGTGTGTGTATCTGTCAGAATGCTTCTTTTCAAAAACAGGCAAACATTTAACTAGGATTGAACAGTAGCTCTTCTATTACAATATTTTATATTCAGGAAATGTCAAAAATTAATAATTGCTGTAGTTTACTAAGGACCTACTATGGGCCAGGAACTTAACATATTTTATCTGATTTAGTATACTTGATTCAGATCCATTTTTAAGCAAAGTAAAGAAGCTCAGAGATGATCAATAACTAGCCCAAAACCATGCTGTTAGGAAGGAGCAGAAGTATGATTAAACTAAAGACTGACTGTTAAGACCTTGTTCTTTGTGATTCAGACTCCCTCTGCAAAAATCACTATTAACTATTTTTAAAGGTAAACTAACTTATTGGATTGCTATCTTCTAGGTACATTATCTCACCTATATCCTCTAAACAACTAATGAAGTTGGTATTTATCTGTTTTATTAAGTTAGTAAACTGAGACACAAAGAAGTTAAGTAATATGCCCAGTTAGATAGTGAGGGAAATATGATTCAAATCCAAGTCATTGCCTCCAAACCCTCAGTGTATTTCCAAAATTCATAGCAGCTGTGAATTTGGAAGATTCATTAAATGTCCGGTCTTTGGGAACTTCCTCCATTTTGTAGGTTTTAGATTTCCTCCTGACTGGCTTTACCCTTTATGTGTTTATTTTCCCCCATTTTCTTCCCATTATAGATACTATAACTGTGTTGATTCATGAAATTTTAGAAATGGAAGTTCACCCTCTGATAAAGTGGCAAAGTACAATTTACAGCTCAAATCTCCCAAGAATTGGGTAACCTTTCCCCTATAAGATGCATTTCCAAAATAAGTAACTATGAAAACATCTTTAGAAAGACTGGAAAATCCAGAGACACCTGGATGGTTTAGTCGGTTAAGCATTTGCCTTGGGCTCATTTCATGATCTCAGGGTCCTGCCATTGAGTCCCACATTGGACTCAACAGTCCTCAGCAGGGAGCCTGTTTCTCCCTCTGCCTGTCACTCCCCCTTGTGTGTGCACTCTCTCTCTAACAAATAAATAAAATGTTTAGATAGATAGATAGATAGATATAGGTAGATAGGAAAATCCAATTCTAGTATTGTGAAAGTAACAATTAGATATAATGATTCTGTACCAAGGGTAAATTTCTAAGAGCAGATACTCTAATAGGATTTTCTAATACTTAAAAAACAAATTAAAACACTGTTACCTAGTTTTAATGACTCTCTAAATCTGCTTCCAATCTAACAATTCTTGTACACTAGCTCATCTAGTCTACTTGCCATAACTTGTACAAACCCTTCTTGGTCCCACTTCTGAAACTGTCACAGCTCTCTCTATATTTCCATCTTATTGAAAAATAACATTCAACCATTCATTCTCAGAATTTCTACCACAAAGTCCCAAGCTATGAGCTATTGATGACCTATATCCCATTACTTTGACATTCTACCAACAGGCTTATGGTGACTAGACCATTACCTTGTTATCTTCTCTCCCCACCTCCCCCCACAACTTCACTAAAATAATAAAGGAGGGGAAAACACATACAAAGAAAATAAAAGTCATTGAAGGAGATTTCTAACATATTTGGGGAGGGAAGCTACTAAAAGATGAATAACATATTTAGGTGAGAGAAGAAAGCTATAGCTTAAAGAGGGGGATAAAGATGAGAGAAAAGCTGATTCACTTCTTAGAAACTTTAGAGAGGATTACGTCACAAAGCCTATCATTAATGGAGCACAGGACACCCACCAAACACCTCTTTCCCATCCACTGCACTGAACCTAGGCATCAGGAGAATACTACAATTTTCATGGGAAAATTTTGAGAAGCTCAATATCCAGAGACTTCAAGTACTATGAAAAACAAGGGTAAGACCTAAGGCAAGAAAATTAAAAAATGGTTAATTAAAAGTCCACATACTGTTATGAGACCCTCCCCCACATTATCCTCTGTCTCCTTGTGCACAAAAAGCTGGAAACCAGGTGTCTCCTACATGCACAAGAAATGAATGATTCTTTCCTTGGGAAAAATGAACTGCCCAAAGAACAGTAACTTTATTTCTCAGGTTTGATGTTCCCCAACAAAGTTGTGGGTCTCAACACCCAAAGATTACAAAATGAAGTAGGCCAATCAATAAGGCTTAGATATAATAGATCTTCATGTGACCATTTTTAATACCTTTCAAACACAGACTGACACCCAATAACCATCAAATGTTTGATGAAAGGTGCTGATGTGAAACATAGACTAAAATAAAGAGAAAAAAAGACCTGGAAGAAACTAATAGATGCCAGAAACAGGAAAAAAAAAAAAAAAAGTCATTGTAGGGAGCCAAGGGCAGACTGCCCCAGGATGGGCCTTTTGAGTTCAAAGTAATCAAGACCCAGCAGATAGAGAACTATTAACAGAGACTCCCCTTTACCTAAGAAACTTATCTGCATAATGGGGCAACCTTTATTTTTTCAAACATCTCCTTTCACTTTCTGCTAATGGCCTTCATGCTCTCTGTATCCTCACACTCTCCCCTCTCTTTAGCTCATGTAAGTTTCATGTTGCCTCATTGTCTTTTTGCTTTCATGTATGTGTGGATTCACCATATATATATACTTATTAAATTGGATTTTTTTTCCCATTAAACTGCTGATAAGGAAAATCTCTGTTCTAAGAGGGCCTAGGGAGTCAGCAAAGGAGTCCCAGCCCTTGCCCCAGGGCTCTTCCAGGTTCTGCTCACTGCTCTGCTTCCCAGCATGCCTTAAGTTCCTAGCATGCGGAAGTAGAAGGGTATAAATTACCCTCTGTGTGTGCTCTGGGCTCAGACCTTTGGAGATCACTCTCCTCGGAGCCCACCAGTGTTAAATAAACCTCTAATCCTCCAAAGTCTCAAAGTGCTGCCTGGTTTTTAAGTCAGGACCCAGTCCATGTTCCATAACACTGCCTCATGTCAATTTCATTCTAAGTCCAACTAGAAGGAAGGTCTTGAAGGGCAGAGGAAGGTCTTCTTCCCTAACATTAGCAAAAAATTTTAATCAGTAGCCTCAGAAAGATACATGAAGAGGTTAAAATTATAATCTTAATTTAAGAATGGGATGCTATAAAAGAGACAACAACAAGCACTAAAAAATTAAACGTATATTTTACTTAATGCAGGTGGCAAACCATATTATTGTTTAAAAATACTCTCCACACCTCTCAAGTGGAGGATTTTTCTTTTCTACACAATCAACAGCAGACTATTTGCCATTGATTTCCTTTTGCCAATGAAATGTGTTTTCATGTGATGCTTCACAGAAACCTTAGGAGCAGGCATGTGGTTTTAGTTTTTCTCCTGAGACAAGACTGGCAATATTCCAGAGAGCAGTTGCTCTAGCATTCTGAATCCTCCAAGAAAGAGGATGTGGACAGATATGCAGCTGACCCACAATGAAATAACACTGTGATTAAAAATCAAACTTTTGTTGTTGAAAGCCATTGATATTTGGAGGCATGTTTGTTATTGCAGATAAACTAATCTCCCATGATGTGATAGGATGTTGGGTAACATTGGTAGGAGCTGCATACTTTTCAAAAAGCCTGGGAGCCTGAATTAGTAGATACATGAAAAGCTAAGCAAATAAAAACCAAACAACAATTAACTTTGGACAAAACAAAAAGTTATACAGGAACAAACTATAATCATACTACACTACATGACTCAGAGTAAGAAAATATTGACATAGTCATAACAACTTAATTTCTTAATATTGGTTGAACCAAAAATACAAATTACTCTATTGAAAAGATATGAGGAAGATCTGTGTGTGTGTGTGTGTGTGTGTGTGTGTGTGTGTGTGTGTAGAAGTCATAAGAAAACTAAATCTTAATCTTCTTTAAAAGGAATTCAGTTAAGAACTAATATTGAAAAACCAGGAAAAATAGTATACTATGTGATATAAAAAATATAGTTGTAAATACTAGATGAACAAAAAAACTTAAAATAGTTGCCTCAGAGGTATGAGAATGGGAAGATAAGAAGATTATGAAATAGAACTGCCATTTTTCCAATAACATTATTTTACTTTTTATATGTATATTTTCATATAATTAAAAATTACATAAAAACATCAGTTCTCTCTTATCATTTACAAACATGGATTTAAATATCAGAAGAAACAGCTTAAAGTTTTGTTTTTTTTTTAAAGATTTTATTTATTTATTTGACAGAGAGAAATCACAAGTAGACAGAGAGGCAGGTAGAGAGAGAGGAAGGGAAGCAGGCTCCCTGCTGAGCAGAGAGCCCGATGCGGGACTCGATCCCAGGACCCTGAAATCATGACCTGAGCCGAAGGTAGCGGCTTTAACCCACTGAGCCATCCAGGCGCCCAAAACAGCTTAAAGTTTTAAAATGTTTGTCTACAAAGAAGAATTGAAAGATGGAGAGGGGTAAGACAAGGGGCTACTATTTTTCATTTTAAGCTCCTTGTTACTATTTGAGAACTTGGAAACTTGATAAAATGTTAAAAACTAAAATTCTCTTTAAAAAAAAAAAAAAAAGGATGGCAGAAATAACCAAAGCCTGTGAATAAGTGGAATCTGCCTTTGGTATTTTAAGTCAGATCATCAAAAACAAACTCATATTAGTAATAAAGTAAATAATTCAACTTGCTTATCTCCTGATAAAACCAACAGTTTAAAATGATGGGCCTCTCTATATCTTGTTTTGTTATTTTAAAATGAGAAGTTTTAGTGAGGTCACATGAGTGCTTAAAGAACTTCAATCATTATTCTTGGGATCCACTGTACAGTTATTATAGTTAATAATACATTACTAGATACTTTTAAAATTGCTAAGAGAGGAGATTTCAAATGTTCTCATCATTATGTGATGTGATGCAGGCGTTAGGTAACACTATGGTGATAATTATTTTGCAATATATAAGTGTATCAAATCAACACATTGTATACCTTAAACTTACACAATGTTGTATGTCAATCATATCTCAACAAAGCTGGGGAAAAAAGAATCTGTCATTATCATAAATAAATTACTTACAATATGCAGTGCTATACTTACTAAGACTGGGGAATGCACATGTCAGAATCATTTTCAATAACCACTGAATATTTTATACTTAATCTTCAGCATTATGAGTGTTTTATTAACTATAAATTAACTATACAATAAATATTAATTAAACACCTATTATATGTGTCCTAAGCTTTGTAGGGAATGAAAGCTAAAACATTTCACTATCACCCAGGAGTTTATACTCTTATAAGAAATGTAAGATAGGCATAGAAATTACTATAAAACTGTGAGAAATTATATAGGGGCATAAAAGCAAAGAGAAAAGAAAATCACTTATAATTCAGAGGGCCATGGAGCAGATGATCCTTGAAAATGGGCTGAAATTGAACATGTGAAGTAGAGAGAGGAGAATTATCTCAGAGTAAAATAATAGTAAGGGGGAAGAATGGGGGAAGGAAGGTACAGCACATGTCAGTGTAGCAAGTCATTCATTTTGGTGGCATCATAAGGTGGGTGAAGAGGAGTAGTAAAATCTAAACGAAGAAAGTCTGGGAACAGATCACAGGACTCCTTGAGAGTCAGATAACCATTTTATAACTCATATAACAGAAATACTGGAGTCATTAAAGGTTTTTGAGAAATAAGCAACCCATTCACAATTATTATTAAGAAATGGTGAGTGCTGTGAGTTGTGTAAGACAGACGATTGTAAGACCTGTTATTTGCATTAACATATAATGCAAATAATACATTATATGTTAATTTAAAAAACCTGAAAATGTACATGGGGGGATGCCTGGGTGGCTCAGTTGGTTAAGCTTCTGCCTTTGGCTCAGGTAATGACCCCGGGATCCTGGCACTGAGTCCCACAATAGGCTCCTTGCTCAGCAGGGAGCCCGTTTCTCCCTATGCCTGCTGCTCCCCCTCCTTGTGCACTCTCTCTCTGATAAACAAATAAAAATCTTTAAAAAAAGAATATGTAAATGGGAAGGATTAAAAGTAGAGAAACAAGAGTCATGCTTTATTTAAACATTAATAGAAGAAAATCACATTCTCTAAATAGCTATCTGGACATATATTTTTAAAAATATCATTATTCTCAAAACATATGTACATTTCAAATTTGAATCAATATCCTGGGAACAGCATGAAACATTTTTTAAGGATTTTATTTATTTATTTGACAGAAAGAGAGCACAAGCAGGAGGAGCAGCACGCAGAGGGATAGGGAGTAGCAGGCTCCTCACTGAGCGGGGAGCCCAAAGTGGCGAGACTGATGTGGGGAGCCCCATACAGGGTCATGACCTGAGCCAAAGGTAGATGCTTAATTGACTGAGCCACCCACATGCCCCATCATGAAGCATTTTAAAGAAACTATAAACAAGAAACACACAAGTTGATCTTTATAAGTATATATTTATACTATAGATGGAATAGATGTCTTCAAGTAGAAAAAAAAAAAACTAGAATGATATGAGTTCCCTTAATTTCAAACAGGTGCTCCTCCAAAAAATTGCAATTAATTAAGTTTCTGAAACATGAACATTTCTAAATAGTAGACATATGGCAGAAAAGGCAAATGAACAGACCAATATGAAGTCCTAATTTGTCAAAAGTAAGCACATTAGTATTACCAATCTGTTAATGTTGACATGAAGATTCATTTTGACTGTTACTTTTTTATCAATAAATGAGTGGATTTCAAATACTCTAAATAGAAATACTAAAAGGAACCCTTCTAAAAGTACATATCAACCTAATAATTTTTGGATGCTATTCAGTATATCCTACAAACATTTGCAAGACAGCAACCCAGAAGGAAAGAAATGTCTTAAGCCTTTGAGCTCTGTACTGAATGCTAATATATTTGTGTATGATGGATTTAATACAGAACTGAAAATAAATGACTTTCAGCAGCTGCACTCTAGACCTATAAATCGCTCTGAGTACTACAAAATCCATACAGAGGAAGAACAGCTGGATAATTTACAACACCAGTATTTGTCAAGAAAAAGCTGAAAATACAGAACCTGCTTTCTCCTATTTTCAGAATGCACACTTCTACAAAAATTAAAAACTATCCTTTAAGAGAATCTATTTGGATAATCGCATCTATTCACCTTGACATATTGCTCCTTTAAAATACAGAATCCTTAATTCCACTCATTTTAAGGAGCACCTTCAAAAAAGATAAAAACAACAAAGTTTTCCTTATAACCAAATTCAAGCACAAAGAAAAGTCTGTTAATGTTTACTTTGTGTTCCACTTGCTATGCTCTGGTAAAATCTGACAAAAAGAAACACATTAACCAGAGGACTTGCAAAGCACAGTCATACCAAAAATAGTACTTAATACGCTAATTGCAAAGTTACAGAGATTAAGTTCATCATTCCAGTTCTTGAACAAACTTTGAAGATAGAGTATTTAAAGATTAACATTAGGACTGTCCTAAACTTCTTAAAGAATAATGTAAGAAGAAACAATTGTTCCACATAAGAAGTCAACTCTGAAAACAGAAAGCTGCAGTCACTAAAGGAATATTAATTTGCTCTTGCGTGAGCAACCGAATTACTTGCTTGCAATTTGCATTAAAGTCAATACAATAGAGTGCCTAAGTACAGACTTTGCTCACCAATCTATGATTGTGTTTTCATCTGTGGCACTGGTTCATAAAGAAGACACTTTACCTTGATAATAATACCAAAGAAAAATTCTAAAATACCCACATGGAGCTATAATGTCTTCTATGTAGAAATTTGATAATGTGCAAAAATTCAGACCTATTTTCAAATGTACTTGCTCAGAAATATAAATTCTCTTAACACAATGATGATAGGAAATTCAACCAATTGGCTTTATTCTGCAAATCATGCAATCTAATGGCTTTTAACTGCAATATTACAGCAACACTGTGACAGAGTAACTAGAGAACAGGCAGTTTTATCTGCCTATAAACTTCAAAGTTAGAAACAAAGTAGGTAAGTAAGGTTATTTATTTTTTTTTAAGATTTTATTTATTTGACAGAGATCACAAGTAGGCAGAAAGGGAGGCAAAGAGAGCAAGGGAAGCGGGCTCCCTGCTGAGCAGAGAGCCTGATGGGGGACTAGATCCCAGGACCTTGACATCATGACCTGAGCTGAAGGCAGAGGCTTAACCCACTGAGCCACCCAGGCACCCTAAGGAAGGTTATTCTTAATGGGTGCAACAATTTTTCTTCCCATATACCACACCCATTAGTCACTTTCTTTGAAAACCATATAGTTAAGGAGGGCATGTATTGCATGGAGTACTGGGTGTGGTGCATAAACAATGAATCTTGGAACACTGAAAAAACAAACAAACAAAAAACAAGTTTACTATTTCACAGCCATACTTAAGATATTAGTTATAAACCACTTTTAAATGAAAATAAATAAATAAAATCAGATAGTTTGGAATCCAAACAAATCTTTTCAGTCAACTGTCCTTAAACTGAACTTGAATCTTCTCAGCACCACATAGAGCCTCCAAGGATATGTACTCATGGAGCAGAATGCCAGGGAAACAGTCATAGGCATCTAATAAGTAAACAAGGATTAACAAAGAATCCAAGTCCTAAAGAGTCACAAAAGGTTGAAGAGCTTAAAAGAATACATTAACTTGTGTTCAAATTAGTTTCATTCATATAAACAGAAACACTTAAGCTGCATTTTTTTTTTTTTTTAGTTATACTACTTACTAGTTCAGAGATTGAACCACCAACCAGATGGGTAATTGCAAAGCAAAACTACCAAAGGAGAAATTCTTGTACTGCTTTAAATGCGGATAGAGGGTTGTCACTAAATATACAGGGAAAAAAAAAAAAAAACACGACTAAAAAGACCCCCACAAGTAACCTTGTTTATAGGCTACTAAATCCACAGAACTTTCTACATTTATCTGATTCTCTTCCCTCCACTTCTGACAGGACTTTGAAAATTTCTCTCAGTAATTTGCCCACCAAACTGCACTAACTTAAAATGCCCTACCATCCTAGCTGTTTTATAATCACAGAAGTTGTCCTAATTTCTCAAGCTAAAATATCCTGAGGTTCCAAACCAACGCAACTTACTTCAAAAATGGGAGTAGCCAAATTTTTAAATGTTCATTAAATAAAAGTATTAAGCAAAATCAATACTTTATTAATTCACAGTTGCAGGAGTCAAACCATTTTAGCAATGGAGGACACAGAGTAGTATTTTGAAAATAAAGAAGAAAATTTTATTTCTTATTACTTGTGGTTTTTTTTTTTTTTTAAGATTTTATTTATTTATTTGACAGACAGAGATTACCAGTAGGCAGAGAGGCTGGCAGAGAGAGAGAGGGAGGAAGCAGGCTCCCTGCTGAGCAGAGAGCCCAATTCGGGGCTCGATCCTAGGACCCTGGGATCATGACCTGAGCTGATGGCAGAGGCTTTAACCCACTGAGCCACCCAGGTGCCTTTATTTCTTATTTGTAATGCACTGAAACATTTTGACAATTACTTGTTAAAGTTTCTGGCCTCAAATAAGATTAACACTTCAAGGTCACTTTCTGGTCCATCTCTTTGTTATTACTACATCTAGGTACATCACTATGTTTTCATGGAGGTATTGTTATAAATCTCTATATCCCACACTACCACTACATAATAGATGGTTCAGTCATTCCTCAAAATCCTTCATTTTCACTTGTTATCACAACCATCCCAGCAACAGAGACCCCTCTCTCACATGAACTTCCATACTATTATTTGTAGCATAATGTAGTAAAGAAAAATAAGGTTTTGTTGCTAGACATCTATCAGAGTCCTATCATTTATTCCTTATGAGACGATGGGTAAGTCACTTAACTAGCATAACCTTAGGTTCTTTATACCTAAAAAAGAGATAATATCTATTTCAGCAGGTTTTTATAAGTGATAAATAAGAAAACACATGAAAATTGTTACAATTCAACAGAAAGAAGGAAAAGATAAAAGGATTTTTTATAAACCTCAATAATAAAAAGACAAACAACCCAATTTAAAAATGAGCAAAATATTGTAGCAGAGACTTACAAAGGAAAATACATAGATGACTTATAAACATATGAGAAGATACTCAAAAATATAATCATTACACAAAGGAAAATTAAACCACCATCATATTCTACTACATATTTACCAAAGACCAGTTACTTCCAGTAACTGGAAGTGTCATACATTTGTTGGTGCAACAGTAAAATGGTCTGTCAGTTTCTTAAAAAACTAGAAATATACCTACCTTATGATCAAATAATCCCACTCCTACATGTTTATTTAAGAGAAATGAAAGTATGTTCCACAGAAAGTCTTGTGCATAAATATAAATAGCACCTTTATTCATAATAACCAAAACCTGGAAACAGATTGGTGTCAATCAAGAGAAAAATGTTTAAACAATCCATGGTATATTAGTGTTGTCTTAAAAAGAAAAAATAAACTACTGGTATACACAACAACATAGATGAATATCAAAACATCATGTGTAGTGAAAGATGCCTTATACATAAAAGGACATACCTTGTGATTCCATTAACATAAACTAATACAAACAGGCAAATATAATCTATAATAGAAGAAAAGTGAGAACAGTGGTTATCTCTGGAGGAGCAGGGCAAAGACTGGCTGGAAAGAGGGATATGGGAAATTGAAACTATCTGAGGTTATGGGTTATACAGATTTATGCATTCATCAAAAGTCAGAAAATGTACACTTAATGTACACTTAAGATTCATGCATTTAAATGTCTGAAAGCTTTACCATAAATTTACTATAAAACAAGTGCTGTGAAGTGTGTAAACCTGGTAATTCACAGACCTGTACCCCTGGGGATAAAAATATATGTTTATAAAAAATAAAAAGTTAAAAAAAAAAAAGAAAAAGAAAAATAACTGTACATCAAAACAGAAAAATGGAATAAATCTAAGTATATCAGCAAGCATAAATTAGAGTAACAAAAATAAACTAAAAAAAGAAGGACATACTAAGAATTTTTTTTTTTTAATTTGGGTCATGTTGTTATAAGAGAAAACTATAAATTACAAGAAACACAGAGAGATTCAAAGAAAGAAATGGAAGAAAACTTACAAAGTAAATACTAAATAACAGAATGATAAATAAATATAAAATTTTAAAAATACTATTTAAAAGATACTAAGGCTAATAGAAGTTACTAGGATCAAATGCAGCCATCAGATAATAAAAAAAAGAATATCAGGAAGTAATTATAATTTCTATATTTTCATGACTTCAATATGATAAAAAATTTTAAATATGAATTAAATTTGAAATGCTGGCATATTTACGATCACTATAAGAAGTTGTAACATTCCTCTTTTGGTAATTAAAAATTAAGGAGACATAAAATGAAGAAGAATATATAAGATCTGAACAACATGACTAGCTTTAATCTAAGAAACAAATATGGAATTTCACATCAATTATAGAAGACACATTCTGATGTCTTCTGACATCAGAAGTTAGTCTGATATCAACCTTTTGTCTGTACTGTCATTTGCAAATGACAGTACAGACAAAAGGTTGATATCCAGGATCTATAATGAACTCCTCAAACTCAACACACACAAAACAGACAATCATATTAAAAAAAATGGGCAGAAGATATGAACAGACACTTCTCCAATGAAGACATACAAATGGCTATCAGACACATGAAAAAATATTCATCATCACTAGCCATCAGGGGGATTCAAACTAAAACCACATAAAGATACCACCTTACATCAGTTAGAATGGCCAAAATTAACAAGACAGGAAACGACATGTGTTGGAGAGGATGTGGAGAAAGGGGAACCCTCTTACACTGTTGGTGGGAATGCAAGTTGGTGCAGACTCTTTGGAGAACAGTGTGGAGATTCCTCAAGAAATTAAAAATAGAACTTCCCTATGACCCTGCAATTGCACTCCTAAGTATTTACCCCAAAGATACAGATGTAGTGAAAAGAAGGGCCATCTGTTCCCCAATGTTTATAGCAGCAATGACCATGGTCGCCAAACTGTGGAAAGAACCAAGATGCCCTTCAACAGACGGATGGATAAGGAAGATGTGGTCCATATACACTATGGAGTATTATGCCTCCATCAGAAAGGATGAATACCCAACTTTTGTAGCAACATGGATGGGACTGGAAGAGATTATGCTGAGTGAAATAAGTCAAGCAGAGAGAGTCAATTATCATATGGTTTCACTTATTTGTGGAGCATAACAAATAGCATGGAGGACAAGGGGAGTTAGAGAGGAGAAGGGAGTTGGGGGAAATTGGAAGGGGAGGTGAACCATGAGAGACTATGGACTCTGAAAAACAATCTGAGGGATTTGCAGGGGAGAGGGGGTGGGAGGTTGGGGTACCAGGTGGTGGGTATTATAAAGGGCACGGATTGCATGGAGTGGAGCACTGGGTATGGTGAAAAAATAATGAATACTGTTAAGCTGAAAATAAATAAAAAATAAATTAAAAAAAAAAAAAGAAGTTAGTCTGATGACTAACCACCCATTAAGCCATGAAGCAAAGCAAATCTTAACGAATATGAAGACTCAATATACACCAAATGCTGGTGAGGACATGCAAAAGGGTGCAGCCACTTTACAAGACAGTTTCATGGTTTCTTACAAAACTAAGCATTTTGCTTACCATGCAATCCAGCAATCCCACACCTTGGTGTTTACCCAAAGGAGGTGAAAAGTCATATTCCCACAAAAACCCACACATAGATGTTCACAGAAATTTTATTTATAATTGCCAAACTTGGAAATATTCAAGATGCCCTTTAGTAGATGAATGGATAAATAAAGTGTGGCACATGTGGACAATGGAATATTATTCAATACCAAAAAGAAATGAGCTATCAAACCATGAAAAGACATGGTGGAACCTTAAATGCTTATTAATAAGTTAAAGAAGCCAATCTAAAAAGACTACATACTATATAATTCAACTGTATGATATTCTGGAAATGGCAAAAATATGGAGACAATAAAGTGATTAGTAGTTTCCAAGGGTGTGTAGGGAAGGGATGAATAGATGGAGCACAAAGGATTTATAGGGCAGTGAAAATACTCCTATGATATTATAATAATGAATCTATGTCATTACATAATTGTCCAAACACTTAAGTACAAAACCCAGAGAGAATCCAAAGGTAAACTATGCACTTTAAGTGGCTTTAATGTGTCAATATAGGGTCATCCTTGGTGACAAATCTATAATTCTGGTGGGGATGCTGATAATGGGGTAGATAGTGCATGTGTTGGGACAAAGAGTACATGGGAAATCTCCGTACCTTCCTCTCAAATATGCAGTGAAGGTAAAACTACTTTGAAAAAAACTGTCTTAAAATAAAAGAATCAATATTATAACATATAGCCCATTTTATCTGATCATAAGAATATTCAATTAGAAATTGATAAAATGTTCCAAACAAATAATAATAACTAACACATATGGCTTTTCCTTATATTGGACACTTTCCTAAGTATAACTATGTTAGCTCATGTAATCTTCATAAAACCATATAAGGCAAGTACTGCTATTATAATGTCATGATTTACAAATGAGAAAACTGATGCAGAAAGAGAATAAATAAGTTACTAAACCTCTTTCTCTCTCTCTCTCTCTCTCTCTCTCACACACACACACACACACACACACACACACACACAGTGGTGGAGCTCAGCTGTGGTCCTTGGCAGCCTAGCTCAGGAGGTAGAACTTTTATCCCAATTAGCATTAGGAGCAAGGAAAATTTCTTAATGTAAATTAGTTAACACATAGATGGAAAAAATTGGATGAAACTACAACAGCTAAATATTACCTAGTGGGAAATATTGAGCCTTTACTATTTGTGTTAGAAATTATTTTTTTAAATGACTGAAAATGAGTATGCAAAGGCAGCCAACTCAAGAAATTGAAGCAAAAATAATATAAACTCTAAAAGGATAAAAGGAAGGAAATGACAAAAGAGTTAAAATCAAATATTAGTGAAATGCAAAACAATCTAGAAATCAATAAATTCAGAGGCTACCTCTAAGTTCAAAACATAGAACCAACTACAATTTTTGCATTGGTGTTTACAGTGTTTAGAAGTCAGTATCACAGTATAAAATGTAATAATGTCTTATGTAATTTACATATGTTCCTGGGTTTCTCATCTCCAGGTTAAATC
Organism: Mustela nivalis; assembly: GCF_964662115.1. Taxonomy (NCBI): domain Eukaryota; kingdom Metazoa; phylum Chordata; class Mammalia; order Carnivora; family Mustelidae; genus Mustela; species Mustela nivalis. The sequence continues at coordinate 129,553,230 of NC_139021.1, forward strand.
AACACAATTTCTTTACTCATATTTAATGATCTTCTTTTCTAGTCCTTCATTAATTTCCAGAACTGTCTTCCATTTTTAAAATTTCTTCATAATCTTCTTAATCTATGGGTCCTAGCAAAGAATTTTAATGAAAATTTAAATGGTACTGAGCATACTTGTAAAATTGCTTCTGGGTCTTACATTTCTTACATTATAAATATTTAAGATGATTGTATACTATACATGACAATATATTTCCAAAAAATTTTTTAAATGTTCAGGTAACACTAATAGGTTCCGGAATATCACATTTCAAAATAAGAGATTTCTAAGACTACTAATTCTTTGTCATTAATTATGAATTAAGTCTGTAAGCAGCATCCTCAAGATTAGACATTTGATTTTAATGGATTATGGACAATTTAGGAAAGTCTATCATTATTAGAAACACCTGAGGAGTGTCTGGGTGGCTCAGTAGGGTAGGTGTCTGCTTTCAGCTCAGGTCATGATCCGAAGGTCCTGGGGACAAGCCCCAAGTCAGGCTCCCTACGCAATGGGGAGTCTGCTTTTCCCTCTGCCTCTCTTCCTGGTTTGTGCTCTCTCACTCACTCTTTCACTGTCTCTCTCTTTCTCAAATATATAAATAAAATATTTTTAAAAAATGAAAATACCTGAAACAACTTCTTCACCTTATTGGGAACAATGAAGATTATTTTATACAGTTTCCGTTTCCTTTTCAAACAAGGTATCAATAATTAAAGAAAAGTCATCAGTCAGAAGTTGTTGCATTTAGCTTCAAATACCTTTAATATGTTTACAACTTAATTTTTAGAAATTCTATTCAAGGGGAATGGTTAGAAATTAAAATAAATATTTGTGAACAAACCTTCTCAATGCAGTATTGTTTATAATGCCAAAATCTGAAAGCAAACTAAATATCCAACATTAGAGCTATTGTTAAATGCAGTATATTCATACAAGATAATATTACACATCCACTGAAATTGTTTTCTAAAAAAATGTAATCCCATGGAGAAATGTTTGATATATATATAATATATAATGAAAAAGTGAATATAAAATTACATACGGTTAAAATATTTGCAAATGAAATAATATGATGCCTCAGATGTGCTTCAAAATAGTATGTAGGAAAAAAAAATAGTATGTAGGGAAATGAAATACTTATGATATACAAGATGAGCCATGAAATCCTTATTATGAAAATGGATTAGGTCTACATAGAGGCTCATTACACTATTATATTTACTTCTCTGTGTGTTTGAAATGTTCTGTAATAAAAGATTAAGAAAATTATATGTGGGGGTGCCTAGGTGACTCAGTCAGTGAAGTGTCTGCCTTTAGCTCAGGGCATAATCCCCAGGTCCTGGGATCAAGCCCTACACCAGGATCCCCGCTCAATGGGAAGTCTGCTTCTCCCTCTCCCTCTGCCTGCTGCTCCCCCTGCTTGTCCTTTCTCTGTCAAAAAAAATAAATAAAACCTTAAAAAAAAACTATATGTGAATTATAATCTTAATTAAAAATCTACATATAATATTATAAGTATTTAATATTCTCTTGAAGAAAACACCACCAAATATTAATAAAGTTTGGCCCAGGGTGATTGGACCTTCCTTATTCATTAATTATCTTTCATATCAGAATTCCAGGTTTAGAGATAACCTAGGTCTTCCAGGATACTAAATTCACTCTGCTTTATTATGTCAAATTATCTTTACTCTTAAACTCATAATTTTGTATGATTACTAATTCTACCATGAGAATCCTGTGATTGTTTGTTCAATGACCACTACCCTCTGAAGAGACTGCTGCCAGTACATCAGAATGGCCCTTTTTTTGCTCAATAGATTGATGGGCAGCTGTATGTAGTGTGAATGAAGACAGGAAGTTATTATGTAAAATAAAGGGAAAAAAACTAAAGTTGGATGAAGGTGACCTAGAGGAAAGATAATTAGGTGTCAGAAAAACTGAATACTTCTTATTTCTGGGAAGACTACAGTAGAATAATCTCCTTGGCAGTGTTGTAGGAAGACAATTTTTGGAGAATAAAGAAATATAATAAAGATTTTGAAAGTACAGAATCTTCTTCAATTTATGGTGGGATTACATCCCAATAAGCCCATTGTAAATTGAAAATAGCCTAAGTAGAAAATTCATTTAACACATCTAAACTACCAAACAGGGGCGCCTGGGTGGCTCAGTCGGTTAAAGCCTCTGCCTTCGGCTCAGGTCATGATCCCAGAGTCCTGGGATCAAGCCCCGCATCAGGCTCTCTGCTCAGCAAGGAGCCTGCTTCCTTCTCTCTCTTTGTCTGCCTCTCTGCCTACTTGTGATCTCTCTCTGTCAAATAAATAAATAAAATCTTAAAAAAAAAAAAACTACCAAACATCACAGCTTAGATTAGCTTACTTTAAATGTGCCTACATTTGGGCAAAATCATATAACATAAAGCCTATTTTATAATATAAAATGTTGGATATTTCATTTAATTTATTGAATACTGTATTGAAAGTGAAAACCAGAATGGTCGTATGGGTACAGAATGGCTATAAGTATATTGGTTGTCTTTTTTTTTTTTAAGATTTTATTTATTTATTTGGCAGAGAGAGAGAGAGAGAATCAACAACTAAATACAGAATAATTCCCTCTAAAGACGACTTAGAAACCAGATGAATGGATCCTCCATAACAAGGACAATACTGAGATGGGTAGAAGAGGAAGAGATAAGGTCTTTCTGAAATGAAACGAAATAAAACACACACCCCAGAGACAGTTTTCAATGTTTAGGAAGGATCTCAAATGTATACAACTTTTCCATGAGGAGCAAGAGATTTGGGTTCCACTGAGACATGGTAACACTTGGATCCTACACAGGCCAGGAGATGACCTTCCAAAACACCTAGCTTTAAAAAACAATGGGGAACACAACCGGGAAAACTTTAAAACTATAAAATTTTTTTTAAAAAAGTAGTACTTTTAGAATGCATTCAAACTTAAGCAACCACCAGTTTAAAATATACTGCTATAAATACCCATTCACGATAAAGAATAAATAAAAAATAAACAAAGAAGGTCTGGAAGGAAATTACCTCTACATAGTGAAAGCCTTATATGAAAAACCCACAGCAAACCTCATACTCAATGGTGAAAAACTGACAGTATTTCCACTAAGGTCAGGAACAAGAAAAGGATGTCCATTCTCAGCTCAGTCCTTTCATTCAAAATAGTACTGGAAGTTCTAGCCACAACAATCAGACCACAAAAAGAAATAAAACACATCCAAATTGGCAAGGAAGAAGTAAAACTCTCACTATGTACAGATGACATGATAATATATATAGAAAACCCAAAGACTCCACCAAAAAGTCACTAGAACTGATCAATGACTTCAGTAAAGTCAAGTCATGGAATACAAATCAACATATAGAAATCTGCTGCATTCCTATACACTAATAATAAAGCAGCAAAAAGTGAAATTAAGAAATCCCATTTACAATCCCATTTACAATTGCACCAAAAACAATATAGTATCTAAAAATAAACTTAACCAAAGAGATGAAAGACCTGTACTCTGAAAACTGCAGAACACTGATGAAAAAAACTGAAGATGACACAAAGAAATGCAAGGACATTCCAGACTCACTGGCTGGTAGAACAAATATTGTTAAATGTCTACACTAACCTAAGAAATATACACATTTAATGTAATCCTTACCAAAATACCAATGGCATTTTTCACAGAACTAGAACAAACGATCCTAAATTTGCATGGACCACAGAAGACTTTAATTAGGCAAAGACCATCTTGAAAAAGAAAAACAAAACTGGAGGTACCACAATTCCAGATTTCAAGTTATATTACAAAGTAATTAAATACTATGATAATGCCATAAAAACAGACACACAGATCAACAGAACAGAATGGAAAACCAAGAAATAAGCCCATAATTATATGGTCAAACTAATCTTTAGGAAAGGAAAAATGAATATAAAATGGGTAAAAAAACAGTCCCTTCAACAAATGGTGTTGAGAAAACTGGATAGCAACAAGCAAAAGAATGAAACTGGACCACTTTCTTACATCAAAGAGGAAAATAAATACAAAATAGATTGAAGACATAAATTTGAGACCTTAAACCATAAAAATCCTAGAGGGCAACACAGGCAGTAACTTCTTTGACATAGGCTATAGCAATTTCCTCCTAGCTCTGTCTTCTGAAGCACAGAAAAGAAAAGCAAAAATAAACTATCGGGCATACATCAAAAAAAAAAAAAAAGTTTCTGCACAGAGAAGGAAACAATCATGAAAAACTAAAAGGCAACCTACAAAATGGGAGAAGGTATCTGCAAGTGACATGTTCGATAAAGGGTTAGTTTCCAAAATATATGAAGAGCTGATACAACTCAATGTGCAAAAACCAAATAATCCAATTAAAAAATGTATAGAAGACATAAATAGACATTTCTCCAAAGAAGACATATTGATGGCCAACAGAGACATGAAAAGATATTCAAACTCACTGATCATCAGGGAAATACAAATCAAAATTACAACAAGCTATATGTAGAAGAATGAAACTCGACCATTCTCTTACACCATACACAAAGATAAACTCAAAATGGATAAAAGACCTCAACGTGAGACAGGAATCCATCAGAACCCTAGAGGAGAACATAGGCAGTAATCTCTCCGATATCAGCCACAGCAACTTCTTTCAAGATATGTCGCCAAAGGCAAAGGAAACAAAAGCAAAGATGAACTTTTGGGACTTCATCAAGATCAAAAGCTTCTGCACAGCAAAGGAAACAGTCAAGAAAACAAAGAGGCAACCCACGGAATGGGAGAAGATACTTGCAAATGAGAGTACAGACAAAAGGTTGATATCCAGGATCTATAATGAACTCCACAAACTCAACACACACAAAACAGACAATCATATAAAAAAAAAAAAAAATGGGCAGGGGCGCCTGGGTGGCTTAGTGGGTTAAGCCGCTGCCTTCGGCTCAAGTCATGATCTCAGGGTCCTGGGATTGGGCCCCACATCGGGCTCTCTGCTCAGCTAGGAGCCTGCTTCCTCCTCTCTCTCTGCCTGCCTCTCTGCCTGCTTGTCATCTCTCTCTGTCAAATAAATAAATAAAATTTTAAAAAAAATGGGCAGAAGATATGAACAGACACTTCTCCAATGAAGACATACAAATGGCTATCAGACACATGAAAAAATATTCATCATCACTAGCCATCAGGGGGATTCAAACTAAAACCACATAAAGATACCACCTTACATCAGTTAGAATGGCCAAAATTAACAAGACAGGAAACAACATGTTTTGGAGAGGATGTGGAGAAAGGGGAACACTCTTACACTGTTGGTGGGAATGCAAGTTGGTGCAGCCACTTTGGAGAACAGTGTGGAGATTCCTCAAGAAATTAAAGACAGAGCTTCCCTATGATCCTGAAATTGCACTCCTGGGTATTTACCCCAAAGATACAGATGTAGTGAAAAGAAGGGACATCTGCACCCCAATGTTTATAGCAGCAATAACCATGGTCGCCAAACTATGGAAAGAACCAAGATGCCCTTTAACACACGAATGGATAAGGAAGATGTGGTCCATATACACTATGGAGTATTATTCCTCCATCAGAAAGGATGAATACCCAACTTTTGTAGCAACATGGACGGGACTGGAAGAGATTATGCTGAGTGAAATAAGTCAAGCAGACAGAGTCAATTATCATATGGTTTCACTTATTTGTGGAGCATAACAAATAGCATGGAGGACATGGGAAGTTAGAGAGGAGAAGGGAGTTGGGGGAAATTGGAAGGGGAGGTGAACCATGAGAGACTATGGACTCTGAAAAACAATCTGAGGGCTTTGAAGGGGCGGGGGGGGGAGGTTGGGGGAACCAGGTGGTGGGTATTATAGAGGGCACGGATTGCATGGAGCACTGGGTGTGGTGCAAAAACAATGAATACTGTTACGCTGAAAAAAATAAATAAACTAAAAAAAAAAAAAAAAAAAAAAAAAAAAACCTACAACAAGCTATCATCTCACACCAGTTGGGACATGGCTAAAATCAAAACCACAAGAGACAAAAACTGTTGAGGAAGATGTGGGGAAAAAGGAATATTGGTCCACTCTTGGTGAGAAAGCAAACTGGTGCAGGCACTCTGGAAAAGTATGGAGGTTCCTCAAAAGTTAAAAGTAGAACTATCCTACAATCCAGTAATCACACTCCTGGTTGTTTAATGAAAAAATACAAAATATTAATTCAAAGGGATACATGCACCCCTGTGTTTATTGCAGCATTATTTACAATAGCCAAACTATGGAAGCAGCCCAAATATCCATGGACTGATGAATGGATAAAGATGTGGTGCATACACACACACACACAAACACACAAACACACACACACATGCACACACTCAGAGTGAAATATTATTCAGCCATCAAAAAGAATAAAATCCTGCCATTTCTAACAACATGTATAGAGTTGGGGAGTACAATGCTAAGTGAAATAAGTCAGTTAGAAAAAGAAAAATAGTGTATATGGACCACATCTTCCTTATCCATTCGTCCATTGAAGGGCATCTTGGTTCTTTCCATAGTTTGGCGACCGTGGCCATGGTCCATATACACTATGGAGTATTATGCCTCCACCAGAAAGGATGAATACCCAACTTTTGTAGCAACATGGACCGGACTGGAAGAGATTATGCTGAGTGAAATAAGTCAAGCAGAGAGAGCAACTATCATATGGTTTCACTTATTTGTGGAGCATAACAAATATCATGGAGGACAAGGGGTGTTAGAGAGGAGAAGGGAGTTGGGTAAATTGGAAGGGGAGGTGAATCATGAGAGACTATGGACTCTGAAAAACCATCTGAGGGTTTGAGGTGGCGGGCGGTGGGAAGTTGGGGTACTAGGTGGTGGGTATTATAGAGGGCATGGATTGCATGGAGCACTGGGTGTGGTGAAAAAATAATGAATACTGTTTTTCTGAAAATAAATAAATTAATTTAATTTTTTAAAAAATAGTAAAAAAAAAGAAAAATACCATATGATTTCATTCATATGTGGAAATTAAGAAATAAAACAAATAAGCAAAGGAAAAAAAATCAGAGACAAATAAACAGACATTTAACTATGAAGAGCAAGCGGATAGCTATGAAGGGAGGTAGATGGGGGGAAGGGTGAGATAGGGGATGGGAAAAATGAAAAAGAACTCTATGCAAAGATTTCTTAAAGCCCAGAACAATTAATCTTTATTATGACATACAATCTAGGATTTTGTTGATTTAAAAATGTTTCATTTTTCAATTCTATTTGTATTTCCTTTGTTGTAACTAGAACAAGAGTTCTGACAAAGAAAAATTTTTAAATAAAAATAAATTGAAAATAAGTTAATTAAATAATTACAATGGACTGCTACATACATAGGATGTTATATCTGAACTGAATGGTAACCACAACCTAACATTTATAATAGGTACAGAAAAAATAAAGACAAAATAATCCAAGCATAACACTAAAGAAAATCATCAAATCACAAGGGAAGAGAAAAAGAGAAGAATGAAATGAAACTGCAAATAAATAAATAAATAAATAACTCCAGAAAACGACAAATGCCAAAAAGTACATACTCATATTAATTACTTTAAATGTAACTAGAACTTATGCTTCAATCAAAAGACACTATCTAAATAAATATCTAAATAAATAAAAAACAAGACTCATCTATATGCTGCCTACAAGAGACTCACTTCAAACTGAAGGACACATACAGACTGAAAATGATATTCCATGCAAATGGAAGCAGAAAAAAAAAAAAAAAAGGCAGTGATACTTACATCACACAAAATAGACTTTAAAAAAGAATGCAATAAGAGACCAGAGAATTATATAACGATAAAGGAATCAATCTAACAAAACTGTAAAAATGGTAAATATCCTTCCAACATAGAAGCATTTAAATATATAAAGCAAATATTAGCAGAAATAAAGAGGAAAACTGAGAGTAATACAATAATAGTAGGGGACTTTAACATGCCGTTTACAATAATGAATAGATCATCCGACAGAAAAACAATGAGGAAATAGTGGCTTTGAATGACACATTATACCAGATGAACCTAACAGATATATTCAACACATTCTATCTGAAAACAGCAGAATACACATTCTTTTCAAAGGCATTGAATATTCTCCAGGATAGACCACAAGTTTGGCTATAAAAAAAAAAAAAAAAAAAAAAACTCAATAAATTTAAAAATTTTGAAATAATATCTAATATCTTTTCTTCACACAATGCTATGAAACTAGAAATCAATTGCAAGAAAAGAACTGAAAAAACAACAGATATGTGAAGATTAAACAATAGGCTACTAAACAACAAATGAACCAATGAAAAAATCAGAGAAAAATAAAAAATTACCTTGAGGGCACATGGGTGGCTTAGTCAGTTAAGCATCTGCCTTCAACTCAGGTCATGATTCCACAGTGCTGGGATTGAGTGCCACATTGGGCTCCCTCCTCAGTGGGGAGTCTGCTTCTCCCTCTCCTTCTACCCATCCCCTCTACTCCTGCTCTCTCTTGCTCATGTGCTCTCTTTCTCTCTCTCTCTCTCAAATAAATAAAATCTTGGGGTGAAAAAAAGAAGACAAATGAAAATAAAACACAACCTTCCTAAATCTACGTGACATGGCAAAAAAGTCAGTTCTAAGAGTGAAGTTTATAGCAATACAGGCCTACCTCAAAAAAAAAAAAAAAACAAGAAAAAACAAATATGTAATATTCCACCTAAAGAAACTAGAAAAAGAACAAACAAAGCCCAAATTTAGAAGGAAGGAAAATAGGCATACTCCATCTTACTGTTCCTCACTTTATTGTGCTTTACAAATGCAGCATATTTTTTTCAAAGTGAAAGTCTGTAGAAACCTTCCATCAAGAAAATCTATTGGCACAATTTTTCCCAACAACATTTGCTCATTAAAGTCTCTGTCACATTTAAGAATTCTTACAATATTTGAAATTTCTTCATTATTATTTTATACTTGTTATGTTGATCTGTTATCAGTTACAAAAACAAGAATAAAAAGATCCATGAAACTAAGAGATGGTTCTTTGAAAAAATAAAATACACAATATTGATAAATCTTTAGCCAAACCCATTGAAAAATAAGAGAGAACACCCAAGTAAATAAAATCAGAAAGAACAAAAGTTATAACCAATAGTACAAAAAAGCAAAAGACTAAAGAGCATACTATAAACAATTATAAACCAACATATTGGAAACCAAGAAAAAATGGACAAATTTCTAGACACAATCTTCCATAACTTATTAGGAAGAAATAGAAAATGTGAACATACTGATTACTAAAAATGAAACTGAATTAGTGATTAAAAAATTCTCAAAAAACAAAAGTGAAAGAACACATAGCTTCACAAGTGAATTCTACCCAAAATTTAAAGAATTAATATCTTTTTCAAATTATTCTCAAAAATTGAAGATTAAGGACTGCTTCCAAAATAATTCTATGAGGTCAGCATTATCCTAATACCAAAACCAGATAAACACACCATGAAAAAAGATTATAGGCCTCAAGAAATTAAAAATAGAACTTCCCTATGACCCTGCAATTGCACTCCTCTAAGTATCTACCCCAAAGATACAGATGTAGTGAAAAGAAGGGCCATCTGTACCCCAATGTTTATAGCAGCAATGGCCATGGTCGCCAAACTGTGGAAAGAACCAAGATGCCCTTCAACAGACGGATGGATAAGGAAGATGTGGTCCATATACACTATGGAGTATTATGCCTCCATCAGAAAGGATGAATACCCAACTTTTGTAGCAACATAGACGGGACTGGAGGATATTAGGCTGACTGAAATAAGTCAAACAGAGAGAGTCAATTATCATATGGTTTCACTTATTTGTGGAGCATAACAAATAGCATGGAGGACATGGGGAGTTAGAGAGAAGGGAGTTGGGGGAAATTGGAAGGCGGGGGTGAACCATGAGAGACTATGGACTCTGAAAAACAATTTGAGGAGTCTGAAGTTGTGGGGTGGGGGGCTGGGGTACCAGGTGGTGGGTATTATAGAGGGCACAGATTGCATGGAGCACTGGGTGTGGTGAAAAAATAATGAATACTGTTATGTTGAAAATATATAAAAAAATAATAAAAGAAAAAGATTATAGGCCAGTATCCCTGATTAACATGAATGCAAAAATCTTCAACAAAATATTAGCAAATCAAATTAACATTAACAAAATAACATTAATAAGATTATACAGCAAGAGGGGAGGAGTCAAAATGGCAGAGAAGTAGCAGGCTGAGATGACATCAGGTAGCAGGAGATCAGCTAGATAGCTTCAAACCATTGCAAACACTTACAAATCCAACAGGAGATCGAAGAGAAGAAGAGCAACAATTCTAGAAACAGAAAATCGACCACTTTCTGAAAGGTAGGACCGGCAGAGAAGTGAATCCAAAGTGATAGGAAGACAGACCACGTTAGGGAGGGGCCGGCTCCCCACAAGCAGCGGAACAATGGAGCACAAAATCAGGGCTTTTAAAAATCTGCTCCACTGAGGGACATTGCTCCAGAGGCTAAACCAGGGTGAAGCCCACGCAGGGTCACCGTGGCCCAAAGACCCACGGGGTCACAGAAGGATCAGGGGTGTCTCAGTGTCGCAGAGCTTGCAGGTATTAGAGAGGGGAAGCCACCTACAAAGAGCCAAAGAGTGAGCTCTCAACTCGGAGTTACCTTGAGAGATTCACAGGCTAGGTGAGCTCGGAGCGCAGCCAGAGGACAAGGAGACAGGAGCGAATGAGCGCTTTTTTCAGAAGGCACACTGAGGAGTGGGGCCCCCAGCTCTTGGCTCCTCCTGGACAGAGATTGGGAGGCTGCTATTTTCAATCCCGTCCTCCAGAACTCTATGGAGAATGTTCAGGGAACAAAAGTTCCCGAAAGTGAACCCAAGCTGATTACTTAGACAGGCCCCTGGTAAGGGTGATGCAATTCCACCTCGGGCAAAGACACTTAAGAATCACTAAAACAGGCCCCTCCCCCAGAAGATCAACAAGAAATCCAGACAAGAACAAATTCATTTACCAAGGAGAACAGCAGAATTCCAGAGGAGGAGAAAGCAAATCATGGAATTCATGGCTTTCTCCTCATGATTCTTTAGTCTTACAGTTAATTAATTTTTTTATCTTCTGCTAAATTTTTTTTAACTTTTACCCTTTCCCTTTTAACTATTTTTAACTAGTTTATCTTAACAATAACTTTCATTTAAAAAAAATAATAATTTTTTATTTTTTAGATTTTATTTATTTATTTATTTGACAGACAGAGATCACAAGTAGGCAGAGAGGCAGGCAGAGAGAGAGAGTGGAGGAAGCAGGCTTCCCGCTCAGCAGAGAACTGGATGTGGGACTCAATCCCAGGGCCCTGGGATAATGACCTGAGCCAAGGCAGAGGCTTTAACCCACTGAGCCACCCAGGTCCCCCAATAATAATATTTTTTGAACCTTCATTTTTATAGTCATATTTTATCCTTCATTGTATCTAACTTTATTTTTTCTTCTAAAAAAGAAATTGTATCTAACTTTATCCTTTCTTCCAAAAAATTTGGGGTACAACTTCTACTAATAGAGCAAATTCTCTCCACTTGCTTTTTCTTTATTCTCCCAACCAACTTACTTTATCAACTCCTTTTTTAGAAATTAAAAAAATTTTTTTTTCAACTTTATAGGCATATTCCATCCCTTCATTATGTTTCTGCTTATATGTGTTTTCATTCCTTAAAATTTTGGGAAGTAGTTTCTTCTAAGAGACCAAAATACAACCAAAATTAAATGGGTGACCCTGTTGTAGTCACCAGTCTAATATATATATTATTTTATTTTTTATGTTTTTTCTTTATTTGTTTTCCTTTTTTAATTTTTTTTTTCTGAACTTCTTTTTATCCCCTTCCCTCCACCCCTCACAATTTGGGTCTCTTCTGATGTGGTTAAAGCACATTTTCCTGGGGTCGTTACCACTCTTTTAGTATTTTATTTCCTCCTTCATATATTCTTATCTGGACAAAATGACAAGGCAGAAAAACTACCACAAGAAAAAGAACCTGAGAAAGTACCAAAGCCTAGAGACCTAATCAATATGGACATTGGTAATATGTCAGATCTAGACTTTAAAAAGACGATTCTCAAGGTTCTAGCTGGGCTTGAAAAGGGCATGAAAGATATTACAGAAACCCTCTCTGGAGAGATAAAAGCTCTTTCTGGAGAAATAAAAAAACTAAAATCTAACCAAGTTGAAATCGAAAAACCTATTAATGAGGTACAATAAGAAATGGAGGCTCTTACTGCTAGGATAAATGAGGCAGAAGAATGAATTAGTGATATAGAACACCAAATGACAGAGAATAAAGAAGCTGAGCAAAAGAGAGGCAAGCAAGTATTGGACCACGAGAAGAGAATTCAAGAGATAAGTGACACAATAAGATGAAACAACATTAGAATAATTGGGATTCCAGAAGAAGAAGAAAGAGAGAGGGGAGCAGAGGGTATATTAGAGAGAATTATTGTAGAGAATTTCCCTAATATGGCAAAGGGAACAAGAACCAAAATCCAGGAGGCACAGAGAACCCCACTCAAAATCAGTAAGAACAGGTCCACACCCCATCACTTAATAGTAAAATTTACAAGTCTTAGCAACAAAGAGAAAATCCTGAAAGCAGCCTGGGGAAAGAAGACTGTAACATACAATGATAAAAATATGAGATTGGCAGCGGATTTATCAACAAAGACCTGGGAGGCCAGAAAGAACTGGCATGATGTATTCAGAGCACTAGAGGAAAAACATGCAGCCAAGAATACTATATCCATCTAGGCTATCATTGAAAATAGAAGGAGAGATTAAAAAGCTTCCAGGACAAACAAAAGCTGAAAGAATTTGCAAACACCAAACCAGCTCTGCAGGAAATATTGAAAGGGGTCCTCTAAGCAAAGAGAGACAATATACAGTAACAGTCACCTTACAGGCAATATAATGACACTAAATTCATATCTCTCAATAGTTATCCTGAATGTTGATGGGCTAAATGCCCCAATCAAAAGACACAGGGTATCAGAATGGATAAAAAAACAAAACCCATCAAGATGCTGCCTGCAAGAAACACATTTTAGACCCAAAGAGACCTCCAGATTTAAAGTGAGGGGGTGGGAAACAATTTTCAATGCTAATGGACATCAGAAGAAAACTGGGGAGGCAATCCTTATATAAGACCAATTAGACTTTAACCCAAAGAATATAATAAGAGATGAGGAAGGACACTGTATCATACTCAAAGGGTCTGCCCAACAAGAAGATCTAACAATTTTAAATATCTATGCCCCTAATGTGGGAGCAGCCTACTATATAAACCAATTAATAACAAAATCAAAGAAACACATCGACAATAATACAATAATTGTTGGGGACTTTTTAACTACACCCCTCACTGAAATGGACAGATCATCCAGCAAAAGATCAACAAGAAAATAAAGGCCTTAAATGACATATTGGACCAGATGAACATCACAGATATATTCAGAACATTCCATCCCAAAGCAACAGAATACACATTCTGTGCACTACATCGAATCATTCTCCAGAATAGATCACATCCTCGGTCACAAATCAGGCCTCAATCGGTATCAAAAGACTGGGATCATTCCCTGCATATTTTCAGACCACAATGCTCTGAAGCTAGAACTCAATCACAAAAGGAAATTTGGAAGGAACCCAAATACATGTAGACTAAAGAGCATCCTTCTGAAGAATGAATGGGTCAACCAGGAAATTAAAGAAGAATTGAAAAAATTCATGAAAATAAATGATAATGAAAACACAATGGTTCAAAATCTGTGGGACACAGCAAAGGCAGTCCTGAGAGGAAAATATATAGCGATACAAGACTTTCTTAAGAAACAAGAAAGGTCTCAAATACACAACCTAACCCTACACCAAAAGGAGCTGGAGAAAGAACAGCAAAGAAAGCCTAAATCCAGCAGGAGAAGAGAAATCATAAAGATCAAAGCAGAAATCAATGAAATAGAAACCAAAAAACAACAGAAAAAATCAACAAAACTAGGAGCTGGTTCTTTGAAAGAATTAATAAAATTGATAAACCCCTGGCCAGGGTTTATCTTATCAAAAAGAAAAGAGAAAGGACCTAAATAAATAAAATCATGAGTGAAAGAGGAGAGATCACAACCAGCAACAAAGAAATACAAACAGTTATAAGAACATACTGTGAAAACTCTACACCAACAAATTTGACAATCCAGAAGAAATGGATGCATTCCTAGAGACATATAAACTACCACAACTGAACCAGGAAGAAATAGAAACCCTGAACAGACCCAAAAACAAGAAGGAAATTGAAACAGTCATTAAAAATCTCCAAACAAACAAAAGCCCAGGGCCAGATGGCTTCCCAGTGGAATTCTACCAAACATTTAAAGAAGAATTAATTCCTATTCTCCTAAAACTGTTCCAAAAAATAGAAATGGAAGGAAAACTTCCAAACTCATTTTATGAGGCCAGCATCACCTTGATCCCAAAACCAGACAAGGATCCCATCAAAAAAGAGAGCTATAGACCAATATCCTTGATGAACACAGATGCGAAAATTCTCACCAAAATACCAGCCAATAGGATCCAACAGTACATTAAAAGGATTATTCACCACGACCAAGTGGGATTTATTCCAGGGCTGCAAGATTGGTTCAACATTCATAAATCAATCAATGGGATACAATACATTAACAAAAGAAAGAACAAGATCTCTATGATACTCTCAATAGATGCTGAAAAAGGATTTGACAAAGTACAGCACCCCTTCCTGATCAAAACTCTTCAAAGTGTAGAGATAGGGGATAGAATGCACATACCTCAATATTATCAAAACCATCTATGAAAAACCCACTGCAAATATCACTCTCAGTGGAGAAGAACTGAAAACTTTTCCGCTAAGGTCAGGAACACGGCAGGGATGTCCATTATCACCACTGTTCTTCAACATAGTACTAGAAGTCCTACCCTCAGCAATCAGACAACAAAAAGAAATTAAAGGAATCCAAATCAGCAAAAAAGTCAAACTTTCACTCTTTGTAGATGATAGAATACTATATATGGAAAACACAAAAGACTCCACTCCAAATCTGCTAGAACTTGTACAGAAATTCAGTAAAGTGTCAGGATATAAAATCAATGCATAGAAATCAGTTGCATTTCTTCAACCAACAAGACAGAAGAAGATAAATTAAGGAGTCAATCCCATTTACAATTGCACCCAAAACCGTAAGATACTGAGGAATAAACCTATCCAAAGAGACAAAGAATCTATACTCAGAAAACTATAAAGTACTCATGAAAGAAATTGAGGAAGACACAAAGGAATAGAAAAATGTTCCATGCTCATGGATTGGAAGAACAAATATTGTGAAAATGTCTATGCTACCTAAAGCAATCTACATATTTAATGCAATTCCTATCAAAATACCATCCATTTTTTGTTTCAAAGAAATGGAACAAATAACCCTAAAATTTATATGGAACCAGAAAAGACCTCGAATAACCAAAGGAATATTGAAAAAGAAAGCCAACGTTGGTGGCATCACAATTCCGGACTTCAAGCTCTATTACAAAGCTGTCATCATCAAGACAGCATGGTACTGGCACAAAAACAGACACATAGATCAATGGAACAGAATAGAGAGCCCAGAAATAGACCCTCAACTCTATGGCCAACTAATCTTTGACAAAGCAGGAAAGAATGTCCAATTGAAAAAAAGACAGGTGTTGGGAAAATGGTGTTGGGAAAATTGGACAGCCACATGCAGAAAAATGAAATTGGACCATTTCCTTACACCACACACAAAAACAGATGCAAAATGGATGAAGGACCTCAATGTGAGAAAAGAATCCACATCAAAATCCTTGAGGAGAACACAGGCAGCAACCTCTTCGACCTCAGCCACAGCAACTTCTTCCTAGAAACATCAACAAAGGCAAGGGGAGCAAGGGCAAAAATGAACTATTTGGATTTCATCAAGATCAAAAGCTTTTGCACAGCAAAAGAAACAGTTAACAAAACCAAAAGACAGCTGACAGAATGGGAGAAGATATTTGCAAACGACATATCAGATAAAGGACTAGTGTCCAAAATCTATAAAGAGCTTAGCAATCTCAACACCCAAAGGACAAAGAATCCAAATCAAGAAATGGGCAGAAGACATGAACAGACATTTCTGCAAAGACATCCAGATGGCCAACAGAAACATGAAAAAATGCTCCACATCACTCGACATCAGGGAAATACAAATCAAAACCACAATGAGATACCACCTCACACCAGTTCAGAATGGCTAAAATTAACAAGTCAGGAAATAACAGATGCTGGTGAGGATGCAGAGAAAGGGGAAACCTCCTACACTGTTGGTGGGAATGCAAGCTGGTGCAACCACTCTGGAAAACAGCATGGAAGTTCCTCAAAAAGTTGAAAATAGAACTGCCCTATGACCCAGCAATTGCACTACTGGGTATTTACCCTAAAGATACAAATTTAGTGATCTGAAGGGGCACATGCACCTGAATGTTTATAGCAGCCATGTCTACAATAGCCAAACTATGGAAAGATCCTAGATGTCCATCAACAGATGGATAAAGAATAAGTGGTATATATATACAATGGAATACTATGCAGCCATCAAAAGAATTGAAATCTTGCCAATTGTGACAACGTGGATGAAACTAGAGGGTATTATGCTGAGTGAAATAAGTCAATCGGAAAAAGACAACTATCATATGATCTCCCTGATACGTGGAAGTGGAGATGCAATGTGGGAGGCTTGAGGGGTAGGAAAAGAATAAATGAAACAAGATGGGATCGGGAGGGAGACAAATCATCAGAGACTCTTAATCTCACAAAACAAACTGAGGATTGCTTTGGGGAGGGGGGTCGTGGAGGGTAGTGGCTTATGGACATTGGGGAGGGTATGTGCTATGGTGAGTGCTGTGAAGCCTGTAAACCCGGCAATTCACAGAGCTGTGAATACATTATATGTTTATTTAAAAATACATTATATGTTTATAAAAATACATTATGTTTATAAAAAATTTTTAAAAATTAAAAAAAGATTATACTGCATTATCTAGTGGGATTTATCTCAGTGAATCAAGTATGGTCCAATATATGCAAATTATTAAACATAATATACCACATTAACAAAACAAAGGATAAGTATCATATGATTGTAGAGGCAAAAAAGGCATTTGAGATAATTTAACATCTGTTTATGATAAAACCTCTAAACAAAGGGGCTATAAACAAAACATACTTCAACATAATAAAGGCCATATTGAAAAACTGCACACCCAATACCATATTCAATGTTGAAAAGCTGAAAGCTTTCCCTCTAAGATCAGAAACAACATAAGATTTCTGTCTCTTGCCACTTTTATTTAACATATTATTGGTAATCCTAGCCAAACCAATTAGGCAAGAAAAAGAAATAAAAGGCATTCAAATTGGAAAGTAAGAAGTAAAACCATCAATATATGTAAATAACATGATACTACATATGGAAAAACCCTAAAGCCTCCAACAAATAACTACCAAGACTAACAAATGAATTTGGCAAAGTTGCAAGATACCACACAGTTGCACAATATCAATATACAGAAATCTGCTGTGTATCTCTACACTAACAATAAACTTTTAGAAAGAAAAATTAAGGGGAAATCCTATTTACATTTGTAACAAAAATAAATAACGAGGGATATTTTTAAGCAAGGAGATGAAAGATATATACTCTAAAAATTATAACACATGATGAAAAAAATTGAAGAAAACATAAATAAATGGAAAGATATACCATGCTCATGGATTGAGAGAATATTGTTAGAATGTCCATACTACCCAAAATTTAAAAAAAAAAAAAAAGAGTTAATGCAATCCTGTCAAAACACCAGTAGCATTTTTCACAAAACTAAGGCAAATGATCTTTAAATTTCTATGGAACTTCAAAAGATCCCAAATAGCCAGAGCAATCTTGAGAAACTAGAACAAAGCTAAAGGTGTGATCCTCCCAGACTTCAAACTATACTACAAAGCTATAGTAATCAAAACAGTACGGTACTGGCACAAAAATAGACACATACATCAATGGAACATTATAGAGAGCTCAGAAATAAACCCACACATACATGGTCAATTAACCTATGCTAAAGGAGTTAAAAAAGCCAATCTCTTTGATAAATGGTGCCATGAAGAATGGAGAGCTATATGCAAAGGAATGATACTAAACCCCTTTCTTATACCATACTCAAAAAATAAATACAAGGGGAAGACTCAAGATGGCAGAGGATTAGCAGATTGAGATGACATCAGGTCTAAGGAGTTCAGCTAGATAGTTACCAAACCATTCTGAACACTTACAAACCCAACAGGAGATCAAAGATAAGAAGAACAGCAATTCCAGAAACAGAAAATCGACCACTTTCTGAAAGGTAGGACATGAGAAAAAGTGAATCTGAAGTGACGGAAAGATAGGCTGTGGGGGGAGGGTCCGGCCCCTAGCAAGCAGTGGAACAATGGAGCACAAAATCCAAACTTTTAGAAGTCTGCTCCACTGAGGGACATCGCTACAGAGGCTTAGTGGGGTGGAGCTCTCAAAGGGACAGTGTGGTCTCAGTCCCACAGGGTCAGAGAAGGATCAGGGCAGAGCTTGCAGGTATCAGAGCAGGAAAGCCTACTAGAGAGACAGAGCCAAGGAGTAAGCTCTCAACTTGGGGTTACCTTAAACTGATCTGTGGCACAACCGGACCACTGTTCTTTGAGCAGGGACCCCCACACGTGACAGATCCAGAGACCTACATTCCTCCACCAGAAGAACAGTGCAGCAGGAATCTGCTGGGTTTGGAGACTCCAAACAGGTCTGTGTGCCAGAGACAGAAACACTTGGTCATAGGCTGGGTGAGCCCAGAGCACAGCCAGAGACTAGAGAGACAAGAGTGATTGAATACTTTTCTCCAAGGGGACACTGAGGAGTGGGGACCCAAGCTCATGTCTCCTCCAGGCCAGAAATTGGAAGGTTGCATTTTCATTCCCATCCTCCAGAGTTCTACAGAAAGTGTTCAGGGAACAAAAGCTCCCAAGAGCGAACCTGAGATTACTTAGCCCAGCCACTGGCAAAAGTGGCACAATTCTGCCTTGGGCAAAGACATTTGAGAATCAGTACAACAGGCCCCTCCCACAGAAGATCTGCTGATCAACTCATTCTTTGAGGCCAGCATTACCTTGATCCCAAAACCAGACAACGACCCCATCAAAAAAGAGAATTATAGACCAAAATCCTTGAATACAGACACGAAAATTCTCACCAAAATACTAGCCAATAGGATCCAACAGAACATTAAAAGGATTATTCACCATGAATAAGTGGGATTTATTCCTGGGCTTCAAGGTTGGTTCAACATCCATAGATCAATCAATAGGATACAATACATTAATGAAAGAACAAGGACCATATGATACTATCAATAGACGCTGAAAAGCATTTGACAAAGTACAGCATCCTTTCTTGATCAAAACTCTTCATAGTGTAGGGAGAGAGGGTACATACCTCAATATCATCAAAGCCATCTAGGAAAAACCCACAGCAAATATCATTCTCAATGGAGAAAAACTGAGAGCTTTTCCACTAAGATCAGGAACATGGCAGTGCTGTCCACTATCACCACTGCTATTCAACATAGTGCAAGAAGTCCTAGCGTTAGCAATCAGACAGCAATAACAACAACAACAACAACAAATTAAAGGCATCCAAATCTGCAAAGAAGAAGTCAAATTCTCACTCTTTGCAGATGATATACTTTATGTGGAAAACCCAAAAGACTCCACTCCAAATCTGCTAGAACTTGTACAGGAATTCAATGAAGTGTCAGGATATAAAACCAATGCACAGAAATCAGTTGCATTTCTTACACCAACAACAAGAGAGAAGAAAGAGAACTTGAGGAGCTGATCCCATTTACAATGGCACCCAAAACCATAAGATACCTAGGAATAAACCTAACTAGAGAGGCAAAGAATTGTACTCAAAAAACTATAAAGTACTCATGAAAGAAACTGAGGAAGACACAAAGGAATGGAAAAATGTTCCATGCTCATGGATTGGAAGA
This sequence comes from Mustela nivalis, assembly GCF_964662115.1. Taxonomy (NCBI): domain Eukaryota; kingdom Metazoa; phylum Chordata; class Mammalia; order Carnivora; family Mustelidae; genus Mustela; species Mustela nivalis. The sequence continues at coordinate 129,573,478 of NC_139021.1, forward strand.
ACAAATATTGTGAAAATGTATAAGCTACCTAAAGCAGTCTACATATTTAATGCAATTCCTATCAAAATACCATCCTTTTTTTTTTTTTTCAAAGAAATAGAACAAATAACCCTAAAATTTATATGGAACCAGAAAAGACCTCGAAGAGCCAGAAGAATGTTGAAAAAGAAAGCCAAAATTGGTGGCATCACAATTCCAGACTTCAAGCTCTATTACAAAGCTGTCATCATCAAGACAGTATGATACTGGCACAAGTATACACACAGATCAATGGAACAGAAATAGACCCTCAACTCTATGGTCAACTAATCTTCAACAAAGCAGGAAATAATGTCCAATGGAAAAAAAGTCTCTTCAACAAACGGTGTTGGGAAAATTGGACAACCACATGCTGAAAAATGAAACTGGACCATTTCCTTACAACACACACAAAAATAGACTCAAAATGGATGAAAGACCTCAATATGAGACAGGAATCCTTCAAAATCCTTGTGAAGAACACAGGCAGCAACCTCTTCAACCTCAGCTGCAGCAACTTCTTCCTAGAAACATCACCAAAGGCAAGGAAAGCAAGGGCAATGAACTATTGAGACTTCATCAAGATCAAAAGCTTTTGCACAGCCAAGGAAACAGTTAACAAAACCAAAAGACAACCGACAGAATGGGAGACAATAATCGCAAATCACATATCAGATAAAGGGCTAGTATCCAAAATCTATATTACCCTAAAGATACAAATGTAGTGATCCAAAGGGGCACATGCACCCGAATGTTTATAGCAGCAATGTCCACAATAGCCAAACTATGGAAAGAACCTAGATGTCCATCAATAGATGAGTGGATAAAGAAGATGTGGTATATATATACAATGGAATACTATGCAGTCATCAAAGGAAATGAAATTTTGCCATTTGCAACAATGTGGATGGAACTAGAGGGTATTACACTCAGTGAAATAAGTCAATCAGAGAAGGACAATTATCATATGTTCTCCCTGATATGAGAAATTTGAGAGGCAAAGTGTGGGGTCTGGGGGGTGGGAAAGGAAAAAATGAAATAAGACAGGGTCAGGAGGGAGACCAACCATAAGAGACTCTTAATCTCACAAAACAAACTGAGGGTTGCCAGGGGGAGGAGGGTATGGAGAGGGTGGTTGGGTTATGGACATTGGGGAGGCTATGTGCTATGGTGAGTTCTGTGAATTGTGTAAGCCTGATAATTCACAGACCTGTACCCCTGGGGCAAATAATACACTATATGTTAGTTTTAAAAATTAAAAAATAATAAAATTTTTAAAAATTAAAAAAATAAATCCAAGATGGATTAAAGACAAATATAAGACCTGAAGTCATAAAATTCCTTGAAGAGAACATAGTCAGTAAACTCTTGGTTTGGGCAATATTTTATTTTTATCGGTCTCCACAGGGAAATAAAATAAGAGCAAATATAAACTAATAGAATTACATCAAACTAAAAAATTTTTCACAACAAAGAAAACCATCTACAAAACAAACAAGCAACATGCTGAATGAAAAAAGATGTTAGCAAATACATCCAATGGGGGTTAACATCAAAAATATATAAAGAACTCATATAATTTAATATCTAAAAACAAAGAAACCATTTTTTTAAAACTGGGTAAAAGATCTACTATATATTTTTCCAAAAAAGATACAGAGATCCTCAACAGACACATGAAAAGATGCTCAACCCCACTAACCACTAGGGTAAAGCAAATCAAAACCACAATAAGCTATCTCCTCATACATATTAGAACAGTTCTTATCAAACAGGCATAAAATAATAAGAGTTGAGGAGTATGTTAAAAAAAGGGAAACTTCATACACTGTTGGCAGCATAGAAATTGGTATAGCCGCTACAAAAAACAGCATGAAGTTTCCTCAGAAAATTTTTAAAAGATCTATCATATGACAGAGCAATTCTACTTCTAAGTATTTAACCAATGAAAATAAAAACATTTATTTGAAAAGACACATGAAGTCCCATGTTCATCACAGCATTATTTACAATACCCAAGATGTGGAAATAACCTAAATGTCCATCAACAGAGAAATGGATTAAAAAAGATGTGCTATATATATGCAATGGAATATTACTCAGCCATTAAAAAAATAAAGAGAACTTGCTGTTTACAACATCATGAATAGACCTAGATGGTATTCTGCTAGGTGCAGTAAGTCACAGAAAGATAAATAATGTATGTAGCAGATAAGAAATAAAACAAGTGAACAAACAAAACAAAACAGAAAGGGACTCAAATATGCAGAAAACAAACTGATAATTGCTGAGGGGGGGGGATAGAGGGATGTACAAAATAGATGGATGGGATTAAGAGGTACAATCTTCTAGTTATAAGATAAAGATGACATAGGGATGTAATGTACAGCATAAGTGATACACTCAATAATATTGTAACAAGCTTCTGTGGTGAGAGAGAATAACTAGATTTATTCAGTAACCATTTCATAAAATTTATATAAATCTCAAATCACTATTTTGTACACTTAAAACTAATACAATATTATATGACAATTATTTTTAATTTAAAAATAAAAAATAACATTGCAACCCCCTCAAAAGTTCTTTTAAATTTCAAAAAGTACAGTTTTTATTTAATGCATTTGCTCACATTGTAAAATCAGAAAATTCTAAGTTGAACCACTATAAGTAGAGGCCCATCTATAGTTTATTAGAAATTATGCAAGGTAAACCATACCTCCTAAATAATTTTCAATAAAATTGACATTACTTACCCAGAGTTTTGAATATAAGCTTTTCTGGAGAATGCAATGAGGTGTTGAGTGCTAAATTGTTTGATTCAGGGGCAATAATTAGAAAAGCTGACATGTGGGATCTATACTAAATAAATGGCAATCCTGGGTATCTACATTGCACATGAAATATGTTGAATCAATTGTTAAACCTAGAGTCCAAGCAACTCCAAGACTTCTTGAAACTAGGATCAGTCTGTTAGTAGATTACCTTTAAACTTGGGAAAAAAACCTATAAAATCATTAAATATTACCTCCTAATTAAACATCTAAGAACTTCAAATGATTATATAACTTGCTCAAATTTTTGACTTAACGCTCTTTCATGTACTAAGCTTATAAGATGCCTGAGAGAGGTGGTAGGACGAAAACAAGTAAATAAAAAATAAGAAGAGGTGAGAGTGAAAGAGAGAAAGAATTTCACTCATTGACAACACTTTTTAAAGGATTTTATTTATTTGAGAGAGAGAGCACACATGCATGTGTGCATATGTAGGCACACAAATGGGGAGAGGGGCAGAGGAAGAGAAAAAGAAAGTCAAGTAGACTCCGTAGACTCCGTACTGAGTGTGGAGCTGGATCAGCTGATTTTAGGACCCTGTGATCACGACCAGAGCCAAAACCAAGAGTCAGAGGCTTAACTAACTGAGCCACCCAGGCACCCCTTCATTGACAACATTTATAAAAGTTCTCCAAAACTTGCTATGACATGACTACTGTATAAATAATATGTTAAATAATGTCTTACTATAAAAGTATACCAATTTTACACATTTTCACTTTTCACATTTTCAGCATTATCCTCCCTTCACCATTTTTTGGCTTTTTCCTTCCATTACCAATTTCAGTTCATTTTTATACTTTTAGAAAAAATGGGAAGCCTGTCAAATACATTATTCCAAAGATGATCTTAACCAAATAGCAAGACTGAACTAAATAAATAGACCAATAGCAGCAATGAAGAATAGTTTAACATTTGAAAATTTACTTTCAAATTTCTAACAAAAGTTCTAACATGCAATTTCTAACAAAAATGTTCACTGAAGCATTCTCTCTGCTTAATAGGTTATTTGTTGCCTAATCTATGTGTTGTTACATTTAATCACTTTGATTCAGTAATAAGTCCTTTAGTTTTCCTTGTGCAGCATCCTGGCTAAAGGTAAAATATATAGGCACCTAGAGTGATCTTTATTTACACTTCTGATTGGCTAGGAAAATTTTTTCATTGCAAAGCTTAAGAAAAAACCAATAGGTCAGAAAAATGTGTACCACTGCTTCTACACTCAAACTAATTTTTTTCTAATATGTGTAATGCTTTACAATTTGCAGATATTTTAAAATATAATTCAGTAGGGACTCCTTATTAATGGTTTATTTGGTATAAAAATTACTTTTCCAATATACTTCAATTTCATAGATTGTTACTGTCATTTATGTAATATAGCATGGAAAAAGTATCTAATGAGAAAATCATTCACTATTAAATTATTAATCATGAAAAATCGATATATAATCAAATCATTTCTTTATGAATACAAATATCCCACTGGCAAAATGAACCAAATTCAATTTATCTTATTTTTTCAGAGGATACTTGCAATATAAAAGGATACTCATTTCCAGAGAAAAAGATCTTTGAATTATACTTTCACAGTATTTATTCATTCATTCATTCATCCATTCATCTATCAAATAAATATCAGCTAATCACTATATCATGTAAGACTTTATGCTAGATCCATATGATGGTATGAAGATAACTACCTATCACTGCAGCTAAAAGTCTTAAAATTTTTCTTAAATGCTATGTGTCAGTGCTACGACACAAATACAGTTTTTGCATAATCATCATCTAAAGAGGAAAACTATCATTTTTAACTCGTGTTTTCTCTTAAAAATAATCCCACCCTATTTTTAACCAACTTGATCCAAAATTATTTTAAACTGAAATTTAGGAACCATATACTGAACCCCTACTATATGCCAGACACTGCTAATTTTGACCATACAAAAATTTTCTTTCTATTCAAGGAAATCAAAGTCTAGCTGTAGAGAGAAATACAAAGGTACTAACATAATCAGTTAAGTCATGATAAATAATTTCCTTCTGTATACTACCATGGGAACACAAATGATAGTAGGATGCATGGGAGGTAGTTTGTGGGAAAGGGCTTCTCAAAAGAAGTAATATTAGATCCAGGCCCTACATAAGAAAAGAATTTTAATAAATTAGAGGACAAGAAGGAGGAAGAGGAGAATGAAGAGAAAGAAGAAAAGAGAAAAGGAGAAGCTAACATTTATTACAGGCTCTGCACTGAAGAGTTTATATATATATATTAACTCATGTAATGCTTAGAACAACCTTTGAGTTAGACACAATGAGTACTGAAATTTAACCAGAAGGTATCTTTTGGAGGTCGCAAGAGAAGGCAGTGCTATTCAACAAAGGGAAATACTTCTTCGAGTAAACTGAGCCTAAGTAAAAGGTAAGTTTTAGAAAATGTATTGCAAGAAAGTGAAAAAAACCATCTTTCCATCCCTACTGGAAATACAAAGTAGGCTTTTATATACTATTTTGTCATGAAGAATTAAATAATATGATTAAGTAAGGAAAGGGGAGAGAGAGAAAGAGAACCCATGAGCAAAGGCAAACTAGGGTTAAGTTCCAAGTAGACTTCAATTCTAAGCCAAAAACGGTGAGACTTTTTAATCCGCAAGATGGTGACATAACTGATTTCATGTAGAAGGATGGATTAAAGAAAACAGAAATGAAAGGGAGCAAATTATATACAGAAGTTACTGCAACATTTTGGAAAGAGATGAAGTTTCAAAAAAGAAAGAGAATGGGAGTAAGGGGCAGAACTGAGACATCGATGAGGAATAAATTTTTCAGCTTTGACATTCACTCTTGTTGGATTTCAGGTTTCTAGATTGAACATCTGGGAGGACAGTGACACTCTTAATTGGGACTGAGAATATAGGAAGAATGGCGAAATTAAGATGCTAATAATAATGAAACAATATTGATATCTATGCATATAAAGGCAGATAAAGTATGTAATTTGTATTTTGTTATACTAAGAAAAAATATGTAAGCTTCTGAAATTTCTCAGAAATTAGTATCAGATTTTATTTACTGGCTCAATGTAAAAAATTAAATAAATAAAGTGGAAAAATATCTATAGTTATGGGGTCTTTTTTAGTAACAGCTGTACAGATACACAAGTCACATAACATAAAATTCATGTTTTTAAAGTGGACAATTCATTGGGGTTTTCTTAAGATTTATTTATTTGAGAGAGAGTGTGTGGAAGTGGGAGGAAGAGCAGGGAGAAGAACATGCAGACTCTGCTCTGAGTGGAGACCTGACACAGGGCTGTCTCACAACCCTGAGATTATGACCTGAGCTGAAATCAAGAGTCAGATGCTTAATCAACAGAGCCACCTGGGTGCCCCTCTTAGGGTTTGAGTACATTCACAAAGCTGTGTGTACTCATCACCACTATTTTTGAAAAATTCCATCACCCCACAAAGAAATCCTGCATCCTCTGGTAGTCACTTACCATTTACAACTCCCCACGACCCCTAGCAAACACAAATCTACTTTCTGTCTGTACAGATTTGTCCATTCTGGACATTTTATATAGATGAAATTAGATAGTATTGGGTCTTTTATGAGTGACTTCTTTCATTTTAGATAATATTTCAAAATGTATACATATTGTAGCAGTTATCAGTTTATAAAAAGCACAGTTATCAGTGCTTTTTTATTACCAAATTATATTCCATTTTATGGATGTATCATGTTTTATTTATTCATTATTCAGCTGATGGACATTGGACTTTTTCCACTTTTTGACTATTATGATTAATGTTACTCTTAACACTCATATAGAAGTTTATGTGTGGGCATTTTTTTTTTTTTCATTTCTTTTTGGTATATAGCTGAGATTGGAACTGCTGGGACAAATTGGTCTTAATGTTACTCATTTTGAGAAAACACTTGTTTTCCAAAGTGGCTTCATGATTTTACAATTCCACCAGTAATGTAGGAGAGTTCCATTTTCTCCATATCTTTGTCAACACTTATTATTTGTCTGTCTTTTTTATTGCAACCATCCTACAGTCAAGTGGCAACTCATTGCAGTTTTGATCTGCATTTTGCTAATTACTAATGGTGCTGAGGACCTTTATGAATTTATGACCATTTGTACATCTTCTTTGGACAAATGGGTTTAATTATACAGGGTTTTCACCCACTTCATTTATATATAATTGACAAACAACTTTGTACAAGTTTAAGGTATACAACATAATGAATGCTACACATATATATTGCAAAATGGTTACTAAGTAAGTTTAGTTAATTCCTCTATACCCTGGCATAATTACCACATGTGTGTGCACACATTCAAACATATGTGTATGTTCAAAACATTTAGCATCTATACTCTTAGCAACTTTCCAGTATATAATACAGTATTTGTTAACTACAACCACCTTGCTGTATATTAGATCTCTAAACCTACTCATCTTGTAATAGGAAGTTTATACTCTTTGATCAACTTTCCCCATTCCCCTCACCTGGGAACAAGTCCCCAGCAACCACAATTTTACTCTTTATTTCTATGAGTTAGCATTTTAAAATTTTACAAATAAATGAGATAATATATTTGTCTTTCTCTATCTGACTTCTTTCACTCAATAAAATGCCCTCACATCCATTTGTGTTGTTAGGAGAGGTAGGATTTCCTTCTTTTCATGGCTGCATAATATGCCTATATATATATATAGAGAGAGAGAGAGAGAGAGAGAGAGATCTCACATATATATAATGCACCATAATAGGCCATTTTATAGATATATATATTATATATATCTATAAAAAATATAAAGAAACTTTATATTTGTGATATATATATCACAGTTCCTTTATACATCATCCATCAACATACATTTAGGTTGTTTTCATGTCTTGGCTACTATAAATAACACAGCAATAAACATGGGAGTGGAGCTATCCCTTGAGAGAGTAATTTCCATTCCTTCAGATACATACTAAGAAGTGGTATTGCTACACCATAGGATAGTTCTACTTAAACTTTTTTAAGAACCTCCATACTGTTTTCAGTACTGGCTGTACCAATTTACATACTGCCAATAGAACATAATTCTCTTTCACCCATATACTTGTCAACATTTATTATCTCATGCTTATTTGATAACAGCCATTCTAACAGGTGTGAGGAAATACCTCACTGTGGTTTTGAGTTGCATTTTCTTGATAATTAGTGATTTTCAATACCTTTTAATGTACCTTTTGACCATTTCTATGCCTTCTTAGGAAAAAAAAGATCTATTCAGATCCTCTAACCATTTTTAATTGGATATTTGGTTTTTGCTATTGAGTTGTAGGAGTTATTCATGCATTTGGAGGTTAACCCCTTAACAGATAGATGGTGTGCAAATTCTTCCCCCATTCCATACAGGTTGATTTTCATTTTGTTGATAGCTTCTTTTGCTGTGCAAATGTTTTTAGTCAGATGTAGTCCTACTTGTTAATTTTTTTTATTTATTTATTTTTAATAAACATATAATGCATTTTTATTCCCAGCAGTACAGGTCTGTGAATACAAATACAAATACTACAGCCAAATTGCCCATAGTAAAGGTCAGCCCATTCAGCAGCCATTTGTTTCTTTTTTCTTTACCATAGTGCAGTTTATAAAACAACCTCATTAAACAATCCAGCATTTTTAGGAAGTCCCTGTACTCACACAACAGTCCACCAGCATCTAACATATGAGCGACCCCTCCCGACAAAGAGGTTGATGGCCAACTCAGGATCTCCCCTGCAGATGTCTCTTTCCCAAGGCCTAATTTTCAGACTCCTGGCTGGCTCACAAATTAGCTCACAAACTGGCCCCACACACAGAGAGCCAGAAGAGATAGAAGAAAGAAGCCGATCGCTTCAGAAGGTAGGTGATGGGTTGTTTTGTTTTTTTTTTTTTTTTTTAAGATTTTATTTATTCATTTTACAGACAGAGATCACAAGTAGGCAGAGAAGCAGGCACAGAGAGAGGAGGAAGCAGGCTCCCCACTGAGCAGAGAGCCCGATGCGGGGCTTGATCCCAGGACCCTGAGATCATGACCTAAGCTGAAGGCAGAAGCTTTAATCCACTGAGCCACCCAGGCACCCCATAGGTGGTGGTTTTAATAAGCAAGGGAACTCACTTACAAGGCTTGCATTGGGTGGCCACAAGACAAGTAAATCTCCAAACCCGCCTGCCTATGTAAAAGTTTATATAGAGGATTTCATTTTGAGTCCCATCATATATACTGTCCAGGAATTGTCAACACCACATTAGTATCTCAAGGCTATGTTTTAGGGTGCTTGTAGTATGGGAAAGGCAAGCAAAAAGCACACTGCAAGCACAGGGAAGGGAGTAAAGAGCCTCCAACTGCCTGAGTCCAGCTTAAGGGTCAACTAATAGTTGTGTCCTCTCAATGGCCTCCTCCTACAAACACTAAGGCTTTAAATTTTGATGGTGTCCATTTTATATACTTTTTTGTTTTGTCACTTGTGATTTTAATGTCATGTTAAAAAACAATTACTTAGCCCAAGATCACAAAAATCTGCTCCTGTGTTTTCTTTCAAGAGTTTCATAGTTTTAGCTCTTACATTATTGACACAAATTACATCTTTATACATTATAACTGTATAATTATTACTCCAAGCAGCTGTTTTATTTTTAAGTTTTCATGATATGTTTAATGGTTTATTGACTCTTGTTGCTGAGCTATCAGAATCTACTTAGAAGACATGGCATGTAAATTGAAGTAGAGAACAACTTGCACTTAGACTATAGTCAGGCAGTGCAGCTAGAACATGGAACTACATTTATTCACCATAACTCCAAAGGTGAAATAATTGTGGAAATACAAATAAAATAAGAGAGAAGAGCATGTGGGAAAAATAAGACCTGCCTTTACTTGTGCTATTGTCTTTTAAATCAGATAAGAAGAATTACCCCCAAAAAATGCAATTACATTGTATCTTTCACTGTTTCCTTTTTTTTTTTAATTTTTTTTAAATTTTTTTTTTAAGATTTTTTTTTTATTATTCATTTGACAGAGAGAGATCACAAGTAGGCAGAGAGACAGGCAGAGAGAGAGAGAGGAGGAAGCAGGCTCCCTGCTGAGCAGAGAGCCCGGTGCAGGACTCGATCCCAGAACTCTGGGATCATGACCTGAGCCGAAGGCAGCAGCTTAACCCACTGAGCCACCCAGGCGCCCTCACTTTTTCCTTTGTAGTTACATTTACTGGTGCTCTTTGTTTCCTTGTGCACATCTAGGTAACTATCTATTGTCTTTCTATTCCACCCTGAAATATTCTCTTTACTATTTGTTATAGAGCAAGTCAACTAGCAACAAATTCTCTTCATCTTTGTTTATTTGGAAATATCTTGATTCCTCCTTAATTTTTGAAAGATAGTTTTGCTGAATATAGACTTCTTGGTTGACATTCTTTATCTTTCAGTACTTTAAATATGTCACTCACTTCTTTCTGGCCTTCATAGTTTCTAATGAGAAGTAGCTATTAATCTTACTAAGGATCCATTGCACATGAGTAATTTTCCTCTTGCTGCTTTCCAGTTCTCTCTTGAATTTGACTATCAACAACTCATCTATGATGTGTCTAGGTATGGATCTCTTTGAGTTTGTATTACTTAGGATTTGTAGATCTTCTTACCTGTGCAGATTGATATTTTCCACCAAATTTGGAAATTTTTCTTCAAATAATCTCTGCTACTTTCTCTCCTCTCTGAAACTCCCATTATGCATACACCAGTACATCTGATGTTGTCCCATAGTTCTCTGAAGCTCTCTTCCTTGTTCTTGATACTTTTCACTCTCAGTTCCTCAGACTGGATAATCTCAATTGACCTATCTTCAACTTAGTTGACTCATTCTTCTGACTGCTGAAATCTTCTCTTAACCCTCTCTAATGACTTTTTATTTTATTTTAGTCACTGGGATATTTAACTCCAGAATTTCTATTTAGTTTGTTTTTTGTAATTTCTATCTCTTTAATTATAATCTCTATTTAGCAAGACGTTTTTCTCATACTTTTCCTTAGTTTTTAGGTACAGCTTCCTTTAGTTCTTTACACATCTTTAAATTAGCTGACTTGAAGTTTTTTTTCTAAAAGGTCAGCATCTGGCCATCCTCTGGAACTGTTTCTATTGACTGTTGCTCCCCTATGTATGGTCTTTATTTTACTGTTTCTTTACATGTCTCATAAATATTTTTAAAAACTGTACATTTTAAATAACATAATGTGGCAACTCTGGAGATCATTCACATTTTTTGTTTTTGTTGCTGCTGCTATTTTAATAACTTTCCTGGACTAATTATGTAAAGTCTGTATCCTTGCATACAATTACTGAAGTACCTGCTTAGTGTTCAGCTAATGTTTGGACAAATATTTTCTTAAATGCCTTGAATCAATGTCTCCCCTTTGGTAAGAGGGTGTGTGTGTATGTGTGTGTGTGTGTGTGTGTGTGTGTGTGTGTGTATGCGCCTTCAACGTTTTGGCACTTTAAAACTCTGCTTTAGCCTTCAGTTCCTACTTATTCATATCATCAAGTTGCACCAAGTGAGAGCAAAGCCCATAGCCTTATACGTGTTTGGACTTTGAGATCCCCAGAAATATATCAGAGCTTTACAAAGGCCCCCGAAAATCTTATTTTCCATATTTTTTCTTTTAAAGTCTTAGGCCAACTTCTTGTTTCTCCAACTAGTACCACAGACTCAAGCACCCGAAATGTTTTAAACAATTGCTGCTGATCATTCTCTATAAACTCCCTGAAGTTGGTTTTTTCCCCACTGAAAGGCTCTAAAGTCAAGTCAAATAGAAGTCCAATGTACTATCCATTGTGCTACAGAGCCAGGCTCTAAGTCAGGTCAAATAAAGACAAGTCCTTTGAATAGGGCTTTCCATATTGCTACCAGACAGGTCAAATAGTGAAAATTATCTAATCCACATAGGGCTTTGGTGGCAGCTCTAAATCCACTCTTCCCCCTAGCTGCCTGCTAACTAACTTTCTGGTTTCACAGTTATAATGGTCCTGTGACTACTGACTTTCTAGGCTACTATGGATCTGGGGAGAAGGGGATACCAGGAGGACAAGTCAAAATGCCACAGAAATTATTATTACTGAGATCCATCTATTTTTCTTTCTGCAAGTCTTTGGTTAATTTCTGGAGTTCTGAAATATGTTGACTTTAACCATTTTTGCCAGTATTCTTCATTGCTTTTGTGAATAAGTGAGGTTTCAAAGGTCCTCACTCTGCCATTTCAAAAATGGCCCTCCAGGGGTGCCTGGATGGCTTAATTGGTTAAGTGTCTAACTCTTGATTTCAATTTAGGTCATGATCTTAAGGTCATGAGATTAAGCCTCACTTTGGGGTTGGGGCGGAGGGCTCTATGCTCAGCAGGGAGTCTGCTTGAGATTCTCCCTCTCCCTCTGTCCCTACCCACACCATGGTCTCTCTCAAATAAATAAATAAATCTTTTTTAGAAAGGGCCTCTCTGAAGCTATGTTTCTGAATTATGTTTAATAGTGAATTGACTTAATAGAGAACAAGGAGGTATCTTTGGAGTAATTGATTTTTCAATGAAGACAGCAGAATTCAGGCATCCAAATTAGCATTATTTTATGCAAAATCATCAACTTACGATCTTAGAAGTAGCATTTATTCTATGGTGGCTCACATACTTAAACATATTTTTATTTGATTTTACTTACCATGAGATAAAAAATTATTTAATATTTTAATAATGGCTGATCAGCAAACTTTAGGAAAAAATTTAACTGAACAAAGCCTAATCATCTAAAAGGCATTTGATCAGGCTGATTACATAATCTTTTTAAAAGATTTTATTGGGACATGGGTGGCTCAGTTATGAAGCATCTGCCTTCAGCTCTGGTCCTGATCCCAGGGTCCTGGTCCCTCGTTGGCTTCCTATTCATCAGGAAGAATGCTTCTCCCTCTCTCACTCCCTCTGCTTGTGTTCCCTCTCTTGCTGTGTCTTTCTTTGTCAAATAAATAAAATCTTTTAAAAAAAATAAAATACTTCATTTATTTATTTGAGAGAGAGAGAAAGTGAGTGCAAAAGAGAGCATAAGCTAAGGGGAAAGGAAGAGGGAGAGGGAGAAGGATACTCCCTGCTGAGGAGGGAGCCCAATGCAGGGATCTATCCCAGGACTCTGAAATCATTACCTGAGGTGAAGGCAGATACCTAACTGACTGAACTGGACATATAATCGTGTTTTTAATCTAAACAAAATGGTAACTATAAAGTAATCAAAGTAATATTTGTGTTTGGATCAAAATCACAAAAAGCTCATTCCAAAAAAGTAACTTCTCTCAAAATGTGATAACATTGGAATAAGTTTATATCATTCTCAGTGGGCACTTTTGGCTTAACAAGTTCTAGAGTGAGTGTTAAAAAATATCAATCTCAGGGCACCTGGGTGACTCAGTCAGTTAAGTGTCTGCCTTGGTTTCAGCTCAGGTCATAATCTCAGGGTCTTGAGATCAAGCCCTGCACTGGGCTCCCCACTCAATGCAGAGTCCACTAGTCCCCACTCAACTCTCCCTCTCTCTGAAAATAAAGTAAAAAAAAAAAATCAATCTCATTACTTTATTTTCAATTTTTTTGTTTTTTGGTTTTTTTGTTTTGTTTTTTTTAATTTTTTATTTTTTTATAAACATGTATTTTTATCCCCAGGGGTACAGGTCTGTGAATCACCAGGTTTACACACTTCACAGCACTCACCAAAGCACATACCCTCCCCAATGTCCATAACCCCACCCCCCTTCTCCCAACCCCCCTCCCCCCAGCAACCCTCAGTTTGTTTTGTAAGATTAAGAGTCACTCATGGTTTGTCTCCCTCCCAATCCCATCTTGTTTCATTGATTCTTCTCCTACCCACGTAAGCCCCCATTTTATGTGTATTAAAGGTCTTTCTACAAACCACCTACATTCAAACTAGCCAAGCAAACTAAAAATTAGCAAAGCACCTTTAGTGCCTTTTGAATTCCCTTCTTTCATTTCATTTGTACTTCTATTATAGTTTAAGACTTTATTGACTCAAACTACCATATTATTAGTAGCATGTATATCTCTAATCTACAAACCCTTAGAGAAAAATTATACCACGTTAGGAAAAATAAAAAAGAATTATATGTCATGACATCTCCTCTGGAAGATTTTATAAGCTGGCCAAGGTATGATGTAATTTTCACAATATATAACATAATTACCAAAAATATGATAAATACAGTAAATATTAAGAAATAAGAAGGGTAGAAATTGAAATGGTCTAGAAGTTTTAGAAAAGAATTCATGTAGGAAGTAACGCTTAAAAAGGCTTTAAAAGTTATTAGAATTAAAGTTTCACTTTTACTTATTACTTTAACCATGTACACAGTAACTATTCAATGAAGAGTTGTTGAATAAATGCTGACTGGATGATTTTAGATGGATTGTCAGAAGAGAAAGCACTCCTGATAGGAAAAACAATGATCTAAGGAAAGAAGTAGGAATAAGCATGACACGTAAGAAAAGAGCAGACTTTAGCTTTATTGCATCAGATCTTATCTGGAAACTCTGGCATTGATTGCAAAGCTAGCTGAAGACCCATCAAAATCATGTTGAAGCATCATATTTTTAAGACAAGGGAAGTGAGGGCTCAAGAATCATCTAAGGTCATTTAGCTAACAGAAATGTAAAAACAATCACTAGGTGCATAAAAAGTTCCTAATACATCAGGCACTGAGCTGGACACATCCTCTCACAAAATAAAACTTTGACTTGGGTGTTATTACTATGACATCTAGTCTGCTGATATTTGCACAACTTCACACTGCAGAAATGAATAAAGGCTCAAACAGGCATCAAAAATAAAATATTTAAGGGAGACAGTCTAAGAAATTTTAAGTTTTCTTAAGTAACATTTGTTTTATAAAAAGAGAAAAAAGGAAAAAGAAAAATCATTCTATATAAAATATAAAATTATGTTTGTACTCTCTGAATTACTTAAAATTAATTATGGGTGGCCTAAGAAAATGTCTTTTTAAAAATAATGTTTGTTTTTTTACAAGGGTTCCTGGAAGTAGGAAATGCTTTTTGTGAATACCCCAAGATTTCATCATAACAGTATAATGCAAAATTCAATGCAAAATGATAAAGAACACCAGGCCATCAATTTTTGTTCCTTTTATACTGACAAAGCTTGTTAAGAAAACAGGAATGGTTTAATTTTTTATAAATAGGGAGAGGATTTTCATGTCTATTTTGGAATAACAGGTAGTATTCCAGCTGTTTGGGGCTGTTTTGGACTCTAGGCATTTTAAAATTAATGATCTGGGCAAAACAAAGGGCATATATTCACTCTGCATTAAATGCGTAGCTGGTCCCTAACATATAGAATATGTTTTTGTGAGTAAGGCACACATTTGTTATTCTAAATAGTAAATGAAGACATTCCCTTCTTCTAGAGACTGAGCTCCTAAGTCAGTTGAAAGAAACCAACAGTAAACATCAATGGGTCTCATACCCATGAAGAACTAGCTGATTTCTCATGATGACTATATTCAACCTATGGCTAAAAAATGCTTTTTTAATACCACTGAAATACAGTACTATGGAATGACTATGGGCCTTAGGGCCAGAGAATCCTTAGTTTTACCATTTTTACCATTTACTAGTTGTATGGCATTTATATAATCCTTTAATTTCTCTGGACTTAAGTTTCTTCATCTATAAAATGGGGCAAATATTATATACCTCATAGGATTAATATGAGGATTACATTATATAAATCAATCATGTAAAGTACTTAGCAAAAGATTCAGTAATGGTAGGGACTCAATGAATGGTGACTATTATCTGTTACCTCTGAAGTTTAGTTAGTTACCTAGTATTCAAACATCTTTCAACCTAGATTTTTATTTATTTATTTGAGAGAGAGAGAGTAAAAGAGAGAAAGAGCACAGCTGGGGAGAGAAGCAAAATGAGAGGGAGAAGCACCCTTCCTGCTGACCAGACAGCCCAACTCAGGGCTTGATCCCAGGACTGTGGGATCATGACCTGAGCCAAAAGCGAATGCTTAACTGATGAAGCCACCCAGGAACCCCTCAAACATCTTGCAATTTTGACCAAACTTTAAATTAGTAACCAAAAGGGGCACCTGGGTGGCTCATTTGGTTGTTTCTGACTCATGATTTTAGCTCAGGTCATGATCTCATGGGTCAAGGGACTGACCCCATGATGGGCTCCACACTCAGTGCAAAGTCAGCATGGGATTCTCTGCCTCTCCCTCTTGCCCCTGCCAAATTACTTTATTTATTTATTTATTACCCAAAAAGTTATCTAATTTTTCTCCTACTGTGTTCAGCAGGGGGAAAAAAAAAAAAAAAAAAAAAACTCAAGAAATGGAAACACATTCAAAATACAATTTTCATATCTGTAAAATGAACTCTGTACTAGAAAGTGATGTTTCCAAGATGGTTAACATGTGTTGTTCTGGAATTGCTCCCCTTCACAAGAATAACTAACAACTATTCAAAAACAAGATACCACTGAGAGAAGGTGAGGTGAGGCTAAAGTAGACTCCTGCACCACAGACACCAACACAAACTGCATTAAAAGGGTGAGAGGATTGGCTACTCATGGATCACATTGCACCCCCAGACAAGCACCACTCAAAGAGGTTTCCCTGACACTCAAGTTCCTCCAGTGGGAAAAAGGAACCCAGGGAGACCCCCAGTATTGTGGGGCCACTTTGTGGGTGTGTCTACTCCATTATTACAATAATGGAAACTGCAGGGGACTCTGTGGGGTCTAGCCATTGGAAATCTGATTGTGATGGAGAAGAAAGGAAGGGCTTGCAACAACCAGCACATAAATCTTGGGCAGACTGTGTTCATACCTTTAGTGACCAAGTAGTAATCCCAACAAACAGCTTTTTTCATCTGAAGAAAAAAGCTGGGGGTAAATTCTGACCAGGGAACTCAGTAGGGTGAAATCTGCCTGATTCACATTATCAAATGAGGAGTTTTGCTGCCCTCAGAACCTGATTTATCCAAACCCAGGCAAGCTGCTAAATCACAGCCCCACCTACAATGAAAAGTTTCTTCTGGCCCCATCTCACTAGAAAGACTGGTAATCACCAGAAGGAGCACAACCCAGTGGAACTCCAGCTAAGACATGGGTCAGGCAAAGCTGATTACTCTCAGAGTAATCTGCCACTATTGGGCAGAGAGGCATACAGCATTCTCTTGCAATGTATAGACAAAGGAATTAATTCACAACCCAAAGAGAGTAGCTCCAAGCTCCCCTCTCCAACCAGAGAACCTGGTTGCAAAACTGAAGTAGCCTGGAGCAACCCCTCCCTGTCCTACTAAGGCAAGAAAAATGAATCACAGTCTCACCCACTGTGAAGAATGTCTTCTGGCCCAATATGAAAAGTAGGGACAGAGATAATTCCTAGTAGCTATGTGGCCCTGCAGCACTCAAACCTAGAGGAAGAGAGGCAGAGCCAAAACTTTGTAGAGCAAAGCCAGTGAACCTATTCAATCAGGGAACTTGGGGTACAGGTTGGCTTGAATTAATACAACAAGCAAAAAGCTTTAGCAGTTTTGGAGGTGCTTTTCCTGCTGCTCCCAAGCAGGGAATCATCTGACCAAGAAATTAGGTGAATGATTCTGGCTTGATTCAGGTCCCAAAACCTGCTACTGAATATAGTACCCAGTCCTGACTATCTAGTAAGCCTGACTATAGAATCCAGGCATCTATAGAGACAATCTTACAGCCTCACTTGGGTAGGGAATCAAGCCAACTATCCTATTTAACTATCATATACATCTGTTCCAACCAGTGGAACACCTCTCTCATCCCTGTCCTCAGAACTCAAATGAATGCCTCACTCAAAAACAGATAATCGCAAAAACCCACCCACCTAAGGATTATCAGCAGACACCCAGAAACCCAAACTGAGCTAAAAAGTGAAGAATTGCATCTGCAAAGCAAACCTATACATCTTAAAGAGGAGCCTAATGACTCAAATGTGCATATACTAGCATAAAGTAATGAAGGATCACACACACACACACACACACACACACACACACACAAATCAAGTAAATATGACACCCACCAATAACTGAAACTAAAGAAATGAAGATGTATGAACTGTCTGACAAAGAACTCATAATAATTATCTTAAGGAACTTCAATGAACCCATAAGAATACACAGACAACTAAAACAAAATTGGGAAAACAATACATAAACAAAATGAGAATTTTAACAAGAAAAGAGCAAGCATGGAAACAACAACAGCAAAAACCCTGAAATCCTGGTGTTGAAAAATACAACTGAAATGTAGATTTCAAAAGAAACTTTCAAATTAGACTTGACCATGCAGAAGAGTCAACAACCTGGAAGATAAGAGATTACCTGAAGGTAATAAGATTAACATGTTATTTCCCAGTCTGATCATTAAAAAGAAAAAAAGAACCAAAAAAAGTAAAAAAAGTCAAAAGAATTATAGGACACATTGGAGAAAAACTGCATGATGGGATTTCCAGAAGGAGAAGAGAAATTTAAAGGGACAGAAAGTATACTTAAAGCAATAACAGCTGAAAACTTCCCAAGTGGGGAGAGAAATGGACACCAAGATTCATGTGGTTCAAAAATCTCTATTAGGTTGAACCCAGCTAGGGCTACACCAAGACATATTATAATTCAATTGTCAAAAGTTAAATCAAAGAAAGAATTTTAAGAGCAGGAGAGAAAAGAGAGAAGTTACACACAAGGAAACCCCTATAAAACCAATAGCTGATTTCTCAACAGAAAATTCTTAGGCCAGAAGAGAATGGGATAGCATATTCAACATATTCAAAGAAAATAGATATCAACACAAATTCTATTCTTGGCAAAGCTGTCCTTTAGAAACAAAGGAGGAATAAAGACTTAAAGGAACAAAAGCGGATGGAACCCATTACCACCAAGACCTGCCTTATAAGAAATGCTAAAGGGAGTTCTTTGAATGGAGCTAAAAAAATGTTAATTACCATCAAATAAAACACGAAAAGATAGTGTCAATCTCACTGATAATGGTAAATATACAGTCATAGACTTTGCAATATGGTAGTAGTTGCATGATTCACTTACAACTCTAACTTAAACGTTGAAAAAAAAGGGATCATACCACAAATTAAAAAAACAATCTTATTAGTTACACAATATAAAAACTATGTAAACTCTAACAGCAATAACCCAAAATGTGAGGGGGAGAAGCAAAAACAAATTTTATGAATTTTATTGAAGTTATTACTTTAAAATAGGGTGCTATAGGTTTAAGATATTTTATGTAAACCTCATAGTGACAACAAAGGAAAATACTGTAGTAATTACTACACCAAAGAACATAAGTCAAAGCACACTGATACAAAAAGACATCAACACACACACACCCCACAATAAAAAGCAAGGAACAATCGATCTAGAAAATAACCAGAAAGCAATTAACAAGTGGCAATAATAAGTCCTCACGTATCAATATTACTTTAAGTATAAGTGGATCACACTATTTAATTAGAAAACACAGAATGACTGCTAAATAAATAATTAAAAAAAAAAAAAGAAAACACGATCCAACAATATGCAGCCTACAAAACACTTACTTTAGCCTTAAATAGACATAAATTGAGAATTAAAAGATGGGAAAAAAACATTTCAAGCAAATGGTAACTAGAAAATAGGAGGGGTGCTATACTTACACAAAATAGACTTTAAAAACGGTAAAAAGAGACAAAGCCATTATATAATGTTAAAGGGGTCAATAAATCAAGAAGATATAATAAATGTGTACATTAAGAAGTAAGAAAAATCTCACATAAACAAGCTAATTCTTTGCCTTAAAGAACTAGGAGGTTAAAAAAAAGAAAAACAAAAGCCCAAGGTTAGCAGAAGAAAGGAAATAATGAAAGAGCAGAAGAAAACAGAGAACAGGAAAACAACAGAAAACATTAACCAAACTAAGTGTTTATTTGAAAAAGATAAAGAAAATTAGTAAACCTTCAGCTAGACTAACCAAGGAAAAAAGAAAAAGGATCCAAATCAAAATTATAAATAAAAAAGGAGACATTATCACTGAAATCACAGAAATTCAAAGGATCCTAAGAGGTTATTATTAACAACACTATACCAACAAACTTGACAACCTAGAAGAAATGAAAAAAATTCTTAGAAACTACAACTTAGAAAGACTAAATCAGGATATCAAGTAGAAAATCTGGATAGACCATTTTCTAGAAAGGAAACTGAATCAGTAAATTAAAAAATCTCCCAAAGTTGCATGCCTTAATCTCAGGGTCATGAGTTCAAGCCTAGGCATGGAGCCTACTTAAAAAAGAAAAAAAAAAAAAAAATCTCCCAATGGAAAAAAATCCAAGATAAGATGAATTCACTAGTGATTCTTACCAAACATTTAAAAAAGAATTAACTCCAATTCTTCTCAACCACTTCCAAAAATCAAACAGGAAAGAACACCCCCAAACCCATTTTACAAGACCGGCACTATCCTTACATCAAAACCAGAAAAGAACCATGAAACTCCTAGAAGAAAACATAGGAGTAAAGCCCATTAACATGATTCTTGATTTTCTGGATGTGATACAAAAAACACAAGCAACAAAATGAAAAATAAACAAGTACAACTACACCAAACTAAAAAAACTCTGTACAGCAAAAGAAAACATCAACAAGGTTAAATGAAACTGTTATGACCAAAATGAAATCTCACCCCATGCCTGCTGGAATGGCCATCATCAAAAAACAAGAAATAACAAATATTGGTGTGGATGTGAAGAAAAGGGAACCCTTGTGCACTGCTGGTGGGATTGTAAATTGGTACACACTACGGAAAACATTACAGAATATCCTCAAAAAATTAAAACTAGAGCTACCATATCCAGCAATTCCTCTTCTGTGACTCTATTTCAAAGAAACAAGAACACTAACTCAGAAAGATATATGTATCCATATGTTACTAGCAACATTATTTATGAAAGCAACCATGGATTGATAATAGAATATTATTTAGTCATAAAAAACAAGTAAATCCTACCATTTGTGATAACACTGATGAAACTTAAAAGCATTATATTAAGTAAAATAAGTCAGAAAGATAAATACTATATGGTCTCACTTATATGTAAAGTTTAAAAAGAAAAAAATAAGACTCTCAGAAAAAGAGATCAGATTTGAAACTACCAGAGACAGAAGGTGGGGAGAAGGGGGTGTGGAGAAAGATGGCCGAAAGGTACAAATTTCCAGTCATAATATACATAAGTACTGGAGATATAATGTATAACATGACTATAGATAATATTGCTGTAAAATGAAAAGATGTTCAGAGAGTAAATCCTAGGAGTTCTCAACACAAGAAAAAAAACTGTTACTTTTTTCTTTTCTTTTCTTTTGATTGTATCTGTATAATAAGATGGATGTTAGTGGAGCCTATTGTGGTAATCATTTAATCATTTTACAATATATGTACATCAAACCATCATTCTGTATGCCTTAAGCTTAAACAGTGATATATGTCAATTATTTCTCAATAAAACTGGAAGAAAAAAGTAACTAAAATTTCTCACTAGAGTGATTATATTATCACAATGTCTTCCACATAGGCATTAACTCCTTACTTAAAATGCTACAACATAGGACTAATTACAAAAAGAATAGAATATTAATCTACAGTTGATGTGAAAATATTAGTTGTCTCAACTTAATGCATTTCAAGGACCCGAGAACAATTCTGGTTTGATTTTACAGCTCTGCTGAAAGAAATCCTTTCCCTAGTTCTCACTAAATCTAGAAGGATTCTTAAACACAATTTCTTGGCACATCCTTTGAGATCCCCCTAAAATCAAGAACTTCTGTTGACTTATTCCATGATGACTGGCACATGAAATAATTTCATATATATATATATATATATATATATATATATATATATATATATATATAATCTTTTTGATATTTAAACCCATTCCAAAGAAACAGTCAACACATTTGCCATCACTTTTGTACAAATATATTTTTTTAAGATTTTATTTATTTACTTGACAGAGATCACAAGTAGGCAGAGAGGCAGGCAGAGAGAGAGGAAGGGAAGCAAGCTCCCTGCTAAGCAGAGAGCCCGATGCGGGGCTCGATCCCAGGACCCTGGGATCCTGAACTGAGTCAAAGGCAGTGGCTCAACCCACTGAGCCACCCAGGTGCCCCTGTACAAATATTTTTAAAAATATTTTAATATAGCATAATATAAATATAGTAAAACAAACTTCTAAAACAATTGTGTGTGTTCCAATAAAAGGCATTCCTTATATACAGATAGCTCAAAATGATAGCATATAATGATGAATTCATCAGAGAGTTTTTCTTATAGCTGTTTATATCCAGCTTACATACAGCCAGGCCAATCTGCATCCTCCCCAAGCAATCGGATGATATGATCAGCCCTGAACACTCTTCAGATATATTTTCTAACATATATACTTGATTGCTAGAGATTGGGAGGCCACCATTTTCATTCCTGTCCTCCAAAGCAGTACAGAAAGCATTCAGGTAACAAAAGCTCCCAAGACCAAAACCAAGCAAACCACTTAGCCTGGCCCCTGCCAAGGGCTGTGCAATTCTACCTCAGGCAAAGACATTTGAGAATCACTGGAATAGGCCCCTACCGCAGAAGAACAGCAAGAACATCCAGGCAAGACCAATCAGTGAGAATTGTGGAATTCAAGAGCTAGGGGGGGAGCAACACATAAGATTTCATGGCTTTTCTCCCATGATCATTTAGTGTTTCAAAGTTAAATTTTTTTCAATTTTATTTTTTCTTATTCTATTTTTTTAATTCTTCCTCCTTTCTATTTTAATGTTTTTTAACTATTTTATCTTAGCAATACCTTTTCAAAAATCTTTTTTTTTTCTTTTTTTGGAGTGCTCAAAAGTCATTTATTCATAGGGATTTGTAAAGACAAAGTTTGGATACTATTTTTTTTTTTTTGTAAATTTAAAAAATTTTTTCAGTGTTCCAAGATTCATTATTTGCACCACACCCCCTGCTCCATGCCCTCCTTAATACCCACCACCAGGCTCACCCAAACCCCCAACCCCCTCCCCTCCAAAACCCTCAGTCAGTGGGAAGAGATTCCTTATGTACAGAGGAAAGCCCATCATAACATCAGACCTGTCCACAGAAACCTGGCAAGCCAGAAAGGGCTGGCAAGACATATTCAGGGCACTAAATGAGAAGAACATGCAGCCAAGAATACTTTATCCAGCAAGGCTGACATTCAAAATGGATGGAGAGATAAAGAGATTCCAAGACCGGCAAGTTTTAAAAGATTATGTGACCACCAAGCTGGCACTACAAGAAATATTAAGGCGGGGGGGGGGTGTCTTTAAAAGAAGAAAGAACCCAAGAGTGTCATAGAACAGAAATTTATAGAGACAATCTATAGAAACAAGGACTTCACAGGCAACACGATGTCAATAAAAACGTATTTTTCAATAATCACTCACAATGTGAATAGCATAAACTCTCCCATAAAACAGCATAATGTTGCAGATTGGATAAAATGACAGGACCCATCCATATGCTATCTACCAGGGGCCCATTTGGAATCTAAAGAAACATCCAGGCTGAAAGTAAAGGGATAGAGAAGCATCATTCATGCCAATGGGCCTCCAAAGAAAGCTGGGGTAGTGATTCTCATATCAGATAAATTAGATTTTAAACTAAAAACTGTAGTCAGAGATAAAGGACACTACATCAACAAATCTTTTTAAATTTTCATTGTTATAGGCATATTTTATCCCTTCATTGTATTTAACCTTATTTTTTGTATACATATAGGTTTTCTATTGTTTCTTTAAAATTTAGGGATATGATTTCTCCTAATAGATAAAAAATATACCCTAAATCTAGCACATGACTTTGTTCTAGTCTCCAGCCTGATCACATTCTTTCCTTTCTTTTTTTTTCAAATAACTTCTTATCAGTACCTTTTTTAGAATCATTTTTAATTTTTATCTTTACAGTCATATTCCATCCCTTCATCATGCCCTTATTGTTGTATATATATAAGTTTTTCTTTCTTTAAAATTTTGGAAAGCAGTTTCTCCTGACAGACCAAAATACAGCCAAAATCAAGTATATGGCTCTGTTCTATTCACCAGTCCAATATATAGATAGATAGATAGATAGATAGATATAGATATAGATATAGATAGATTTTTTATATATTATATATTATCTATTTTTTATTTTATAAAATATTTTATTTTATATATTTATATATAAGACATATAAATATATAAAAATATATTTTTATTTTATCTAGTTATAAAATATATATTTTAAAATATTTTTATATATAATATTTATATTTATATATTTATTTTCTTTATTCCCCCCTTTCTTCTCCCCCAGGTTACAGGTCTCTTCTAATTTGGTTAGTGCATATTTTCCTGGGGTCCTTTCTAACCTTTTAGTATTTCATTCCCTCATTCATCTACTCTTATCTGGATAAAATGACAAGGCAGAAAAACTTAACACACAAAAAAAGAACAAGAGGCAATACCGACAACTAGGGACCTAATCTATAAGGACATTAGTAATATGTCAGAACTAGAGTTCAGAATGATGATTATCAAGGTACTAGCTGGGCTCAAAAAAGCATGGAAGATACTAGAGAATCCCTTTCTGGAGAAATAAAATCCCTTTCTGGAGAAATAAAAAAATTAAAATCTAACCAAGTTGAGGTACAATAAAAAATGGAGGCTCTTACTGCTAGGATAAATGAGGCAGAAGATAAAATTAGTGATATAGAAAACCAAATGATGGAGAATAAAGAAGCTGAGCAAAAGAGAGACAAACAGCTACTGCACCACAAGGGGAGAATTCAAGACATAAGTGATACCATAAATGAAACAATATTAGAATAATTGAGATCCCAGAAGAAGAAGAGAGAGGGAGAGAAGGGATATTGGAGTAAATTGTAATACAGAATTTCCCTAATATGGCAAAGGGAACAAGCATAAAAATCCAGGAGGCACAGAGAACCCCCCTCAAAATCAATAAAAATACATCCACACCCCATCATCTAATAGCAAAACTTTAAAGAGAAAACCCTGAAATCAGCTCAGGACAAGAGGTCTATAACATACAATGGTAGGAATATTAGACTGGCAGCAGACTGATCCACAGAGACCTGGCAGGCCAGGTAGAACTGGCATGATATATTCAAGCACTAAATGAGAAAAATATGCAGTCAAGAATACCATATCCAGCTATGCTGTCATTGAGAATAGAAGGAGAGATAAAAAGCTTCCAGGACAAACAAAAACTAAAGGAATTTGCAAACACCAAAGCAGCCCTACAGAAAATATTGAAAGGGTTCCTCTAAGCAAAGAGTGAGCCTAAAAGTAACAGACCAGCAACAGTCAACTTTATACACTAGCACTAAATTCATATCTTTCAATAGTTACCCTGAATGTAAATGGGCTAAATGCCCCAATCAAAAGACAAAGGGTATCATAATGGATAAAAAAAAACAAGATCCATCAATATGCTGTCTATAAGAAACTCATTTTAGACCCAAAGACACTTCCAGATTTAAAGTGAGGGGCTGGAAAACAATTTATCATGCTAATGGACACCAAAAGAAAGTTAGGGTGGCAATCCTGATATCAAGTAAATTAGAGTTTAAGCCAAAGACTATAATAAGAGTTGAGAAAGGACACTATATCATACTTAAAGGGTCTGTCCAACAAGAAGATCTAAAAATTTTAAATATTTATTCCCCTAAAATGGAAGCATTCCCCTAAATTGGTTTTTAATAAACCAATTAAAAACAAAATCAAAGAAACACATCAACAACAATACAATAATAGTATTATTAATACTATTAACACCCCCCTCACTTAAATGGACAGATCATCTATGCAAAAGATCAAAAAGGAAATAAAGGCTTTAAATGACACACTGGACCAGATGAACATCACAGATATATTTAGAACACTCCATCCCAAAATAACAATACACATTCTTCTTTAGTACGAATAGAACGGTCTTCAGAATAGATCAAATCCTGGGTCACAAATCAGGTCTCAACCATTACCAAAAGACTTGGATCATTCCCAGCATATTTTCATACCACAGTGCTCTGAAACTAGAACTCAACCACAAGAGGAAAGTTTGAAAGAACTCAAATAAAAATAGGCTATAGAGCATCATACTAAAGAATAAATGGGTCAACCAGGAAATTAAAGAAGAATTGAAAAAATTCCTGGAACCAAATGAAAATAAAAACACAACTGTTCAAAATCTTTGGGACACAACAAAAGAGATCCTGAGAGGAAAGTATATAGCAGTACAAGCCTTTCTTAAGAAACAAGAAAGGCCTCAAGTACTTAATCTAACCCTACACCTAAAGGAGCTAGAGAAAAAAAACAGCAAAGAAAGCCTAAACCCAGCAAGAGAAGAGAAATAATAAAGATCAGAGCAGAAATCAATGAAATAGAAACCAATAGAGCAGTAGAACAAATCAATGAAACTAGGTGCTTGTTCTACCAAAGAATTAATAAGACTGATAAACCACTGGTCAAAGTTATCAAAAAAAAAAAAAAAAGAGAGAAAGGACCCAAATTAATAAAATCATGAATGAAAGAGGAGAAATCACAACAAACAACAAAGAAATACAAACAATTATAAGAACATATTATGAGCAACTATACATCAGCAAATCTGATACTGTGGAAGAATTGGATGCATTCCTAGAAACATATGAACTACCAAAACTGAACCAGGAAGAAATAGAAAATAGAGCTACCCTACAACCCAGCAATCACACTACAGTATTTACCCTAAAGATACAAATGTAGGGATCTGAAGGGGCCTGTGCGCCTGAATGTTTATAGCAGCAATGTCCACATAGCCAAACTATGGAAAGAACCTAGATGTCCATCAACAGATAAATGGATAAAGAAGATGTGGTACACACACACATGCACACACACACACACACACACACACATACACAATGGAATACTGTGAAGCCATCAAAACCCTGAAATCTTGCCATTTGCAATGACACAGATGTTACTAGAGAGTATTATGCTAAGCAAATTAGTCAATCAGAGCAAAACCATTATCATGTGATCTCTCTGATATGAGGAATTTGAGGAGCAGGGCAGAGGGTTGTGGGGGGTAGGGAGAGAAAAAATAAAACAAGATGGGATGGGGTCAGGAAGGAGACAAACCAGAAAAGACTCTTAATTTCAGGAAACAAACTGAGGTTTATTTTGAGGTTTGTTTTGAGGGTAGTAGGGGTAGGGATAATGTGGCTGGCTTATGGACACTGGAGAGGGTATGTGCTATGGTGACTGCTGTGAAATGTGTAAGACTGATGATTCACAGACCTGTACCCCTGGGGCAAATAATACATTATATGTTAATTTTAAAAATACAAATAAAAAAGCAAAATGGGTTTCTTGTAGACCAAAAAAAATAAAATAAAAAGACGTTAAATGGAGGGGGGGGACTGAAAACACCAGGTCAAATAGCATATGTTTTAAAGTACATTAAGCTTCATTATGTGCCAGCCACTTCACATAAATTATCTCACCTAATCTTCAAAAACCCCAAATGGAATATATTTTTTTGCTGTTGTACAAATGTAAAAATTAAGGTCAGGGTAGTTACACCTAAGGTCCACATCTCAAAATCCAGGACTGTCAGAAGCCAGAAAGAAAGTATAGGAAAACCAGACAATCAAACATTTGGCCCTCCCATATTTCAAAATCCAGAAGATCTCTTACCATAGAGAAGGCAAGCCTAAGCCTTATTTACTATCTGGTTCTGCTATTCTTGATCTAATCATAAAATATAGCATATTCTGTAAATTCATTTTAAGGTGCTACAAAGAATAAAAGATACTTAGTTACTTCAGTAGTCAAGAAAATTATCAATTATCTTTTTATTGCTTATCATTTTTTTAAATTTACTTATTTATTTGTCAGAGAGAGAAAGAGAGCACACAGCAGGCAGAGGCAGATAGAGAAACAGGCTCCCTGTCAAGCAAGGAGCCCGATACGGGACTCAATCCCAGGACCCTGGGATCACAACCTGAACCAAAGGCGGTGGCTTAACCCACTGAGCCACCCAGGCACCCCGCTTATCATTTTTTAAGCAAATAACATGAATTGAACAAAGTTTTTAGAAGGTCTATAAGGAATGTTTAGAACAGTGGTATCTATTTAAAATGTAAATGCCAGCAGTTCCAACAATTCCATACTCGGAATGTTAAAATATGTATTATCTGCTTTTTATGACTTAATTTGATCAATCATAGACCTACACATCTGTAAGACACACAGCCCCAAAGATCCTAATCCACTGTATAAAATTTAAACAAAATATATTCACTGCATACCTTCATGAACACATATGCTCAGTTGCATGACTCTCTTATATATTATAGCCCAAATTATTAGTGACTTAAAGGTGTGGAAATAGGGGAATCCCTGTTAGTACAGTCAGTTTAGCATCTGACTCTTGGTTTCAGCTCAGGCCATGATCTCAGGTGGTGAGACTGAGCCCAGCAATGCACTCCAAGCTCAGTGAGGAGTCTGCTAAAGTTTCTTTCTCCATCTACCCCTCTCCTCATTTAAGCTCACACAGGCTTTCGCTCTCAAGTAAATAAATAAATCTTTAAAAATAAATAAACAAATAAATGTGTAAAAATGGCATGACTTCAGTCAACATAGACAACAAAAATATCTAATGATAAGATGGTGATATATATTTAGGTTGTTTTGGAGAAATGGCAACTAAGTAGAATTTTCAAGAGAATATAAGAATGTCTAATATTTATCCAAAAAACTGATTCATCAAAGAAAATCATTCCTAAAATTAGGTACTAGCTAGTTATGAATACTATCTAGTATCAATACTACTATCTAGTTAGAAGAAATAGAGTTTTAAAAAAGAGAGAAATATTTTCTAAGTAAAATCTTTTCCTCATATTTTTACTTTATAATTCACATATATATCTTAAAAATCCAGTCCCTAGTATCCAGGAAAATGTGCATTCTGCATACTAAAAGATAAATACATATGATGACCTATGAATGCAATGAAACAGAATAATAGAATAAAACACTTAGAAAAAAACTACAACATCTTAAAAACAGACTCTTCATAAAAGCCAGTATTTTTTCAGGAGAAATTTAAACCAGATTGAAATAAAACTCAAATAGGATTCAAAGACTATTCAATTCTAATAAGAAAGAAATTTCTATTCTCTTGTAAATGAAATTTGTTACCAAATTACATTGCTTTTGAGGACTACAAAATGCAAAACCTTAAAAATCAAGATTTAATAAAATAGGCAAAATGATAGTAATAGCTAAAATATACATAACTCTTCTATGTGCCAGATTTGTGCTAAGCATTTTATGTGTGTCATCACTTTCAATCCTCACAAAAAGAAATTTGCTTTGTGTACCCATTTCTAAGCAGAAAAATTGAGGTGGTTAAGACATGTTACCAAGGTTATATCACTAGTGGAAAAACTAGACTTTAATTCAAGCTGTTTTAATCCAGACTGTCCTCTATAACCTACTACATATATACAGTAAGATAGTTCAAAATACTAGATATTTATTCATAGAGAGACTGGCTAAAAATGCCAATTATTGCCCTGATCTATCTCCAAGGCTTATTTTGTAATCCCTCCCTTAAAATTCCTTAAGTTTTTCTTTAATCTACCTAATATATGTTTCAAGGATTTAAAAAAAATGATTCTGGCAATCCATTTTCAATCTGTAACATGAAATTGACATGTGAGTTATGCCAAATATCCTTATTTATTCATCACTTCTTAGATAACAGAATATATAATGTGACCAAATACAGAAAAACATAAGGCTTAAACGTATGTGCTTTGGAGTCAGACCTTACGCATAAGGATTCATATCACATCTTGTGTTTTTTCTAGTTGTATAATAAATAATAAATAAATCTGTTTCCTCTTCTATAAGGGGAGGTATTAATTCCTGCTTCATAAAATAGCCATGAGGATTAAATAAAATAATACACGTAAAGTAATTAGTACAGAACTTAAAACATGGTGAGCTTCTAAAACATAGTAGTTATGACTATTTGTACAATGGCTGGAATTAACAGTGTGATGTATGATACAAGGATAAAGGAAAGGTTATTGACCTGCATAGTAACCAGAACTATGGCTTTGGCATGAAAGACAAATTATCTAACCTAGTCCACTGATTTTTCTCTAAGTATCTACAGCACTTGCTGTTTACAAAGCATTTCTCCTCTCTCTGGCTCATTTCACTGTTATCTCTAACAAGTGATTAATTTTCATTTTTTTCATTTCCTGTGACTTGTTTAGAAGCTCCTTGCATAGTACCCTTACATGTACCCAAATAGTTTATTATCCCCGACACAATATTTAATGGTCAATGTACTTGATACCCTCTGGTCCGTTTTACTGTGTAGCAATCTGCCATGAACATCTTCCTAGAATGAGGCTAAAAGATTATTGAAAAGACTACCCAGCAGAAGCAGAAAACTTTATATACTAAGAAAATCTCTTCATAAGATTTACCAACATTAATACAGCTTTCCATGAAAAATAAAAGTAAATGTAAAAATGGACAACAGCTGCTTTACCTAAATTTTGTATAAAATACTAAACTTTATGTTTGTAACATACTACATTTACTTATCAAATATGAATATGAAATGGCACTACATCATCTTACTTCTCAGGCTCCATAATCAGTCACCCTCTCATTTTTATTTCTACAAACTCCTAATTGACTTTCCTTTGAAGAGCTATAAGGAAACCATAATTTAAGGGATAGAACTATTTTTTCCCCAATGTTTGCAATAAAAAATAAGAAGGTTTTAGTTTTACTTAGCAGAGTAAGCCATTAACAGGAAACCATGAAACTGTAATACATTTTAGATTCAGGTGAAAATAGTAATGGCTTTGAAAGAGCAACATTTCTGATTAGCAATATGAAACAGAAACAGATCACGTGGTTCCAGTTTTGTTTTAACCCAGAATGTTCTGTGGTCAACATATATCACAATTAATGTTATTCAGTAACTCTAATGCATTCATTACAGTTTGTAGCCCTGAAATGTCTTCCTCCTTAACCAATAATAGATAAAATTAACCATTCCAGTTTAGGATACTGAATTGTATAAATTCCTACAGAGACTTGGTAGATTAGGAATAGTATGAATAGAACTATCAGCAATTTGCTAAATCAAAAGGAATGTTTAAGTACTTATTTCTTTAATGCTATTAAGTCATATAAAAAATTATTCTTGAAAATAAAATTGCTAAACTTGATAGAGTAGACTTTCTCTTCTATGAGTAGATTAGATTTGTCCAGCATAACATCTTGAGGAAAATTCCTTCAAAGATCTTCTTTGAGGTGGATGAAAGGAGGCCCAGTAAAAATAAAATCCATAAAGCTAACAGATAAAAGTCAGCTTAAACTGTTCCTATCAATGAGTGTCAATTTTTGTTCATTTAATAAATATTCTCATATGATGAAGTTCCTATACTAAATACTATCTCAGATTTCTAAGTAGTTCAAAGTGTTAAAGATTATTTATAGGGTCTCCTGGGTCGCTCAGTGGGTTAAAGCCTCTGCTTTCGGCTCAGGTCATGATCCTAGGGTCCTAGGATCAAGCCCTACATAGAGCCCCGCATCGGGCTCTCCGCTTAGCAGGGAGCCTGCTTCCCTTCCTCTCTCTCTGCCTGCTTCTCAGCCTACTTGTGATCCCTGTCTGTCAAATAAATAAATAAACATCTTTAAAAAAGATCTAAGTTTACTCCTTTTAAATTACATATCTTAAACGCTGTAGGTCCAGTCAAACATGAACACAGTGAATGGACTCAACTTGATGAGTGAGCAGAAGGCTAGCTGAGGACAAAGCAGAAGCTGGAACCCTAAACAGATCCCCACCATGTGAAATGTGTGACATTCCTCAGGCACGCCTGACTGCTCTCAAGGAAAAACAAATAGTTAACTGGTAGAGATCACAGTCCTGCAGGACAGGAGTCTCCCTCACTTTACAAATGTCTTAGTGATTTACATGGAAAAAGCTTTCTTATCAATAGCTTAACTTCCAGAGACCCATAATTCCGTTTCCTTAAGCCCTAACATAACCCTCCCCTCCATAAAACTGAGGAAAGCCGAGTCAGAAGGAAATGTAAATAAAATTGAATTTCTTCTAAACCTGAAGCCCATTGACAAGGATGTGTGATAGGAGGAATGTAACATTCCTCCAGGAAACTCCCAACTGTCTTCCGATTTATGCCTCATTAGCAGGAAGAACAGCCTTGGCTTGAAAATAACCAGGTCTCCAGCATCCTGAGAGTCTTCTCTAGTATATGACAGTCCTTCTGGACACCCCTTTTGTCTTCACTTCCCCAACTCCCAAGTATATAATCAAGCCATCTCAAACCAAGTATATAATCAACCACAAACCCAGGGCAGTTCTTTCTGCCCACAGGTCCTGTCCCCGTGCTTTAATAAAATCACCATTTTGCATCAAAGTCATCTCAAGAATTCTTTCTTGGTCATCGGCTCCGAACCCCACTTATATTCCAAAACTTCATCAGACTCATTAAAAAATTCCCTGCAAGCTTATGTAACACCTGCCAAGGTTATAGATTCTATTTGAAAGATTTTACTATTGTACAAAAAGGACTGGATCTTATTTGACCCCAAACATATCTCCTCCTCCCAATGTTAGTAGAATGTTGGCACTCAGTGGGCACTTAATAAATGCTTGCTGAAAAAAAAAGAAATCAGTTTGTGGAGATGCATATATACATAAGGAAAACTAATACTCAGAAAAAACATACCACTGGAGACAAGATATAATGGAGAAAGACTCCTTATTGGCACAATTTCAGGGTAATTATATACATACAATCACCCATAATTTCAAGTTTAAAATGTATTCAAATAAACCAAATTAATTATCTCAATAATGTTACCTCTGTCCCCCCAATTTTTCTATATATGTGCCCTTCTGTCCCTCAATTTCTCTTCTCTTAATTGGATAACATTTTTTAACTTACACTAGCAACTTGGGAAACATTTTTACAAATGAAACGTTTTGGTTTGATTTTTAAGAAGAGTGGATAAAAGTTACACATAATGCCAAACCAAACAAATCTATCAGGCACCTAAAATTGGAACCAAGGAAAGGAATCATATAAAAGTGACTCCAAGTTCTGTCAGTGGGGACAGGAGTTAAAAAGAAGATTTAAAAACACTCGGTTAAATCAATCTTAATTATTTTTTCTATTGAAGGGAAATACTGATTTGATTTATAAAGTTTAATTTCAAATGAGAACATCTATTAACATCTCCTATTAACCATTATTTTTTATATGGATTAGGAAGATAAGTAAAATCATCTGCCTAGACTGAGATGGTTTCCAGTTCTAATTTTTGTTCAATAATGGGTAGGTCCAAATCTAATTCTGCTTGCTAATGACTATAATATATTGCTCAGGCAAACTGGAGAAACAGAATATTCACTTACTTTCAGCAATATTGTTAAAAAGTGATGCAATGAGTTTTAGTTGAACTAAGTGCCTTCACCAATATCTTAATTCACTCTAAAGATTCTAATACTGGAAACATACCACCTATTAAATGAACATGAATAGAATGGAATTTGTATATTTGTTGGGGATTGGCCCCTATCACTAACTGTCCCTTCTTTAATGTAATTTAGGGCAAACCACAGTGTTTCATGCTCTCTAGCCAATTGCCTATTATCTGTGAGAAAACATATACTTAAAATTGTTCTCTTGAATTCAAAAAGGTAAAGTACTTCAAAGACAAGGAAAATCTTTCTTAAAGGCCTGAGGGAGAAAACAGACTTTAAAAAATTAACAAGGCATCAGAAGTTGCAAAATTATAAAGCCTTTTTCACTAGAAGAGAAGAGCATTAGCAGCTAAGGAAACCCAGTCCCTGGCACCATAAAATGTATATGTACCTTCAAGTTGGCAGCGTTTGAGTTACACAGAAATACAAATTGAATCATATGAGAAATTAGGTCAGGATATTTTCGATAATAATGTCTAAGACCTGTACCTGCATAAAGCCTTGATACAGCCAGCTATTATAAGTTGATTTCATTTAATTTGATTTTTAATAAAATCATCCATTCCAATAGTGGCAGATTTTATGCCAAGCTCTAATGTGCCCAGTCTCTCAGAGCTAAAGCCACAAACAAATGAAATCAATAAAGTCAGGTAGTCAGGTCAAGAACTGGGTTGCTTCTCCATTTCTAAGGATTTCAACACAGGTTTTAATTATACCAGGTAAGAAAAAATTTAAAAAGACACATTATCTGGCCCCTAATCCTAAATCTGCTACCTATCACATGTGTTCTCATAAAATTCCCATTACTTGTGTTTTTGGGAATAAAAAAACATTCCCAAATTAAATGCCAAGACACTCTGGCATTTAATTATCCTTCCCTCCCTTCATATGAATGACCCACATATTTGATGGATCATCCTTTCAGCACTCGAGACTAAATTACAGATTCATATCTTTAAGATGTTTTCCTATCTTAAAAGTTAAATGGTATGCATAATGAGTGCTGAAAGACTTCATTAATTAAATGTGCCAGTTAAGAGGACTCAGCATAATGTTCAGAAGAAAGAAAGAATTATAGAATTGAATCAAACTATTTAAAGTCTGAAAGTTAACTTACAGATCAATTGGTCTAGCCCCTCATTTGAGAGCAAGGAAACTGGGAACAACAAAGTAAGTCACTAGAGGCTATGAGAGTTGCCAAACTTGATACAGCTCTTTGGAGGCAGAAGCTGAAGTGGAAATAGAGCTACAAACTTCTACTTCAAAACTTTTTTTTCCCCCTATTAACATAAAGGAATTCTGATTCTCAAAAAGCTAGCTTCCACTCTTAGTCTGAAGTGACTCCTTTTAACCTCTTTACCTTAACTGTAACATCTTTGAAAAGTGTTAATATAATTTTAACTATGGCAAGAATGTTATTTCATTTTATGAAGAAGTTTGAAGACAAATAGCACCATTATAATTATGACTCATCTCTAAAAGTTTAATGTTTCAACCTTTGCTTCTTATTGTCTTTTTATACAGCATGATTAATGCAATCTACTTCTTGTGACTGTCACAAGAGCCACAAAATCTCTCACATCTTTCATAGTGACTAAGTTTGAAAAAATCATGCACAATAATTTTTCCTTGAATGCTTGTGTACATAAATTTACCAAATAAAAAGATGATACCATTCATTCACCAATATCAGGTAAAGTACTATTTCATCTTACAGAATCTTACTTCAATGTTTTTCACATGTCTAAATTAAACTTAAACCTCACTTGCATTGCCACTCTGTAGGAAAATGTATGGGAGGTGACAGAATGAGTATATATTTGAAGAAAGGAAAGGAAAGAAAGAGAAAGAAAGAAAGAGAGGAAGGGAAGGAGAAAGAGAGGGAGGGAGAAATAAAGAAAGGAAGAAAAAATTAAAAAGGGGAAAAAACTAAATGGATATGGATGATAAATCTGGTGATAACAGATAAGGCACAAAGAGACATGAAGACATAATAAGAATAGGAATGTGTATGTCAGTATATGTTTAGGTATCGGTGTTAATGTGGGTTTAGGTGTGTATGTAAGTTTGCATGAGTATAGTATGTGTTCATGTGTTTGCAGCTGATCACAAGGATACAGGCAGAAAAGAGCTCAGTATTACACTGTTTCAGACTAATCTTTTTCAGAATAGGACTGCGATGAAAGCAGCAGCAAAAAGGGTCAACTTAATTCTGATCGATACACAGTGACTACAGTAAGTAGTTACTTATCAATCTGCGATTTCTCCAGAGACCTCAGATAGAATGATAACAAACCAAAAAAAAAAAAAAAAAAAAAACCAAAACAAAAGCAAAAGCAAAACAAAACAAACAAACAAACAAACAAAAAAATGCTAACCAATTAAATACACTGTTGCTGGCCAAAGGTAGAAGCATTACAGTCCTGAGAGTATCCTGAAAATGTCAGTGCCGCATTGTTCTGTACCAAGAACTGTTGACAGCTTGCAAATGTATCTCCCCTTTAAAAAATTTCCACCATAGCATCCAAATTAAAAAGGAAAAAGTAAAATTATCTCTGTTCACAGATGACTTGATCTTATATGTAAAAAAACCTAAGATTCCAGACAAAAAAAAAAGAAAGAAAGAAAAACCCTGTTAGAACTAATAAATTCACCAAAGTTACAGGATATGAAATTAACATACAAAAATAAGTTACATTTCTATACATTAACAATGAACAATTCGAAAAGAAAATTAACAATACATTTACAATAGTATCAAAAAATAAAATACCTAGAAATAAGACTAATAAAGTAGGTAAAAGATATATACACTGAAAACAACATAACATTGCTAAAAGAAATTAGATATAACACACATTGAAAGATACCCTGTGTTCATGGAGTAGGAAGCTTAACATCTTCAAGATGTCCATATTACCTAAAGCAATCTACAAGTTCAGTGCCATTCTAAACAAAATCCCAATGCCATTTTTTTGCAGAAATATAAAAATTCATCCTAACATTCACATGAAATCTCAAGGTATCCCAAATAGCCAAAATAATTCTGAAAAAGAAGAACAAAGTTGGAGGAGTCATACTGCCTGGTTTCAAAAGA
Organism: Mustela nivalis; assembly: GCF_964662115.1. Classification (NCBI taxonomy): domain Eukaryota; kingdom Metazoa; phylum Chordata; class Mammalia; order Carnivora; family Mustelidae; genus Mustela; species Mustela nivalis. The sequence continues at coordinate 129,610,184 of NC_139021.1, forward strand.
TACTGACTGCCAATCTACATTAATCAGAAGAGTGTGATAGCAGCATAAAGACAAATAGACCAGTGGAACAGAAGAGAGCCCAGAAATATGCCTTCATGTATATGGTAAATGATCTTCAACAAGGATGCCAAGACCACACAACGGAGAAACAGTCTCTCTTTAACAAACGGTTTTGGGCAAACCTCCACATACAAAAGACCAAAGTTGGACCCTTATCTTACACCCCTTACAAAAATTAACTCAAAATAGATTAAAAATCTAACCATAAGACCCAAAACTATACAACTCCTAGAAGGAAATAGGAGGAAGTTTTATAACAGGGAGTAATATCAGCAAAATGGCAGCTTAAGAATTTCCAGCACTTGTCTACTACCCCAAACATCACTTTGAAAGCTATCTATACACGAAATTACTTTCACAAGAGCCAACAATTCCAGGTAAGGGATTAGCATCTGAGTACAGCACAGAAATAAGAAAGTCAGAAAGGTAGATTCCATTTTCCCCATCGGCCCTCCCCCAAACTGGGGTAGTTCAATATGGAGACAGACACTCTCTCTGCGGGAAAAGGAATGAGAAGTGACTACCCGACTTCTCCACAGACCACAGAACCAGTCCACCCAAGCACCAGACCAACTCCATGGCCCTTTATGGCCCCCTGTAGCCTCCCACAAACACAGGTCCCTGGCTCATCCCAGGGCCTGCCAGCTCTAACACCCCACGGTGGTTTCTCCAGAACCAGCATGCTTGTGGGCTTCTTAAAACCCAGGCTCCCGACATCCCAGTGCTTGGAGCTACAGGGGGCTTTGGTGACACCATCAGTTCCAAACCAGTGACCATGAACTCGGGATCCAGGCAGGCACCTGTGAATCTAGACTTCCAACCAGCACCAAACCAACTACTGTAGATCCAGGATTTTGACCCACCCAGCACCAGACCAGTTTGAACATCCCCAAGTTCCCCAGCTAACCCCAGCACCAAGTCAGACCTAACAGACATAAACTCCAGACTAGTTCCCATAGACCTAGGCTCCCAACCTTCCTTAGCATCAGGCTAGTCCTATGGCCCAAGCCTAGAGGCCAACCCCTGAGGCCCTAGGTTACAGGTTTATTTCCAAGACTCAGCCTCAGGATCACCCAACACCAAATTGGCCCATTTGGCCACAACCTCCAGGCTGACTCCAATGATGAGGCTTTCGTCACATTCTAGTGATGGACTGAGCCCCAGAGACCCAGACAATAATCCTACCACAGTGGTCCATGGCACCTGAGGACCCAGAATCCAGATCTACCCTTGCAGACATTTCCTAAGGGAAACAACCTATACGTTACTAGAACCCCAGAGAAAAAAGGGAGTAAGAAAGGAGCAGAATGCTTTTTTCAGAAATAATGGCGGGGGGGGGGGGGTAGCTGAGAACTTCCTAAATCTGGAGAGAGATTTGGACATCCAAGTTCATAAAACTAGCAGATCACCCCAAAATGTTAATTGAAAATGATTATTTCATGTCAAAAACAAAATAAAATAAAATGACCCTTTCCAAGATACATTATAATGAAACTGTTTAAAATTGAGAAGAAACTTAAAAGCAGCAAGACAAAAAAATTCCTCACATATAAGTGGACCCCCCCATAAGGCTATCAGCAGATTTCTCAGCCGAAATCTTACATGCCAAAAGAGATTAGAATGATATAAAGTGTTAAAATTGATATAAAGTGTTTAAAGAAAAAAGCTGACAAACTCAGCAAAACTGTCTTTCAGAAATGAAAGAGAGACAAAGACTTTCCTAAATAAACAAAAGCCAAAAGTGTTCATCACCATTCAACCTGCCTTATAAGAAATGCTTTAAGGACTCGGTCAAGCTGAAATGAAAGGACACTAATTGGTAACATGAAAGCAGACGAAAATATATTGATAAAGGTAACCAAGGAGTCAAATACATAATACTCATAATGCCATAATATGGTGATATATTAAACACATTATACAAAGGTTAAAAGACTAAAGTACTAAAAATAATTATAGCAACAGTCAAAATCATATGTTAGGTCACAAAACAAGCCTCAGTATATTTAGAAGACTGAAATCATACCAACTATCTTTCCAACCACAATGATATAAAAATAGAAATTAACAACAGGAGGATAACTGAAAAATTTTGTGAATTTTCATGAACATGGAAATTAACAACACATTCCTGAATAACCAATGAGATGCTCAAAAAGGGTCTCAAAACATGTTCATCATCACTAGCCATCAGGGAGATTCAAATTAAAACCACATTGAGATACCACCTTACACCACTTAGAATGGCCAAAATTAGCAAGACAGGAAAAAACATGTGTTGGAGAGACTGCAAGTTGGTGCAGCCACTTTGGAGAACAGTGTGGAGATTCCTCAAGAAATTAAAAACAGAGCTTCCCTATGATCCTGAAATTGCACTCCTGGGTATTTACCCCAAAGATACAGATGTAGTGAAAAGAAGGGACATCTGTACCCCAATGTTTATAACAGCAATGGCCACAGTGGCCAAACTGTGGAAACAACCAAGATGCCCTTCAACAGATGAATGGATAAGGAAGATGTGGTCCATATATACTATGGAGTATTATGCCTCCATCAGAAAGGATGAATACCCAACTTTTGTAGCAATATGGACTGGACTGGAAGAGATTATGCTGAGTGAAATAAGACAAGCAGAGAGAGTCAATTATCATATGGTTTCACTTATTTGTGGAGCATAACAAATAGCATGGAGGACAAGGGGAGATGGAGAGGAGAAGGGAGTTGAGGGAAATTGGAAGGGGAGGTGAACTATGAGAGACTATGGACTCTGAAAAACAATCTGAGGGTTTGGAAGGGGCAGGTGGTGGGAGGATGGGGGAACCAGATGGTGGGCATTGGAGAGGCACGGATTGCATGGAGCACTGGGTGTGGTGCAAAAACAATGAATACTGTTACGCTGAAAATAAATTAAAAAAAATTTTTTTAAGTCTCAAAAGACAAATAAAAAATATCTTGAAACAAACAAAAATGGAAACACAACATAACAAAACATGGGTTGTAACAAAACCATGTTTATAGTGATAAACACCTGTATTAAGAAAAAGAGAAGGATGGGGTGCGGAGTGACTCAGTCAGTTAAGTGTCTACGTTTGGCTCAAGTCATGATCCCAGGGTTCTAGGATCAAGTCTTGTATCGTGCTCCTTATTCAGTGGGGAGCTCCCCCTGACTGTTGCTCCCCCTGCTTATTCCCCGCTCTCTCGAGCTGTGTCAAATAAATAAATAAAATCTAAAAAAAAAAAGAAAAGAAAAGAAAAGAAAAAAGGATATCAATAAACACCTAACTTCATACTTTGAGTAACTAGAAAAAGAAAAACTAATCCCAGCTATAACAAAGAAAAAAGTTTGACTACATCAAACTAAAAAGCTGGGCAGCAAAGGAAAGAATCAGCAAAGACTGGAGCAGATTAAAGACCAAAAAAATTAAATAAATGAATGGGAAAAAGTCAGAGAAACTAACAGCTATAGAAAAGATTTTAAAAACTGACAAACCATTACTTAGACTAATGAAAAACAAAGAATGAAGACCTCAAATCTATAAAATCACTAATGAAAGAAAAGTCATTAAAACTGACACTACAGAAATACATAGGATCATAAGAGACTACCATGAAAAATTATATACCTACAAATCACACAACTTAAAAGAAATGGATAAATTCCTAGAAATAAACAAATTAACAAGACTGAATAATAAAGAAATAAAAAAATAGGAGCAGACCAATAGTGAGTTAGGAGATTAAATCAGTAAACAAAATCCTCCCCCCAAAAAAAAACCTGGAATAAGATGGCTTCACTGGTGAATTTTATCAAACACCTAAAGAAGAATTAACACCAATATTCTCAAATTCTTACAAAAACTGACCAAATGGAAGACACCCAATCTCATTTTATAAGAACACCATTACCTTGATACTAAATCCAGATAGGAACATTATAGGAAAATTAAAACTACAGGCCAATATTCCCGATGAACGTAAATGCAAAAATTCTCAACAAAATATTGGCAAACCAAATTCAACAGTATATTAAAAGTATCATACACTATGATCAAGTGAAATTTATCCCTGAAATGTAAGTATGGTTCAATAAGTATGATATATCACTTTAATAGAATGTAAGAAAGGAAGCACATGATCATTTCAATAGATGCAGAAAAGCCATGTGAAAAAATTCAACAGCTTCATTATAAAAATGCTCAAGAAATTGGGTATAGAAGGAATATACACCACCACATAATGAAGAACATATATGACAAGCCCATAGTTAACATCATACTCAATGGTGAAAGCTTGAAAGCTTTCTTGGTAAGATTGGGAACAAGACAAGGGGACCTGCTCTCACCACTCCAAAGCAACATAGTACCAGAAATCCTATCCAGACCAATTAGGCAAAAAGAAAATAAAAATGAAAATCATTCAGACAAGAAAGAAAAATGTAAAATTTCTTATTTGCAGTTGATATAATCTCATAAATAGAAACCCTAAAGATTTTTAAACTAATAAATGAAATTGCTGGATACAAAATCAACATGTAAAAATTATTTGCATTTCTGTACAATTACAACAAGCTATCAGTAAAAGAAATAAAACAATCCCATTTACAATAACATCAACAAAAATAAAATACTTGGGAATAAATTTAACCAAAGATGTGAAAGATCTATACAGAGAATACTATAAGACACTGATGAATGAAACTGAAGCAGATACAAATAAGAATAATATCTTGTGGGACACCTGGGTGGCTCAGTGGGTTAAGCCTCTCTCTCTTTGTGTCAAATAAATAAAATATTTTTTAAAAAAAAGAATAATATCTTGTGCTCATAGATTGGAAGAATTAATACTGTTAAAACATCTATACTATGCAAAGTCATCTATTGATTTAATGCAACTCATACAAAAATTGCAATAGCATTTTGTACAGAAACATAAAAAACAATCCTAAAATTCACATGGAATCACAAAAGCCCCCAAACAGGCAAGGCAATCCTGAGAAAGCAGAACAAAGCTAAAGGAATTATATTTCCTGATTTCAAACTCTATTACAAAGATGTAATCAAAATAGTGGCACAGTGGTACTGGCATAAAAACAGACAGATGGGCCAATAGAACAGAACTGAGAACCCAGAATAAACCCACACATATATGACCAATTAATATTTGATAAGGGAGCCAAGAATACTCAACAAAGAAAGGATATTCTCTTGAGACATTAATATGTAAAAGAATCAAATGCTCCCTATTTTATACCACTCACAAAAAGTAACTCAAAATGTTAAGACATAAAAAAAAAAAAAGACATAAAACTCCAAGAAGAAAAATAAGAAAAAACCTCCTTGACGTTAGTCTTAGAAATGATTGTTTGGAGATGACACCAAAAACACACCAAAGTATAAACACATGGGACTACATCAAACTAAAAAGCTTCTGGGAAGCAAAGGAAATAATCAACAAGTGCAAAGACAACCTATGGAATGGGAGGAAAAATTGAAAACCACCTATCTGTTAACAGGTTAATATCCAAATATATAAGAAACTCATACAACTCAATAAAAAAAACATTTAATGGGCAAAGAACTTGAATAGACATTTTTCCAGACATACAAATGGCCAATAGGTACAGGAAAAGATGCTCAATGTCACTAATCATCAGGGAAATCCAAATCAAAACACAATGAGATATTACCTCACACCCATTAGAATGGTTATTATAGAACAAGAGATATCAAGTGTTGGAAAGGACATAGAGAAAAGGGAACCCAGTGGCAATATAAGTTGGTACATCCACTATGACAAACAGTATGAAGTTTCTTCAAAAAATGAAAAATAGATCTACCATATGATCAAGTATTCTCAATTCTAGATATATAACCAAAAGAATTGAACACAGACTTCCAAAAACTATTTGCATTACCATGTGCATAGCAGCACTCTTCACAATAGCCTAGAGGTAGAAGCAACCCAGACTTTCTTTGACAGATGAATATATCAAAAAAATGTTGTATATACAGTTGACCCTTGAACAACATGGATTTGACCTCTGTGAGTCTACTTACATGTGGATTTTTTTCAATATATACGTGTATAAAACTAAATGTATTTTATCTTCCTTATTATTTTCTCAATAAAACATTTTCTTTTTTCTAGCTTACTTTAAGAGTACAGTATATAATACATATAACATATAAAATATGTATTAATTGACTTTATGTTATCAGTAAGGCTTCTAGTCAATGGTAGGCTATTCGCAGTTAAGTTTTGGGAGTCAAAAGATACCCAGATTTTCAACTAAATGTAAGGTAGGGGTCTGTGCCCCTAACACCCACATTGTTCAAGGGTCAACTGTACATACATGAGAACACTGTTCAACCTTTAAAGGGAATGAAATCCTATCACGTGCTACAATGTGAATTATGATAAATGACTGCACTTATCAAATATTTTATGATTCTACTTTTATGAGGTATCTAAAGTAGTCAAATTCATAAAAACAAAAAGTACAATGGTGGTTATCGGGGTAGAGGTAGAAGAAAAGGGGGAGCTGTTTTATGCGTATAGAGTTTCGTATTTATAAGATAAAAAAGTTCTGGAGGTTTGTTTCACAATCATGTGAAAGTACTTAACCCTACTGAACTGCACTCTTAAAAATGGCTAAACAGTAAATTTTATGTGCTTTTTTAACCACAATAAAAAAAGAGAAAATGCCACTAGACATAGATATTAAAGAAGCAACTAAATAGCTATTTCTATTTACCTAAACAAGCTCCAGAGGAAATTATGTGAAGTGTTTCAGGCAGAATGAAGCTATATTTTACTCAGAATGGATAAACCTCGAAAGGTGTGATTTCCTGTGCTGTTCAGAGAATGATGGAAGGGTTAAATAAATAGGTGGACTAAAGGGGGAAGAAAATTTTAGAGGTTCATACCTTGGAAGATATTTAAGTTAGGAAAGCACATTGCAAAGTTCCCAAGATGTTCACATAGTATATTTTACCATTACAAAGCCTCTAATTAAATATCTAGTTCTATGTATCTTTCGACATGTAAACTCAATTAAATGCCAACTGAAATAGCTTTAAATTACTACCTTTAAATATTTCCCTCCTACTTCCATAAATAAAGCAAGGAAAGTAAATGGCACTAAAACCAGCTGTGATGTCCATCACAGGAAAAAAACTTTTTAAAACCCGTTTTCTATCAAATCTGTAAGACAAAAGAATTCATCCTGATACTCTCTCAAATGTGCCCCCCCAAATTTTTTTTAATATTACTTAACTCATTCTCACTTCTGGTTCTTACAAATTAGAGTGGTTTTATAATTTAGTTAACTTTAGAAAATAAGCTTTGCTGACATCTTTTGCTTTGGTTTTCCTCAGTTTTATACACATTACAAGGGTACCATGGAGAAAATAACGAAATAAAGGAATTTTCAAAATTGTAATTAGGAGGTGTCTTCTTTACCTTCACATGAGCCTTAAGAGAAGTGATTATAATCGAAATTTGGAGGTGGAAAGATTTTGACTCTGTAAGAAAATGAAACCTCTTGGGCAACATTTAATGGACAGAACCTAGAGCCGACTTATATAATAGAAAATGGATTGACAATGGCATCTGAAAAGGAAGAAAGAGACATGTAGAGATGTAATTACATAAGAGATGTAAGATCCAGAAAAGTAAGAAAGGAAATGAGATAGGAAGAATGAGATCAGCTTCCACGCTCTATCTGTAGAGGACAATGGAGGGAGTGGGACAGACAAGAGAGTCCTTGAAAAGAAATACAGTAACAAAATCAAATAACTGAAAAAATGAATTGATAGTGACCAAAAATCTATCTGTGGTTGTCTGTATCCAGGAGTGGGGAGGGAGCTTGACTGCAAAGAGGCATGAGGGAACTTTCTGGAGTGAGGAAAATATTTTATATTTTGATTGTGGTGGTAGTTACATGGGTGGCTATAGTTCTCGAAACTTAACCAATCATTAAAATGGGTATATTTTATTGTATGCAAATTATACTTCAATAAAGCTGGTTTTTAAAAATCAAATGTTTTCTTAGTCATGTATCTGACTTACTATATAAGGAAAAAGAACATGAAAAGACTGTTAAAAAGAAACTTGCATGAATAAATAAAGCAAGGAAAGCATAAAACTATCCCATAATCTTAAGGAATAATGTGCTCTAGAAGAATAAATTTTATAGAATATTCAAGCTTGTGTTTTTTAAAAGCTTCTATTTTTCCAACTTATTTCCCCTAGTATTTTAACCCCAATATTCTTTCTCCCCGACTGGGTCACTGAATCCACTGATCCATGTCTTTCTCTTTCTCTCTCTGCCACACACACACACACACACACACACACACACAACTACCAAACTACATCCCTGTTCCATATCTTCTTTTAACTTGGACTTTTAAGATGATTTTTTAAAGAATTACATCTGAAAGATTGGTGAACAAAAGATTTAAATTCATTTGAGGGAAATTATTAAAGGTCGCTTGGTTTTCACTGGAGCCCCATTCAGAAACAGGGAATAGAGAAGTAATAACTGAACTGAGCATTTACCAGGTTGGCAAAAGGAGCACAGCATTCTAGACAGTGAAAGAAGAACGCACCAACAAAAGAAATAGTTAAAGCATCAGGGAACCATAGATAGTCAATATGTCTGGAAATGGAGTTTGGGCAAGCACAAGTCAAAGAAAGGGCTCAGAAGTCTGAAGTGCTATGATCATTGACTCTGAGACAGCACAACCTGCATTGTGAAGTAATGTATCCCAAACAAGTAATTCCCTAGCAAATAATGGATGTTCATAAAAAACTGACAAATGAATAGACAGATGGATAGATGGATGAATAAATAAATGACGGGCTTGAACAACGGAGAGCCTAGTAATTATAATAAAGAGTCTAGACTTTGTTCTAAAATCCAGCTTCTACCAGTCATGATAATAAATGGCCATCGTGAAGTATGCCACAAGGAATTTCTTAGTAATTAAGGCCAAAGTACTGCAATTTGCAAATGATTTACTTCTGAAATACAAATAAAAGCCTATCCAACTATGCCCCTATAATATTACCCTCTTGTTCATTCTAAGATACTTTACTGAGCACAAGAGTAAAGGATGGAGTTTTAGCTAGTTCCCCAATAAATGCACATAATCTACAACCTTTCTATCTTAGGCCATGACTGTCAGTAAATCACCACTACCAAACAATCAATAACTATGGCAATTATAAATTATTGAAGCCCGTGCTTCCTAATATATTTTAAAGTTTTATCAAAATTGAGGTATACTAAAGTGTATTAAGCATATGAATATCATTATTCGTGTACACTAGTGAAGGTAACAGAGAGTCATTGAATAACTTTTTTTAAAAAACTGATACATAATTTGTGTTAGAGAAAAATCGTTTTTTGTGACAAAGTAGATTAGTGAAGCGCATGAGACTTAAAGCAGGAGAGTGCTAGAAATGTATAGCTGAGAAATGGGTAAAATCGGACTAAGGTATAGAAACGGACATGCAGAAAAAAAAAATGATAATAAAAGTAAACAGCCAGTAAAATCAACAGACTTATGCATCAGTTAAACTTGCTCCCTTGGGCAAAGTGGTTTGGCTTACAAAACAGGGTCAAATACAGAACCTGGGTAAGAGATAAAAGAAAAGGATCACAAGAGACAGGAAAGATAATAAATTCCATACTACACATGTTGAATTGCACACAAGCATGTCAAATTCGGAGAGTTCTGTAATAGAGGTACCAATTAGGAATCCTTACATAAAGATGGTAGATGAAACAGCCTGGAGAGTGTGTATATGCAGTTAGAAAAAGAGAAAATCACAGAAAGAACTTGGGAAAAAAATCACTACCACTTTTAAGGGGTAGAACAAGTAATAGGAACCCCCCCCTCAAAAAAGGTGCAAATAATTAGAATCATAGACCACGAATCCTTCCAAGTACAGTTCCCATTAGTGCAATTTCTGGCACAGTTTTGGTAGTTGGTAATTACAATGAATAATTAGAAAGCAAAAAACTAGGAAAGAACTATAGTAAAAGGTCTGGTGATGAATACAGAATCAACCTTTAAATGGAACAAATAACACTGATAAAATTTTTAGATTAAATAACTGACAACTATGGCAACAGAAAAAAGGAAAAAGTAACCAATTAAGGCAATGTATAGAGAATACTGTATCAGAACTGAGAGGAAGAGGGAGGAGATCTGGTATAGTACATGTGTGTTACTTTCTCATCTTTCACAGCAAACCACTAATGGCTATACTGCAAATCCCTGGATATATGCTCTCTTTGTGCTGTACAGGCCTCTATAGCTTCCCAGCTGTGCCTTGTTCCTATGACCACTATTGCAACAGAGAACTAGAGAGCCGCTGAAATAGACACCAAATGAGTACAAAGTTTTATCTGAAGACATGAAAGTTAAAAAACAGTGTTGATTCCAAACTCTGAGAACAGTTTCCACTTTTCATAACAATAACAGTATCTTTTATGCTCTGTGTCACTTGTGATAAATACTCTTCTGAGTAAAGTCAACAGCTCTTCCAATTTTACTTTAATCTCTTTTCTTTCACTAAATTCAAGTAAAATTAAATTAATACTTGGTATTTAAAATACCATGTATACTGTGATCCCATGTTCCTAAAATTATATCTAGCTATATTTTGCTCAATATAGACACATTGAGAGATGTCTGGAAAGATGTTCAAATGTTGAGAATAGTTATTTCTGGAAAGTAGAATTTGGAGTGATTTTCTGACTTCTTCTTACTTTCCTGTGTGGTTTAAACTTGTATAATAATCATATGTGATACAGACTACAAATCATATGTGATACAGAGCATAAAAGATTCATAATAAAAGTTACTGAAATTTTTGTCTAGGGTCTTAGTACAAATAGAATGATTCTAATAGCTAAATCTAATGAATTTACCCCACCACCATCAACAAAAGCAAAGCAATACATGATTAAAAATACATGAAAGGAATCAAAACTAAAATGGGACATCTTCCAGATTCTGTACTTTGTGTGTCATACCAATCTTAAGTAGTGGTAGACAATTTATGCTTATACAGTTTTGATGCCATCTATCTCTGACAGAGTCATTTATACCAGATAACTTTGGTTGAAAGAAAACAGCATAAAGTATTTAACAGCAATACTTATTGCAATATAGAAGTACTGGTAATGAACAGAGAATTTCTTTATCTATGAAATAATATGTCATGTCTTATTCCTCACATGCAGAGGTAGTTACTATTTTCTCCCCTAAAAATAAAAAGTATTTTTAAAATGCCTGTACTTCTACAAGTAAGTGAAACCATACGATAATTGACTCACTTTCTTGTGAAACATAAGGAATAACATGGAGGACATTAGGAAAAGGAAAAGAAAAGTGAATTGGGGGAAATTGGAGGGGAAGACAAACCATGAGAGACTGGATTCTGAGGAATTAACTGAGGGTTTTGGAGGGGTTGAGGGGTGGGAGGTTGGGTGAGCCTGATGGTGGGTATTATGGAGGGCCCATATTGCATGGAGCACTGGGTGTGGTGCATAAACAGTGAATCTTGGAACACTGAAAAAAATTTTTTAAAAAATGCCTGTACTTCCAAATCCACATAATAATTAAACAGCACTGAACTTAATCTTTAAAATTTATTCTAAAGGATTCTTTTTACTTTTTGTTTTGATTATCAAAACAACAACAAAAAGGCATTATTAAATTGCTTTCCATAGCTGTCACCAAAATCGTATCTTTAGCACAGACCTCTCTGCACCCAATATTCATTTCTTTAATGCTTAAAAGCAGTAGATGTTTGAAAAACTTTCCATCTTCTTTTCAGTCTGATTTTATTTTGAAAGAAAAAATTAGATAGCAATTATCTGTTGACTTTATAAGCAGCTCATATCACCTTGGGTTTTAAGGCCAAACACCTTGCTTTCTGGATTTAAGTTCACTAAATGGTCTTTGGCTACATGTCACACACTTTTCAACTGTGCCTTCCTGGTATGATTATTACAGAGTTGTTATTGAGAGAAGTTAGCTTTACCTTATTTCTATAACCCTTGTAAAAAACTGCAATTGAATCCTTTAAAAGCAAGAAGCATATTAATAAACTCTTCTTTATTGAAATATATTCATGATGGGGACAAAACAAAGAAGACCTTCACAACAATAAAAACAAATTTTTATGGGGAAAGGAGTAAGTGTTAGGTATGAAGACATTTAACTGAGTTATCAGACATTCTAATAAGAAGGGGAAATATCCCTATTAGGTATTTAATATTTATTTTACCTCATATTCAGAAATTGGGCTCCTCAGTCACTCATAGGATATCTTAAGTGGGAAGAACTGAACACGTTCTGCCTAAGCCACCCTGAAGAATTTTGTGTCTGTTTGTTATCAATTATACTAACCTTAGTAAAATGCAATAGAGTAAGTCAGGAAGATTCTCTCAAACATGGAGGAGAGAAAGATTTTAAAAAGATTAAGACATGGGGCACCTGGGTGGCTCAGCGGGTTAAAGCCTCTGCCTTCGGCTCAGGTCATGATCCCAGGATCCAGGGATCGAGCCCCGCATCGGGCTCTCTGCTCGGCAGGGAGCCTGCTTCCTCCTCTCTCTCTCTGCCTGCCTCTGCCTACTCTGTCTGTCAAATAAATAAAAATAAAAAATCTTTAAAAAAATAAATAAAAATTAAAAACAAACAAACAAAAAAAAAGATTAAGCCGTGTATATTCTACATTGTATCCTCCATTCTCTCACTGATGACCATATGACCTTAAATGATATATCTGTCATCACTTAGGGCTTACTTCTCTACCTACAAAATGAGCAACTTAGCCTAGATCTGCAGTTATGGAACATTTGTGCCTTAGAGAATCTAAAGAAATAAAAACTACTGGGTCTTTCCTCCCTGACACGTACACATACATAAACCAAAGAAACTAGTAATGTCTTACAGGGTTCAATAGTGTGGTTGCCAGTCCCCTTTCTGAACCTTAACTCTTCAACTTCATCTCCATATTCACTCATCTCCCAGCTACACTGGCTTCCTTGCTTTTCTCAAATATGACACACAAGCTCTCACCTTAGGGTAACTGCATTGGCTGTTCTCTCTGCTCTGTTCTTTTTTTAACCTACAAGATTTTGCTCAAATGTCACGTTCCCAATTAGGCTTACTCTGTTCACCTTATTTAAAATGTAACCTGCATCCCTTTCCAGTATTGGTCCTTAGCCCTGGCTTTAATTTCTCCCCCAGAGCATTTATAATCTAGATGTGCGTGAGAAAGTTAATATAGCAGACCTGACCGCTATCCTTTGAGAGTCCTACTTACAAGGTTGGCCCTCAACTGGCAAACAGGAACTTGGATTTCAGAAGAGTTTTCACAATTCCAGAACTGATAAGAATAGCTCATTACATCTAAAACTGTTTATGTAAACAATATGGTTTATGCTGGATGCCTGTTTTCCTTAGAGTAGTATACAAAACTGGTATATGCCAGGGAGTGCCTATTTGACCAGCCCCCAGTAAAAACCCTGAGAACTGAGGATCTAATGAACTGAGCTGCTAGACACACTTCAGTTATGTTGTCACAATTTGTTGCTGGAAGACACAAGGGCATCCACATTACTCAACTAGGAATGGACTCTGGAAGTATGTGTCTGATCTCTTCTTGATTTAACCTTTGTGCCTTTTCTCTTTGCTGATCTTGTTCTATACCCTTTTACTGTAATCAGTATTAGCTGTGAGTATTACTATATGCTGAATTTTCTGAGTTCTCCTGTAAATCATTAATCCAGGAGTGGTCCTAGGGACACTTGATACTCTAGCACAGTATAAAATTTACTTAATGAATTTTGTCTACTTCCTGTTTCCATGTGTGAAAATGAAAGCTGTATGAGGGCTTTTGTTTTGTTTTGTTCGCTGATGTATCCCAAAAGCCTAAGAAATCCTCTAGCATATAACAGGTGCTCAATAAATATTTGTTGAATAAATAGATGCAAAATTTTGCAATTAATTTAAGCAAGTTCATGGAGTTTCCAATGATGCTGGTAATAACTTCCTGCCAAGATGGTGTCTAATATACTTAACGATTTGAATATTCAAAATTCTAAGACCTGTCTATAACTGATTTCTTTTCAATTCCCTGAAAATGAGGAAGAGGTAGGAGGAATATACATGTTTCAGCTGGACAAACTTGACAAACATCATTCTCAGAATAAGTGTAATAGCACAATGTAAACTCTGTAAAAACCCTGACTATACACAAGCCCTTGATGGAAATACAGATTTTCATTTTTCTTCGATCTCAAGTCTTCAAAATTAGACTCTACAGATCCTCCTAAAGCCAAACTTTTGAAGCTCAGTAATCTTCTGAGCCAAGTTAATGTAAGGGAGTCTCACAGTCTCCTTTAAAATGAAAAACATGGGAAGTTAAAGAAATTTTGAAGAGGAAGTTGAAAGAAGCCAACCCTGAGAACAGAGCCAAGTATTCATTGAATATGTGCAGAACAGACTGGGGGGGGGAGGGGAGAAGAGTAGAGAGTTATTATTGTTAGCTAAATCCTCTAGGAATCAAAGAACAGCATGCAAAGCATTCTAATGTAAGTAATACTACAATTGAGATAACCATTGGCTTGGGTACAGAACCACATTTAAAAATATTTAATCTTTTCCTTATTCCAAAAAGTATTGAGCAATATATTTATTTTAGTAAGAAAATTGCCCACTCACAGACTCACAAAACTAAATTTTGTGCTGGGTCCACAAAGAGAACTTACGATTAGGTTCAGTTGTGGGAGGCATGGTAGGAATTTAATAAATGCTACTGAAATTAATAAGCATGCCTGGTAGGTAGTCAATAAATGTTAGTGAAATGAAGAAATATGTGCAAGACACTGGTCTATGCACTGAATACAGCCTCAGTGCACACAGGTCTTACTTTTTATAGTAAATCTATGCATATTACAGGATTGGAGAGTCTTGGTCTCTTTTGGCAGTATCTTGCTCAATGATTTGAAAGGGAAAAATTCAGATTGGAAAGAGAAGTTTCTGCTGTTTTTAATTAATCAAATCTTAAAACAATTCTTTTAGATACAAAAACAGAAGCTGTCTTTATTTGATTTTTATAATTTTTATCATTAACATACTTAGCAACAGATTCTTCTCGAAATATTCCTCTCTTCTTCCCTCCCTCTGTCTGTCTGTCTGTCTCTCTCTCTCTCTCTCTCTCACACACACACACACACACCATCTCTTGATTGTGTTAAAACCTAAAGAAGTCTTGAATTCTTTTACAGGAAAGTTCTTTGTGGCCCAACACTAATGACACTTCAAAATATGCTAGTATGTGATTGTCAAAAATTGTGGAAGCTCAAATGTAGTCAATCTCAGAGAGAAAACATGAACACCAATCATTAAATCACCAATCCTCCATGTTTATAGTTGCAAAGTACCATTATTCCAGAACAAATTCTTATGCTTGTCCCAAAGCCTTCAAGAAAAGACAGATTAAAAAGATATTAAGGATGCAGAAAGAAACATTGTACATGCTTTACACATTGAAATCCATGCATCTCTAGAAGAGCCCTTGGAATTCTCATATTAGCAGATTCTTTGACAGAACCATTTACTTGATTCCTTTCTTAATTCCTAGAGATGACTTAAACAGCCCAGCTCCCCAATCAGCACTTGTGTAAGTGCTATTCTAAAGTAGATGGCATGAGTCAAAAGCGACAAAGCAGACCAAAGGCACCCAGAGGAAAAGAAATCCACACAGATCGCAAAACACACCATAATCATTTTACTCTAACATGTAAATGTCTTTATCACATTCAACAGATTAGCTTTCCAGCTTATTGACTTTGCTCTATGCTTTCCTCCCAGAGATTCCAAATAATCTCGTGACTTTAAATATCATCTCTAAGTTGACTACTCCAAATTTTATATCTCCAATGCAGACATCTCTGAAATTCAAAATCATATATTCAACTTGATTTCTATTCTTGGACATCTCCTCACAGGCTTCTCAAACTCAATATATATAAAATGCAACTATTGGTTTGTTTCTTTCCCACCACCACATGCTTCAGGTCTGCTCTTCTACAAGTTCCTCCACTAGTAAGCAGCACCACCATCTACTCCAATGCTCAAGCTAAATACATGTGTTATATTTGATCATTCCTTCTGCTTCACCTCACTCACTCCGTATCAATTCCATTAGCCAGGCCTATTTCTGTGTGCTACACAGATCACAAATCTGTCCAACTCCTCCTACCCTGATGAGGTCCTAGTCTATGACACTCTCATTTCTCACTTGGGTTCAAACATGGCAAGAAAATTCTAAGTTTACAGTTGAATAAAAGTGAACCCTTTATAAAATTATAACACCACAATTTTGAAACAGGCATTTGAGAAAGAAGCCTCACACATGTGTTCAATGGAACACAAATTCGTTTTCACTTTTTTGATACTTATTAAGATATTTTAAGATTTATTTAATGTTTAGAGCTCTTTATTATGCATATATACAATTTCACTGTACCATAATGTAGTATAATGTTAAATATCAGAACTCTGATCAGCAACATTCCAGATAAGCCTGCTCTTTATAGTAATCATTCTTTCTAACTGATTTAGCCACTGATCCTGACCCATAGATACTATATTTAATTTAAAATGGCAAATGGTAGTAATTGTTTAAACACTTAAAGTGCTTTTGGTTGCTAAATGGTCATGACGAGAAGTTATACTTTTATACTTGGAAGTTGTTTTCTATCTAATATTTGGACCTTAGTCACTACTGTAAAGAAAAAAAATATTCAAGCTCTATTTTTATCCAATTGTTTTATATTCACAGCATGATTTTGCATGTAGGATACATTCCACATATTGTAACACTCTTACAAAATAACAAGTAGATGATTCTAAATATTAAAATGGGAAGAGACTGAAATATAAAAAGTCAAATCAACAAGTATTTCTTGAGTGCCTACTGTGTGCAAATGGCAAGCTACTTATAATCCACAGTGTTGAGCAGGCATGAAAGAAGTAGTTACCAATAAATTAAAAACATCTAAAATTACAGTGCTTTGAATGAGATAAATGTTTACTTTGCTCTCATATAAAAGCCTGAAGATAAAGTGGTCCAGGGCTGACATGCCGGCTCTGCTCCATAAAGTACCCAGGAACCACGTTCCTTCCAGCTTCTCATCCACTGCCTTCACCTCATAGTCTAGTATGGCTGCTAGAGTTTCAACCATGATATCCACATTCCAAGCAGCAGGATAAAGGCAAAGATATACACAGGCTAATTTTCAGGAAAGTTTGTAGAAGCTGCCCAGAAAAAGTTTCACTTATATCTCATTAACCTTAATCACATCTCAAAGCATATTTTTAGTAGTAAGGGAAGGTGGGGAATAAAGCTCATATTGATGTTGGTCATAAATACAAAAAGGATTCTGTTATTGGAAGATAAAGAAAATTCATACTGGGGGGCAATCAATGCACTGCCATATTGCTTTCCTTTTTCCTTCTCAAAATTCACATTTCTGATCATTCAATAATTAGTTTTCCAAGCCATGCAGCAGCCATTAAATACATGGGCTCTGCAGTTAAACAGCTTAGATTTGAATCCAGTTTCCAATGTGTCCACATCTGTGAAATGGAGATAATAGTAATATTATCTGGGAGCTAATAATATTCTTGGAGCTATTATGAGGATTAATCGGTTCATACATATAAAGCTCTTGGCACAGTGCCTGTCACACTTAATCAATATTACTGTCATTATACATCAACTCAGTCAAGAAGAAATGGGAGTAAACTGACTGCAGGTTAAATATATTCCTACTCAGTATCATGGCAGGCAGGCCGAAGAAGAGAGCTCTCTGAAGTCTGTAGATTTCACAGAAGTCCTGTTGCCACCCTAATCCCATTCATAAAACAAAGAGAAACTGACTTGTATGAAGTTCTATTTGATCCAAAAACTGCTCCTCATTCTTTATCACATTAACTTTCTAAATGCACAGATCACTTCCAAAACCTTCCTCAGATGATGCCTGGGATGCACTGCTAGTTCACACTGCCAGAGAGATATAAAATACAGATAAATAGAAAAAGCAATGAAGACATGTGTATTTGTTAAAGTCTTTAAACACCAGAGTCAATATCAGAATGCAGTATCCTTCTCCACTAATCCTGTGGACAAAATGGTAGAATTCATCCTTGCATCCATTCAAAACTCTTCCCCTGAAAAAACTGTGAGAATACCCTGAAGTACAAATCAGGCAATAAAAATGTGAGGAAGAATTTGTCTGGCTTATTTTTTCTAACATATATTCAAAATTACTTTTAACCCTTTTCTGACTTTGTTTTTTAAATAAGTCAGGTGTGGAAAAATTACCAGATTACTATGTTGGTGTAGTGTTGCCAGGATATCAGTTTTTTTCCATATTTTCCAGGCTTCTAATGTTCCAGACTCCTGTTGGCAAACTGTTTTTCTTTTTTTATCTTTCTTCTGGCACAGTATGACTATCTTACTTCAACCACCACAGTCCACGCTCGTGAAATACAGGATGAGGAAAAATGAATAGCTGTGCTTCCACTTCCCAACATCACTTGTGTGCGGTGGGAAGTCCCAGACATAAGCCACCAGGAAATATCATAAGGACCAGTTCATTTAAGACTTACTTAGATGCATGTTAATTTTATCTTACCTCTCAAAGATTCTCTAGTTTCAGTATTGTAATAATCAACATAAGATTCTTATTCAACTGAGAAAAAAAAAAAAAAGTAGAACATAATGGGCTAGTTCAAAATTGAAACTGTGTAGCCCAAAAAGCAGTTCTATCACTCAGTTACTCAATTGATACAACCATCTGAACACCTTTCCTTTCTTGGTGTCAGAGGATGATGAAAATATATATATATCTGGTAACATCCTTGATATGAGATGTGGCATCTTTTCTAGCCAAACACAACTTCTTTTACATGCTTTCAAATAAGAAGGATAATTTTTAGAGAAGTTGGGAACTTCAAGAATTTATCATTAAAAGTGAGTTTCATGTGGTGAAGAACATCCCGAGGGAAAGTTTCAAACATGGTTTCTTTCCAGTCAATTTCATCTTTACTCCTGAATCTGAGGTAAAAGCAACTGGGATTCCACAAATATGACTATGGCATCACGGAATGAATGAGGTGCCAAGATAGAAAGCAATTTAGAAAGAATGAAAAACCTAGTTACTTATAAAAATCTGTGTGATTCAGTCTAGGGAAAAGAAAGAAGAAAAGTGCATATTAGTTTAATGAGATGTAGATAAAATATTTAAAATTGGCCCAAAGTGTTCTGGTTGAATTGTCTTGAATAATAAAGGATTAAATTTCCCAGAAAATCTTTGTCCCAAAGTAGAATGATTTTGTAGGTCATACTTTTGATACTTTCTAAAATAAAACCAAAGGGGCATTATAATTCTACCCTTTCTTTTTCCCTAGGATAAAATGGTGTTGAAAAATAAAAACTGAGCCTTAATGGAGCTGAGTTTGAAAATTTAAATGGCAAACCCAAGAACTCACTGAACGAAGGTAAATCAAGAAATCATGTCCCTTATAACAGAGCTCCAGTGCTTCAAAAGAAGAGCACAAACTTATTTTCTGTGAATTGTAGGGATCTATTTCCCTAAGATATCCTATTTCTACATAGAAACTGTTGATCCACCCTCTTAACAAGCATCCACAGTGTCTCTGATGTAGATTGTCCATGGAAACAGAACCCATTTTTTGAGAAATGCTGACCTAAAAAACTTTCTTGTCCTGTTGATGCAGAATAAATTCAGATGGAACCATTTTAAGCTTCCCTGAAATCTATTCAAGTCCAGTTTATCTTCTTAACCTGGATCTATTTCTTTTTCTTCACAAATGTTTTAAAAGTATGTATTTCACCTCATTTCATGTTCCATAAGTTGGAGCAGACTACCCACTCTCGGTGAGAAGTTTCTTAGAGTCTTAACTCTGGAACACTATTCCAATAGCTTCTAAACACTCAATAAGCATTACATTCACACCCCCAGAAGTTTTTTCCTAACTTTAATTTAGCTATAAGATACAGCACAAGAAAACCTCTGCATCCTTGATCCTTTATGTGAGATCCCTACACACTGGCTTCCCTTAAGGACTGATATGATCCACAGAGTTAATATCCAAGTCAACAGAAATGTGGAGGGAAAAGAAGTGGGTTAGGTTTTAAAAAGTGTTAATCAGGAAGAAAAGTCTAAACGTACTTAAGTCCACCACAGTGGTCTAATAACTGCTTTCAGTAGAAAAGATTCCTATTCTGTTCATTTCCTTTGTTCTTCAAGTACTAATGAAACTGAAGAAAGGAAATAACCTAATCATGCATCAGTTCTTCATTCTCTCTGTAAGTTCCAAAAGTCATGAGCCACTGATGACCAAACACAACTAAGATTTCAAAGGCTTATGCTGCTGAAAAACCTCCCAGTTGACTCAGATAAGCAGCTACGATCAAAAGTAACAATGGTCCCATATAGCTTTCTCCTCCAACAAATTCTCCTGTCGCATTATTAGATTTACAGTTACATTGGGATGTTAAGATTTTTTTTGTCGTATTTTTATTGTAACTGTAGTTTGATATACATGCTATTTATCATTGACAGCTTATATATTCTGTGAGCTAGTTTTATGCTGGATGGGTTTTGAATGCTCTTCAGGGGACTATACACTTTTTTCTTTCCCATTTTAAGATGTTGTAGATGGATCAGATAATAATAGCAATAACTCAAAAATGTGAAGATTAAAAAATTGAGTAAGGATGAGTTTAAAAAGGTGTGGAAATCTTATAACCATGGTATTTTGTTTGGTGACAGAGTAGGATGATGGGAGTTAGAGAATACTGAAGTAAAAATATGAGAACATCACCTCCAATTCCAGCTACACCAGTGCCCTTTAAGACCTTTAGCTTCTTTGGGCCTCAGATGCTTCAGAGAAAAATGAGAGATCAAACTAGATTATAAATGATACGACTACTTAGTTTCTTCCCTCACATCAGTTCCAATCAATTGATAATGGCTGGCTGAGCCACTGTGTTAACAATGATTCTGAGGCTAATTTTAGACAAAAGTAAAAAGTATCATGGATGATTTGCCAAGTCTTCCATAAGCACAAATAGAAAAATGTCTATATGCATGCAATATATTTTCCTTATTTGACCTAAGAAATCACTTGGGTTTCATTTAGTTACAGTCTATAAAGAATTTCATATGATAAAAAAAATCACAAGATCTTTTACATAAAATGCTTAGTATACATTTTCTATCAAGTAACTCTTATATTTAAAGTTAGTTACCTACATGATACCATTCACTCAATAATGCTTAGATAGATAGTCTTTAAATTTATTAATTCATTTTCTTATCTTCTGGATTAAGACCAATTCTTCTCTCTTTAATATATATGCCAATTAAGCACAGGAAAAGAAATGCACCAAATAAGAGGGGGAAAAAATACACATCCAGTGGCAATCACTGATCAGGAATAATAAATGAAACTCAGAAGTTTGTAACAGTCATACAAATACCAGAAAAGTCAAAACAACATTCTTTCAGTAAGTGTCTTATGAGGCAGTTGTGTATAGACAAACTACAGTAGCTTGTCTACAATAACTATCATCCTACTCTGAAGATGACTATGGTGAAAGACACTTCTACCAATCCTTCTGTGGTTACCAAAAAGCACAAAAATGAAACAATCTCCTTAATTTCAGCAATTCTTTGATTACCCCTGGAAACATTTACTTACATGTAACAAGCAGCCTATGGCTTGACTAATAATTAGAGCATTATCTTAAGAGTCAGATGACTTGAAGGCTAGTCCTATCTCTGCCACTACCTACCACTGTGGTCTTAGTGAATCCATTATCCACCTCCGTCGCTTCATTATAAAAACTGAAGAAGGATGAGTTCTATTTCTCTTCTAGCTCACACAAAAATAACGGAAAATCATGTAAAGTGGCAAACTGTCAGTTGTTTATCCTTGGAATAACTCTAGACCAGTTACTGGTTTTCATTTGTGAGTAGCCATGGTTAGCTCCACATAATTACTCATCCTTCAAGTTCAATTCTAGTCCTGGTTAAAGAAAGCAAAATCTTGCCCTTAGTAAAACTATACTTTTTATTGCCTAAATTTTTGCCCAAGGCAGGTAAAAATCTTAGCCTGACTGTGTATTAGTAAAGCATGTATAATCACAGCAACTTTATAAGGGGAAAGTTTGGGAAAAGATAGTGACTTGTCCAAAATAACACAGTGATTCAGTAAAGTATCCCAATTCCTAGATCTTGATGCAACTGAATAAAGGCAAGATTCTTACAAGGCATAGTTAGGATATAAATTATATATACTAACTACCATGGACAAACTCAAACAAAAGGACTCATTGCTCAGTTTTTAGAGTGACAACATTAACATTTAGAAATGTTAATGCTTACTCAACTCCAGTATTCCATAAAATATCTGAGTTTCATGAGTCAAATGAGTTATACCTACAATACTTTACTACTCCGAATGAAAAAACATAAAATAAAAAGAGAATTAATATTTTTGTTAGCTTATTTTTTTGTTTTATTTTTATTTTTTTAAGAATTTATTTAATAATTTATTTTAGAGAGAGTGAAAGCAAGAAAGATCAGAGGGAGAGAGAGAAGCAGACTCCCAGCTGAATAGAGAGCTCGATGCAGGGCTCAATCCCAGACCCTGGGATCATGACCTGAGCCCAAGGCAGATGTCCAACCAATTGAGCCACCCAGATGCCCCCTTAGCTTATGTTTCAGCCAATGAATACATTCATAATTTACAAGCTCTCATAAAAAAATACCCTTACATTGAAATAGCTATTATTAAAAGTAAGCTCTTTTAAAATGAAAATAGTTGAGATGTGACAAAACTCTAAGCAATTACTATTCTTCTAGCCATCAATTTATGATGAAGATGTTTTGTTTTGAATGAGTTAGAAAATTATAATAAATAAAAACTATTCAGTTTGAGTATGATTCTTGTTCCCTACACCAACATATGACCAAAAAAAATTTTCTCACTTCAGTCTAAAAAATGTGTTATTTGTCCTGAAATAGACATGTGAATAGAGGTGTGATTTCAGTGTTTTTTCTTTATCTCTAAATGTATAAACATTTAATTAAAAATAAATATTATTCATTAATGTATTAATTAACTGACTTATAGTCATATTTCCATATCCAACTGTGATCATTTCAAGTTTAAGAAATATAAAAGACCACTTGAAATATTTGCTAAGATAAGGATGTCTGTGTAAACTGCAAATTTATCCAAATGGCTTTATACAGACAGAATCTAATACCTGACAAGAAGTAGAGAATTTGATTATTATATTTTTAAAAAGTCAAATTTCATTTAAAACTATGTTTAAAGGGACACCTAGATGGCTCAGTGGGTTAAGCATCTGCCTTCAGCTGAGGTCATGATCCCAGGGTCCTGGGATGGAGTCCCGTGCCTGGCTCCCTGCTTAGCAGGGAGTCTGCTTCTCCCTCTCCCTCTGCCCCTCCTCCCTGCTTGGGTTCTTGCTCTCTGTCTCCAGTAAACAAATAAAATATTTTAAAAAGTACCCCTGGGGATAAAAATATATGTTTATAAAAAATAAAAAGTTAAAAAAAAAAAATAAAAAATAAAACTATGTTTAAAAAATATTATCAGAATATTCTAAGATGAAAATCAAAGAAAAGAAAAACAAGGTTAAAATGTTATCAGATTTCCTTCCCTGAAGCTCTCTGGTATCTCCACAGACTTTGTATGAACGTGTAAAACTGCCCAAGCAATCTCCATGCTGAGATTCACTTAAAAGTGCTCAGCATACCAGCATGTCAGGTTCAAAAAGTAATTTAATAATGGTTTTTGTTAAGACAAATTCAGGCAAGAACTGTCCTCTGATTTGCTGTCTAGCCATGCTTTGACAGGACAACAGCCCAGTTGTAGCTTAGCCTCTAAGAGGCATGACCTACAGCAGGCAGTTTAGCAGCCTTTCTTTTCCTTGTGGCACCACCAGTCCAATTCACCTGTTGCTGTATTTCTCCAGAATCTCAACTGGAATGAATGTAACAGGTTGTTAAGCAATTTTACAGAGGCTGTGGCTTAAATAAATAGCTTTATAAACAGAATGAAATACTATAACAAGTACAATACTTTTATCAGAAACTAGGACTCTAAATACTAGAGTAAAACCACATAACATTTCTTCTACTTTTACTATGTATTCAATATGAAAGTCAGGTGAAGAGTACACAGAGAAAACAGGATGGTAAGAAAAATTAGTATAAGTTCTCATGGGCTTTATAACATATTTATTTAAGTTAAGACATACATTTTTGAAGTAGAAAAAAGAAAACAGAAGACTGGAACTCATTGGGAAGAGGTGAGACCCAGACCTCCTCAAAGGGTAATACGTGGACAGGTAGATTTTTTTTTTTTTTAACTTTTTATTTTTTATAAACATATATTTTTATCCCCAGGGGTACAGGTCTGTGAATCACCAGGTTTACACACTTCACAGCACTCACCAAAGCACATACCCTCCCCAATGTCCATAATTCCACCCCCTTCTCCCAAACCCCCTCCCCCCAGCAACCCTCAGTGTGTTTTGATTGGGAGGGAGACAAACCATAAGTGGACAGGTAGATTTTATGGAGAAACTTTTAGGTCTAACTGAGTTTTTCTAGGCCTCACTAATATTATGGACATAGACGAGAGTTCATTCATTAGAAATAACCTGAATTTCTTAGCCCCAACAACCTAATACCAGGCCTCCTTCCTTAAAAGAATATCTATAAATCTGCAAAGAATATCAGTATCATTCACTTCTGACTTCATTTGGGAACCTGTCTTCAGGACACAATAAAGCTACATCCCTGCTGCTGGTGCCCTCAGGGTAGGGTTCCAAGAGTTGCCTCTGCCTGAGGAGGTCAACAGTGGCACTGAACTCTATGGAGTCCTCCAAAGTCAAAGTCATGCAGACAAGTGACAGTATCATGGAGTCTTCTTTTCCCCACTCTGTGGCGACTTGTTTCAACTAAGCAGCAATACCACACTCATGAAAACAGCTCCTTCAGTACTATCTGGTCCCCCTTCTCCAAGCCAAATATAAAAGACAAGCAGACATGCTGTGTTGGCTGACCCAGGCTATTCCCCAGAAAGTATTGCTAACTGCTCCCCTCCAGCCATAACCGAGAGCTGAACTCCTTATAACCCACCTACTTGTTCATCACCCATACTCAGACCTGGTTTTTATCACACCTTAAATAGTAATCCCTGCAAATAAGAATTAAGCAAACATCCAAAGCACTCAGATTGGCTTACCTTTGTTAGAAGATTGGTCTATTTGTCATCACTATGACTATGGCAGACAATGGCTTATCTGATGAGTCTTGTTGCAGATGGTGTTAAGTTACTAATTACTGACATGGGTTGAGCCCCCGACTACTTAGAGTAAAACGCTTTATGCAGGTCCTACCATTAACTGTTTTAAAAATGAGGAACTGATGAGGCACCTGGGTGGCTCAGTCCTTAAGCGTCTGCCTTCGGCTCAGGTCATGATCCCAAGGTCCTGGGATAGAGCATCAGGCTCTCTGCTCAGTGGGAAGCCTGCTTCTCCCTCTCCCACTTCCCCTGCTTGTGTTCCCTCTCTCACTGTGTCTCTCTCTGTCAAATAAATAAAATCTTTAAAAGAAAAATGAGGAACTGAGGTTTAGAAAAATTAATTTGTCAAAGTTATTCACCTGGTATATGGCAGATCTGAAAATAAAACCATGTCCAGCGGAAGCCTGAATCCCTGCCCTTAAGCACTAGACTATACCAGGGTTGTGAGGGAATCAGTGAAGGGTTATGACCAAATCATGTCACAAGTACAGAAACACTGTAGAAAGACTAGACCATTGGGAAACACGTGTAGGAGAGACCAGAAGGGAGAGAAGCAGATTTAAAAATATAGTTAAGAATGGGCTGTGTTGCTTTCATTCAGCATGAAGTCATAAATATTTAACCCTAATCTATACCAATACCTGTGCTTTCTCACTGCACTATGAGTTTTCCTTCATAAACGGACTTCAGCAGTTACCTAGAGTACCAAAATTAAACTCAATTTTTAAGATTAAACACTGAGGTCTCTGGGTCTCTGTGTTAATGATTAACAAAAGGGAAGTAAGAAAAAACATACATGTATGTAATTAAAACCCCACCACCAACAAAATTATTGAGACAACTGAAAGATATCTTTACACCACTATACATCCATGTATAGTGTATGGCTTAAATAAAACAAATAATACCTGGTGTTGGAGATGATACAAAGAAACTGGAATTCTCATAGGCTGCTGGTGAGAATGTAAAATGGTACAACCACTATGGAAAATGGTTTACCCATTTCTCATAAACTTAAACATACACTTAGCATACAATCCAGCAATCTTTTTCTTTTCTTTTTTTTTTTTTTTTTTATAAACATGTATTTTTATCCCCAGGGGTACAGGTCTGTGAATTGCCAGGTTTACACACTTCACAGCACTCACCAAAGCACAATCCAGCAATCTTACTCCTAGGTGTTTACCTAAGTGAAATGAAAACGTTTTGTTTATAAAAAAAAAAAAAATTAAAAAAAAAAAAAAGACAAAGCGAAAAAACGCAACATCAAATGAAATGTATCTATCAGCTTCATTGATACTCAGCAAAAGCTATAAACAAACTACAGGTCCTTCAAATGGAGAATGAATAAACCACTGGTGGTATACCCATACTATGAAATACTACTAAACAATAAAGAGGTACAAACCATTGACTAATACCTGCAACAAATAGATGAATTATAAATGCTTTATGCTAATTGAAAGAAGCCAGACCCAGAAGGCTAAATAGTATATGATTCCATTTATTGATATGACATCCTGGAAAAGGCAAAAGGCTAAACAATGTATGATTCTATTCATTTATAACATTCTGGAAGAGTGATTGTCGAGCATTAAGAGTGAAGGAGAATTTGACTTTAAAGGGATAGAATAGGGGAGTACTGAGGGAAAGATACTATAAATGTTATGTATCTTAATTGTGGTGATGGCTACATGACTCTCTGCATTTGCCAAAACTCATAGAACTGTACACTAAAAAAATGAATTTTACTGTGTAAATTATAATAAATTTTTAAATAAAAAAGAAACATCTCTCCTACCACTAAGCATTAAGGCAAAAGCTTCACATTTCCTAAATGTTATACACCAATGAAACATCATTTCAGATAGCACCATCTACAAACAAGATAATATAACCAAATATTCAAGCCACAAATGAGGCTATAATTTTTCAAAAATTATATACAAGGCATAAAACGGTACTTATTAAAGGCATAGGTGGTTGGCCAGAATGTTGTTTACTACCTCTGAATAGCTGTAAAAATGTTTATAGATTGTTATACCTTTCACAAATTAAGAACAGTAAATTAATGCAAAGTTACCCTTGTAGCAGAAGCTGTCAAACCTTATACTTTTTGGCCAAAGGGAATTTGTAACTTCCTGTTATGTTAAATTTGGTACTAAAGCCTGGATGAACCACCCCAAATGAGCTATTTACTATGATAAATACTGTTTTCCAATAAGAGGAAAAGAGGTGGCCTGGGAAGATAACTGCTGGGATTTTAATACACTCTCTGAAACACTCTGACACACTCTGGTAGAGAGAATAATTTAATATCAACCAGAATCCAGGTTAAAAATTCCATTTCCTAAAAAAGATCATCAAAATACAAATGTAATTTAATTCACCAAACATGTATTAAATATTTAGCATATGTCAAGCACTATGCTAGGCACTAAGGTAAACACAGCTGAAAAAGAAGACAATATTTGCCTTTCAAGAATACACAGACTAGCATGGGAGACAGACATATAAACAATTACACATACACAGAATAATTTAAGTGTAATGAAATAAGCATGTTCAGGGTATAAGGATGACCAGGAAAAAAAGCTATAATCTGAGTATTTAGCAAAAAGGTTATCAACTAAAACCTAAGACCCACCCAAATTTTGCCTTCAGTGATGAGCACAAAGCTAACAGGGACAAATAGAATCCTCCAGGTATAAAAAAGCCATCTCTTAATATTTACCATCCACCCCAGCCCACCCCATGGGATACCAGCACTGATGTATTTATCTCCCTGACGTGGACAATTTTCTAACTGATAAAATTACCACAGAAAACAGAAATAATAAAGTCTCCTTTTTCCAACAGGTAGAAAAGTTCTATTCTGTCTATCCCCCTTACTGAAACCAAAGATCCCTTTGTTCAAAAAGAAAAAGAAAAACAAAAACAAAACAGCCTTCTCATCGTCTTGACAACTCCCTGCAAGCTAGCCATCCTACTCAAAATTAGGTAGGAAGTCTTGAGAGTCCCATTTCTTCTGCATGTTAGCTACGGTCATAGATAACACATAACTCCAATTTACTATTTCAAGTAAGTTTGACTTTTTGCCCCAGTGTTCTCACCATGAATTAAACAAGCAAAAGTGAGCATTGCAAAGTGATAAAAGAATTCTTACCATCTCCTATATAGGTCTTAAAGTCCTTTCCTGAAACTTCCAGCCCTAACAGAGAAGATCATCCAAAAGACCTTCTTTCCTCCCTTTTTTCTGTTCTATCCATCACAAATATTAATTCCAGGTATATACAACATGGTCAACTGGCAGGAAAGAAATAATCAGAAACCATTTAAAACAAAATGGTAGAGAAAACACAAGTGCTGCATATTTAAGGGACAACACCATGGTTTGGAAATAAAAAAGATTTTAATAGCTAGAAGATCTGGGTTCAGATCCTGTCTCTTTTCACATATTAGCTCTATGACTTTAGACAACTTACATGTCTAAAAGTCAGTGTCCCCATGTGAAATACACTGGCATGATTACTCTTGGGATTAAGTGCTCTACAGGAGTGATTCTCAAGCCTGCCCACCATCAGACTCTGTTTTCACTGGTATAGGGGAGCACCTGAACCAAAAAAATAAAAGTTCCCCAGAGTATTCTACCATGCAGATAAGGTGATGACCACTGGATTACAGTATTTGAGAGAACTCCCTAAATTTTTATTCAGTGCAACACTTAGCAATTTGTTATTGTATTTAAAAAGTACCATTGAACTCATTCTATTATGCAATTTGCATGTTTTAAATGAGTGCTAGTAATTCAATACCTAAATTTGGTATTTACCTATAATATCTCACTTGACAAGCAAATCATCTTTATCATCCATAACTGAGAGCTGTCCTAAGGAGTTGAGAAAATAGGACATATAGATTAAATGACTAAAGTAAATATGTGGCAAATATAAAATGACTTAGATAATGGAATAAACTTTATACTGATTAAAGTCAGGTATCACCAATTTTTAAAATATTTCCAGCATCAAGTACAGTACATGGAACTCAAGATATATTTGTTAAATGAATAAATAAATGTGAGAATGAATAAATGAATACAATAAATTGTTTCCACATGGAACTTATCAAGACTACCATTGTCAAAGACTAGACTGCAGGGGAAGGCATTTTTTGGAAGGGTAGCTTTGAAGTGTAAATTAACCATCTCTTTCTCGCATATCTACCATTCTTGGTCCCAATCCTGTCTATCCTCCAATCTTGTTACAATAATAATCAATGGAAGGCTAGCCTTTCCAAAGCAAATTTCACCATTATTAGTGATAAGGAAAAAACTACTCCAAGATTGCCACCTAAACCAGCAAGGGAATTCCAATCCCCGTCTCAAAGTCCTTTTGGGTTCTTCTTCCTTATCCACAACCCCTCACCCCCACCCTCTCCCTCCTCCCTCCCCCACTTCCCCCCGCCCTTGAGCGGCCCAAAGTACCAGGTATGCAGAACAGGAAGTAGAAGGGTATAAATTACCTTCCCTGCTTGTGCTCGGGGCTCAGACCTTTGGAAATCATTCTCCTCTGAGCTCACCAGTGTTAAATAAACCTCCGAGCCTACAAGGTCTCTAAGTGCCACTTGGCTCTTCAGCCAGGATCCAGTCCAGGTTCTGTAACATTAGGAGCATTACAAAAGTCCTACTTTCTGAGTACTGTATACCTACTTAAGAGTTAATGAATGCGTAGTATAAACCAAAGAAGAAAAAGGACATGGACCTACCCAGCTGGATGGGCTAACAGGTTTGGGAGATGAATGAACTAACTGCCCAAATAGCATTTCACATTCTCCATAATAACCTCCATGGTTGCTGCAGAACTTCGATTAAGGAAAATTTATTGCTGAGTTTATTATTTTTTAACATCCTTTTTCTGAGCACCTAGCAACTAAAGTGATAAGTACCTTCAAACCTGTAAGGACAAATGTTGCAAATATCTAGGTTGAATTACAAATTTGTATATTTGGGGCTTGAATTATTCATTTACATTTTTTTTATTTTTTAAAAAGGAGAATAAACAAAACTACAAAGAAAGGAGATACTTAAAAAAAAAAAAAATCGCATTGCTATAGATTTAAAGCTTTTCAAGGCGGTAGGAAGCCAAAAAGCCCCTTTGCAATAAACAGTAGATTTATTGCACTGTAGGGGAGCAGAATTTACCACCCCAAAATATGTCTCTATGGCATAAGGATTATTTTAGGCTGATTATTTTTAAGAAACTACAAGCACAGGAAACTAAGCAGTTCCCCTTCTGTACAAAGCATTTATAGGTATAAGGGAAATCTCCATTCGTAAGTGTATCTCCCTCTTGTACCAGTAAGAGGTATAACTCTAAATTAGGGGATAACTCTAAATCAGAAACTCTTATCAGTGGTGAAGACAATGACTTAAATCTGTATAACAACCTTACCCTTGCTTACTATATTTTTCCTGGCAACCTCCCAAAACTGACACCCCAACCCCAGCATCTTTTG
Organism: Mustela nivalis; assembly: GCF_964662115.1. Taxonomy (NCBI): domain Eukaryota; kingdom Metazoa; phylum Chordata; class Mammalia; order Carnivora; family Mustelidae; genus Mustela; species Mustela nivalis. The sequence goes on from NC_139021.1 coordinate 129,641,230, forward strand.
CTTTGAGCTGAAAATGGTATTTCCTCCCAATACAGACAGATTACATGAGATATACAGAGGAAGTGGGAGGAGTTGATGGTGAGGTCCTCACTCATCTCCTGGCTTTCAGTACACTGCAAAGTGCCATAGTATATGGAGCCACAGGAAGTGAATTTACTGATTACATTACCTAATTTTCTCTAAGCTAACACTTATGAAATAGAAAAATGAAAAAATATTCTTGCAAAGAAACACTATACTAATAATATAGGCACCAAGAAATGATGGAGCTATTACCTCTGCTCCTATGGTGAGTTCTTTACTGATGTGGGAAACAAAGGCAGAAGAAAAATTATTAAATTTCCTTACTGCCTAGAGCCCACTGACAATGGAAACAGGCAGAGAGACAATCCTCTAGGGACTCAAATTCCTCAGTGTTAATCTGTGAGAGCAAAAGACAATCCTAGCCTGACTGCCCCCCACCACTACCCACCCCCCTCACCATCACCACCAGGATCCTGTAAGTCTACTTTAATGAATAAAAATTTCTTTGGAAATTTCCTTTATCCCTAAACTCCCCAAGATACATTTTGGCAATCATCCCCCAAGCATATGGCTACCGATAGACATCTGAAAGGTCTTATGACTAAGGTTTTATGAGATGGTAATAAATGACATTTTCCCAACAATAGCTAGCCCTCTCAAGGTCCTGGAAACCTTGCTTCCAAAATTCCTTAGAGACTTATGCTATCCCTAAACCCTCACAACTTGAAAGTATATAATGGGTCACTCCTCATGACCCCAGTGCAGCTCTTTTCTGCCCACGGGTCCTGTCCCTGTGCTTTAATAAAATCACCTTTTGCTCCAAAGACATCTCAAGAATTCTTTCTTGGCCATCAGCTTCAAACCATTATCTTTCCTATATCATTTAGCACCCATGTTAATCAGACCTGATAAGCCAGGCAAAAAAAATTTTTTTAATATTATTAAAACATGGATTTTCAGGCACCATCTTTAATGATAAATATCACCTTGAGTTCACAGAGTACCTTGAGATGTTATGTAATTGATGAAGGAGCTGAAGACAAGCTGAGAGCAAAGCACAAGCTGGTACCACACAACCCTCCCTCACCAAGCCCCCAATCCCAGGTGGGATTTGTCTGACATTCCTTAGGCACTCCTGGCTCCCCTGGAACTAAGGGAAGGGGGGAAAAAATAGTTAACTGATAGAGATCACAGTCCTGCAGGACAGGAGTCTCTATTAGTTTACAAATGTCTTAGTGATTTACAAGAAAACAAATCATTCTTATCAATAGCCTAACTTTCAGAAACCATAGACTCAATTTCCTGGAGCCCTAACATCACCTTCCCCTCCATGGCGAAGTGAAACAAAGGCAGAAGAGAATGTAAACAAAATTTAATTTCCTTATAACCTGCAGCCCATTGACAAATACTTGAGACAGGCAGAGTATTACATTCCTCCAGGAAACTTCCAACTGTCTTAATGTTAATGACTTACCATAGGGGACAACAACCTTAGCAAGCCCTCCAGTATCCTTAGAGACATTTTTAGCATATGAAAGTCCTTTTGGAAACTTCCCATCAGTCACCCCTCACAACCCCACTGCTGCTGCTCTTTATGCCCACATGCTTTAATAAGATCACCTTTTTTTTTTTTTTCTCCCCACCAAAGACATCTCAACAATTCTTTTTTGGCCATTGGCTCCAGATCCCAACAACACTACTCTAAAATTACATGATAATGACAGTACAAAGCTACTGTGATTAGCAAACCTTTTAAAAAACTTCCTTATGGGGGCACCTGGGTGGCTCAGTGGGTTAAAGCCTCTGCCTTCAGCTCAGGTTATGATCCCAGGGTCATGGGATCAAGCTCCGCATCAGGCTCCCTGCTCAGGCTGGGAGCCTGCTTCCCCCTCCACCACCTCTCTCTCTCCCTGCCTCTCTGCCTACTTGTGATCTCTGTCTGTCAAATAAATGAATTAGCATGGTACTGGCACAAAAACAGACCCATAGATCAATGGAACAGAATAGAGAGCCCAGAAATAGACCCTCAAATCTATGGTCAACTAATCTTCGACAAAGCAGGAATGAATGTCCAATGGAAAAAAGACAGCCTCTTCAATAAATGGTGCCACATGCAGAAAAATGAAGTTGGACCATTTCCTTACACCGCACACAAAAATAGACTCAAAATGGATAAAGGACCTCAATGTGCGAAAGGAATCCATCAAAATCCTTGAGGAGACCACAGGCAGCAACCTCTTCGACCTCAGCCGCAGCAACATCTTCCTAGGAACAACGCCAAAGGCAAGGGAAGCAAGGGCAAAAATGAACTATTGGGATTTCATCAAGATCAAAAGCTTTTGCACAGCAAAGGAAACAGTTAACAAAATCAAAAGACAACTGACAGAATGGGAGAAGATATTTGCAAACGACATATCAGATAAAGGACTAGTGTCCAGAATCTATAAAGAACTTAGCAAACTCAACACCCAAAGAACAAATAATCCAATCAAGAAATGGGCAGAGGACATGAACAGACATTTCTGCAAAGAAGACATCCAGATGGCCAACAGACACATGAAAAAGTGCTCCATATCACTCGGCATCAGGGAAATACAAATCAAAACCACAATGAAATATCACCTCACACCAGTCAGAATGGCTAAAATCAAATAGTCAGGAAATGACAGATGCTGGCGAGGATGCGGAGAAAGGGGAACCCTCCTACACTGTTGGTGGGAATGCAAGCTGGTGCATCCACTCTGGAAAATAGCATGGAGGTTCCTCAAAATGTTGAAAATAGAACTGCCCTATGACCCAGCAATTGCACTACTGGGTATTTACCCTAATGACACAAACGTAGTGATCCAAAGGGGCACGTGCACCTGAATGTTTATAGCAGCAATGTCCACAATAGCTAAACTATGGAAAGAACCTAGATGTCCATCAACAGATGAATGGATCAAGAAGAAGTGGTATATATACACAATGGAATACTATGCAGCCATCAAAAGAAATGAAATCTTGCCATTTGCGACAACATGGATGGAACTAGAGCGTATCATGCTTAGCGAAATAAGTCAAGCAGAGAAAGTCAACTATCATATGATCTCCCTGATATGAGGAAGTGGTGATGCAACATGGGGGCTTAAGTGGGTAGGAGAAGAATCAATGAAACAAGATGGGATTGGGAGGGAGACAAACCATAAGTGACTCTTAATCTTACAAAACAAACTGAGGGTTGCTGGGGGGAGGGGGTTTGGGAGAAGGGGGTGGGATTATGAACATTGGGGAGGGTATGTGCTTTGGTGAGTGTTGTGAAGTGTGTAAACCTGGTGATTCACAGACCTGTACCCCTGGGGATAAAAATATATGTTTATAAAAAATTAAAAATTAAAAAAAATGGTTATGAAATTCCTAAATCTGGAAAGAGATATGGATTTCTAAGTTCCTAAAGCTAATAAGTAAACTCACACCCAAAATAATCCTTTCCAAGATGCATTATAACAAAACCGTCTAAATCAAAAACAAAGAATTTTAAAAGCAGCAAGAGAAAAATAATTCCTCACATATAAGGGAACCCCTATGAGGCTATCCGCAGATTTCTCAAGAAAAACTTTGCAGACCAGAGAAGAATGGGATGATACAATTAAAGTGCTGAAAGAAAACTGCCAAACAAGTATACTTTACCCAGCAAAATACTTTTACCTTTCAGAAATGAAGGAAAAATACTTTTCTAAGCAAATAAAACTTGATTAGTCATCAGCTGGACTACGAAAGGTATGTAAGGTTATTGTTGTCATCTAAGGAATACAGCAGGAAAGGGATGCTGCTAAAATCCTACAATGCAGAGGAAAGCCTCCACAAGTAAAACTTACCCAATAATAAATGTCAATAATGCTGAGGTTAAGAAACCCTGTCCTCTTGAAAAGAATACTCCTCTATCTCACTGAGAGTGGTCAGTGACTATCATATGTTAATTAGGAATGCTTTTAGCTAACAAAATCTGAAACAAATGGTAGTTTATGTTTTTGAAATCAAATTCATATTCATGAATAGCTTCAAGGGCTCATAGCCTCAAGGTTACAAGATGACTGCTACAGCTACAGGCATCACCATCACATTCAAGGAAGAAAGTGGGGATAGGGGAGAAAGCAGTAGTGATAGCCACATCTGTGCGTTTAGTCAGGAAAGCAAAATGTACCATCTCAGCGCCCAGATCTACCTTTAAGAAACTCTGTAAGTCATTTAAAAAGTGGTACTCCAGGTGCCTGGGTGGCTCAGTAGGTTAAGCAACTGCCTTCAGCTCAGGTCATAATCCTGGAGTCCTGGGATCGAGTCCCGTTTCAGGCTCCCCACTCAGTGGGGTGTCGTCTTCTCCCTCTGACCCTCTCCCCTCTCATTCATTCTCTCTCTCTTTCCCTCTTTCTCTCTCATTCTCTCTCTTAAATAAATAAATAAAATCTTTAAAAAAAAAAAAAAGGAAAAAGAGTGGTACTCCTTTAACTGATCCACTCATCACACATTCTGCTTTAAGTTATGCTATGGTTAGATATTAAGTTAGGGAGTAAACAAAAGAAACTGGTAAACCAAGTACCCCTCTTTCATTATAGAGTGAGAAACAAATGAAAGAGCGATCAATCAGAAACTAACAGTGAAAAATCTTAGAAACCCTCTTCAGGGAACACTTGGGAAAGCAGTTTAATTACAGAGGACAATCTCAGTTGTTGGCAGAAAAAAACATTCCTCACTAACTTGCTGCGGTCCTTCAGAGATATTACAGCCTTGATAAGGAAAATTCAATATATGTCAAAGATCAGAGATATATGTTAGAGTCCATAGGTATGATGCTTCTTAAATCTGTACAAGGCTGTCCCAGTTGCTGGTATAAATACAAGACACTTTGACTTACATTTAAAGTGAAAAGAGGCATGTTTGCAATCCATTGTGCAGTTTAAACAAAAAAAAAAAAAAAAAAAAAGAAGAAGAAGAAGAAGGAGGAAAGAAAGAAAGAAAGCCTTCTTCATCTAGAGAAGCACATATTCTAACCAGTCTGACATACTTTAATTTGGATTTCTGTTTGATAACATAAACAATACAGACCCTGCCAAACATTATGTAAGCCTCAGTAGATGTAATATATTCAGATTTTCAAATGGATCTAAAAAAGATTCAACCTCTGAGACTGCTGCTAAAAAGAAAAATTTATGAACTAGAAAAGTAAAATGTATGTAGAGCAGCAAGTATGGAGAGGAATGAAGGTATCTACTAAGAAGGAGATAATGAGAAGCCAGCAAGAGGGAAATCTGTCAGAGTAAGTAAAAGTTGGGACTAGTGAAAGCCTCCCCAGTCTTTTCAGTTTAGCATGTCTAGAGGAAAACACCATAGTTAAAGTAATTTCATATTATAAACTCAAATTTCTTACCTTAATACTTTCTAAAAAATTTTTCCTTAGACTGACATTAAACAAATAATTAAAGTACGGGTTCCGGAATTTTTTGGATAAATTATATTCAACTTTTGAAAGCTGCTGAAATCTGAGGTTCAAGTTTTTGGTTCAAACTATTCTCTTTCTACAAAAAAAAAAAAAAAAAAAAAAAAAAAAGGCAGCTTATTTTATAGATCATTTTATGATCTTTAAAATTTATCTAGTTATTACTATAACAAGTAAGATAACAGAGAAATTTATTTGGGGCATTATGGACTGCAAATAGGTAACTGAGCAATTATGAGATGAGACGCATGTCAGATAATGGTCACCTGAAGCATTTCAGCTGCCATTCTTCTTGTGTGTTCTATTGTCATTTGCCCACAATGACACATGCAGAGCTTCTTTGCTCTACTTATGCACCTAAGATGCATGTCTAGATGTATTATGCACCTAAGATATATGTCTAGGGTTTCTAAACATAAAATTTAACCTTTTGTGAGAAACACTCACTACATACATAAATGTATAAAATATTTTTCAAATATGTTTAAAATTATAGCATAATATATTATTATAAATTCACTATTAGCAAAACTCTGTTCTGCTATTTTTTAACAAACATTCGAAGGCCACATTGAATAGTGAAAAGAACATAAACTAGGAGTCAGAATACCTGTGTTCTAACTCTAGTACCAAGCTTAGGCAAATCACTCAAAACTCTTAAGCCTCAGTTTCATCCTCTGAAAAATGGAGATGACATAGCCTGCCTGCCTAATTCACAGGGCAGCAATTGTTAATTACATGTTACGATCCTCATGAAAGTGTTAAAAATTAAAAGGCATTATGCAAAGATGTTAGTAATGAATAAATACAAATAAAAATATAGCATGTGGGGGGAAAGTGGTAGGAAAAAAGTGGTGGGAAAAAAGAACTGAAAATATATTTAGAAGTCATCATATGAACATGATGAACAGCAACACATTCCTTTTCCCAAAGGCAAAGCAGCCAGCAAGTTCAGATTTTAATAGTGTTCCCATTCACTTGCTTTTATATAACAGGTGCAAACTTAATACAAGCCACCGATAAAAAATAAGAAAGCCAAGACTGTATAGAACAGTGAGGTAAAAATCCTAAATCTTAACTGGAGCAAAGAATTAATCTGCAGAGAAAATAGAAAATTCTAATAACAGAAGCAATATCCAACATCCATTATCAAATTAACCTGATTTCCATACAAGGCAATGTTCTGTATTTTGCTAAAAGATAAAATAATAGGAATCAGAGAGGCCTTAGGAACTAATTTCTGGAAAATTATATTTTTATTCAAAATGAACCAGATAAAGTTCTCAAGTCTAAGTAAATCAAAAGTATAATGTAAGTAATACAAAATTTTTCAACCTGCTTAGAAAATCAGAAAAGGGAGAATATATTAAGAGAATAAACTTCTGAAATAAGAATGGAAAGTCAAGTATAATCTTTATAGAAAAGATTATTCAATGAGTAAAAGAATATGCCTAGAGATTAACCATAATCTTTCAAGAGGCATTACTGCAAAGGTAGCTTCTGTGATGAGCTGCATGTAAGTTAATTCAACAGATATTCATTGTTAGTACTTAAAATATTGTGCATTATGGGTGGATGGAAGGAGTAGATGCTATGATCCCTATCATGAAATACTGAATGACAAGTATTTTTTATAACTAAGGGAAACTTTAATATACCCAAGTTGTCTAAAGGAATATTATATATATTATACCCACAGATGTTTCAACATTTGCTACTGAGTGCCAAGGGCAATTGGGAAGACAAAGATAGTTTGGAAAACATAAGAAAGACTTCATGTAGAAATGGAGGCCAGAAACTGGTCTTAGAGAATTGGTATGATTTGGGTACATGAAAAACCAACTACTGCAACAAGACCCATTATTCATTGGCAATCTTGAAGAGAAATCTTCAAGAGGTTATTTTCATATTCACTTTCCTTTTTTCCTTTGTAACTTTTTAGATGCTCAAATGGATTAGCAAAGGTCACCAAGAGGAATCATGCCAAGAACTAGAATCCTAAAAAGTGTCTGGGGTACCAAATAATAAATCCATTAACCTGATCTTAGGATACCAGTTCTGATGAGTATCTCTCCTCGTTTGAATACTCACAGTTTCCAAGAACTCACAATTTCATGGAGCAATTAACACCCCATTTTGTTTCAGAATATTTCACAGATAAGAGTTGGAAGTCTCTAAATTATTTTATGTATACAAACAAATATTTCAATTTCCTCTCTATAAAAACACTGAAATTTCAAGGGTAAATGTATGTATTATAAAATGAAAGACTTTCATATAATTTTTAGATTTCAAAGCTACACAGTGTGTAAGGTGACTCAAATCCAGACTTGCTTAGGGTCACAAAGCAATTTAGTGGCAGAACTAGGTCTAGAAATTCAGTCTCCTACTTCCTAAGAACTTACAAGTATGCATTAACTGTCCCTTGTACTCTAATCCAAAGGACTGTATTTTATGCTCCATATCAAGAACTAGATGCTTTGTTTCACAACCTTCTGAAACAAAAAAAGAAATTTAATAATCCCTTGGGATTTGTTTCTCTTCCTCTATGCACTGTAATTCTTTCCAATAAAGCAATGTCAGTAGCGACTTCATGTACCTCTAAAAAGTGTACGACGTTAACTGGAAGATGTAGCACAAAGATTTAGCTAAATATACCCCTTTCCCATGTATCACCACCATCTTCCTTGTTGTCTTGCTATCCAGCTGTGATCTTATCCATCATATTCACATCTTCATTGGATGTTCCTTGGTAATTACTTTAATATTTAAAATTTTCATATACAGTGACAAATGTCACAAATCAAAAATAGGCCTTTGTCTACAGAAGCAGCTCCAGTGACAATTCATTGGAAGCCAATATTAGTTTCTTTCATATGAACTAAAATTGTTAGTTAGCTTAAGTATCATTAAGGAACAAAGGTTTTTTTCTGTTAGCCAACTCTCTCTAAAGCTTTCCAAGTCTCTAAAGCTTTCCAGGATGTTTTGTCTAATTAATTCTTGAAATGTTTACTAGAAACAGTGCAATAATTTCCATAATCAAATGATCCCTGCCAGCACAAAACCCAAAGTACTGAATCCTTCTAATCATAGTGCTCACATGGCACACTCAAGAAAATTTTTAATGAAACTGCCTTTATTTTTTATCAATTTTCCTACCAGTTTATTTTTTTCAATTTATTCCTATTAATTTTTTTAAATATTTAAAGCAATGTATGATAAGCATGTACATAAAATGAGAAGAATTACAATAAGAATAAACTAAAAATCAGCTAATAAAGGTATATGATAGAAATTATATCAGAAAAACCTTAGCTTGTAAGAACTATACTCAAGGGTTAGCCATGAGCTTCCCAGCTATATAATAGCTCTCATCCCCTGCTAATAGTGTTTAACTATATATACACTTCTCTTTAACAGTATATACATTTACATGTATATGCCTCCATAAAGAGAAAATGCAATGTAATGGCAAAGCATAAACTTTACATGTAAGTCTTAAAATTTATTCCTTACTTAGTCTTAACATTACATTTCTTAATAAATTTAACCTCTCATTAAAATTAATTGTCCTTATTTTTCAATGTACTGGATGATTGTTTAAAGTATGTTTCTGAACAGGAAGTGTAATGTTCTCTTTCATTTCTTCCCTTACTTATTTAACAGGGAGATGAAGGAAGCTAATTTGTTCAGGACCTACCCCACCTTTACATGAATTACGCTACTTAATCCTCACAACAGCAATAGAAAGAAACTATTACCTTATCTATTTTATGGCAAAGGAAACTAAAGTTTAGAGGGATTTGATCATACTGATTTAAAGAGTAGAGTTGAAATTTCAACTCATTTGCCTAAATGCAAATTAATATTCTCACCACTTCATGATGTAACCTCAAAAGAAATACTAACTAATCACTTATTTGGCGCCAAAAACCAACTTAGAGGATAGTACAAAAGCAGAATCAGGACTGGAATATGGTCCTTGAACTTTTAAGGAGTTTACATTGCACTTAGCATCACTAACCTAAATAGAGCTATGGCAGGTATATCTTGGAACTTAAATGACTAACGAAAAATAAATTCAGATATGTAACTAGCCATTAGATAGTTACCGAGTTCTACTAAATGTCAACAACATACAAAACACAAAATAAAATAAACCAAAAATAGGCAAATTCGAACATCAGATAGTGATGTTCACTAAAATCCAAGGTGTAGACAATATAGAGGTAAAAATAATCTGTAAGGTTGTGTTTTTTTTTTTTTAACTTTTTCTCCAGACTCCTGGAGAATTTCTTTTCCATCTAATGTCAGACCAACTTTTTTGATTTACTTCTAAGTGAGGATTAATGCTTTATAAATACTAAGAACCTCTAAGTGATTCCTTACCATTTACACCATTAAATTCTACAAAATTAAGATAAATTCACACTTGTGTAAGAGACATTGTTATTTTGCTCTTCATAATTATTTATATATTTATACGTCACCTTGCACCAGAAAGAATATAGAGTTGCTTTTAAGGATATATAAAGTACAAATTACCATAAATTAAAAGTCAGTTGAAAGCAAAAAGAAAAGTAAAGACTAAGTGAGCTATATACACTGTGATGGTGGGCCACAAATTTGGCTCTTTTCTTCTTAGTAGCCAACTTGAAACAGGAAAACTTATTACTTACAGGATTTATAATTCAAGGGCTTTTTCTCATTGCTTGAGAGAAATACAGTTACCCTTGGTATTAAGATATTTTGGTAAGTTCTCTAAGATATCTTTTTTTTTAAGATTTTATTTATTTATAAATAAATATTTATCTGACAGAGAGAGAGAAAGAAATCACAAGTAGGCAGAGAAGCATGCAGAGGGGAAGGGGGAAGCAGGCCCCCTGCTGAGCAGAGAGCCCAATGAGTGGCTCGATCCCAGGACCCAGAGACCATGACCCAAGCTGAAGGCAGAGGCCTAACCCACTGAGCCACCAGGCACCCCCTCTAAGATATCTTTAAAAACATATGTGAGCTAATAAAACAACAAGCTTTATTCTTCGTTTACACAATATATGCAATAATATTTTCATAGATCTGATTTTTATTGCTCCACGAATAAAAGAAAGAATACTGAGTTATATGTTTATAATCCTCTGGATCCTCTAAGAAAACAGATTATTGTTTGTTTTACAAATTCCCAGGCCCTCCTCCATAACCAGGCTCAAACTACAGGAAACTGTAACAGGTCCCTGAGGCTGGATTCATCTACTTAAAGAAAATTCTGAGCTAGAAAGGAGAGGGAAGAAATATAGGGGGTCTGTGTGACATAGGTTAGAGAAAGAGCTTTCTGGGAGTTTACAGAAATTCTGTATCTGCTATATGGAGATCCTGAATATGTGAGAATGAGAAATATTTAAGAAAGCTTTACTGTGTTATATATAATTATTCCCCTTTGGCTGTCTGATAAAGCAAAACAGTAGAGATTTGGATTTCCTTTCATTTATTTTTGATGCCACTTTTTTTTTTTTTTAATATGAAATGCTACCATTTCAGGGCTATGAGATGGCTAGCTTTATGTAGCTTATATTCTAATGACCTCAGTATAGAATAATAGCATCCCAGGCCTCCTGTGGTTTCAACCATCTGCCCAGTGTCTCACAGTAGATGAGAAGGGACTTCTCCATCTGTCCAGAATTCACTTCTGCAAGAATGAGACTTTTTAATTTTCTTAAACCCCACAAGTTTCTTTCAGAAACTACAAAGAGCATAATGAAGAAATTTGAACCCAAAAGAGCACTTCCACTGAATCTAAATTTTGTGGTATCTCAAATTTTTATACAAACCCAGAACCACTCAGTGATCACATAGTGATTACAGTAGTAGTTTCCAACCTTCTTCACAAACTTTCATAGAATAAAGAATGCACAATTATTATCTTTTGATTGTAAAAATTCATGTATATAGTTAGAAACACCAGTTTAAAGGAAGATATACCAAACAGTTCTCCAACTCCCCACACATCCTTCCTTCTTCCCCACCCCATTCTCCTAAAGCAAGTTTACAAATGCAACTTAAGTATTCTGAGCTCTAGGCAGCATTACCACCAGGGCAAGAGAGTTTTGTCCAAGAAATGCATTCCTATCAAGGGTCTGGCTGCTAAGTGTGGTACCGTAGTGCCGGGTGGGGACACACCTTGCAAGGTCTCAAAAATAACTTAGGGACTGTTGGAGTGCTGGAACACAGCAAAAGTCTCAAAACCATGCAAATAGATTCTACAGACCTCTGCAGTAAAGCCTCCTAGGTGCACTCAGGGCAGCAAGGAGATATTTAAATCGTATACAAAATGGAAATAATATCAACTGACCTGCCTAGGTCTCCAGATTGTTTTACAGATTTAATGTAATGTATACTGTAATGTACAACATGAGCACATGATAATGTTGTAACTAACTTCCAAATTCTTTAAAAAATTACTTACAAACTGGGTACAGTATTAACTCTGATTATGAATATGTAAGTTGCCATGTGCTATAGGTAAGGTTCTTCTAAAAATATACAACTTAGGGGCACCTGGATGGCCCAGTGGGTTAAAGCCTCTGCCTTCAGCTCAGGTCATGATCCCAGGGTCCTGGGATCGAGCCCCGCATCGGGCTCTCTGCTCATTGGGCAGCCTGCTTCCCTTCCTCTCTCTCTGCCTGCCTCTCTGCTTACTTGTGATCTCTGTCTGTCAAATAAATTTTTTTTTAATCTTTTAAAAAATATAAATAAATAAAAAATATATATACAACTTATATGGAGATTTCTGAGCTAAAGCATGGGGAGTTCTTACTTTTTATATACAGACTTTGAATTTCACCTCATTTATTTATGTTCAGTCCTGTTCTCAACTATTGGAAATTCTTCTGAGCAGAAATCTTTCCTTACACATCCATTACATCACACACAGATCTCAGACTCCACAACCACTTCCATGTCCATCTCCTCCTGCCCTTCTAATATGCCACCCTTCCTACCTTCTCTTCAGATGGCAAAACAAGCCTTCCTCATATTCTTTTACCTTAAGATTTGACTTTAATACTTGTCTGAACTATGCGGAAGGACTTCATGAAACATTAGCCAAAACAGACTATGGCATAATATCCCAAGAAAAAATGAGCAAAAGTAAGAGAGAACAGAGCACTGAGAAACATCTTAAAATACTATAAGAAAAAAGACAGAAAAAAGGGCCTAATACTTCAATCCCAGTGATTTTGGTATACGTTTTAAGAAATATAACAATAAATGAAATATGAGAGGTTTCATTTCTTTATTACTAAAATACTGAGAAAGATAAAGTTAGGAAATAATGCCTGTTACTAATTACCTAACACTAAATAACTTAGGGAATCTGGCCACAGCATTAACATGAGTTCCACATAAGTTAATCTCAAAACAAACCATATATTTCTTTTTTGTTCATTCAAGTCTGATCCAAACCATATAAAATCTTCCCAAAAGGTAAGCATTTGCTTAGACCTCATCCAAAACTTCTACCCTACCTACCTATCCTCCTTTAAGTTGTATAAAGTTCTGACCTGCAACAGGAAGCCTATTAGCTAAATCAGTATGGGAGGTGGGCACTGCTGTCAAACAGCAGCTCGTATCAGTATTGTAAAATATAGCAAATCTTTCGTAAAATGGAAGATAGCATGGATGTCCATAAGAAGCATGCCTGTTTTGAAATACGCCCTCAGAATCTTAGCATTACACAGTACCTACAAAAAAATTACTTTTTGGCAAGGAAAAAGTAGTTCTCCCAAATCTTAAAATATTCCTGCATAATACTAGCTAAGGTCATTTTGATTCTACATGACTCAGCCAGCTGTTGCATTATAATATCTATATTAGAATGAAGATTCTCACCTTTAGGATGATAGTCAAACAGGATGCTGATTACTAACCCAAATAAAAATACAGGGAGGGAACATTAAGTATCCATAAAAAATTGTTTACAGCAACTGTAGTTATACAAGTTATTTCTAAAGAAAGCCTATCCCCTGGGCCAATGTTTCCGCGGCATTTTTTTTTATTACTACATATCTCAAAAGTGCCTTTCATGCTCAGCAGGCACATAATAGGCAAAGAACTGATAAATTGGAAAAGCTATCATAAGAATATAAATCAAAAATTCTATAAAATTTGGCTTATGTGCCCAAACATGTCAAAAGCATGATATACTATATCAGTTATTCACCACCAACAAAAAGGAAAGTTGAAAGCATTATATTTTAATCCTAATTTTTAACCATATAGATTTTCTCTCCTATCATATTTATTTTTAATATTTATGTACAGTATTTTCCCCAATATATATTTTATTAGTATCTTTCCCTGAAACATGAAAAAAATCATAGCAATTTCTTTTCTCATATAAAAACTTGTTCAATAAAAAAATGACCAATTAAAGTTACTTATCTAAAAATTTAAATCTAGTTCTTAACCATAAGCTAATGACGCTTAAAGGAATCTCTTTGCAAGTTGACCACTAGATGGGACATTTCGCCTAGACTGCAACACAAGGAGAGACTGGGGAGAAAAATCTAAGAGATTGTTTGTTAGAAGAGGTGTATAAGGGACACCACAGGAAGAAACCATTTATAATCATTTTCTTCCCCACGTAATTTAAAGCTGTGGACAGGGAGCCAAGTGATGGCAGGGGATGCATCCCCCACTAAGTAAGAATTAAGATAACCAGCTCTAATATAGCAAAACAGAACTAATTATTCTCATAAATTCCCTTCAGAGTGTTAATACAAAACATGAACACCATGGTGCTGACAGCAGGAGGCAGAGAAGTGGTAGAAAATTTAGATCCAGCACTTTTCCTTAAAGTTAGGTTAGCATATCATAGTACAATCTGTATTGGAAGAGTACAGACAGAACTAGACAAAACATAATGGAACAAGTTTGGGAATCTGGAAGCCAAGAAACATTTTCAGAGTATAATAACAGAAATTCTAAGTAATAAGTTATATTAACAGCAAAAGCTAAGATTTTTGAATATTTACATTAAATTCATTATCCAATTTAATCCCCCAACAACGTATATCAATCAAATTATTTCTCTATTTTACAAACAAGGAAGCAGAGGCTTTCAGGGGGACCTCAGGGATACATCTAGTTTAATGTCAGAGACATTAGTATTAGTTTCTACTTCAGAACTCCTTGGAGTTTATTAATCTGTCTGTATTTTTTAATATCATAAAGTAACAGTGAATTTTTCAATTATTATTATTTTAAAAATTAGAAAATTATCTAAAGAAAAATACCAACATTAACCTGTGTACATCGAGAGAACATCCAAAATAAAATATTAAATGAGATACTTTCAGCATTTGACTTGAAGTTTCATAGATGCTACCATTAATATATTATTATCATCATCTTAATCATTTTGATAAAATTATGACCCAGCTATATAATTTTATTGTGTTTAATTCTAAGTGAGAAAAAGCAACATAATTGAATTATTAAAGACTTACAAATACCAATTATAGTCAAATTTTAAAACACTATCATTAGTTTTATTTAATTTTATCAGTACTTTCATTAGTTGCATTAATACACAATTGCCACATGGAACTCCCTAGACTCTGATCAAAATCTTAAGTCATTTTATTGGTAATGAATTAAAATTTGCAGTTCTTGGTTAAGGCAATGAGGGCCCTCCATGCGCTGGTCCTTCCTAACTTTTTCAACACCATTTCCTATCCTATGATGCAAACATACTGAATATTTTATGCTTTTCTACATTTGTAACTTCTTCCCAAGGTTTCTACTAGCTGGAGCACCTTCCATTGCATCTTGTTAAAATGATACTATACCCTTTATGGTGGCTTCCTTGATTCTGTGGACTATAGGCAATCACCTCCTCCATTAGTACACCTTCCAAAGTTTGTCTTCTATTCCTAATACCTGCCATACCTCCCAGATGACTATATGCACCAAGGCAACAAGACTGTTTCAAACTCCTGTATCTCACACAACACTTATTCTAGTACCTTCTATTAAGCGTGCATTCATGTATATGTGTATACTACAGGGTCAGAAAAAGTGGAAGAATTTATATCTTGATTAAAGTCCTTTAAATCAAGGGGTGCCTGGATGGCTCAGTGGGTTAAGGCCTCTGCCTTCAGCTCAGGTTATGATCTCAGCGTCCTGGGATTGAGCCCCACATTGGGCTCTCTGCTTGGCAGGGAGCCTGCTTCTTCCTCTCTCTCTGCCTGCCTCTCTGCCTACTTGTGATCTCTCTCTCTCTCTCTCTCTCTCTGTGTCAAATGAATAAATAAAATCTTTAAAAAAAAAAAGTCCTTTAAATCATATAAACTCTTAAATTGTACGTACAGCAAGACTTTCAAGATGCCAATAAGAATTTTAACTCTTTGTAAGGTCTTGTCATTTATAACTAATTTATTTCCATATATAACAATCTATTTTAACACCTGTTAGTGTTCTGTATGATTCAAAAGTACAAAAAGTAATTCTCTCATACCTTGAACAAATTGACTTTTAAACAAACTTTTTAAATAACTGATCTAGAAACCAGAGATAAGCTTATAGATGCATTTATTTTGAATCCTGTGTTAATTTTGAGGATAACAAAATGAACAATTCATGGGAAAATAGTTCCAAATATATAATCTTGTCCCCCCACAAATGGCATACCCTAACATCTGTAAAAGGAACATTTTGAGGGAAAGATGATACTGAGATCATACCACTTTGGTAATGAAACAAAGAATTATTTTTCTGACAGAAAACTTTTAAGTGCTAATAAATAATATACCACTCAATTTTTTTAAAATAACTCCAATGTTATATACACAGACAAGTGGACTCTACAGAATATGTATGTAATTCCCATAGGTATTTATACCACCCTAGCTACAATTTACCAAAGTGCTGTTAAAAATATGTAATATAATACCCTATAAATTATTATAAGGAAGCAGTTTTATTGGGCATTTCTTTTAACACACTAAACCACACAGACTAAATTTCAACCACTTAGAAAAAAACTTCAGAATTAAATTACAAAGAAATTTAAAATTTAGAAACTGGCAATTAAAAGTCTTTATTAGCATCCTAAAGTCTGAAAGCTTATCTAATAACATGACTCTGGATTACTACTGTTTATTTCAGATATAAAATTTTCATATAAACTATTCCTAGGCCAAACCAAAAATTGAAAATAAACAGAACAAGAAACACCATTTACTAGTGATCATGTGTTAAAATAGTGATATGATATCATAAACATGCCAAGGATAGCACAAAAGCCAAGAATTATCAACACTAAGACAAAAATATATGACAAAAGTCTAAATGCACGTATCTCAGAAATCTTGAAGTTTCAGTTTCAGGTAACTACAATACAACAAACAGTGCAATAAAACTAGTAAAATAATTTTTTTAGTTTCCTAGGGCATGTAAAAGTTAGGCCTTTATTATGCTGTACTTTATTAAGTATACAATAGTGTTATGTCTAAAAAAAATGTATACACCTTAATTAAAAAAAAACTTTATTGCCATAAAATGGTAACTATCATCTGAGCTTTTAGCAAATTGTAATCTCTTTGCTGGTGGAGGGTCTTGCCTGGATTTTGACGTCTGCTGACTGATCAGGGGTGTCATTGCTATGGGTGGAAGTGACTGTGGCAATCTTAAAATAAGACAACAATGAACTTTGCTGCATTGATCAACTCTTCCCTTCATGAATGATGTCTCTGTAGCATGCAATGCTGTTTGATAGCATTTTACCCACAAGAGAACTTCTTGGAATTGATCCTCTCAAACCCTGCTGCTCCTGTATCAACTAAGTTTATGTAATATTCTAAATCCTTTGTTGTCATTTGACAGCACTTCATTCCTCACATAATCTTTACAGTATCTTCACCAGAAGTAGATTCCATCTCAAGAAGCCACTTCCTTTGTTCATCCAAAAAAAGCAACTCCCTATCCCTGAAAGTTTTATCATAAGATTGCAACAATTCAGTCTCATCTTTAGGCTCCACTTCTCAATCTAATTCTCTTGCTATTTCCACCACACCTACAATTACTTCTTCCACTGAAGTATCAAAGCCCTCCAAGTCATCACTGAGTGTTGGAATCAACTTTTCCCAAACTTCTGTCAATGTTGGTATTTTGATCTCTCCCCATGAATCATCAATGTTCTTACTGGCATCTAGAATGGTGAATCCTTACTAGAAGGATTTCAGTTTATGCTGCCCAGATCTACCAGAGGAATTGCAATTTATGGCAGCTATGGCATTACAAAATGTATTTCTTAAATAATAAGACTTGAAAGTTAAAGTGACTCCTTGATGGGCTGCAGAATGAATGCTGCATTGGCAGGCATGAAAGCAACATTAATCTTATACATCTCCAACAGAGCTTTTAGGCTACCCAATATTGTCAATGAGTGGTAGTATTTTAAAAGGAATCTTTTTCTGAGCAGTAGTTCTCAACTTTTTCTGAGCAATAGTTCTCAACTATAGGCTTAAAATATGCAGTAAACCATTGGGGAGGGTATGTGCTTTGGTGAGTGCTGTGAAGTGTGTAAACCTGGTGATTCACAGACCTGTACCCCTGGGGATAAAAATATATGTTTATAAAAAATAAAAAGTTAAAAAAAAAAAATATGCAGTAAACCATGCTGTAAAGAGATGTGTTACCATCCAGCTTTGTTTTTCCATTTCCAGAGCACAGGCAGAGTATACTAAGCATAATTCTTAAGGGCCGTAGGATATTCAGAACAATAAAGGAACAATGGCTTCAACTTAATGTCACCAGCTGCATTAACTCCTAAGAGAGTCAGCCTGTTCTTTGAAGCTTTGAAGCTGGGCATTGACTTCTCCTCTCTAGCTATTCAAGTACTAGATGCCAACTTCTTCCAATAGATTTTTCTTCCAGTAAGCAGAAAATCTGCTGTTGAACATAGCCACCCTTGTTAATTATCTTAGCTCCATCTTCTAAATAACTTACTGCTTCCTTAACCTTGTAATTTTATGTTACAGAGATGGTTTCTTTCCTTAAACCTCATGAACCAGCCTCTGCTAGCTTCAAACTTCTCCTCTGCAGCTTCTTTACCTCTCTTTGCCTTCATAGAATTAAAGAGCTTTGCTCTGGATTAGACAAGCGAATGTGGGGCTGGTTGGACCTTCTATCCAGACCACTAACCTTTTTCCATATCAGCAAAAAGGCTGTTTCACTTTCTTATGCATATGTTCACTGTAGCAGCACTTAATTTCCTTCAAGAACCTTTCCTTTGCTTTCAAAACTTGGCTGTTTGGCACAGGAGGCCTAGTTTTCAGCCTATCTAGGTTTTGACATGCCTTCTTCACTAAGATTAATCATTTCTACCTTTAATTTAAAGTAAGAGCTGTGCACTCTTCTTTTCACTTGAACACTTAGAGGCCATTGTAGGGTTATTAATCAGCCTAATTTCAATACTGTTGTGTCACAGGGAATAGAAGGTCAGAGTAAAGGGAGACAGACTGGAGAACAGCCAGTCAGTAGCATTCAAAACACACACAACATTTATTAAGTTTGCCATCTTATACAGTCCCACCTCATGGTGCCCCAAAATAATTACAATAGTTAACACCAAAAATCACTGACCACATATCACTGTATAATACAATAATGGCAAAAAAGTTTGCAAGAATTACAAAATGTGAGATAGAGACAGGTAGTGAGCAAATGGTGCCAACAGACTTGCCTGACACAGAATTGCTATAAACTTTCAATTTCTAAAAAGCACAACATCCTGTGAAATGCCAAAATGTGAAGCACAATAAAATGAGGTAGGTCTGTAAATTAAAAGCCTGAGGAAAGGGAAGGTATCAAATTAGGGTCTGAGTTTTCAGAGTGGACCCAACTTACAAAGTCCCTATAGAAAGTCATTTAGTTTTATGCAAAAAAACAAGCAAACAAAAAAGAAAACACCAGGAGAAAGGAAATAACTCTTACAGAAAAAATAAGGTTGTTGTATATTATAAAGATAAGATTTCATTCATATGTAAGAGAAAAAAATACCTTACTGAGGGATGCCAATTCATAACCCATCTGTTACATAACTATGAGGAAAATATGCTAAATTCTTTATACTCTTTCCATTTGAAACACTACATATGGTGAATAAAATCAAATTTCCATCCAAATATCAGCATAGGTCCAGTTCAATATAAAAGCCTATGTCCACATAAAAACTTGTATACATTGTCCAAAACTACATTATTCATAATGGCCAAAAAGTGGAAACAACCCAAATGTCCCTCAATTGATGAATGAATTAAAGAATATGTGGTGTATCTATGTAATGGAATATTACTCAGCATTAAAAAAGAAAAAGTACTGATAAAAAACTACAATATGGATAAACCTCAAAACTATTCTATACAGTAAAAGAAGCAATACAGGAAACACTATTTATTTTTTTTAAGATTTTATTTATTTATTTGACAGACAGAGAGAGAGGGAGAGAGCACAAGCCGGGGAGAGGCAGAGGGAGAAGCAGACTTTCCACTGATCAGAGAGCCCGACATGGGGCTCGACCTCCAGGAACCCTGTGACCATGACCTGAGCCGTTTAATGAACGTTTAATGAACATTTAAATGAAATGTCAAGAAAAGTCAAATCTACAAATACAGAACTTAGATTAGTGGCTGCCTAGGACTAGAAGTGGGAATAGGGAATAACTAAAAATGGGAATAGAGGATCTTTGGGGTTGACAAAAATATTCTAAAAATTGGATTATGGTAATACTTGCACAATTCTGCAAACTTACTAAAATAACGTAATTGTACACATTAGATAGAAAAAATTTATGGTATGTAAATTATACTGCAATAAAAACATTACTAAATATATGTATGTGTATATATGTAGTTTAATAATTTTAAAAATAATGTCTAACAAAACTAAACTAAAAGTTATGTCTCTCTACCTTCATTAATGAAGACACTGCCTTTAAACATTTCAGAAAATGCCTAAAAATAAATTTGCATACATGGCTTCAGACAGTCCTCACAACTAGGTAAGGTGGAAGGAGGGCTTATTAACCCCATTTTACAAATGAAGTAACAGGATCAAATGTTAAATGACTTCATTTAAGATTCCATGTCTAAGTTGGGAACCAGGACTAATCCAGTAGTTGCTCTACTATACCACATTGTGTCTCCATCCACATAAAATGGCACAATGAAGACATTTAATGGAATAAATCTTAAATGTATTATCTAATTAGATAGGATAATAATGTGACACATCACCCTTGCCTTCAAACCAAAAAAAAAATTTTTTCAATCTTCTATACATGCCTCTAGAATAATTCTGTCATCAATTGCAAGTAAATTAAAGCACTTTCTCATATTCAGGGAAGAATGTAAATGAATATCAGTAAATTAATTGGTCTTCAGAAATTTAAAAATCAATGTAATTTTAATCTTTCCTTTGCCAGGAACATATGTGCCAACTGAGATACTGCAGAGTTATGATTCAAATTTTATTCTTTTATAAAAACAACAGTAGAATAACTATATTCATAAATTCCTTTTTTAAATTAGGCACATATCTAATGTACTAGTGTTCCTTCAGGGTTAAACAGGATACATTAAAAGCTAATATCAACTAACAAACTAGCAGCATTTTACTGGCAGCATTTACTAATGAAAAGCATTTAAATCTCTTTCTGCAGTTTGTACTTTCAATCACCCAAAACAAATGTAAGAAGAATTAACAAATGGTTGTAAAAATTATACATGATAGTATGAATTTTAAAATTATCATTATAGTAGTATCTTTCAAAATGTCTAAAATTATACATTCTTTTAAATTGTAACATAGTATAAAAATTTTGCAGGAATGTTAGTCTAATTAGTTACTGAATAGAGGCAATTTGTTAGGACCCCAGACTCACAAGGTAAATTCCCCAGGTTCAAATCCCAGTCCCACTTTTTGTAGTTATGTGACTTTAGAAAGTAATTAAACCTCTCTGTGCCATACCTGAAAATCAGAATATAGGTATCTACCCCATAGAAGTTTTAGGAGAATCAAGTAAGCTCATACATGTAACACTCTTAGAATGGTTCCTGGTACATAATATGTACTTAATGAATTAGCTTTTATTATCTTTGCTTATTTTCTAAGGTCACAGAATTTTCTTATAAGACATTCAACCAAATGGTAAAATAATTGACTCTCCCCTTCTTATTACTAATGGAGTATTGTGTTTATTGTTCTGGAACTAATGAATCGGCTGAAGTAAAGACTTTCTTTTATCAATAATTAATAGTTTTTATTGTTGTTTTTAAGAAAAATAATTGCAATGTATTTACTATAAAATAATGGAGTATACCACAGATATAGTATATATGTAAATGTTGATAGAGTGTACATGTAAATGTCTCTACTTCATAATGAAATAACATCACCTTTACCTTATAATTTAGAACAGAGGTAGTTCCTCTTCACTAAAGAAAGTCTATGGAGTTAAAAAAGAAGAAGTTGAATTCCTCTTAGTCATCTGAGTCATCAATAAAATCTGTAAAGCATACTACATTGGATGACAAGAAAGACAAGCTATAACCACAAGAGACTCTTAATCTCAAGAAAAAAACTGAGGGCTTCCTGGAGGGGGTTCGTGGGGAGGGATAGGGTGGTTGGGTGATGAACATTGGGGAGGATATGTGCTATGGTAAATGCTGGGAACTGTGTAAGACTGATGATTTATAGATCTGTACCCCTGAAATTAATAATACATTATATGTAAATAAATAGTAAGACAAGATCTTTTAGTAATACTAAAGTAAAAGAACTAAAAAATTTAAGATACTATTACTTTGCAGGTTTCAGGATGTTACATTTAATAGTGAGGAACATCAATATAAAATGGAAAACATTCCATCATAAATTCAGCCATAGAGCTTTTTCCCTATAATTATAATTTCATGGATAACTCATGAAGTTAATTTCTTTCTACAACCTAATACTTCAGTGGATTTTTATAAACCAACATGCATCTACTCTAACATCTTCACAGATCGTATCCAAATAGTAAATATGGCTCAAGTACAATAATACACCAGCTTCAGAAAATTAACCACAAGGGCACCTTTCCTTCAATCACATGTGGACCATGTGTATCTCTCTACAACTCATATACTGTGTGTTTTTAGATAAAGTAAGCGTGCAATTTACACAACCCTTCTCTGGGCTTCTGTAACTGAATATTTCTTCTTAGATTTCTTACAAATCTTAAAAAATTGTGTTTTCCATTACCAAATGAAAGAAGTCTATCAGATTAGTAAGACCTTTCTGACACAGATATTTTCTCCTACACTTCCTTAATTCTCCAGAGTGACTAATAAGGTGCTCTGCATAATCTCAAAAAAAAGTGTAAGATGAATAAATGAAGGTACTGATGTTGACATCAGAATAAACTCATGATTTTTAACATAAATATAAATATTGATACAGATACAGAAATATTATTGTGTTTGTGTGATTTATATCACTAATATTGGGACAAAACAATACATGCACACTGAGAAGGATGCTACACCACTTTTGTGCTATTCCTATCAAAAATTCAGAGCTCAAGAGGACCTGAATAGATATTTTTCCAAAAAAGACATATGGATGGCCCAAGACACATGAAAACATGCTCAACATCACTGATCATCAGGGAAATGCAAATCAAAACCACAATGAGATATCAGCTTATATCTGTCAGAATGGCTACAATCAAAAAGAATAGCACTGGGTGTTGTACGCAACCAATGAATCATTGAACACTACCTCAAAAACTAATGATGTACTATACGCTGGCTAACTGAACATAATAAAAAAAGTTTTTAATTAAAAATAAATAAATTCACAGACCTGTACCCCTGGGGATAAAAATATATGTTTACAAAAAATAAAAAGTTAAAAAATAAATAAATAAATAAATAAATAAATAAATAAATAAATAAAATATTATTGCTCATGGGGAAAAAAGACAAGAAATAATAAGTGTTAACAAGGACATAGTGAAAAAGGAACACTTGTGTACTGCTGGTAGGAACATAAATTAGTACAGCTACTGTAGAAAACAGTATGGAGGTTCCTCAAAAAACTAAAAATACTAATACTATATGATCTAGTAATTCTACTACTGGGTATTTCCCCAAAGAAAATGAAAACACTAATTCAAAAAGATATATGCGCCCCTATGTTTATTGCAGAATTATTTACAACAGTCAAGATATAGAAGGAAACTAAGAGTTCATTGATAGATAAATGGATAAAGAAAGTGTGTGTGTATGTGTAATGGAATATTATTCAGCCATAACAAAGAATGAAGCCTTGAGATGTGCAGCAACATAGATGGACCTAGAGGATGTTATGCTAAGTGAAATAAGTCAGACTGAGAAAGACAAATGCCATGTGATTTCACTTATATGTGGAATCTAATGGGCAGAATAAATGAACAAACAAAAACAGAAACAGACCCATAAGTATAGAGAACAAACTGATGGCTGCCAGAGGGGAAAGGGGTGGGAAAACAAAGGTGAGGGAATGGGCAAAACGGGTGAAGGGAAATGGGAGGTACAGGTTTACAGTTACAGAATGAATAAGTCATGTGGGAGAAAGCTTCAACATAGGAAATGTAGTTGATGGTATTATAACAGTGTGACAGATGGTAGCTACACATGTGAGCATACCATATAGTACAGAGTTGTTGAATCACTGTATTGTATACCTAAAACTAATGTAACATTGTAGGCCAATTATACTTCAATTTTAAAAAAACTAAAAAAAAAAAAAAAATTCATAGCCTGAATTTAACCATGAAACTATGAGACAAACTCAAATTGAAGCATATTCTTGTAAATATCAGCCTACGATCTTAAAAAAAAAAACACAAAAAACAAGGTCAAGATATACAAAGAAAATCTGAGATTCTTTCAGATTAAAGGAGGCTAACGAAATATGAAAACAATGCAACATGTGCTCTCGTTGGATCCTGGACTATGAAAAAAGTTATAATTTTGGGACAACTGACAAAATGTAAATATGTGTCGACTCTAAATTAGATAATAGTATGATATCAATATTAAAATTCCTGATTTGGATAACTATTGAAGTTATTCAGGACAATATCCTTATTCATGGAAATATGCAATGAAGTATTCAGGATAAAGAGAGCACACTGTTTCCAATTTACTTTCCAAAAGTTCAGAAAAAGAAAGAGAATAAATAGTATACAATGTAAACAAAAAATCTGAGTAAAATGTGTATGAGTTAATAAGAGTTCCTTGTACTATTCCTGTGAATTTTTATAATCTTGAAATTACATCAAAATTAAAATCCAAAAATGCATTTGTAAAGAGAAAAAGAGAAATACTCTTTCTAAAATGCCTATTCAATAAAAAAGAAGATACTCGATCTTTTAAATAGAGGTAATTTCTAAAATAAGTTAAAATTTCCTGATTTTTAATTTTAATATATTTAGAATGTTTTTTTCAGATAAGATACAGAAACAATTAAGTTTTACATATATTTGTGATAGACATCTGATAGACACAGGACCCTTTTTCCCCCTATTAGCATGCTACCCTTCTCTCACTTCATGTGATTCTATAAGGGCTATCAACATTTTTACTCTGTCTTCCTCTCCTTAGGGGTGGGCATAAGGCATAGGTTGACCAATCAATCTGAACATTTTGACCGAGGCAGAGCCCATCACTGTGTTTGGAGAGACTTACATAGAGGAAAGAAGGTAATCATCAGCTGATAAAAAACAAGAACAATACAAGCCTGGGTTTGCTGGGAGCTCTCTTTCTTACCTCAGAGAGAAAGTCAGCCTAAGAATAGAGGTAACCCAGAGAAAAGCAAAGGCTAGTTTGTGTTGCATTCCTGGGATACAGTTTTATTTAATTCAAAAATACATTAAAATTTTCTTTAGTTTTAAATCAAATTCAGAATGAGAACTTTGATATTTATTTTATTGTCTTAATGCAAACTTCTACCTAAACACACCGCATAAATAAATGAGCCAACACAATGGCAGTACATGAGAAAAAAATTAACATTACCATGATGATTGATGATGGTGTGTCTTGTTCCCTCAGATCCATAAAATACTACGTACATGCAATGCTAAGAACAGGACTTGGCATGTAATGAGTCCTCAATCAGTATCTGCCAAATTAATGAAAGCTGGTGACACTCAGCTCTCACAAACTACTACTTTATCAAAAATTGGAATTGCCAGAGCACCTGGGTATCTCAGTGGGTTAAGCTTCTACCTTCAGCTCAGGTAGAGATCTCAGGGTCCTGGGATCAAGCCCCACATCACGCTCTCTGCTCAGCAGGGAGCCTATTCCCCCCCACCCCCGCCTGCTGCTTTGCCTACTTGTGATCCCTCTCTCTGTGTCAAATAAACAAATAAAATCTTTTTAAAAACTTGGAGTTGCTTAGGAATAATAACTGATGGAGAATGAAAAAATCATCTTCCCTTTGAGATACATTCTGAATTTCAGACAGATCTCTCTAGATTTCTCTGGATCTCCTTATTAAGAGAGCATAAATGCTGTTTCAATTAGGAAAATCAGTAAATACTCAAAAAATTAGTAGGTCTATGAAATCTAGGTCAAATGGCTATTAACACAATCAGCCCTAATGAGTGTTCTGTTACTCTCTCCCGCCTTCACCCATTTTCCCTCAGTGTGTGAATGATGAGGATGTTTAGACAAAGAGACAAATAGATGCCTTCCTGTAGACACTTCACATTACTGCTAACATTTATCAGCAAGCATTC
Organism: Mustela nivalis; assembly: GCF_964662115.1. NCBI lineage: Eukaryota > Metazoa > Chordata > Mammalia > Carnivora > Mustelidae > Mustela > Mustela nivalis. The sequence continues at coordinate 129,667,554 of NC_139021.1, forward strand.
AGCCCCAATTCTCATCAACAATAGATTTTAAAGGATAATAAAGTTCTTCAATAGGCTTCCAATTCAATACTCTTATCATTTGTAAGAAAACAGCATTAAAGATGAAATGAAAACCACATATGACAGGGAAGCTGTTGACGAGCTGAGAATGTATGGCTAGTCTTGCCTTGATGATGTTATATATATGAATTTATATATAAATTTTTGCTTATATTTGTACAAGCAATAAAATAAAAAATTGTATAAGCAATGAAATAAAAAAACTCAATAGAAAAAAAGTCATTCCCCTTATCAAAATTGTTCCTATAACAATGTTTCATTTATTAATACCTTTAAGGATAACAAATTCTGGTTATATAGCATTTGCAGAGATTTTAAGATATCCTGACTCAATTTCCAAATACCTTTATTTCTATATTGAGGCAACCAATTTCTAAATACTATTTCTTTCCCAGACTGAAAAAATATAATCATCATTATATTTGATAATTTTCTTCCTAGCACTTAATACAATTCTCTAAACAATTATTTCTGCATTTATTTGATAATTACTCTAAATTATAAGTTTCATCAACAAAGACTGTTGTTAATCTTCATTAGCCAAGCACCAAGACTGGCCTATAGCTGGTGCTCCATAAATGCTTATTAAATGAATAAATGGGCTTGACAATTTTCCCAGTTCTTGTTGAAAATATTCAAGAAACATTTTATTCAACCCAAATTCATTTAGTCTCTACTACTACTTTTTAGAAGTATATATTAAAAGTGCTCCCAATTTAACTGGGAACTTAGCTGTATGTCACTTAAAGCACTTACTGCATAAATCACATGTAATAAAACTCACTTTGTTTTACATATAAAATACATAAGGGAAATTTAACAACATATGAGAATTTAGAAATGTTCTGATTTCTATTTGTTCATTTGTGCCATGTCCTTCATTCATTCATTATTACTTATCTACTTTCTATAGGCCAAGCACCATACTAAGTACTGGAAATACCAAAACAATGAGATACAGGTTAGTGAGGGAGGTGTTAAAAAACAAATGACATACATAACATAAAACCTCTATAATAGAAGCATACAATGGGCATCTGGGTGGCTTAGTCACTTAAGCATCTAACTCTTGATTCAGCTCAGGTCATAATTTCAAGGTTCGGGGCTGCATAGTCCCTGGGAATCTCCTTGAGATTCTCTCCCTCTCTCTCTCTCCCTGTCCCTCCTGCCACTCATGCTCTCTCTAAAATAAATAAATCTTTTTTAAAAATAGAGGCATTATACAAAATAGCTGCTGGAGCACAATTCAGTAGAGAGGTACTCTATCTGGTAGAGAGAAGAAATCAGGAAACTTCAAAGGGTTTCAATGATCAGGCAGAAAATAGAATTATTAATTTCATACAAAGGGAATAGAGTATATTCTTGGCTCTTCAAAACTGGAATGCTTCCTTTAGCCAATGCTTTTCTATGATTATTTTTGATGAGAAGAAAACTACAAGAGCAGGGTCTAGCTACTAGGGTCTAGCTACTAATTCAGTCTTCCTGAACTTCCTATCAAATATGGCAGTAAGCAATATCCATCTATTGCTTCCATTGTTTCTGTCCTCTGTCTGAAGGTAAGATTCTTAAAGTGCCCAAATAGAGTAAAGCACTAAAGCTGATATCACTCATTCTACAACGAACAGAGAGGTCATCTGCTACTCACGGCTGGGTCAATGTGGCCAGGAGTCACCATTATGAGGTGAAGGAAGACAGAGAGAGGTATTATAAGCATTCTTACTGCTTTTAGCAGAGTAAAAATTATTGGTCCACCGGGCTTTCAAATCACAAGTCCATTACTTCATGTTCAGTTCTGAGGAGAAAGTTGTTGCCTACTTATTTATACAAAGCACAGAAAACACAATTTCTAAATAAAAGGACCTTAGGCAGGAGATTTATGGACACTATGCATTCTCCCATGTTGCCAAGAGACATCATGTTTCTAAATTGGTCTTTAAGACTAGAAATCTTGGCTTAAGTAAGAACTAGGATCAACCTCTGTTAATTACATGTCATTATGGGAGTGTCACAGGCCCCTAAGGAATAGAGTTTAGTCAAAAGCCATAAAGCATGAAACAAAAATATGGATGTTCCAGGACAAGAACTGTTCAGAGACCACAAAGAAGTTGCATGTGGCTAGAACAGAGAAGAAATAAGTAGAAGTAGAAAATGATGTTGGAAGATTAGAACAAACTTGTGAAGAGATTTGCATCCTATGATAACCAGATTATTATGACTTTATCCTGCTTGCAATGGAGAACCAACAACACTTCAAAGCAGAGAAATAAAACAATATGCTTGGATGATAACCATGGCAGTAGCAAGGAAAACTGATTGAAAAACAGAAGACCCTGGGAGCAATGGAGATGATTTAACTGAACAAGCTTACTCAACCCAAAGGAGTGAGTTAACATGGTAGACCCAACTGTGGGATTTCTCTGTTTATAAAACAGAATATTTTAGCTTGATTTTATTTAGATCAATTTGAAAATGCATAATGTAATAGTACTTATACATTTCTTGGATCTGTCTACTCACTGATTAAGATGTAAAATCTCTTGGGGCACCTGAGGGGCCTCAGTCAGTTAAGAATCTGCCTTTAACTCAGGGCATGATCTGTAGGTCCTGGGATCAAGCCCTGTGTTGAGCTCCCTGCTCAGTGGGGAGTCTACTTCTTCCTCCCCTTTTGTCCCTCCCCCCATTCGTGTGCTTGCCTGCAGGTGCTCTCTCTCTCTTTCAAATAAATAAAATATTTTTAAAAAGATGTAAAATCTAAGTACTGCATTTGTTTCCTAAAAACCACTTTTTTTATTTCAGAAATTGAAAACTACAAGTGACCAAGTAGGGAAATTTACTAAAAGTACTGTGCCATAAGTTTGGCCATTAAAAAAAAGTAAGAAAAGGAAAATTAGTTAGAAAAGGAAAATTAATGTCTAGAGAGCAGAGTTATCAGATACTGTTTCAAAGAAATGCCAAGAGATTCTTAACCAGCAAATGAACAGCCCCCAAAGATAACATGATGGGAATTTAATTTAATGTTCCAGCTCCAGGATATATTGGTTTTATTGTTTTCCAATATCAGTGAAGGCTGTCAAGTCTCTGTTATTTCATTGAGCTGTCAAGGCCACAGAAAAGACCATTCTAAAACTTCTGTTATGGCAATAGCAACTTGCAACAATTCTGTTATCTGAACTACTTGAGAAACACTTTGTCTTATCTCACAAAGAATGTGTCAAGAAAGTGATAACTTGGAAGAGTAGTTGATCCTATTTGGAAATTTGTTTAGGTATTTGTTTGTTCCCTTAAATTATAAGCATTGTTTAAAACTTGCTTTTTCTAGATAGAGTAGGTGTGAAAACATCTCAAAAGAAAAGGAAGCACATTAGGAAGTTTAGATTCATTATAAGTAATAAAAACTTGTATTTTTAAGCTTTTTAAAATGGAAACAATAATACACTTCAAAATTTATTTATAAGGAAGCACTGTGTAACTAGTTTTGTGGAGAGGGAGACTAAAAGAAGAAGGCAAAAGTTTATTCTAGCCATTCATCTGGTGTAAGGGCTAGAATTCAGAGAAGCAAGAAATCTTTTTAAAAGAAGAAAATCCCATTTACAAAATGAAAAGTAGATTTTAGGAACTGGAAAAATTCCTACTCTGGACTGTAATGATTAATTCCTTTACAATCTAGTAGATGTTTAAAGAAATTACCACTGTGAAGGTAATAAACAAGAGAAAATAACTGGCCTGACAGAGTTTTTGTTTTATAATATGGAGATTAAAAATCCAAGAGTGATGCAATGTTGATGGGAAAGCAAACCATTGCAGCCACTATGTAGAATAGTATGGAGGTTCCTTAAAAAGTTAAAATAGAACTGCCCTACAACCCAAAAATTGCACCATTAGGTATTTAACCCAAAGGATACAAAAATATAGATTTGAAAGAAGGGTACATGCAACCCAATGATTATAACAGCATTATCGACAATAGCCAAACTATGGAGAAAGAAAATGATATATATATATATATCATCTGTGTGTGTGTGTGTGTAATGGAATACTACTCATCCACCAAAAAGAATGAACTCTTGTCATTTGCAATGACATGAATGGAGTTAGAGTATATTATGCTAAGCAAAATCAGTCAGAGAAAGACAAATACCACAATATCTCACTCATAAGTGGAATTTAAGAAAGAAAACAGATGAATATATTGGAAGGGGAAAAAGAAAAAAAGGAGAGAGGGAAACAATCCATAAGAGACTCTTAAAGAACAAACTGAGGGTTGATGGAGGGAGGTGGGTAAGGGATGGTCTAGATGGCTGATGAACATTAAGGAGGGCACATGTTGTAATGAGCACTGGGTGTTGTATAAAGTGATGAATCACTGATTTCTACCCCAGAAACCAACACTGCACTGTATGTTAACTAAAATTTAAATTTAACAAAGTTAAAAAATAAAAGAAAAAGCCGAGAGTGTGCATACTGCTATCATTTCTGCCATAAGAAAAAGCACTTTCACTGAACGGCTTTCTCTATCTACTCGTCTCCCCTGACTTCCTCCCACCTGAACACGTGAAACATGACTCCAGTTGTCGAAAAGAAAACTTTTTATTATTTTTACTCTAACAATTATTGGAATTTTCCTCATTTTTTTTCAATAAGAAAACCTTGTGTATAATTAGCTAAAAGCAATCGTGGCTACAGTCAAACTTCCTCATCAGGCACAGGGTAAAATGCGTATTACTCGGAGCGGGGTGGGGGGTGTGAGCTGGAAATCACCATTATCACCATTGCAAGAGTCCCAACCTAATGCAAATTTCTATATTTTACTATTCTGATAACACTGGGGAATTGTTACAGACACACATATAAAGAAAAAGAATACTACACTTTGTAACTAAGGATTAAGGTTTGCCAGTCACAGCATCAATATTCCTCGGAAGAATGTCAGTGTTGGCAGGTGGAAGGTTGCAAAGAAAGATACCTCTCCCTTAAAGCAGTGTTTCTCACACTTTCACATGCATTAGAATCATCTGGAGGGCTTGATAAGCCACATATTGCCAAGCTACATACCCAGTGTCTCTCATTCAGTAGGTCTGGGATGGAATTTGAGATTCTGCATTTCTAACAAGCTCCCAAGTAATATCAATGCTGCTGGCCCACAAATCACATGTGAATTAGCAAGGTTCATGATGTCTCCTTAAAATCACCTCCATATGTAAGAAGAGTATACAAATTCATCTAGGAAAATCAGTCTCTGACTTCCAAATGTAATTTGTTAAGAATTCCTCATGAACTATATAGGAAATACATATAATTAAAGTATGACTTTGTAACAGTAGAAAGTTACAAGAAAGTCTTGACACAAAGATGCAATTTTATTAGCTAACCAGTTAGCACATTCATGATATACCAGGCTGAAAATGTTCACTATATAGGAAAAAACTCTACATTTTTTTCTAGATTCTCTAAGTTACTAAGACTGGCAATTTGATTTTGAAATCGAGTACTCATTTCTTATCACTTTCACTTAGGGCAGGGTAAATAATTTTTCATTTATCCAGGACAAATGCATAGAAACCAGATGGTTTTACTTCATAAGCTTTAAGAAAATTATTGTGTATCACTAATGGTCACAGCTGAGTCCTACCCTACTTAACTCTTTGTAGGTACTAGTCATCTTTTGGAAGATGCATAAAAGATCCATTAATTTTACCGTAAGCAAAAGCCTCAATGAAATAGGAGTAATTAGGCACACACAGTATAGGCAGATAATTCCTGCAGGAGTCCCCACTCCCAAGAGTGAGGAAATCTGTTTAATACACAACTGCTCTAGAAATCCACTCTGAGACCAAGCCCCCAAAAGTTTCTCTATTCCAGAATATTCCTGGAGGTAATAATATGCCAAGATAGAAGTATTAAAAACCACTGCATAGTATCCTGGCCTTACTTAAACAAATTTATTAAGTTTTGGCTCCTCTACTTTATGAAAATTCAAAAAACTCATATAACTGCTGAGAAATCCCACTGCTTTCTCGATTCTCTTTCCTCTCAATTTTTACAGTGCTTGTAGATATTTTTCTCATATAAATATTGTTTTTACACAAAGTAAACAAAATAAGTAGGATCCAAAATAGTCAACTCTGTTAGGTACAAGGTCTCCTTATTTCTAAATTAATCAAAAGAGTAGAGCAAAACTTGCCACTGAACTGGGAGTCTGAGGGATTCAAATCCACTCATGCCTGGCTGCAGTTGGACACCACCTACGGATAGCTGTCCTCTCCAGATTTCAGTACAGATGAGAATGATTGAGTCCTGGGGCTGGCTAGACTTGCAGAAAAGCAATGATGGTCACAGAAAACCTCAGTTAGTTGGCTCTAGTTCTTATTATCCTGTTCCTGAGAGACTGGTCTCAGCGTCCACCTTTCATCTCCCTGTTCCTACAGGGAGAGCTTCCCCACCAAACCTCCCCCCTCCCTGACATCTCCCTCAGAAACAAGAGCTGGGTGGAAAACAGAAGCCAATCACTAATTATATTATTTTTAAATAAGAATAAAAATCAATTAGCATAAACATCCACAAAAAGTATTTATTTGAATAAAGATATCAAATATCTCTTGACTGATAACCAGAGTACATAAATGTAGCAGTTTGGAAATTAACAAATGGTGCCCTGGGTTAATATGGTCTTACCTAATTCCAAAAGTTTACCTTTATAATTTTGGGGTATTTTCACTATTTAAAATATTTTTCTATTAATTAACAAGCAATAAAAGGGAAATCATTTATATACCATTAATGAATTGAAAATATATAAATGAACTATTTTTTAAATGGGCCTTGTAATAGAATTATGAACATGCAAATTAATTAAGAACATATTTTAATAGGTTTTTTCCCAGAGCACAACTATAATAATTGCAGTCATAAAGAGAAATATTAACATTGTAATATAGCACAATAAATGGACAAATATCTGGAGAAATGAATTAATTACTAAAGCAGGTTCATTCAAAACAGAATAATTGGTTATACTTTATTCCTGCAAATCTCAAATAACAGTCTCCTTCGAGAACTTGATTATGATAATATTTGTTTTTATTTTTGTAGGGATATAAGGATCACATATTAACCCAATGAATTGGGTTTTGCTTTGTGTCTTTCAAGTGTTTACTAAATTATAATTGAAACTTTAGCATCTCCTTACAGAAAAAAACCCTGAGTATAAACATTTACCCCTTAAGCTTCATTCATTTGCTTTTATTAAAATAGAGTAAGAATAAAATGATCTGACTTGTACCTATCTTTCTTCCATATTCTCATATATTTAAAACCCTTTATTGTAAAAGCCTCAAAATTAATAACTGAAATTACTATTTGAATATAATAGTGGTGAGGCAATGTTATCAACCAATAAATAGTATTCCCTCTATAAAAATGTTTGAATCCCAAGAGTTCTATTTTCTTAATAACCTTAAGGAGGAGAATGAGAACAGATTAACAATTCCCCAGTGTAAGAAATAGCAGGCATTTATTTGTGTTGTATATAGTTAGCTAAAAAGGTCTTATTACTAACTAGTTAGAATTCATCAACCTTCCAAAATGGTCTGATCATTATTTATTCCCATTCATATTAGTTAGAAACAGAGAAATCAAAACAACATTAAGAAAAAGTTAAAAACACCCAGGTCCTGATCAAATGGGTGGGTTTTTTCTATATGTCACAGCCTTTCTGATGAACTGAGAGTAGTCTATACAATCTAGAATTTCCCTCCCCTCCTCTCTAACTGGTAAGAGAATAGTCTACAACTGTCCTCAGAAAAACAATTGCACATGTCCTCTCAAAGTAAATAAGCCTAGCAATTTGAAAGCACTATTTTGTTTGTTTAGTACTGAAAAGAGAAAAAACATAACTATACTGAGAAAAAGACATCTCTCTCTCCCTCTCTCTCTCACTTGTTACAAGCCAAAGAATTATCAACTAAAAGAATTACCAACACTTAAATGATAAGGTGTCACACTGATATCTCTCCATGAAAATTATTTTAGATGAGAGGGATATATTATTTTCTCTTGATTTACACTGCCATATCCCTTGCCCAAATCCTTCATATTTCATTCACATACTGCAATGCTACTTGGCTCCATGATCCTCCTATTCTGAAACATTACAAACATGACCAAAAATCCATTGTCCTTTATATGTGACTTCAGCCATATAATTATACAATTTTCAATTACCCAGTTAACTGCAAGGAACAGCTTTTTTCCTAAAAAGGTACTGGATTAGTAATCAGAAGAATTGAACTACAGTCTTAAATATAAACTTACCAGCCATGTAATCAAGGTGGCATCATTTCAACTCTCCTACTCTCTGTTTTCCTATCTGTAAATAATGAGGACTGAAGCGGACTAGACTTCTCAAGAACTCTTCCAGCTAAATACAAATATGGGATCTTATTATAATTAAGAATTACTATTTCTGAATGTGCCTGGCTACCTCAATTGGTAGAGCATTCAACTCTTGATCTCAGGGTTATGATTTCATGCCCCACACTGGGTTAGAATGGAAAGAAGGGAGGGAGGAAGGGAAGAAGGAAAGAAGCGAGGGAGAGAGGGAGGAAGGGAGGGAAAGAGGGATGGAGGGAGATACGTTGGTTAAAAAAAAAGAACTGCTACTTCTGAAAATCAGATCTGGAGATACCACAATTCTGGACTTCAAGTTATATTACAAAGCTGTAGTGATCAAAATGGTGTGGTACCAGCACAAAAATAGACACATATATCAATAGAACAGAATAGAAAATCCAGAAATAAACCCAAATCCATATGGTCAATTAATCTTCAACAAAGTAGGAAAGAATATCCAATGAGTAAAAGAATGTCTTTTTAACAAATGGTATGAGAAAAATTAGATTGGAACATGCAAAATAATAAAACTGGACCGCTTTCTTACACCATACACAAAAATAAATTTAAAATGCATTAAACATATAAATGTGAGACAAGATACCATCAAAATCCTAGGGGAGAACACAGGCAATAACCTCTCTGGCATTGGCCTTAGCAACTTCCTTCTAGATACGTCTCCTGAGGTAAAGAAAGCAAAAGCAAAAATCAACTATTGGTACCTCTTCAAAATCAAAAGCTTCTGCACAGTGAAGAAAACTATCAACAAAATTAAAAGGCAGCCTCTGGAATGGAAGAAGATATTTGTAAATACCATATCTGAGAAAGGATGAGAATCTAAAATAAATAAAAAATTTATCAAACTCAAACCCCCAAAAATGAATAATCCAATTTAAAAATGGTAAAAAAATAAAAAACATGAATAGACATTTTCCAAAGAAAATTCCCAAATGACAAACAGACAAATGAAAAGATGCTCACCATCCCTCATCAGGGAAACACAAATAGATATCACCTCCAACCTGTTAAAATGGCTAAAATCAACAGGTGTTGGTGAAGATATAGAGAAAAAGAAACCTTCTTCCACTTTTGGTGGGAATGCAAACTGATGCAATCACAGTGAAAAACAGTATGGAGGTGCCTCAAAAAGTTAAAAATAGAACGACCTTATAATCCAGGAATCACTCTACTAAGTACTGATGCAAAGAACACAAGAACACTAATTCAAAGGGATATACGCACCCCAGTGTTTACAGCAGCATTATTTGCAATAGCCAAGATACGGAAGCAGCCCAAGAGTCCATAGATTGACGAATGGCTAAAGAAGATGTGATATATATAATTTTGAGATATTGAAATACGGTAGGATAATAATAATTATATATATAGTGGAATATCATTCAGCCATAAAAAAAGAATGAAATCTTGTCATTTGCAATGAGATGGATAGAGCTTGAGAGTAAAATGCTTAGTGAAATAAGTCAGCCAGAGAAAGATAAATACCATATGATTTCACTAATATGTGGAATCGAAAAAACAAAACAAAGGTGAAAAGAGAGAGGCAAATCAAGAAACAGAGTTTTGGAGCACCTGGGTGGATCAGTCAGTTGAGCATTCAACTCTTGATCTCAACTCAGGACTCGATCTCATGGCTGTGGTTCAAGCCCCTTGTGGGGCTCGATGCTTGGCATGGACTCTACTTTAAAAAAAAAAAAATTAAAAAAATAATAAAATAAAGAAACAGAGTCTTTAATATGAAGAACAAAATGATGGTTACCGGAGAGGAGGTGGAGGAGAGGGGATGGGTTAAATAGGTGATAGGATTAAGGACTGCAGTTCTGATGAGGGCAGAGTGATGCATGTAAGTGTTGAATTACTATATTGTACACCTGAAACTAATATAACAGTGTATGCTAACTAGAATTAAAATAAAAACTCAAGGGGCACCTGAGTGGATCAGTGGGTTAAAGAATCTGCCTTCGGCTCAGGTCATGAGCTCAGGGTCCTGGAATCAAGACCCGTATCAGTCTCTCTGCTCATCAGAGAACCTGCTTCCCTTCCTTTGGCTCTGTCTGTCTGCCTCTCTGCCTACTTGTGATCTCTGTCAAATAAATAAATAAAATCTTATAAATCAATTAATTAATTAATTAATTAAACAAAATAAAAACTTAAAAATACAACTGATGGCAAAATTAAAATTTAAAAAAACATGGGGGAGGAGTCAAGATGGCGAAGAAGTAGCAGGCTGAGACTACTTCAGCTAGCAGGAGATCAGCTAGATAGCATATCTAAAGATTGCAAACACCTGCAAATCCATCTGCAGATCAAAGAGAAGAAGAACAGCAATTCTGGAAACAGAAAAACAACCACTTTCTGAAAGGCAGGACTGGCAGAGAAGTGAATCCAAAGCGACGGGAAGATAGACCCCGGGGGGAGGGGCCAGCTCCCTGCAAGCGGCGGAGCAACGGAGCACAAAATCAGGAATTTAAAAGTCTGTTCCGCTGAGGGACATCGCTCCAGAGGCTAAACCGGGGAGAAGCCCACGCGGGGTAGCATGGCCTCAGGTCCCGCAGGGTCACAGAAGGATCGGGGGTGTCTGAGTGTCACAGAGCTTGCGGGTATTGGAACGGGAAAACTGGCTACAGAGACAGAGCCAACAGTAAGATCATAGCTCGGGCTTACCTTGAACCGGTCGCAGGCTCGGTGAGCCCAGAGCGCGGCCAGAGGTCAGGCAGATGGGAGTAACTGGACGCTGTTCTCTGAAGGCACACTGAGGAGTGGGGCCTCAGGCTCTCGGCTCCTGTGGGCCAGAGACCAGGAGGCCGCCATTTGTATTTCCGTCCTCCAGAACTCTAGGAACTCTACTGAAAGCCCTCAGGGAACAAAAGCTCCTAAAAGCAAACCCAAGCCGATTACTCAGCCCCTGGTAAGGGCGGTAAAATTCTGCCTGGGGCAAAGACACTTGAGAATCACTACACCAAGCCGCTTCCCCAAAATATCAATAAGAAACCCAGCCAAGACCAAGTTCACCTACCAAGGAGTGTGGATTCAATACCAAGGAGAACAGCAGAATTCCAGAGGAGGAGAAAGAAAAGCGCAGAACTCATGGCTTCCTCCCTGTGATTTTTTTAGTCTTGGGTTAATTTAATTATTTTTCTTTTTCATTTTTTTTCTCTTCTTCTGCTAAATTTTTTTATAACTTTTACCCTTTTCTTTTTTAACGTTTCTTAACTAGTTTATCTAATATATATATTATTTCTTTTTTATATTTTTCTTTATTTGTTTTCTTTTTTAAATTCTTTTCTTTTATTTCTTTTTCTTTCTTTCTTTTTTTCTTTCTTTCTTTTTGACCTCTTTTTATTCCCTTTCTCCCCCTTCACGATTTGGGATCTCTTCTGATTTGGTCAAAGCATATTTTCCTGGGGTTGTTGACACCCTTTTAGTATTTTACTTGCTCCTTCATATACTCTTATCAGGACAAAATGACAAGGCAGAAAAATTCACCACAAAAAAAAGAACAAGAGGCAGTACCGAAGGCTAGGGAACTAATTAATACAGACACTGGTAATATGTCAGATCTAGAGTTCAGAATGACAATTCTCAAGGTTCTAGCCGGGCTCGAAAATGGCATGGAAGATATTAGGGAAAACTGCTCGGGAGATATAAAAGCCCTTTCTGGAAAAATAAAAGAACTAAATACTAACCAAGTTGAAATCAAATAAGCTGTTAATGAGGTGCAATCAAAAATGGAGGCTCTTACTGCTAGGATAAATGAAGCAGAAGAAAGAATTAGTGATATAGAAGACCAAATGACAGAGAATAAAGAAGCTGAGCAAAAGAGGGACAAACAGCTACTGGACCACGAGGGGAGAATTTGAGAGATAAGTGACACCATAAGACGAAACAACATTAGAATAATTGGGATTCCAGAAGAAGAAGAAAGAGAGAGGGGAGCAGAAGGTATAGTAGAGAGAATTATTGGGGAGAATTTCCCCAATATGGCAAAGGGAACGAGATTCAAAATTCAGGAGGTCCAGAGAACACCCCTCAAAATCAAAAAGAATAGGCCCACACTCCGTCACCTAATAGTAAAATTTACAAGTCTCAATGACAAAGAGAAAATCCTGAAAGCAGCCCGGGAAAAGAGGTCTGAAACATACAATGGTAAAAATATTAGATTGGCAGCTGACTTATCCACAGAGACCTGGCAGGCCAGAAAGAGCTGGCATGATATTTTCAGAGCACTAAGTGAGAAAAACATGCAGCCAAGAATACTATATCCAGGGGTGCCAGGGTGGCTCAGTGGGTTAAAGCCTCTGCCTTCTGCTCAGGTCATGATCCCAGCGTCCTGGGATCAAACCCCACATCAGGCTCTCTGCTCAGCGGGGAGCCTGCTTCCTCCTTTCTCTCTCTCTGCCTGCCTCTCTGCCTACTTGTGATCTCTGTCTGTCAAATAAATAAATAAAATCTTTAAAAAAAAAAAAAAAAAAGAATACTATATCCAGCTAGGCTATCATTGAAAATAGAAGGAGAGATTAAAAGCTTCCAGGACAAATCAAAACTGAAAGAATTTGCAAACACCAAACCAGCTCTACAGGAAATATTGAAAGGGGTCCTCTAAGCAAAGAGAGAGCCTACAAGTGGTAGATCAGAAAGGAACAGAGACAATATACAGTAACAGTCACCTTACAGGCAACACAATGGCACTAAATTCATATCTCTCAATAGTTACCCTGAATGCTAATGGGCTAAATGCCCTAATCAAATGACACAGGGTATCAGAATGGATAAAAAAAACAAAACCCACCTGTATGTTGCCTCCAAGAAACTCATTTAAGCCCGATGACAACTCCAGATTTAAAGTGAGGGGGTGCAAAAGAATTTACCATGCTAATGGACATCAGAAGAAAGCAGGAGTGGCAATCCTTATATCAGATCAATTAGATTTTAAGCCAAAGACTATAATAAGAGATGAGGAAGGACACTATATCATACTCAAAGGATCTGTCCAACAGGAAGATCTAACAATTTTAAATATCTATGTCCCCAACGTGGGAGCAGCCAACTATATAAACCAATTAATAACAAAATCAAAGATACATATCAACAATAATACAATAATAGTAGGGGACTTTAACACTCCCCTCACTGAAATGGACAGATCATCCAAGCAAAAGATCAGCAAGGAAATAAAGGCCTTAAACGACACACTGGACCAGATGGACATCACAGATATATTCAGAACATTTCATACCAGAGCAACAAAATACACATTCTTCTCTAGTGCACATGGAACATTCTCCAGAATAGATCACATCCTCGGTCCTAAATCAGGACTCAACCGGTATCAAAAGATTGGGATCATTC